>NC_137630.1:20974145-23396645 GCF_963383615.2 Lipophrys pholis
ACTTGCATGACCACAAACTGTTAAAATGATTCAAAAAATGGGGACAAATAAGTGTCTCGAATAATGAACTTTACGAGACACTGCGGCCATTTACCTTTGGCCCTATTTAACCATGTTCATTGATAAATCGTTCCATAGAAAATGAGAGGAAAACTGTATAATTTGCTTTGGCACCAGAGCAAGTAAAAAGACGACAGAGCGAGCGGCACGAATCCAGAGAAAAGGAGGCGTTACATTTTGGGGAAGAGATAAATTGGAAGAGAGACATGCTGACTCTAATCTCTACAATGGGGACCTGCTTACATTATTTTCGGCATGTCTTGTTGATAGTATTCACACTGTACAACATCCTATCAGGTAATATCACAGGGTTTGGAGGATTAGTGGGAATAAAGGGGCTTTTATTCTGTTTTGTATTCGGGATAATTCCTCTGGAATTTTCTAACATTTTCATACTAATATAGAAATGGATTTTTTTTTTTTGTCTTTTGACTTAGGTTTCTTTAGGACATGACAATAGACCAGCGGGTACTTTTAGTGATTGAAATAGAGAGAAACAGACAAACTCAGTGACGCTTTGTACAGAGGAGTACAGTTTCAGTAGGAATGTTACACAACACAGCCGCCGCTCTCTCTTCTTCGCTGGCAGTGTGAAAGTGTGACTTTCAAGGCTTTTTGATTTTTGCCAAACTCTCGCTGCATGAAGACGTTAGCTTCTGGATGCTAATCTAATCCCACAGTGGTTAATACAGTAGCTCCAGATAAGCCACAGCTCGGCTACCTTGTTATTCCTTTTTCATAGAACACGAATAAGAGGATAATAACACAGATATGATCCCCAGAGGACATTATTGTTCTCTCTTTTGTTTTTTCTCTCTGAGTCAAACAACAGAAAAACACCTCCTGTTTGTTCCAATGCACCCCCCCACCCCCACCCCCACCCCCACCCCTCCACCCCCACTGTTTTTGTGGACAGAGATGGAAATCATATGTGAGCCATACCATGCACCGCTTTCAAAGCGTCACCTTGTTAAAAGACAATATTGTTTCCAACTAATGAATCAATTAACTTATCTGGCTGCCAGGCTACTGTATATAAATCATTCATTATCAATGCTCTGCTAACCTTCCAGTGTTATCTCAGTGGTCCAATTGTCGTCCCCCAGGTCTCCTGTCTCAAGGTTGATCTGCACCGAGGATGGACAAGGGACAGCTGCCCATCAGTCTCCTGCTCCAGCGGGCCATTAGAGCACAGCTTGTATTTGTGTCTATGTGTTTGTCATTTACAGGTTTAATTAGAGAGCGCTGTTAATGGAGGAGATGACTTTGGGGCTGTGGATGAATGACACTCGTGTCATCTCAGGCTGCAGGGCCACAATATGTTTCACTAAGAGTTGAGGAGGGGAGGCAAAGACCAACAGATGTGATAGAGGAGCGGAGATAAAGTGGAGGGAAAGAGCGCAGGGTGAAGGGAGGGTCATATTGATATTATTTATGAATGGGTGACTCCGTGTGTGCCACTATGTGCATGCATGTGTGTGTGTGTTTGTTAATGGAGCCCCATACTGTATCTCTGCTGGTCCAGGTCACCTGCCGTTCCCTCTGTTGTGTTAAGGATTATCCCAGGAAGTGAACTGGAGCAACAGTAATGTGAAGTGTGCCTCTTACTGTACTGTAGGTCTGCTCAGGAGCACACACACACACACACACACACACACACACACACACACACACACACACACACACACACACACACACACACACACAGTCTGGTTTTTAAGCACATTTCTTCTGTGGCTTAAGTTGTGGCTTGAACGCTCCACGTCAGGAGGAGTCGTTTTTTGTTTTGAGCTCCACAAGTTCACCACAGAGCAGAAGACACGCTGAATATCAGTTTTAAATACCAGTGTCCAGTTCTATTCTAAAGGGGGAATCCAATACAAACAACCACTGAGGGTAAACAGATGTTTTAAAACACTGGAAAGTCATATATCTTATACAATTTATGTGTCTGCTTATTCATTTTCCCATTTCCCAGAGCAAATTAAACCATTAGAACTAAAGGGCAAGAATTTTTCTCTGACAGAAATATTATTGATAACAGCATATTGTGTAAATACACAGTATTACATAATAGCATCATTTTTTTCAAGGTAAAATGTGTAATATGTCTTTACTTCATCCAAACAACTATTATTATTATTATTATTATTATTATTATTATTATTATTATTATTATTATTATTATTATTATTATTGTAGTTGTTGTTGTTGTTGTTGTTGTTATCAGTATTATTATCATAACAGTGTGTCCTCCAGGAAACTGCTACCTGATGAACAGTTTTATGGTTAATCTGACAAAAATAGATTAGATTAATCTTTGTGCAAATAACAGCCACAATGAAAAACAAAGGGTATTTCCTAATGTATGAATCCACCTATCTCTACAGGTGAATCTATGTGGCCCTGGTCCATGTTAAAAACATGTTTATCCCCACAACTCATAAACAAATTATTTTATTACTACTTGAGAATGAATACTAAATATCATTAATCCAATCCCATCAACCGTAATCTTTCTTCTATTAATATTGAAAACAATGTAAGCAGTTGGGGAATTACTCGGGACAAATTCATATTCAAATTCATCCCCTTTAATGCACACACACACACACACACACACACACACACACACACACACACACACACACACACACACACACACACACACACACACACACACACACACACACACACACACACACACACACACACACACGCACCCAGACTCTCCTTCAGACATTTTATCAGGTCTTCAAACTGAATTTTAATGGTTTACATTATGGTCACTTTCTGTCCCACAAAAAGAGGCGGGTCTTCCCAGTGTGACTTCATTAACGGCTTTACGTTCCCACAAGAAGAGTGATCCAACTACATATACACACAGACACACACATTTCTGATCTCTCTTATAAGGTGAACATAGGATTTCTGGTAATGTCCCAGCTCCGTTTTCATTTTAATCAAGACAATGGGATCAGACAAGCTAGCAGGCCGGGCTTGGCCTGGCTCAGTTGATTGTTCTGATTGAGTTTTCTTTGTTTGGCAGCTATGTAATACGGCCTGCTTAAGAGGATTTGATAAGGGGAAGGAGGTTATTGTGTGATTTAATCATGTCCACTGAGGTGAACCTGCACTCATCCACTTCCTGACGGGCAGAAAGTGGTCTTAATATCTCAGCACAGACGGGGACAAGTTTGTAGGTATTACCACCATGCTGCTGCGATGCCACAGAGCACACACAAAGCTGCATGCTTTCTGATAAGACCTGGCTGGACCATTTTCACATTGCTCTCTAGGGATGAGTCTAAAATTTGCATCATGTTGGGATACTCTACTGGAGTGTGAGGGAATGGAGGTGGGTGCAGAAGCCTCAAGTAGACATCAATAAGAAGACATCTTTTATAACCTGATGATCCTAAACCAGTGTTGTTAATAAGTTGTATTTTGTTTTCCCTGCGCATGCATGGAACTTTCTTTGGGTATTATTAACTCCTCCAGCACAAACACATGATTGTAACACCAGCTGAGGTCGCCTCTTCTGTGAACAAACTCAAGTTACGCAAAACTATAAATTATTGGTTTCCCAGATGATCCGATGTTGAAGGTTATTTCAACCTTTTTTCAGCCAATCAATTTGAATCATTCTGTAATCCATTAGTGTGTCATTCAATTAATTTTTATTCAACAAATGGGATTTAAAAACATGTAGTTAGTTCTTTTTCATTAAAGCAGAAGCCATAATTCTCACATATCCTTGTGGTGAAAGTGTTAAGGTCACATTTCAATCCGCCAGTAGTGAAAAGTAAAATTTTGTTGCCCTCACAGTGAATAAAGTTAACATTATATATCTTTATATCAGGGATGGGCAACTTTGATCATTATGAGAGCTTTAGATTTAATTGTAATTTTACTCAGCATGCATGCGTTTGATATTTCTTCCCCCTGAAATAAACTCAGTCATTTGGAGGAATTTCATCTGAGGTGTAATTCAAAATTGAATATTTCTGAAAAGTTCCGGGACCGGGGCTGCATGGGGCGGCCGAATGCCCACGTCTTCTTTATGCTCTCTCAAAACAGCTGCACAGTTTCTTAGCAACTCTACAAGCAAGCAGAAGCTAATGGTGCATGTGTGAGGGACCTTCAAACAGTAGGTGGATATTCGCAGCTGCAGGCAGTGTGTATGCAGCTCGCTCAAAATGATCTGCTCGGTGGATGTTCGTCTCAGTGAGGGAACATGTCAGTGAGTGCTGTGGTGCAGCTTACATTTAATTGTTTTTGACAAGAATGTAGATTTATGGCCCGGGTTTCAGCAGCACAGAACATTCCTGACAGCAGGACAATTCAGTGGTGTTTCTAATTTAATTATTGATAATAATGAACAATCCACTGCACATTTTTTTTGTTAAGGTTTTACACTAAAGAGGCACTAGTTGAAGAGGGGTATAAAGGGTTTATAAGTCTGGGTGTCAGGGGGAGGTCTGCTTGGTGTTTAGAGGGGGGATCTTTAACATTTTAATGTGACACAGGATGTCAGCAAAGATGGATTAGTAGAGGATCCCTCGACAGATAATAGAGAGATTATGGTTAAGCAAATGTCATGAGGATAAACTAACTATGTCATGAACAATGCACAAAAGATGCAATTAATGCAAAAAATGGAAATGGTTATTACTAGGGTTTTTTGAGGTAAACTGAAAACCGTGCAGGCATGTGGGTGAGTATGTGCAGTCTGTGATTCGATTCATGTTTAGTGCAATCTGAAATCTTGGCATCTGTGCATAACGGACAGCATAACACTTGAAAAGCTTTATTTCTCTTTAGTAGTTTGCAGTTCCTGAAATATTCACATAATTGTTGAACCCTGGTGTCCCCACCACTGTGTTCCTGCAGAAACTGTGTGTTAAATATGTCCATAAGGGTTCCCAGATATCTAACTGGTCTTGCCTTCTGCCACCAGGAGGATTAACGCAGCTGAGGTGGGAGGGGGGGGGGTGATCCCCTTCTCCTGATGTTCACTCTCCCTCTTACATTTTCACTGTGTGCCCCTCATTTACATCAGAGGGGATAATCATCCGAGGATGATCAATACAAAGAGGTGAAGTGGTCTACAGTAGCTGTGGGATCGCAGAAATGAGGCGAAGCATACATGAAATATTGTGATTGGGAATGAAAGTATTTGCACGTGTGAGTGAGGAAGAGAGAGTTAAGCTCAGCATTAGCTTTGCTCAGTTCGTGGTCCCCCCCCCCCCATCAGCAGCAGTATTATTTACATGAGTCCCAGCAGGGGGCCTGCTCCAGGTCCAACTCTTCAGCTGGTGGTATTTCATCATGACAGCTTTGTCTACATTGCGATAATCAAATATCAACATGTAAATTCAGACTTCGCCTCACTACAAAGGAAAACATTTTTTTTCTTCCTTCTTTCTGAAATGTTGATGGTTGCAGGAATGCTCGTGCAAAATGTTTAGACTTCCTGGGTCTTAGTATTTCTGTAACATTAATATACATTTTTAACTGTGTACCCTTAATTACTTAATCCTCTTATGACCCTCCAATGTTCAGAAAAACATGCTAATCTGTGTGTGTGTGTGTGTGTGCGTGTGTGTGTGTGTGTGTGTGTGTGTGTGTGTGTGTGTGTGTGTGTGTGTGTGTGTGTGTGTGTGTGTGTGTGTGTGTGTGTGTGTGTGTGTGTGTCCTGAATGTCATGAGAAAAATTGACTGCGTGTGATGCCGACAGCCCCCCAAACACACCACGGCCCCGTGACCTCCAGCAACATGACAGGTCAGCCTCTCCATAAACACACACAGGTCCTGGTTTACAGTCCATGTCTGTGAGGCTTTTCCCTCAGGAAGCATCTTCGACATTTGACACTGATTTTCATTTACTCACAAAAGAAAATCCTCTGTTTTGATTATTGCATTCATTCTTTTTCTTTATTTTCTATAACAACTTTTCTCTCTGAAGCACTCAACTTTTCCACTGCACTCTGCAAAACAAACTACCCCCCCCCCCCCCCCCCCCTTTTTTTTTTGTTTTAACAAACTCCCTTTAAAATATGTGAAACTCGCCTTGTCTTGCAGTATTTTAGGCCCACTGGCTGCACAGAGGCTTTGTGGCTGACTTGCTGGCTGGTTGAGTGTGACTGCTTGGCTTAGCGTCAGCTGTTGGCCCAGCCAGGCTCAGCTCAGATTGCTCCAGATTAGGAGATGGGGCACTCTGAGAGCAACTATGATCCATATTAAAGCTGCATAAAATGAAAATTGCAAAGATTTAGAGAGGGATCATAGGCCACAGAGAATTTAATCACAACCTGGCAGTGTGTGTGTGTGCTTGTGCTTGTGTGTAAGTGTGCGTGCATACATGCATGTGTGTGCAACTCCCTGCATAATACAGAGTGCATAGTGACATGAGGATTATTGATGTAGGCTGTATTTACTTATCAACCCAGTGTTCAGGGATGTATCACAAATGTTTTATCTGTGCTGCAATTTTTTTTCTCTCTGTCACTGCTCTCCAAGAGCGTGATGATGCATGAAAAGTAGAGTTTCTATGTATTAAACTTTGCAGACAAGTGTGATGTGTTCACAGACCAAAAAAAAAAAAAGATTTGTTCTGTGTTGGTGTGTGAGTGGGCGAGAGAGAGAGAGAGAGAGAGAGAGAGAGAGAGAGAGAGAGAGAGAGAGAGAGAGAGAGTGCGTGTGTTTGAGCACAGTCGGAGATGATACTGTTCCGGTGTCCTCCTCAACACTTGTAATCTCCCTAAAGCTTTAAATACTGTTACTGTGTACTCAGATTGTCTGGTAATAGATAGCACAGATATACACAAAGAGGTACTAAATTCCGTCAGAATATTTAAAAAGACATTCCTTATGTAACTTTTTTTTTTTTAACCTTTAAAATGATTCATTCTCCTCAACTGTTTGCACACAGTTGTTTTATACCTGTGATTTAAGGTTGATTTGAAATAATCAAGAACTCTGAAGGATTGCCTGTGTATTTTGCAGTGAATTCTACTTATTACATGCATTTCAAGTTACATTAAAATATTTAACTACTAACATATGTTGTACATACATATTTAATATTATGAAATTGATATGATAAGAATAAATTAATGTAGCCTAAACTACCAGCTAACCCAAAATGCTCATATAGTCTGCCAACCACAATATTCACAGTCTTCCTGGAGCATGAGTACAGCTCATTAATAAAATGACATTCTGCATGAATCTTATATTAGGTAAATACATACAAGAATTTACAATTACATGTAATATTGGTCTCTTGATTAAGATGTAATGGGAAAACTGTGGATTACTCTCTTTTTACTCATCTTTTTGCTACTTTTCACCATTGCATATATATGTAATTTTTATTTAGAGTGCAGATGATGAAGACATCAGTGAACTTTTTGGGTTTTGTGTGTTTGTGTGTGTTTGTGTATGTTTCAGGAGTGTGTGTATGTGTCAGGAGTGTGTGTATTTGCAGCCACAGGCTACACGCGCTTGAGAAACCTGACAGAATTTATCACTCGTGCCCTATTTGTGCTCACCTGTATCTTTGTCTCTGCAACATCTAATCACACGTGAAGTCGCCTGCACGAACACCATCTCCTTTTCTTTTTATTGTTTTCTTTACTTTCATTGTTGTCAGTGCGGGAATCTTTTTTTTTGTCTCTTCTTTTTAGCTACTCCCTGCTCTCCTCTTTCCTCCCTGGTTTTACTTCCATCCCATATTTCTAAATCCCTCTCCAAGAGCACATTGTGTGTGTGTGTGTGTGTGTGTGTGTGTGTGTGTGTGTGTGTGTGTGTGTGTGTGTGTGTGTGTGTGTGTGTGTGTGTGTCACACACACATGCACAGAACGCAGACTTAGATCGAGCAGATGGTGACCGTATTCATTTTTTCCCCGACTAACATTAACCATTCATTATAGACAGCAGACTAAGCCAATCCCACATCCGCCCCCATGCAACACGTACACACACACACACACACACACACACACACACACACACACACACACACACACACACACACACACACACACACACACACACACACACACACACACACACACACACACACACAATGTCCAACAATTTTGCCATTAGCTCAGTGGCGGTCCCAGAATCCTGCGTGCCCCTCAGTCAGTGTTGATACTCTCTCCTTCCAGACGGTCCCAGCTCTGCTCTGACTCAATCTGTTGACATTTCTGATTCCGTCCCCATGACTCAAATTTCTCCTCCTTCACTTATAAGCAACCCACAACAGGAATGAGGAGCATCTGACGATTCCCTCTGCCTCTCGTTCCATCCAATACATCTCTCTCTCTTCTTCTTTTTTTTTTTTCCTTTGTTCCTTCCACTTTCACTGTCTGGATTCTTCTGGCAACTTCCCCAAAACTAAGAGACAAAATCACACAAGCACTCGGCTTCCTTCCTTTGTTTCTCTGTGCGCCTCGCTTACATCCTCTCTTCATTTCTGTCCCTCTGAAATAAAATAGAACAAAACTAAAACCTGTTAGGCAGTAAATCAGGTTTAATCTCTGGCTTGAAGAAAAGATGAACATTAATCCACATCTGTCCATACAAATGTTTACCGCTCATATTTCAGACCTCATTAGGCCCTGCTGTTAAGCTGCATGCTCATGGTTATGCACATGCATGTTGCAAGAACAATCAGAAGAGTGCACAGGGAGACTAAAATGTGTGTATAACTCTATTTTCTGTGTGTATCTGTGAAAACATGCACATTAGCCTCCTTGCATGTCTCCTCTCTAGTGAAAGCCGGCGTGGATATTTTGGCCCTTCGCCGCTCGCTGTAGTCTGAAGGGTGCAGAGGCAGAGAACTCTCACACACTTAAACTAATGAGAGTTTTAGCCACGGTCGCAGAGCAGTGTGAGTTAGTGTTCCTCAGCCACCCACTGGACATCAATCGCCCCGAATGGCCTGAAGGCTTGAAGGCTTTACTCAGTTCCCTTTGCTAAACTGCACCCGTCGCTGACCTTTACACACACGCACACACACACTCACGATGGCAGCTGAGGCATCCCGAGGAGCCGGAGCCTTCTGTGGTCCACATGAGAGAGGAGTGTATTATCACAGTGTTGCTGCACGCTCCTTGGAGGAGGCACACAGTGGGAGAGATGCATCCTCTTTGAAATAGTTCTGGACGTATAGATTTTTTTAAGTCATAGCGTGCTATGAGGCAATGCAGAAATAAGAGGATTCCTGTTCCACATCTATCTAAAATCCAAACAAGGATCTAATAATGCAAAACTAATGCCACTTCTTTTTGGTATTCTGTGATCAAAATATATTTAAAAAAAAAACAACAACAAATAGCAGAAAAAGCAGTTAAGATGAGGATTTCTGTCTAAGAAAGAAGATATTCTGCTTTCTAAGTTTTGGGAGATAGTGTATTTAATAGGCTTTGGGAGACTGCGTGGCTTGGAAAATGTCACTGAATTCAAACCTTTTGGTTGTTTATAAGGACACTCCCTCTGAGAAATATTTATAACCAACAGTTTTCTAATAATATGTCAATAAGACAAAAGAGTGGTTGTAGTGAATCACATAATATGGCTGTAAATGGTTTTTTTTTTAAGAATTTCTGATCGTGCATGAAGTATGATAAATGGCAGTTCTTATGGAGTGGATACCACAAGGTGATAGATATAGATATAGATATAGATATAGATATAGATATAGATATAGATATAGATATAGATATAGATATAGATATAGATTATAGATACAGAAGCAAAGAGCACAAATCATTGCTATGAAGCGATGCAATATGAGGGGACTTTGTGCTTCATGAATGACACAAAAATCTATATCGGCCAATCATCTCAGCTATTCTCAGACAAGATAAGAGCATTGAAGAAGAGCATTTCAGTGTCACTAACACATTGATATAGAAATACAGACCAGATGTAGCTAACAAGGAGCCCAGGAGACAAGACACGTCCACTGACTTCCTGAACAATCAACATAATAATTAATACAAAAATGTATCAGGGCTCATTTTGAATAAAATGCTACAAATGTGTTAATCAGAGGTGGATGAAATAAATACACAATCTTTCATTACCCTTGAACTCCCTATCAGTTTTAAAAAAAAAAAGGTAGATGGTGGATGACTTGGGGCCTTTCTGTGTGGAGATTGCATGTTCTCCTTGTTCATGTGTGGGTTTTCTGTGGGTGGACCAGTTTCCTCAGACAGTTCATGCATTTGAGGTTAATTAGTTACCTTAATTTGCACACAGGTAGAAGAAGAAGTAGGCCCTGTGATCGTAAAAAAAACCATGCGATGACTTGGCTCTCAGAGTGGACACAACAATAGAATGTAGAGGTATCTCCACTTAATGTGACTGTGCTGTGAATGTATGTGTTCCCATTTTGTTTATTCTGCACACAAATAATATACAATGAATTACTGCCACTTATTTCAGCTATTCAAAGATCAAAAATTGGCACAAATATAAGCAAATGAATTTCAGTGCGTTTCCCAGCAAACCTCAACGTAAACAGAGCACGGTTGAAGACATTCATGAAATCTGCTTTGTGTGTTTTATTTGGAAGATGCTGCATTCAACAAGCTGGAGAAAACACGGTGCATTTCTTTCTAATTCCCTGAATGTAAACCTCTTTGTTGTTTATAAAGAAACACTTTTTTTTTTCTTAGAAAACATGTCAGTAAAGCATTCACAGTCACATGCTGCAGTCCTACAATGTTCCCACAGTACAGTTCAATTCCACACATCAGCTCTATAGAGCTATTTATCTCCGAGCATTTGCGTTTAATAATTACAAATAGAAATTGTGTCGATGTTGAGGTTATTTGTCCCCATGGGTTTTTTTCAAACCTATTCTATTCAGAGTATTTCTGTGGAAGCCAGAAGCTTATGAGTGATAATCTTAAATGTTTATTTAATCTGGTGAGACAATCTGTAAAAATGCTCTTTATTCCATTTTCATTGGATATTATCTGTACAAAGCGTATGAGCTTTTAATGCGTGTGTTGACTGAAGTTTCTTTTCCTTAATTCTCCCCTTGGAAAGTGATGATAATGAAGTATACCGAAGCCCACACAGCTTCATGTGTCTGCCTGTCTATTATAGGTGTGTCAACAGGCATTTGACTGCGTCTGCTGTTATTTATCTACTACTCTGTGTATTTTCTTTCCTTTTTTTTTGTTTTGTTTTGGTAAACACAACCCCTCTCTAAAAACACATTACCACCACTCCTCTTCCTCCTTTTGTTTCCTCTCCACTCCTCATCCGTCCGTCAGCCCAGTGCCCTAAAACTGTCCTAAAAGACTTCATCTACGAGGCGACAGCCCTCTAGAGATGCTGGACAGCGAGGACGGTCTCTCTGTGCTGTAAGGGGATTGCTGTAATTACTGGGATCTGTGCACCGTATTTATCTTTTCAAGGGACGGGTGATCCTGCCATAAAAAGCCCAACATTTGGCAGTTAACTAATGCACACCATTAGATTGATTGTGCTGGATTTGTGTGTGCGTGTGCGTGTGTGTGTGTGTGTGTGTGTGTGTGTGTGTGTGTGTGTGTGTGTGTGTGTGTGTGTGTGTGTGTGTGTGTGTGTGTGTGTGTGTGTGTGTGTGTGTGTGTGTGTGTGAGTGTGTGTGTGTCCCATATTTTCCTACCGCTGTCATGCTCTGTGATGTGTGTTAAATAATGCTTGGTTGTTCTCTGTAATCCTGATTAAATGGGGGTTAATGCGTGTCTGTTCAACTTTTTCACAGACTCTCCCGCCGTGACCTTCTACGGCTAAATCGTCCACATAAATGAACTGGCTCATGAGGCATAATTAGATAAAGAGAGATGCAGCAACAACAAGGAGGAGGCCCACGGTTCAGGTATCCCCCAGTGGCTTGGTCTCAGTTGCAGTCTCGGTGTCTGACTCTGTGGCAGCAAATGCGAGTCACATTTTATTGCAAAATAAATGAAAATCATTGTCTGATTTGTCTCGAACATAAACCTCAGCAGCTTTCAAAATCTGACATTAGGAGTAAAATAAAAGGGAGAAAATAATGAAAGAACATGAAATTATCACTCTTCTTGGATGTGGCAGAGAAACAAACAGATTGACCACGCTCTTCTTTCCAAAATCCTCCCCCGTGCAAGCAACATGTTCCTCACGTCCATCTTGGCTGTTTTTTTTTTTTTTTCTTCAGATATTTGGTGTCAGTGTGTGTGTGTGTGTGTGTTTTATGTGTGTGTGTGTGTGTGTGTGCGTGCGTGTGTGTAAATGTGTGTGCGGGTTGTGAAGACGGAGGCTGCACCAGGCTGTCCAGCCTACACACAAACCGTCCCGTCGTTAAATCACCTTACTGTTCCATCCACCATCCACTGCCCTGAGCATGTTTTTCATTTGATGTGTGTTTTGGTTGAAATGAAAGACGCACAGGGAGAGAAGAGCAAAAATAAAAATGCAGGGCTACCGAGAGAGGATGCATAAATATTGGCTGTCAGAAAAAAAAATCAAAAAAAAACTTTCCTTTGCATTGATAAAACTAACTTTTCACACACACACATACTCACACACTCGTTTAATCTCTCTTCTCCGTCCTCTTTCTCCCACTTGTTCCTTATTAATTTTTATGTTTCTGACCTCGGAAACGGGCATGAGTACACAGATATATTACAGTAATTATCTAATTTTACAGTGCCATTAAATGTCACAGAAATCCAGAGTTATGGTATTAATACAATAAAGAGGTTTTGGGCCAGAGGGATGATAACTTACTACTCAGCCAATCTGTAACAAACTGTCTGCTGTGGATTTTTGCCAGTTTTATTCTACCAACATCATCAGTGTCTTTCGTAGTTAACAACACTGCATTCATTATTCAACATTTTTGTTAATATTAGGTTGAAATGTCTGTGCGGTGTCACTATTGAGACGTTTAGTGATACAAAGCAGACTCAGGTTTCACCAGTAAATTCTTGTAAGATGTTTGAAAGTGCACGTGTGGCATTCAAGTCTGTTTTACTTGACAACACAGTAGCCAAGACATACATTTCACATCTTCATCTATGTATTCAGGCAACTAGGTTTTCCAGTAGACTTTAGATTTACAAAATATTATATTTAGATTCTCCTCATTTTCCCGGATTCTGGCCAGCGATAGTGTTATTTACTGTGGCTCTGACTGAGGCACATTTGGGAGCAGTTCAAATTCAAAGCTGTGCCAATCTACTTGTTCCTTTTTTTGTCTTTTTTTCAAACCCCCACCCATCTCCCTCTATTTCTCTCACTCACTTTCCTCTCATTTCTGTGTACCTCTGTCCCAGAAGATGGAGATGTGAAATATTTAAACACACTTTGTTGTTTGGGGACAATGCACTTCAGCAGATGGGCCATCGCTGCACAGACCCCAATGTATGCAAATCTCCATACAAAGCAGCCCAGGATGTTTTCAATATAACACAAGTGCCTCAGGCCTTGTTTTAATCCCTCTTTACCCGCAGCCAATGCACTGTTTCATCCAGTCAAACGCCTTAAGCGCTATGTCAACTTGGACATCTGGCCACATAACTGAACCCCCCCCAAAAAAAGTGTGCATGTGTGCGAGGAAGAGAGTGCGCTTGAGGAAGGTTAGACTGAAAGATAAAGGTGATATGGAGCATGCTATTGGACAGAAATGTCTGAAAATGACATTATCAGCAGCGTTATTACTGGCAGAGGAGCAGAGGAGGAAGAGCCAGTGTGGTGTGCGAGGTAGATTCCTCGCCCTCCACACCAGGGGAAACAGGTGCCAGTGTTGCTTTCTTCATTGTCTCTTAACTTGTTTTGCTGTTTTCTCACTTGTTTTTCTCACCCCCACCCTCTAGGAATAGGCAGCACACGAGCACACATATAGGTGCATGCATGCAAAGTGTGCACAGATGCACAAACACACACACACACGCACGCACGCACGTACACAAACGTGGCACAGTAACACACACGTGCAGCCTGCAGACTTTCTGGTCAGAACACTGATTTCTGTCGTAGTGACATCTGAAGGGTGCTACAGCACAGCCAGACACCTGGATACACATGGCATCCTTCACTACTGTGTGTCAAAGTCCATGTGCCTTCACGTGTGTGTCCGTGTGTGCGCGTGTGTATACGAGGGTTTGTGCGATAGTCGGGCGTGCACTGGGTGTGGGGGAAGGTGCCATAGAAGGCAGCATCTCCTGAGGGGTAACTCATGAGCGTTTCCTGGATGGACCACAAGTTCAGACGCTTGTGGCAATGCTGCGTGTCCTTGTTGACCTACATGAAACACAATGCACACAAGCACATATGTGTCACATACCTCCACGCAAACGTACACGTGTACACTGCAAGATTCATGCATTCAGGTGGGAAAATGAAGTCCCATTCAATCATGGAGATGCTTGTCACGGTCATGTTTGCACAGTTCGATGCCTGATGGAAGCTGCTAAATCTCTCAAAGAGGAAAAAATGTCAAGCAGCAAAAAAAAAAAAAAAACTATTAATAGTTGACAATGTCATTGCTTTGACGTACAAACATGTAATCTCTATTAAAGCAAAAATGATTTTTACTACTTTTTCCATCTTTGTAAAGATGTATGAAACCGAAGTTTCTGTTTTAAACCTGTTTTGTTGAGATTTTCACATAAACAACATTAACTTCTGTTTGTTCTGTGGTGTAAAAGCCTCTAATATCAATTTTATCTTCTTGACATTTGTAAAATGTTAAATCGTTTTCCTATATTATCGGGATATCAAAGTGCAAGAAACAAACCATTATCCTGTAAACCAAATCAAGATGTCAAACAAATCAATTGTGTGTATTTTTCCTTTATATTATTACCTGAGAAAATCAAGCAGACCTGCTCTTGAGTCGTGTATCTGTCATCCTGATTGACTGATCATATTAGGACTGTACACGATTAAATAATGATGCAAAAGATGAATTTTAAAACACATTTAATTTAGATGTTTCATATTTTGTCTCCTGGTTTTCATCAGGTTGTGGTCAGTGAGTAGCGACTATATATCGTAACTCTGTAAGCATATTCTTTTGCACTGTGTTTGTAGCTGGCATGAGAGAGACTGCCCGCAGCTTGTGTGATGGTCTGTGGATATGTGTGGATGTTTGGGGGGGTGGGGGGTGGGGGGGTGGGGAGGTTTTCGTGTGTGCATGTGTACTTAAACCTCGGGCCATAAAATTGAGTGTGTGCAAGTCTCAATTATGTGTATGTGGTTGCATGTGGATGGGATTTGTTTGTGTGTGTGTGTGTGTGTGTGTGTGTGTGTGTGTGTGTGTGTGTGTGTGTGTGTGTGTGTGTGTGTGTGTGTGTGTGTGTGTGTGTGTGTGTGTGTGTGTGTGTGTGTGTGTGTAAGAAAGAGTGTAGGTGAGTGCAGAAGACAAACCTGTCAGTTTCACAGCTGGCTTCTCTGGCTGCAGGGCTCAGGCCGGAGCAGGGTGACACTCAGCATCACAGCACTGCAGCACCAAGGCCCAGGGTAAACACACTATCATATACTGTAGGCAGGCACACACACACACACACACACACACACACACACACACACACACACACACACACACACACACACACACACACACACACACACACACACACACACACACACACACACACACACACACACACACAAACATACCTTGCTTGGCTGCCCTCACCCATAAGACCAAGAGACCAGTGAAACACACCACCTGGGCAAGTCATCATATCTTGTCAAAGATTTTTTTTTTCCTCCTTTTTGGCTCGATGAAGGTGTGAACAACATCACAGACCAGATTGCCTGGCAATGGACTGACCATCATGTTGTAAGGAAGGGGCGGGGGAGGTTGAGAGGAACACAGAGTGAGAGAAATAACAAGAGAAAAGTATAATGTAAGAGAATAGATGTCTCTTTGGTAGTCCTGCTGAGAAACGGACTTACGAGTCGGCCTGTCGTCCTGCATCACGGGCTCACAATTGCTCGTTTGCAACTATCACGCTCAATCCTGACGCATTGTTGATGATAGAAGTTGACAGGGACTATTAGCTGGATGGTCCCTTCCTGTGTCAAGAAGAGATGGTGTTTCCATCCTTTGGTCTCATTTCAGGACTCGTTTCATTGTGCGTTCCCGAGCGAGGTGGACTCTCTGTGGGGAAAAGAGCCTAAGGCAGTCCCCCACACCCCACACCCCCTCCCCACATCCTCCACCATCACACATTTCCATCTCCAGTAAGATGGAAGTGATTGCAATTTCTTCGGGGTATTGCAAGGATGTTGGCCCCTTTTCTTTTCTTTTTTTTGTTTTGTTCTCTTAACAAGTGCGGTTTACAAGCAAAAAGCACATCAAGGCAAGACAAAATGATTGTTAGGTTAGGAGACTCAGTCCTCCGCAACGTGTTGAGGTGATAATTATCATTCTGCACAGAGCAGATGAACGAGTGAACGCAGGTATGTTCAGGAAAGAAGAAAACCTTATTATGAATGCTGTTGACATTTTGGAGCGATCGACCCAAAGTGAGTCAATTATGAAAATAAAGTAAACATGTTGACAGGAGGAATGAAACTGTGTTTTGACTGCTGCTGTCGGGGGAGGTTCCCCTGTCTAAAGTTTACACGGTAAATGATTATACCTCGGCGATTCTGCCCTGGATGTGTGTGTGTGTGTGTGTGTGTCTCTCTCTCTCTCTGTGGTTGAATATGTGCACTCACCGATCAACTTCTGCTAAATACTAATTACTGAATACTTAGTACGGATGCCCTTTCTATTGAGTCCCTTTAGTATAAACATTCATTATGGCTCTTTTTCTCCTTTGTAGCTCCATCATCATTATTCTACCGCATCCCCCGAGGAGCAAGACAGAGCCGAGGCCGGGGCCGGGGCTGGACCAGGCTGGGGGAGAAAACACTGTAGAACCAGAGCGGCAGGACCTGGGAATGCACACAAGTGATATTTGTGTGAGGAGATCAAAAAGCATTTACCTTTAGATGTTTCCCTGATATGAATATTCAACATCCTTATTGAAATCTAATTTGGGTCTCCTTGTCTCAGGGGTCTTTTCATCAGTGCCTGTTGCCTGAGGCCAGTGCTGATTGACAGCCAAACTTTAGTAAAGAGCAAGCAGGAAAAAAGGGGGAGATCTGGTGGTGTTGGAGATGTGAGCGGTGTGAAGCAGGGGAGAGCTGGAACAGATGAGTGGAGGGGGTTCTGAGAGGGGGGTGGGGGTATTTAACCTCCTCATGTGCATGCACAAACAGAATGCTGCGGATTATTAGCAAGTGACAGACAAAAAAAAGAAAAAGAAAAAAAAAAGCTAAGCAGAATTATTTAACAACATTTTATTTTTTCAGGTTTTCACTTGTTTGAAATCCATGTTTTTCCAAACCTTTTTAACATTCACTCACAGATGATCAAACTGTAGTGATATGTTGCAAAAACATGAATGGATGATTAACCAATTAACTAATTATTATGGTGGGAGAGAAAAAAAACAGCAAAAACATGCTGCAGTTTGTTAAATTTTTGGTGCTTTACTCTGTTTATTATCATCATATATGGAACAATTCTAGCATTGCTGAGACCGAATCATGGAAATGTCTCATTTTATCCCGAATGAAAAAGTAGAAATTATCAAATATACAACTAAAGTTCAGCTCATCAATCTGCCAACAGGTTTTACACGGAATAACACATATATTTAGGAGTTGAACCAACTTACTAATTCCATCTAATTTATTGTTTTTTTAATTAACCAAATTAACATAAAGACACAGCGTCAAGTATTCCTTTCATTCATAATCACAGTCTTTCTCAACACATAATAAAAGAAGGATTGTATGCATTGAGTTCCTTTTGCTAATGTCTGTAATTCATCTATTAATGAACTGAGTGGAAATAAAGAGTCAATTCATTTAATCTTTCAAAACTGATTGATACTGATGGATCAGAGGTGAAATTTGCAGGTTTGCTTTGTTATTAAACGTACTGCTGAGTGGTTATAGGTGACTGTTCAAACAGAACAAGCTAATTTAATCTTAAGAATAATGACATAACTGAGAAATAGTAGGAATAATTGTTAACTGCAGACTTTCAGTTCAAGCATAAAAAAGCGGACTGGAGGTATTCATAGCCACAAGATTAAATGCAAACTAAAGGCCTCAGTCATTTCATGGATGAATATGATTCTTCGCTCAGGTCAGTTCTTGTAGATGCTGGACGCCCTTGGTAAAAGATAGCCTGCGCCCCCATGTTGTTTATCCAGATTCTTTTTTATTCAGTCTAAATCACAAGAATAATTTTTTTTTAAATTCAGATATTCCTCATTTGGTTCTGTCTTTTCTGTTTGTTAAAAAAAAAATGACAGTTTGAGTGTGTGATGATATGTGAAATGGAAAGATTTGCTGCATTTATTCCATCCGAGCCTCCAGTTTGTTCTCTCGTCTTAAATCTAAGCATCTGACTCTTTCTGCCAAAGGCATAGTACCATATTGTTTTCTAAAATTATATTTCTAAACATTTGTTCAGTTATTTGTCACTGACTAAAGACTTGTGAACTCCATAATTATTCATTTGGCCCAAAAAAAAGAAAAGAAAATGGAAAAGAGATTCTGTACTCTGACTGCAGGGGAGACTTGGTTTGCAGGGATGGCGTGCATTAGTGCCTTTGCTTTTCTGGCTTATATAATAACAAATATTAGAGGATGAAAACAGCTCAAGCAACCTCTCACCTGTTTTGGCTCAGAACACAGTAAACATACGAGTGTAAACGAAGCAAATTTACCTGTGGAGCCTCGTAGGAGAAGCAACATCCGAGTTTGATATTAGTTTGTGTTGTGAAGTGATATTGTGAGTCTGAATCATGAAGCCATGTTCATGTATCCACAGCAAACAGCGCACACAAACCAACACTGTCCTCATCTGGCCACTGGGTTGAGCATGGTTTAATGTTATTATTGCGCAGGTGTGGGTCTCGTCCCTCAGGGTTCCATTAAAATGATGCCCCTCTCAATGGTGGCTCCATTCGCTCTTTAGATTTAACACAGGCCATATGTCTAGCAGGAGGCAAACAGCTGATGGGGTTTAATTGACAGAAATCAACATATTTGTGTGTGTGTGTGTGTGTGTGTGTGTGTGTGTGTGTGTGTGTGTGTGTGTGTGTGTGTGTGTGTGTGTGTGTGTGTGTGTGTGTGTGTGTGTGTTTAATGGTGGATGTGGTTGGGCATCAGGGGATTTGCTTTAAAGGCCCAATTATGTATCAGAACAGAATCCAGAAAGAAAGGAAGAAATGAAAAAGAAGCGCGATGGATACAGAGAAGCTGCTGGCTACAATAGGAGAGAAGAATAAATCATTAGGGGACAGAAAGAAAAAAAAAAAAAAAAACCACCACAGACTCAAAGCCAAGTTTAACATTGCAGGACATAACCCGGCACATCAATGTGTGATTACATCTCCTTCATTTCGGAGCTGACATTCTTGTCCGTTGTAGGAATACCGCTGCGTACAGAGTGTTAACTTCATGTTTCATCTCGCTTCACAGAGATAATGCGCCAGGGCGCACGCAAATCATGTAAAATTACCTCTGTCATAGAGCTGGTTTTGGCTCAGGAGGGGACCCGAGTCCACCGCCAAGTTCAAACTCAATGAATCCACGCAAGATTCTGAAATAACAAGACCAGAAACAAAACCATTTCCCCCTCATTGAACAGACGTGTTTCCTAGATACATTGTGAGAGAAAACTAGGAGAATGGTAAAAGAAAAGAAGTAATTTTAAGTCATGAGGGATAACAAAACGTTAGGCTTACAGGCACAACGCAATTAGCACATTAAACCTGTCAATGGTCTTCGATATCACAGTCAGCCCTCTCAGGAGTGACAGACAGACTTATGAAGCCTCCTGATCTATTACGACAAAGTCATTAATCCTCCCCACACAATGACCGCTCTTAAACTGGGCCTCTATATTATTAGGTAGGCCTATATGGCAGTTTAGCTTTGCACTAATTAGCATTCAGATCAGGGGCCCAGGAGAGACCCCTCCACCAGAGGAAGGACATAGGACGAGATGGCGACACAGTGAAATGTCATTAACTTGATGTTAATTACTAATTAATGGGGCTATTTCATTTACATGTATCTCTGCCTCTCCGATGGGCCCCGCATTTATTGGGTTACTCTTACCAGCCAACAAGTTGGGGGAGGTTTTATCTGCCCTCTCCTCCACTCTTCCCTCAGTGTTTCATCTCTGCTAATTAAATAGTGGGCCACTCATCATGATTATGTCTCCTTTTACAGCATCATTTGGTGTCAGTGCAGCACTTCAATAAGTGACCAACCACCTCTGTTTCTCTATGAACTGTACATGAAGGGGCCAAAGTCACAGCGGCTCCCCGGATTACTTCTGTCTGACTCGTTACTTCTGACCCCTCCTCCTCTCTGCGGGGCCACGCGGCATCCACAAACCGTCCGTCTCCATGACAACCGGAGCTGTTCAGTCCCGCGAGGAGGAGGGATGGTTGACTCGCGTCTGGCCGTTCACACGTGGGTAGTGCCAGGGAGCCAGCATGGCAACCAGCATCCTGCCATATGGTGCCATAGCTGAGCCCATGGTGCAAACAGGACGGACCAGGACCTGGACTAGGAACTGAACTACGTCCTGGCCCAAGAACTGCACCAGAAACTGGACACAAACTTGTACCAGGAACTGAACCAGTAACTTGACCAGGACAAGGGCCTGGACTAGGAACTGGTCCAGGTCCTGTTTCAGTTCCTGATCCTGGTTAAGTTCCTGGACCAGGACCGGGAACAGGAACGGAAATAGGACCCGGACCAAACACTGAGTCAAGTCTAGGAACTGGACCGGGACCTTTACTCGCACCTGGACAAGGCTCTCAATCAGATCCTGGAACTGAAAGAGAACTTGGACCAGGAACACGACAAAGATCAGGTCCAGGAACTGAATCCGAGTTCTCTCTTACAAAGTAGAAGGTGAACGTTGGACATGAATGTGGTGCAGGTAAATGATCTTTGGTGTAAAAGTGGCAGGAAATCCTTTAAGTGAAACCTGGACGCTCATTGTTCTTGTGTTTTACAGGAAGTGTGACGTCTGGAGGCTCAGCTGTGCGTTTCCCTCATTACTGACCCTGTACTGCCTCTCTGTGGAGAAGTAGAGAAAATACATCCAGATACCACTGCTGACACGCCTCGGCATTGTTGACAAAATATACTTTTATTCAAAGTTAACAGATTTGTTTTTTTTTAAATATAACATATCTCCAAAGCATTAGAATACTGCATCTTCTTACAATAATGTTTTTTTTTTTTTTTTATCATACATATAACTTTTAAAAAAAAAAGAACAACTATTCATCAGAAGGCTTTCAGGGACATCCAGTAAGGTGTGTTGGTGCACAGAACCCCAGAATGTATTCTATACATACATTTAGACAATTCGTTACATTATTGCAACATAATAACAAAACAAGAAAAGGCGGCGGTCGTAAATAATGCACATCTGCAGAGTTGAGCCAAGCATCTAAGGAATGTGTCTTTCTAAATCACAAAAACAGGTTGAGTTGTTTTGAAGGCTGACAGTTTGGTACAGTGGTCTTGCGTTAATAAATACATTTTGTGTACAATCGCTACAATACATAGGGTTGGTGCAGACTAGCTGTGATATTTGGCATGGCTATCAGCTCTCAAAATAAATTACTCTGTATAAGTAACGACGTTTCTGTCTTTTAAACACAGAAAGATAATCTTTACAATACAGCAAGCAAAGCTTTAAATAAGTCCTAGTGCTTTGCTCTTGTCTACTACAAATGATTCTATTTGACATCCAGTTCAAAGGATTTATAGAAATTAGGACACACACACATATGTGCCTTAGTAATTCAATAACAGCACATAACATTAAGTAAAAAAAAAAAGATCAGTGACCGATGCTGTGTTGACACACTGAGCTCACCAAGCACTTCCGTCACTGCTCAAATCAGGCACAAAATAATAAATGCATAGTTTTAAAGTACACATGGCAAGCGAGCCTCAACATGAAATCCTCTAAGAGACTAAAGTTCATGAAAACTTGCTGTAATCAGTCACTTTAACATTCGTCCGAAGCTATGCAGCGGGCTTTACAATGCTACATACTCCGCAGTAACATCACATCACCAAATCGCCTTCAGCTGATCACCTGCACCCAACCAAACACAGATTTCTAATCCTCCCATCTGTCGTGCAGCATTCCCGTCACATCAGTGTGTAAAAATGGAGACAGGGATAGAAAACAGCTCACATGACACAGAGAAACACCACAACACCTCCTGCCTTGGTAACTAAGGTGTTAAGTGCAATAATAAGGGTGTTCAGTTGTGCATTTCAGACGATAATGTTGATAGAAAAGGATCATTGCCAAGGAATAATAACCAAATAAAAAAGTCTTTGTGTTTTCAAACCATTTAGAACCTGTCATCCTGTCTTGTATATTTCTTTTTCTTTTCGGTCGCCTAGAATAACATTTATTTGCTCTGTAAAGGCTTTTGAAACTCAGTAAGACGTGTCACAGAAAACGGTACTTGAAACAATTACATGAGGTAATTCTGTAACGTGCAACCACAAAGAAAAGAAGAATAAAAACAAAACACTTTCTTAAATTAATTAATAACCTTTGGTCTTCCGCCTTGAAACGTTTTCTTTGAGACAACAATCGGAGAGAAGCTGCCCCTTCAAAGAAGCTTCCTGCAACCCATCCTGAAACAATTCCATGAGCTTGTAACCACGGAGACGGGGACCAGAGCATGGAAATGGTACAGGACATTAGAGCGCTGCCAGGTAATTAGTGTCTGGGTAATGAGGTGTCACTCAGACAGATCTCTCTCTGATGGGCGAGTAGGGCGTACTAATAAAAGACTTCAGGTACCGGGAGGCTGGACTCTCCCTGCATCACCCCGCCGTCCCCGCAGGGTAGGAACGCACCACCTTAGTCTGTCACAGCTGTCACAGAGCTCCTGAGACTAACACGTCCATCACCCTCCGAGCTCCAGACACACCTGAAGCAGACAGCTATGGCTTTCAGATTATCTCTGCCGCTCCTCGCATGCGCACACACAGTAACAGACGTACACAATTTTCCCAAAATCCATTTGACCACAAGCCTTGAGGTAGTGTTTTGTTCCACTTCCTTCCTCCTTTAATGCAGCTTGCCTTCCAGGATTCAAGGCTGAAGCTCCCTAAGACTTCACAATGTGCTTTGAGTAACTGTTGCAGTACTTCTTTAACTGGACACGAAGGGAGTCAAACCTTTCCCAGATGTCGTCTGCAGATTTGTCCATGTGCTCTCCGTCAGACCGGGCAGCAGTGTCCATGCTGCCGGTTGCCCAGGGCCACCTCGTCCTCCGAGGCGGCTCCTCCGCTGACCGATCTTCAAATGTGGATGTTGTGGTGGCGAACCTTACTGGTGTCGATGTCAACGCGGCGGGCCTCGGCAAAGGCCAGGAAGGTGCAGAGTCCCAGCAGGTTGACTGTGGTGATCAGGGCAAACACAGACGCCCACGAGCCTGTGGCCTCGATCAGATACCCCGAGAAATATACCATAAGGACCCCTGCACACAAACACGTGGAGAGCATTAATAAAATACCACCAGGAAGACAGAAGGGACACACCGCGTCTTTCATGTGGTGGTACAGTTCAGACGCTCCCAGCTGCCAGTAGCTCTTCTGTGTCCCTCACAGGATCACCAACTGTCAGCCTCTGTTCTCTCCATTATTCATCTGACACTAACTTTATTATGCTCCCTTGATGAAATATGCATGGCACAAAGGAGGCAGCCATACTGACAGGCCATCAGCTCAAAGTTTGGATTCAGAAAACACAATCACTTGTTTCATTTCATGTTGCTGCACCTGCTGCTCAAAGGTTGATTTTTAGATACTTCTCAATTGACAGAAAAACCCACCTGAGAAAGCCCCACATGTGTTCATAACACCTGTAAACAAAACACACAGAAGGTGTCACTTTCATCACACATTTAATATTTCATGTTCTCTCGGTAAATGACCTGTAAAAAAATTATTTTCCAATCTCACCAAACAAGGCTCCTGCACAGGATGGAGCGAGGTCCTGGACATTCACAGAGACACCACTGTGAAAAATGAAAAAAATAAAAATAAAAAATAGAGCATGCTTTTAACACATTTTATCCAAAATAAGATAAATAGATCTATCATTATGACATCCGAAGTAAAAACCTATTTCCTTAGGTAGGAACCTTGTTATAAATAATGGCGCCGTGGCCTTTAAGAAACAGGAAACAATCATCTTCTCTTTCTATATATTGGAGAGTAGCGGCAATTACAGTGTGAAGTATACCAGCAATAAAATATAATTTATTTTTAATGTGCTAAATTAAATTTTACAATACAAAATGTAATGGCGTTACAAAATTATGCAATTCAATGAAAAGTGTTCATACTGAACAATGATAAATGTGTCAACTATAGACACATGGAAAGAAATTATTTATAACTTTAAATCCGGCTCAGGTGGGGCAGATGGAACAACTGAAGGGAGCAGCCGAGAAACACATTCAATATCATATTAATAAAAGGTAGCAACCAAGATAATCCAATATAATGCTAAAAAGAAATACTCTGCAAAGAACCGAACAGCTTTGTACAGCTGAGTAACATAAGTTCTGATTTATTAGTTTATTAGATATCTTGTGATATTACGGCATTTTTTAAAGCTTCATTAGTCTTGTTGCATTTCCTCATTAAGCACAAACTATTCAAAACATGTAAATAAGTCACGGCTACCCTTTATTGTCATTTAAAATTGTAAAAATATGGTACAGACTCATTAAGACACCAAACATTATTAAAACATCCATTTTGAATAAATGTGAATAATACAAGTCTACAGTTCAGGCTCTGGAGACGTATTTGAATTAAAGTCTTTTCAGGTACAATGTCCAGCACAAATGAAGCTCAACAAGGCTCTACGTTCAGTAATTATCCCTAAATAGGTGAAATACAAAGACATGGAATGACTCACAGGCGCTGAGCTTTACTTACTGCAAGGAGAGCGAGTGGGGGGGAATAAAAGAGCCAAAATTTGAATATTTGGTCTATAAAAATAACATAATGGTTAAAGCTAAATATAACGTGATGTTAAACATCACCGGCGTATGATAAAGTATTTCCTGGATGTTTTCTGGAGGGTTAAAGCTGACGAGGTTTTGGTTTGAGGACCAGATCGAGTACAGTACCTGTGACTGAAGGTGGTGAGGCCCATGGTGGCAGACACAAACGCTACAGCCCAGGGGAAGGTGGTGTTGCCACAGAGAAGAAGAGTGAACACACTGGCGATGCCCATGGAGAAAAACTAACACGCAGGAAAACAAACGAATCAAAATTAAACATCATTCATAATGTGCAAGTGGAAAGCAGACAGAGGTACGCTCTGTGAGGAAGGGAACCCACGACGGCAATAAACGTCGACACAGTCATAAGATACGTGTCGTACCTGCATCAGCTTCCTCACTGAGGCTGTGTCAAACCCTGAGGGGGTGCAGAGAACAAATGCGTCATACAGCAGTTTCATCACTTCACTTATAAAAAGACGTGTGATCGCTGTTCCTCAGGTCTTCTACCTTGACTGATGAGGTGATCTGACAAGCAGCCGCTGAAGAGAGATGAAGGGATGGCCACCAACCAGGGAATGACATTGAACACCCAGCCCTGAAAGTACAACATATTCTCTGGCCATTAGGGACGGATGTCACCGAGGCTCTATCAAGGACAAGGTCCCAGCTGAGAGCGTTTTAGACTTGTACCTCTCCAAATGAGAGTTGAATTACTTTACTGGTCACTTACTGTCAGCTTATTGCATGCAAATACAGTTTCAGTACCAGAGCAAAGATTACTCTATGCAACAATACAAATACTTTTATTTAACACAATGTAGAAAATATGCATCAGCACGTCAACTGTGACGTGTTGTTTTCAATACTCCCCGCTGTCTGCAGCGTGCACGCAGCAAAGTGCACATCACAGTGGTCTCATTATTTATTGATGTTTTGTTTTGTTTTTTCAATTATTCATATGGCATTTTGCTTAATGTTTCAAAAGGCTTAATGCAGAATGAGAACAATTAATGTGGAAAGTATTACTTGAATGAGTAAAATCGTATAAAAGACCATTAAATTATGAGGTTGTGATTTAATAGCAGCTGATGAAACCGTCCCAGGGTGAACATCAGCATGTCTTTTTTCATCAACATTGATCTGGACTGTGTGTTTACTGCCTGTCAGTGGCTTAACAAACTAAAGAGAGATAGTAAAGACTACATTCAATAAATATCAGCATGGAGCACGTTCCTCCTGTGGTCATGATCCCACAGTCCAAAAACATTTCACTGGTGACAGTCAATGTTGTTAATGTGCTGGATAAAGCGGTGTAGAAGATGGACCTGATTAAAGTGGATGAGAATGCGTCGCGGGTTACCTTAGCATCAGGAAAAGTGTCTTTAAAGAACGTTGGCAGCCACGACAACAGGGTGAAGAAGGTGCTCGCTGTGCAAAGGTGCGTCACGATCACAGCGCTGCCCAGGAAACAAAGAGACAAAGAGCCACAGATAAATACATATAAAGATAACACAGAGTAGTTTACAGCCTCTTAATTGTTCCTGTGCTTTTTAAAAATATCATCAAATCATCCAACGCTATATGATTATGTGAAACACGGACATTTTGATCTAACCTGCTACTCTGAAGGTGGATATGAGATCAAACAAGGCAATGAGGAGCTCCCTGTCCATATAAATGGAGCATATCAGTGTGTTATTACTATAGGGTGTAAAAGAACTGAGTATCAGATTTTAGACAGCTGAGATTTAATGATCAAACATGTATAAAACATGAAGGTGCATCTCTAAGACAGAAAACACATTTTAAAATCCAGCTACAAACTTGAATGCTTGGAAGTAGGAAGATGTCAATCAGAGTAATAAAACTTCCTCCAACAGTAATAACAAGGAAGCCACACAGAGGACAAAACATACACTTTTAATATGGCAGTCTACATATTTACACACACCCACACACACACACTGGTATCTCACCAGACTGCAGGCTGCCTGAGGAGCCGTAGCCAGTGTCTTTTGGAAAGTTTGGACTGGGCTCCACCACTGCCAAGAGACTCCAGCGTAATTATGGGCCCTGCAAACACAGATGAAGTCAGGCGGGCGGTCATACAGCAGCTCCTCCTCGACTCCAATTAGCTGAACAACTAAGCAGGTGTAAAAACAGGAGTGTTCAGTAATGGCAGAGACAATATATACAGCAAAAATCGCTCCCTGCCTTCTCCCTTGAGGAGATATTTCCACATGCAGTAGGCCCACAGGACCGAGAGGAGACCGGAGACGTAGAAAACACTCTGCCAGCCGTACAGGTCCAACATGAGGGAGCCGGCCCCTCCGATCACCAGAGTGCTGGGGGAAAAAAAAACAAACATCACAAACATTCCTTGGTAGTAATAACAATACGTTTCAGTTGAGTGTAAACAGGATCAGTCACATTCATGACAGAATACGTCATCACAATGTTCACATCATCACTCCTTCACATTAACCCTCACACACCCAGGAGCGCCACACAAAGATCCCAAGTAGCAACTATCTTAATGTTTCACATGACTATTACTAGTTTGAAGTAACCATAAAGAAAATCATCTAACAAGAGTAAAGAGCCGAAATGTTTTCATCGTCACTACAGGATCATGGTGGATGAATGCCTCGAATAAGAAACAATAGCTTTCATAGCCATTTGTCCTCATAACTCCCTGCTTATTGCATAATGCTTGACTCACCCCAGGTAGGAGCCGCTTCCCACAGTGCTCATGAGGAAGCCTCTTTCGCTCTCCACCACCTTCTGAGAGCACAGGCTCGCCAGAGACGGGTAATGAACTCCTGAGATCCAGACAGAAAAGCACAAGAAAGACACAATCTGACTGCATTTTCACGGCATTGTTACACAAAGTAAATGCAGATCTTGGAAATTCAGGAGTAAAACATATGTTCTGAATTATATGATCTTTATAAATAGCAAACATGTGTCTCCTGGGGGAAAATAATCATACAGATTCTTCAGCCAAACGAAGGATGAAAACAATAAACGATGCAGCAAAGTGACCACCAACAGATGTCTGCTACTTCCTGGTATCACTGAATGTAATCAACAATCCCCTCTTTCAATTAAACTACTTTCACTTACTAGAACAGACAGAAACGTGGGCTTCAGATTGGAAATACATGGATTTTCATTGTCTTTTAATGATATTCTCAGTCTGATGTGCTGCCTTTATTGTCAATATATCTTCATGTTGGATCACTTGCAAGTCTTACATGGTTTTAAAGAGAGAGGCTCATTCAATGATTGAAGAAAAAGCAAATGGTTCACTACAGTATGAGTCCACTGTTTGTTTGCACAAGCCTGAAAACCCCATACAGATAATAGCTCCTTAGTTCCTTGTCAGTTAAAGGTTTAAGAGAGAACATGCATTCAGGCTCATGATGTGAAAAAACAGGAGATCTTACTGGAAACCAGGAACTTTCATTCAATAAAAAAACACAAAACTGCAATTCTCCTTTTAGCCTGAAGGGAGGAGGGTGAATTTAAACTGTGGGATCATATGAGGGAGAGAAAGAACAACAACCAAAAAACCACACACACACACAAAAGCTGTGCAAGAAGAACTAGACTGAACTCTGTATGAAATGCGATTGTCGCATTACACCGCTGTGACCAATCAGATAAACCCGTGAAAACACCAGAGGAAGGACTGTACTTTTTCACAGTAGATTTCACGACACATTAAACAAATACACAGACACAGACACAGACACAGACACAGACACAGACACAGACACACACACTGCTGCAAACTGCATTTAGGAGGATCAAAAACATCTTCAGCTTCCTGTGCACACTCCCACACAACCCTACAGGAAGGTGATGCATTTCCTGATTTAGAGTTTAAAAACAAGTTGAATAATATGCTAATAATGCGGTCCTTTGAGAAAAAAAAAAAAAACACTTTCACCAGCCGTCTCACCTTGCAACAGGCCCATGAGGAAGCGGGCCAGGGTCATGGAGAGGATCGGCTGGGAGCAGAAGTGGGCCAGGATGGGGGTGAAGGCTGTCATTGACCCCCAGGCTGCTGCAGACAGCAGGAGGACCTTCTCACCTCCCACCCTGTGGAGGCACATTACAGACATGAGCTTTGACTTACGACTTCACAGACAGCTGCGTGCAGCACCAACAGTGAGAGCTGGCTTCAGTGGTGTTTTCAGAACATGGACACAGGGGTGAGAGTTACAGTGGGGGTGGCTGTGGGATCACAAATCTCCGAGATCCGGAGTTGGCTTATTGTTAGTAACATTGATTATCATTGTCAGGCTCAATATCGGGGCATCATGACACCATGTTGAGCTGAGCTGAGGAGACCTGCTTTGCTTTGTGTAGCAGAAACAGAAACGTTTCTTAACATGCTAGCAAAAACATTAGTTTCACCTTTGACTGAAAAGTTCAGAGCACATGGGAAACTTTAAAGGGCTGCAGAGATTTCCTCCACAATACCTGAGGGACACATTCTGATTGAACACATCTACCAAAAGGATGTATGAGAATCATAGCTTTGAAAAGCTGGAAAATGAAATATTGCGTATATTTAACTTCCTCCAGGTCGAGCCTTGAGCAGCAACCGATCACATCCAAGGGACATACAAGAGGTGCATTGGTGACCTGAGTTATTAAGCAAAACATAGAATAGGATGTTTTGATATCTGAAGATGTAATTTTAGATTATTAACTCATACTTAAGGTTCCGTGATGAATATAACTATCCCATTCATAAGCGGCTCTTCTGGTAACGGCAGAATGAGTCTACAGTGAAGAACCGGATAATACTGAGACAACATTGAGCTGTATTCACTTTACTATCTCTGCAGGCTGAGCAAACACAACTGGCTTGGTTGCATCACTGCCAGCAAGGATCCCGGGCAAACAAAAGCTCGAAGCTAATGACAAGCAGGAGGCTGAAACAGGTGTCTACTAAAAACTTGTGTCACTGTCACAATCCCAGAGGTGGCAGATGTCCGTGTGGACACGAGACAAATCTTCATCCGAGGATGTCTTGGCGTGTTTGACAAGGCATACGTCTCTCACCTGTCACTGACGTAGCCTCCGAACACTTGCGTGAAGCAGTAGCCCCAGAAGAAGCTGCCCAGCACCATGCCCGACTCCCTCTTGGTCCAGTCGAACTGCTCCGCCATGCTGACGGCACAGATGGGCATCGCCACGCGGGCGCAGTACAGGAGGCACGTCCCCAGCAGCAGCACCACCGTCCATACCCTCGCCACCGGCCTGCACGGGATGAAAAGGAAGGCAGACTTTAGTGAACCTCTCAAACTTTTGGACCGAGTGAGAGGCCCGAAATGCGGGCGATCCAGCTTCCTCCAACCAGCCTATAGATGTGTGTGTCGGTTTACTCTGTGATGGTCTGGTGACCTGTCAACAATGTACCCCGGTGCCCTTTGCTCGCTGGGACCGGCTCCTCTCGAGTACGAGGCTACAGTAGATTGGTCTCTGGTGGTGAAAGTAAAGGTTGTTTTGCAGCACTAATAAGGTAAATATCAGTCCAACACTGTGTTACTGATGAGACGGAGTGCGGGGCTTATGGGGCCTTTCTGAGCCAAGTTTGCATGTTATTAAAAGCCTAAGTTGAGGATTTTGTGAAGAAATTTCTTTCATGGACGCACCTATGGTGAGTATTTCTGAATGACAATAAAGAGCTATCTATCTCTCTATCCCTCCCATGCGTGTGGTGAGTGCGTTTGACAACCAGTCTGTTTGCCCCTTGACACCTTCTACCCCCCCTGAACATGTTGGATAAAGCTGTACAGAAGAAGCTGCATATCCAGTTTGAGGGTGAAATAACTTCTTAATATCAAGGCTCACTTGTTTTAGTTCAATAAGTGACATAACACAAACAGAAATTAAATGAGAGAAAACACCCAGCAGGGTTTCCTTCCTTCCTTCTTTACAGACCATGTGGCATTTTCCAAGTACTGAAGCAGCAGCTCAGGGCCAAAGATGAGACGTGTCGTGTCCACAGAAGCTCGGGCTCCTCTGATCGAGCTCCTCTGGGCTTATGAGGACTTCTGGTGAGTATCGGTGCTGATGTGGGTTAAAATACCTGCCGTGTGGACCACGTCCGGGAATCTCTGTGTGAATCTGTAGTCTATAAACACCCTGAAGCGAAAAAGACTTTGGTTTTTTTTCTTAAATAAATATACATTACCTCGACCAGGTGGTGTTCTGTTCAGGCCACTTCTTGTGGCATCCGGGCGCTCCGACCTTGTCAGCCGGGTGGTTTTCCTTGAGACCGACCAGATCTGCACAATAGTTTTTGCCATATTTTTGAATAACTGCCATTCAACGCGAAGGTGACGGCAGCCTCTCTCCAGCCGCTCCGGCCGCTCACTTTCAATCTCTTTAAGGGTCGATCAGAACTGAAAAGTCACCGTTTGGAGGAAAAAAAAGAAACAACAAAAAAAAAAAAACGTCCTAAAAAGTGTTTCCGCAATCACATCACGGTTTCTCGGCGTTAACTGACATAATCCGAGGAGCTGAGGCGGTGATCAGGAGCTGAGCTGGAGGAGGAGGAGGAGGACGGCGACGGAGGAGGGAGTCTGTTTTCCCTGATGCCCGAGGAGGAGTAATCCACGTGTCAGTTTTTTTTTCTCCTCCTCCTCCTCCTCCTCCTCCAGTAGCAGTTCCTCGCCTGGTCGGTAGGGTTAACCAGGAAGTCACCGGAGTGCACAGTCACCAGTCACATCCATCAGTTTACTGTCTCCATTATTAAAACACGCAGACGCCACGCCTCACTCACACGGTTCAGCCTCGCCGCCATATTGGATGAGTCTCAGTGGAGTTCACGGAGGGAGCATGTGTCTTCCCGTCAGTCTCATAATTACATTATCCTACATCTCACATTCAAGGCTGGATCATATTCTTACTTGTGTTTATTTTGTTTGCCACTAGTGGATGTTTGCTACTTGAGGCTTCCTCCCACAGTCCAAAAAAAACATGCTTGTATATCTGAATGTGCTTGTAGTTTCTCTGTTGTTTTTACTTCCAGAATTAGATCACAGGTTAATTGAATCCATTCTCCCCTCTTTTTGTAAAATGTTCCCAGAACCAGCATGAAGCTACTCCAAAGCATGATCGGGCCACTTCCAAGTTGAACAGTATACATGAAATTCTGAGTCATTTGGTCTCCATACATAACTTTGCTCATTGTGTGTCAGATACTGTATAGTTTAATATTTGAAAATAGTTCCCTCCCTTCACTTTCTGTTGGTAAATATTGAAATAGTTTCAGTTTAAATAGACACAGTTCCTGGGAGTAATATGCAAAAGGAGAAAACAGAAAACAAAAGCTAAAAGCAGTACAAAACTGAAGTTTGATTTGATTTAGAGATATTTATTCATAGAGTAAAATGTGTATTGATATTTTGTAAGTTCAGAAAGATGATGTGTGTGGATGAATGCAAATACTGATAGAAACTATTTTAGTACTACTGTGGTTTTGTGTTTTACAGTGCAAGTATATTGTGTTCAGTTTATTGTAACACTGTGCAGAAGAAGTCAGTACGTGATGCGGCAAGGTAGAGATCATGGACAGAGTGCGCTCCCGTTAAACAGCATTTTTCTGTTTTCACTGTCCCTGTAAAAATAAATATGTTGTAATATGTCTCAACAGTGACAATTGCAGCCAAAGAGTGCTATTTTAACCTCACTGGTCCACACGACTTCTTTTCAAATGCATGAGGCTTCTGTAAATGTTCTTGAGGGCCATGTTAGTGCAGCTGTCTCTGAACTGTTCAGTACAACTCCAGAGTCTGCATAATCAACCTGAAGGTCTTTTACAGTCAAACGGGGACTGACTTACTTCTCTAGCAGGGTTAGGTTTCTAACTCTCCCTATTAAACCTCAACATTCCCACGTTGACTTTTGTCTGTTATATACAAGTTACTGTTTGCCGTGCATCACATTTTATGACCAACTCAAATAAAGGGTATTTTTCTGTTGTTAATCAAATCTATTATTTAGTCTACTATTACCCCATTATCATTCTTTTCTGATATTACCTCTGGTCTGTCTCTTTGGAAAATGCTTTATGGTGCAAATAAAGTCAAAATACAACTCAAATGTAAGGACAAAGAATCAATGAAGTGACATTTTTCTTTTTAAACCTAACAAGTAATTACTGGTCGTGTGCATGTGTTACATGAGTGCGTTTAAATACACTATAGCTTCAGGGACATGGGTACATAATGCATGAACTGTTTATATTTGCTAATATGTACAGATTTTAAAAACCATTGAATGTTAGGAGTAAGCACTATAGATATTTGTATTCAAATACTTAGAATAATGAAAAGTTGACAGAAAGCTAAGCAGCTCATGTCAGATATTTGTTGATTATTTAGCATTCCACAATATGTATCTATCTATCTGATCAATTGGAAAAGTACATCAAAAGTTAAATCAAAATATTAATTTAGAGGTGCTTCTCAAACAATGAGATCATCGTCAAAAAGTAAATTGTTGACAGTTATTTCCACAAAAATACCACAAACTAAAATAATTCAAGCAATTAAAAACAATTCACTATCCAATTAAAAAATGATTGGAAAAACCACTGATTTTATCGAACATTAAAAGATTGCGAGACTTCATAAATAGGATTTTAAGGCCTGAAATATTTCAGTTCTGTTGATACACCAGTTAGAAATTTCTCAAAAATTAAAAGACACTAAAATGCAACTGACTTACGCAGATTAAAAAGTTACTTTTATTGCAAAATAATATAACAGCAAAGAAAGCACATCAATTTTAGCAAATCAGCTACTTGATCCATAAAGGTAAATAATTTGTCTCTAAAAGTGTCTCCATGTCTGTGGACATAGAATTATCTATTCACATGTTTAACCATCGTCTGCGGCAACACTTTGAAACAGAGGATATTTCTTTAAGCTTGCAGGTCACAGGATGCCGCATAGTTAATAGCATTTCAAGTAATCTTACCTTTTCTTCCAAATGCTACCGCAACATACAGTTTAAAAGTTTTTCCTTGATGTTCCAAGAAAAATGCAATATAAATCTTAAGTCACAGTAGCTTGAAACACCCCAAAATATTCTGTTTTGGCAACTGCCACTAAATAAACGTACCATTTAAAATACCACTAGCGAAAATGTGTATATTTTTGTAAGGAAAGTAGTTAATGAAGCAGTGCACACTGATCCAACGTTCTATCATCAAACTCTGTCCCGTCTCAGTGGTCACGCGCAGAAAGTGACAGCCTAATTTAGGCATTATTCACACCCTCCTATGCCAACAACGTTCCCTGCCAATAGACAGAAAAACTAGTGTAACTGAAATATAATGATTTGACGTTAACAAATATGTAAATTACATTACAGAGTGAAATGATGGTCTGTGGGGTATTTTAGTGTGAGAGGCCTTTTTAAAATGCCAGCAAATCCAGTTTTCTGCAAATCCGGGTTAAAGTATCAAAAAGCAACCCTTACAAAAAAAGAAAAGGTTGTATTCTATATGAGTCTGTTGGGGTATAAATAGATAAAGGAAATGTGTCCATGTAATAATGCCGTGGTACATTTGCAGTTGGGCTCCTTATTTCGGGTCTTCAATGGTTCCCTTGCTGAGGTCAGTCATTTTAGGATACTTCACTTTCTTCTGGTCGAGTTCATTTTGAGCCCACAGCAGGAGCTTCAGGAGCTTGGCCAGCTTGGGGGTCGACTCTCTGTTTTCATAGTCTAGCACACATTGGTTCACTTCACTCCACACCTGAAAGACGAAAGCATGCACACGTTAATACTTTGTGTTCAGATTCAAGAAATCGACTAAGATGAGACAAAAAAAGAGGACAAGGGAAAGTCTGAGTTATATGGCACCTTGTTTTTACATAAAAAATGTTGGAATTAAGATATCACAAGGCTGATATTTTCACTTTTCAATATGATTTCTCAAAGGTATTAAATATCTTTGGTCAGCAATTGGACAGCTATTATACCAGTAAAAAAAATGAAATGGGGACACACACACACACACACACACTCACACTCACACTCACACTCACACACACACACACACAATTGGAAAAAAAAAAAATGGGTGAACTTTACTAAGTCTACCTTTTGCCTCTGCATCATATTGAGTAAATCTCCAAAAGGTGACTCCTCTGGGTTGTCAAATGCCAGCAGGGCCAGCGTCCTCTCCATCTCAGTCAGACATTCCCGGCTCTCCTCTCCCTGTTCCGCTAACTGAGACTGAGCAAACTCAAGAGCAGCTTCGGTTTCCCTCAAACGAATCAGCTCAATCAAATGTTGTTGCTGGTAATAAGCACAGGGGAAAAAAACAATGTATTTATGAGAAAAATACAATTGGAAACAAAAATAGAAGATTTAAACACATTTCAGGCTCTGCAGTGCGGTTAACTTTACCTGCAGGTGAAAGTACAGGTAACGGTTTGTATCCAGCAACTCAGGGTGCAGACTGTTGATGAGTGCAATGGCATCCTGGATCTGCCCCTTCAAGATCATCTCTCTGATCTTAATTCTTTCATCCAGAGAATCTAAATCCACACTGGGCTCTATTCCAGACTCCATCCTGAATTTTTCTGCTGCCTCCTTGAAACCCTCTGTTGGAAAGGAAACGTGATGAGATCCTGTGCATGTGTTCCATACCAACAATAAAAAAAACCGAGCAAGAATCTTGTACTTCACCTGTCACCAGATAGTTCATGATGAGCCTGTTCATGTCAGCTCTCTGGATGTGGACATTGTTGAGTTTATCCATCCACTCCTCCCTCGTTATGTCCTCCGGTTTCTCGGCATAACTCATTATGACACTATCCTACAATAGCACAGGAAGGGTTGTGATCTAAGTTAACATTGTGACTTGAGAAACAGACACATATTAGGAGAAATTACAACCGATGTCTATAATTATAACAACAGCAACAAAATGGAATACAATTTTGACAACAAACAATAGTTCGGGCCTTCCGTCTCAAAACACTGAAGCCTGACTCGTCTACGAGAACCAAAACAAAGGCAATTTGAGCCTCCGACGTGCATTTATTTCGCATAAATACACTTTGAGAGGGTCCTGTTCTAATTTGTTGTATTATCTATGTATGACTCGATCGCTCTAAGTCGATATAAAGGCTGTGTTATTTACAATACCTGAAGATTTTGTCGCTACTTCCCAGCTAGAGCTAGGTAGCTAACCGGAGGGGGTTGATCCACTTCTTCTTCTCTGCCTTCGCATATCCCGTACAAACTACACCGAGCACAACGCACTACTTCCCCCAAGAGGACATTTCAGGTACAGCATGTCTACGGTCTCATCAGATATGAGCACAGCTGCGATGCACACCACTAAAACTTCACCCAAACGTTTTATAAAACACCTCCAGGAAGAGGGAGAACTTCTATAATGTTGATGTGATATTTATTTTTGTTACCGTTTCAACCAGAAATCGTGTGTTTCAAGGAATTCGATTCAATTAAATTCAACTTTATTTATACAAGCACCAAATACAGCCATTTCCAGGTGCTTTTAACAGAGAAAATCCCAACGAATCCACATGAGCAAGCAGATATATTTGCGACTGTGGAAAGGAAAAACTCCCTCTAATATGATGGGGCCTGGTTGTTAAGAGCTTTATGTTAACGCAATATGTCATTTGCCATATGATCGAATTATTTGTGGCCAGTTGTCAAAAGATAAAATGATACTGGGGCATCATATGACGTGGATTAATTCAATTAAATTCAATTAAATTCAATTAAATTGTCTATATATTGCACCAAATACAATGCAGTCATTTCAAGGCACTTTACAGAGAAAAAGCGAATTCGACACAAACGCAACGGTGGAAAGGGAAAGCCCCCTTTTTATCGGAAGACACCTTTACAGGCTCAAAGGCTGAGACTTTCTGCTGCTCCGATTGGGGTTGGGGATAAAAGGAGAGAAAATGATAGAGGGACAGAGGGAATCAAACCATCGGAGAAATAAAATACAATATGAGAAAACGCAAAACATGCAAGTTACTTTATTTGGGAATATATGATTCAGTATAATACAGAATCAGAATGAGTGCCTTGAAGTGCTATTGACAACAAATAATAAAAAAAAACTATTGCAAAGTTATGATATAATGTGGAAGATAAATAAGCTGAGAATACAACCATGTAAAAATTCAATTAAAGAGAAGAATAATTGCTTAATTTTAGAACAAAAAGGACACCACCACAAACTGTCAACGAATTATACAAGATGTGGTTGATTTTAATGGAAAAATAAATATTTATGGAGATAAGACTGAAATCCTTGAAGATCAAAAACATCCACACTTGTTTCTCTCTAAATGGATGAGGTTTTGTTACGTTAAAAAAAAAAGTCATTATTTTTCAGAATCTCTGATAAATTAATCTCATAAATCACAGATGGATTCATTCTTTTTAGAACTTAACAACTCAGATAATTATTTCATAATGAATATACAAGGGAAATATTGTTTGACTGAATTAATATGGCCGTTTTTTTAAGAAAATATATGAAGCTGTCATATCAGTCAGTGTGCGTAACGGCAAACACGACAAGCCCCGCCCATTACGTTGATGCCTCGCTGTTTGCAGTTGGCGTAGTAACGGTGTGCCGGCGTACACGGTGATACTTTGCTTCAAACATAATTGAGGAGGACGACCCTGAATGAACGAGCAGGTTGTTGTTGCATATGTTATTGCCCCTGGAGTGTTTGCTTCGGAGCTTTTCTAAGTTTTAGAGTTAAAAAAAACCAAACAAAAAACACCGTTGGTGGTTAACTGGAGGTGAGTTTGAACCTAGCACCAGGTTTCCTCCTTTCTGTCTCTCCAGGGATGGCTTCCGGTCGGGGGAAGATTCCGAAGTTTCCGGTGAAGCCCCCCATCAGCGGCACACACGACATCAAGGAGGATGAAGCAGCCCTCAAGGAGTTCAGAAGGAAACTCAGCACTCAGGCAACGCTTCTGAAGCCCCCGAGAAGCAACGTGCGACATGAAAAACCTCACATGATAACGTATGCTTCTTCTCACTCATACTGATTTTCACCCACATCAAATCCAGCAATGCCTCTATTATTATTATTATTATTATTATTATTATTATTATTTATTTTTTTTTTTTTTTTTTTTTTTTTTTAGGGCACTGGGCTTATAGCAGTGTGACGGTTCATTAGATTCCAAGCCCCTACACTCTGCCTACGTTTTCTTCTACACACACACACACACACACGCACACGCACACACACACACACACACACACACACACACACACACACACACACACACACAGAAAGTAAAGTAAACATTAAAACATCCAATACTGTGGAACTTTAACCACACAATAAATTCAATAATCTTATTGTCATAACTTAAAATGATGCAGAAATGTCACTCTGTTGCACGTTTGGATACTAGAATGATAATGATCATTCAATATAGGATTTAATTACCTTGAATTATTGCAGGGCATCCAGAGCGATGGAGAACTACGGACGCAGCAAAGGGAGGAAAACTGAGCAGGATCCATCATCAGGCCTCCGGCTCCCACCTTCTGTAAGGTCCCCTGTTTGTCTCTGCACTCATCCTAAACAGAAACAACCATGTACACACACACCTGAACATATTGAAATATTGTACTAAAGGCTAATGTTTATTTCAACTTCAACTTTGCAGCTGCTCAGTGAAAAGGGGAAACAAAGAGTAAGTTTTTATTTTTAGTACTGATTTCCTGATTTTGTGCAGGTCCTATTTCGCTCATTTTCTTTTGTGCACTTTGCAGATGAACTATAATACCCTGAAGACGTTTGTAGAGAAGCGACCTGTTCCTTCAATCCAGAATCAATGGCTTGAGAAAATTGTAGCCAAGCTCCCACCTGAACTTACAGATACTCCGGAAACACAACATCTGCTGCAGGAGCTCTGTGAGGAGGTCCGTGAGGACTACAGAAATGCGATTATCAAGCACACAGGTATGAGCAGTTTATTTTTGGCTGCATTAGTGCAGTTCATACAAAGGTTGTAGATAAAGAAAAAGGCACTTCTGCTCAGTCAGTATTGTATAAACACTGAGATCAAATTTTGGCATATATGATTGGTCACAATATTCTTTGACCTGCAAAACTGCTTCGGGTCACTATCATATTCCAAATAAATTAGAAACATGTTACAAGTGAGAATCATAACACCCAAAGTGTGCAAATCTTTTGCACAGTATTATGCTCATATTGTCCTCTTGGATGATTGAACCATGTTTCATAATGTCAAATTTACTCCTTTTAGTGTCCACAGTCTTAATGAATCCGGAGATGGAAGCCACTAAACCCAAGTAAGTGGCTGACATTGTACACATTTGATTCATGTGTAAGTTAGTTATTCTTTTTCAATTCCCTTTTTGTGTGATTAATGAGATCATTTTCAATATTTGCAGGCAGTTGGATTTCACCATACCAAGGTTTGATGGCTTTGCCAAATGCCGCAAGGCGATAAAGAGGAAGCTGCACATTTTGGATCCTGCAATGCCAGCTGTGTTGGATCTGGGATTTGTGACATTTTCTTCCCTGGTCCTAGTGGATCTTTCAGGATACAGGTGATAAAAACCAACAAATTAGCTTTTGCCCTACCTGTCTCAATGGGAACATTATTCTCATTCTATTCGTGGCGGTTTGTGTTTTTGTAGAGCCTCTGGACCTGTTGACTGTAAGAGCTTACTGAATAAAATCTTGGGGGAGTGTAAGACGATAGAAGATCGTATCATGAACACTTGGTTTCCCCAAATCATCGACTTATTAACAAAGAAAAAAACGCAAGGGGCAGCTAAAGAGGATGGACTGGATTCCTTCTATGGCAGTGCATCCACTCTCATCTCCAATCAGGTAAGATGAAGCCCTTTCATTTGAAACTTACTTTTGATAGAAGTTTTTTGATAAATAATTCTTTAATATTATATTTATCATATTATTAGTTTACTATTATTCATCTAAAGCATATATATATAACTCATAGCTATGTTTCTTCTGCATACTTCTAGTTGAAATCCTTGCTGCACACAAGTATAGAGGAGATTGTGAGTGTTTTCGATCCAAGCCACTCTCACCGCTTGCCGATCTTTCGAATGGCTTTGACATTTGATGATGAAAAGATAGAAATTTATCCCACCTTGCAAGATCTAGAAGATGCTATGTTGGACATTCTCAACGCCGTAAGAAATACACTGCAGGTGAGGCCCCACTTCTTGGCACCTTTTTCCAGTTTGCGTTGAGCTGGCCCTGACATCTCTAACACTGATTTGCAGAAAGTACCCACGGTCCAGTCATGGTTGGCACAAACCACAACTTCATTTGTAGATGCAAAGGTCGACGATAATATCATTGCCTGCGCTCAAGCTAAGGTGAAGAAAACTGTGCGGGAAAATCTGGAAGAACCTGGCAAGCATTTCCAGAATTATGGTAATACTCAGCAATGATTCATGTTAAAAATCAACAGGTGATCATTTTTCAGATGGGCTGACTGTGTTTTTCTTTGTAGTGGATAATTACAACTGGTTAGTGAATGGAACTGCACAAGCTCAGATGGCTTCCTTTTTGGAAGAGGAGCATTCTTTTGATGAGTACACAAAGGTAAGACATAATGCAGTGATTTGACACTACAAATGCTTATGCCCATACTTGTATTGTTTTGACTTGACGCCTCAAGCCTGCTAATGTCTAATTCCACTTGTTAAAGAGAGTAGAGGAGTTTCATGTCCTGTCTGAAGAGATTATGAGCCTCCCATTGACAGCCAGCTTCACAATGGTTCATCTCGACTGTGCAGAGTTGAACCAAGGGCTAGTCAACAAATCTAAGTCATATGCTGATATGCTCATCAACACACTGGTCTCCAGACACCAGGAGCAAAATATACAGTAAGTCAATTCTGTCACACACTCCAAGCTGTTTTGTTTCTAAATGACTCCTGTGTGTTTAATCTTCTTTGTGTCTGTACAAAGGATCTGCACGGAATTTGAAACCATGAGAAAGAAAGCTGTTGAAATTCCAGAAAGTACAGAGGAAATGGCTCAGCTGGCGGAATATGTCGACTTTGCTAAGACCATTGGTATCGCAGAGCTCAATGCAAAAATACAGGTGAATATAAAAGCGTATAAAAGCCCAACACACACGCACGCACACACACGCACACACACACACACGCACACACACTCCCCCACCCCCACCCCACCACAAACAAACAAAACATATTGATTAGAATTATACAAACTGCAGAATCTTTCTTTATGACATAACAGGAATCCTACTGCAAGCTGTGTTACCTCTTCGATGTCCATATCTTTGAACCAGAAGATATGAAGCTTAATTCCACAGTTTTTCTCTGGCCTGATAACATCCGTCATGCATTTAAACTGAGCGATGAGGTACTGCTCCCGTGTCTGTATAGCGCAATATATCACAATTGTTTTTTTAAGAATGAACTCATCCAGGACAACTCTGTTTTCTTTTTCCAGGTGATGAAGGCAGCCATGCAGAAAGGACAGACAGAGCTGACTGCACGGCAAGAAAGATTAATAGTAGAGCTGGAAAAGTTGGAGCACAGGATAGAAGAGTTTCCACTTTGTTCTGAGCTGGAAATAATGCAGCAGGTACAGTGTTATTAACCATGACAGATTACCGTCATTAAAGTTTTAATACTACTTTTTTTTTCGTATCTAGAGTTAACGGTGATGGTGATGTTACTCTCATATCTGCTGAATAAATACGACACTTTTTCCTCTTTGATCATAATAATGCGAACAATGCAAATTAAATATGTCTCTATAAATATAAAATTTTCATTCTTTTGAACAGTATGTTGAAGATACCCGAACAGTTCAGAGACGTATCCAGCAGGTCAAAGAGGAGATTGTCTTTATCAACAAAGAAGAAGAGTTCTACAAATGGGACCTAACAAGTTACCCACAAGTTGATGACATAATAGAAAGTATTGAACCTTACCAGAAGCTGTTTGGGTTGGTCCAGAATTGGCAGCGCACAGAGAGCAGGTTCCACATCTTTCTGAATATTGCTGTTGTTTTGCTTAAAGAAAAAGAAAAGAAATCCTAGATGAGTTTTTATCCTTGTTGTGTGTAGATGGATGGATGGTTCCTTCCGGGACCTAGATGGTGAAATTCTGGAGGGGAAAGTGGATGAGTTCTTCAGGGAGATCTACAAGATGTTGAAGATTTTTGAGCAGAAACAGAATAAGGCCGCGCAAGCGAAGGGAAAGACTTCAGGAAGCAAGGCAACCCAACGTGAGGATGATCGAAAGACGGATGTCAGTCTCATGATAACGCTGTGCTCCACTGTGATGGAGCAGGTCAAACATTTCAAGGTATGCTTGTATGACCCCTAAATAAATTTTTTTTATGAATGTAGAATTGTGAAAAGATGTGCCTGGACGCAGAGCTCTTGTTCTCTGCTTTCCAATGGTCTTTGAATTTCCTGGATATCATAAACAGCTAGAAGTTACGAGTATGAGGAGATGCCAAATCCTGCTAAGAGACAAGAATTAAACGGCTTAATGAGACAACTATTCAAAAGAAGTGAAACATAGTTTCTTGCCACCAGATAATGACATCGGATGTGCTTGTGTCAACAGGAGTATATCCCTGTAGTGTCCATCATGTGTAACTCGGGGCTCAGAGCTCGCCACTGGGAGCAGATGTCAAAGGTGGCAGGCTATGATCTCTCTCCTACTGCGAGTACAACTCTCCGAAAAGCCCTCAAACACAACCTGACTCCTTACCTGGAAGAGTTTGAGACCATCAGTGCTGCTGCCAGTAAAGTACGAACTGAAGACTCGTTAATACAGAATGTGTGTAATGTATTGAGTGCTTGAGTGTGTGAATGCTGTATGTCTCTGAAACCTTTTTCTTCCAGGAGTATTCTCTGGAGAAGGCGATGCAAAACATGAAGGGCGTCTGGGATGAAATCTCCTTCCACCATCAACCGTACAGAGAGACAGGCGTGTCCATCCTGAGTGGTTTGGACGATATTCAGATGATATTAGATGACCAGATTGTGAAGACTCAGACCATGAGAGGCTCGCCGTTCATCAAACCACTCGAGAGTGAAATCAAGGTTTGCGTCTGTTTGCATAGTGAATAAATGTTTAATCCGAGCAACAGGTTTGCCAGTGGGTTCTGTGCTTGTATCCAGTTTTGCAGGGTTTTAATTGTTTCCTTGTTCATTTTGTTCTTTCTTTCTTTGCTTCTAGAGTTGGGAAGAGCATCTGCTGCTCATACAGGAAACCATAGACGAGTGGCTGAAGGTTCAGGCCCAGTGGCTTTACCTGGAGCCCATCTTTTCATCTGAGGACATTATGCAGCAGATTCCAGAGGAGGGACAACTCTTTAGGACTGTTGACAGAAACTGGAAAGTGGTTATGAGGCATTGTGTTAAAGACCCGAGGGTAAGAAAATGTGTTTTACATTAAAAAAAAAAAAAAACATGTATAGTTTGAAACATTCAATTTGAGTCACCTGACGTTTCCTGATCCCAGATCCTTCCAGCAACCTCATTGCCTGGCTTGTTAGAGAAACTGCAGGAGTCCAACGAGCTCCTTGATAACATTATGAAAGGTTTGAATGAGTATCTGGAGAAGAAACGTCTTTTTTTCCCTCGGTAAGTTAAAAGGTTTTGTAAATGTAGCCTATTAATTTTTCACCCAAAATATTGAAAATATAATAACATTTTAATGTTGCTGCCAGGTTCTTCTTTTTATCCAATGATGAAATGCTGGAGATTCTCTCCGAAACCAAAGACCCACTGCGAGTGCAGCCTCATTTGAAGAAGTGCTTTGAGGGTATTTCCAAGCTGGACTTCCTTCCCAATCTGGACATCCAGGTAAGACGGTCACACATATTGTTTCTGCTCCATGACATGGTGGCCAATGGATTAAACTCCATGCTCCCTATGCTCAGGCCATGTACAGCAGCGAGGGAGAGCGCGTTCAGCTCATCCAGCACATTTCCACTTCTGAAGCCAAAGGAGCAGTGGAGAAGTGGCTGGTTCAGGTGGAGGATGTGATGCTCCGCAGCATCAGAGATGTGATCTCCCGGTCCACACAGGTGAGATCACAGTTTCTCACAGCCTAAATCATGTCAGACTATTAGTTGAGATAGAAATGTGGGTGAAAGCAGAGCAATTGAATGTTATTGTGTGAACAGGCCTATGAAGAGACACCAAGGAGTCAGTGGGTGAAGGAGTGGCCTGGGCAGGCGGTCCTGTGCACCTCACAGATTTTCTGGACTTCGGAGGTTCATGAGGCCATCCGAGCAGGGCCAAAGGTGAGTATTTATATTGTTTTATAACATTTTTCATGTGCCTTTCAAGTGTTTGCAAAATAATTCAGAAAAACCCCTTTGTTTTTACATAAACATTTCGTTTCACACTATGATACCATTAACAATGTCCACCAGGGATCAAACAAAACATACATATATAAAACAATTTGGCTTTTTTTTCTACACAGGGTCTACAAAACTACTATCAGCACCTCCAGGATCAGCTGAATGACATTGTAGCGCTCGTGAGAGGACCACTGCCCAAGCAAACACGAATTACTTTGGGCGCTCTGGTCACAATTGATGTTCACGCCAGGGATGTAGTCACGGACCTCATAGATAAAGGTACTTCAAGGCATGCCATGAATTTCGTATAACTTTATTGTGACTTTGCAGAACACAAACATAAATATGTCTGCACTTTTGTTTATTGTTTAACAGGTGTATCAAATGAAAATGACTTTCAGTGGCTGGCTCAGCTACGCTACTACTGGAGCAATGACAACGTTCGTGTTCGCATCATCAACTGTGACGTTAAATACGCTTATGAGTACCTGGGGAACTCCCCACGTCTTGTCATCACTCCTCTGACTGACAGATGCTACCGAACTCTGGTAAAATACATAAAAATTATATATATATCAAACTGTGAACATTAGCATGATTAAGCCAATTGCTATGATTTTAAGTTTCAAGAAATTTGAATGTGTCTCTCTTAGATTGGAGCTTTCTACCTGAATCTGGGTGGTGCACCTGAAGGTCCAGCTGGAACAGGAAAAACCGAGACCACTAAAGATTTAGCCAAGGCTCTTGCTGTACAATGTGTGGTCTTTAACTGTTCGGACGGACTGGATTATCTGGCTATGGGAAAAGTAACGTCCACTAGTAGTTTTAAATGATGATATTTAAAAAGAAATTCTTATTTTTGCAATGTGACATGCAACACATTCCTTGTTAACATAAATTACTTCATTTTCTTTTAGTTTTTTAAAGGTCTGGCTTCGTCTGGTGCATGGGCATGCTTTGACGAATTTAACCGCATCGAGTTGGAGGTGCTGTCTGTGGTGGCCCAGCAGGTTCTCTGCATTCAGAGGGCCGTAGAGAAGAAGCTGGAGTACTTTGACTTTGAAGGGACGATGCTCAAACTCAATCCGAACTGCTTTGTGTCTATTACAATGAATCCCGGCTATGCAGGACGCTCAGAACTCCCAGACAACCTCAAGGTCTCTATTTGAGTATTTCATGAGACTTAAACAGCAGCTGTATTGTTGCTTATCAGTATTGTTTCAATATTGTCATTTACATTGCTTCTCCAATCAATTTTGTAGCTCAGTTCAGACAATATAACTGATTGAAGACTAATTTGATTTAATTTAGTAAAACCTAAAGACACGTCACTGGCAATACTGAATTCCCTTCATGTTTCTCTCTGCAGGTGTTGTTCCGAACAGTCGCCATGATGGTCCCCAACTATGCCCTGATAGCAGAAATCTCTCTTTATTCGTACGGTTTCCTCAACGCCAAACCGCTCTCGGTGAAGATTGTGATGACCTACAGGCTTTGCTCAGAACAGCTCTCCTCTCAGTTTCACTATGATTACGGCATGAGGGCGGTCAAAGCCGTGCTCGTGGCTGCTGGAAACCTCAAGCTCAAGTATCCTGATGAGAATGAAGACATTCTTGTATGTGTGCTTGGGTGTATGAGAACTAGACTGCGTCGTGATGTTGATCGTCATTATCCTTTTTTTTTTGCAATCATTGACCCTTGTCCCACTTTTGTTTGCATATTTTTCAGCTTCTGAGATCCATAAAGGATGTCAATGAGCCCAAGTTTCTGTCACATGATATTCCATTATTCAACGGAATCACCAGTGACTTGTTTCCAGGCATCTCTCTTCCTGAGGCAGACTATCAGGTCAGACACATTGATCCCACTAAATCCTTGTAATGAACTGAATATTTCTGTTATGTATTTTATAACTTGCATTTTCTTTCATTTGCATCAGCTGTTTCTGGAAACTGCTGAGGAGTGCTGTAAAAAATACAATGTACAGCCGACTGAGGTCTTCTTACAGAAGATGATCCAGACATACGAGATGATGATAGTTCGGCATGGGTAGGTTATATCTTAATTGCCATGTTATATTTTCGTGAACTGCATGCCGTGCCCACAGTAACACAGTGTAATGCACAACATGGAACATGGATTATAAGTCATACGTATAAAACAATATTGTTTCAAATACTCCGTCATTATCAGGTTTATGCTGGTTGGAGAACCCTTTGCCGGAAAAACCAAAGTGCTCCATGTTCTCGCCGCCACTCTGACTCTCATGAGTGAGAGAGGACACAATCTGGAGGAGAAGGTCATCTTCAGGACTTTAAACCCCAAATCAGTAACTATGGGTCAGCTCTTTGGACAGTTCGACCCGGTTTCCCATGAGGTAAATTTACACGTTCATTCGGGTGGTGATTTTTTTATTTTTTATTTTTTGTGATTTCAATGATGGAAATCGGCGATGTTTTCATCTTTTTGATTTTCCATCATTGGTAGTGGACAGATGGGGTTGTGGCCAACACATTTCGTGAGTTTGCATCTGCTGACACACCAGATCGTAAGTGGGTGGTGTTCGATGGGCCAATAGATACACTATGGATTGAGAGCATGAACACCGTCCTGGACGATAACAAAAAGGTAGGTTTTACACAATAACACCATTGACTCTGTAAATGATTTAACTATTTGTTTGCATGTATATTGGAATAATCTCTTGTTTGCTTTCATCCTGGTACACAGTTGTGTTTGATGAGCGGTGAAATCATTCAGATGTCCAGTCAGATGAGTTTGATTTTTGAGGCAATGGATCTGTCACAGGCCTCTGTGAGTAAAGCATCTGCAGTTAATTCAGATATTTAATTCATATTTCTCTTTGACAATACCACCTTTTGCCAAATAATGTGCCAAATGATTTCCATTTTGAATCATTGACGCTTTAGTATTCAACAAGATGTGATAAACGTACAACATTAGGCTTGATTGAGAGGACAGACGAAATGACCCTAGACCGTTGTGATTGTTCAAATATTTTCATTGCAGCCAGCCACAGTCAGTCGGTGTGGTATGATTTATATGGAGTCGTCTCAGTTGGGCTGGAAGCCCTTGGTGGTCTCCTGGATGAACACTCTTCCTGAAACTCTGCAGAAGCCTGAAAACTCCTCTCTGGTGATGGAGCTCTTCAACTGGCTGCTGCCTCCTGCTCTCAAGATGCTGCGGAAGAACTGCAGAGTAATTAAAATCCAGGCCTCTCAACGATATAGACAACAACAGTTATCAGGCATTTATAAGGTTACATAGATTTTGACTGTGGATGATGTTTTTGTTCACAGGAAGTTGTTTCCACCAGCAACAGTAACACTGTGATGTCCTTGTGTCGACTGTTTGCGATGCTTCTCATTGAGCCTGTTAAGACGAATCACAGCAGTAACGATATCCTCACTTGGATCATGGTCAGAAACCTGAAACATTCATCATTTTGAATATTTTCCTTGGTATTTATTTGCTCTTTCAGTGAAATTATGGACACCATTCTCCTGTTTTGCTTTCAGGCGGCTTTTGCCTTCTCATTGGTGTGGTCTGTGGGTGGCAGCTGTGATGCAGACAGCAGGGAGAAGTTCAGTGACTTCCTCAGAGCAATGATTTCAGGAAAAATGGAAGAACATCAGATCCCTGACACAGTTGGAAAATGGGAGTGTCCAATGGATGAGGAAGGCCTTGTGTATGACTATTATTATGAGGTATTGTGGAGTTACACTCTGAAGGAATTCACTTGGTTTGAATCATTGAATAATATTGTAATTTCATCCACAGTTTAAAGGGAAAGGCCAATGGCGTCACTGGAATAATGACATTAAGAATGTCAACCTCGGAGACAAAAACACCAAAGTGCAAGAGATCATTGTTCCCACTATTGACACAGTTCGCTACTCCTACCTGATGGACCTCTGCATCACATATGGAGTGTAAGAAGTTGTTCTATGTTCACTGTGTCATCTATGCACAAAAGTTTCAAATATCTGTTATTTCCATAGGTCAGTGTCATACAGTGCTGTTTTGGTGTTTATCATGATGAATCATCATTTTCACTTCTCTTCATTCTTAGTCCTCCCTTGTTTGTTGGACCTACTGGAACTGGGAAGTCTGTGTATATTAAGGAGAAACTGATGAACAATCTGGACAAAGATAAATTCCTTCCTTTCTTCATCAACTTCTCAGCTCGGACGAGTGCAAACCAAACCCAGGTCAGCAGGTCACACAAGGGCCTCAGTTTTGGAATTACAGAGAGAATCTATAAGGAGACTACATTCATGTGAAGTGATTATCCAAACATAAGAAAGTTATTTGATTTTAGATTTGAATTTTGTTAATTGTGTTGTGTTTACTGCATCTACCAGAATATCATCATGTCCTGGTTGGACAAGAGAAGGAAGGGGGTGTTCGGGCCCCCGGTGGGAAAAAAGTGTGTCATCTTTGTAGATGACATGAACATGCCGGCACTGGAACAGTTCGGAGCTCAGCCTCCTGTGGAGCTATTCCGACAGTACATTGATCACAAACACTGGTATGAAACATTTGCTCTTAGAAGCCAGCCTCATTTTAAAAGTAGAGATAAAAAAAAGAGGTCATGAGCATATCTATAGTATCATCGTCCAGTTTATAAAACAGCCTAATTCAGACGGTTGTGCTCTGGCAGGTATGACCTGAAGGACACCTCCAAGGTCACCCTGGAGGACTTACAGCTCATCTCAGCTATGGGTCCCCCTGGTGGTGGAAGGAATTCAGTAACATCTCGCTTCCTACGGCATTTCAACATCTTCAGCATCAATCCCTTCAGTAATGACACCATGGGCCGCATTTTCTCCAACATTGTGGCTTTTTATTTTAAAAATAATAATTTTCCATCAGAATATTCCACAGTTGGTAACCAAATAGTTACAGCTACAATGGAGGTGAGTTCTATAAAAGCATACAGTTATATTATAAGTATTTGAATGTTTCATGTTTTGCAATCATTTGTTTCATGTTTTTGTTTTGAAAAGGTGTATCAGAAAGCCATGAAGTACCTCCTTCCAACCCCAGCCAAGTCTCATTACACTTTCAATCTGCGAGACTTCTCTCGTGTCATCCAAGGATGCCTGCTGCTGAAGAAAGAGTCACTGGAGAACAAGTTCACCATGATAAAACTGTTTGTCCATGAGGTCTTCCGTGTTTATTATGATCGTCTGGTGGAGGAACAAGATCGAACTTGGCTTTACAAACTCATGAATGGCATCCTCAAAGACCATTTCAATGAGTCTTTTGACCAGGTCTTTGATCACCTCAAGAAAGGCAATGAAGTAAGTTCTAGATTCCGCTGGTGTTATTGTTGCTTTTGTTCTTTTTCTGTGGCTTGCACATTCTCTGATCTTTTTTTTTTTTCCAGCTGGTTGAGGAAGACATGCAAAATCTTCTGTTTGGTGACTACATGAATCCCGACCTGGAGGACAATGAGCGTCTGTACACCGAGGTGCCTTCAATGGAAAGCTTTGCACAGGTGGTGGAATCATGTCTGGAGGAATACAACCAGATGCACAAGACTCAAATGAATCTCGTCATATTCCGGTGAACATCTTATTTCACAGCATTAAGAATACGAAGTTGATCTTGCAGCCAACAGACACTGTAGAGTGAATTCTAACTGTAAAATCTCCCCAACATGTAGCTATGTCCTGGATCACTTGTCTCGAATCAGTCGTGTATTGAAGCAGCCAGGGGGCAATGCCCTGCTGGTGGGAGTGGGGGGCAGCGGCCGGCAGTCCATCACCCGTCTGGCTACGTCCATGTCCCACATGACCCTGTTTCAGCCTGAGATCTCAAAGAGCTATGGCATGACTGAGTGGAGAGACGACCTCAAGGTTAGTGTCGTAGTTCAATACCTTTGTGTCTTGCTGTTGTGATGCATTGCATGCCTTTCTTAGATACTAGTTGTATTTGAATTTCATTTATATATAACATTTTTAACATGCTTAGTCCCAATTTCTTATCTCCGATTTTCCTCAAACCACAGATGATTCTGAAAAATGCTGGAGTGAAAGGACAGAAGACAGTGTTCTTGATAACTGATGCTCAGATCAAAGATGAGGCTTTTCTAGAAGATGTGGACAGTGTCTTAAACACCGGAGAGGTGCCCAACCTGTTTGCCATAGATGAGAAACAAGAGATTATGGAGGTAAGATACTATAAAATAAGTACACCTAAAATAGCTTGCATAAATGTTTTATGAATTTCATTAAATGCTGTCTTTCCTTCTCTTTTTAGACAGTGCGTCCCATTGCTCAGGCTGGCAATAGAAATTTGGAATTAAGCACCTTGAGCCTGTTTGCCTTCTTTGTGGCACGCTGCAGAGAAAACCTCCACATTGTTGTAGCCTTCAGTCCTATTGGAGATGCTTTTCGAAACCGCTTGCGCCAGTTTCCATCACTCATTAACTGCTGCACCATTGACTGGTTCCAGGTACTGTTTAGGAATGACGTGTTAATACTGTTGTAATAGTATTTATATTTCATGTATCACACTTCAAACTGTAAAGAGCTATGTAGGACTCCTGTGCATCAGATTGTGAGTCAGTCAGTGAGCTCCTTGAGCCAGAAATAATGTTAATGACAAGGGAAAGAGAAAATATGACACATGGTTGAGCTGATGGACATTATTCTGCACAAGGTCAACAACCTGTCTTCTGCCTTTCTTCCTACCTTCTTTTCTCTCATAATATTTTTATCTTTCTTTGACAGCCATGGCCAGAGGAGGCTCTTGAGCGGGTCGCTAACTCATTCCTGGAGTCCCTGGATATGAGTGAAAATGAGAGGCAGGAGGTCATTCCCATCTGCAAAACATTCCACACCTCTGCTATGCAGCTCTCACAGAGGTGGGTCATTATATAGAATGGCTTGTGGACTAAATGGTGAATTATATATAAAAGCACTTAGATACACTGTCGGTTTCAATGCAGATTTCTCTCGGAGCTTGGTCGACATAATTATGTGACGCCCACATCTTACCTGGAGCTGATTGCAGCGTTCCGTCTGCTCCTCACTCAAAAAAGAGAAACTGTCAAGAAGGCAAAACAGAGGTACATCAACGGGCTGGACAAACTCGCCTTCGCTGAATCACAGGTATTTGCATTGCTGAGCTGTTTTGCTTCTCCTGCGTTTCTTTGATTTGGAATTTTGAACGTAGCTTTGCATGACTCGTTCCAATGTCATCTCTGTAGGTGGGCGAGATGAAGAAGGAGCTGGTAGATCTGCAACCCAAACTGGAGCAGGCAAAGACTGACAACACAAAAATGATGAAGGTGAATATATTTCACACCTTCACACCACATCAGCACACCACCTCCCCCACCCCCTCAAGGCCTTTAAATATGAATTCATGCATCTGTGTACTTGTGTAAATTTTCAGGTGATTGAAGTGGAGTCTGTGGAGGTGGAAGCCAAAAGTAAAGTTGTGCGTGTTGACGAGGAGGCAGCAACTATAAAGGCCAATGAGGCTCAGACTCTGAAGAATGAATGCGAGAGTGACTTGGCTAAAGCTATTCCTGCTCTGGAATCTGCTCTGTCTGCTTTAGACACTTTAAAAGTGAGCACCATCAAACTAAACTGTATTTTCTAACACATTTTGCCAATAAGATCATAGCCGATTTGACAGATCAGTGAGATAAGCCTTCTGTTTGATTTCAGCCCTCGGACATCACAATTGTGAAGTCGATGACAAATCCACCTTCGAGCGTGAAGCTTGTGATGGCAGCTGTATGTGTGATGAAAAGCATAAAACCAAATAGGATACCTGACCCTTCTGGGTCTGGAAAGATGGTTCGTCTAAGCCAGAAAATATCTATTTATTATTCTTTATTATCTATTCACTTACATTTTTTTAATAGTAGTAGCACAGTAATCTTCCATATTGTATACCACTGTATCCTTTTATATCTGTAATATCTTTACTCAATATTTTTATTGTCCAGGTTTTGGACTTCTGGGGTCCAAGCAAAAAGCTCCTGGGTGATATGAATTTTTTGCGAGATCTTAAGGAATATGACAAGGACAATATTTCTGTAAGTGTCAAGAAACCCTTTACAAACTTTTACAAATGTGTACTTACTCCTGAATAACTCCTCTCATTCTGCAATACAGGTCTCTGTGATGAAGCAGATCCGTAGTAAGTACATGCCTGACCCTGATTTTGACCCGACTATTGTTGTAAAAGCCTCCTCTGCTGCAGAGGGTCTGTGCAAGTGGATCACAGCCATGGAAGTCTATGACAGGGTGGCGAAGGTGCAGTTTTATTTCTGGCGTTTCACAAAAACTTCCATTGAGTTGCATTTTTGCCCCTCTAATATTAAAGAATAAGCACTCTCTTTTGTTTTAGGATGTAGCTCCGAAAAAGGCCAAGCTTGCCGAAGCAGAGGAGTCCCTGGCAGCAACCATGGCCCTCCTGGACCAGAAAAGAGCTGAGCTGAAAGAGGTCGAGGACCGCTTGTCTGCTCTTCAGAAAACCTTTGAGGAGAAGACAGAAGAAAAGGCCCAGTTGGAGTACCAGGTGGATTTATGCGGAAGGAAACTCGAGAGGGCCGAGAAACTCATTGGTGGTTTGGGTGGAGAAAAGACCAGGTCATGCTTTTAAATATTCTGTTTGTGATTTTCAGCAGCTGAAAGGATTGCAATATGTCACTGACTGAATGTAAATCAATCCTTAGATGGTCGAAGGCAGCCGATGACCTGCAGCACACATATGACAACCTGACTGGAGACGTTCTGATCTCTGCTGGAGTTATTGCCTATTTAGGGGCTTTCACAGTTAGTTTCAGATGTGAGTGCACCAAGTTATGGACCAAACTCTGCCAAGTAAGACTCACCCTCCTGCTTTATAGTCATTCTCTTTGAACTAAGGCAAATGTAATTGCTTATTATCCCATCCTTTAAACCTGCCTCCATATCTCTAGTCCAAGAACATTCCATCATCGGACGACTTCTCTCTCAGTCAAACTCTGGGAGATCCAATTAAGATCAGAGCTTGGAACATCGCAGGCCTTCCCAGCGACTCTTTCTCCATTGACAATGGTGTCATTGTCAGTAATTCACGTAGATGGTGAGTCTATTTTTTAATTTAAAGATATAAAAAAATGTATCGCCTCTGGTTAACGGGGGGGGGGGGGGGGGGCATCTCATTCTGAAAGTTTCTAACCCTTATTGATTGTGCTCTTATAGGCCCTTGATGATTGATCCCCAGGGTCAAGCCAACAAGTGGGTAAAGAATTCAGAGAAAGATAACAATTTGAGTGTAATCAAGTTAACTGACGGGGACTACATGAGAACTCTGGAGAACTGCATACAGTTTGGAACACCGCTGCTGTTGGAAAACGTTGGGGAGGAGCTGGACCCTTCTCTGGAACCACTGCTGCTCAAACAGACCTTCAAACAAGGTGCTTTGAATACAAGATCACTAAGACCTTCTGAGATTTGAAGTGAAAAACTGTAAACATGTCTGATTTGTGCGTTGCTCAGGTGGTGTGGACTGCATAAGGCTTGGAGAGAATCTGGTTGAGTACTCCCCTGGGTTCCGTTTCTACATCACCACAAAACTTAGAAACCCCCACTTCCTACCAGAACTGGCCACCAAAGTGTCCTTGCTCAATTTTATGATCACGCCAGAGGGCTTGGAGGACCAGTTGCTGGGGATTGTTGTTGCCAAAGAGAGGTTACACTCATTAATTCTAAATTTGGTATGCCCCTGAAATACTTGAGACACTGCACTACCCACATTTCTCTACTTCATGTGTTTATCAGGCCAGAACTGGAAGAAGAGAGGAATGTACTAATCCTGCAGTCGGCTGCCAATAAGAGACAGCTAAAGGAAATTGAAGACAAGATCCTTGAGACTTTACAGTCATCTGAGGGAAATATCCTAGAAGACGAGAGTGCGATTCAGGTTCTAGATTCTGCAAAGTGCATGTCCAATGAGATATCCAAGAAACAACAGGTGAGACCTCTACATGAAAAGGGAACATAAAGACGGTTTATTTGACTCTAATATTTGGCCAGATGAACTCAAACTTTATATGCTTCCCCAAGATTGCGGAGAAGACGGAGATCAAGATAGCAGAGTCTCGAGAAGGTTACAGAGCAATTGCAAACCACTCATCCATCCTGTTCTTCAGTATTGCCGACCTGACTAACATCGACCCCATGTACCAGTACTCGCTCAGCTGGTTTGTCAATCTATACATTAACTCCATCCAAGACAGGTGAGTCATGAATATGAAGGGTATTCTGCACCATCTCAAGAGGATTAATCTGCTGGGACTTTGATTTTGCCAGCAGTTTAGAAAACCCTTTTGTATCTTATAGATGTAATCTGTAAACTACACAATACATATTCAACACAATATATTGTTTAAGGTTCAGCATTACGAAATCGAAGCACTGACTTAAGTATCTTTTGATTTGACCATTTTTTAAGTTTTTCGTATTTTACATTTTAATCATCAGCAACAAATCCAAGAAACTTGAGAGAAGGCTTCAATTTCTGATTGATCACTTCACCTACAACCTGTACTGCAATGTGTGCCGCTCTCTTTTTGAGAGAGACAAACTCCTCTTCTCCTTCCTTCTCTGCTGCAACCTGCTCCTGTAAGTGGTGATTCTTTTTCCATTTACACACTTATGTGACATTTCAAAAATATACATAATTTATTCATTACTCCATAATGGTTTTTTTTAGAGCAAAGGGGGAGATTGAATATGCTGACTTCATGTTCCTGCTCACTGGGGGAGTGGGCCTGGAGAACACCACAGCTAACCCGGACAGCAGCTGGCTGCAGGACAAAAGTTGGGATGAATTCTGCAGAGCCAGTGAACTGCCTGGCTTACAGGGGATAAAGTAAAACCTTATTTTACATGCACGCTTCTGTTTGCCAGTATAATTGGCTTTTGACCAATGGAATGAATTATCTATTTCCACAGAGAGGCGTTCATCAAGAGCCCCGGAGACTTCAAGCCTGTTTATGACAGCAAAGAGCCATGTAACATTGCTCTGCCTCCACCGTGGCGTGAAAAACTCAATGACTTGCAAAAGATGATCATTGTTCGCAGCCTCAGGCCCGATAAGATTGTGCCTGCTGTGACCAAATTTGTCACTGATAATCTTGGGAAGAAATTTGTCCAGCCTCCTCCATTCGACCTGAGCAAGAGCTACCTTGACTCCAACTGCACCATACCACTTGTGTTTGTGTTGTCTCCTGGAGCAGATCCTATGGCTAGTAGGTTCAACTGCTCCAGTGGCTGATTTTAAAGGGAAAGTATATGTATATATATAAGTTCTTCACTAATATTTGAAAATCTCTTGACAGGCTTAATGAAGTTTGCCAATGACATGTACATGGGTGGTGAGATGTTCCAGTCCATCTCTCTGGGTCAGGGTCAAGGGCCTATCGCTGCTAAAATGATATCCACAGCCATGCAAGACGGGACATGGGTGTGTCTGCAGAATTGTCATCTGGCCGTTTCCTGGATGTCCACTCTGGAGAAAATCTGTGAGGACTTTAGTCCCTCAACGTGCCACCAAGACTTCCGCCTCTGGCTCACAAGCTACCCTTCATCCAAGGTTAATTTCCCCGAGTCTAATTCATTCTAATTCATTATGTGTGCACAGAGAAACAACACGGAGCTTTTATGTCTGAATAGAATGCACACTAATATAAATAAATAAATGCAGTTTCCAGTGTCCATCCTGCAGAATGGAGTGAAGATGACAAATGAGCCTCCTACAGGTCTTCGACTCAACCTGCTCCAGTCATATTCATCAGATCCGATTTCAGATCCAACCTTCTTCAGTAACTGTCTTGACAAGGAACTGGTGAGTTGGGAGGAAACTAATCTTCAATCTTTATGCAGCAGGAATTCAAATTTAGTTCATTTATGGTTCTGGGACAAACACAACACACTGACTCTTGGATTTATTCATCAGGTTTGGGAGAAGCTCCTGTATGGACTGTGCTTCTTTCATGCTCTTGTTCAGGAGAGAAAAAAGTTTGGTCCTTTGGGATGGAATATCCCTTATGGCTTCAATGAGTCTGATCTCCATATAAGTATCAGACAGCTACAGGTATTTATTCAAAGTTACACTTTCAAAATTTCACCCATCAAAAGAATCTAAAATGTTGGGCTTTTTTTTTGCTCTCCCTTTTCAGCTTTTTGTAAATGATTACGATGAGGTGCCTTTGGAAGCCATAACATATCTGACTGGGGAGTGTAACTACGGTGGTCGAGTGACAGATGACTGGGACAGACGGCTCCTGATGACTATCTTGGCTGACTGCTACAACAAGGACATCATTAAAGCATTTCGCTACCCTTTCTCACCAAGTGGCGATTACATCGCTCCACAGAAATCTACCTACAAGGAGTACATTCATTTTATCCAGGTACAAACACTTTGAGTGCACAATATTGAGTTAAATTCTGCGGCATGACTTTGATCTTGCAGGCAATATTTTTGTTGTGTTGTAGAAACTTCCGTTGAGCCAGCACCCAGAGGTGTTTGGGATGCATGAAAACGTGGACATTTCTAAAGATTTACAGCAGACAAAACTGCTGTTTGATTCGCTGCTCCTCACCCAGGGGGGAGGAGAGAAAGGAGGAGCTACCTCTGGGAGTGACAGCACCCTCTTCGACATTGCAAATGACATCCTCACCAAGGTTACTGTTTAAACCTGCCCTTCACTTAGTGGCTCTCCGGAATGCTCCTAATATTATCATATGAATGTTGGTCCAACAACTGCAGCTGTTATAGATGAACTGCACTCACATTTACAGCAGTTTAGTTTTTCTTTTTTCAAACAGGAACCATTGTAACACTACAGCAATTTAGTTTGTCCTTGTGCTTTTTAGTATAAGTTATCATGTCCCTGTGAGCTTCAATTTAGTGATGATTATTAATCAATGAATGTTAAAGTGCAATAGATGTTTGCCTGTTAAATATCAACAGTTAAATCAGTATTTCTGTACACTTCTGCTACAGACACAAAGGTGCTTTCCTGTCAAATGAAACTTGACTTTTAAGGTGTAGAAATGATTACTGCAGCTCTTCGCTGACATTTAATATCTGTTCTTTGATTATTGTCTGTAAGCTCTGCATGTCTGCTCTGTAGATGTTATAACTCATGGAATTGCTTATTTTCTTCCAGCTTCCAGCTAATTTTGACACAGAAGTGGCTCTCCAGAAGTTTCCAGTGCAATACGAAGAAAGTATGAACACAGTTCTCGTCCAGGAAATGGAGCGCTACAACACGTATGAACAAACCACGCACTGCAGATCTTTAGGTTGCACAACGTGTCTCAGAAACCATTTTACATGACCTGACTGTTGTCTCTCTCAGGTTGTGCAGCACCATTCGCGATAGTCTACAGAACCTGATAAAGGCTATTAAAGGCTTGGTGGTGATGGATGCTGAGCTGGAGGCAGTTGCAGGCAGTTTGATAGTGGGGAAGGTCCCAGAGAAGTGGGCAAAGCGCTCTTACCCCAGCCTCAAGCCTTTGGGCGGCTACATCACCGACTTTCTCTCAAGGCTCAAGTTTTTGCAGGCAAGCAAGAGGACTTAACAAAATTTGTTAAGATACTTGTAAAGTTTTGACAGTGCATAGGTGGGAGTTTGTTTAGGTTTCACCTCTGTAATGGCCTCTCTGATTTGGTTCTCTTCCAGGATTGGTATGACACCGGCAAGCCCAGTGTGTTCTGGGTGTCTGGTTTCTTCTTCACCCAAGCCTTCCTTACTGGGGCCATGCAGAACTACGCCAGGAAATATCACATCCCCATTGACCTGCTTAGCTTGGATTTTGAGGTTTGAAGACATGCATTTTGTCATCTTGTTGTAGCTTTAACAGTGTACAGATCCACACTTTTCAAGATTTTATTTTCCAGGTTCTGGGTATCGATGAGTCGGACACAGCACCCGAGGATGGCGTTTACATCAATGGGCTGTTTCTGGATGGAGCTCGCTGGGACAAAGAAAGGTGATAATGCAACATATTTTACGAGAGTTCAGATAAAAACAATAAAAACAGTGCTCTTTACCGCACTGTAATAAAATGTCATGATGCTCAATATTGCTTTTTTGGGTGAATTCTTATTAATTTGATACTGAAGTGTTTGTAATTGAACTTTTTTCCTTTCTTTTTTTTACAGTGGAGTTCTGGCTGAGCAGGAACCAAAAGTCCTGTTTGACTCAATGCCTATTATCTGGATCAAACCCAGTATGTATAATAACTGCAAGTGATAGAATATCGAGCATGTGCCTCATTTACTTTCTAGGTTACTCCACCTTTCTGTTTAGGCTCTGATAACAATCTCCTATCTATTTCCCCGCTCTTTGTTTCCTTGCTTCTTTCTCTCCCACACAGCTGAAAAGATGAGCAACGATCAGCCTCAGACACTGTATGTTTGTCCTCTCTACAAGACCAGTGAGAGGAAGGGCACGCTCTCGACCACGGGACACTCCACAAATTTTGTCATCTCGGTGATGTTGCCCACCAATAAGCCCACCCAACACTGGATCAAGCGTGGTGTGGCCCTGCTCTGCCAGCTGGATGATTGAAACCAGACAGCACAATGCTGAAGACAGCAAGTTCTGTGCTTAAAATGTTCTAAATAAACTTAATGTTTGCATTTAATCATGTGTGTAGTAGGTGCTTTGAAATAATATATTGAGAAAGACAAAAAAACATCTGCATTTAATCGCTACTACAGATTACAAAGCTCCACATTTTTCCTCAAAAAGCCCTCAAACAGAAAGTGTGTAATCACACTTAAAAGCCACAAAATGTGCATCCAATACTCTGCAACTACTGAAAAGTGTCCCTTGTCTGGAAGTAGCTTAGTTTATTCAAACAAACACCCAGCAGAAGGTTTCACTGAATTCAACAAGGATTTGACAACTATATTGCATGCCTCTTCTTTGTCTCTACACAAAACCCGTGTGTTGTTATTCTTCTGTACACAGCCTCATTCACAGGAGCTATTCCTTGAAAACTCTAAGGATGAAGGAATCGAGAAATAAAATTTGTTTTTTTAGTTTTTACAAGAGCTCTGCTGTACCTGGAAAGTATTTCCCTTCACCTGCCATAACTGAGAAGCAGCTCAGGCCACGTGAAGTCATTTGACTTATCTTTCTCTCTGAAATAAAAAAAACATCCATGGAATTAAAAAAAAATAATAAACTGTTGAGGAAAAGCTATCATGTTACTGAGCTAGTTTTTATTGTAATGTGTAAAGCGCTCTTTGTTACCTGTCTCCTTATTGTTGCCTTCATGTGAGATGCTGCCATCCACTGACGTGTATAACTCAGATATTAATCATGTACAGCTATAGCACAGTTTAAATAACATTTATTTTCAAATAATCTTCTACTAATGCTGGATATGTAAAAGAAAAAGGTATACTCAAACAGCTGTTGTTGGTGTTTGTTTTCAGGGAATTGGGCAACTCTTGTTGAAATGTATAGAGATTTGCACACATTCTGAAATATTTGCAGTGTGTGTTTTCTTTTATATAACTGGAGGTCGACTTTTAAAGAAACGTGTGCATGAGTTGAACTGTTGTTGCAGTGCTCAGTGGGTCAAAGCTAGGAGCTGTGAAGACCCCGTGATGTGACATTTATAGTTATGATGTATAAATAGCTGCAGGCTGTGTGGGGACTGCGTAGCCATTGGCTTTACTGGTGTTCACACTACAGACGGAGCCCAGCAGTTCTCGTGAAGGTAAAAACAACTCAGTAAAGTTATAATGCTATTGGCTGATTAGTGTGGAGTTTGAAGGCCATTACTTCTGTATTGTAGATGTTTGTTAAGCTGTTCAAGTTTGCATGTTCTGCTACATGTTGTGCTGGCCCTGCTGTTAATCTAGCTGTTTTTATGCAATGTCCTCTGGTTCTTTCAGATTTATGGTTGAGAAATTCCCACAATAATCATTTGTTCAAAATGAATCATGCCTGATCTTGTTTTGCAGTGCCAAAGAAGAAATACTATAAAAACCTTTATAAACTAAGCGATGATTACACTCACGCTGGAGGCACTGCAGAGCTGATTGGAATTATTAGATGAAATATCCTGAATGTTTTTTGGCGCCACCAAACCAACAGCACGATAATAAAGGATTGCCACTGTTTGAGCTATTAGGAGCAGTGTGCTGTAGTTGGTATTCATGGCTGCAGGTTGAGTGAGCGTTGGGGTGCCAGATTTAATGGCCTTGTTTACTGTATGGCTCTCTCCTCAGAGCTGTCCCTTCTGCACTTCTGACTCTTTTTGGACAAAACAGATGAGCACAGAAACAGAAGATGACTTTTATCAGTCGGACGAAGATGACCTGGATGAAGACGAGGCAACTCAATATATAATCGAGCAAAGTCTGATTCAATATAGAAAACTCAAAGGCCTGAATCCAAGGTTAATCTGTCAAGATATTATTAAAAATGTTTCTCTCAATTGTGTATCTCGTCTCGGTTGTGTAAATCCCAATTTCTGCACAATTACTTCCCATAGTGATTTGAAACCAAGTGATGACCCTGATGAGATTTTCAAAGCAATTAAACAGGGTAAACATCCGTTTTAACCTCTCTGCCCTCTTTAGAAAATTTGTGAGTAACGGCAGAAGTGCTCATCTGGTGTTGTGTCTTCATATTTAGGAGATGAGGCTGCTCTGGACAGACTCACAGTGCAATCAGAGACTCTGTCCAGAGTTGATGAGAGAGGATGGATTCCCCTGCACGAGGCTGCAGTCCACAAAAACAAGAAGATGCTGGAAATCATTTTCTCAGGTTGACGTGACAACATTATTGGAATTGACCAACTTGGTTTTCTTTTTTTCAATCCTTGCATGTGGGTCATTTCCTTTGTGTTTGTGTTCCAGCATCTCCGCCTGGTGCAGCCCAGTGTCGTACCCTGAAGGGTGAGACTCCTCTGTTCCTCGCTGTGCTCCACGGACTCAGAGATAACGCCACCTTCCTGTTACAAAATGGATGCACCCCGGATCTCCAGAACGACGAGCAGGATTCTCCATTAGTGGCAGGTATCCGACACCAACAATGTGGTATTTCGCAGACACATAAACTTTGTTGTGATTGTTTGTATCTCTGTTCTGTTCCTTTACTTCACAGCCATTCTGAATGACCACTATGACTTAGCCACGCTGTTGCTCCGTTACAATGCCCAAGTAGACCAAACTGGACCACTGAACAGGACAGCTTTACATGAGTCAGCATTTTTAGGTCTGGAGAATTTTGTCTATCTGCTCCTGGAGTCTGGTGCCGAGCCAAACACACGTGACATTAAGAAGAAAACTCCTCTGGCCCTGGCTGCACAGAACGGACATCTGAATGTAGTGGAGGTTCTGTTAGAGAAAGGTAAAGCATGAGATTTAACCACCACTTTCTTTTTCCCTTGTTGATATCTTACTGTCTTGGTGATGGTACAATGCCTGTCAAACAAATTCAAATGAAGACCCAACACAGATTAAATCTCACCTCCCACCTCCCACCTCCTTTACACTTGAACTAAAAGTGAAAGATAACACTATAAATACATTGAAGCTACATATTAATGTATATTAAGAGTGCTTTCTTCTTGTTGTAGGAGCCCATGTGTCCTGTGAGTCAGAGTCAGGTACCGTTTTGTTTGATGCAGCAGCATCAGGAAACCCTGATATCATCTCATTGCTCCTGGATTATGGTGCCGATCCCAATGTGCCTCTTTACAGTGGACACCTGCCAATTCATCGTGTGGCATACCATGGACACAGACTGTGAGGAACATCTGCATTTGCTTCATATACAATTTTGTCTTAAGTCACGTTCTCACTTCAGGTGACTCTTCGCAGGGCACTGGAGCGCCTCATCCCAGTGACCGAGCTGCACTCTGTGAAAGAAAGTGGGATGAGTCCTCTCCATTCTGCAGCTGCTGGGGGGCACGCCAACTGTGTGGAGGTCCTGCTCAAAGCTGGCTACGACCCAAACTTCATGCTGCACCCAACGGTGCGCCGCAACTATGAAGATGAGCGCAGGTCTGCTCTCTTTTTTGCCGTGTCGAACACTGATCTTCAGTGCAGCCGCTTGCTGTTAGAGGCTGGGGCAATGGTGAACCAGGATCCTATCAACTGTCTCCAGGTGGCTCTCAGACAAGGCAACTATGAAATGATCAACACGTTGCTTAAATTTGGGGCAAATGTCAACTACTACTCCCGTGTCAACACCACTCACTTCCCCTCGGCGCTGCAGTATGCCCTGAAAGACGAGGTTATGCTGAGGATGATTCTGAACCACGGTTACGATGTGAAGCGCTGCTTTGATTGTCCGTACGGAGACTGTTCCCATGACTACGCTCCCTGGACCACCTCAGCCATCAAAGATATGGTGGTAATGCCACATTTGTCAGAGAAAAAAGGCGGCAGAGAGAATGGATCATAAAAGAGAGCAACAGAGTAATTGTTTCCTTTAAGGTTTGTCTTTGATTGTATTTTTTTCATCTTTTCCAGTTCTGTGAGGTGATCACAGTGTCTTGGCTGAAGCACTTATCTGCACAAGTGGTGCACATTATGCTCGACTACACCGACCAGGTCACCTTCTGCGTCAAACTCAAGGAGACGTTACAGGAGCAGAAACAATGGCCAGAAATCTCTCACATTCAGAGTAAGAAAGTTCTTTAACCTGTCACCAATGTAAACATATATTTTATTCATATATAATTGACTTTACTATCTGTTTTTGTTTCTTTAGGGAATGCACGCAGTCTGAAACATCTGTGTCGGTTGCGGATAAGACAGCATCTCAGCCGCCTGCGCCTGAGAGCCCCAGTTTTTATCAACTTCCTTCCTCTTCCTCCCCGACTCAAAGATTACCTCCGCTATAAGGAGTTTGATGTTTACAGCAGGGGCAGCATGGTTAGCTCCTGACAACTCACAGGGAGACTTCAAGTCTTCTTACTGTATGTTTTCAAATTAAATGCTTTTTTGTCTTGAGAAAAAAAAAATAGCCGCAAAAAATGAATATGTGCCTTTCTTTATTTTCTCATTTATAGTTTGATGTTAAAACTTCATATGAAGGTTTTTTAATGTGACTACCGTGGTCACTTCTCTTCTGGAGCTTCAGAATATACAGTCTTCATCGATTGCCATTCTGGTTGCTTTAAATAAAGTTTTCTATGAAATGCAAAGAATTCGTCACAACAAGCCTGTAAAATAAAGTGTTAATGGGATTTACCGGAGCGTCAATCTTCTTTATTTCCTGTAATGTAAACCTCTAAATATATTTTATTCACCAGAAATCACCTGACCAGCAACATATTTGTCTTAGAAAAACAGAATAAATATGAAAACCTTCAACACAACACTTTTCACTACAATAACAACAAACCATTTTTACAATAACTCTAACCTGTCACTATAGGTACTTAGTATTTTAACAAGTTTCACTTTTACTACAGTGATCTCATTTTGCTGTGAAGTTGTCAAGCAATCCTCAGATATTACTGTAAAGATGAATGTAAAATGCACCCTATTTAACTTACAGTTAAGGCTTTGATTATTGTAGTAATTACGCATGAAGTAAATTTGTCAAACTTAATATTCAGAGTATGTGAAGTACCTCGTGCAGTATTTCAAAGAACGCCAACGGGTGTTAGATGGAGAAAAACGTATTCTGTCTACGAGATTCTAAATGTTTCTGTTGTCATTAACAAGCGTCCCAAGAGTGAAATTTGAAAAATTCAAGGGACTCATTGTCGTAAACATACAGTATAGAGAAAATACAAAATATGAGAATAATTTACCAGAGAAGACAAAACACTAATACACTAAAACAATAATCTCACATGAATTTGTTTAAAAAAATTCTATGCAATCATTTACAACTCTGTTATCTCAAGACACTTTCTAATAATCACCCTTATAAAGAAAATAACAAGAACCTCAACATTTCCACATGAACATGTCTCATTTGGGATCAAAAACAAACTATTTTAATGGGAATACTAACAGATGGAATTAAGAGAGTTTATTCTTTATATGGTTATATTCGTATATTCATAGTGAGGGTCCTCTTTTTCAACTCCAGTGTGGGCATTTGGGCTTTTCATTGAGTGCATGTGGATTCTTTATGTTTCCTCCCACAGGTCAGAAACATGTTTGAAGAAAAATGGTAACTCCAAAAGATACCTTTCTCTGTGTAAATGTTAATGTGTAACACGCTTGTCTTATAGTGGACTGGTGACCTATTCAGATTTATATTCATTCAACATCAGGCAAATGTTACTAATGTACGTTTAAAAGATATAAAAATAAAAATAAAAAAAGGTTTTTATCTAAAGAAATTAAAATGCTTTATTCAATGCAAGATGCTAATAAGGGATTAAGGACGGACTTTATAAGAGGGCAAACAACTTTAGCAACAGCCATGCATGCAAAGGGAGAACATGCAAACTAAAAAGACCCAGCCTAGGTTTTAACCAATGACAATCTCGTGTTGAAGCCAGAGCTCTACCCACTACAACGTTGAGTGGTATAATTACTCCCAAGCAATTATAAATGGATGTTTTTGAGAACATGTGTGATTCCTGCTCATCTCGCAAGCAGATGCTCATGCGGAATCCTGTGGGTACTGGGTGCACTACTCATGTTGGCCTGTGGGGGCGCTGATGTCCCGCTTTTTATGTGCGCGCTGTGGAGGCTGGGTGCAGTATCTGCTACGGCCTGAAGGGGGCGCGGATGCCCTCCTATGTAAACAGTGACGGCAGCGCTTTGCAGTGGTGGAGAAGAACGTCTACGTCATTTTCACAATGGCGGAGGCTGGGTGAGGAGGAGAGTGTGTGAGTGAAGCGGCACCCTAATCGTCACAGCTACATCTCCCTGAGTGCGTGCACAGTGCCCGAAAAATGGCCCTGAACCCCGGCGTGGTGGGAAAAAGGGACTCAGGATGCACCGAGACGGACGTTCTCCGCTCGGAGAGCGGCGAAGCCCCGAAGAATTCAGCCGCCACCTCGGCCACAGCCAACCAAAATGGCGATCAGCCTGGATGTGGAGACGTTGTAATGCCCGAACATGAAGCCCCTGAGCGGCGGAGGAGCGTGCAGACGGACGCCCGGAGCTTCAGCAGCTCCCCTCTGGCGGCCCAGAGACCGAGCGACGAGCTGTCACGGGGGAAGTTTCAGATCCCAAAGAAGAAGAGCAGGGAGCGGAAAGGTGGTGCCATATCGCTGCTGTTTAGAACGGAGCTGTCCTCTTTGATAATTCTGCATGTCGCTAGTCCGCTAGCCGCCTAGCCGGCTCGTTTCGCTGGTTTACTGAGTTTCGAACAGGGTTCTCACTGTTGTTTTCTCGAAAGCGAGCCCTGGCTGTGCGAGCGGGCCGGCCTTCGGTGTGCTTGTGGGCAGACGTACCGCTAGCTTTAGCCCCGGCAGCCTGCAAGCAGCACTTTGAAGACCTGAGAGCTCACCTTGTTTGGGTTCTTTACCTTGTCCAGTGTGCTTACCTGATGCAGCTGCAGGCGCCACAGTGTTGCAGCCATCCCCGACAACATGCACGAGCGTCTTTGACCTCAGTGAAGGGCATGGATCCATCCAAAGTCTTTGCACATGAATTGTGCCCACCACCCCCCCGACCCCCAATGGTATCTGGTCCTGCTGACCGACCCTGACCTCCAACTCACTGTTAGCTTTGAGTACCTGAGTCATGGACTGTGCTTTACATGGAAACACACATTAATTGTACACATACAAACTCGACATAAAGTGGCCACTGTATCACTTTACCCTTTACGTAGCAACCACATGTCCAGTGCCCCCCACCCCCACCCTTAACGCTGCCCAAATCAATGTTTCTGTGGCATATGTGTGCATTGCCCAGTTTTCATTCATTTCACCCACACTGAACTCTAGTGGGAAGCACACTTACCTCACAGAGGATTCTTATTGCCTTTTCCTCCATGGGTTGTTTTAGTTCCCCTCCTACAGTCCAAACACATGCTGGAGGATATTTGTCTTTAGGTGTGGATGTGACAGACTGGCACCCTGCCCAGTGTGGACCCTACTTTTGCCTTCAGTCAGGTGCTGTCTGCTCCAGCACCCTATAACACTGAGTTGGATAAGGCAGAGAATGCTTCGTCTTGGTCCTCTGTGTTTTTAGTGTTGTGCTCTATGCACAGCTGGGTGTTGATGCAGAAGTTTTATACGTACCCTGGTTGTTGTCGTTCCGTACAGGATGCTGCTTCATTATTAAAAAAAAAAAATTCTGTTCTGTTTTCTTGTCCACATGGAGCCAGAACACTACAGCTTTGTATAGATACTCGCCTGTGTGTGCTCATCTGGTGCTTCCTCTCTGTGTGTGCAGGTTTGTTCCAGTTTCTGCCCCCTGACAGTAGAGAGTTTGAGGACCTCGTGAAGATTATTTCTTCGTTTTACCTGGACGCGTCGTCCCGGGGAACCTTCTCCTACTGCAAAGCCAGGCTCGTCCACAACGAGCTGCTGGAGAAGGAGGTCAGTCCTCATCTCTATGAACTACAAAACAATTCTACTAGGTTTTTTCTGAGCTGGCTTCACAGTTAAGGTGTTCAAACTACAAAGTGCATACAGAAATGCATTGATCACAAAAGATTTTATGATTTGTGCTGTCTGGAATTACACATCCTGAGTTAGTGCAACTCACAGAGATATCTCATCTGCTGTCTCTGTTTGTCAGTTCATCGAGAAGCGGAGAGAGATGAAGCAGGAGGGACGAACCGATCAAGAACTAACGGAGTCGTATTGCTTTCTATACCCAGACAAATCCAAGGTTGGCTTCCTCAGATAAACTTCAATCAAGTTCGTATCAAAACATGACAGGTTTTTTCACATTCTTGTGATTTTGGGTTGTGCTTCTCCCACCTGCAGCTCCAGTGGATCTGTGAAAAGGGTTTGTCTGTAGGACACTGTAAGATTACTACACTAGGAAATCCAGCACTGGGTGAGTTGGATTTAATGACAGATGTCTGCTCTAAAGAAAGTTTGGTCTTCTGATGTGATTTCAATAAGAAACTCAACTTATTCATTTCGTTTGAACTCAAGATTACAACCGAAGACGACAAAAAACAGCAGCTCTGTGACACTTTGCAATATGTTCCAACGCTGACGGGTCCCCTAAATTCAGTCGTCTTTCTTTTTTGCAGGCGTTTATCTCTCCAAATATTCAGATTTATTACAGATCAATCCTTTTGAAGTGGGCTCGTCAGGGGATATTATCATTTTTAAGGTCATGAAGGTACGTTGATAAGTTTTTATTTTAAATTTTTACTTATGACCTTCAGGTTTTTTTTCTTCCTCTTGTGGGATTTTTGGTCAATCGATATGTTTTGTATGTATGTTTTCAGGGCCGAATAAAGCACATCTACGACAACATGCCTAAGAATGCAATGGAGCCTACACCCAAGTTTGACTGTCACTGGTCCAAAAGTGCCACACGGGTCTCATCTCTGCTGTCGTACCGAGCTTTTGAGCTCACGCAGGTAAACATGAGCTCTTTTTTTTTTTTTCTCTCTCTCTCTACACAACCCAACAAATTTTCTAATGTGTTTGCTTTAATGTTGTTTTTTTCTTTTTCGGCTTCTTGCAGCAATACTACTTTGAGTTTGCGTTTGATGAGATCAAAGCGCGGCCCCGTCACGTGTGCCCGTACGCCGTTGTGTCGTTTCACTACAAAGGAAAGGAAGCTGCAGCTACTCCCATGACTGCACACAGGTACCACTTCCTGTAGGACCATGTTCTTTAGAAGTCTTTCCTATTTTCTTCACTGGATTCTATAAATATTACAATGCAAATTTGAAACTGCTTGAAACTCTTGAGTTTATATATATATATATATATATATATATCTTAGTAATAGAAATAACAAACCATATGTTGATGAGCAACATCTCATCTGTTAGTTTGGTTATAAACAAGTTGTGTGCTTTTTCTCCTCAACAGGTTCAACACCATCACTCCCGAAGGAAGTAGAGGTACAAGATCTACATCTTTTATGATTTTTACACAAATGTCATTGAGCGTGTGACCTCTGTGTGATATTGATTTCATGTCTGAGGGGTGTGCTTTGAAACAAATGAATGTTTTAGTTCTTAAACTTAATACATTTTCACTCAACTGCTGTGTCAGAGAGCCAGTGTGTGAGACCTCCAGTAGTTATTAAATGTGAGGACCCTCTCGTCTCGGCGGCGCCTGACCTTTGACCCGAGCTGTTGATGTGTTTGTAGGGAAAGGCTGCTACACTGTGTGGAGTGGTCCTCTGGTGAACAAGGGCCAGGAGTTATTCCCGATCTGTTTACGTTCCTCTTCACGTCCTTACCTCCCATTCAAGCTGTGAGTAAACTTTTAACCTGTTGTGTTTCTGCGAAACCTCTACAGAGCTGGTCACATTTCCTGTTGACCATTATCAGCGTTTCTGTGTAGTGAAGTGAAACGTTACCTACGATTACTGCATGCATTTTAATCGGCTCTGCTCTCCTCCAGGCCTGAGAAGTTGGAGTTTAGTCGAGCGATGCAGCTGGATCAGGTGAAACGAAAGATTCCCCCTTTGCTGTTTTCCTGGGACACCTACAGCATATCACGGGAAGGTCGGTACAAACCACGCATTGTACACCTCCTAATGAACTGATAGAAGAAATCCCAGTGCTTGTGCGTGGTTGTCTCTTCTCAAAAGCCTGTGCAGCATCACGAAGGAAACTCATAAAACTTAAAACGCAGGATTTATTTGCATGTGTTTTTCTCCGTATGATTACATAAATGAAAACTGAGCTGAGTGGTGTATTTGAAGCTGCTTATTTTTGTCTGCAGTGATGAAGTGTGAGATGTCCTGCAGCCTGTTTGAGGTGGTCGATGGGAAAGGAAAACCAACCAACGGCAGCCTGACGGCTCTGCTCAACAAACTGGAGAAAGACCGGATAGTGAGCTTCTATCTGCTTTTTCATGTGAAAGATTCCCAGAAAAACACACATCAAACATTTTCATATGAAGCCAGATCTAATAACAAACCTGTTTTTGTGGATAAAACTGTCAAACTGACCTGAAAACTACATACAAATGCACCCTGCCGTTTCTGACTGCAGCCTCTCCTCCCATCATTCAGGTGCTGGTGAAGTCCTTGTTTGACAGGGGTTTTCTCTTTCTGCTGTCCTCAGCTCAAATGGGTGAGTCAAAGCAGCGAGAAGGCTTTTTTTCTTTCTCCCTCTTCATCTCTTCATTCTGGTGTTGCATCTGTTGAACACCTACGTCTTACCTCCACTGAGGGTTCAGCTTTAAAAAAAGGTTGCTGTTTGTTTTTCAGAGCGACGGGGGCGGCTGGAGAAGAACCTGCAAGCGCTGTTCATCTTTCAGGAGTCAAGGATGGTTGTCAAGTATTGTAAGTAATATTCTCACTCTGCATATTACTTCTGGCTGAATGTGTTTGCGTGAAACATTCAGGAGAGAGGAAAGTTGCAGATGAGATTACTGTAATTTACAGCGTTTGTTGTGTTTTCTCATTGAGTTTTTTTCACGATTCTAAATTACAGCATAGTCATTTGATATTTGAAATATAGACATTCAGTGGTTTAATGCTGGTTCAAGTTTATTGAATGTAGAATGTACCTTCGGCATGTTTTATCTGAGGGTGGTGTGCATGCATGAGGCAACAGTGAAACAGTGTGATGAGCTTTATTCTTAAATTTGATTGACACTGTTCACGCAAAATAAGTTGGACTGAAGAAGAAATATCTGCAGAATGATCTTATTGAATGATAATGAAAGCATTTGATAAATTTAAACCTTAAACTGCACCAAGCTTTGCCATGTTTAAGACATACTGACAATTGACATCAAGTTAAATTGTGGTTATATGATCTTCCAACTTGCGTCACCAGTATGGGTCATTACCTCACATGACCCGTAGGCTGCCAGTTGTCCATTACTCTTATTTTAATTCACCTTTTATTTATACACATTGTGCACATTCTCATTGTAAAGAGAAAGACCTGTTAAAAGATGTACACAAACATACATAATATTACATGAAGTGATTAACAGAATAAAATAAAGCTACAAAGAAGTGTGTCAAAGTGCCGTGGGGATGACGTTTGGTATATTCAGTTACTATCCTGAATAAATGAATATGACTATACCATCCACTACACCTAGTCCAATGTAGTCTTCTTTATATATTATTACAGTATTATCTGCAGTTATTGGCTGTTATTAGATGTGGTGTGTTCCACCAGTGGCTCTGTTTTTTTTGTTGTTTTCTTTTTTTTTTCATCTTTCCATCTCCAAATATTCATAAATAACAGTGAGGTGTTCCTCTCCATGTCTCAGCGTCCAGACTGTTTGAGCCCGAGCTCCTGACGGTGGAGCACCAGCCTGCAGTCCAACCTGCCGTGGAGCCGTTCGTCCCTGCACTGCACTTCGCCCTCTTCAAGCTGCGCCCCAACCCAGGCAAGGACTTGAGCTCCGGGGTGGAGCGCCAGGCCACCGAGTACCTGACCCGCTTGGATTCGGGCACGGTGCGACCCTTCATCCTCCCCGACTACAAATATAATGTGGACGAAAGGACGAATCCTCCCCCTGCGCCCCGGCACAAATTTAACATGGAGGCCGTGCTGCGGTCGTACGTCCACAATCCTGCCAATTACATTTTACCCGTGAACAAAGTGAAGGACATCATTGAACGGATTAGGAACCCTGCGCCAATACCTGCACCCGTACTGACGCCCACCCCAGCCCCGGTGGAGTACAGCCCCGTTTCTGACTGGGGGGGTTCAGACCGAGGCTCGGACAGATCAGAGAGACCTGCAGAAAGAACCACGCAAGACAGGCCGCCTCCAGAGAGGCCCGCCCAGGAGAAAGCGCTGCCGCAGCACAGCAACAGCAGCAGCAGCTGCAGCACAAGCAGTAGCAGTAGCAGTAGCAGGCAGCGGCCGGGCCCGGCTCATTCAAACGGTGCACAGATGCAACAAAAGACCCACGTGGAGCCGCAGACCCCCCAAGCCCCGAGGCTGCGGCTGTCCCAGAACGAATACGATAAAGACAAAATGAAACAGCTGCTCAAGCTCATCCAGCTGCACAAGAAGGCTCTGGTGAAAGATCCTGGGAAGGAGCGGGGAGAGGACGGGGCCTGGGACGCAAACAGTTTGAAGAGAAAGTTTGAAGGGGACGACAGAGGAGCCGCGAACAAACGCCATCGCGGAGATCAGCTGAGCAATGGGGAGACCAGTAGAGGTGAGTCAGGCCGCAGCCACACTCAAACTTTATCAGGCCTATGGCCTTAGCAGAATATTGAATATTTTATTCCTTTCACAACACGGTCTGACTAATTCTCATTGATTGAATGAGTCGGATACATTTTTAAAAAGTTTTGCTTTGAGATGATTTTGGCTTGTTTCCAGGGAGCTGTTCATATTGCTGCTTGTCAGGAGCAGCTGCTGCCACACACAAGAAGGTTAAACATTTCAATGCTAAAACCTATCGGTTATTAGCCACAGATCCTTTTTTAAATACTGCCTGTGAGCCATAGGAGCGATTTAACACCTTCGAGACTGGATTATCGTAGATGTTTCAGACTTTTATTGATATTATACATTTTAAAACGGATAAATTATTTCAATGCACTTTGGAAATGAGTGTGAGTAGTTGTATACCTTTTGTCTAATTTCAATCCCTCTTCAAGCCAATTTCCTACTTTTTTTTTTTTTCCCCCTGGAAAAGGGTTATTTCGTAAACATGGTTTTAATTGTAGGGTTGAAACAAATGGCTTTAACTTCTCCGATGATTTGAAATCCTTCACATCATGTCTCACCATCATTTGTCATCATGCAGATACTCCAGATTCTTTACTTTAATTATTGCCTGAAAATTATAACCGTGAATGTAAAAATTACTTCATTAAACTTATATTTAAATCTTTTTATTGAGCACACTAGTATTATATTAAGTGTAAATGATGGTTTTCAGAATGTATATTTTTTTAAACCTCTCACATAACCCCTGCAGTAAGCTGGAGTAACCCTCGGGGCACTTTGAGAAACAACTACTGCCAACAATCTTCATACAGACTATCTGAAATAGGTTTTAATGAGCAGTAATGGTTTATGCTGGGCAGGGCTTTTTACTTCTGGGAAAAAAATAACTTGTCTTCTGCATTTCTAACACTTTCACAGGCTCTTCAAACCTATATATTTTTTCCAAATCTGAACTGCACTTCAAAAACACATAACAAATCTGCAGCTAAAATACACACAATGCTGGTTTATATCTCCTGTATTTATATGATCTGTCTCATTCATACCAGCAGTTTTTGGACAAACTTGATGGTCAGATTCCTTTAAACACATAAGGATTATAAAGTACCATTGGAAGTTGATTTCCTGTTCTGAGCACAGTGGCTTGTAGTGATGCCTCACTCTCCTGCTGTGGGACGCGCTCCTGACGAATCCTATGTGTCCCCTCAGGAGCCCCCGCTGACGAGATGGGAGATGAGAGTGGACAAAGCGACAATCTGACAGCGGTGATGGAGAGCATTGGCATCTACGACACTGACCTGAGGGCTCGGGGAAACACTAATGCCTCTACTGTGAACGAGGCCCAGCGGCTCCTCAAGATCCTCCTGGCCACGCTCAACAAGGCCGTGACTCAGGGCTCCGTGCCTGCGCAGGCGAACCACGGAGAACCATCGACGGGCTCAGGGCTCGCCCTCACCCTCACTGACCCCGATCTTAGGGCACAAATTGAGCAAACATCACAAACCAACTACACAGAGGTGAGATGCAAAGACCATCATGATATTTTTCAAACCTATGGCCAAGACTTGACTTGATTTATTACAAATCGAAATATTTTTATCAGATGTCCCATCTTTTTTTCAATGATCATAATTCTCAGTATTTAAAATGGGTTGAAACATTTTCTGTGAGTATATGAATAACTGGGGGGAAAAAAACCTTCATTGAAATTCAAATTTATGTAGATGTGAGTGTATGCTTGGATTAATTTGTTTGACTGTTGCTTAACCGGCAGAGCAGGACTGACTGATGTTTTGTAAGACGTTACAGTGCATTGAATTTATCTGCTGGTGTTTTCCTGTTCAGGAGGACATGGACTGCAGCCCTGGCAGCCCCCTCAGTGCCGGCTCCCCCTCGGAGCAGGCACACATCTCGGAAAAGCCGGCCTGGGAGCCACCCGGTAATGAAGGTACCTCACATTGTGGAGCACACACGAGCATATTAAACGTTTTAAACAAGACAACGGTGTGAGCAGTCTGCTGTCTGCTTTCAGACAAAGCCCAGCCTTTTCCTGAGCCAAAGCCCGAGCCGGAGCCAGAACCGGCGGCAATAACGGTGGCGGAGCCGGAGCCGGAGCCGAAGGCGCCCACTGCGCTGGAAGTGAAGAAGGCAGCTGTTTGCACGTTAGCGGCTGTGGAAGAGGCCCCCTTCAGGCCCTCTATCAGCCTGGACACCATACTCAACCAGGAGATTCACAGCCTCGCCTCTGACATTAAAAATATCATGCAGACTCAACACATCTGCTACACCTCGCAGATGCCCCCGCGGTCGCCTCTACGCCGCTGCTGGCTGCCCAACAGCCACTTCTCAGATTTTGTCATCCCCTTCGTCTCCCCCGTGCCCGTTCAGGGGCATGTCAAAGCGCTGTGCGAGAAGATGGACAAGTTGATCCCAGCCCCGTCTGCCCCCGAAACGGTCACCTCACCTCCTCCCCCAGTGACGGCAGCTAATCTCACACCGCCGGGCCCCATAAACACTCCTAAAGGCGAGGTGGAGCGCTCCCTGTCAAAGAGCAGTGCCTCCTCTCACAATGCTAAAACAAGTGCGGTCAAAGATGGCGCTTCATCGGCAGAGGTGCCAGGAGACGTCTATTCTCCCTCTCATGTCACATCAGAGTCTCCGGAGAGAAACTCCCAAACCTCGGGGTCCGCTCCCACCGGCGGCTCAGGCCTACTGGCCGGCAGCCTGATCGGACAGTTGAAGCCCGAAGTGTTCAGCAGCTTGGTGGAGATCTTTAAGGACGTCACCAAGAACACAGTTAAATTCTACATTTACTCCGGGGACGAGGGGGAGGAGAGCACCGTCTGCAAGGAGATAAAGGTACGACACAGTGCTTCAAGTTAAAGATTTCTATAAACAAATTAAATACATTTGCTGAAAAATCTAAAAAATACTACCAATAATTGTGTGTGATCAAATTGTTCCCACACTGTTATGGAAAGCGTTTTAAAACCTATCTCTTTCCATCCATAATTAGAAGTGTTTTGTTAGTCATGTGATGTGTAACGCGGCTCACAAGAGGCATGCGGTAGCACACCAGGCTATTATGAGGCTAACAAAGAGAAGCGTAGCCAGGTTGAGAATCATACACAACCGAACATTTGGTTTTGTGGGAGGAAACTGCTTGCCAGTTGTAACCACTGCTTCACCGTGCTGCTGAGCTCAGATCATTCATTTATAATTCCATAATCGATGGCACTTCATCCAGTTGGGTCGTAGGGAGCTGGTGAGGGCAGGTCACTCCTGACAGGATCAACACACAACAATTACCAACCTCAAACTCATCCACAGGGAGAATGTGTGAAGAAAATTCCAACCAAGCACATCCTCACTGTGCGGCCTGTGCTTGCCACTACACCACTGTAAATGTCATTCTATTGTATAACTGCAGTATTATCCGACATCTTGTGGAATTTAAAAGCAAGAAATTAAGCCGTAACAGTTGGTCCATATTTCTGACAGTTGCTGATATTTGACTTTTTCTCTTCAATCCAAGTTTCATAATATAATAACTCTTGGCTGCATAGTAGGCTGTCTAACAAATTGGAAACCAATGTCTTATTCAGGATTTAGGTTTAAGCTTTTATTCAGGGGAAAAATATCTTCAAATTATTGGTTAAAGTATTTATCCAGAAAAATACTTATAAAGTTCTTTTAAATATATGAATGCATCATGTAAAAATGACCGTTCTAATACTAGACTTCCTTCAAAGGTAATTTAGATAAGAGATGGTGGAATCTTTGTTTGTTGCCATCAGAAAACTGATCTTATTTTACATTATTATACCTCCATTTGTTTTCATGTTCAGGATCTGTAACTTACTCCAAGTCTTAGTGCTCTTGGACCTGCAGAGCTTTCAGTGTGCCGTTAAGGTTTGAAGTGGACATGGACGAAAATGGATGGCGCTGGTTGTCTTTGTGTGAATCTCTAACCATTATGTCTCCCGTCTCATCTCTCAGGAGTACTTGAAGAGTCTCGGCAACAGTGAATGCAGCCCGCAGGCATTCCTGGAAAACAGTGGCAGTTTAGATAAGCTCCTCATCATCATTCAGAACGAGGACATCGCTGCACATGTGCACAAGGTACAATGACGTGCTGTCAGCCCTCCGCTGTCTCACAACTCCAACTGCTGCTTCAAGACCGTTCAGTGTCTGTTGCCGCAAACTGCTGTTCAGACTGAAATAAGTCAAATAGAATAAAAAGTCAGCTTTGTTCCTTTAAACAAAACTCCTTCTTTAGGTTAAACATGCTGATGATTTTTCCAGGTACTTGAAGTTTTTTTCTTTGGCTTCTGAGTGTCATCTGGTTTTCTTACTGACATCTCAGACTGACTCGGTGATGTCGTAGGGACTCTGGGGGAATCTTGTTACTTCTTATGGCTGAATACATTTCTCCAGGACACTGGCTGAATGTTTTGGGTCATGCAGCAGACCCTGACGGCTTTACCATATAGATTAAAGTTGAAACATTTCAGCGTGCGTCAAGAAAACAAGCTTCAATTACTTCCTGCTTGGATTGAAGTTTGTCTTTAAAGGGATTTAATTAGTTGAAAACCTCTCTGTAGATCCCGGCTCTGATGTCTTTGAAGAAGTTGCCTTCAGTGAGTTTTGCTGGCGTCGACACGTTGGACGATGTCAAGAACCATACGTACAACGAGCTGTTTGTGTCTGGAGGCTTTATGGTGTCAGATGAGTTCGTCCTCAACCCCGATCTCATCACACAGGGTAGGTTTTACTTCGCCGTGTGATTTCTTGAAGTATTAGTGAGCCACTAATTCCGGGTGACTGTTGGTGCTTTTGTGCAGAACGCTTGCAGGGCCTGCTGAAGTTCCTGGAGGAGCAGAGCACCCCTGAACACCCCTGGCAATGGAAGGTGCACTGCAAGTCCCATAAGAAGCTTAAAGAGCTGGGAAGGTCTGTATCTTGAGCGGAGGATTACCTGAAATGGAGCAGGCACATCAAATTCTTCAGCCATAATTGGCCTTTTAAGAAATGTCTAATAACTGTGCTGGTCTACTTTTGCTCCGGTCTCTTAAAGGTTAAACACAAATGCCATGGCGCTGCTAAACCTTCTGACAACCTATCAGAAGAAACACTTAGTGGAGTTCCTCCCCTATCACGAGTGTGACACGCAGTCTCGTCAGGCTCCGGATCTCGAATGTCTCATCAAGCTTCAAGCTCAGCACACGCAACAGCGGCACCTTATCTTCCTCACAGGTATCCTGCTTCATCCTCACAATGCAGCTCACGCATCTGACAGCCAGTTGTTATACATGTCTCGGGTTGCTTTTTTTTGTTGTTTCTAGTTTTTTTTATTTTTATAACAATAGTATTTTTTGAAACAAAGCACCTTTAAGATGAAACTTTATTGATCTCACACCATGTGCCGGCAGCACCATCATAAAGAGCAGAGCAAGTAAAAGGAAGATGTAGATATGTGTGAAAGAATCTTTAGGATATCTCTCAACTCAAAGTGTGTTTTTCTTTCAACAGAGAGGCCATTTGAGATGTTCCTGCAGTACTCCCGAAATGGAATAGTGATCGCGAGCATTGATGATGTTATGAGTGGTTTCCACAGTCTGATTGGATCCATTAATCAGAATGAGCTTCCAACACCGCCTTCTACCGGTGGGTAGCGTCGAGAGCAGCGCTGAACGCTGAACTTTGCCATAGTGTAATTGTTTCACTCCATTGCCTCGTTTTCTATAGAGTCATCTGGCCTGGCCAGTTTAAGATTAATGTGCTTGTGGGGAGTTTTTTTTGAAGCACAGTTGATGTTGTTAATGCTTCTGTAACGCTTTAGTTGATAACATCTTTCTCTCCACTTTCCCTTTTTCTGCCTGTGTGTCCTCTCCTGCTCTCCCAGCAGTGAATGATGAGTGTGTGGAGGAGGAGGACATGTCATTAGACTCTGATGATGGGGAGCCGTCGACCATATCCGATCCCTCAGAGCGGAACCAGCAAGTTGGGAAAGAGAAGCCCCCGCTGCCTCCGCCCCCGGACAGGGAGGACTTTCGCCCGCCGCTCCCGGAGCACCAAGCCACGGCAGAGAGCACACCAACACTGTCTGACTACAGCGCCCTGAAGACGGCTATCTCTCAGTTCAAAGCCTCCAACCAGATGGGGGTGGGGTCCTCGGACTTCGGCAGCTTGTCTCCGGGTGGTTTTCCTGTGAACCCCCATCAGAGCTTCCTCTGTCCTTCAGCCTCATGGTCTTCTTACGCCGGCTCCTCCACCTACGCGGCCTCTCCTGCGTATCCCGCCTCGCCCTGCAGCAGCAACCAGGAGCAGGAGTACCGGCCCCCCACCACAGCTCCTTCCACATTACCAACCCCACTCGTCATGGCTCCAGCAGGACCTCTGGCCAAGCTGGCTACACTCCCCTTGGAGGTCAAACCTCCCCCTCCGCCTCACCTCATGATGCTGGGTACCACCTACGGCTCGGACTCCGGGGGAGCCGGGCCAACTGGTGCCTCTCCACTCAGCACCACCCTCCCTTTCAAGGACCACAGTGACGCTGCTCAGCCAGGTTACATGGCTGGCCTTCCTCAAAACGCTTGTGGGACCCCCAGGCAGCACGACAGGACACTCGGCGCAGCAGGGGAAGGAGCCTGGGGGACAGCACAGACCACCACTTGTGAGACTGTCACAAGCCAGGGTGGGGTCAACTCTGGCCCAATGGACCCCAGTGGGCTTCCTAAACCTGGGGAAGCTTTTCTAGGCAGTACTCCCGGTACGCAAGGGGTCAGGACTCAGGTGAACTGCGCTGACTCTCTTCCCATAGTGGCCACCAGGGGGGGCTCTGTACTTAGACCTAAGCTGCCGCAGCATCCAATGTGTGGAGTGGGCTTCGGTAGTATAGGTGCCGTCCCTGGACAGATGGACCATGGACCGATGCGGGGTGGAATGGGTCCTGGTTCCTTAGGGGGCTTCCGAGGGAGGGGATTCCCTCCAGTAGGACTTTGGCCTCGGCCACCGGGGCGGGGACTGGATCGGGGGGATGGAGGTGGGCCCTGCTCATGGGGCTACCCGGCAGGCAGGGGGGCACCACAGAAATACTACACAGACTACACATACTCTCACAAGTACACCCCTGAATAGACAATCAAAGGTCACGAGAGGAGATACAACCAATCCTCCAGAGACTGAGCTGTCTGAATGTACATATTTCCTTGTCATAATTACCTTGGACTAAGTCAGTAAATAAGGAACTTGGTTTTCTACAACAATAAAATTGATACAGGCAGAGCCGAGTGTCCAACTGTCGTGTAAACTGTCTGTACACTCTTTCCATGTGAGCTGTTTGAAACCCTGTTCAAACCACTATATTTATATTTGCCAACAAACATTAATGGCCTTCCAGCTTTTCAGATTTGATGGTTATTTCTGTTTGTCCTAGTTTTTCAGACGGTTTGTGAACATGGAGAAAGGCTGATATTTTTTTAAGGAACAAAAAAAAAAACTAGTGAATGAAATTTCACATTTTGCTGTTTTTCTTTTTTTTTTTCTTTTACAATATTTGGTTGTCCAAATTCTATTAAAATACTGCATTTCAGACTGTGTGTGATGGGTTTGATGACAGTGTCAAGCAAACCATTAAAATTATGAATCAACTCTGTGTTATTGTCCCTTCACTTGAGCCCCACATCCTATTCAGTCAGTACAGCTCTCCTGAATGAACTCAGAGCCTCACAGATTTATTGTCCGTATCAATCCCACCCGGACGCCTCCGCTGAGATGTTTGTGGGATTACGTAGTCACTGCGGGATCACGTTTAACACCAATTACGCACTGATGTTTTAAAGTTTAAACCAGAATTTTTATGTAGGTGTGGGACTGGCCTCCTTTTGGATGTGCCCGTGTGAAAAAGAGAAATTCTAGGGGTCAAGGGGATGATGCCCTTTTCATCTTGTGAGGAATAAATGGAGGTAAAAATGTCTTTCTTAGAAAAAGAAAATATATATAGCTGAGTTCATTGAAAGTGTAATGTTTATAATTACAAAAGGGAAAATAAATGACATTTAAGATTTGTAAAAATGTAAATTAATAAAGGAACCTTTTAGCCTGTGGACTGTCAATATAAGTAAAACAGGAAGTCAGCAATTCGAAGCGGAGTTACTTGAAGTTTATTTTGTAAAATTGTATTGTACTGTATTAATCCCCCTTGGGGAAAACCCTATACCGAATTGACCCATCGATAGCAGCCACGCAGTGCTCAGGGGGGAGCTGGAGGGGGCTGATGGTCTTGTGCAGGGACACACGGTACATGCTTTTGGGACTGAGGAAACCAGAGTACCCAGAGGAAACCCACACACACAGGGAGAACATGCAAACTCCACACACAGAAAGGCCCCAAACCCAACCTGGATTGAATTCTCACTACGGCGTGAGACTGCAAACACCTCTGTGCACAGTGATGACTACTCCTGTAGACTGAAACACAAGAGAAATATACACCAGAACTATTGTAAATATAACAATAATCTGTTATTTTCAGACAGCGGCAGGAGGCACAGGCAGGAGAAATCAACTAAATCTTTATCCCCCGGTGGAGTAAACTGTTTGTGCTGAGCAGTTTGGAGGAAACGAAGAGCTTAAACCCTTTTGAGACTCCATGCTGAGAGCCACCGGCTCTGTGACTCCACCAGCACCGAGAGAATCATTAGTTGGGTTTCTGTCCTCTGTCTCTCGGTTGCCTTGTGAGCACGCTGGAGTCAGATGGAGAAAAGCACCAGAGGGCGCCGTTCCCCCTTAATGTGGGAAATAGGTTAACACTTTATCTCCACAGCCTCATTCCAGCTGTGCAATAGCTGCACCATGGTAACAGGGGAGCCTGAGCCGCAGCGTTTCCCCCTGTTAAATCAATTATAAGCAAGAAACATCACACAAACTCTGACCAAGATGTGTTTGTACAGCACCCTGCTCCACACACTCCGCACACTCATTTAGAGCTTAGCTATGGAGGTATGGTGTGCATCATCCAAAAAGACCCCGGGGATGGAGGAGAATAAAGACAGCGAAGACAGAACAGGATGACCTGACATGGTTTCAAAAAGCACACACTACTAATACAATGAATGAAATCACAAAAAATACAGACTCACCCGTTTTAAAATGCTCTGAGATTGGACAATAAGTGCAAACAATGGTTACTACATTTGAGTTATTTTCATAATTATTAGTCTGTGTTTTATGAAAAGCCCATTTCAGAGAATGTGATAACCCAGAAATGTAGTTGGCTTTTTAAAACATTCACAATTATTCTGAGATACAAAGTCATTTTACAAAGAAAGACAATTTGTAAGACACCACATCATTAGTTTAACGAAGCTCATTATAAGATAGGTAATAAGTATTAATAAAGAAAATAAATTTGAAACATTTTACTTATTTATATTCTATGTCTCTATTTGAGGAAAATATATATTCTAACATAAATCTGTAATTTATTATTATTATATAATTTAAATCTGTAATTTATATTGTTATTTTTTGAGGTTCAAATGACATTAGATTGTGGTACAAAGGCATTAGATTAAGTTATTCATTCAATTTTTTCAGTTTGACAAGCAGATTACTTGGTCACTCTTTTGAGAAATTGTTTTAACAAAATAATTATTTCCACTGAATGAGTCAATCATGTGAGAAAACGTTTCGCAGCATAAAGCATCACAGCTCATCAGCATGTTGCAGTGCAGTTACATGTTGAATTCTGATACAGTGAAGTCACCGACGGGTACCGAGGCTGGTTCACTTGCTGAACCAGCATCAAAGACAAGGAAGGGGAAATATGCATCAGCGTTAAAATGGATTTGGCCAAAGAGATAAGTTCATAATCAGTCTGGTTCACGCTACATGCCCAGAAGAGGATTTGATCCCATGACTTTCAAAGTGGGAGTATATTTAACTTGACAAACTTCAGCACTGGTCAATTTCAGCAGCAGAAACACCATCGAAGTTCACCTCAACATATATCTGTGATGTAACCACAGTGATAAAGCTACGTGCTCATTCTGGCTCATGAATAGTTCATCAGAATGTCAACAGACACAAAGAGTCTACTTGAGTTGGGAAAAGAAATACTGCTTGATTCTGGGGTTTTGTTTTTTTCTCTTTTTTTGTGTGCACTCACCTGTGTGACATGACCTACCTCTTGCTCAGAGGGGAAATCAATCCCCGATGGAAGTCTGCAGGTTTGTGTGATGACGTTGTTGACTTATGTTCACCTCACACACACTGAAAATATGAATCAGTGCCGTCTACTGACTGAGAACTTCCTGTGGTTTGTGAGAACTACTGCATGCAACCTCAAGTACTTCAACATGGGAATTTTTCTGTCTTCGTCCTTTCATATTTGGACATTTCAACGTTTATACTTATTAATTTATTTTTTAACTGTGGCTCCACCATTAACATCAAGTTAACTCTGAATTCACGCTCAATATATGTCTGTCTTACGAGTAAAACTATTGACTTGGTTAAATTCAGCACATTTCAAAGATAAACCAAGCCAATGAGTATGAGATTTTTTGTTTACTTACTTGACTTACCTGTGTGAGATAATGCTACCTGTTCAGCACAGTACTTGAACCCGCAACTCCTCAATGCCCAGACAGCGTCTTATCATCACAAGTGTGATTCAGTGAACAGCTTATTGTGTTAAACATTAAACTTCAGCCGGTTGAAGAGAACAATTCAATCTAGCAATCATTGAGCCAGGTAAAGAATGAGAGCTACACACTATTCTTCTTCTCTATTCTTCGTCTAAGTTCTACTCAGCGCTTCACTTTTCTTTCAAATAAAGCTTTTTTTCACAGAATATTCTCATTACGATATTCAAAGTGATTATTTCAATGCCTTTATTAAGCAGTGTACAATGTGATGCCATATAAATACATAAAAACGGAATCTTTCTAACCTATATTGCTCTGAAGAATACTCAAAATCTTTCCTTCTTTGCAATATTTTGAGCGCTTATTGTCACTGCGATATCAAGAGACTAATGGACTGCGATAGATCATGTTTGCATGCACTGTGCATTCATGTTCTGCAATTTCAACAAAACATAATGTTAAGTAAGAAAGAAGATTGTGCCTAATTGTGATTAACTTTAAAACAATTGCGTGATTAATTAAGACATTTTATCCAATCCACAGCTGGTGTCCACAGTTAAAGTGGTCAACAAACTGGTCGGATCTCAAAGCACAAAGACATAGACGTCATCTGTTCAAGTGTCCGTTCATTGCAAATCTTATCATTATTGCAATATTCAACATTACTGCATATTGCATGTGTGCCTGATATCATGCAGCCCTTCTCTAAAAGTTGTCTGTCGTTTTGAGTGTGTGCGACCGTCTGAGCCCCAAAAAAAACAATTTGTACAGTCACAGCTACAGATTCTGACAAACGGCCTCTGCGTGTGAGGTTGCATGAGTTTGAGGTGTCACCTGAAGAGGAGGCGCTGCAGGATGTGGACCTTTAAGGCCATGAACGAGTATGACAGCACACGGGGATCTCTTCTCGGCCTCATCACCTCATATTTTGTAAATCCTCAAATTTCCAGTGTTATTTTCCTCATTTTTAGTTTGCATCCAAGAAGCCAATGTTGCATCAGTGTAAAGCTTCACCAGGGACACATAATGCAGCTTAAACACAGCTTTTATGCAGCATTTAAGAAGGCGGAACTGTAGTGTGGTGGAATGCGTTAAACAATGGAAATCCATAACAGAAATACACCTAATCCAGTAATATTTTATAAAGCTACGTCATCCCTTTATACCTACATGTATTTTTGAAGTGTGACTAAACCTGCGATGCATCTGTGCGCGGTGTTATTGCCAAGCGCAGCTTCGAGCTCGCAGTCACGAAGACAGCATGCTGATGTTATCGGTTAAAATCTGCACCATGTTAAACGTCTTAGATGACAAGCAATGACGCACCGCGCGCGCGCCTCTGGCTAAATGTCATTCTTTACGAAACAAATAAAAATACATCCCCCTTCATGGTTGGAGGATAGGAAATCAATAACCAAAGTTATTATTTTTTCATTTTGAAGAAAATAAGAATATGTGCACCATATCTCATGGAATTCTTTTCCATTGCTGTTAAGATTGTTTTGCCAAGAAAGAATAGCTCATTGGATATCTGGCAGATCTGTGATATGTTGATAGTTTTTGGCTGCGGGGGCTCAGAGCAATGTATGCACATATGTTGAAGGATTATGATGCAGCTTCTCCTCGCCTGAATGACGCCAAGTAATCATGTCAGACACCAATGTTTTTTTTAACTCCACCTTGCACCACCACACACATTATTGCACCTTCTTTTGTGTTCATGACAACACTCATGAAGTCATTTTACAGCCCTCATCCAAGTGGCATTGCATGAAATGTTTAGTAAAGTGTAAAGGGCTGGTGCAACATTATTTCATAGAACCGTCTTATTGTCTGATACATTGACATCCATAATTCAAAATGTTACCGTTGGCTTCTGTAATGTAGTGAGAGGTCTTTCAGATGTCAACATTTATTGGTTGTTCGTGTGATAGTTGTTGAGATGTCACAGTCTGGACCAAAATATGTGGTTGAACTTTGCCAGAGTGGTTATAAATGATATCATAAAGGACATTGTTGAGATTGTGCCGCCGCTGACACCATAACGTATTGCTGAAAGAAAGCCCCTCCTGTGTCTGACCATAAAAGTCTTTTTTAACAGAAATAATAAAGGCAGACATCATCAAAACTTCATTGTTGTCTTTTAGTGGACAAGTGTGACATAATAACAAGGGAACCACTAGTACATCATATAATAAAGGCGGTGGAAGGAATTACAGGAACCGAACACAGAGGAAGGATAAAAAGACAAGAGGACGATGCTAAAAAAAAAAAAAGAAAAAGGAAAGAAAAAAAAAGCAGTCGTGAGCCACAGTATAAAACTTAAAATACTTTGAGTCATTGTGCTTGTCAAATCCAATATTATCCAACTAAATTCTCCTTACTGAAGCATATAAAAACCCTAGAGAGGCAGCGAGCCAAGAGGTTGCTCACAAAGTGCTGAATGGCTTAGATCAGGGTGCATCACAACATATTGCTACTCATTTGTTTGTTTGCAATGAAATTTGATAGGCCTATAAAATTGATTAAACAAGTATTTATGTGCTCCGTTCCGGGTCCGGCTTCCTGCCGGACACGGAGGGACACCCCGCTGCTCTGCACTCTTTGGAAAAACAGAGGCTGGGTTGGTGTTCAGTGCAGAGGTATGATAAACAGCCTGTTGTGTGCTGCAGCAGTCTGCACTCATTTGAGTCTTTTTTTGGAAGCAACCAACCTACCTCCTAAAAAAGCACCAGTATATCACAGCCAGCGGGAGGACTTTCTCCACAATGCTTTTGTGCGTCTCCTGAGCTCATATTCCAAGTCAAGTGTCCAGTTAGAATGAAATAAGGGTTTGTGGGTGACACCGTGGGTGTCGCAGTATCTGAAAGATGTGTATGTGTCTGCCACAGCTGGATGCCTCCACTCTCGCCTGATGACTGCTTTGACAGTTTAGTAATAGCCTGTGTTGACAGTCAGTGCGGGCTTCCACTGGCGAAGGCAATTGAGCTTGTGCTATTCAGAGAAAAAAAAAAAATCCTCTTTCACTGTAATTAGATTCTTGACTAAGATGATTTTGAATCCCTGGGAGCCCAGGCAAACTAGGAAAAAACAATTAATCTGGAAAGGGAAGTGCCTGCTTTAATTGAAGCTTGATGGAGTGTTTTGCTTTGGAGAAGGGCATCTTTTCAGGCATCAAGGAGTGCTTCCTTCACATTTGGGTAATTTGTTGGAACGTCACTGTATAATTTGCAGAAAACAGACTCAGTATGACTGACTCACACCTTTCTGTGCAATTTAGGGTTTTATTTTACAGTGTACTTAGTAAGGCGGCCAATCCGGGTGTATATTTCAGTAGAAACTACAGAAGCAGAGAAAGGTCCTGATTCCGCATCATAATCTGAAAAATATGCGACTAAAGCTCCATGATTATTTATTGCATGCTTTTATTTGTTTGTTTGTTTTTCCCCCAGTAAGACTGCTGAGTCCTCAAATTTTCAGAAAAGTACTTTTTGTCGAAAGGTTAAAATGAAATGCTGGATACTAAATGGCATCGGTGTACTAACTTCACTCTTCCTAAATTTGATGTGCTGTCAGATGTTTTAACCTGTAAATCATATCAGAAACAATAAATCCCAGCCCAGCTGCGCGCACTATACGGGGGAGAAGGAACCGGATTAGAGGGAATTAAAAAATACCGAAATTGACAAAGCACCTGGTTTTTATCCTCGTAGTAATCTCCTAAAACCTAACCCCCACTCATCACACCATTTAGCGGCTCTCATGCACAGTGGGCAACAGCGGGCCACCGCGGACTCTGATACCAGCCGTTATATCACACCGGCACAAATCTGCGCATTATGTAATCTTTGTTCAGGAATTTAAATGTTGCTTACCACTGTGAAAACAGTTCAAACTTTGCTAAATATAACAAGTCGGTAATAACATGATTAAATAGAGTGCGGCATTACAATGCAGTGCTCTCTTGGCCTAACAGATTTCTGCTTAATCCCCGGGAGTTTAATAGTGATGAAACTCATTGCTATCAAAGAGCCTGCTCGTTCTAGTTTCATGCACTGTTGCCCATTCGATTTCAGATTCCCACCTTTATTTCGGTGTGTGTATGTGTGTGTGTGTGTGTGTGTGTGTGTGTGTGTGTGTGTGTGTGTGTGTGTGTGTGTGTGTGTGTGTGTGTGTGTGTGTGTGTGTGTGTGTGTGTGTGTGTGTGTGTGTGAATTTAAATTCAAGATGCATAACAATATTAGCTGTCCCTGGCTTAAAAGGAGTCAAGTTTTAATTAAGGATTTAGAAATAATCAAAGTTTCCTACTCCAACGACATGCTCCGCTCTGTCAGATGTGGGTTTCTGGGGACTTTTCATTGACATTATATGAAGGATTACATCTAATCCCGTTCAGTCTTGATGCAATCCTTAGTCCCACCCAGTGTTTGCATTGAGATTAAGCTACAATCTCACAACATTATAGATGCTTGGAGTTAAAGAAATGGATTTGTTTCTTCTGTGACTGCTGTTCTTTCACTGGGTTTTAAATATCTCTTCATCCTTGACCGTCCATATGGTGTCTTTCATCCTTCATGTCATCACCTTAATGTTCTCATCCCACACACTTATGTTCCTCTACGGCGGTGCACGCAAGTCTGTCATCTGCGTCTTTTATCTCTGTGTTTGTACTGTGTAAATCTGTCATTTGGAGCATGTTACCCTGAATCTATAAAAAAAATGAAATAAAAAATCTAACAACCAAAAACAAAGCCAGATAGAGGAATGCCCCCTTCGGGGTTTGCGTCAGGGCTGCTTGAAGAATTTGTCACTTCAGTTCAAATTTACTGGTTGTGTTTATTCCCCAGTGTTCAAAGTGCTCGGCGGTGTTTGATCAGAAAGATGGCGCCTTTGAAGAGCAGCCCAATTGCTGTTTGTTTTTGGTTTGTTGACACTCCTCATTCTGGTACTTCCCCGTTTGCCCGATAAGCAGAGCGCAGATAGAGATTCACTGTTTTTGTTGCAGCCAGATCAATGCAACAGGTTTGTACACGGTATGTATATACATACTGTATATGTATATGATAAATCACAGTGGGATGCACCTCTGCCTCCTGTGAGATAAAAATTTCCTATGTGCGCTGTGAGCTATAGGTTCTGCACCGAAATATTTTCAGAGGTAATAACAAAATAACTGCCTTGAAAAACCCAAGCAGCATCGCAGGCCTTTCGATTTACAGGGACTGAATCTTTTATTAGGAAAATGGGGAAGCTGAAGTTTGCAGGGGTTGGATGCAGTTTTAGTTGCGACATGCCGAAACTACATATTACAAGAGATATGGGCTGAGGATTTCAGTCCATCTCCAGTTGATGTAGTGCCGCTGCCTATCTCTCACACACTAATTATGGAGCACCTCCACAGAACTGAAATACTTTCTCCGGTCCGTACAATCAGTCACTGTAGGAACTTTAATCCACGTTAAACAGTTGGTGGGAAAAGTGACTCAGATTTATTCTCTGATCCCTGGAGAGAAAGTCCCCCAGGTGCTATACGCGAGCACGCCGAGAAGTTATTAGCTGATTTTGAGGACAGATAATGGCTCGGCTGTGATTTGGCAGTGTCAGTACTGAGGGTAATAAACCAAAGTTGAAACTTTCATTTCGACTACCTGGCCATGTGACAGAAAAAAAGAGCAAGAAATGGAAAAGGAGATATTGCTTTTTTTCTTCAGGATGCCATTTAACAGCGGCGACACTCAGCGGGAAAGAGACATGCCGTTCTTTTTTTCATTTATAGCATTGACACTTGAATAACATCTCACAGGTAGTCCCCGAGAAAGAACTTTGTCCAGCGATCTGCTGTTTCCTTGAGAAAAAAAAAAGAATGAGAGAAAAACACTTTGTCCTGGATCAACTTTCCAAAGTCCATTATGTTCCTTCTTCACCTACCATCGGCTCCATGAAGGCGACATGCTTGTTCGCCTGAATCACCGCCTGCTCTCTTGAGGAAGAGCAGAAAACAGAGGAGAGGGTGCTGGGGTCGTAGGCTGCGATTGGGATGGCCGGAGGTCCCGGCTGTTTGCAGCAGCTGCAGCGACACGGAGTCAGGTACAGGTACATGAGGATGAGGATGGTGGTCACCATGCAGCCGAGCAGTGTGGTGTAACCAGTGTTGAAAATCTCAGTGGTCGGCAGGTGGACTGTCACATTAACCTCCCGAGTGGCATTCAGTTCCTGTTTAACATCCACCGCTGTGCACACATACAGACCTGAGTCATTGACCTTGGTTGCTTGAATTTCCAAGGTACCGTTGGGAAAGAGGCTAATTAGCGTGTCGTTGGCGCTGGTCTGGGTGATGTACCCCCTGCTGGGGGAGAGCCATGTGAATGAAAGGTCTGTGCTATTTAGAGATGTTTGACAATCTAGATGTATGCTTTCTCCCTGGGAAACCAACACACTCAACAGGTGAACAGTTACAGGTTGTGAAACGACTTTCTCCACAGTGCAGTTGTGGAAGAAGCGGTTGTATTTCAGGAATTGGATGGACCCCTGCGGCTCCCCAGAGATTGTGCAGATGTGTTCTGCCGTGAAATGCTTGATTGTGTCATAACCCCTCAGATCCCAGTGCCAAAACATACTGTACATGGTGCAGTCACAGATCAGAGAGTTATTGTGAAGATACAGCCCCCGCTGCACCAGCCTGGGCAAAGCCTTGACATCCTCCCATGGCAGACGGGTCATTCGGTTGGATGAGAGATCCAGCATGGTCAGGAACGGATGACTGTGATCTTGGATGGAGAAGAATGGGAAGTGTGTGATCTGGTTGAGGCTGAAGTAGGCTTTTTTTAAGCTGCTGAGACCGCTCAGTGTGCTGGCCTCCACCTGAGTGATCTTGTTGTTAAAGAGCAGCAGCTCCTCCAACCTCCAGAGCCCTTGGAAGTAATGATGCTCCACCACACGCAGCTTGTTGGATGACAGGTCAATGTGTCGGAGGCCGGAAGCGTTTCGAAACACGCCGTGTGTCAGAGTGATGATCTGATTGTGGGCCATCCGCAGGTTCTCCAGCTGGGGCATCTTGTTGAAATTTCCTGGTCCGAGCCAGGAGAAGTGGTTGTGACTGAGGTCAAGGGTGACGGAGAAAGTGGGCAAGGTGTGAGGTAGTTTGGACAGACCGCTGGAGCTGCAGCTTGTGGTGTCAGATATGCAGAGGCACATGGGTGGGCAGGTCTCCTCAGAGCTATGGAGGAGAGGAAGCAGCAGGACGAGGAGGAGGAGGAGGCCTGGATAAAATCCGCAGGTCATGTTTCTGGGAATCAGATCTGGCAAGGTTTCTAATCCTTCTTGCACTTTCCCCCCTGGTTAGATAAGAATCAAATAAGAAGCAGCATGATATATTAGAAAGCTATTCTTTTGTGTGAGCTTTGAGCTCTTCTACAGACATATAAAATGACCACAAGGTTAATACTGAACAGGAGCCTTGAGTGTCTGTGGCAGAAGATGATAAATGACACAATGTTGGCACCACAAATCCATTTTTACCCTCAAAACAATCTTTGCCTCTGATTCAGAAATACTCGCACTCGCACAGAAACAAAGGACATTTTGTGGTGTCATCATTCTCAGGCTAGAAGTTATTGTCATCATCTATTAATGTGTTTATTGTTTTGCTTTATAAATCAATGATGCATTAAACTCTCCAATAAAACACTTAAAAAAGGCAAACTTGACAAGCCTGACTTAGAGTTTTGAAGCATCGTTTTTCCTTGTAAATGAGACACATTCATTAATCATGACAGAGAACTGTTGCTTAAAAGTTTCATGTTGACAAATTGCTCACAACTTTGGATCTCTAAAAACTTTGCAGCACATAACGAAAGCTCTGCGTTAAAATGTCATACGTACCGAGGTAAAATGTCAAGATCAACAGATGTTTCTTCTCAGCTGCTTCCAGGTGACGGGAAACATTTTCACCCTTTAGCTCAAACAGATTCCCTCTTACTGATGTGTAAAGTCTGTTTGAATGTGGGGGCAGAGAGGGAAAGAGTTCACTGCACTTCCAGACAACTGAGCAATTGGACCCACTTTGTTAATCCCATTCTCCTCTCCGAAAAACATCTCACGACTACAAATCCAAACACACTGCTCAGTCGCAACTTCCCGACGTGTTTCTCTCTTTTAAAGTTGCATCCCGTCAATGGAGACCCACAAACCCTGCCGTCTAATCCTTTATCTTCTTCTGGGATCGTCCTCCTCCCTGGGTGCTCCAGGAATAATACGAGACTCTCGCCTTTCTCCCCAGCCAAGTTTAAGGTCCCTCTACTGGCTTTCTCTTCGTCCCAAATGAGAGTGCCGCTGAACAAACATCCCGCGGTGCTTTGCAGTGTATAACAAACAGCACAGAGCTCACTTAATCTCCCTCAATCCCCCATCCCATCCCATCGCCTCCCTCCTTTTCTGTGTCATTTACAGACCAGCCTTGTGTCTCCCTCTCTCATCATTAAGACGTGATGCTGGTGGCTTCCCTTCTCCCGCTCTCCCTATCTCTCATTCACCATTTAGAAGAAATATCAGTTGTCCCACAATATTTTATTCATATTCTATTCCATTAAATTTTTAGTATTTTGCTTACTAACAGATTAGCAGAACCTCGGAGCTTTCCTTATGAATATTGCATGTGTTATCTGCTAACCTTTCAATAATCCCAGAGGACTAAAACTTTGCTACACCCGCTGTATTTTTTATTTTTCACAAATGTGTGTGTGCGTCCGGATGGTGGTTTTCCTACAGTAGTAAATATTCTCAAGTTTTGCCCAATTCGGTCCACTCTTTTTACATTTTTCATTAAATCCTTTGTGTTGAAGGTTTTTCCTCACTCTGACGTCTGCTTTTCTTCACTCTCATACTCTTAAGCGCCTCATGGACTACATCCCCGCCCTCTCCTGCGTTCACTGGGCTGTGGGTTTGACTGGGTGTCCATGCTGCTTGGTCATGGTGGTCGTGACAGCTCTGATTTCTGTCGCAGTGAATTAGTTTTGCCTCTGAGCCCCTACCCCCCACTCCCTCACCCCCCTGCTGTATGTGCTCTAGGCTTTGTCTGCCTCCCACTCACTCACTCACTCACTCACTCACTCACTCACTCACTCACTCACTCACTCACTCACTCACTCACAGACACAGACGAGGGGAGATGTTGGGTGTACGGCTTCCCCTATGGAATCTCCTCCTATGCATATGAGAATGGGATCAGGCTTAAAAAAAAAAAAAAAAAACATTTGGATGTATTTATGTTAAAATAAACAAGCTATCACCATCTTTGGCATTGTGGCATCTTGTGTCCCTGGGCTAGTCATCAGCTTGGCTTCAACATGTAAGGAATATATACACCCACTCGTGTGCATCTGAGATATGTTAGAGAGGGATTCAACACAAGCCCTTCATGTAGGTGTGATGTTTATGTGGGCTAATGTTTAGGCTCAAATGGTCTTAAAGCAATTTGCATCTGTTCTGCAAACTGAACTTTGTCCTCCCGAAAAAAAAACCCCAACAATCTGTCTTGTTGCTAAAATATTCATGTTTCATTGATTGAAGGTATTATATAACTCGTGTTTGTTGAATGAGTCCTCCACTTGTGCAGTCTTTTCTCTAAATCTCCAGTTGGAAATGGATCGCATGCGACCTATAAACTAGAGTGCATGTCTGTGTAAGGCTGTAACGATTCATCGTTCGATGCATGACTCTTTTAAATAAGGCGTGTGATGGCGCCAGCGTGATGTTTTTAGCCGCAGCATAATTGTGCTCAGAATGTGCCCTTTATCGTTGGCAGCTCTTGTTTTGTTGCTGTTGACGTAGCTCGAACACTTTGGTGTCTTATTATTTTTCTCTATTGACTTCTTTTGTGTAAAGGATTCATCATTTTTTTTGTGTGCAATCATTTATCATTGTCCTCAAACATCAATTCAATCACAGCGTAAAGTGGTAAACAAGAAGACAAAGCAAGTTATTCTTTCTGTGCAGCTTTTCCACTCACACTGTAAGATAATTCATTTAGCCATTTCTACACTGATTGTGCCTCAACAGTCCGTGTTGTTTCAGCCGAGTGGGATTGTTCAGGACTGTCAATATTGCCACCTTCCTCATTTCTTGCCTCCTTTTCCACTCAAGAGTCCATCATAAACCTGTTTTTGTCCTTCTCTGTGTCTGCCGTCTTAAGTGTTTCTGTTGTGAAGCTCACGTGTGTGTGCTTCCAACCTGCTGTTCTGGAAAATCCCAAATCTAATCTGCATCTTCAAATCAAACTGCTTTGCAAATCCCACAGTCTTTTTTAAAAAAAATTTTTTTATACCTATGTATATATATATTTGATGTGACTCAGCGTATGCAACATACTCCTGTCAAATCAGCCAGGTTTAGAGTGGACCTCAAAGCTTAAACCCTGACCCTGATGCATCCTGCCCCCAGCAGAAAGTGATTTTCTCTTTACCATCTGCTGCAGCGGAGAGATGGGAAAAAAAAACCGAGGAAAAAAAAAAAAAACACACTGGAGTACGAGGAAATGTCTGCTCCTATCTCGCCCTTGAGAAGCAGCAAAGCTCGCTAAGAGTCGATAATATAAAGCTTTATATTGTCAGCTGTTAGAGGAGTATTTCTGTTGAACACTAAAGTAAAGCAGCGACTGTCTGTGTCATGTTTTTTTCCTCCTCACTTAAAAATAATTCTGAGGCTTATAAAAACCCTATGTCTTTCTTTTTTTCGCCTCCTACATTTTGTATGCAAGAAAAAAAAACAAAAAAACCTCTTTGAGATCAAAAATCTCATTCAAGAGCATCCCGGCAAAGACAGGGAGCCGCGATGAGGAAAACAGGCAAACAACATTACACAGATATAGCTCAGAAAGACGTCACAACATCAGAGTGAAAAACACTGTGGAGGAACTTCTAAATGAAAAATATTGCAGGCAATGTCATAAAACATGCTGTAATCTGATTTGCTAGATAAATTGCAATGAATTGAGGACAGCAAAAATAAACAACGTCAAACTGGATGCTAACGGTTGAGCAAAGTGACAGACGAGCGGGTTTGATTGCCACACGGATGCTCGGGAATATCCACCAGAAACTCAGCAAACCCTGCAGATGAAGATTTTCCATAGCCTCTGTCTGTCAATTATGAACCCTTGAACCTGAATCCACGCTTGCTTGTTTGGTGTTTATTCTGCCTCACAGCAGCTTTTTGTTAGCATGGCTGGCAGCCAGTTTCTCAAATATGAATGAGTCAGTGCCTGGATAAAGATTTGGAGGATTGAGTTTTATTTCTTTGTGCTCCCAGGGTGAGTTTGCAGTCTGGATGAGCTCTTTGTTGAGAAGGAGTTTCAGACAGTATGAAATTGTTTGCTTGTCACGCAGAGCTTCGCAGCTGCTCGATATGCTTTGTATTTATAGTCATTGCCGCGCATTATTTTACAAAATAGACGATCTGGTGGGAACATGTTTTTTTTTTTTGCTTTTTTTATGTTGCACAATCTGAGTGGTGCACACAGTATATATTGCACAGTGCCACTCTGTCCTCTCAAGTTTGACATTTTCTCCACTCAATCCATCTCTTGGAGGTAATGTGAAGAGACAAGCACACCATCTAGTGGTTCAAGACTCAACTGGAGCGATGAACCGTCCAATGCACTGTCCTAATCGCTCTCTCACACTGCCTGTAGCTCTTCACAAAGAATCTTTGCATGACATACAGTTAAAATGATTAAAAAAATGTGAAGACAAATATTTCTATATTCATTTATTTTTTTTTTTCAAAACTGGAGACAATTTTCAGTTTATTTTCTTAAAGCATTAGTTAATTTATATATGTATATGTTTTCTTTTTCGCCGACAAAACATCAATGTCTGTCTGTCATATCGAGATATTTTTAAAACAAGTGTACAAATATGTCCATCCATCCAGCTTCCATCTCTGCTTCACCCCAATTAGGGCACACAGCTGGGGTACATCATAGACAGGTCATGGCTAACACAGAGAAACAATCACTCGTGCACATATTTGTACCCGTGTCACCAACTAACTTAACATCCGTGTCTTTTCGATTGAGGGGAAAAAAGCCCAGGGAGAACGTACGAAACTCCACATAGCCTGGATTTGAACCCAGATTTTTTTACACGTAAGGTTTGCGATGTGAGCCTCTGAGCTGCTTGCATTAGTGATGTGAAATGGACATTTGCTGAATCAAACTTGGTATTCCATGTCATTTTTTTCCAGGCATTTGAAAGCTGCTGCACACGAGTCTGAACTCCTGCGACACTTCACGAGAAGGAGCGCCGACAAACATAATCGCAACTTCGTAAGTGAAACCTGTCAGAGAGATGAGGGTCAGTGCAACTAAAAGAGACATTTGAGATGATGAAAAAACATGAAATCACTGAATAAATGATAAACAAAAACCTTTAAAATGCTTTAAAAATTCTATTACCAAACACGATTTGTACTAGTAAAGGACAACTTAAATATTTAAAAATGTGATCATGACTCTTTAGATAATTAAAACATCCAGAACAGGATATTGCAATTTCATGTGATTTTTTTTAGATTCTTGGTCCATTCTTGGACAACTGACCAGTGATTTGTTCACACTTTGCCTCCAGGAATTAAAAGAATAAGTGATGAGTTGTTATTGAATCTGTTTTCCACTTGCAGGTTAGCTTCCTCCAGCTCCAGTCTAGCTGTTTTCCGTCTTCATGCTTGGCTAATTAACTGGAGACCGGCTGCTGCAGCTTCACATTTAACGGACACAGAAGAGAGTAGTATTGATCCTCACTTCATTTCAACAGTCATTTGTTGATTGTGTTCATTATGGCATTGACAAGCCTGGGCAATTTTCCCTTTCACACCATCCTAATTTACGCTTTGTATAGCCTCACCAGAGCAGATTATGATTTAATAAAAACAAGATATTTCTCTGGACAGTAACATCTCCCCTAGACAGTTTCATGTGACGTCGGTTCAGTGCTGTGTGGACACAAGAAAAAGTGTTGATTATAACCCAGACCCATGTCTTCATGGCTATCAGTGCAAAGAGTGCAGCGGGAAGGGAAAGAGGGCATGGGGTATGAAGTACCTCATGTCTCCTCAGCCTCTATTATCTGAGTTGATTGTTAACGGATTTCAATTAGGACTCACAGGAGTTAATATGATTGCTTGCTGTTTACCCTTTCTTGGTTCCTACCATGGAAGCCAATTATGCATGAGTAGCAGTAGATGAGCGCTGGACGCTGCTAATGGCTCTGCTTCTCCCTTTGTGTTCACATTACTGAAGGATATGGGTTGTGAAATGAGATCGCTACTGACTACTGTGCTATCAGTGATTGTGCTATAAAACATTATGGGCCAGAACATAGTAAATTGTATGACGTGACTGTGGGGTGGCAGGCTGTCTGCTCTTCTTCAGCTCTTTTATCTGTTATCCTCTCATCTATTTCCTCTTCCTCGCCCCGTGTTTCTCTCCTCTGTTCTCATATCTCCTCTTCTCCCCTTCCTCACCGCTCATCCGCTAAACCTTCTTTCTGTTCCCATTCTTAGCCTCTCGCCTCCTCCCCTCTAATCATTTACTTCTCTCTTTTCGCTTATCCTCTCAGCTCCTATCTCCCCGCATCAGTTCTTTACACCTCTTCTCTCCGCTTTTCATCTCCTGGCCTGTGGTTATCAACACAGACAGGCAGGACATGAGTCAAGCCTCTTGCCTCCTCCAAATCACTTATGATAGATTGACGGGTCTTAAAAAAGTCCATTATCCTGCAATCAATAAATATTATCATATATACCGTAGACATCTTATATGAAATACAGCCATAACATTAATTATTATCTTATTACTCAGGGAATCTGCTGCTCATTTATCATCTGAAGTGTCTGCCTGGATATATGTGTGGGTCCTCATGCATGGACATCTCTGTCTGGAAGAATAAGTGAAACTGAGAGAAGCAGTCACGATGTGAAGCACTAGCTTGTGTTGGTTCGTAGGAAACAAGACACCAAGTCGAGTAACCCAGCGTTGTCTCATGTAGATGAAAGATAGAAACAGCCATGTCTTTGTGGACCAAATTTATCTGGCTGCACTGCTGGCTTGGTGGAGACGCTGTGATGGATCCCGCAGCCAGCTGAGCTACTGTCGGCGTGTCGCCGCTCCACCATCAGACAGACACCGGGGGACACCAGGGCTGATGAGCAGTTAGCAGCCCCCATCAAGGATCTCCGGGGCCATCCGAGCAAAATGAAACCATCTCTGAACAGGTAACTCAATTTAACTTGTGGCTGCCTTCACTGGAGCTACAAGCACAAATACTTTCCCAGCTGATGAGATGAGGTAACAGAGCATGGCCAGAGTCAGTGAGTGCAGCGGGTGAAGCCCACTCCACCCAGATTGCCTCAGCATGGTCAAGGTTTTCCACTTCTTTTACAGATGGACAAGCAGACACTGAAGAGGAGAAAGGTTCTCGGCTTTTTTCTCCTTCCTTTTCAATCAATAACATGGACCGGCTTTAATCATGGCGCTATTGAGTGCTGAAGCCAGCAAAGTAGATAGTTGGTCCTCTGGAACCATTCCCAACTTTGCCCCCCGCTTCAAAGGCATTTTCCTGCACAGGAGGGAAGTACTGTATTTGGTCTGATTTTGTAGCAAAGCCAATGAGGTGGCAAAACTTTCAAAATGAGCTTTTCGGTTTGAGTTCGTGCCTCACATGTGGAAACCAATGACTTGTTTTCTAAAAGGACGGCGGAAAAAAGAAGAAACACCATGTGAAAGGCAGACAGTTTCAAGATTAGACCCAGTGATGGAAAGGTATTTCTGCCTTTTCTTTAGGTCCGTTAAAAACTTGCTTGTCCCGGGATTGTTGTCAGATCGATCGATCTATCTATCTATCTATCTATCTATCTATCTATCTATCTATCTATCTATCTATCTATCTATCTATCTATCTATCTATCTATCTATCTATCTATCTATCTATCTATCTATCTATCTATCTATCTATCTATCTATCTATCTATCTATCTATCTATCTATCTATCTATCTATCCCTGTTTGTATTACATCCATGTTATCCACCTTTTTGGTCCAAGGTGTCCAAGAAGAAGTCACTGGGTGAAGATTACGGTCGTCAGTCGCTCTCTCAGGACTAACACAAAGAGACAGACAATCACACACACACACACACACACACACACACACACACACACACACACACACACACACACACACACACACGCTCTCTCTCTCTCTCTGCTTTAACACTTTACACAAACAATTTAAAGTTACAGTTTGACCTGACGTTCTCGTCTTCAGTGTGTGGTAGGAATCCAGCATTCCTGAAACTTAACACATGGAGAACCTGAGACGTAATGAGCAAATTCTTCGACCAGTAAACATTGTAAAGATATATTTAATAATAAAAAAAAGTAGCATTGAAGAATTATATGAACTGATATATTATTGGGTTTATAGGGTTATTTTCCAGTTTGAAAGACCATTAAAGAGACACAGGATACATCTGTGGTTGTTTTGAGAGCAGAAATCCCTTCTTGGTGGCAGTAGTATGAGAAATGTGACAAGAGGCGCAGACACATTCATGCTTCGGTCCAGGGACAGCCTTAGGCAAGACACATTATATTTCCGGATCGTTTGTCCGTCCATCCATCTTCAGTGCCTTCAAGTAATTGCTTTAAATCTGGCACACATTTGTGGGAATTGCGCCTCTTGCTTGAAAATGGCCAAAGGTGAATTTAACTGTGACCTCATGTGTGTTAATATCTTCCTAAAGCCTAAAGGGGGCTGCATACTTCTATTTATGCACCAGAAGAAACACCACAGAGCCATTTTTACTGCTGCTGAACCTTCCAATGACTTGAAAATGTCTCAGAGCATTGCCGATCTGAACCAGTTTCAGTAATGACAGGAGTGTGGAGGTGAAGCAAGTCAAGGCTGAGAAACATGATATACTCGACAAAAGACATTTGAATAAATCCTTTGACTTAATAAGCAAAGATCTCCAGGCTTTCACTGAGTGGGCAGTCACAGAGTGGTAGTGAAATAAGGTTATATTGAGTCTCAATGCCTGCTGCATGAAAACTCTTTTCTCTTGACAATCACACTCCCGCTGATCAGATGATTAGTGCTGGGCTCTGGCACACAATTTCATAAAATTTCTGGGATTGATCTACCTTGCTGAAAGTCCACCCCTGACTGGCATTGTCACTGAAAGCTGTGGTGGAAAGCGAGCGGATTCCTGCCTGGTCCACCAGCACACAGGAGAGCGTGCAGCCTTCATCCTTTGGAATTACTGCTGGTGATGGATCAGCTCTGAGAGACATGTCATCCAACATGTAGCTGCACTCAGCCTGTTGGACTTGACTTCCCTCACCTAAATGTGTGTACACCCAGCTATACCTGATAAATGTGACCAGGACGCTGTCAAAGCTCTGCCACTACAAGATCTACTTTCTTCTCACGAGTGTGATCTGACAGATCTTAATGTTTACATCCACCTGCTCTCTCATAAAGACCTCAACATGTTGGCTGACATCTGTTTGGCTGTTCTGTGTTTGACAGATGGTGTCAATGACCGCAATGATGTTGTGGTCCAGATTGGTCTCGTTACACATCTGGCAAAGCATGCTTGGATACAATGCTCTGTCTGTGGCTACCCCCACACAGCATGCCTTTAGGGACATTTTGACAGATACAGATGAAGTGCCTTCCTGTGTTCTCCATTCTGCTGCATCAAAAATACCATCAAACAGAGATGGAAGAGGCAGCATGACCTATATCCCACATCACAGCCAGTTAACATGCCAAATCCATGAGTGATATACAGCACTTGCAAAAGTTGAGGTTTGGGGACTTACAAACTTCATTAATGAAGGAAGTCTTCAGCAGGCAGTATAGTTGTGATAGTCAGTGTGATGAAGCCTCTTCTGAATATGCTCTCTTCCAACAACAGCAAAAATGTTTTCGTCTTCTTGCTCGCAATTACTAATATTTTTATGGCTGGAGATAAAAACCAGGAGTCTGCAAGCTGTTTTTAAAGATTGAGGAATGCAGTGCACTCGATGAGGTTAAAGCTTTGAAGTCATCTGAGAATAAGATGGTTTGTAAGAGCCAAAAGCCCTAAACCTCATTGAGAAAAAGACTTCTCGGAAAAGGAGGAGACAGTGGGGTGTGTTGGCCCAGAAGCAAATAATGATGGTTACACAACTCAGATAGTAAAAACCACAACACTTTCCATTTCTTAATGAGTCTTAAGAGCTGCATTTACCCTTCCCTGCAACTGTTTGCCCTTTGTTTATGTGACTGTGGAGCTTTGTGTATTTGGGCTTTCTTTATGCGTTTTACAAAGGTTTGCTGTTTTACAATGACCAACAGAACCTGTAAATAAAAGCAAATCCTTCAGGAATCAATTCAAACCACTGCTGCCTCATCCAGAGAAGACCCTGGTTTGATTTGGGGAGTGCATGTGTTCAGTTGTTCGGGGTTCGGGGTAGACGCTGGAACATTTTCATATTTTCCAAAATGTTCTTGTGGACTTCTTGATAAACTTCAGACCACTGAACTGCAGTATCTCAGAAAAACCCCCACTTAAATTTCCATTTTCTAAAATTCTGTATGATTCTGACAAACAAGAATCTCAAAAGAGACTTTTCTTGCTCATAGAGGCATACAATCACAAGCCAGTAATTCTAGTTTTGCAAGAGGTTATAAGCACCAGAAAGGTTTTGAACGGCTGGTTTAATTTTTAAAAATACTTGTAATTTCATGAGCTCTCACATGATTTTTTCATGGGAAATTCTAATCTGAAAAGACACCAGAGCTGGCAGGAGCAGTGGAATAAAGGGTGCAATATTTAGTATATCATAAATACTAAATGTCCTAAAATGAAAATACATAAGAAGTACAAATAAAGCTACTACTAGTAGTGTAAAGATACGTGCCATGTGATGTTCTAATTTTCAATCTCTGAAATGGATCATTACATTGTGCCAATTAGATTAACTGCATAAAGGAGGAGGGTCACTCTCACAGTGCCCATTAGAAACATCCCTTATTAGTCCATCTTGTAATTATTCTTCAGCTAAATGATATAACGATCACATTGACCTTTTCACAATTCTACTCAGTGGTCTAAGTTGTTGCATTTCGGAAAGTCAATTTAATGAGTGCAATTTAATGTGTGGCTCAATATTGCTTCCATCCACTACATTATTAATCGTGATAAAAAAGTTAGCTCTGTTAATTATTGCAAATGTGTTTCAATGAAAATGCCAATGTTACTTGAAGGCCTCCAGGTATTTCAAAAGGCGGTGATGCTTCTGGATGAACTCCTAATAAAATGGCTGCTGTTAACATCAGCAAATAGATATAGCTTTCAATGTGGCCCGCTGTCTATCAGTGAAGTCTGCATGACTCCATTAAAACACATTAGATGAAACTTTAATGTTGCCAGCGGGCAAATTGGGTCATTACACCTTCATGTTAGAGGGGAGCTGAGAACAGATAGCATGTATTGACGTGATGCATCTACTATAAGGAAGCAATAAAAGACATTCCTTCAAAGCCCAGGTTCAAGTCCGTGTCACAGTGCTGCATTTCCTGCTGAAGTGTCCTTGAGCAGGTTACTCTTCCACTCCAGCAGCTTCAGATCTCTTTTTCAGCCACCGAATTTCAGTATAATGGAGCCATAGAACAAACACAACAAGCTGACAGGCTGGCGTTGATCACCTGCAGTGATTCTCATTGATTAGTCAATAACGCAGACACTAATTCTACTTGAAAACAAAATGCAGAAGCAAAAATGATGTGGTGCCGAAGGGTTCTAGAACGGAGCGGAGCAGGCGTATACATCATGCCTCTCTGTCAGCCGCATGCTGGGAAAGTCAGGCAGAAGATGAAAAAGAGGAGGGGGGGGGAAACAGGATTGAGTGAGACTGATTGTCGCCTGCAGAGGGAAACCATTAAGCTCACCAAATATCATTATCAGATTTTCAATAAGGTTGCAGCCATCAGATAGTGAATACAGACAGTATTGCTGCTTCCCTTTCCTGCTCTTGTTGCACCAGGTGCAACATGTTTTTGCAATTCAATCTGGCTACAAGGCCACAAGGAAGCTTTACTTATTGCTTAGATCCCAGAACAAATCATAAGCCCAGCAAATATCAGGGTGCCAGCCTGCCTGGGGAGTGGCTGGAGGCTGAGGGACTTGGATGTGTACTGTTGTTTGAGTGATTACACAATGATCACCACCTGCTGCGTACTGTTGTGCTGTGTGTACACAGTGGTACAAGGGCATTCTGAGGATTTACAGTGTTCTTCATTATCAAAATTTAAATAGCTTTGCTGATAAAGTCGTTCTAAAATGAAACCATATTTCAATAGATAATCCCCCCTTGAAAAAGAAAAAAAAAAAAAGCCCAACACTCATCACAGGCCCAAACTAATGAGAGATAAGAAAGTGGAGATAAGAGAGTTTGGGCTTACGGGGCATTCTTTCGCTTTATTGTAAACTAAGCGCAAAAGTAGCTGAAAGGTTATAAAAGACTAAATAGTCTCTAAAGCCAGCAGATATCAACCAAAAGTGCATTGGTTGGTTTGGATAAAATAGAAAGGAGGGGTACCAGAGAATAAAAGTGGGAACCCATCTGTCAGTGCAGTCTGGCTGAAGTTGGCCCTCGCCTCTCTGTTTTGATTATTTCCTTATCTCTCTCTTACTGGCTGGCGGTGAGTAACAGTGACCCGCTGGATTGCTTCCTAGACCATATTTCCTGGTCTGACTCTGGCGTTGCAATCCATTCCTAATGTCAGTGGATTTATTTGGAGCCTTAAAATCTCACAAAGCAGCAAAAGATTGACTTCTCCATAAAGAAAACATGATAAAACAAACTGCCATGTTGAACATGGAGCTCCAGGCAGTTGTGACAAGGCTGAATGTCAATGAGCGTAATGGTTAATTAGAGGCGAATACCAAATGCTCTGTTATTCTAATTACTTTTGTAGCATTATCAGAACGACAATTGAGAATAAAAGCACTGCCATGATGCAGCACTAGAGGCTTCCACTTCCACTGCCATTGCAGCGGTCTCACAAGTCACATGCAACAGCGTGCCACATAAATTTAACAAACTTGGTACGACATTGTGTTTGACTGCATGACGTCAGCGTCACCTAAATCGAAGGAGTCAACCACTTTCACGTGCGTCAGAGGTGCCCACTCTCTTTCTTCTTACAGGCTGTTTTTAATAAGACCAGGTCGTCACAAAACACGATCACTCCTCAACTCTTCATTTCGTACGTGACACATTTATGCAAATAGGACTTCATAAACAAGCAACTTTTATCTTCTTGATAATCATGAGCTGGAAACCGGACAGCATCTATAAGGACATGATTTTCACTCATTTCGCAGCAACTGCTGACACTGTCTGAAGACTGTGGAAATCAGAAGAACAGAAACATCAACGCCGTCACACCTGTTCTCATGTGATGTTCCTCACTTCTCCACACAGTTCTGTGACAATCCCACTAGACAACAAATCCATTCTGAAAATTTATTGCAAACACTAAGTAATGTTGACCAGGCCTGTGTTGTGACAAGTTAGAGGAGAGCGCTCAGACCGATCGCTCAGTAAATCACTGAGATGAAAGACAGTTTATTTATTTATTTTTGAATGGCATGCGGTCTGCTGGTTGTAAATGATGGAGACTCCCGACATATGGCGATATACAAAAGTAACTCCATCGAATTACTCTGCCGGTGCTGTCGTGGGACAACTAAATCAAACAATCAAGGAATTGAACTGTTGTTCACCTCCTGCGTGTTGCCTCAGGACTGTGTTTATCCATGTTTGGTGCTTTTTTTAATGACTGACGGTAGGTGTAGTTACCCATCAGGTGTTTCAGCAGACACAGACGTAGTCAGACAGCAGTCCACTGTCAAAAGGTTATCTAAGGTTACTTTTCTTAAGACTGTGGCAACTGCTGTCCACCAACCCCTGTCTGACTGTATGCCATTAATTAGAGCAACACTCCATGATGAGAGATATCGCAGCGATAACTCATCTTCTGTCTGGTACAGGCCTAATCTGCTCAACCATCCATCTCTTGTACAGCTTTATCTGACTTTACACAGCGTAAACGCGTCTTAATACCTGGGACGAGTTTTACAAAGCAAAGCTCAGACGTCAAAGTAGTATACATAGTTTGCTGTTGAAGGACTATTGTTTCCTTTTCACACGAATTTTAGGACATTTGAAACTGAGATGTTTGTCCTCTAGAGAGGAACGATACAAAGTGCCGGCAGAATTTGTTAGTGACTAACATTTTAACAGACTTTCAGTAGCATGAAATCTGCATGAAGTGCAGACTTACAGCAGAGCTGAGCTACAGTGGCTTCTCCGTGAGACAGGGCTCAGTACTTTTCACTGGTTCGACACAGTTTTTTTGTTTCTTTGGTTATCAACAAACAAAAACAACAGATGATAGATTCACTGCTTTCATAAATAAGTTTTCTAGATTGAGTGCATACTACAATTTAGAGCTAAGTTTTCTTGCTTTTTGTGTGTGTGCGTGTCTTTTTCTGACAGGTCGGCAGGTGTCACATACGGTAACCAAAGAAACCTGCCAGCAGGTGTCTGTGATTGTTCCCATAGAAACAATGGTCAGCAGGTGTCACGGGCTGTTGCCATAGCAACGTGACTTGGGTCCCCACATGTCCTGTTTAAAATGTTTTTGGATCAATGTTACAAAGTTTTCAAAAGGTGGAGGAAACTATAAAATGTCCTGAAAACACCTTTTTATTATCGGAAAAGCACATCATGTCTTTTTACTTTTGTCAAGAGCAAATTGTCGGATCTCTGAGGCAGCTGGCAGCTGTAATTAGGGACCAGATGAAGGGAAAAACGATAAGGGTGGGACTGTATGTTCTACTAAGTTGTGAGCTTTTGAGCTTTTCAATGTCCTGAGAAATACTTAAGAATTAATTTGCCCATATTTTTCTCATCAATCGCAGCAAAATGCCTGAGACTAACACGTCCCACACTGGAGAAGAATTCATCACACAATACCGAGCTAAAGTCTTTGGCACTTCATCGGTTCTGAGACGACTCCCTCACCGGTTGTGCGCCGTCACGCGAGTGTCTTATCTGAACCAAATACACTATGTTCCTCGAGACAACAACTCGAGAAATACAACATGAGTCGTAAAAAAGCAGCTTCAGTGAAGAAAAGAACAAGTTTTCTAAGATGCACAATAACCGATCTGCCAAAAATCCTGAAAAACTGTTAGCGACAGGGGAGGTGGTGCTGGTTTGAAAGCAAAGGCTGGGACACATTGTTCTCTGCTGTGCTACTGTGTCAATTTGATGTTTACGGGCACATAATTCTGGAAGCCTGCACATACAGTATTGATATAGAAAAGAATAGAATATTAATCCCAGAGGGAATTTCTTTAATATAGTCTTAATATGACTTTTAATACAGCCATACTACTTACACTACCCTGCATTTACTAATGGAAATTATATTGTGTAGAAACACGAAATCCCCAATAGCGGATTTTATATAGTATCGCGTTGCCAACTGATCTATTTTCTTGAGAAACTGACGAACAACAGGTACAAATCTCCATCTGCTTCCAGATATTACAAGGCTGGCCTATTTCTGCCCAGAGCAATCATCGCCACAACACAGAGCATAGAGATGAGTGTCCTTTAAACAGTCTAGGAAAACTCTTACAATCTTCACCAACAAAGAAAAAAGACAGGCAGTCATTTGGCTCATCATTTAACTTAACAATTCATAGAGCATTTATTGAAACACGACACCCCAGATAGTTATATCAGTCCTTTTAACATCACTGTGAAATACCTTCTTGCGCTGTTAACACCAGATACAATATATTGAAAATCATTACACTGACTGAAAATCTGACGTAGTTCACAATTTCTTTCAGGGAGTGGGATTCAAATCTCCAAACACAAGCTCACTTCTCAAAACTTTAGACCACCACTGCTGCTATTCTAATATCTCCAGCTCTGCCTCTGTCTCTGCATCTTTTAATGTCTCTAAATAAGATACACGTCGAGCTGGATTCCTGTAATTCTATTACATGCCACTGTGCAACATTAGATTTTATTATTTAAACAAAGTTACCATAAGTACTACTTTCTCAAAGCACAGCTGTTTCAAAACTTTCACCTGTTATATATGTGTGCAATGCTTTTCTCATACAGTTTAGTTTGTACATATTTTCAATTTAAATGCTTTAATCAACAAGCAGCTGCTCTTGTTGCCAGACAAATAAACCATGTAATGATATGACACATTTTACAATTATAAGTTTAAAATAGATGAAGGCATTAAATTGCTACTAAAATATGAACACTTGCCTTATAAACAAGATTTAGAAAAAAGAAAAACAAGCTGGTCAACCCTACACAAAACTGTGAACTGCCATAGAAAAAATTGATTCTCCTCCCAATGTTTACAGTGTAAATAAAGTCCCTCTAATAGCCCAGGTTTTTTGAAGATGGCCCAGGAGTGCACAGGGCTGGTAACAAATTCAAACTGGCTTCAGTATGAAACCTGGTGTGTTAACGGCTGGACCAATCTGCCTCCCACAGGCAGAGAGGCAACATAAACATCCCTTATGACCTGGAGTCAAGAAATAATATTTTCCAACAGACCAGGCAAAGTTTTCCTTTATTTGCTCTTGCTTTAAAGGCTTTGGAGTTTGAGACTAAGCACATACTTACTAGGTGAGAAACCAGTCAGAAATACATGGTCTGACTTAGCTCTGACCCAGGAATGGCATTTCCCCTTGAAAAATACCAGAAACAATCGATTGCCCTGATAACATTTATCTAATTGTTTCCACTGAGTTGCACGGCACAGCCTGACTTTTACAGATGTCTGTAGGAGATGTCGCACACACTCGCACACAAACAGCAACCCACCATTTACCAAACAATCCCTCTTTGCCTTGTTGGTCGGCTGCTGTGATTTTTCTTCACCCAGATTGTGTCCTGTCAAGTAAACAGTGTCTTTGAAGTATTCTTCCAATGTTAATAGCCATGGTACCTTTAATGATGAGGCAACAGACAAGGCCTGGGAGAAATATTAGCTCAGCAAGGTCAAAGCAGACAAGGTCCCATCTGTCTCTTTGCAGCCTCGGTGGATCCCAGGCCCTTACATTACTGTGGCCCCGGGGCAGGGGGAATGGATCATCAATCTGATTTAGAGTGGCTCTGGCCAATGCTGTCATTCCAAAGCTGAATAACACTAGTTTCTTCTCCCATCACCTTTTTGCAGGTAAATTCATAATGGCTAGTGATGTTAAACTGTCTCACGTATGGCGTCGCTGATGCCCGGACCTTCAGAGAGCTTCACATCGCATTACATCACGGCAACATGCTTCACCACGGTACGATGCAGCTGACTAGAGTGTCGAGGTTTAGTGCAGCACTGCAGAGAAGGCATTAAAAAGAAAAACAGAGCAGAAGAAAAGTAGTAATAACAACCATTCCTTTTTTATATACTGGTGAATATACAGCTGCTGTGTAGCGGAGGGTAATTCCCCAGCCCCAGCGTGAAGTTTAGATCTGTTGGTAAACTCGGTGGCCAATCACTTTGCTCCAACTTCAGGAATCAGACATAGTGGAAAACTGGATCATCCGTGCCTTTAGTGCAGCCATTTTGTCTGCACTCTGCTCTGAAAGCAGACACACACACACACACACACACACACACACACACACACACACACACACACACACACACACACACACACACACACACACACACACACACACACACACACACACACACACACACACACACACCCCTGCCATGGAATTTGGTGTTTGTGGCTGACACGGTGGGAATGTGGCATAAACAACAGGACTCTATGGCCACACACCACTGTTGATAATGAGTCTGTAATCCATTTGATAGCCTATAAACAGGGTGAGATTCTTCTGAACCTCAGCCAGGAAAGACTGCCAAACAGCACCTCGGGGACGACATTAACATAAAGGAATAAGCATGAAGTGGAGCACCAATGTAGTGCAGGCAGGTCACCTCTGCTCGCACCTTACCCTGTTTGAGGATCGTAGCATGAGAGAGGCTTGAAAATAAAATGGGTGGAAAAGGAAAAAAATAAAATAAAATAAAATCCCACTGCTGATTTCTGTCATCTCCTTTTCACACTGGTTTTCCAGTATCCTCCAGTCCCAGCTGTCGTCTTATCAGTCATGCCCACCTATGAAGGCTCCTCTGAAGCAGCTCCTGCACCAGGAAAATGTCACGTTTGTCTGCCAGTGTAAATTTGCTTATCTTATACAGAAAGCAGCCTGTGAGCAGGAAAGGGTTGTCTCCATGATACGGGGCCTTAAGGGATCTTTAGAAACCTGGTTCTTTTCTGCTCAGCATCCCTCTAATGTGACACAAATCCCTCTGACAGAGAAATGGCTCCCCCATCCTTCGGCTTGCTCCAGGTGTATAACTTATTTTCTGCCCTGTATGTCATGTGTCGCGTTTGAGCGCAGCTGACAAACAGCAGGGGAACCCCCGGCTGTTACCCCTGGCAGAGTTTTTAAAAACCTCGGCAGCAGTCCAACAAGCAAGCGGGTGGCCAGCTGATGCTTGCTGTGGTCGCGCAGACTTTGAACCTGATTCCTGCAAATCCGCACATTGCTATTCACCTGGAACTTGTGTTTGGTTGACATCCAGACCCATCCAGCATTACTGCGAGTCTGTTCTGCAGACTCCCCAACATTCAGCTCACATCTTTATTCTCTGCATCACATCACGCTTTCATACCTAGTCCAAGCGTCCCTGTGGTATTCGCTCTTTCTGCTCACAGCGGCAGTGAGCTTTGTTCTCTCTGGCAAGGTGAATATTGTCAAGGGATCGTTTAATAAGAGAAGGATTGCTTGGAAAGGACAAGAAAGGGCCTCAGGTGGAGAACCTCCTTTTGATGAGGATTAGTTTTATCCCAAATATGCAAATGACATTGATTAAGCCATAGAGCGTCCATCCCCTGCTTTCGTGTGGCATTCTTTTCCTGCAGGTAATCTCATGAGAGAGTTCTGCAATACAGCCTTGGGAGACATTGCTAATAGCCAAAGATGAACTGCAGTCATCATCATCATCATTTGTGGCTGTGAGACAGGGGTAGAGGCAAATTACATAGACATGTCATTGAACAACTGGTGTTTGCTTTGCCTGATCTGCATGCCGATTAGCATGATAAGTAACATGCTTCTCTGTTCTCCACAAAATGCACTGGATGTTTCCTGCAGTCCCTGACTATGCACCCTTATCGGCTCCCCATGCTGGGACTTTTAACGTCTTAATCCCTCAGCATATTGCAGGAGATTATCTTTCTAAAATTAACTAGCCCCTTGAGACTGCGGAGATAGCAGCTGCTTTTTTGCCACTTGGCGAGTTTTCAACAAACAAAGTGGCTTATTGCAAACGAGAGAGCTCGTGCTCACATTAGCGCTTTAAAAGCTGCACGATTTCAGGACAATTATGCAGTCTCTGATGCCTTCGAATAGAGGGAGTGTTTGAATCCAGGTTGGAGGATTCCTGAGATTTGTTGTTGCACAGGCTATTTGGCAGCATATGCGCTCTGCATGCTGTGGCTGTGATGGGAAATAAGAATGAAGGAATTCTATAGAGCTCTCAATTCAGCTTCGGTCCCATTTCGTCTGTAATAGAGGTACTTCAGAGGTACACTTTTCTTACATATCCTATCAAACTAAAAGAAAAAAAATGCTGGAATCTCCATGTTTATAAGTACATGTGATGTATTAAGTCACGATAGATTTATCTCTGTTTCTATGTTTGCCAAAAAACTCTGGATAATCCTTTACATGAACAACTTTTCAAATGGACTCTGCTGACTCATTTCTTTTATATCCACTGATATTTTGCCGTACAGCCATACTTCTGCACACTTTCCTGGCCTCTTAGAAAAGGACTAAGTCATAAATATTGCACATTGTCATGACTTTCTCACTTTATAATTCATCCGGTGTCTGAGGCTAAATGTCCTCTAGTGTAAGCCTTCAAGTCTGGAGTTGTAAATGTTAATAGATTGGTCATAAAAAGGATTTTGGACTTTGTAGGTCTTTACCCGGATGAAAGTGGTCATATGGTGCATTAAAGGAATATTCCCAGTAGATTCAGAAGGAGCTCCTTTACCACGTTCTGTGCTGAGAGACAGTTATTATTGTCTTTATATCCTTATTACTGAGCACCATCCTATAATTACAAATTACGAGTGTATTCAGAAAATAGTTTAATTGACTCAAATCCTTTCAATGTATAGTATCATTACTATAATGTCCAACGTGTTTCCTTTTATCTTGAATGCACCGTTTTTCTCTAATAAGTATAATCCAGCGTGAGGTGACATAAAGGGGGAGCTTGGCAGTAGTTTTGTGACAGCTCGCTGCATTAATGTTTAACTATATGCGCAAAATCCATTCATTTTCTCCAACTTCTCATTCTTATTCAGGTGCCTGAGGAGCCTTTCACAGTATTCACTGGAATAAAAGCAGGAAAAACAACCTGGATAGACTTATTACACTGTGATCGCTGATTCACATAATAAGTCACACTTGCACCTATGGGTAATTCAGAGTCATTAATCCCCCTGATTTGCATGCATTTAGACTGTGGGAGGAAAGCTTCATGAACAGAACAAGTGTTGTTAGTAGCAACAAGTGAGTCACATATCACAGTATTCATTCAAACACTTTTGGAGATTAGAAACTAATTATGTGGAACTCCAGATTTATCTGATCAGAATGGTTGTTTCAGAATGTTTGGAGCCGGTCGGAGCCGCATTTATTTCACTTATGAGAGCAGAACCTTTTCGAGTACGCTGACTTTAATATTTTTCAAATTCTTGGATGATTTGCATGCTTTTTTTGTTTTGTTTACCACATTAATTGGTCACAGCACTGACACACTATCCATAACAGAATAGTATTATGTAAAGTGTAACATTCACAGGGGAACATTTTAACACTGTGTTGTTATTTTTCAGGATTTTACGACTTGCAAAATTTTGATTTATTTTATTTAGATGTTGCTGCTCGTATACTTTTATTTGACAATAGAATCTGTTTTCACTGGAGACTTGCATATATAAATAACAGTATCCCATTGTCACAGTTGGCATCTTTTTCATTATTAAGTTTTTATAATATAGGTAACCTTGTTTTTGTTTGTTCACACCAGGTTAGATTGTCTCATCTATACATTTATTCAGGTAGAAATAATGTTTGGTTAATCACAACCGCACTTACATACATCAATAAGTATGCCCTCATCAAATGTAACGCTAAATCCACAGGGGACATTTTAATAATTTATTTTAATCCTTTACTTTAAGTGATTTGCATTTTTTTGATATTACAAGCCTCAAAATTGAACTTCTCTTTTGTATGACTTTTACCAGATGCAGCTGTGCAATGTTGTTTGTGCTTTTTATCGTACACTTTACTCCATATACAGTACAGTATTTGCTGCCTTGTGTTTTTTTTTTTTTTAAGTTTGTGATTAATCATACTCGAATAAAATTTTATTCAATTTAATATAATAAAATAAAGTTTTATTTGCTATTTACACAGTTTAATTTATTATACTTTTGATTTTTTAAGTGCTTTTCTCTAAACTACAGGGATGTTTCCACAACCATTCTGTAGCAATCAGCTCCCTTACTGTGAGAATGTTATATACTGTATGTGTATATTAATATGAGTGTCTGCAGACCTGTCCAGCGTGTAACCTGATTATCAGCTGAGTCAAATGAACAATGGAAAGAGAATTGCAACTTCGTCTCAATTAAAAGATGTGAATGCCTCCCAGTATTTTATAGCCTTGCCAAAAAAAAAAAAAAAAAAAAAAAAACTTATCTTCGTCAATATGGGTTTCTGTGTAATAATGTCAGGCCCATTAATTTTCCTGCAACCTTTTTTTCTCGGGTCCTTTTCTCTGCAGGACAAAAAAAAAATATCTGCATCTCTTTCACTGTAAAAAGACAGAAAGGAAAAGCGAGTACATGGGCAGATCTGTGGTGATTAGTGCTTGTCGGAAGTGGCCACTTTAAAGACGCCAGCAGGAGTAGGCAACTGAAGCCAACATAAAAACAACTAAAGTGGACCATCCACTCCAAGAGTAATGAAGGCTTCTACATATATTTACCTGTAACAGTATTTTCTTGGTCCTTTTTATCAAATTATAATCATTATTCGCTATTTGGTGCTGATCTGTGTTCTGCATCATCCCACTCTCTGGTAATATAAGCTATTTTATAGAGTGCATCTATTATCTGTAATATGATAAAGATTTCACAGCAGTGTATGGCTCCTTTCCTCCAGCCTCCTTTGTGTGCCATAAAGCTAAGACTCAGACAAGTGAGTCATGTTGGAAGTGACAGCAGATATTTATCACTGCCACTGTTTATGGTGCAGCCTGCATGAACACATTTTCCTTTTTTTCCCCCCTCCGCCCTGTCAATCTGCAGTCTAAGCAGGAGAGTTGAGCACTAATAAGACAGCTTCAGTGTTCATCTCGCTCACTTCCCTCCTCGCCTCTGTCAGATGAAGGAAAAGATCTGAGCGCGTCCTGGAGAGCCTCCCCAGTGATCATGGGGTGGAAATAAAGCCGATTGCTTAAATAAGTAAGAACAACCACAGCCAGCTGGCTGGGTAGATGTGTAGCGGCGGTATAGCTCGCCCTGAGCGATGTTTTAATGTGTGAATATCAAAAACAGTTACAGGTTTTGCATCATATACACAGACCAATGGGAATTGGGTTGTGCTGCATGCTGGAAAGTGCCGCTTTTCAAAATTAGGACTTGCTCCCATATCAGTATGCCTTTTTTTTTTCTTCTGAAAACATGATGAATAATTAAATATTAAAGAGTGGAAGCAAGGAAAATGTCATCAATGCCTGAATTTCATTTGTACATTTTCCTGAAGTGAGAAAGAGGAATAAATATCTTCCTCATTCAGTTTGTTCCGTTTAAAGATTAAACATCACCAAGTTTCTTTTTATCTTTGTTTCTCTGCTCCTTTATGTAATCAGATTCTGTAAGCAAAAAAACCCATGTGAGGTGATGACGAAGGATGTTTACCTGAATTTTTCTCACGACAGCCTTTTGAGCCGACGCTGTCCTTTCCGCACATTCCTGTGTGTGTGTGTGTGTGTGTGTATGTGTGTGTGTGTGTGCATGTGGATATTTTATACAGCCTAATGAAACCCTGAAAAATAGAATAAAATAAATAAACATTCGCAGCAAAATGAACCGCACAGAAAATTACTGACCCTGAAGGGAATGAATTTCTATTTGCTTTTGGTCTCAGCCTGTGATCATGATATACCCACATGCCTGCAGCAATGCTGTGATTGCTGAGGTCATCTCCTAATGGTTTGCTGTTTGCTTTCAGCGCACTTTCGATTCACTTGTATCACCTTGTAAACTTCAGCTGGCATGATTTCTAAAGGCATCCCGGGAGTAGACGTGGAGCTGTTGTTGCTCGGCTGGAGTCCCTCGTGCACCTCGCGTCTCCGAGGCCCTCATCAATTATGTCCTCCTGGCTCAATCTACCAACATATTTCCACTCTCAAATGAATGGAATTCTCTATTATTTAGCTGCTAATATGGCTCCTGATGGCCCCTAAAGTCTGACCACAGGGTTTTGCGCTTGATGCTTTCCTGCACTCTGGATCAGCAACCACGTAAAAAGGGGCAGACGCTGGCCACACTCGTCATTTTATCTGTTCTCCTCGCTTCCTGCTAGTTGCATTAGCCTGCCCACTGGGGTTTCTTTTGGCACATTAAAACAGATTTGAGTTAATAATTGATGCTGCGATTTATGGACTCCAGTGCCCGAGGTTCAATTGTAAGCCTCCACTTAAAAGGAAAGCATGTCTCTCATTCCTGCCTTCGCCTCAGAGTGCCGTGATTTATAACTTCAGTTTGATGTTGTGCAATTTATTGTACTGGAGTCTTTTGAAGGAACGAAGCAGGTGTATCATTTTTCACATAATGGTCATTTTGATGTGATTATGTTTGAGTTTTGGATTTCTCATTCACCCATCAACTCCACAAAGGAAAATATTGATCTATGCACCACAGGCAGTAAATCTATTGGTGTTTGTGCAGCGTGAGGCTCCTGGCCTTTCTTTGATTGAGAAATGTTGCCTGCAATTAATGTTCAATATCAATACCAGTTTTGACATAATGTGAAGAGATCTATAGGGACTCAATCAATAATATTGCTGAGGTGATCATAGTAGCTGTGATGTATACACAGCCATTAGGCTTCGCTTTAATTAGAATTCTGCAAAGGGACTTTCAGGAATTACACGACTCATAATGTTTGCCTGTGATTGCTTTTATTTCCACTCAGATGTTGGAGTGAAAGTCATGAATTACAGCCGAATGTGTCATTTGTCAGATTTCAGCTAAATATCGTCTCAGTGTGTTTCATGTAATGTCCTTCTGAGTGGAGAGTCATAATTACTTTCCTTTTATCTGTCTGGTAAGACATCCTTGGACCAAACTAAAAGACAACTGGTCATTTATAGCTCTGCGAGGTGCACGACTCAAACGTCTACACAACTTTTAACTGGACTGGGATGAAGTTTTAAATTAAAAATTCAAGCCTCCCAGTGGCTGGAGAACAATGAACGAGATGAGTTCCTGATTTTTCTGTGGAGAAATCATCACGATAACTTTCTGGTTATTTTAACTACTTTGCAAGAAATCCTTATTTCTGCATGGCTTTCGGCTGAAGGTTCACCAACTCTGGTGGTGGAGGGTCTCTGTGCTGCATGGTTTAGCTTGCTCCCTGCTTTAACACACCTGAATCTAATGATTATGTTTTTCACAGAGCTCCTCACAAAGCCCAGGAATGAGCTCCATTGCAACCAGGAGAGAGAGAGAAGTAAACCATTCCGGACAGGGGCTCCCCGGGACCAAGGAAGGTAAATGCCTGCCGTCTCGATGACGAGAGAAGTTTGTGTCACCATGGCGATAGAACTCATGTGAATTTGATGCTGGTTTCATGATCGTTACAGAATCCTACAACACAATCCTTCAAAACTTAACAGCACATTTAAGATTTGTGAGGCTGGGACGCACGATGCTGTCATGGTGAGTACTCTCCTCTCGCGCCAGGTTTAGTCTGGTTTCTGTGTGGCGGTAGCATGTTTCCCCCGTGCATGCATGCATTTTCTCTGGTTGCTCCAGTTTCCTCCCACAGTTCTTAAAATGATTGACGGTAATTTTTGAGCCTGGTTACTTGTCTCTCTCTCTCTGTGTGTTTGCCCTTTGATGGACTGGCGACCGGCCGGGGGTGTATCCTGCCTTTACTCGAGCTCGGCTCCAGCCCGCTGTGGGCCTGACGTGGATGAAGTGATATAAAAAATGGATGGACGGATGAAATACGGTCTCGAGTACTCAAAAGCTAATGTCATGATAGAAACAAAAAGCACAGCAATTTCTTGTCAAATGAAAGTACAAGCTCTAGCTTGTACTTTGATTTAGCACGCTCAACTCTTCAATAAAGGTCTTTCCTCGCTGTGTGACTTCAAAATGCTATAAACTAATAACCTAGAAGTTGGAAAGTTTGAGCTGGAACAGTTAGCAAGCACAGCATCCCCAAGGGCCTTTTTAGTCTCATTTCGCCACTTTTCAGCTGCTGCATTTTTTTTGAGACACATAAAAGCTTTAAAAACAGGAGCAGGTACTTACTGACAAACCATATTTCAGGCATCCAGCAAAAAAAACAAACAAAAAAAAAAAACTCACTTCAAAAAAACCTTTAGACTTCAGGACGAGGGGAACTGGAAGTGTAGAAATGCTGACTTATTTCCTGGTATTAGGACTCTTTCTGCAGCACTCTTTATTTATGGGCCCCTCTGGATGAAGCCTGGCCGTGACTGAGACTGAGATTTTCTGTCTCGCACCATTGCGAGGACAAAATGTCAAAAACGTATGAACAAAATAGTTGTTAATCTTGCATTTGCGTCTGCCTGCGTTTCCCCACTAATTAGAAATGATAGAAGCTAATACCCTAATGGAACCCGGTAAACATGTGGTACTCTGCTGAATATTGGCATTTTAACGTTTTTATTCAGAGTGTTATGGGCTTGAAGCACTGCGCTTGTGCAGCCACTCTACCAGCAGAGCCGTGGACTCCTGTTACCACCAGCTTACTGGTCACACGCTCACAAATGGTACTTTACCTTGTCGAGTGTTAACAATTTAGTTTTCTTAGTGATTGCACCTTGTGGATTCATATGCTTTTATGCAAATTTGGTTCACACGAAGGTCAGCCATCAACTTTGTTCAGCAGCGACGTTTTAGTAAAACACAGCCAGGTGAGCAGAGGCAACATCAGGTAATGTTTAACAAAATGTACATTTCAAAGAGCCTTGAAGCTGGATGAATCGTTTTCATTTTTCATTTTCTTTTTCTTTTCCTTTCTCTCTTTTTTTTTTTTTTTTTTTTTTTTGCACATTTGTATTAAAAAACTTTCAGATGGATCAAAATACCCAAAAAAAAGTCATACATTTCTGGCATTTCGCAGACTATAATTTGTTTCCCTTTTCAAATAAATTAATAAAGAGGTGGGAGATTCATTCCCAGCAGATCAGAATATAAAGCAGAAGGAAATGTTAAGAAATGCACCTATTTTCAATTTCTCTGAAAGGAGGGATTGCTACCATTCCCAGCTCCATTTTAATTTCCTGTTTATTTCGCTCTCTGAAGCTTTGGGAACTCTGAAAGGATTTAAATGCCCCTTCAGTCCCCATGTCTTTCTCCCATTGGCTTTGATTTATAGATTTGATTTTCAGCTTGAAAGCAAGGAGGGAGAAATTCCAAAAGGAGAAAAAACACCATCGTGACACGGAGGAGCTTAAAGCGAGCTGAAAGGTGGGGGGAAAAGAAAGGATATAAAACTCCCATTGCCAGCTCCACGGATGAAATATGAGGAATTGTCGGAAATCATGTAACAAAATGTGATATGCAGCAAATGAACTGGGCTTTATTCAATCCCAGAGCAGCCGTAAGAAGCCCCATTCTGCTCCGTCTGTATTGTGCTGTGCCCCGTGTCGACAGGACTCACTTTCACTTGACACTGTCGGGCACCCATTAAATGTTACAATACACAATCATTCCTCCTCCTAACTCTGTAAACATAGCACGCTCCCTGCTCCTCTCTTTCACTCTGAAATCTGATTCCTCAGCAGGAGATGGCACCCTGACTTAACCGTGACTCCCCTTATCTCCGCAGCATATCTCAAACAAGCCGTGTTTAATGTAACTCAGTCGATGGCTTTGTATGAATTTCTGAATTTCCTCACCTTTTCTCCTCTATATGGGAGAGATCAGCTGGGATGCCAACCCAGGGAACCCTGTGTGCTGACAATGTATCCACCCCGGGGAAAAGGCAGCTTCTGTGGCCCACAGTTCCAGCCACAGTGTTCCTGTGGGACCACTGGGCCATGGGGAGTCTAAAGGGAGACAGACCGAGGCCGAGAGACGGGGCGGGGGGGGGGGGGGGGGGGGGGGGGGGATAAACCCTGGGGATTACCGTCAGGCTGTTTCTCATCAGGCTTGCACACGGTCAAAATGGGAAACGGTTTCACTTGGACCTGTTTTAATTGTGTACGGCCTCAAGCTAAAGGAGTGACATAAAGTGTGCAGCCATAAGTGTAGAGCTAACCATATGGCTTTCAGACATTAAGGCGGTGATTTATGATCCCACCTTATGTGATACTCATGCACAATAATTTGTAACACTGTTAATTTCCACTTAATGAATGAGAGAAAATTAATTCATGTGCATGATGAATTGCACGGTTGCAAGCATTCACTTTTTGTGTTCGAAATGTGTGTGTGTGTGTGTGTGTGTGTGTGTGTGCGTGGTGCGTGTGCGTGTGCGTGTGCGTGTGTGTGTGTGTGTGTGTGTGTGTGTGTGTGTGTGTGTGTGTGTGTGTGCGTGTGTGTGTGTGTGTGTGTGCGTGTGCGTGTGTGCGTGTGTGTGTGTGTGTGTGTGCGCGTGTGCGTGTGTGTGTGTGTACCTTTGTGTATGCTTTTCAAACTCTGGTGAAGACTGCAGGGGCACTTATCTGAAATAAGTAGGCCTGCCCTCCACCGCAGTCCTCGCTCGCAGCTCCATATGGTAATGAGCTGTATAAGATGAAGAAAATATGTTTTTCTTTTTTTTTTGGGGTTTTGTTTTTGCAACACAAACAGCACCACAGTTAATTCAGGGAACAGAGGCATAATCCACTCTCACTGGTTTAATTACAAGAGCACTATTTCAAAATGTAAAGTTCATGTGAAAAATGGAACAATGAGCTCATTTGTCCAAAATTACATTTCTCAATCCAGGAAAATAAAGTAGCTGGAAGTGAGACGTGTGCAATGCAAATATGCCGCACATTATCTGTCTGTACAGGGCTGTGACCAGCTGCCAAAACATAAATTGAAAGAATAAACGAGCCGGGAGGCTCGTCTGGCAATGTAAAAGGCTGATGATGGGGTCATGACGTCCATCTGCAGCATGTGCAGCGTCTTCATTTACATGAAGATTGTCTTAATCTACCAAAATTGGCCTGCTTAAACCAGCTGACATTCAGCAGCTCTGCCGCTTGTTGAATTCAGAGAAAAGGAGAGCGAAGATTCAAAGTGTAGCTCTGCATTGTGTCACCCCACAAGTGCATTGGGACAATTTATTTAGAGCTACTGTATATTCTTTAAAGAGCGCCCGTACTGCTGGACAGTGTTTACCGCAGGGAGAGAAATCAATTTCAAACAAGGACAAGCCATTGTTGAATACAAATGGCAATCATAGATCAAAACAGTGGAACCGCACTCTTTGTACTGAGGAAATGTCCTGCTTTTCATCCTCGTGCAGGTTTTGTGTCTCGCTCTCGTATTTCTTTCTTTCTTTTTACAGTTCTGTCGATTGTTTTGTGAAGAAACAACTAAGAAATCCCACGAAGAAAGGAGGAGGCGTCACGCTCTTCAGAAGCCGCCAGAGATGGTAAGTAATTGTGCAGTGAGAATGATATGAAGGAACTTTTATCTGCTCAGGAATTCACAAAATAAGGATTGGTTATCGGCTGATTGTAATTTATGAGCTGGAGTTATTGGTTTCCTGTCAGTCAACTATTGATTCAGAGCAACTTCGGAAATATTTTGTTGAACAAACTTCAGTCAGTATGTTGATTCCAATATGATAATCAGCTAATTATGAAGTATAATGTCATTCAAAAATTATTCAACCTCTCACTCGAGTTAACTTTATTGCCGATGGTGAAACGAGAAGACCAGTGTTGGGCATCAGCGTTTGGTACCCGACTTTAAATTGCAGCTTTTCTCATTCCACACACTTTCTACAAAATACATCAGAGAATACAGAATTCAAATGACTGCAGTCCAAGACTGGAGACTCTGTGCTTTAACCCTTAAACTCATGGATGTTTTTATTTTCAATATCTGAAAGTCATCAGCAGCAGGTTGGTGAAATAATTGACAAATAAAAAGACTCAAATTGTAGATTTCTCTGCAATTTCATTGTTGGTCTGAATGCTCAATCGAATAGTTAGAGAGGATTGTTACAAAGCCCATGAAATGAAAAATACTAATATGACTTATGACTACAGTTTTTACCTTGTCTGTGTGGTTTGATTGTTTTGTTTTGTTTAAATATTTTAGTTGATCTCTCCCCCCCCCCCCCCCCCCCCTCCACACACACACACACACACACACACACACACACACACACACACACACACACACACACACACACACACACACACACACACACACACACACACACACACACACACACACACACACACACACAGGAGAAACATACAATATTCTCAATGTGAGGCAGGAGCACAAACCAATACCACCAACATGTGAACATAGAGTCAAATATCACTCTGCTCTTTAAATTGTGTGTTTTTGTATTTCAGGGGATCATAGAGACATTGTTTATTTAACAGTGTTTACGTTTGTGAACATTCAAATGAGTGTGAATGGATCCATTTGGCCGTGTTAACTGCTTTATGTGGAGAATCCTCTCCAAACACGATTCTGGTTTGGGAACTGAAACGAAGATTTTTGTCAGCTGGAGGAGGCTTGTGTTGTCTCGCTTCCATCTGCTTCACTACAGCTGACTCCCAAAGTTTTCCAACAGACTGAGGCAAAGTCTTCTGGCTTTCATTCACGACTCCATCCATCTTCTTTACCTGCTTTAGCCAGAGCAGGGTCACGGTTGGCTACAGCCTTTCCCCGCTAACCCAGAGTACGGTTTGGACAGATCGGCCGTCCATCGGAGGTTTAACACAAAGAGACACACCATCACATACGCAGGGTGCAAACTGCTGATGTGTGGGATAAATCCCCTTCTGGTCAGTGTATTCCCTCTTCTGCTGAATTGTTTTTACTCAGGGGTGAATAGTGGTTAATGCTACTTCACCATCAGACGGGACAAACATATTCATTGCATATAAAGATCTAAATGAAATGGAGCTGACACCTCATACAGGTCACACACATTATGCCGTTAACTAGAAACTCACACTCACCTCATGCAGGTAACACTAAACTCAAATTTACCTCATGCAGTCAACTTTTTTTTTTCTTCAAATAAGCATATGGGTATGATACATGCAGTATTGTTATATTGCACAAACATTTTCAATACCAGCTTAGAAGGAAAAAAACCCAACACGAAACCAAAAAGACCCCTCCATCCTCTTCCTCCTCCCACCTCATTTTTCTCCTACTAATATAGTATTTTGTCATCGATAGAATTACCTTCTCAATTTACGATTTACAAGGCGGGCCCTCCATACAAACAACCGCTCAGAATTGAAGGTCTGCCAAAAAGCCTCGGTCCAAACAAGAAAAGGGAAAAAAGAAAGATGAATGCCCTCAATATCATTCCTGTACTGTATGTCTACCTATATATCTATTTATTCGTTCTCCCTCTTTCACCATTTGCCACAACCCCACATGCCACAATTTCTAAATAATGTAACGGAATGCTACTAAAATAAATCCGATTTATACGAACCCAAAAAGTAAATACATTAGTTACATGAGTTAAACAAACGTAGAAATGTATTAATAATACAAATAGATAAGTAAATAATAAAATAATAAGCTAACTGTGAGGTGGTTATATTTCTATTATCCCTTGTATATAGGGCGACCACAGGTCTTCATATTCCATCAATTTGTTTTGTAATCTTGTAAAAAAAAATAAAAAAATACTCAGCACGTCTCTGATGCAGTTGGCTCTAAACTCTCGCTCACACGCCTCATGGCAAGTAATAGATATTGGTTGAGTTCTGTATTCCCTGTATGTTTAACATGAATCATAATTTTAAATAACTTTTTCTGACATTTCAATTTTAAAATAACGGCTACATTAAGTGTCTGCAACCGACTGACCTGGAACATATTTTATGGACTTACATCTTATATTGGCGGAATTACACCCTGACAAGTAGAACATGAAGTTGTTAAGCTTGAGTGTAAAATTCACATTATTTCTCTTTAATGTTGCTTTAATGCTTTTTGTCTGGATGTCTTTCAACCCCCTCATCCACCTCATCGAAAACATCCTCCTTCTGTAATTTTTTTTTTTAAATCACACATTGCACGCTGCCCACACAGCACAGTCACATCTACAGATACTTTATATGCACTAATTAATCTGAGAGAGACATGTATTTGGTTTGTCCCGGAATGCTGAAGAACACAAAGAAAACCCGTTCTGTACCATTTATTCAAGAGTCAAAGTCAGAAAGGCCAGCATGTTAAATCCCAGAACATTCTTGATCTGAGGTGACAGTGCAAACCACTTTCCAAGAAATTCAGAATAACTGTTAGTTAAAGGAGCATCTCGCTTCAGTGGTAAATAGTCTTTAAACTGCTGCCTGGATGTTATCTTGACCCTTGTATCATCCAGAGAGACTCTTGTTTTTTGTTTCATTTTGTGCTTTTAATCAGTAAATTAATCAGTGCCACGAAAACTATCTCCTCTCCTGTTTTAAAATGCTCTTCAGTCACCCAACACAAAAGCGCATGGAGTACAGAGAAGTTACAGTGAAAATAAGGTGATATCAATACATTTTTTTAAATCATTTTCATTACTTGATTGCAGGACATTGTCCCAGCGATGAGAAGCCCAGCAGACAGATACCCTTAATCCGGAGTAACAACAAATGAACATGTTTTCTTTACATTTCAGCTTTTCGTGTGGACAAAACAAATGCAATCTATTTGTGTATTTGTCAGATTAAGTGGAGCTTTGGGACTTTGTTACCTTTGGACAGAGTCAAACTGGCTGTTTCCAGGTTTCATGTTTCAGCGTGCACACTCAACAACAGTATCGACTTTCTTATGTCTTAACAGCAGGTAAAAAAAGGTTATTCTAACTTAGCATCTGCTTATTGATCGATATCTTACGCATCATCCTCAATTTAGAGCTATCAGAGATTCATCGATTTGTTTTAAATTGCCATTCAACACCTCATTGCTTGGTAACTCTCAATGTGTACAGTTCAGATTGTTAATGAAATATATAAAAGCAGGATTTGCCATCGGCGCATGATTGATATCTTTGAGGTAATATTGCTTCTCTTTTCCTTTGTATATAAAGAGCATGATGATGGATAGTCTAGTGGGCTGTCCTCATCGCTCTGCCTTCATACAGCCATGTCAGATCATCCCCGCTCACACACAAACGCACACTGGGAGGAATTTAGCAGGACTCTGGATAAAATCTCCTCTCTCACACTGCACTGTGGAGACACTTGAGATAAAATAATTCACAGTGGTCCAGGGCTGCTCAAAAGGTCGGCTAATTAACAGACACAAGGCGGGAGGCATTTTCTATCACAATCAAATTTGTGGCCTAAGTCCTCCTGGCTAACAAACACAGCTGCACCCACTTATCATGTGTGCCCGGTGGAGCGTGAAGTTAGCCATCAAAACAAAGACCCAGTCACCCTCTAATAGGGTCTCTGGAAAATTCCAGGACTGTTGGGTAGGAGGTCAGCGCCGTTGGGTCCATTACTGTCATATATAATACCTCTAATCATTATCGGTACCCCAGTGGCTACCAATCAGGAGCAGGTACATGTCAAGTCCATCGGAAAGAAAACCAACAGTAGCTCGGAGGTAATATTTTCTGACATTTCTTTTTCCCTCTTGAACTTCTTTGTGTCTCAAAGGCCTCATCCCCCCGTAACTTATAATACAAGTGGACTCTTTGTCATCTAACCCATGCATTTCAAAGATAGCCCTGAGAGGAAAAACCTCTTGTTACCAGGCTCCCCTCTCCAGTTAGGTATTCCAGTGGTCACTCGTGCATTATCTATCTATCTTTCACATTTCAGAGTGTGAATGGGGACTGGGCTCACAGCAGCAGCTTTACAGAGACATAATTAGAAGGGAGAAGGTATGACAGATGGATTACAATCGTAATTGAGAGTGTGGAGAGTCTATCGTGGTAGCTGCAGTGCACCTGCTTTGTCTCTGGCATAAACAGCAGAAGAGGTAAGAATTTGTCTTCCCATACAAGCGTGCCCATGGAATTACAAATGCTTCTTTTTTCTCCTCCTCACAGACACGATTCTGCTTGCAGATAAAGAAAAGCTTAGATAGCTAATTTTATTATTCCAAAGCAGATGGTACAACATGAGACAAGGGGGCCCAGCAGCTCACTGACCTTCATGTTGCTAATCTAACATTGCCCCTACATTGATCCAACATTAACTCTTCACCTCTTGCAGAATATGCATGACTCCAAACAAGCTGGTGGCCTGTTTGGCTTCGAACAAATCACTTCGACATGCAATTACCTCCTGCTCCGAAGTTATTTCTTTGCGGCGGATACACCCACCCTTTCATTTAAGTCTGGGAATTAAACAGGTTTCCAGGTTAATTAATTTGACAGACAGAGCCTATTGTGCCCAGTGTCAGCCCAAAAGGAAACCTTATTGCCTCTTGTCCTGCAGGTCGACTTTTTATTGTTGGCTGATGTGTCGTTCTTTAAAGGAGCTCACAGTGCCAGCCCTGTAATTGACTTGAAGAAGACCGCATCGAGTAGACATGTTATTGAATGCTTGAAACAAAAGGTCTGGCTCTTTCATAGGAGACCATCATTTATCTAGCAGGGTGCTTTTAAATGCTGCACACCGCTGGCATATGGAAAATATGGCTGTATTTGGTTGTTTGGTCAACCTTATATCAAAAATAAACGTCTCGCCGGGTATGTCCTCACTCCTCCTTCTTCTGCTTCATCACATGATGAGATTGAAAGGGAATTTCTCCGACTGTGCGTGCGCACGCGTGCCTCCGTATCAGAGTGAAAGTGAGGGAGGAGGAGGAGAAAGAGAGAAGACCCAAACCAAAGTGTAATCTCAGTCTAAATCAAACCGCCTCCCTGGGGGAAAGGCCCCTCTTCCTGGGGTTAGTCAGTGAATTAAATCATGGTGAGGGCCCCATTTTTCAAAAGTAACCTTTCCGTTGACAGTGTAAGTGGGAGTCAGGCTCTCTCTGCAGTCCGAGAAGTGGAATTAGTGTTGTGCGTTGCGACACCAGTCTCTCAGGGTGTCATTTGTTGGGGGCTGTTGCTGCATTTTTCCAGGCCTGCCTGTCTCTCTCAGTGTGCTCACAGCGGAGGTGGCCATCTGCCTCCCTCTCCTCTCACGTCCCTGATTTCTCTCCTCAGCAGTCTCTTCCCAGCAGTTCCCTCACACTTTTCAACGTATTTTTAGAGCATCTCATGAATTCTGGCCCCAGTGTACAGTGTGTGCGCCCGAAACCACATTATCATGGTTTGAGTTGGACATGCACGATTCGCCTGTTGAAAGATATTCATGAACTCAGTGTGGCTAATGGAGATAAATACAGTACATGGTAGGATTAGGCTTGAATTAATCTCTATTCAACTTAATTAATTAGAAATTTGTCCATCCAAGCCTGTAATGTCAATAGGACAAGTTTCAATTAGAGCTGCATCGCCTTTTCTAATCTTTTAATTGAACAGAAACTAATGAAATGAACATGTTAATAAAACGGCATTTCTATGCCTCACAATCATTTTTATGATAAAACTACTTTCTGAGGCTGCTTTTATTCAACGATCAATCAACTCAGATAACGTACTAAAGTAATCCACGTTCTGTTGCCTGTTTGGCTTTTCCCAGGGTGCATCTTCAACAACTGCAGTGTTATGATTGCGATTGTTAGATGCATTGTTAGAGGATAAAACTCCTTTGGGACACAATCCTGCACGTTATCAAGACTTGGCCAAACCTAAAATCTCTAATCCAACAATAAAGAAAAGGTTAAAGTCCAGGTGATCTAAAGACAATGTAGTATTGCCAGTTGCCACTCACTTCAGCTGGTCTAATGGCCGACTGAGGGGGAAATAAAACATTGTGTTTGCTTTCAGGGATTGTATGAGCTGCTCTGCCTCTTTTGTGCTCGTGTTCAATCATAGTGGGCATATAGGCTTTCAGAAATAGGCGCTCTGAATCTGCCATTGAATGAAATGTAGCAACATTTAGCTTAAAACAGTTCTGCAGTTGTTTCTGGTGTTTATCTGTTGGTGTGGCACATTGTTCCCTGAAATTAGGTCAAAGCTTCCACAAACATTAATGTACCAGCGGCATAATTGTGGAGATGAAACAAGTGTGGGACGAATTCAATAACAGCAAACCTCTTTCAGAGCTGCGTCTGATCTGCAAAAGTTGAATATTAATAATTATTGTTGTGAGGCTCTGTGAGAAACATAGTTTGCTAGAAGTTAAACAACATACACAATACCTATCCAGCTGTCTATTTTTAAAAGACATTAAACATACACACAATTAACTTAAACCAAACATCCATACTGCTTGACCCAAATTAGGGTTGTGGGGTGCTCAAACCAATCCCAGTATACTGTGGGCATGAAGGCAGGCGGCAGCCTGGATTACTAACTGCAACTAAGTAACCTGTCAGGGCGATTTAAAACAAATTCCACTCCACAGGCAGGTGACATTAAGAAACACTGTAACAGCTGATTAGTGTGAGAGATTCTCACACAAAATACTTTGTCATTTGTATTTCTATGTGCATTCTTTAATTGTTTTAGAGGGGTTTTTTTTGTATAAATGGTCAGTTTCTAAGGATACATGAAAATTATGGCTTTCTCCTCATGAATTATGTATTCGCAGAAAGCTCAGCTGGTAGCTTTTTTCACACTGAAGCAAACCCACCAAACATGTACTCATTAGCACATTGACAATGATCATTGTTTCTTTATTGAATATGATCTTTAGTTTGCGTTACAAGCAAGAACTACCTTCTTAATTAATGCCTCAAATTGCCAAGTGAGTCCCTAGTTAATGCATGCCCAGGAATACAAATTATCATAATCTGCTTGTTTGTTAAAGAACCATCTGTGCAATTAAATAGTTTGGTGATGATGGTGTTTTGTTTGTGAGATGTGAGGACTCCCTGCTCCTACAGGTGTGGCTAATTCTCACCGCTGCGTGTGCGTGTGTGTGTGTGTGTGTGTGTGTGTGTGTGTGTGTGTGTGTGTTCTGAAGAAGGGTTGCCTGGGATACCAGTCTGGACCCCTCCAAACTAGTCTGCTCTGCTCCCTCCCTCAGTCTCTCTGGTTTAAAGGTGCATCAGTACTCAATCCAAAACTATTCCAGGGGGAAAAAAAGGCACTTCAGTCTTCATACCTGCAGCTCCTCTTGTGTTTGCATAATATATGTATGGGCAACTCTGCCACCACAAAAAGCACAAAAAAAGGGAAATACTAGACCCCCCCCCCCCCCCCTACTGTGCTTGTGTTTGAGGGGAATAAAGGAGGGAGGAGACATGAGATTATAGAGCTGAGATGCAGCACGCAGAGAGGCACTCAGAGGAACGATTGTCTTTATCATTCACGTCTGTAAGTGCATTTGTTCCTCTTGTTTACCTTCTCCCGTGTCTCCAGATAGAGTGATAACTTCCTGGAAACCTTGCCATGAAGTGGTGCTCATCTCTTCTCTCCTTCCTACCAGCTGAATGACGTCTGACTCTGGAAAAAAAGAAAAAAGAAAAAAAAACGGGGGGGCTGAAACTCGGCGCACACAGTGAATCCTCGCTGTGACTCATTCATTTTGTATAAATGCGACCGGTTGCGGAGGGAGAGAAAGAGCTGGGGATTTAATTAGCTGGCGTTTCTCAGCTCTCCGCTTAGTGGTCGCACATTTGCGTCCAGACTAATCGTTTTTTCTTTCTTCTATCTCTTTTTTTTCTCTCTTTGGGGACTGTGGAGATGATTTGCACCCCAGGGAGACAGACAGACGCCGTCCCTACGTGCGCTCCCCCGGAGTTGTTCTGGACCAGAAGAATGTCCCCCACTTCTGCTGGTCCTAACATCTGAGCTCTGTTCGGAGTCGTCCCTGTGATTTGCTTCGTGTTTTCTTGGTAGGTGATCGCGGTGTATACGGCTGTGAAGATATGCCAGTTCTCAGCAGCGGCTTCATTGTTTCCTCCCGCTCTTTGGATCGCGCTCTAAATGGACACAATTAGGCCAGTTCATCTGCGGCGGGTGTTCGTCTTTTCTTTCACTAATACTGTCTGACAAATGGATGTAGCCTCCCTTTTCCAGGGAGCCGAAATACCGTCAGGGGCTTCACTATTCAACAAGCTGCATCGCTCACTCCTGGCTGCAAGACGATGGGCGCAGTTTCCCTGATCCTTCTGCTGCGTCTCTGTTCTCCAGCCCCGCTTGTTGAATCTGCTCCCTGCTGACAAGAATGGGTTCGTTTTAAACTAACTTTGTCTTTTTATTTTTTATTTTTGTTTATTTTTGATTTTTCTACACTATAGGCGGATTGCACGTTTCCATCCTTCCTTTAAAACTTGAGCATGGCTCGTCCCGGTGGACGCGTAAAGCTGAGCTCCGTGTGGAGGCTGTTCTGGCTCATGAGGACTGTGGTGGATTTCGCGCTGCCTCAGGAGACTTATGCACCTCATTCAATACGGACAGAGGGACACCTGACCCTCGGTGGACTCTTCCCGGTGCACGCCAGAGGGGCGGACGGCACACCGTGCGGGGATCTGAAGAAGGAGAACGGCATCCAGCGGCTTGAGGCCATGATGTACGCTTTGGATCAGATTAACCAGGAAGAGCTACTCTTACCCAACATCACCCTCGGCGCCCGGGTGCTGGACACTTGTTCGAGGGATACGTACGCGCTGGAGCAATCGTTAACTTTCGTGCAAGCCCTGATCACGAAGGACACCTCCGACGTGAGGTGCACTAACGGGGAGCCGCCGGTGTTTGTCAAGCCTGAAAAAGTGGTGGGAGTCATCGGAGCCTCGGCGAGTTCAGTATCGATCATGGTTGCCAACATCCTACGCCTCTTTCAGGCAAGTGTTTGAGCCCCTGCGCGAGTTTGCGCTTTTAAAATAGGCACGACATTGTGTCGTGTATTTTCTTTCTTTCTTTTTTTTTACCTAAGCTCCCGTAAGAGCCAATAATCTGCTTTAGGGAAGAGTGAAAGTGTTGCGCCTCCTCATTGCTACCCACCCAGTGTCAGGAACCAGGCGCAAAGGGCTGCAAAGAGTAACCAGGGGCAAAAAAAACAAAAAAAAAAAAACGTAACTTGGCTCATATTCATTATTAGGGGCATGATCTATTTCCAGACGATGGAATTAGATTTCTTATGTGGATCCCTGTGTGTGTTTTCCCCAGACTTCTCTCCGTCTAAAGACATGCTGCATAAAAGAAAGGTGAAGTGAGTTTGGGTGTTTCTTTCCAATCCACTACACTATGTGGATGAGACAGCTCAGTGTGCTGTTGCTTGTCCCCGGTGGTGCTGAAAGAACAGCTCCCGTCTGTTCCAGTCTCAATCCGGAGTCTGGATGAGTGGGCACTGACAGCCTGACACAATCACACCCAAACTCAACAACCCCCTCCTGAGAATAACAGGCCTGTTCCATGTGATTGCACATGATTATATGAGCCTCTTGTATGGTGGAACTGCGGGCGATTTTCATGAATTGTTTCGAACCTGAAAGCCATGATTTATGGTCCAGTTGGCCTGCCTTCCTCTACAGGGGGCCCTCTCTGCAAAATCAAACTTGTTGAAAGTCTTTGTAACACAATTGAGCCTCGTGACTGCAAGTAAATGAAATCAATTTGCACTCCTTATATCAAAATGTCTGAATTTGGGGTTATGGGAACACTTTTCTATAGTCTTGCTGGCTGTGAGTCAACTGATACTGTTGGCCTACTGCTGGTGGTGCAGTGCAATAGGCAGGCAGGGCACCAATACAGCAGATTAATTATTTAAAACACATCTCCATAGCAAAATATCTAATGACTTGAAACACTGCGTGAATGTTTTTGTAAATGAGCAGTTTTCGGCACAGCGTCCTGTCATGTGAGGACAGTGGAGGATAACTTGAGCTGCACTGTGTTGCTGATAATGATTTGTGGTTTGCTTGTAAGTCACTGTCTTGTCATTAGTGTTCTGTTTCAGTTCAATTAGACGAACCATGGTCCTTGCTGTAAGTAGCTGTTTAACTGCAACTGGAAGACCATCAAAGTACTTAACAAGCTTTTAGCCTGCCCCATCTTCCCCCTCTTCCTTTTCTTTGCACTCACTAACACTTACACACCACACAATTGTTTATTTATTCATTTTTCTTTTTTACAACAGTTATGCTCTGGGGTTTTGTGGCTGCCTTGGCTCGAGAGTTATACTGATTGGTCCCCACCACAACCTTCAGCCTGGCTTTGGTTCCTATCCACACTTTGTAGGCTGAGTTAACATATAAAATTTTCATTAATCCAAGTTGGTAAAAAACCCCTCCAGTTATGCTTTGAAGCATCCTCACTACACTCATTATTTTGTTGCAGAACGCAAGCGTTCTAAGGCCTCCTCGTTTTCATGCAAGCCGTGTAACATTACCGTGTGTGCATTGACAAAATTTAGGAGGTTTAAAGAAGGTGAGATTAGCCCCCAATTCTCTTCATTCTCTCCTCCTCGCACCAGCTGTACCAGCGTGTCAATCTGTCAGAGTGTAGGTGTAGTTCACACACGGTGTGGTGCTGGAGCTCTGGCGTAATCAAGCTGGAGGAATCTGTGGATTGACAGCAGTTGTCATGCGGCTCTGTCCATCACTCTGAATTCCCTCTCATTTTCCCCCAAAGTGCAGAGAGATAGATTTAATCACCACTTTCAAATCTGCACACCTGAGAGCAGATAAATTCAGTCTTCATTTGAGCCTATTTGCCCCCCAGGCACACTCAAGGTTTTCAGTGATAGATGTGCTGATGGTATTACAGATAGTAAAATTACAAAATTAAATGTGAGGCCTCATGATAGCGTGTGATCAATACATATCAGAATCCAGTGCGCCCAGCCTATTCACCTCCATTAGTCTGACAAGATTTGATTGGTGTGCAGCGGCAATTACAAGTTTCTGAGGTTGTTTTCAGCTGCAATCTGTTAACTTTCAAACTGCTACAGTCAAACGCTTAAAGAGAACACCTGGTCGGATATAATTAAAGAGAGGAATCAGACTTTTCTTTTCCTCAAGTGAAAATGAATAGACATTCGAGGGCTTTTGGGCAGAGTGTTTAACTTCTTGTCATAGCCTATTATCGGATATGCTCCATAGTGAAGGAATTCAATGGCCATTGACGTTGAATCATTACACTTCAAGCCTGCAGACAGTGACCTCTCCCTGAGCTGTCCTCCTGGCCTACTTCCCACATTGTTCTCAGTGAATATCACCAGGTCATTTCGTGTCTCTCTCCTGTGATAAATGAATCATCAGGGAAGCTAAATAACGATTATAGCAGTTATTCCCAGATTCTAAATATCATGGCTGTCTATCGAAGACATGAGGAGCTGCTGAACTGTTAATGCTGGGAAATTGACACGAGGGATAGATTTTTCTGAGGACCCAGGAGAGTTGATCAATACTGTTGCCATGGTGAGGCCGATTTGCTGCTAAGATGTTTTTATTTCAGTGCCTCTCATGCTGTGTTGGAAATGAGAAGCAACAATGCCACAGGAGGAAAAAAAATCAATCAGCCCAAACTTTTTGAATAGTTATCTGGAGCCATGATCTGGTGCGTTGTTTTTGATGAAGCATCCAGTCGTCACCCTCCATTTATGAGCAGGACGAGGAGTAGGAGGAGGAGGAAAAGGAGGAAGCAGCTGCAAAGAAGATCGGGGAACTTTGTTCATTTGTACATTTGAGCTTTTAAAATGCATCATAAATTGATTTTTATCCAGATGACATTTATATCAGGGAGTGTAACCTGGTATACTCTGTCACGTCTCTTCTCCCAGAAGGCAAGGCAAAACTTTGTGTTGAATGCAGGTGAACTCCGTCTTGTCCTTCTGTCTGGGGAAGCGGCCCCCTCAGACTAGCTGTCTAAGTGAGGCATTGACGTCCTCTGCTCTCACAGCCCTGACAGGCTCCGGTCGGCTTTTTATCTCTCCTTTCTCACAGAATCATCACTGTGACTGATTTGAAGGAGATTGAAGCCTTGCCGTGTGATCTATTCAGCTGACAGTGGTAAAGATGGACCCCAAAGGAATATGAAGGCTGCGTGTGTGTGTGTGTGTGTGTGTGTGTGTGTGTGTGTGTGTGTGTGTGTGTGTGTGTGTGTGTGTGTGTGTGTGTGTGACAGAGCAAGCACTAAAAGTGACACCAAAAAGGGGTTGTCATTTGTACATAGATGCATGGAGCGGCTCAGGTCAATTTCTCACATCCCTATGACTGCACTCGGTGTGATCATAAAAGATGCAGTCGCTATGTCAAGTATGCCGCATATGGGTAAAATCACACACATATCCACATGAAACTATATATATATATGTATATATAATGTGTGCACACAAATAGCCCTATTAACATTGCTGAGAGAGTGAAAACACAACTGTCTTGCGGATACTTAATGATCCACACCAGTGGTTTCTGTGCCTGTATTTTCTTCTCTCCATCACTTGCTAATTGGCTTTTGTTCAGGCTGTGACATGGAAACCTAACTCACTGCATTTTAACTTTATAACAAGTAACTGAAACATGGATGACAAAAAACAAACAAAAAAACAGCACTTCGTTTCAAACTTAAGTTCAATATCTGAGTCACCTCTAAACCTTTCCAGACTACAAATAATAAGGCCAAACTTGTTCCTGTATGAATATCACTGAATAGGTCAGCCGAGTGAGTTTTGTTGTCTCATTACTGCACAGCTTGTTACACGTGCGGCAACTGAATATAAGATAGGAGACTGCAATTGTAAAAACAGATCTTTAAGAACATTTATAATTGCCGTTATCATTCAAGAACAGAAAGTAAAAAATATTGGACATTTTGAACAACAACATGTGGATACACTTCAAAAGTTTGTATTATTCCTGTTTAAGTGTTTCATCTGGCGAGTGCTTATTTTTGCTGACTCCCACATTTCATAATTCATTATTTCATGAGTAAACAACAATCAAAAGAATACATAAATAAATAAAGTACCCACAAAAGTGAGGAGATTTGTGTTGTAACAACATTTTGTGGCCATAAATCTTATATGATTTTTAAAGTCTGTTAATTTTCCTGCCAAATATTTAAGTAAGATGCAACTGTGGGATGAGGAGCATAATATCGTTGATGCTGTGGGATAGATCCCATTTTTCAGCCAGTATTTGTTGCCAGTCAGCCAACATGGAGGTGTTGGTCACCCTGGCACATCAGCACAACCAAGCTGATCCCGAAAGTGTTTAATGGAGTTGAGGTCAGAACTGCTGGCAGGACATTCATCCTTTTTCACTTCCAAATCCTACAGCTCGTCTGAAAACCTCTGCTCCGTAGGGGCGCGCGGCATCATCTCTGAGGAGAGAGTTTGATTGCTTAGGATGAAGATATTGGTTGCAAAAAATCCTCTTGATACTCCTCTGTATTGGGAGATAACAATCACTGTCAATATCTGCCGGCACCAGAAGCCTCAATCAAGAGAGAGACAGCAAGAGGAAAGAAAACCTGAATGAACCGCGTGGCTTTTCACCAACTTTGCTCTGGCTGAACATCTTATTCCCGCTTGAGTTCACCTGACTGATGCACTTTATTGAAAGGACTCATATTTAGGGTGTTTTGTGGAAATAAAGCATGCATATTATAGGACAGAAGGACCAAGTGATGCAGAGAATGATGCAATAGGACTGTAGAGCTTTTCTGGAAATCCAGTATGGAGAAAATTACACTTACAGAAAATCCCATTTGTGGAAAGTTGCAAATAAACCAAATGCAATAGTTGGGCTTTTCCATGCAAGTGCCTTGAGATGACTGTGTTGTATTTGGTGCTATATAAGTAAAATTGAATAGAATTAATGTTTCACACTCTATGAATAATTTTATTGTACATAAGAATGTCTTACAATGTTAATCATTTACCAATGCATCTTTAAATGTTCTCAAAAGTAGAAAAACATCCAGAGATCTTCTGAAGATGTATTTTATTTCCATTGGTAACACTACGGTTAATGCTCATGAAAAAAAAAAAAGATCTAGACAAGAAGGACAAAATTAGTTGGTTTTTAAAACTGGAAAAAAGTACCTGGATATAAACACGTTGTTCTGTTGTAGATACCGGGAGAAGTAGATGAAACTCAAACATCTAACGGGAAGTAAGAATGATGAATAGAAAATATGTTTCCTGAAAGAAGCAAAGAGGCCTGTCTTCAGAGGAGACAGGCATGATGATGGATAATACAGAAAGAAATGATCCAAAACACTGTGACTCTGCAACATCATTTTCAAATAAACTCAAAACCATAAATTAGTTTTCTTACAGCAAACTAAGAACTTTTCCAAAATCTCACCAACTCTTTTCAGTGCCTAAATCAAACTGAATAGCAGCTGTTGAGAATGTAATGAACATATCTATTCTTTGTTATTGACAAAAGTCCCATACAGCTGTCACTGTTATGCTCTGCCAGTCATTAGGTGTAATGACATGTTGGTGCTGAAATGGGCACATATGGTGATATATGTCATTTTGACATCTATTATAGTGGGTAGAAATCGATCTGTTTTGTCGTTTGTACATTTGGTTGTCTCAGAATAATGATCTGTGTCTCTTTTTCTCACAGAAATGTACCCTCATCTTATAAATGCTTGTAGGTTTTCACTAAATACAAATGCCATAAATATACAATTATAATTCCTGTCCTGTGTTCGTTCATCTGATGGACACAAGAAGCCTCAGCTTTCCCTGTGGAGTTCACCCACGGTGTGTGTGTGTGTGTGTGTGTGTGTGTGTGTGTGTGTGTGTGTGTGTGTGTGTGTGTGTGTGTGTGTGTGTGTGTGTGTGTGTGTGTGTGTGTGTGTGTGTGTGTGTGTGTGTGTGTGTGTGTGTGTGTGTGTGTGTGTGGGTGTGTGTGTGTGCGTGTGTCTCCGAGTGTGTTGAATATTGGATGAGGATTGGCTTTCAGGCAATGTGTGACTTCGTGAATCTGCTTCCAGACCCTTAAAAATGAGACTCGGCTCAGAGCTCAAATGTTCCTCCCTCTCAGCAGACGAATTTAAAATCGGCCTCCTACTTTTAAACTCAGCACAGTGAAGCTCAAACACTCAACCAGAGGAACAAGGAGAAAAACACATTTTTGAGTAGAAGCGGGAATTGGGGCTTGATCTCACATCCTCTCACCACCTTTTCATTGTTTATTGAATGTCGGAGTCGTTTGCAGTTGATGGTAATGTAAATTTCCATGGAAGACACGGTCGTATTTATAGATGAGGTGCTTGGACACATCAGACTTCATCTGTGAATTTAATCATTGATTAACTGCGTGTGAGGAGAGTGCATCTAATTATTCAGTCACTTGTCACACAGGTAGAAGTCACTACAAGTTGCCTCAGAAAAACACTTTGTAGGTAAATTGTACCATATATGTGAGGAAAAAAATATGGATTAGTTAAAAATTGAGGAAATATAGCCATACGTAGAATACATAAATATTCAGTATTGATCTAATTGTTTTCATTCAACACAAAGTCCTTCGGAAGAAGAGTGACTCTTCAGACATTTTCATTACATCATGATAATTTATTCTTACTATAATAGCATCCTTTAAAAATAATGTAAATTGCCCAGCAGACTGTAAAGCGTTGGTGAGTCATCACTTACACAAACACAATTATGCAGATTTTGTAGTAAAGTGCAAGTTATCCGGTTCATGATCTAAATTGTGAGTTTCTGTCTCACATAAAAACAATGGGGAAAAAAATCTAAATGCACCAAAATGCATCTGGAAGTAAGTAAATTAGTTTATGCAGCATTTTCTGATAAAACGATAAATATAAAGTATGCATGCATTTTATTTTAATTTCAGTGTTCAACAGCATCATTAGTACCAGCGACATTAACATATGCAGAGAGAGTTGTGTAACTTCAACTGATAATGGGACACATTTGATCCTTCCCCCCCCCCCCCCCGCGTGAACATAGTGAATATATTATCTATTGTGGAGTGAATGTCTCCTCTGGTCCTTGAATGAGAGGCCTGCTGGTTTTCATTCCAGCCATGTAATCACATGCTGACTTATGGCCGGTTCAGACCAGAATTGCCAGGGTGAAATTTACTCACACGCTGAGGCTTGTGGGACGGGAAATAACGTGGGCAGAGTTGCGAGCATCAGCTGTGGGTGTTAACGTCACTGAAGGGCTAACAATAGCATTCCACAAGTTGAGAATGATACACCTTTTTCCGTTTCTTTTTGGGGTTTTTTCCGTGTCCTCCGTTCTTGTACTCGTGACCAGCCGCACAACACAAACCTGTTTATTGCCCCTGTTCTTTTAGCATGTGGTTATACAAACAAGGATCCAAACGATCAATACTTACTCAAGGAGAGGTCAATCCTACCTGCCCTTTCAAATTGGCTGGAGATCGGTGAGCCTTGCCATTTCCCTCCCCGGGGTATCGAACACATTGACCTCTGGGAGAAGTGAGCAAGGCCTGGATCAATTTATGACAAGGACCCAGTGTGTCTCGTGTTTGTGACATGCCAGGCGATGACGCGCGGCGCAGGTGATTGCAGCCACCTGAAATGATTTGTTTGATTGGCAGCAGCTGGCGATGGAGAGCCGCTGCTTCCGCTGAGCGACACTGTGTGCAGATTTTCACGTTAAAGTTGTATTTTCCCGCTCATACTGTTGTGTTTACAAGAGGAACGTAGGGCTACTTTCGGAGAACGAGTCGTACTCGAGGAAAATGTGTCAAGCTGTTGTAAAGGCAGAAGTGAAAGTGATAACCACACAGAGGAATGTTGCCTAACAGTGTGATGTTCTTGAATCTCCAACTTTTTTTTTTTTGTTCCATTTGGAAGAAACAATGTTTTGAGGGAGCACTGTTCGGTGGAGCCGGTATATATTCAGACACACAAACACAACATAGCATGAGCTACTGATGCAATATTAATAAAAGGAATAAAATATCCCTGCGTGAGACAAGTCGCCATTGCTGTTGACATGGGGCCGTTAGGTCAGCTGCCTGCCACGGAGGGAATTTAAGAAGCCAGGCACGCCTGTCTCTGTTATTCCCTCAGGCCTGGAGCGATGGTGCACTTTATTATTCCCTGACATAATAGTTTGCTATACGCATAAATGTTTCTCAATGTAAACATAGATAACACATTCTTATTCCCTTCATAATTTGCTTCCAGACATTCGGCAGATTGCTGTTGTATTGTGATACAATATATAAGCGGCAAATGTTGATTTTGTCCTTAATGAGGTGCCGTCCTTCACCTAAACACATGTATGGCATGTCTGATCCACAGTTGCTGCAGCATGACTCTCCCAGTGGGTTTGTTATCTTTATTTTATCAGCCTTATAATGGTGGCGGGTGGAAAGGGCACCTGCTTAAAAGCTTAGCCCCGCTCATGTTGAGGTCACAGTCGTGTCTCCGGGACAGCTCATTGTCAGCATGACTGTAAAATGTGACAAGAATAGCACTCTTAGACTTTGCTGGAAGTTTTCTCCAGTTTATCTGGTGAGCAGAAGGAGGCATGGAAGAGGAAACCCCATTACGTCCGATCCTCTTACAGAGACGAGTGGAGAAGCATGAGGAGGTCTCTTCTGGTCGTTCTCTCACTCATCCCGACAAAATGGACAGAAATGTCCTCCAGACTTCAACAGAGAACGACTCAGATTGAACGGCGTCAAGACGGGGCTTCAGGACAGCGTTTTAGTTCGTTTCAACGCTGTGATCTGTGATCTGTCAGGTGTGATCTGGGACTTGTGATCTCTGATCTGGGATCCATGCAGCACTGCAGAGTCTGAGTCACAGAGTGAGCCAGCCACGGTGGACTTAAGTGCTGTTTGACTAAATAACATCTAAGCCGGTTTGTGCTTAAGAAAACTCACACAAGCTCAAAATGTCTGCAGAGATCAATAAGAAATTTGCCTTTTAAATATGATCTGTTTTTCCTCGGCACTTGTCTTGCAGTTCCTCAAATCCTGGTAAATGAGTTAAGTGAATTTGTTAAAAGGCTGCCTTCGGTGCTGCCTGTGAGAGTGTCTGCCGCTTCAAAAGGAGGCATGTGTTGTGGTTCCTCCCAGGCCTGGATTCAGTGCTTTGTTCTCTGTTTTATCGCTTTCTCAACACTTTCCCCCCATCCAGCCCTGAAATCACATGGCACCTTAGAAATTATATTGCACTTAAGACTAATGCCATGGATTTACTTGTCAGGGAGAATTCCCTCTCATCACACAGAGGATGCTCCATTTTAGGGAAACTAGTGCAAACCGAAGGTAGTGAGGGAGACACTTTTTCTCTAAGTATTTGCTATTCATAAGCAGCGTACAAAATCTTTAATATATGGTTTATAGCACTCTAAAATCAATGTACAGTGTTATAATTATGAATCTGTTCGTCAAAGTCTTCCTATGGTCGCCTATACGTGTAGGGTCATGCTGGCAGATAAAAAGAGAATAAATGACTGTAATAAGCACCTAAAATTGTCATTACATCTGCCCGCAGCGCATCTTATATAGTGTGTCATAAAGCATTTTTTTTTATGATGACTACAAATACCATAACACATCATTTAAAGTGGTAGCAGCTTCATAGTGCTGGGAGCAGATTTTAACCACGTTAACATGCAATCATTAAAATGAAAGCCCACTTCTACAGAAGTAAAAAAACCATTAATTCTATTTTATCATTTAATGCACGAGATGAAATCAAGTAGGATGAAAGGACTGTACCTAATGTTGTGCTACCGTGAGAAGTTTTAAAGGGGCAGGACTGATTAAGTGAGGTTTTTTTTTAAATATAAAAACAGAACTGCAACTTTGCTTTTAACTAATCTTGACCTCAACCATTCACATCCATCCAGAGTCGGATTCAAACAAGTGAACCTCCGGTCACAGGCTAGTTTCTTTCACTTCTGGACGTGTTGGTGGAAGAACTTATCAAACATCTCAGTGCTCCAGCAAATAAATCGGAATGTTGACAAAATACAAACACGACATGGGAGATGATCAGTCACAGAGTCGAAGCTGAAGGTAAAACTGAGAGCAAAGCAAACATTTTCAGACAGAGTAAGTCATAGTGTATATTTTCTCTTAGCATGAACTCCTTCCAGATATTCTACATGAAGGACAACTCTCTTAATCAATAGTGTGTGATATTTTATGATACATGTCCCTGGAATATCAAGGTTGTGTTTTTATAGGCCCTTAATCCCACATCATTTACATTAAACATAAATGAAGAATAGTCCACTTCCCTTTACTTCGTATACTTATACAAAACTTAAATAATTTATCATAATGTGCATTTGTTTTACAGTACACGACTTGGTTGCTTTATATTGCATGATCCATTCAAGTATAAATAAAGGATTCAATTAATTCTATCGACAATGTATTTTGTTCCTATTCTTTAATGTTTCATGTTACCCGTGTCAACTTCAAGGTAAATCCGGTATAACACTGAATATTATGGAGCCCACAAAAGCTTGAATAAAATATAAATGTTCTGAAACAAAGGTATGTATTTCCATAAATGTCTAAAAGAAAGATGGATGCAGAGGGAAGTTTAATAAAAGGCTCAAGAACACAGGTATTACAATATCTTTACCCTGACAATCAGTGAGGAGCTCAGCATCAGCATACATTGAACAGTGACCAAAATCAATATTTATTGGCTTTGATTTAAAAAGAAAATTCAGCAGTTTGCTGATGAGCAGTTTTATTTATACATCTTCTTTCTGTTGCGACCACTTCTCTCTGAGGGGAATCATCGTGTTGGTGGTGTGTGATGTGTGGTTGACACCCTCGTTTTGTATGCGGTGAGTGGACGTGAATTCTCTGAGCATTTTCACCACTTGAGAAGCCTCAAAGTGCTTTCATTCATTCATTCGTGCACACACACACACACACACACACACACACACACACACACACACACACACACACACACACACACACACACACACACACACACACACACACACACACACACACACACACACACACACACACACACACACAGTTGCTCGACCTCCATTGGGAGGACAAACTCAGGGTTCAGGGTCTTGCTCAAGGACACTCTAACATATGGGCCGGGGGAGATGGGGGATGGAACCGCTGATCTTGGGATTGGAATATGACTTGATCTACCAACTGAGTCACAACCACATTTATCATACTGGAAAAAATGGTGGTCCAGGAGAGAGAAGTCCAGGTACGTCACTTTAGGGACCAAGAAAATTTCATAAACTGCTTTAATGTTTTACCTTGAACCAAATCGGTCAACTGACCCAGATTAGATTCCTACAATAGGTCAACAAAATGTCATGAAATATGTTTTTCTGTCAGCACTGACAGAAAAACATATTGTTGGTGGTAACCCCCCTCCTGTCTCTGATCATAAAAGGTTGTTTTTGCTGATCTGATGTAGGCAAATATCATTAAAGTCTATTGCTGTCTTTTTACTGAACTAAAGGAGGCTCAACCAGCAGCCAAATGCATCGACACAGTTCTTACATTTGGCTTTTGCACATTTTCACACTCTCCATTTCACAGTTCACTCTCATTTATGCAGAAAAGCTAATGCAACAATACCCTTAAAGTAGAATACACTTTGTGCAGCATGCTTGAAACTTAAAAGGGGACAGGAGGTGCTGTGCTCACATGGCTGTCTCGCTGTCCCTGGAGGCTGGTGGCACGAGGCTCTGCTTAGACTGCTTGCCCATGTGAGGGCTCTAATGTAGGCATGCCACTGAAGAGCAGCAAGAAATAGACAGAGACACGCCACACGGCTGCTGGAGCTGCAAGAGAGGGGAGGAGGAAGCGCCGCGGCCTTTCTGCGCCAGTGTTTGTGTTATCTCCCGTTCCTCTGGTGATGTCGAGCTGTGCAGATACAGTGTGTTGTTTAATATTTGTGGAAACGACTGTTTGTTTGGGAACCTTTTTTTAGAAGCGTTTAAAGCAGTCACTCATTCTGTATTGGACTTGTTGGTCATTCATACTCTTTGTGTTGGGGCTGCACAGTGCTCAAAGCCCTTTCTCTGCAGAGATTGCATGTTCTCCCTGCGTGTATGTCTGTGTTTTAAGCTTCTCCCATAGTTAATTGACTTTTCAACAGCTCACAACAGTCTGTTTAACAGTAACCCAGCCATAAGTAAAACACACATAATCTATCAAAGTGTTCATTCATTTTGTTTACATAATTATTTATTCATGATACATACATGGCTACAGTTAATTATTCTAATTAAGTTATCACTTTGGTGCATTTATGAGTGAAATATTAAATGCTTCCTCACTTTAGTCTGGAACCAATTTTAACTACATAATGGACTCAATTTATGCACGTGTAATAGGCTGATGATATGTTTTGTATCGAACATTATTTATGTAACCAGCTGTTGAATAAACACAGCAAGGTAAATTTTCTTTGTGTAATGCGATAAAGTTGAACCATAAAGTAGCATAAAATGAACAATTGGTTCAAATTGTATTCAGTGCAGCGCTGCGAGTAATAATAATAATAATAATAATAATAACAGCAGCCGTGAATGTGCTCGGCTGGCTGTGACAGTGGATGTTTAAAAACTTGGGTCATCAAATCAAGCTGAGATATCCTCAACGAGCCCAAAAATATATAAATAATTGGACACCTGTGTTTGAGAGTGCCTGTGTGCTTTTTGCTGTGTGCGTAAGCTGTTTGTATCTGGGAGAGGTCGGGAGGCCAGTGTGCTCGCTCTCACAGTATACATAATAAACTGTCATCAGGATTCATTCCTTGTCCTTCAGTTGTGTTATTACAGAGGGGCCCGGGGGCGCATCACAACGTTCTCAAACAACAGGCAGTAATATACAACCATTATATCAGCCTGCACAGTGTGGACCTGTACAAGGAGACTAAATTATTAGAGTGCAGCTTGGGCCTCGGGTAGTTAAGCTAAAATACCTGTTGATTTTACATGTGAAAATGAAAGAGCGAAACTTCAGTCTTTCATTAGCTTCAATTTCATTTGGTCTGTATTTCCCTGGAGATAATGTTTGGTGAGACATTGTTTTTCTCTCTCTCCTTACATGTCTGACGCTTGTTGTGTGTGTGTGTGTGTGTGTGTGTGTGTGTGTGTGTGTGTGTGTGTGTGTGTGTGTGTGTGTGTGTGTGTGTGTGTGTGTGTGTGTGTGTGTGTGTGTGTGTGTGTGTGTGTGTGTGTGTGTGTGTGTGTGTGTGTGTTTGAGCTTGAAAAGTATTCTGAGCCTCACTCAGAGCATACATGAAGAATCAGCTGACAGGATTACTGTTTTCACATGCAAATCCACCGGGATTGCTGGAGCTCTCTGAAACGCCCGCGTGTGACAGTTACATTGATTTGGGGGAAGACCTCAATCACCGCTGACATTTTGCAAATGAGGGAAGCTCTTTTCCTCTCGAACAGGTTTGCTTAAACCACAATTGACTGCTGGACAAAAGCTATTGACGACACAATATAATGTTTTTTAACTGCCTTTATCAGTATGGGAGCACTCACGTCCTGCTCCTAATGAGAACAGGAGGATCAATCGCCGGGTGTTTATTAACAGATTGTGTCCAGTCTTGCTACCTGTAGTTTGAAGGCCAATGAGATATGATATTTTCCTGCAAATGTAGTTTGCCAATCAAAATTACCTGTGTGTTGCATCATCCAGTGGAACACAATTTTTGCTGCATTGCTGCCAGTGGGCACAATTAAAAAGTGTGTATAATATTGAATGGCTCTAACGGTATTTTACTTCAAGGTTACTATTGCAGAGAGATTTGTACAAATAGAATAATTGGATTGTTTCTGTAATTTCAGGGTTAAGCCTTTTTAAAGGTGTTGTATGTAGTAGTTAGGGTTGAGGTAACATGGAATGGCCTTGCAAGAAATTGAGAGCGTCAGTCACAGCATTTCCCGGTAATTACAGACACGATAGCGGCCTTGAAAATTCTCATTTGTGCTGCGTTAGTATTGCAATCAGGAGAAAATATCATTCCACTTCTGATAATAACATACAATTTTATGTTTTGCACGTGCACATTGTCACCTGCAAGCCTCCCCCGTCTGCATGTGCATGAACATGAACACACCTACACTATGCTGGACTGCCAAGTCAACACCATCCATTTACAACACTAATCTTTCTGTATCCGCTGTGGACATTTGTTGGTCTACACACAGTCATATCAATAACAAGCTAAGACTCATCCATCTATCTTCTATACAGCTTTATCCAATTAAGGTCTCAGCTGACTATGAGGGAAAGCAGGATGCACACTGAGCAGGACGGCTGTCGATCACAGGGAAAACATACACACACTTATGGACACTGTAGCGGAAGGGAAAACCCACCATAGGGAGGGCATGAAAACACAAAAGAGTCCTGAAATCCAAACAAGACTCAAATCGGGAGACCATCCTGCTGTGAGGTGAGAATGTTAACCACTAGGCTATTGTGGGGCAACTTATGGCTGCTTTCACACCAGAATAGTCCGGGACTCAGGACCAATCTTCAGTTGGTTGGGTTTGCTTTCACACTGCACTGCGGATCAAAGCGCCTGGATAACTCCATGCAATTGCAACGGTTGCTCGTTTGGGGGCGCTATCACCGGAAACAAACACTGACCAGAGGGGAAATAAAGCATGATGAAGGAACATGCCTCATTGATTGGTTCAGTTTGAAAGCAGAAAGCCCTCCCATTTAGTCGTTGGTTGCTACAGGGGCTGATTAACTCATGGCTAGTGGATAGCCACAAAGGATACAGTAGAAAGAATGGTTAAAATGTAGGCGGGGTTGTAAACGATGGAGGGACGTGTCAGCGAAGAACGAGGAAACAGCCAGCTTCACCCGGCCGTCCGAGTAAAGCCTTGAGCCTCGTTCTCTGTGACGCAGCATAAACTTTCTCATTGTAAACAGGAGCGTCCAGCTCCTGAAGAATCCCCTCTTCTCATTACTCTCGTTTCAACGAGGAGCGCCGTTGAAATACAGCGATGTTGTGTTGCGTGCCAATGTTTCAATAAACCCAGTTAACAAAACAATCCGTGAGAGCAAAGCGGCGTATCTAAACAACATCGGGAGGGTTTATGGCAACATGAAATATTTAAATATTGCTGTGCAAGTCAAGAGTGACGATCGTCACTACCAATCAGCAGAACCACGTGAGAACCCGTCCCTCACCGCCCCGTCCCGGCACAATAAGCGGTGGGACCACAGCTTGAGTAAAGTTTAAGTCATCGTACTGTCGTACACGGACTGGGGTGTTGAGTTGGCAACAATTGGTCTCTTGGATGGCTTTCACAGTTCTGGCTCCTGGGTCTTTGTTTTTGGTAGATACTGTATAGTAGTTGTAGATTTTAAGGAAAGTGTATGGTTTTAATTAATCCATGACTGATTCCTTCCATTAGTGACACACAGTAAACATGTTTAGTGACATCAGTTGGGCTGGGGTAAGTTGGATAATTAGTTAACTTGCTGACTTTGGTCGGTATATCAATGTTACATCACATAATTGTCTTTGTGATTATGACTGTAGCTTTTAAGCTTTTTGGCAGATTTCTTTTTATCTAGATAAAACTAATAATGTTATATATTGCACCTTTAAAACACTGTTGAATTTGTTGTATTTTTGCTCTTTTCAGGAAAGTCAACTAGAAATGCTGCTCACGCATCCTGTGGCGTGTTTATATCCCTCAAAATACAACTGCATGCTCCAAAGAGTGAATTATACTGCTGCCGTGAAATCAATGGTCAGGGAGTCTGACTGGAGTCCAGTAGGTCGTAGGCTCGATGTGCAATGCAGTGGATAAAAGTGTTTGCCAAATGAAATCCACTTTTACTGCTGCAGTTAGTTTTAAAAGTAATCGATGTGGAGTTGCAGCTTTAAGATAAACACAATTCTCCCTCTGGAGCCGGATGGGACTGCATTTTTATGACGCCATCATTTAAATGTTTTAATGTCCTCAGTAAGTAACAAAGCATTGGGGTGAGAAAACATAAAGTTCATTAGCATTTCCTTCTTTCCTTCTTCAGAGCAACAACGAAAGCACCAACAGTGTTTACTGTATATTTTTAGCATTGTTGAGATGCTCAAACCATTAAAACGTGAAGTCATGTTGCTTTCACCTCTCGAGAGGAAAGCAAAAAAAAAAAAAAAGGCTGCCACCTGTTATAAATAGATGCATGTTCTGCCTCAGGTCTCGATGGGTCAACAAAAGCCTCAAACCAAACTGAGTCTGGACTCTATTGGCTGTCCATCAGAAGCAAAGGGAAAAAAGTGTCTTTATTGTGACACAAAAAACACACACAAAAAGTCTCTCTTCTAATGACAGGAAGCCACAATTTTATGAACTCACGACTCAACAATGTTGTTAATTTAATTCAAATTTAAATGATTTAGTCTGTCCCTGTTACTCACAAAATATCAATGAACAAAAACCGTGTGGAATAGCACCTGGTGTTATTTTCAGAGTGTCGGATCTCTTAGTAAAGCTGTGAGTTATGGAGGATCATTAAAGATGCATCATGTTGTTTAATTTGGATGCTCAAATCTTTAAGAGGTCCATATATGTTGCCTTGAATTAATCAGGTTGTGGGAGGGGGTGCAGGTGTGCAGTTCCCCTCAGGGTCAGATTTATTTTTGGTCCAGGTTGGGGGTGAGGGCTACGGGTAGACATGTGGTAGTTAAAGTGAAGGTTGGGTTGTGTCTCCAGGGGAACCTGTGTACGTCAATGCCGCGTCTTTCTCGATGAAAAAGAAAAAGAAAAAGAAAAAACAAACAAAAGAAAAACGTATGTGGGAGTCAGTGTGTTTGTGTGGTTTACTCTCTTTGTGGGGTCCAAAACCTGAACAACGCTTGTGAACTTGAAATGCTTTTAATTCACTAAGAACTCGAGATTGGTTTCAAATCTAAGTTTACATAGATTAAGGTTTGGCTTATTTCAACAATGCTCTCCAAATGTGTGTGTGTGTGTGTGTGTGTGTGTGTGCGTGTGTGCGTGCGTGCGTGCGTGCGTGCGTGCGTGCGTGCGTGTCTGTGTGTTTCCGAGTGGCAATAATAAAAGTGTTTAAGCGATTTTCCAGTCCCTCTGCACAGTTGAAAACACATCACACCTTTTTTATTTGAAGAAACCATCCACACGGAGGTTATGATGGTGATGTGCTCGACCGAATATGAAGTGCATAAATAAATAAAGACTGAGCTCCTGAAGCGCTCGCTTTGCTGGTCATATATGTGCTACATGGTTTACCTCTATGCCTCGGATCTGTTTTTATGTTACCGCTCACCGGTAAAGGGAATATGTATGATTTCATGTCGGAGGCCATATACAGTTCATGTTATCCATTTCTTTCTCCAGTGCTGTTCTCACAGCTTCAACTTCAGAGAGAGTGACCCAGGGTTAGTTTCTGTAGGTGTGAAAGTCAAACATGAACTCGCAGGACAACACTTGGGTTTTGTGGGTGGGTTAAAACTCTTGTATATCCAGTCAAGGTGTTGCGTTTCTGTGATTACAGCTCATTTGACAGATAGTGTTATCAGCAGGGATTTTGGCGCTCCCGTTGAAGATAAAGATAACCCTTCAGTGGTGATGTGTGACACTTCCATTGTACTCGACTGGGCTCGCTCCCGTTTCGGCTGGTTAACTCGTCTGAGGGTAATTGTCTGATCTGGCGTCTGTTGTGCATCTTTGATTGTGGCTCTGAACTGCATGTCAGTGTGTAGCCCTCTGACACTTCGTCTCACTGCGAGTGGAAGCTATGTGAAATGTGAATGTCACCAAAACACATTCCACATAAATCTCCCCGCTCCATTAGGCGAGACACATTCCTTTGATGAATCATGATCTCAGTAAGAATGGGAGTCTGTTCACACTGAATAGCTCCGTCTGAAAGACTGTGTCCAGTCCTTCCAGAGCTGGCAGGTTATTCAGCGCAGCGCTGGAAAAAGCTTGTTGTGTTCACTGAGTAGACGATTGTCCATTGTTGTGGCTCTACAACGGAGGCAGTGTGTAGCTGACAGCACGGCACGGCGAGGTCAGATGCCCTCTGTGATTCACTACACCAGCAGCGGGGAGCCGAACAGGCAGGCCGCCGGCCGCCGGGTCACAAGTGGACACCCGATCAGTCTCATCAAAGTGTGCCGAAGGGCGCGGGACAGCAGACATGCAATTAATGAGTTGTACTTAAAAGTAATGCCTGTTGTTTTAAAGCTCCATCGACTCAAAGCACATGACAGCATCATCATCACTTTTTAAACATTTTACTTGAGTTTTACTAATCGTAGTGGCAGCAGCATCAGAATACTCTCAAAGGTTAAAGAAGCATCCTCACCGGGTTTTGTTTTTTTTCTGTCAAGATGTGACATTATCATCTTTAGTTCCTAAGGAGCTAATCGATTTGGAATATTTACTCTGTTTGAATCCTCAGTCAATCTTTCATCCGGAGGATATTCCACATCCAGAGTGATATTTAAAGTCCACTAATGAGCTGGCGGCCTGAATGAAGTGTGGCTGTGAGTGACATTTTGTTACCCGTTTAATCACACAACAAGCACAAGAATCTCACTCCTGTCATCGACATTTCTTGAAAAGTTAGATAAATATGAATACAATAAAACTTCAGTGCTTAAAATGTTTAACTTTTTTCCAACTCTATTCTGTAGATCCTTTCTCAGTGTCTTACACAGGTTTAGAGGAAATGTTTTACGGCCCATTTGTCATTAAAACCTCTCGGTGTGAGTGTTTGAAAGGTTGCAGACATAAAACTTTCTCTTCTCAGCTGGAGGATATTCAGAATCCCTCTCCACTCATAGATTTTACTTGTTCACTGCACACATATTGCAGGAATGCAAATGAGATGATTTTCCTCCCTGAAGTGTACTTCCCCTGGATTATGTTGTTCCTGTGTTTTTAAAGCTCTTTTGCCTTTGACTACAGGGGCCAACCCACATGGACAATTCGTTCAATCAGTTTTGTTTTTAGTTTCAGATTTTTACCCAGATGTTTGAGCAGCCTTGCACCTACATGTGATGTGCGCGTTAACCTTTTTCCATGCTCACATGATATGCGTGGCCTCGTGAATACCCTGTTAATACTTAGAATTAATAAGCAGGAAAAGCAGGTTAGAGCAGTGGGAGGGAAACTTACCATGCCTGTAAAAGAAAAGAGCAACACATGTACAATCCACCAAGCAAGAAGTGTTAACCACTGCCTGCAATTCCCTCCTGAGGCTGTACTCAAAGTAACTATGGTCTGGACAAGATGGGGTTCATGGAAATGTCATCAATATTGAACAAATTATTATAAAAGATTGACCTAATGGTGGCATGAGATAGTGTAGTCTAGTCAGGAGATCACCAAAGTCATTACATTTCATCCTGAGGGAGCCATGAATGTCCGTACAGAATTTAATGACAATCTATCCACAACATTTAATACAGATTTCAGCCGCTAGTGCTGCTCCAGGAAAAGTCTGTGAATCAGCAAAGTAAGGAAGACTCAACCTCTGAAACCACAAAAGTGCCCTTGCATTCATTGAGATTTTGTAGTCGTGAGCAGGATTTTGTACAGACAAACGAACAGACACGTGTCACAACTGTGACTAAGATTGAAGCTAATCTGGGATTATTTAGCTGTAAAGCATAAAGGGTAACACATAGTTTACGCATCATTTTGTTTTATAATTAATTATTATAATTTGACTATTCTTTGAATCAGATGTGTTTTTATAGTATTGCCACAAACTCAAGTAGATCCATCCATCCATCCATCCATCGGTTTGGCACTCTTTATGCAGGACCATAGTAAATCAGGCCCTGTGCTGAGTACTGAAAAGTTGAGTACAAAAGTAATGTACAATTAAATTAGAAAATTTTAAATTAGTGTTTTCCCTGCAATAAATGCATTCAAGTCCCAGACCTAATTCATCCTAATTTATATAAATAATAATCCAATATGAAACATAGTGGTTGGAATACTGATGAAGTGTGTGTGTGTGTGTGTGTGTGTGTATATATATATATATATATATATATATATATATATATATGTAAGCCATATTGCTGTTTTTTTCTAGTTTTGCCCAAACAGTTAGACACCTCTTGTCTTTCTGCTCTCTTCAATCATCCGAGCCATTAAAAAATCAGCAGGTATGTCTTTTAACCATTTAGAGAGAGTGCATCCTTTACTCCAGCTACTCAATGCCTCACAGGACTCAAGGATAATCTCTTATTGACATCTCAGTCACATTGAAAGCATATAGCCGCGGTCTGACTCCCAGCAGAATTTTTATTTCCTCATGAGTCACACGCAACCTGAGCTCCTTGGGCTGTTCTGACTGTCTCCTGTCTAGACAAGAAGGGAAAGGTGACTGGGGTTCTGCCATTATGACCCGGAGACTGCTGGAGAGAAGGGACTTTATTGACCTGAACCGAGCCTCCCAGGCAGCGGCTGTGTACCTGCACCAACAAGTCCTCCATTTAAATGCATGGTGTGATGGATGGTTAATGTGAAGAGGAATGTTATAGTCAGCCAGCCTCTGTGATAGAGGTGAGATTTGTACATGGAGCCCGGGTGAAAAGTCTTCATGTGCAACTAAACACTGGGCGATAATGTCCCTCAGTCAACCGTAAAATGCTGCCCCTTGAATACCAAACTCACTGTTGTACTTTAAATCACTTTTATTATCAGATTTATACTTAGATGTTTGGGGATTTTGTTCACTTTTAGTTTTATGCATCCATATTTTCAACTTTTTATCTGCATCTGTATTTGTTTGCTCATCTATTCCTTCGTTTGCTTTCCATTTTATTTTCACTGTGTTTCTTGTGTTTATGCATTTTTATTGCCTTTTCATAGATTTTAATGTTCACTGTTGTTTTGTGAAGCCTCCGGTCGATGGGTGCAAATATTTTGGTGTGAGTGGCAGTTTAAGAAGCTAATTCTGCCTATTTCCTGCAACACAACAGTATCAGCTCTGGGTAAATTACTCCACACACTACAACCGCTTGCATTTATCAGTGCACACCTCACTGTGCAAACCACGGCAGCTCCACAATGCACTGAATTATCTGTGAAAACAAAGTGGCAGGTATTACATCCGTTGGAGCTTCTTAAACATGTGAGAGAGACTTTTTGTAAGAAACTGCACTCGATTCCTGCTCACATAAGTAAATTCTCTGAAACCGACAGTAGATTCGGTGCGTGTTGTGAATATAGGTGTTGCAGATAAGATACTCTAATCTCAACTCTAGGATGGTTCAAGGCAGCACTGCAGGCAATGCCTATTAAAATGTTCGCTTCTGGATCTAAACCAGTATATATGTCTCAAGTGCATGGCATCAAGTAGAGACTCAGACATACCGACGGAAAGAATCCGATATATGTTAGTTTTTTTTCGTCTGCTGTGATCAGTCTGTAATTACATGGTCTTGCAAAGGAACATTTGTGAGGAACAGACAGGAGAGATACAATCGAGGAGGCTCACCAGCATTGTCTGCACTATTAGGGGAGAAATGGACCTGGTGATGATGCTCTGTCGAGTCTGAAGAGAGGCGAGATAGCAGAGAGAGAGCGAGAGAGCGAGAGAGAGAGAGAGAGTGAGAGCGAGAGCGCGAGTCATTGGGATGCAGGTCAGAGAGCTGCAGGTGCACAACTGACAATGCATGTGTCAGACCGGGCCTGCTCCAGGTGTAGGTGGGGAAAACATGCTCTTATACTCGTTGTTTGGTGGATAATATGTCAGAGCAAGATGTGAACTGGACACAGCTGAGAATCAGAGCACAGATCGACAATTCCCACATCCCAAGCACTAGTCTTCATATGTTTTTCCATGTTTTTCACCTCAGGCATGTATATTTTTTCTATTGAATTTTCATAATCTTCCAGAGAGAAAAAAAAAAAATAAAGTTATCACGCGGGCCATGAAGAACCCAGTAGAGAAAACAAAGCTGCGTCCAGCGCACTTTGCAGTCGGGAAAAATCAATACAGCCAACTGTAATGTGAGATCCTGTGGACTTAAAGGAATGCATTTGATAACTCTTAGTCATAAACCCGCAGGCTATGTTTTATTCTTACTGCAAGTGGAGCTTGTGTCACACCTGAAGGGTGCGTGCGGCACAGCCGCCATGATCAAGGTTGTTGTGCTGAACCTCATTGTTCTCTGCAGGGCTTTGCTCCATGTGAAGCCCAAGTCAAAAGCTTCAAGAATTGACTTGAAGAGACCCTGTACCTGTATAAAATAACTCAAATGAGTGACAGCATAAAAGCTCCACTCTTAAGCCAGCTTGAAAGGCGAGATCTTTAAGACGGTGGGTTCCATTTGTGACGTGTGTTTGTAACCTTCACACGAGCTGCGCAGACGTGCCGCCTGTCCTTGATGCATGCTCCGCTCTGATGAGGTTTCCAGATTCATTTGGTGTTGGGAAATGATAATTTCTTTGAAACACCAGTAGAGTTGAAATAGCAGTCTGTTTACCAGATGGGAAGATGGAGGTCGGTCGGGTTCCCTTTGTGAGCTATCCACACTTTCCTCCCACGCCTCGGCTTTACTCTACTGTGTGGCTCTCCTGGTCAAATATCTGATTTGTGAGTCATACCTAGCCTCTGTACCCATGGAGAAACATGCTGGTTGTCTTAAAATACACTCTGGCAGGGCGGCCATGCAGAGCTCGGGCCCGCCGCAGAGCGCGGGAGCTGCCCAAGGGACGGGCACGAGCGAGCGGGAGAGACAGAGGCTGAGGGAATCGACTGGGAAAAGAGAAGTGGGTGGAAAGAAGGAGACGGTGGAAGGTCGTGCCAGATAAAGAATTATAAAAGCCTAACTTTCTGTCATGTAACACCCAAGCTAGCTCAGCAGTGTGGGCAACTCTGATGGTGTTTGTGATTGCTGTACCACGAAAAGCAGCTGCAACAGTAAACATCCAGAACAAGTGCCTGGAAAAATGTCAGGAAGATGTAGTAGGAGAGTGATGTGCGGGTGGCCTTGGTGAGTGGAGAAGGGACAAAGTAGGAGGCAGTGGAAAGGACTAACCTACAAAACACAGCAAATCTCTAATTTTCTTTGGCAACTCTGATGTGGAGGAAGCAGGGCTGCGCTCAGCTCTTCTTCAGCGGTAACAAATCAGCGTATTCTTTCAAGCCAGAAGTGTGACGTATACAGCAGAGCGCGGAAGGACATTGGGGGAGGACATGTCTGGGTGTACAGAGCATGTAAATGAACTCCATAAAGGTCAGTGTGGAAGTTGTTCTGCTTCAGCAATAGTTAGTAATGCGACTGGGTTTGCTTGTGTCCTGCATTCAAGAGAAAAGAAGGTAAATCTGAACTCCTGCAGCTGCATGGTATATTATATCAGCAGTCAAGTTTTATTCAATATACTGCGATTTTTTTTTTTGATCTTGTTTAGCTTTTTCCCTTACTTCGCATCTAATTTCTACAGCTCAGATGTTTTGGTTTTAGGCAGGAGAAACTGCTGTGACAAATTACAGCTTTGAGTCAATATGAAAAAAAGTCAACAGAGGCTTTAAGTCAGAAGTGACTGTCAATATTTAACCATGGCTCTTATTTTCAGTGAATCTTAAGGCAGAAATAATCAATATTTTAATATTAACATTGGGTCAAATGACAGAGTGTATGTGAGGGGTGCTGCTGATGGTGATGAATCCACAGAGAAATAAAAACCGAGCCTCCGGTTCCACTTCAGCTCCACAGAGCATTTTAATATCTTTCAGCTCAATTTGGTTTTCTGGCCCACAAATTCACTATTCTGCTTTCATTGTTCTCATCAGCACAGAGCGCAGCCTCAGCAAGCACATTTTTGTGACAATAAATCTGCAAAAACCCACAGTGTGCACTGAACACCAGACAGGAAGCCGACAGTGAGCTGGTGAACATACACCTACTCACCAGCTGAAGAAACAAACTCCCCACTCAGGTGTTGGTCCAGACGAGAGCTCGAGCTGAGAGAATCAATAACAGACCGAGAGCTGTCAGATGACCAGTGTTACAAAATGGTAAAAATGAACTTCAAGAGGAGCATTTGCACTGCCTCAGCGGTCTCAGTTTTACATGATCAGTCACATTCATTCAGTCTCACACCTTCACACACCAAAGGTAGCGGCTGATATTTACGGTGCTCACACACCAAGGACATAACTGCAAATGGACAGGAAGAGATTGGGCATTGGACCGCCAAACTTGCAACTAAAGGACAACTTTTTACATCCTGCTTGGGTTGTCATGAAGGATTTTTGTACATTCATGGAAATGCCAGTTATAGTTGTGATTCATGTGCCCGTTCAGGTAGTATTTACATCTGGTGGCGCTTCACACAGAATAATTGCAGTACTGCATTTCATGTGGCATTAGCACTTCTATTACGGTCATGACCACCACACTTTCTAATTAGCCTTCAAATTGTTGGTCATACTATAATCTATGTGAAGCTACTTACTCTTATTTAGACTATTCCAAGTGTTATTTTAAGATATATATTTTGATGTCGGATTGTATAAAACAGAAGTTATTTAGAACATTATGAGACTTGTGTACAATTTTGAGTTTCTACACTGAGGGGTCCATTAAAATGATTTAATTACAGAGGTTTTCAAGGATTTTTATTTTGTATTTTGTTGTTATGCTTGATTGTGGAAGAAAAACCTCTTTAGGCATTCTGAATAACTTCTGAAAATTCGCTCAGACTTTGTTTTTGGTTAGAGACAGACATCATTTTCTGAGTTTTTCTGTCATACGGTGGAGGCATTCATTGAATATTGAAAGTATCATGGTGGTATTTGAGTACAATCTGAGTATCTTGTGGTAAGTCCAAGTGTCCTGTATTGGAAATTCCTATCATCTGATTATTTCATAAAACTCAGCTCTTCCAGAATCAGCTGATTTCAGAGCATCTTCCGTTAATAAGTTGATCAAAGTTTAACTGGACATTGCACATTAATCAGTCAACATCAATGTAGATGCAAAGAGCGACACTAAAATATGTGTTTTTGATTGATTCTCATGTTCAAATATCAATATTACGATAACTGTTTTTGAAAAAAATATGTTTTGACATTAAATATAAAGCTTACGATTGTATTTAAGTCATTCTTTAATGCGTGATCGGTGGTGTTCATACAGCTGTATAATGCTGTATAAATGCTTCACACTTACTGGGCATTCAAATCTTCACGTCAGAGGATGAGATGTGTTCATATGATCACTAACTGAGGAAAGAAAGAATGACAAACAACACTGTTTGCCTGGTGTCTTTTCAATAGCTATAATGAAAAAAAGAAAGTGTTTTTTGTTATTGCTACATAAGCTTATTGTTCCCGTCACATGTTTGGGTTTTGTACAGAGTAGCAGTGTCATAAAAGTATCAAAGATCATTGGTATACACAAGTGCTCAAACTTTGTTCAGTAATATTAATGTTCAAAAGACATTTAAGTGAGTCTTTAAGTGAAGAAGTTACTTCAAACTGCAGAAACCAATTGAGCAACTTGTAAAATGTCTGGCTAATAGCTCACAATATGTCACTGTTGTGTTTTTAGGTTTTATGCCAGGTTAACAAATTGCTCTTATAAAGTCATTATCATCTCTTAGTTGCCACAAATTGATATTGTTGCAAAAAAAAAAAAAATTTGAAGGCCAGCTGTCAGGGAAATGCTCCACACAAATGATTTTCCATCAGTAGCAAACAGTTTGCAGATGAATTTTCAATAAATAGTGCAAAAACATAATTTTGGCAAATCTATTTGCAAACACAAATCACTTGCATGTGGATGTTTGTTTTTTTTGTTTAGTTTTTTTTGGAACGAGTGTTGAAAAGGGAGAATAGGAAACAAAACAGGGAGAAAAGCGAGTGACAGCGAGGACAGAGAGACGGGGAAAGTTGGCCGGCATTTGAGAAAATGACTGAGGGCAGATTGTCTCGACTTGGGAGGAAACTGGCAGCCCGAGGACCTCTCTGGGCAGGAAGTGTCTGCTGATCATCTGTGTGGGCGTGTCTGCTTTCAAACAGATGACGGGGAGGGGGACGCATGCGGGGGGGGGGGGCACTTGTCTCTCGTCTCGGGGTCTGAAACACACAGAGGAGTAGACGGGCTGAAAGTCACAGGTTGTGTGAGGGCGCAGTGATGAAACGCAGCCTTCACAAAAAGAGAGTTTTGAGTGAGAATGAGAGACACAGATGGGCAGGAAGAGAAGGAGGGGGAAGAGTGACAGAAAGAGGGAGGGAAAGCTGTCGCCCCCTCCCTTGCCCTCCTCGCAGCATCCTCGGCTGTGTTGGCAGTGCAACGCTCTGGTAAAGAGAGATTACCAAAGCCCAGCCCGAGGTTGCATGTATGGACACAGTCATTACCTCTGCCCTGCTAACAAATGGCACTGCTGTCTGAATACAAAACCAAAGTCTGTCTGATCTCCGTCCCAACAGTGCTGCTGTGGCTCAGTTCAGCCGGAAAGATGTACAACTTGATAACAGCTCAATATCTTCATAGGCCAGTTTATTGTATTGTATTTTGTTTATAGGATATCGACCACCGCTGCTTTACAACGCCAGCAAGTGAAGCTGCAAATAAATCTTGTGACGAGAGATTTTTTTGGGGGGGAGCAGAATTTATTCTCCCGGGTGTTTGGTTTTTGAATTGCTCTCAACACCGGCTTCTTGGCCAGTGCGTGTGATCGTGCTTGCTGTGCGTGTGTCATGGTGCTGGTGTCATGTGGACAAGCTGTACACTGGCTTTCCGCCACAAACAGCGTGGGGTTGGAGCTGGGTCTGTCAGAGCCCGCTGTCATTTCTGCCATCGTGGTGGTGAACTGTTGCAAACAGCCGAATGGAGCTGACTGATGTCGAGATATACTTAGAAGCTAATCACGCTGCAAATAGAGGCACAGGGATTCCTGCAACAAGACCTGCCTGGCTGCCCTTGCTCCAGTTAGAGCCATTCATGGGAAACATTTCAGCTCTGCCACTAACAGTTCGTCTGGGGCTATGCTTTTCTGAGAGCTTCTCTGGGAATAATGGATAGAAAACCCAGTCTGGACCCCTCCAGTTTTTGGTGCCTTAGTTTTTGACACTGATTGACTCTTTTCTGAGCAGAGTTTTGTCAAGAAAAGCTTATTGTTTGAGCGACGGCCTTTGTTTTTAGTTGGAGACTTTGTCATTTCCCTCGGATTTGTATGGGGACAGCTCGCCTTTTCACATCGCCAGAGCTCACTCTTCTGAGATGGCGGGAATAGATGATTCCCATTACGCTGACTGAGAGTTGTGCTGTGCCATATGCTGAATATTTTTAATCAAAAAGCATTTCTTTTTAATCTGAAGCAAAGCTAAGGGAAGAGAAAGAGGAGCCGTACAGCTCGCTGCATCTGCAAGAATGCCTGCGAGCTCATCAGAATAATCACCGTCACATTAGCAGAGCAGACCGGTTAAAGCACAAACATACCAGTAACTCACCTTCCTCAGAGCTGCCCATGCAACCTGCCGGCTACTGCAGGTGGAAATCCAGCAGAAAGGCCAGGGCACTCTAATTAACTTCAGCTGGCATTCGCACTAACTGTGAACATGTCTGACCTTTGCACAACCTCTCTTAGTCACCTCTCCTCTTAAACGCCTAGGTTGAAATCCTCATTTAATGTCAGTAAGCAGATTACAACCCGCCCACCTCCACCTCCACCCCACCCACCCAGCCACCACCTCTGTCTTCTTTTTTTCACAGCCTTCTTCAGACTTCACCAACAGATTTTTATTCTAGGCGGCCGCAGCACTTTGCGGTGGTAAATCAATAGAACAGTGTCCCCTATAACAGACCTCTGTGTTTTCCCTCCATCGATCCTGTCAGTCCAGATACATTCAAGAGCAAGCCAGGCGATTACCCTCAGCAATCCTAACTTTGATCTATACTGTAGATGACAGGTGCCAGACATCAGCTTTTGGTAATTGCGATGCTGAAAGTGGGCATCGTAAATCATTTTCTTTGGTCGAGGCTTCAGTTGCTCATGATCAGCCCGTGTTTACTGTCCACATCATTGATGCTCTCAGGCGTCACTGTCACCATTTCACCTTGTTGCTGCTGCAGCAGAGACCATGTTGTTTCATGTAATGACATGTTTTGCATGTACTGGCTTGAAATGTCACATTGCAAAATGTAAATTGTAAGAAGCGTAAACAGATGAAAGCAATTTTGACGGAACGACTGAGAAAAAATTATTCTGTATTCATTCCAAGCTTGTTATTTGCAGAAAATGAATTGTAATTGTTGATAAAACATCTATTCTTCTCGCCCTATTATCTCTGCATTATGAACTGCTTCAAAGACATTAAAATCTGCTGCAATTTGTTGTAACAAGACATTATTCTGTTGATGGATCTGGGAATTAATCATGTTACTGTGACCAAAGTGGAAAAGTCAAACTTTGGTGCTTATAATCTAATTTACAGTTTGCAGAGAGCAAAGAGAGAGAGAGAGAGCGAGAGAAACACAAAGGTGTTGCAATCTAATCAGTTAGTCAGCATCTCCATATATCATAATTCTAGCAGGTTTAATCCTTGCACTGCAGCTTTTTCCTCTATCAAGGTTCAGCTCTGTTGCTACCTGGAGGTCAGTGTGGTAATTAGAAAAAAGCACAGCCAGAAAATGTGAATGTTTGCACTGCAGGAAGGTGAGGATTCATGCAGGAATAACGTGAGGAGGAATCATATTAGCAGGATACAAGCCAGGGACAATGTAAAAAGAAAGTGCCACCTTAAATGGTTCCCCGCGGCAAATAAGCTCCAGAGAGACAAATGTTGGAGCAGTTTTTTGTCCCAGCTGGGCGGAGGGAGGTGGTGATTCAACAAACCTACAACACCTTTTGACTCCACAGGATTACTCACAGCAGCTCTGATAGATAGACCCCCATCAAACATTTGAAATAGATGCTTAGGTTTTTTTGTAAGAAGGTGTTTATTTAGATTTAGCTCACTGTTACCATGTAACTTCATCACTTTGCCTCACTCCATCTCTGACTGTGTACATTGAATTTAGGCAGCGTAGAGGGATTTACCCATTCAACAAGCATCCTCACCTCCACATTAGCCTAATTGCTTCACCAATTGGGTGTGTGTTGATTAGTTGTAGATGTTATTTTTCCTCTCTTCGGTGAGTTGAAGCATATTGAGTTGTCTTGATTCTGACCTCCTCCACGGATCCTCTATTTGTCAGCTTTGTGCAGTTGACCCCCTTTGAGTTGTGGGTCAAAGCTATAACTCACACTCTGTGAGTTGAAGCGATCCCATCAGCAAGCCACGGTGTCCTCATTCCAGTGTTTCTCCAGTGTCCGACTGCTTTTGATCAGTCTAACAGAAATGGATGGCATTCATACAGTCCCTGTATTAGACTGTGAGATGGGGTTCTGTGCAGGGTTCAAGAGAAAATGATGTATGTCCCTGCTTGTGAATCCACTTGTCCAATGGGATGTGGACATTTTGAACCCTGATGTGCCACCAGGGGCAATAGCAGCTGGGCTGATGGGATGTTTACACTGTTGTGAGCAATCAAGTGCTCCATCTCTTTTTCGACAATTGACCATTTTTGAGAATGTATTTGTTACTACAAGTATTATAGAAAAGTGACATTGGAGCCACTAAGATAAATTCCACTTCTCTATTCCAAATTCACTGTTTCATCTGCACATAATCTGAGTGCACAGTGAACGGATCAAAGAGGTGGATTTTAGTGTTTTAGCTTATATCTTGCAGGTTAATATATTTTGTAACTTCGGCATCTCTGCACATATTTCTAATATTGACAGTGGACTTTTAGAATTTGTAAAAAAAAAATAAAATATGACACCATATTTGCTCAGATCCTACACATAACTCTGTGAAAAGTCACCTATTTGATCAATTTAAATGTATATTTGTTCTATTTCACTTTTGTCAGCATGTAAAACTTGAAATTATGTTAATTTCTACCAAGTTAAAAACAAAATGCACGAAAACAAAACAAGTCCGAAAAATATCCATCAATTAGTTTATGAAGGTTTTATGCCCTAATACAAAATTAACTTAGATTGGTGTCTTTGGTGTAATGCTGGTGAAACCTACCTGAGCACCATTACATATTCCCATTAATAGCCAGGTGCACATGTGCAATGAGACGCTTTTCTCTTAAGAGAGGAAATCTTTATAAAACTGCAGAGGTAACACATCGACTTGTCCATGGAGAGAAAGCAAGAGCTTATGTGGAGCGTAACTTTGAAGACATCTACCACGTAGTGAATAAGATGCCAGTGTGACTCCTCACCGTGCTGAAGAGAAGAAAACAAGACAATCTGAGCGGCTGTTGGATCCTGACCCATCCTGTGTTCCTGTCTTCAATCATTTCTAAGAAAATCATAAAGGTACCTCTGTTTTGCCTCATGGGCACAATCACGAAACAGCAATAACTGTATTATTTGCAAATAGAAATTTGGCAGTTATTTGTTGCTGCGGATATTTAATAACCTCAGAGTGAATTCTCTAACAAAGAGCTCAAAGCAACTGAACAAAAGCAACAATGATGATTTTGTATGAAGCCCTGGTGTGTATCCAGCAGATTGTAAACAAGTTATGTAGACACAGGCTACTCTGCAGCGTTAATGGAAAACACTTCACCAGTGACCTGTTTTAGTTGGTCAACATCGCAACCACTTTCGGCCGCCTAAAGATAGCAATTTTATTCCGACGCTTGTCATTTAACCAAGCGATCTCAGTTAGATGGAGTTCTCCTTTCCAGATGAGTGCAGGCCAAGATTGCAGCAACAGCCATTTTGAAAGTGATAATATTTACAAACATTGTATTACATGCGAACGATAGTCAAACCTGTTTATGTCAAACATTTACAGACAATTCATCTGTGAGATTCATCGCTTATATTGAAGTCAGTTGAGATGTATTTGGTGCTGCAAATCAACATATAAGGGCTTCAAGTATGAGTCTGGTAATGAACTACTAATAAGACAATAATCCACCTGACCACATTTAAGATCATCCATCAGCTCAGAGAGGGGAAAAAGTGCATTCGCTATTGAAACAGTGAAGATACTGGGCAGGAAAAAAAAAGAGAAAAAAAAGGAAATAACTGCATCATTGAGCGACTGGCAAAGACTCCCATCCTGCTCCTGCGCTGCTTTGTGCTGGACATAAGATAGAGTCCTTTGTCTGTGCAAGATTATCTGTCCCTCTGTCTCCCAATCTCCTTTCCCCTTAAAGCCTGGGGATACAGATGTGTCTTTCCATCAATTTGTGCCATCCGAGCCAACTACTTGACCATTTCTTTCCTTTGCCTTTTTTATTTTTTTTGCCACCACATTTCTTCTTAAAGTCATTTCAGTTTCTGTCTGAACAAAGAGGAAGGTGACTGCCATGTCTAAGACTGCAGCAGTGTGGGAGGATTTGGTTATAATAACATTACTGGAAACCTTAATCCCTCAATGATGAGACTCGATCAGTGGTGTCCAATTCTGGTCTTAGAGGGACACTGTCCCCTGGTTTTTAGATGTTTTCCTGCTTTAGCACACCTGATTGTGACAAGGAATCAGGCTTTCTGCCGAGCTCTGATGACTCATTCATCACATTCAAGTGTTTTCAGCCTTTATTTCTATCCTGTCACTCCTGATAGGTTTTGGCATGCGCACTGCTCATAACCATAACTCCTAGACTGATTATGATATCGAGAAAAAAAAGAAAGAAAGAAAGAAAAAGCAGAAACTACCAGAAAACGGACCGGTGTGATGGGCTTCAGCATTTAGTCAGTACCACTGTCCAATCAACAGCAAGTATGATTTACCAGGGTAAATTCGACAGAATCACTCGATCACGTCACGTTTCTGACACCTTATAATTAATCCAGTTGCTGGTGTAATAAAAATATATGAGCAAAAACTTGCAGCACAGCAGCTTTCCAACACTATTCGATTATCTCAAAGTCATCCTGAGAACGAATGCAGTTAATTCATTATAGTTGAAACAGTATTTGACAATAAGGGGAGCTGATATAACTCAGTTAGTAGTTGTGTATCTGATCACGAGCTGTGCTGAGACTGCTGCAGCGGTGAAACTTGCTCCATAAGTGGCTCCATTTACCATTTCCAATGATAGTGTGGACTTGTCAGTCAAAGGTCCCACAGCACAGGCTCAACCTCACGATCCTGTGAGACCAATCACCAGATCAGTAGGATTCACTGTCTGGGAAACATAAATGTCTGTCAGATATTTCATGGTAATTCATACAAGATTTTAGTTTGAATAATTCACTCTGGTCCAGAGCAGTGAGCTGACTGACAAATCAGCTTTCCATCTTCACAGCCATACTGCAAGCGTGAGTGAAACCCTGAACACCTTGAGAAAGGTTCAGAGGTCAGAGAACACCTGCAGCCTATTAACAGCCGTCCGACCGTTAGGAAAAGTGGCTATCTTGCATCTTTGAGAAGAGCATGACTGATAGAGTCTTTTTCTTTGTAGTCATAAGAGACACTCTTTTATCTTCCTTCATGCTTACAAAATTGCGGCATGATTGTAACACTGATAGTGATAATTAGGTGTGATTACTCCGCTTCCTTTATAGCGGGAGCGGAGCACACAGGTAGGGGTAAACAAATGCAAAGTCTTTTCAAACTCTTCCCACACAAAACGCCATTGCTGACCTTGGAAACTGTGCTCTGACTAAATAATCAAATCTTGCTTATTTTTGAAAAAAAAAAAGCACTTGATAGATTTAATTAATTCAGTTTTTTGCAATTCAGCTTTTATCTCCCACTGGGGTGCTTCATAGTAAGGTCAAGATCTTAGAGTAAAACAGAGAAACAAAAATTTCACTATTCCCACATGAGCTACGGCGGGAAGAGAAACTCCTTTAATAGGAAGAAACCTTCAGCGGAATCGGTTTCCGAAGTTTGACGGCTGTCTGCTTCCACCGATCGGTATGAGAGGAAAGATCAGCACATAGAAACAATCCACAGTCAGCAGGTTGGTGAGGCCAGTAGCCGCAGATCAGATACCTGCAGGAATGGAGAGAGCCGGAAGACAGAGGGGAAAAAAGCACAAACTACAGGAGAGAAAGGACAAAGTTAATGACCTGCAATGGTGGCACATAAATGCATGCAGGGTGGAAGTGAGGAGCGTGCAGGAGAGGTGCCCGGTGCATCATGGGAGATTCACCCAGCAGCCGCGACCCGCAGAAGCATAACTAAGGGACGTGTCAGGGTCACCCGAGCCGGTCCTCTCTACAAGCTTTATCAGAAAAGGAAAGATTAAAGTGTCCTTTGAAACCGATGGATGCTTTCAGCCTTTAGAACCCAGATTGGGAACCTTTTTCTCAGCTTTTAACCTTTTGTCATGCAAGTGACTATTTTGGATTATCTGCTCACATTTCTTCACATTTTGTCAATACCAATTATTACAAGTTAATAACAGTCACTGAATATATAATCGTTGCTTAATCGGTGCTTAACTTTCAGTTAGGTGTTATTCATGCAGAATTTCCAAAAATGTACAATACATGCTAACAAAGTGTGTTTTGCTCATTGCTTTGCCGAGGATCTCTTACCCTCAGTCAGTGCACAAGTGCATCAAAACGATGCTTTTTACTCAAATATAAAAAAAAATGAAACGAGAATCTATGATTTGCTGTAAAATTACTGTGAGGCAAAACTCTGGTGGATATACCCAGTCTTACCAACTTAAAAGACCAAGAACCTTGAAAAGAAAAAGCAGTTGGACATTTTCCAGGTCTGCTCTGGATTTAATCAGCGTCTTATTGTGCTTTGTTTTACATTTGCAAATCTAATTCAAGCCTTGGGCCCCCATTCCCCAAGAGGGTCCCAGACCCCAGCTTGAAACCAACTGGTGTAAAGATGTAGGTCAGGTTCCAGCCTATTTTATTTTATAGAAATATCATATACAGTATCATGGTATTTTTTTTTCTGACGTCCTCATTTCTTTCATGGGTTGCACACAATATTTCTTTTTCAAAATAGAACACTGTAGCTCAAAGTTCCTGCAAAGAACAACCTGAAAAATGAACACCTGAATTGAAACCTTGAGGATATTAACAAAAAAAAACCCATCATTGTAACATTTAAGTCATAGAAGCTGAACTGGATCCCATTAAGTTATATCTAAACACAATACAGGTGCAATGCAGGGCTCCTTTACTCGGATGTTTGCTGCGGGGCGATGGAAAGAGATTAGGTTCTCATCAGGTAGTAAGTCTAACCGAACACTTAAAACGATCTCTGGCTGCAAAAAAGTGATGCAAAAATGATTTTCTGCACTGACTACTAAAGAGTTTATGTGACAACACAAAATATTGCCTGGGTTAGAGACCCATTACAGACTGTGCGAAATATTGGATGCCTTAAAATATTCTGAGTTGACCAAGTGACAAGGTAATAAGAAATATGTGAGAAAAAAAAAATGTTGTGCTCATTTTGTCAACAGCAGCCAGTAATCTACCTGTGAGGCAGTGAGCAGCAGCCAGGAAGAAAAAAAAAACCAACAACCTAGTAATGTTTGTATATTACAAACATTCCCTCCTCTACTGCCACACTTTCGGGTTAATTTGATAGCTTTAAGGAGTAGTTTGACATTTTGGAAAGTGCGCTCACAACAGATAATGTGTTAAATAACCTGAGAGGTTGCTGCTAGGCAGATTGTGTTCGACGGAGCCAGGCCGGCCGTTTCCAAGCTTTTCCTGGTAAGCTGTGCTAACCAGCTGGAAGCTGCTTTGTGTTTAGCATTCAGACCTGAGAGTGCGGTATCAATCGTCAAACGTGTTTGAATTTCTTTAGCCCCAAAATATAGCTGATCCTGGTAAATGCTGTATCTAGCTGGTGCGGCACACCGCTTAGTGGAATTGGCAGGAAAAAGAAAAGAGGAGAAAAAAAAAAAAAAAAAACTGTTTCATTCCTCAGTGGGAATTTTTCAAAGCACTGAGCTGAGAGTATACGGAGCATAAATTTCACACTCAGAATACTAAATTGAGAACACTCAAGTAAAATGGCAGACAGTGAATGTAGTGCACAGTACAGTAAATAGGGAGCAATTTTGGACACAGCCATTCAAAAACATGCTTTTTCAGAGCTTGTGTTGCAGCTCAGGAAATAGCAACAACACATGAGTGAACTTTTCCATTCTTCTCTCTCAAGATCCCACAGATTAGCTACGCATCGACGGCACCCGAGCTGAGTGACGACCGGCGCTACGACTTCTTCTCTCGGGTGGTTCCTCCAGACTCGTTCCAGGCCCAGGCCATGGTGGACATTATCCGCGCCCTGGACTGGACCTACGTCTCCACCATCGCCTCCGAGGGCAGCTATGGGGAGAAGGGGGTGGAGGCCTTCACGCAACTCTCTAAAGAAGCAGGTGTGGACACCAAATTGAATTATAATTACCTTTTATATGGATTAAAAATACACTTGCACTTAGACACACACCAACACACCCAAGAGAAGATTAGTGTTGCATTTCCAATTCATGGTGAAATCTGTTTGGGGCGGATGAATTATTGATCTGTTTGGCATCTTGTGCTGTAGCTCCCCAGCGAGTTGCGGAGTGTTACTGGAAATGTAGACAGAGAAACAGCTTGTAGAGGAGATACCACGTCACAGTAATGAGCATATCTTGTACCCATGTTACTCTTTTTTTTTTCTTTTTTTTTTTTTTTAGACATAACCATTTAGTGGTTTTTAAATGCATGGCCAGACGCGGGGCTGTTTGAAAATGGATGTCTAATGTGTTCTCACTGTCCAAAACTGCTCATTTGGAGGAGGTTTGTTTTACATTCCGGCTTTTCTGTTTCAGTCAGCCTCACGTGTTGTCACAGGGAGCGAGAGTGCATCGCCGTGAGGATAATAATGATAGCCAGTCAGGTCAGGCTACCCTGGTCCGCATTGCAAGGCTGCAGCACCACTGTTTAAATACTTTATTTTTTTTTTTTGAAAATAAGCAACCTGCTTATTTGGTGAACATGACTCACATAAACAATAGGATTAAACAGAGAGAGTCGAACCAGTGGGAGCTCTTTAGGCAATCTGTTAAAATCAGCCTTGTTTGTGAGCTCTTATAATGCCACATTAATTGTGATTATTTAAAAGAGTGATGATGTTTTTTTTTTTATTCATCTGTTACCCTTGCAATTTAGGTAAGGAAGGTGAAGGTAAAAGTCTCGAAGAGCGCTTTAAAAAAAAAACGATTTGCACTCAAACAAGGTGTTCTGATTTTGCTCCCGGCTGAATATTGTGCACACGCCTGACTCACCTGTTTTCTTCCACGCTGATGCGGTTGCTGGCATGTAGCGGTACATGTGAATCAGCAGTCACTGCTGTCGCCAAGAGATGCTCGGTTGGTATACTGTACAATGGGTCACCAGTTTTATCAAATCATGTGGTGTGCTATGCTGTGCTACAGAAATTCAGTATAGATTTTTCACTGCAGTTTGTCTGCAACGAGGATTCATTATTCCAGCATGCTGTGTCATTAGACGAACATTGTTTGCAAGGAGGTTTTTAGAGCTAGGGTGAATAAAACACAAGCGAGATCTTAGTTTTACAAGCATCACAGCAAAAAAAAAAAGAAGAAATTTGGTGTGCCTGTAAAAACACACCTACATACATGATCTGCTTGACTAAAGCTGGAGAAACGGTGCCGGCAGACAGAACAGTTACTTCAACCAGTAACCAACTGTGTCTCAATCACATGTAAGAAGACCTCTTCAAAACAAAAGAAATAATTACCTGTGCATCAGAAAAAACAGCAAACTGGCTCAGTCCTTCTCCCTCAGTAGTTGCTGTCTTTAAAAAGGCTCTCTGATATCACCTCTGGTTTGACCTCCTGGTTCATTCAAACTGGATTAGCTCTGAGCTTCTTCCAGCTCATTTTTCCAGCTTTGCTGTTGTAGATTCAGGTGGAGATTGAAGTTTTCATTGCTTTCTCTGCCATTACCCAGTGAATAGCTGCCAGCTATAGCAATAATGAAATTCAGTGTCAGTGACACTAAACACCAGTTCTAAAATTAGTAATTATACTCACCAATTACGTCTTTTAATGGTAGCTGGAGTACATTTCTCGTAGTGTTGCTGTGAGCAGTCAGTCTAATGACAATCGCATCAGTCATTTTGAGGAAGTTGCTCTATAATCTCATTGTTAGGCAAAAAGAAGCAGCAGCATATACCGTATCAAGAAAACAGATGTGCTTAATACTGATCCCTGTGTAACACCACACAATAATTTATGATTATGAGAACAAGGTTTCGCTAAGCTTTCTGCCTTTAAGATATAAATAAAACCACTTAAAAACATTTCCACAGAGTTTCAAACCATCTGTACATTTGTTGTACATTCACAGTCAAAGGTGCTGACCATGAGTGCCTCAGACCACGGCTCCGTTCACACGACAATGTTTTCAAGTGAAAACCCAAAACCTTCGTTGCGATTTGGGAGTTCATTTAAATGATAACGGTGCTTGGAGCCACACAAAGCGCAAGCTTTTGAAAACGGTCTCAAGGTGGAACTTGGCCGGAGTAATTAGTTGTTCTGTACACGCGTGAGTAGATGGACAATAACAAGAATGGCGGCCTCCAGACAGTCATGACTACCAGTCAGTACCCTCCTGGTAGTTCAATCAATTCAATCAAGTGTAACACCAACCCCGACTTTGTGTTCTGTTCATACAAATGTCTTCCTACTCGCTATTGTTAATGTTTATAGTGTATTGTTCTCTGTTTGTAAGTGTGTGGTTTCATTCCAAAAACAACCAACAGTGAGAACACGTGGCCCTACATGAACAATACCGTGTTTTCAGGGTTTCTCCCATTTACATGTAAATGGACATAGTTTTGAAAATATAAGGTGAAAGTTTTCTGGCAAAAAAAATGATGCGTTTTCACTTGAAATGTTGTGTAAATGGGACTCCAATCTATTGCACTAATAATTCACATTTTAATGTCGACGCCACACAGCCAATGTCTATATATATCACTGTGTATATAGGCCAATATTAATGTTACTAGCAGTTGGAAATCTTTCAAGCTGCTGCCAGGAGGGCTTGTCTGCTTATTGTCCAGGAGTTTAGTGAAAGAATAACAAATTGCAGTTACAGTTACCTTGTGTGCACGAAAGCGACGGCAAGTTTTATTTCTGACACAAATAATGACTAACAAGCCTGCATAAACTTCAGTAATTGTAAATGCAATATTGATTTTATATTAGTAATGAAGTGATTACAATGCCAGGGATACAGGCAGGTCTGCCTTGCCGGCACTTCATCTGCACAGTGATTGTACAGGTTTATTGTAGCCCTGCCTTGGATTTATTATTTTTATTGTCACAGCGTTTGATTTATTGATGCCTTTTAGGATGTGAACAGAAATTCAAAGAGTGTCTCTAAAATGCATCGCCTACTTCAACTTTGATGCACGATGACAGAGAAAATCTTTTTTTTCTGAACCACAATGTCTTTTCCTCCTTTGTGCTGAGATCACTTTAAGAGGACTGTCACCTGGCCTGAAAAGAATTACCCTCTCTTCATGGCAAGAGCGATATTTCACTTCTCCTTTACCTTCATCTCAATGGATCCCGATACGTTTCCTGCGGGGAGTGATCTCTGTGTCTTCTGCAGATAGACTAATGTGCAAGGCACCTCCAAAATGAGGAAAGCTAATGAAATCCCACAGGCACTGATCAGAAGTCCAGTGTGCATGAATATTTTATCTGTGTGCATTCATGTCCACTGTGATCACTCATTAAAAGTTAAAAAAGCTGTTTGTGGCAGCGTAATTTGCATCGATAGATGGAGAGAGAGAGAGAGAGAGAGAGAGAGAGAGAGAGAGAGAGAGAGAGAGAGAGAGAGAGAGAGAGAGAGAGAGAGAGAGAGAGATTTGTCTGCGTAGGGAACAAATAAGAGAAAAAGTCCTGATTTAAGGGTTTTTGTGGAAGTTTCCATTCATCTTACATCCTGAGATAAATGCTGTTTCTTCCAGCTGGTTTTCTCATTTCCTACTGATGATCCTTTTTTTTTTTTTCTTGTGCAAAGAGCAATAAACACACTGATATTATTATGGCTCTCGAACAGCGACACAAAGGCTATAGAATTATAAGCCACTTTTGTCGCTCCCTCATCCTGTTGCCACTGAGCTCCAGTCACTTTGCGATATTTTGTATTTATTTACAAATGGGAATTATTTCCTCCAACGAAAAGCTCCCAGTTTGAGGGGCATCCTATCTTTGATAAACACATTAATTATGTAATAGCAGAGCTGTACAGTCGCAAGATTCATTGAAAGGCACTAATTCTGAGCCTAAGCCGACTGGAATGGGTAGAATAAGAAAAATGTTTGTGAATATGGAGCAAAGTTATGGCGTAAATACTGTAAGTGCGCAGTGTGGCAAAGGCTGGGATCACGGTTGCAGCGTGTGCAGCGGCTGGTTCGTGAGGCCTTGAGACGTTTCTCTCTGGCGTCCCTGTTCGGTTGCATTGAACTGTCAAATACATTAGCCAGATTCTCGCTTCCCCACTTCAAGGAGAACCATCTAGCGGACTAATGCAATATGGCTCCCCAATACCCCAAGCTGAGACTGGAAGGATGGTCAGCCCATATTGATCTGTTTTTTTTTTTTTTTTTTTTCTACATTTTCTTTATTTTTTATTTTTTGTTTCACTTTCTCTCCCGTTTAGGCACTATCCCATTGTGCACCTTCATCCTGGCTCCAGGTGAATCTGGCAGAGATAAATCTTGTTTATTCTTTTCTGTCTGTCTGGACTCGAGCCAGAGCGATGGAGTTCAGTTTTCCCATTTGATAAAAAGACTTGCATTTGAGGAAAACCTCCCACAACGTATCACTGTGGAATTGATTGCAGGAAGTTGCCAACACAATGCGTTCTCAGATGCGGTCGGAGCTGACAGAGGGGCGGGGGAGGGGGGGGGGGGGGGGGGGGGGGGCTGCTGGTAAAACGTAGCTCTTCTGTTCAGCAGCTACAGGGAACCGAGAATCGTGGATGGTGCATCTGCTAATGGCGTAAAATAATCCCAGCTACTTCCACAATGACCCCTTGACATTGCAAAGTCCCAGACCAGCGGTGGAGAGTGGGAGAGATGCACAAGGACACCCTGATGTCGAATTTGAATGTCAGCTGCATGTCAGCCTGTTTCGCTGCACTCCCACGTGTTCAGGCGTGAAGGCTGGCGAGGGCAGGTCCGCCTTTTTGACTGTTGAGGTGATAAATATAATTGCGGCATTATGGATCCCCTGGAGGGTCCTGTTTGGAGGGTGTTGAGTGGGCGGACGGGGGGTAGAAATCCATCAGGAGCCTCTAATTTAAAGGGATTTGTATTTCACAAAGCAAAATGGCAAAGCTGGATTGCTCGCCTCATGGTGCATTTTCAGAACCGAGGGCATTGAGGATGAATAATTGAAGCAGTTAATGCAGTGCGTGACCTATGGCACTCAGACAGATAAGTGGAGAACTTCCAGGGGCCTGATGAATTTGGCCATCATGATCATTAAGCTGCCTTCGACATATTAATCAAACGTGGAGCAGAGGGTACGAGTTCATGCTGCATATAGTTTTGATGTTGCGTTGTAAGATCGCACTTAAATGAAGAAGGTGCAGCTCCCAGTGTCTCAGCCCAGCTCATCTTACCTCTCCTTTAAGAACGCATTTGGCATTGTGAATATTTGAAAATATAGAGCCCACTTTCCATCTTCACTGACTTTCCTCACTGACTGTGACAGCTTGAAAGTGCTGCGTTACTATCCAGTTCCATTTCTTGGAGCGACTTCAAGAAGTTGGGATGAGGCACTTTCTTCTCCCAAAGCTTGACATTTATCTGTCTCACATCACAAATCTCCAACCAAGACAGACACCCAGCTCTCCTTTAAAGCCACAGTGCAGGTTGACGACTCTTTAAAGTCCACACAGAGCCTTCAAGTGACAGGTGAAGGCGGGCCAAATCCAAAAGCACACCGCTCAGGAAGAACTGATACAACACTTGCATTTTTATCATGTCCGCCTCCCCCACTAACTGACTGACCATGTGAGTGACAGACCGGCTTTTCTGCAGCCATTCAATAATTTAACCAGCAGTGCTGCCTGAGCACGTCCACTCCTCCTACTGCTGCCTGTCTGTCTCTCTGTCTGTCTGCCAGCCTCTCGCTCTCTCTCTCTTTCCCCCTCTCATCTTCATCAGTGGCTCCTGTGGTTTCAGTCTGTAGTATTGACTGTGTGACCTATAATACGTCTCTGTTCGAGACTCTTAAACCGCCGTAACTCTTCACACAAGCCCGCAGGGTTCGTGTCATAATGGAGTTCATGTATTTTCATGAGAAAATGAAAAGAAAAGAGTGCATTTCTCTCTCTCTTCCTTTGCTCTCCAGATTTAAACTATGCACGCCCCCTTGTAACAAAGAGGTGGTTCTAATATGAGTTCATCAGATTTTACACTACACTTTACTCTCTTTCAAATAGAAACCTGTATCGTACTGAAGCCATTGTGGCCTAAATTATCTGAAATCTCTGTGCTGAAACAGAGCTTTAGCCTCTTTCCTTAGAGACCTCCAGCTCTAGCTGCTCTGCACAAATGACACCAAGCACGTTTCACAGGATACCAGAAACCCTTAAGCAACAACTAGGCCATTGGCGGGATCTCCATTTTTATGTTTAGTCCACTTAGAGGCGGATAACGGCAGCCATCCCAGAGGTCTTTTGGCACACGCTGAATGTGATTCTCGCATCAAGAGAAATCCCCCATTCGGCTTGCTGATAGTAGAAAAATGGATAGTCAAGAGGAGGTTCAGCAGTCGTCATTTTTTTTTATTTTTTCGATCTTCTGCTTTTAGAAATGCCACAGTAAACCGTGACTGAAGACGTGTGATCTGCCAGCTAAACGCTGTTTGTATCAAAGTAATGAGCCTGGGGAGAGTGGCAATTAGGACATTCCTTCCATTTCTCCGTCTACTCCGGGAAACTTGAACCAAAAGGTTATTGGGAAGACTATTAAAATGCTTGAGTGGGAGAAATTTTAATTGGTTTGGGTAAAGCTTTGCTGTTGACTCGGGACACGGGCTGCGGCTTCCTTTTGGGTCTACAGTAGTTAGAATGTTCTCTCACGCAGGTGATCACATTAACTGTTTATTCAAAGTGTTTAAAAGGTTGGCTTGTCCTCTGCACCTGTAATTACCACTGCAGAGTAGAGCAAAGCGCTTTATTATTATTAGTATTACTATTAATATTGACTGGCTCACAAAAATATGATCATATTTCACCCGTCCTCTCTTCTCTGCACTGGCTCCCAGTGCAATTTAGAATTGATTTTAAAATTCTGTTATTTGTTTTTAAATGTCTTAATGACCTTGCCCCTCGTTACCTGTCCGACCTGCTCGTGTCGTACTCCCCAACACGTTCACTCAGGTCAGCTGATCAAGCGTTGCTTTCGGTCCCCCAGACGCATCGCAAACTCAGAGGAGACCGAGCGTTTTCTGTGGTTGGTCCCAAACTGTGGAATGAGCTTCCTCTGTTCATTAGACAGGCTGACTCCCTTCATGTTTTTAAATCACATCTTAAAACACGCATGTTCTCTTTGGCTTTTAACCAGTGTTGAAGTTGACTTTTACTGCTATAAGTGTATTCTGTGCTGCCACTGTATTGTTGTATTTATAATTGTATTTTTATATTGTTGTACAGCACTTTGGTCAACTGAGTTGTTTTTAATAGTGCTTTATAAATACATTGGATTGGATTGGATTGGATCATTATCTTACTTTTTCCTTTTGAAAAGAGGTAATTTTGCTTCTCTGTCCAATAATGAGCCGGTATATGAGAAAACAATGTCTGGTAATCTGACGAGTGATGATTTACTGCGGCAACCATGGTGTCTACCAACTATTTACTGACTGACTGATTGAAGCAATCAATACTGTTCATACTGTACAAACCCATTAGTAATGACCTGTCTCCATCTGATTTATTGTCAGTATTAATATCATCTTTGTTGTTTGTTATTGCCGGTTTGTGCAGTTTGATGAAAAATCAATCCGTAATACAAAATATGTAGCCCTATACCCAAGGTGCAGTGTGGATTATTGGATTTGTTAAATAGAGATGTTTATAACTTCCTCTCACTCTGTGAAGCGATGCTGCAGTTCAGTCAGAAAGGCGGCGTTCAAACGCTACATTGCACGCGGCTGTGGTTTGCACGTCATTGCCAAAATGTAAATGTATATCCTGTAAGACTATCATTTAGACTCCATAGCAGGCATGTCAGCTTCATCACAATCTCACTATTGTGTTCAGATGTGGGTTGTTTTGTTTTTTTATTTTAACCACTTCCATATGAGCTAGATTCTCGTAGAAAAAGAGAGAAAAAAGATCTATTGTGACCCGAGGCTTTGTTCTCAGTGTGTGTATGTGTGCATGCGTGTGTGCAGATTGAATGAATGAGCGAGATCATCCCCGAGGCCTCACCATTTCTCACTCCTCTCCCATTAAAAGGTGGAATCTGCATCGCCCAGTCTTTGAAAATTCCCCACAACCCCAAGCAGGAGGATTACGACAAAACCATCCAACAACTGCTGGAAACGCAGCACTCGCGGGCAGTCATCATCTTCGCCAGCGAAGAAGACATACGGTGAGGAACGCGCCACATTCTGGTTCCATCCATGTGGTTGGGGCGGGCTGATGACATGCCACGACGAGGTCTTTAATCTCTCAGTAGCAGCTCCTGAAGACAGGCTAGAGGCACAGATTTACCATCGGTACAGGCTGGGCCTGCTACACAAACACACCTATAACAACACAAACACAAGCATGCCTCGGAGGAGAAGTGGGAATACGGATCAGAACAAAGCAACGGAGATATTGTTTCATTTACAATACCCCATGGGTAATGTTTATGTAAAGAAATGCATCAAACATTTAGTGAGTGTAAATTCAGAGTGGGGATTCCAGAAGTGGATGAGCATTGCAATTTAAGATGAGGAAAAAGAGCGAGCTTGTTTTATTCAGATGCAGATAAAAGCAACATTGCTGAAGAATGTGAACATAGAAACGTCAACCGTCGCTCGTTTTTTCCCCTCATCACTGATGAGATGAACTGAAGAGCTGTACATGTGAATGCTGCACCGCGAGCTGTAGCTCTCTGTAATAGATATTAGATTGCACATACCTCCAGCCCTCTCTCCTAATAACACACACAAATGCCCTTGCAGGGGAGTTCTCAATGCAACCAAGAGGGCCAATCAGGTGGGTCATTTCCTGTGGATTGGATCTGACAGCTGGGGGGCCAAGAGCAGCCCCATCCACACGCTTGAGGATGTAGCCGTGGGAGCGGTCACCATTCTGCCCAAACGCTCCTCCATTAAAGGTACGCACACGCACAAAAAGCCTTAATACACCATCTGTTACACACCTCAAGGCTCTCCTGTTATTATTCATTTCTTTAGGTTCTCCTGATTGTTTGTTTATTCATCATCAAACCAAGAAACAATTTAAAAAGGATTCACCATTTCTGTGAGAACAAAACAATCAGCAATCGTGATTCCTGTGTCACTTGGGAGCAGTGAGGGGAGCTTTGAACACAGCGCGATCATTATCGTCCTTAAGTCGAAGATTCAAACTTGTTGGCAAGCAGTTTCTGTTTTATCCACAGAGCACAACATGGACAACAACAATGTTCCTTTAAAAGCTTTTTTTCTTTTGGCTTCCCAATCAAATTTAGATCCAGCATTTATTCTCTTTTATGTCATATTAATCAAACAGACCTTTAATTAAATGGTCTTAAAAAGACATTTAGTTAATGATTTCAGCCGGCCTGAAGACACAGTGTGTGTTGCGTGATGCAGACATGAGGCTTTTCCTTTTTTATATTTCAGAAAGATAAATTTGTTCTTTAGAAATGCTCATTTTAGCCCATTACCAGATATTTAAAGAGAAATATGAGAGGCGGATGACATTCAGCTGTCTGGGTGTCTAATTGTTTGATACTTAACTATGGCCTTTTGTCTGCACACTGAAGAGGACGTATTTCACATTTACGTCTGTCATCCTACCATCACCATAAATATCCATTCAAATTGTGAATTGCACTGCAGAGACCGGAGTTTCTCTGCAGGGAAACGAACACCAATATATGCAGATATTGATCTGAGCAGTGCGCCAAAAGAATTTCAAAGTGAACGTATATTGAATTTCTCTTTTTATTTATTCCTATTGTTTGTTGTTGTTTTTCTAATTAAAAAGGAACTGTAGCTCGACAGCCATCACCACCTTTACCCACTATAAATGAGCCCTGTTCCCATCTGCTGTCACTTAACACATGTACATCAACACTTTATGTGCCAAAGTATGATTGACATTCAGAGCAGCCTCATTTGAAATAGGATAAATATGATAAATGTTTTCATATCTTCACATATCTCACTTTCATCAGTTCCAACAAATATTTTAAAATTATTTTAACATAAACATGTAAAACGGAACTGTGATAATTAGAGACACAAAAATTGGAAACATTCTCCAGATTTAACTACACATCTTTGGTGCTTGCAGAAGTTTAGAATTGGTGCACAAATGTCAAGCAAAAGAAAATTCTTGGCCAGATGATTATGAGGTTTCTGCTCAGTTCAGCATCATTTTGAAGCTGACAGATGGAAACGTCCACCTTGACGAAGACCAGGTATTCTTTATTTCTCATTCTCTGCACTTGTGGGCACACACACACACACACACACACACACACACACACACACACACACACACACACACACACACACACACACACACACACACACACACACACACACACACACACACACACACACACACACACACACACACACAGAGGAATTTGTTGAAATGGAAATACATGTGAGACCCTGTGAAATTACTCAGTGAATTAGATGCTGTAGTTTTCTTTACTTTGAGGGCAGTGACAGGCTTCAAAGATTGGCCTTTCAAGACCTTGAATCACGGCTCAGAATGTTTTTGAACTTCACCATCAGTCACATAGATTATTGGCTCCTCTTCCAGCTCTGTGTCGGCCTCCATTAGCACCTTCATGTAAATGCATTTCTGTTGTGATCGCTGCTGACGCGAAACGCTCCACTCTTCTCATATTGATGTGAAAACAAAACCACAGAACCCGAATTAAAACCAAAGCTGGTCTGATGACAGCGAGATGACACTGAAACTTTATTCATAATATTAATGTGTGAAGATTTCAACAGATTAAACAGATTTAAAGGAAACATGTGGAGGGAGGATAATATTTATCCCCCCTCTCAGTGATTAAAGCCGCTCCACCTGCAGACAAGACAAAACATATGAAATGATTGAGTTTTGGAATAAAGGAAAGCATAAAGATGGACATATTGCATATAAAGTGAGACTTAAATTTGAAACTCTCAGATCTCCAGCTAACAAGAAACTCTTGTTTAATGTCAGACTTTCTAAAGATGTTCACTGTAAAAAAAAAAGCTTTCATTGTGGTGGAATATAAGCCTGTAATTGCTGGCTTCTACAATTGTGATTTTTGTCATTTTATTTGGTCCTTATCACATTCACTTTTAAAAATGTGGATTTCAAATATAAAAGAATTGATATTATATTCCACTTATTCCCTTTTCCATTGTGATTGGTAAAATTCCCAGGCTGTCTGAAACACATGTCTCTTTACTATAAAGCCTTCCAATGAATTGGCACAAACACATAAACTTCTTTCTGATTTTGATTCAAAGTATTTCGCTCTTTTAATATGACAGGCGGGAAAAGAAATACTTTGAAATCTAAGAAGGGATTCCAAAATCTGTGGAAATTCTGAAATGGAGAATCAATAATAAAATATACACGTTTCTGTATTGAATGTTTCTGTGAATCCATATCAAATCTACTCGCGTTGCCAAATTTGTTGTGCATGCAGTTGGATTGGTATGGAAGACAGGAAACTCCCACAGTGAAGAGCAGGAGCCGTGAAGCTGAAATAATTAAGTAAGCCTAAAGATGCTGAACAGAGCGGCGGAGCTCACTCATAACGCTGCGTGTGTTCATCACAATGAGCGGCATTAGCCATTTCATTCACTTTTAATAGGTAAAATGTATCAACGCATGGGCTGTAAAACCTGAAGAAAACCTGCTGTACCCTGGGTATTCTGTGGAAGGATCTGGGATGTTTCATGTATTTACCTTTTGTTGTACCCACTTCTCGTCCCTCTGCCTCGTGTATTTCTACGTCAGTAAGCAATTTCTTCCATTTCTCCGAATGACTTTTCCCGGTCCTCGGAGAGCCGGTATGACCTTGTTATTGTGTTCGGCTGTGCGTTGGACATGACCAGACTAAAGTCAAAGGCTTTTTTCTATGTTGTACAGTGAATGTAAATTATTTCACCTTCATCAGACATTTTAATCTAAAGCGCGGCTTTACTGGCTTGGAAATTGGAAAATCTCTTTTCTCTGTGTCGTCACTGGAAGAGGCACACAATGATGGGATGGAGAAAAGCTTTAATTTAGTTTTCTTATAATAAGCATTTGTGTTTTTGACAATCATTTATCTCTAAATGTGTCCCTTTAAAACTGGAGCTTGAAAAAGGGTGAGATAAAGAGGAAATTATACAGCCGCCTTTGCTGGGTCATGCAAAATTCACCACAGAAATAGTCTCAGCATGTTCCATCTATTTTAAGTTCTGTCCAGTGTCACAGTCCTAATAACCACACATCATCACAATCGAGGAAATTTCAAGTCTGGCTTTTATGAAGCTTTCCTTAATTAAGGGAGGTCCAGCCAAGACAAATGTACACTCGGGAGGCAGAGAGAATATTATTAATCCTCCATCTGTCGTTAATGGTCTTTTGTTAGGAAAATCAGCTGAGTCATTCAGCTCTGATTAGCCATTACCACCTTTACCCACCACTCAACAGATAGGTCTGCAAGACAAAGAGGAATTAAAATGTGAAGTTCAGATTATCCCGCAGACATAAAAGTGTCTGTTCCGAAATAAAAAATAGAGGATAAAGGAAACGCCGCTCCACTTGAATGCTGCAGAGGAGTTCTGTCCCAACACCCTCTGCTGACCCACACTGTGTGGTAAAGTTACAGGGGGAGAGAAAAAAAACAGAAGAAATACACAACACAGTTTTCTCTTCTTCTTCTTCTTCTTCTTCTTCTTTTTTTTTCCTTTTGGTTCTGTTCTTTGGTTATTTCTTGCGAAGCTTATGTTTCATACAGGCAGCTGACCCGCTTTGGAAACAAGCGTGAAGACCAACACGTGGCGCTTTGCTTGGATCGGAAGAAAACCTGTTCGGGACCTTGCAGCCTTAGGCAACAGGCTGTGGCACCACTTACGAACCCTTCGTTATTTATTATGCATCCTGTTTCTTAATTAATGTAATTTCCTAGATGAAAGAAGTGATTAAACTTCCATGGGGCTAGGGAGGAAGGAGAACCACCGTGGTCAAAGTTTGATGAGGTGGCAACTTGCTGGCGAGCTTCCCACAACTGGCGGCCGATTCTCCACCACCACACATTCACCATCACCTCAACTGTTTATGGTATCTAGACAATTCAAGAAAACCGACAATTCAAGCTTGGTGCACATTTACAATTCATCCCAGGACTTTTGTGGTATGCCCATCCAATCACTAAAAAAGATTGTCACATTTCTAACATGTCTAGACTGAATATCGAGGAGATGCAGTCATGCAAAGTTATTTCTAATAAGAATCCAGAAACACTCACTCGTTGCACATTTTGCTTTGACAATTTTACAATCAAAATAAATCCAGTCTTGTAAATAAGCATCTTGCAAAAAGCTCTTAAATGAGCCAACTACACGTGCAAGACAGCATATCAAGATTATTGCATGTTTTTTTTGTTTTTTTTTACAGTTATGACTAATGAGCAGGGGGACGCCTGTCAGACCCCTGAGGCACCTCCTCTGACTATCAGCACTACACTACCCGATGAACAACGTTTCAAAATGCTCATTTGTTTTGGCTCTTGCACAGATACCTGCAATGCTAATCACAATCTTATCACTGTCACTTAAAATGGGTATTTAGCGCTCGCTTGAACATTTTATAGTTGCTAATAACGTACTAGAGCTTCAAGCTATCCAAGCACGACAGTTGGTAAGAATTATATTCAATGAAGATTCCAGCTACTATTGTAAACTGGTGACACCACAGTCATGACTATAAGAACATTTTCAGAATATGTGACTTTGGAAAATGAGAATCAATTGTGTTAGTACTTGTTGATGTGGGTGGTTATCTGCATAGGCAAAACACATTTTAATTCTATTTATTGTGTTGAAATTCTTCTTTGATTTTAAGATTTTAAAAAACAACACACCACACCACACCACAACGCCACATTTTGTATATGCATTGTGCATATACAATAAAACATGTGCACCTGACCATATGTCCACTTTTAGCCTATATGGATAATATGTTGCTTCAGACATTCTGCTGCAAATTACACACTGTTTATCATTATTAGCATGACTCTCTCCAGCATATGCAATAAGGTTCATAAACAAGATTTTTGACCTTTAAAAACATTTTTTATCAATACTTTTTAAGCTGTCCGAGAATGCAGTCAAAGACTTTACTTTAAATTGCTTTGTGCATTTGTCTTGCTCCAAAACTCGACTAATGTGCCTGTTTGTTCTATAGATAATTATAGAAAGTTGTAAAAGGGTCATGTGTCTCAAAACTAATTTCCCCAGTTGTTGGTAATTTCTTTGGTGCTTGGAGGGAGAAGTGATAGTCACGGGTGTCCTTCCACCTCTCCAACTCTTTCTTTTCCACCTCCAGCACAACTCGAAGTGCTGCTGCTGCTGCTGCTGCACTTTGGTCAGAAGGAGAAAAGTTTTAGTTTGATGTCTTTTACTAGAAAAATCTGCAATAGTTGCAGTCTTATCACTGTCACTCAGGACCTGTTTCCATCCACTCGTCTTCCATATACATCAGCTCATATAATGCTGCTGGAGCAGCATGCACCTAAGAAGGTACAACGCAGAAAAAATCTTATAATAAAGATTTTAATAAAGGGTTTTTTTGGGGGGGGGGCTGAGGAAAAGCCTTTCACCACAATAACTGAGTGGATTTACACCTCCTCTTCAGACACCTTCAAAACGGACACAATCTTAAACAACTCAAATATTTTTAGATGTTGTGAACCACACTGCGCCTTGCATATTATTCTTTTATTATTATTCCCCCCGATGTGTGAGACCGATGTTCCACATTCATGAAAGCCTCCTCAATCCAGAGTTTGTGTCACTTTGTGGTCATGTAAAGCTAAGACACAATTTCTGATTTGGGAAAATGAATATAATTACTTGTGTTAATACTTCTAGTAATAAGACAATTGCTATTGTATTTTGACTCTCCATTCGCAAAGTACCTTTTAGTGTAATTTATTACATCTGTATTCTTCTCTAATTCAAGAAAATAATATAAACACCTCTGGAAAATCACAGTGTTGTATTTTACCTGCACTATGCACTTAAAACAGTTTCCATTTCTAACCATAAGCATAATGTGTTGAGTAGGTTACACTCTATTTGCCATTATTGGAACGACTTAGTCCTCAATTAAATATGCAGGAATACTCATGAACCCCCTGTAAAAAAATGCTGTCTCTTATTGGCTTTAAAATGTTCCCAAAGTATAGAATAACATGACTTTGTTCATGTATTTGCATTTTCAATTATGTGAATCTGAGGCCTGTATTGGTTAACCTCTGCATTGTTCTCCCACTTTCTCCAAACTGCTTTTGTGCTTTTAGCAGAGCCTCAGAAATCTAGTCATTTGACTCCTTGTTCAATAAATATCTGTCTAATTTAGTAGTGTCGCATTTGTTTGCTACTGGTTAAGGTCTTTGGGGATCAGGAGGAAGAAGTGGTGTACTTCCAACATCTAGCAGCCCACTCTTCTTCCTCCTCCCCCTCCTCCTCCTACACCTTGCTGCTGTGGCTGCAAGTTTCACTTCATTTCCTGCAGGTCTGGACTGGTTGATAATTGGTCCGGAACTGAGCCATTCTCCTCTTTCCTCTCTCGCAGGGTTTGATGAATACTTTACCGCTCTCACCCTGGAGAACAATCGCAGGAACGTGTGGTTTGCCGAGTTTTGGGAGGAAAACTTTGACTGCAGGCTGCTCAGCGCCTCCAAGAGAGAGGACACCAGCCGCAAGTGCACAGGTAACACAGGTTCCTCTGGCATGAACTAATTAGGAACATGTGTGCATTACACCAAAAGACGACGTGCACACAGTCTTGTGCCTGACTGATGCGAACGTGACCTTTCATTCCCATCAGAAGCTGCAGGGGGACCGCTGGGGTATAATACTACCCTGCCTGTCTGCGGCGCAGCCAGAAAGTCTAACACCAGGTGTTTGTACCCAGCGGGTGGAGGACAGGCAGGGTTTATTATTAGAATAATAATGCACCACGTGTCTTAGTCATATACTACAGTTACAGGCCGTCTGCTCCTGTAGCAAATGTCCTGTAACTCCGATGTCCCACGTTCCCCTCCGTCCCTTCTTGACCCAGTCACCTTGACAGCTCAGCACACTCGCCACACAGAGCCGGGAATATTTTATTCGTTACTGGCGAAAGAGAAAAAGCTAAAGCAAGTAGTGCTCATGCCCCCATTCTGCTTTAGCACCATCTTTGTTATAGTATTAATGACGGCAGCGTTGTTTCCCACAGTGATGCCTGCTCATGTTACCTAAACTCTGGCAAGTGACAGTGTGACAGGCATTGCGCTGCATTTATTATCTACGTGGCTGATGCCTGCGATGTGGGATGCTGTATTAATCGCGCTTGCATACGTGATGACGGTAATAACAGTGTGACACAAATTACTGTTTGCTGGAGGATTGTGTTTCCTTTATAATCTCCTGTTTGCCGTCTTTTATCATGCGTCAAAGACAGACGATGTTCCTCCTCTCGGTGAGCCCCACAAACCCACTGTAAAATGACTGTGAAGCATCTTTTATCTTTTCTTCGAATCCAACCAAAGTGGCTGTACGAGTGTCTCCACACCGTCTTCTTTTTTAAACCCAAGCTGATATTTCTGAATTCTAAATACTAACAGGAGGCTTTTGCATTCAGAGACTGTCCAATGACAGCAGCCCTGTTCGGAGCAGAGAGGTTGTGTGTGGGCTGAAAAGTGTGCTTCGTTCTGAGAAATGGGCTGAAATGTCAGCACAGATTGCGTTTGAGCTCCTTCAGTTTATGGTAGTCTGCCACTTTCTTAGATCTCTCCTATTAACATTATCACCGAGCTCTGCTGCAAACACATTAAAGCATCTTTCGGTGATGGGAGTTTATGTTCCGATGGCGAGGCTTTTTGTTGATTGGGAGACAGAATCTTATAATCATGATGATAATGATGATTATAATAGTTATCATTATTGTTGGTGGCGTCAAAGACAATAGTAGTATTTCTGTTATAATTCTCATCCACCCATTCGAAATGCAGCTTTTAGCTTCTGGGAGAACAAAACAAGCAATTCTGTTCATAAGAAAAACAAAAATCCAGCGGGGGCTGTGCATTAGGTATTCAAACAGTGTATCAGCAGAATGAAGCAAAACCTTTACTGCAGCCCCTAGTGAAAGGGCAGTGCACTGGGAGGATGATATAAAAGAGCAGGAAGCCACTGTAGGGGGGTGTGTTACTAAAGTTCACGGTGATCTTCATCACCTTTGAGATGGGACAAATGGGGTTCACCGTTAGAAGCCTATTACTTTGTAATACAGCACAGTAATTCAATCTGAGCCTGCTGTATTTGTCACAAACACTCCGTCTCTCAGCTCAGCTTGATATTTTCCACTTGGGAATTAAACGCATCTTCTTATTCTCCATGCCACGTTGTCAGTTTACGGGTAATTCCTTCAGAGAATCGCAACTGAACTAACAGCAGCAAAATGGAGGAACATAAAAAGAAAGAGAGAGAGAGAGAGAGAGAGAGAGAGAGAGAGAGAGAGAGAGAGAGAAAGAGGGAAAGAGAGAAGAGGAAATGTAATGTCTAATGGCTCATGATGCATTTGGCCATTAGTCCTCCTTTTCTTCCCTCAGGCCAGGAACGCATCGGGATTGACTCCAAGTACGAGCAGGAAGGAAAGGTGCAATTCGTGATTGACGCCGTCTACGCCATGGCCCACGCTCTTCACAACATGCACAGGGACTTGTGCCCTGATCATCCTGGCATTTGTCCACAGTTGGAGGCTGCAGAGGGAAAAACTCTGCTGAGGTACATCCGCAACACCAGTTTCAATGGTGAGTGACACTTTGTGAAGTTTTTACTTTCAATCAGACACGTTCTCCTTCTTTGAAGCCATTCGCAAAATTCCATATAAGATTGACAGACGCAGATATCGATTGTAAATACATCACTGTATTATGAACACATTATATTGAATTGATGGGTGTTGATTAATGTAAACTTAGAGACACACAGACAGTTGTTTTTAACACATATTTTAGTCTGAATCTCAGATATCTTTGTTATTAGTATGTTAGTAATCATCACTGATAAATTGGCCCTCTGGTAATGAGGAACTTCTCATCCTTGCTTTAAAAGCTTACTGATGACACGGAAAAACACAATTCAATATTCCAGGAGCATCTTGCAATTTGAACTGTATTCCAATTCTTTACATTCTTTACTCTTTATATTGTAACCAAAACAGAAATGGATTTCCAGCTACATGGATCACTGCCCTTCCTTCCGTTGTCTCATTTATTAGCATGAAACATATTTTCCTCACGATGTTTCAGGATCTATTTTGGAAGCCGAAGAAACTGGTTCATGGAGCAAATGAAAATTGAACATTTATTGAATGATAAATAAGCCTTTAATCACAATGCAGTCGTGGATGACTTCAGGTTTTCGCGCTGTCAGTCAGCGACTAACCAAGAGTAAAAGTTTAACTGGTGTTAATGTAATCAGACATCATTATTTCAGCTCGAGAGGGAATTCCATTAGTTATTATAACATGGCCACATCAAACTAGTTGTTTTCTTTTAAAACATCGTTTTATTACTGGAGTATACCTGTTTCCACAGTTCCCTTTTTATCTACCACCCAACCAATTTGTATTCATGTCACATTTTTCAGACAGATACCATATGTGCGTCCATGCGTGTGTCTGAAACTACTGAATACAAAAAAATAGATAAATGAAATTGTGAAAATCCATGAAAATAGCAGAAATATACATAACTGATGAACGAAAGTATAATAACATGTTTTAACAAATTCACCTCACAGCTCTTTGCATGATGGTAAAATACAGAGATGAAGAGTACTTCCCACATTGAGCATTAACATCGGTGAAGGTGGAGAAGACAGAGATTTTTACAAGCAGACAGACTCCCAGGAGCCGTGTGCCTCCACAGGTCAGGTTCAGACGTTAAAGAACAGGACAGCACTGACGAGATGTCGACTGATGGAGGGCATACAGGCGCAGATCAGGAACCTTCAGCTTTCAACACACGATCCGCCACACTTCTCATTGTATTTCTCAATTTGACACTGCGTTAACATCACTTATTCTCCCCAATGAAGTTTCCCGCTAAAGGAATGGAAATAGTTTTCATGCCAGATAAACTGATGAGAAGCAAACTCATTTCATAAAAAGCCAACAACAACCTCCGTCTATCAACAGCTCGAGGCCCTTCAATTCATTTTATTTAATCTGTTCAAAAACCAACTTGTAGTAATGACATGTTATTTCTCGTCCGAGAGCAGCGATTTCCTGAAGTCACCGATTGTTGCTTGGCAACAGCTCGCTATGGCCAATAAATAGCCTGCATATAACTTCGGTATAATGTGAAATAGTCACCAGGTTTTTATTTTTTTTTTTGGGGGGGGGGGGGGGGGGGGGGGTTTGCACTTACTTGATTGCATGAATTAAACAAACGGGATGTAAAGTGGTTATTAATTGGCTTCCCAGGTGCTGATAGGAGACACCAAACAACGTTGTTTTTTCCCCCGGTGTTGATATGAACCCGGACTAACTGACTCCGGTTATTTGTTTACGACACAGGCAGGATATCAGGTTTATCATGTGAGGATTATTCTACAAATGTCAAACTGTGCCTTTAACTCCAATTTTTCCCGGGAGTACTTTACTCATAGATGATGTGTGTCATGTCATTCAGAGAAAAACACAACCATCCACATAAAAGCCAGAGACATTTCAGAGTGCTAAAAAAATGAGAAACGGTAATAAATGTGCACCTCCTCCTTTGTTTTATCTGTCGTGTGCAAATTCACCTTGCGCTCCATTAATATGGCAAATTTGGAAAAAAGGGGTAACATGTTCAGTAAATATGACGGGTCTGTCTGCACTTGAACCTCTGCATAATTCAGCTCTGTACAGAAAGTGGGGGATAGTTAACAATTAATGGCAAACAGCTATTAATGACAACTGCTGTAAAATGCAGGCGGGAGTGGAGGCAGGGAGCCGGCTGCGAGACAACTTCAAAACATGAGAAACCTTTGTCCTCACAAAAGTGTCTGCATGTATGTCAGCAAATGATCGTTAAGAGGCTTTTCTGAAGAAGACTGTGTTTTCACAAAATGTTCTAGATAAGATTCAGGAAGATTCTGACTTCAGTGTCATCTCCTCATAAGATTCACCCACACTCTCATCGTGTCTCTTTATACTGACTATTAAAATACCATTCAACGCCACTTTTTTTTTTGCATGTAGGATGTGGAAAGTGTTTTTATCTCTGTACCTGATAATTGACATGAGATCAGTCTGTTTTATTTCATTTCCTTGTTTCTTACTGAACATATTTTCATTGCCAGCTACAATAGAAAATATAAAACTAATCGAACAAGCCTACCTAATGTTCCTCTTTGCAACAAACTAATAATAAATACATATTTTTTCCTCATTTCTGTCATTAAGGACATTCATTAGTCAGGAAAAGATAAAACCCATGGCAGCAGAGAGCAAGTCATGCTGATTTTTCCATCTTTAATGCCGTTATTAATTCATGTGGTGTAACTGGAGGAATTTGAACAATTACATTTTTACTGCAATAATCAGACTAAATTTCCATTTCGTTTCTCATCTCATTATTCAGTCAGAGATCCTGTTGTTCACGTTCGCTGCTCTCTGTCTGAGCGGGGTCGTTTGTTCTGTGGAAAGTGACATATCCATCCCGCCGCAGTCACTTTCAGTCACAACACAAGCAGTGGGAGCGGCTGCTCGGGATGAGCTCGCAGTTTTCACAACAATGCAATAATTATGCACTTTTATAAGTTGTTATTTAAGTTTCATTACATGAAGCCACGCAGCTCGTTATTCATGGGTTTGTTTGTTTTTTGTTTTTTTCTTATGAATTGAGCTTTTATTCTCTGGCTCTGGCATGGAGAAGTCCCCATTCTTAATCTTGCCGACAAAGCTCTGATTTGCCGTTTTAATCCAAACACGCCAGACATATTTGAATAGCTGAACAAAAACATGAGAGATGTGGGCTGTGGCTCAGAGGTCTGGAACCAGCCATTAAGATTTCCACCACACACCAAAACGCTCCACTATCAACAAGTTGATATATTCTCAATAAAGGTGCACATTTTTCAAAAGGGGTCATAATTAAATGTGCTCCCTTTCTCTTTGAGTAATTTGACAGCTGGTCATCGTCGTTTCGGAGAAACGGTTTCTCCACAGGAATAAATTGTGTAGTATTCAAGGACTATTATCAGTTGCAGATTAATTGTCATTTGCTGGTTTAGTGAGTATTTATGGCTGCAGGTTGGCAGCAGGCCCTTGTACGAGGATTAAGGTTCATCAAAATAACATATCCACTGCAGTAAAAATAGTTTTTGGACAGCATTGGATGCCTGTGGCACAGGGGATCAAATATATTATGGTATTAAATTTACGATTCCAGAGAGCACACACTGGTTTTGTGTGTGTGTGTGTGTGTGTGTGTGTGTGTGTGTGTGTGTGTGTGTGTGTGTGTGTGTGTGTGTGTGTGTGTGTGTGTGTGTGTGTGTGTGTGTGTGTTTTTAATGGGATTTGTTGACAATAAAAAAAAAGTATCACCAGAGATTTTGGGTACAGTGAGTAATAGAATCCCCAAATACGTATCTTGAGCCCCAGAGAGCCACTTCTTTCAGTGCATATTTGATATCTGTTGATAATAGAGCAGAAACAGAAAACTTTCCTCCATCGGCTCCCTGTGTGTTTTACAGCTTATTTTAAGATATTACTGATCAGTTTTGAAGCATTGTGGGATGTGTTACATCATAGATTTCAGAAGAGACGTGAGACCAGTGTGGAGTAAATAATGACCCTGTGTTGTTATCATAGACACACTTTCTAGTTCCGTTTCAATGTTTTGTCCTTGGTCTGTGTTCTTGTCTCCATGTGCAGTATTTATAATGTGTTTCTACCATTTGTGTGCTTTGTGTTGCCTCTTATTGTTATCTAAAATATTTTAGCCCAAAAGGAGCTTCTGTAGAATAAAGTGTATCGTATCATAACATCAGAGGTGGCAGAAAGCCTGACTGGACTACAGGTTCAGCGACTTATTTTTCCAACTGAGTAGACAGGAGATGTGAGGCACCAATCTGCTTAGATTACACAATCCAATGCAAACTTATTTAGCTTTCTCCCTCATTGTCCAGAATGTAATATTTGTAGACATTTTCTCTAAATGTCTTCACTTTCCAAAGAATGGTATTTCATTACAGTCAATAAGATAATTAAACTTGTTCATCCGACGTAAAACTGATATTTAAAACATTGAAAATCAATCTGTACCTCTGCCTCCCTGTTGGAGCTGAACACACAGATTTAATTAATTTACCAGTACACCTTAGATTAATAAGAATATGAAGCCAAATACTTGCAGTAAACTGAATTTAACACACATTAACTCGTCTCTGAACCTGACGATAGATTCGTATCGTCAGGTGGGGCTGAAATCTAATGCTGAATGAGGTTTGAATCACTTTCAGGCTTCAGGTTATTACTTTTTTGTTTTGTTTACCTCTATTGTCCATTGTACTTTCATGTAAACGGATTTGCTTTTCTGGCTTTTCTTTTCTTTATTTTTTTTTCCTTGCAAGTTCATTGATGTTTACTTTATTATAATTTCATTGTTGTTGTTTTTTTTACAATTAGATGTTGTTTGTATCATCGCTGTAGTATCTTGTTTCAAAGGGTAAGTTCCTCTGCACTCTGTTTCCATGTGAAAAAGTGTAAGATTGTGTCGGTGCAAGAACTGAGGCTCCAGCCGCTTGCATCTCTCTCACACTGTCGCTATGGCAGCAGTGCAGAGATCCAGCAGGCACCAAGCCCTCTGATTTTAAGGTGGAACTAAAACAACAGCGTGCATTCAGTCGCCTGAGCTGCGCAAATAACTGAAGGAGACCTTAACTAAGTACACATTTGTGCATTGGATCAAGGATCTGCTGTCCAATCTCAATAACCATCTGGGCCCGTGCTGACTTTTCACAATTTCCAGCTTTCAAAAAATATTTACCTCCTTGTACAAATGGCAGAGAGGGAGGTTCAAATCGCTGGAGACAAATACAAGATCTCCACCCACTCCAACTCATCTACCTCTCCCCGTGCTGCTGTCGTTTTCTCAGGCCTGCCCCCTCCTGCTCCATCAGGCTTATCTCACTGCCCCCTGATTGCATTCAGAGTGGTAGCACGTACATTATCTTGTGTATGTGCCGCTGCTAATGTATGTTTGAGAGTGAAGGAGTGTAAGCCTCCTTTGTTGATCTCCCCACTGTGCTGGAGTCACAGAGCTGTAGAGTGAGAGGCAAAGGGGAAAAAAAAAAGAAAAAGCAGGGAGAGAATAATGATGCGAGAGAAACGCAGCAGTGGATCCCTGGTCCACCCACACTGCTCAGCACAGCAGCAGTGCACTTTTGTCATGTCTTAGTTCAGAGCCACATGCAAATGCATAAATCTTTCATCTTAGACAGCGCTCCCACTAAGGAGTCTACACAGACCATTTTGTTCCCTTGAAAATATCAGGCAATAGAAGACAGAAATGAATTTTCTAATGCCTTTTTATCTGAACACACAGAAACACCACTTAATTATTTGTTCTAAAGCTGAGGAGAGCCAAGTGCCCAATCACTCATGTCACTTTTCCTGAATTACTTTAGTGTGTTGGATGAATTTGTGTTGATATTTTTGTGCTCGGGAGGAGAGTCGGGATGGTAACCCTGCCACAGTTTTTGCTCACAGGAGTCAATACCTTGTCAACATCTTTATACACTGTGTCAACAATTATGCACACTGTTTGGTGGAATCGGAAGTGACAGCACGATGACTGCCACCCACCGAGTCTTAGTTTGCTTTTCACATCCACAGGAATGGGCTTCACGACTACACTTGAATTCCTTCTGAATACCCGTCCTGCTTCATTTTCCACCCTGACACAAGAATACCTATAAATTAGTGTATTACTCTTAAATGGAAACACTGATGGCTCAAATATCCCCTTGTAGTGCCATTTCCATATTTTTAATGTGGAAGTTTCAAGATGTCACTTCACATAACAGCAGATTAGAGATTTGTAGCTCTTGATCAACATGTAAATGGGCACTTAATAGTCTTACAATCTGACATTTGAACCACACAATGGTGTCACAGTGTCAAAAATGGAAATTTAGGTGCTTGTCTACCGTGTTTTATGAAAAACGTCCCATATTCTGCTGTCTAAAATGAGCTTTTTCTCCTCTTTCCTCTACCTTCCTTGTTTTACAAGAGACTTTTGGCCTGAAACTTTTGTTGAATGCTCAATGACAAATGTCCTTGGAAAAAACTGGAGGGAGATGAATTCCCTTCTGGCTGCAAACTAAGGAGAAGGTGCAGTGGCCTTCCATCCAAGAGCCACAAGCTCTGTTCTAGATACAAAGACAACATGTTCCCAAAGTGTTGTGGACATATGCTCGTGGTCCTGTCTCTACACTTTTTATAGCCACAGCTATTAAAGTACTTAATTCCCATGCCTAGAGTCATCAGATTCCCCCCGTCCCATTTCAGAAATAGTGTCTCCAGTCGTGCATGTGAACCGCTGCATGCAGTGCCAAGGTGAATAGACTTGTAAAAGACAGCAGTTTTTCATTCTCTCGCCGAATAAAAATGACCTCATGAACAATGCACACCTCATGTATAAAATAAAGTACAATCGTTCTCTCCCATTAATGCAATCCAGCATTCGCCGGTACGAGGGGCTGACTGACATCTGCATTAACACACCAGCTTACGCACACTCATGAGGCTGAATTACCCAGTGACGTGCACAAATCCACACGAACACCGCTGCAGAGACGACTGACAGGGTGGAGAGCTCGCGCAAATAGACATTTGAAAAGAAAAAAAAATGTTTTTGTCATGCATAATATTTCAGGTGTCCGCGGCCTGCCAGAAGTTAATTAGTGAAATCTTCAGGGCTCTGCTTGAGACAGGCTGCGACACACTGAGAGCAGATGGGGACCACATGATGCTTTGGCTGACCTGTTTATCCTCCTTACATCTCCTGTTGATGACCGCCGTGCGATTGAAATGCATTACTTTTTACATTTAGAGGTGTTTCCAACAGCAGCCCGTCCCTGATATTACAGCAGAGATGAGTGTCCACGTGAGCGAGCGTGTTATGATTGTGCTGGTATGTTCCTCCGAGTGGCCGTGGAGCAGCCGTGATGATGCATAGGAAGCAGGGGAGGAGGCTTTATCGTGGTCAGCTCTCTGCAAGACCACCCCGGAGGTCACACTCCTCTTTCTTGTCTGTCATTTTGATGAACAGGGTTGTATAAATTCTGTCAGAATAGTTTGTTGTCTGCCACTTGTGTTTCTTTTTGATATTAAAAGGACAGTTTATGGGGCTCAGAAGAACCGGGGACCGTCACCATGTGTATCACATCCGAGGCGTTTTAATACCAGTGAGAATGCGAATGGTCCATTTATAGTATATATAGAGATGGGAACACGCCGAGTTAACGGCTTAGAAAATCCCAGCTAACGTGTCAGCTCACAAAAACCTGCAGATAAATGGCCGACAACATTCTCATCACAAGTCAACACAAAGATGAAATTGTGTTGTAAAATGAGTGTAAACAAAAGTTTTTACACATACAGAAATAAAGTGAAATGAAGTCTGGCTGTTTTCATATTCATTCATATTCATTTTCACGGCAGTAAGGTTTGTTTATTAAGAAGTACATTGCATCACTGGTACTATCTCTCATATATAATATGCACTCGTTCTACTGAAGCTCTCAGAAACTTCTCAGCTTACCGGTTGCAATTGTTTTTCACCTCCCAGTTTCTCATGACACCCCTCGGCATCTGCTCATAAACTTCTGATGACATCTATGTTTATTCAAGGATGTGAAATGGTGAAATGTGCAGTTAGACGTACTTTTCATGTTTTTTTTTCCAAATTTCTATTATCATTTTACATTGTAGTTTTATAATAAACCCATAGAAACTGTGAGCGAACACTTAGAAATCATGTTGTAAACATAGAAGTGTTAAAAAAAAATGGAATATATTTTATTTATAAGACTCTTTAAAGTAGAAAACCTTTTGCTTTAATGACAGTTCTTCACGAAGGAGGAACTTGAATGGTTTTCAGAGAACATTGAAGACTTGTCACAAGCTGATTTGTGGAATTTTTTGCTTCGTTAATCTGTAGAGGATGGTTGGTGCACAGTGAATAGTCCTTTAAGACAACTGCTCTAAATCATACCATGGCAAGAAAATCCTCATTATAATACATAAAGGTCAGTGATTCTGGAAAATATAATAGTGGAAGTATCCTCAAGTGCAATTGTAAAAACCATCCAACAATATGATGAACCTAAAGTGCCTATATGATAATGATACCAGGGTTTTTGCCCACATTTTTTTAAAAGTTATTATGGAAACATTCATGAGGAGGATAATATGAGGAGGTACTCTACTTCCATGTTCTGTGTGGTGGCTATAGGACAGTGTCACGACAAGTGAGGGATTTTGAGTTTAGGAGATTTCTTCCCACTAATTTCCTAATATGGTAATGCTTTTTTAATAGGGCAAGAGGCATGCATTTATGGGATTAGCAGTCCAGCTGAGTGTCTATGGTGTATCCAGAGAAAGTTTGCAAAACCTTCTCTGCAAATGCAAATTTGCATATTCTGCTGTTGACTCTTGTTTGGTGGATTTGAAGATTTAAGTCTGACAAAACAAGACACAAATTCACTGACATGATGTTTTGATGAGCCAACTGAGGGATCCACAGATGGAAAAAGATTTGAAGGATGACGACGCATAAACGATGGTCAAACTTCTCAATCTTGCGTCTTTGTTGAGAAGAAATAAAAAGAAGGTTTCTAATGGAAAATACAGTCAGAATATAGGTTAACGTGCTCTCTGTACTCCCCACGTCTGTGCAGGATTATCTTCAAAAGTTCAAGATACAGGTCATTGTCTTTGAGGTCTGATCTGGGAGGAAGCGACTCCCACACTCTGTGTTGTCCTTCGAAGCCACCGAGCATTCAGAAACAAGGGGTTAAGAGTTCACGTTTTTCTCTCGTTACACCAGGTCCCACCAGCGTCTGACACTTTTTTGATCCGTCTGCCCTCTCTCCTACACTTCCCCTCCTCTCTGCACAGGCAGTGCCGGCACGTCTGTGGTGTTTAACAAGAACGGCGATGCTCCAGGACGCTACGACCTGTTCCAGTTCCAGATGACCAACTCCTCCACCCCCGAGTATAAGATGGTGGGACAGTGGGTGGAAAGTCTCCAGCTCAGGGTACGATCACTTACCGACTCTCAAAGTACAAACTGCTGACATATGAGACGTCTTACTGCATATCCTGAACACTCTGTGGGTCTGATTTATTAGAATCCTCTCCAAAGCTGCTTAGTTGTTTTTTTTTTTTTCAGTTCTGTTTCGTTGGTGATCGACTCAGAATAACACCTCATGTGACATCACATGCAAACAGCCACATTCAAGCGAGGGTTTTGGGTGCATCGGTCCTGTTCACACAGGAACAATCTGCTGGAAAAAGTATTAGTTAAGAGGTTTTTTTGCTTGAGTTTGTCATGCAGGGATTTAATGGAGCACTGAGCATCCAAAAGCACAAAATATGGTGTGGTACTTTGGAGTTGGGTGAGGACAGTATCAAGCATACTAAAGAGTCACAGCAAAAAGAAAAAAAAATCAGCTAAAGAAAAGGAATTTAGCAAAGTAGATTAGAAATAAATGATAGGAAATGATCATTTATGAAGTCAAAGCATTTGAGAAAAGGAAAATAAAATGATATCGAAGACAGACAAATTGATATTTTAGCATCTGTACTTCTGCTACTGCAACATCGATTTCTCCATCATGGAATTATTGTAGGAATATTGAATCTCTTCTAGAAAGACAAAGCTTTTCATAATAAAAGACTGCATGTAAAAGCCATGAAAGGCCAGCTGATCAAATGCCTCCCACCACAATAACTGCAGCATCTCTGATCAAGTCTGAGCAGATCCAATCATAAACAATGTAAATGATTACAGACGCCGTAATCTTGCCAGTATTTTGGAACACACACCTGATAATCCATGTATTCATGACCGCATATGTGCAAATATGTGTTTTTTAGACATAAATCTCAATGTGTCAGTTAATAGAACAGCTTCCACTTGTACGTGAATGCACTATTTCTGCACTATCTTTCACCCAATTTTTTATCTGCAGACCTTTAGTAGATCAAGACCTTTATGTTTTCCTCAAAAACTGTCATGTGGCTCAGCTTAGATGTGTATTGTTTGGAGCATGGGTTTTTTTGCTTCTCCAAATTTGCCAAGAAGCATTTTTTTAGTTGAATGCCAGACTTACTAACACACCCTACAGTGGTTCGTTGTAAAAGAAAATATACAATTGTTGGCAGCTTCCAGGAGCTTGAGCCCTAGAGCCACAAACTGTCTTAATTACCGCTCGGGAGCCAAATTATGACCAAGCACTTCCACCGCTGGTGTTATGTCACTAAATTAAGTTTAATAAATCAACATGCAGGCATTCGTTACTGGGGTTTTTTTCTTCACAAAAGTGAATATTACGAATGATATTTGGTTAAAAATCAACTTTCTCACACCACTTTTGTAAGATCCTAACCCATAGCCCGCCTCCGAGTGGCACTGCGCTGTTGATCTGAAGCTGGTGTCCGTGGATGTCAGCGTGCACGCTCTGCACATCGAGCAGTGAGTGAAACCAGGTGGAGATGTGCTCCTTTCAGTCTCATTGGTGCGTTTTAGGTGCAGGAAATAAATCTGAAATAAACTCTTTAAGTGTTTACAGACTCTCAGCTGCTGTATTTTCCTTCAAAGGCGAGAGAAAAACACACACACACACACACACACACACACACACACACACACACACGCCTCAGTATAAGTTGTTAAACGAACTTAATAAACTTAAATAAGCACATGTTCGTATCGATAACTGAAGTATGGTCTCATCAAAGGTTATCAAATGTAGCCGCAGCCTCTGTTAAGAAGGAAAGAAACACATGCTGTGAAACAAGACGAGCCTGAAACCAGTGTGTGATGAAGGATGAAAGGATTTTAGGCGGTCACATACAGGATGTTATTAAAAGAAATTCTCATGTCTGGACGAGACTAATACATCAGAGGGGACTCGATTTTAGAGTTCAACATGAAAAGGAAGTAAAAGAAGTAAAAAGAAAACAGTGAGGTGAGCTCCGACTGTTGGTGGATATCATCATTATTCTACCACCGCGGCTGTTGGAGGACTGACGGTGAGGAGTGGGAGGAAGAGAAAGAACATGTTTTTTAACCCAAGTGTCGGTCCATATACCGAAACCATGTTCAGTCTTTGGCAGCAGAGGAGCTGTTGATGTTGTTGGAAACTGACACCTAAAATACACGTCTCCCCTGTTCCTCCTGGAGCTCGTTAGCTTTCCTGCAGGTTTTACCGCATATGATGGAAGTCTGTGATCACATTTTACCCCATGAAATTTTAGGATGAGGATGAAAACCTCAGGGTGCATCAGAGGGGAAAGTGAAGGATTTAAGTCTAAAAATATGTGAAATGGTAATTTATTCAAGAAGTTTTGACACATCCAAAACTGTAGCATCCCTTGTTATTGCAACAAGGATAAGCCATTTTTCTTTCCATTGGAGCTTTAAATAACTTTAATTTACCTACAAGAAACATTGTCTGCGATCAGTTTCAGGTGCAGAGCTGAAGACAGATGCTGCTTTGGTTTGTAGCCACTGTAATAGATTTCACTGTCACGGCACGAGAATGGGGCCGGGTGATTCATGTGGACAATAAAGAAACTGATGAATTTTGTTTTATTTCAGGGCAAACATGTCTCGGGATTGCCCTCGTGATGGGAAAGAAGCCTGAGCAGAAATTCTTGTGTATCTCTATGTAATTCAGATTACCAAAAAAACATGACATTTACATACAGATGAGGTAACATTTGCATAATGGCTCTCCGGATCACAAGAATTAAACTCCACCAAATGGATTTGATAGCACAGGTGGAACAGCGTCTGCTACTGGAGATTTGAGCTGCATTCTGTTTTAGTGTGATTACAAACCAAATGCTGTTGCTATATAATTATATTTCAATGCAAGGGGCATTATGTTGCTCAAAGCCACATAAAGACACATGTTAATTCAAAGGTTTCCCAGGAACAAGCATTCTTATAGCACATTGTGATCATCCAAGTTCCTTGTTATGCTGTTTAATCTCACAAAAGCTCAAATTGACTGTGAATTAACAACTAAAGCAAAAATCCCAAAAGGGAAGTACAACAGCGGCTTCGAGTCCACGGTGTCAAAATCTTGTTTCTGGTCTCCATGGCAACAGAGCTGTTGGTCTCATTACCGTTTCCACACTGTGTGTAATCGGGAGGTTTTCCAGAGAGCACCATTCATTGTCCAAATAACAAATGGCACCTTCATGCCCCCTGATAAATGGCAGATGATAATCTATCCAGACAGCACAGAAACAACACATTTGTCATACAGGTACACACATCACAAACGCACTGCAGATGTGTTTGTGTGCGTGCTGCAGGGGCGCAGCTCTGTATCTGCCATTATTGGCAGTTGCCACATGTGGAGGAGGTGAAGCTATCACCTGAGGTGATGCAGGACTCATGTGTGTGTGTGTGCATGCGTGCGTGCATGTGTGTGTGTGATGGTATTTGCACCTCACTGAGTCTTTTTATCCGCTCATGTTTATGATAAAACATGACTGTGAGCGTAACTACCAGTGGTAGAAGATGGTAAAATGGTGTTGAGTCTTTCTGTCAACTTCTATTTGAGACTAGATAAAAAAAATGTAGATATTTTCCTCTCTTGTTTCTTCAGATAAGTGTTTGAAATTCTCTGTGCAGACAGACGTGTGCGTGCGCACCTATAAGTGAAGGTGGTGTTCACATTCATCTGCTAAAAGAAGAAATGTTATCTGTGCTCACTGAAAATCTGAATTTAAGAACTACGAGAGTCATTTCTTTCAGGTCGAAATCAGCGAACACAAGCACGGCAGTGAGAATGAACTTTACCTGGAGTATCCAAATGAAACATTAGGAAATTGAATGTAGCATATTTAATGAATGAGAAAGCGTAGATGTCATTTTTGATATTATTACTCAGTCATTGAGACTAAAAAGTTTTATGGAAAATTCTCAGACTCAAAGATTCACTTTGGAGTATTTTTACATCTTAACAATGTCTGGGGAGCTGTCTCTAAATTACAGCCTATTGAATCTCACTAAACAACACCTTAGATCTGACTTGAATATTCAAATTATAAATACAATGCATTGCGTGCATCTATGCATGATTTTATTCTTCCAGTAGGTTAGAAATTACTTCTATTTTTAAATGTATTTTGGGTTGCAGCCTGTTGCTAGTTGATGAAAATACTTACATTACATTCTCTGCATAGAAATAGATAGATGTTCTATTTAAATTAGAATTAAAAAGTACATACCCGTGTTTCCATCCATCTTCAATACTTTCATTCAACTGTCTGAGACAAAGAGATGGACAATCACACACATTTAAAGCAGAATTTTCATGTCTTTGGCTCGTTAATGAAAGTCCATGTACCTGGAAAATCAAACGCACTAAAGGTATTTGTCTTTTCAAACATAACATTAGACATAGTATTTCATGTTTTGCATTGTTTTGTTAGCTTGTTATCTTCTTCTACCTCTCGATATGAAACGAAAGCGACGCCACCGGCCACACCGCAATATGCATTTGCATGTACATCCTCGCCAGCACACGCGAGACAAACAAAAAGGGGGAAGCACTGCACCACGGAGCGGGGAGAGGACGGAAACTCCACAGGGAGCCTTTAAGTCAGGAATCCACTTTACATCAAGGCACACTACAAGAATAATCACTAAAATCAACTCCTGTCCGTTTCCAGTGCAGTTTTACGCTTTGTCGCTTTGATTTTGATGCAGGTTGTTCCCTCATCGTCCACCCGAGCGTCCAGAGACTCATCCAGAGACGGAGGGGCTTCTGTGTGTTTTTTGTTTGTAGCAGCTCAATTGATTTAGCTTGGTTGTCTGATGCTGCAGATGATGCTGCAGATGATGCTGCAGATGATACTGCTGTGAAACCACGTTGGTGTATCTTTAATCTTCTGGTGCTTTTAAAGCAATGAATCACTACACTTTCATAATAAATCAAAAGATCTGCTCAGAGTACTATGGAAGTTTTTTTTTTTTTTTTTTTTTTTTTTTTACACCCTAACAAAATATGTAAGAGCCTTAGAAAATTCTGTTTCTTCATGGCTTTTATAGACTGACTTGTACGCTGAGACTATAGTTTGAGCTTGAATCGTAAACATCCTGGGGGTCTTTCTGGTTTGGACTTTCACATGGCGGGTGTGTGTACGGCACTTTTCATTTTCATGACAAGATCATAAATAGAAACAGCTCCGCCAAGTCAAACAGAGGCATTTTGCAATCCCAAATCCTATTCTCCTTCCCTCTCATCACGTATTTCATACCTCGCTGGCTCTTGTATTAAAACATAATGTCTTTTGCATTTCACATTTCTTCATTTTTATTTCACTGAACAAAGGTAGACTCTGTTGCCATGGCGATTTCTATTACTTTAACTATTAGAAGAGGCAATCCCTTGAAGAATTGGCACGAAAATCTACTGTATTAAGTTCCTGGTTTTTCTTCCAATTGTTTGCACTGCAGCACTGTACTTTTGTTTTTCGGGGAAAGCAACTTTAGGAGATTTGTGGAATGAAAACATGTGTGAAAGTATACTGAAGTTATAGTCTACCCCCAGGATTCTGAAGCTTGTTACCATCCATATGGTTTTTCATCTTTGGTCATGCTTCTTGCTTATCTCACTCGTGCTGTCTCTACTTCTGGTACTGTGTCACATCTCTTTCAGCTGGAGGAGCTTCAGTGGCCAGATGGGGAGCAGGAGGTGCCGATCTCTGTGTGCAGTCTGCCCTGCAAGATGGGAGAAAGGAAGAAGAAAGTAAAGGGCATGCCATGCTGCTGGCACTGTGAGCTGTGTGATGGGTACCAGTACCAGTACGACGAGACTTCCTGCAGACTGTGTGCCTACAACATGAGACCCAACTCCAACAGAACCGCCTGCCAGCCCATCCCCATTGTCAAGCTGGAGTGGCATTCCCCTTGGGCGATCATCCCCGTCTTCCTGGCCATGCTTGGCATCATCGCCACCATCTTTGTCATGGCAACGTTCGTGCGCTACAATGACACGCCTATCGTGCGGGCATCGGGCCGAGAGCTGAGCTACGTGCTGCTAACTGGCATCTTTCTGTGTTACATCATCACCTTCCTCATGATTGCCAAGCCAGATGTAGCTGTGTGTGCCTTCAGGAGGATCTTCCTGGGCCTGGGCATGTGCATCAGCTACGCCGCACTGCTCACCAAAACCAACCGTATCTACAGGATCTTTGAGCAGGGCAAGCAGACGGTCACAGCCCCTCGCTTCATCAGTCCCACGTCCCAAATCGCCATCACTTCCAGTCTGATCTGTGTGCAGCTGCTGGGGGTGCTGGTATGGTTTGCCGTTGACCCGCCGAACACCATTATCGATTATGATGAGCAGAAAACCATAAATCCCAAGCTGGCCCGCGGCGTGCTGAAGTGCGACATCACAGACCTCCAGATAATCTGCTCACTGGGCTACAGCATCCTGTTGATGGTGACCTGCACTATCTACGCTATCAAGACACGGGATGTACCAGAAGATTTCAATGAAGCCAAGCCCATTGGCTTCACTATGTACACCACTTGCATAGTCTGGCTGGCCTTCATCCCGATTTTCTTTGGCACAGCACAATCAGCAGAGAAGGTGAGTCATTTTTCTCCTTCTCTCTCATTGTCACCACCCTTTTCTTTGTCTGTCTCCCTCCCTCGCCTCACAAATTTCCCTTTTATTTCTTCTGCCCTGTTTTTATCTTGTCCAAACACATGCACGCATGCATATTTGTGCAAACACAAAAATGAAAACACAAACAGCACATAAAAGAGGAGGCCCAAATGCAAGCACGCTCACACACATTTGGGGACTACATAAGTTATGGATTGATTTCTTTTTTTTTTACAAGCCTCTGACGTGCATGGAAACCCATAACAGGACCGCCACAGACAGAAATAGGCATGTAAAGGAGGAGGAAGGGTTGGTGTTAAGCAGCAGAATCCCAAAATGCCGGAGGAGTGATATGGATGGGGGCAGCCAGTATCTCTAGATGACATTTATTTCAGCTCGAACACCTTGGGCTCAACATTGACTATTATGCCTTATTCTTGAGAGGGAGACAAGCAGGTTGAGGAGGTGGAAGGAGAGGATGATGAGGACCTAGTGGAGAACGAATGAGCAGAAAAATACAGGGAGTTTGATTCAACATATTCCATCTCTTGACAGCTGTGCTCTACTCAACAAAGCATTTGACATTGTGTGCTACTGGAGTTGATTGAGAATATGACATTCTGACCTTCTGTGCTAGTCATTGCTTATCGGGGTAGCGATGGGTAGAATACAGATGCATTCATCTGCCCAACTCGCGTGCTGCTTGGCAGCCCCGCGCATATAAGATGGAGCGAAGGGGAAGTTTTCCACTGACGGAATATCGATGCTGACAGGAAAGTGTTACTCCTAACCTTTTGTGAGGCACACCGTTCAATATCCTTCCCGCTAAGCTACGGCATGAGATGGATCAGAAACTGATTTTCCTCATCTCAATTTGCTGCTGATTTCATAGATGAATTACACCCTCAGCAGCGATTAGGAGTTCATTATGTTACTTGCGGCGACCAGCGAAGCAGTAATGTGTTTATCTTTCCCCTTTATGCAGTTAACTCTTTGTTCACACTCTCTGCCTCTCACACACTTGCGTAATGGCTTGGGTGCATTTCTGCATAGTCCCTGGTCGCTGCTGGTGAGAAGAGCCTTAGCATGTCTCGATAACATCCTTTGCAAATGCTGCAGTGAATCTTATTCATCATCTTGTCCTACTTACACTTTCATTACATTTTCAACATGCACTCATAGCATCTGCTTCTGTCGCTACCAAATCATAATAGCTCCACATCAGTAATTTGCTGGAATATAGGTAATGAAATACTAAAACAGTGTCAATAAGAGAAGAACTGGATTAATTCATCTGCACAGAAAATGACTGGAGGTTAAATGCATCGGGCTATGTTCTCATTTAATAAGTGCCTCGCCTTGTAGTGCTTATATGTGCAGATGTGGCCAAACACCGACTCAGATCCGAGTAATCTTGCTCACCCCAGGTTGTCCAATATCAAATGATTTATGAAAACACAGCGAGTTGACGCGATGCCAGCTGCCACTGATAATCCCCCCCAAAATTCAGCTGCTCCTGTTTGACCTGATGTTGTTTTGTTGTATTGTCTTGTAGCAGGGCGTTGGAGCAGCACTGAGTGGAATTTTCTTTAATGCAACACCACTTAGATGCCCTTATTTTCTACAACACCTGTGACTGCCCCCACCCCAACCCCCCATCCCCTCCCCACTCCCTCTGGTATGCCCATTGACACTCATATTGAAGGAAGTCATGCGAAAACAGTAACAAAAGATCACAGAGCATCTCTACGCCTCCTGTGCACCTGCATGTGCTCAGTCAACTACTCATCACTGTGAAGTTAATGGCTGCGAGAGGCACCAGCATCCAGATTCAGCCGTCCTCAGGTCCTGCAGATCAGCCGAAGCAAACGTCAGGCCTGTTTGTCACAAAAAAAAGGCAAACACTTCAAAATAAACATCAAAAAGAGCAAAGGAGTTTCAAAATGTGGTAATTTTTTTTTTCTGAGTGAAGAAAAAACCAAATGCACTGTGTTTGACCATAAAACAGACCATTTTTTCCAGCTCAGAGGAGCTGGATGGTGATACAATGAAACATTTTTCTAGTAAAACAACTGCAAGGTTCAGTCAAGCTTAAAAGAGAACTTAATGTCACGGAAGCTTACATACCTCAATACATGTCGGGAAACCACTTAGGCTCGTGTAAGATGTCACCTCTACCTCCGAAAATTTTCTGGAAGACAGATGGTGCTGACAAGCATCATTAGCAACGACTAACTATTCTTGGGAAAAACTTTTTCATTCCTGCTTTCAGCAGTTAAAATGAAATTTGCAACTTTTAATACTCCCACTGCACTTCACAGGATTTGGACATGACACTCGTTTCGAAGATGTCGAGTGGAGCCTTTTCAAAAATATTATGTGAAACTCCCCTGCCGATCACTTGTTTTATGCATGAAACCTTGACAACTTGCACCAAGAGGCGCACTGCAGGCTAAAGCTAAAACTGGTCAAGTGTAATGGAAACAAAGCAAGGTTGTAGTTTTAATTTAAACCTCAGCCGCTGTTTACTTATCACGGAAAAGCGAGTGTGACATCGGTTTTACACCACTCCGAGCTGCAAAGCAGAAATTATGATGACCTGCTGCAGTTTTCCTGACTGCTGCAGTCTGTAGTTTCAGACGAGTGGAAAAGCTGAAATCCAGAAAATGGCAGCACAAAAGGAAAATAATAACCCTTATATCTGCCAATAGTCAGTTCTCATACTCCACTTGAAGTTAATTTAGCGAGTCACTAGCCCCTAAAACATAAATGTATATGCAAATTAAAACAGAAGGTGCGGTGACCCAGTTGCATGAATCTTATCACATCTGCTTTGCAACCACATCTTATCACAACACCATTAAGTAATGTTCTATCATAGTTGCAACAGGACACAAGACTCATCGAACTGTCTGTTGAAACGGAGGCAGAGATTTGTGGCATGAGAATATGAACACATCTCTATCTGATCGCAGTTCTCCCGTGAATAAGATCAAATCTAAATCACAGCATCAGATTTTAGTATTTCAGTTGCGATAAGTAAGTCAGCATGCAGAGCGCGCCGCCTCACACTGAGGAACCTTGTTATGTGCGTTATCCTATGGTACATGATCAGAGTTTGATTGATTTGGTGGATGCTGCTGGTTCTGACAGAAGCATCACTCAGCGTCTGATTGAGAGGAGCTGTGGAGGATTGTGAGCTTCTCCTCTGCACCAGCACAAAGTCCGTCCCAAAAAACGGAGTCCTGTTTTTATGGTCAAAACAGTATCTTTTAATAGGCTTACTGTCTTCCAGCATTTCTCATTTCTCACTGATTGTTTCTGCTTTATCGCTTGTTGACTGCTGACTGTAGAAGACACCTCTGGAGCTCACTTAAATAATGGCCAAGGCTGAAGTAATTTCCTGAATGAAAAAGTTCGAAAAGGGACGTTAAATGTGTTACTTTGAATTGTTGCCTCATCAGGGCTGATTTTCTTCTCTGAGACACTTAATAAAGCTGAGTCCTAATTAGAACTGCATATCGACCAGTGTTAGCCGTTGCTGCATTAAAAAGTCTAAATATCCTCAACACCCCCTGATGGTTGTTATCGAAATCATAACGGTTGGAAAGCACCTGAAACATATTTTTCCATTAAATGCTTTTGGCATTTTTTTATCTTTATTAGAACTTTTAAGAATAATCAAATAAAAGGTCAAGGTAGACAATTGATCCGACTGTTTTTCTGTGAAGAAGTGAAAGTGTCTGGTCGGAATGACGATGGTGCAATCAATGCTTGTACTGACGACATTCGTATTGTGTCAGATATCGCCACATATCATCTGTGACACGATAAAGCCCAGAATGGGGACCTCCTGATACCAGTGACAGGGAAGGGAAGACCATCCCCACAGAAAGCCTAGTCTCCAATATGGAAGAGAGCTTTGCAGTAGAAAGCCAGACAGAGTTATTCATGATGGGAGCCGGGCTACAAAGTAGGCCACCCAAAACAACAAGAGACATCCAGGTAGTTGAGAGGAGACTGCAAATCCCCTAGATTCATTATTGAAGGCATTCTCTAACGGGGCAGAGAGCATCCTAATTGTCACTTACTGAATCAAATCCTTATCGCTGTGTGCATTTATAGTACTCAACCATACCCAGCTAAATTGTGTGTGCAGTAAGTATATCCCTGGTGGGTATAATTATGAGAATTACCCTCAACAGCTTTTTGTCTAAATGGAAGACACATAGTTTGTTGTGACTGGATGCTGGCATTTGGCTTGTCAATGAGATGTAAAATTCAACAGCAACCGTTTGATTCCTGATGAAGACTTTAATAAATTATTGCCACTGCTATAAATAGAGAGTTGCCAAGCATTTGTGAAAATGACTTCATGTATTTATTTATGTTAAAGCAACAGAAATTAATTATGAATGTTCAGTGACGGGCTACACGTTCAAGCGGTGGGTGAGAGGGGCTTTGAATTTGGGTCAAGCTCACAGAGAGGCACAATGAAATACCCTGTCTCGATAATTAGAGACAGTAAGGAAAAGGATTTGATCTTCTGTGTGTGTGTGTGTGTGTGTGTGTGTGTGTGTGTGTGTGTGTGTGTGTGTGTGTGTGTGTGTGTGTGTGTGTGTGTGTGTGTGTGTGTGTGTGTGTGTGTGTGTTAGACGGCGCAAAAGCCCAAATACCTCCACATAGTGAGCGTGTGATGAGTTTGAGCAAGCACCTAATGCTTTTTGTGAGCTCGTTCCCAAATCAAGTCTCCTGCATGGTCAATAAATCAGTGCTGATAGGGTCAGCATTGCAGAGTCTGAGGTATCAGAATCTCATTAAAAGCTTATTCCAGGCATGTTTAGCTGCTTGCACCAAACTCAGTAGTGTTGCTATGGATACCAGACAGGTTACCAACCACCAAACATGGAAGCACAGCGCAGAGGTGGAGATCCTCCGGTGATTATGTTTGATGCCATGTGTGCTCCCTGCAGTGCTTGGACTGCCTGCCCTAAAATCTAATGATAAACGCTGCAAAGTCACAGCACAGTCTTCCTCACTGCTCACAGTGACACAGAACAGAGTGCACCGAGAGTATTGTGATATTCATACAGTTATTAATGCATGGTGCACCAGCCAAATCACTGCGTCTGATGCTGCTCCACAGAGAAACAGGAGGGGATGGAGCGAGTTGAGCATATATTGGCATGTTGATGATATCAGGCATTGCAATGATTTTTTGAAGATTGGAAAACAAAGGCATGACTAGCATGTAAATGACGGTTGCGTGAAAGAGAAATTACCTGGTACCGATACTCACCAAGAAAGATTGTATGCAAATTGTGACATTTCTTCCTCTCGCTGATTCAGTGAGCATTTGGCTTCTCTGCAGATACACTGTGCTGGATAATGTGTTTACAATCGTTTCCTCTCTCCGGGTCCACATTACTAGTGACTGACTGAAAGGCAGCGTATAAGTGACATTTGATGCTTTGAAGTGCAGTAGATTAGTGAGGAAGCTCCGGCAATCCGTTCTTGAAACAATAATGTCCCCCGCTGAAGTGATTCTTTTTCCTCCAAGACCCTTAAACGAACACTCACTGAGTCTGCTATATCTGTGGGAAATCTGGACATTTTAATGAAGCCAATGTTTGAAATTGATAATCCTCACCACAATGTGGTTATATAAGCTCACAGCTACAACAGAAGAAAGTGAAAGGTGTTATGTAACCATCCCGAAGTGGGGGCCGCACAGCACGAGTTTAAGTGCACGTACCTGTGTTCATGTCACATGAATGGCCATCTTCTGAATGATCCGACCAGTTAAAGAAAGGATTCTTTCACGGGCTGCGGAAAAAAACAACAGTAGGTGCTGTGTTCTCGGTTCATGCTCACTACTCTACACTTAAAACCGCAGAAACTGTCAGCGGGTAAAGCACATTTGATATAAAGGGAGAGGCGAGTGTACCATGGCAGGAACAGATCCTCATCATCCGACGGCGCGGTCCATCAGTCTAGTCAAGAGTGAGCAGACGGGTAAGATGGAGGCCATGTGAGGACGTTTTGATGAAGTCCTGGTAAAGCTGTTGTCATTAGTACGCTTGAACCGTCTTTGACTTGAGTGAACGGCTGCAGGTCAGGCTTTAATAAATACTGCTGGATTCTGTTTCTGAACGCATGACTACTCCTTTGCCTAAAGCCACACATAATGAATGTCTGCGTCACCTACATATCTGATACGTAATCCCAGGTCGATTTGAATTGTAAGTTATTATCCATAAAGAACACTATGGTAATAAAAAACAGAAACATAGTTTCCCGATGAAGCGTTTCGCCATTTTGAAGGCTGAATAACGGACAGAACAATGAACTTTCTTTACAGACGCTCACATTGTGTCATCAGGCGGTGGTTATTTTTAGGCTTCGCCTCATCTCCACGCTTAACAGTGTAACTGCTCTGTAATTGGCCACAGATGTTTAGCCATCATTGCTGTCTTGTTTCTAATTTTTCTTTATAAAGGTTTAAACGCTACTCCTCCTAACATATTTATCTGCCTCATAGAGCAGCCAAATCAAAGCTCATCCTGCATTCAAAGGAGTCGCCCATTTTCATTATGCATGCCGCTGTTCTAGTCTTCATTAAAACGGCTCTTTACCTGCCTGTGCTTCCTTGCAGCTATACATCCAGACAACCACCCTGACCATCTCCATGAACCTCAGTGCCTCCGTAGCACTGGGCATGCTCTACATGCCCAAGGTGTACATCATTATCTTCCACCCTGAGCTCAACGTGCAGAAGAGGAAGCGCAGCTTCAAGGCTGTGGTCACAGCTGCCACAATGTCATCTCGTCTGTCCCAGAAGCCGAGCGAGAGGCCCAACGGAGAGGCGAAGACCGAGCTGTGTGAGAATCCTGCCGCTGACCCCATGAGTAAGTACCATCTTAGAGTCGCACGCAGCACACATCATCCATGAACCACGGTTTTCTGTAGGAGGAAAGCTCTTTAAATATACAAGATTGTCCCTTAAACACACTATTTAACTTTTATAAGCAGTGTACAGATACTTAATGAAAGCTTTATAAGACCCTGTAATGTCTATAGGCATTTTGAAGTGTTAGTTAATGCATACTATTTATGAGCAACAGTAATACCTCCTAGAAAACATATTCAATATTTATACAACTGTCTTTTACTGTATTGTCATTCTTTATGGCTTTATGCACAGATGTGCCCCCAGGACAGTTCTAGTTGTTGACAAATTCATTAATAGACACTTTCATCTTCATACAACTACATTATACCATGATAAATTATTAATTAGGTGTTTCTATACAGGCTGATTGTACAATGCTGAATAGGAAGGTTACACTTTAAAAAAGGAACAAATATGTGTATCTAATTATGTAATTTTTATTTTATCTAATTTGAACGGGATTATAACCAGTGAAATTTAAATGAAGCCGAATCCAGCGCTGTGTAAATTGTTTGAATGGGGCTGATGATTGAAAACAGTGGAAGAACATTTTACATATTTGCATTATTTAAACTAATTTGAATTAAATTCAGGGTGCAGTCATTCATCATATCATTACAATCATCACTAGTTTAGATGTTTGTTTGTTTTTTCACTTTTAGAGAGTCTTTCTGATGTGCCTTTATAAGAACTTGATGATGGTAAAGCCCACAAAGTGAGACTCAGGAGTGAGAATCTGTGTAATAGTTGTAGATCGTTCCAAGAAACAGCAACGGGATCTATTTTTCATTCTTTGTTGGAGCGTTCTCTTGGTTTCTTCATTGCACTTAAAAGTCCTTTCCATCAATTTAATTGGGTGGCCTCTTGGCGAAAATTATGTATAATGTCCTCTGCAAAGGACCCTGTTATCTTGTATCTTGATAAATGGTTAGCCCTTTAGCCCAAGTGCATGGCAGCCAGTGTGAAGAAGATGGGGGAACTCTGCCTGTGAAGGGATTTGACGAAACAGGGCTTTGTCGCTGTGAACGGAAGGAGCTAATCTGTCTCTGTTGCTCTGTGTTACTCATACCACCCCTCAACTCAATCTGTAAGCGTGATCCTGTTAGCAAAGATAATGCTGGGTATTAGTACGTGAGCGGGGAGCCTACAGTCTTGCATGGTTATGTGATAGAGTATTTTGTATTTGGTGGGAAAGGCAGAACGAGACAGAATTTCAGAGAGGAACAAACTGCACGAGCAGTATTTTAGAGCGACGTTGCCATGGAAGCTTTTTGCGCCTCTCGATCTGTCAGGACCAAAAAGATTGACAGCTCATGCAAATCACACATCACAGCTTCCAAAGACCTCCTCTCCCACAACGCCTCTAATCACATAGAGCGATCATGGCACCCACAGGTGCACCAGCCCCTCAACCCCTCCTTGAATTATAAGATGACAGATTTTCCTGGGAATTTCTCCAAACACCCAACAGTTGTCACACTCATCTGTCATGATCCGAATGAGCTTGTTTGTGTGTGTTTCTGTGTGTGTGTGTGTGCGTGCATGCGTGTCAGATTGTGCGAGCGAAGCATGTGTAAGTCTGAGAGCTGATGCAAGTGTATCAAGGGATGGAGGAACAGATCCTTGCCTGTCACACATGTGGCTCATTGAGCAAATGCACACGCTGCATGGAGGGTAAAACCTCAACATCTGTTCCAGCGGCACATCAGAAGTCCCCCAGCACGGCTCGCGGTCTCTGGGAGACCCTCCCAAAAGTGCAGCGAGTCATCTGTTCAGAGCGTCTCTCACCTTCTGTCTCCTACACGGATGTCTTCTCGCCTCGTCTCCCCTCTCCCCGCACGCTCTCTCCTCCCCTTGCCCTTCTTTTTTAGCAACAGTGGAAGTGACATTTATTAATGGCAAATTTATGTGCATGACCGCCCCGAAACCTGAACTGTGCCTCGACCATCCCCGGAGACTGTCCGTCAATTCCTGTAACCATCAGAGCGCCAAATACTCCCTTTCAGGCCCCGTCGGCCCTGTGTGAGATGACTCCCAGTGATTTATAGGATTAAGAGCATTAGCAATTTCGCAGATTTACACTGGTATTGATACGGTGTAATATCTTCATGATTACCCCTCTCAGACAAGGGGATTTGCCCTATATTTCATAGATGTGAAATTGATTCACTGTCTTGCACTGTTTTTTTCTCCCAATAGACATGCACATTAGACACCTTAATGCTGCTTTGATTGAATATATGTAATTAACAACAAGCGGTGAGGTCAAACTAAAAACAACATTACCCACAAACAGGAAGTAAAACGGGTATTCAGGTTTGTCTTTTTAAAATTATGATGAAAGTGAGAGAAAAAAAAAATAACTTTGATCTTTCAGAAGACTGTTTATGGTTACCAACGAGATTCTCTTGTACATTCACTAATGTTTTATTCATCGTACTTTCCGGCCAAGACTACAAAATGCAGCTGTAAAGAAATGGTGCCACTTTAATTGCAGAGCCCATGGGAGTTGGTCGCCATAGCAACATTAAAGCAGTTGAATGAGAATTTATAGCAATGTTGGTGCATTTACGTCGACTTTTTCCCACCATCCAGACAGAACAACATGGATGCAGATATACTTCATTTGTTCTGTACTGACTCCATTCATACCACCACCCTTCATGATATCACAAAGGGCACAACTATTCCCCCTACTGCATGTGGTACTTTCCCAGTCTCTGGTTCCCTGACCCACAACGGGGTCAATGAGAAATTAAAAAAACTGAATGAAAATGACATGGTGTCATCTTCGACAGCTCACTATCATTTCAAGCTCACATCAATAACATCACTCGGTCAGGCTACTTTCACCTCCGTAATATTAACTGCCTTCGCCCCTCCCTCTCACCCAGCACCGCCACACTAGTCAACGCCCTGGTCACCTCTCGCTTGGACTACTGTAACTCCCTTCATAAACTCCAGCTGGTCCAAAATGCTGCTGCCCGCATCATCACCCAAACTCTTTCCATTCATCACATAACATCAGTTCTTCATAGACTCCACTGGCTTCCTATCCAACAGCGCATCAATTTTAAAATCTTAATCCTGACATTCAAGGCCCTCCATAGCCTGGCTCCTCCATACCTCACTCACCTCCTCCACATCCACACACCCGGCTGCATGCTCAGATCTGCCTCCTCTCTCACTCTCACTGTCCCTCCGGCCCGCATGGCCACCATGGATCCTGAGCCTTCAGCCGCTCTGCAATTTTAACATGGAATGTAAAGTGGCCTTGGGTGTGTGAAAGGCGCTAACAAATAAAATGTATTATTATTATCTATTGTTATGGCGCATGGAATCCAAAACGCTGAAAGGCTTAGGGAGAAACACTTAGAGTCACCATTACAAGTTTTTTGCAATGCTGATGAGTAAATATACTAACTTGGCATTATCTCTATCAAAAGCTCACATTGTGGATGTATTTCGAGGTGAAAAATCTTGAAACAGCAGACACAATAACGACTATGCTTTTCACAGCAGGAAGGTTTCTGTCCTTGACTCATACTCCACCACACAATAAAAAAAATAGACAAATTGAAAAATATCTTTACCAAAAGAATAACAGACGTGAATGCAGTGCCACACTTGTGGTGATCAAACCTATCATTCAGTGAAGCATGACTTTTTTCTGGTTTGCACTGAATTATATGTCTGATCACAGATTTATCAGAAGGAGATTGCGTAACCCATTCTATTAATTATTGTAACTCCAAACACACAGAGGCTGATTAGTTCGAGGACTCTGTGTTGTGTTGGCCACTAGTTTTATGAATGACCCACAGTAAGATAAATCACAGTTGTTGGCTACTTAGTAATCTTTTGAAAGGTGCCAGATTTGACCCTCAGGTGGGACAGTTTTCACCCACAGACCATATGTTTCACACTTTTTATATTTGCACTTTTGTGCATAAAATGAGGCCCCGAGCACAAAGTGTGTCCCTACAAACAGCACATGTTTCCAGAGGGGCCGTCCTGCTCGAGATGTAACTCCTGCCATAAAACAGCCTTTCAAAGAAGTCATGACAAGCCAGAATGACCTCAGCTCAGAAAAAAATGCTTTCACTCCGAAGGTTTGAAAGTGAAATGGGCTTTTATATCCAGAGATATACAGCAGGACACATAAACACACCCAGGCACTCAGCCACGTCCTGATATGTTTCCATGGCAATCCAGACTGGGATCGCATTGCATGCCCTAGCATTTGTTCGGTGCCCACTTGTGTGATGTTTGTGGGGTTTTTTTTATCACTAGTTACCATCTGAAAATAGAAACTAAGCCTTTACACTAGGGTATAGTGAGCTGAAATGATACACTAGGCCAAAAAATATTGCTGCTGATTGCACACCGCTGGTGATAAGAATGCGGGGCACGGTGGGAAGACTTCTCCCGAGCAGATGATGCCTGTTTACCTTCCTAAGATACTGTCTTTTCTTTCTTTGTTTCAGCAATGCTCAAAGTAATCCCAAATGTTTTTCCTCTGTTTTCAGGTCAGGCAACCAAGAAAACATATGTGAGTTACAACAACCTCAGGATCTGATCTGCTTGGAAACCAGTGCTGTTTGTCCTTCATCTGTGATTGCTGAAAAAAATAAAATAAAATAAAGGGAACGGAGCTGTAGAGGATCAGAGAAAGCCGGAGACAGGAGGGAGACTGCTGGCACCCCAGCACCACCTGCAGTACCTATGCACTCCAGGACTGTGGATAGCATCCAACCTTCATCCACACATGATGCATGAGTCCTGACAGAGACTAGCTTTAGGCCAGCGTGGTCAGGGCGGCCTCCCGAACCCTACTGTAGGTTTTAACGTCGTGTTGTGGCCCCTTTGTCTCTCTGCCAGAGAACAACTTGCCTGCTGAAAGGGGGTCACTGTGAACGAAGACAAAGACTTAAAAAAAAATTATAATTAAATAAAAAAAAAAAAGGACAGTGGATCTGCTTTTCAAGATATTTTCTTTTGAAATGTCATTAAAGCCATATTCTCTTGGGGTTCCCATTATCCGATTTCTGTTTTGTATTGTTTAGAAGTGATTTTCTTCTGTGCCTCTTTTTTTTTTTTTTCCTCTAAGTTCATTTAATTAACTTGAACAGCAAGCTCTGCCACATACAGTATTTTGTTTTAAAGAAATCAACTCAAATCAGTCCCAGATGATTATTGCGTTAGAGTGGGCATTGTAAGTATATTTTTTTTGTAAATATTTGAGAGTATTTTCATGTTTGGAGTACAAAAAAAATAAAAAATAGATATCCAGTCTTTGTTCAATTGGATTTGGATGGTTATGAAAAGCACCACAAAGTGTTCACTTTGCATGTGCCAATGTATGTCTGTTCTATTTGATGTAAACTTAAAAAAAGAGAAAAAAAAAACAACAAGAGAAATAAATTCTGAAAATGATACTGAGCTTCAGCATCCTTCTGCAGTTTGTTTTCTTTACTGGAACTGAACTTCACTGAATGACAGAATATGGCTTTAATCTGTTGTTGAACTGACCTCCCTTGTATCTGCAAGCATGTTTGTTTTATATAGTTTCGTACTGGGTATATTCTGCCTAATTATGGTGTGGAAAGCATTAATATTCAGAGCAATCATGCAAGTATGTTGTGATGTCTGTCAAATTATGATCATGTAATAAAAATCATTTTGTTATCTTTTATACAATTAAACCAGACAGCATATCATAGTTATTTATGTGCATGTGCATGTGCATGTGCATGTGCATGTGCATGTGCACGTGCATTTGCATGTGCATGTGCATGTGCATGTGCATGTGTGGTTCTGTTTTTGTGTGACTGGGCATGTTCATGCTTGGGAGCAGGAGAGAGGACAGCATGTTTAAGCTGTTGCATGAATAAGTAGAATTAATTCCGATGTAGTTTTTGGGCTCCTGTGAGCTCATGGAGATGGCCGGTGCTGGTTTTCTGCCTCATCCCATGACGGAGCATATTAGCGAGCTCACTGAGCAGTGCTGTTGCAGAGGAGATGAGACCCGGCAGAGGAGAGGATTTCCACTTGCTGACTCCTTTACTCACCCTTTGCTCTTTCTGTCTCATCCATTGTTTCTCTCGCTCGCTCGCTGTTGCCCCTTCCGAGCCTCCACCACCAATACCCTACATGAATAATATAACATGTCAGATCAATTTGTCCTGCTGATGACCAAGCCTTTACGAGCTAACCGCTCTTTATTCCTGTGCCTGCCTACGAGCATAATGTTACTATTTTCAATATTGATTATTATATAAAAACATGAGTAGGCCATGCATGAGAGAATTCTGCTTCTACACCCGTTAAGCGTCTCCCCCCAGGCTCTTACACGGGCAAATGATATATGGCCAGGAGATGCCGATTCCTCTTTTCTGCATGCGTTTTTTTTGTGCGTGAGAGAAAAGGGGGAAACGAGGCAATGATATCCTTCCCCACACAGGTTTTCTGTTGTTTCTCTTTCCATTTGTCTGGCATCCCTCTCTGCTCCTGTGGGACCAGATGGTCTTTACTTCTCATACACACAGTCTGTCATTTTGTGTTGCACACAGCCAAGAAAAATCCCACTTATACCCAATTAAGACTAGCCTCTCCCCACCAAATTAATTGCCTGTGTCAGTGTCTGTGTGCAAGTAATCAGGAGGGGCTGAACAGAGTTTAGATTTGCAGCTCAGCAAAAAAGAAAAGAAATACCAAACAGCTCAAGGAAAGGCTTTTTGGATCTTCATATGAGGCGGAAAGAAGATCACAGACCTTTGAAATGCAGAAGGGAGTTAAAAAGCAAGGCATGTCCAGGAATGTTTTTTTTACCTACCAAAAATAGTAAGCGGTATGGAGTGCTCCATATCAGAGCTCTCAAGACTCCTACGTAAGGGCCCACCTGCTCAGTATGCACCTGTTCTGTAGGCAGCACTTTCCTGCGAGAATCAAATGGAAAAACATCAAAGGGGGGGGAGACTAATCACAGTGGACTGAGAGCGCAGCACACTCCACCCACAGGGCTTCAATGTTTCAGACTTTAAGGACCCATCGGTCGCAGATTATTAGGCGTGGAACACTCGAAGCCGAACAATAGTTTTTATAGGCTCTTTAAAAATGTACACAGCCTTGCCAAGAGCTCTGGCTCCTAAGAGCTGTCTTCTACAAAGTTGTCAAAACTGTCCCCAGCATCTGAGAATTACAAGATCGCGTGACCCAATTTGGATGACAAGGTGACATAGCAGCTCAGTAAAATGTGCATTTCACTGCCGCATCTCGTGTGACATGTAAAAGTCGAAGCACCAAAAGACTCAGGCTTTCTACTATCTGAGTTTTCGTGTCACTTTGGTCCAGCTCCGCCTTTGAGGAAAGCCTTCTTTATCTTGTCAGAACTCCTGATGCGCTCTTTCACAGACAATTTACTGATGCTGAGTCTAGATTAGCTCTGTTTCATGGCTCCTGGGCCCTGGGCTCTCCTATCTCTCCATAAATGTCCAATTATCCAACTCCAGCCAGAGTGAAACCTTATCTGCTTCCAGTCACTGACCAACGGAGGTCTGATATAACATAGGACCAATGAAGACACCCTTCACTCTTCTGATTTTTGCCCTGCTGCTTCTCCAGCCTCTCTTCTGTATTTACAAGCATCTTGCACTCCCTCTGCTTCCCTGTTGTTCTCAAGAAAGCAGGTCAGTTACTGTTAACGGTGCTGTGTGACACAGAGATTTCATAATTAGTGGTACAGTAAGATAGCCACTGGTAAGACATGAATCACGACACCCACCCTCCGCACACAGGCACTAATTATCTTCTGAGGGAAGAGCATGTGCATGAATTTTGTGGCTCCACAGCTGAAGCATTATTTGTTTTCTCGCGAGTGTTACAAAGGAAAGATACAGTGCGTCTTATTCTGCTTGAATAAATTAGTCCGGGGTCAGTGGATGCCATTTCTTATCTGTGGGTCCACACAGCAACCCCTAGCCCCGTTCAGGCTGCAGTGTGTGTGTGTGTGTGTGTGTGTGTGTGTGTGCGTGTGCGTGTGCGTGTGCGTGTGCGTGTGCGTGTGCGTGTGCCACAGAATTATTGCATTTTTAATCAGCGGAAGAGACCAGGCATCATTCTCATCACATTAGTGTCTCCTGGTATTTATTCCCCTCCCTTTCTCTCTTTCTCTCGCTCGCTCTCTGCACTTTTACCCCTGGGGGGGAGTTGGGTGGGTGGAGAGAATACATTTGAAATTTGCTCCTATGACAGTTGTTAGAGATATGGATTCTGACAGTACACAATTAGCTCAGTCCCGTCCTTCATCTTCACTCGTGTTTGGCTCTGGGATTCAGTCTATGTTGTCTCTGTTGTACTTTCTGTTACCTTTTCCCTGTGAGCTCCACCCATCTCCTCGATACCGAGCCTTCTAATTCCAGCTAATGATTATTTGAAAATTTCATATCTGACTCCCTGGATTTAATTGGCGGCTGTGTTGTTAAGACGGCTGAGTGAGACGAATGCTCTTCAGAATTTGCAGCTGAGTAGGTGCACTAATCTGCCGCTTTTCCCCGATTTCCCCTGTCATAAGGAGGCATTCATGGAGAAAAGATGTATGAGAGCTGGCATACATCTTGTGAATATGTTGCATATTTGTTCTGCCGTGAATGTGTGAAAGATGCATCTCACTTTTAGACGCTCGCGTACTTGTACGGAAGAAAGTGGCACCGTTTTTTTCGCCTCTGAATCACAGCTCAGGTGGAGGGCACAAACAAAAGCCAGCAGCAGTTAAACCAAGGCAGATCATCTGAGCCTTAAACAGGAGTTGACAGAGATAAGAGTGCTGGCTGGCTGTGAAATTTATCTGGAGAGCTGAGCCCTTGATTTCAAGGCGCATGGCGTCAACAATGCACTTCCACATCCCACACATACCGCAGCTATTTCAAACAAAAGTCGACACTTAAACAGAAACAAAATACAAAGATGGAATTGAAGAATCGGAGAAGAATGATAGAAATCCAACTCAAACAATAAGGAATGGAGAACCCAAGAGTGACAAAGGCTGTTCTTTTTGTAATTTTATTAGCTCTTTCTTCTTGAGCCTCATCCTCATTCAAGAACATAAATCTCTCATGAGTCCACCTTTAAACGCATAAAACCCACAAGTTGTTCTTTGGTTATTGTGCAAGAACTGAACAGTGAAATGATTATAAATCAATCCAAAGACTGAATTAGAGTCTTACCTCATGAACTACATAACTGAGGATTGTGTGTCTCATTTTTCAGTTGGCGGTGGAGTGTGGAGCACTCTCCATTTGATTAAACTCTACCCAAAGGCTGCATCAATTATGTATCTTCACAATGGAGTTAATGGACTGCAATAGCAGTTGAAGATGACTTGACTAAATTTCCACATGACGTGGCAAGAAAAATATCACTTCAGTAATATAACCCTCCTGAACAGCTTGTCTGGAATGATAAAAGATCAGGTCTGCTTCTGGCATATTTAATAAAAACCACAGTTTCTTTTGTTAATTCTTCTGTGAATGGGTAAAACAATGTGCCCTGTGACAGAACCGTCTCCTCCAGGAGAGTGTGGAATATCCAACACACGCAGGCGAGCATGCAGCGGCACTCACACGTGCACCTGTGTGAGGTTTGCGAGTCTGCCGACTGTGCGTGTGCGCGATGAATGTCTCAGCTCAGCTTGCAATCCATCTACCTTATGATCCAGCTCCTATAATTCTGTTCTCTGGGGTTTCGGTCCCAGGAGTGGACCCTTACAGAGAACAGAAGGGGCCCGCCAAGCCCCAACTACACAGTCACTGACCCATCTGGCCATCAGGCCAGCGGGGAGGCCAAAGCTCTGCACACATCCTGTGCTAACATGAGCCTGGCAGATCACACAATGTGTGTAAACGCTAGAGATGGTGCATAGCAAGCGCATACTGTGCCTTCCTCATGTTTTATTTTGAGGTGTTGTGTGTTGTCTGGGCTGCATGTAATAACACGGGGCACAGGGTTTCCAGCTAAATGCATACCGCAGGCAGGAAAGTGCTGCCCGGAGCAGAAAGTGACAGCGATCCTGCTGCTGTGTCCTGTATAATTCAGAGCTGAAACAACATGTTGATTCTTATGTGATCTTCACAAGTGAGGCGGAGGGTTGCTCCGACACGACAACACACAGAGCAGGGGGTTTCAACCCTGACCTTAATGCTGCTGCTTCTCCTCTATGCTTAAATGCACAACCATGTAAATGTTTCTAAATGACCCCTCACACGACAAGTGTCTGCTGCTGCCCTCAGCCCCTGCAGTAAGCCGAGGCTTAACATGCTGCTCACACCATTAACGCTGTGCAAGGGGAAAATCTGTCATGTTTTCTCCCCTAGTTGGTTGTAAAACTTTACCTCCAACTTCTTAGCTTTGTCATGCCTCTACAAAATCCTCAGCGGCTGGGAAAGTGGTTCCTTCCATGACTGAAGACGAGGATTTCCAGCCCAGCACGGGAATGGATCCAATTTTTGAGATAAGGGGCGAAATGCAATTACTCCGCACTGTCTAAATCTGTGACTGAAGGATGGAGACTCATAGTTGTCCTAAGTTATCTCACTTTCTAATTATGAGTGTGACTTAAGTGAAAGCCAGGATGGATTTTTTTTTATTTTATTATTATTTTAGAGAGAATAAACCGAGGATCTCCTCTTTGCTGATGCACGGTTTGATATACTGGATCAAATGCATTAGTGATACTTTCATTGATTCAGATGAGCCCTCTCTCTCTCGCTCTCTCTCGCTCTCTCACACAAGATAATGAATTGAAACAAAAACAAATATCTAATAATAAGATCTTGTTGCTTGTACACGCACTATCTGATAAATGATAATTGCAGTTTGTTTTCCGTTTTCCACAGCTTAAGGCTACTTGTTATTTCTCTACAAAAGATATGACGGTCTCATGCAAAGGGCAATAATCAGACCCTGTGCCAAGGTGTGATGCTACTGCCATCTATTGATGCTGCAGGGACATCTGTCGTCTCCACGAGCTCGGCATGCAACAGAGGCTCAAAGCCTCACCGGTCGCTCTCAAAATGTAAGATCTGCACAGCGAGTCTACACATGACACAGTGCAGTTGTGAACAGATTTGGTGCTCGGTGCTCAGGATGAGGAGGAAGCTCACCGTCCCACTGCTGAACAGCCACTCGCGTGGACTTACTCCAGTCTCTCACAAGATGGCGCTGCATGCATTGTGGATGGGAGGAGAAGCTGCAGCTGGGAGCTGAGGTGGAGGAGCAGACTTCACTACACAAGGAGTGCACCAGTCGCAGACACACTGTACAGCATGTTTTCCTTCACGGCTTCAAGATTTTCCGAGGAGGATACAAGGGCATGCACATCATTAATACAAAACCCCTACCTGCTGAGTCATTACATATAGGTTGCTACTGTTGTTACAGTAAAGGTTTGCAAAACATATTTTATGATTTTCATAATTCTCCATTACACCTACAACGAATTGAGTTTTTTTTTTTTTTTTTAAGTGTTTGAATAAAGTTATTCATAGTTTTACCCTTCAATTGTTTTGTTTTATTAAGATTTCTAATCAAAAACGTTCGTGAATAAATGATTATTTTGGGTTGTGAAAGGAAAACAACCCACACATGCACAGGGAGCACATGCAAACTCCTCCTAGAAAAAAAGACCTTCAAACCTAAACTCAAACCTGCAATCTTTTGTCATTTGAGTTGATGGTGAGATTAGGAACCATCCATCCATCTTTACCGTCTCTTCCACTTTAGGCCATTTTCAACCAGTTTAGGGCAAAAAGTATAGATCTCAAACTGACATTGACCTACATGATCCATCAAAATTCATTGTGATTGCAAGGAGAAACACATGCAGGCACAGAGGGAACATGCAAACTCCACATAAAAAAAAAAGTGTGGGGAAACTGAAATGATATTAATAATGGTGACATAAGCAACTATGTCTGTACTGCAACAATAACATTGACGATAATAGCAAATCTCTAAAATACAACTACAGTCTACAGCAGGACTGTCAAACACACTTTAGTTCAGGGGCAACATGCAGCACAATTGAATCATGTATGGGCTGGACCGGTAATATAGTGGCATACTAACCTTTGCAGTTAAACTTTAAAGTTATTCTGTGCTGTAGCGCAGAGTATAACTGATGAAAACGTCTATTGTTTAGAGAAACCCCAAAAATGACTACAATCTCAACATAAATTCATTGTTAAAATCTTCTGATGCAAAATACAGACTAATCTCCAGAATGTAGCTGTTGCATTATGGGTGTTTTTAGAAGCTCGCCCTGACTGACCCCTGAGGCCGTCTTTCATGGCAGCATCATCGACATCTCAGCTCGGGTCTCGGTGTTGCGCTATTCTTAAGACGTTTGTTAAAAAAATTCTACAATTTGTTTGGTGGTTTGGCGGCCGGATTGGAGCCTCTTATGTTTGACACCCCTGGTCTACAGGAAGACGTCTAATTTATAATGCATTAAAACTGTTAATGTGCATTTAAAAGTGGAATAAATGAAACAGATTGCTGGTATAGTCGTTTTACAGGGTCTTTAAAGTAGAATTAAAAAGTAGATGAACTGACATAAATTTCACAGTTGAATAATCCATTATCACTGAATATGAAAAGGTGTTTTTGTTACTCACTACAGGACCTCATTTTTCTGTGGAAAATAAGCTGGAAAAAGGCCTGTCTACAATAATAGTTAAGAAAATAAAAGAGCATCTGACAGACGCACTATAGCCACAAGAGAGCCGTCAGTCTGAACCCAGCTAGCCACAAGCACTTACATTTCATTAATCACAGAAAAAAGGTTGCCGTTTCCATTTTGCATAATGTTTTCAGAAAAAAAATTGGTTTTTTGATTCTTTTTTTTTGTTCTATTATGAATTTAAAAGATAGTGGTGGTAACAATGAAGTGATGTCCCAGCACACCCGGTAGAATCTAATATCTTAATATGCAAAAAAAAATTTTAATAGATCACCTGTAATAAAACATTAAACATATTCCCCTGAAAATGATCCTCCGCCGTTGTATGCATTTGTCTTTGTGCTTTTAGCTCAGGGGTCTGTAACCTTCATGACCAAAAGAGCCATTTTTGTGAATTTCCACCAAATCAAATTTACGCGGAGCAGCAAAACACATTTAACCTTTAAAGCGAGGCCGACACAGCTTCTAAAGATTCATATATTCTGCAGTTTTGACACACATACACAAACAGTGTCTGATGTTGCATTGATGACGTTTCAGTCACAATTTTAGGATGGTAAACGTTTCTTTCCATTTTCTGCTATTTTTATACCGGATTTTAGTGGTTTCATCCTTCTTTTCCTCCATTTTTCATACAATTTGGATAATTAGAATAGAATAGGAATACTTTATTAATCCCAGAGAAATTCCTTTAACCTCTGCTTCACACAGACTAAATAGAAATAAAGTGGAATATCAAATAAATTAAACTGGATAAAAATGAAATAAGTAAATTCAAATAACATGTACACGCTTAAACAGTGACTAAGAACAGAAAAGATTAAATTAACTAAAATACAACCAACACTGTTTAAAGGAAGGAGGACATTTCAACCGTTTGATCTCTTTTCTAAACAGTTTTGCTTGTTTTGTTTTTTTCCCCATTTTTAAGCTGATTTTCCAGTTTAGAAATTCAAGTCATTTTGGCTTTTTTGTTTCCCCCCCCCCATTTTCATTATTGTGCCTTTTTTATGGCCTTTTTTTTATCCAAGAGATAAAAGCCATTTTGAATATATCTGCGGTATTTAAATATAATAAGAATAAGAAGAAATGTTTATTGAGGCATAATTAAGTGAAAGCTTCATGGAGCTCCAACAAATGGACCAAAGAGCCACGTGTGGCGCCAGAGCCGCAGGTTTCAGACCTCTGCTTTAGCCTAATGAGAACGAGTGCCACATTTCTCTGGCGATCTAATGAGGCCCATTACTGAATACTGATCTGTCCACATCGTCACCTCGCTGCCTCCTCCAGCATTAGAGCGCACACGATCATTTGTGTCTTTAACAATAAGCAGAAAACTTTGTCAATAATACAGTGGAAATAATTTGCCTCCTGTCGGCAATAAGAGCCCAGCCTGGCATGACTACAAGTCTAATTAGAATTAGTTATGACCCCAGGAACTGTAAAGACACTTACAAAACACCAGTTTTGATTAGTGTATTCTGGACGTGGTTGGAATAGCAGAGCGATGGCAGGTGCTGCTGAAATACTGAACGTGCTCACGGTGAAATAATCATACAGCAAAGCACTGGCATGGCGCCGCATCCCTGTTTAGTATGCTCATGTATATCAGGAAAGAAGATTATGTTTTCATTGTGGATTGTTTGTCATGAGGATTATTTGCCCTCCAAAAAAATAATAATAAAGAGTGGAGGGGTGTCGCATGGGAACAAAGGAGTTAATACTTCCCAGAGGACAGATTTTAACCTTCATCAATTCTGTGGGGTCTGTTAAAAGTCCATCCATCCATCTCCTATGTTGTTTTCATCAACCACTGCACTCGACATGCAACACTGTGCAAACTTGCGCCGCACCGCTGTGAACTTGTTCCAGCTAACAGGTTTCCAGCCCATCACAGAAGTGAAGTCCTGAATGCACGGGGCATGGAAACAGGATTTCTCTGGTGGGGCGATTTATGTCATGAGGATAAAGACGTAAAATATGGTGCAGCCCTTCTGCAAACCACATAAAAGTAAACTTTGCAGAAGTCAGTGCTGTGTTTATGGTAGACACAGAGTTGGAAAGGTTTTCAAACGTCCATCAGACACATCAGCAGCTGAAAGGTCAGTTCTTCTCACCGAGCCCCACAAGGTTATACATTTTTCATCATCACATACATTAACTTTCTCTTTCAATACATTATTAATAAGCACAAGGAGGGGCAGGTTGGTGAAGTGAGAGATTGGCAGGGCATAAAATAGCCTCAGCTCCACCTCCCGATGCACCATCACACTAACTGCTCGCTGTTATTGATCAGCAAAGCTCCATTTGGAGATTCAAACTACTTAACTGCTGGTATGGCATTTGGAGAAAACTTCCCTGGGTATTTATAGCAAACACATGGCTCACAACAGTGTGCCAGACTCTACACAACTTTTGCAGCAAGATTCTGATGCATTCAGTGGTTTTGTGCAATTTAGCAAATACACTCCATGCATTTTTTTTTTTTCCCCAAAGTTTACAGAAGATCACGACCTGGAACGAGCACACATGAAACCTGGAATTTTAAAGCTACACATGGACGCTTTTATTCAGACTTTAAACTTGGGAGTTTAGTGGCTACCTGGATACTCTTAGATCTGAGCAACACTCTTGGAAACATACCCGGCTCTTTACCAACAGACCCAGATTCTTCAATCCAGACCTGGAAGTAGGAGATTTAATATTTAAACAAAACTTTTGAACTTTAAATCCAAAACCTGGATTATTTCAGAGACACTCACACTCTTTGATATGGACATTAACTCTTTTTTTTTTTTTTTTTTTACAGCAACCTGGGCTGTTGGAAGCAGTCTCAGACTATTCAAGGTGCAGGTCGACTCTCTGAAGTGACCACATACTCTTGAAAATAAGCCTCAACTTTAAAGAAGTCCAAAGGTTGTATTAAAAACACAAAACGTAACCTACTAAATGTTTTAGCGGCACGTTAAAGGGTTAAGTAGTTTTCTAGTATATGTACTTGCATATCTATTTGTCAGACATTCCTCACATTCCCAGAACCCATTCTTTGTTTCCTTTTACAGATAACGACTGTGAGAGTCAACCATGACGTACTGTCAAGATGTGAGATCTCTTTGTGACCCATTTAGATTCCCCCATGAACAGGAGATCATTAGCAAAAACAGAAGGAAATCTATTTTTCTTCTTGCTAGAATCAGCGGACTGTAACAGTCGTGAAGATTTTGATAGGAACCTGCCGGTTTCTGATCTGGGACCTTCTCACCAAGAGGCCATTGTGCTGCCTGATTTCCCATCTACAATCTCATTGGCCCAGATAGGGGGCATCTCAAACCAAACTGAATCAGGTCAGCTGGACTTGGTCATGTGATAAAAGGGCAAAACGTCCGACACCAAGTCCGGATGGCATGATTTAATTTGCTTCTTTAAAATAATTCAAAAGGTTTGAGCCAATCTGCCGCTGCCTTGAATGTCATACCTCCCAGTGTTACAGCTGTTTAGTCAACATTAGATCTCACATGTAGGCAGCGGCTGGCAGGTAACAATGGCCTCAGGTCAATAACAGTCTGGGGTTACGTCACATATTTACCCAACAGAGGGGGAAATGTCTGCAGTCTGTCTACACACAAACAATCGGTGCTGTTTTTAATCACAGTCGACGTTTGTGCAAAACACTGATTTGATAAGCGGTGTCACTAATATCCTCTGTAAATGAGTCAAGACGCCCACAGTTGGATGGTTATTTGCTAGCTGATAAACAATTATTAGCTCCAATCTGCAACATAGCCCACTTCATAATTACCAATTACGAGGTATAATAAAGACCGAGACAAGGGCAACGTGGATAACAAAGTTAGAGCTCTGCCAATAAGGGATTTCAAAATGTAGTTGTTGGTATTCACATGTGCTCGACAGAAACTGATACTTTGACTTTCATGGACTCTGAAATCTTACAGTCGAAGAGTTAGGGCTTCTTTTTTTTTTTCCCCCCTTCGCACAGAAGCTCAAAGATTTTTATTTCCTGGGACTGTGTGAAAACAAATCAAATACCTAGTTTAGTCATTTGAAGGGAGGATTTTATGAGCTCTGCAAGATGTCACCAAATGAAAGTGAGTTTGACCTTTCTTGAATATGCCATTATAAGAAGCTCAGAGCAGATATTCGTCACACTTATTGATATTTCTCCAAAAGATGTAGGAGTGTAGAGCCAAGGGAAAAAAGAAAAGAAAAAAGAAGTGCCCATCTAAACGGTAAAGAAGGCAGTTCTCTTATTAGAGCACCCATTTGCCCGAAACAGGGCTGCCTGCAGTGGATCTTGTGTACCGCAAGTGTGGCAGACTGTTCAAATCAGGTGGTACAATAAAAGAAACATAGTTCAGGACACCTTAAAATAATAATTAAAAAAAAACAAAAAAAAACAGGCCATCCAGATCTTGTAATCCCATCCGACACATCGCATTTACTGTAGTGTGTATTCCAATTTCTCCAGCTCATGTGTTGTTTTAATAAATGAGACTTTACACCATTGTTGAGGCTTTACAAATAGTATTACATTTTATTAATATATTTTCATAAAACAAGTTTAAGACTGTATCAAAAACTCAGTAAAAACATTAGATTTTTAACCATTTTTTCTTATGGTGATAGATATGAAATGTACATAATTCACATGTTGTGGTTTATTTGTTCCCCCATCACATTGAGATAATGCTTTCATTTGTTGTGATGGGCAAGTAAATGTTCTTTTATACCCTCACAAACTATAAACTCTTTTTTTTTCTTTTTTCTTTTTTTTTTTTAAATGATTGTGATCATAAATCTAGACATACAATTAAAAAATAAAATCATTTCCCACTCTGGCCCTCCCTTTCCACCCCGACTGGTTTTACTGATAAAACACTAACATTATGGAGTCATTTAATTTCACAGGCACACAATTATGTACATCCCCTCGTCCCCATGCCTCATGTGAACTGACAACAGACGGTGCACTGAAAACGGCAGTGCAGCCGCTGGAGGCAGAGCAGTGATGATACAGTACCAAGCCCACCCACCCATCAGACCAAGAAAACCACCCCAACATAAGACAGTGGATCCACCTTATTGGCAATGTCTCCGTTCCTCAGCCTGCTGTGAACCACAACACTCTAATGGCCTCTTTGTTATTGTTGCATCAACCTAAGGTTACCCCCTGACCCCGGACATCACCTTGGCCAAAGCAAAACCAGACATCTCACAGGCAGGTTTTAGTGGCACGCATTAACCAAAAGAAAAGAGAAACAAAACAAAAAAACTCAATTAGGCTACATCTACAACAGGCGTGGTCAGTGTAATGTCCTTTGTGATCAAGTACCAGAGGAATTTCAGTCATGTGGTGAGTTCAAGGATACAAAATATTTTTTTTTTCCCCGTTACCTCCTTATTGGACTACCACTTAATGCTTTCAATTCTGCGCAAGACACATAGTGCAAGGTTTAACAAGAATTTGCATAAGTGCAAGGTTTGCATGTTATTGTCGAGGGGGAGCAAAGCATAGAAGAGAACAGAGAAAGATCAATGTCTAAGAAACAAACTGATTTCTGTGTAAATAAAATGCTCCATGCTCAGTTTGGCATTTGTATTTCATTCCCCTCTAGAAATAACAGGTGCAAAATCTTAGTAAACCTAGCCGAAGGACAGATAAGAGTGATATAGAACTCATAAAGATTAACACTGTGAGGGAGAGCCTCGAGTCTGTTGTCATGGTGACATCTGCTCGAAGGCCCTGTGGGCTCCAGTCTTTCCTGCTTCGTTATTATTTTCTATACAATAGAAATAGTACATCGTTGAAGATAAAATTGACTCCTCGTGGCAAAAACAGACAAAAAAAAGGAATATGCAAGAAGTCAAAAGCAGATCTGAAGGACAGAAAAATAAGAGTGCTGGAATCACAAAATGTTTTTTTTATCCATTTGCTCTGTGCCAGTAGTAGAGTTGTACGATAGTCTTATCCATGATGGTCAAATATATGTGTATGGTTGCCTGCTCCTCTATAAAGTCAAAGCCGTTTCATTGAACACATGTAAAATTACTCCTGTAGTGTAGTTTGTGACAAGCATCCCTACATTGCACCTGCTTTCCAATCTGAAAAGCACCAGTGTGCGTTAGGGAGGCACGTAGGGGGGTGGTGACCGGTACGAGGTCATGTTCTTGGGGCGAGAGCCCTTCCCTTCAATGGGGACAGTAAATGGTGGTGGGGGCTGGTAAGGGGGAGCATTTGGATCGTCATCTTGATAAACCGAGTACTCCTCCAGCAGATCCTGGTTGAGCAGGGTACTGTGGGGGCCGGCCATGTTAGGGTACTCTGGAGGGGGGAGAGGGGGCTTCTCTTCCTGAAGGATAAGAGGGATGCTGGAGGATGGGGGCGATTTCGAGTCATCCAACTCATCAGCAAATATTATAGGAACTCCTTTCTTGATGAAGGTGGCTTGCTCCTCAATGGTCATTTTACCTTTGCGCTTCTTGCGGTAGCAGACCATAGCGATGATCCCAGCTATGAGCAGCAGGGCGGCGACCACAACAGCAGGAATGACCGTGTGCAAATAAACATCATCACTGCTACTGCGGCCCGTCCCAGGTGAAGGTGTAACTGTGGGAAGGACAGGTGGTGGTACCTCTCCAGGTGGGATGAAGATGTAGCTCTGGCATTTATTAGTACCACGGATCATAATGTTAATAGGCTTAAATTCAGGCTCCATGGCTTTGATGAAGGCTAGTTTAGGTGTTCCTTGTGGATCTGAGATCCTGTTGCTCATAGCTGTTATCTGTTCTTTAGGACAGGGACTCTGCTGCAGACTGTTATTGGTCCATTCCACTATGATGGAGCCCTTTGTGATGCTTCTCAGCGTCACTGTGCTGCTGTTGCGATCCCCAAGAGCATAAGCCAACTTTTTGGTCAATAGAATCTTCTTATGAACATCGTTGCTTAAAGTTTTAGGGTCACCATGGAAACGAGCAGTAAATATAACTGATGGCTTGTCATTTGTAGACCAGCGGTTGACTCGAACCTCAAATGCGTCCATGATGCTCTTTCCACCCTTATCAGTAGCCAACATGAAGTACTCGTGATTCCCCTCATGCTCCTCATCTGGAAGGCCGTACAAAAGCTGGATAGTGCTGTTGAATTGAATCCACGATGTTTCACTCACTGCTTCTTTGGGGGTTCTCTTCAAAGTCAAACGCAGCTTGTCTGTGGTTCCATCCTCTTTGTCGTAGAAGGCGTCAGATGCAATTTTCACCTCAAAGTAGGTGCCAACCCATGCAGTCACCTGATCGATCGGGTTACGAATCTCTGGATTCTGATTCAAATCTGGAGCCAGGGACAGAGGAGTTGTACGCTTTGTTGGCTTAGCAGTGGTGGACTTTGGTTCCCGAGGAGATGGGGTGGTAGTTCTGGTTTTCTTGGGTTTCCTAGTGGAAGTCGGTCTGGGTCTCTTGGTGGTGCTTGGTGGCGTTGGCACAGCAGTTGCCTCCACAAATGTAGGACGAGTCATAGTAGGCTGAATAGGGATGGTACTTGTAGTTCCGAGTACTCTGGTAGGTTGAGGAGGTCCCAAGACAGGTGTGTGGGCAATCTGATCCCTGACCCTCATTGTGGGCTTTACTGGAAGAGGCAGAGGACCTCTGACAGGGGGAGCAGAGTGGTCGGTTGCTGGGGCAATAGAGGGTGAAGTTGGAGTGGGAACAATACGTGAATGGGGCTCTTGGTGGACAGTTGGAGGAAGCAGGGAGGGAACTGGGGTAGGAGTATTATACAACTGCCGTCTGACTCGTTTCACTCCATGAGGTTTCTTATTGACAATGTGCCAGCCAACCACAGGGTATCCCAGCCTGGCTGACATGTTCCCATCCTTCGCAGAGGTCTGGACGCTGCTAATGTCGGGGATGCTGCCCTGATCGAGTGCACATCCAACTTTCCATGACAATAGTGCCCCGTTCTCCACTACCTTCTTAGCATTTCCAGGTCCCGCCATGAAAGCAGACATGTCAAATAGACGGTTGTTGACAACTGGGACCACCCTCATATGTTCCAGGGGCACATGGGAGAATTTTGTCATAATACTCAGTAACCTGACCCGCTGTTCTGCATCCATCTTTGTCAAGTCGGCATCCAGGATGACAGTGAGGACAGTGACAGGCTCCTCAGAGCCACAGGTAAAAGGCTGTAGGCCATTGATGTCAGATTGTAGAGAGAGCAGGGCCGGCTCAGTATCTGCTCGTTCTTCTGGGTATACTTCAATAGAGAAGACTGTACTGGGGAGCGCTTGGCTGCCGGTCTTCTCAGTTATCCCTTCACCTGACACCATTATATGATACACGCCTTTATCTTGCTCCAGAGCCAAACCTCTGAGAATGCAGTTTTCTCTATCCCAGTACAGCCAGGATGGTAAAGTCTCCTTTCCCATTTCGGTGAGCTTGAGAGAGGAAAGAGAGAAACACCATTACTGCTTTAAACTAGACAGATAAGATTAAAGTAGTAACAAAATGACTGATCTGAAGACAAATGGTGACAAGACATGTTGCAACAAGTTAGAGAGACTTCAGTGAAGCACTCCGTGAAGTGTATGACACCCAGAATTTATGACTTAAAATGCAGAATCACAGGTACATCTTCAAATATGAACGAGAAGAAAATTGGTTCGTTTGAATCAATTATACATTTAACCTTATTCATTTTCTGTCTTGGAGAGCAAGTGCAAGATTGCCTCGAAAAACCTCGCACAATAAATAAGAATTCAAAGCATGAACACATGAAATATCTTGAGAAAGCACAGCAATGCTTTCACTATCTCCCCTACCCTCCTTCCCCCACCCCCACCCCTCCCAAATCCATTCAGTTTATCAAATCTTGCCAAATATGAACAGGAAGCAGAGTGAGCTTCTATTCATAATAACGACTGTGCGAGTCATCACTCATCATTTTGAGTTATTACTGTATGACAGGATATCATTCTGCATCACCACTTGGGCCAATAATAATCTCATCTCATTCATAAGTCTGACTGGAACAAATTGCAACACAGTCAGCTTCTATCAGCAGTGATACAGTGATCAAAACTGAGCAGATAAATACAACATATGATGTATTTCTGCAGTAATAGACGATAGTTTGGCTCTCGCCTTCACCGTGGCCTACAGAGGAGACAAAACAAAAGTTTTTTTTTTATATATATACCTTCTCAGGACTGATTCTGTCAAGAATTGTTTTTTGAATTCTGTAGAGTTTTAAATGCGGGATGTATTTCCTTGAACCCACATTATATCTACAACAGAGACAACACATCAGATCCAAAAGGAAAAAACATTTTACCATATCATGAAACAATATTACCTCATTTTAGATTTGCTCACAATAACACATCTCAAAGTTGAGACTGTTTTATCACTATGTATCAGTTTCTCCTTTAATAGAAAATATTCTGAGGGCCAATAATTGTCTAGTTTTACTCCTGTATGACGGAGGATTCCTGCGGCTAAAGTTTGTTTTATGACGAGTTGAATGCTGTAATCACTCTTTCCACTGTAAAGCCATGCTGTTGTGACATCTATATGACATATAAAGTACATCTTCCTGCACCGTCTCGTTGAAGTATGTAAAGCCTATATTTTGACGGCGCCTCTCCAGATGTTTACGAGGCCTTCCCCTTCATCTCCACTGACGCAACCCGACATCAGAGATGCTAGTCTTTGACATGTGTGTTAACAGTAATGCAGTATGGCCGCTCTCCTCTTTCAGAACGGTTTATTATTTAGCCTTGGTCAATTTCAAATGAGCATTTGCCCGGTAAAGACTCAGTTGAATTGTGCCTACATACAGCTTCTTCTTTGCTACAGGCTGAATTTGTATTTGTGGATTGAAATGCAAACTGTATAATGATTTTTGGAAGTGATCTTGAGCTCATACAGGAGTTTCTGTATAATATTGTGTCTCTGTTTGAGACAGTTTAACCACTGCGAGCACCTAAATGTTAACTTTGGTTTTGCCACTTGTACATAATAGTTAGAAAAGTATTTACAAACTAATGTTAAAGAGCATTTTTTCCATATGTTGTATCACAATATTTGGACATAGTTATATGGATATTTGTGAGTGTCTGTGCACTCTGACACACTGTTTTTATGTTACAGACTTATTTTCTTATTCCATCACTATATCTTGAGTTTTGTTTGTGTTGCTTCAACTTTTCTTGAGGACATAGCATCAAATTAGAAACAAGCCAATATTTCTAAATGATAAAATGTCAACCAGTTCAGCCTAGTAATTGTTTGGTTGTGTCAAATTTACTTACATGAAAATGACAACCCATATGCGCAGGCCCGTGAGGAACCTTTAACTGGAACACCTGGCCCACGATCGCAGAGGAGTCAGGGATGCCAGTGTGCACTCCCCCATTCTTTGCAGAGCTATCTGGGACAACTGCAGGCGGCCCTTCGCCAACTGAGGATGCTGCGGCGTGGAGCTCAGAGAGCACAGAGGACTGCATGGAGGCCTCCAGCTCCACAGGTAGCATCTCGGGTATCATCTCCACCAGCGTCTCTTGCTGCTCCGGCATAGCACCATGCACCAGGGCAGCAAGCAGTCCTATTACTAAAGGGACAGTCCTGCATGAAAGAAGCCGGCTTCTTCCAGGATTCCCACCCCTCATGTCTCTCGGTTTACAGTGCATAGCAGTAGGCCTTTGGGCTGCCCAGCAGATGTCGATGAACAACTGGAGAGGCCTCATGCACTTAAGTCAGTCTGATAATATGCTTGTGGGTCAGACCCCCTAATGATTGGCTATGCTCACAAATGCACCGGTTTCTCTTTGTTGTCCTCTGCGATCCATGAAGAGATGTCTGGCAGCCTGTTAGACAGCCATGTCAGCCCGCTGTGGGAGGAACAGAAAAAGAAACAAACAAGTGTCACTCACAGTTCTACATATCAGCTCAAACATGCAAGCAGTGCTGCTGAGAACATTCCCGTCACTGCAGCCAGTTCATACTCAGCGGCTTCCTCAACTCTCTCCACCGTAGTACTATCACTGGGTACTATACATTACGCTCTAACTGGAGACTGCATTACGCAACTAACATCATAATATGGGAGTGTATGGCACTACAACAGGATATGAAGCAGCATTATAGTGAGGCATTTAAACTTCCTTTGCCTTTTCCAGACCTGATACTGAAACACACTGTTCGTAAGGGTAAAACTAACCTTAATTTATGAAACAACACAGACATTTTACTGACATGAATATCCAAATCTGATAAATACAATTATTTTCCCAAGGGGCTAAAATTATTCACATCATATATCTTTGTTTGACTCATAGAGCAACACAACAGCCTACATGTCTCATTCAATCTGCTGTCCCCAGAGGACCTGTTTGAAATGAAACTTAAAATTAACGACATATTACAGAGCAAATGTACAACAAAACAAATGCACACAAACTACCTCAGCAAATTTCTGCCAATCAAATCATTCAGTTTGTGCCAACAAGCCTAAAATGTGGTTTCCTGATTTTTATAGACATTAAATATACAGCCAAGCACCACTAAAGCTGTCAGTGATGATGCAAATTGACAATAATTTACAAGTTTGTATAAATCATTGTCTTGAGATATTAAGTGCCTGACATCTCAATTTACGACTCAATCCTGAGTAAACTATTATCATACGGGGGGGGGGGGGGGGGGGGGGGGGCTCAGACAGGAAAAGGGGCTTGTTTGTAAGAACTAATAATGAAACACCAGCTCCCAAAACACAAATACAATTTTCTAAATGTTAAACAGCAAAGCATCACCTGCAAACACATATTACTGCTTAGTTATGCCAACGCCATTAAACATTTCATCTCCTGTTTTGATTGCAAGCTGTTTTGAACGTTTAATCGAATAAACATTGTTTGGAAACACAAAGGAAGAAAGGGCACAATGATTGCCGACTGATTTCCATTTTTTTTGTCGTGGCATTTGGAGTTGTAGTGATTCTCATGAGATGCGGCAGTGTTGGGGGTTGTTAGTCCTGGTTGTAAGTTTTAATTAGGTGCCCTGGGGGTTGGATTAGAGTATCCATTGTGCTGACCTAGCCAACCCCAATCCTGTAGCACTCAAACGGGCATCAGTGGGTCGGCCATTTGCCTGGAATCCAAATGCCCGGCTGCTACGAGGCTGTGACGTCAACCAAGCGCTCTAAAAAGATGTCATTCACGAGAAAGCCTGTAGCTCGATCTCTGCCATGAAATCAGCCTATTTAGACTGAAACTGTCCATCTAAGAATGTTTTATGCCGTTTGAAGTAACCCTTGTAATATTTGGACGATTCATGAGAGAGACGGACAGTTAAAAACTGCAACGGAGAGGAGATCTCTGAGGAACCGACACAAATAACAAGACAGACATGAATATTGTTTAGTTCACATAGGTGCGAACACACACTTAGCCCTGGAGTTTTAGAGTAAGCCGTTAATTTTAATGAATGTAATCAGAGCGAGTCATTAAAGAAATCCATCATGCATGAAACTATATAGTTCACCGGTAAACTGTACGTCTCCAAATGCGCCGGCAAATAAATCTCTCAGCGACTCATTCTCTCTTTAACTGCTGCCACAATTAATTCCATAAACTTTGTTTAAGCCTGGACAACATCAAGAAAAATTACCATTCCAATCTAAATCCTAACAATAACACAATCGCTGCAGCTCTGACGTCTGACATTCAAACATCTGCTTTATCTCTGCACCAATGGGGAAATTACATCAAGTAGCTGAAAAACCAGGACACAATCCAAAAACGGCTCGATTCACTTTGACTTCCTACTGCATGAGGCTGTTTTTGTCAACTGCTGAAATCTATTTAATAAGGCTTGTTTGCGATTGGGGTATTCTGAGGGAGCGTATTAAAACAGCTGAATGACTGGATTTTCCCTGCTGGAAAGATCCTCAATAGATAACAGTGTTTGCAGGTGGGAGTCATCAGTATCTCTGTGGGCACTCAAAGAGTAATTCCTGCTGATTATGTGCAGACCTACATTCAGCAATTCATATGGGTGTATAGTTGTATGTAGTTGATCTTATTTTTTCTAAATCAGAACATCCCAAAAACACCACAAATCATCCACAATTTCTATTTACAGTGATGAAACATCTGTTCCCAAATTATGTTGTAAATAACAAGGAGGAAGCCTAAATTAGATGTAATCCTTGTATTGGCCAATGGCTATATTTGGCAACTTCCTCATTTTATTCCCATTGCTTCGAAATTAACCACAAGTCAATAACAATCACTGAATACATGATTAAAAAGCTTTGCAGTACACCGAGAAAGATGGTGGGTTTGAGAATTTATGAAAATGTCTGTTAATCACAAAAACACTTATGTTAAGTATCTCTTGACCGCTTTAGAATAGAATAGAAGTACTTTATCAATCCCAGAGGGAGATTCTTTGTCGCATTGCTCCACACTGAATAAATAAAATAGAAAGTTACCTATCAAATGAGACTGGCTGAAAATTAAACAAGTTATATTAAATATCAATATGTACAGGTTTAAGGGGTGTTATAGTCTATATGGAAACAGTTTCAATACTATTAAAAATTGATACTTAAATAATTACATCTGTAGGACTTCAGTAGTGTCTTACCTTTCAAAAAAATTCAACAAGAATCGCATCATCTGACAAGTCATAATAGTGAGGGGGAAAAAATAATTATCTTTCCATAAAACCAGAGGGTTGATTATCTCAATAAATGCTGTATAAAAAATGTAATCTTGGGAGAGTGGCAACAATTGTGTGTTGACTTGACAATATCTCCCTTTAAAGAAAAGTCAATAGCACTGTAGCGGTTTACGTCACCGTATTGCTCCATCTCAATGATTTCTGTGGGCTTTCCAGCAAAGCGTTAACAAGACTTCTGTTAACCTATAATTGCTACCACCGACTGACTTCTGTTAGGTTTCAGTACACTCCCAACAATAAGCACATATTACTTAATATGGTGTTTGTAAAAGCTCTGCAGTCATGTACAGCTCAGCCGGAGATGCTGAGACAGGCTGGCCCATTCCTCTCTCACAAAAACATGATTCATCCCTGCCCATAGTTCCACATACAAAAGGCAGTTTGAGTTCATTACTAGTCTGCCAGGAAACTCTGTGCTGCAACACCTCATGTCGGTGACTAATGAAACATGGAGGCTACAGTCTTCGGGGCAACACAAACAAGTATTCTGCATATACATTTTGTTCTCCTCACACAGTAAATCTCAGTGTAACTAGACTGCACGCTGGAGGAAACAATGATACAAACTATTCAGGACGACGATTCAATGAAACAACGCATGGAAATGTAAGGAGGTTTCAACTATAAATAAACTTTAGTCTCAACAATAATGACACAAAAGGATCTGCCTTTGTAATTTAATGTGTGCCACCCACTCACACAACGCACAAAGAGTATACTGACTCACGTCTCACCTATCCTATTAACTAGAGCGAGACAGGAACCCTATCTAGGATTTTCATCTGGTGAGTCGGTTCACTGGGATTTCTACCCCCATGCCCCCTTCGCACTGAAAAATATCTTGCAAGACACACGCATCTTCAAAAACCAACAATATGCAAGCTGAACAAATCCGTTGTTCGATTCATGTAGTCTCGTGTTTAAATGTAGAACATTAACATGAAAATAGGTTTTTAGCCATAAGCGTGATTTCATTGAGGAGCAGTAGCACTCACCTCAGGCTGTTGCCACACACACGAGAAAAAAACAACAACATCCCAGCATCAAAGTCAGCTCTCCACAATGTGGCCTAGATTTTATCATGTTCTCGTTTCGCCGTGTGAGTAATTCAAGTCAAACAACATCTCATTAAGAAACATAAAAAGCTTTCAATATGTTGACACGCTCCAACATGTACAAAACACAATGGAATCATTTGAAAGTGGGACTTGATAAGGTGTTTGAGCAGCAGTAATGAAGTTACGTGTCATCTGAGGAGAAGCCCAACCATCAACCAGCAGTTTAACAAACGGAAGAAATCTGTTTGATGCAAAGAGAATCGACCTTAAACTCCTTGCTTGAAACTAAACTTCATCACAAGCGCTCAGTCAAAAGCAAGTTCCTTGAAAAACACTGTGCATTAATGACATTTCAAAGTGCTCACAGGGGGAATTATTTCCCGTCATAGTTACTGACAAAAAAAGTTCCCTGGCATCAGCGTAGGGGCCGTGCTGTATGCCACTCTTTAAAATCTTAAGATGTGGGAGTTTCAAAGATCTCAGGATGACACCAAGACTTGTATCGAGTTGTTCTTTTTGATATACTTTGGAGATTTAAATCCATACTGATCTGTTCATTTTCCATCTAAAGATTCATCAAAACCTCAAGAGTTTCACTGAAAAAACCCTTTCTGTGGGTGGTAAACAGTACAAGGACGCAGGCTGGCGTGAGGGTGATTTCTGCTCATTTCACACCGAGGCCTGCACAATGGGGGGGGGGGGACAAAAGCGATTTACAACCACGGCACCCATACAGTCTGCAGTTCAACAGTAGTTAAAACTTGAAAACCATCAAAAATAATTAGGGCTCGGATGCACAGTGGCACTCAGGGCCAATTGAATTGACGTACCACATCCAGCAGCCTCTAGATAGTGCATGAGCTGAATAACAAACATATCCACAAGACAAGCTTGCTTTGCAGTTGGATGTTTCCCTTGCGTTGCCCTCCACTCTGTGCAACAAAGTAATGAAAAATGTGGAGAGAAAACACAAAATCGGTCTCGGCCGAGTGAGAGTCTAACCTGGCATGGTGACCTGAGAGCAACTCGTTTTACGCTACAGGGAAACTACTGTCTGCTGTCAAAGCCCAGAGCTCAGAGTCAAGACATCATTTTGTATAGTGTTTTTTTTTTTTGGGGGGGGGGGGGATTGAGAGCCTATCACACACCAAGGAAAAGTGGAGCTTTAAATTTAATCGATCTTTCCTTATCAATAGTGTTACAGACACACACACACCCAAAAAAAAACACTTTGACTTTGGCCAGTGACTAATAATCAATATATACAGACTGATAACACTTAAGAAGCTTTTGTAGAGTAAAAACAGTAAAAACAGGACAAACCACAAGGAGGCTGTAATTCCCTAAAAAAGCTAAAGGCTTATCGGTATTGTAAACTTTAGGTGTAGAAATTAAACTAATCTAAGATGATAAGAAACTTAGGCTAGACACAGATCCTCTGAATAATCCCAGTGTGTTGCAAAATAAAGTGAATTATATGAAGATTATTAGCCAGCGTGTATGAAGATACCAAGGCTGTGCAGGCACGGTTGATTCACTGTTTGGATAAATACAGTTTAATCTAAAATCCACCAGCTGTTCTTTGACTTCATTTAGTCGTGTGAGCTGATTTACAGCTGCAGCTGCTCATGTTTGTGAGATTAGGGGTTTTTGTTTACTCCCTAATACAACACCAGATTACAAGCAGAGCTAATGAACTGCTGCAGCATCTAAATGCGTTTCTATACTCACCACAATTAGCTTTAATAGGAAAAGAAAAAAAAAGCCTAAACAACCCTCCCTTTTAAAACAATGCATCGACACACAACCTGCAGTAGTAGATGGACACAAAGTGTGGAGATGGATGTGATAAAGAAGCTTGAGATGATCGAGATTAGTCGTTTTTTTTGAGGGGGAGACAATAGCGAGCAGTTTGTTCCCCTCTCGCTGGTTTACAGCTGGCGTTAGCTCCAGCGTTAGCCACCGGGCCCGCTTCACATGCCCCGGTTTTGTTGGACTCGGTGACGGAGGCCTTTGAAAATGATGGAAATCAACCTTGATAGAACATCCAGCCCCGCACTGACGATAAACTCCAGTTTTATGGAGGTTCCGTTGCATAAGGCGGAGGAGTGGATGCAGAGAGAGGCTGGTTGCTATCCGACCATCGCAGAGATGCACCTGTTTTATTCTAGGCGGAAACAAGCGGCGAGCTCCCGCTGCTGGGGCTTCGACACCAAAATGCTCCCCCGGCTCTCGTAAAATATCCGCCAAGAGTTCACACATCCGAGCTGTAATGTCGAATAAAACGGGAGTTAATGTGACTGGGCTCGGTGTCAAGCAGCGGCGTTCGCCGGAGCCGCCGAGCGGGGCTAACTAAACGAGCTAACGGCGGCGGCGGGGCAGGCTGCAGACAAATCCGCCTCTTTACCTGTCCTGTCCGCGGAGGAATGCCCCGAGACTACTCCTCCAAACCTGTCCGCACCGCGCGGGGGCCGAGGGGGGCATTTTTACTGAGAGCAGCCATGAGAGAGCGACAGGAGCGAAAATCCAAACTGACCTTGTTAGCGAGCTAACGTTAGCTAACCGCGCCGTGATGTCTCCTCTCGTAGCCCGGAGAGCGCAGCCGAGGCTTCCCATCCAACACCCGCTGCTGCCCCCTCAGAGCCGCACACACATGTGGGGATGGGGAGGAAGGGGAGGAAGAGGAGGAGGGCACCTGGGCTCAGGAAGCGGGGCAACCGGAGTGTCCCCGGTCCGGTTCATGTACAGGTGGTCCACTCCGCTGATGCTGGCTGCTGGGCTGTGTGTGTGTGTGTGTGTGGGGGGGAGTGTGCGTGTATGTGTGTCTGTGTGCGTGTTCTCCCCGCACACAGGTCTACAGGTTGAGGCCAGTCCTGTGAGCTCTGTGCGGGGTAGGATGACTCCTCCTCTTTCGTTTAGACACATGCAGGTGAAAACATCCACCTACATACCTGCTTTCGTCATTACACATTCAAACCCCGACTGCAGCACTTTGTCTAAACCAGGGTTCTGCAACCTTCAAGACCAAAAGAGCCGTTTTTGTCCGAGAAATCAAATTTATCTGGAGCAGCAAAGCACATTTAACCTATAAAATGACGCTGAAACAGATTCTAAAGTGGCTTACAAAGTTTTGATATATGAGCATAAACTGTGTCTTATGTAGCATCTATGAAGTTTCAATTACGATTTAGGATGGCGAACACTTCATTACAAATGCAGCTGTTTGTGTAACTGATTTTAGAGGTTTCAAGCTTCCTTTTCAGTAATTTTGAGACAATTCTGACTTTTTAACAATTTCAACCATTTTGGCAATCTTTGTTGCAGATTTGTGTGTTTTTTCCTCCTAATTTATAGCCTTTTTTCTTTCAAAAATCCTAGTAATTTTAGGGTTTTATATTAAAGCAACTCCCCCCCGCCCATTTCTTGTGGCTTTAGCTATTTCCCCACTTCTAACCATATTAGTTGTGCGTTATTTCAAAGCCCCTTTTTAGCCGAGAGTTCAAAGTCATTTTGAAAATGATTTTGCGTGTGTAAATAAAATGAAAACAAGATGCAATGTTTTTGTAGGTATCATTTTGTTGACAGGTCCAGGGAGCCACTACAGACGGGCCAAAGAGCAACATGTGGCTCCGGGGCAGCTGGTTGCAGACCCCTGGTCTGTATTGATGGGAGGATGAATGAGATACTCCCTGAAACACATCTTACATCTATTGGTTTGGATGAGGGAAATCTATTTGAGTATTCCTGTAAGGCGTCCAGCACCCCACTTCATCTTATTTAGGAGAACATTCAAAACCATTTAGCAGCCCTTAAGTTTTATATTTAAAAACCTTCAGATCACTGGAATAATTCATTACAGGTTTTAAAAATCAGTTACGTTTTGAAATCTCAAAAAAAAAAAAAAAAGGACAGTCTCTTTTATGTTTGACATTTTGTAAGAAAACTCATTGGCTGTCTTATGCTGGGCACCATATCTGTTATTTATTCAGGAGGTATTAAAGGGAGACGACAAACATACAGAAAAATACACACCGAGTAATATCTCTGCTGTCTCTCGGGGCTCTAAGCCAACAGATTCTCACACAACCTTTATCTCCTACCATACAGACAGATTATTTTAGTTTGGAGTTTTACAGTAAGTATTGCAAGAAATATAAATGAGGTAATTCATGTGTTGTTGTTTGTTTAGTGGTGAGCACTCTCACCTCATCCCTGCTGTCTGTGCTGTTTGCATGGTCACCCTATGCACAAGTGTTGGTTTTTTATAGGGTGCTTTGCTTATCTCCAACAACCTATATTGTCCCTGATTGCTGTTGTTCTGTGATGGACAGGTGACCTGTCCACAGTGTACTTAATAATGATAAAGCAGTATAGATGTAAAGGTTTACCCCATCATGTTATCAACAGAATAAGGAATATTACAATGTGTGAATGTTTCTTTATTTAATTATGTAAAAGAAAACCTCTGCGTTTGCTTCACATCCTCCCTTTTACTGGATCCTTGTGCACCCGAGTGGATTGTACATCCATTTACTGTTTCTTCCAAACGCAATGAAATGATGCGGGGCAGTATGCCACAAAAGAAATTTGTTATGGGAAAGTTGTTTGTCTTATCAAGAATAATGTGCAATGTTTGCAGTCTGTGTTTCAAGGATGACCTGTGCCACCACTTTTGTAACCTTCAGTGTCTGGAGAACAGACATGCACCGGGCATTTCAAAACAATTCAAACCTTTAAAAAGCCGCTCTCCAACTTTTATTTCAGGCAAATCTCACAGACATCCGTTAAGGTTGGACTGTGGCCTTTTTGCAAAAATAAACTGTTGAAGTTTGCTTCCAGTCTGATTCTGAGTTTTTTTCTGAGGAAATTCTGCTAACAGAAATCCAGCTCCACAAATGTCCATAGGGTGTCCTCTTACCTAACAGCACAGTCAAACTGGACAACGCACTGCAAAGGTTGTTTGAGTTTAATAGAAGTGTGTATTTTTGATAAGTGCACTCACTTTACTTTCCAGTAGATTTGCTGTGTGAAAGCATAATATACATGAATCAGGTTAGCAGATTAGTGAAATCAGGTTAACGGCTGCTTGTTTAACAAAGCAGAAAGTCTTGTAAAGGGGCTTGAGAAGGGCTCACGGTCTAAAGGTTACATTTTTCCAAAGGAAAGATTACCAACGAGCAGTTGTTTTCTGTTTGCACAGATTGTAGAAATGGTTTCACTTCACAACACATTTCCGCCTGTTCCAAAACAATGAACCCGTCAATATGTATTTTGGTATTTGGAAAAAGGATATCGCAGGTGCAAATCAAATTTCAGAGGAAACCAACGTCGGCTGCTGGGTATGTTGTGGAGCTGTATTAGTGTTTGCAGCAATGTGCATCTGCGTCAATGCATTGGAGAAGCTCAGGGATGTTAGTCACAAGATGCAAGCATGTGGTTGTTTGAGGTCAGATGTTGAAAGATGAAACGCTGTCTGGTCAAGTCTGAAGTGTGTTTACCCAGGAAGCTCATCAATGCATCAATATGTCAAATCATCAGAAAAAAATCTTGAGTAAAATTGAATGCAGTCGCTGCCTGTTACTCAAACTATTGTCATCGCAGGCCGGGAAAAGTCCATATTGATTTTGTGTAGCTGCCATTGATATCACGTCTGGATTTCTGTCATTGCGATTGATTCCTGGAGATCATTTTTCTTCACCTTGACAACATCTGATTCTCCTCTTTAAAGGTGCTAAAGGCAGGTACAAAGAAGGTGACGCTCCCTGGTTAGAGAATGACTGCTTACATTCGCCTGCATTATTAAAGTTTTAAATAGGGCAGGAGTCCTGTTGGGGAAAATACACGAAAGAGGAAGGAAAACTTTAAAAGAAGAGCACGTCTCCTCGACTGACAGCCAGTGGTGAAGAGAAGACAAGCAGCACAAAACAAAGCAACAATCACACACTGCCAAGTAAAACCGACAAATAAAACAATGAAAAAAGGCATTATTGTCATACGCTTTGCCAACAAACGATCAGACATCCTTTACATCCCACAAAAAGGTTTGTTTGAAAGATCTGTTGCCATTTATACGATGTCATCATCACATATAATCACGAACAATAAAGTGTGTAAATATCTTGGAGCAAAAATTGATGTGCTGTTCGTGGCAACAAAGACCGGTCCTTCATTTACCAATAAAACCTTTGGCAGGCATGGGTGGGATTTTAAAACAGAGAAATGGAGCCTGTCGGTAACAGTTCACAGAGCTGTCAATCATTCCAATCTCTCTGACTCCTTGTTCACCCCTACAAGCCAACAGTACGGAAAAAAGGAGCATGCATGTTTTATTGACATGTAAAGCTGAGAGGGTGTATCGGAAATTGAGTATCTGAATATGTGAAAGTGGGGCAGTGAAGAAAAAAAAAAAGAGCTTAGGAATTGGCTTCTGAATATGTGTAAATAAATGTTCCAAATGTTTGGGGTTTTTTTTAACTGCGGGCTGCATTTACTCATTACATAACACATTCAGGCTAATTCTCTATTTTTTTCCTGTAATTATGTTACACCTAATTGTCTTTAAATTGAATGAATACAACCATCTGCACAGGAATCATATGTAAATTATAGATCTGTGCCGGTTGAGAAAAAAATAAATGCATTTAAAAGCTGTCGCTGTCCTCTCATGCTTTTGTTTACACTTCAGACAAATGAGGGATTTTTATTGCAAATACATCGCTCACCTTTCATTTTGACAAACGCATATATACAAGAACGCTTGCAGGTCCACTAGACCATGATCGCCCCACCGCAGAGAGGCTTTCATGTGATTGCACATATCAGCCTGACTCTTGATGTGTGAGCACACAGAAAGAAGAGAGGATTAGGAATCAGCTGACTCCCCACATTTTCTTCCAAGTGACTTATTAGAAGGGTTATTCTGAGCGGTCTGCTGGACTGCTGAGGGGCTCGGCTGAGTAGTGAGACCCTCAGTGAAGCCAATCTCTCTCGCAATAGTAGATTACTTCAGACAATCCTTCCCGGCTTCAGCTAGTAACAAGTGGAAACACCTTCTGTTATTCTCATCACAGGTCTCCCTTTTCCACCCACAGTTTTCTTTCCACAAACATAATTCAGTGTCTGTATGAGTTTTTGTCGTCTTCAGTCAGTACTTCAGTCTTTTCAGGGATCATTTATTTAAGATCAGCAGCGAAACGCTTCAAACATTGTTTCAGGAAGACTACTTTTACCTGTTAAAGGTTATGTTTTTGGTCTGCGGTGGGCGTATGCCTTCTCGGTAACTTGTCGTTTTCAGCTGATAATAGAACAGAAAGAAGGAGGGTTTTCTAAACCTCAGTTCTTTTCCTGTGTGTACCTGCCCCTGGTTATCTGTTCTTGCTGTTCAGCGCAAATTTGATTTTTCAAGAGGTACCATCATCACTTGTGCATGTTTACTCTAAAACAGATTGCCAGCGAGCCACCACTCTGTGAAAACATGCTCCTGATGTAGGAGGAAAACTAATTATTTACCGGATGCTTTGTCTTGTTCAAAAGCTATCTGAGACTTGATGGTTCAGCTTGTCATATTCACATGTATCGAGTGTAAATTAATCCCATTCTGGCCCTGTTGAGGCAAGTTAGCTGATAATCTGTAAATTACACTGCGTAATTAAACTCCCATCAGAGATCCCGAAGGCAATTACAGGAGACTGGACAGTTGTGCACATTGGACCAGAGGCAAATCAAACTACTCCATTACAGGGCAAGCGTCAGCTCTTGAAAAGACCTCCAGCTAAATGATAGTGTGAAAAGCCCCCTAATGACCACTGTGACTGGGGTAATAGCTTTGTTATCAGGGACAAACAGACCTAATGACTCAGAAACACATCAAGAAAACATCAGCAAATATAGAAATCATCAAATGAAATGGCCACAAATTGACCCCAATAAAGAAGAGGGGGGAAAAAAATTAAAGGCTGAAAGGCCCTCAATGGCACTTAAATGCACACTGCAGTTACCTGAAACACCCACAAAGCAATCACACAGGTCCCTAACATGGTTATAATCTTAAACACAACTCCAAATCAGCCTTTAATGCTTTCTAACTACAATGGTGTGTTCCTCTCATATCAACTCACACACACACAGGAGGAATATGCAAACTCCACATGGAGAACCGATTTATCTAGTCCAGTGCTGTCGTTAGGATTTTGTCTTTCGCCAAAGAAATAACATCGACTACCAAGTCCAACAAAGTTTGTTGGTTTCGTTGTTGTACAGACAGACAATACCAAGAGGGCAATTCGTAAAACTCAGGAAGTTAATTTGTTTGTTGTCTTACAAAAATTATACTAACGCAAATAACCCTAAACAGTTGGGTAAAAATAGCTGCCCTTGTGACAGCTTAATCCCAGATCATGTTCCAGCGTGTGAACTTTTGGTGACATTTCTGCTAAAAATCACAATCAGACAAGTTTTTTGTTTTACTGGCTATTTTGACAGCAGGAATAAATGCAGTGCTGTTTCTACTTCTACATTTACACATGTTCTTTCGAGTATGAGTATATTCAGGCTGTAAACCAACAGAGCTTTAGGTAGCTGGGCGATGCAACTCATAATGTTCTGAACGATGAGCCCAAAGCACTGAAAACTTTTTGCAATAGTCCCCATCTTGGCTACGCAGTGCACACACCTCAGAATACAAAGAGCAGCTATTCACTGGCACCAATCCTCCATTTTCACTTTGCTCGGGACATAAAAGCCTTAATTTTTTTCATGAAGCCGAGCAAACAAAGCCAGAAGATAATTTAGTGTGTGAGGGGGTCAAATATCACAGTCTTCATTTCCAGGAAGCGCTTAGCTGCATTATCTGATTTAAAGCACTAATACACAGCTGATTTATGCACCATGCAAGAGGTGCACAGTGTGAGGCAGAGCTTTATTCTTGTTTTTTTGTCCCTGTAGGTAACCTTAGATGTCAGACTTACCTATAGTGTGTGTTCTCTGTATCTGGAATAGTCCAATCCCTGTGAGAGTGACAAGCCTGTTCAGTGTAACCTGAGTCTGTGTCCTCTTCTGTTACCGCTCTGGTCTAGATAATCATCACCTTCCTGTGTTTTCTGTTCTCAGTGGGCTAAGAGATTTATTAACTAGCAAGAGCGCGTCAGGTCTCAGGAATGTGCTCCAGTTTTCTCCATTGGACCCGACGGTGACTGGCACTCACACCTAACGTGGCAGGCAGCTCCGTCTCTCTAAGTCTATGTGGGCTGCCAAGTGTGTGGTGCAGCGCTCCTGCTTAATATCTGTCTGAGGCCCTCGGCATGGGGAGGATGGAAATGGGGGGGAAAGTGAGGAGACCCAAGACTGGGTCCCAGGTGTGCACTTAACACTACCTATCAATTCCGGCCTGGGGTGAGCGAGACTACAAGACAGATCAAATCATGACTCAGAGCTGGAGGATGCATTTCACCCTGCCTTATTGCCTGGCTGGTCACATGGTAACAGTTCAGACTGAGATGGAATGAGTCAACTGCTATGGGAATCACAGCCACACATCCATCCAGGTGATATGTGGGAGAGTGTGAATTGAATCGAGACTCCAGGGCATCACTCACTATCCCGTACTGCGGTCACACAGCTGAATGCCATGGTTTGGTTACCAGCTGAACGATTCTTCAATTATGGAGTGGAGTCTCTACAGATGTTTTTCTTTAACCAATAATAACCAGATAATGCTCATTCTAGTGCATACCAAAGATTAAATATTCAGTTCAATCAGGACACACTGAGCCATATCACAAACAAAAGTTTTGGTTTACAACTAAAAGTCCCTCCATTCATTCTCATTGCACTTCCATGCAGATCATTTCGGTAGATATTTTAGGACTGCGTTGCAGGCACAGCATGTTAAAGATCTGCCCACATATTTTCTGCCCAGTTGTAGAAACTAGCCACTTCTAGGTTTTAGGTTTCTTGACCGACTGCATGACATTGGTGCAGGATGAGTTTTTGTTCCCACAATGTGCTGATTTTCAGCGGACTCAATTTCTCCATTTGATTGATTTGTGCAGTACATCCTGTACGACTGGCTGCCACGGAAATCAAAGCAAAAATATTTCCACCCACATACTTGACAGGTGACAAGTTTCTTTTTTTTCTTCCCCTTTTTCATTAGTTGTGCTTCTTTCTTCTCCTCCGACCATGTCTTTGTTGAGGAAGCAGAGTTCTATTTTACCTTTAACTTCAGACACCTGTGACAGAGATCCAGGACAGTTTGATTTCGGAGGAGCTTTCCATTGGTCCTGTTTGTGCGAGTCTTGCTGTTTGGTGAAACACTGCACCACCAGAGCCATTTCTGTGCTTCCATTCCTTAACACGGGTCTTTTGAAGTAAAACTGATGTGCAGTTTTGGCTTTCTGCACAGCAGACACAGTTTTATTTGAACGCTTTCTTGTTCTTCCAGGTCCTGCCTTGACATGGCATTTTGGACAAGAGGAATTACAAGCTGGAAGTGCCTTGATATCTGTTTTGGAGTCTTCCTCTACTTTGAAGGATTTCATATCCCCAGACTGAGGCTCAGAGTAACTCAGGATGTTGGACAGTGCCACAAAGTTTAAAAGCTGTTGAACCAACATTACTTCACTGTTTCTGAAGAAAGTGTAGGACTAGTATTAATGAAAGTCCATTGTAGCATGAATTTATAGATTCGCAAACATCATGGTTAGAAAAATGGGTTCGTATTTCTTGAAATAAAAATATACTGTATTTGGAAAAAGGCAGAATTTGCCCATTTGAAATACTGTTTGATGTTTTATTTAGCTTTTTACTTCTTTTTACTTGGACGTAAAAAACAACAAACGTAATGTGCCCAGGAGTGGCCAAAACTCTGCATACATATATCTTTGATCAGAGGCAGTAAGAAAGAATTGCAGCATGTGAGGCTGCCTATTATGTGTCTCCCCATATCCACCCACTGCTTGGTCCAAGGCTGTCTGTGCTGCTGAGCTTTTGCACAGGGACCCTCTGTGATACGGCAGAGCTCACAGTGCAGGGAGCATGGTGCCGATGCCAAAGTCCTGTTATCCAAATCCGTCGGCACTGTCTCATTTACCAGATAAGAGGCTAATCTACAGGGTGGGCAGGAGATAGACCCTGAAATACAAGGCCTTTCTTGTCGCTTGCTCGCCATTCTACGCATTCCTGGGATGTGTACAGGCATGTGCAGACAAACAAAGCCTTGAGGATCTTTACCCTTTATCCCTCCAGGCTCAGACATACTGTTATGGATTGTAAATCACAATGTATTTGTTCTATTTATCTGTTGAATTGCTTTTGTTCTCACAGATATGAAGCACAGCTGCCACTGAGGCACGTTCTCTCTCTTTTTAATTTTTTGATGTTAGTAAACAAAGTATAGCAATGCAGAACATTACAATGTGTAAAGACTGACCTTAATAAAACAAATATGTGAGTGAAGACATATGAACCCATACTCCAATTGATAGAAAATATTCTATGCTGTGAGTGTACCTGAATAAACATGATGATCTGATGATCTGCAACCGGGTTTGTCAAGACAAAGGAGTTCTACCATGAAAACCTAAACAATAAGTCTTTCGGCACCTTACTGTCAGACACAAACTAATATTTTCTGCAATTTCAATTGACAGTAAAAAGGCCAAAGTCATCCACATGTCCACAAAACAAACGTACATCAATATCTCTTCAGTGTTGGCAACTGAAGTGGGTCTCCCTGATGAAAAAGCAAGCAACATGGGAGCACCTGGCTTGTTTTTGATTCTAAATGCTGAGAGATTTCAGTAATTATCAGAAAGTTTAAGGTTTAATGCGGAGCTTTAATATCCAGCTGAGCCTTTCTGCTGCCAGCAGCAGAACATTAACCTCCAATATAAATGCATGCAACTGAATTGTGCCCACCAAAAGCACTGAATGGGACAACAAATGGTTAAAAGTGATGAATAAACAATGGTTTCAATAATTGAAGCCCAGGGGCACAAAAGTAGGCCCAAACTGGCACGCTAACCAGCTCTGTTGCAGAGTGTTTCTTGCACATTGTTTTTGTCCCTTTGTTATTTGCACATTAGTCTCTGTTCTGTATGTCAGGTCTTTGTCACTGCAGATCATCAACACAGATGAAGGCCCAGCTCAGGACAAAAACATTTATACCCTGTCAATAAATGAAGTGCTTGTTAATCGGGAGCTGAAGTCAGAATTGGTGCCTATGTTTTTAATACCAATGTCAGCAGCACACACAAGATCTCTGATGGGTCAACCACTAACCTTCACAACTCATCAAAGCTACACAAACACATCCAAACAGCTGCTGGTGGTGCACTGTTGAGGAATTGTGCCCAAAAACATCATTGTGCACAAGCACAGATCTCATTACCTGTTTTTCCCCTTCAGTGCACGTTCAAGATCAAAAGCTGTTTGAAGGTGCTTTTCAAACCTGACACATGAAACTCAGCAGATAGTTTCTCTCTGAAGTTACACTCGAAAGCTTTGATGGGGTCCTGAGATAGGAAATTATCAGCAAGTTATGTTAAAAGTTTCTTTTTTATGTTTCGGTCTCCCAAATGAGCTACAGCGGGTGGCTGTCAGATGGTGGACTGGTCATCCCCCACTCACATGGTTGGAGGTTCGAGTCATCATCTTGCCCTGTTCATAAATCAACAACCCCAGTGTGTGTGTGTGTGTGTGTGTGTGTGTGTGTGTGTGTGTGTGTGTGTGTGTGTGTGTGTGTGTGTGTGTGTGTGTGTGTGTGTGAATAGCTGAAAGTGGCTTATGGTGTAAAAGCACTTTGAGACTGTGAACGAAAAAAATATATTTTTACCAATTTGAAAATGCAAATTCAAGTTTTACTTAATGCAGTCTGCATTTTGTTGACAGTAATTAGAGACATTTCTGGGGCTTTCATAATCTATGAATTGTAGGATAAGTTATTTCCAAGTCTTATTCCTCCTTCCACTTTTGCAGTTTTGTGTTTTCTTTGCTTTCTTCACACTTCTATGTAACGAATGCCAGAACTTCCCACACTTTTAACCATACTTATCAGATTGGGTTCCTGCCTACAGGCTGTTTCCAGCCACAACACTAGAAACTGTATCATCATAATGTTGCCTGCACTGCACAAGTGTGCACCTGCAGATGACACATTATACTTTGGCCTGTTGAAGACATAGCCTGAAGGCCCAGTTCCGCTCACATCTGCCATGAGGTCAACTTCTTTTTGAATTTTTTTCCACTGACCAAGGGACTTTCAGACTTTGATTATAAGCTTGTCACTGGGACACCAGGAGAGAGTCAGAAGACCTGCATGCTGCATGCAATATCTAAAGAGGTTTTAATGAAATGGGTACACGTTTTGGGTCAAAGCATCAATCTAGGCGCAGGAGACTCTTATCATCAAATGAAGGGGAAACATGATAATAATTTGTCTCGTCTATAAAACAATGGAGGGTGTAACAGACCACAAAGCTTTATAATAGAGCTTTTCAAGTCGAGTTTCTGGAAACCAAAAGAACATGGTTTAAACACTGAGCAGTGTAATACTGAGCTGTTTGGTTTCCAATCATAGGATAAAGAAAATCTTTGTCAATTTACAATAAACAATGCCACCTTTTCTCTGTGAACCGTGGGTCTATAAGTGGTGGGCTGCGCAGTGCTTGGCCCACTAGTCTCATAGTTGGGAGGTCGTGGGCACATATCTTGGCAAGGCATTATATGTGTGGAGTTCGCATGTTTACCCCATGCATGCATTCTCCATGAACATGTATGTAAAGGTTGATTTGTGACCTCAAATTGCTTCTAGGTGTAAATGTGAGTGTGTGTGGTTGTCTGTCTGTGTTTGCCCTTTGATGGGCTGGTGACGTGTCCAGGGTGTGGCCTGCCTTCGCCCATAGTTAGCTGGGATGGATGGATGGACGGATGGATGGATGGATGGATGGATGGATGGATGGATGGATGGATGGATGGATGGATGGATGGATGGATGGATGGATGGATAAAGCAATTAAAAAACATTAATGGAAGGATGTATGAGACTGGGTTACCTCTCTATAAATGGAGGAATTTATAAGTTCCCCTTAGCCAACAGCCCTCATTGTGTCAGATCAGGTGAATAATATGGACAACTCTTAACATCAAACCCACCTGGTAATGAAATTTGAGTTCACTCAGTTTCCAGTCACTCCAGTCATGTCCTGTTTGCTTCCGATTTAGTTTTCATTTTTATCTTCTGTCAGTTGTGAACGCTGCTCAGTCAACATCCCTGATCCCTGACCGAGCGCTTAACAAATCTAGGAGAAAAAAAACTTAGATATTTACATTGGCTTTCAAATTGTAGTATTTGTTTTCTCTTATGTATTTTAGTGTATTAGTAGAGATCTGATAAATGCCCTTCATATTTCCATGTATTTGTATTTTTATGCACTTGAATTTTTGTGTGTTCTTGGTTTTTGTGCAGCTGTATTTTTGGTCCCGTTTGGTTGGATCAATTGATTGGATAAAATGTCCTCGAGGAAGACTTCAAAGCCTGAAATGGTCCAAGTGGAAAACATGGCATCTATTACCATTGGTGTGTGAGGATGAGTGAATATGACAGTGTAAAGCATTTTGAGATCACTAAAGCAGTGAAAAATGCACTATTTAAGTTTGGTCCATTTGCCATTATAACCACAGGAGCTTTGCCACATGACGGACATCCTTTCTACCCTACGAGCAATGAGCCGCGAGACATGCAGGAAATGTCTGTAGCGTGGATAATTGCTCTGCATTTGTTCACAAAATGAGGCCCCAAGCGTGACGTGAGGCCCAACGCGTAGCGCGTATTCTGCATATATGGAGAAGCGGTCCTAATAAGTGGCATTAAGAAAATCCCATATACACTGGTAAAGGTGTACATAGTTTATTCTGCACAGGTAAATGCCTGAAATGTTTATTTGCTCTGTCAGGTGGGAGCTCTCTGGTTGCTGCATACCTTGTAATTTAACTAAATAATATGGTAGCTGTCTATTCAAAGTGCAGGTAGTTGTATACACACCTTCAAGCTGTTTTCGTGCAGTGATGAGTGACTGAGCTTTATTCAAGGACACGTCGATGATGAGCTGAGAGCAGAGAGCATTTATAATTCACTCTGCAACCCATATTTTACTGACATCTTCCTGAGATGTGAACTTTGGTCCCACTACCTCTGTAACCACCATCACCATCAATGCTGCACATAAATCAGATGACATGAGGACTTGTGTATAATAAGGCTGACATATTTAATCTCATACTTTTTCTGTGCTCAATCGCTTCACTTATTTTTACCACCAGTGCTCGGAGGGCAGGAGAAGACAAATTGAGGGTTTTTATTTTCTTTCTCTCGTTTGTGTAGGTTTCAGACTATTGTGTAGGTTCACCATAGATAGATAGATAGATAGATGGATAGATAGATAGATAGATAGATAGATAGATAGATAGATAGATAGATAGATAGATAGATAGATAGATAGATAGATAGATAGATAGATAGATAGATAGATAGATAGATAGATAGATAGATAGATAGATAGATAGATAGATAGATAGATAGATAGATAGATAGATAGATAGATAGATAGATAGATAGATAGATAGATAGATAGATAGATAGATCAAATGCTACATTACTAAAAAAAATAAGATTAATACAATGGTATTGGAAACAAACCAACAACATGGCATTAAGGTTAAAGTAAGTCCCACTTTGAGATATTCAATCAGCAATAACAGATTTATTGGCTTCTTATCACAGTCTGACTGACATATTATCATAATTTAGGCTTAAAATCACAGTTACTTATTTTTCTCAACACCTGCAGTTCCACGTCCAGTGCTGTTATTCCTTTCAAGGCATGTTTTTTTTGCCACTTGATGAATGTAAGTCCAATATTTACTTTCTTTGAGCACAAATATTCTCTTTAACCAACTCCCAAGAGAAATATCTGTGTGGTTAGCTGCTAAAGGCTCTGCTTGTTCAGCACAAACTTTGTCTATTGAGTAGTGGGCAGATATTCTGCACAAACAAAGCGTTGGCCTGACAACAAACAATAACCCCACACTGGAGCTATAACACTCCGTAAAGCAGATAGAACCTGCATATCCCTGTCGGTTCATCTTTGTCTGGATACGCTGTTATATTGTCATGCTGTTTTTATGTTGTTGCTTGATATAAACATCGATTATAACCACAAGTGACCAAGCAGAGCGCTTCAAAACAATAGAGTTGACAAAACAGACTGCTGTGAGGAATATGAAATCTTTTTTGTTCCCCAAGCTTTGCTTTGATATAAATATCAAAACACTGGTAAAAGTGGCTGCAATCAGCTGGAACAGCTCTCCTGTGGATCAGAGAGGCAGCTCATCCAGCCCTTTTCTTTAAACACTGCTTTAACATAGTCCTGCTTTCTCTTTGGTCCTAAGTCGCCGTTTAACTTCTGTTATTTCATCTGATCTTTCATTTCATGTCGTATTGTGTCTTTGCAGGACCCCAGTTACTTTTTGTACATGATTCTTGTTCAGGATGTTTTAATTCTGAAAAGCATAAATTAAGATAACAGGTAGAAGCAGTAAATTAAATATTATGTCACACTGTGAGATAATGTGTAAATGTGGACATACAGGGTGGCTTATCGTCATGAGAGGAACCCAAGCATGATATCTCGTGATAGCTCACTTTGTATATAAAACAGAGAGCACTACAGATGATATATAATCCTGACTGTAAAAGTTATTTAATACTTATTGTACTTGTTACTTTTCCAGCTCCAGCCTGTTCTGGACATTGTCTCCCTCACCCCCATTATTGAAAGGAATATGCTCTCTTCTATCAAAGGAGCATGCCGCACACGAAAATGTGCTCTCAAATGCACATCTCAGTCACGCCCCTAAATGCAAATCAGTCTGACGATGGTAAACACTTCATGAGATTCAACTGCGTCTGTGGAGGTGCACACAGCTCACTTGCGGGCTTTGTCTCTTCTTTGGAAAGTCACAGCAGACGTTGAATCACCTTTCACTTCTCTAGCCTTGTCATGTAGGTTATAAAGTATTTTACCATCAGGTTTTCACAAGAAGCTTCTTTTATGTTTGCTAAGCAAACATCATAAAAGAAATGTCAAGCCATTGCTCTGTGCTGAAGACTGAATCAAAAGAAGATTTCAGCTTTCAAAAAAGATCGAGCTGCTGCAGAAGTTGTTCTAATGAAAGGCAGAGTTACAGTGAGCACTGGAAGCAGACAAAGAGGGACACCTTTTGCCCTCCGAGCAGTCAGGCCACTGTTGGGGGGAAAAAATGCCTTGAAATCCAATCCAAAGAATATTAAACCAGGTTTCTGTGTGCCTGACAGGAGCAGGGAAAAAGAAGAGGGATGTTTCACATTTGAGTAATTGTAGCTGTTGCCCCAGTGTCGTCTCGTGTTGTTTCACTGCCATTTAGTATGAGAGGTATTTGTTAAGCGTGAACGCTCCCAGACAAGCAGGGATGATATACATTGTGTTTGGCAAAGCAAATGGGGGGTCCGTATACCACGGATGATTAAAGCGCGAGCGGTGCTATTGTGAATTTTGATCACCATCTAATTTCCTGCTCAATTTGATTACAGATATTATGATGCAACAAAGAAAAGCACATGCAAGCAGTTCAGGTTTAACCAAAGTAAATTAGTAATTGTCCAAATGCAGATGCTTATTCTCTGTGTGTACCGTAGAATTACTAAACATTAACTCAAATTGTGAAATTAAACCAGAATTAGCATGTAATTACCTCTCACTCTCTGTCCCACTGCAGTGTCTGACAGATAAACAGCGTCTCCACTCGCAGCAGAAAGGATTTATGAGCCTTTTTCAAAGAAATCCCATATGCACCTGGTGCAGCTGTCACTGTTTATTATACCTCTACATTATAAGTGCCTAGTGCATTAATGCAATCACACTTCCTTCACTTGGTTTGATGTCTGTGTCATATCCAAGAGTGCATTTCAACTGCATCACCATGACTGATGGCCAGTGGTGGCCTGACCCACACTCCCCAAGTGGTGGTTTGATTTCTAATGGACAAAGAAACAAAGCAGCCTGTCTCTGCAAGATGGATTTAAAATCACACAGCACCTCCTACTGTTTGAAAAACAACATCTCGCCCTGTCAGTGGTCCAGATGGACCACAGTAAGTTGTTCAGTGGAGTTTTTATAAGGCTAAGTGCTTTATTAATAGTGCTGCTGTGCAGAAACTCCCATCCGGTTACTTTTGTCAGACTAACAGCTCTGATGTAAGAAGTTAGCGATGCTTGTTTCAAAGTTATGTTCAACTGATGAGATGTGACTTCCTACCGTCTTTAATAGGTCTGCAGAGGGACCACACTGAACAGGGCTGACCTGGACGACATAAGGCGTGCGGGCCCTTATACGACCTTTCGCCTGTCCATGACAGGATCTGGAGAGGTCAATAGGAAGGTTTGAATCAAATTAATATTTTGGTTGATTTTTTTAAAGCTCTTTTTTTACTCAGTGTTTGTTATTAATGTTATTTGCCTTTTCCTGCCTTTAATTGCTTATTTCCTGAGATAACTGTAAAAGGTACAAATAGTTACTTCTGTACTATTGCAGTTTATCCGGTAATGGAGAAAAACTGAGAAATAAATAATCTATCTATCTATCTATCTATCTATCTATCTATCTATCTATCTATCTATCTATCTATCTATCTATCTATCTATCTATCTATCTATCTATCTATCTATCAGTGGTGAACCTACACAATATAGTGAAAATATAAACATTGTTTAGGTCGATAAAGTGGATTTTTCACTTTGTGGAAAAGCAATATATCTGCTCTTAGAATTCTCTTTGAATAATCATTAAACACAAGAACTTGACAGATGCAGAGCACAAACTGTCAGATTCATGTGACATACTGCTTTTTATAAGGAGACGTTCTGATAGTGAACAGTAAAACGTACTGCTTGGCTTTTCACTGTGGTTTTAAGTTATTAATGTGGAATTAAAAGCGCAGCTGTGGAATCATGGACCTGCTATGGTAGTCACCGACTGATCAATCTTTAAAACCTGTTTTATCCTGAGCTGGAGATGCATACGATGGGCTATACACAGATCAGATCACAGAGCTAATCAGGACATTACAATGACTCACATGCAGTCATTGTACTACTCTGAATGGTGTAGGCCCAATATTATTATCTGATTGTGTTATGTGACAAATGACTTATCGACTTTATTACTTATCCACAAAGATAACAAATTTCCATAGCATAGACACATTTAAACTGAGCCACTTATCTGGACAAGCTCCTCGTCCACGGTGTTGGGGTTTGATGTGAAATCGATCCATCAGCTCCACCACCTAAGCCCCAGCTAACACTCATAGGCAACATGATACCTTGAGTTTAGATTTCATTTTGTTAACACAACAAGAATGATTTCAAAATGATTTCCCTGAAACAAATGAATTGACTATGATGCAGCTGGAAGTTGTCACATGTAAAATGGTTTAAGGTAGGGCTGTCTAACAAGGGACTTGTGGACCAGAATTGGGGTCCAAGGATGGAGTTCTAAGTTTTAAAGACCTTGACTTGAAGACCTTGAATCTTTCAATCAAAGAAACTCTTGATTCACAATCGTTTACTGTGTTATGCAGTGTTTCAATAGGAGTAGGGTACATAACAGCACACGTACGCACGCACGTACGTACACACTCACAGACAAAATAGATGTGTTTTTTTATTTTGGGATTTGCATTTCTTTTGACAACATTTGAAGTTTTCCATACATGTCTCTACTAACATTTTTTGTGGCTATGTTGGAGGATATCATAACTCAAATTCAACAATTTTCTATAATAAATTTTGGGGTAACTGCAGATAAAAAAAACTATTTTATTATAGGTTACTCTATAGCTTGCTTTAATAATATTTCATCTTTATTTGGCAGTCATTGAAATACTTGGAAATTGACCTCCTCAATATTCCAGTTGATGGTGATAAACGTTTTTGCAATGTGTAACTCTGAATAAAAATCCTTCATTTTAAGTAAATCGTTGGGCAAATGTTAGAAATGAACCCTCGTCATTTGAACTAGTTTTGCGTGCATGCTGCATTTAATCAAATATGGCCTCAAACGACTTCATTACTTCCACATTTTAAACTTTATAAATGGAATGCATGTTTTCAGTCAAATATTGAACCAAAAGGTTATGGCAACATTACAATACCACATGACATGTGACAATTTAAGTCAATATGAGTGTTTGCTGTGTAGATTTCCTTTCTTTTTTCTTTTTTTTTTCAAAGAGACTTTGAAAGATTTTGATGTTAAAGGTTCCCAGTTTGGGAATCCCAATTTTATTGACTGATGTTGAAATGTAGAGTAAATTCACCCTTAATTTACCAATAAAACACTTTTAGCACCTTAAATTGACATTGCAACATACAGCAATTATCCCACCGGTCACAAATGTGACCATTCATAAATAATCGTTTTTCTTGTACTTTTCCAGAATTTTCTTTATAAATTATTATTGATTTTGTTTTAAGGTGGCGGGTTTACTCAGAATATTTATGCAGAACTAACTTATCAGTCTGGAGCTTTTCTAGCTCCATGTTACTTTCTGTCTCAGTCCTTTAAGATGCAGTTATGACTTCTCCTGTTTACTATTCCTCTCCTTCTCACTCATCATGTCTATGCTCGTCTCTGCTGCTTGTAACCTTAAGGGCTTGTATTTTGATTCTTAATAATAAGGATTTAATATCATACACCAACAGGTCTGTTTCTTTACTTCAGTTTACTTTCTTCTTTTTTTTTGGTCTGTGCCTACTTTAACAATAACAACACATCTTTCATCACAATGGCTGACAGTGTAAATCTGCAAAAGTTAAAAATCATCACCATAAACACAATAAACTTAACAAACTGTGACGATGTATCGACATGTTTGACTGCGCCCGGCCTTGTTTTCTTTGTTCCATCTGACACCAGATCAAAACGAAATGTCACCGCGAAACAGACGAAGCAGAGAAAATTAACTGTTTACAGAGACACCAGTAAAAAAAAAATGTCAAGAGCGACGTGAACAGGTCTGCTGTTTAGGAAAATAAACAGCAGATCTTCATCTATCCTCTCAGGGGCCTCTGCTTCGTGTGTGTGAATGAGAGGCACCTGAGATAATTTGGGGAATAGATGGAGATGTCATGCTCAAATTACTCAGACGGCTCGTCCCTCACACAGGAGCCGTGGGAGCTGTCGAGGTGTCTCGCTTCAGTGTTTTTAAATTAATGAGCCATTTTGTCAAGTGAAAATTCAATGTGGCTGCATGTTGCTTTGGTGAAAAACACAAATTCATGTCATTCTGTCACTTAGTGTTGTTGTTGTTGTTGTTGCTGTTGAACATGAAGAAAAGAAAATCCACAAAAGATACCTGCACTTTATAATGTTACTGGCAAACCGGCTTAATTTAAAGTGATACTACAGGAACATTGATTAACTGAGGATGAATGATATTACAACTTATTATGATGAACGAGCCGTATGGTGGTGAGGTGGATAGCACTCTCCCCACAGTGAGAAAATCTAGCGTACGAATCTGTTCTCACTATTTCTTCCCACATCTAAAGACAGAACTATTGTAAATCTCTCAATTGACCGTGGAAGTGTGTGTGATTGTCTCTGTGTGTTGTCCCTGTGATGGAAGCTCACTTGTACAGTGTATATTTAGTTTTCAGTCAAGCTGGGGGTCAGCTGCAGAACCCTGAAACATAGATGGATGGATGGATGGATGGATGGATGGATGGATGGATGGATGGATGGATGGATGGATGGATGGATGGATGGATGGATGGGAATCTGTGACTGAAACTACACTGAAAGAAAAACGTTGCGACATCAATAAAAATGCACTAGATGGCGCCATGTGAGAAAAAGTCGATGACAACTGTGGACCAAAGACTAGATATAGAAGGCTAAGATAGATAGATAGATAGATAGATAGATAGATAGATAGATAGATAGATAGATAGATGGATAGATCCCGAGGGAACTTCAAGCAAGACATCTGATTGGTTGATTAATGGATGGATGGATGGATGGATTTAAGTCGATTCATATTGACTTTAACCTAAAACAATTGTCAGTCTTTGAACCATTCTATAGAGCAAAGTCTAATGTAACTATTGGAGGGGACATAAACACAAAATTATTGTGGCTAAAAAATAAGATATGATGGTATTTTATAGTTTTCTTTCAACACCTGGAAGTTCAGAATCGCGGTTATGTCTAATGGGGGTAAAAAAGGCTTAATATAAAAGTGACTATGGAATCAAACTGCTCCCTTAAGTGTCCTCTTTTAAAAACACGTGGTGAGACATTGTCCAGGTGGAGCTGGCCGAAACTTCTCGCGGGGAATCTAGTTTTCACCTCGACGTGACTGAATGGGGGTGAAGCGTCCAGTTTGTTCACAGACGATGGAGATGTTAATGTCCCGGTCATGTTGTGGTTCCACCTGGTTCCACCTGACCCAGGTTCAGTCATCCAGCACGTGTCGATGTGCGCTGTGACGCGCGCTGGGGGGACGCACGGTGCTCCCACCCTGCGGGGGTCCTGTGGGGACAGAGGGGGACTCTCTCCTCGGTCAGTGGTGATCAGTCTTAACGGGCGTGTGTGTGCGTGTGTGTGTGCGTGTGCGTGTGTGTGTGTGTGTGTGTGTGTGTGTGTGTGCGTGTGTGTGTGTGTGCGCGCGCGCCTGTGCGCGCGCCTCCTCTCCCCTCCTCAGCGCACAGGCGCCCTGCGCTCCAGTCTGCTGACACACCGGGAGGACAGTCCGCGCTACGGCTCCGTGTCATTGGACTCTATGTGGATACAAAGCCTGGTCAACACTCATCCATGGGGATAGTTTAGTGGGAGCTGCAGCCTGCGAGAGCCTATACATGAAAACAGGTAAGTGGCTCATTCGAAACGGCACATTTTTCTTTCTTTTTGTGTGAACAGCGTGTTCTCAATTTTACAACTTGAAACAGCTCTAACACTGAAGGTGACGGTTGTTTTGTTTTTTGTCGCTTTTTGCTGCTTAAATATAGTGAGTCATAACTCGGATTACACCCAACAGAGAGGCATGTATTTCCAGTTCAGCCAATAAAGTGCTCCAAATGAGCGACCACTGAATATAACCGACTGGAAGCCTTTGACAGTGTAATTCTCATCGTGCGTCCATACGAGCACAGTCCATGTTTTCAATTGGATTCACTCATACAGAACAGTGTGGGATGAAATCATGAGGATTAATGAAGCCATAAAGTGGCTGAGCTTGTAAGATAGAGCATATGGCACAACGTCGCCAGATGATCACGGGGGATGGGGGGCAAAAGCAGGACAGAGGAGACAATTGGTCTCTTGTGTGTGGATGGTTTTATGATAATGAAAGTGGACCCCGTTGGCCAGTCCTGAAACACAAAGATCATTCTCAACAAGTCCTGGACTGTGGGCGCCTGCTTGGTGCTGAGGCAGCGAGTGTGTGTGACAGCACCATTATTCACCAAGATGCCTAATTGCTTTACACTGGAAAGAAGAGCTGTGTTGTTAAACTGACCCAAATGTACTATAAACTGTGGTGCGAATGTCATTCTGATGAAGATGTTTTGGTATAAATAAAATTTGAATTGTCTGGTTACATTTAGTTTCCTGTAAGAGTGGCTCAGTTGGGAAGCACTACCACAGATTCACACATTTGCCCTCCTCTTCATCATACAGTCTCAAGACAGTTCCTGTTGGTTGTTTCCTTCTGGTATTCGATTTACAGCCAATAAGCCGTGCTTCTTTTATGAATTACTTTCATTTAGCACAAACATCTCCATTCTCCACTCTGCTGGCTCCAATGCACAGTAGCCTTGACATTTCTCTCAGCTGAAATCACAACGTCCAATGTCCACTTCCACATTTACTAGTGAACATTGTGCATGCTTTGACTAGAACCTGACCACTTTACCCTCACAGATGTCCTCGCAACGCACTCATGAAATCAAAGCGCCTGATTATATTCTGACTACTTAGTACAATGGAATCAATAGGAGCACATTTGAGTCTGGACCTGCTGATTGATTCAGGAAATGATGGCTCCTGCTGCCTGGAGATGCTCATGAATCATGCATGCGCATCTCTAGTGTCTATCTGTTTATAACAAATTGTAGAATTATGGGGCACAATTAGAGAACTGCAGATCACTTTGGGGTGTAGCTGCTTGTGTGAGGATTTATTAGGGTGTAATGCATTGTGTGGCTGTTGTTTTACGAAAGAAGTTGGTGAACATGATTCAGATTTATCTTCCCGAGCACAAAGCAGAAATCAATAAGAGATAGCATTTCTTTCTCTGTGTGTGTGTGTGTGTGTGTGTGTGTGTGTGTGTGTGTGTGTGTGTGTGTGTGTGTGTGTGTGTGTGTGTGTGTGTGTGTGTGTGTGTGTGTGTGTGTGTGTGTGTGTGTGTGTGTGTGTGTGTGTGTGTGTGTTGGAGGAGGTGTCTGCTTGAGTACAAAATACACTATTTATTCCTGGAAAAGGAGCCGGACAAATTATTTGGCACACATATCTTTTAGAGGGACTCCAGGGGCCACAGCGTCAGACCATCATGTATTGCTGATTCTCTGTCCAGATGCAATTCCTTAATGCACTCTGAGAGTCAGAGATCTAATAAGAAGTGGAAGAGCATCTTCAATAATGAAACCCCACCTGCTTCCCTGCTGCAGAGTGCGGGCTGGGGCCGAGCGGCTTCATAAATAACAGAAGCCAGACCTGACACGTGCTGCTCCAACGTCTGGGAACTGCCAATAATCCCCCTCATCTCGTAAGATGCTGCTCTAGCAGAGTGAGGGCAGAGAGAAAACAGGCCCAACATTTAGTTTTTGTTTCGCAGTCATCAAGTAAATGCAGCCCAGTGCAGCTGCTTTACTGTATTAAACAGATCTGCAGAGAGAGGTCGTGGATATTCAATCACATTTTACTGACGACGAGAATACAGGAGGAGCTTTTGTGGATAATTTCGCTATTAACAACACAGGGGATCGCTGTGGCCTCCACTCCCAAAGCAATCTGAATTGTATGCATATTTCTATTTAGTTTCATTGATTTCCTTCAGCAGTATAACATTAGTCCCAAATTGTTTCAGTTCTTCACATCCACTTAAATCCCGTAATCGCTGGTAGTGCTTTTGGACTCCACACTTTATGAGGCAAATCAGTATCATCATTTCGACTCAGGCACTAATTTAGATGTTGTTGTCACAAGAGCATTGTTGTGATACAAATTAATTTCCTCTCCAATATTTGAGATAAATCCCCTGTAGCAATTAACCTGAATTTGAATAATTAACCTGTGCTTGTCGCTGTCTAATAACTACACACTCTCCGGGCTCGGCTCTTTATATTTTTTTCTGCTTTTCTACTTTGTGTTCATTATCCTTACATTTGGCCATGAGCTGACGACAGTGTTGTACAAGCAGCTAAATCACATGAAGGCCTTGTTGATTTGTGATTTGGCTGCCTCAGTGTAGCTAAACAGCGTAGCTTCCTTTGTTCTGGACCTTCTTGTTTTCTCTATGAAGAGAGCCTTTCTTCTGGAGCACAACGTGACCTCCGCTGCTGCTCTTAACACGGAGCCAGTGGCTGACAGAGCTTCGGGCTGTCCTCGCCATGAAAAGATAGCACTGTGCTGAGCTCCAAAGATTGACCCGGCAGGCCTCGTGACTCCCCTGTTGTGTCTCGCAGAGAGTCTCATGAGCGTGATTTATTTAGTTCAGAAGCTGCCCTCAAAGAGAAGCTTTCATGCTGTCCGCAGAGAGCAGACTGACTGGAGAAGTGACATTAGGTGTATCCAATGTGCGCCCTACAGCCAGCGAGTCTTGTATGTTAAAGGCTGCCTTTGCAACAGTAAGCCGCTTTTCTTTACAGTACACTCAATGGAGGTTTTTCTTTCAATTGGCCATCTGCATCTGTGTGTGTGTGTGTGTGTGTGTGTGTGTGTGTTTGTGTTGCGAGCGAGAAGGAGAGAAGCTTTTTATCCCCCTTCAGCTGCCGAGTGCCTGAAATATTTAACAGGGACTGCACTATTTTTGGGTTTGTGCTCAGTTTGTTGTGGGGCTTATGTAATATGTAGTTTTAGCTCAGCGCGCATGCTGATGTTTTCTACCAAAGAGCATACCGTCGACGCCGCTAACTTAAGTGTAGCGGCACGGCGAACATTTTGCAAGCCAGCCTGTACAACCCTGTAAAGGACATTGTACAGTCAAGATTTATGAAGAGATTGGAGCAAGGACTCCAGCGCCATCTGTGCGCTGATGAATTTAATTGCCGTGGTTGATACAGTATCTTGTACATCAAGGAAGCAGGGACAGTCCAGATCGTCTCAGGTTTCATGTCTCTCAGAGATATCGATCTGCTCGTCTCTCTTTCCTCCAAGCTGCCTCCATCCCTCGCTCTTTCTCTCTCTCGTGCGCTCAGTTTGTCTCCCACCTCTCTCTGTTCTCCTCCCTCTCTTCTCCTCTCTGTGGTGTCAGATTCTCTGACTCATGCTCTGGTGTGGAGGATGGGAGGAAGGCAGGGATGAAAGAGAAGAGAGAAAAGTCATTTTGCAGATAGAGAGTGTGACCTTCATCCAGTAAGAGGGATGGGATAAAAGCTGGAGTTAATACCCTGCCAAAGTGTATTCTCCACCATGCCAAAAACACCATTCAGAATGATATATGGTCCTAATAGGAGCTCTCTGATAATAAGAGGCATGCCATTGTAAGGCAAGGCAAGGCAAATGATCAGAAAATCCCAGTGTTGTATCCAGAGGGATAAACACTCTGGAGAAGTCAAGTTGTAGATTCAAGCTTTTCTGTTTTTAGATTCAGCTTGGTCACCAAAATCTGAATGATAACTGTACAGAATATAGTCCCGGGCCTCTTTGTCCCTGTGCTAACTAAAGCCAGTGTAAATACAGGCTCAGACGGTGTCACTCTGTGTCTGGAACCAGCGGCCGCTCGGGAGACAACAATTGACAGTCCAGAAGCACCATCCTCTAAGGTTCATTATCAGTAGGTTTGTGTTGTTTTATAATGAGAACGAGGAAGGGACCCAGGTTCAGCTAACGAGAAGACGGGAGACGCTTTGTAAAAAGTGCTGCATCAAACCCTGATCAATGTACGCTCCTCACAAAGTGGCCCAGTTCTTTTTACGGGTAATAATCGTCACTGAGTGAGAGCGGACTAAATACTGCTCCATCACGACAGTCTCAGAAACTGAAGGCTCGCTGTAGACTGCCATCACGGAGAGTCAATTAAGCCGCTGTTCATTACCCGCCGGAGTTGCTCGTAAATATGCAGATTCTGCCACAGAATGCAGCGTCTGAGCTGTATAGACGAACTGACATGATCGTAAGTTACCGCGACAAGAAGAAGCCTCGACACTATTGATTCACGCCACTTATGAGGTTTGACAGACTTCGCAAATGCAGCTGTTTCTGATGTCAATAATTCACGGAAAGTGAAGCTCCTGATGTGGTGAGCGTTTGCCAAGTGGAACGGCGAGTGAGAAATAAAATGGTTTTTGTGTCGTGATAAAAGACGCTTAGCTCTGTTATTAGCAAAAATGTGTTTTGCGAAGTGAATTTGATCAGATTTTCTTTTCATAACCGACCTGGCAGCGCTTCACATTTGTTGTTCCGGCCTTCAAACTCACAAAGTTGTTAAGACTTTAAACTAAAATCTCTCATTGCGATGACAACTTCTCATCAGATGCATTGAAATTGTGTGGCTTTAATCTTCTTTTTTTTGTTGTTGTTTTTAAACGCCTGATGTTGAGGAGTAAAACCACCCCACCGTAGTTGAAACTTATCAGTGCCAGCTCCTGTTTCGCTGCAGACGTGGCTGCCTGCCTGGCTCCAGCGGGCAGCTCGGGGCTCTGATAACCCTCTCTGGGGCCTTGTGGTTGACAGGCGACTCGCACTGCAGGCTGACACGGTTCTGCTTTAACACCAGATGAGGCCGGGGGCAGATAGGAGAGGACAGTACCCTCTGCGCCGGGGGCCGACCCCTCCCATTATATGTGACAGAGCCGAGACAGACATGCTGAGAGATGAAACACTGCTCTTTAATTTCAAGCCTCTCCTCTTTCACTGCTAAAGCCCCCTTCTCCTGCCTCTCCTCTTCCTCTCAGTGAGGAAATTGTGGTAGGAGGGCTTTATTGGTTGAAAGCCTTTCACACTAAAATCAAGTGCTTGTTAGGCTTTTAAATTGTGATCTTTTCCTGTTAGAATACCATATAATAAAACAGTATATTGAGCTGTACAGGGGCATATTTCCCTAATCAGCTGTCTTACAGAATTCTCAGGTTTCTATTTTTAGACCAGTTTTGATTATTTCCCATGTAAGATCCATGTGCTTCTTTCGTTGTTGTTCTCAATAGACTAAATTCATACCTTTCCTCGCACCTCTCAGGGTTTAACAACATTTGAATGGAAATGAGAAGAAAGCAGAAGGCCCTCGATGGAGTTTCCAGCTCTGTCAGTCAAATCTGTGTTCAAACCACAACCAATAAATGTCGGGGATTCTATGTTTATTGCAGAAAAATATTGAATAAAGAGCACTTATTGTAAACAAGACAAGATTCATGTCTACTAAAATAATGCAACAGATTATCCGCAATATTGCTGACTGTGTCTGATGTTGAGTGAATTAAGCATTAATAGATTTATACATCAGAGTTTGAGGAGATCCAACAGTAAAGAAAAACAAATAATTCCCAAGTGAATGCATAATGACGAGGCAGGATCAGGTATTAAAAAAGATGAGTGCATCTGTAAATATGTAATAACCATTGACACGAGGCTGCCTCACAGTGTGACTACTCCAGTTTCCAGCCACAGTCCAGAATTTGAGGTTGATTTGTGACTCTTAATTAGTTTTTCATGTATGCTTGCGTATGAAGGCCGTATAGAAGATGGATGGATAATCATATTCTCAATTTATTGGTACTTCTATGTTCAGTTGGCTTAGATCTTCAATTGCACTCGCGGCAACTGGACATGTGAGGTTGTTCAACTCAATGGCAACCTTGAGAGGAGAAAACCTTTTGCCCTTGAAGAAATGTACATTCTTTTTATGATATCCATGATTAGAAGTCTATGTATCCGCTGAATCAATCATCACAGGGTGGATTTCTTTGTCCAGAGTTTTTTATGTGGCAGATGCAGCCTTCAGTCACTTGTGTTAAGATCACTCCGCTACAGAGCTCATGAAGCAGCACCAGTGATGAGTTGTGCCGTCCCCTCTTGTAATATTTTCTTATATTCATGTAACCCAAAGGCCACTGCAGGACGTTGAAACTCTGCTAAAAATGTTAGTATACAGTATTCATTCTTGAGAGCTTCTACATACTTTCTTTTTTTTTTTTCTACACTAGAGAATGAGATGTAGACATGGAAACTCTAAATGACAGGACGCTTTGTTTACACTCAAGTGCCCTTGTGTGGATAAGCACACGTTTATTCCCTGAGCTTCTCATTTAAATTTAGAGGAGACTGACTAACCACAAGTGAAGAGGAGCCCAGAGAAACATTTCTTCCCCCGCTTGTATTTTTCATCATTGTGTGTGGAGATGACGCTCTCATTGTGTCATCTCATGCACTCAGACATTCAGACATGACTGAGTTTGGAGTTTCTTCATGACAGATGGATGCATAAACTTCTCTGGAACTTCTCCGCAGATCAAAGCCTGTCTGCTCCCGTGTGTGTGTGTGTGTGTGTGTGTGTGTGTGTGTGTGTGTGTGTGTGTGTGTGTGTGTGTGTGTGTGTGTGTGTGTGTGTGTGTGTGTGTGTGTGTGTGTGTGTGTGTGTGTGTGTGTGTGTGTGTGTGTGTGTGTGTGTGTGTGTGAGACTAGATGGCCCCTTTCATCCCAGCAGCTGGAAGCGGGTTTGTTTGACTTTTGTTTTGGTACACACACATCTATGAATGTTGCTGTCTGAACATGTGTGTGTGATGGCGGGGTGGGGGGTTGCTGGATTGCATATATGGATGGTCTTTCACCTCTTGGCACCACCGTGCAAGCGTACACACTTTGACACCCTCTCACTTACTGGTCCATACGTGCCCACCCGGGGGACACCCGACCTCCTCTAAGTCTGTGTATGTTTATCAAGCAGACCCTCCTCCGTTTGAACTGTGTGCAGAGGGGAGTCCTGTTTCCCCAGCTCACCACGGAGACCAGGCATGTCCCCCCCTCATTTCCCGCGAGACCTCCCCGAGCCGTCTGCTTGCCGGTTGTGTGAGGGACATGATTGTCTCAGAACAGGTGTCCAGTCCTCGAGACAAGCGGGTTGTACAACATCCTTTTCATCCTGACAGTCTCTCTGGAGTGGAAGCTTGAAAAGATGGCAAGAAAATTGGAAGAAAAAAAAAAAGCCATTGCTGGCAGCTGTCATGAGATGTATGCTGGCTGCTTTTATCTGTAAGATCTTTGAGGTATGATTTATGAAGGATAGACCAAAAGCATCCATCTCGGATACTTCATTAGCTCTTCTGGTGGTAATTATGCTGTATAATGATTCCCAAACTGTAATTATAACATTGCATGAGACAGTCCTGCATTTTTATATCTGTCCATTTCCTGCACCTGCTTTACCAAGAGCAGAGTAAGAGGGGACCATTTTTGTACATCATATATTTATACCACCTGTACACTGATCATCTGATTTTTTCATTTACACTGATGCAATGTGTCCTAAAACAACAGCTGTGTCATTAAGTTTACTTTTACAATCAATAGGTTGGGTTTTCCTTTTTTACTTTCTTTCATACTTGATTAACTATCTATTTTATCTTTTTTCTTCATGACTTCAACACTCATATTTGGAGGCTGATGAATCGTATTGTGTGTGTTTTGAAGTTATTCAGAAGCTCATATTAGAGACGTAAACCTTGACCGGGATTGGAGTGAAAGGGTTACCTATCATAGCGGCACATACAGTTTATAATAATCTGGCTGCTAATGTATGGAGATAGGGCAGAAAGCCAAAAAGAAAAAAGTTTAATCTGGGTTCATCTGAAATATATATGAAATGTTATATAAAGGTCATTTTATTGTAGTTGGGATTGACTACAGCACCCTCCAGCATCCAGCAGTGTAGAAGAAGGATGGATAGTGTTTTTCATATCGTATGACTGTCATATTTTATTATTTAAAGCAGATAATAGTATCTGCAAATGTATCAAATTACCCAAAAAAACCTTAAATGCTAGTTAAAATATAAACAGATCTGCAAAAGCGACTATGTGTAAAAGTAAAGCTATATTTGGAGAACAGTGCAATGAACTTCTGATGATAGCAAAGCTAAAAGTGGCACTTCACTTGATTCCTGCTGCTATATGAAGCAGATCTAATGCGCGAAAGTGATCTTTGCTATCTGAGTTTCTCGTAACAACTTGTAAACTGACGGTAATTATCAATAAACACCAACTCTATAAGAATCGGATTAGTTTGGAAGGCATGAGATCAATCACAAAGCCAATAAATACACAAAACGATCGATGTCTGCACAGCATTTAAAGCCTATCTATTGAACGTATTTCCTGTAAATAATACCATTTCTTCCCCCAAGCAGCCTTCAATCTCTGGGTGCTCCTCATGTTTATTCTAGTTTGTACTGTTTCACAGTCCTCTCTATATTGACCTATATCTATTCCTGTATTTATTTATTCATGTATATGGTGTTTTTCTGTGCTTATTTTGCACAGCCAACTACACAACATTGTAAAATGTCTTGTTTTATTGAAGCAATGTCAAATAATATTTATTTCATACAATTCTATACCACACATGGGCTCCGTGGCTGTGCAGGAAGAAAAAAAAACCCTGTGAACATTCAGAGCATGTACAGAAATCTGTTGCAACTGGCTATTCATCCGGTTCATATTTGAGTCCTGGAAAGCTAAATATGCCACCGAGGAGCAAGAAGACGCTACAGCCTCCGTGGATGTTTAGAGATGTGGTTTCTGACTTTCCCTGAGCCACTTTTAAAATGACTACCCAAACAGCAATCATGATTCAGGGCTCCACAATAGGTTGCAAATTTATCAGAATTGTTATGTCGATAAGCTTAATATCCATGTGGCGAAAGAGTGACTGAATTGTGATGAATTCTGTTTCCATGCACTGTGCATTCGTGCTCCGCAAATTCAAAATGATAGCATTTTAAACGAGGAAGAAAAGTGCGATCAATTGATAAAAGAAAATGTGTGATTTACTAGATGAAAAAATTGAAATCGATAGATACCGGTTATTATTTCATATTTGGTTGCCACAGGGGAAAAGTCGGCAGCAGAAAAATGAAGGGGAAAAAACAACCAAGTGTTTTTTAAATGGCTGCTGCTGGGAACAGTGGGTCAAATTAGAGGTGAGAGAAAGAGCACTGTTTGGAAGAACAAACCTCAAAGCACTGAAACAATACCATGATATCACTGTTTGTATTTACAGCATCATGGAAACACACATGATTACATATCATGCAGCACCACTATAATGACATATTGACAGTTCAACATGTCATTTCATCCATGTTTAATTGCATTGTTTACTGTAAACTGCATGATTATCTTATGGCTGTTTCAAGCCGCACCTTACTTCAAACAGCCAAACATTTGAAACAAATGAGTAAGTAGCAAACCTAAATTGCCCTTTAATGCTCTTTAAGCCAAGCTATTTTCACTTTTTTCGGCTGCAGATTTCTGCTTTGACGGCCATTTGTTTATGCGTCGGTCTTTTGGTTCCACCAAGTCATGCGTAATTCAGTGTACATTAAGATGAATACAAGCAGTGACTCATGTGCGAGTCTCTTGCGGGCTGCAGTCGGGCGGAGAGACACCAAGGTTACAGAATCACTGAGCGTGGACGGATAGTGGACGGGCTCTCGGCCCCTCTCCTCCTCCTCCGACTGCGCTTTGGCAGCCCAGTTCTGCAGTTCACGCATTGCTAATTCCCTGTTCTGAGTTAGAGGCTCTAATTTAGAACAGAGGGTCTCTGTTCATCCTGGAACGCCGCTGCTTGGGATTCTGAAAATGAGGAGTTCAGAGGCTCACCGCCCTCACGCAGACAGAGCACATGCCTTGTTATCAACCCACAGAGACGCACATAATGATCTCTTCAACCATTAACTCCAAATGCAATAACGTGCTAACATCTTGGCCATGCCTTTTAGTGCCTGCACATAATGAAGTTAGCCTATGGGTTACACAAATGTGCCTTTTGATAACATGTGTTCAAGACGCATCGATCAAGCTTAAGACTCACGAGTACAGCGCCTCACATCTGTAGCTGACGGCAGCCGAAACGCTCCAGTTTTTGTTTATCTTCACTCAGCCCCCTGGGTTTTTGTTCGATATTTATGGAAATTGTATGGAGATGAGCTTCTAACTGATAGTTTTGTGTGGCAATCTGATGAGCATCGCTTTGAAAAAAGCAAGGGGTAAGTTTGACTTGATGCAATATAATCCAGCTAAATGACACTTTGCCTCACAACGGTTTGAGCGGCTGGCATGTCAGACCGGGGCCATGGCCGTGGTAGAAATATAAAACAGTCAAGCTCTATGACATCTTAAGAAATGTGTGTGTACGCATGCGTGTGTGTGTGTGTGTGTGTGTGTGTGTGTGTGTGTGTGTGTGTGTGTGTGTGTGTGTGTGTGTGTGTGTGTGTGTGTGTGTGTGTGTGTGTGTGTGTGTGTGTGTGTGTGTGTGTGTGTGGGTGTGTGTGAGCACCTCAATGTGTCTTTGCAAGCATGCAGGACATAAATAAATCAGCCAAGCAGTGATGGCCTTGTGCACTAAGTAAAAGCAATAAACCTGCCTCCAACAAGTCTCTCAGGAATTGGATCTCATCTAAAATAACGCCCATTTATTAAACATGATCTCCTCACACAGCTCACCAAATCTACAGATGGCATGCTGATTAAAAACAAACCACACGCACACACACACATGTGTCTGTAGGTCTGTACTGTGGGCTGGCTGGAATTCATTCGGCAGACAAAACAGGCCTTGATGAGTCCAAGAAGAGGCAATCATTTGTTTCTGTGTTGATAATAAATACAGGTTTTGAACATGAACAGGACAATAAACAATTCCTCTGCCACGTGTGGACTTCCTCACAAATCTGAGACTAATGTATTTGAGTATATTATAGAAAAGCGATGACGTAAGTCATTAACTGAAGTCATTTTTCTCTAAGCAGAGGTTCAACTTTCAGGGTATCAGCTCACAATGATACCAGTTAGAATGTCCCCAACAATTAAACACTAAAATATAATGACATTTCACTTAAGATTAGTGGTCATTTGTGATCTTGCGTTATCTCATGATATAGGAGTACTGTGATTAGATTTACAAAAAAGAGAAAACTTAAATGTTTCTTTAAAGAGGCCTTATGATTTTTAAATATTCAAAGTATGACTCCTCAGTATGGATAGAAAATCCTTTAATATAACAAAGTGAGGATCTTCATAAACAAACGTCAAATAATTTTAATCAGGTTCGGAAGCCGGAAATGAAGTGTTTACTGAACAATCAGTGTTTTCTTTTTCCCTTGTTTTGGCATCTTTTTGGCAAATCTGTCAGTGTTTGTTACTCTACATTAATTCGGAATAATAAAACTTCGACACGTCACACGGTGTAAAACTAATTTGATGATGTGTAAACAAACCAGTCAGAAAAATGTCCAGTGTTGATTCTCATGGTAGAAAAGAGATCTTTTTAATTTGGTGTGACTGGATAATTAATTACATAAAAACCTGGTGTTTTGGTGACTTCATTCTTCTTGCAAATCTGCCCCAGATAACAGGTTTTAAGGTTGAGAAAAACTGTGGAAATAAGAACACTTCGCAAGAAATTTTTATTCGAGGACAAATGTCAAAATACTTTTAAATTCATCAGTTTTAAACTGCTGAACATTTTTCACTGTTTCATGACATGTTATTTAAAAAATGATGACAGTATTTAGCATATTTTCTGCTTAGTGCAAATTAGCTTTGCAGGGACGGAGATTATTCCAGCTCACGCTCACTGAAAGGAATAGAAAATTATAATTATTGGAAGATTCCCTCAAAATAAAATAATTTTTTCTGCAAAGCACAAAAACAAATGCTTTCTGAATACATTGTTTCTGTATTTTTATGAGACTTGATAATAGCTATTAGGAACTATAGAGAATTAAAGGACTGCAGGAAGCCTATTTTATTGCCATTGTACTTCATGTAATTTTTTTTTTATTATATTAACATCTATTAGTTCAACTTTTGGAAAATGTAGTCGAATAATCAAAAGGTGAGCGTCTTTAGAAACCGAATCAACGGAAGAATTGAGTTGTTTGTTATCCGGTTGTAAAGTCGAGCTTTTACTAATCGTGTTTCCACTTATGTGTCCTTCTGTATTTACTTCGCCAGGCTGACAAATATAAATCAAGAGGAAACATGAATGTTTCCATAAACTAATTATACACATGATGCAGAGACTGCGAGCAGCCAGGTGACTCGCGCATTAATCATCGTGGCGTCCGTCACATAGCTGACATGCTCCGAGCTGCTGCCACAGTGTCATTCCTGGATCAGTACAGACGCTTCCCATTTGCTGTCTGCTTATAAACCATGTGTGCACATGTCAGTGGCCTTTCTTATTCCAGCTCGCCGTGATGGAGCTGATAACACCTCAACACCACTGTAGCTCCAAACATTTTCCATTTTCAAGGGGGGGGGGGGGGGGACTGTTACAAATTTGATTAACGTTTGCATGAAATGAAATTTTTGTGCCCAGGAGGAATTTCTTTTCCATTTCTTTCCTCTTTTTTTTTTTTTTTTTTTTGGCCACGAGTTTCAAGTCTCACTGGGCTCGCTGTGGGAGGAAATGCTCGCCAGGTAATGAAGATAGTGTGTTAGTCATCAGTGACCTCCCACTGTCCGTTAGCATCCCAAAGCTGAGATGAGACGCAACATCGCTGACACTGCTGGTGCTCGTGGTCAATATCCTGCGCACACAACGGTGCTCATTATGGCTTTGTTATGAATATCATCATCAATATTACATCGACTTCAAGTAATGAAGAAGTTCTTCATGGAGATGTCTGCAGCATGAAAGTCCGGCAACGGAATGCATGCGTTTGATTTGTCTTCTATTCATCCGAATGTCTTTGATCTCCCAGAATGATCCTCCAGTTTACAACGCTGGTAGATTCAGTACAAGCGTACAATTCCCGAGAAATGAACTAGAACGCCGCCATTAGTTCTAATAGTACCACATAATGTTCACTGAGTGATGGCACTGAATTAATGTGGTTGACTAGTGTGTGTGCGTGTGCGTGTGTGTGTGTGTGCGTGTGCGTGTGCGTGTGTTGGTTGATAAACCTTTCCAAAGTGATTAGCAGTGTTGTTATTCTAATTGTGTTCACTCTCTCTCTCTCTCTGTTTCTCTCGCTCAGCGCTGCACTGAAGGACCTCGGAGAGCTGGAGAACGAGCGCTGGCCTCGGCTTGACTGTGTTGACCAGCGAATGAGCCTTGTTCATGCGTCTCCCTGCGTGCCACTCCCACACCGCTATGAACTGTGAGCAGGACTTTGGCGACGGGGGGTTGGGAGTGACCCTCACACTACGACTGCTCATGCATGGAAAGGTTGTTTACGAATGAATGAATGTATGAATGCATGCATGCCGCTGCACATTTGTCACAGCCTCATGAATTATATCCACAGGACTGATGAATAATGGAAGGTTTCGATGAGGATCATTTGTTTTTGCGCTCCCTCTTATTCCGTTTTGTGTAATTATCTTTATCTCTTTGTGTTCAGGAGGTTGGCAGCATCATAGGAAAGGTGAGAATTCATCTTTTTACTCCACATTAGCCATAAGGCATTAATCATTCAAATGAATTGGATTCCTTTGTCAGATTAGGATTTAAAATGACATGCCCGGGTTAAATCTTGTGTTAATCTATAGTTATTCAGCAGTGTTCCCAGCCCAATACTTTATTGATGGCTTTCATGTGGATTTATAATACGTCTTTGGAGGGATAATTTTCCACTCCGTCTTTGCTTCTTCTTTGAAATCATCAGGACAAAAGGCCTCTAACAAGCAGCTGTTGGTCTTAATATCCCCTCCTAAATATAATTGCTTGAAACCAACCCTCTTAAGACCCACGCCACCACCCCCTCCTCCTAGGAAGCAAAGTGGTAATCCATCAAACACAAACATTAGTGCATTGACTGCAAGCCTCCTGTTGAAATTGAGCTAACATTCGAACCCTTGTGGGCACCTTTGGTGTCTGCTACAGAAATAACCTGTTGGAGCTGCCCTGCTTGAATGGCTCCTGCTATTAGACCCACAAAATACACTGATGGAACAAAGAAGATCATACAGGAATGCAGAGAAATGGAAAGAAAAGGGGAAAATTCAGAAATTACCATATTGAATGGAATGAAAGGGGTGCCATGAGTTAAGTTCATGCTGTGAATGTGGACTGAGAGAGCCTCTCCATCTGCAGTACTTAAACTAATAACGTAGCACTCCACCCTGTCAAGCCCTTCCTCCTCCCCCCCACTTCCTATCTATGCAACCCCCCCCCGTCCTTCCTCCATCAGTGCACTGACACCAGACCCACAGCGGAGCACAGATACTCCTTTCTAGAGCATAAACAACAGAGTAGTGCAGGTATGAGGCGGTGCTCCTCTGATACTCTTGTAAGAAGTGTTGGTCTTTTGGTGCATCGAGGTGTGAATGAAGCTCTGACAGCTCCAGTGGATTTTAGCCAAAATGAAATGGGGGGGGAGGAAGAATGAGCAATCAGAAAACCACCAGAGGATGAGCTGCTGCAGTGTGACACAGGTCTGACTAACTGCTCTCCTCACTCACACACACACACACACACACGTACACACAGCCCTATAAAGCCGGTGCAGTGAGTGTACGTTCTCCTCCGATGCTCGGATATATTCGATATGTTCTCTCAGGGTTAGTGACGAGGACAGCGCAGATGTGCATTGCAGATTGAAACTCTAGCCTTCATTTTTTTATTTTTTTTTTCCTGCTAAATCTCAACGAGACTTTGTTTAAAATGGCAGGTTTCACTCAGGTGGAGGACACACTGTGATGATTTGAACATTTGATGCTGTTTAAGGTCGCCCTTCATCTTGTCTTTTTCAGAAAGGAGAAACTGTGAAACGAATACGAGAAGAGGTAACGTGTCCCTGGTTTCAAGTTTTAAAGCACCACTTTTCATTTTTCATACTTTTACTAGAATGTGTTTCTACACTTCTGAGTGAACAAGGTTATTTCTTGTTTAGTTGTTTTGTTTTTGTCATGAAATGTGGGAGTATGCATGTATTTAAGGTGCCACATCCTGCTTCACTATAATGCACAATAAGCATAAGAAACGGGCACAGTTTGTCGCCCATTTTCATTTTAATCAAGACACGAAGCGTGTGTTTTATCTGCATTCATGTCAGGTAAAAAGACCTCATTTAATCTCAGGAGGCCCTCTGATACCAGTCAGGCATTCTGGCAGCTGTATGTATAAATAATAAAGCTCAGGTCTCCCTGCTTGTTTGGGAGCTTTGAGACTGAAAAGCATACAGAACAGGTACTTTGTCCGAATTGCGTTTTGGACAATAAAGCACTTTTTTTTTTTTTTTTTTTCCAATTTGAATCCTCTCTCTCCCGACCATTCACCGCACCTCCTCCAGCAGCTTCTCGCCAAATCCCTATTCTCTCGTTTTTCTGCCTAAAACAACTTCCCTTTTTCTCAGTCTGCTCCTCGATTCCTTCTTTTTAAAGGGTCTCGAGGGTGCTGATAAAGTAATGCCGCTTGGTTACCTCTTTGTATTAAAAAGTAATTAGACCGACACACTTGATTCCTTCACTGGCTGCGAAGGTTTTATGCTGTGACTTTATGAGGCGGAAGGATAAACAGGCGCTGTGAGGTGACGGGACCACGCGGCTCTGAAGAGCCGCCGGATAAAGCACTCACTGCGTCCGCTCATGCGTCCATCCAGTTTTCAGCTTTTGTTACTTCCCATCTGTATGAGCCTCATCCTGTCAGTCCTTCCTGCGACTGGAGCTGCTCTGCGGCCACAGCGGGGCAATGACTCACAGCGCCGAGTGGAGAAAATGTCCCAGAGGTCAGGGCTCTGTCCCGTGTCTGCTCATGTGACTTTAACTAGAAATACAAGGACACAGAATGGACGGAGCGGCGGACGGCAGATTTATTGTCTGAGGATGATGCCAGAGGAGAAACTAGATTATCAGTCTTGGATATAGAAATGTGCTGTACAGCTTTCACAGTCTCACCCACTTTCCCCTCTGGACTCCCTCAGCCAACTGAGTTGTTTGTCCACGCTCATCTTATTTTGCAACCGCGCACAAAAAAAGCATTAGAGAAGTGCAAGTTCTGATTTGTGCGAAGGAAGATTGTATTTTAAATATTAAGATACAGACAAGTTAATCTAGCTTCACATAAACAGAGGGAATAAAAAGGGAGTCACTCACATATTTTTTCAAACCTTAATATATTCACTAAAAAACTGCTTTCACCCCAAACCCAACCTCCACTTCCCACCCAACCCTCCACCCTCACACAAAACCTCTTAAATCTACTGATTTGATCTGTTCTGCAAACTGGAGCCGCTAAATGTTTCTCAATGTTTCTCAAGTGATATTCAATTCTGTCCTGACTCTGAACTGAAGTTCATCTACCTTAAGCTCCCAGATGAAAATAGCACAAGTTAAACAAATAGTTCACATTTGAGTTAGAAACCTGAGATTTTGTAAGAGTGAATGAATATTTTTCACCTGTTTTAGTGAAGCTTTCTATCTATCTTCTATTTTCATCGGAAGTTCTAAAACTAAAAAAATGTATTGAATGAAAAACTAAATTTTTCCATAGATTTGATTCATACAGTGATTCTTCTAGAAACTAGATGAAATCAAACTAGACCTCTCTCTCTCGCTCTCTCTCTCTCTCTCTCTCTCTTTCTCTCCAGTATTTAGTCTTAAACATATTTGTCCGATCTTTCTCTGCAGAGCGGTTTTGAATGAATTTGCTGAACTTGTTGATGTCTGAATAATCGCAGGACTTGTGTTCCCGCAGAGCTCAGCGCGGGTCAATATCTCAGAGGGCTCATGTCCAGAGAGGATCATCACCATCACCGGCTCCACGGACAGCGTCTTCAGAGCATTCACAATGATCACATACAAACTGGAGGAGGTACCTGCAACATGTTCTCAGTTTACTCTGAACCGACGCTGGGGTGCGCAGCACCTGCGAGAAGCCATTTCAACACATTCTGTCAAGACATCATTTCCCAGACCTCATCCCAGCATTACCACTTATGCTCTTTCGTCGCTATCGATTGTACTCTGAACTGAAGTGATCGAAGGGGAAAAAAAATGTTGTATTTCAATGCTCTTAATGTGCTTTTTAGATTAGATTAGTCTGCAGATGAAAATTAAGGGCGTGGCTGCGCTGATGCTAAACCACTTTTGTAGAAGTGTCATGGTTACGTCAACATGCATCTATTCAGTTTCCCGACCTACTTTATCCAGTGCGCAGTCACTGTCGGCAGGACACACTGAGAGAAACAAGCCACCATTCACATTTAACTGCAGAGTCGGCAAGCGTGTGAACATGCAAACCCCGTTCCCAACTAATTTCTTATTGCTGTGAGTGTCTACATAATTTCCTATGGGCTCTTTGTACTTCCCTTTAGTGTCACATGTCCATTTTATTTGATAAATGTACTGAGGATTTGTACATTTGTCATCGTCTGCTAATGAGCAAATGACGACGGTTTCCTCACGCTATCAATTCCCATGGTGACTGTCCATCATGGCGCTAATTAATACGTTGGAACAAGAGGTGTCCTTGCTCTGATTCAGCATCAAGACACTGGCAGGGAAACAGGTGCTTCAGTAAACATACGCTGACTGGAGGCACAGCGCGGTATTCATTAAAGATCTTTCAAACTCACCTCTTTTCAACCCTGAAACTCCTGTGTTGCCATGACAACGTGTTGGCTGACCCACTGCACATTGCCTCCACCATCGTGGACTTATTATAAGTCCAAGACCTTCAATTAAAAGTAAAGGAGACTCATCACATTTTTAGTCAATGTATATTAGACAAGGTTTGTGTTTTTTGTCTGTTTGGGAGTTCATGATTACACAGCGTCTCACTTATTTCCCTCATTTGGCAGCTGATCTGTTTTGAGATTTGTGTGTATTTGTGGAGCACCGATAACTGCTGCCACGTTCGTGTAAAAACAGCGATCTGATAATCAGACAGTTTGTGTTCCGGCGTCGAATCGCGACGTGCATGAAAGCCTTATAATCTGTCTGTATTGGAGCCCTTACCAAACCAGCAGCACAATATGCTTTGGGGATTTAAGCTCAGGAACTCGCGCTTGTGTAACCCGCCGTCTTTATTTCCACCAATTCATTTCGAGAGCCCCTTATTTGCTGTGGCGCAGGGAAGAATATCGGAAACGTTCACAGTTGTTAAGATGAAGCTCGTATTTTTAGATCAAATCAAGAAAATGACGCCCTGAGTCTTGTGATTGTACAGATGAGCCGTGCGCTGCTCTTCTAATGAGACGAGACGTCAGAGAGCCTGATCTTCCTCACTAAATATAGACACGAGCAGAGAGGCATATCAGAATATGATTTTTAAATTTAAAGTTCACAGTCATTGGGAGCGTTGTTCAGTTCGCTTCTCGAGCAAAAACCTCCCGAGGCTGCACGTCAACACTGTCCCCTCTCAAGTCAATCTACTCATTTTAAAGCAAACCGGCGCAACACAAGCCAGTGAAAAACAGGAACGTGCTTTGCATTCTGTCACGCATTTGTTGTGGGCTGAACTCTGATGGGAGGAGAAACCGCGCAGCATATTTACATTTCAAAGGCTCACTGAGAGGCACTGTTCATTAATTAAAAGCTCAATCTCCACCCACAGCCCTGCAGTCGGAGGTTTGCTCCCCGCACTGTGAAAACATTCAGATCCTTGATCCGAATGCTTCACGTATCAGAGGCTACATGTATGACAGAAGAGACACGTGCCCACTGTGTCTGAGGACATTTTTAAATCTGATTCCAAACCCTCTCAAAAACAAATAGAGAAGGCAATTGAAGTGTGGGAAGGTCAAAGGAATAAAAATAGCAGAGGCTCGCCACCATGTGAACAACTTCATCTTTTGTGAAAAAAATATATATAGACTTGGAGCATCCTGCCATTCACACTACACGATACCGTGAGACTCTGAGAATCTGGAGAGTTTGTGAGCACAAAGGACGAGGCTGAAGATCAGCTGTGAATGCTGGTGATCTCTGAACCCTCTGAACAGCCGTGACTTGGTATTAGATGCCACTACATCAGCTCAGGAGCACCACCAGAAGTCCTTATGTGTGAATACAGTTTGATGCGCAAATCCTATAATGCATGTAAAAGCTGCATCACATTCGAACACAATGCAAAAAAAATCTCCACTGAGCCAAAGCTCGCTTGGTTAATTTCTCAGATTATCCAAATTTTAATTTCTTTCTGAAAACCACAGCCATCCAGTGTTCGGTGTGTTAAAAAAGGCGACATCTCACACATCTGGAAATGCACTACAAAAAAAAAGCAAGCCGAACAACCTTCTTCATCCACCTCATAAATAATTTTAGTACTTTTAATCTTACTTGACAACCTACGTTTAAGATTAATACACACGATTTTGCACATTGTCTCAACGTAAGGTCCTACAGTTATTGATGCACGTCACTTTAAGCTTTCTTAAAGCCTCGGCCACAATGTTTTCATCCTTTTAACAGGACTGTGCACGTATGTTTGGGGAAGCGGGCACCTCTCATAATAATCAAAATAATTATTTTTTGAGATCGGAACAAATGTTGACATACTCCTGCATTGAGCATAATAACAGGTTTATCGCCCCAAAAACAGACCAGACATTATTATGTATGTTTGCATCAGGACAGTGTTCCTGAATATAATGTGTGGACTATTAACTACATGATTTATTTGTTCCAGTTGCCCGACAACTCAAATATAGTTTTGCAACAACTATAAAGCTTTTAATTACAAAATGTGAAAGCTGACAATATGAATTGTAAAAGTAAATAGAGAACAATGAGAAGTTATCAGGAGGAAAACTGCTGGACACTGATTGGACTGGACTGGACTGGAATGGAATGGATGAGGACTAAATACAAAAAAAAACCAAATAAACAGCAAGTCAGTCCCTCTGTGAAGTAGATGTCCACCAGCCCGACCTGTAAAAAAAATAATCCAGGAGAAATAAATTAAAGGTGGATTTCACCTTGATTCAAGTCTTGAGGCTAAACCAACCAGCTGGTATTGGCAGTTCACCTTTTCTCCAAATCTCAAAGGAAACTCAAACAAGAGCATTTTCCCAAGAAAAGCAAGCAATTCAGTCTTGATTTGGGGGAAAACCGAACAAATGAGAAAAAAAAACCATGACATCTACTGCACCGGCATGGATGTGACTCCTGTCACCTTTCAATTAGGTCTACAAATATTAAAAGACATGTTTTATATGAAATACGGTCTTTCAGCTCTTTTTAAAAGGAGGCCAGATGAAGATGGGAAGGACACGAGGACAATGGCTCAGTTTTATGGCACAGAGCTAAAAGCACAGAGGACAATTTTCTCTCCCTCGTCGTTGGAAATGCATGTTTCTCCTTTCATACAGAATTCAGCACTCTCTCTAAATGATTAAACAGAGTTCAAAACTACACACTTGACTGGAGAATATACATTTGTGGCTGGCCTCTTTCTCATGTCGCAGCACATAGAGGAGCACACTTGACAGACGGGCCGGTTTGATTGGATGTTGGTGCTGGATTGCTCTTTGCTCTGTCTGCCTTCGACCCAAAGCTCCACCTGACTCCTTCAATATGGATCCAACTGGCTTTTAATGTTGCTGCATTCATATTGATGCAGGAGAAATGTACTTGAACGGGTTCCGATTTGTGCACTTTGGTGTTTTTGGTTGAACACTAACCGGCAGTGTAATGTGCACTGGTTACATTTCTTAACCTCTCATTATTTTTTTTCTGAGTCAGATCTTGAATAAATTAAAAGTATGTTGAGATACATCTCAGATTGACTCATAAGAAGTGACAAATGCAGCTCAGCTTCATTTTAAGCCTCCGTGATCCCCTCCAGTGTTTTTTTGTCCCTCTCTGTTTCCACCTTGACCCCTGCTGATCTTCTCCTTTCGGATGCTTTCTCCTCTATTTTTCCCCCTGTCCTGGACACTCTGACCACATTTTTTTTCTTCCTCATATCTCTCTCCAGGACCTGACAGCACTGGTGGCCAATGGCACCATCAGCTCTAAGCCACCAGTCACCCTGCGGCTGGTCATCCCTGCCAGCCAGTGTGGTTCACTCATCGGGAAGGGAGGGGCCAAGATAAAGGAGATCAGAGAGGTGAGCGGCCAGAACACAAATCTACTTCATCCTCCACATCTCCGCCGAGCAGGCAGGTCCAAGACTGAAATATGAAAAGAGCAAATCTACTCCTGGAAATATGAAAGGGAGCTGCAGCTGGAGGGGAGCGATATTCATTTTCCACAGTTCTGCTGGGTTTTTTTTTCGGTGTGCTGCATAATTGCACTAATACATTTTAGGGACTAGACATCCACAATCATAGCATTTATAGTCTGAGCATATTGCAGTAATATAAAAGTTCAATCATATTTATTAATAGCAGCAATGCAAAAAGAAAAATATATAGAAGAAAAGTGTTTTTGTAGAATACGATTGCTAAAAGGGTTGGAGTGGTGAAGTGAAGTGGTTACTGCACTCCAGCCCCACAGGGAGACTAACCCCAGGTGACTCTTTGTGAAGTTTACCTTTATTTGCTTGTGCACGGGTTTCACATGGGCATTCTCCGGGCACGCTGGTTTCTTCTCATAGTCCACAAACTTGAGCTTGTTCGCCAAAGTTTTCCATTTGGCATGAATGCATCTGCCTTGTCATGGTTGTATCCTGCCTATAACAATAGTCGGTGGAACTGACGACCCAGAGTGGATGAGGTGATAGAGAAGGTAGATCATTCCACTGATTTACCTAAATTTGAATTCCTTTTTGGAACCACAGACATGGTGTCCTGCAGACACGAGCAGCAATTTCAATGCAGACATTACACATTAAAAAAAAAATGTATCAAAATATTTAATCCATCCTGAAACAAAAACTCAGTAAAACCGCGTGAGACTGTTGAGCAGCTCGAATCCTGAATGGATCGACACTTGCTAAAAATGCAGAAAAATAAATTGAGACAGGTACTTTTTTAGCACTGTTGGTAGGTTTAGCCACGAAAATAGAGAAAACAATTGACCAACCACATCACATTATACATACAACTGTTAAAATGGTCCCATTTATATATCGTCTTTAATCATAATATGATGTGAAACAGGTTTGAAGATGCAAAGTCGTCCCAGCTTTTTTTTTTTTTTTTTTTTTACTTCTGAAGATCCCAATTTGTCTCATTTATGACACAGATTTGGAGAAATGAGGAGGTAAATTCAGGAGAAAAAAACCCACAATGCCTTCAGGGATATTGATGGTAGATCCAACTAATAATTTGGGTTATGATCAATCGGCTACAAAACCTTCTGCGTTCTTGCATGAACACACCAAACCAATGTGATGATAATGTTGTTGCAACACAAGAAAAACCATGTTTATTCATCCTGCTGTGTTCCATGTTATTGTGGCTTTATAGATTGTGCGTGCTTTGACCTACTTACCTTTGATGCAGTAGATTGAAGAAAAGCGAAGCTGCACAGGAAAATGCATTAATATCTTAAATCAAGGCCAGAACGCACCGCGCTCTGCTGGGTGGTTCAAACAAAGCTCGTATTTGCATGAATTATTTCAAGCTTTTCCTTTTCAATGTGACTTTAGCGGAACACAAGCACCAAACCAAAAAGGGAGCGCTTGATGGTTTGCATTGGCGGTCTGTCAAGTGTGTCAAGTAAATATTATTTAGAAACATTTTTAACTTTCTATCGGACTTCACTGGATAAAGATATACAGTGGTGTTTATGTGCTTCCTCATATCATTGTTGATATCCTAAAATATCGGTTTGCTGCTTTCAGTGAGTGTCCTATAAGGGTTAAGCACCATTCTTTGCGCTCTAGTGTTTCTGGGTTCTTTAGCAGGACCATGTAATTGTACACGGTTGTGTTACTGTCTTCTACGAACAAGCAGTAATTCACTGGCAGAGAAATTATCGTCTACTTTCTTGATTTGATTTATGCAACTTTGTGTCTTTTCCAAATTGCAGCCAAAGTTTACATGATCTTTAAAATAACTAAATAAATATCTGCTAATCAACAACAACACTGTCATTCCGGGGAGGCTTTGTTGGTAATTTGGCGAAAAAGTAAATGGCTGGAAAACTGAACATGCTGATGTTCACAAAACGGAAATCCATAATGATGTTTGAAAGATTTCACTCAAAACCACAAATTGAAAAAGCATCCCTTTCGGCAGAAACATAAAAATGTCACGTGTAAATGACCGACATGCTTTGTGCCTCAGTTGAATGATTATTGCAGGATGTTAATGAGACAAGTCGCACTATGATTCCACAGTGACATCGTTGTGAGGGGAAAAGTCTCTGTATTTAAGCTCAGTTGAAACATTAGGATTAAAGTTATCAGATCTGCTGCCAGAGACATCTGACTCTGGGACTTCAGCTCTGTGCCAGTCTACAAATAGAATCGCTCTCATTTTAACCTTTACCTTCACCAGTAAAGGCATCCTGATTTCCTGTGGTTATAAAGAGCTTTTCTGGGTTATTCAGGTCCCAAAGTTGTTTCATTTGTGCAGTTTTGTTTTATTTGTTTGGTTGCCAAAGGACACATGTTAAGCGACTGAAACATTCATTACTTGTGTGATTCATCCAAGGCCTCTAGAAATGTGTCAATATCGGCAAGTGTGGATAAATCTTAACTCAACCAGCTGCCTGCAGATGAGCTATTTCAGGGAACCATCAGCCACAATTAGGAGCCGGGTGGTTTGTGATCACACGTGATGTTTAGTTTATCTCCGATCTGACTCGACTCGGCCTTAAACAGTGTGGTTGGTCTGCTTCAGTGTAGCTGGAAAAATAAAAAGGTCAGCAAAGCTGGCAGAGAAGCAGAGAAAGCAGCGTAATCACGGCCCGCGTTATTGGCAGAATCAAGTTAATCTCTCTTCCTTTTTTTTTCTTTTTTTCTTTTAAACCCCTATCATTTGCAGAGCACTGGAGCTCAGATACAGGTGGCTGGGGATTTGCTGCCCAACTCGACTGAGCGAGGAGTGACGATATCTGGGAATCAAGACTCCGTAATCCAGTGTGTCAAGCTCATCTGCACAGTAATCCTGGAGGTAGGAAGCGTACCACTCCTCTCTTTCCACCATGCACACACACCCAGCTGACATTTTGTCTGCGCGGAGCTGCTGCAGCTGTGCAGAGGGAATAATTGCTGTGGACGTGCATGTTTTTATTTCACCAACATACACTTACTGCCAATTTCACTGCAGCGAAAGAGAATTCATTTTTATCAAGCTCCATTGTTGTATTGCTGGATATACTGAAATGATACATTCTACTGTATTGTGCAGACATGAAGGGGGAATCTTCATTCAGGGCACAACAATAACAAGAATTCCCAGCTTCTGTGCTGTAATCCGCTATGTAAGACATTAGTTGGAGTCGAGAGGTGCTGCTCTCAGGTCAGAGCTCAGTATTCTTGGAGAGGACACTAAACTGCTTAAAGAAAACAAACTGGCTTGCAGCAGAATCTGTCCACCTTCAGACAACAACTCTCTTGAGAAAATCGAGCAGGAGATGAGAAAAAAACAACCCCAAGCACAGTTTCTCCCTGTGTGTTCATGGAAGTGCACAAGTCCTTTTTGTTTTAGCATTGCAGCTGGACCTGACTGACTAATTGCTAGTTTGATCCAGTTTTCCAGGGCTCTCTTCAAAGGCTTGCTAGTTTCATTAGGATTCTGTACCAGCGGCGTCTTGCTTTTGGCTCCAAGATTTAAATTATGCAAAGTTATACAAAGAATTTGCTGTGACTGCTCTACATTCTGTACGCCCAAAAAAGAGTATCACCAACACTGCAGTTACTGATAAGATATACAGTGTCATGTACAATGTATAATCTGTTTTTGCTGTTTGAAGACTTTTATCTTCCAATGTCTACTTGTCAGCAGATGCTTGATTTATCCAGAGGGCAAACCTCTGCACAGCCTCGAGGTCTGATGCATACTGAAGCTCGGAGCTATTATCACAAAGAGCGCCAACTGCACTGCTTCAATTATTCAATGAATGACTAATATAAAAAGAAAAACAAGGCTGGGAATAATGTCAGTGCCATTAGTAGTTTAGTTCATCATTAATAGTTATTGTGTCTTAATGTACCAGTGAGTTGAGCACCATTTGCACTCCATTTGCAGACTTTGAAAGACTTCTTTTCATGTTGCTTGGCACAGCTTATTCACTCCCTAAGTATGTGTCTACGGGTAAAATGTTATCTTACAACCTCTGACCCCGTGGCCTGTTTTTGACTCCTCAGTCTCCACCGAAGGGGGCCACCATCCCCTATCGACCAAGCCCCTCGCCGGCTGCTCTCCTCATCGCAGGGAACCAGGTGGGAAAATTAGATTTTAACACACACACACATACATACATACATACACCGGGGCTTCTTATCTATGATAGAGAAGCACAAGTTCTCAAACCTTGAGGCCAATTCCTTGTTATAGTTGCAGGGGCTTTACAGGGACTCAGATCGTGTGTGTGTGTGTGTGTGTGTGTGTGTGTGTGTGTGTGTGTGTGTGTGTGTGTGTGTGTGTGTGTGTGTGTGTGTGTGTGTGTGTGTGTGTGTGTGTGTGTGTGTGTGTGTGTGTGTGTGTGTGTGTGTGTGTGTGTGGCAATTGGAGCAAATCAACCATGCTGCATATTTTATTTACTACAGAAGTGAGAGGTTACATGCATCACATCACATTCTCAAAAAAAAACGTTAACTTGGCTTGGTTTGCAAAAAATGTCTACAAGTTAACCCTTCTATTCCCATTCATGTCACATCTGACCGCGTTTGGCTTGCATCCTCCTCATACCACCAAGACTATTCAAATACGATTCAAAAGTTCAAAAAACTGAGAAAACAGTCAAATGGAGCTTTGCAGACATATACCAGTCACTACAAAATCTCACAGGACGCCTGCAGTATGACCAATACCCAATACACAAGATTCACCAGACTCTCCCGCACTTGTAACCCTGAGCTTCTCAGTACTGTCAAAAATACACAGTAATATTGAAAAACTGCAAGATATTGAAAATCTGGGTTATTTTATCTTTCCTCAACCCTCCAGCCATATGATCATAATAAATCCAGACGTTCAAGTCATAAAAGGATTTCATAATTATTAAATCATTTATATAGCGTGTCACAGTGCTAACATTAACTATTTAATAGAAAATGCAGTTGCAGCAGGGAGTGTGTCTAGGAGACTTGTTGTGGCCACCTTTGTAAAAAGGAAGCAGGAACACTAATACAGCTGAGGCTGATGGTTTTGAGTGAGATCCCCATACAACGCTCAGCTCAAACTGCCGTGGCAATGATGGGAGACACAAAAAGAGCCAGAATGAAGAGAAATAAGTTTATACTAAAGGCAACGTATAATAAAATAGAATAATAGAATAAAATAGGACCTTAGGTAACAGCAAAGAGACACGCACAGTGTGCCTCAGATATCACACTTCCACTGTTACACTTGCTTTAGTGAGTGCATGAGGGTGTTCACACCATCTGTCACATCCGCCAACATGCGGTCCAACGTTTTTCCTAAATGATGCGTTGGCTTTCTTCAGGAAGGCAGTGCAGCAACAGAGTGGTCACCGCTCACAGGTGTCATCTTGGCGTGCAGCAGAAAGCAAAGAAGCCCTTGAACTGTTACAAATGCAGAAAGAAAATTAATTTCCACTTTGGAAGAAACACAACAGCCTTTATTAAAATCGGATTGTAAAGGGTTAAATGTTGCTGACATCATTGCCAATGCTTAACGGCTTTGTCTGATTTGAGATTACAATAATTCAGGGTATACATCAGTCGCTGCACTAATATACGTACTGTATATATGTAACAGCAGCCACACTATTGCACTATTTCTTACTGATGTAGCCTGCATAAAAGCAGTTACTGCACATCTTGGATGTGGGTAGTTGACCAGCTGGTATTAAGACACACATGTGTTGACGCTCCCTGTTCCTGGTTGGCTAGAAACTCTGGGGGCCTGTTTAGACCAACTGCAGGTGTACCGGAGAACATCTTGTCACAGACGTCACTGACCTTGAACTGAGTAAAAATAGCAACACAGCGTTAGCCCAGGGAAGTAAACTGTGAAATTACTGTTGCCTTCACAAGCACCTTATTGGTGTACGTGCATGATGGCGGCACTTGTGAGCCATTTCGTGTTGTAATGTCAACGTTCCAAACTTTCCCAGTCGGAAGTTTGCAGTGGCGCCAAATCCTGTTCCTGGAGAGCTTCAGTCCGCAACTTTTCAATGTCGTTCAAATTGAATACACCTTGACGCTAATCAATGTGTCAACGTCGAGCTCTGTAGAAAGAACCCGAGGCACTCGTTTTAATCAGCTGGAGCAGAGCAACTTGTGAAAACATGCACGACCGGAAACCCCCAGTAGCAGGGTTTCACTCTTCTCTCCAATAACCACATAACAGCCAGTGATAGAACGAACTCCCACCGCAACTCACACGGGCACCTTCTTTATCTCTTTTTAAATCCAATCTTAAATCCCACTGCTTCTCTTTAAACACCATGTAAGATGCTGCTGTTAATGTGTGAGCTGTTTATTTTATGTATTTTATTGTTTTTATTTTGTGATCTACTCCGGCTCCCTGTAGTTGTTTTAAAGTGCTTTATAAATAAGGATTGATTGGCTTGGATACAGGTGATGTCAGTGCTTTGAATGGGGGCAGCCAAAGACAAGGAAAGATGCAGAGGGGGTAAAGCCGTCACGAGAGACGAGCCGATAGTGGTAGACATTGAGATGAACCTGGTAATGGGGAGAGTTAGGGAATCAGTTCACTCTGGGATTAGTGAAGTATTTCTTTTCCATTTTATTCTATAAAATAAACGTATTATTTAACATAGTTTCTACTTGTGTCAGGAAGTTCTTCATCTTCTGCAACTTTCCATCTGGATCAGATGGCCAGCTAACGATTGACAGGTGACTTTGTTTTCTTCCCTGATGCCACAATAGTCCTGTGGAAAACTGAAACCGGTGGAACGGCTGTTGGAGCAGATATTTAAGTGGTTATTGGAGAATGTTTGGAGGAGGTATTGTCACGGAGAGCATCCTTCACCCGAGTCTTTGCTCCCGCCTGTCCTGAAACAAGACCCACGCAGAGAGTCCTCGGTGGGAGATGGGGTGATTTTTGCGTCGTGGAGGTTTGGCCTGAGTGGTGCAGATGCTGCTGTTTGAGAAGGGACAGACATCCACCCTCCCATGGAGCGAGTCACAAGATTAGCAAGTGAGGCTGGAGACCTGCCGTCTCCTCTGGCTCCAACGGCAGCCAGATACTCTGCATAGCTGTCAGCAGTTCTGACACACTGTTTGTGCTGCTCCAGACTCCGGACAATTTACGGAATGGCTTCTTGTTTTTTTTGATATTCCACATAATAAGTTATGAGATGAAGCCCGGGGCATGCTCCCGGTCACCGGGAGGCAGCTTTAATGAAGGCTGTGTGCTGATAAGGAATGCTTGTGTAATTTGTTGGAGGAGAAAATGAAGTGGAGAGGGTCTGAGGATGAGTCAGAGCCTATAAGCCTGTTAGGTGTGTTAAGGTGTCAGAAATGCTGCCTCGAGAGCTCGACTCTGACCAAATTTGTTCTGGAGCAGAAGCCCAGAAAAGATGTTGATGTTATTATTTTTACATCAGATTCACACTGAAGGCTTTCACCTCTTATTGACTCCCACTAATACAGTGAAAAAAAAAAAAAAACATAATGTGAAAAATAAATTCTATATACATTATTTTGTATTTTCTGCTTCTCTCATGTTTTGCTGTGTGCTTTTAGGTGTTTGAAGCGTCGGACTTCGCGCCCCACCCGCTGTACTCAGTCGCCCAGAGTGGCCTGGACCTTCAGCAGGTAAATCTGTGCATAACCTCCATTTTCAGAATAGTACAGGCCCGTTTGAAGCCCCGTTATGGAGCACAGGAATGAGTTATTAGGGGGTGGGGGAGGTGGGAGTGGTGGTGTGGCATGTCCAAAGTTACACACTTCATCATATGGCATGAGGCATTAAAAACAACAGCTGAGCGTAAGCTGCAGCTATTGTTCCAGCCTGTCATTAGAGCTAACCCCCCCCCCCGCTGAAACACGATGCCATCGCACACCACCACCGTCTCTTTTTTAGCCCCGCCGAGCTCTGCGCCACAAACATTTCGGCTTTACGAATATTCCTCCTCTGACTGCTATAGCAGATACGGTCATGGTATCAGAATGAAACAGCAGCCTCTGACAAAACCAGCTGCACACTGGGGGGTGGAGGGGGGGGGGGGGGGGAGAAAAAAAACAAAAAGTCTAATTGTGGATGATGAATGTCAGTAGCTCTGAAGAGACATTGGTCATGCTGTAAATGGGAGGATTATGCCAATGAATTTGCAGTGTTTGTTTGTGTGCTTCTCCCCATATGAACATGACTTGAACGTATCGATGCAGTGTGAGAACGAGCTCTCCCCTCTGGTTTACGACCATATAGGATGGACTGGTAATATTAGCCAGACCGCTGGCGTCAGGCTGAATTGAGTTAAGCTAAGTGCTGTCTGCTCGGGCCATAACTGTAACAAGGCAAGGCTGCACAGACACCACCCAAAGTAATTACAGTAAACAGATGGAGAGATGGATAGACCGCATAGAATATAGATACATAGCGGCATAGACAGACAGATGCATAGATGGAGGGATGAATACATAGATAAATATACAGAGATAGACGCCCGTGTTAAACTGAGTGCTGAAGGGTAAAATGAGAGAAAGATTGTAGCATATGTCAGTCTGCATTATTTAGAGTATCGGGAGGGTGATGCTGCAGGTGGAGATGAAAATGATGTAAGATCAAAAGAAAATGGGAAAATTGAAGAAAGACGAAACTTTAAAATGTAAGATTTATTCATCTTAAATTCAAACACAGTGAGGGAAAACTATTTTACGATAAGACATTATTGATGTATGCTTTAACAAATGTCTGGTTGAGCCATTTCAAATGAATTAAAGAAATGATCAAATAAATATTCCCCGTACCCTCTGCCATGGAGTTAGTTTTTGTTCTACTTGCCCTACTTTAGAGGTATTTGAGCTTTTAGATTTGTGGCGTCTTCTTCAGACAAGTGCAAGTAAAGCAAATCTTGTTTCCGCAGCTCTCAGCATTAGCAATAATCTTTAACGTGTTTGGGGGTTGCTGGAGACTCGGGGGCCTTTTTTAAAAAGCTCAAAACTGTAGTTAAGACTGTGGTGTGTGCTTCATAGCTCAGAACTTTGCTTCATTTTATGAGAACGTGTCACTAATGTTTCTGTGGAAAATTATGCTTCAACGTTTGTTGGAGGTCTCGGAGAGCCCACGCTGTAAGGCAGTAGGTTTCAGTTTGGGTTTTTTTCACACACAGCAACAGACAGCAAAAGTTTCTACCTATTCTTGGATTTTTTTTTTTAAATTTGTTTGTTTTTGACTCAGAAGGACTTTTTTTCCAGCTGATATATATTGAAGTTTACGTGCATGCATAAGTATCTAACATCTTAAAATGTGCCTGTGTTTAAATTAGATTCAGTTGTCAGTTTTATATCTATATATAACTAAAAATGTTGACCCACTGTGTGGCAAAGATAGGTTTCCACTAACAAATGTCCTTCGAGTAGAGTGGGGTAGAAGAAAGTGAACAAGTAGCACTAGTTTATCTTATCTTTTACAGTTGCAGCAGTCGAGACGGTCAAACATCCAGAATGCAAAGCCAAAATCAGTCAACCTGATAGGTTAAGACATCCAGGACCCAGGAGTATTTCCTGTTTCTGAGTTGATTCTGAAGAGCATCCCCTGCCATTTTCATCAGAGATGACTTTGCACCGATCAAATAGTTCTCCTGAAAACTGTCCACCTTCAGGTCTGTGGATTGTCTGACGTTACAGGGACACTACGTCCCGACTGAGATGTTCCTGTTGAATCTTTTATAAGTCAATTTTAATGCTGCGGTCTTTACAAGCAGTATCCCTTTGACCTCCACTGGATTGAGATGCGGCCATAAAAAAAAAAAAAATGGGTATCTCTAACCGGGGACAAACAAAACCAAAGGCAAATGTGTCTGCACTGGATGAGTTGCTCAAAGTGAACAGCAAATGTGTTTTCTTTTCATTTTTTTTTTTTTTTTTGTTATTTAGGATCACTTGGTTCTCCCTTTCTTTCCTTTTCTCTTTCCAGAAAAACAGGCCTGCATTGACAGAGAAGCACTTCCATTAAAAGGCTGCAGATTTATTGCCCGGGTTTGATGCTTTTATTGCTGCAATTTACCTAATGTACTTTGCTCTCTTTCAGGCCTACACTTTGCAAAACCAATATGGCATTCCACATTCAGAGGTATGGCCATTTGTGAAAGCATTATGATTTAATACAACGTTGGTGGTTTGTGGTTCCAGTGTACTGTGTAACTCACGTTTTCTGTCTTTGCCTTTCGCAGCTGGCCAAACTGCATCAGCTTTCAATGCAACAAGGCCTGAGTCCTATTGCCCAGCCTGCTTCCACTATCATGCCCGGTACGTAGCGCACGCCCGCTCGTTGGTGGGGTGTTTTTTTTTTCTCAATGGTTCTGTGCCGCTCTGGCAGTCAACCGTAGCATTTCCCCTCTGTCCGTAACTTCTCATAGATTTCTAACCTGCCTGCAGACGTGAGGAGTAAATGCAGGCTGTCATTAGCTTCACTGATTATGAGCTTGTGTCAGTGAGGAGGGAGGAGAAAAGAGGCTTTATGGCTCTCTTATATCTCCCAGTGTGAGAGAGAAACTATTATGTGAAATGATATGTTCTGCAGAGTCAGAGAACTGGGGAAAAAGAAAAGAATGAGCTCCGTGTTAAACATCAACCCATTAAAATGGAAATTAACTGCTTTACTGTATCAGGCATTTTTCTGCTCAAAGGGTTTTTTTTTTTTCCAGCATGTCAGCGGTGGTTTGCACGGCTCCGCGAACCAAAGGACTTGAACGAACATTCAAAATGTCTAATATAAATGTCAATTTCATTCAGTTAATGCTTGTATTTTTCTGTCACCAGGGATGGACTCAAACTCTCAGACATCTCAGGAGCTGCTTATTCCCAATGATGTAAGGCAAAGCAACTCATAACCTCAGTCATTCGTGTGATTTTCGCTGTATTTTCCCCGACAAAATTAAACAGGAAGTTGGCACTCGTCTCACAAATGCGAGCGGCACAGATGCAGGTGATGATCTGTGACTGCACGCACGTCTGGAGCGACTTCAAAAGAGACGCGAGACTTTCTAATTATCCTCATTATTCTAACCTCAGACTAACCCAAGGTTAAAGGGATTCTGAGCCGATATGGATCCTTTCGCATTATTGTCTCTGCTGCAGTTGCAATGTCTTAGAGTGACTCCCATGAGTGTTCACTAAATCCTCTCATGTTCCCTGACCTACTTAGAAGCTGTCTGCTGTCAAAACAGCCAATAAGGAAACAGACAAAGATCCTCTTCCCTCTTCACTTAGCTCCTGCCAGGGTTTGATGAACAGCCTCTCCAATCTCAGAGCAGAATTCACGATGCGGAGATTCGCTTCAAAATGCCGTCCGACTACATCTCCCTTCTCTTCATCAGTTCAGTGTCAGATTTAGCGGATTTAGTAAAGAGATTTGCTTCTTTTCTTTGCGGTTTCATTTGGAGAAAAAAAAAAAAAAAAAGGAGTGATGGCAAAATTAAATAAAGACATTTATAATTTATGCTTTAATTTCTGAACTATCTTTGCGATGACAAAATGACTCCAGAATGAAACGTTGCTCTGAAGATTAAAGGACGACTTCGGTGTGAGCTCCACCGCACTAAGAAAACTTTATTCAAACGGATCAAACGCAGCTTTTGTTGGCGTCTATTTTTAAACACAGAGTAATCGTGCCAGCGAGTATTTAGAATTTAGCACTCCCTCGAGTTTCAGCTGCAAAAAGGCAGCCATGACCAAAATGAACGATTCCTCTTTGTTGTTTGTGTCGTGGAGTAGAGAATACAACGAGGCAAGAACTGGATTGATCACTCAAGGTTTGACGGTGCCGTATAGGATACAGCCGCATGACTTAAGCTACATTTCTAAAATGCCTGAGGGTCCACCCCCCTCGAGTAAACCCCCACATGGTGAGCGGCACAATGCATCAGAGGAATGAGGGAGTCCAGTGCTATACGTGACAGGGACAGCTGTAAGCTCCAGCCATTGTTCCAGAAGAGAGGACTTACAGCCATGACTGAGCCTCCTCAGCCCCCCCCCTCCCCAGGCCTACCACACTCCAGCCACACAATCCTGCTCTGTGCTACACACACACACACACATACACACACACACACACACACAGATGCATTCAGAAACTGCTTACGCACACTCAGCAGTGTACCGTACTTCTTCGGAAGGAGGAAGATTTAGCCGAGAGAAAAATGGCTTCACCTTCACCATCCCATTCCTCTTCCTGTGTCCTTTCAAATGACTGCCTCAGCAGGAAGCCAACAATATATAGGCCACTTACAGCTAAGGATCAGACGCACCGTGCAGCATTGCTAATGGCACGCTTACCAAAATAAAATATTCACTAACAAAGCCGATGTGAAATCCCGTCCTGTTTGGTTTATTTAGCTCGAGTCTGCTTACTCGCAAGTTTTGTTCTTATAAAAAAAGCTGCTGTCTCAGATCGTAGGTCCCAGTGTGGGCGAGCTGTTGACAGCTGCCGTTATTGACAGCTGCTGTAAAAGGCCAGTGGAGATTTTTTGGAGTCAGTGGGGGAGAGTCGCTATCTGTGATTTGAGGTCTGTAGTGACCATTGTCTCGAGAGTTGCTCTTAGGCTCGCTGCTCTTTGTGCCCCCCCCCCTCCCCAAACCCCATCTCCTATGAATAAACTGCTGAGCCAATAATAGCCGGGCGGACCAACCAGGTCGCAGTGACAGATCAGACACTGTGGAACAGGCTGCTTACTTCTCAGAAAAGGAATGCAAAATGTACAGAGGCCAAGTGCAGAACACACACACACACACACACACACACACACACACACACACACACACACACACACACACACACACACACACACACACACACACACACAGTTTTTTGTTCTATATGTCAACCACTGTTAAACATCCAGCTCACACACATACTACAAGTACTTCATCACTGTCTGGCACACTCTCTATATACTTGGCAGCATAACCCGGTCGCCTCAGCCCCCCCCCCCCCCCCGCCCGACACCCTGCACTTGAACCGACACGCAGCCCCCGAGGTCTGGTTCTGCTAAATATCTATTGTCACCAATAGAATTGAGGGTCCAGGTTGGTGAATGAAGGCAGAAGCGATAATGTATTTTAGAAAGCAATGAAACTCACGTCATTGTCTAATCTGTTCTCAGCTGAGAGGACACTTACGTATGCCGATGGGACTGTACGTTACATATTTGAGTTATTTTCCCATTATGTTTTCCATTAGTGCGGAGATGCATCTAGCTGGCATGTGTTTGGGAAGTGATTTGTTTGGGAAGTCATCACCACTCTGAGGAATCAATAACCTTTTAGCCACTCAGATTAATGAGAGGTAAATGTGCCTTCTCTCGTCTCTTTTACCGGTCCGCACACAGTAGCAATTAAGGGAGACTGGTGGGGGAGAAGTGCACTTGACATGAATGATGGATGACCAATCCACTGAAGACAAACAATGTAATTGCAATATTTAAAGTGGTCTGCATTAAACTTGTTCCACAACGATGTACAGATTTTTTTTTTTGAGGGGGTAGCGTTTCTGCGGCCTTTTTCCTCTTCTGTCAGATTTGCTTTCATCAGCACAACAAAGGGAAGGAGCTGCCTTCAGTAAAAAAGATTTATCGAAACCCCTTCTCATCCATTTCATTCCTCCATCAAAACTGACCCATTTGTGTCTCCTCCACCCCCCTGCAGCTGATTGGCTCGATCATCGGGCGTCAGGGCACTAAGATCAACGAGATCAGGCAGGTTTCAGGAGCTCAGATCAAGATCGGCAGCCAGCTGGATGGAACAAGCGACCGTCATGTCACTATCACAGGAACACCAGTCAGCATCAACCTGGCCCAGTACCTCATTACCTCCTGGTAAGGCCTGGTGACATGCACAGCCATCTCACCGACCACTGACGGCGTTCACCCTGAAAAGAATGCTCTGGGTTAAAAGGGTCAAGGGTCGGGCTATAAACGATAACGAGCTGTGTCCTTGTGCAGATGGTAATTTGGCTGATGGGAACAAGTAATAGAAGAGATGTTTTATCCAATTTATAGAAGTCTTGTTGAAATCCACTTACTTCTCGAGATTTCTTTTTTCAATTCGAGGCAAGACTTTTTTCAGTGCAGATATAAACATAATGAACAGTGACTGGAGACGACATAAATACAAGCAAATTGTTTATTTTAATATACTGCTGTTTTATAAATTTGAATAAATAAATAAATACCAGAGCAAAAAATTTTGTAAAGAGTGACAATCACTATTAATGTTAGAAATATTATGTCATATCACAAAGAATAACAAATTATTTCAAGTTTGTTCCTTCTTAAATTAGAACAAGTGATTCTTATTCAAAATATTAAAATCAATAATATTCATCTTCTGAGCAAAGGAAGCTCTTATCTGACTATTCAATCAGAGTTATTTGTTTAAAAAGATGCACCCAGTGTTAAGGTAGACCTGTGACAACAGGCTGTGAGCCTGGAGCGCATTATACCTAAAAAAAGACTGTACTAAAATAAAAAGAGGAACCGAAGTACTTTTTAATCTGTTCTGTAAAAAAGTGTTGAATCTTTGTGTTTGTGATCCTGAAGCAATGCTATGAACAAAAGACAGACAGTTACCACCAGATCACAGTAAAAAAAGGTTCAACAAAACACACACACACACACACACACACACACACACACACACACACACACACACACAATTGCTGCCTATGAGTCATAAAGCAGGATAATGTAAAGTTTGTTTCACGACACTATTTTAGAAGCGATTTCATAGTTCAGTTGAACTTTGTTTGAATTTGATCAGCTTGTTTCTATAAGACTAGTTTATTTATTTTTTACACTTAGTTCTGTTTATTATAATTCAATTTATTTTGCTTGAATTGAATTAGTTTGGTGTGGATGATCTTTGTATTGTTTTGTTTGGTTTACATATTGAAATATTTACACATACAATATTTAATTTTGTTTGGTTCAGATTAGTTCTGATCACATTATATATATATCACATATTTAACAGTGATGATTCATTATAGGTAAAGTCTCCATAAAAGTAAAGTTAGTACACCACTGTTTACAGCTGAAATGAGCTCTTCCAAACATTCCTCCCCCCCAAATTTTATAAATGTATTTAGTATTTGTTGTTTTCTGCCCCAAAACACTGAAGTAGCTTCATTTCCAGCAGTTAATCAGCCTTCACACACGCTCCCTCAGCAGCTTCAGATGGCTTTTTTATTTCATTTTGTGAGTCCAACAACTCTGGCCAAGACCTGTAAATGGTCTTTGATATGTAACATTGGTGGAGTTCCCCTTTAATAATTTTCCAGAAACTTCCCTCAGTGTTGCAGCAACAGAATAATCCTCTAATCTTCGTTCCCTGTCCTTCCTCCATGTCTCCCTGTCGTCACAGTTTGGAGACCGCCAAATCCACGGCACAGGCCGCCACCATGGCAACTCCAGTCGACCTCAACATGGCCTTCACTCAGCCCGCCTCCCCGGCCGCCTCCCCCGCTCCCACCCTGGCCACTGTGGGCGCCCTGACCCCGGCTCATATGCTGGGGGGCCCGTACGGTGCCATGCCCCTCTCTGGGCTCCTGGGAGTCAAGTCCGTCCCCTTTCTGACTCTGTCCAGCCCCGCCCCCACCGTGGCCGTCTCCGCAGCGCCCTCCCACTCCACTCTGGCCGCCTACACCGCCAAAATCTCCTCAGCCAACTGCATCAAAAAGCCAGAGAGACAGAAGTTTGCTCCCTACTGACGAGGTCTGCGAAGAGTCCGGTGAAGGACGGCCGCCGTCGTTCCCAAAATCCACCGGCGCAGACGCTCTGGACTTATATCGGATGATGCACCAACGGAGACGAGACCAATGGAGATGTGGACAAAGCTATTAAAAGTCATTTACGATTCTAGATAATTTGTGAGTTTCCCATGAATTGATGGACCGCTTTCATCGTCACCTCATCACTGTTATTGATCACTAAAAAAAACGGGCTAGAACCTCACCTGAGAGACACATGTTTACTGTTCTTCACATGTGTTTCTCAAGTTAGAGATCAGCTGCATATTTATCCTCCAATAAATTTGTAAATTATACTCAGATGACAAATGCTCTACTGTATGATGCTTTTATACAATGTCTATGTTTGCCTCTTGAAGTTTTTAAGAAAATTTGTAAATGTCTGGGGGGTGTTTTTTTTTTTCTTCTTTTTTTAATAATCTGTGCTATGGTACTGTACCTTACTTTGTTCAGTGTTATGTCTGTTTTGTTGGGTTTTATTTGAATGTGCAACTTGGTTAATCTTTATTTATTAGTATTGATTCATTTATTAAAAGTCTTTGGTTCCTGATGTGGAAAACTTCCCTTCTCTGTTTTGTTTTGTTCTTCTGATATTTGAGTGAAACTGAAGCACAGGCACATGAGGAATAAAGCAGGCACAAAAAAAGATGCAGTGAAAGATTCAGGTTATTTTTGTTTTCTCCCAAACAGGCACGATGGCAGCCTGTCATTCCAGTTGCCAGAATTTATGAGAGCATCATTGTGCTCTTGTGCCCCAAAACAATAATGGCAGAAAGAGACGACGCAGCCCCAGAAGAGAGGAAAGCGGCGCTCTGTATGCACGCACAGCTACACACTGACATGCATGCAAGTGTGCACAGCATCGTATGACGACTTGGTGGTACACGCTGTGGAAGCCTCCCATGACAAACTACTTGCAGAGGAGTTTGGGGAAAGAAAAAGGGACTAACAGAGCGAGAGAACTAGGAGTGAGAAACGAAGAGGGGGGAAAAAAGCGTGGATCCACGGTGATGCTGTAAAAATGAAATTCAGTGTCTGCATCAGCATGCGCAGCAGCGGCATCATCATCCTCAGGAGAGGCAGCTCAGATCCTTTCATCCTAACTCTTTTTATTTTTTATTATTCTTTCCAGCCGGGCTGTGACTGCATCATGGATTTATGCAAGACACTAAGAGTGCACAGCCCCCATTTAGAGAAGATTCACTTTCAGAGACAACGCAGACCTATCTATCTATCTATCTATCTATCTTTATTTTCTATTGATCAGCCCTTTCCCATTGAGTCACGACCTCCACTAGACCTCTGAATGTGTACTGTGGTATCTGGCACCAAGGTTTTGTTTATAAATATCCTGTACGTTACAAGGTGGGTCTCCCACATGCATCAGTGAGCCTCAGTCATTTATTTTTTTATTTTATTTATTTGTATTTGTAAAGCGCTAAATCACATCAACAAACATCTCAAAACGCATCCTTGGTCCTGTCACACTCTGACCATTGCCGAACAGGACTTTGTCAAACTGCTTGAGGTTTATTTTCTGATTTTGACACATCAACTTTAGGTTGTCCTTGTAGGTCTGTCCTTGTGGTTCTTAAGCTCTTCTTTTTGGATGATGTTTGCAATGGTTCAGATTGGGTCTAGAGGGCATATTGCACCTCCGTGTCGTGTTGATGACATCACTGTGTAGTGGCACAGACATTCAGCCATTGTTTAGTTCCCCATTCTTCCAGAAGAAGGCCCTGTTTACACGACAACGAATACGAGTTTTTCTGCAAAACTTTCTTCACTTTCAGTTTTGTGCGGATCCACAAAGTTTTTAATCTAGCTCCCAAGGTGGAAAGATTCTTTCACAGCGCTATTCCCTCCTGCAGAGACTTCCGGAGGCTACAGACCTTGTTACTGTGCATGCGTATCTCTCCCCCTCCCTCCTGCTCACCCAGTTTTAAACAAACATGGCGGCCGTGTAGTGGTACGACCCACGGTCTATATTCTAGTTTTATCGTCCAGATCAGTAGTTTAATAGTTGAGACTCACCCCTGATAGCATCCGATGCGTCACCAGTCCATATGGATGTAGTGTTCTCTCCATTTTCTTCGCGTTTATAGTGTATTGTTTTCTGCACACACGTCTGTGTAGTTTCATTACAAAATCAAGCAACAGCGCCCTCCAGTGGCCCGGCATACTAACTACATCGTTGTCTCTGTGTCCCCGCTCCTGCAGCGTAAACACACCGTTGTCACGTGAATCGTTGTCATGTAAACTGGGCCTAAATGAATTGAAGTTGAATAACATGCTGACTTTTTGTTTTAATGTTTACATCATTATTTGTTGTTATATAGATTCATGGCAAACTATAAAATGCATATTGTACCTTTAAGGACAAACTGTTCGCCTGACTGGTCATAATGTTATGGCTGGATAGTATAAACTGTACTGTATTGTTCTGATTGTCCTTGAAAGTCTTGGGATATCAAGTCCAGTCACAGTCTCGGTGGTTTCAGTGGTGTGACACAAAACAGCAACAGAGCCGTGTTCAAAATATTTGAAGAAGGATTTGTTACTGGCCCCCAGGGCTACTTCTACCACACTGCTGTGAGCTGCATAATTATTTCTATCGACAAATGGAGCTTTGCAGAAATTCCAGCTGCATTATCCCACATCAAACTACAGATATGCTGCATCTGAGCGCAGCAACAGGATGGACTTTGAGACCCGGTTGTTCTCCTGAGGTGCACTGTGACAGATTGATATCTACAAACACATCCACCCATGAAAAGAGTGAAACTAGCGCTTATATCTGCATTGTTGTCATTGTAAGATTGAGCCTTGTGATGTAATTCAGTGACAAAGAGCGCCCTCTAGTGTCACAGCACAGACGAGGTGAGGAGGAAAGTTAGAGCTGATAAAAGATTGTCTTTAATGTTTGGCATTGTTAATGAATTCCATACCACAGCAGTTATGGGAGTAGGAAAACCACTTTTACAACCAAACACTGTTTGATCATGCTAACACCATATGTACAGGAAAGCACATTGAAAAGTGTATAAAGTATTTATATGAGAAGACTCAAAGTCAAGAACGGTGGAGACGGCCACAGTCTAATGGATTTGTCCTTTTCCAAACACTGATTATAGATATTTATCAATTACATTGATCTCTGGAGTACATGTATATACACAAAACAACAATAAACCTTTTTGGGGCTTCTGCAATAATTCTCAAAAATATTTCACAATACTGCTGTATGTACAATAACAGAATTTACATTGAAAAATTCTATTGTACCTATATTTTGAGTATCACTTCAGTCGCCAGTTATCCTCAATGCCTTCAAGCTCACAGGAGATACTCACATACTGTATATATCTAATAACCTCTGGTTCAATTCCATACAAAGTACTGCAGCCTCTGCAGTACCCGGGCCCTCTGTCTCGGTACGGTTTCCGAAATATGTTCACACAACTGATGATCTCACATACAAAAATAGATGTTGTCTAGTCAGCTGACAACTTGATGTACAATAACACAAAGCATCCACCTGCAAAAAACAACCAGGAAAACAAGTAATTGTTAAAATATTAGCTATATCCTTCCGACCCAAAACATGACAATAAACAGCGCTGTCCTTCTGCTCCACAAAAAAAAAAAAAGAAAAAAAAAAGGTAACCTTCTCCGTCAGTCCAGGCTTCAGGCTTCCTCTGAAACACATTATCAGTTTTCCAACAACAGAAGGTGATTGAGAAACAGCCGCAGGCAGAATAAGAGATATTAGCGCTACAAACCAAACAACAATCTGAAACCAAAGCAGGACGAAACCATACAAAAACATCACTATCTAGATATCTGGGGTTGTTTGTTTGTTTGTTTTTTCCTTCAGGGAGCGCAGAGTGAACTGAATGGAAAGGAGAATGGCAGTCAATAAAATGAGCTTCTCGCAGTCCGAATGAGAGGTCAAACTGCATTTGAGTGCACTTAAGGCGGGTAGGCGATCCCCACGCAGTCGGTGTGGGCTCCTCGACCGGCTCAGCGGACGGAGAGGCCAGACAGTGTCGTCAGACCCGGTTCAGCCTCCACCGTCCAGCACGGTCTGACAACCCCACAGACAAGGAAAAGATAGAGAGAGAAAGAGAGAGAGAGTGATGCTCATTTTCAATGTCCAGCAGGTGGCTAAGGTGTTGAATGGAGGCTCCTTCTGGTGTTTTGTGTGTGTGTGTGTGTGTGTGTGTGTGCGTGCGTGCGTGCGTGCGTGTGTGTGTGTGTGTGTGTGTGTCATTGTCCTCAGTTTCATCCCTCAGTCTACCCAAAGCCTCCTCTGGAAAAATATCTTTGTCACACAAAAGAAACAAACAGACTTCTTCAACAGAGACTCAACTTAAAGCACTTAAACAAAAACCAGGATTGCAGCTTGTGCAATACAAGTAGAACATCTCGTCTGAATACATTCACGTAAGTTCCCGTACACACGGTACGGGTGGGAAATCGTCAGTGACTGAAGTTCATGTCCCTTGAGATGCCGGTCCTAAGAGGAGAGCTGCAAGTTCAACCTTAGAGACCTGCGACTTCTGACAGCCCGGCAGCAACACCTATTAGAGTGCGCCATTTGATATGATTCACTATTAAGGAGCACTTAACAGTGTTTTGAAAAACATAATGGATATAAGCCTTCGAAAACACTATAATGTAGCAAATTTATCAAAATAAGAATTCGTATATATGAAGCATTTAAAGCAGAGAAGTCACTTCACTGTGAATAATAAGCTTCCGTGTTGTGAAAATGACATGAAAAGTCAAATTAAGGGAGTTCAGAGCTTATACTGCACCTGGGATCGTGTTGGTTCTGATCATGGTTGTCGTATTTCACTAAACTGTTGTCATATTATTCTCAAATGAAAAAACATGCTTACAGACGAGTTGTACAAGTGTGTACAATCAATATCAATTTTTGAACAAAGTTAATCTGTGTTCGACAGATATTTTTCTTTTGACTCTATCTAAGAGGCCACACACAGAGCAGCGATGGCAGTTGGGCCTCAAATTGTGCCTCGACTCCTTTTTTTCCTCCCTTCATGTGCGTTGAAATTCAAGAGCGCTCCATCGCTCCGCAGCACGCCATCACCGCTCCTCTGACTCAGCACAAATGGAGGGAAGAAGACAAGGAGAAGCGAGCCCGGACTGAACTGGAGCTGCAGCCCCGCATCACTGCGCCTCCTCGTGCTCCTCGCTGATGCACTGCTCCCAGGGGTGTTTCCCCGGCTCCTCCCTGTGGCCGTGAGGCGAGTGGAAGATCCTGCGGGGCAGCGGGATGGGCTGAGGGGGCAGGTCCTCTTCGGGGATGCAGCCCTCTCTCAGGTAGGGTTTGGGGGGCACGGCCGGGGGCTGAGGCCGGCGGTACGGGATGTGGTGGAGGCCGTGGGTGGGAACGTGGGTGGGAGCGTGGTGGTGAGGCGGCGGGCCGTGGGAGTGGCCGTCCATCCCGGGATGGGCGTGAGCGTGAGCGTGAGGGTGCGTGTGCGTGTGCGGGTGTGAAGCGGGGCTGCGGTAGTGGAAAGGGCGGACCGGGTCCATGGAGTCGATTTCCGGACCGCCGTAGTGGATGTGCAGGTAGGGTGAGGCCAGGTACTCGTCAGGGGGGGACCACAGGTGGCTGGGAAGGGGCTCCAGGGCGTCGTTTCTGATGGGGCCGGGATCAGGATACTGACCGCCGAAGTTACTCTCGCTCAGGGAGGAGACGCCGCTGCTGGCACTGCCCGACAGAGTAGAGTTGCTGCCCCCCAGGGCTGACTGAGGACTGGTCGGGGAGCCGGGGATGGGGTGGAGAGGAGACTGCAGAAACACAGAGAGAGAGAGAGAGAATGTTTTTCACAATAATACCTTGAATAAACTGCAAGTGAAACAAACAGAAAGTGTCTTGCTGAGACCAAAATTAGTCTGTGTTTACTGAGACCTTTTGAAGTTTCAAGTAAAAACAATCTGCACCGTTACATTCCAATTAACTTTAATGAAAAAGTTTCACATATTCTATGATTTACAGCTTTAATATGTGTCACTCCTATTTCTCACTAGATTTCTGAGTTCATAGAATCTTACACATCTCAGTCTAAACTCCTGCGATTAAATGTTATATTCTAAGTTTGTTTTTCAAAATTAAAGCATCAATCAGATGAGCTTGGCCACTAATGGGCAGTTAGAGCGGCTTTTCAGAGGCGAACGAGCAGAACACATCCGTGTGATGTGAGGTCAAGTGTGTTTCGCTTCAGTTGGAACAGTTGTGTCTGTGTGTGGGAGCAGATCATTGCAGAAATGCGAGCATGTTTGAAAGCAGAGAGAAAATAGTGAAATCTTCAGTTCAAATGTGTTTTCCAAAACTGTTTCTGTATCATCAGCATCTGTCAACACTGATGTTAATCTGAATACAGAAGGCTCAGGAACCAGCGCGGGGGGGATTACATTAAGTACGGATGATGCGCTTGTTTCCAAATTCAATGTAAATGGTGAATAAACAATCAGGCATCACTTCAACACAATCTGAGTGTGGAGATCAAACAGAGATCGTCAAATTATAAAAAATGTGCTCAAATACAATTTGTCTGGTCGAGTCAGAGGTGCGTTATCTTGATTTTACTGCTTTATTTATGTCTTATCTCTTTTGTTAGCAATTCTCCAAATCAACTTTAACAGATTGGAATTAATCGAGTTGAAGTGTTTGTAATTAAACTTATTTTACGTGTTTTATCTTCAACAATTTGATTGAATTTCTCTTGTTGGTTTCTGCTGCGCTCGACGTTTGAGGCAAGTTGTATTTTCTTGAAATGATTCATTCAAGCACTTTGAAAAGTGTTTTATGATTGAAATGGTGGTCTGTTTTGTCTGACCTTCCGGAGAGAGCGGACAGGCAGCGCAGGAGGGGGATCGCTGTTCTGGTGGTGAAATGCATCACAGTGCATCAGGAAATGACCTGCAGGGACAAGGTACATTAATACAAGTGAGGAGACGGTACCATGTTTGAATAAATAAAAAACAACCGTATGAGCTGAAGAGCACCTAAACAAAGGAGTAAAAAAATGATAATAAAAATAATAATAATGACCTTGTGGGAAAGATCTAGGGGGTACAGGGGGCATCACGACACCTCCGGTCGAGGCTGGCATGTAGGCCACCTGCTCCCTGTTCTCTCCATCCAGACTCCAGCTGTTAGGCGCGTTGGGAAACACTGAAGAGAAACAAAAGCGGCATAAACGCACTGCGAACGTCACAGGAGCACAGTGGATTTCAGCTTGCTTGACCGGGAGGTTACCTTTCTCTGGTAGGGTCATGTGGGGATCAGCACAAGGCTTACAGGGGCTGACTTGCTGAAGTAAGGCACGCTGCATGTGGTTGTTCTAAAATACAAAGAGCAAACTTTACGTTAAGGACGATGGACATTTAAAAGAGGTTTTCCATGCTGACCCGGTGGGGCTCACTTCTACCTGTCCGTTCTCTGCCATGTTGTAGTACATGTTGTTGGCCCGCTCGCGATGAGACGGCAACAAAATCATCACTTCTCGGTTGTGTTTGGCCTTATCGGGTAATGACGGAGAGCCTGGACATGAAAAGAAAGGAAACGCATTCAGACTCTAAGTATGGAGATGCAACTTCAGTGTATCGTTACAAAGAGTTTGTTTGTTTCTCTTTGAACACTTTGAAAACTGAGCTTCAACTCAAACAACATGCACATTGGAAAAAAAAAAAAAAAGCAACTGACCCTATTAATATTTTTCAAAATAGTCACTGGTATGTCTTATTTAGGGTCTTTTTATTTTTTACATCTAACTTATAAAATGGGACAGTGACAATCAAAAAGTTTACATATAGAATAGGTTTGATTTTAGTCGAATGAAGTTTCAATGAGTGTCTTACGTAAATGCTGCTATACAGGCAGATTAAAGAGTATATGGTTTTATGCAAAGTATGATGCAAAGTCAATTAATTTAGCATGTCTAATCTAAGGGATCTTAAACTTTTATGTATCATGAGGATGTAATTTCATTGCATGAGACACACACCACTAAACCAGTTCATTTATTTATTGTCAAGAAATTCATAGTTGTCATGTAATTAAAAATATTAAATTAAACTGAGCAGACTTAGGAACCTCCCCCGGGTATCTTCTATCTAGTGTCGAGCACAATCTTGCATTGTTTTGTTTCTGTGGGCTACTGGACTTTAGTTCATTTAGTTCAAAGGCTAATCGCTGGTTTGAGGAAGAAAGGAAGAGCTGAGGAAAATCTGTGATGATCATAACTCCAAAGCTGTGATAGATATAACTAATTTAGTATACAGTAGATGTCACTTCACTCGTAAATCCCTCTTTGGTTTGACCTCGAAGCTGTTTCTTACCTCTGGCACTTGAGGGAGCAGAGTTAATAATCTGGGAAGAGTTGGAGCGGATTGAGCTCAGGCTGGAGGAGGAGGGACTCGGCTGCAAAACACAGTTTATTCAAAGCTATCAAAGCACTAATAGAGCATAGAAATGAATGAATGAATGAATGAATGAATGTATCTTTGAGAGGTATGGTATGTACATCTTTCCAACACAGCAACAAGAATAAGTGAGCTCAGCGAGGAGACTAATAAGACAGTGTGAGTGGTTTGTTTCCTGAAATGACCTGCTTTCCTGTGAGTATCGTTTAATTATTCATCATCACGTACACCAATGTGATTTTACTGCACCCCATGAGCGTGTGCTTTTATCTTCGCATCCTACCTGCATGTGTAATGCCTCCTCGGGGTGCTCCCCCATCAGGCCGTCGGTCATTATGACGAGGTTTCCTGCCTCGCTGGAAGTGTGAGAGGAGAGGGAGGAGGAGGAGTGACGGATTGAACCCTGCAGGTTCAGAGGGCTGCAGGACAGACTCCATGTTAGATGGTGTGAAAACACTTTTTCAGCTTATCAAATCATTGCTTCTAGCTTTACATCCTGTCCAGCTTTACCTCAAGCAGAATTTTATTTTATTTATTTTTTTGTTATAGGCTGCCACTGAGGCAGTGGTTCATAACAAATTTCAGAGGCCAAGAAGTGTGTGTGTGTGTGTGTGTGTGTGTGTGTGTGTGTGTGTGTGTGTGTGTGTGTGTGTGTGTGTGTGTGTGTGTGTGTGTGTGTGTGTGTGTGTGTGTGTGTGTGTGTGTGTGTGTGTGTGTGACTGACTGACCTGTGTCTGTGCATGAGGCGCATGCTCTCAGGGCTCATGTGGCTGTGTGAGGAGAGGATGCCTCGAGGAGAGTTGACCCCCGTGCAGCCTGCGGGGCCAAAGCGATCCACGCCGGGGACACCCTGCTGGGACCCAACCATATACTGCTCTGAATATTCAAACTGCTCGAAAACGCTTTAAAACATTAACATGCAGACACTCTGCAGCCTGAGCGACAGCCTGGTGATCGGGAAGAACCATTTATGAAGATGGAAATTATGACGGTTTCCAGAAAGAAGAGCCAAAACGTTCAACAAAAGGAGTGTTGTCAACTTGCTCGGGTGATGACATTTACAACAACTGTCCATTGTACCACTGCAGATCACAACGTGAAACACAAGTCTCAAATTCAAAAGGTCATGCAAACAAAGTAGGACCCACAAAAAGTCTTGTTTTTCCAATAATAGCAACGACTATCATACATGATCATTCGGAACCATCATCACAGGATCTGTCCAGCAAGGATAAAACTACAAAAAAAATCATTCATCTCTACTTAGATCAACATTACTTTAAATATTCTTATCGGAAGAAAGAGGCTCATGTTATTAAAAACCGTATCGACCCCTGAGTCTACTCACATGGTGTAAACCTGTCCTCATCATGTGGAACTGGTCTACGAGCTTCTTGTGCAGAGGACGCATTTCTGGATGCACCAGCTTCTCGTGAACTGCCAGACCCACACCGAGAATATGCACCTGTTCATAACAGAGGACGTTTAGTGAGCTGTCATGTGATTGTGATTCTTTCCAAACGGTTGAGCTCAAGTCCGACCTGCTCCTGCATCAGATCCTTCAGATGTGTGATCCTCTCTGTGTCCTCCGGGTGACTGCTGATGTAGTCCTTATCGAAGAAGGCCTGTTGTAGAGCACAAGGGAGGAGGTTTAGGTCGCTCACGTCACCATTTCATCATTCATCCTCTCTGCGGTCACCAGGATTCCCTGCAACGGTACCTCCTGATATCTGGCGATGCCTCCGTTGACAGCGGCATCGATGACGCCGTTGAGGCACATGCTGAGCGGGTTGATGTTGCCGTGATGCTGCCTGTGCTGGTACTGGCTGATCAGAGTCCGCAGCTCCTGGGTCTTATTCTCCACCACATAGATGGCATTCTCCAGAGGGCTCACTTCCACCTTCAAATGAACAGACCATAAGTGTGAGAGCACGAAGGGCTTGAAACTAAATCATGTAGCATGAACATCTGAGCTCCTCACCACTTCTCTCCTTTCCACTTCCGCCCAGCGGGAGATCCCAGGGAGAGGACGGGAGAGGATCAGGGTGGTTCTCTCGATCCAGAGACTCTGTTTAACCAAAACAGTGAGTTAGGCCTTTAGTGGGGATACCAAGAAATCTGAGCGTGTGTGGAAGATAAAGACAGAGGCTGGTGCTTTCAAAATAGCATGTGGGTCACTCCAGAGAAGTCCTGTGTAGTTATATATGGGTTACTGTGTCAGAGGAAACCCCAGTATTATGTCTCGTCCAAGTCTCCGAAGCAGAGTGGAGTTTGTGGCACTGTGCTGAGCTGAAGAACAGTCAGAGACACTGGAGATAAGGTGTGTTACACGCAGCTGCTAATTGAAGTCAATGCAAGCTTGTAGAAGCAGTGAGTACAAGAGAGGACCTCTGACACAAGGCCATTTCTTTCTGAAGACGTAGTGTCTTCTCTACAGCTCCGGGGATCAGACTCCTCAAATATACAGAGGTTCAAGTGGAGTGACTGCTGAGCTGGTATCAACTCCAACAAGAAACTGGAGGAACATGTGCACAACCTGAGAAAATGTTGAGCCGTACAAGTAGAGCTGCTACAACCAGCCTCACTTTCTCTGGACAAAAATAAACAAATGAGTATAATTAATCACACCCAATATCATCCAACTATTTATCTCTCATAAATACAATTAAAAAGGATGACTGTTTTTCATTAAAGATTAAAATAAAGAGGACGTTTATTTAGTTTCAAACTATTTTCATAACATAATTTTTTTATTTTTATTTATTAGAAATAAATGCTCTGGAAAATGTGAATGAGACCAGGGACTAATGGTTTATAAAACAGGAAACCTGTTTATACAACAGCATATGAGGCTGGATAGATTATTTTCACTGCTGTTGTGAATTGCTTCAAACCTTCAAGTCCAGAGGAATGTAGCAAATAGACACCTTGCAGCTCCAAATGCATGTTACAGCATATTGTTGTATAAATCATTGGATTTATTTGATTTCATTGATGGCTCTGCTCTGCATCTTCATAAATGATTCTCTTTAAGTAGATAGTTAGGATTTCTTCACAAAACTAACTTCCAAAAATGTGAAACCTTTCTGTATTATCTAAAGTATTACCTCTGCATGATGGAGGGAAATAAAATAGAAATACTGCTCTGATTTAAGCAACACGGGGGATTTTTGCAGCTATAAACAGCAGCTGCTGAGATGATGAGAAATGGAGTCCAGCACTGCATCTTTTTAGAAAGATGGTTGTTTTTAGGACATAATATATGAGTAAAGTCTGAAAATCTGTGAGTCTTGTATTGTTTTACACAAGCGCAGTTTTGATCATGAAATGTGAAAGTTTTCCACTTGACACGTTACTTTGTTCTGCAGTGATAATGACTAATAGACCTGCAGTTCAGTCTGGGACTACTCCGAGTTACTCTGACAGAGGCTGTTACACAGGAGTCATGTTTGGATGAATACCAGCTTGAATACAATTTAACCACAGACAAGAAGAAATACATGATTAGTACAAGTAGAATGTATGCCTAAAAATGCTCATTTAAGCATTTAAATCTAAACCTTTTGATCATTTTTTTGTTATGTGTGTTTATGCTGGCAGGAAATGTTGGACCAATCTGATCAAACTAAACCCACACATATCGTTGTTTTTCCAAGCTTGTCTTCACTTTGTGGTTCTGTGAGTGAATATTCAAAATGATCCACACTTTAAAGGTATTATAGGGTGGAAGGCCTTGTACTGTGGCCAGCAGAGGGTGTTACAGTGTTACGCCTGCTTACATCACCTGAAATACTTGTTAACCTCCCCCCCCCCCAAAAAAAGAGCCATGCATGAATAAATTGCAGTTTCCAGATTTGTATCTACTTTGTGTTCTTCAATAGTGTTACAACTGAATTCAGTTTGTCTGTGAGAGGAGGCTCTCCATACCCTGAACTCATTCTCGCGGTCCTTGGGCCCCTTGTGGAAAGGCCTGTCGTAGTGGAAGCGGCTCACATTGTTTATGCGGTAGAAACTCTTGATCCTCTCAGGCACGCGCTCCAGCTGAGGCACATCAGAGATGTCTGACACTGGAGTCACCGCATAGATCTGCAAGTCTAGAAGCCGAGTGTCAAGGAAATGACAGATAAGACAGACGTGCATGCATATTCACAGAGGGAGAAGGAGCAGGGACAGTCATGGGAAACGCTTCCAGAGAACTGATGGTTTTTGTTTTTTCAAAAAATATCAGTCGAGCCACGCGGAAGAGCAAGTACAAATACACACCAGTTAATAAAGTTGTTTAATCGGATTTTCAAAAATGCGGAAAATAAAAAAATGTATTCAAAATAAACTACACATGTGGATCCAGTCTGTCCAATATCTACAAACTTTTCCACTGTCATATATATCAAACTAGTGCATTTAAGCCAAAGTGACATTTTGAGGATACACTGAGCGTCACTCTGCAGGATGGTGTCGTCTGGTTGGTTTGGATGCTGCATGGCTATAGCCTGGGGGAATTCTCCCAGCATCCTTTGCTGGAAGTCCTCGAGCCGTTCGTAGTCGTAACCTCGACAGACAAACTCCTTGTTCTACAAAGAGAAGAAGAAAATCTGCTTTACACGACTAAAGACCTGAGCTGGTTTTTAATTAGGAAGACTCTCTGCTTTCATTTACTGTTGCTTTAGGGACCTGTAGTTTTATCCATGTTGTATCGCGAAAGCCACTTTGCTCGTGTGAAAAGTCTTCCTGATGAACAAAAGCTTTTGGATTTCATGTGGCCGTTTGTTTATTTATTCATCTGCAAGCAGCAGAGCTGTAACATGAGATGTGGATGCCACAATGTGAGATCAATATTCACCCTCCTTTGAGCTGTTTGTGGGTGAAATACCTGCCTCTCTGTGCCTCCGACGCTGCGAGCAGGTAGCACACTCTGGGTTTTTAGTGCTTTTGTGCTGAAAATAGCTGCTGGCTGCGTCCAACAACCAACATCATCTGTCGTCACACAGGCTGCCTGCTGCTGCAGCTCCGCTCTGCGGCGCTCTGCCTGATCGTATGAGAGCAGCAAGAGCGGAGAAATCACACCAAAAAACGATGCGCAGGAGAGCGAAGCAGTTGCTCCAGGATCTCACGTCATTTCATTATGATTGTTTCAACCTATAATCTTTGGAAAATGTGATGTAATTTGAGATTTCTATTGCATTTCTTTGTGACCAAATTTACAGTTTGACAAAAACTGCCAGTGAAACTGAAAAACAGCCATTTTTAATACCTTAATTTAAAAAAGGATTTGTGTGACTACCTGTGATGATCATTCACCTCCAAAAAGAGCCAAAGTTGTATCATCTTTGCCAAGCAGCATTATGCTCATGTCACTTTATTATGCAAATGAGTTTTAGATTATCAGTAACTGAATTTATCCTGGCGTTGTTACACTGATGGTTATTGTGAGCTGAATGAAGTTTCCACTTCTGTGTTTCTGTCGAAAGAAATGTGGTTGTTTTTTTTCATAAAACGTTACACACAATGTGACATACTTTAGTCCCAGAGCAGGATTTTCATTGATATTTATGCTGACATTTGAGAGCATTTCTCTATATTATGTATATCATGATACTATCTGTTGCAAAGTGACCATGTTTTTAATTAAAGTTGTGGTACAATGCAAAGCATTTGCTAAATGTGAACAAAAAAAAATGGTGAACTTGAAAAAATGTCCACGTTATGTTTGGATTTTGCGTTCTAGCAGAAAGTGGCTCACCAACCAGCTGAAATGAATGAAAAAGCAGCAAACTGAAGTTCTAATCCTCATTAGACTTCCAGGTCAACACTGGAAGCCTTATTTCTTTAATGGACGTGTTTCAGGCATTTTCCTGTTTTTAAAAAGAAATCATGAATTAAAAAAGGGATATTTGAAGGATAAAACTAACATACTTAATTATTTAACCAAAATATGTCTTTATCTTTCAGAGGTAAATGATGTGGGTCTTTTCAAGCACAAAGTGTAACAGGGCAATGATTGCTACTTGTCTTTGCCTCTCTATAAAAAGAAAAGAAAACGTGTGCGTGAACTTAAAAAGCAATATGAACTGACTGCACAAAAATGCAACTTTTGCACTGAAACTGTAACTATAACCGAAATAAACCATTCATTCATTCATTCATTCATTCATTCATTCATTCATTCATTCATTCTAATGGCCTCAACAATAATGTTGTGTAAATTTAAATTTTCTTTTTTTTATGATACATTTGGCTATTTTTAAGTCCGGCATTGAACTAAAGATTACTGTGTGGCGTGGAACATTGTGATCACTGTGGCTCCTCCGTGGAGTCGGTGGCAGGTAAACTCATGGCAATGATGGGGATGAGTGAATAAAACCTTAATCCAGCCGTAGCTACATACATTATGCAGTATACGACAGAAGATGGGTCCGTTAAAATGGCCCGGTTTTGTTTGTTTCATTATTAGCACTTTTGACTTTGACCCGTGGATACATGTAGTTGAGAAGTGTACTGCTTTGTGAGGAATATACTTTTATATTTACAAACTTCAGTCATTTATATAAATGTATTTCAGTTTTACCGGGAAGTCACATTGAGAGGAAACATGGCCGAGGGGGCAGCTCGTCACTCTTTTGTCGTCATCTGCTGCTTCCTGTGGTTTGTTTTGCTTCATTCAGCTGACATGATGTCTTTCTGCCGATGATGGACTTCTGACCACATCAGCTCAACCCTAACCGGTAAGACGATAGGAGACGTGGAAGCGTCTTACCCTGAGGAAGAAAGGAAATTTCCGGCCATAGAATCCCATTCTGAAGAACTCCGGTTCGATCCTCTGCTGCTCAATGATGTTGTCATAGTATGCGGCCTCCATTTTCTGTGGCACAAGGACACACATGTGAGAAAGCCCTGACGAATAATGACTTAATCACACACATTACTAAGTCGTCTGCGTTTCCTGCTAAGTGTGGGCGAGCGCAGGTAATTAGGACATTGTGTTTGACGCTACACAGAGTTCACACCGACAATAACAGAGAGATGAAAATCTCAGCTCCCAGCATCACACAGGATGTCTGTTTCATAATAGAAGCAGCCAGCATGCATGAGTCCACCTACCCGGATCCAGCTGAGGCTCTGGTAATCATATAAAGTCTCATACTGGAACGCCAGCTCCCGGCACAGAGAGATGCCGTATTCCCAGCACTGCAGAGTCAGATAAAGGAAACAAGATAAAGGGTGAATTCACTCAAACTTGAGGGGTGGGTTTGTTCATATTAAGGAGAACGTCCAATCAAATGTGGATTTGTCAAACTGAGCAAAGTCAATAAAATGCTAATAGTTACAGCTGCAAGTCGCACACTCAAAAATGTTTGATTCATTGATATCTAATTTATTTGTGGAGGTAAAAGCCACTGTGATTAATTACAGTGGTTACATGCAGCATCTCCAGTGGTTACATATGGTTACAGTGGTTACATGTCCATAAACACATGTGCATTCAAAGAAAGAAAGTACAAAAGAAGTGTGAATTATAAAGGTGAAATAAAAGTTCAGAAGAATAACTCATTAATTCCCCATTAGACATGTTGTGCTCTAAATCATGAATAAGTCACAAAGACTTAACTTTTTTGTTTTTCTTTTGAAATGCATGATATATAATAGTCTATTCCATTTGATGATCTATTCAATGAAAGGTTAAAACAAGTAGGAAAGCTCCACCTTCAACAAACCAAACCAAGAAGAACCAGGGTGCATTTTGAACCCCACACAGAGGACATGAGTGACATAAACATGCTGTTTGTACTCAATTATCTGGATTTGATTAAGAACAAAAGTCTTCAAGTTCAGTTTTTAAAGAGACTCAATTGTATTTTCAAGTACTAATATGAAGTAAAATTGTTCTCTACTCAGATTCAGTTTCCAAAAGTCTGAATGTCACAAAACACAAAGATGCTTTGTCCTCAAGATGCTAAAATCTATATCTTGTATTTTCTGTTGTATGCGTGATTCACCATGCTCTTATTTTTTATTTATTTTGCCTTAAGCACAAAAAAACCACTAAAACCCACTTTTTGGGTCACGACACACCAGGTGAGAATCACGGACAGCAATCGGAGCTACACTGAGCAAACACACAGACAGACAACCACACACACTCACATTCACATCTCGGGGTATTTTAGGTTCACCAATTCACATGAGAGTTGATGTTTATTGTTAGAAGTTAAAGATATCGGGCATCATTATTAACTTTTTCCAAGAGTTGAACAAAACTGACAGGTTTCTTAACTAATGTTCTGAGTCACTTTTTGAACAAACCCACTTTTTTTTTTGCTTGATTCATCTCTTGATGATGTTTTTCCAAATCTCCTCTGGTAAAATATTCAACATTTTTAGTTAAACAGATTGATTCATTTTTCAGCTCATGTGTATGAATTAGGCCATTATATGCAGCCTAGATCACAAGCCAGTGTAATTTATATATCTTTATTAATTTCTATTTGATTCAGTCATTTGACAAACTTGTAATAACAACATTGAATGTTTATGACAGTGACTTATGTGTCATTACAAGTAATTCCGACAATAGTTTGCACTATAATGTAAGGTAGACTATGAAGGGCTGCTCCTCTTTGTCCTACCACAGATCCACTGAGCTCCCTGACTTGCTGGTTGGTCCTAAAACATGAAGTTTGTGTTTGTCCTGCATTAACTTTAATGAGCGCAGCAGCGGAACACTATTCCCCGGCTTCACAATAGCTTCTTCTTTTTAATAGAGGCAAGGCAATATAAAGGCGAGATGACTAAGAGTTCATAAAGGAGGCCACTTTCATTTGCTTCTCAGCTGCTCGGAGCATCAGGAGGGTATTGTCCTCACCGAAGCACAGAGACCGGTCCACTAATTTAATTTTGTGGATGAATACCAGCCAGGGAGAAATGATACCGGGGAGCAAATCACATTTGAACAGACATCTGACCCTCACCAAGTATTATGCCGTGTGCAAAAGCTGCACATTTGTTTTTCGCAGTAGCAAATCAATATTTAGCCTCACATGATATTTATCAGGCTGCAGTTACGAGGACGGGAGGTGTGTCTCTTCTCGGGTCGCCACAGTGGATCATGTGATCTGCATGTTTGATTTGACTGAAGTTTTACACCTGATACACTTCCTGAGCCATTATGAAGACGATGGCTATGAATCTTTATGATTGGCTAATAGAACAGGATATGGGAAGATAACAATTTAAAGTAGGGGAAAATTAGAAAACTTCAGACAGAATACTCCAGCTGCTTGATCTTATTCTGCAAATTGATCAATGTATAGAAAAGATAGCAATAATTTTGTTTATTTTCTAGTTTCTCATAATGGGTCAATACAGCAGACCATCTCCCTCCAATATCCTGTATGCTCCTTAGATGTGAGAAATATAAAGAAAAAGTTTTAAAACTTGAAGACTATTGTATTTTTATGTTTTTCAGGTGAAACAGTTCAACATTTCTTCAAACACTTTACATTTCTGTCCAACAGGTGCAATTTAAAAAATATTTTTTGTTGGCAGAATTAACCTCCAGGTTTTTAAACATTGCAAAAACATGATTTGTGAGATTTTAAAAAGCTTCATTTCCTAAGTTAATTTAGGGCAGAATGTAATGATGCCTGGCAACAGCTGCAGTGAGATTAAGAACAAACAGTCCCTTAATCATTAAAAAATTTGAAAAAGAATTTAACAAAAAAGAAACTGTTGATTTATGTTGTTCTCGTGCAGTACATTCCCCCCCTCAATGTTCTCAATCAGAGGATTCAGGCTTTCATATCCACATAAATCATAGTAAGTCTCCATTCTGCTGCTCCATCTTTAAAGGGGTCACCAGTGGAAGTCGTTCCAATTTGCAGCGTAGATTTGACTTCCTGGCACCGAGTCCCCCCCCCCCCCCCCCCCCCCCGAACACACACACACACACACACACACACACACACACACACACGTGAGGTCAGAGGTTAACCCAATGCACCACGAGGAGAGATTACTCTCTTAAAATCAGCAAGAATGTGTGTGTAAAAGCCAAAGCAAATAAAATCGGTCACTGGCCTTGCCCTTGTTGAAATAGTGGAGGATTTTCCGGCTCAGGTTCTCCTTGCGTTGCCACTCGCTCTGACACGGGTAGTGGAGGAAGTCCCTGAGGGGCCGGTCCTCCCACTGCAGCAGCTCCCAGTACAGCAGCAGGGTGAACGCCGCCTCTGTTGTTGAAGGGGGACAGAAAAAAACAAGAAAAAAACAAAAAAAACAAGCAGTGTGATTGCCTGCTTCGTAACAAAGCTGCAGATGTTGAACAATCTGTGCAGTCTGGCCTCAGTGATGAACCCAAACCTTCCAGACATTTTGGGCCTAGTTTTAGTGAACAGATGGTGTGTGACACAAGCCGCCCCGAGAGTGGTGACTGCGCTTCGGTGTAATGGTGGCCAGAGGTGCAAAAAGCACCTGCACATTTCAGGCCACATCAGCCCATCCCCAGTCTCCATTACGGACTGTTTGGAGCAATACTCAAATTAAAATCATGTCTGAAAATAATAAAAGCGCAAATGTGTGCAAGGTGTGAGTTTTACAAGGATTACTCGTCAGAGATGGAGGCCGGACTGCTGATACAGAAGGGAAAAGACGTTAAAGTTGTCTGTATCTATCGCCGTCCTCCTGCTGCACATGCAGAGGCACAACATGTGCGGCGGCAACTTTTCATAAAGGTTTGAGATGGCAGATTGCCTTGGAGGTAACTCTGAAATCACTAAAACAGCACTGGACCACAAATTAAGCACTAAAGTTTACAGCTGGAGCGATAGATCAACGATACAGAGAAACAAATGTTCAACATTGAAGACCCCTGTTGAGTTTCAGACATTTAGAAACACAACTGAGCTGATTTTCTGCGTGCAGCGTCGCTGTTTGTCCTTCATATGAGTATTAACGTGTACATATCTGCCATAATATCCTATTACATGTCAACATGGATCTGAAATACAAGCTAGTAAATGTGGCTATAAATAATACTGCGCTGAAAAATAAAACTATGAACAAAGCCTTTTGATATTGTTTGCAGCCCTCAGGGATACACACTGCTATTTTGGTGAGTAACACTGAAAGTAAACACTGTTTTTCCTTTGTTTACGGAAAAAAACACCAACTCTGCAGGGCCTTTTTAACCCTTTATGACCAGTGATAATGTTTGTATGCAAACCTTAAATACTGAGGATATACTGTATGTGTGCTGCGGGTAACTTTGTCTTTTCTCAAGTGTATCCTGACTGGGACAGAGAGCTGCACATGCAAGTCAATGCATTATTTAAATAATCATGAAAGCTGAGGTCATTATATAAAATACAGTTCCCTCCAGGTGTGTTTGAGCTGAGTTTAGAAGATATGTTAATTTCATATCTAGACCTAAATAGGAGTAAACTCGGAAAGCGAAAAAGTAAAACTGTTTTGTAGAATTGGAAATATGTTCAATTATGTGTTTACTTTTCTACTCTATTAGAACCGTTGTACATTTTCTTAAAGGTAATATTTACTGACAATAAAATACTCCATTTCAATTAGATGATTAAAAACAAATCTATGAATTCTGGGAGTACAAATAAATCACGTATAAGGTGACTACCAAGAGTAACACCTGTTAACGTTAACCTCGATTTAGAATTGGAGTTTCCACAAATTTTAAATGTGGGAGTGTGTTTCAATCCCACTTATGAGGGACATGCAAAAATAAAAGGGATTTAACATAAAAATAAAAAAAATGAATCAGTTTCAGTTTCAGTTTATTAGCCATTTGTAGTATGAAAACCACATTGGAAAAAACTGTGCAAGGAGCTCAAATGAAGGAATAAACCAATAATCCTGGAGGACTGTGACCCACTAACCTCCCTCCAGGTCTGAAAGGGTTTCGTTCAAGGTAAGGTTAAAGTCACAGGGGCGCAACACCATAATATTGCTGTAAAGAAAGAAAAAAACAGGAAAAGAAACGCGTGCGTGCGTGTTGACTGTCAATCTTTGCCTGCTCACAGATCTGACAAAATGGTGGAAATAATATTGTCAGTTAAGTTGCTTTGGTACTCAGTCGGCAGCGGTTGCTAATAGCAACAGAAAGTTTAGCAGAAAATAGAACTCTGTGTGTGTGTGTGTGTGTGTGTGTGTGTGTGTGTGTGTGTGTGTGTGTGTGTGTGTGTGTGTGTGTGTGTGTGTGTGTGTGTGTGTGTGTGTGTGTGTGTGTGTGTGTGTGTGTGTGTGTGTGTGTGTGTGTGTGTGTGTGTGTGTGTGTGTGTGTGTGTGTAGGTGGTGGATCGATAGAGTTCACAGTATATGTGTAACCATATAAATTTACCTTATTTTATTTTGAACTGACCTGAATTAAAAAGCAGTTTGTGATGCTTGTCTGAAATAGTTCACATCTGAGAAGAACATCTGTCCTGATTTTACTTTGTTTTTGTCTGATCTTAGTGACGTTATGTTCTTATCTGTTGAATCCGAGCCATGTCCTGATTTTACTTTGATCTGGTCTGTGTCCAGGTCATCATTATGTCTTAAGGCTTTGTATTTGTCCATTCTGAAACTCTTTACATCATTAAACCTCCCTCTGTGGACATAAGTGGGGGTCTTCATTTTGTCTGATGTTCTTGTCTTTTTCGTGTCATGTTTTGTCTCACCTTCACCTTCAGAGTCCCTTCATTGTCTGTTGCTTAACCTTTCCCGTCTGACTAAGAATATTAATAAACCGCAGCTACTTGGATTCAGAACTGTTGTGGCGACCCGGATTGTGTACGCCATATTACTTCTAAAAGCCACTACTACCTTCAATAAACATCTACATACAAGTGATTGCCACTTTAGCACATAGTCCTTTGTATTTGATTGGTGCAGTTGTGTTTGAGAAGATTCCCTCACCTGTTGGTCTAGAACCACACTTTCTGTTAAAAAAACAAAAACTGGTAGACCAAATTATGAACCACACTTATTATGATTGATGCTATTTTACCAGTAGAGCCGATAAACCCCCAGAAAGTGCTCGATCTATAGTAATTATTTAAATCAACCTTGCAAACTCAGGTCCTAACCAATCTAGAAGATGCTGAAAAACCTGAAACTATGACTTTTGTGGATGCTTGCTGTTTGCTAACAGAAATCTTGTACCAGTCAAGTCTCTCCAGATTCTTTTAATATGTGCGGAGAAGAACTTGGACCTGGAGGCCTTTCTGAGTGAAGTTGTCCCTGTGCATGGATTTCTCTGCTTTTCTTTGTTTTTGTCCTGATGGACCTGTCCAGGGTTTAACCTGCCTTCACAGTCCACTGGGATCAAGTAGATACAGTCTGAGGTGGCGTCGGAGGACGGTGAAACGCAAAACTAATTAGTTAACTTCAGTTTTCATTTTTTGTGTAAAAGTGAATTTTAGAGCCAAATTTGAGGAAACCGAAATAAGTATTTTTTATTTATTTATTTTTGTTAATATCTCTTAAATCAAAAAGGAAGCAGGGTTTAGTGGACGGACAACTAAAACTGCACATTTTTCCTACAGAAGACGCTTCCCAGGTGTCTTTTTTGTAAAAGCAATCAAATTAAAAATGTTTTCAATACCTGGCCATTAGTTAACCTATATGTGTTGTAATCTAATGTGTTCAATATGGTCTAAAGTGCATTGCAGACAATTAAGCAGGCCATTCAGATTTTAACTAAAAGATGAATATTCCATAAATCAGAAAGAAAATGGGACACTGCTCTAAAATCAACTGTTTAAAAACGCGAATCCTTCAAGAGCCTCTGAGTTATCTCTTTAAAAAACACAAAATGATTTACACAGTAACCACATGTTGAATCTCTGCAGGACACTGAAACACGTGTTAATTATCCGCCCAGCTGCCTGTTGTTGTTTTTTACGTAAGTGATCAATAAAGTTCAATTAGTCACATTTTGCCACATTTTTTCACACACAATAGTCAGCAGTGTTGATGAATGTGAGTAAAATGTGAGCACTGTAAACGCTTACCAAGAGACACAAGTTAACAACCTGAAGTGTTTCTTGTTTAGATGACTGAAAGTGGCATTATGAAAGCTAAAATGATCTGTACTTCTCTTCTCTTTCTCAGTTATGACAGAAAAACGTGTTAGAAATGCCAGAATTACAGAACATAAAACAGGCTGATGGCATTAAAGACAATCAAGAAACATCCCTAAGTCTCACACAAAGCAGCATATAATTATCTCTACCTGACATTTACCAAAGGGTGTCTCTGCACTCTTGTGTGATATTAAGCTTGCAAGCCTCTGCCAGCCCACCATTTTCTTATCTATTATCTTCCTTATCTGTGGCTGAACAACGAATCCCGGCTGAAGTAGAAAAGTTTCACCAGTTTTCAATAAGATAATGGCCCAGAATCCTTCTTTAAACTGCTAAAAGTCAGCTCACTACACTGCTTCATGAAAGAAAAGCAGCAGGAAAATCACCTTTAAAGAGCCCATGCACAGGCATATTTTTAGATACCCTCTTTTATTTGATGTCTGCTCATGATATAAGTGTCAGTCTGCACATGGCACCAGTTCACACACGTCTGAATAAATTTCACCAGTGAAAATGTAGCTGCTTGAAGCATCTAAAACCTGCTGAGGGATAAAAACAGTGTGCTGTGATTTATACCAATAAACTGTGGGAGCTGTGTAACTAGCAGGCAAAAAATACAAAATAAAAAAAAACTACCTGCCTCAAATGATCTAATTATACAGCTTCTTGCTGCTTGAAGCATAAAGAAAAAAAACAGCACAAAAGATCTTTATCTCGATATGCCTTGACATTGAAGAGACTTATAATTTTGTGCGTCAAGCTCTAATCAGGCGAAAGCAGCGAGACGTGGATAAAACACAGTTTTACCCCCTCACAGGTGAAACAGGGGCTGAAACATGCATCCTCACAGTTACCTGTGAAGTCCTCTGCTTGGAGATGCAGGTCGCACAGCTTGTGAATGTAACGGATGTACATGTCCTCTTTGTTGACCTCGGATTTGTAAAAATTCTGCATTTGAATAGAAAATTCAAGTGTTATAATATATGTGAGACGATTCATAAACGTGCGACTATAGAAGCTGAGATTATCGTCTCACCATGAGGTTGACAGAACCACCGATCTTCTTGTTTTCCATCTCGTCTCCTTTCATACAGTCCCTATAATGAAAAATCCCAAAATTAAAGTTCACCACTTTGCGACTTAAAGACATGAATCCAGTGAAATAGGATGTGCGGGTTAATTATAGCACACCTGTAGTCCAATAATCGCTCAACAAGTCTTGTGACTGATGTGACAAAGGAGATTCCCGTTTCTCTCCAGGTCTCCTGCTCGATCTTCTCCAGCAGGCTGCAGAGACACAGTCAGACATTCTTACTGAAGGTGGTGATCACAGGAGGCCAGCTGACAGGAATCAAACTGTGTCTTAGTCATAAATGTGAAGAGATCACACCTCACCTTGGGTACGGACCAAACAATTGGGTCCTGGGGTGCGATAGCAAAGAAGAATAGAAGTACTTTAGAAGAAAACACTTAAAGAGCGTCATTGTTCTGCATCACACTTTGCAGGTTTGATGCTTACAACAGGCTGAAGAGCTCTCTGTGATTATCATCGCCTTTCCCATCCGACACCATGCTGTCCAACTTATCCATCAGCTCTGCCTCCACCTACACAAACACACAGAGATGTTCAGCCAAAGGCCGGCGATAAAGAGCCGTCCATTACTGCTGTGCGCGATCTGCGTTTAGCAATGTCGTGACCTGTTTGAAGTTCCCATTTTTCCTCTGCTCCCAATCCATCATGTCGTGAAAAATTGGGATCATAATGTTTCGAACCTCGGTCTGAGGCACCAGGGTGACCCCAAGGAATGGACCCATCATTCCCGGGATGAAGTGGGGCTTGTTGTCACCTGGATCACATGAATCACATTGAGAAATGGGAATGTTTGCAAACAGTTAACCCAAAACTGAAGGCTGGTGTCTCACTGATGTGTGACTCTATGTGAAGGAATCGACCCACCTAATTTTTGCCACATGCTGAAGAGCTCATACCCCATCATAACTCTCATATCCCCGTATCTGTAAATCGACAAAATGGAATAAAAAGACACGTACAAACGGTTTGAAAGTGAAAGGAACATACTTTAAATTGAGAGCAGTGACTGACTTGTCGAGGACTTTCTTCCTCTTCGTGGGGCTGAGCGCCTCCAGCTGCAGACTGGGCTGGTTGATGTAGAGAACAGTGAGACTGAAAAAGGAGTTCCACACCTGAAAACACACACAAACAATCAGTACATGTAGCTTTTAAGTCCATGAAGTCACATTTTCACTTTACAAGTTTTTACAAATCTCATAACAGAAAGGTACTGTGGCACGTTGGTGTCAAGACGGGAGCCCGGCACACACCTTGAAATCAAAATCTGCCTCTGAAAAGTTCTTGTGCAGCGCCGGAGACAGAAACTGTGTTGTCACTACGATGATACTGCAGAAAAAGCAAACATTACACTGTCAGCTTACAAAATGAGCTGGGGTGCCAAAAATAGATGAAAAAATTTGCAACACAAGCGTCACCTTCAGAGCAGGATTATCTAAAGTGAGCCTGATCTAATGGTTGGCTGTATTCCCTTACCATCTCTGGGACAAAGACTGCATGACAGAATTGGAAAAAGCAGACTCACTGACTAGTTAGAAGCCGCATGACACTCCAGTCTCGGGGAAAGATAGTCAGTTTCATCAAATTGCGAAACACGCAGAAAATCTTGAGCAGGAACTCCTGCAGAGGAATACATTAGAGGGAGGATGCAGTGCAGGTATGTAATAAGCAAAATGCTCAGCTTGGAGACTCGGAGAGCATCTCACCTTCAGTTCTTCTTTGCTGTGGAAGTTGTTGAGTAGATGGTGAAAGTGGATTTCTGTCATTTGTCTGAGCAGAGAAAGGAGACAGGAAACATACTCCCCCTGCACAATGGAAAACAACATGTGAGAACACATTCAGAATGAGCAAGTGAGACAAATGTCCTTATTTTCTTATTGTCCATCAAACAGGCTCTCGGAGTGGAATCTCACCGTTATCTCAGCAGTGCACTGGGGACAACGCTGTCCTCTGGACGTCTCAACAGAGTGAGATTTGCTCATGATGGACAGCAGAGTCTGCAGCAGCACATCCAGTAAGCTCTCCACCATCATCTCCACCTCCTCCTGAACAGAAGACTCCTGAAAAGCAAGAGTAAGTTCAGGAGAGCAAGAGACGCACTGACGAGACCAGCTAATTTCACTCCTGTGTCAGTGGAATCGCTTGAACATGCATATAGAGCAGCGTAACATACCATAGAGCTTGTCTTGATGATGGAAAAGATGCTGCTCAGGATCCCAGAACAAATGAGCAGCTCCCTCTGCTGGCGCAGATGAAGGTGGATGTGATGCAGAACCACCGGCAGCAAAATACTTCGAGACTCTGAAGAAAGAGTGCAAGACAAAATGAACACAAAGTCCTTTCATTTAGTCTATATGTGTTATTTTGTCATAAATTTATCTCACCAGGGAAGAAAAAGAGGCGACTCTCCACTGTACGGGCAATAGACTGCAGTTTGACCACGTCCATGGACTGGCCAATGTCCACGGTGCTGGGCATGCTCCCCAGGGTTCCCCGGACATATTCAGCAACCTCCTGAACAGTGAACATCTGCAGCAGCTCATCAAAGATATCAGGGAAGCTGTTTAACAGTGCCGCCTTGGGAGGAAACAGTGGACACAGAGAAGAAATTTGTACTTTTAAGGAGAATACACACATGAAAGGGTAAAAAACGTAATAAAATATTTGCAAAAAAAAATAAAAAATATTGTAGTGTGTCGAAGGACAGAGACAGAAATCAAAATAATTCCAAATTGATATGCCGATAAATATTGTTAAACAAGCAAAAGCATGTCGTTAAGGTATTTGTTTTTTCAGTGATAACCTGAAATGTCATGCATACCAGTTACTCAAGAAAGCATCATTGTCTTTGAGCAGCCTGGCGGTCGCACAGCATCTGGTGCAACGTGGGACCAACACAGGGGGGCGCTGTGACTTACTGAGAAGGACGATAGTCCAGCAGCATATTCAGAGAAAGGCATGCAGCTGCTCACACCCCTAAACTGTCCAAGATCAAGCCAAGGATGGGTCAAAGAATGAGGCATTAATAACAGAAGGCACAAAAAAAGTAAAACAATGAAAAGTGACAAAGAATAAATCATGAAATCAATCAGCAAAAATAAAACGATCATAATAAACGCGGATGAAAAACAGAAGATTGAAACGACGCAGCAGGCTGAGCGGGTGAGACGGAGAGTGTTTCCTGAGTGGCGCTGCTGTGTGAACAATCTGACCTGCGTGAAGACCAGGTTCTCCGAGCTGCGGCTGTCCAGACTCAGGACAAAGCGTATTGACTGGAAGAGCTCCTGGATGCTGGCTCTGAACTGCTCCTCCTCCATCCCACAGGTGGCTCTCGAGTAGAGGATGCGAGACTGCACGATGAACTTGAACAGGTACTCCAGTGCCTGGGTGGAGAAGAAAAGGCGGCTCAGCGGGCGTCCTTGTCTTACCGCTTTAAGGTTGAATATCAACACACAAAAGAAATGTTACCGATCAGGCTTTGAAAAAGAATATCTCCACACATGATTGCATCACAAAGGAAATTCAAAGAGCATACTCGATACATCAATATCTGCAGTGGGTTTTGATGACTTCCTTTCATTAGCTTTTTCTCCGAGCAGGAAATTCACTTCCTGATGCCTGGAATGGTGTCACATTACTCTTTATCAGCACTCCTGTTTGACCACGCCAATTAATCCTTTTCTGGAGGAGCCAGGACCAAACCCAGGAGGAAGTCAGTGTGATACCTTACCCTCATGGCTTCCTGTATGTGGTCCTGCCGGACAACCTCAGCCGAGCGGTCCATGTACCACTTCAGACATCGAATCAGCTCCCTGCAGGCAAAAGTTCAAAACCGTCAACATCTGCAAGCCTCACCTCAGATTTTTATGTTTTCCTGAAGTCAAAATTGATGAACTAAAGTCATACTTGTAGGCCAGAGCTCCGGCAAAGTGGTTTTGGATGTAGGAGTCCATGACAGGTCTGAAGTGGTAGAAGCGACTGTCCCTGAGCAGGTTTATAATGAACACCTGAACACAAAAGCACACGGCTCCTTTTAAAAGCTCCTTTACGTCCTCTGCCTACTAACATTTTTAAAAATAAATTCCTACCAGTGATTGGAAAACCAGTGGCCCGTATTTATCAGTGTTGTCATCTAAAAGACAGAAGAGTGTATCCAGGACATCTCGCAAGAACTGTGTAGAAAAAAAGAGAACATTTCAAAAAGACCATCACATTAAAGACTCTCCTGCTTACTAAAATAGATATAAGAAGGACAGAAAAAATGGATAGCCCCTTCAACTCAATAGGAAAGTATGTTCTATGATGATCTGATTCTAATCTCATTCAAAATGCTGTAAAGGTAGAGCTTAAGGATTTGTTTTTGGTGCTTTCTTACTTTTTTGGTTAAGGCAAACAAAAAAATAGACAGTTTTCACATCCTTCTCATGATTTAATGAATATGAAATCAGTGACCTTGACAATCTCCTCTCCACTGATCTGACGTAGTCGTCCGAGGATGTCCAACACCCTGTCCGGATGGGCCTTCCAGTTCAGAAGAGCCAAAAGGTCCACTGAAAACAGAATAAAAACCGAGCTGAGTGGAATCAAATCAAACAGGACGAGATCAAAGAGGAGCGCGTGCTGGATTACCATTTTGTGTGAGCTTGGTGGAGCAGAGTATCGTGGAGACCCAGAAGGTTTCTTTGGGGCTTCTCTGGAAGGGCAGGTTAGCCGGCAGGTTGGGGCAGCTATTGAAGTCCTCCTTACAGCAGGGCAAGCTCAGGTACAAGCCCTGGTTACTGAAGGTGGCATTTTCATCACACTGCAGGACGAACATGGGAAGATCAAGTAAGATTGTTGGAAAACCAAAGTACCTGAAAAAAAATCTCAACACCCGTATAGGGAGAACATGCAAACGCCACACAAAAAGACCCCCTAATCAGACACAAACTCTGCTGTGCGGCAAAAGTGTACACCACTACAGCACTGTGCAGCACATAAGAGCCATTTACTTAACATATAAAGTTTTTCTCTGAAGTTTTCAGTTGAAGTGACACATAGAAACGAGCACCAAACCTCCACTGTTGGATGAGTTCGTACCTTGTACACATACAGTTCGTGACTCTCGTCTGACAGCGTGGTGCCATCTTCCCTCATCAAAGGAGTGAAGGCAAATCCAAAGAGTTTTTTCTCCCCTTTGTCTTTAGCTGAAAGGAAGCACGTCACAACACGATGCATCATACACTTATAATCACAGCACAAACATCAGCGTAGCTCCCAGCGAGATCCAGTCTGTCCTCATAAAAAACTGTGCACGGAGGGTCTGACCGCCACTGGGTCGCATCGCTGACTCACTGGAGCAGTGTCTGAACTCGAAGCGGAGGTGGGATCCCCTGAAACGGTCTATGGGAATGGGCAGCTTGACCATCTCGCTCCAGCGAGGGCTGTTGTTGTGATACAGGACAAAGGAGCGATACTCGGAGGTGTTCGGCTCCCCACTGCCCAAACTGATGCAGTCCTGCAAAAGGGAGGAAGGTTACGCTCGTCATCGTTCACACTCTGATGAGACGGCACAAAATAAGTCGTGCGCGTGTGTGTCATACTTTGAGCGTGTCCCCGTCGGCGTAGAGCACATACAGAGTGACTTCGATGTTCTTCTGGACGCTCTTGCCGCCCCTCTCAAACTCCCCCCGCTCCAGGGTCAGATACAGATCGTTGCGTGTGTCGCCTACAGTAGGACAATTATGAAGGAGGATTTTCACTATTTTACTCATTTATCCAGGAGAGCACTACTTCCTACAAAGAAAAGTCACGTCAAGCCTTTTGAGGCTGTGGCAAGAAATCGGCGTCCCGTTTGAAAATTACAAAAAACAAACAATAAAAACAAGACATATGGTGTTAGAAGAACGTCAAGATAAATTAGGAAGAGAGTGACATCTCAGAAAATCCCTGACCACAACAACAAACAAGTCCCAGATGATGTTCATGAGTTCATAATGTCCTTGTCAGCTTCGGCTCCACAGATGAACCACGAGTGGTCCACATAGATTAGGCCTCGGCGTGCGGGACTAAGATGTCACCGCTCCATTCGAATGACCCCGCTGAGCTGTAACACACTGCCACTCATGTCTGCCTCAGCACCTTTCATGAGGTCAGTGATTAATGAAATAAATATCGGTGGCAGATATTGCGGTTATTTATAAAATCAGATTATAGTTATTTATATCCAAGTCATTTCCCTGGGGACAGATGACTCACAAGGACTGATATTGGGAGGTATTTCAGGCTAACTGGAGAGGAGTGGAGCGGATTATAGATTCTCAGTAGACACAAAACACTGCAATGTCAGCTGATGAAATATTCCGAAATAAACACACCTCTCCCCCTCTCTGTCTTTGAGTTATCTTTGAAGGCCTCAGCACCTGACCTACATGCTGATCTCTCTGGAAAGGGGAGTAAATAAACTGAGAGTTCACAAAGTGCCAGGTGTGGAAGACGTACTGGAGCCTTCCAATAAGAGATCGAACAGGCTAAACGCACACGTACATGTTAATACAGCCGATAATGCCTTTAAATCAACTTAGATTGGAATCTTATTCAATCTGCTCCATTCTTTTCTTTTAATCTCCTTTTTTTTTTTGGTGTCTCCCTCTTTCATTCCCTGTGCGACCTTTGCCACATTCCTCCAGTCTCCACCTCCTCTCTGCACCTCCTCACCTGGCAGGATGACATCTGGGAAACCCAGTTTGCGTGTGAGCGCCAAGGCCCTGTTGAACACAGCCTGGTTCTCCCGTCTGATTTGCTCCAGCTCACCTCGCAGCAGCTGCAGGGAAATGATGAGGCCTGGAGGAGGTGTAGGGCGGAGGTGGAGGTGGAGGGGGGGGGGGGGCACGTGAAGAGGTGAGGGAGACGAGTGGAATGGAATGGAAGGAAAGAAAGAAAGCACATGGACAAAAAAAAAACGAAGGGAGAAGGGAGGGACGGAGGGGTATTTAAAGGACATTAGTCAGAATGTGGGGGAGGCGAAGACAGACAGGAGAGAGGATGGAGAGACGTGATCAGAGCCAGAGGAGAGGGAGGGAGGAGAAAAAAGGCGAGGTGGGATTACACAAAGAGACGTTCTGCACCAATCTTGTGACATAATTCTGAAGGCATGATTGAGGCGTGAGTCATCATTTAAACCGTGAGATGTTCATGAAATGACAAGTAATAGTGAACTGTCAAAGCACGCCCTCACACTGGCTCTGTTTTCAACGTTCACGCAGCTCCACGAGATCCGTTTACACCGCTGAGCTGGTTGATCTTACAAGGTCACAGCGATGATGAGGACTGGACCGTGTTCTAGTTTCATTTTCTCAATTTCATCATTACGGTGAACATCATTGAGCCATTGGATTTTTTATTTATTTAGTAATGTTGTTTTTTTTTATTAAAAATAGTTCCAATAAAAACTGTCAACATGCTCAGCATGACAGCAGATTTTCTTTTTTCCTCAGTAAATTTTTAATGAAAGTTAATGATTTGATGAAAAGCCAAAACTCTACAACTCATGAGAATATAACTTCAGCATATGAGATCTTCTACTGAGGAGCTGATAATCAGCCTGTGACTCACTTTACGAGCATAAACTTAAATACACGTCAATAAATAATGTTATCATCCTCCTTTAAGTGGGAATTTGGCTGGTTTGTATTATTGCCTCTTCATTGAGCATATTTCAGTTTTTGTTTTTATTTTGGATTCAATATTCCCTTCAGAAAAGTTGTTCATTCATTAAGATGAATATTTTTTATTAACTCTTTTTTTTACAAATTTTCTTTACGTGTCTTACATTGCTTTCCTCCCATTTCAGTACATTTATTTATATATGTATTTGTTTTAGTATTTCACTTTCTTGTTTATTTTATGATTGGCTTTGTTGTGGTTTACACTGGCTCTGTGGTTTCCTATCTGCAGATTTGGGAAAGCACTTTCACGCACTGTGTTGCTTTAATTTAAAATGCAGTCCTTGTTTTGTTTTTTTTCTTTAATGTGTGAAGCACTTTGGGCTACATTTTATTTGAAAGTGCTTTAGAATAGAATAGAATAGAATGGAATAGAATAGAATAGAATAGAAATTCTTCATTAACACCAGAGGGAAATACTAAAGATTCAAGGTGAAAAAGAAAAAGTTAAAATAAAGCAAAATGCAAGAAAGAAATCGTGAACCAGCACGGCAGGCTGCATTCATCTTGCGCATGCTCACTGCCAAGAGATTAGATATTTTCAGCAGCCTCTTAAAAACCTGAAGGTGTAACAGGTCTGTGGAGGGATCAGAATTACCATAGTTGGTGCTGGGGGCTGAGTACTTGGTATTGGACTTGCGGATGATGTTCTCGTGTACCTGGTACCACTCGTTCTCATTGTTGCATCTGTGGAGAAAGACAGTTGGAGTAAGGCTGTCAACAACGTGCCCATTAGAGGGTCCAGATGGAGGGTTCAGGAAGCGGTGCATGGGGACTACAAGAACAGCATGAGTCCCGGAGCCGATTTCCTCCTGGAGAAAAGGTAGCAGCAGGGGGAGGTGCTATCAAGCAGCACATTAGCCCAAATGCACAGCACACTAAGCAAACCTGACAGCCAGCTCTCTACCAGCCTTTTTCATTACTGTGGGCCCGAAGGCCCCTGGGAAAGGCATGGGGAAATGCACAGACTGGAGCGTTATAGGAGCCGACAGTTTGGAGGCAGCTCAGCACTGAATCACTGCTTGCTTTTTAAAGGGAAGGACTCTTCACGTCAGCAGAGCAATCCAATAAAAACCACGGCTTTCTATCCTGGAAATCTTTACTTCACACTGAGCTGCGTGGTCATCCTTAAAGTGCTTCATGGGAAGAATATCATGTGACCAGATGGGAACGTGTATGAGTGACCTCTGACCCAGAGAGGATGCTGAGAAGGACAGTGCAGATACAAGAAGACAATATAGCTGTTGACTGACACGAAAATATGCTGAGCTCTGTGTTATTTTGCTTTGTCCTCTAACTTTGCTCAATTAGCTATGTGTCATCGTGCCCAGTGTCTTCCCCTCTCCTTTTCTGCATCTCCTGTCTTCACAGCGTTGGCCTACATACAAGCTCAACAGAGGCGGCCAGATTCACAACACGCCAAGTGCCCTATCTCAGGCCCAGGGTGAGGAGCTATTGATTTTCCAGAGGACACTTCATTATCATTCTGGTCAAAACACACCGAGCGTCAACAGACAAGCACTAAGTTGTCATGCACAACATTTTAAGAACATCCACACATTCCTCATCCCTGCAGAGACACTTTCACTTTCAAGGAGGGTTGCAACTATGAAATGTAAGGTATTTATTAAAAAAAACAAGAAGTACTCACGTATAAACTTTCAGTACAAAATCCTTCTCCTCTTTGAGGTCTGTGATGGTGTGGAAAACATCACTCATAGCAAGCACAGCACAGCCATAAGGCCGTCTGTACTGCACGTGAGGCGGGCCTTTCTTCGAGTCGTTCAGCAGCATACGACCTGCAAGCAATAAGAGAAAAGGGTGTGCTTAGAAACAAAAATCATAATAATATTAATAATAATGAAGATCTTCCTGCATTGCTTTATTTACCAGTTCTTACGACATGTGCAACAATGTAAAGGTCTCTCTTTAAATCTTTACTGCTTAGGTCCTGCAGAGAAATGGGATGGAAAAACAAGTGTTGGTCAGCATGGTGTTAAAATGCTGATCTACTTGGATTTACGTCGAGAAGAATAAGCATCAGACCGTGAAGAGAGCACACAGGCGATCAACTTTTTCTGGATTCTTTGGTCCTCCGTTTTTGTTCAGTTTCACCATGAACTTCTCACTGGAACAGAAGCCAGTTCACAGTTTCAGTGTGTGTGTGTGTGTGTGTGTGTGTGTGTGTGTGTGTGTGTGTGTGTGTGTGTGTGTGTGTGTGTGCGCGCTTGCGTGTGTTTGCCCTCCTCTGTGTACCTGATCTGTTTGGCCTCACGAGTGTCGTACAGAGAAAAGAAGACGTCTGCATCCTCGCTGATGCTGTTGTAAGTAAAACTCTTCAGATTGATGAAGAGGTGGTGCGACACGGGGACTCGGCAGCCGTCACCATGGCGCTGTCTCATGCTATCACCCTGGGAACGGAGAGGAAACTGACCGCTAACAAGAGTCCGCACTGCGAGCAGGACCAAACACCTGCCACATCCTGCATATAGGAGCTAAATCTGTTTAGCAGATGAGTGGAGCGACTGTAACAAGTGAATAATTCATTGACATTGAGTATGTTCCATCCAGTGGAAAGCACATGTAATCCACACATGTCTCAGCAGACACATGTGCTGTTGTCCATATCTGCTGGAGTATACCTTCTTTCTTTTAAAAAATGTCACTGGAAAAAAGGCAACAAACAAAATTCAAGACGGACATTTATTTTACTGAAACATATTTCTGAACGGAATGTAATTTATCTGTAACAAAGCCAATTTATAATATTTATATCTTTGCTTATAAGTAAAAGTATTACACTTTTCAAGCTTATAAAATTGTAGTGTAAAACAAAATTTGGACAAATTAAAAAATTTTTAGTGATCTGGGAAATTTGTTGAATCATCAAAGTATTAAAGTACCTGCACCTTTATAACTGTGTACACAAGCTAGGGTTTGCAAAGAAAATATGGTACACTTATATTGTAAAAAAAAAAAAAAAAAGCATTTATTTAAGGCAGATTTGGCGACTGCTTCACTTTAGTCTCACTATTTTCACTTGAGTCTACTAAGCTAAGCTAATTAGTTGCTGGTTACAGCTTCACATGTACAGTTTGGGACTTGTGTCATTACACACCATGTTTCATACACAAAGGAAATAACCATTCACATTGTTTACATACTTTTTTTTCTATATTAGATCCAATTGGGCCTAAATGAAAAACTGCACCAGACAACAAAATATATTCCATCTAAAATAGCAACACGTCCCTAAACAAATGAAATTCAGCAGTGAAATGCTTCACAGTGGCCTACAGTGCCATTTGTGCATGCATTGGGACATATGTGATCCCAGTGGGAATTAATCCTCACACCCTGGCAGTGTTGGTGTGAGGTTATCATGATGCACGACAGTGGCACACAGATCACATGGATTATGGGCCACCGCTTGTGAAGAGTCTAACGGTGCTGGTGCTGGTGCCAGAGCAGCAGGACACTCACTCTGCACGGAGTGTTTGGAAAAGAAATGAAAAGTGGGAGTTTAATAGAGATGGTGAGTATGAAAGATGTGATGGCTTCATGAACAAACAGCTTTGAAATGACTGTACCTGGTTTGTGCTTTGCTGACCACAGTGTCTGCTGGATACATGCTAAAAAAAAAAAGAGAGTTCAAAAGAGAGATGTCAGATCAGTCGGTCCGTTCTTTGGTCTTCCCACACGACGTTGAACTTATTTACCTTAGAGAAACTTCAGACACCGAGGCTATCAGAGCGATGCCTCAACTGATGCTTCAAATCTGACAAAAGTTCACCTACGTATGCTGCTGAGTGGCTGTACTACTGTTCCCACAGCGCTAAAAGAAGCCCACATGAGGCAAAACGTGAGCATGTGGGAGGGAGGAGGACAAAGCCAGCAAGCGCCCACACGCACCCCTCTCAGCTCGGCAGCCTAAAAGAACTCTTCTACTCCCGTACCTGAAGAGGAGCCAAGGCCTCGCGCCCTGCCAAGCACAAGCTCACTTTCATCGAGAGAGTCAGGAGGCTTTTTGGCAAGAAGGAGCCACACTGTTGTTTCTGGACAGAGCATTTAGTGCACAAACATTCTGCGTGCAAAGCTGAGAAACATGGCAGTGGGATAATGGGAGGCTGCAGGGCAGTTGGAGAGTGTTTTCATCAGCATATGGAGCTTCAACTACTGACCAGAAAGGATCTCCCTCCCAGATCACAGTCTCCAGCAGCATTACATTAGATTTCATAACATCTGTGCTGTAATCGCACATTTCTAAAATTGGATCTGCTTCAGCAAGCCTCTTCTCTCTCTCTGCATGTGTATAGGATTGGGAGTCCCACATCACTACAACTAAAATACATTTGAGACATCATTTATTTATGGGAATGTGTCTCTCGTCTGGTTGGTGGTTAAAAGCAAGCAAGGCTAAAATATGTAATTTATTTCAGAAAAAATTACAATGAAAAATTTATATATATATGTGCTTCTCTGTGGCCTCACCTGGGCCTGTCACTTTGAATTACGTCTGCCTTGCTAGCTCGCAATCACACTTGTGAGAAGCACGTGCATGCAAGAAATGCGACACAGTCAATACGGCGGTAAGACAAGCATAAAGAACAGGTCACATGAGGCAGCTCAAACAGCTGATTCGTGCGCTCTCTTGTGAGTCACCTTCTTATGGATGATTTGATAATCGGTACACTCACACTTCCCTACACATCCAACAACACATTCCTATATTTGCAATGACAAAGAGGCACACAGGAGGTTAAAAAAGCTCACAGCGTGCAAGTCAGTGAGTCATGGCCACAGATACAGTTTATTCATGCTGCAGGGACATGTTTGGCTGCATTTATCCTCCAAAGAGCACACATTTATGTTTTTAATTTATAATGCATGAATATGTACAGTGTGAATGGGTTAAACATCAATTCCAATGAACATACCAGTTTGTATAGCTCTGATACGCTGATTTGATCCGGGTCCACCATTTCAAACTCCTTTCTTGGAACAAGGTCTATTCCGAGATGCCTGGTGTGAGAGATTAGGGGTAGAGAAGGGGGGGAAAAAATGCCATGAGACTACTTTTAAGGAGAGAGTACAACATGTTGCCTTTGAGACAAAAGATGTTTGAGTTTTTAAATGTGAGATAAAATGGTTAAAGTTTATTGAAACAACCAGGGTGTTTTATATCCCTCCTCTCCCCTCCAAGCCTAAGAGGACCAGAACGTTACCAGTTTGACATCTATCAATCGGAACTGTCAGTTTTCACTACACTTACATGTATCATTGATTCAGAAATGATTATTTTAACAGGATATTTGATTTTTCACGCCTCCATCCATATCAACCAGCAGATCATTTTAAATTAGTGTAAGGCCATCAGTGTGGAAACTTAAGGAGTGTGGGTCAAACTGGTCTTACATCCAAACAGTGTCCAGGAATAAAGAGCTGAAGCACCTTACTGAGGTGAAGACATTGTACAGTTAGCTTATGCTGCTGTATATCATACTGTAACTCACGAGGCTCTATCTGAGCTGCTGTGATAGTCTGACCATGTAATCAGATCTCTCTATCTCTCAGGTCACAGAGCGACACCCAGAGCGAGCTCGATCTAAAGCTCCTCTTCAGACTCTCTTTACGTTTTATGTCACTCAAGCTCGATGCACACTAATGTTGACCAACTGAATGATGCAGTTCAAAATGAATATGTGTGTACTTTTATTTGCAATTGTGCACTGGATTTTACATTAAACTGACAGATGGTTTCCGCTCATGAAGCTCTTCCTCAGCTGAACTGGAGCCTGCACATCTTTATCACTGTTATGGATGCCTGTCACAGCTCCGTTGGATGGAGTTTGAAACTGGCAACAGCAAGAATATGGCTTTACAATTCCTCCAGGGGGATTTGCATTGACTTTAAGCTGCTTCAGATTCACTCATCTGCTAAATGACCATAAAATTACATCATAGCGATGCTGTTACACACCCACTCATCCAGGGTGTCGTAGCTCTCTGCAAGTGCCAAAGAGATATTATTTGGTGGCCAACAGATAGAAACAACTGATGGCCGTAGAGCATGCCCCCCCCCCCCCACCCCCCCTTCCCCGCAATGCCTGAGTAACTCACTCGTTTCCCCAGTCGAGGCGCACGGTGATGTGTCGCTTGATCTCCCGGGTCTGGTCCTGAGCGAGGTGACCCTGGATCAGCTGCCGGCGCAAATCGATGAGCTCGTTCATCACATGACGCAGCTTATGGAACAGATCCACCTTGTGTTTCTATTGAAGCAATGGAAGAAAGACACAGTTCTCTCTGATGCATTGTCTGTTTTATCTCTCACGTTCAGTCATGTATTTTCCTTTCAGGTTAGTTGAGTTATAAAGATAAAACCCTGAACTGAGTCTGTACTATATCTATTGCACACTTAAGCGTTTGTTAATGACACAAACGAACCAAAGAAAGAAAAAGTGTGACCTCAACACAGTAATGAATTTGATCACCACTTCTCGTAGACAACACTTTTAATTCAGACCTTCTCTGTTCTCCCTAATGATATGACATGAACACATTACCACCAGGTTTGTTTACATAAATGCAAAGATTAAGTGCCACCACAATACCCATGTAAATTTAATGAGAGTAAACACTGCTTGTTCTGAAAGGCTGGTGGCTGCAGAAAACAAAGATATTTGTCAGGGTTGATGAGTCCTTTTGGACTTCTATTCTGCAGGGCTAATTACATACATTATAACAGATACACAGTTATGCTTAGGCCATTGCTCCCTGAAGTAATGCCATGAATTCTAATTGGCACCAATAAGGTGAACTGTATTAACACCCAGCCAACGCTGCATCCTATTGTTATGGCTGCAACTGTAGCAACATGGCCCATATCACATGGGGGGAGAGCACCAAAACCAGCACAGTTAAATCAGCGCTTCATATTAGTCGAGCTTCAGAGGAAGTTACATCACCACACCAATGCCTCAGGCTGCTTAGTTGCTCAGAGCACGAGCAGTCCTCAGTGAGAGGTTATGTAAAAACTTGCTGCCAGCTCTGCAACATAGCCACTCAACTACAAACTCAGAACCCTACCAACCACTTCTGCCTGCCCCCTCGACACTTAGCAGGATTAAGGATGCTTTAGATTTCCAGTAATCACTTTTGCCCGCCAAGTAAAGGCTGACTGAAGGTGGAGGATCTTAAGATGATGCAGAAACTATGAGAGGCAAGCCAAGATCAATCAACGCCTGAATGACACAGCATGAAATTGTATACGACAGGTCTGTAGGCCATTATCTGAGTCCAACCACCATTTCTGTTCCGACATGGATAGTATATGAAAATAGGGGATGACAGTCAGAGTGAAATGCAATGAGGATATATCTGAACGAGCTGCCACTGTATGTTTAGACAATATTACATATGACTTTAACTGGCAAACCCAGGTGTACATGTGCACCAGGAAAACAAAACATATTGGAATAATCTCCTCCATCAAACCCCTCGAGGAGGATGCAAATGAAACAATGATGCATGCAATTTCTTTGCAAAGCGGCTCTCAGCCACCCTCGGAAATCTTCTTATTGTCATATCTACACCGATATTTATTGCTTTGCGCTTTTTTTTTTATATGAGAGAGATGTGCAGTAATACATTGCCACTGACCACATAGAGCTGCTTCCACAAGACGCCCCATTCCTGCAGTGTGGAGGTGGTCTCTGTGATAATAGGGTCCTCCAAGGGCACCACCGTCTCGCACAGCCTGCAGCAGAAAAACACGTGCATGAATGTGAGCTCAATCGCAAAGTGTCAATACTGCTCTTTAAAAAAGCTTCTTTTTTCTTTTTTTTTTCAAGGGCGCATACAAGTGTCAGGAGGATTAATGCAAAATGAATGCATCTGTATCATATCCTGAACTCTTTCTGATGCAGGTATGATTTATATGATGAATATATGTGTTGTAGGACATAATAACCTGAATGCTGTGGAAATCTTGCACTTGAAAATATAATTAACAGGTGAAGGTTTAAAAAATAAAAGCTTCATATTCATAGATAGATAGATAGATAGATAGATAGATAGATAGATAGATAGATAGATAGATAGATAGATAGATAGATAGATAGATAGATAGATAGATAGATAGATAGATAGATAGATAGATAGATAGATAGATAGATAGATAGATAGATAGATAGATAGATAGATAGATGCTGCCTTGATTTGCTAAACCACCGCTTTTCAGCAAGCAGTCATTGACATTTGAGACACAACACTTTGCACGACTGGGTTTCAGTTTCATCATTCAAGTATGATTATGACACATAATTTAATGCACTTCCACTTTTTGTGATTAACATGTGGAGATACACAGTTGTCCCTTCATCTATGTAAAATATCTAAAATACTGTACATACAGTAAAAAGCGTTTCTTGAGATTATGGTTTCCAGATGAAATAAGTGTCTAATGTGTGAACCTTTGAAAGTAGCACTGGAATACACACACCTCTGTGAGACAGCGCAACGAGAATCTGTAAGGATCTGTGAGGAACAGACTATGAAATAAGAGCGATATGAATGTGAAGAGCAATGCGATTATCTCAAGGTGCAGGGAATGTTGCAGAGCTCCCCAGTAAAGCCCACAGCACACATCCTGAGCGACTACTTTCACAGTGAAGCACAAAAGCAAAAGGTCAGATCTCTTGTGGTTTCTTTGCTCTCAAAGTTCTGGCCTGTAATGCAAAGAATTCACTTTGATACTGTATGATGCTTTAGAAATAGGCGTCTTTATCCAGCACACAGTGAGTCGGGGTGATTGTCCGTGGCGAGGAAAAGCTTTGGGAGAGCTACACAGATGCAGTAGGTGTGTCACCTCATTAACTCCATGAGACAGCAAAGCAGATTTCCCAAAGTGCAACTCCTGGAGCGAGTCAGCATAATAATGTCAATTTCTAAGTCTGCACTTTTAATTGCTTGAGTGCAAACGAGAGTCCTCATGCTTTGTGGTAGCTGAACTGTAGGATGGTGATATAACTGCAAACTGAGCCACCCGGATCAGATCCCGGATCAGATCCCAGCAGCCTGCACAGAACAACAGGCTGATGAGGAGCTCTGCAGCCTGCCTTTGTCTCTGCCTTTATTCTGGCATGTGCAGCCACGGCTGGCTATTGTGCTGAGATGGATGAAGGCTCCCACAGTGTGTGTACAAAGACACACTCTCACACACAGACACGTGTGTGTGTGCGTGTATGTGCATGAAGTACATTCGCAGCTGTCAGGTGGTAATTCTCTTGAAGATTGGATTGTCACTAATCAGTGGTGAGGCGAAATTAGACTGCAAAGGAGCGAGGGATGCACATCCTCTGACATTGATCAGTTGATGAATCGGTATCACACCACCTGGGTAATGAGACAAAGAAAACTCTGGCAGCTCCATCAGAACCACTGAGTCTGACCAGTAAAGAACTGACATCACCCGCAGCGTGTCTCAATAGAGACCTGATGGTGATGGATGCTGTACACAGAAGGACGTCACCGTTTGAGCTGCATTCTCCAATTCCACAAAACACTGCCACTCTAAATGTATAAAACTGAATACCCGTTGTCGTAGGTTTAAACAGATAGCACCAATTGTTTGTGATGGTATTTTATAGAGAAGAAAGTCCTGTAAAACCAATTATTCTTTAAAGAAAACCAAACATTTATTATTTTAAAGAATGATTTCATTAAAACTCAGCCACCATTCGATAGACTGAAAAGGTTTTATATTACTGAGCCACTGTGTGCATCTACTGAAGGCCTAAATAATAAGAAGTCAGTATTATTACATGCATACAGTATAATTCTAGGATGAGCAGCCTTTGCTGCAGTTTTGGGCTTCAAAGTCATTTTTTTGAGAAAACACATTCTTTAAAGCAACTTGAGGAAGCTCCAAAAACTAAAATCTTGACAATAACTGTATCAAATGATGCATTAATGAGCTAATTTATCTAATCAAGCTAATTTGGTCTGTTGGCATGGTTTGATTCGATTAGATCGAGAAGGCAGAGTAATCGAAACTCATCAACACATTTTGTGACTAAATTCGGATCGGCGTCCAAACAGGACATCACCTTCGCGTCACACCAGAGAGAAAAATACAGGGAAAAGTTTACATTTCAAAGTACAGAAGCTCAGCAGTCAAAGAACACCTCATCACCTAAATATAATGCTTTGTTTCTCTATTACATTCTGTTTTTCATGCTATATGTCTGCAGACATCGACCACACTGGAGGAAAGCAGGAGCTCAAACAGGGCTGATAACCTGAGCCAAAGAAGAAGCAGGTCTGTGCATCCCTTTTGTGATTCTGCACATGTTCCAATTAAAACACTTTATCATACAAACTCACCCTCTGTTTGTCACTGTAGATTTCTTCAAGTGGACATAGCTGACTGGAAAAATACCCTGTGGACGAAGAAAGAGAGCCAGAGATGTTACTGGGTGTGACAGGATTAGACTTGTAATTCCGCTGCACCACATGACTAAAATGTAGAGTACTGTGTTACGTTTGTGTCGTTTGGCAGTCTATGTCCAAACCCCTTCCAGTGGTGAAAAGGCAGATTTTACAGTTCTGCTAGAGACACATTATATGCTGAAGGAAGTCCAAGATTACACTTCCTTTTCACCTATTTTGATGTTTTCTGCTGTGCGCTTACATTTTTAGTCCATATTATTTCCACGGACTGCAGAGACGAGAGGCTGAGCATCCTGCAGGATCCGTACAGAGGCTTGGCTCAGCAGGGAAGGGCACGAGAGACCGAGTGGTGCCAGCTGCCACCTTTGCAGTTTATCTTTCTTATTCTAATCTGCCAGATGTGAAAGAATTGGCCATCGCGAGCACAACTAATTCTCTCTGCGCCGAGAAGAGTATGGGGGCGACTGAATGTGGGCAGCGGAGTACATAACAAAATGGAGGGGTGTTAGTAAGAACCGTAAATAGCTGAGGAGAGTAGAGAAAGACAGCGTGTAGCCACTAACACCTACATTCACCGGGACTGGACAGCTTTTGTGCTTTCTTTGAAACATTTCAGCAGCATTGCATGAAGATTTGAGCTTCTGACATTTCAGTTTTCAACAGCAAACGATGACCTGCTGCTTCTATGCCTGTAATCATACAGCTGGTATTTATGATGCGATGATTCAATGTGCATCTACGGATTTTACCTATTTGTTCTCAGGATTTGTATAATGACGTTCAAAACTGCTTTGATGCTACTGTACTTTGCTGGGGTAAGTAAATGTGAGCTATAATGTATATAATTAACATTTCCTGCAGTCAGTAGTGACTTGTCTTATTGTCAAGCAGTTTTGCGCCTCGCAAGCGCCGTGCTGAAGATCATCTCATAATTATGCTGCATAATCACCACCAAACTGCGAACTGAGAGGGTTTGGATTTGGTCCCTCAATCCGGCCTTTTTTCCTCTGAACTTCCCCTCTGAATGATCAAACCACACAACAAGTGCTGCGGCTGCAGTCCCACACAGCAGAGGAGCATTTCCAAACAGTTTCAAATAGGCATCAAACCTGGTTTTCAATCTTTTAAATACAACATGTATCGCCATAAATGGTTGTTTGTCAGGTTAATAATTGCACCATCTGCTGGATGAAGGAAAAATAAAATGTTGATTTCTTTAAGGAAGATTCTCAAGAAAGAAAAGGAGCCAGTAGCAATCAGCTAAAAGAAAAAAACATTTTTCACAAACGAGCGGCACCATATCTCAATCATTTTCTCACCCAATCAACATTTGTAAATAACTTCCTGAGGACAGAAACCATTTTCTGCAGCTACTTTTAATAAAACTGTGCTTGGATGGAAACCTCTGTGTACTTACAGGTCAAGAAGACTCTATTTTTGACAAATCGACTCAATTATTTAACCAGGTTTTTATTGTTTTGACAACATTCACGAATAACTTTGTCAAGAGGCACATCTATTCATCTCCCTCCAAAACACACAAACTTTCATCAGAGTGAAGAATAAATTAAGACTCAGCACTTACGGCTTTATGGTTACTTCTGCATTAAATTATCAACGTGATACTGTGATTGCAGCGTATTTATAAATGCAACAAGGTTCTAATGTCATTGTATGTGAATTTCTTTCTTCCATAACCTGTGAAACTAGTAATGCACGTTTTGTTTTATGTTGCTTTAAATATGGCTATGTTATGGCATCGTTACTAATTTATGAACAAAATACTGCACATAACAATGTACACACTTGATAAACCGGTCTTTACCTTTATTGAAGGCTTCTTGGTGGAAAAGCCTCTGTACCATCCTGAAAAACAAGAAAATACACATGAGAGAACGTCGACATCACAAAATAGAAAAAGAAAAAAGAAATCACTAAATCATTCAAAACTTTGAGGGAACTTTTAAAGAAGAAGCATTAGCTATTGGACCGAGTAACAAAATCAGCCTTGTTACATACAATAGATATTATATTCATATAATTTGATAGATGTTACTAGTTTTGCTCAGCCGAGACAAACTCAGACGTCTGTTTTCCTGCCCTGTGAAAGGCATCTCATGCTGTTTAAAGTGAAGTTTGGGCTATAAAACATTCATGTGTTGGCCATGTTGCAGTGAACAGATTTGTGGTGGCAGTTGGAGGAATTAACTAGCAGTTAGCCTGGCTCCACCTCAGACTGATGGATAAAAATAACTTCAGCGGCTTTCTACAAATACTTGAAATGCAATTTATCAAATGAGACTAATATTTGTGCGGATGTTTATTTGACTGCAGTTGTTTCAAGTCGTTTCAAGTCATTACCAAGTGCAGTTTGTTTCTCCCTAAGCCTGGTAATTAGAGCCAAAGTACCAACCAGCCGCCAAAGTGGTTGTAATTACCAAAATTTCTAGATTCGCTGTGTTTTATTTGAATGCATCTTTAAAAGAAATTTCTCCCGAACCTACTTATGAGTACCAATACCATCTCTGTGATTTGTTTCATAGTATTTGTGAGGGGGGGGAAACAAAACTATAAATATAATTCCAAAGAAGAAATGTATTTGCATCAGGAACATGTACAATGTAAATTAGCTATTTTTAAATGCTGTTTCAAAACATCTCCACTCTACTAAGGAGTAAATATTGGACGGATACACCAGAATTTGTGTGTTTTGACTCAATGTTGTTCATTGTAACGAGAGTCGAGGGGGGAAAACGCTTTATCCAGATATAGAAACTTTGATGATAATCAGTTAATAATCAATCATTCAAACTTTAGAGTTATAAAACTTTTCAAGCAGGTTGATGCAATGATACAAACAAGACAAACCAAATCAGTAAGAAAACAGTAAATACAAGAGTAAAAGCAAAAAAACCTGTCAAAATGTACGCTGGAATTAATCTCAACAAATAACTCTCAAAACACAAAGGTACAATAAATTATATGAAATAAAGAAAAGTGTTTTAAATGAATAATACAATAAATAAATACTTCTAAATGAATGAAAAGCGTAGACGGTATGTAGCGCCATATGTTTTGTGAATACATGACATAAAGATAAGTGACATGCAGATGAACATAACATCATCTCTGGTGGTCTGGATTTGGTTTATCAGGGGCTGCGTTTCAATATAACATCAGTCTCATATCCTAACAGCCCATTGTTTATGTTTTAAACTATTTCTCAGCAAAGACAAAAGAGTCAGGAAGATACCATAATTTCACCAAAAATATGGCAAAAGAATTTATGCACTGAGGTTTTTATGACCAGCATGAAGTTGTGAAGAGCTGCTTCACTGGCAATTAATGACAGTTTTTGATGGGTGATCGTTATCGGCTTTAAGTATGACGCAGAATCTACTACAATCTTGTGTTTTATTTTCTTTATGGTTATGAAAATAGTTTTTTACGAAAACAAGTTTACACTCTATTGATTGCCCATTCATCAATGTTGGATTTTCACTGTGACGATTTGAGAGAAGCAGGGGTCAACATCCTGTAGAAGATGGCGCCGCTCTCACCTTCACTCTTCTCCAGAATCTGAACCGTTTCCCCGATCTCCAGGACCAGCGCCTGACATATCGACGACCGGAAGTTGCAGATCACTGTGCAGAGGGAGAAAAGAGACATCGTGTAATTAAACGTACATCCGAAGTGCAGCGGGCATTACATGGCAGATTAGGATCTGTGTTTGCTTTCCCCTTCATGACCTCCGATTAGTCCGGGTGCATCTCCTTCCGTTTGTAGTGTGTGTTTTGGGGTTGTGGTGGGGCAGTCACCACAGCTTTTTAATAAGCTGCTTAATGCAAACATCTGAAGCACAGTGTCACACAGGCAGCACTGCTTAGCCAACTGTAAACAAGCTCCCACCCTGAAGTGGGTAGTCATTTTAATAGGCAATTAATTCTTAAGCGACCTGGTTTTGTGCAATGTTAAGTTAATTGAACTATCTTCTAAACTGGAGCCCACACAGAGTGCTAAGTAATGAGGCTAAATGCTGATTTATCATAAGACCGTATTAGGTAAATCTTCCATGCCACCTGCTCGTGCAGCATCATGCAGTCTTTGACCATAAGCAGACGCATCCTGTGACTCAAACGCTGATGATATGATTATTCTTTAGGGGATTTAATGCCATCACAACCGTGTCGCCTCCAGAGCCTGTTTTTATCTGCGCAGCACTGCAGCTCAGCAACATGCGCCACACACCAGAGTGCCAGTGCACAAGCCTCGAGAAGACAAACTTGTCTAATAGTGACGCCTCTCCGCCGATGATTTGAAAAACCCACAAATGGTGGCCCTTCAAGGAGAGTTTGGTGTGAATCACTATGCTAATGAACTAGCCAGGGGACCCAGTGAGGGGGAGGAAGAGAAGGAGGGGCTTGAAGCTCGGCTTCGTCGCCTGTTTGAAGGGAACGAGCGCCCGGGTAACTATGGCAACAGATCATCCACAAACTGGAGGGCTTTCTTCACTGTAACTGCTGCGGGGATGTGGGCATTTTAAAATGGCAAGCTCATGGATGCCGCGTGGCCCTGGAGTTCACGTCAAGCATCCTGGGCATGTGTTTAAGAAAAGGGAGATGGATGGACTTAAAGAGCGTCCGTGTCACCTTTTTCACTCTGCCTCCAGTTCTTTTCTAGCCAGGGCCAAGTATTTCCTATCCGAGAGTCCTATTCCTCTTATGGCCTCTATTTAATTTGAATTGCAAAAAAACCTGAACTTACACCATTTGAAAGGTCTTGAGCGGATACCACATCAGAACAAAATGAGATGGTCATGTGTGAGCGAGCTCAGCACACCGGACAGACTCATATTTTTATATAGTCCCTGCTCATGAAAACAACAACCTTGCAAGCTGTGTAAAAAGGCAGCCACATGCTCCTTCCATTGGGCCTCAAAGCTGCAGCGCATTAGCATATCCTCAAAACATAATCAGCACACATTAAAAAAAATAAATTAAAAAATCCTCTTTCGACTTCGACATGTTGAACGTAGGATGTTGGAAGAAATGACGGGACGGGACAGAAAACGTTTGGCAAAAGCAAACATTTCTGCTCAGTAACCATAAATCAGTGCAGCTGATGGTTGTTATTGTATAACCACTAACTCAAGCACACAAGGAGACTCCTGCTGTCCACTCTCCTCTCACCTCCATCCACCTCCTGACTCCGTTTTAGACAACTGCAGGGTCAAGCTGACGAGAACACACAACCACTAAGCATATATACAATATATGTCTTTTTATCTACTACAACAACTCAACAATACATATATTTTTACAGGTTAAGTGACTCAACTTACAGGCCTAATCTGGATTTAATTTTACATCTCATTACTTTTGATAAAACTAGTCAATATATATTACTTAAGTAGATTTTATCTATTTGTTTGAAAGAATTTCAGAATATAAGCATAATAAGCTCTTTAGTTCATGGGGGCCTCACACCGTTTATATCCCCTCATTGCCAAACAACAGAAAGATCAGAGGTGTGCTAAAACATACTGCAATATAATGCAGAGGAGTCCTTGAAATGCCTGGTTGTGACTTTCAGCTGCATAGTAACACGAAGTAAAAATGTCTTTTTGGGAAGAAATTATGAGAATCAATAGCAGAAAACAAATGATTGAGGAGTCCTTCTAAAACTGTAAATAATGCAATTCTTCAAAATAATAATTTGTGTTTAAAGATAACCAAACATAACCAAGATGTACCAAAAGTTTTCTGTGTATTACCAACGGGGGGGTAATATGTAAACTCAAAATGCATCCTGTATCCATCCTGTACTGATTTATTCCTCCAAATTTTACCAAATGATTTTACAGCATGAAAACAGCCTTTTAGAAATCCAGTTTTCTGTGTTGGCGTGAAGTGAGAACACAAGCTGGAGCTGATTCCTTTTTCTTTTTTTTTTTATAGAACAGCATCGAGTAACCACCATCAGCAGCCCTTGTGTGAAGAAGTGGGATTATTTCATGCACAAAGTCCCTATATTCAAGCCATTTTTGACCACACTGAAGGCATCCCATCGCTCTCCTATTACAGAGAATCGCGGATGGACTCAGCAAGCGTCAAACGTTAAAATAACCATCAGGCTCAGTGAACCGGAGATAAAATGTTGCTCGGTTGTAAAACAAGATTTAAAATGATTTAGGCAGCCTGCGTGAGAATGGGTAACACTTTTCCTCTGTTGTGCCTTTATTTTCTAACTCGCTGCTCCTCACCAGCAGTGCTGCCACCCATGGTGTGTAGGAAAAAAAAAAAAGCCTAATATAACCAGAGCGGTCATGTCATGTGGGAGCACACTCAGTGTGCTTTTTGAAATAGGGAGCCTATGAGTGAACATTAAAATCCGTGTTGATTGAATCCAGCAGTGATGCAGTATAGAGAAAGTCTTTTATGTGATGAATGCTGCTAAATATGGTTAACTGGAAGCCCTCCGCAGTGGCAAAATATCAAATTATCTCACCATAAATGTGTCTGTGTCGAGATGTTTGCCATCCATCACATGCATCACATTAGGAGGCAAAATAAAGCCTTCAAAAGTGCTCCGATCATATTTCTTATGATTCTACCATCAGTTATGTTACTTAACCTCTGATAACTCAACCCATGCTAGGAAGAATAACTCTACACTGTGCAGATCGACAATCTTCTGTACTTAATTGGAGTTTCACCTTTGACTTGTTTCCCGTAACGAACCCCTTCGCTGTCAGTCTGACAACCTGCTCGGCTGGGGAAAGAAGCGCCAGGACGGACTCGTCTATGTTAGAACTCTGTAATGAAATCTATTTTTCTTCTGTTCAACTGAGGAAAGTGAAACTTCTATTGCCTTTCAGTGCAAACACTGCCCATATTACATGCTGTCACTTCCTGAGAAATGTTTCAGTGCTGCCTCTAATATTGTGAAGCTTAGCGCAAAGCATGAAGGGCCGGATGACCTTGCTTTAAATTAGTGATAGACACATACAGCATGGAACAGAACAACGGCCCACAGGGGAAACATGTTCTGCAGAGAAGTGAGAGATGTCATCACAATCCTGCCAACCCACCAGTAAACACTATTACAGCTTATAAATTGCATGCTATATTTCTAAAACACCTGAGTGCTAATAGCACCTCTTTTATAAACGAGGCCACGGTGCTCATCTGCATCACGGAAAATAAACACATTTTCCCGGGTTTCCTTATTTCTTCCCGTCTTAACCAGTACAACTAGAACTGAGTTTCTTGGCACGTACTTCCTAAACCGCTCCATAATCCAATGTGAGCATGTACACCATGAAGGCCCTGCTTTCCTAGCTTGAGTAATCCTGTCCCACATCCAGCCGAGTTAAAAATTACACAATGGTCTTTGGGTTTCGCCCACTGAGTCACATAGTTCGGCACGACTTGAATGCACACTCACTTGCTGAGACACAGTCATGCTCGCTGAAGGATCTCTGCCACGGAGGCAGAGGAGCCTTTCTCCATATATGATTCCAAATTGTGTCCCAGAAATCCACTCAAGGCACCAAACTGCCTCTGCATGAAAGGCTTTTTAATGTACATGCAGAAATACTGTCTTTTGTGCTACTGTGCCAGTAATTGAAGGCCCAGAAAACTAATACAGTAGCAAATGGACTTTAAAATCCAGCGCCTGTGATGAATCCAAGAAGTGTTTCCCCAAATGAGTCTCAGTAAACTTTCCACTGCAGATGAACTGTGGAGAAATGCTACTTTAGGCTAATCTCTCTGATCCCTCTCTCAGCTGAATAGTAGCTCTGTCGTTTGTTCTGTCATCAACACATTTGATCCCAGAGTTGTCTTTTTCAGATAATGGTTGGTTTGATTATCTTGTGTAAAGTCAGTGCTGCTGCTGCTGCTGCTGCTGCTGCTGTAGTTTGTTTCTTGGCTATGTCTGTGGGCCCACAGATAAATCTGATTAGTTTCTCTCTTGCTCTCGCACACACACATGCTGACATGCTGACACTTTTTCACTTTGACTCACATAAAAGCACAACTTATAGAACACTTTCAGGACGGATAAACTCAGAATATATTAAGAAAATACACTGAATTAAACCAAATGTGTATATATCTGGCCACGTTTTCTTGTTTTAAGCAAGAAAATATAAGAAAATGATAAGTTGTATTAGCTATAATTCCTATTAGTAGCTCATAAATCCAAAGGACTGCAAAAGTCCACAAATACTGCTTTGTTAAACTTTGAGTTGTGTCACACTGGAGCCATTCCCAGCTGACAAGGGTTTGTCAGAGCTGCAATAAATACTAAAACAAAAAAATAAAACCTGAACTAAAACAAAGGGTGTCTATTTAAAGCAAATAAATTTCATTAAAAGTCCTTTTTCTGTCTGTTTGGTGAGGTTTAGGTTCATTTATATCAGGATACGATTTCCTAAACAACTTCTGTAATACAATCTCAAACCTATGAAAAAGTAAAATAGGTCGTATTGTAAAAGTAAAACTTTCTATCTATAATCAACCAAATGAAAAGAAAATTCTACGAGATTATTAATAAATTAATGAATCAAAAAGTACATGGTTTTCTGAGGATTAAACACATAAAAAGTTGTTTTTTTACAGTCAGTCAAACAAATATTCTTTTTCATTTATATGTATGTCCATTGTATCCCGTTATCACAAATTTATTACAGCTGAATATCTGTAAATTATTTATAATTTTTGCTAGTTACTAATCATTTATTTCACAACTCTCACAATCCTAAATGTTACATTACATGTCAGTTATTTCATCTTTTAAGATATATCAATTGAGGAACTCCATTATGAAAAGGATCAGAATTGGTGTTTAAAGTTGGGCGGCACTGAACCGGATTCAATCAAGGCCTTTGCTGAAACACTCCAAGTGATTTGCAAACTTACATTTCCTGCATAAGAACAAAATAATGACTAGATGGTGATTCTGTGAAAGCCATTAACGTTTCATGAGGTGGTCTTCAACTGCTTGCTTTTAAGGGAGCCTATTAAGACAGTGCAGGAGAAAAGGAAAGGGAGGCCTAGCTGGTAGCTACCAAGCTACAGCTCAGGTTCTTATATCGGTGCAATGGCAACACGGTTGAGGGTTGGTTTGCATTCAATGATGACAAAATACAGAAGAATGTATGGGGGGTCTGTAAACGACTGCCACAAATATTCTAGATGGATGGAAATCAGACATGAAGTTGGAGAGGAGAGGATAAACAAGGCACTGAAGCTGGAGTACAAGTCAACCTATAAGCTCAGCAGAGTGGGCCTCGTCTCCCGTGATGGTCGAGAAATATTCAGTCCAGCTTGTCAACGTGTTATTGGAGCGGGAAGAGGGGAAATTCACAGGTGTGATCTGTGGAACATTTACAAGGTACAGTATGTACTGTGTAGGTATACTGAGGGTGTTTTCTGCATTTCAGCACCGTGGACAGCATCAGCTCCACATTTCAGCACCATGGACAGCGCCAGGTCACTCAGCACAGACTCTGCTGCAGACGGTTGCTCCCCAACACCAAAGTGCCTTCCTCACATATAACCCCCACATGGATTGGTGCTTGAAAAAAACTGCAGTGATTCAAGGATGGATGGATGGATGGATGGATGGATGGATGGATGGATGGATGGATGGATGGATGGATGGATGAACATGCAAACGATTAAATGTGACGGATGTGCAAGCCCGCTGGAAGCGCGATACCGTTGGGGCCATTCAGCTTGCAGTCTTTATGAAACGATCATGACGACTGTAAGGCCTCAAAACAAAGTGTGTATGTGTGGGTGTATGCATGTGTGTGTCTGTGGGTGGGGGGGGGGGGGGGTATCATGTGCAAGCCAGCATGAGTAGCCCTGTGAGTAAAACAAGCTGCAGAGCATCTGGACATGACTCATTCTCCTAATGAAACCCCTCTATCGTGTAATCATACGCTATAGACACTTTGACTGTGGCACCAGAAGTCAATTTAAAAAGACCGTATGTGATCTTCCGGAAGTAGTTATGCCTCTTATATGCTTGTAATCATGTAAATGACCCTTCTTGTATTTCGAACTCTCTGTCTCTGTTGGGGTCAAAGTGCACACATGCATGGATGGCATGCAGAGTGTGGGTACAATGCAGTCTGTGTCGCTGCAGCAACGGCAGTGTTGTTTTTTCTCTGTCTACAGGTAGACTCCAGCTTCACTCCAGCCTTCACCTGTTGGAGGGACGCAGTCACGACGCCCCCTTGTGGTTTTACCGTTATTAACGCTTTTTGCTGCCCCCCCCCCCCCCCCCTTCCTGGTACGCTCACGAAAAGACTAAAATGCTACACTGACGCATTTTTTTAAAGATGAAACCACAAAACTAAGAAGATAAAACAGAAAATAAAGTGTGAGCGTGATGAAACGAGCCGCCTGCGGTTAGTGTGGAGACTGCGATGGCATCTTTAAGGTGGCGGGCTGTGGGCTGTATCATCCCACGCAATTTCCCTTTTCTATGCAGTCACTGGCCGTGTATTTCAGCCATTATAAGTGTATGTGTTTTTCATTGGGTGTAATGGGCTTGTATAAAGGAGAAATCGCCAGCCCAGCCTTAATGCGTAATGTGGATGAATACAAAAAAAAAACTGGGTGTTTCTCGCGCAAAAAAGCCATTACAACGCTGTGTGTGATTAAAGTCCGTTTAAAAAAATTAAAAAAAAAAAAAAAAGCTAGAAAGCGAAACGTCAATTAGGGAATAAAAAAAAGCTGCAATTGACTCACCAACTCCGATTTTCTCATCCTCAGTAGGTATCCACATATTTGGTTATTTTTCCTCCAGCAGTGCAAGCCACATTATGTCGATATGGTGAGATGATGCTGCTAAAAAAAAAATAAAAAGAGAGAGAGCGCTGAAGGCTACAAATGATCCGGCTGCTCTCACGGGGACTACATGTCTCTGGATCCGCGCTTCTGCGTGCGCCAAATCAACTGGGGGGGAGAGGAGAAGACCACCAGAGCCTCAATATCTCCTGCTCTATTATGTCCCGGCGTGTGTCTCTAGTCTGATGCAGTCTCCGTGTCCACCTAATGTAACGCACACACACGCACGCACGCACGCAAGAGGAGCAGGCAGCGCGCGCGCGCACGCTCGTACGCGTCTTTTTTAGTCTCCAGACGATAAAATAAAAGATGTTATTGCAGCTTCTTTTCTTTTCTTTTCCACAGGAGCGCAGGAGATTTCTTCTTCCTGTGGCTGATTTATTTATTTATTTTTCTTTGTGTTTCCTCGTTTTTTGTTAGTATTTTTTATTTTTTTTTTCCTTTTGCCGCGCGCAGATCCAACATCTGATCCACAGTGTGCTGCTTACCGCCCGGCCGGCCGGCCGGCAGGACGCTCGCTGCGGGGACCGCACGCGCTAATTACGAGGTAATAAAGGTCGAGACGTCGTTCGCCGGGTCGAGCTGTCAAGTTGGCGCGAGGAAATGCTGGGAAAAGCTGCAATATACCATAAGCTGCGCCATCTTCATGCTCGTCACATGACTTGTTTTGTCAACACTGATGTGTCAAGCGTTTGCAAATATATGCTCTCTCTCTCTCTCTCTCTCTCTCTCTCTCTCTCTCTCTCTCTCTCTCTCACCCTGCATGGCACTTCCATCCATCACCAACACAAACTGCATTTTCTCCGACGCTGGCTGGCAGTCTGCCTCTCTCTTTGAGATTGAATGTGTTACTTTGGGGTTGGGGTTGGGGGGGGGGGGGGGGGGGGGGGGGGCTGCTGGACATTGAAGAAAGAAAAAGAAAGAAAGAAAAAAAAAAAAAGCATCTCCCTCCCGGTTGAGTCATTTGAAAGAAATCCACCAGCTCCCAGCAATGCTTTGTCATAGTGCAGTCATGCTCCCACACAGAGGACATGCAACCAGTGTTACCCTTTGGATGTGATTGATTGTGTTTCAAAGCGGCTTTCCCATCAGACCTTCCCATCGCACCACTGCTCGGCTGACACGGAGATGTGATTCACATTAAATAAATGATCATGTGTGGCATCTTAAATGTCAATCGTCATATTTTATTCACCTGTGACCTATTCTTGATAATGGCTGCAGGTTGTACGGACGAGCTGAGGAGCAGAGGTGTGGTTATGACTTGAAGCAGCACTTTGAATTTCGCCTGTGAACATGATTAGTTTCTACATTCAATAACAGCCTTTGGTGGTTCTTGTTCTCATGAATATTGACAAGATAGTCAGACTGTTTCTTTGTTCCTCAAGTGTCTTGATTTAGTCTAAATATCCATTTTGCAGAAGGAAGTTAGTCATGAACGGTTACAACTCATTAAGAAAGGTCGGGACATTGTGTTGAATGTAGGTTAAAAAAAAAGAACAGGATGCAATTTGAACATTTTACTAATTCACCCCCCGAAACAAATCACACAGAAGGCATAAAAAGTTGGACATTTGTTACCATGATGGTTTTTAAAGAGACAGAGTAACATCCTTCTGTCCATAACATCAGAAATGTAGATTTCCCACATGTTGATTTATCCTACATGAGCATGATTTGTGTAAAACAGAATTTTTACACGAAGAACTGTTTATTTACAACTCAATAAGGGACAGTGAATGAGGATAAAAACAGGATGGAAATCTCGTATTCAAACACAGAGAACAAATGACATGTTGAAAGATTTATTTTCAATAAATACATTATACTTTATATAAATGAACAACAGGTTGGCATGATTGGGTACTTGGGGATATAAAAGCTTATTAGAGCGTCTCACTGATAAAGCTCTTAGTATTTTGCCAATCTGAACCATGTTGGAGACGATATCAAGAAATCTGTGCTCAAGAAAGATGTCCGAGGGGCCACATTTAATCTTTGGATCCTGAAGTCTATCTGAAGTCGAGAGAAAAGCAGTGCATGAACGTAAAAACATTGAGTGAGTCAAACCTCTACCAAGCAAAAAGAAAACAAGTGGACGTATTAGGACACAATCTGAAAACACAGCTGTGTCCTAAAAGAATTAGGGTTTTTCTTTTCTTTCTGGAAACCACAGTTGCTGTGTGTGGATTAAAAACTAGAGGGACTGCTCCACTTGTTATCGGCACAGATTTCAAAAGCCATGGGGGCTGCGTTGGTGCTTAAGGCATGGGCAGCTTACACAAGTGGAATAAGGCGCGATCCATTGTGAAAGGATATGGAGGTCTTGGCGATATGCGCTGCCTTCCAGCAAACATCTCTTCCCGGGAAGGTCTTGGATATTTCAGCCAGACAATTGTGGACTACAGCCGACATCCATCACACCAGAGTGGCTTCACGGTAGAAGAGTCCGGCTGCTCAGCGCGCGCACACGCACACGCGCACGCACGCGCGCACACACACACACACACACACACACACACACACACACACACACACACACACACAACATGGAAACTCTCTGGGTTTGTCGCCGTTTAAAATCACTGGATCATGTTTGCATTTGTATCTACACACAGCAGAAACCAGAAATCAATGTTGCACTGCCCCCCCCCCCAAAAAAAAATCCCCAATCCATTTCATAAAATATTCACTGGCAGGAAAATAAGTATAAAACCCCTACTTCTAAGTGAATTCATTTGGTTTACATAAAGTTTGTTTCTAGATAAAAATCCAGATCTGTCTATTTGACTGTAGGCTAATTGATTTGCAGTGTGATGACCTGCGGGTGTGGAATTGTTTGTTACTATTGATTTAGTTGGGACATGTGCACAGTATACCCACACAGTGACTGACTGTTTGGCATAATAGGGTGTCATAAAGTGAGTCAGTGCTGGTAAGAAAAAAGTCTGTGGGGCGATGACTAACACGAGGAACATCAGCTTTCTTGAAAAAACTTCCAAGAGTTTTTGTCTTTGATCGCGATAAACTCAATAAACATAACACAATACACCCAAGCAATGCTTCTCCTTTAAGATGTTGCTTTGCCGGATCCTCAGACCTTAAGTTGATGTTGGTGCTTTTAAAACAGATGACTATGCAGCCGTCTGTTTAGAGATCTGTCAAAGCATGTCTCACTCGGTGTACGTTCGGTCATTCCGGTGAATTAAGCCGTCTCGTCCTATAGACACAGCCATCATGACTAGAAAAAAAACAAAGAAAATCTGGAATGATCTGGTGAATATTGAGCGTCCAGTGAGTTTGATGAAGTGTGGGAGGGAGGGCAGTATTCAGCAGGGTAATTTCTCTACATCACAGCGACGCTGTGACTGACTCCCATCTGTCTATTACTTCAAGTGGAACACTGTGGGCGGTGTTCCAATCACATACATAAAGCTGGGGGAGTATGGGGCGTTTTATCAGCTAAATATGCATCCCGGATAATAAACTTAAAAAAAAAATAAAAAATCAATTAAATGACACACTTCCACCTCCCTTACAGTACATTAAAAAAAAAGTGCCAAATGTAAGTACCATTAAATGGACATTTTTCATTTTGATATTCAAGAAAGACATCTTGTACTAAAGGCTTTTTCGTTGTTGTTACTTCTGTGTTGCAGCGACATTCAGCCGGGGCCTTGATGCAGCAGCACCGTGAGGATGAAACCCTGCTTCACTGCAAACAGTGGCTGCCTGATCCACTGAGAGCCGCTATCCGTTTCCACGCTCCCAAAGCCAGCAGACAATAAGACGCAGCAGAGGAGGAGGTAATAAGAAGCATGTCCCACCACCTCATCCATTATCTGCTTTCACACACTCATTTCTTTAGGCTCCTCGGGACCATACCTTTAACTGGACTCAATGCTCCCTGTACAAATGAGAGAAAGAGAGAGGTGCATTCTAACTGAAATGGCTGAAACGTATTTAGTAGGTACTGTTCTTCATTACGAGTAAATCGATTTTAATTGTGTCTTCACGTGGAAGTCATAGTTATTGTAAGGGCAACAAACATAAGGCCCGTGGGCCATAAACGGCCCGCAAGAGGATCCAATCCAGCCCACAAACTGTCAGGAAAGTTGTGAAATTTGCAATCACAACATTTACTTTTTAAACGTTTTCTTAAGAGTAGCAGAGATGACACAACAAAGAGTCAAGCGATCTACCTCATTGGAAGCAGACTGGCCTCAAAGCCACGCCACCAGGGTGGGTTTTTGAAAACATGCATGCAGCAGAGTTCTGCTGGACATTTCACTGACTTTTGAGGAAGTTTTTGGTACCAATTGTGAAACATTTTGCAATAATAGTGTTTTCCAAAACGTACACCAGATGCCACAAATGATTAAAAAATTGAAAGTTTAAATGGCACTATGTTATCCAGTCCAGCCCACGCAACAAGAGATTAGGCTGGAAGTGACCCCTGAACCAAAAAGAAGTTGACACCCGTGATTTCTAGGATAACAGTTTTCAACTACATTCATTCCTTTAACTTATAACAATCCTGATTTGATCTGATTTGAATTTAGCAGAATAAGCAAAGGTACTGCAAAAGAAACAAAGTATTGACTAATGACATGCACATCTAAAGAAATGTAAATCATTAAATGTTAAGCATGAAGGATCATTTTCTTGACCTCTGTAGGTAACTAAAAAAAAACACTCTACCGGCCATTTGATACCACATTTGAACATTTTAAGCTGAACTCTTGAGAATTCATTTGATTTACATGGTGTTAGTACTCTTGCCTAAAACTTACATCCATGCCACATGAAGGACTAATTAAAAAGGACTGAACTCTCTTATTTGATGGTAAAAGTCAGTTTCTTAAGTTTCTGCAGAGGGATGGGATTCTTCCATGATTGGTCCCATTCAGTCTTCCCATACAGAAGAGAGAAGAAGCCATAATGTTGCTTTACTTAACAAGTTTCGCCTGTACATCAGATTTTATAGATGAAACGCAGAAAGAACAGAGCCTCTTTGATTTGGGGTAATCTGTAAAGGCCCCCTGTGTTGAGAGTTGTAAGAAACAAAGGTTGTCTTCAGTAAATCCTTTGGTGCAGTTAAATCAATGCTACGATCACTTTTATGAGTTAACGCCTTCATATTAGTTTCACCTTTGGCATGCGTCCTTTTTTTTTTCGTTTTAAAGACAACGCTCGGATAATTTCAACAAAAAGCTTGAATCACACTCGAGGCAGTAAACTTATTTTTTCCTTTTTTTATTTATAGTAAAAATACTTTAGATACATACAAGCTGTACATAAAACTGTCTCAAGAAAATCCAAACAAACATTTTCTCAAAGGGAAAGAAAAAAGGCAAAATTAATAGGCACAATTCAAAAACATGAGAATTCTGAAACGTTTGCACTGTGCGTGTGCGAGGGAGGCATCCTTTTATTTCTTCTTCTCATAATGTTGACAGTCTGAAGCTCACTGCCTCATCAGAGGAAACAACATTTTGCCGTACTTGTACCACCGCTGCACATTTCCAAGAACTTCTATCATATTAACACATCATATTCTACTGAACCAAACTTTTTCTATCCGGACTTGATGTTACCTTCCCGTCGTAGAGCAGGACCTGTATGGATGAGAGGCCGGGTTGGATTGCTGTGCAGGCCTGCGAGCAGCAGGACGACGATGCTGCAGAGCTTTGGAAGCTCCTTTATGTTTGTGGAGCTGACAGGGAGCAGGTGCAAAGATTTGTGACGACGCCCTCACGGCTCGGCCCCTTTTAATTTCCTTCACTCACGTCGTTAAATCAGGAGGTGAATGGCACGGCACTCTGTGTGTGTGTGTGTGTGTGTGTGTGTGTGTGTGTGTGTGTGTGTGTGTGTGTGTGTGTAAAACCTGATGAACCGTAAGCAACATGTTAGCTGCCTAATTCAATGCTTCAGGACTTTTTGGTGATTATTTCAGGCGATCTAGTACAAGTGCAAGCTTGACAGCGCTCCAAATAATCAGCCCCGCTGAAGCAGCCCTGCAACAAAAGCCTTTTGTTTTTTTTTTCCCCCTACAAAGACTCACTAAACCAATCAGAAGCTTCCAAAGTGCCTGGATCAATATCAAATGAAGAGGCTCCTTTAAAAAGCGGTTAATGTGATAAAAAAAACAAAAAAAAAAACTTTTTGTACCTCAACTACATTTCAATCCTCATCAAGCTCACTTCTGTTTTATAAAACTATAAACGCATACAATCTTTTTCCTCCCCAAAACAGCAAGTTAATTTGCGTGCAGCCTCTCCACTCCATCTGTGTGAGCTGCTTCTTCCTTTGTCTTGTCACTCAGAGTGTGCAAACACCGACTGTCTCAAACCGGCAGTCCTCCAACTCGTCTCCCACCTTCTCTCCTGATGATATACCCTTTTTTTCCCTGCGTCGCCGTTCTGCAGCTCGAACGTCTTTGAGGCGGGGGTCTTGACACGTTGTCCGGGTCCCCGGGTGCCCTCACTCATTCAGGGAGAGGATGATGTCGTCCTCGAGGTCGGAGTTGTCGGAGCTGTCTGCTTGTGCGACAGACAAACAGCAGATTCAGAAACGTGGGAATACGGAGATTTTCTGCTGAGTAGGTCAGTGGGTGACGAGCGAAACTGACAAAATGGCAGAAAAACAAAGCCGATTTGGCACAATGTGGAGCAGGTCTACAACCCTTTCACCTAATTTCTTTTTTCTTGATGTTGCGCCTTCTGTCAGTGGTACGATGAAACCAACACAGCAGCAGTTTTCAAATTCCACTGAGAACATTTCCTCACTGTGGCCAGACAAGCATGCAAACAAAGAAACTGGACGAAGCCGGAGAGCTGCATCAGTTATTTACATCCCACTATTTTCCTTTGTTCTTTATATTCCTAAACTGTTGTGGTGTGGAATAACTAATCATCGTCTGTCTTCGTGAAAAAAATCATTTAAGGCTGCGCTGTACATATTTGAAAGGATACAAACAGTCTTTTATGAGAGCTCTATACAAACCAGCAGTCTCCGATCTGGTGTGTGGGATGACCTTAAAGTTTAAAATTACAGTTGTTAACACAATTTACTGATGGTTTCAAATTATTCGTGGAGGATTACACCGTTTTAGGAAGAGTAGTAGATGAGAAGCAAAACACTGAGGCCAGAGATCGGAGAAGCAGCAGTAAAAACTATCTGCCTCATTTCTCATGTAGTAACAAAGCTTTTCAGTTTTTTTTATATTCAGATGCAACAAAAATCAAAGACTTGATTTTTTTCCAGTGCCATTTTAAAGATCGATATAGTTAAACACATCCTGAAGTTGAAGCACTACCCACCATTGTCTCCGTCCAGATCAATGTCGTCGTTATCAGAATCATCATCGTCATCATCATCGTCATCGTCGTCGTCATCCCCGACGTCAACGTCCTCCTCGAGAAGACGAGCCACCTCCTCGTCAGAGGGAGAGAGTTCATTCACGTCGTCCTCTTCATCGTCTTCGTCCTCCCCTCCGTTCTCGTTCTCCAGCTCGGCGATGAGGGGGTCCGTATCGATGTCATCGTCTGAATCGTCGTCGTCGTCGTCATCTTCCTCCTGATCGTCATCCTCCTAAAACAAAGCAAAGAATTAAGCCATCGGACTGACGACTGTTCGGAGAGTGCTTTAATTCATCGGCATCGGACCTGATCCTCTTCGTCCTCCTCCTCTTCCTCTGCAAGCCGCTGCCGGCCCACTTCATACAGTCGGCACACCGTGTCGGTGTTGACCGAGTCCTGGTTCTGTGGGAGAACAAGCGCGGCACTTTAATATCCTTCAAGGAAAGTTTTACAACTTTAGGACAGGTGACATGACGAAGAACAGTTTACCTCAATCACAGCAAGGTAGCAGTCCTTTGTGTCTGTGCAGAGGTCAAATATGTTCCTCTTGACGTCGATGGTGGCTGAAGAAAAATACAAAATGAACGTGTCAACTTGTAAAAACGTACAGATGCACATATATAATAGATCACAATAGGAAGGTCGCTGCCACAACAAAATAGAGCAAGACATGATCAGTAGTGCTACGAGTTAAAAACAAAAGGAAATTGAAGGTTATTTTTCAGAGCCAAAAAAAAAAGAAAACCTCACCAATGGGTTTGTAGTCTGTGGCGTTGAAAGTCCTGAACGAGGACCCGAATGGACTCTTCATCTGCATTTCCATCATGTCGTCTTCATCATCAGCTTGCAACATTGCTGCAAAAACAGGAGAGTGAATAAAACCCGAGCTGGTTGGCTCTGGTCGTGGCTCCTGAGAGGATCGAGCGGTGGCGACACGAGATGACGGCAGGCCAAACATGTCATTAGAACACACCTCACACCGGCTGCAGGCTTCATGGATTAACACTCCACATTTCCCATCATGCTCCTGTATTTACCTCCATAGATGACGGTGCCGTTGTTGTTGAAGACGATTCTGCACTGGTCCAGAGCGGGAACCGTGTGGAGGAGGTGGAAGGTCCGCAGGTCCCACTGAAGATCTCAGATAAGGATCATGACACTCCTTTACATTTAGATCAACCAAATCTGCTGGTGACTGATGGAGTTAACCACACAATGACGGGATTAAATTCACCCTTTGGGCAATTTAATCACCAATACAATTGTTTGTATTTTTGATCCCAGGTGAAGTTACTGTATTTCGTGTTGCATTTTACAATCCTGTAATGTTCTCAAGTGTGACGGATACAATTTCTGTGTTGACGATGACTTCCAGGCCGTTGGGGTGAAACACACCGCTGATGTTCATGTTGAACTTGTCAAACTTGTGGATGGCCTGAGCCGTGCGGACGTCCCACAGCACGCCGTCGTTCAGCACCAGGTCGTCTGTGGGGTTGAAGGTGGCACAGTTCCTCTTGTAGTTGTTGGCCAGGTCTGGGTTGTTCAGAGTCAGAGTCACCTGACCTGTTTGGATGTCATAAATCTGATGACAAAAATTTTTTTAAATAAATAAAAATGGGATCAGCATTCAACATATGCACATCTGTGCTTTTCGACTCTACTTACCCGCGCTATGTGTTCCTTCGTTCCAATGACGCGGTCTTGTGAAAGCTTACTGAATTCCACATAATGGTCACCCAAAAAGGAATTCCTGAAGACAACAAAAGCAGCTTGTCAACATAAAATTGAAGACACAGAGCCAGTGTGAGTGCTGCAGCAGAGCGCCTTAAACCATATAATTGCATAAAGACTTTGCAGAAGACTCAGCAGTGTGCGAGTATTGCCTTGGTGAAACTGTGCGGATGAATGAAGCCAAGTGCTAGTGCTCCATGGACTGAAGACCGCGGCCCAGAGGCTGTTAGCGTGCATAATTAAACAGCATGTCATCTTCTGTTGGCAGCTCCCTCTTTTGACAGACTAAAGCTGCTGAACCACTGGCCAGAGAGGACCACATACATGAAGGCAGGGGGAGATCACACACAGGTGTGATCTCCCACTGAACTTCTGTGGTCTGACGACGCCACGGAGCGGCTTTCTGCTAATTTCACACTTCAGTCTACATAATCCATGAACCAATAATATGGCTGGTCACAAAATCTCAATTCTGCGCGGTGAAAACACAACTTACTTCATGATGAACACTGATTTCATGCCCCACAGAGCCGACAGAGGGTAACTCCAAGAGGCTGAGGTTAAGAGCAGAGAACCGTCCTGAAAAAATGAGAATGAAGGTTAGAAAGGCCTTGTTGTTCCTATAATGTTCATTTCTTTGTACGTCCCCTCCTGCTTCTCCCTCAATAACTAACAACTACGAATAGGCAAACAATTTCCATTTCAAAAGATTAGTGACTAGTGATTCTAAAAACCAGAATTGGTGTGATTGTTGGTTTGAAGTCTCTTTGCTGCAGATTCCCACTGAACCAGATGGTTGCATACACAGCTGATTTGTCCAACTCATGATCCAGTTTCATTGCAAAGTTTTGACATAATCCTGCGGCCACTGTTGCTTTTTATAGTAGGATTTCCTTAATTATTGATGCAGAGCTAAAAGGTTCAAAGCAGGTTTGTATGTCTGCAGATCATGCAAAAGGTTGTGAAAAGAGTGTGCGACCCGTGTGATGACAACTTCAAACGCTCAGTTACGCTTTACACAAACAGAACACTTCTTTAATACTTCCATGAGATCAGTGCAATCCACCCAGAGTGACGCTCTAAATGAGGCTTTATTAAATTGTGTGAGGCACTCATGCTAGTTAGAGGCTTTCAACCAGACAACAGGAAGCTCTTCACCTATTCTGCAACTGCTGGGCAGAATATACGCAAACTAAACTGCTAGAAAATAAGCTTTTGCGCGAAACTATTTCTAATTCATTCCACATACAACAAACTTTGTATTTAAAAGGCCGTAAAACAGGTGTCACATAGCCGCGCTTTAAAAACCTCCACCTTTTCCGTTATTCGCTTCTAATCTCCACACCCCCTCCCTGAGGTGCTGCCGCAGCAGAAGCATTAGTCAGACATAAGGATGTAATGAACATATAGTACAAATCAATGGATCTGTGCATGAAAAAAAAATAAAAAATCTTTCTCGATCTCCATCGAGTCAAAAAACACTGCAGGTAAGGAAAGGCTGAACGTAATTTGCCACCATCGATGTGCGAGTGTCTTTCTCTACTGACCCGTGAGGGCTCCAGGTGAGTGATGGCTGAACTGTGACAGCTGTAGCTGGCTTCCTCCTGGCCTGTAAACACATTGTAGAGTTTCAGCTGCCCTGTGCACGTCCCGAGCATCAGGAACCGCTCGCGAGCTGAGAAGGCACAACACATGAATCCGCTCTCATCTTCGTCTGCCTCTCTGAACACAGAGATGGGCCGAAACCTGGGAGGAAAAAACATTATCAAACAATTGATGTTGTGACATACTGGCAAAAGTTGATCCAGTGGAAATTGTGAAGGGAGCAAAGCCTCCTACCTGCTGAATATGAGATGTCTGTCAAAGCATCCGCCATCTACGCCTCCATATTTGGGGTAGATGACCCGCCGTGTGTGTCGGGATGTGAAGTTGATGGGGGCCTGGCGTCTCTGTTTGGGCTCAGGACACTGATGAGGGGTGAAGAGAGAGAAAGGCGGGCAGGTTGCAACAGGGTTCTTACAGCGGGCGTGCTGTTCCCTCAAGTACTCTGTGATAATGCTGTCCAGTGCAGGAGGGGAGGGGAGGTGCCTGTCAAACTGTTTCTTCATGGCGGGGCTCTGGCTGAAGGCCCCGTGGTCCGACTTCTGCCGGAGCACTCGAGTCTTCTTGCAGCTCACTGTGCTACAGGGCGTTAGTCGCTCGCGGGAGAAAACAATTCGCCCGATGAGCGGAGAGCTGTGGTTACAGTGGGGGACAGACGATGAAGCGGAAGCAGCAGAGGAAGCAGAGCCTTGAGATGTAGAAGGACGTGGTTGCTGATGACCGGCGCCTGGAGAAGTGGAATGACTCCCGAGCCTTGACCCAACACCGTTGGCCAGCCGTGGGGTGCGTGGCAGAGTAGTGACAGGAGAGGCAGGTGGGGGAGGAGCGACGGCAGGGAAAGCAGAGGCCGAGTGGGTAGAGTGAGACAAACACCCCATCGGGAGATCCGCCTCCTTGGTGAGTGCAGTGGCCGTGTCATTTAGGCCTTTGGCCACAAGGTGGTTGCGAATGAGCAGCAGCAGCTCCTTCTCAGGGAAGGTGATCCTGGACTGTGCCACCACGCTGGCCCTCTGCAGCCAGGCCAGAGACACATCAGTGCCAATCAGCAGAGGCTTCCCTGAGATCCGTTCGATCAGTTCTGCAGCAAACTTGCAGAACTTGACATGTTCGCTGCGTTTGTCCTGCAGCACCGGCTCCTTCATCAGCTGCTGGATGTGTCCACTGCTGAACAGAGGCAGTTTGCTGATGATCTGCCTGACAGAGCTGGAGCGAGATAGACCCACCAGAGCTTTGCAGGCCAGAGCTCGGATCTGATCGGCATCCGTTATGGGCATCTTCACCGTCAGCAGGGACAGCAGCACCTAGAGGACAGACAGAGAATGCAAGTAAACAACTGTTGACAGAAAGGTTTTCTTTTTATCAAAGCTAATTCTTTCTGTGAGAAGGAAATGGACTTGAAACGTGCAACGAGAAATCACTTGAAGATTGTTTCATGTTGGTGTGATCTGTTCCACGCAATGATGGATTATCTCACCTCCACCAACACATAATCACATCACTTTAAACGATAAGATCTTGTGAGTGCAGTATGCGTGGAGTCTACCTTGATGCCGTTGTTGGACTGCACCACGTTCCACATCTTGATGAGCACGTTCTCGCTGGCCTTGCTCTGCTGGGGCAGGCGACGGCGGGGGGTACCTGCAATGAACTTGCCAATGCTGGACATGCGTTTGTCTGGAGCACAGACGCAGTTGATGACGACCTGCAGAGCCGATTTCTGAATCTCGGCGTCGTTCACAAATACCTCTCCCTCTGCCACAGCCAGAACTATACTCATCCCTAAGAGGAAAAACCAACAGATTAATGGAAACCTAAAAGAAAAGTAACATTTTTCTTCAGTCAGATACTCAATGTAATTCATTCTTTAGGAAAAACTCTCAGTTAATGACCTGACATGAGCAGTTGGTGAGAACAAAAGCTGGTAAGACCACCAAATGACCAAATGCTACCGAGGTCATTATGATGTGTATAATTTTAATAATTGGGGTGTAAATGAAATCGTGTCGCACACAGTAAATACCTACCGACAGTGGAGACAGTGGATCCGCCCTCATCAAACACAGCAACTGCTTCTGACAACAACAGCTGGGTCTTTGGCACAACTGTGAGGATACTCAGGATGTCAAGAGCATAACGCACCGTATCACTCCTGCCGGGAAAGAGAAATAACAGTCACCACAATCTTTACTCCATCTACTGATGGAAACTGTTGGACTAAAAAAGGCATTAGATGGGTATAGGAAAACTAAGGCTTAGTCTCTACCTGCCATAGTATGTCCTCCAATCACAGGCAATGGAGATGAGCTGCAGGAGAAGCTGGACACATGACAGCTTGTGAAAGACCTCAGCAGGCTCCCAGTACAGTCTGAGTGGGCCGTACTCTATGAGAAACTCCATCATTTCCACCACCTGCTCACGGCTATAACTGACAGCCTGAGGAAAGGATTACAAACACAAATATACTTTTTAATTAATTCAGCACGAACTGAGCACACATGAGATCTCCATTGTTATAAAATGAGCAAATGGTGCAGGTATGTACATGTCGATTATTCTTGTCTGCCGAGTACCTTGTAGTACGGCTGCGAGTGAATCGGGGCGCCCCCCTCTGTGCGCTGCAGCGACTGCTTCACCTGCTCCACCTTGATTGCCAGATGGGCCTCAAAGTACCTGCGCAGGGCCATGCAGGTGTGCTTGGCTGTCTGCCTGCTGGAGAAAATCTCATCATCGCTCAAAAGCGCTCCCTGGTCCTCGGGATTCAGGATTTCCAGTGTGCTGACCTGAAAGCAGCCAGTTCACGTCACATTAGTGCTCAGCTTCAGCGGGATAGTCCATCAACTGCTTAGTTATTCTGTGCATGACAAGTGTATCATTAAAAATTGGGAAGCCAAAGTGATAAAATCTACTCGAGGGGAATACAGATACCTGAGAAAACTTCTGAAGTACAGGAACAAGCACTTTGTTATTTCCCACCTCTGACAGAACATTGTAGTGATGACTGCGAGTTTGATTTACCAGATTCACAAGGCGTCGGAGCCCGTCCTGCTTGTCGAAAAGCTCCAGGACAGCACGGAAAGAGAAGGAGATGGAGAAGAACATGGTGGCGTGGCAGCAGCCGGACGCATGTGAGCACTCCAGCAGCCACAGCGTGTAACCAACCACATCTGACAGGATGGAGTGGGGCAACATGCATACCTGGAGAGAGGGAGACATAGCCATGAATAAAAATTGAAACCACCATAATAATACATGTCTTTTTTTTGTAGTCAATTTGATTCAACACATCAATCTGAGAAAGATGATTGATAGCGTGAGTATAATTATCTAGTGCATAACATCAAGTACAACTTTGGCACAGACAAAAATAATGGCGATGGAAACCGTGTGTATTTTAAATACCCTTTCCATGGCGTCCTGGTTATAGGCAAGGTAGTAGAGGCACAGCGACACTCCAGTGGCAGCCATTGAGGGCCGGGGGATTTCAAGCAACTTCTGAACGCCCCCGTGAGCAACAAACTCGGCAGCAAACTTCTTGTGCAGCAGCAGAGAGGCCAGATACTGCAAAGAGGCAACAATAATCAACTCTTGATGAGCTTTTTGTTGAATTTGAACAGCACAGAGGAGTGATTACAGGTAGGTAGTGTTTACCTTGAGGGCCTCAAAGGTGAGCTGCACGTCATTGGTCTGCTTCAGATCCATATAATGCATGAGTAATTCACGAGCTCCCATCTGCATGAACACCGCCAGCAGCTGCAGGGTGGAGGAGGAAATCACATCAATTTGCTTTCCTATAAAAAAATCACTAAATGGCAAACGGTAAGATTTATGGTTCGGCGTCCAAAAAACAAAGCCCACTAATCTTTAACATCTCCGATATAAATGCAAATTACATGAAGCCTTAAAAGCTCATTTTTTAATAGTGTGTGAGGAGATTAAGGTCTTGGTTATCAAAGCCTGACACCTGCTGGTAAATTTGTGGCAAAACAGGAGACACAGTTCACTGATTACAGAAATAATGCAGCTGCATGTGCTCCACACTTTTCTGTGCAACATAATTCTTATTAAAATGATCTTATCATGGTTTTACCCATGGGAAAAAGAGTGTATATAAAAAAAACTTTTTTATATACACTTCGTCCCATGTCAGTGAAAATCTTCAAATCCTCTAATCCAGGAAGATAAAACATTTCTGGCTTTGTCCATTTTTGGTAAGTAATAAACACTGTTCTCCATAAGGTTTCTTTCTTTTTTTTTTTTAATGGGCTCACGCAGCACTCAGGCAATCACAGCAGCTTTGTTTCAGAGGCAATGGGAGTGAACTCACCTCCTGATATTCTCCCAGTGGAGTGAGATACTGCAGGATGAGCCGCTGCTCGATCTCTGGGGTCAGAGGATACAGGTGATAGTTGTTGCCAATCACCCAGGGGCTCATCTCAGTCCAGCTGCTGTTGGAGAGCTCACTGAAGGTCCTCTCTGGCTCTGGCAGGGAGAAATTCAACTTGTGTTTTGAGGTCCTGCCACTCTCCCTGTCTGCTCTGCGTTTAAAGTAGCCGCTGCCATCAGACATGCCTTGGTGTGTCAGCAAACTCGGGGCAGACATGGGCTTCATCATGGTTTTAGCAGCCGAGTTGGCGCGGCTGCTGGTCTTGTGAGGAGAGTTCAGGCGGAAGGAAAGCTCGTTTTCAGGCTCGATGGATGAGAAATTCAGTTCGCCATCTTCCTCAGGCCCCAGTCCCTCCTTTTCTGCTCCGTTTTTACACGGTGTGAAGGACTTCTCTTCAAAGCCTCCGTCAACAGTCTCCTCATCTAAAGTTAGCAGAGGCTCACTCAGAGTTTTTCTGGGACTCGGACGTTTGATTTCCCTTTTGTTCTCTGCATCTTTGTCCTGAAGCTCGCGCAACCGATGCAGCATCAAAGGCACCTGTCAAAGTGAAGCAGAAAACACAAGGTGATGACAGCTGCTGCTTGACGTTGCCTCCTGCTGGTTATGGCTAGAGTTTTGATTGTAGTATCTTGACAATCATGACATGCCGTCACATTTTTCATGGCATTTTGATGCAGCAGACACTTCCTACTGACCAGAACAGAGTTCTCCTCTCTGTAGTTTGCGGCTATGTCCTGATTCTCCATCGCACCGGCCAACAAGCCAGTGGCATAGATTCTGAGGGGCTGCTCGGCCTCCTGAGCCCACTTAAACAGTCTTTCGACTATCCCCTCCTGAAAAGAGGCGAAATAAATAAAGTAGCAATATGAATCACAGCCTTCAAATCAGGAATGGAAATAAAGGACAGGGATAAGTAAAGATCAGATTTATAAATGGCTGACAACTAGTTTACCTACACTGTGATCTGTAAACATTAATCCACCTTTTAAAATGAATTTAATAATAATAATAATAATACATTGGGGGAAAAAAAGATCCATGTGTCTGAGCCGCCATGTTCAATATCGGTGATGGTTAAAGCAATGAATTTGCAGGTCAGACTGTGACTCCACAAGCAAAAGTAACTTTGTTTAGTCAGATTTGTTCTTCGGTGCCACTGACTAAACACTGTGACCTGAATAAAAGAATAAAGATAACAAGATTACCAAGAAAAATTTCTCCAAGAAAAACAGAGAACACATTATTTATGTAGCTCTCTCTTGTGTGTGGTGACTTGTCTGTATTATTATTTTACTCTAATACATCTTCATAGCATCTTCAAAAAACAGCATTATTTAGACCATCATTTTCTACTAAAGTCAGAAAAAAATAATACCTTTTCTTGAAAGACCACAGCAGTTTCCAGTCCAGGCATGATGTTCTGAAGGAGGCGACAAGCTGCTGCGTTCAGGGAAAATTCTCTGCTGGTCATCACATAACTGTTCACCAACTAAAAGAGGAAAGATTCGTTTAAATGCTATCTTTCAACTGACAACTTCAAAACTGTATCATATTTAAAGGACGAAGATTAAAAGGCATCCATTCATTCTTACTGTGTTCATGAAGTCGTCGTTCTTGAACAAGATCTTGAGGAGGTGCCCTAACACACATTCTGGATCGGCTCTCCCTATGGACAAGAGAAAAATGTCAAAACAATACATGAAATGGCAGAACTCTCACAAACTGTATTTCTTATAAGCTTTGTTCATACCTGGATGTCGATCATCGAAGGGGTCGGGGTCGGCTTTGTGGTACTCCTCTGTCTCTTTTTCAACAAGTTCTGATATTCTGAAAATAAAATCACACCGATACAATTTTATCTTCTTTAAAAAAAGATTAAATTCATCCTAATCACATTTCAATAACTGTGAATACGGCATTCTTACTTAGTGAGGAGGGCAACCAGCTCCTGTGTGCCTCCCTGTTGCTCCCTCTCCCACTGCTCCAGGAGAGCAGTCAGCTCTGCCTTCGAGTCCACGCTGGCAGATGCCGACGCCATGGTGCAGCCTGTGAGGGAGGCATTCGTTTAATAAAACTACAACATTTTACAGGTTTTCAACACTTTTTGATGACAAATTAGATCTATCATCATTTCTTTGGTCTGAAAGAGAGTGATTGAGACTTTGAATGTTTCCAACTTTGATTTCAACTTTACCTCAATTAAAATAAATTAGGCTTGGATGCAAAACAGTCAGTAGCAATTTGATGTCTGTGTATCTTCGCAATTAAGATCCAGGGATGAACTGTGTGCATTCTCATTAGATTTCATGAACTGATGGCAGTGATTTTTCTGTGCATAACAAGTTCATTGTGCTGTGGTTCTTCACATTTAATAAGTTCAAATCAGTATTTTGGTGTAGATTTCATAATAAAAAGTGATGTCGAAATATAAAATCGGCATGTTTTTTTTCTTCAGGCTGCAAGGTGAAAAAGTGGTGAGCACTCTCGCCTCACAGTGATAAGGTCAAGGGTTCAAATGCCGGCGGGGCCTTTTTCTGTGTGTGCGTCCTTTGAGGTGCCCTAGTTTAAAGTCCAAAAACATGCATGTGAGGTTAATTGATGATTCTAAATTGCCCCTAGGTGTGGATGTCCGTCTCTGTATTTCCCCTCCAATGGACTGATGACCTGTCCTGGGTGTTTCCTGCCCTCACCTATGATTAACTGGGATTGGCTTTTCTGTGCACCACTTCCTTGTCATTGGCCTTGAAAGAAAGTCTCTGGGATGTTACAACACCGACAGTGGTATTGTTTTGTAAACCAATTAGCCTGAGTATGTCGGCAATTTTTATATCAAGTTATGACAGTTAATTTGGATTCAATTGGATTATTTAGCTTCTTATACCTGAAATCTTTATGTCAACATCTCATTTACGGTTGAGTTTCCACGTATCTGCAACCCCGAGTTACATCACACACACTGCTTGCTGCTTTTAAATTAAATATTAGTTAGGTAGCTACAATGGCAGCAGGTGGAGATGAAAAGATGTTAGCAATATTTCACCTCCGCAATGAGGTGCCTCTCCCATCCACTTTATATTATACAATTTCTTCCCAATTTGGGGGCGGGGGTTCGGCAACAGTGAGCAGAATCGTTAATAACAGTTATAGCAACCTATTACTGAAAGCATGTTTTGATGTACTTTTTGTGTCAGAGCGGACTAGTTATTCATAATAATTATAAATATTATTATTATTATGAACGGCCGCCTAGGATAGTAATCTTTGCGCCTTGCAACTAAGGCAGGAGCAAGAATTAGCGCCATCAAAACATAAAAGCTGGCTTTCAATCACGCGAAAGTCATAAATTGTTGGGTTTTTTTTAATCGTGAATCAAAACGGACGATTCGTTCCGTGTTTTCAAGATCTCAAAACTTATACTAGCATGCCGCTATGCCGACTTCGCTTGTCAAACTATTGGCGTAGCAGCTACAACCTTAACCAAACCACTTGGGGTTATTTCACTTATTATATCCAACACTTCAATGTAGCAGTGAACTCAGCGGACACCACCTGTTTCCATGTTTGGCTGGCTACAGTGGCTAAACAAGGAAGCTACGAGCTAGCAGCACTCATGTCGTCGCTATTGTTTGAGTAAATACTACAGTTCACATCGTGCACGGACTGTTCAGACATGACCAGTTTAAAATGATGGACAGCAATCAATCACGAGAAGAAGAAACATGCCGGTACATGTATCAGAGGAACGAGCAGGAGGCATCACAGGTGAAACGAGCCAGTTAGCTCGCATGCTAACTTTACCTCGTTATTCCGCTCAGCTCTTCGCTCAAATTCCACCAAATCCACCAAGTCTCGGGTCCGCGGATATCAGTCCGACCTCGGTCACTGTTGAGGGGTATCAGCACATGTACGAGCGCTTCACAGCTGACGTTTAATGAGCCTTTTTGTAGCTTTGTGTTCACGGTTTATTATCATGATGGCGAACACGTTCTGTACGTCATCACACATGCGACGGTCGACCGTTAATGACGAAACGACAAAGCAAAAAACATTGCGAAATACTTTTATTGGTCTGACAAACATTTGTCAAATAAAATCGTGCACATTAACAAAAGTTTGTGCAAAAGCGCAAATCCCTCAACGTTAAAGAGGCATCGTTAAGAAAAAAAAATAAAATTGTGTTACCATAGCAGAAAGTGTGTAATAATACATATGGTTAGTACAAAAAACATTATTAATCAGTATCAAATCGTTTTAGTGGACATAGTATAATTATGATCCATGATGTGTCAGTAAGCATTTATAAATGGCTTAAAACAGGATATCCACCCATTTCATTTACATGACAGAGCAGCAGCAGGTGGCGGGGTAGTCATCAGCATTCACTTTGAACTCATTCCCGTAAACAAAGTACACATGCGATTTCCCTTTCCACAAGTAGGTGACCCTGGTGACGGGGATCAGCTCGATCGTTTGACGCTGCAAGCAATGACAGACATCCTGGTCAATACTGTATGTAGAATAAATGGAGTTACGGTCATATCAAAGATATGAATACCTGTTGCAGAATGCGCGAAGTCTGGGAGAACTTGCCCTGGTGTTCACTGACAAAGCGCTGTGCAGCCTGCACAACCGCAGGGTCTGGAAAGCCCATCACTGGGTACACCTACAAGGAATGGCCATGGAAATGTGAAATTTTAAGTTTCATTTATTTCTTCGATCAAGCAGCACAGCAACATTTCAAATTGTTCCTAAATTCTGAGTGATGCATTGGCACAGACATCATGTATGCAGCTTTAATCTTTCATTAGGGTCACATAGGATGTGTTAAACGCCAGTTTCTCTTCCTGTGAATCTATGTTTGGACTATGGCCTGAGCCGAACAAATACAAACTCTAGTTGCAAAATAGCTCAGTGTAAACCATGGAATCGAGTGGAACAAAACTGATGTGTTCTCCTTGTATACAGCATTGAAAGCAAATATGGTCTCAACTAATCTAAGCAATCATGTTGTTTTTATAAAAGAAATCACAGGCACATCAATGTTGAAGAAGGAGTTGTTTACCAAGTACTGAGAGTCTCTGAAAAGCTCCTTGCCAGACACTTTGCTGAGGTTGTCCACCTGAAGTCCACTCAACTGCTCCACAACATAATCATCAGAATTGTTTGTCCTGCAAATATTTACATTTAAAGACATCATTCAGTGTCATTTTACAGCTGGTATGCACAGTAGGGTTTTTCAACTCCAGTTTTCATTCGTTTCTGACCTCCTTGTTTTGGGTGAATTCTGGTTCGAACACACATGATTCAAACCAGTTGGTCGTTTGACTTACTTTTTAATAGCAAGAGGACAATTTATTGATTTGAAGCATTTATCTTTGGTGTTGGGGGGGGAAAAAGGCAGGTAGTAGTTTCCCATCTGGAGTTGGAAAACAATCATTTACAGTAATTAAAAGATAGAAAGCAGACATGTGAATGAGTTCCATATTATGAAAATCTGTGCTTTTGTTGTGTTTTTTCATTCAGGAATTGTTAAATTCAAATTTTTCATGAAATGGTACCATTTCACACTCAGGTTGATGTACACCAGGAGCTGTTGTTTTCCATGGCATATGTCACACTGCATTGCTCCTTGTCCATGACAACGGCTGCAACTGTAACAAAGTAGAATTTTGTGATTCAGTCATTTTTAGAAATGGCATAAGATTTTAAATTGGTCTGGTGCTTTAAATCCAATACAAAATCAATGTAAATACATACTTTTCCCTCCCTCTGCCGCTGCAGTGGTGGCATCGATCTTCTCCGTGACGGTACCCCGATCCGTTACACACCCAACAAACTTTCTGTCAGTTGTAAGAACAAAATGTGGATTCCTCCCAAAAAAGTCTTAAAAAAATAGTTTTCATTGACGTTTGTGGCTAACACTTACATTCCCAGCACCGGCACAATCTTTGCAAGGTTTTCGTCCCATTCCCATACAACCGTGGCAGCTCTGTGGATGAAAGGCTTCACTTCACTAAAAAGATGTAAAAAGTTACAGGGGAGTTTTGTGCTACAAAATGTGTCTTAAATGAGTTACCTTCACAGATGATGTGTAGGGAACTTTTAACGTCTGCTTGTCATTCACAAAGAAATTCGCAGCTTTTGCGGGAATATCCCACGGGCCTGGAGGTGGCTGTGCGTACGCGTCCACTGGCTGGCCTGATACAATTGAAATAGCAAATGATTACAGGAGTTCAATTAAATGGATCAGCCATGGCAAAAATCCTGCCAAAACAACATAAAATTAATCAATGTGACAATAACCACTAGATTACTGCAAAGCTAAAGTAGTACCTTCAAACTGGTACCCTAATTCTGAGAATATTTAGAGATTTATTAGCTTAAAAACATGATGGGTGATGGCTGAATTATTATTAATATTATAGTTTTCACCCAAGAGGGTGTATAGAATAACAGTATCATACCAGTGTATGGCTCATGACTCCATTCTGTAGATCTCGATTCAGTAAAGGTTTCCAGGCGGTACTAAAAGGACGAAAAAAACAACAAAAACTGTAATGTATATTTTGCTCTGTCATGTTAAAGTGAAGGATTTAGTCAGGGGTTTCCAAAGAGTAGAGTGGGTCCTCCCCAGGGAGGAAGGTGTAGCAGCAGAAAACATTAAGATAGATGCCTTCTCTGTAATCATATTATAGGAAGAAATCATGATAAAACTGGGCAGAAAAACATTTATTAAAACACATAGGTCTGATGGAGATGTATTAAAATGACAAAATATGCTTTTTGTGTCAAATTTAGGAATACATCATATATTATCAAATAAAAGAATCTCACCTGGATGATAAGAGCTCTGCTTTTATTGGCCCATGAACCCCAACAACCGGTAAATATATCTTATATGTGGGAACAATATGAGTCAAACTGTGGTTCAAACTGTGAGGGAAACTCATTCTACCACAGTGTGAAACCCCTGATCTGTGTGAGTGTTTGTGCACGGTGCATCAAATAACAGCAACTAAATGTCAAGCACTCCCACACACAATGACTACTCCCTCTTACCCTGTATGTATTGAAAGCCTCCATGTTAGTGATCACACCATCCTTTGCTGGCGAAGAGCTGTAGCAGCAGTGACTGGAGGCGTACAGCGTTAAGGCCTCCCGGGCGGTTTCCTCAGTTATCGATGGGATGCTGGCAGCAGAGGAAGAATGTGACTCGATTAATTCAACAAACTCATCCGTTGAAAGGAAGTGACAGTCAGCATAGTGCTGAGGCAATGCAACGGTCTTTTTTCTAGAGTCTCATCAGCAAAAAATATATATATCTTGCAGTATCTTTGGTAAATGTGTTTAAAGAGAGGAAATGATCTGAAGCTTACTTCCAGCGTGGTTGTTCGGGTGCAGGTTCAGGCTGGGGAACTGGGTGAACAGGCATAGGAGGCGGCAGAAATCCACCTAAAACAGACATTACCCTTTAACCAATTTATACCTCATCTGTTAACATTTTAATGGGAAACAATATTATTATTATTATGGTTGTAGTTTTGAAGAAAGTTAAACTGGGCAAAATGTCATTATTTCATCACTTTGAATTGTACCTACTTGCATGAATAGTGGGGGGAATACTATTATTTTTTACATCTGAAACATTTTGCGAATATGTAGGATTATCCATTAGTGTTAGAGAAAAATTCCTTGAAACACATAAAAATTTGTGATTTTCATAAATATTTTGCTGATAATAAAGGTTTGCTAATTGTTTATTCTACAAAGTGCAGGTTCAAAAGTTACAAAACCCGAGAGGTTTAGAAACGGCTGCATTGGAAGATCTGCTCAGTCACAAGTTGAGTTAACTTTGGGACCACAATCACAAGCTCATCAAGCTGTGCAGAAGCTTGACTGTGATTAATTTATTCAAATGATAGCAGAGTGACGTCCACATTATAAAGCAGAGTAACTACTCAGACCTAGCAGCAGTACACAGAGTGGCAAAACATACAACATTAACTGGAAATAACAATCTACATAGAACTGAATACAAGCTGGTGATAAACTCACTGAAATTAAATTCATATTTCTATTAGTTTCTTCTAAAATCATTTAAAAAATTAGCACTGAAATGCGGGTTTATCAGTTAGCCAGGGAACATGAACTGACAAAGCCACTTGAAAGATACAGTATGGCCAAGTGCAGTTGACTGGATTCCAATTACTTTGTAGAAGTAGTAATATAATCCGAACTCAAGCAAATAGCCCGAAACGCATGATAGGGACACAGACCACATGTGATCTGATCACACAGAACGCATGTTAATGCCACGTGTAAACGGCTGTGAAAGAGACGCTGTTCATTAGTGGGTATTTTTTCAATCAGATCAGCTTCCTTCATTTTGCAACTAAAGGAAGCCACAAACCGTTTGTACAACTTCAACATGAACTTATGGCACACATCTTTTAAAGATATCCTGGAAGCAAACATAATACATTGAATAATATTTAAGCAATAACATTTCCCCCCTGGATATGCAGACAATAAACCTTTCACAAAATAAAATCTTAACAGAGACTACTAATGAGGCTATTTTGCCAAATCTCTTGTCAATTAGTCTGATATGTCTCCTGAACTTGGTCTCTCTGTATGTTGTGGTTTCAATTGTTGTTTTTAAGTGCTGTATAAATAAAGGTGACTTGTCTTGACTTAAATATAGCATCTATATGTCATCTATATATTTAGGATGTTTATATTTATTGCTTTCTGCAAAGTCTGGATTTAACATAATACCATTTCACTAATGTTGTACTATTACAGTGATGCATGGGACAAATAACTATTTAATGTCATTTTTATTGATGTCAAACGTTTGATAATTTTTTTGTTTTGTTTTAATCACATTGAATCGGTAAGTTTGTCAGGTTTTCCTTTCCACCGTCTCCTATACTTGCCCATGTTGATTTATTCAGGTCTTTTTCTCTGTAAAAGTGTATTGAAATAACTGTGCGCTCCAGAAATGATACTGAATTGAATTGCTTTTGAGGTTATACAGAGGATGCCAGTTTGGCAGACAGGACATCCAGAGTGAGCATACTATACCTCCTCCTCCGGCCAATGTTCCTTCATAGCCAGGCATGTTGTCAAACATGCTTGTTGGAGGAGCACTGGGGCCTTGGGACCCAGCTGTGGGTGGGGCAAGCATTGCTGAAACAAACCAGAAGAACCAGTTCATTCATACACAGCTGTACACCTTTGAATCTTACAAACCCCGTGACATACGTTCACTTGTAAAACCTCGCAAAGAACACATTTTTTTGCTTTTCATTCAGGAGGGTATGTTTTAAAGAGTCTTACTGAGCATCCCCAACCTTGTGATTAAAACTGAGGTTACTTCCTGGGAGCTTTCCAAGATGGTACAAGTTTCTACATGACAGCCTCAAAAGGTTTCCTGAGTAACTTACCTTGTCCCTCAGCGTTAATGTCCATTATGAGAGCGCTTTGTGTCGCAACTCCACAGACGTCCAGCAGCAGTTAAATCCCTGAAACACCAGTATATACACTGGCGGCTGACTACACGTTGCAGTGACCGCGACGCTGTTTGCCTCAAACAACCTGTAAGTCGAGGCGTGACGTCATCCGGCACCCCGGACGTGTGCGGTTGTATGTTATAATAAAGCAAATAATACAAATACATACAAACAAATACAAGACGCAACTCAACGACATTTAAATAAAAAAAAAGAAGTATTAAAGGAATTTTTTACCAGCTGACCCCTCCGCAGTGGGTACATATCCGGGATTGACAGTCCCGTACGTGTCTCTTTGGGAGCTGAAAGTAACGGGAAACGTAAGTTAAGGCCAAAATAGTGGAACGTGGGGAAACAGCCTGAGCAATGTTACAAATCTGGTAAAATACAGAAAAAAAACAAGGGATGACTTACTTTCCAAACGACTGGTAGTCCATCTCAACAGCTTAATGAGGAAAATAGAGACAGCTCAAAACTGTTGTACGTGCTGGTCACGCGCGTCAGAAATCATTAAACTTTATCATTTAACCTTAGATCACCATTAAACACAGTTTCCTGCAACTTTACAACCAGCGGACACACTGACCTCCTCCAAAGACGATTTTAACTGCACTATAATGTGTCGTGTTCCTCTCTCCCGGAGCTCGGGCAAACAGGTAATGGATTAAAAAAAACAACGCAGTGAGATTTTGTAGAAGTTAGGAAGCCCCCCCTCACCCCTCCAGGAAGTTCACACCCGTCGTTTGAGGCACAGATGTTTTTGTGAGGAAAAATAAGATAAAGACTGAAATGAAAACTTCGTGGACGAGAAGCGCCACAATATTAGCGCTATAATAAATTACATTTGATAAAGCGGTGAAAACTTTCCACAATTTCTGTGCGCGCTCTACACTACAGTACCCATAATCCATTGCGGCGCCCACGGAAGTCCTTTTCTTTCCTTCCGCCATTGCCGGAGTCCCTTTTGGATTTACATCGGCGGGTGAGTTTACACAATCTGTGTTAATCCGTGGAGTTTAGGTGTTTCAATCGCCATCCAGACACATGTTTTCCAAGAGTGAACTTTGGTCTATATCTACTGGCCAGTATGAACAGTTTCCCGTCGGTTTTCTGTATAAAAAGCGTCGTTTTGGCCTAAAGTGTTGCAGCTAACCTGCCTCGGTGTAATGGTGCCGCTTTCCTTGAAGGCCTACTGCACGACTGCAATATTCTATCAAATAAATGCCAGCAGCAAAATTAATGTGTTGATTGTGTGTATTAATATTTATGACCAGGCAAAATGGTGAATGTGGACGCTTACAGTAGCACGATTAGCCGGCCAGCTAAACACTGATCATGCTAACGTTTAGCCACATGTTTCCTCATTGAATAATAATAAACATGCTTCTTTCGCGCCTCAGTTCACGAGTGTCGCCTCTTTCAATATTATCGACTCAACAACCAAGCATCATTAGTGTTTTGTAGGCATTTCTGATTGTCCTGCTGATAAGGTGCAGTGAAACGTCCCTGTCTGTCGCTTGCAGTTATCATGGCAGCCCTCCGACCCTTAACGAAGCCCAAGATTGTCAAAAAGAGAACTAAGAAGTTCATCCGCCACCAGTCTGACCGATATGTCAAGATTGCGGTAAGTGTGACACGCAAAGTATTGACCAGGTGTGAGCCACCGATTCAGAAGATGACCTGTTGTTTGTGACCCTTGTCTCCTCCTACAGAAAAACTGGCGTAAGCCCAGAGGTATTGACAACAGGGTCCGCAGGAGGTTCAAGGGTCAGATGCTGATGCCCAACATCGGTTATGGTAGCAACAAGAAAACCAAGTTCATGCTGCCAACCGGCTTCAAGAAGTTCCTGGTGCACAATGTCAAGGAGCTCGAGGTCCTGATGATGAGCAACAAGTGAGTGGACACACAAACGCTCAGATCAACTCGCCGCTTTTCTCTGTTTCACGGTTACGAGTTCAAGTTCTGGTTATAGTAGAATTAAAATAGTTTATGGATAACGATTGGATGTGTTGGCATCAAATCAATGAGGTTACTCTGGTCGTATGTTCCAGCCATTACATGTGACATTGACGTTTGAATAGTAAATATCCAATGGATTAAATTGACTAGTTAGGCCCTTGCGGTTAACATTATTTAAGCGTAGAACTTGTTGAATAAAGCGCCCACTTTGAAAAAAGTTCTTCTTCTTACCGTTGAGGTTTCGGCAGATGTTTCTGGGTTTGGTCTCCAAAAGGCCTCAGACATATGACATACTGCTAGTGTTCAGTTCAACAGCAGCAGAAGTAAAAGGTGCTCATCAACTCACCAGTGTAATTAAGAACTTCCCTGTAAAAACCGGAACTCGGCTGTTAAATAGCCATTCTGGTAATTCAATATTTTGTACACTGTGCTCCCAAATGTCACTGACTCAATGTAGTTGAATGACTACCAGGGGCACTGAAACCTGTGTTCATTCTAGATGTGTGATGTGAAAATACTGCGACGTTGGTGACGTGCACGAACTACTCAGTTCAATACTATTGGTCTAACGTTTCCTGATATAAATTCTTGTTACCTGGAATATTAATTTGTTTTATCTTGTAATATGTGACATCTTGCTGGTGTGCTCAGTGGGACATTAAGATGTGAACTTTGTGTGTAATCATGATACTTTACTTGTTATGGATTGATCCGTCTTTCTATTTTTCTTTCCTGTGTTTCGTTTGGAGTCTGTCCTTGTAGACGGACTTTGAAGGTTCCCAGTTTTTAGATTGACTCAGACAATGAGATGAGAGTTTAGTCTCAATCAAATTGACCATGAAACCCAGCAGTTTGTCAGTTTGGTGAGCTGCCAGCCTGATGGTTGACCAACGCTACACTGAAACTGGTTGTTAGTCTTAAGAAAACAGAAAATATATTTTTTTGATGTATTACACAAATTTCTAAATGTCTGTATCTACTTGATACCTTTAAGTTCAGACAAATGATCAAAAACATTTTTTTAATGGATTCTCATGTGTAATTACTAAGGGTTTATATTACATCCATGAAACATCTATAAACTCGTACTACACATGCACACACAGAAATTGTTCCTGGGGGGAAAAGGAAGCCTAAGCTACCTGTTAAACCTGTTTGTAAAGGCTATTATTGAACCAGTAGTTTTGTCATTGAGGATGTTAGAAAAACGGGACCCAGCATGCTTAAACACTTTTTCTTTTTGTACCGAGTCGTTAGTTTTCTACGGAGCAAGGTAATGATCTATTCCTCAGATTTAAGGTCGGCGTGTAAAAACATGCACAACTGAAATCCTGTGGTTAAAAATATTACCCGGGGTTTTTCAATTTCTCCACTCTTGGACCTGTTTTTAAAAAAATACGTTTTCGAGCTCCTGAACGCCGCCTCGTGTGGATGATCGGCCAAGAACGGTGTGTTTGTGTGAATCATCGTTCTCGTGTGGACGGCCCCTTAGGCTTCAGTCTTCTGCATCACAATGGTGATTTTAATAGTTTCCTGCTCTTCTGAATTGAGCATGTGAGCTGTTATTACTGTGTTATCTCTCCAGAGGTCTTATTAATTTAAAGAAGTACAGAATCCTAAGATGGTTAAACTATGTTCTGAAAGTCTTTATTTGAGTTTCGCACTAGATTACTTTAGCTGCAAAGAGGCAATGTGAAATCAGAATAATTTTTTCTCTGAAGCATCATTTTTGTAGATGTAATCAATCAATGCGTCTTCATCTGTAATCATCCAGTTTGGGGTGTAATTCAATAATATATGGCCAAACAGTGGAATTGTCTGGATTTTAAATGCATTAAGTTGTATTTAAATTGTTATTAATACAACTGTAAGAGGTTTCTCTTGACAGGCTGATATTTCAGTGGGTAGAGTTTCAATAATTAAACCGTGTTCATTAACAGGGCTGTTTTCTCTGCTTCTGTAGGACTCACTGCGCTGAGATCGCCCACAACGTCTCGTCCAAAAACAGGAAGCTGATCGTGGAGAGGGCTGCTCAGCTGGCCATCAAGATCACAAACCCCAACGCCAGGCTCAGGAGCGAGGAGAACGAATAAACTGCTCATTCAGAATAAATACTTTAAAATAGAAACCTTTGCCTCTTGGTTCATTTTTTTTGCACTTCATTGTTTGTCAGCGGAATGTGTAAAACAAGTTTTGAGCCTGAAACTGATCTTTCTTGTGGTGACAATCCTTGTTAACTCAGCTAGTTTCAGATGAGCTATATTATATTAGTGTGGCAGTCGGATGTAGTAACGTGGTCACGTGACATTTCTGCCGTCAGCCACGTTGCTGGTTGTGTTCTGCCCCGGGGTAAGAAACGAGCTCCTCCTTCCAGATGACTGAACAAAAGGGGCGAGAAGCCCCAAGAGGAGCGCTGACCCATATTATAAACACTAGGTCACTTAACCTGATAGAATTCTACTCCAGAGATGTGATCTTTGTTATAAAGGGTTGGAATTTAAAAAGAAAAAAATTGCAATAACCTTTATCACAATTTTGGTTTTTAACCAAAGCTTGAATGGCCAAATACACTGCTATCACATTTATCAATAGCATAGTTTTCTTTACCCTTTCCCAGTTCAGTCTCCTGTTTACTTGGTTTGAATGACCGCGTCATCAGTAAATGAGGGTTTTATTTTTAAATGGGTTATCACTACATCTCTACTGCTTTAACCAATGTTAAACTGGTGAGATGAGGAAACACCCTCTGGATGTTTTCAGTCTATAATATCCAGACAGATTCGAGGCTCCAAAGTAATCTGAGATGTTTGTTTGCACACAATCTAGACTAGAGAATGAAAACTTGATTGTGGAGGAATTCATCTGTATCCAAGGGAAATTTAAAGGTTTGCTTAGCTTTGGTGCCTGATCTGAAATATCCTCCGGTTTCAGAGTCCCGGTGAGCATTTTGCTGTTTTATACAAGAAGTCAGCGGTATGAATCATCACCAGTGTATTTGTATGAACTGAATGAAATCTCGACTTTTAGCAGAGTCCGCTTCAGAAGGATTATTATTGCTCATTTAATGACTTAATCTGCATTATGAAAATAAAAGTCAGTGTTTCTAAAGCCATTGCCTGAATTGGCCTGCTCAGATTGTATCCAGTTTTCAGATGTTCAGGGCTGACTCCCTGCAGAGAAAGTTTCCATTGCATCCTGGCAGACAAGCTGTGCTCCACAGCCCTGAGCCCTCTGCCATCTGCTCCCGTACCACTGACACTGCCAGAGATGCTTACAGCACTACGTCTATTTGACCAGTCAGCTTGTGGCTGCATGGATGTGTAGGTAAGTTCTCACGTTGGGGAGAAATAGAGGCTCAGTTTTGGATGCAAATCTCTCCTCTTTAAAAAAGAAAGAAAAAAACAAAACAAAACTTGGTCCTTTCTGTGGAGAAGCTTCGGACGACTCGCCTGAGGACTGGATGTTCTCCAGGGAGGAGAACAGCAGGGCAGGCTGACACTGAGAGATGGTGAGACTGTCAGGAAGAGGACAGGATCTGTTTGCTTCTTTTCACCGGTCAGAAAATGAACATGTCAGCAAGAGTAGTGTTTGGGAAAGGGCGTCCCGCTCCCAAGCAGCTCTCCTTCGCCTTCCCTCAGACAGACTCCCTGAGGAAAGGCAGCCGGTCGGCAGGAGCGAAGAGGAGGATGTTCTCTTTTTCTCTCAGATGTCGTCTGGGCATCATCAGAGGGAGAACCAAAGGTAAAACGTACAGGAAACCTATGTAGTGGTCTAGTGAGTTTGTCTTCAATATTTATTTTTATTTCACTTTGACACCTCTGCACATTTAATTTCATGCAATCATCCGTTTGTTTTTAACATCTCAACTTATAAAAAAGATCAAACAAATTGTAATTGTTTGTGTCCAGCAGGTCAACTTGATTATTTCTCAAACTAAATGTATGGTAAATATGTGTCGAACATTAGCGAGGAGCAAGTTGCTGAGTTGTCCTTGTTGCATCAGGTTAAATCTTGACCTTGAGTGGGCGGTGTCATGTTTCAAATACTGGATGCAGCTTACAAACTAACTCAGCACATGGAGCAAACTGGAATGATTTTATTTGGCAACGGAAGCTGGTTACTTGTTGGCGACTGTGGATGAAGGATGGCGTCTTTTGTGTAGCTGACAGTCGGACCAAATGAGCTCAGGGTTATTGAGCAAACAGCAGCTTGGTGAAATAGTAACGGTCAGGAGCGGCCTGCGAGAGACATGATCTATCATGATGTAACAGATTTCAAAATAACCACTCTTAATTTGTTACTGTGACGGGTTAGTTTATGCGTCTTAACTCAAACCCTGACTAGAGCTGCTCTTCTCTGGAGTAAACAGCTTGAGGGAATGGTAGAGGTGCCGTCAACAGTATCTCACCCTGTGAGAGACAGCAGCTCTGCGGCACTCCAACACAATACGTGTTCAGATTAGTGTTTTATTGTCACCACCACGTCTTTATTCTGGATAAAAGAGGAAAGCAGATAGCTAATAGATAAAAAACTATTCATGATGGCAGCTGGTTCAAAGAAGGACCTCTGAATACAACAGGTAGGAGCCACACTACAGCAACACCAACACTTTCTCAGGCATTATTTACTGGTTTTATTGAATCACCTGAACTATTTTAGCTTCCCGTGTGCTGGCCTTGCTTTCACACGTTGCTTAATGATGAAAGTAATGATTTTGTTTATAATACCTTGTGTTTTCTGGGGAAAATGTGTTTGCTTGTGCAGAAACTTAGTCAACCGATGCAACGTTGAACTGTCATTCACCTTTCTATAAATATGGACGTTAATTTTAATATACAGTATTACAATCAAGTCATCTCTTCTGTGCGGGATTAGTGTTCAATGATCCTTGTGAATTAAAGGAGGTTATGACAGTAAACTACACGAAGACTTGAACATTCTTGTGGTAAAAATTATGATAAAACAAGAAAACATAAAATGTCATGTATAGTTATTTTTAGTCTAAATTGTTGTTTGGTCTGTTGAATAAAAATGCATTTAGGTGTTTTGCACGTTTTCAAACCATTCATTTTATTTCAAGTCTCGTTTTCCAGATTGACAACAGGCTTGTACGGTTCAATTTTGTTCCCCTGACTTGCAACTGGAGTTGATCTCCACGAGGTGGCAGTGTGATCAATGAAGAGCTCCTGGTCCAGTCTCACCGGTCTGCAATGTAACCATCATTACTTCACTATGAAGAATATTATAGTTATGATAATCATTGTTTAATATTGAATATAAGCATAAATCTTTCTTTGTGTGGGATTTTTAAAATGATGTTGCATGTTCTTCTCTTACTTGTTCATCATACCAAACTAAACAATAATTAGTTAGTTTAACCCTATCAAGACATCATAATTGATGTTGAATGACTCAGGCTAATTTCCAGCCTCTATATTTATTTGAGTAAAACGTTGCTGCACTGAGGTTTTTGTAACACAGTGCTCTATAGCCCGATCCTCTGTATTCTGTTGGAAATTAATTAGTCTCGCTCTGAAAGACTACGCTCGCTCACATTGAAAATGGGGTTTTAAGGACAAAAGTCCCTGAGGAAATTATGTGCACCGAAGAGTATTGTGTCCACTGGAACAGCTGACTAATTGGGCTCCATGCAGCAGCAGGTGAAAACATGGAAATGATTGTAATCATTTTTACAAGTCCTTACAACAGGCAGATGTGGACTACAGGGTGTCATTGCTCAGACTTCCTGAGGTGTGCTGTAATTTGGTTGTGGCGAGGTTTGTTTTGCTGTCAAGGTTTGAGCTCTTGGCTTTTCAAATGAACTCTGATGGCAAAAATGTGGGTGCAGTAAAAGCAAGAACGAGAGTTGAAGGGCCTTGCTGTCGGTAGGTGTCAGGATGTGGCAGACTCTGAGTCTGGTGTCCTGACAAATGGCCGGACAGGTGCAGACAGGCCTTCTGTGTTTGGGTGGAAGGAACGATTAGCAAATGGTCCTTTAACCCACCAGAGGGGGAATGTGAGATCTTGAAAGAAATGTGCTGGATTTTTCAGAGCATAATCTAGGATATCAGTAGATTATTGCACACAATCACATCATGAATGTGTCAACTGTGCAATAATTTTGTATTTACAAGGGATTTTACAGATTGCATTTTTCATGGTGTGCTTGCATGTGTGTGTTTGTTTCTTTTTGAGAGAGAAAACCAAATGATATGGGCTTTGTACAAACACAAGCTCTATAAATGAGTGCAAGCTCTATTTGAGGAGAGTGTGACACCGCTCAGGGCTCAGACTGACAATGAATGTGCAGGTGGTGATAATTGTGCCAAGAGTGAGGGGAGTGTGCAGTTTTGTCACGTTTAATCTCAGAGTATGTGTGGGCGGGAGATGGAGAAAGACTGTGTGTGTGTGTGTGTGTGTGTGTGTGTGTGTGTGTGTGTGTGTGTGTGTGTGTGTGTGTGTGTGTGTGTGTGTGTGTGTGTGTGTGTGTGTGTGTGTGTGTGTGCGTGTGTTAGTGCGTGCAGGGGGGAGGAAGTGACTCTCATGTGTATGTGTATGTGTGCCTGCCTCATTGAACCCCTCTGGCAGAGAGAGAGAGAGAGAGAGAGAGAGAGAGCGAGAGAGAGAGAGAGAGAGAGAGAGAGAGAGAGAGAGAGAGAGAGAGGGGGAGAGCAAACTCACTCCAGCTCAGCTCTGTAGGAGAGAGGGACTGGTTATGTGTGAGCTCATGAGTGTATGAACAGGACATGATAAATCCTCTAGAAAAGGGACGCACGATTAGTAAGATCTTCTGAAATCGGGGACCACAGCAAGATGGCAAGAAAAGGAGAGAAACTGTATCACCCTCTGCTTTGGGATTTATAGTACAGAGCTTAGAGGACAGCATCTGTGAGGACTGAGAAGAATCATCTGATAAGTTCAAACAGAAGAGGCACGAAAGACCATCTGAGGATCCGACTTTACTCTTTGGAGCTCCCAACATCTCCGGGTCTTCCAATCTTGAAGGAAATGCCGGCTTCAGAGCAAACAGAGATGTTTTTGTGATTTCATCTGGGCAGTGCAGACCTGGTCCCTGGGGTCATCTACTCAGGCGGACCCTCTGCTCTCTGCCTGCTACTGCACATCAGCACGGTTACTTCCTGGCAGTGACTAAACTGGCGCCATGCTGTGTGGTCTGAGAAGAGACACCAAGAACAGCATTGGTAAGAGCGCCCCATTCTGATCTTTGCAGTCAGAGGAGCTGAAGCTGCAGGAGGTCACTCATCACCAGCAAAGAGCTGCTTTTCTCTTTCATGTGTTGTGAGACGCAACTGAGCTGTCAGTTCTCGCATGCGTTTTGCCTGAATGCAATTGAATTTGAAAGCAGAAGAATTGTATGACATGAATTATAGCAGTGATGAATTGCAAGCAATTTAAATGTCAGTGGACTCGAGCACCAGCCTTCTGCCAAGTGTATTTAGGGCAGACATGGCAACTTAAACTGGGACTGGAAGGGCTCCGTTTATAAATAAAGTTTTGCATCTGAAAATAGCATTATGATTTCATTGTCATTTCCCGCACCGCCCTCGTATTTAACCTACATTCTGATTGGATGTGAGAGGGATGGCATGCACTGCCCTGATTTAAACCACAAGTTAATTAACTCACCGCATATGTATGCAGAGAAGAGGACTTTCAGTTTTATTCTCACGACCCTTTAGATGAGCATACCGCAACACTGAGCCGATAACTGACAATCTTCCACAAATATGACAGAGCGGAGATTATATTTTCACAGAAATGTGATAGTGTTTCATTGTTTGGACTGTGAACAATCACATTAATCCTGATCTTAAGTCCTGCCCAGGGTGAGTGATGGTTATTTTAAGCTGGAGGAGGCTGGCTGGCAGAGACTTGGTGGTACAGTAGTGTTCAGTCACGTGCAGCGTGGGTCTGTGTAACCCAGAGCCAATGTTGCCTTTTGACTGCAATGACAGCTGCTGGACTGTCAGACCCCCGAGGAGTCCGCGTGGTTACGAGGCTTTTGCTTAGACTAATGTGCGTGTGATGTGTCACCCACTTTGTGTATGCGCGTGTGTTTCTGTGTGTGTGTGTCTGCCTCACAGCTACTGGACACAGTATTTGTGCAGGGACGTGGGTAAATTAGTGTAAAATACCATATTATGCATGTGTGTGTTCTGTACATCACCCAAACATGCCAGTGCACAATGGAGGAATGTGCGCTCCTCCCGAAGGTCTGAGTCATGCAGCCGTGTGCACATGGAGGAAGAATTTTCTTTTTTACTCCTTGTATCTCACGGCTGCCCAAAGGTTTCAGGTCAGTGAAGGTATGACAAAAGGTCTATGCCTCTCAGCTGTCCAAAGGCCTCATCCTCAGATGAACAGATGTGGAGACTCGATGTGGGCCTGGATGGAGCAGTGGGCTGGATGCCCTCCAAGCATTTATTTCCTCTACTTCAGTCTTCTCAAATCAGAACATAGAACAGAGAAAGACACAGCAGAATAATTGAAATTGCACTTTTTATGTCAAGCTGATATGTTTTCAAACCACAGTAGCTCCTCTTGTAAAAAAAACGTAAAAAAAATTCAATTTCCATTTATTACTCGTTGTTTTACTTCTGCTTAGTTGTTATTCAAGGTTTGGGGGGATTCACAACGTACAAATGTGTAATGCATTCAGTGGAGTGCAGCTTAAAAAACAATTCGAAGCATTTGTTTAGATTGAGCAAAAAGGCACTGGTTAAAAACATGGAAATTTAAAATTAGCCGTTGCTGTAAGCCGTGTCCCTCCAATACTGTGAAATCAATGTGGTACAAACTTAAATCTAAAAAAAAAAGTGAATTAAGTGAATTCACGAAACTTCATCTTTATCATAGGAGGTCTGCCTGTCCAATCAACTGACCAACCCAACAAGAGGTTTTAGGTAAAGCACCACCAGAAGCATCCGGCCTTCGTTCATTTTTGTTGTGCAGACACGTCTTGAACAGTTTAAAAGCCTCATTCAGTTATTGAACAACGACTACTTGAAGAATAGGTTTTAAAACCAGTGTTTCTACCACGAACTATTAAAGCGGTCACTGAAGACTCTGTGCTTGTGAGGACTTCAGTTTGATGAAAAGCGGGAACAAGCCCCCAAAAAGAAGACCTGGCACAGCTCTTCTTCTGACTTCTAACATTATGTTCAATCATTGTGCCGGACAGCTGAAAAGGTAATCCACAGTGGACAGGATTAAAGAAGTGCCCACTCAGTTTCCTCATCTCTCTGACTGCTGACATGACTGCAAAGCTGCATTCAGGTTCAGATGGGCAGCGGCTCTACTAATCTGAAGACTGTGTCAGAAATGGGTCCTGCTTGTGGGTGAAAAACCTTAAACATATCTCTCCCTCTCTCTTTGTAGTCTGTGCTCTCTCGCTCTCTTTCTGTTTCTCTCTCTGAACACTTCCCAGTATTTTGTATGAATGTAGAATCTGCCTGTTAATAACATAAAAATGATTTCCTCTCCATTAACCACGTGCTGTTCCTTCACACATGGAGCTCGCGCTTAAGTTATGTTTCAAATGTAAAAAGAAATAAATAATTTCACACCTTCTTTGTGACAACAAATCTTCTTTTGACAACACATAAGTCAAGCGCCCTTTCAGGGTCGTGAACTCACGCTGATCACTCTGCTGCTGTTAATGCCTGACGCATGTCGCCATTGGCTTTGCGCCATTTTCCTCCCAGAGCTCCCTCGTCACCTCGGGTGAAGAGTTAAGAGTGTGGGCTGCTGTCATGGGGTGTAAGAAACGTTCGTGTTCATTCAGCCTTCTGCTGCAGCGGTGCCTTACATATCCTACCTCTCTGCTGTCTCCTCAGATGAAGGACCGTACTCAAAGGGGAGCCAAGAGTCCAGGGCAACTGACCAATCACATTCGTCCCGGAGGCGCAGCCTTTCAGGTACAATACAGTCAAACCTGACTTCATATCGTCTTGATTCGTCCGTTGTCTGTTTCATGAAACTTGTTCAACTCACCACAGTCCTCGACAAGAAGAATCCTGCCACCTATGACTGAGATTTATGTGCATGTCTCCCCATGTGTCTCCAGTGTTTTTGCTTGACGTTTTATTCTTTTGAATGCTTGGATAAGGTGAAAAAAATGCTTGCGTGGCATATCTGTCATTGGCACTAAACCCTATTTAGCAAACTTCACGTGGATGATTCACCAGCACAGCAAAATGTGGACCATGAGACAGAATGAGTCCTCTGACAACATTTTATGAACACACGCCCATCAATTAATGCCAACGCTCTTTTCTCCACTTGTAGGATTTTAGTTCATGCTCTGTCTACGCCAACATAATTTCCAATTTGTCTGTCTTAATGCCGTTTTCCTGTCCTGCCACCAGTATTTAGTGTGATAGCAATAAATCTGATTCCGCTTGTCCTCCTTGGGAACCTGTCACAAAGATTTGCTCAGACTGCGTGATTCATAGAAGCCAGGAGAAGGTGGGAGGGTGAGAAAGTAACGTGGAACGTCCGGGGGAAAAGTATTTCACTGCCTCCGAGACGGGGCGATTCTGTCAAGCAGATGCTAATGCTGACTGTGGATCTGTGCCTGCATCTGTATCTGTCAGCAGAAGAGTACAGAGGGGTGACCACGGTGGACCTGATGAAAAGGGAAGGCAGCAACCTTGGTCTCACCATCTCCGGAGGGTCTGATAAAGATGGCAAGCCCAGAGTGTCAAACCTACGGCCAGGTGGGCTAGCTGCCAGGTGAGATCTCTGCTCTGTGATGCGCTTGAAACGTGGCAACCACCCTGAGCTGTCAGGACCTGTTATTCTGCCCCTACAAACGTGCATGTGTTGTAAAGTTACACCGGCCAGCCTGAACTGTGGAAGTGTAGGCATTGACTTGGATCAGAATGATGTCAAACTGTGGTAAACCCTCGTCGTGTAGCGTAGATATATTTCATTATCACTTCATGCCTATTTCGTAGTGTACTAATAATCACTCATCATGGCTCAGCTTTCTCATGTTCTGAGAGTGTTTAATTAAGATGAAACTCATTTTCTCCAACATCAACTGCATGAAAAGGAAACATAGTGTGAGACTCATGATGATTAAGCAGCATGTGATTGAACACACACACACACACACACACACACACACACACACACACACACACACACACACACACACACACACACTGGGGGTTTTGCAAGAATGACACAGCCCCTCAGAAAATGTCTTGGCCAAATATGCCGTCACTTGTCAAGTCCAAGGAGGTTTAAAGACAGCCACTGTGTTAATTCTTCCAAGCAGCTTGTCTTTCCTCGGCTGAGTTCATGCTTGTGTGGTGGAAGCTAATTTAGTGGGTGGAGAGGCAGCGACAGACAGGAGAGAGACTGGCCATGACATAGTACGATGCGACTGGACCACAATGACGGACCATTCAGTTCTTCTGTCGAGACGTCACTCTGTCTGCTGTCACTGCTGACTGGCAGTAGCCCAAAGGTGAGAAGGGCAAACAGGGCAGAACATCTATTTAATTAATTAGCTCTCCAGTGACCAGTGTGTTGACTCAGAATGTCATTAGTGAGAAAACATGCACTATCGTCTGTGGAGAGGAGCGATTTTCAGGCATCCCGCTCCAGAATCCAGTCTCGTCTCTACACAGGTGGCTTTGTTAGTCTACACAGAGCAGGGGAGCTTAAAACCTTTATGGCCTTAAAAGAAATTCAAACATCGAACTATGCCTGCTTATGTAAATGTTTACAAAATACTTTTCATATCCACACAGACAGACAATGCAGTAGAAAACGCCCAGAACAGTAATTCACATCCGATGGCTTCATCTCATTTTCATCTTCAGATCAAATTGCTAATTACAGGTAGCCTGGAGCAGTGAAAGAAAAAGCTGGTTTGAGACATAAAACCAAAACAATGAGCTGAAAGTGGCCATAAAGATGCAGAGGTGGCAGTAGGTCGATAATTCTCCGTGTATGCATTGCTGCGAGCCACAGCTCTCCGTCACATTACACATGTTTGCAGTTGTGAGGTGTTAAAACCAGAAAATCATATTATCATGACTACAGTATCAGCAAGAAGTGAAACCATGCAGGATTGACTGGATGGTCGAGAGCTTTTGGTAACGAACATGCTGTGAATCTGGAGTTATTTGTGCTTTCAGCGGGGGAAAGCTGCCTGTGTTATCCTCTCTGTTGATCTTGATGTTCCGTCCACATTTCTCCACAGGAGCGATCAGCTGAACGTAGGAGACTACATCAAGTCAGTGAATGGCATCAATCTGTCGAAGCTCCGGCACGATGAGATTATCAGCCTGCTGAAAAACATCGGGGAGCGGGTGATGCTGGAGGTGGAGTACGAGCTGCCTCCATTTGGTATGTGAAGCCTTCAAGAGGAACATTATGCATATCATGCATGCATATTCATGAGTCACACTACTACCAGATGGAGAAAGGCCGGTTAAGGAAAAAGGTCGGAAACTTAGGGAAAGCAATATCTGTTAAAAAGAAAATGAAACACATGAGCCAAAAACTTTTTGGTCATTTGGAAGAAATGTTGTGGAAGCTCAAACCTTGGCATTGGCATTGGCATTGACCTATGAACATGTCAAACAAATGAAGCCGATTGAATTTTTTAAGAATATAAAGTAAATATACATGAAAAATGTCCATTTCTATAAAGAAAAGTGAAGCGTTCAGGTTGTGGATCAGTGGTTCCCAATCCCCTTTGAGTGAGCGCTCGAGATCACTGGAGTGTTTGACTCCTCTAAAGTGAGACTTACACATGTGAAAGAAACTCATATTATGACACTTTTGAGAATCTGGAGCCCAAATAGGAAACTACCCATATTTTCATTGTGACAGGCCCCGTTTTCTGTCTTCATGAGAGGCTTCACTGTAATGTCATGATTCTGTTGACAAACATTGTAGAAAGCAATTTAGGGGTGGTCCATGAAATAAAGGTTGGGAACCACTGAACCAGATGATGGAAAAACAACTGTGGATTCAGACCTGGACATATCAATTCAGGTCATTTATTGCATTTTTAAACTAATTCTTTTGGCACATTTTAACCATCACACCAGTGCTTCTGTTAGAAATATCCACATTGTTTTTGAAATGATTTCCTTTTACAAACATCTGTGGCGTACAGCTGCTCCCCGCTAAAAACCAGTCTGCTGAAGTAAGAGTTATAACCTGTTTGTATTTCAATCTGCAAATCACCCAATCCATGCATATGGAGCGGTGTTGATGGAGGTGTTGGCTTCAATGTGCTGCACTTGTGAAGCCACTTGTTCAATGGATGTTACTTGTATTTTCTTTTATCTGGTTCGATAAATGCCTTTGTGACGATGTATTTTATCTTTGCTCTCAGTCCAAACCCCTTCGGGAGTCTTAACCAAAACCATAGAAGTGTGTCTACACAAGGAGGGAAACAGTTTTGGGTTTGTCATGCGAGGTAGGTGTTTGTGTTTTGTGAACTCTCACAGAAGTGGATAGTTCTTCTCTGATTTGTCCCTGTTTGTTTCCCAGGCGGTTTCCATGAAGACTGGCGCAGGTCTCGTCCTCTGGTGGTCACTCACGTCAGGCCTGGAGGTCCCGCCGACAGGTGAGGATTTGAACCAGAGAGAGAGCGTTTGTTTGTGTACGTCTATACAAATGCAGTTATTTATGAGTCCCGTATGTATTTATATATGTCTGGAGCATGCATGAATGAGCCTATTGAAGTCATTGTATGTGTGCATGCATGCGTTTTGTGTGTACTTGGATGTATAGCTTAATGGATGTGTTGTACTAATTGCTATATTGTTTGCTCTTGAAACATTGTCTCTTGTCCCTGTGGACTATTTTAATAGCAGTTTACGTCAAATGATACAAAAGCACCAATGTCTTAATGTGCACGTGACCTTTTCAGTATCATTAGTACAAGCTCAGACCACGGCAACAAACTGTGGCCGTGACACATTTGCGGTATGTTATCTTCAAAGCAGAGAGGACTGCGCTCATCCCGAGGCTAATGCAACATTGCACTTTTCCCCGTGAAAATTTAGAGCATCAAAACACTGGAGCAACATAACTCACCATCAAAGACTTTACGGCCGTTTATCTTTGTTTCTCCTTCATCTCACCTGGGAGGAAACACTCATGTGGAACAGTTTAATCACTTACTGAGACTGGTGCTTAAGAGCCCGCATGAGCATCTTTGTTTTGGTCTCCTATGTAGCATTTTCAAATATATACAGTATATTTAATTATTTTTGTGCTTTGTCTTGTCTTTTCACCAGAGAGGGCACTTTGAAGGCCGGAGACCGAGTATTGAGCATTGACGGGATGCCTCTGAACAGAGAGAGGCACGCCGACGCTTTGACCATGCTGATGCAGAGCGGCCAGGAAGCTCTGTTCCTGATCGAGTATGACGTCTCTGTCATGGGTGAGCACACACACATACACAGGGAATATGTGACGGCATGGTAGGGCAGAATTGCTCTGAGGGTAAATAATGTGGCCGTTTGGCCGTGGAGATGTGAGTGAGTGAGTAGAGACGCCACCAGGAGAGTCACATGTGCCCGAGAGCACATTTCTAACCGCAGAGGAGTAATAATCTGAGCTTAATTTGAATGTGTGGGTCTCTCTTCTCTTAAACAATGGAACAGTTAAAAAAAAATATTTTTTATCTTAGCTCAACTTTTTTTCCTATTGGTTGACCCCAATAAAACATGGCTGGACATGAGCACAAGACATCAACATCTAAATCCCCCTTGTTTGGATCCAGAACCACATTTATATAGATATTTTATGTAATGATAATAGTTATATAATACGATTCACAAATAAATATTTAAAAGGGACTTAGAGGGAAACCTTTATCTTACAAGAAGTCCTATTGAGATCAAAATCTCTCTTCGACTGGGATCTTGTGTGGCTATTTTGGCTAATGCATTTTTATAAATCTGTCATATTGGTTTTGTTGGATTTATCATGATTGTGACAGAATCTCATCTAGTTTCAGTCCAACATACTCTCACCACTACTTCAAAAAGTAGCAGAATGTGGCCTGAAGCACACAAGCTCACTACATGACTAAAAGCCTAATTATAACCGCCATTGGTCATGGTGACTAATTTGTATGATTGCATACTTTGCACTGGTCTGGGCAAACTGGGGCAGGACACTAAGGACAGTTGACACACATTATATGTCTCTGTGGGGTTTTAGGATCCAGACCTGCAGCCTTCACACTGAGCCATCAGAGCAGAAAAAAAATGATTTGGAACTGAAATGTGGGAAAGAAAAACAGGATCTTGTAAATCCTGAAATTGTCATATAATTTATTCTGGGCACTTCAACACTTTATTTGTCCCACAAAGATTACCACTCGCCCAAGATATTTTCTTTCTTCCACATCACTGTATCCAACGAGACTCCTCTCCCTGTCATTACTTTAGTCAACATGTTAAAATGTCACAGCTGACAATGAATTGTGTCTCTTTATGTCACATTTCTATGGGGTTTACGGTGTGTGCAGAAATATGATTCAGTTTGAGCAGGACTGTTCACCTTTTTGGTGGTCAAAGTGGATTTCTTGTATGTGACATACTATTCACATACATATGTGCACAGTCCATTTATCAATAACCAATATGAGGCAATTCATCAACAGAAAAGAGTCACAGTCACTTAGCATCATCTGGGCCTATAGATTGTAACTTACACACACACACCAGTCAGATAAAAGATTAATGACATGGAGCCTAAACCAACGTAGTCGATTAGACATCTGCATGAGCACTCTATGTGCGAGGTGTTAACAGTTTTATTCATTTTGCTAGCCAAGCGGATGGAATTCATATGTAGTGAATAGCACTTTTAGAATATAATCTAACTAATTTTCAGCAGTTTTGTAATTCATTTTATTACATGTATTCAATTTTATTGCACAGCAGCTGAGAGCTGAAGTATTGCAAATCTAATATCAGTGCACTCATCTGTTCCTGTTTTGGGGCTATTATTTTCACTGTGTGTTGAGATTGCAGAAGGCATTACTTGGTTCCAGGCTCCATATCCATCCAGTAACCTTGTTGACCTGCATAGTATCTGTGTGTGTTATCTGTTTCAGAGGCGGTGCAGCAAGCCTCAGGCCCTCTGCTGGTGGAGATAGTGAGGGGTCCGTCAGCCAGCCTGGGAATCAGCCTCACCACAACAATATACAGAAGCAAACAAGTTATCATTATCGACAAAATAAAGCCAGCCAGTGTTGTGGAAAGGTGAAGCTATTTTTATTTACATTGCCACTTCACTGACAATGTCCTGCTGGAAACCCTGATGACTGAGTCCATCTCTGTTGTTCTCTGTCAGGTGTGGAGCGTTGCATGTGGGGGACATCATCCTGTCCATAGATGGAACCAACACAGAGCACTGCTCCCTGATGGAGGCCACACAGCTACTCGCCAACAGCTCGGACGTCGTTAAACTAGAGATTCTTCCGGCTAGTCAGAGCAGACTTCCCATCCGACCACAGGACACAGGTACATAGGTCCTGCAGGCAGGGTGTGATTAGCCACCGTGATCTAACCAAGAAATATTTTGTTGATTCATGGGCACAGGACATGTACTAGACTGAGGTTTCCACCTGCAATAATCAACATGCAATAGTAAAGAATTATAGTTACTCTTATTTGTAATTTGGCAGTATTACACTAATAACCATAATTTATCTGAAAACATCCCATTCTACATCCATTCGTCTTCTACTCTGCTTTATTGGACTCAAGGATGTCCGGAGCTGGTGTCAGCTGTCTACTGTATGTACAGAGACAAGTAGAGGCTGATCAGTCATTACATGCAGTTGAGCTGAGTGAGAAAACAGGTGAAGCATGAGACCAAAATAAAACAGGAAGTGGGATCAAAACAGATAGTTGTCACACAAATTAACTGGAAAGATTTTTTTAATAGTATACAAATCTGTATCCGAGGTATTGTGGTTACAGGCCTAACTTTACCTACAGTCAGACTTATGATAACATCAAAACAGAGCTTGAATATTCAGAGGTAAATGAGTGTGAATCTACATCAGTCAGACTGCTGCTGGACCAAGGTTTCCTCACCATGTGTGTTGTGACTGAACTGCTTTAACTATTTCTCCTGCAGCAGGAAAGAGCCTGGCTGCCTCCCTCCGAGCAGTGTGTCTGTTGGTATGCCTAAGGGGCTAGGAGTGTGCAAAAGGAGCTGTGGCAACACACACACATACACAGATCATTTTTCTTGCCATGTTCTGTGAACTTATTTCTGGGTCAGCAGCTGCAGGGGGTCTTAGCATGAAGGCATGAGTGGAGTCACCAACATGACAAAGCTCCAGATCATTCTCCGTCAGCTCACCGAATAGATGAATGGATTCAGCTCTGAAATGTCTTTTACTCCCTGATTTAGCATATTCTGGTCTTTCATATATCACTGCATTTTTATGTACGGATTTATTTTAACACTTCTAACTTAAGGTCAATCTTTTGAAGCATTCAGAACCACTGACACACTGTAGTAATAGTGACGATAAAAGACTTGTCTATTCTACAACTACACAAGACAAGCTTGTCATGATTCACAGACATATTATGTTCACACCGGCATCGTATGCGGCTTCTAAGTTCACCTCATGAAGCCCAGGTTAGCTGCGGTCATGCTTAACATGCCTACCAACATTCAGCTTGTAATTTGACACCAGCTTCATTGAGGAGAAGGCTGCTGTGGCATCGACATCACAGAGTCCAAATCAACTGTAAAAATCTTCAGCTTTATTCCTAGTGGGTTTACTTAGACACACTCCTTATTGGATCCTTGGCTACACGTGACACAAACACCACCACTTCCTTCAGGGGTCACCACACTGGATCATCTGCCTCCATCTCTCCCTCTCCTCTGCCTCCTCTACTGTTACACCAACTACCTCCATGTCCTCCTTCAATGTCCACGTCCTCCTGTCTCAGCACCTTCCTCTCTGCCACCTCCAGTTCAGCTTCCTGTCTTTTACACGGTGTCACTGTCTCCAAACTAAACATGATGGCAGGTCTCAGTACCGTCTTGTGAAGCTTCTCTCTCACATCAGCCCTGACACTCGTCTCCATCCTGCCTGTACTTTCTTCTTCACCTCTTTTGTCACCTGTCCATTCTTGTTGATGGTTGATCCCAGCTACTTGAACCGCTTTGTACCTTCACCTGTCTACCAGCTTGTCACACACACATGAATTCTATTTGGTCTCTACTGACCTTCATCACTCTTCTCTCCAGTGCAGACCTCCACCTCTTTTCCATCAGCTCTCTTCACAAATTAAATCATGTTTATATTATCACCATGTAGTTGTATTTCACAATCAGAAGAATGATCCGTGTGGTTGCAGATTTCTGGACTTGAGGTAGTATGTTTTGGCAACCATTTCCAACAAAATGCAGCTACTGACGAGGTTTAATTTAGACACATATTTATTCAGTTTATTTAACACTCCTAGATTATTCATGTTTGAGTGCTGCTAAACAAACAAATAAACAAAATAAAATAACATCTAAATGAAGCCACACCAAAATGTCTCTCAGTTTAAAATAGTATTGCATCTTTAAGAAGTCACAGGCTCGGCTCAATTCAATAATAAATCAGCTCTTGAACAAGGTGTTGTGGCGTTATGATAAGACGATATTTTCACAGCTTTTACCCCCAGGATAAGACATGATTATAAGATGCAATTTGTCTAATCTGCTTTGGGGATTTAATAAGACTGATATGGCCACCAAGAGATTAGGAGTTAATATTTTTTTTTTCCATCCATGTAGATTGAATGCGCCATTTCTTGGAGAGATTCCCCAAGGTGAGCTTAACATAAGCTGGCAGAGGCAGAGCTTTACAGGTTTGATTTAGTCAGATAGAAACTGGTTTCTGAAAAGGGCCAGAGGTTTTCCCTAAAATATTCAGACTACATACAGCTGGAATTAACCAGGCTCCTCCAGGATGGCAAACATCCCAGCCGTTACTGTAGTCACCAATGTTTAAAGCAAATCCTCCAACCATGCGCACGAGTCGTCGGAGATTAGACGCAAATGAAGCAGCACGGATTACTGTCACATGTAACGTTCAGTGACAAATTTAGCTGCATGAATGTGTGGAGGAAAGTTAATTATTGAGGTGTGTGTCATACAGTGGGTCAGCTGCTTCCCTTTGAAGGCTCGGTGAATGCTGTCGGACTGAATTCCCCGCGCCACAACATGAGGGATAAGATGCATTTCAGCATAAAACAACAATCTGCAAATCTCTCAATTTCATTCGGCGCCGAAGAAGCCAACACAAATACTTAAAAAGGATTAAAGGGAAACACATTAATGCTGCCAATCAGATGTGGAGGCGGACACACTGTGTTGAGGCCAATCAGGCTTTCAGCTGCTCCCAATCAAGGTCAAACCACAGTTGGGTTCACTTCTTCATCATGTCCAGTGGGCAACTCGCTGACACCCTTCTTGTACCTTTGGGTTTGTTTGAGAATGAAATGGTAAAAATGATCCTCAGATTTCATTCAGCTTGGTGGAAGTTGAGTAGACAACGTAAGATTCAAAATTATGATTTTATTTTTTTTTTTACTTTTCTTACAGCTCTGTGTCTAACCGATCCTTAGATGCTCATCTAAACACATTAAACCACAGAATTTAATCTAGCGTACCATGACAAAGACATTAAATATCAATTACTCTGCTCTGAATTGTCCTCCAGGCGCTGGGTGCTGAGGTACAAATTTAGACATGGGAGTAACAGTGTGATCTTATATTTTCTATGTTTTTTAATGGGCTGAATTTTTTGTGGGGGGGGGCACAACATAGATGTGGTTTAATTTATGCATGTGTTTCACTCCTCGCTGCTGCAGTGAAAGTGCAGAAAAGCAACCATCATCATTGGGACCCAAGCAGCAACTACTGTCATCCCCCACATGCCAGCCACAGCAAGACATGGAGCAGCCCGAACCACCCACACAACCAGCAGGACCACTGCAAATGTAAGTTATCACTTGTGACAGCACTGCTGCTGGCAATACACCATCGCAGGAGTCCCTTATCTTCTGCACGACTGTTAAATCTTTTTTTTTCCATTTTTTCCCCTCCATGGGTGACCACATTTCTTTTTGTGTTGCCTGTTCCCATATGGGTTAGTTTGATGATTTTTTATTTATTTTTTTCTCCTGATGTGCCAGCTGTTTGATACCTGAAGTGGTATGTCTTCTTTCAGCTCTGGTGAGTGGTGGCTTCTCCCCGTCTTCCACAGCCACCTCGGGCTTCAGCAGCCAGGGCAGCAACACCTTGCCCTGCCCCATCCCTCCACTTGCTCCCACCAGCCCTCGCATTTCCACTGGAAAGCAGAGGAACAGGAAGAAGGACCACAAGAGCTCATGTATGGGAATAAAAAAAACCACCCTACTCATCCCTTTTGTTTTACAAATTAATCAGTTCAATCAGATTTAGTTATTTTATTGTCTCAATCTGTAAGCGTCTATGACATTCTGACTCTGTAACTGGTGTTCAGCTGAGCAATATATCCATTATACAACCTCGGAGTCTGGCTGTTTTTAAGGCCACAGTCTGGAGTGCAAATGACCAAGAAATGGAGGAAATGTAGTGTTGGTTGAATGAACTGTGACTTCAAAATGTAAACCACCTTTCATCTCGCTTTGAACAGATCTGAATGATCACTGACTTGAACAGATCTGATGTAGACTCGGATTAAGTGACTCATCCCCTTTTCATACCCATGTAGTCTCTGTGGGCGCATGTCTCCTCCTTTTTTTGTCTCCTACAATCCCCTCTCTTGCTCCATTTATGTGCCACTTCTCCACTGATATCTCTCTGTGATGTGTCCCTCTCCCTCCCTCCCCCTCTCCAGTGTCTCTGGCGTCCAGCTCTGTTGGCCCGGGGGGGCAGGTTTTTCATGTGGAAACAAGCGAGGTTGTCCTGAGGGGGGATCCTCTCACAGGTTTTGGGATCCAGCTGCAGGGGGGTGTCTTTGCCACAGAAACCCTGTCCGCTCCCCCAGTCATCCGCTTTATTGAGCCCGACAGCCCAGCAGAGAGGTAACGCAATGAGACACCTAACATGTAAACAAATATCATATAGGGAGTCACCTTGAACTCCAGGGCCTCGGCGCTAATCATTCAGCAATGAAACGCCACATGTGAGAAAGTGACTAATTTTAGCCCTGTGTCTGAAACTCCCCCGTGTTCACTCATTCACTCACCATAGAACCAACAACTCTGTAGTTTATCACAACAGTGAGCAGTGAATTTAGTTTTTAGACACTTCAAAAATGTCATTTTTTTTAACATTGAAAAGGCTTTGACATGAGCCACAAACCTCCTGCCGGGTATCAGTGAAGATCTTAGAAGTGATCAGAATGGGTAGAACTGCACCAGAGACTCAAATCATTCACTGTAAAACTAACTGGACTCATCCAAATTTTGATTTAGCGCTTACAACTCCTTCCTAAATTATTTGATGGACTGTTTAAGTAAAGTTACATCAGATAGTGGGAAGAAAATGCTCTGCCACAAAGTCTCACCACATCAGTTTTACAGTGAACTCTATAAATGTATGCATATACATTGAGACAATTTTCATCAATTGTGATCATTTAATATTTTTTTTAGTTTGTCCAATTTCACTCGGTTACAAAGGTAATTGGTGCATATAACATGTTTTGTTCTTGATTTAGACGTGAATATCATTAAATGAAAGTGAAAGTCTCCATTTGCATTTCATTTCAAATCCATTGGAGATCGGAAATTAACTTTCAAGTGCTTCACAAAAGTCTGTCCTGCAGAATTAAGACAACTCTTCATCCCAGCTTGTTTTCCACCAAAACTCTGCTGCTGCTCTTTTTACACTCACAAAGATCTCGGTGATGGAGCTTTTTCTCCTCCAATCAAACTGTGAAGGTGTTACCTGCGCAGCCTGAACTCAGGTGAGCGTTTTAAACAGGCAGAAACACACATATGGAATGACTTTCATAGAACAAATACAATAATATTTAGGTGTTAAAAATGTATTCAATGTCTTTAATATGTCTTTAAAATGTCTTTTTTTACATAAATTGTTATCCACTCTCGAATAATTGACAATTAGCATTCGCCCATTACAATCAAGCCAAACAGAAAAGGTTACATTAATCTCAATGGAAAATCGGAGATTAAAAACAGGAAAACTAATTATTGCAAAATTTTGCATGAATTACTGACTTTCATCTCATCTTAAGAGCCATGAGGCTAAATGCTGGGGTCCAGAGGTTTAGCTTTCTTTTGGAAATTTTGAGTAGTTGCTGTATGGCATCATTTCACTGGCTGTATGTGGCCCTTCAACTAAAATTCGCTTGTTCCACCTTCTGGAGCAGTATTGCAGTCATGATTTGCTTGAAATGTGGGTACAAACATTTTATAGTTTTCTGTTATTTCAACACGAGCTCTCTTCTTCTTTCTCAAATTGCAAATTACCTTGGATCTTTGAGAAAATAAGTGCTGAGAACTCGGCGATAAACAGCCACTGATGAAACAAGTTTGATCAGGAAGTTGTGATGTTAACGCCGTCTTAGGAAGTATGTCAGCAGATTGTCATGTGTTGCATTTTCCTTTGGGTTATTTAGGTGAAACTACAAGAAACTGCTTGATGCAAATAGTTTTTGAGCTGATGTTTTCACACCTTTCCTGTGTGTTCAGTGGGATCAGTAGTCGGGTGGTGGTGGCAGGAGTACTACATTAATCACACCTGTTTTTAATGAGGTGAATATTTAATGGTGAGCCCCCCCTCTCACAGTAAGTAGGTCTGGTATTGATCTACACTACATGTTGCAGTCTAATTAACATACGGCTCAAACACGGACTGTTTGTAGTATCTGTCATTGTAAGATTAACGATGGTGGCTGCAGGCAGTGCGGGGACAGCTCCTCTGGGTCCTGCGGCTGTTGGAGCCTCGGCCTCTGCACAAGGTTAATGAGCAGCACTGGTCGGTGAATTAATATTAGCTGACAGTGTTTCTGTGTTTGCCCCCACAACTAGAACTCTGATTAAATGTCTGTGTGTGTTAATGAAGTGATTTTTTAAAAAAAATTTTAAAGCTCACATAAGGACACGTTTAAATATATTTATGTGAAGCCCAGAGGTCACATTTCAGTCTATAGAAGGTGTATTAAATGTGTGCTTCCCTGATGGTGGCCACTGTTTAGATTCTGAACACAAACTTTACCACGAAACAGGGCAATCTGATTACTTATGGTCCTGGTAACAGGTGGCAGGTACTTGAGTTGTTGTTTTAATTCAGACGCTGTTCACCTGATTTGGATGTAAACTCCCTCAAATTAAAGCTGGAAGTCTGCACTTAAGGCAAAACTTGTTTGTTTTTAATCAAATCCATTGTGGTGGTGTTCAGAGTGCAACTGCCATTTCGTTTATTAAGCTTCCTTTTCATATGATCCAGTCATTGAGTCTGTATTAGGTGGGTTTGAAACGGTTAATTTCTATACAGTTTGCTGATGTTAACTTTTAGTTGGACAATCCAAGAAATTCCAAGAAAGTCCATGAATTCACTTTAGTGGAAAAATGATTAGATATGTGCTGCCTTCCCTACACTATACTAACCTATATTACAATCCAGCAGGAGTTTGATTGGCTAAAGAAGTGGCGTAAACCTCATTTTAGTCAAGGGATCACAAAGGGAAATTTACACTCAAGCAGACCAAACCAAGTAAAATGATAACATAACAATTTAATTGTCTCTGTTCAACTACAAAGTACAACAACCTTTTTTTTTTTTTTTAATTCTAAAAACAGAGTAACTGCCCTTTAGTTGGCCGTCCAACTCATCCAAAAGACATAAAATCCTGTCTGTCACAGTCTGGGTGCAAGCTTTCTGCAGCTCATGTTACTTTGTTGAATAAAAAGAAAAAAAAGAAGCTGCTTTCTGGTCTCTCTCCCAAAGGCATCACCACCATCTGCTGTTGACTTCTGGGTGTCACTTGTTTTATGTCTGCGGCTCTTATAGTGGACAAATAAGGAAAAACAATTGCTGGAGGGGGGGGTTGCTTTTGTTTAATGTTTGTAGTACATGTTTTCTTTATTATTGTATGCTTTGCATCAAAGGTCATCCCTATGGTGGGGCAAAAAAGAGCTGCATTGGTTTAACATAAGACTGACTTGTCAGTGCAGTTAGTTGGAAATATGAGCGTCTCATACCAAGTAATTCGTGGTGTGATTGGAGAAAACTGTTGCAGCCTTAATGAAAATAGTATTTCTTTGTTAGGTTTGCTTCAAATATGCCCTATATTCTAGTATTCAGAATCCTCCAGAAATCAGCTTATTTGTCACATTAATATATTTGTGTCTGTGTTCATGTGTACAGATGTGGGCTGCTGCAGGTTGGAGACAGACTGTTGTCCATCAATGGGATCCCCACTGAAGATGGCACATTGGAAGAAGCTCATCAGCTCCTCCGAGACTCGGCTCTGGCCAACAAGGTCACAGTGGAGATAGAGTTTGATGTTGCAGGTACCAGAGAAGAAGAAATGTTTGTATCGTGAAAAGCCGTCTGCTTTCAATTGATCTCTTTTCGAATCTCCAATAGAGTCTGTGGTCCCAAGCAGCGGCACCTTCCATGTAAAACTCCCCAAGAGAAGAGGAGTGGAGCTGGGCATCACCATCAGTGGTGAGTCAGGAGGTATTCAGACATCCACCAGGGGGCAGTGTCGCTTAGTGAGACTGCAAATCCATAAATCTCAGACTAGCAAGTGCATGTAGGCACACACCTCCTTGCCCCTGAATAATACTGGCTTGTTCAAACATTCATCATTACCGCCTCTGCTCCATTCATCCTTGCGAGAAACAAACAAACTTAAATCCAAGTATTGTCATTGCAACCAAAAAAAAAAAAAAATGTTTATTTTGAGTCAGCATGGATTTATCCCACAGTCTTAAAAGGAAGTGTTTCTTCTTCCCAGCAAGTAAGAAACCTGGCAAGCCCCTCATCATCTCCGACATCCGGAAGGGAAGCATAGCACACAGGTATGAAATGATGATGAACAATTGTGGTTGTTGGTAAATGTGGCCTTCAGGTCAGGTCCAGGTCACATTAATGACACAATGTCCAACTTATTCTGAGCAGGTTTAAGATTTATACTTGTGTATGATACATGAAAATATGTACAAACTGAATAATTGTGCGGCCGTGGTGTAACAAAAGCTTAATTGGATTAAGCTATCAAAACTGGATCAGTAGGACAGAGCAGCTACATTTCTGTCTGCTCAGTGTGTGTGTGTGTGAGGTTGAGGGTGAGGTTACGGTCACCCCACTGAGATATGAGGCTAATCGGATTCAGGTGGTGAGTCAGGAACTGCGGCTCTCTGGTCCTGATTAATGCTTGTTATCCTTTGGCTCTCTTGCATTACAGAACGGGCACTCTGGAGCCTGGAGACAGGCTGCTGGCCATCGACACTGTGCGTCTGGAAAACTGCACCATGGAGGATGCCATGCACGTCCTGCAGCAGGCTGAGGACATGGTCAAACTCCGGATCCAAAAAGATGAGGACAACATCGGTACACAACTCGCCAAACACACACGCACATACAACCGGTGTGAAGCTGTGGTGGAGGAGCTCCACCTCAGCTTCTTTTGATAAAGCTGGATCTAACGGGTGGTCCTGGTGACTGTTCACTTTTCTGTCTTTTCATTTTCTTTCTGAACTTTCACCTGAATCAACTCAAATTTGGAAAGCAATTTGATCCTTCCCCAAAGGTACCTGCCATCAAGACATGATTTATTTCACTTGTCTTCTTCTACCCTCACATTCAGGCCCGTTTAAATTCAAAAGGCCTAGAGTAAGTTACATTCTACAATCTATAAATAACAAATGAAAATGTTTCACTTTGTTTTATTACAAATGTCCCCACACCCCCAATATTTAATCTTTTGAAAATGAAGCACAGCATCAACAGTTCTACAGTCAACGATGAGTTATGGTGCAAATGTGTTTTTCAGAATGGTTTTAGTAAATGCCTGTTTTTACTGACACTTCCCAACTTTCACTGTTTGATTCCATGTGTTCTGATATTTATACTAAGGCCGTGTTGACTCCCCGGCATTAACAAGTTTCTCATCAGGCTTTTTCTACCTTTTGCATTTTTTATGTCTTGCGATATTGAAGGGCTGGTGTTCTGTGCCATGTTTTTGATGTAGACGAGTTGGAGATGTCAGGATCGATAATCTACACAGTTGAGCTGAAGCGGTATAACGGACCATTGGGCATCACGATTTCCGGCACCGAGGAGCCCTTTGACCCCATCGTCATATCTGGTCTCACCAAGAAGGGTCTGGCAGAGAGGTGAGGAATTACACACTGCTGGTCTAGATGGTTATTTCAGAAGATAGTGACGCATTGAACTGGAGCCAGCAAAGAGCTTTCTGTATTAATTTTTTTTTTTAAGGAGACTGTAAACAATGGCTGTCTGGTTCTGTCTTCTAACAAGAAGCCTCTTTGTTTCTGTCTGGGTCAGCCTGGGCCTGGCAGCCTGACAGGTTTAGCTGCCCTCCTGTTGGTACTGTCTGGTATATTGTGGTATCGCTGTCCCCTTTGCTCCACCAACCCTGCAGGACCGGGGCCATCCATATAGGAGACAGAGTCCTCGCCATCAACGGAGTCAGCCTGAAAGGAAAGCCACTGAGCGAAGCCATCCATCTCCTGCAGATGGCCGGGGAGTCCGTCACGCTCAAGATCAAGAAACAAGCTGATCGTACATAAGATTTTTATATTTTATACTCAGAGATTTCTCACTCTTACTTGACATGGTTAATTTAGATATACAAACTTATAGAAAACAAACTTTAATCTAGATGTAAATACACAATGAATGTAGATAAGATTTAATTCCGCTTTGAATATGTTAATAGTTGTATAATGAGGCAAAACACAAAACAAAGTTAAGAGACTAGAATGATGAATTCATTCAGTGGATTCTAGTGATCAATTGTTTTGTTGGCCCCAGAGAGTGGATCCCAGTCTAGGGTCCAGGACCTCCTGAGACTTTCTTTGCTCCTCAAAATAGGTTTTGCACGTCAAAGAAAACATAATAAAACTCTTTGTGGGACTGAAAGCAGACCTGGTAAACTGCACATTGTGGTTTTTAAAGTTTTTTTATTATTTGAAGGCTCCAGTTTTTGTGTATTTTCTGAGTGGGTTTTCATGGATATTGTCTCAAAGTGGAGAAAATCTTGAGTTGGAAGGATTGCCGTGTTCGGAACGGTGCATTTCTTCACTGTTTCTTGCTCATTGTCTCTGCCAGAATCTGACAGCCGGCGGCCTGTGGACAGAGAAGCTGCCTTTCTCAGTGATCCCGAGGATGACCTGACAGATTACCAGAAGATCAGTAAACACTCTGAGGTCTACTCTGCCACTGTGCCCAGTATAGACTCTGCCATGAGCTCCTGGGATAGCTCCGGGTTTGATGCGGGCTACAGCAGCCAAGGTGACATCCACCGTTCACACACTGTGTAAATGTACCTTATCTCTAATAGTGAGGCAACATCTTTAAGGCAGAGTGTTTATGTATTTGCAAACATGTAAAAACACAGGGATGGACATATTAATTATGGTTTGATGGAAATTCAAATACATATAAGAAAGTTTTATTGTATTTTCACAGCAATGACTTTGTGGGTGATATAGTCTGAACATTTCTTCTGGGTTTTAGGGACGTATCTTCACAAAGCCTCTGATCTACTGCTCAATCCACATGAGTGGAGGCGCTCGAAGCACAGGAGTCACACCACCACCAGCTCTGCAGGCCTCGTCCACCACTCTGCTCTGTATGATGGCAGATTCACGGAGGATGAGTGGGACAAAATCCCAGGGTGAGTGCTGAGGCAGGTGTTTGTTCCAGGGAGCAGGTTTTCTGATCCAGAAGGTACTCCTCTCCAGCTGAGTCTGGGGAACTGTCTGCTCCATCATGTCTCCATTCATACAGTCCAAACCAAAGCATGGCAGGCTGCAGAGGGAGATCCAAGACTGGGATTGCTGTTCTTCAAGCTCTTTAAACGGTGTTCTCTGCATTCAAAGAGATCAGATGTCACAAAATGAGGGTTTAAAAAAAAAAATCAAGTTTGCTTGTTGAAGAGCCCTTGTCTTTCATGCTACTTCAAATAATTACTGTTCTACATAAAATAAGACAAAATATAATATGCGAAATGCTGCAGCCACAAAAAAACATCTTGAGTGTTCCTCGAGTGGGATTAAAATGTGTGGCGTGTGAAACTATTTAAAAAAAAAAAAGAAACTTTGATCAACCAGACTCCAATAAGATTACAATGATGGCTCTTGAGAGAATGAGTGTTGTGGATAGAAGCTGTTTGGATGCAGATTGTGTAGATTAAGTTTAATGTATTTCACCAGCTCGAGAGCCCTTTGATTCTGTTAAGCAAGAGATCTATGTGAACTCCTTTAAAAATTACATTCAGGATTTGTTTTTGACTTGAAGCCCAATTCAACGGTTAATCAACCTGAATGAGATCCCTTTGAGTCTCTTTCATCACATTAATCTACAATACAACACCTTGTGTTGTCCACATGTGAACTTCTGTTAAGCAATCCCCATTTTTTAGGTTACCCACTTCCTATAAATTTGTTCCAGTCATGGTAAAGGTTGCTTTATCTCTTGCATACATTTATGTAACACTAATTGTAAAATCAGCCAGTTTGCAACTCTGATTTCTAAGACAGTCAGTTTTCTTCATGTCATCGTGCTTCAGATGTTTTTCTACTTTTCTGTCTGTCTGAGGGTTTTTCAGTGCAGCAGTTTTTCCATAGCTTCTTTGGTTTTCAGATTAAAGTGAACTGCACTCATTGAATTGTTTTGTTTTTTCTTTTGTCATGGTGTGCTGGGTGCTTTAGTGTTTGGTGCACTTCCAAATTGTCCTTTTCTCTTCTTTCTCAGGTATTCTCTCTCTCATCTGCTTTATTAACTGCCCACGAACTCTTTGGTGTTTCACATAGATGCATCTTTTTCTGTCATCCCTTGTCCTCACAAAAAAAAAAAAAAAAAAAAAAACATTTCTCTGAAAAGTGCCCAAAAAGGGCTCACGGATACATCAGCCTTGTCTGTCTCTCCACATTTTTTTTTTTTCCCCCTGAACTTTTGTGTCACGTACAGTTTCCTGCTTTTTTTGGGGTCAACGTTATTTTGTAGGTTTGAACTTTTTAAACGAGCGGACTCTGGCGAGGTGATTTGAGCGAGGGGGAACGTTTACAGTAAACCCTCCTCGACAGCTTTTCATGGAACTCTCCAGCGACACGGCCCAAAAAAAAAAAAAAAACTGCATTTCCCATGCTGCTTTTGTACGCAGCACCGGCCTCCACTCTGCAGGGCTGCTCTCATGTTGTGGTTCCTGCATTGTCGTAGATTCGTCAGCCCCCCTCGTTGCCATGGCACCCTAAACCAGGAAGACAGCTTCTGGTCACAGGCTCTGCAGGACCTTGAGACCTGCGGCCAGTCAGAGATTCTCAGGGAGCTGGAGGTAGGCTGTCTACCCCCCCTTTTCCTCTCCTCCCATCTGTTTTATCCTCCATGTATTCACAGCCTGGTGTAACCCTAAATGAACATGCCAGATGAAGCATTATGATAATCATCAGTATCTAATCTACTAAATCTGGCAAGACAAGCTGGGCACCTGCTGCCACACTTTTGCAATGCCTTGTCCTGTAATCTGTGTGCCCTGCACAGGAGACCGTCCACTATAATTGTTTGTACAACACAGAAGTTAGTTTATCTTTCTAATACATGATACTTGAATAATCAATATTTTTGTACTCTTTCAGGCATCCATGACAAGTAGTGCTCTTAGTCTGTACCTAGAGGAGACCAGGACCAGTGAAGACTCAATATTTCAATCTGAAATTAGTCCCGTTAAAAGGGAGACAATCCACGGGGAGACCAAAATCCCAAGCAGCCTGAACACTTCATCTGGAGCCAGAGACGGCTCATCCCGGGTCAAAGGAGACCCAGCAGGAGTTTTGTCTCCTACAGCTTTGGCACTGCACAAGGTAAATTTAGAAACACAACTGGATCATAGTTTATCAGATGAAATGTCCGAGGAACTGGGGCTTGAAATTGAGAAACACACAAGCATAGCATAAACAAATTGATTCTTGAAGCGATGAACTGTCGTTTCTCTTTACTTAGCTGATTGATTCTTGCAAGAACTGTTCTTGCCAGAACTATTCATGTCAGTGGAACAACTAAGCATGTTTTTCTTTGTGTCCCACGTCAATAAACATTGTGTCAAATCTCCTTCATAGTTGGAACAAGCAGTTCTACTGTCAAGTTAAAGTAAACAACTGAAGTTGCCCATCCTTAAAGACGGGGTGAATTGTCATCTTAATGATAAAGCAATCAACAAGGACAAATTTATTTCTCACAACTGTTATATAAGCAAAACTATCCTTGAATAATCATGGATAGTTTTGCAGATTTAAAAGTCCTTAAAGTGTAAACACAGTGATGTAGATGGTGGGTGTGACAGCGATGGTTGACTGACACCTCCTTCACATGCCTCAAATCCCAACAGGCAATAATTCAATCAAAACTAATAACTGCACCTCCTCCGCTGCCCTCTCGAAAGGGCGTCCCCCCAAAGTTCAGTGCCCATGGGGGATGCAGGAACGACTGGAGAGAAGCTGAAGAAGGCAGAGAAAGGCAGCTTTTGGATCTGGCTGAGGAGGAAGGACCGGTGCTGGGGAAAGAACAACTAATCCCAACAGCCACAGGGCTAATGTTACCGACGCCAGCCCGAGGAGAAGCTCGGTGGTACTAAGTGGCCCACAGCCAAGATTAGACTGTGTGGCCAAAGGTGTGGTGTGCCTGTGGAGAGATAGAGGAGACACTTTAGTCTGGCCACAGCTGGTTTATTTCTGAATCTGCGCCTGTGCGTTGACCCTCTATTCTCCACAGTGCGCGTTGAGCGCCATCCACTGGTTGGGATGTATTTTATCCTGAAAACAAAAGACACATTAACAATACTACAAAAAAATAGAAAATAGAGGGTGTTTGTTTCCTCACGAATCCTAAAATATGGCATTCTTAACTACTACAGTAACACAAGGGCAACACCTATCAGCTGCAGGGAGTGACAGGGTCCGTGATTTTAATGACAAATTAAGGTCATCTGTGTCCAGTGAATCCCAACGGGTACTAGTTTAAGAATGGACTGGATTAGATTTTACTTGTTTTTTTCCATTGTGTAATGTCCTAGTAGGACGATCGTCATTCATTGCTGTGTCAGGATTTTCCAGTTAAAAATGCCTAAGGTCACAACCAAAGTAATGATTTGCATACACAATGGGAACATATTTATTGTGCATTTCACTGTATGATAAACCGCAGTCGACGCCAAGCACCCATTTCTTTGTCACACGGTAATCACTTGATGTGCCAAGTGTGTGTCAGAGTTGCAATCAACAGTTCTACCCTGCTACGCCCTAACAAGTAGTTACCCAATTTTAAATTCCATCTTGATGAATGAGCAGTCAGACAAGAGTAGAAATATAAATTTCACACCTGTTAATAGAAGTGAAATTTTCCATGGGTAATTTCAAGATATCGGAAATCAGATTTAATAGTCCTTTAACTGTAAACCCTGTCAAGCACCATGAATTATAATTAACCTTGTTATACAAGTTTTGTGGTACACAGGCTGTAATTTTGCCCGGCAGTTTTTTTTTCTTCTTCCTGCGAACAAGTGCTTTTGTCGATTTGTAATTCTTTGTGAATCTCTAAGACTTAAACAGGGGTAAAAAAATCATAAATCTAAAGTTGACATGAAAACCGAGAAAGGCGAACTTCAAATGAAGTTTAATTAGGAATATGACATAAATTCCTGTAGTGAAAAATGGGCAACGTAGGTATTGATTTTGAAAGGTTTCTTGTGTATGAAGAATCTGCCTTGTGGATTATTTTTTGTTTAAACTTTATTGTAGATGGCAGCAGTATCAAGTTACAATTACTTGTAATGAACATTAAGAATGTCAAAACACACAAAGATTAAAAACTGTACATAAATGTATACATCTTATGTATATTATATGATGAAGTATATTAGGAAGTTATTTCACTGTTGGTGTATCAAAGAATCTTTCAAGTTTAAGGAGAAAGGAGTTAGTTATGCCTGTGTTGGCTATTTAACAGAGATATATTTAAAATATTCTCAAGCAAAAGTACAATTACTTTGTAAAAGATTTACTCAAGTAAAAAGTTGTTCATGTAAAAGTTACTTTTTTGACAGGGTCAAAGAATTGGTCCCTCCAGAGGAGCGCAAGAAAGACAATGGGATTTAAATCTCGAAGTAGTTGTTCTAAATGAAAGGAACAACGTTACAAGGCAGTGACCTTGACAGGCTACTTTGATTCCCCAGAGATGATCACCATGACATCCTTCCATCCTGACATTGTTGTTTGGTCAACCAACACAAGGTCTGCGTACCTCATCAAACTGACAATTCTACAGGAGAAAGTGATTGAGGCTGCCTTTCAGTACAAGTGGGCCAGGTACAGTCCAGGCAATGTAATACGAATATGGGCCTAACCATGAACTAATTGCAACTTGGTGATGGCCAAGAGAAACTTAACGCTGAGAAAGATTCCATGCTAAACAAGAGGACTTGCCAACTTGGTTGCAATACATGGATGTGGTAGGGATTCTGCACCAATTCATAAAGGCCTAGAGAACTGGGAATTAGTAATCATACCTCCAGGCAGTTCAGGACATGCTACCATATTTCCCTGCAGCTGGACACAAACTGTATGCAAAGTCTGCATACAGTTATTGGCAAATGATGGATAAACTTCTACAGGTTATGAGAAGTATCAAGACAAGTGGTGGACTAACTAGAGGCTGAGGTTTCACAGAAATTCAACGTCTCATCTGGTTGCCATCTATGCCAGCATGAGCAGACGTCATAATGCAGGAACTGATGGGGGAGAATTAGGATTCCATTGAACAGCGCAAAGACTGCTACCAATCTAGAATGAAACGTGACACAGAGTTGTCAGAATGTTGTCCGTATCCTCAGAGTTATCTAAATCCGTTAGGTCCTGATCCATCTTTGGATAGTCTTGTCTGTGGTCTCACTACCCATGAGTCTGTCAATGATGACGATCCAAAAGAGGTTGGTCAATAGAGTCTTGGCTCCATGGTGTGGAAAAGTATATTCAGCGCCTCCTTTCAAAGAAAAGCAAGCAATCATATTGACGTCAAAAGCAGCCATTGGCATTAGTGATGATGGACGGGTACATGTGGATCTACAGCTCCTCTTCCAGAGCTACCAATGGTCCGATTAATGATCCTGCCTCATATTTTGAATACGAGTTGTGTACTCTTCCACCAGCACTCTTTGATAACTCGTCCCACCGATGGCAAGCTGGTAAACCATCTTTGGCAGATGCCATGTGGAAGCTAGTGGGAAATGAACATGAAAGCCTTACCGACTTGGTCCATCATGTCCTTGAAGGTGGTGCTCTTCTGCAGCGACTGCCAAGTTCAAAGGGAGTGACATTTGGCACAGTGTTCAAAACTTATGTTGACTATTGTTTTTGATGAGTACTTGATGTTCTAAGTCTCTTTCAAAGTTGCATTAAGCAGGTCTATCCTGCCACGCCCAACTGTCAAGTAGTTGCCCATTTTAAATTCCATCTTGATGAATAAGCAATTGGATAAGAATAGAAATATACTTCTCACATTTGTTAATCGAAGTGGAACTTTCCATTGGTGATTTCAAGAGATCGTGAATTACATTTAATAGACTGTAATTTTGACCACCAGTTTGTTTTTTTTCTTCTTCCTGCAAACGGGTGCTTTTGTCAGGTTTTTTTTTTTTTTATTCTTTGTGAATCTCTAAGACTCATAAACAGGGAAAAATATTCTTAAGTAATCCAGTACAAGTAGGCCAAGTATTGTCCAGGCAATCTAATATGAATATGGGCCTAACCATGAACTAATTGCAACAGAAATTATTTGACATGTATTTGGTGCAGAAACACCCCATGCACAACATATCAAAAGTTTGAGAAAAGACCAGCAGGGGAACGTGGTCAAAATTGTATAATTATGTTAATTAGCTTCTGCCATCAGCCAGAAGGTGAAATGACCCCATGACTTGAACAAATCCTAGAAGTTGTTTATGTTCCCACGTGGATGATTTTAATATGACAAATTTAAGGTCATCTGTGTCCAGTGAATCCCAACAGGCGCTACTTTAAGTATGGACTGGATTAGAGGTAACTTTTTTTTTTTTTTTTTTTTTTGGTCCATGTCCCAGTAAGACGATGAGAACATGTGTGGGCCTGCAATGAAATGCAGGCCCACACTGGTGCCCCACTGAGAAATCAGAGTCAAGAGTCATTTATATTGTAACCGTGACTTGAGGGTTTGCCGAGGGGGGGAATCTCTGCCGACGGCGTATCAGAAATTGGACACTTTGGGCACTTTCATGTAACACTCTGATGTGCACAAAACCTCAGCGTGCACCACGTTCCAACGTGGACCTGTGAAACGCTGCTGCCTACAGCTTTAATGTTTAATTGCAATCCTATATGTTCGACTGCACTCCCTCCAAATGTTGCAGAGCTGCTCAAGATCAGAGGTGAACAGAAATGCGGTCCGCTGCTCTCACAGTTGATGACGGGAGCACAAATTACGGTGTCCTGTGGGGGTATACGCCCGTTGCCTGTTCCACTTGACTCTCTGCGCTGTCAGTGCACTTTAACTGGACCCAGTGAACAAACGCTCATTATTCAACATTAACTGAGAGCTGACACACACTCCGCCTCCAGACGCACGTCGGTGTCATCTGAGCATCTCACTGAGCCGCCTTTCATGATCGACAACACACCCGCAGTGTGGAAATAAACAATATTTGGAGTTAACACAACTGGAATGATATCATGGAAAATGACAAAGTCTACTTCAAATCTGCTTCTTATCTGTTGGCCGTCCAAATACAGAGAAAGAAGTGACACACGGGCATATTCCTGTGGAAACTAACTGTTTGTGCTTCACACAGATTAGACACAAACACATCTGTACATCGCGGGCGCCGCCTCACTTTATCTCTTTAGAGTCAAATTTCATAATCCTCTCATCTGATAATTCATCAGACAACAAAGGCTTCAGCTTTGTAAACACACGGCAGGAAACTCCTTCACAGTTTGAGCCGTTACAACGGCTCAGTTGGTAAAACAGGTTGGTCTCCAATTCCAAGGTCAGCGATATGATCTCCAGTCGCCCTGTTCATGTTTCAAAAAGTTCTTGGGCAAGATACTAAACCCCAGGTTTCTCCTTATGGTGTGTGAGCGCCGAGCATGGTAGATTTCACCTTTGGCGTGTGTGTGTGAGAGAATAGATCAACGTGTCGGCTCCTGTACGATTTTGTTTTGAGAGTGCTGAAGTGGTAAAATAAGTGTAGAATTCCGTTTGTTGTGATATCCTTAGTGACTCTTGATTGCATGTTTCTTTGTTTTACAAACTAATGAACATTTATTTATTTTTTTATTAAAAATTAATGAAGCTCAGTTATGTGTTGTACCATGATGCTCCAGAGGAAGATGTGTGACAAACGATGGTCATGTGCTTCAAATTTGTGCCTGGTGATTCATAGTTGCATATAAGATAATGTGAGATATTTATTTATCCGGTTTATTTCTTAAGCACTTTGGGCTTCTCATAAATGGAGCAGTTGTGGCTTGGTTGGTAGAGCGGTTGTCTCCCAGTGGCAAGGTTGCAGGTTCTATTCCCATGTCTGCCTGTCCACATGTCAAAGTGTCCTAGACCGAGATTCTGAATCTCAAATTCCTAATCTAATCTGTACAATTTGTCTCTTCAGGTGACTGTGAGAAAGGACCATGACAGCCGTGACTTTGGATTCAGTGTTTCAGACGGACTCTTGGAAAAAGGAGTTTTTGTGAACATGATTCGACCTGACGGCCCAGCCGACCAGGCGGGGTTAAAACCTTTTGACCGCATTCTTCAGGTACTGTTTGTATTTTTAAATATTGTCTGTCAAACTTTAGATTATCATTGTTTTCAGAAACTATGTGATAGGGTTGAATAGCTCCAGAGGCTCTGAGTTGAATAGGAAGATTTCCCCCTGTTTAATTTGTAGTTTCATTATGAAGCTGGAACCATGGTGCCGTTAACTTGGCATGAAGACTTCAGACACATAAATTTGATATTTTTACAGTTTATATCGTGTGCTTGTTTGTGAAAATATCAAAATGTTGATGTACAAAGCGGAAGTTACAGCCTCAGGTCTTTTTGAATACGATGCCACGAGCTTAGTCCACCCATATTTGAGCAGTTTAGTTCATTTGTTTCTGCAGCACCTCTTTAACTTCAGCAGGTTGAATTGGAAGCATTGATGCATAGATATTTTCAGATCTCTCGCGAGACGCTCCATGGATTTAAGCCTGACATCGAGCTGGGCCACTCAAGGCCTTTCATTGAATTGTCCTAATGCCTCTTGTCATATCTTGTCTGTGTGCTTCGGACCGTTGCCCTGCTGAAAGGTGAACTTTCGGGCAAGTCTCAGGTCCAGAGCGATTCCATTAAAATGTATTTCAGTGATTCAATTCAAAAGGGAAAAAAGGTCCGCCTCTGAACCAGAGACCACCTGGGCTCAGGAGGGACAGGACTGTTGCTCAGTGGTCCAAAGTCCTCTTTTCACAGTACATTTAGTATTTCATTTGTAAATACGGGTCCCAGAGTGTGGAGGAAGAGTAGAGCGGTCCAGAATCCGAACTGAGGTCCAGTGTGAAGTTTCCACACTCACTGACAATTGATTAATGTCCAGAGGAAGGGAAACTGGAGCCAATAATGCAGATGAGTCGAAGAAGCAACCTGGGCTTCAATCACACCTCAACAGGAAACAGGCTTTTTACTTCCATGCCACACTGATGCAGTAATTCACACAAAAGGAGCTCCGACCAAGTAATTTTAAGTAGCCCAACATCTTTAAGTTCAAATCCGTTCTCAATCAGTCTAATGAAATGTTTGGAGTGGGGTTTTCTTTTGAGATTCTGGATGTCTTCAGAAAATTCCCACAGCTTTTGACAGTTATTTTCTATAGTTTTCCTTTAATATTTAGAATTTTCTTTCTTTACCAAGAAAAAAAGCTTAATAGTACATGATAGCCAGAAGTAAAAAAAAAAAAAAGAAAAAAGATTGACAAACATATGTATCCATCAGTCAGTTCAGAACAAACTAAAAAAATACACATGAGTCAGAGATGGTATGACAGGAACTTCAGTTCAGAGTGTCCTCAGGTCTAATAAAACCAAAATGATTTATGGTCTTCATTAGGCTTTAAGATTTTTTGTTATTCTTACTCATGAAGTAAATTATATTAATCTCCCTTCAGCTAAAATGAAAGCAAACCTCTCAAACAACTCTTTGGATGAAATGTGCAGTGCGTTGACTGATTAATGAGTCGGTTGTGATCTTGCAGGTGAACCGTGTGAGGACCAGGGACTTGGACTGTTGTCTGACTGTGCCCCTCATTATGGAGGCCGGAGACAGCCTGGACGTGGTCATTAGCAGGAATCCGCTGGCAACAGCAGACGGCGAGCTGCCCAACGACTGTGACGACCCCTCAAATTCACTGTTCTGCTTTCCCGACCACAGGACCGGCGGCATCGCTCTGTGACCTCAAAGATAGACGCTCGGTGTTGAAACGCTGCCCCTGGAAACTCATTCTCTTTCCCTCACACACGCGCACACACACGGTTAACTTTGTCACATTGCACCTCTCACACAGACCTTCACACTCGTGTTGAGCTTGCAGAGTGACCTCAGAAACAGCCTCTGCTGGCCCGAAGGCGCACGACTCCCTCCCAGAGTGTTGGCAATATCCAGTTTTTGTCATTGTGTTCGCATGATGCAGTTGAGAGGAGCTTCTGGCTTCAGGGCAGATTGCCCCCGCCCCCTCCGTCCACACACTGAAACCCCACCCCCCACCCCTCTGCTCTTCGGGGGCAAAGCCACATGTTATATAAGAGAGGAGTCATAGCTTCTGATGGAGCCAGGACGTCAGCGCACACGCCTTGGCTCTGCAGAGAATCAAACGCTGCACACATGCGCTGCATAAATTTACAGTCTCCTGCTTTAATGCTCTTGTTGAAGAAGCATTAACCCAATTTCGGTTTCAGTGCACCTCGTTGCACAGAGGCGACCCACATGCGGTGCTTTGTATGCATCTGAAACACTCGCAGGGAGACACGGAGGGGCTCGGTGGACTCGAGGTTCAAGGCACGTTGCACCTATTTGAGTTATTTCGGCCTGGACTTGGCTCCCTGCCCTCGTTTCCAGCCTCAGAGAAGGGACAGTGCCTCCAAATAGACAGAATGCACCCTGATGTTTGCCAAGTATCATTAACTATATTTTAAAACCCCTTATATCTTAATACCACAAATACTCGCGAAGACACTCTACCCTTTCTGTTATAAAAGCGGGTGTCCTTGAAGGGATAGAAAGGCTTCACGGTCACATTTCTGTTTTCCAATCTTCTCAAACACACATTTGCCAAGAAACATTTTCAGTTTCACTTTTTGTTCTTGTATCTTTAAATCACCCACAAGCCTTTTTCATGTTCTCATGTTCACTGTTTTTGTTCCACTCATTGGTTATTTTGCGATCACAGATGCTTTCTCGCCTAAATCTCAGATGATTTTATTTTTTTCCCCAAAAACTTTTCCACTTCACTTGTGAGTGATTTAACTCCTTCAGTCCGTTTCCTCCCTACAGTGGCTGCTTGCACATGGTTTGCCCTCAGCCAGTTCTTCTTTGGTTTAATAAACAGTGTCGGAGTTGTCTCTGGCTCAGCAGGATCTCTTAGAGCTCTCCTTTTTTTTTTTTTTTTTTTTTCTATCATGACCGAGTGTTTTTAATGAAGCTTTTGTGTAGGAAATGTGGCCCTGCAGATAAATTCTGACTCTCTGGAAACAAACGTTTGCTTCATCTCACTGATGTGAACATGTGGAGTCTCTTCTGGAGCAGCTGTAGGAAACTGATTCATCCTTGGGACCGCAGTCTGATTACTTATGTCTATTACATGTCTAGTTGTATGAAGACTTATTTTTAAGGTTTTATATTAATCTAATGTTTTTTTATTTTAATTTATTGTGACAATGGTATGGAGTGCTTTACTTTTGCACATATGGTTTTAGTGTCTTCCTGTAAGTTGTGATTCTGAATGTGGCTGTGCATTATCGGTTGATTCCCACAACTGTAAATATGTTGGGAACCAAATGAGACGAACTTGAAAGATTAATTCATATTTTCTATTTTTATTATTTAATTTATCGGGTGAGAAATGTACGTTTTTATTAAAATAAAGTTATGGCAAAAAGCTTATAAGTGCTGGTTTGTCTCTCACTACAGAGGTTATTTACAATGTTGTGTAATGGATTACTATAAACTTTTACTTGGATATTATCTGCAGACAGTGACTAGAGTATGTGACCTTCCCTCTGGTGCCACTATGACCTTCACTTTTTTTCTCTGTTATAAAGTAATAGATACACATAAAAAGTGGCTGACGTGTTCCACTTATGGGAAGAATTAAAACTTGACTGCTAATTAAACTGAGATCTTACGCCTCAGGGAATGCACTATTTGTTTTTATATTAGCTCTGCGTTATCTAATTTCTTTTTTTAACCATATTGATTCTGTTTTATGTGATTAGCTCCACTTTTCATGTGTGGATGCAAGGATATTTCAAGAATGAATTTCAATGAATATTTTATGAAGTCAAAAAGTCCAAGACAAACGTATACATTTAATGATTTGTAGCTCAAATGTGCCTAACATTTGTTTTATGGAGGCTGCGAATAAACTCTGTTTCCAGATTTTAAGACAAGTCGGGAGACTTTCTGCAATAACTTTTGAGAAATAAGAGCTTTATCAAGGTCGCAAAGCAGGACAGATCATTTATAATGACATGCGAGACATTTAAAATAGAAGTGCCATTGTTTCGTCATCATACACATCCTAAAAAGCTCACGCAGCAGCACTTGGTACTGAGGTCTCAATCACCGCATGGAGACTGGCAAGGGAAAGAAACTCCCAGCAGTCTGGACTATTGTCTGGTGAAGCTGCTGTAGGTTTCGAGAGGCCAGAACCAGCCCTAAGATTTAATAAACATATCAAATCTGTTCTTTGCTTGTTGCGTCCTGTCTCTGCCCTCTCCTTTTCTCTCTTTCTGTCCTCTAACCTCCAACTAGAACAGCTGAAATTCTTCACCTCTGACTCTGGATCTGCCGGTTTTTCCCTTTTTACCATCTCTTCTGCTTGCTCAGTTGTTGGGATTTTCTCTGTAAAAGTGCCTTGATGTAATTGAGTTGTACTTCGTAAATCTATCTCACGGCATGTTTTTCATGTTTTCTATGATTGTCGGTAATTTGTCTTTTTTTTATTCAAAAAACAAACAAGGATGTTACCAAATAACACCACTTTCTCGATAAAGGGTTAAATTGTCTGAATCCAGCTGGAGCTTGTTGGCTTCTAATAACTTTTGGGGAATTTACACAGCCTGCAGCTAGGATTTACTAATAAAATTGACAAATTTGTACACTTTGTAAATAAGTCATGTTGAAAATCTTTCAAGCACATTGTTCTTGGAAGATGTGACTGGACATGTTGTAGTTCATTGAAGTCAACATGGGATGGAGCAGCAACAATGCAATGCCTGCAAATAAACATAGCCAATACAAAGGTAATAAATCCAGTAAGATGACTTGTAAATAAGGTTATTAAATATATGAGCCAATATCTTAATGACATTTTGCCAAACATTTATTTCGGTTTTGCAACACGGATGTAGCACTGAAAAAAATGCAAAGGGCAAAGTACAGCTGCTTTTCTTGGAAATAAAAATCGTGTTGGCAGAATTTGTGCAGTTTGCCAATCAAACCTTTCCGCTCATTTATTACGTTATTGGCTTTGTTGCATTATTGTTTGCTGCACATGGACTCCTGTCGTTCTGCCTGATTTCCACTGCAGTAATTTGAGTCCTTTCATCCTCCCACGTTCAGGCCGCTGACATGAGTAGAAATTCTTTTGGGCTTCAGCGCTTCAGGTATTCTGGATGGACAGTGGTGCACAAGAGAGATGCCCAAATAAGCCAATTTGATGTTTGTGAGACGTCAACGCGTTTCCCCATCTGCTGTGGGGGCAGGGAGGGCAGATTGATGGCAGGGGCAGATACCGCTAAAAGTTTGGGACAGTTGTCAATGAGCCATCGGCGAGACTGAGAGAAGTGGGTGTGATGGCAAGTAACCTTCACTGAAGGATGTTTGACTAAATATAGATTGCTATTTTAGGAGTGGATTCAGAATGTATTATGATTTGGACGAGCATCAAAATAGTACCGATGAAAGATGAAGGTGAAGCTGGGAACAGTGAGAGACTGGGACGGGAGACCCTTTGCACACATGTTCTTAATGACAATGTTGACAATGAAAGATCAATCGGAAACAATGACTCCAATAATCTCATTGGCAAACTTAAAATGTGTTGAATCTTAAATTTTCATGGACTCTCACTGTCTTTAATTTTCAAAGACATGTTTAAATGTATTAAGTTACTTGCGGGCACCTTGACTGGCAGAGTCAACTATTGTTATTCTGCAAACTTTGAGGCATTTGGTGAAAACTACGGACAATTAACGTAGAATGTAGATTTGTACTTAACTTGACCTCCTAGTAATTATTCATGAATAAAGTGAAGCTGTGTGCTTCAGGAAAGTGGTGTAATGGTAGTGGCACTCCCACTGCATACTGAACTTATCAATGGTTTGAGTCTCGGTTTAGTTTGGGGGTCTGTTGTGTGCCTGGAGTTTGCATGTTGTCTCTGTGCTTGCATTGGTTTTCTCCAGGTAAAAACATGGATCACAATGTGGGACATATTGTGTGTTTGTTGACCCGTTCAGGTGTAATCTGCCTTCAGTATTCCGGCGGTCTGAGTTGGATAGAAGATGAATGGATGCTGCGCCAATTGTTTTCAGAGATTAATATTTATCAGTCCCAGACTTAAAGGTGGCATATTGTGCAAAATGCAATTTGTAATGGTTTTCTAACAGTAGTATATTCTGAACTTCATGGACTCCGTCTGGGAAATACAGAACCCACTTCTATTTGAGGTACTGCATCGTTTTAAGTGAATTCTCAGATTTTCTCTGCAATTTAGTACCGAGTTTAGATAAAATTGTTATAGTGGGTGACTTTAACATTTATGTAGATGCTGTCAATGATAGCTTGAACATTGCATTTAGTTCATAATTACAAATGTCTTTTTTGGCAGAATGTAAAAAAAGAATTTTAATCACACCTTAGATCTCGTTCTCACTTGTATTGGTATTGATCAAAGAACAGTTTCTCCTCACAACATGCACAAGCCACTTGGGAGCAATTTTTCCAAAAATAATGAAAACATTTAAAGCATTACAAAAACAATAGGGTCCTGGCCTTTCGTGTGCAGTCCCCAATAATAAAATATATCCTGTATCCATGCTGGTTAAAGTATTAAAATGGTATTTTAAATGACAAAGCTTCAACCACATAGCATCTCTAACGGTTTCATGAGAAGCAGTAGTTTGTTTTCACATTGAGGTTTAATTAATATATATAACAAATGTAGTGTATCATGCTCATCCATCACTGATCGTGAAAAAAAAGACAGCAACACAAATTCAGAGAAAAGTTTGTTTATTTATTCTATAACGAATTGATGCAACGTGCATCTCAAAGGGGGAAAACTGTGAGACAAAAATACTTTGGTACATTTTTATTTTCCATGTCGGTTTTTGTGGAGAAATCCGCACAGTACAGAGGAGACTCCAGCACATGCTTCAGGGAAATCCTTCAGATTTTGTTTTGAACTCCATGCGAGTCGTTTTGTTACCATCGCCGCGCGTTTTGAATGATGCCTGGTTACATTATTGCACACTGAAAAATGTCATCTGGGCTCACAACAGCTGATTAGAAAACAACAATGGTGAGATTTCAATAAAATAATGAGTCAGTGGTGGTGTTCAGATGATGTACAGTATAAAATTGTTACAAAAAGGCATATGTGAATTACAAACAATTCAAATTCTACAATACAAATGTAACCCAACATTAGAAACTAGAATCCAGTGGTAGTTTTGCGGAGCAGGTTTTGCAACTTTCTAAGAGCTGTCACGTTTAGAAAAACTAGATTTTTTTGCTTTTTAAATGATCTCACAGATTCTATTAATCATTACAAATCAGAATATTTGACATCAGAATTGCAGTCTAATTTGTCATTGTCTTAGCAAAGAGACTAGACACTGTATACCAAAGTTTACCATATCAAAAAGTTAGAAGCTAAAAATATTTCCTTCCGATATTGTGTTGCAATTGTATCTGCAATGCTTTGCAGAAGCAATAAAAACAAATACTACGATACAGTTGAAACAACATATAAAGTGCAAAGAGAGGTTTTGATAAATGCACTGGGACTGACTATAGAAGTCACACAGGCAGTGTACAAATACTCTAAAAATGCCATTTCCCTTTACTCCTCACATTTCTCTTAGCTGGTTCTCAGTATTGTGTCTCAGCTGTCGTCCACGGTCGCATGAATGCATTTCTCACAGTATTTGGCCAAGGCCTTGTTCAACTCGTAACTCAAAAAGGTTGTAAAGCAAAAAGGTTAACTCTATACACTGCATATTGCCACGTGTAATGGCTCTAAACGCTCTCAGATGCGGGTAGCTCGCTTCCGCCGCTCGCGGAGGTACATTCATTTTCATTGTGGGATGAAAAACAACAAGAGATTATTATAAAGATAGCAGGGGCAACACGACTGCCACAATCACGTGAGGGTGTTTAGACATTTTCTACCTTTTTCCACGGTTAATTACTTAGTTTACTGAATTTATGAGAAGTGAGAATTTACTCTTTTCTTCGATTACATTAATTAAAAAAAAAAAAAAAAAGGCAAATACCTCATTTCCCCGGAATCAAAAGAAAGGTAGTAAACATTGAACATTTTCTATCTCAAAATACTGCCTAAACAAAATCAGTGCCAACTACAGCAACATTTGTAACATCGAAAATATCAATATAGTAAAAAAAAAAAAAAAAAAAAAATTACAAGAGAAGAAAAATTACAACAGTAATATATAACTCTCTTCATAGAAATCAAACCAGAGTATCTAACGAGAATATACTGGACAATGTAAACCTACCATTATCAAAGTTAGCAAATAGGATGATAACACAGAAAGCACATCAATCGTATTCCTCTCACAGAGAGCGCTCACATCGTCGTTTCTACAATGGTGTGGGTGGGCTTCATCAAGCCATTGTTCCCGTTGGGGTCCAGGGGCTGCGTCAGCTCGCTGCCCTTCACGTTGTACTCTTTGGGCCGAGAGCTCACGCCCGACTTCGCCGGGGCGGCCACCGCTTTGATCCTCTGGAGGGGAAGGAGGGGCAGACATGAGGTTCATTATAAACAGGAAACTGGAGCAACTCTCAACATCAGCGTGATACAAACCATGTTGACGCAGCGAGAGTATCTCTTGTGGTACCGCTCACAATATAAAGAACTCCCTGATTAGAAGAAGACTAAATATTGTTTCTATGATGGACTGTGTGGAGTTAAAGCAGCTGTTGTTTTTTTTAAAACCACAAAGAGGACATGGACTTCGTAGGTGTTTGCCAACCCTCTCGTCTCCTGGTCACATACAGTTCTCTACAGTCTCCCGTCTCAGCCTCTTCCTCGCACAGATCTGATGTTGGACTGGCTGAGCTTTCACATTCTGCAAGCAGTATGTTCATCTTGTGCTGCCGTTGTGCAGAATAGAACTGCACAATATAAAATGAAAGTGCCATATGTGAGCTAAATGCAAGCCCTTAGATAGAAGTCTCCCCAAAGCTCATAGGTGGTCGAGAAATATGCCTTGTGAGAAGATTAGCTTTACTCATGTATCATAAAGCTACAGCAACCCTTCAATTGGCACACCACAGGAGCAGAAGACAAAAGACCACCTTCCTTCCACAGATAGGTCATTTAATTTGTCGTTTTTGATTGCAAATAATGTACATTTATGTCATAAATGACTAATTCCTTGAGAATTTTAATTTTGTTTTCTATTAGAGCCTTCAACTATCACAATGTACAAGAAAACATCCAAGCTTATATTTGCAGTATTAATCATTTTGAATTAGATTTTTCAGATGGACACAAAGAGAAAGAATAAATTCAACTTGCAATTGATGACGGAAAAATACTGGAAAATGTTGTTTCAACTCTTCTCAAGAGCAGAGAAAATCTAATGCAAGTCTCCAACTTAAAATCTTGTTACCTGACCAAAAACATAAAGTTGAACTCCTTTAGCTGCTCAGCTGGAAAGACGATTGTGCTTCAGATGATTATGAGTTTAAACAAGATTTTGGTTTAAACTTGGAGTTTTTGGGTCTCAAGTTTCAGTTTCAACTATAAATGTTGTCATATGTAAAATGAAAACATTTTCTTATTCAGATGCTTTCCGGTATCGTCAGCTTTTTTCATGCCAAACCAAATCATGAAAGCTTGAGGGACTTTCTTCAAGGAAATGTGTGCTTTGTAAAGAAATCCTCATGCCAACTCACCTCGATCAGAGGTCCCTCGGACTGTAGAATCTTTATGACCATCACCATCGGGATGCAAATCATGGAGCAAAGGGCCAAACCCCAGCCCAGGCCGATGGCCCAGTCGGGGTACTTGTACACCTTGTTGTAGGTCAACGGCTTGTACTTCACGAGGGAGAAGATGAAGCAACCCTGTGAAACAACCACATGTTAGATGGGCTCACATGAGCTGGGAGACGTCAACAGTTTGCATGTGACTACAGGTAAAGCGCCGAGCGCTCACCATGCAGAGGACAGGAGTGATTATCGTCCAGCTCCACTTCATCCAGGGGTTTGGTCTGTACCCAATCATATCCTCGACTGCATCGTAGAAATTATCAACTCCTACAAAACACAAGGAGAAGTGAAGATGAAAGGAGAGGAAATGATCCTGTAAAGTGGACCTTGCCCGACATAACCTTTATACCAGTACAAATCAGCAGGTTTATGGGGCCATATCTGTGTTGTTACACATAAACCACAGCTTTCACTTCCAGTGGGCCATGTACTACTTAGATACACATATATATAGAATAAACAGTCTTGTTTTGTCTCCCGTCACTATTTTAGTAGGTCATCAGTGGTATTTATGGGCCAAGTATTGATTGCATCCACATGAAGTGTGCAGAGCCACACGTTTGTGACTGTGAAACTTTGTACAAGTTATCTTTACACTACTATGAACTCTATTTTTACTTATTTAAAATACCTGTATATGAACAGCAATCCAAAAATGTACAAATAAAATCCTCAACATTTTATCATGGCATTCCTCACTATCGTGAGGAATGCACTGCACGTTAAAAAAACAAAACAAAAACAGTCTTAAAAGGGCCACATCTGTACCGAAGTTCAATAAGACGTAGTAATACTGTAAATATGATTTAAACGCAAAGATTAGGACATAACTTTCCTATAAATCATTGGGTTTAATATCAGTATTCCAAGTCCCTTTTTGAAGCGCTCAGAAGACCTGTTGCATTGTAAGCTAATGTGTATGACGAAGGAATGGCTAAAATGTCCATGACAACTGGAAACAAGATCAAAAACTGAATCTACAATTATGCAAAACTGAGAAAAGCATCAGGAAGAAAAAGTCAAAACATGCTTTTCATTTTTATTTTCAAGCAAAATGGCTGAACATTATTGGGCATCTGGCTTTAGGTTGTAAGGATTTGCAGCTTCTCTGTAGTCTTTCATTCTAAAATCTGAACACATAACTTAAATGCTTCTAGCAGACCAAACCTGAAACTCCCATAATGATGGCTCAGTAGGTTAGTATCAAGTCATTTAAACATAAATGAGATTTCAGACAAAAGAGAAATCACTTTATGGATTCAGGGCTTCCAACTACAGTACAGTTAGTTTTTGGCTCCTTGAGATGTTCCAACCGTCAGGCTTGAAATCACCGATTCAAGAAACAGGATCTTTATTGTCCAGTAAGAAAATTACAGTGTGAAGAAGGTCTGTGTGATTTAAACATATTGGCATCCACAGAGACGATATAAAGTCGCTTTAAGGGATTTTTTTTTTTTTTTTTTAAAACCTGGTTTTATTCTTTAACAATGGGGGGGAATAAAATCCGGTGGGAGTCACCTCTGGTTGGCCAATCACAACCGAGTGGTGACTAACTCCATCGTCACCTCCCCGCAACCTTAACACACCCCTGCAGTTAAACTTATTTATTACCGAGGTGTTCAAAAAACACCACAAGGGCACCTTTGTGCGCAACCACTGAGATGACTTGGGCCTTTACACCCAATTCTTCTGGATCATTACTTTGAAAAGTGATACACAACCACAGAAAGCCAGCACACACACACACACACACACGAATCCTTGCCACTTACCATAAACCCAGGCTACAGCGATGCATTCGAAGAATGCAACCCACAAAAGGCACACACCACTGGCTGCATAGTAGTCGAAGAGTTGAAACACATACATGCCACCCTGGAAAATGAAGAGACATAAAGCTTCATTAATTATCCCTTTGATGTGTGTGGCGGGAAGGAAAGCGGCAGAGATAGAAGAAGGGATTAGCGCATGGTGGGAGGGGGATTCTGAGCGCAGGACACAAGAATGCTGGCATCCGACCAAGAAAGGCAAAGTTCAACAGGTGCTAAGACGTCACGGCTCACTGCTTAATGGAAAATGGCATTCCAAACCGTCCAATCACACGCGCAAAATGCGAGCGCTGATCGTTTTGGGAGGCCATATTTGGTTGCAACAATACAGCAGTGGACAGACGTGTGGGAAAAGGTGTGGCGTTATCTCCGCCGTTGAGCCAAACGTACAGAGTCTCTCTTCCCTTTTCGAAACACGACGAGCAGCAGATGTTTGATGGAGTAACTGTGGGACTTACGTGGGTCACCATGGCGAGTCCCAGGAGATAGCTCATGAAACACATCACGGCGATGAAGATCTCTCGCCGGTAACCTTTCCTGAGAACTTCTGGGTACAGATCCACAATAGAGGTGATCTGTCCTTCCACTTCAACAAACTGTGAGGACAAAAACAACTATTAAGTTCTCAGAAAGAGACATTGGTGTTTTTTCTTTTTTTTGTCCTCTGAGTGCAAGCAAGCAGCTCTTGTTCTGCTTCTACAAACCAGTGATTAGAGAATAAGAGCCGTCTTTGTTGGGCTGTAATGAGAATTTAAACAAGGCTTCTCTCTGCAACACTGGCTTGTTGCTACCAAGACACAACAGAAACAAAACAACAGTGAATTACTGTCCCTCACCCCATGTCTGTAGCTCCCTCCCTCCCGTCTCCCTCTTTTTTTTTTCCCCCCTTCATACCACAAAATGTCACCGCAAAATCATATGAAACTGCTTCTATTCAGCAAATTACAGTGTCTTCATGTCCCAAGAACATGCTTCTTTGTTGAGCAATGGCAAACAAAAACCCCTTACATAACAGTGGCATGTATGTGTGAGCGACATTGACAATATAAAGCATTCAGGACCAACGATCTGCAGGAGATTTACGGTCGGAAAAAAAATAAAGGCTCCCACACAGGCACCATTTCTCTCATGGAAATAGCTCCACTCGCATGAGAATTTACATGCACTCAAATTTAGAGCATCGGACTGATCTCGCACTTGGCTGAGAAGAGTAGCCGGCCATGTGCACGACTGAGTTAGCACAGGAGTAGAATTACACTTGGAGGCAGGAAATGTGATCCAGCCGGAGAATCCCTTGGTGGACACTTGTGTTTTGTCTACTTGGATTATCTCATCTTAATCAAAGCTCTGCCTCATATCAAAGCTGTATGGGTTGCATGCATGCCATCATAATGACTTTTACTAACTTAATGCTGGAAAACGACCCACCATCTTAAGTTTTGGCACCGGAGGGCAGTTAAAGGAGCTATAATCCTCACACACTGCAGCCAAGGGCAGTAGTAAAATGCCTTTTGTGGGAGCAGATCGCTTTTCTTGTCTGCCAGTTATCTGATATCTTGGAGATGGCAGCTATGGATCAGAGGGACACTCAATGTGTTTTACACGTTAAGGCTGGCAGAAGCCAACAAACTCAAGGGACCTCTGAGGGGCGTGTCTAAGGTAATGGACGCTGCAAGTAGCTGGAGACCACCGTGACGACACACCCACCTGGCTGTCGAGCCCCAGGAGCAGCAGCATGATGAAGAAGAGGATGGCCCACAGGGTTGGCATCGGCATCATGGACACCGCTTTAGGGTAGGCGATGAAGGCCAAGCCGGGACCTGGAAGGAGAACAGAGAGGGGACGGGGAGAGGGGACAGAAGATAGATTTAATATTTCTAGCAAACTTCACTTTTGGACGTCACACTGAAATGGGATGGGAAAGGCTGAGCTAGAAAGACTGAGCAGGAAATAAACTCCAGTGTGGCCAGCAGAGGAGAACCAGGATAAATAGTGTTTTCTTCAGTGGCCATAAGTTTTGATCAGTCGTAGGAAAATAAAAGTCCTCTTTAGAGGGCTTTTTCATGCAATAGGTCTCCTGTATGTTTACTTACAGGACAAACCACAACTGCACGTCATACAAAAAAATGCAGAATGTTCTTTAAGTTCACAAAATAAATTCAGCAACACATAACATTTATGGGATCTGTCTATACCATCTCTAATGCATAGATAGCTTATTTCACATTATCTTGAATTGTTCATTCTGCACATAACGTTTCTATGTAGATTGTCTCCTGCACTTTGGGGTTCACACTATCCACCTACAACACAGCAGAGTGTAATCTAAACAGCACATAGTTTTGGAGATTTTATACAGAGCCATGAACCACTTCAACAGGATCTCATAAAAGCATCAGACAGTCAGAAATCAATCCAGCAGCTCAACAGCTTCTACAAACTGAAATAATAGGCTTTCATTTAAATCAGTTTGATTCCATTTTCATAGGCATGTACAATCGAACTTGCCGTTACAGCTTTACTCCGTTAATCATTAGACTAGTTTGAGCTCATGTGATGAAATTCAGCATAGCAACAGTTTAATTTGAAGTGAACACAGCGAGCATGCTAAAAAAAAAAAAAAAAAAGACATGTCATTTTAAAGTCCACAAAGACAAAAGAAGAGAGAACCAGGACCGGTGGCGTCCGCCTCGGGGGATCCGCATGTGGTTAACCGAACTGGTCACAAATATCTCCTCAGGGTGCCAGTGCACATACAGTAATGTACAAACAGTACGGTGCCAATCCGCTGAGCAACGTGCCTCTGTCAGGAACACGGGGAGAGCTACTAAAGGAAATGAAGCGGTTGATTGTGGGACATGTGGACATCTGGTGCCATTGAACACCTGTAGTAATGATGATGGCTCAGTGCAGGAACTCCAGTTATCTCCAGTTCATTATGCAGCTGAAAGCAAACAGCACTTGACCAATGCGATGTGACCTGTCCTCAGAAATCGTGGAACATGTATCACACTGAACAATTCAGCCCTTCTGCTTTTACTCAAGGAGTGTGCAATTGCCGATACTACAGCGTTTGTGTCAAATATGCCAATTGCCTTTTTTTGAATTTTTTTTTTTTTTTAATCTTTCTTTTTTTTTGACAGCAGCGCCCACCATCACTGCCGCCATCACCTTGGACCCTCGTACCTGACTCTGCCACATCGGCAATGTCCACCCCTTGTTCTTGTGCCATGAAGCCCAGGACGGAAAATATTGCGAAGCCAGACACAAAACTGGTACCGCTGTTGAGGCCTCCCAGCAGCAAACAGTCCCTATGTCACACATATGTCATGGAGGTTGTTAATGAACACAAGTGGAACCGAAGTTCCCATTTTCTTTTCTTTTTTTTACGCAACCGTCTCTGACACGAGTTGCTGTCACTACTACAGTCCTGCTGTCCTCCCCCCCGCCAGAAACACCACTCACCTGTAGCAGTTGTACTTGTATTTGTTGTAGCTCCCCAGCGACGTCATGGCTCCCAGACAGATGGCGTAGGAGAAGAAGATCTGGGTCCCTGCATCGATCCACACCTAAGGAGCGAACCAATTATCAGATTGGGGGGGGAAAGTTTGTATTGGAATATGTCATATAGCTAACAAATGGATTTCACCTGTATAGATTTTAATGTCAAGAGCTGTAAAAAGAAATTGCCAGACTTTAAATATAACTGGGCTAAATTAGCATCTACATTTTGGGTCCAATGTATTACTTGTGACTACATTTTATAGATGTTAACGCTTCTAAAAAAAAAAAAACCCAACTGTCAACTGAGCCAGAATAACATTTAACAGAATAAAAATGTCCTAAATGTACCCAATGCCCGAGATTGAACCTAAAGCGGAGCGCGTCATTCCTACCAGAAAGTTACTCAACATACTGTTGTAGTCTGTCCATAACTTCAAATGATTTATTTTACATTTCTATTGCTTGCATTTACTGATATGCCTGTGCTTTTATATTTTTGTGAAGCTCTTTGAATGGTCAAATCCTGTTGTATCTAAATGTGCTACAAAAGTTATTCATCAGTCGGTTCAAACCATCTTCAGGACTCTGTAACAACAGTGCGAGGAGTCATCATACTCCCCTGAGCTACTTCCTGTCATTTCATTTAAAATTCAGAGTTGTAAGAGGTGATGTGGTTGTGCCATTGAAAAGTAAATCACACGAGTGATGACGAGAGGTGATGCAGGCAGGGATAGGACGTGCTATGGGATCGTACCTCCGGGTCTTGTAAGCGGGTCACATTTGGGTAAAGGTAAAATTTGATTCCTTGAGCCGCTCCGGGCAGGGTCACGCCACGCACCAGCAGTACAATTAGCATCACAAATGGAAAAGTGGCTGTTATGTACACCACCTGCAGAGGAAAACAGGGTAAAAACACATGGATCAACAAACATGTGACTGGTTAGAAATGCAGGGATAAACAGTGTGTTCTATTCAGATTCTCATATCTGAGTCACATTTATCTAAATGTAGAACAAAAGAGGCACTGTGTGTACAATGTGATTATTTTTCTCTGCGTTAAAATCTTTTCACAGAAAAGTCTAGAGAATATGTTGACTGCACATTAGACCAGATAAACACTCGTCACATCATGTCCTCTTCTGGTTAAAGATTAAACACTTTTAAGGCCGATTTGTTGCCATTATAAGCTTAACAAATAAATAGAAACATCAAATGAAAATGTGGTTCTTTTTTCTGTATCAACTCTGTTCTGCTAACAGAAACAAAGCTGTGGCAGTAAAATGTTTACAGCCAATAGACTTCAATGATAAAGTGGTGACTTGTGTCTTAAACTCGACCGTATTTATGGGCTATGTGGATAAAACGTGAAAGACCAGGCAGCACAATAAGGACAGGAAGTGTCTACGCCTCTGCACTCACTTTCCCGGTGGACTTGACTCCCTTCCAGATACAGAAGAAGCAGATAACCCATACTGCCAGGAGACAGAGGGCTAAGTCCCACTTCAGGGGCCCGATGTCCTCAATTCCAGAGGAGATGCTCAGGACGTTGCGTCTGTGAAGAAACAAGTGCACGTGACAGGTTAACAACAGTTTATGGTGCTGGAAAAGGAGCTTATAGTAAATAATGTGAGTCATGTGAGCACATCGACAGGATGTCCATTAAAAGCACAATTAAATACATCATAAACAATCATGATTGGGTCTTTCGCCACTATTCTGCAGCTGTTTATTAAAGTGTGAATACTTTGAAAACTTCTCGCTCTGTTACCATTTAATTTGATCAGATTCACAGATCCTACCATTCAAATGAGCATAAGAATAAAAGATTTTTCTGGGTTTTAGATGAGTTTCATAACCAGATTTAAACTTTGAACTGCAATGTTGACATTGAAAGTGCAGAACAAATAAAAGTCTATAATACAGAGTTGGAGAACTGGGACTGGAAAAAAACATAAACTTTACCTTTTATAAGAATTGTGCTTGTTCAAACACATTTACGCAATTGACAAAGAGGATACTCTGGCATAGTCAGAAAGAAGAATTTGGGCATGCTGCCAGCAGATACTCACTCCCAGAACTCTGTGACGGGGGAGGTAAAGTTGGTAACGTTGGCTGCCAGCCAGAGGGTCTTGTTCTTGCGGACTGTGTCCTCTATACAGTGCTCGGTGTTCCACGGCTGCTTGCATTTTGCCCAGGGGAGCTCTGGCTGAAAGCACTGAAACAGGTAGTAGAGTCCCCAGGCCAAGATCACGATGTAGTAGATGTTCAACAAGGATACGATCACAATAGAAGCATAACCGATACCTGCAGACAAAACCAGAGAGGGGGCAGACTTCAGGATCAGGTCAAAAATATCAGCACGGTTTCCTTTAATGTCGGAGGTGATTTCGGAGCTCAGGTGACACAATGGCATTCACAAACTGAACACGCTGTATTTTTTGGGCGCGAGAGAACAACAACAAAAAAACACTTTCTTGTAGTCTGTGACATTTTCCATGAGGCAATGCTGAAAGCCATCAGAGAGTAAGAGGCAGCCTTCCTGGGAATGCTCACCATGAACACTCCGTTCATATGGCAAACTAACTACCAGTCGCCTCTTTTAAATCTGCAGACACAAAAGCAGCCGCCTTTGGCCCCTTGACGACTATATTTCCAGTATTCAATGTCCGTCTGGCTCCATTAGTGGTGTCCAACAGAAATGTAGAAGCCTACTAAATAATCCACATTGTTAGCCAGCTGGCAGCTTGATTACTCGACCTCTCGGCTGTTTGATGCCGTCTTTGGTGGCCAGAAACACCTCTGAAAAGCACATTGTAGGTGAACAAAAGCAGGAAATTCAAACAATGACTTGAAAAGCTCGGCAGATCTCTTTAGACTACAGAGATGAATAATGACTCTGGGTTTATTACTACAAGCAGCCACAAAAATAAAAAATTGTGATCCATGGGAAAGAATGATTATTTCCACTTTAACAGCTGCTTAAGCTGAATTTTCTTGCAGTTTTATTTAAGTTGGGTGGCACCTACATATGTACTGAAGTACATTTCTGACCACACCCTATCACTGGGTGAGACCGAGATGGGATCAGACGTAAACATGACGCCTTTCTTTAAACCTTAAAAGTAAGCTGGCTTGAAAATGGGAGGAAATGTCCTAAGCTTGACTCGCCTATCTACTGTTATAATGTCCTTAGTGTTGTTAAGCTATTTTTAGATGACTTTGCCACGAACCTGGACTCAGAAATCCCTGGTACTCTTCCACTGCTTGGGGATATTTTTAAAAGTCATCATCTCTATTGCCCCCACCTCCTCATTCCCACATTCCGATTGCAAAGTGATAGACCAGTCAATGCGGTGACAGCTGTGTACATGCAAACACTACCAGGAGCTGCTGAAGTGTGCATTAAGTTATGGAATTACCCAGTCACAAAAAGGAGGTGTGAAGGTGCGGGGAGACAATGGTGCCATATGTGACCGGTAAGTTGTGGACTTTCTCTCCGCTGGGCCAGACGCCGCAGCAGATGGACAGACAGCAACATCAGCGTTCTTCGAACGGCGAGCAGGATCTGCAGCTGCTCGGGATTGGTTGCCATGCAGTTTCCTACCTTTTCATGTGACGCCCCCCCCCCGCTCTAATTTGAACATGAGTAAGGCCGCCACAACAGCTGCCAAGGGTGTGGTGCTTCGACTTGTCTACAGCTGTCAAGCCAATGTAAAGTTTCACATGCAAGAGCAGTGAGAAGGCCAAGTGTGTCTTTGGAATCTCAGAGGCTTGTGGGGAAAAGAAACTTGTGAGGGAATGCGAGTGTGGCAACACTGTCACACAAGACAAACAGTATATATAATCTCTCATAAACTCAAACAAAACACATTGTGCGTGTGTGTGAACGCCGGTTGCCATTTGACACCTTTATATGCCAGGCAACGCAATGTTTTTATTCTATAGTCCGTTTCTATGGCAACTACATAAGTCATTCATTCACACATGCACCAAATCTGCGACGTCAACATGAATCTGAGGACTCAGGAAGTTACGAGTTGGGAAAGTCCCATTTTTAAATTGGGAGTATTCACATGACAAGAAGAAAGAGTCAACAATATTTGCCACGAAGGCATCTGCATGAAAAATGACAAACAACGTTGTCATCACACATATTATCTGACATGCAGGCGTGATGATGCTTGGAAGGTCGATACTATTTCTGCACTTCACAGCTACATATTTAGAACTACTGTCGTTTGCTTGCAGCCAGAAAACTATGTAGACTTGGTTAAGGAAGTTTAGCTATTTTCATTTCAACAAAAATAAGGTAGGCTTAATACAAATTACAGTAATATTTTAGATTATGTAGATGCACAAATGCTGCATTGATGAGTCATCTCAAAAACTCCTCCATCCCAGTGGGTAAAATAAATAAATTTAGTTATTTTCCATTCTTAGATGTCTGATATTTCCACGTTTACTGGTGAAGATACCATTAAGAATAACTCTGTATTTTTCTGTCTACTTTCATGTGTATCCTGTAGGTCAGGATTCACATAAAAGTAAACAGATGTTTTTCTTGGAGGGCTGACGAGTTACCTCCCAACAACCAGTGGACCCCCTGCTGTCATTGCTTAAGCATTACAGTGAAAGCAAACAGACCAATTTTCAATGAATTAAAAAAAAAGCCCCTTCCAATATCTGGTATCGTGTTATAATTTTCTTTGACTGGTGTGAATAGAATTTGGACACGCTCAAAGCCTCAGCCTCGCTGTGATCTATGCCACTCTCGGCACATGTGTGAATATTCACCCTAAGCGGTTGTCTGATGTGGATAACACAACACAAGGTGGGTCAAGGAGGGAGATATGTTTACAATGGGATATTGGAAAAGAGAACTTAATGTGCAAATAAAAAAATACTGGGGCAAAAATCCTACTCTGACAAATGGGGCTTTTTCACCGTGTTGAATATTAAATGACCCTGTCAGATATGTTTAATGCTGTGATGTAGAGCTCCTGTTTGTGTTTCTGTTGGAGAAGAGGTCTGTGTTTGGACTGACCAGTGAAGATGGGGCACAGTTTGCCCCAGCAGGTGATCCCTCCTTCAGACGTGTACTGGCCCAGTGCCACTTCCAGGAAAAACACAGGCAGGCCACCCCCGAACAGGAAGATAGTGTAAGGGATGAGAAACGCCCCTGGGGGAAAAAAAAAAACAAAGCACACAAGCCTCGGTTCAGATTGGGAATGATCTTTCCTCCAGCCGTCATGTTTGAGGCGTAACATGGTAAAGATTGAAGGGACTTCTACTTACCGCCACCATTTTTATAGCAAAGATAAGGGAATCTCCAGACATTTCCTAATCCGACAAAGCCTCCCGCAACGGACAGGACAAAGTCGAGCTTGCTGGCCCACTTCTCCCTCTGAGGAGCCTTGCCTTCGGCCTCGTCCTCGGGCCGTGTGCCTGGGCTCTTCCCAGGTGAAGGTTTCAGGGTGTCCTTATGAAAGTCCTTCAGGCATTGGAGCTTCTCTTTTTGTGCCATGCTGCGGATGCGAAAAAGACAGGACGACGCATTAAAATGGAGGGCCAGACAACAGCGATATGGATGACGCTCGCGAGATAGAGAAGGAGCATTAGGGAGATAAAGCCGGCTCCTGATTCTGTTACAGTTTGCTGTGTGCGCACATGATATACAGAACAACACTCGGTAATCTCACTAATCTGAGCAACTGATGCATGGAGGTCATTCACACTGGGGAGGTATTTGGTGAGCCGTTTCGACTTGAACAAGTGATTTTGAAAGTGAAAACAATAGCGTGGTTATCTTGCAATCGTATCCTGCAATGAAGTCCGGCCCAATTTCACCACATTTATGAGGCAATAACATACATCGGTGCTCCAGGGTGCAAAACAGAAGTTAATGGAGCTCCTCCACCCTGAAAAACACCCAAAGAGTTTTCTTAATCTGCGTAAATAATCCAACCTCAGTATCCGCAGGAAAACTGAAAAATAGTGGTCATCTGGTGTCACATTCCAAACCTGTACAATTAAAAAGAGGAAGTAGAACACAGCCCTTTTTTTTTTTTAAGCTTTCTTCTGAGTGGATCTTCTGCTCAGAGGGAGGCACATTGTCACGAAAGGAAAAGGAAGGGATGGTGAAGAACGATATAAGTCTTTAGAGACCTCACCTGATCCTAGAGAACCTTTCTTTGCCCCCCCTTTAGCTCCCTCTTGTGCCACTGTATCAGCACCCAGTCAGCACGACATGATCCAAATTTAGAGAGGGCGATATGCTTCTGGTTTTCCGAAGCGCCGGCTCTTCTCAGGAAGCCCCAACAGCTTAAGTTTGCTTGAGTGTTTACAATGTAAAGCGCCTTTCCAAGAAAGACAGGATTTGTTATTACTGACTGAGATATCCCATTTCTCTGCATGAGGCAAAGGGCAGAAAACTAAAACGGGACAGAAATAACCGATTGCGACCCACAAAAGATTCGTTTTGAGGCATGACGTAAAGAAAAAGGAGGAGGAAAGTTAATTATAATATATTGGATTAGTTCTAATGCAAGTGAGAAAGACTTCCTCTTTTTTCAGGTTTGGTTTAAAATGGAGAAGAACAAGATAAAGTACTTCCTCGTAACTTTGGATTTTTTTTCTTCTTTTTTTTTCTTTTGTACAATGTGTCCTTTCGTCAATGATGTGAAGTGAAACAATTGTAAATGGTTGCACGAAGAACCAAAGTCACGTTGACTGTAAGTGAAAGCTTCTGACTCAGAGCATAAAAACGATGAGAAGCTCTCAGGAACGAAAACGTTAACTAAAAGAGGACTCCTGATAACTCTCGCGTTCCTGCAGGGAACTCTGTGTCTTCTCACTTCGTTAGCACTGCACGCACACTGCGACCCATCATTTTCTAGGATTTCTGTCTTCCTGTTATGCATGACAAGTCAACTTGAACCGCTTTCCATTCTCAAACCTCCTTACATAACTGGATCAGGTCTTGCCCACTGCCGTCTCTCATCCTGTTTCCTCTCTCTTTTATCCCTTTCCCCACTCTCTTGCCTCCGTTCTGCCCTGCGTCTGTTCTCACCTGCCTTGCACGGGGGTCAAAAAGCTCTCCGGCCCACAGAGAAGAATTAAAAAAAGATTAAACCCAGACATTCTTCACAAAGGAACTCCTTTACTGTATAAACTAAAACGGAAAACATGAGACGTTATTTTCCTTTTTCCTATGTAAATCTAAAACTATAAAAAGGTCATCTTCAGTTCTGTCACATTAACATATAAATAAATCTTTAAAAAAAAAAACATCTTATTTGACTATTTTTTAAACTCCTGTATAAACAAAAAACACAAATAAACAGACAAGAACATGAAAAAAAACCAAAGTCTCCTTTTCCGGGAAAGCAAATGAGAAAACTTACATTTCCTTCATGGCTGCGGCTATGTATAGTGTCCCTCTCTCTCAGCTGTCACCATTCCTCTGTACTGAATGCCTTTATGCCGACACGGGTAAGAAGAAGTGGAGCTGACAGCATGGCCCGCCCCTTGGCTAAAGACAATTAAATCCAAAGTGGAGATTGGACGCAGCCTCGCTGTGACACACAACTCAGGTACCAACATGGAAGACTGTAAATTTCCACTTACCACTACTGCCTGCCCACAAACATACACACGGCCAAGTGGGAGGGGGGTGCATGTGAGTGTGTGAGACAATGCACACACTCATGCTTCTTATTCATGCTGAAGGCACGGAGGACCATTTCCGAAGAAAAAGGCTGAGCTAGTTCTTTATTGGAAGTTTGCCCTAAAATATATGCTGTTGAAACGTGGATTGAATTCCCTATTTGTGGGTTTGGCGTGATGTTGTTACACAGTCAAACAGTATCCAGACATTTCATATTGACACTTTTCTCACAGCATCGCATCGCCACCACACTTCCAAGCATCTTGAAAACTATTTCTATTTAAGAGTACGCTGCGATCGCTTTTTGTAAGTGGAACTCTTGAATTGCTGTACTGCTCATGACAACCAGTTTGTTATCTGGGAAATGTAAACTGCAACAGTATCAGCTCATAACAATGCCATATAGGGTAATGTGTCTCCTCGCCTTGTCCATGTCCTGCTCGGAGGCTGCTGGCTGCTCAGAGAGCTCACTGTAACTGGACAAAGGCTGTAACACAACAGTTAATTAAAAACTCACAAGAGTCCTCTGCTGTATTTGCACTGTTAGACGGGGTAGGGTGGAGGGTAACGAAAAAGCTGATGACAAACTGTCGTTTAAACACTGCACGTAGTAGCGCACACACACACACACACACACTCTCACCTTTGACACCTCTTAGTATTGCACAGTCACATAGTCCATCGTATTTTGGTCAATCAGAAGCATGCTCTGCATACTATTTTGGTTATGTGACCTTTGACAAACGCCATTGTGTAATCTTTTGAACAACACACAGCAGAGCAGGATTTGTATTTTGATGGGTAGACGCATGCAAATGTTGGATAAGATGCAAACAAAGACTTTGCTTATTTTTGCATGATCCGAAAAGGTCACACAAATGTGCAAAATTTAACCTTTCACCTTTATAACAATGTATTTTTCTCCTGCTTGTAGCATCTCTCTCAAGTATTTTTGTGGGGAAACAGTTCGAGGAATTAAGGTGTAATAGAAATTCTGGTTGTTAATTATATTACAGCACATGATTTCTATATTAGATCAGCTAGAAAATGTTTCTAATTATTTTTTATGCAAGTGATCCAATTTCACACTAATTCACAAAACTGTTTCCTGTCAGTGTCAGGACAAATGTGTTATTTTCCTGTGGGGGAAGTCATTCTCAGAGCCCGAAGCACCTCCCCAGTTGTAGAGCTTTATTTTTTCCTCCTTTTTCTTGTTATTACCTGCAGCTAAATGAGGTGCAACGACCCCTGAGGTTTTATCTGTTGAGAGGGCGGATTGGGGTTATTAAAGGGCACGTGTCAGTCAATCATACACTGGACCAGGCGATGACAGAACAAGTAGGTTAAGTATGTGTCTGTAAGCATAAGATATAAGCTAGTAAACACCTTAGTTCATCAGACCTACTTGCGCAGGGTCCTATAAGACTCTCAGTCATTCAGAATGAAGCTGCACCTACGACACGCACACATATCACATGACATCGTAAAGTCCGGGCGTACCTGAACGCATCACAGCAACCTCCAAGAAAGACCTTCTCTTATAAAACACTCAGATCCAGACTCATCTGCCCCTTTAACATTAAAACCAGTGGAGAAAAGTCCAGGACGGGCTTTCAAACACAGCGGGATTCTCTTTAACAGCATCGTGGGGGAAAGGACACAGCATCATGCCAAAAGAACAATGAAATAAATGTTGATATCAGTGAGGAAACAACCAGCATGTCTTTTAACACACCATTTAAAAGAAGAAGAAAAAGCTTCACAACACAGCTCGACAATATTTGCATCCCACCTTTTTTTTTTCTTTTTTTTTTTGTATTAAAACACAAGCTCATTTATTGTGTGATTAATTATAAGATCCGTGGTTACCTGTCCTCGTGCTGTCCCTGGGGGTGTTACGGTCAAAGCGGTGCTCTACTACAGTTTATTCCCTTTACGTGGGACCATTGTTTGCATGAGCCTCTGGTGCGCCTTTCATATCAGTTTGAGTGGAAAATCACCAGCTTCTCCATGCAACAATTTCTTAAAGCGACAGTTCCCTGCCTCCACCCCCACCCCCACCCCCACCCCAACCCCCCCTCCCCCACGGGCACATTTCAGGGCAGTCCAAGCACGAAACACACAAGATAAGGACTTCTGCAGCAACATTTCCCTCCGCAATGGTAAGAAGGAAAAATGCATTTGGGGTCTGAGCAAGGGAGCACGTGGAATGGACCCTTTCAAATGCATAATACTTTAAATAGAGCAGATTTTTACACTCAAATCTAAAACGACTCAAAAATATCAGATACTATTCAAACATGTTAGATTGCATTGCCAGTCACTGGATTCAATGTACCTGCACTACAAAGAGAATCAACTCAATGGACATTTTTAGACAAGCTATACATTCATTAAAACAAACAAACAATGCTAAACAAACATATATGCTTGGTACCCATAGTGAGGAAAATACACTGTGAGTCTAGGCTTGAGTACAGAGTTTCCATGTTCTCCCTGTGCATGTGTGCGCTTTCTCTGGTTTCCTTCCACATTCCCAAATAATACATTAGAAGTTAATTAACTATTTACAAATGTGAATTTGTGTGTGTCTGTCCCTCTGTGTTTGCTTCGTGAATGCCTGGTGACCTTTGTCACTGGGCGTGAGCAGAACTATCCTGCAGCTCAGTGTGACAAAGACCAAGGAACCGGTCTTGGCCCTGAGGAGGAACAGGGTGTCCATGTCCCTCGTTTCCATCCAGAGGGGCAGGGTGGACATTGTGGAGCAGTGCAATTATCTGAGGGTGTACATTGACCACAAACTATCTACATGAAGGGTCAAAGCGTCTCTACTTTTTGAGGTTCTCCAACATCTGCCGCATTATGCTGAAGGCGTTCTGTGAATCTGTCGTCGATGCTGTTGCGTGCTGGGGCAGCAGGCTGAGGGTGGACAACACCAACAGGCTCAACACACTCATTAGAAAGCCCAGTGATGGAGTCAGTCCCGGTGGTCTCTGAGAGGAGGAGCCGGTCCAATCTGAGGTCCATCCTGACTCTCGCCCCTCCATGATGTCCTGGTCAACAACAGCAGCTCCTTCAGCAACAGACTGATCTCACCAAAGTGCACAACAGAGCGCCGCCGGAGAGTCTTGATTCCTGTGGCCATTAGACCCTATAATAATGTTTGTTGTGTTTTCTGTTAATTTGATCCAAATTGCTATACTAGTGACTGTTTAGCCCTGTACATGTTGATAATTAATATTAATTGTTTAATGAATATGCAGTTATATTGATAGTTTAACTGTAGTTTAACTATTTATTGTGTACATTCTTTTGGTGTGGATCAACGCTACTAAGAATTTCCTCCTGGGATGAATAAAGTATTTCTATTCTATTCTATTCTATTCTATTCTAGGTTGTTCTCCCAGGCTGTACCTCCAGGTTGAATGCTGCCTTCACTCACTGTCAGCTGGGATCAGCTTCTATTCTTCATGAAACTCAGTTGGTAAAATAAATGACTCATTGGCTCTAACAATGCAGATTAAAAGATTTGCCTAAGAATTCAAATTATACACACTGTGAACGGCTACTCAACAGAATACACCATGTGTATTCAATATTTGACTTGAAAAAATACACATGAACGCTCAAGTACATAAATTCTCCATATTTATAGAAATGTATTTGTACTTACATTTAAACCCCTGAAATATGAGGTGATGGTGAATTATGAGTTTAATTTGTTGAAATTCGATGGCGCAGTTCTGATGTGCGTGGTCCCCAGAGGATGATATACACATGCTCTTATCTCTGGCACCACCTGGAGATATATCTTTTTTTATATTCGATGTTTTAATTGCACTTAAAATTTGGTGCACATGTTCATGTTCTCTGCGAGACGAACAAGCCGATTCACATGCAGACATTTCAACATGTGATGGCTGGGAAAGCATGGCTCTCCCTAATGACATTAACGACGGCTCTGTTCCACTGAGGTATCTCAGTAAGCCATGGCATTGTGCCATTAATACTATGCCGTGGAGCTAGTAACCCTGTAGAAATCCCATTTTCATCAAAGGTAGTACTTGTTTTTACCCTGCAGTATCAATTCTGGAACAAATGTTCATCATGATGAATCTTTTGACGATCTCATCAACACTTCTCCACCAATCCATCGTCAAACATTTCTTTTGATGCTCGTTAATATAGTCATCATGCTGACATGTTGAACTAAGATGGTAAACGTCCCATGATAACATGTTCGCATCCAGCAGGATAGTTGGTGGTCATACACACATATAAGAATCAAAAATATATCAATGCACTTTAAATAAAGCAATATTTTCGCATATCTTATCTGAATATGAAATATCTATCGATTTAATATTTTATTTCAAATTGTACCCATTCATTAATTCTTCTCTTTAATTATTGCTTCTTCCAGACCGGGGTCACAGGAGCTGGAGCTCATCCACGCAGACATCGGGTGAAAGACGGGTGATCATGATTGTAATCACAAATCGAGAGACGATCACACACACACACACACACTCACACACACACACACACACACACACACACACACACACACACACACACACACACACACATACACACACACACACACACACCTTCACACCACCAACCAAGTTAAAGTCATCAGAAAACCCAACAAGCATGGCTTTGGTGTCACAAAGGACCCCAACTGCGCTGGGAAGAAGCTGGAGTTTACAGAGAAAATCCACACAAGGTACAAGGAGATTTGAACCCGGTCACTTTTGCTGTGAGGTGACAATGTTTACCACTACTCCGGTGTGTCGTCCTAAATTCTATTACAACAGAAGTAGCTGTTTTATAACCAAGCCATGTGTTTGTGTGTCACACATTGTCATTTATTGCATCAGTTTGTATTACTATTATGACACTTTGTCTATATTGTATAACTATTATTGCTTTTAAGTGTCCGATTGATCCCTCTGATGTTTGTTTGTTTTTCATTGTCAGTCGCACCCTGAAAAATCAGCATGAACTGTTACCAATGAGACAGTTTGTTTCCAAAAGAGGAAGCAAAACCGCGCTGACTCATACTGAGTTTCTAATGTCAAAACTGTTTTTCTTTCTCATAGAGTTCCCATCATTGTGAAGAAATTAATGACATAAAAATATTATAATGTATATATTTTTTTTAATGCTGCTTCTTCCTAGATGGCTTCTGCTGTCCTTGCATGTTTCCCCATTAGTCTCAGGAGTCACATTTCATGTCAATCTTTCAAAGCAAAGTTTGTTTCAAAGCAGCCCACTCCCGGGTGCAGTTTCGTCCTGCAGAGAAGAAAAGCTCTGTCAGCAGGACACAAACGCCTTCTGATGCCGGAGGGCGAAATGGTGTGGAAACAGGAAAGAGACCGGTGGGGGGAGAAGCAAGTTTGGGAGCTCAGTGTTTGTAACTGTGACAAAAACCAATCCTGAATCTAAAGCAGTTGACCTCACACCACGGAGAAGGTTTATCAAGTTGCAACTGGTGCAATATAGTAAAAAGTCAAAACGGTACAATGTGTCTGTCCCTCTTTATTTGCCCTGTGATGGACTGACTGCCTATCTTTTGTCCTTCATAAAGTCACATTTGCTCCAGCTCACAATAAACATAATAGGTTGGATAAAGTCACTTTATCCGCTAACAATGTCTTGTTTTCTAATCTGATCAGTTTGACAAATTATTGCACTTTTCGGATCAGATGTGACGCTGTCAGTAATATTTCCTGACACCTCCGGGCCGGATAACGTCCACACGTTCTTTTTTTCAACACTGGATGCCCTTCCTGACGTAACCCTGAGCAGTTGGGATTTAGTGTTTAAACATCGGCACGGGAACTCAAACCAGTAAACTAATAATCAGGGATATTTTACATGTAGATAAGGACATTTTTGAGGCTATAGTTCACCGTCGTGCAGAGCTGTTTATCTTTTCGTGGAGTCGTGTTCAAATCTTGAGCCTGCTCATTAACATCATTAACGAGAAGGATCAAATATTCGAAAATCTTTTCATCATATCCTGGTTCAGCTTATCACCACTGTAAGCTACCACCTCAACAATCAACACATAGCGTGATGAAAACCTCCATTATGACCCCAAGCAAAACTGGACAATTGTATTATTATATAGGCACAGATTACTTAAGACACAGAAACACGTTGGATTGTATGAGTGTGCCTCCTAAATTCACCTCAGAAGCAACTTTGGTGCATCCAGTTGGTAGAAATCTGGCTGCCTGTTTACATTGGAAGGGCCCAGGGCCAGAGGTTGTTGTCCTGGATAGATTTAGCCTGTCTTTTGTTAGAGGTCTGTCTAAGGGCAGAACAGTCACATGGTGACAGTGTAATCCTGTCTCACATGCAGACGCTGTTTGTATCTCTCTGCAGAGCTGGCTGTGTTCTCGACAGGCAACCTTGTGACTCACCTCCGGTGCAACATTATATTATGCTTTACGCAAACACGACGAATAAATGAATAAGGAGGGTGGGGGTGGGGTAGAAGGGTCAACCATCTGACCTGCATGCACCAGATACAGCCACTGAAAATGAAACGGAATTCACAGGTTTTTTTTGCCATGTACAGATTTGCAGATATATTTACTCTGTTTTCTCAGAGAGCCTGCAAGCTTGGACAAAGCTAATACGACCACTGCTCGCTTGCTCGTCTGTCCCCTGGCTGCTAATACTTCAAGGGAGCATGTAAGGCTTAATCCCATATTACCGTGGCTATGTTAAGTGTAAGCATCTGACTGTCACACTTCCAAACACAGCCTTCACGCAGACCAGGGAGATAAACAGAATTCCTAGCTGATAAGCTTGCAATCCCTCTTTCTGAAACTTTATAGGCATCGTTTGCTGGGTATTTGCATGACACAGCAGAAAAAACATGGGCGAAAGAGACGGGCTGCTCTTACTGCCTCATTTCAAGACAATCCTATCAAGAGATCTTCTTGGCGAGAGCCTGTCGTTCAGTTTAGTGTACAGTCTTTGCCATTTCTTACATAATGGCTGGCTGGGGCTGGCTACCCTACTCTGGCCTGAGCATTAAGTCTGTGTAATGAAAAATAAACTCAGGACGTCTCTGGAGCCAAACCAGGATTGGAAAAAAACATCAGAAAGAGAAAAACATGTTTTATCTTTCAGCCACACGTAAGAGAGATATGCAGCCATATTTTTCATGCCTGTTAAAAGATAAAGAAATAAAAGTGGCCTATAAGAAGACGTGACTGAGACGACGCCTTTCAGGTCACTCTGGTTAAGTATGGGCTTACAACCCCCCATCTCTCCTTCTTCAATCTCTCTCTCTCTCTCTCTCTCTCTCTCTCTCTCTCTCTGTTGGTTGGTTGGCTGTCAGTAGCTTAGGGAGTTGGTCAGTCATTCAGCCGTCAGTTAGATGGCTGGTTTTTAGACATATTTCTGGTGTCTGGATAGACGAAAAGTGATATCCAAAATCCATTGTTCCAAAATCTTTGACTTTTTAATGTGGTAATGCTTTCCTCGTATATCAAAATAAATAAATTAAGATTTTAAAGAAACTTTATTCACAAATAATTGTTCATATTATGTAAAAAATCAACAGGTAAAGTTTCACGGTGGCATCTATTGGTTATTTTTTGCCATAGATATGTTTTCCACTGCAAACCAATTGGCATGAGATGAAATTTGAAAACAAAAGAAATAGAATAACATCTCTTGCGATATGTAATGGATCATGCAAAGAATACATACGGTGTAAATGCCATGCAACTGAATGTAATTGTCATACAACAGAAAAGTGTTGAATTAGATGTATTGAAAATGGCAAAGAATCTAAATAACTCTGGATGTTTTTGTTTTTTTACTGATAGTATTTATTGTTGTTGTTGGTGCTGGTGACCAGTTGTTTATTAGTTTCAACCAAATAAGTTAGGTAGGTTGGGATTAGTTATTGTCACAAGTAATATGCAAGACATGCAAGACATGTGCTTAATCCCATTTCGAAGGGTTGTGATTGAAGATTTTAATTTCTCCTATTTGAGGTACAGAAAAGAAGTTTGGCCACAGCAAGAGTAATTTTCAAGATAGAAAGCTCATCTTAGGCTTAAATCGAAGCTCATTGTGATTCTGACGGTCATTATGACTTGTGTTGTATTGCACCATGAGCCTTTACTGTGCCTATTATACTAAAGTGTTAGTAGCTTTAGGGCCCTGTACAGTCATTATGCTGCCCCTCGCTCCTCTGAATTTATATTGAGCTGCAATAAACTACATTTCAGCAATTTAGAATGCCTTGTAATATTTCTGCAGTTCTCAAACGCAAAGTAAAGTGTAACACATTACAATTTAGAGTGATGTAACTAATTACTTTCAAATGCCAGTAACCAATGATATATAATATATTACATTTTGGAAGTAACTTGCCCAACACTGCAAGCGGTTAAAATGAGTTCTCTCCACGGGGTGTTGGACAGAACTCTTTGTGAGGAAGATGGCCGTGATGTTGACGGTGGGTGTGAGACGGGTGGTTGATGGCATGCAGCCTTGAACGGATCCTCGCTCCTTACGGGACTCCTACTAAGAATGTCTGTCGGCATATATTTGTCATCTAATGAAGCATGTGACATTTGGTGTCAGTTGGAGCATGAACAGGTTATGTAGACCCAAATTCCTGGTTCCAGCAGGTGGCGCGATGGCTGATGGTCATCATGGATTTCACTTCCAGTGCTCGGATTCCATTAATCTCTCGGGTTTCATAAGGTTCCTTGCACTTCGAGTGCTCGGATTTGTTGCTTTGCGGATCACTGCAGATCTCACACTCATGAGTCTGAGTCACAGTGCCATGACTCACAGGCCACAAGATTTTACCCCCTACTGCCTGCTTCAATATTGTTTTCTTCCTTTGGGAGGACTCAACTTCACACATGACAAATGATTCATAGCCTGGACACAAAAAAACCCCACAATAACAGCCATATAGAGTATGAATATTCAATCAGAAAACATGTTGCAGTGGATTTAAAAAGTTAATGCTGATTTGAATTGTGAGTTAAAATGTTGTCGGCATTTAAAAACATTTAGTAGTTTGACATCCATTGAATCAAATATCCAAGATTTTGAAAAAAAAAAAAAGAGAAGAGAAGAAAGAAAGTGTCATCCTCAAAAACAAGAAACCTCTGGCCTTGAGATACATTAACATGTATTTAAAGTGGATTTAGCAAAGACAGTCTGGCTGTGATTTCCATTCAAGGTCAGCGTTTTTCAGGCCTTCGCACTGTGCTAGTCTGACTCAAGGCCGGTGCCTGTGGAGGTGTTGAATAGACGTTAAGCAGCTCATAAACACAGTCTCCAAGGAAAGTGAATAAAATGCTGAGAAATATAATATGCGTTTGTCTGGAGGTGCCACATAATAAACTGGACTTTCCCACCCAAGACTAAAACCACACTGAGCTGCTTAGCAACAACAACCATAAAACGTCGGTAAAAGAAGCTTGTTGGGGTAATAACTAATTGTATTGTTTATTCTCGTCTTTTTTCAGCATGTACGCTTTCAGGATGCTGGGCGGGAAGCCAAGGGTTTTGTCTCCTGAAGGATGGCCTTAGTGTTTTGGGCTGAACTGCACTTTAATGTGGCCACAGCCTCTCCTCATTGGGGTTTGAACCTCGGGGCTCCGTCAAGGCGCCACAGCTTTGTCCTCTCCTCCGGGACACTTCGCAGTGATGGAGCCCACCGGGACGACGTTTGTAAACCGCAGAGCCAAAACTCTGACAGACATATACAGACATCTAAATCTCGACTAACATGTCTGAGCGCCTCACGTCTTCACTGCCCTCCTTCTCACCATTGTGAACTTGAGATGAATAAGTGATCTGAAAAACGAACAACTGTCAGACAGATCCATTCAGAAAACGTTCCCATGAGTTCAGAGGGCTGGATTAAGGATTTATTTATTTTCCCACACGTGAAAAGGTCTGGAAAACAACTATTATGTGGCGTAAGAAAACCCCACAAAGCCAGGGCGATAAACTGAGAAATGTTGCCATCTTCAGGTGTTTTCTTTAACTGCACTCCTTCGACATCCTTTTACTATACTGCCTTATCCTGTTCGGGGCAAGTTAGTGTCACTAATTAACACACCGGAGGAAAATGCAAACTCCACACAGAAAGGCCTGGCCTTCAACCGTCCAGTTCATGTAATGTTCAAGAACACACGCCTGAAGTTTATAATACCACTTTAATGGGTAAAAGTAAGAGCAGAAGATGATCCATTCAAGCAGCACGGTGAAAGAGGGAGGATGACATTACCTACTTCTTTATAACAATCATTAGGCAGGAAGGATTAACTGCAAAAACGAGTTTCACTGATTCAGACTGCAACAAAAGCCATGGGGGGCTTTTTTTTAGAAGGGGGGGGACTATAATGTATCTAAACTATAGGGATATCTCAGTAACCATGAGGAAAGCTCCTGCACATCAGCCTAATTCAAACTAATGCTGCCTAAAAATTAAAGAGCGAGTGCCTCCATATATGAAATACATGATAAAACTGTGTTGTAGCATCTACTAAAAAAGTCCCACGTCATGACGAGGATCACCTAAAATTAAATAAATACAACTTCTTGTGAATTATTGATGCTGATGCAACTTTTTTCAGATTCACACGACCACCTTAAAACACATTTTTATTCTCTTTGAAGAAATGTTGAGTAACTCAAAGGAAAAGCTTTCAAAAACATGCCAACACCTGAACAAGCTTCCTTCACATAAATATTTTGGGCAAAAAATAAAAATAACACACACGTGTTCCTGTTCATCTGCTATAGTTTTTTTGCTTGTTTGTTTTTTACCACGTCAGTGTACAATCCTCCTCAAAAGCACTGAATTCCAAACCTGCAGACCCCTCAACAGTCAATATTAATGCTGGACAGCAGCTCCTCCAAGGCCTCCAGCTTCTGATTGGCCTCCTCGATGGCACTGTACGTCTGCACGTTGCTGGTGATGTGGTATCGGATCTCATCTACCAGGGGGACGGAGTCTGTCTCGTGCCGCTCCTCCAGCGACGCCGCGTCCTCTTTGACCATCTCGGCGAACTCGGGCTGCTCCACCAGCTGTGGGGGGGAGAGTGCCCAAAGAGTTTATCCTCAGAGAAGTGGAACTCATCGTTACAGAATATAACTGTATTTCACATATCGCGCGTTATGCTGTTCCGTCATCTTTGTTTTTGTATTTGTACAGGTCGTGGTGGGGGAGGGGATTCCTCGGTTTAAAATGGTCAAATTTTGGGTCCCTCGGGAAGAAAGTAGATTTAAATGACATTGTTGTCATTTTCTAAGTTCTTATCTGATTTTATGTCACACACACACACACACACACACACACACACACACACACACCCGTTCGATGATCTTGGCCATGAACTCTGTGCACTGATCCTCCAACCGAGACAGACGGAAAAGCTTGGCCATCCTCCACATGCGGACCACATTGTCCTCACATATGGCCTTCGCCAGCGTCTTCCCACACAGACGCTTGAGCCCCGGCAGCAGGTACATGTCGGCCACACACAGCACGTCCAACACACCGTCGGCGGTGAGCTGGAAAACACAGGCCAGAGGTCAAAGCTGCGCAGGGGACATTTACACGACTGTGTGGAAACCAATAAGTCTTTCACATAATGTAAGGGAGTAGCTTCTTTATTACTTGCTATTTTAGTGCAGCTACATAACATAAAGTTAACCAACAAGAAGTGGTTTAAAGTCCATCGTTAAATGACCATTTGTTAATGAGCTTTCGGTGACTCTTCATCTTATAAACTGTTTGTACCCCTGATTCCCATGTCAGACCCGAATTGTGCACAAACCTCCGTGTGGTCAGTGTAGATGTAATACATGACGTGGATAAAGATTTCATGGGAGATGTTGTGTAAAGTAATCACTGGGGTGCTGGGCTGCGACTGCAGCTGCTGGCCCTCACTGAAGTGGTCCTCCAGCAAGGCCTTAAAGTAATCACTGCGTCCACAGAAGAACGCCTGGAAACACACAGAAACACACAGTTTGAATGCCGAGTGATGTGTGACGGAGGACGGCGGTGAAAGCTTTGCCGATGTTACCTTATGACACAAGAAGTCAGAACCATCCACTCTGAAGCAGATGTCAGGATAAGTTGGGAAGCGATCGACTCGGTTAAAGGGGAGCTCACCGAATCCAACCTGGGGAGATTCAACACAAGTGGGTTATTATCACATGGGGGAACACATAGTTTCAGTAAGATCAGGGCTTCAGAGACGCCTTGAACCCTATAAAATGAGAGGTTGAGTGAGAGGATGTGCGGCCAGGTTTCTTACTCTCAATTCAATGGGGAGTGCACAGTCTGCTAACTGAGCCATGTCGTCCTGCAGCTGACCGCTGTGAGGCTCCAAGCTCAGCACTTTCACACAGATCCCCGGCTTATTCGACACTTCATCAGCAGAAAGAGAGAAATAAAGACTCAACAGATTGCTCATTTCAGCAGACACACAAGTACAAAAACAAAGAAGCCACGTGGATGAAAATGCTCAAAGCTATTGGACATACTGTGTTTGTTGGCAATTGTAATCCACACACAGATCCAATGTTTTGAATGTGAACAGAGAGTTCTTACCAAATTCATACACTTGCTTGCATTTATTCTCCAGCTCTTCGATAAGATCGGCCATTTTACACTGCTTAGCCAGTCGCCTGCTGTCCTCCACAAGACTTATATCAATATCCATTCGTCCTGTCACAAGAATAAAAAAACATATGAGAATATGTGCTTTTCTGCAAATACTTGCCACTGGTGTGCAGGCATCAATGGGAATTAAGACTCTGAGACACTCCCTTAAGTGTTTTTTCCACTACTGTACAAACACACCGTTATTACTCCACTTCGATAAACCCTTTGTTTTTTTTCTTTCATCTGCTTGATGAGAAACTTTCCTCTTGGCGGCTGGAATGGACGCATTGTAACACTAATTTGTGCAATAATATGGACCGTTTTGTTTATGTATGTGACTTTGAGTTTGAGCACTCGTATGCTTTCAGCTGCACCTTCAAGTCATTTGTATTTTGGAGATTAAACAATATTAAAAAACAATATGCAAGTATGAAAAGGCAGATACACTCCCACCTAATTGGTTTTGAAACATGTCTAGGAGCTTTTAAATGTTTGTAGGTGTTTAACCATTATCTGTAGGTTTAGTAGATTACATTTACAGCTGGAAGCAGATATTTTCAATTATAGCCTCATTTCTTCTGTCGACGATCTAAAAAGTCGTCAAAACAAATAAACTGAGCAGCTTCATCACTTCTAAGTCAAAGCTCACCTGTCAAACCTTCTAGCTACTATAATGCCAACATAAACAAAACTTCCATACTCACTGCATGTTATCAAAACTACAAGTAATCCAATAAACCTAGGTACTATCTGCTGTAATGTACTATACACCCACCTGTATAGAAATATTGCAGAATGGCTCCAAAGGCTGCAGGGTTGATCTGCAATAAAAACATTTAATCATTTTATCCAAAATTATTAAAACTAAATAAAAATACACACAATATGGCTGCGATTCACTGACTAATGTGACACGGTAATAACATGTGTAATACAGTGTTAACTATCCAAACAACATAGATGTTCACCAGAGGGTGTTTGAGAGTGATCAGGTGTTTCCCTTTCCATTTGGACTCAAACATCTCGGTGAAGTACTCTGAGCGTGCACTGAGAATACACCGATGAGCTGGAAATGTTTGTCCGTGAACCAGGAACTTGACGTCACTGCGCTGACCCTGTTCCAATAACCTGATGGGGGAAAAAAACATGGAGGACATATGAAGGACCTAGACTACAACAGTGGAACATCTGAAACAGGTGAGGAACCGGAGCCTTACATGTGCAGGAAGTAGTTAAAATCGTCCCGCTGCATAGCTCGCCCGCTGACACACTTGTATTCTTTAAGCAGACGTCGAATGGAGTCACTCAGGGAGCCGTACAAGCATCTCTCACCGTCAAACGTGTTGGCTTCACACTTGGCACCTGGAGGTAAATTAATCAAAGTATTAGTATGATGCAGAGGAACATCTCAAGAAGATATCGATACGTTGTAAAAGTAGAATTTTGCATCAATTCAGCATTTTTTTTTTTAATGAATGTAAGAGTTTGAAAAGTGAAACTTGAGGCTTACCACTAGCCAACAGGTACTGGACCAACTCCTCATGACCGCAAAGACAGGCATAGTACCTGAAGCACAAAAGTGTTCACCTTTCAGTTTGTTATTATATTAATGGAATGTCACTGAGAGCGCCACAATACACTGTACTCACAATGGGGTGCTGTCCCATTTGTCTCTTACATTGAGGTCCACATCTCTCTGTTCAACGAGGTATCTTTAAGTGGAAAAAAATGAGAGAGGTGATTACAGCAAAGTGCTGGAATACATACAGCGTCTGTCAAACACTGAGGCAACAAATCAGATACAGAGTGACGGATCACGAAGGAGCCGCAAATGTTCATATAACCAAAGAAAGAAAGTGCAAGATACAAAACATGAACATACATACAACTGTTGGTTGATTCTATACTGATTTTTGCTTTTATCAACACCAAATTAAAGCATTGCTGTGTGCAGTGCAGATTTTAGTGTGTTTAATCATATATATGTGTTCACTGTTAAGCTTTGTACAAATTAATATTTACCTATTTGACATTTCTATATTCCATTCTAATATCACTCTATTCTGTGTGGAGAAACAAAGACAAACTCTTTAAGTAGTGTTGATGGTACTGTTATTGTGTCAATCAGTGTCTTCTTCATCATCCTATATCCGTGAAGCCTGCCATATCTGCTCAGTTTTTCCTGGTGAAACACTGCAACATCAAACAGACCCAAGCTTGTTTACATCTGAACAGCAGCAGATTCCTGACGTGCCTGAGTAAAGTTGACAAACTAATAACAGTACCATCAACACTACTTAAAGACCCAAACAGAAATAAAAACTGGATTAAACATAAGACTCGGGGGAAGCTTGTTTCCTACACTGGAACTAAAAGGCACTACTGTCCCATTACACAGAGTTGTTTCCCTATTTTTTCATAAAACTGTTTCCCAGAATTACGAGATAATTATCTTGTTAATTCAGAAAAAGTCGATTTTTTTCTAGTAATTATGAGGTAATTATCTTATTACTTCGGGAAAAACAGAGTTAACTGTTTTCATGTGAATGCAATAGGCTTCCGTAGGTTCTTTAGTGAACGATAAAGCAATGTCATTGTAATTGAGTGTGTTGATGTGGGCTGGACCTTGTTGTGTTCATTCTGTTGGCCTCAGAGGATCTCAGTTGTGTCCTGGTCAACATCAGATCAACCTTTCTAGGGTTACAACCTGCCTCATCAGACCTAATGTTAGCACTGCTATTTCCCGATGTGCGAAAAAGCCAAGAAAAGAAAAAACATGCTTCCAACTTTTGGACTTCACAGAAACACTGTAGACTGGGACATTTGAAGGATATCCCGACTAAGAGCAGACCTATAAGGAGGTTAGTTTAAGGTTTGACAGGACGTCTGCACTACCTGACTCTACAAACGTCGCCCTTTCTGCAGCTGCTGAACAGGTCATGCACGTCCATGATCGCCGCGGGGTTCTCGCTCCTCTGTGATGCATTGAGGCGGCCTGTCTTCCGGACAGGTTCTGGACGGGTTCTGGACGGGTAGCTCGGTGGAGGTGGTGAGAATCGCTCGGATGGCTCTCCTTCCTGCTCGGTTGTTTACTAGTTGCTGCTACCCTCGGTTTGTTTTGGTGTTAAAGCTCCACGAGTCACGTGATCAGCAGAGGACTACTTCACGGACCTCCACAAACGGGGTAAAACGAACAGCTCCGTCACACGACAGGGGACGTTCAATATTCTCATACAATTATAATGCAACCCAAATGTTTTTAGTTGAAATCGCACATATCACTTTATTTTGTAGTACATGTGTGGCTCGATGTTGGCACGTTTTTGTGAATAAATACTACAGCTCGCGGTGTGTCCGATCTTATCTTGGTTATCTGAACGCAACACACGTCACAGCACTTCCTCTTTGCTTGGCCTCGTTTGCGATGCGCTTTTTTTCTTTAAGAAGCTAAATATCTAGCGTGACACGGATCTTTAGTTGTATGCGTCATGTTTTTAAAGGCGGAAAACGTCAGAGAGTTTTTAAACCCTCTGTTCGCGTGAAATACAGCTCATTATACTTGCCCCAGTTTTTACTTCGTCATGGGTCAAACAAACCCTGAGCAGCACATTCAGGCACAATCCTGTGCGGCACCTTCTTCCTGTTAAATGAGTCAGTCAGGTTTAAACATTTGCGTTTAATTTTTTTTTTTTCACAGATTGAAATGCCGTAGGGATCAGTCTTCTGCTCTGAGGGTGTCAAGGCGATGCTTTAGTAAGGCGACCTGGAGCTGCAGCTTTTCTCGCTCCAGCAGCAGGTTTTCTCTCTGCAGCTTCAACACATCCTCCTCCAAACTCTCTGCAAGCACAAGGACATATACATTAATTTGGTTAACATTTACAATATGCAATTCTCAAGGGGAACATCTCAGTCATATTTGTAGCTTTTTGCATGTTAAGTTTTCACCGTGAATACAAGCTGCACTGTGGTGAAGTGGTTATTACACATATCTCTCAGGTTCAAGTTCGAGTTTGGAGTGATTTTCTGTGTGAAGTTTACGTGTTCTCTGGTTCCTCGGCACAAAAACATGTGTCTGAGGTTTACTGTAAATTGAGAGAGTTGCCGCTTTAGGGCCATTCTGTCTGGAGTTTGAATATTCACACTGTCCGTCACACTAAATTTACCATAGATGTGTGAATTTGTCCTGTGATGAATTTGTAAACTGGAAAGTGCATGTGTATCCTGCTTTTGCCCATAGTCAGCTGGAACGGCTCCACTGCTTTGTGACCCTTAATTGATTAAATCTTCAGAAGATGGAGGGAGTGTGGTTGATCGATGGATGGAAGGATGGATGGAGAAGGAATTTTAAGGGCAGTCTGACTTTTATCAGAATGATATATTGTTGTTCTATTCAATCCCGGATGACCTCCTTTTGTCTTAAAAAGAAAAACTGATTGAACAATATGGTTAAAATATGTTGCAACATTGCATTAAACACCTTCAGCAAAACTTGTGACCAGTTACTCTGTCTTTGGAGTTTCATTTATTACCATCACATCCTCTTTTCAGTATATCACTGTCGCTCCTACAGACATAAGAACTGTTTTATTCTTGTCCGCTCAATGAATATATTAATTTTTTTGGTTCTGTTTTGGCAGCTATAACATTTCATGAATGAGAGACTTTTGGTTGTTGAAAGAGTTATAGAACCAAATCAGCATCCGCCATGTTTACCAAACATTGCGTACGAGGACAATCATCCAGACTAACATTTATAATACAGGCTACTGCTACTGCTTTTCTTTCTTTTCTTGTATCTTTACACTGTACCTTTATTAAAAAAAAATTTTTTATCTTTGATTCTTCAGCTTGGCTTCATCCCTGTTCATTTGGCTCCTCTTTAAATGAATACCATTTGAACTTTCAATCCACACATTCACAATGTGATCAGCAATTAAACATCATATGCAACGTTCAAATTTGAAGAAATTGTGTTTTGCTCAGAAGACTTTTTTAGATTTATTTTTCCCGTTAAGTCTTTATTAGTGAGTTCTGATAATCATTCCAACAGAACAAAATACTACATTTTTGTTGTATTTCATAACAAATATAATGAGGATTAAATGAGACGACTCATTAGTATTGTACTTTGAGCAGATTTAGACAAATATGACATTGATGTTCTCATAACCAGTTGACGTTTGTTCATGTTTGGTGTTACAATGAGGTTAATCATTAGGATGCTGCTTTAATGCATCATCCTAATAAGGTCAGTTCATCCCCCCCCTTGTAAAAAAACAACAAAAAAACCGTTTGATCATAAGTAAAAAATCTCTGGTCATAAAACTTGACTTTTATGTTGTTTTACAGCATTCAGTCACAACCCTTTTAAACAATGAATGTTACATAAGTGAAATCTTTGAAATTCACCTGACCAACACTCCCACATTCCAGACATACTGCACCTACAGTATATGTCCTTGTGTTAATGCCAAAACAGCTATATATCAGACATAAGTGGGTCAGCACATCTAAAACTGTATTCTCATAAGTCCAGGGGAAACACGTCAAAAACTTCACGTCTATCGGTGACAAGTCAGTAAATTGCACCTTTGCTCATCACCTGTGACAGCTCTGCGCTCAGGTGCTTCTCTGGTGTCTTGTGTTGTACAACTGCGGCTGCTTTCTGACGTCCAGAAGGGCGGAGAGCCGCATAACTCTACTTCGACAGGGTAGTGATCGCTCACTCTCAGGGCCTGCGCGAAGGTGCATACTCTGAATGACAAATATTCTCACAGACAGGACAGTGGAAAGGCCATAAAAGTGCATATCTCGTTGCTATAGAGAGACGACTCACCATTTCTTCCGTCAGAGAAAATTCTTTATGAAAATTGAAGGTCTTGGCTGAGTGAGGGACAATAGCTGACAGCATGTCTTGTCCGTAAACAACAATCCTGTCGGAGAAGCGTATCATTTCAGTATTTCTTTTTTTCTTCCTTTCTCATTAAACAAAAAGAAAATGTTTGATTTGAAATGTAAATACTGATATGTATAATACAAAACTGAAGATTGGAATGGAAAATAAACAAGCAAATCCAAATGTAGTCTGTTCTAAAAGGTGTAGAAAAAGAATATACTTTACGTCTATTTAGCTTAGGTGCGTGTGTGCGTGCGTGCGTATGTGTGTGTTTTACATATGGTTTGCTCTCACATCTCACAATATCCCCACTTTAAAGTGGTGTTCTCCCATCAGATCATGAGCAACACTTTGGAAAACGTTTGCATGCACCTGTCATAGGTGTGGTTGGTTGTGGTATTTGCAGTGGTGTCCACGTCATCACCGATCAGCCAGTGGAAGTTCTTGTCACTGCGAATTCGGATTTCCCTCATTTCCGTGTTTGTGACATACGCACCATCTGCGTTGAAGTCCCCCAGGATCATTACATTCTACAGGAAGTCCAAAATAAACATTTCAGAAGAAATGTCCCTCCCTGTACTTATTTTTCTGGGTATATTCATCTTTACTTTCGTCTTTCGTCTTGGATTCATCTTTAATAATGTACATAATGGTGCTTTTTGTGTATCACTGTGGTACCCCCTCAAAATGAAACCATGAGGAAATTTCCAAGGTCTGCTCTAGATTTTCGAAAGGTATTTTTGGTGGCATACATATAAATGTTCAGTAGCTGAACCCACCTCAGTTTTCCATTTGTTTTTGACTGCCAGGAAGACCTCATAAAGCTCATCCAGCTCTTTCTCCGAGTCCTGTGGCCGGGTGTGAACCGGGATCAGCACTATATCCTTCAGCGCTGCAAGGAGAAAAACAACTCTGCAGACTCCAAATGTTCAACTCTGATAAGCTTCATGAATATGTGGATGCACACAAAAGGTGTTGGCAGACTGAAGTTGATAAACCTGCTGTCGACATCTATTTATCAAGTGTGAGAAAACATCCATAAGACAAACAAACGCCCATTCACAGACATGACTCAGACATGCCACACATGCCTCCTTCGCTGGCTGAGATTTAGATCAACAAACACACGGATACACACGTCTGCTCTATTCTTTACTGACCTGTGTTGCGAGGTTTGAAGTGGAGAATATAGGGCTCTCTTGCAAAAGCGTCCATGTTGTGTGCCTGGTTGTCTTCATATTGGTAGGAATCGATTAAGTCAACCACATCATCTCTACAAGACAGGAATCTGTGTTTGTGGCAGCAACAACAATCTGACAATCAAGAGAGTAGACCGAAAGTTACCTGAAGAGAAAAAGAAACTGTTCCTTGTATCTGTTTCTTCCCAGGCGGGCGCTGAGCTGCAGGTTGTAGTGGTGGGATGTGTTGACCCTGAAGAGGATATCCAAGTAACTATGAGCAAGTGAAAAGGCAACGGCTATATCTGCTCCCTTCATTTAGAAAAATAACACACACAAACTTGCCTGTTCAGCTCATTCAAGAAGAGTCTAACAGAAGTGCCGCTCACATCCACCACCTCCAGAATCAATATGATATCATATCGAGAGACGATCTGTGAAAGACAGTTGTAGTGAGACAAAACGTTACCTTCCGATTGGCACGTGTCCATTAGTGACGGCGATAATTACACAGCAACAGTTTTAGCATATCTTCACACTCAACAGAAAGCCTGGCAGGATCAACACATTCATAAAGCCAAACACTTGTAGTGTCGTGTCAAGAGTGCAGTCCCAGTGCACTGGCCCTCGGTGATCCAGAGAGGAGGCGCTTTACCTTCACCAGGGTGGACAGGATGTCTGGATCCGAGACTTTTGCCACGCCAAACCTCTGCACGTTGAACGAAGCGATCTTCATAGCTGACAAGAGGAAAACAAAAAGAAACGTAATCATCAGTGACACTGACACGTAGTCAGCGTCAATTCAAACATCCTGGAAATAAAAACCTGCTGACTTCAACATGTGGCTGGATGTTGTGAAGGTGTGAAGCAGCACCTGGCTTCATGAGAAACATATTCCTCCGTGCTTGTTTTTTTTAGAGGGAGGAGGTGATTGGATGGTTAGTTTCAAAAGGGAGAGAAACCAAGCATGTGCACAAAGAAAAAAAGAAAGCATACCAGAACCAGTTTGAAAGGAGATACTGGCTGTGGTGATTCATGTTCATCAGGGCTGAAGCAACAACCCCGACGCTCCCCTGTGATGAGAGAAAACACACAAAGTTCATCAATAAGCTCCAGATTAATACAGTCTCTCCCAAACTCAGGAAAACTCAATTAAATATTGAAATACATTGAAAATAGGATCAAATTCAAAACAGACACCGTTGTATGGGAGGAGGAGAGCCCGATAAATATCATGCATCTTCTCAAGCTAGTTGAATGTTTGTATTTTCACATGTGGTACTCATTTATTTATGGTGAGCCACTGTTGTTAGTCTCATGGTTTTGATGGTTTTTCACCCACAGAGTCCCTCTAAAGCCCCCCAGTGCCCTCCAGGGGAGGCTGACGCCACACCGGGAGAACCACCAGATGACTTATTCACTGATTAGAATGACTTAAGACTTACTCTGCAACCTTTAGGAACAGAATTCCAACAATAGACTAATACAAGATATGTTTAACCTTAAAATTGGTCACACCACCACTCATGACTTCCAAACACACAAAAACTATCTTAGGTTGCATTAATGATGATTAGTACTTATAATTAAGGCTAAACACCATCACTGGCTGGACTAGAGCCAGTGGAGGGGGACCGAGGATCCCAGGGCCAGAAAATGGGTGAGATTTCCTTTTTTTAACAGATTCGATCCTGGCCTTCCTCCCTCAAACTGCTCCTCATCACACCCAGCTTGGGTTCCCTCAACTCCTCCCGTTGTCTTCAGCTGCCTTCTCCGGGACACAGTGAGACAGGAGCAGGCTGGACAGACTGGTCAGGACGTACAGCTCTGTCTTGGGGACACCCATGGAGACCCTTTCGTAGAGGAGGGTGAGAAAAGGATCTTTGCGAAGCTGAGATCCACCATGGAAAACGTCTCTCACCCTCTCCACAGGGGACACTGTGGCGCTCTGACTGGCTCCATCAGCGGCAGACTGCTGCAGCCTCCATCCCTAACCCATTCATGCCAATACTACAACATAATCCACATGAGATTACTATAAAGATGTGTTTTTATTTCATGAAGAAGCCACAACAGGTCATCCATAAAACTGTATAACAATGCTGCTCTAACTTATTTATGACTATTTTCTCTTTTGAAAAGTTCTTTTTGTTTGTCATGTCCTTTCGTCCTTTTATTTATTTTGTATTGCAAATACTTCATACTACTACATAATGTATGTCTTTATTGTAAATTCTTATATTTTCTTTCTATCTTTTAACCAGGAGATTAGAATCTGTTTGAAAATGAATGTAGTGTACGAGTAAAATAAAGATAAAATTATTTATTTATGTATAATTCACTGACAGCTTCAGAGGCCATGTCGGAGGGGCTCAAGAGCCACATATTGAATCCTGCATTAGTTTTTCCATTAATTTCTAATAATATCCAAAATAAAATGACTGAAAACTCCATTAATACTTAATGTTTATTATCTTGTCACATGGGGTTTCACGCGTCTTTTTTGCTGGTACTACAATGAAATTTCATTCATTCCACACATCATTCCTGTCAAGATTCTGTGTTGTCGACCTACTGGAACATGGTTTTCTTTTTACTCTTTAACATACCTGGTGCTCACCCCCAAGGAAAACACTTTTGTCACATTACTCAAAAGTTTTCACACGTGAAACAGGAAAAGATACCTGCCCGACAAGCGTGTATCTTCTGAAGTAGGGGTAGGTGGGAGGGCAGGTGGTATGTGTCCGACTGGTTTACCCACATTCACAGAGCTTCACTATCACGCCACACCCAGTCCTTTCTTATAAAGTGGCCAAAACCTAAAAATCATGCACAAGGGAGCTTAACCAGCACTTGAAACTCTCCATCCTCTCCAAGCCTCCACACAACACCACCATGAGTCTGAGGAAGACGCGCAGCAGCCGGCCAGGAGCGTACTCCTCCTCTGGAGGGTTCAGCAGCAGGTCCATGGGGTCCTACTCTATCCCCAGAGTTAGCGCTGGAGCTCATCAAGCCATTGTCCCTGTTACCATCAACAGGACCCTGCTGACCCCGTTGAATCTAGACATTGACCCCAATGTTCAAGCTGTTCGTACCCAGGAGAAGGAGCAGATCAAGACCCTGAATAACCGATTTGTCTCATTCATTGATAAGGTAAAGGAACCTTTCATTCTTACTTCCATATATAGCCGAAAGAGATTTAAAGCTTTTTCGAGAAAAGATACTTCTTTAACTCTGTTGACACTTCCTTATATTCCAGGTTAGATTCCTGGAGCAGCAGAACAAAATGCTGGAAACCAAGTGGAAGCTGTTGCAGGAGCAGACCACCACCTCTTCTGACATTGAGCCAATGCTCAAACTCTACATTTCCAACCTGCAAAAACAGCTGGAGTTTCTCAACAATGACAAACAGAGACTGGACATGGAGAACAGCCTAATGCATAAAAATGTGGGTGACTACAAGACAAGGTAAGTGGGGTTATTTGGGGGGGATGGTGCGTAAGAACACAATCCAAGTGTTCAGCCTGTGAACAGGAGTGAAATATGTGCAGCCTGATAAGATCGGCATGAGTAATCCGAGTAATTTTTGGGTGTTTCAGATTTGAGCATGAGATAAACAAGAGGAATGAAGCGGAGAATGACTTTGTCATGGTCAAAAAGGTAAAGTTATTGGCCTCTTTTAGATGAGGCCAACATTTCACTTGAACAACCCTCATTTAAAGCCCATATGAAATTCCCAAAATGACTCATCTCATGTGCAATTTGAAAGCAATTTTTTTGTTGTTGTTTTTTTCCTCCCCTTTCTAAAAACTGCCCCCAGGATGTGGATTCTGGGTATCTGTCCAAGATGGATCTGAATGACAGAGTGTCTGCTCTACGTGATGAATTTACCTTCCTCACAGCTCTGTATAATCTGGTATTCAAATATTCTCATCATCTCAGAATGTGAATTCAAGAACATGAATGTCTGTTATTGTTTGGAGTTTGTCTTCTCAATCTTCCTGTACATGTTGTTTCATCACAAGGAGCTGCGTGAGCTGCAGGAGAGTCTGAGGGAGACCTCCGTGGTGGTGCAGATGGACAACTCCCGCCACCTGAACATGGATCAGGTTGTGGCAGATGTTAAGGCTCAGTATGAGGACATCGCTGCCCGCAGCCGCGAAGAAGCTGAAGCCTGGCACAAGACAAAGGTGAAAGACTTCAATCCATGGCCTGGGGTGATGAAACACTCGGATGTGTCCGTGTCAGAAACTATAAAACAACTAGGCTCCCCATTCAAAATTTGACAAGAGTGCTTTAACAAGTTTCCTAAAGCTTGTAAATGTTCAAGAAAATCAATTAGCTGGAAGCCGTTGCTTCAAGCATGTTTTGATGCTGGTATTTTGAGTGTGTTTTTTTTTTAAATCGTTACTCCCTGTTTGCCACCAGTTTCAGCAGATGACTGCAGAAGCCAACCAGTATGACAACGAGCTGAAAAGCACCAAAGGGGAAATCGCTGAGCTCAAGCGTTTGATCTGCCGCCTGCAGCATGAGATTGGAAATGTAGAAATGCAGGTGAGGGGAAGAGTTATAAACCTCCTGACCTGTGGGAAGTCCAAAGCAAATAAACTTGTTTATAGAAAGAGATGATACGACAGTTTACAAGGATTTATAGAAATAAGTGGCAAAAATGAATGGAAATGCATAAATTGCACTTCTGAGATACTATATTTTTAAAAAATGTTCTCCCCCCCAGCGCGCCACCATTGAGAGCAGCATAGCCGAGGTGGAGCAACGTGGGGAAAAGGCTGTGCTGAATGGAAAGGTCCGTATTCAAGAGCTGGAGCAGGCTCTGCAGAAGGCCAAGCAGGACATGGCCCGGCAGGTCAGAGAGTACCAGGAGCTCATGAATGTCAAACTGGCTCTGGACATTGAGATCTCCACCTATAGGAAGCTACTGGAAGGAGAGGAGGAAAGGTGAGTTGTGTATATCGATCCCGGAATAGTCCACATCATCTAGAACTCAGCAGTTTGGTTGGAGACTTATGATGTACGGTCCAACAAATAGTGAACATACAGCGAACTTCATTTAGAAAAAAGGGGAGAACTCCTTTGTAAAACTTTGTCAGGATAGTTTGTGATTATTATAAACTGTCCATGGTGTACCTACCATATTCTCCCGCCCCAAACCTTTGTATTATCAGTAAGGAAGGGTTGAAGCACCAGTTCTCCATGTCAGCTTCTTGCATTAAACGACTCCCCCCCCCCGAGGCTGGAATGTAGAAAACAGCCTCAGGCGTTCGATTGCTGGTGATAACTTAAAAAAATGCAATAAATGCTTTTTAGTCTCCGGTCCCATAACTCACATTCACAAGCAGAAAGAAACCTGATCAATCAGCACATGTCTGACATTTATAGCTTTTATTTTCAGACAGTGGCGTTGTTTTGCTTTTACAATAAAAACAGACTCCACAATAAAAATATGAAGGCTTTTTTTCATTTGCCACCTGCAGCAGTATGTTCTTATTAGGAGTTGATTCAGCCTGGAGACACCACTCACAGTACTGAACCACTACATCACTGCTCAAAGTGGATTTTTCTGCTTTATTTCTGACAGACTTGGACAGGAGTCTATTCTCAACATCCAAATGGTGCCCACCAAAAGTAAGTATTTCACGGCGTGAAGATCTTCATTTCCATCAAAGATTACAGTGCCACGGTGTCCTGTTGGTGTGAAGGAGGATGTTTTCACCATCGTCTTTACAACAGACGCCGAGCGGAAAAAGCTGAGTCCAATTTTCATCAAGACGGTGGAAACCCACAACAGAACATACAGCTAAAGCAGAGAATGCAGACCCACCGCAGTCACCCCCAAGATCAACTCCAGTCTAAAGCCTTGTAACCAACTGTACCATTGAGCCATGTGCATCTGATCTTTGTAACATGTATTACAATTTTCTGTGTTGGAAAAAAAAGTAATTTGTCTTCTTTTTTTATTTTATTTTTGAAACAGAAATTAAAAAAAAAAAAAAAAAGCCATATCAACATTCAAATCATGATGCACCAGTTAATACAACATGAAATATCAAAATCAAATATCCATCTCAACTGTTTTTAATCATCTGGGGATTTCTAGACATATTGTTTGTAGTTAACTACTCTTGGTATTCAATGACATTTTACACAGTACTACAAATCCAGTCAGACAACAGGATCAGAAAATAAATCTTGATTCCCGAGACTTTGACAAACCTTTCGTCATGTATACGTGCTTATAAATGTTGAAAATCGTATTGATAATACACTTTCAAGAGAAGCGGGATATCTATATGTTTTCATTACATTATTTATTCAGGATTTTTGCAGGGGGAAAGAAAAAAGGTACACAAGTATTACTTTAAAAGCACATTTGAACACTTTAAGAGTCCCACCATGCTTTTCATGATCAGCCCCATCACTCATCCATTCATAATGACAGCCGTGGAAGATGCTGGCACACAACTGGGAACAACTTAAGGTTTAGTGTCTTGGCCAGAGGCACAGGGTGAGATGGGGAATTCACTGAACCACATTTGTTGGGAAGGCCCCAACTGGAAGGAAGCAACAGACTACCTTGTCCCACTAATGAGTTTCCATGTCCACTTCTTAAAACACTATCTTAAAACAAAACAAACAAACAAAAAAAGCTCATTACCATTAAACATTTATAGCAGACATGGTTAACATGTGGCCTTTGTCCCAAAACTTTGTGCCCCCTGAGCCATTTTCCATTAATTTAAAGTGTTCTAGTCAATGATGATCACTTTAAGCTCATATGAACCAGATAACTATTGGAATTATCCCCAAATTACTCATTTACTGAAATTAAAGGTGAAAGAAATATTTTGCATGCATGATGATTTACAATAATTCCGTATAATATGATTTCTTCTTTTTTTTTTTTTTATTAAATTGACTGCCATAATACTTAGAAATTACAGTGGTTGATCATAATGAACTTTAACTGGACCTCGCCAAGGAGCTATATCAGGTAGTATACTGAGGATCTTTCTTAGTTGTAACACTATTCATTTTGAACATTTTCAGTTGAAAAACAACACACGGATGATAAAAAAAACAAAAAAAACAACAGTTTTAGTCAAATCTCCAATATTTTTGATTCAGGGTCCAAAAAGTGCTGAAATTTTGCTTTGCTTATTTTTGACCTGTTTTCAGATTTCCACTCCTGTTGGTCTCAGTTGGAATTACTGGGTTACCGCTGGTTAAGTAGTTATGTGCACCAATCACAATGGTATCGTGCTGCTAAATGCAGAGACGAAAGGTACACACACTTTATAACTGTAGATCTTTACCCTTCGAATGGTCTGATCTCTTTTCCCTGGACTTTTGCGCCCTCTGTCGCCTGCAAGACACACTTCAGGGTTAAATTCCCTTTCACTTCCTGATGGGTGCCAGTGAAAAGTGCATTTGGGCGTGAATGCAGCGTTGCACAAAACTCTGCAGTCCGTCCATGTGCTCTGATCTTAAGTCCTCCCCACTTGTTCGTGTGTTGTTCTGATGGATTGTCCAGCAGCACTGCGGCCAAGGTAACTGCATTATCCACTCCATATGTGTGTTGCATGTGTTTTTCCTGTTAACTGTGTATTTTAATCTGTGTACTCCCAGAAGCACCATGGACAAAGCGGCTGTGCTGGCTCATATCCTGAGGTCAAAGGGGAAATCAACAGTTGTTGGTGGAGCGCTGCCTGTCAGTGTGATCAGCAGTAATAAGTACATAGCTGGAGCTCAGGGGACAGAGGATGACTGGTCCTCAGTTGATGAAGCCATCCACACCGCTCTGGCTGGTGAGAACAGAGCTGTTGTCCTCGTAGGTGCAGAAGGATCTGGTAAAACCACTGCCTTGAAGAACATGGTTGTTGACTGGGCCAAAGGACAACGACTGCAAAGCTTTTCGCACGTGTTCTGTTTCCAGTTCAGTGAGTTAAGTTCCCTCCAGGGAGTGTTCTCCTTGGACACTTTGATCCAGCACCATCACAGTCACACTCCAGCAGCGTCTATCCAATCACTGCTGCAGGAGCCCGAGGGTGTGTTGTTCCTGTTTGATGGTCTCAGTGAGTACAAACACAGTCTGGACCCGTCCGTCCACATCCTGTGTTCTGACCCGAGCCAGGAAGCCTCGGTGTCCTGTCTAGTGGCCAGCCTTCTTCATGGATCACTGATGAAAGGAGCTGCCTTTGTGGTGGCAACAAGGCCGACTGAGTCTCTGGAGTTTCTCAGTGGTTCCCGGGTGGTGGAGGTTTTAGGGTTTCTGAAGCCCCAGAGGGAGGCTTACTTCAACGGCTTCTTTACGGATCCTGCTACGGCCAAGAAAGCCCTCGCTCATATGGAGCGAACGGTGGGGTTTTATGACTTCTCTACCTCTCCAAGATTTTGTTGGACAGTTTGTTCTGTTTACAAGTCTGTGCTTGATTCTGGAGCGGAGCTTCCGGAAACGTTGACTCAGCTCTTTGTAGAAATCCTGGTCCACCTGCTTCCTACGCTCTCACTAGGTGAGGCGTCCAACAGGGAGCTCGTCTTGGCGCTGGGCAAGATGGCGTCTCGTTGCTCTCTGGGCGCGTGTTCAGGTTCTGCCAAAGAGCAAATGGCTTCCTTTGGTCTTCAACAGTTTGTCACCTCGGTTGATGAATTTTTGGAATCAGACGGATGCGTCCTCTCCTTCCACACTCGACTCATTCAAGAGTTTATCTTGGCGATCTGTTTGCTTTTGGACAAGTCTGCCTATGATGGCCTGGAGAAAAGGCTGGCGGAGCACAGAAGAGGTTCAAAGTTTCTAGATTTCTTCTTGTCGGGACTTTCACAGCCACTTCAGCGCAGGCCACTGGAAATCCTGCTGGGGGAGTTCAACTCTGAGCAGATCGAGGAGTTCAAAAGCTGGTTTGAAAGCGACCTAAAGGCCACGCTGCAAGGATTTCACAAAGATGAGCACCACAGATGTTTCCATCTGCTTCATCAAGCTCAGAATGACAGCTTGGTGAAGGAGATTATCACCTCCTCGGCCCGAACAGCCATCAGCTACGGTGGCCTGAGCCTTCAGGACACTGTAGCTCTGAATTATGTCGTCACATGTCTTGGTGAGATGGAGACGTTGAATCTGTACAACACTCGGAATTTGAGTGAAGAGCCTGCACAGGTCCTGGCTCCAGCAATGAGTCATTCACATGTCATAAAGTGAGTCGACTTTAGAAAACGCATTTAAAAAAAAAAAAAAAAAAAAAAGACATAATCTTGACGCGTTTAGTATTGATCATGGGTAAGATTGTTTTGTTTGTGTCGTCCAGCTTGTCAAGCAGCTCACTGAGTGCTGGAGCTGTTTCACATCTGGCCTCAGCCCTCAGCAGAGGATTCACCCGAGAGCTCGACCTCTCTAATTCTCAACTCGGTGATGAGAAGTTGAAGATCCTGTGCTCCGGACTGAAAGACTGCAAACTGCACAAATTAAAGTATGAAGAACCAAGTTATCATTGTATTTGAAGAGGGTGTGTTTGTTTGTTTTTTTTGTTTGGTTTTTTAATTCCTCCCTCCACTCACCTTATCTTGACTTCAGTCTTCGAGGGTGCAGACTGACGGAGGCGAGTTGCGAGGATTTGGCCTCTGCGCTGAGCTCAAACATGTCCAAGCTGCGTGTGCTGCAAATCTTCTTCAACGAGCTCGGGGATGAAGGCTTCAGCAAACTGTGCAGAGCTCTGCATGGTCCTGCCTGCAAACTGGAGGAGCTCCAGTATCTACTTTTTTTTCTTCTCTCCTCTGTATTGTCATACTTTACATGTTTCTGTTCAAATCATTGGCTGTGAACTCTGAATAACTAACCTGATCTTTTAAATTTAAGGGTACAACGCTGCAACTTGAGCGCAGCGTCCATGAAGGCTTTATCAGCAGCTGTGTGTTCGGTTCAATCCCCGCTGAGGAAAGTCAATCTGACACAAAATCACATTGGTGACCGCGGGGTGGAGATTCTGTTCGAATCCCTGAAACACCAACATTGCAAACTACAAAGTCTCAAGTAAGATTTAGTTTGAAAGAACTGGTGGCATGTGAGTTTGTGTTTGACATAAATCAAAGGGATTTTGAGGACTGAGAGTGTGAAGCAGGGGTGTCGAACTTTATTCGCTCTCTGCTGATCTCTTACCTCAGTGTCTTCGATAACGAGGTCTCGGGTGTCTCGTGCCCTCACGTGAGGGAGGCCTTGATGTCAGAGCACTGCCGTCTGTCCGAGCTGGATCTGTCAGTGAACGATGTGGGACAGGAGGGGGCGCTGCAGCTTTGCCAGGCCCTCGGTCGACCTGGCTGTCCGGTGGAAAAACTTGGGTAAAAATCACCTGTATCAGCAGCAGTTTATCCTCTATGATAACTCATCATATTTCTCTGAGGTTTACTTTTTTTAAAATTTGGATAACAGTTATTATTGTGTGTTTTTCATGTTGTAGCTTGAGACGATGCAAGTTAACCGTGCCGGTCTTTAAGGAACTGGGCTCAGTGCTGAGAAGTGGGACGTGTGGACTCAAGTCTCTGACTGTTGGACTGAATAAAGTGGGGAACGGAGGGGTGAAGCATCTGTGGGATGCTCTTTTACATCCGGGCTGCCTGCTGGAAGAGCTGGAGTGAGCTGAGAACGTGTTTCATCACAATTGTATATTATATTAGTTTTAGTGGAAAGGCTTGGCTGAGGTGTATTTTTTTTGTCGTTGTATTTTTTGATAGTGTTGAAATGACGGGTTTGACGGACGCCTGTGTTGAAGACTTGTGTGCCGCAATAAGAGCCAGTGGAACGCTGAAGAGTGTGGAGCTGAGGAACAACTCACTGACCGACGCTTCTGTCCCCGCGCTGGTCCAAGTCATGCAGGACAGCCCCAACATGCTGGAAATGAAGTGAGCGCCACCCTTTTTGCTTCACTTCGAAAACAGCTTCCGCCTAACAGCCTGTTTCTTGTCGCCCAACTCTTTCAGCCTGAAGTACAACGACTTCAGTGAGGACGTCTTCGAAATGATGGAGGCGTGCGACAAGATAAGATACTGAAGAAGTCGGAGAGCGTCACAGCCGTCTTCTATGCTGCTATGTCCAATTCAGAGCCACGTTGTGGCTGACTGGATGAAGGGAGGTTACCCTCTGAACAGGTCGCAGTGTAAACACAGTAAACACTCTCTCTCTCTCTCTCACACATTCAAACATGTTTTTGGGAGTACCAGCTCATGTAAACTCCCCATCAAAAGGCACCCAGCCACACTTGAACCATGTGACATTATCATTGTGATCCAGGAGCAATACTGTGAGAAGTATGTATGTATGTATGTATGTGTTGTTTTGGTTTAAGACAGTTTATTGACCAAAAGGTGACTGTATTGTTGTTTCTTAAGATGCAAGCCTTTTAATTTTACAATTGTATCAAAGCATTTACTGTAATAATGATTTATTAGGACTTGAATAACATCACACAGCATTCAAAGAAATCACATTTTGTACTCAGGCTTTAAAAAAAAAATTGTGTTCACTGCATTGCATTTACTTTATCACACTGTAATTTACTTGGATGACATTACATTAGTATAGTGGTTAACACTCTTATTTAACATGATATTCCTGATGCGAGTCTGAGGCTGGGGGGGGGGGGGGGGGGGGGGGACTTTGCATGTTCTCCCTGAATCTTCTTCAGGTACTTGAGCGTTTGTCTCTGTTTGCCCTGAGTTGGACTGGCAACCAGGGTGTCGCCTCCCTTCTCCCAGCGACATCTGAGATCAGTTGATGAGCTGGACAAAGCAGTATAGAAGTTGAACGCATCAATTTGTTAGGTTTGCGTCAAATAACACCACATTCAAACTCTTCCGGTTTTCTATTCGGGGCTTCAATAAATAGGTTTCACTTTAATGTCTTGTAAAAACTTGGAATTCTCAATTTCAAATATAACTTTACCTTATTGCACTATTGTCATTGCTTGCATGAAATGCTGCTTTCCCTACTACTGAAAACAATGTAATCACCACTGTTGACTTCTTAATCTGCTTTAATATCTATGTATGCTTGGTTACTAAGGCAGTGGACAAACCTGGTGCTGACTCATGTTCTGAGATCAAACTCCGTGTGATAAACAGTAATAAATACATGCCGCCGCTCTCTGAAGCCCAGGTGACAGGACGGCGGCCTCATTCGCTCTTGTACCACGATCCTCTCCTCGGTAAGCTGCTCTCGTATATCCACTCCAATATTTAGGGAGCTAAATGCTTTGAACGCGTCACTCTCCTTGCAGACTGAGTGAACGTAATCAGTTTCACACTACAGCTTCAAGGAGCCCAAATTCTGGAGCCTTAATAATATTAACTCACTTCAGCTTATAAAGTTTTGAAAGTATTTTTTTTTTTTTAGACACAAGAATAAATAAAATACTGATTACACACATGGCTAATTATTGAAAATGCAGCACCAGGCCTGTGGCTATGAATACTGACAAACTAACATGAAATCTGAGCGACTGAAGCTCGTTTTCCCCTTTTTGTCTTTCTCACTTAAGATTCAAACACCATCTTCTGTCCCCTCACCTGCTCTGAGGTCCCTCTCGATTGGTCATATGTTTATCAGGATGGTCAGTGGTCCGGTCTCACCTCACTAACTAGTATGAGTGCGACACTCGGCAGTAAAGTCAAATCAAAAGTAGGGCTGTGAGTGATCGTCTCTGTTTGACCCTTGAGCTGGATAAAATACAAATTACCACATGTTTGTCCCCAAATACTTTTAATAAAAAAAAGAAAAAAAAATCTTTGGGCTGTTTCTTTGTCATTTGGATGCGCTCATGGAAGAGAAAACAGCACATTCAGTTTTAGAAATTCGTTTTTTTTTGTATCACAGCATGAAAATATATATTACTCATTTTCATGTAGACTTTATTTACATTAATTATGCAGCTACAAAACAGGCAGATACGCATTTCTTTATAGTCCACACACACACACACACACACACACACACACACACACACACACACACACACACACACACACACACACACACACACACACACACACACACACACACACACACACACACACACACACACACTTTTCCATCTACTTCTGTGGGCTAAACGCAAGTGTAAACTTCACACTGTAAACTTGACTCTGAGATTTTTGCCAAGTCTGTACGCCACGTTCACTTCCCCTTCATCCACGTCCGCTTTCCTTTCCGACGAGCCTCCCGCCCCACTGGGAGAAAATGTCCCTTCATGGCTCTCAGTGGTCATGAGTTGCTCCGTTAAGGTTGCTGGTGTGATTGCTGTCCTTGTTTAAGGTCTGATTGGAGTTTTTGCCGCCGGTGGAGTAACTCTCCTCATCTGAGCTGCTCTCGATGTCACTGCGGTCGTCTTTCGACACCTGGAGGGGAAAAAACAAAAACAACAACACCCAAATCAGGATCAGGCTGTTGACAAACTCTGCTACTTGAACTAAACACAGTAAACACATTTGATAGGAGCATCAGTTTTGCATGTTCTTTGGATCCAAAAGCTAAACACTTATTTTCATTACATAAATATACTGTAAATATCTGCCAGCACTCCAGTAGATGCACTTCCTTTAGTCAAGCTGCTTATTGGGACTGCCAGAGTCTGTATGTCTGCAGAGGAGAGACAGTATTTGTACACAGTTACTCTACTCCAGTAGATTTGTTGGGCATCTGTACATTACGATAAATTTTTATGGTACGTTTTTAGTTTATCTCCTGACATTTGGAGACAAATATGTCAACTTTGTCCTCTTTCCACTCTTAAAACTGCTCATTGCTTCTTCTAAAAGACAATTCAGAGTAGCCGTGGACTTACTCACTTTCATTTAAGTAGTAAAGTCGGTCTTTTGTTTTACTCTGTATTTCTACTATTCAAGTACATTTGCTACGTCTGAAAGTCTGTACTTGCACTCATCAGCCACGACATTAGGTACACCTGTTCAATTCTAGAAAAATGGAATCGGTCATATGACAACAACCAAAGACTATTTGACATTATCCCGATCAAGACGACCTGCTGAAGGTCAAACTGAGATTTAAGTGAGTTTTAATATGAAGGGTTGTTGCAGTACAAGTATTTCACAAACTGCTGAGGACTTTGGAAACAACTTGAGATAAGAATGGCACAATCTCTGCCTTCTTCCCAAAAAAAAAACCCTCCTTAAAACTCAAATTCCTTTTTAAGTTATGGCATCTTTTAATTTCCTTCTTATCTGCCCTGATGACATTACAATGAATCCAATCTGTTTGTTTCACTTTGTGAAACATTGTTTTTAGTTAATGCTCCATAGATAGAAGTTGATGATGACAGAGGTCGGACTGAAAAACACTGACTAAAATAAATACTTGTTAGGTTTGCAGTCGACCAATTCCCAACATGCAGACGTACTACAGCAGCGGAAGACCACCCCAGGATCAGCACTGTCAGATAAGAACTAAATACTGAGGCTATAAAATACACAAACTCACCAAAACCGCACTATTAATAGTTGGGAAAACTCTGGCTGCTCTGGTAACTATTGATTTTGCAGTGTCCTTCAAACGAGCGAGTCTAAACGTGTCCTTAACGTTGTGGTTATTCCTTTCTTTTTCCTCCACATCTTGACCAACAGATACTGACCTCCCTCGACAAACACCCACAGACCCCCAGACTTACTTTGCCCTTGAAAATGGCCTTGATAGCAATGCGAGCGATGAGGTAGAACCAGATGATGTGAAGAGTCTGCAGGACCAGCAGCAGCCCGTTAAAGAGCCACCAGGAGTGATACGGCCCGACGATCTCCCAGCTCTCAATCAGGACGCTGTAAATTATCCTACAAACACACACACACACCAGTATATTAACACTTGTTTGTTTGTCAGGTGAGTAAAAATGGCTGCCAACAGTGAGAAACGCAACATGCCATGTGATTTGTCTCACCAGAAGGGAAAGATGACCAGGCGAGTGATGAAAAAGCTTATGCTGAACACCACAAACAGGCCGTCACATAGCCTCTGGTACTTGGCATAGTTGGCCAGCTTGGCTGCCTTGAGGAACGAATAAGGCATTAATCATTCACTACAACAAAATAAGAATGATCTCTGTGTCGCAATGTGTAAGCTCATTCTACGAAACAGCAACTCAGCACACCGTCTTATCACCGCCATGTTGAGCTGTGTTACACTTATATTTTCAGCAACAATGTGCCTCGAACAAACACTTCCAAAGAGAAAAGGTCTGAACCACAGTTTTCTTTACCTCGAGGAAGATGTCGGATGCGTCGTGCACACACATGACCAAAGTGCCAGCTCTTAGCATGTTGTTAGCGTACGAGAAAGTGATGAGGATTATGGTGGCCAGGTGGTGGACGAGCATGATCATGAAATCCTATGAAATGAAATGGGTCACACGAAGGAGTTGGTGACAGGACACTCATGTTACAACCACATAAAAGCCAAATACACAATGGGAATCCTCATGGCGACTCTTTGGAGCCTTTGTGTTGTCCCATGGCCTGTCAGGGACAACACACGCTTGTGTAAACACTGGGATGCGACGCGATATGCACACATGTGTGCGTCACATGATAATTAACGGCTTTGCTTATGCACACAATCATTTCAACCCGTCCGACACCAGCAACATGTTACCGTCTCACCTGCTTGTGCAATGCACGCCATCACAAAGCTTTTTGTTATATTCTAGATCAGTGAAGAATAGAATAGTCAGTAGAAGAAGAAAAACAAACAAAAAAACAAAAACTTACCTTGCGTTTAATATCTATGAACTGGGAAAACATGAGAGACCAATAGAAAGCCAACTCAGCCACGTAGTGGATGTACTGTTCAGGAGTCTGGTGCTTTGAAAGGAAATGACACGAGAACATCTTTAACCAACATGCAAACACTTCAATCGCCGACATTATAAAGCTGAACCGTGGTGTATCCAAGCTGCTGAATATGAGGCTTTTTAATTATATCGACGTGAAAGATTCACCTGAAAAGGGAAGTTGTACCAACACCGTCTCGTGTCCCACGTCCAAGGTGACTGTCGAAAACAGACAAACAGTCCAAGTGATTAAAAACATTGAATGCATCAAAACATGTGACGTGTTCAATAAGGTCTAAGGCAGAAGAAAACATACTGGAGTCCAGCTCAGCTTACCTTCCATAAATGAGAAACGCCGTACACAAAAATGGCCAGGTAAAATGTGAATCGCCACCTGAAGTGGAAAAAAAAAAGAAGGTGAAAAATGATATTCTCCAGGAAGACTGAAAGCTGCACTTTGGTGATCGGAACATCAAACGTCAACAGATCAATTTACATGCCACTAATTTGACTGATGGAATAAAGTTTGTATTAAGAATTTTGTTGTAAGCCAGCACACCGGGTGGATATTTCCAGTGAGAACGTCAAAAACGATCAACCTTTTCCAGGGGGAGTGACCATATTTAGTAACTTTCACATTTATTTCCATTTCGTTCAAACTGAGAATCAAAAATAATCGATGGTCCAAAAGCACATGGTTAAGAATTAATACTGCTCGACGAGAAAGTTCTTTTTAATCTCTTCCTCACAGTCGGACCACCTGATCAACACATTCACTAAAATGATGGGTGCAGTCCGTTTGACGACTTTCCTGAGGTAGAAGGAGGTCTTGCAGAGGTGTTTGAGGTGGGTGTCAAAGGCGAGTTGGGGATCCATGTTAACACCCAGGTTGGTGACGGATGTGGAGAAGAAGGTGTGTCAAACATGTCCTGCACTCCGGCTTACTCAGACATGCATGGGGGGCACTACTTGTGCAAAATACACAATAAATTCAAGTAAGGAGGTAATCAGAAGTGAGAATCCCATAATGACAGAGATTAGATCTTTTCAAATGGTCAATTTAATGCTGTTCAACATCTACAAATGTCACATAAAGAAGTTGATTTACCCCAACTTTACAGTCTCAAAGTGATAAGATATCCTTTACTCAACCTTCTATAAGGTGGAAGTCTGTACACGATTAAAGCCATTTGGAATTTTAGTGAAATAATAGATTTTTTTTTTTGTGAAAGAAACTTTGTATTAAATTATTCTTGATATTTTAAAATGTTTTAGTTTTTGCATTTCTCCAACCCTGTGTGTTACTTTAGTTTTCATACCAGTTTGCAGTGAAATGAATCATGATTGCAAACTAAACGGCTCAAACAGCACAGAATCTGTGCGTGTTCAGTTCGCCTCCGTCAAAACAGACGATAAAAAGATTTAAGATCACAGAGAGAAAGCGTCGGTTGAAGCTGATGTTTGCAACAGGAACAACTGGTCGCTTGAACCAGACCAACCGGATGTGAGGATAGACTCACCAGCGACACATTCCCCATCAAAGCCTGGAGAAAAAGTGATGCAGAAGAAACACGTTCATCTGTCGTCTGCACCTGTTTGTCTGACTTAAGCTGGAAATAATCCCAGCTGACATTAAGTGAAGGGCAGGTCTACCACAAAGCTGACACACATTCACATGTGAAGAGAAATGTGGGGTGATCTTAGATAAAACTACACATATACAGTTCTTTTTTTTTTTTTAACCTACACCTTTTGACCTTTCATTCCTGAGGTGAAATTAGTAGCTATACCTTTAACTTTACTATAACCACCTGTTCTAAGAGGACGTCTCAGAGCCTGCACTGCATTTCCAATCGTGAAATCCACTTTCTGTTTTTAACGCCATCGTCTGAAATCGGGCTAATCGAAGAATTTGTGTACTTTCGACACTTCCAGCATTCAAACAACACGACAGGAAGTACTTACGAGCTCTCACAGAACTTTTTCAGCGTACTGGGCCTGTCCTGGTTGCGACGTACGCGAAACCATCTCTGTATCTTCCGGACATCCCAGTCCAGCTGTTTGGAGAGTCCCTCGAGTTGACTGGTGTCGGGACACTTAGGACGACAAGATCACAGGATGACGTACATTTTCCAGAGCTTGCACAACCACAACAAAAATACGAGGTGGGCCCCTCAAGACATCGCGAGGCATTTAACTGAGCATATGATTAAGCCCGTGTGGCGGCGTGCTTCGAAGCGTCGACAGCAGTGCTGCAGCGCGTACAGGAACATGTAATGAAGGGCAGAACAAACACGGGCCTTGTGTACCGTTTTGGACCGATAGAGCCTCTCCAGAGCAGCATTGGGTTGAGCTTGCCGAGGCACTCCCGCTTGAATCTGAAGTATGTGGGCACAGGGTTTGGCCACTAGCCTGTATACACAGGCCCGAGGGGCAAAAAAAAAAAAAAAAAAGAGAGAGAGAGGGTAGGGACACAGAGATGGCGTGGTATTAAAAGGTAGCATTGAGGCATGTACAGCAAAATGTTTTAACGGAATACAGTGCAGACTCTTAACCGAAACTAGCACAGGCTTTTCCATCACTGACAGCAAAACGGTTGACGTTTCAGTTTATCCACAAAGTTCTGTGTTTGACATACGCGAGTGTGTTTGTCTAAGAGGGAGGGACGGCGAGCACAATAGATGCTAGAGGAGAGGCCGAGCCGAGGAAGGAGGAATCCCGGGGAATGTAGCACCTAGTCTAAACAGAGCATGATGCCTTGTCATGTGAGAGTAGGGAGGACAGAGTATGGGGAGGGACGCCTCCAAACCAAAATGTGTGTCACAAGATAATCTGGTAGGGCTGACCACTGCTCCAGCCTAACTACCCCTCCTTCATCTGGAAGACTTTTTTTTTTTTCTCCCCTTAAATGGAGCTACTCTTCAGAGTTTGCAGACTTTTGTGCAACCCCTAATTTAGCTGTGGAGGGATGTGTGTGTGTGTGTGTGTGTGTGTGTGTGTGTGTGTGTGTGTGTGTGTGTGTGTGTGTGTGTGTGTGTGTGTGTGTGTGTGTGTAGGACTGGTTTGAATCTCCTGATCACACACTGTTCTGCAATCCACTGATCCACGTTAAACAGGATAGATTTTTTTCTGCAGGGTTTGCATGAGAAGGTGAAGCAGTGGAGTCAGTTGGAGTTGGAGTGTGTGTGTGTGTGCCATCACCTCACAGGAATGTTAACTCGGTTAAAGTCAATCATTGCATTGTTACGCCTCACATTTACCCCCATTTCAAAAGGAGGTGGACTATAATTAGAGAGAAGAGGCGTGTGGCCGGATAGCGAACCAGTAATTCCACAAAGAGATTCTTGCAGCGTGTGTATTTTTTTTGTTTTAAACAAAGATTCACTCCTGCTTCTTCAAGTGCCATGTTTAATACAAGTTCCCGTTTTGTGTGTGACGCTGCCTCTTCCTCCTTTCCTCACGAGTTGCAGCATGAGCCTGGAAAACGCACGGAAATTAAAAAAAAAAAAAAAAGGGAAAAAAAAAAAAAAAAAAACTACTGTGGATAGAAAGTTACCTCTCGAAAAGTAGCCTCAGCAGAAAAACCCCCACAGCCAGCGGCAGGGCGTAAAGTATGTGCCTGAGCCGGGGGTACTCCACTCCAGGTGGCGGATGCTCCAGGTCCGCCCACGAAACATTCTCGGGAAGCCAGAATCTGTCGCTCCAAACCCAGGCCCAGATCCAGGAAGACATCAGGCAGCGGGGTGGGGGAGGCGCTCGGACTCCGCTCGCGAAGGTAAACCGTGACGGACGACTGTGGGGTTTGTTTGTGGTGGTTTGAGTTCAAGTGAGAGGAAACTTTGCCCCCACCTCCTCCCGCAGCGCGAGCATCACTTCTGGTTCCTCTGAGTCAACCGTACGGACACGTTACACCGCTCGACGGGAAACACCCACAGCTAAGAAAACACCCATAGCAGTACGAGTCTACAAAGCACCCATAACAGAGTCTAAAAAAACACCCACAGCAGTACGAGTCTACAAAACACCCATAACAGAGTCTAAAAAAACACCCACAGCAGTACGAGTCTACAAAACACCCATAACAGAGTCTAAAAAAACACCCACAGCAGTACGAGTCTACAAAACACCCATAACAGAGTCTAAAAAAACACCCACAGCAGCACGAGTCTACAAAACACCCATAACAGAGTCTAAAAAAACACCCACAGCAGTACGAGTCTACAAAACACCCATAACAGAGTCTAAAAAAACACCCACAGCAGCACGAGTCTACAAAACACCCATAACAGAGTCTAAAAAAACACCCACAGCAGCACGAGTCTACAAAACACCCATAACAGAGTCTAAAAAAACACCCACAGCAGTACGAGTCTACAAAACACCCATAACAGAGTCTAAAAAACACCAACAGTTAAAAAAAAACAAAAACAAAAAACACCCAGAGCAGCAACACCAGTCAAGAAAACACCCACAGCAGAGTCTGAAAATCACCCACAGCAAAAAAAAAAATAAAAACAACAAAAATCCCACCCACAACAGCAATCAGAGTTTTGAAAACACCCACAACAGAGTCTGAAAAACAACCAGAGCTAAAAAACAAAAACAATAACAACAACAAAAAAACCACCCACAACAGCAATCAGTTTTGAAACCACCCACAACAGAGTTTAAAAACACCCACAGCAGCAACATGAGTCTAGAAAACACCCACAGCTAAAGAAAAAAAGAAAAAGAAACCCACCCACAACAGCAATCCAAGTCTGACAAACACCCACAGCAGCAATGAGTCTACAAAAACACCCAAAATTATCTGAATCTAGAAACACACTCAGCAATTTGAGTAAAAATAACTAAATGAGATGCAGCAATCTGAGTAAAAGAAAAACAAACCCACCCGCAAGAGTCTACAAAACACCCACAGCAATCTGAGTCTAGAAAACAACCACAGCAACAATCCGAGTCACAAAAACACCCACTACAGAGTCTACAAAACACCCACTACAGAGTCTACAAAACACCCACAACAGAGTCTACAAAACTCCCACAGGAGCAATCTGAGTTTAGAAAACAGCTAAAATATTTTGTAGTGGATTTTGTTACTCTCTGCAAGCATTTTGTTTCGGTACAGTCTAATGATGAAAAGTCATGAATCGCACAAAGATATTTCTACCCAGAACTTTGATATTATTCTTGCCACCTCATTACAGTTTTCCAGGCTCTCAGCCACATGTCCTGTGTTCAACCCTCTCTCCCATTGTCGATTTACATAATCTGTTGCACGGAAGTGACAGGAACTATCTGAGGACCAGGGCTGTACCTTTTCTCAGCATGATTTTTTTTTCTCCTTTTTATTAAGACATACATTTTTATCATCGAATTGCTGGTGAAACATTCTAATGATGAAATAAACTTTATTGCAAAATCACAAGTTTTACAACGGTTGCAATCTGTAAATATACGTAGATACAACAGATTTCAAGACGAGATATGGCCACCAAACATGCACAGGCGTTGGGGGCACAATGCGGTTAAAGCCCTGTAATAACCTGATGCCATCAGTGTGCAGATTTAACCATGTGCTTGCAACTGTCAATGATGCTTGTCACAGAGATTAATGCCATTGAGGGAAAGATATAAATACATATGTTTAAAACGACTAATGCTGCTTGACTTGCACGTGTTTCAGTTGCAGTCTGGATGCAGGGTTTTAAACATCTCATTGCACAAGGATGGGGGAGGTGTCCACCACATGGTCCGAAGTCTCGGATCCAGTCCATCAAAATGTCTCCACATATCAAGAAGCCTGTTCGGGAGGGAAAGCTGCTGCACAAAGTCCAACGGAATCTAAAAGATTAACCGCAGCATAACGAGACTGCTACAAAAATAGCTAAAATATATTCTCACTGACATAAGGACAACAGGAGTAACTGGTTTTATGATGTAGGCCAGGGTTGTCAGCCACGTCTAAGTTCAGGCGCCAAAATCAGATCAAAGTGAGCTGCAGCAGCAAAATGGTAGATACCTCTCAAGCAATGATTACTGTCAATGTTTTCCTTTTGTTTCAGTGCAAAAACACACAAGTATACTTGTAGAAAAATAAAATTTTTACTTGTCTGCATCATAACTGACCTCTGGTCCAATTCTTCCTCGGTTCCGTCTGTTCTTTCTGAAAAGCTGTTATTATGGCCATAGGCTGTGTTGATCTGAGACACATTAATAGGAGTGAAGGGATTGTGAGTGTCTCTGGAGATGTCATGAACAATTAGTATTTAAACTTCCATCAATTCTCTCATCACTGGTGTATGTATAATTTGTTATATTTGTCAAACTAAAGTCATCATAATGTCACTCTGAAGTATTTTTTATTGTAATATTACTGTTCTTGAAATGACAACACGAGTATTGTGTGTCATACATTCGTTATTAATGGAGTAAGTTCCAAAAATGAATACGACCTAAGCAATAGTACAATAGTACATCTACTTTATAAGCTAAGATTCCCTTTATTAGTCTTACCATGGAGAAATGTGCAAAGTAAAGGACAGAAGGGGGTGAGTATAAAACAAGAGCAAAGAGCTCTGACATGGAGGTGACACAGCCGAAGTGAACAGTGACCAGTTTGAATGAGCGTGGTTTAATATTTAAAGTGTGGCAGTGATGAGAGGGTTGAAATCCAAATGATAAAACTGAGCAGTTTTTTCAAACAGCAGGGAAGCTCTACTGAACTGCAACAGATGTGGATTTGCACTTTCCCCCTACTCAACTCCTCAGTGCATCTATGTTTAACCATGTTAAGCAAGACAAAAAATCACTGCTCAGTTTGCAGGAATGTTTTTACTGCTGTGGGAAGAAAAAAAACAAAAAAAAAACAGCATAATTTGAAGGGGTCATCAGTCCAAGGTGCTGCCGTTTGTGGTGAAAGAAAACTCATAAGAAGCATTCACGCTTTATTTAAAGCCTATGTTTAATATATTCTATGTCTTTTCTTTGTCCCTGCAACTTTCAGTCCGAAGGGAGTCTGTATCTTCGCTGCTGATAAGCGTATTGGCTGCAAAAACCTTCCACCTTCAATAATAAGCTCCTCTTACATTTGCATCGAGTCTTCAGTGAAGTAAAATAATAACCCGACGGACGAATGTTTGGCATAGGATTGTGTGAAAACTATAAGTGTAGCGTCAAAGCGGTTGATAATTTACTGAAAATATGTTAATTATTTGCTACTTTATAACCTCTTACCCCATCACAAGTTTTCCCATCCAGCTGATGGTAAGATTGAACTCTGGAATTTGACCTTAAAGACCATTTCGGACTCTTTAAGATCTGTCGCTGGGCTTTTCACAGTGTGTCAGTATGAGTTTTAACCACAGTGCCCTGCTTTCTATTGTTTAGTTTTTTTTATTTAAAAAAATATTATTGTTAAGAGCTTTTGAGATCCATAACACAACTTGTGCCACTTCAATGATATTAATTTGATTTATGAGGGAAATGTGTATACGACGTCTCCGACTGTTAAACTTTTGGTTTTGAACTAAAGTGTGTTTCAATCTTTTTTCATCCTCTAATTATCCTTTCCTGTTATGACTTCTTCTGGCGGGAAAAAAGAAAGAACAATTGCGAGTGAAAGACATTCAGCCCTGTGGCGCCCCCCTCAGCAGCCCTGTCTTCAACATTATAGATTGTTTAATAAAACACATAACACCCTCTGACATATTTGAATTCTGTTGCACATTAAACACATGACATGTGCATATCCATTAAGATTAGTTCACAGTTGTCTAAAGCATTCAATGACCTGAGAAAGCGGTTGGCCTCTGCTGAATCTGCTGTATTTCACTGTAAGACCTGATTATCACCACCACTCGTTTTATGACAAAAGAGCTGCTCATGCTTGCATCACTGAGCCTGTTGAAATGCAAAAAGAAATCATATCAACTGAGGGAAATGAAAAAGTTCCAGTTTGTCCAGTACTAAATACAACGTTTACAGCTCATAGGATTCAGAGTGAGACTATAAATTCCAGAGAAATGTAATCTTAAATAATGAGTAATGAAAGAAATCTAGGGTCATCACAGGTCTGTTGATATGCACACTAACACACACAGAAACATTAAGGACAAACAGATACAAAAGATGTGGAATAAGAGAGAAGGAATAAAGTTCAGTTGTGCCAAATGAACGTAATTAGGATCACAACACCAGGCCAGGACTGAAATCAGAGATTTCTGACGTCCGCCAAAGGCTGAACTAGACTCAGGAAAAAATAGAAATAAAATTCCGGATCACCGCCAAAATTGTATAGAATCATCCATGGTTTAATATCTAATATTTGTGCCGACGTCTTTAATATTGGCAGTTGTTCATCATACGAATGGGTTAACCTTCTCCCAGTTGTTGCTTTTATCTGACAACACTGAGGGTTGTAAGGAATAACTTAATCGCTAAATGTCTATAACATAAGTGAGAAGAAGATCAAGAGTGTGATTGAAATAATGAGTGGGTTTATTCATCTTCATTCAAAGGCCATTTGTGTCTGATAATGAACAAGTTGTCAACAACTACATGAATGTCACCCACTATAGTAACTTTATCTGAGCTCAGTACTAAAATGCAGAGAAGGTAAAAATCATAGTATTGAGGAGGACAAATACACTATACGACAAATGGAATTGTGTTGTTCTTGTGCTACAGAAGTAGTTTTGATTTTCATTAAGTTTCTGAGATGAACTCATTTCCTGTGGAATTCATTTAGTCTTAAATAAAACGGTCGGAGAACAGCCACAATCTGTACAATTAACACTACAATGACAAGGTTCCCCGTTTAAGCCCTGTACTTTTACATTTCTTGACTGAGCCACTGGCCTAGGTTACCAGAGAGCAGAATGCTCTGAGAAATCGGTATTGTTGAAAATAAGATTTGTTTATATGCAAACAATGTTCGTGTAACCATTAAAAATCTTGAATTTGGTGTCCCGCTGCTCATGAATATCCTGGAAGCATATGGAAACTCCTCTATTCACCAGACATCCAAAAAACTAAATTTCTGACTTTTCCACAGAACAAGGATGGCCCTGGACTCCTGCTGAGCGCTTCTGTTTAAAGGGCTGGAAACTGATTGGCTGGCTCCAGTTTGCAGCTTCTTGGACCCTACAGGTGGATAGTAATCAGCCATCAACACCCCCAAAGCTGGAGCTCTCCATGAGACAAACTACCACATATGGCAACGTGCGCATTTCTTCCTGTCTGCTGCAAGTAGGATTGTGTTGGCTTTCAATCAAATGTCCAGAGCTTCTGGTAAGTCTAATTTAGGCTATTTTTTGTAGTAAATAGCACAGTATATTGTAGGATAGTAGGACTTGCAACTGAAATCTATTAATCAAGAGATAATTTGTCAGTTTTACATTTTCCAACAGATTTTTGCATTTGGATGAATGCAAATCAAATGATAATGTCAGTCTTAAAATATGCTCAAACAAATATCTAGGGTTGGGATTCCTATGCACTTCATTGTGTACCATTTAAAGAGTTAAAAATAAATTAAAAAACAATATTGAAATCATTAAACAGAATTATAAAAATAAAGTTGTTTTAAAAGGTCAAGAACAAAGTATGACATGTACTTTAACGCTTTTGTTTAAATGAAGGGAAATAAACACACACACACACACACACACACACACACACACACACACACACACACACACACACACACACACACACACACACACACACACACACACACACACACACACACACACACACACACACAGAACAGACCCCCTGTGTCAGAGTGTGCAGCTGCAGAGCACAGACCCAGTGTGGAGGGTGGTCCAGCGAGCAAACAGCAGGGGGGGGTCTGGGTTTTTCGGGGACAGTCTTCACACACACACAGGTAGTGTGGCAGGTGGACGACACTTAAAGTATTCCTCTATATTCCCCAGCCGGTTATTTGTGAGGGTTGGCCTCAGTTCAGCATTATCAGGGAGGCTACGCAGTGTGACATCCCATAACCCCCCCCCTCTCCTCCTCACTGTTTGGTCTCTTCCATTTCACATCTGAACAAATGTGATAGTTGGAGAAGAGTTGTTGATGTGAGGACTGCTGTATCCTCAGTCCAAAGAGATCTGCTGCTCCGGGATCAGCTCAGGTGGGTCTTCGTCCTCACCTTTTATTTATCATCCCTGCAGCTGCTGCTTCTATAACTACCTAAAGATCATAATGCAGTTTCTTTACCAGAAGCACTAGTTTTCTTTCTCAGTTTAGGCAAGGTGTTTGTTGAAAAACAGTGATGTTTGATTTAAGTCTGTGTTTTATCTATCCTCTTCTTTACAGATAAGCACATGGATCAGAAAGAGCTGAGTGACCCCATGAACAACCTATCATTGATTAAAGGTACCCTGCTCTATATTTTTCCCTGTGAATGTAGACAAGATGCACTCATGGTGAATGACTTGGCATTATGTTGCTCCCGACACTACGTGTCTTGGGGAGGGTGAGAAGATGGACAAAAAGTGTGAGTCACACTGGAAGAAGTGTCAGTAGACCTGTGTGGACAGCCGAGGGCTTCAGAGGCTAATTTCTCTCCTGTAAAGTGTCTGAAGATGGAGCCTCTGCACAGAGGGCAAGTCAGCTGGTGAATGTGCGTTTGATTTGACATTTAGGGTCATTAAATGAATCTAAAAGCTGTGCCGCTACTCAGATTTATTGAAGTAGAAGTATTCACAAGGACATTCATGACAAACTGTGCAAGCATCTGAGTGAGTGAATCAATTTTGCATGAAGAATGAATTTGTAATGCTACACTGCACGTTGTATATGGAGCACAAAGCAAACAGTGTCCCCACCACAACAGCACCTCGGTCTTATCGGATAAAGATATCTCCCACATTCACACCTAAACATCACATTCTGTCCCTGTTATCAGTGGTAAATAGCTTTTAAATAGTGGAGACGCTGCGTATTCAGTTGAAGAATGCCGTCACATTCATTGGATAGAAAACACGCAGCAGGGAAGGATGGACCATGATGACTGTAGCCTTCAGCACTCGAGCTAAAAAAAGACTTTCTCCTACATTTTTTTTCTCTGCCGTCACTTGAGGCAGTGTGATGCTAATATTCCCCAACTAGTCTGAGAGGTATTTTTACCCCCGGACTAATCCCATTACTATTTAGTCCGGTGTCATTCTGTGACATGAAGTCATAATTACTGTGATAACTAATGTTACTAAAGATAACGTGTTGCACCCTGTTCTGACATGTTCTTCATCCCTCCTGATGTCTTCGGGGGTGGGGGGATTTGCCACAACGTGGACAGACAACGGTCCTACATGGAGCCCACTCGCATTCTAGCTGGCACTCATACATATGCATACATGAGGAAACACGCAACCACAAAGTGGGCACAGCGCTGCCCTCCGTCCTTTTGTCTCTCACACAGCAGGGCGGTCATGCGCTCCAGTTAGAGGCAGTCACCGGCTCCCAGCCTTTGTTTCAGGCCCAATCATTTGGGGGTCGTTTATCAGCGCCATCTAACAGTGTTTCGATGTGCGTATTTGCGTTGTGATGTATGCAGTCTCCATGAGAGACGCAGCACTTTCTTGTAAAATGAGTCCTGCGGTGCATCCATTTATGGTGCACATACTTGACCAGTCCCCACTCTGATTTTTGGCTCTGACAAATGCTTGGATCTGTGATGAGGTCACCGCTTTTCCTGGCTCTGATAGATTAGGGGGATCAAGATATTCACTGGGTGTTTGCAAAGCACAAGTATTTGTGGCACTTGTTTCCACCTCCAGGAAACACAACAAGCTCCTCACAACCATTTCCTTTGTGCATTGTCTACAGTAACGTACCATTGACCGTATAGATGTGCTAGAGTGTGGTATCTGGCTAAGTAATGGATCATTTGGATAGAAATGCAGTTATATCTATTTTTGGGTCAGTAATTAGTTTATGTAATAGGCCCATTTTAATATCAGGGGAAATCATCTAGTGTGTCGGCCCTGGTTAAATTTTGGGACTGTAGCAGATTAAAACATGCTATAACTTTCTGTTCACCTTGTATTCTTTTATTCAGAAATATTGAGTTATCCTCATCGGGCCTTTGTATGTCATAATTTCAGCTTTTCCTATCCCTCTGCACTCTGTTGACACTTCGTTGCGAGATATTCATGTTGGGAGAATTAATTGTGGTTTTCCTCATTTTTGTTCCATGTTTCTTCATCAGATGATCTGACCAGGTCCAACATGGGCTCGTCTGGTGATGCAGAAAAAACTATCCAGCGGCTGAATGATGAACTTCGAGAGGCTCAGGAGCTGGCCAATTCGGAGAAGCATAAATGCATGGAGCTACAAGGTAGTGTAAAAGCTGTTTGATATTATGTTATAAATATCAGTCTTAATACACACACCTGAATGAAATGAATGCCTCTGTGTCGTGTAGGACACCTGGAGGAAGAGAGAATTGAGAATAAACAACAAGCTGATGATTCGGCAAGACAGATCAAACTCCTTCAAGGTGAACTGTGTTTGCGGTTTGGAAATGTGTCTTGTTTTGCTGAAATGCAGAGGGAAATGTCTGCGTGCCAACATGTACTCTTCTCATTCGGACAGGCCAGCTGCTGCAGCTTCAAGGAGAGACGGACGCTCTCAGAGAGCAGATCGATGTCTCGGCCGGTTCATACGACGAGCTGCAGAGCGCACGTGATGAGGTGAAGTCCCTGAAACGTGCCCTGGAGGCAGCCGCCGCCGAGCGGGACCGTGACGTCGCGGCTCTCCATTCCAACCTGGCAACCATCTCCGGCGATATGGACAAGTGGCGTCAGACCGCCGGCAGATATGAGCGTGAGATCGGCGACCTGCAGCAGGACCTTCAGCAGCAGAGCAAACAGTGGCAGAAAACTGCAGAAATACAGGGTAACACGCAGTTCGATCATGGCATTTAAATAATGTAAGAACTTGTCAAATGGATGTGATGCAGTAATCGTTGGCCAAAGCATTTATTTCTGTTGAATACAAAAACAAACCTATAGAAATGTGTCCTATATAACTTTTATAAACCATTTTTTTTATTCCTAATGGAAGATAACATACTGGATGTTAAGTCTGATATGTTTTACCATTTTAAGGTAAGGATTGGCGTTTGATGGAAACAACATTGTGGGAGAGAGGCGATGAGCCTCCCGTGCAGATGGTTAGCGGCTGATCATCTTCAAAGAGTTGGAAAACCACCAAAAACTAAAATATCACAAATGTCACTTATATTTCCTGCAGGAGTTCCTTACATATGTGTGAAATAAACGACTGAATAAACATTTATGATATATTAGAAAATGTGTTGGTGACCACCAAAACACCTTTTTTTTTTTTTTATTGTAGCATAAAAACATGCTGTTTTTCAAACTGTAATGTAATGTAGCAGAGAAAATACAATAGGTGAGGATTTGCAGTGAGTCCAACTTCATCTGTCAGTGCATCGACAACAGACCAGCTGGTTGGGGAATGCATTGTTACATAAAACTTTCCTCCTTTCCCGCAGCCAGCGAGCTGCAGTCCATCCAGGCGGAATGCAGTGGTCTTCAGAAGGAGTGCTCGGCGCTGCGGTCCGAGACGCAGGACGCGGTGAACAAGCAGCAGAAGGAAAAGGGCTCTCTGCAAAGTGAATGTGCTTCCCTGAGGGCTGAGAAAGAGGAACTCCTCAAGGCTCACCAGAAAGAGAAGGGCAAGCTGCAGAGCGAGAGTGCTGCGCTGCACGCCGAGAAGGAGGCAGTGCTGCAGAAACAGCAGCAGCTGGAGAAGGACGTTACCAGGTCAGTGCACTGGTGGAGATCACCGGGTGCTCGGCTTCGCCGTCACGTTTGTGCTCCCTTCTGTCTCACTTGCTTGTTTGTACGGTTTAACCACATGCTGCCCGTCTTGTCGCTACTTCCCCTTTTAAACTCAGTGTTTTTTGTTTCTCTAAGCTTGCGTGCCCAGAATGCCGAGCTAAACAACAGCCTCAGAGGCCTGGAGAGATCCCAGCAGGAGCTGGAGGAGAAGCTGCTGGCCCTGACGCTGCAGCACCAGCAGGACCGCAGCAAGCTGCAAACCCAACTGGAGGCGTCGAACAGCCGCAGCGAGGATCTGCAGTGTGAGGTACGCTCCAAACCACACAAGAAACCCACCAAGGCCGTCTACTGTCTCCCCTTTCTGGCGTGTCAATGTGGTCGTTGGACCCCTCAACACTGGAAGTCTTTTACTAACTTCTTTCATTTTGCAAATGAGAACTTTTTATCCATGTGAGATCATTTTCTGGCTAAAAGAGTGATCCAGCTTGCAGTGCTGCGGCAGGTGCTGGTATTCTGCTGACCCCACATCGAGCTGTTTCAGTATTTATGAAACACACGACACGCACTCACAAGTTCTCTTCCTTCAGCAAGTGGAATTCAGAGTTTTATAACACAGAACCTTGGAGCAAGGTTCCAAGGTCATTTGATGTCAAGTACATGCTTCAGGTACAAGGAGCTATTGCCAGTAATTACTTTACTCCATACATTTAAAAAGATGCAATAACTGTATGGTAAAACTAGTTTATGTCTTGGTAATATATAAATTATTGTAACTGCATTGTTTTTGGTGTACAGGAGACAAAATTCTCAAATAAGATTTTGCATTTATGCATTTAATTAGCAGGAAAATAGTTTTTTTTATTATTTTTTTACATTTAAATCCTGACAACAAACTCATGGCCTTCATAATAATTTAAATGTATTAATTTTTTTGCCAAGGATATGAAAAATTGTAAGTTTGGTTCAGTTTCCTGAAAGACAAGAAAAAAGACTTTATTTTTGAAGCATTAGATGATTTTTACATTTAAAGTAATGGATTTTATGTGAGTATGACTGACAAAATTGAAAAACTCCAGCACAAAATAATTTTCTTTTCATTTTGACAGTGGGATTGACCAAAACAAACCTGATTACTGGGGCTTTTTCTCAAGAAAGCCAATTTACGACTTTTTCTCCGTAATGTCGATCAATAAATGTCCTCTAAAGGGCAGCTCAAAGAATTTAGCACATTAAGACTGATCGTTCTCAGAGATGCCTCTTAAATATGATGCTCTGGGCATTTTCTGTACCTCCTGGTTAATGACTGCTTCTGCTCTGGACTTGTGATGCATTTGTAATTACTTGGCCTGTAAATGCAATTTCATACAGCTTGCATCAGTCGATTAGTTGCACATCAGGAAACAGTGTAGTCATATGATTCAAGTGTTTTCTTCGATGTATTCTGGCCAGCAGAGGGTTTTTTTTTTTTTAACACGTGGAGATGGGAAGATAGGACAGTTCCTGAAGCAGTGAAAGCACATACAGTACCACTGAGAATTCAGCCCAAACTAAATTTGTGTTTTAAATCGGACCCGCCAAAGCCACTGCACCTTACTGTAATGAAATCCCACCGCTCCCTGTCGGACTCAGCAGGCTGGATAAAGATCGTCCTCAGTCACATCTCATCCATCCTCATGTGGCGCTGCCCTGTGTCCTAAAAATGAAACGTTGCGATGTGCTTCGTGCAGTGCGATGAGGTCAAGACTGAGCTGTCGGACCTGAAGGCCAAATATGAAAAGAGTGAGCAGGAGAAAGAGTCGGCAGCAGCTGAGCTGGAGGAGTGCAAAGCCAACATGAAGGAGCTGCAGGACAAAGGAGCAAAGGTAAGTCCTCCTCCGTCACACACCAAGGCCACGAGGAAGGTATTTTACATACAAAATCACATGTAACAAACAAATCATGTCTTCATTCTTTATTTGTTTGGGTTGGATAGCATGAGCTTTGCTTCCAGGTTACAGCGTAATGTGGAGCATCTGTTTCTTATGAGACGTATCTGCAGGCAATAAGAGTCTTTTTTTTTTTTTTGATGTTGATATCATTTTTATCGGACCACACCTGTTGCCCTCGTTCCTCTGTTGTCTTTATTTGGCGATCACACATACAAATACAAAATGCCAGCACAGAGACAGCTGCTGTCCATTGTAAAGTCTATCTGTAGGGTTAGAAGAGGCTCGGCATGGTGCAAATACCATCGCATTAAACAGCCAATCGGAACCAGTGGCACTATGGGTGCTTTAAGGTCGGATAGTGGAGTGAAATACCGATTACACCCCAGTGTGATATTAAACATTACGGGGCGGACATAATGACCTACAACCATCCAACTAGGTGTTATTGCCTGGTAAACACAACCTCCTGCTTTGTGTCTGTATGTGTGAACACACCGTTACATTGTTTAACTCTGAGGTTTGTACAAGCCCCGTTTACAGAGACAGAGTGCCAATTGAGAGATGTTTTCATAAAAGCGACGCCCAAACTGGAATATGTCCCGTTGCAGTTGATTGCTATAATATCCCTTCCCTTCTGTAGACCTCCCTATTGCTGCCTGTTCAAGCCATAGTCATCGGTCTTATCCTGGCTTTGCTGTATTGGTGCTTCGGCGCATTGTGGTAGTAAGGTACACATTACTCCTGTCAAAATTGGTCTTTTCATTCTCATCAGTGTCTTTCAGATCATCGCATGACCCTAATCAGATTTTTCCTGCTTCCCCCAGAATGCCTTCCTCAGGGGAAACTCCCAAAATTAAAATGTCATCTTGGAAATCTAACTTCTGTCCCCAACATCTTGCATCTGTTTGTCCCGTCTGGTTGGCTAATGCTTATAACAACCGTTTCTCTCAGTTGGCTTGGATGACGCTTATCTTCATCTGAAAGAGCTTTTTTTTTTCTTTTTCTTTTTTTAAATGTGTGTGTAACTTCCATTCTCTGTGTGCTGCGCTCGATCTCAGTGACAAGCTCCCTCTGTCAAAGCTTTGGCGATCCCTGGATCTGGGCGGTCTCATGGGACGGTGCTCAAGTTTCCATTTCTGTGTGGCTGCTTGTTTCAGAAGCTGTGGATGATCTGGGGGCCGGTGGCTGCCGTGGCTCTAACAGCGGTGACTGCTGCTGTGCTCTTCAGGACCTGAGGGCAACACACACACACACACACACACACACACACACACACACACACACACACACACACACACACACACACACACTCACACACACACACACTCAAAGGCACAGATGAACCCTTATTTGTCATCAGATGTCAGTACTTGCCCCCTTATCATATCTGCACTATTACTTAGGAGGGCTCCTGTTTAACTGGGTTTAATTCTTAAGATGCTCGATTTTAGATGGCGGGGAAGTCTTTAAGTGGGAATCAGTTATGTTTGGTACGTGAAGGACATCTAGTTGGGTTGTGTTTTGTTTACCTTTTAACTTCTAGTGTTATCCAATAATGAATGTAAGCATAATTTACACACAAAGCTAATTCTAGGCATCTACTTTAGGTGGGTCACTTGGAGTTTGTATCTCTTACTGGAGCACATCTGTGTAACTGTCAGAAATAATAAAGATTATCAGAGTGAACCAGCCCGTGATGGATGATAACTGCTGGAGATGAGTAACAGTAGATCGGCATGAGAACAGAAAGAGGTTTAGACGTGCAGGATTTTTTTGTTTTCTTTTTACTTTTTCAACAGAGCGTCACAAAACAGAGTTATCTTCTTCACTGATATGATTGAATTCTTGACTGCAGATATTCTGTGTGTATTCCACTTCTGCTTTCCACTCCCCCTTTTGCTTTCCATTTAAGATAAATGAAGACAAAGTCTGAGGTTTTCTTGAATTGCTTCACTTGAATCAGCAGCTCTTTAACTTTTTTTTTTTTTAATTCCACAGCATCGTTGTGCCAATGATGATCTCATCACATACCGCAATATTCACTTTAAATAGATTCTCTTCCACATTTTATCAGCAGACTCCAGTTTGGATTTATTGAATCGATATGTTGCTAATCTGATAAAAGCCCAAAGTTAAAGTCTAATTCACTCACTCTATTGGTTTGATTCATGTTTGCATGCATTTGACTGGAAAATGTAAATTTTTCATTATATATGAATTAATTTGATGTAATTGAGATCATTCTGAATCTGTACCCCTGTAAATAACTACAAAGTCTTTGTATTTTGTAAGCGGTTGAAGGTTATAGTTTTTTGGGTTGAAAGATTATGAATAAATGCTCTAAAATGTGAAAGTGACCTCAAATAAAGATCATTGCACCTTGCTTCACTGGGCCGGGCTTCTTTTCTCTAAATCACCAGGTTTAAATGTAAAAAGAAATGTGTGTTGTGCAGCTTTGATCACTTCTGCTCTGCAGCACAGCAAAGAAGCTGACGACTACAGTAAACCGAGGTTTCCTTGGAGGGAGAGATCTTGTGAGGTAAATGTCACGTTTCCAGCCGACGGTGTAACTTAAAATTCGTTTGGACTGTTGTACATTGACCTGCAGCTTCACCTGTCCTTGCTGCTCTGGAGGTGCAGAATCACAGTATAATAACGTTTTGGTTCAACGAGATAAATTGCAACCAGTATCGGCATGGGATATTACATGAGGATCGTCTGCATACAGTAAATAACGACCCAGTCACCCATGATTTCATTGGGCGGGGATATTCTCAGTTCAATTCTAAATTTGAGCCTTTTGTAGGTTTGCATGTTTTCCCTGTGCATACCTGGGTTTTCTAGGATCTCTGGCTTTTTTTCATAGTCCAATTACATGTCTCAGTCTAAACTGCTGGTTTATGAGCATCAGGGGTTGTCTCTCTGACCAATGAATATTGACATCTCTTAATCTTTAATCATAGATTTATATGAGGGTTCTGCCTGATTGACCTCAAGTAACTTAAGATTCTTAGATTCAGTCATCAATCAGGACTAATTTCCACAGTAGAACTGCCAAAGTGAGGTTTCTTTAGGTTTTTTTTTATTTATTTATTTTATTTCCAAGAGAACTGTGGAAGAAAGTGGATTAACTTAAGCCACACACTGCAGTCCATTTCACTCTTTCATATCCTAAAGCCTAAACCAACCACACCCCAGAGCTGCAGAGTGAATTGTGGAGCTGCTTAAAAGAAAAAGAGGCTTTGCAACCAAAGTTTGAGGATTCACTAAAAGGGCAGAAAGGCTCAGCCTCCCATGCCGGAACTTTAGATTTTCTTCTGTCGGTGCTGCCTGCTGAGTCATTTGTGTCGTGGATGTGTACAGCTGGAGTCGCCCTTTAAGGGAGGAGGCAAGACGTCACTTGATGCTAACGCAGTCTGATCATCTGATTTGATGCTACTGCTGCACCCACACACACACACACACACACACACACACACACACACACACACACACACACACACACACACACACACACACGTCCGTGCGCCTAAGAACAAATGGCTCCTTTTTTTTTTTTGCATCTTTTCTATTTGCATTTCTTCATAAGCTTCGTATTTCATTGAATTTCCATCATGACGTCTCTCAGGCTTGAGGCCCTCTGCACCGTCCTGTAATTCCCTTCACTAATCCATCCATGGCTGCCGTGACCTTTCTATGAGGTCCAGAGGACTGGCTGTGCTGCGCTGCCCTTGAGATGGACTGAACACACTGACGCCGGCTCTCCGTGAGACGATACAGTGGATTTCTCAACAGGATAAAGTCTTTTTCCAAATTTCAGCTTTCACAATGTCCACAGGGTCATCACTTTAGAGGAAATCACTGGCCCTGAATGAATGAGCTGTCCACTGTGACACATCTGATCCACATTTTTGTGTCAAAGATCGTCCACAGGGTTCAAGCTGAGGAGAACCCCCGTGTCCTATATTAAACCCAAATATGAGAATCGTCCTCATCCGGCGCGAGCTTCTCTGCACAGTTGCCGTGACCATTTGTTCTGCTCTAGTTTGTATTTAGGTCATCTGTAGTGGACTAGAGATGCAGCAGAATGAATCAGTGGCAGGTTCAACTGAGACGTTATGAAGCTCCAATTCATGTTTGTACATGTAAACCATTTAATTAAGTTTCACAAATTATTGCACAATGAACCTCAAACCATTTTAGTATATCCCTACATGTCTTCGGCAATTTGGTTATTCCTGTTATGTAACTATAAAGACACCCACAATGTCAAAATATTGGTTTTGGCTTACGATGTCACCTGAAGGCCAGTCTGTTTTTTAAATGCAAAATATATATTTTTTTGTTTGTTTTTTTCCCTCTGGTGATAAAACATTGAGAAAAGCTGAGATGTTTAAAATATCTTGAGTGTGCTGGGAGGGTTTGACCCAAAGGAAATACTGAGTGTAATTGTATAGATACTGCTGCATCCACTTATGTTGACACTTTTGTAAGTAGTTCAAATTGTGTGTGTGTGTGTGTGTGTGTGTGTGTGTGTGTGTGTGTGTGTGTGTGTGTGTGTGTGTGTGTGTGTGTGTGTGTGTGTGTGTGTGTGTGTGTGTGTGTGTGTGTGTGTGTGTGTGTGTGTGTGTGTGTGTGTGTGTGTGTGTGTGTGTGTGTGTGTGTGTGAGTGTGCCTGCCTCTATTCTGACCCCCAGTGGTATGTTATGGCCTTGAATCTTCCCATGAGAAGATGCCTGCTTCAGTTTTCTTCAGCCTGCTCCACGATTCTCAGACTGGCAGTGAAATAATCAATTATCCAGAGACTACGGTGGATTAGATGTACTCAAGTAATGTGCCTATTATTTCGATGCATGTTTAAACTTTTTTTGATTTGACAATATATGAACTCAGTATTTATAATATCAAATTGCATGAATAGCAATTGTTGTAAACACATTCAGAGAGCATGATGTTTGTATTTTTATTTAAATGCTGGATATTTACTCCCATTTAAAAAAGAAAATCTATTTCATATGTTATTTGATTTGTCTCATAAATGTTTGAGTTTAAGGATGTTTTACTCTCTGGTTGTTTGTAATTGTACACAGTATTCATATTATGCAATAATATACATGTGAGCTGCTTCTTTAGTGTATTTACTGTGTGAAGTCTGGCCCGTACGTTCACTTTAAAACATCGACCGGGCCGACACATCGATAATGTGTTGGCCCGGTTTTCCACAATGATGAGTAATAATCAATGACTTTATCCGGAGCAAACATAATCTGACAGGATCTACAGCACTCAGAGCAGGGGAAGGTTTCATTTCAGCTTTTCAGAAAGATACGTTGACACTTTTCAGTTTTCGCATTTGTAACAAAAGCTGACAAAGTTACATACGCCTGTCTGCATGTGGTAAAACTGATCAACGTGTGGTTTTGTGACGGAGGAAACAAAAAGAGGAAACAATCGTCTGAAAAGTAAGTATTATGTAATTGTTTCTATCGAAGAGTTTTGTGAATGCTGCAGGTCTTTTAGGGCAGCTTCTCACTCATTCTCCTAATAACTCGTGGTGTACATGTTGAGGCCTCTGCCCTGATGTTTAACATTTGCATGTGTTTGTGTGTTTTAATTGAGACATGGCAGCAGATCTAGAGGTAATGAACCTGTTTATCATTGCTGGGGGGACACTGGCTATTCCCATTCTTGCTTTCCTGGCGTCTTTCCTTCTCTGGCCCTCTGCACTCATTAAAGTTTATTACTGGTAAGACCTTTTGTCGGCCAACATTTTAAATTACAAATGTTTTATGTATTAAGCCGATGTACTTTTTTTCGCACACGTTGCAAACATCCGTGCTTGTATTCAGGTACTGGAGGAGGACTCTGGGCCTGCAGGTACGCGTCGCGGACTGTGGTGGGTATCGTTTCTGTTACTCCTGCAGAGGAAAGCCTGGGATGAGACCTTCCATCCTGATGCTGCACGGATTCTCTGCTCACAAAGACACGTGGCTTACTGTGGTCAAGGTCGGGAAAACACTGAACACGAACTCCTAAATACATGTCAATCGCTTTATTTCAACCAGTTTCAGCACGTGCAGTCAAAAGCTTCTTAAGCTGCACCGGCTGTATGTACAGTATGTGCTGTGATAGACTTCCTACCCTGATCTGGCTTCAGCAAGGATGGTTGTACTGTCGGACTTCTGTCTTAAAACTAAATAAATAAATAAATAGCATACATTGCAGTGCTCTGATTACGTCTACTTTTTCCAGCAGGGATTATTTTTAGTCCGTTTGAATTCATCCGTGTTGATAAGATTTCTGCAGCGTCGAGGATTCCTCCACTGAAGAAGTGTCTCAGTCTTCGTACATTATTGGAGTTGACGTATATTTTTTTTTAATGCCTTTCTTTTTGCATTAGTATCTCCCAAAACATCTGCACATCGTGTCTGTGGACATGCCCGGCCACGAGGGCACAACCCGAACCAACATGGAGGATTACTCCATTGATGGTCAGGTCAAAAGGGTCCATCAGGTACATTACAGGAGAGATTTATATCTATTTATATTTATATATGTATTTGAGTTACATGCTTCAAGTGAAAACCTTTTTTTTTTTTTTTTTTTGGGTCATTCTTCTCAGTTTGTGGAAACCATTCGCTTAAATCGGAAACCATTCCATCTGGTGGGAACCTCAATGGGGGGAAACGTAGCCGGAGTTTATGCAGCCTGCTTTCCCTCGGAGATCTGCAGCATGACCCTCATCTGCCCTGACGGTCAGTCATGGTGTGTGTGAGGAGAAAAATAATAGTCAAACACTTGTTTAATTCCAGATGTCTGTGACCTTTATGAATAAAATTGCATTTTTTTTTAAATACACTTTCTAAAATTTATATGGAGTCACAGAACATTTAACCTTTAATATAAAGATAGGCGCTTTAAATGTTTGTTGCTATATTCACCAAAAGTGGAGCTTTTTATCTGTTATTGACATTTGAGAACGTCATTTGAGAATTTTAGCCTTTTAAACCATTAGCAGTTTCCCCCTTCTTTGGTTGATATTAGCTTTTTGAATTTCTTTTTTTTTTATGTTTGTAGTTTTGGTATTTTGAGTGTGTTACTATTCTTTCTTATAAATGTTTTTTAGCGATTTCTGCTGTTTTACCGTAATAATAATTTGTCTCCTCGTATCAAGAGTTTCTTTGAAGGATTGTGGTTTGTGCAGCACAATTAAAATATGTTGAATATTGTTGACCACAAGAGAGCAGATCCCTGGTTTACCCATTCATAGTGTTTTAGGACAAAATTAAAGTGTAAAGTTGTAAAAGTGACTAAAATCACACAGATTTCATCATTTCTCACTAAAACATCTCTCTAAATGAGATTTAGTCTCTCCTAATGATTGCCTGTACACTATTGAGTACTGCTGTATTACAATATAATGTGTGGTTTACAAAGAAATTGCACTTAATATGACTTACTGGACTTATAGGACGTATGTGCGCGGTGCATATTACCAAGCACAACTTTCCCATTTATAGAATAAATGCATCAATCAGGTGCAAAGTGGAACTAGGAGATGGTTTGTTATTACAAAGAGGCCAACCACTAAAGTGTTTATTATAACAAATAATACAGAAATTGTCTATAATTAAGTACTTCCTCCAATTTATCAGTGAGAAGAAATGTTCAAATTTGCAAATATATGGTCACTTGCACAAAAATGTTAACAACAGATAAACTAGCACTAAATGAGTGTAAATCAGCATGAGATTCAGTCCTCTGAAATCATAGAAACTGATACTTATGTATTTTTTTTCGGTCTCTCCTAAAGAAAAGTTGAATACTGAAATGAAAACAAAAAATTTCACTTTAAAAGAGTCATTTGGACATCCTTCGAGGCTCTTGAGGAAGCTCTTTGTAGTTTCAGGAAAGAAAAAAAAAAAAAAAATGAAGTGATTCTTCTTTCAGAGAAAACCTGCTCCAGCAGTTGTCTTCCATGTGAACGGATGTAAGATATATGAGTTAACTTATAGAAATATTCATTATCTATTTGAGTAAAAGTAAAAAAAAAAACCATGAGACATGATTTGTTATTGCATTGGTACAGACCCTCATTCACTTTTATACCAAACAGCATCAGTTTGTAATCGGTGAGCTCCGGTTTTGTCCTGCAGGGATACGACATCCATGTGAGACCAAATTCGACAATCACCTGCAGGACCTGGACCACAGCAACTACACCCTCAACATCCCGCTGATCCCCACCACTCCTGAAGAGATGGAGGACATGTTCAGGCTGTGTTCCCATGTGCGCTACAAAATTCCCTACCAGGTCGGAATACGGAACTCCTGTTTACATTTTGTACACCAACCAACTGCCTGACCAAATATCCATGCAGTATCAATCTTTGTGCCACTCACACAACCTATAGAACAAATGGAAGCAGAGATTCCACAGTTTAGTTGTTAAAATGTTGCTTGGTTTCAAAGCGCTGAACCTTTATTTTCATTATTGTACTGATTTAGATTCTCCAAGGATTGGTCGATGTCCGACAGCCCCATAACACATTTTACCAAGAGGGTGAGCTTGTTTGCCACTGAAACATCAAATAGCTCTTCGTTGAGCGAAAAAAAGAAAAACAACATTCTTTTCCTTTTTTCTTCATTAGTATTCCTGGAGATCCTTGGTGAGAAATCAAGATATGCATTACAGGAGCACCTGGAGCAAATAAAAGCACCTTTACAAGTGATTTGGGGCAAACAAGACCAGGTAATTAAGATCTCCCACTAATGCAATGACTCAGGAAAGCCTGGATAAATACATAAGTGATTACCCGGCAGCTTTTGCTTCTAAACTAATCCTTGGCTCAAGTTTCTCTAGCGGCTCAGGTGATGTCTCAGAGGAAGTTGAGTCTTGTATTCCGATACACATGATATTGATATATGTATCCTTTTGTCCAGGTGGTGGATGTGTCTGGAGCAGCAGTGATTTCAGAAATATTGCCTGAATGCAGAGTAGATCTGCTGGAAAACTGTGGACACTCAGTGGTGATGGAGAAACCTTGTCGGACGGCCAAACTCATCCTGGACTTTATCATTCTGCAGCAAAACGCCAGGAGTGGCACAAAGAAATCCTGCTGAGTTTAAGACTCACAAAATGTACATAGAAGGAATAAGCAAGAAGGAAGTGTTCATATTTTTATTAAATGCTCCGAATCCAAGCTTTAAAGTGTGTCGCAATGATAAAGTGTGTCGCAATGATAAAGTGTGAGTGTGTCACCGCCGGGGTGAGTTGTGTCCATGCAGAGGAGCCTGCAGTGGCAACGTGCAGCAGGAGTCTGGAGCAGGGGCTTTCAATATGCAGCCTGCTTCAGGCGCCTGCAGCCTGAAGAAAGAACCTGCAGCCTGGAAGAGCAGGAGCTTTCAGCCTGGAGCAAAAGCCTGAGGCATGCAGCAAGAGCTTGCAGCAGCATGTAGCAGGATCCTACAGCAGGAGGTTTCAGCCTGCAGCAAAAGCATTAAGTATGCAGCAGGAGCCCACAGCAAGAGAGTGCAGCCTGTAGCAGGAGCCTGCAGCAAGAGAGTGCAGCCTGTAGCAGGAGCCTGCAGCAAGAGAGTGCAGCCTGCAGCAGGGGCCTGCAGCAAGAGAGTGGAGCCTGTAGCAGGAGCCTGCAGCAAGAGTGCAGCCTGCAGCAGGGGCCTGCAGCAAGAGAGAGGAGCCTGTAGCAGCAGCCTGCAGCAAGAGAGTGGAGCCTGCAGCAGGAGCCTGCAGCAGGGGCCTGCAGCAAGAGAGTGGAGCCTGTAGCAGGAGCCTGCAGCAAGAGTGCAGCCTGCAGCAGGGGCCTGCAGCAAGAGAGTGCAGCCTGCAGCAGGGGCCTGCAGCAAAGGAGTGCAGCAGCAGCCTGCGGGATGCAGCAGTAGGAATACAGCCAGAGCTTGCAGCCTGCAGCAAAAGCAGGCAGGAGCATGCAGCTAAGACCTGCAGCAAGAGAATGCAGGATGCAGCAGTAGCTTTCAGTCTGCAACATGAGCGTTCAGCATGCAGCAGCAGCAGCAGGGCCTCCTCCCTCCAGGCTCCCTCACCCTCCTCCTCCTCCCTACATCCGCCTCTGTGTGTGGGTGTGTGTGTGTGTAGTGTGTGTATGTGAACGTGTGTGTGTGGGTGTGGGTGTGTGAGTGCGCGCGCAGTCCTGCTGCAGCCTCTCCGCTGACCCGTCTCCTCCTTCCAGCTGCTCGGCTCACCTCTTTCCACCGCAGGCCGCTTTGTTTGGACCGAAACCCCAGCGAGGCAGTGCTGAGCTGGTGAGCTTGTGTTCGTGCTCGTCCCGGCCAGGTGAGTGAAGATCCGGATCTCCTCCAGAGGAGCAGCGGTAGCCTGCTAGCCACCAGCTAGTAGCAGCGAGCTAAGCTAAGAAGCGCCGCGTTGTTAAACATCTGCTCTTCTGCTCGGCACATTGTCATTAAATACTCGTCATTCGAGCCGGGCTCACATCTCGACACCATCTCCAGACTTTGAGGAAACACTTCAGTGGCTGGACGTTTCAGTTCTTTAAGTAAAGTCTCTTTTTCGAGGCACCAAATGCGGCGAAACGCGACGTGGTGTTTTCCTCTTAATGTGATTTCTTATCTATTTTCTCCACTTTGAATAAAAACCCGCTTCAGTCTGATCCCAACAGAGAGTGAGAGAGAGAACATGAATAATTAAACTGGTTTCAGTTTCTCAGAAGAAGCATTTCCTTCTTTTTTTTTTTTTAATCTACATGAAGTTTTGTCATCCATCTTCACATAAATATATGAATGTTTTAGTCAAACAGCATCGAGTTCATAGATTTTGTCAAATTGAACCAAATCATGGTTCATGTGGTGCGAAGCCACATGTATTATCTTTAAGATGTTGATTAGAAACAGGAGTCAAACAATACTCTATTATAATCCAAGGAGATGCTCTTATTTGTGTTAAAAACACATGGAGCTGTAATGTGACTGTTCTTCACAGGTGTAATCGAAGTGAGCCACTCCTCCTCAGCTGTTCCCTCTCTACTTTGGTTGTGACCAAGAGGGTATTCTTCTACAAATGGATAATGGAGACTGGGGCCATAGGGTAAGAGCTGGCTCGAGATCAGACCACAGCACAACAGATGTTAACCGATTTAGAATTACAAAGATGTTTAAATCTATCATACAGACAGTTTAGTTGAGCTGAAATCAGTGTGTGGTTAAAGCAGTGAATCCAGCCTGGATTATATTCTGTCTTTCAGACTGTTTGTCAGAGAAGGTTTTGTTTCACGTCGCCTCTTGGTATTTTATAGATTAGTTTTGCTTTTACTGCAGACAGCATTTCGAGTCAGACTGCCATAACGTTTGGCTAGAGCTGCAAAATTACATTATAAATAATTTAATAGATTGTTTCCGTGCACAAAGTTCACCAACCTTAAAGCAGACATAAATCCTTGTCAGCGTTGGTATTCATCCCAAATCATATGGTTATTAGAATTCCCAGCAACGGCCTTGCGTGTGAACCTGATATCTGGTTTTCCAGTGTTCACACATGGCATGCTGCCATCTGAACCATTGTATGGACCAAACAAGCAGGCCGAGGTCTGAATGCAGCAGGTAGTTGTACATACAAGACATAAAACTCTATAGGCCTGAAAAGCAGCAGATGATACGGTCATATTAAAGTTACTCCACCAGAATCTACGCAGGAAAAATGAAAAATGTAGGACCCAGTTTAAGTTGTTGATGTAATAATGGTCTGCTTTTTGTGTATTGGTTTATCCTCTGTGCAGAAGTGATACCTTGTATGGGAAGTATAATTTAAAGTGTTTCAATGAGTACAATCCCCAAGCTGTTGGAACAGTTTTGTACATTTATGTAACTTGTTTTTCTGAGTTTTTAACTAACATTGAGCAGACTGCGTAGGAGTTATGTCACAGATTATACGTCACAACAGCCTGGAGGGACTTTTCTCTTCATCTTTTTGGTCCAAGGTTAAAAATGAAAGTGATCTGGACCATGAAACCACACACGTCACCGTCTGCACTCTTGCCTGTTTATCAAGGACAGAGTATAAACAAATATTCCTTTTCCCCCCCCTCAGATGACTACGCCTGTTACCTTAAATGTGGGAGGCCACTTATACACCACCAGTTTATCCACCCTGCAGCGCTATCCAGACTCCATGCTGGGCGCCATGTTCAGAGGGGATTTCCCCACCACCCGTGATTCCCAGGGGAACTACTTCATCGATCGCGACGGGACGCTTTTCCGATACATCCTGAACTTCCTGCGGACATCTGAGCTGACTCTTCCCGTGGACTTCATGGAGACGGACCTCCTGAGGAAAGAGGCCGACTTCTACCAGATCGAGCCTCTGATCCAGTGCCTTCACGACCCCAAGCCGCTGTACCCTCCCGACATCTTCGAGCAGGTGGTGGAGCTCTCCAGCACGCGCAAACTGTCCAAGTACTCCAACCCGGTCGCCGTCATCATCACGCAGCTCACCATCACCACGAAGGTGCACGCCCTGCTGGAGGGCATCTCCAACAACTTCACAAAGTGGAACAAGCACATGATGGACACCAGGGACTGCCAGGTGTCCTTCACCTTCGGACCATGTGACTATCACCAGGAGGTGTCCCTCAGGGTTCACCTCATGGACTACATCATGAAGCAAGGCTTCACCATTCGAAACACGCGCGTGCATCACATGAGCGAGCGGGCCAACGAGAACACGGTGGAGCACCACTGGACATTCTGTCGACCAGCCCACAAAGTAGAAGACTGAGTCCCCGTTGGGTCTTCCTTCACGTCACACACAATTGTTGAAGTCGCTCCACTTTCCTGTATTTTGCTCCGTGTGGCTCAGGTGCACAAAGCTCAAATTCCAGACGGCACAGAGTGAGGAAAATATGAACTCCTGATTCATTCACATGTCTTGAGTGCAACATTTGATCTGTGCCATCATGACATAAGGGATTTGTTTGTGTCAGGAGAAGCAGGAAAGCAAGAAATCCGTTTTTGTTCCTCTGTGGAAACTGTAGTATCATTACAAAGATCTGACGTCCTAAAACAATGGCGATGAAGTGAGTGCGATGAAGGCCACATGATCTGAGACACAGTGCCTATATAAAGGTATCTAATCTTACTAATGAGACGCATTCATGTAAATTGTTAAAGGTCTCTCTCTCTCGGTGAAGGTAAAAATGAAGAGATTGTAAAGGCGGTGTTGGTCACATTTAGGACTTTTCTGGACTCCCATGATGTTTGGAGGTCCTTTTTTTTTTTTTTTTTTTTTTTTTTTTTTTAATATTAATTCTGGTAACTTAAGACTCTCTTTAGCCCCAGTAGTTTTCTGCTTTACATTAGATTAAAGAAATAGTGTCCTCTGTCTCTCTTGCCCCCTCGTACGGTACTCTCTCCGAACCCCCTGGTAGCTGTTTGCATGTGTCTGAGTGTCTTGTGTGCGTAAGTTGTTTGTGATTTACAGTTCTGTCATGATATCAACAGTGATGTGTTTATTCATTCCAGTCAAAATAAACCAATCTGTGAATTTTTCATTCCATCAATCTCTTTTGAGTTGAACTTTTTTCATTGGAGAAGTGATAATCGAGCTGCAGGTTAAAATCGACTTAAGACATCTTGTGTCACACATTTTGAGATTTACCATAATGGCGCCCAAACTGATTCCTTTGCACGAATCAAAACGTAAAGTATAAATATTGTAGTTTGGGAGCATTAACCAGCGCAGTCACGTGTCCTTGCTGTATTTGTGTGAGCATTTTCACTTTTTTGCGTGTCAGTTCGAAACTGTTGCTTTATATGATTTGTGCTCAAGTTCCCTGTTTTTAGAAATTACAAAATTTCAAGGAAATAACAACCACCGGATAGATGTTTAATCTAGAGTAATGGCAAAATAAGTTAATTCAAGGATTAGAGATTAAGCTCTAAGGACAGTTTGAGGTGGTTCGGGCATGTGTTGAGGAGAAGTGGTGGAATTATTGCAGACAGGATGTTGGAGATGAAGTTACCAGGCAGGAAGAGAAGAAGGATGGCAGTAGTGAAGGAAGACATGGAGATGGAGAAAAACAATATCTTGCAGATAAACTATTAAAACCCCTTCATAAATGTGAAGATGTAAAGAAAAACAAGATTAGGGTTGCTTGCTGAAGTAAGCCAAAAATGTGGACACACCATAGCAGGTTAAGATTATTTGGAAATTGAATGTGTGATTGGTTTGAATAAGTTTCTTCAGCGTGGAACAGTTGGGTTTGTCCAAGAGTTATTTTTTAATTCATGCTCCTGTGATAACTGATTTATAATAGTTTTTTTTTTTCCCCAGAAATAAAACTGCATTAATATTACTGGGTGCTACATCCCTCTGAAAGACGTCCTTTATATATACAATATTTTTCTTTTCAGAGTCAGTCAGGTCTTTTGACCCATTATGACAGTTCTTTCTTTTTACTTTATGGTTCATACTAAATCATTAGGGTTCTCACATTTACCATTTTCCCCAATAGATTTCAAAAACAATTATTTTACACTTGCAAAATCTAAAAATAATAAATGAAAACAGTCATATTGAGGAGGTGAATACCAATATGTTATATCACCAGCTAAAACAAACACCCTGATTGTTGATTAGTAATGACACACTGGTATCATTTAGTGAATACAACTAAATACATGGCACACAAAACATTAAGCTATATTATTATGGTTTCTGTCATGTAACTTAGAAATCGAAACTTTAGTTTCTTCATCCAATAAAATAAAACAAAAGATTTTCTCGAATGTCATAGATGTTAAACTCTGCTACTTATCGGAAGAACGATTAAATTAAACATGTACTTAAAACAGCGAATGACATACGCAGTGCACGTTATGACCTCTGCCGCGCGTTTGTTTTGTAAGAAGAAGACACCGCACGCTCGGTTCACGCCGGACCACTAAACGAGCGCACCCTGTCATGTCGGCTGCTCTCGTAGGAAGAAGTAAAGGACACGTGAAAGGTCCGAGTCCGGTCTCCCTGCACCGCTGAAGCCTGTTTGGCCCCGCGGCTTGGGCAGTGCGTGTCGGTGCGTGTCTGTGTGTTTGTGTCGGTCACCATGTTTTTCCGGAGCAGAACCGTCAAAGCCGTGCTGCGTCTGATCCCCGGGAAGCAGCGCTTGGGTCCGTACAGGTTCCTCCCGATCTTCTTCTGCATCGGTGGAGTCATGGAGTGGATCATGATCAACGTGAGGATCGGACAAGAGACTTTCTGTGAGTTCGAACACATCTGATCCTCTTTCAGTCTCGTCTTCGCGTCATGTCCCCCGTCTCCCTGTGTTAGCATGTTAGCACGTCCATGCTGCTCGCTCTCCTAAATAATAATAATTCATAATACATTTATACAAACCTACTTCACAAGCTGCTCACCTTGAGTTAAACACTGTCTGATGGTTGCCAGGTCTTTATTACACTTCTACACGTGTTTATTAACCTCATAGATGTCAAAACAGTTATTACAACACAGTTTCCTACACAATCTGAAGTGTCTCCATCAGTCAACAGGAGCAGCCACGAGTGTATAATAAACCATAAGAATAGACAAAATCATAAACGCTTAATTACAAACAACAAATAGTAGATGTAGTACATGAGCACCAAATACAGTGCTACAGAGAATGAACGATTGTTGTACTAAATATGGGAACAAATTTGATTCTGTGTCGGGGCAGAAAGCAGATGATCACAGAGGTCTGGTTCCTACAATCAGAAATGTAGACTGAGCAAAGTCCTGGGATGAAGATTAAATAATACCATTTTATATGCCCCTCTGTCCTGTGCAGGGTTGCAGGAGCCAATCCCAGTTTACCATGGCAGGGTACATCCTGGGAAGGTCTCCAGTCCATCGCAGGGCAGACGCAGAGAGACGGAACCACAGAAATGCAAACTCCACACAGAAAGGCCAAGCCGATATTTGAACCCATGACCCTGCTCCACCATACAGCCCTTGAATATAGTAGAATAGAAATACTTTATGAATCCTAGAGGGGCATTCGTTTTAATATACCAGAGGAATAATTCCAAAGGAATGAATACAATTTAAAACTTAGCAAGACTGAAACATGTCCGCATGGATGGATCTATTTCCTCTGCTCTCAAACGTCCATCCATTCATTTTCTATACCACTTATCCTGTTCAGGGTCGCGGGGCACTGGAGCCGATCCCAGCTTCCTATGAACGAGGGTATGATACACCCTGGACAGGTCGCCAGTCCATCACAGGACCAGCACACACTCACACCGAGAGAAAATATAGGTTTTTAAAGTCATTCACATATTGTCTAAAGATATTACTCTCATGGTTTAAGAGCAGGTTTCTGTGTGGAGTCTGCATGTTCTCTCATGTGTTCTCATGGTATATGTGTGTTTGAGGCTAACGAGTGAATCTAAAATGTGAGTGCTTGCCCTGTGGACCGGGAACTTGTCATAGTCAACCTGCCTTCACCTCCCAGAGCCATGATGGTGTGACAGTCACTAAAAAGTAGCAACAAACATACAAACCACTGCAAAAAAAAAAAAAGTAAAGATCATAAGTAGGGATGTCCCGATCACACTTTTTTGCCCCTGATACCGATCTGATTTTTTCAGAATTGAGTATCGGCCCGATACCGATATTTTCCCGATCCGATACTCACATTGCTATTGCAAATATACTCAATAGTCTATTTTTGGAGCAACTAAGATGTCTGAAGCTAAAAGCACTATTGGCAGAAGCCTTGTTTAGCTAGAAATGATTGTAAAAGTCACTTATTGAATCAAAATTCTTCTCTTACTCTTTAGTTGTTGTAAACTGAGGGTACATCCACACGACGAAAAAAACGATCTTTTTCCTCCCTGGCCTTCTCCCAAAAAACCTCCGTCCACACCTCATTATGAACACGGCTCAACACGAGGCTTCAGGGCATGAAGTACACATGCCAGGCCTTTAGGGGCGCTGTGACTCACCAAACGCAATAAAAAAGCAGAAGAAGACAGACCACATAGAAATTTAGAAGTAGACTTCTGCACGTAAACACATAAACCATTGTATATAACTCAAGTTTTATAGGTTTATGGCCCCGCTCCGCCTGCTTCTAGCTTCTGCAGCTCGACCGGAGCTTGTAGTCCGTGATTGTTGTGGTTATTAGGTGACGTTGTGGACCGCGGTTTTATTTTTAGATCGGCGGGGTGATTGGCTGGATTTGCCGATCCCCGATCACTCCCAAATCACCAATATCGGCCTCGATCCGATATCTACCGATCGGATCGGGACATCCCTAATCATAAGTATTCAAATGGGATACATAAATGTGTTTAAAATCAGACTTCCTTTTTTTGCAAGCAACTCTCAAGCAAGTAAACTTTGAAGTCGATTCTGGCACATCGTTGTGTTTTTTTCTGTAAGGCTGCAGCGATACCTGCAGTGGGGGGGGGGGGACCCCGGGGTGTTTCTACACTTACTGAATCCATTTCTCGTTGTTCCAGATGTGCAGTTTCCTGAGAACTAAAAAGGCTCAAAATCCTCTTGTTTTGGGAGAGAGAAAAAAAATCCATCCCACACATGTTATCCTTTAATATTCTGAGGCCATTTAGGGATATGGGGCTCATTGTTTCTCTGCAGTGGACAGACGCCTCTTCCCTCTTTCATCACTCTGCTTGGAAGGAGTTTCCTGTTGGTCTTATACAAAATCTGCCAAAAAGATTTGTTGTGCATGCTTCTTTTTTCAGTTTTATATATTCTAAGGATTAAATGTCAGGTGTATTTAGGGTTGTTGTGAATAATTCACGATGTCAAAGAGGAATCAGGAGTCCTGGAAGTAATCATGTGACACAGAATCCAGATCTGCACAAATACCTATACTTTCTCATTACACCCTTAAAAGTGGCCCATGACTTATTTTAATCTCGCTGAATCCTCTCCAGAGTACTTGAAATAAGTAATTCCAGTTAAAGGAACAAAGCTCTTGACGGGAACAATTTTCCACACTGAAGCTGCAGAAGTGGAAAAACTTACTAGGATTCAAATTACATCGATGATGGTGAAAGGCCAAGACTTCCTGTTTCCCTTTCAAAAGGCAAAAGTCCCAAATTGATTTTTTTACTTCTGTACTTCTTTCTTCACTTCATTGTGCTTTACATTTTGCTTCCTCTGGACTGTGCAAAGTGCATAAATGATACCAACGTATACCAGGCAAGAGGGAAAGAGAAATCTTTTACGGACAAAGAAAGTTGCTGTTCCAGAGTTCCAGCTCTGTTTCTCCTCACTGGACACATGAGTTGTGAAAATGATCTGAGTCAGACTGAGGTGTGCAGTCAGTAGTTGCTTTCTGCTTTTTTGTTTTTTTGTTTTTTTACCACTGCAGCACTAACTCGAACCACATTTCACTCTTTTGATTTTGTTTTTTTTTCTTTTGATTTCTATTTCAGATGACGTCTACCGAAGGAAGCAATCAGAGCGGGAGTACCAGCAGAAGATCAGGGATGGTTTGATAGTTCTGAACCAGGCGGAAGACAAATGAAAGACAGCCTCATTTCAATGTGGACTTTGTTGGACTCTTTACTCTCCTCGTGGTCACAACCACTGTGTCAAGTGTGTGTGTGTGTGTGTGTGTTTGCATTATCAAGGAGTCAGAATGAAGCTTGAAGCAGGTTTTATTTATACGATCCTCACCTCAGAAGACACAAGCAATATGGCAGAGATAATACAACCAGTATAACGTCTGAAGAGAATCACTAAAAGGTCTCGTAAACCATCCAAAGTTCCCCAGTGACTTTGTTGTGACTGACTGCCGCCAGCACCTGGAGAGACATACCCATCTCAGCTCCAACCTGGCAGAAACAAACGTCTGTATTTATAGACGCTTCAGAAGATTTTTTGCACAGATGTGCCTCACACATGCAGATAGGTGAGAAATGAAAACAGCTGTGTTTCGATATCTGAAAGATCTGTTGTATAATTATGAATTCTATTTAGTTGTTAAAAAACAAACAAACATTAAAGCTCTTTAATAATAAGGCAGATTTCCAGATCTCCCGTTCTGCCCTTTGTTTTATTTACACGCTCGGCACATCTTTGATTGTACGCCCCTTCCCTTCGCGGAGAACTTCTGACTCCAGGCTGGATCTGGCGGAGGTCAGTTGTACCAGCCGATGGGGAGAGACTGCAGGCAGATGAAGCTGTTTGGGTGCTCCGACAGCTGCAGCGGGTTCCCTTCCAGTCTCACCTCGGCCAAGTTGGCCCGGATGTAGTAGCTGGTGTTGCCCTTGCAGAAGGTCTCGTCTGTTATTGTTGAGATTTTGTTGTTCTGCGGGAGAACCATCCGAGAAAGGGCATAACGTTTTACTGGTCGGGTGGCTTCAACTGGCAGACGCCACAATCTCTAATTGTTTTTCCACAGTTTCTTTCATCGATTTTTATGGCTGCAATAAAAATTACATAACAACTTACATGCAAGTGCACAACCTGGAGAGACTCTGGAAGCTGAGGCACGGCTGTCAGCTCATTGTTGCCAAGGTAAAGATACGCCAGGCCTGTGAGCTTCTGCAAAAGTACAAGGAAAACCACTATTTTAATACACGCACACAACAATTTCTGCAGCTTGTTAACGCCAGAGCGCGAGAGGGAACTCACTTTAAAAGCCGTTGCCTTTACGCCTTGCGTCTGCAGCTTGTTGGAATTGACATTGATGGACACCAGCTTGTTTGGCAGGAGGGGAAGTTTGGCCAGTCTGTTGTCTTCGAGAGTCAGCTCCTCCAGATTAGGGAGTTTCGAAAAAGCCCCATCCTCGATTTCAGCGATGAGATTCCCGGTCAGGTCAATTCTCCTCAATGTCGCTGGGAGATGATAACAAAAGTTTGCAGTGCTCGAAGAGGACAGCCACCGAAGAGCAGAATAGTTGGAGCGTTCTGATCGCTTTACCCATGTCATCGAAGTCCCGGTTTCCTATTTTTGTGATTTTGTTGAAACGGGCGTAGAGGTACGCCGTTTCCTTAGGCAGCGATGGGACTTTAGTCATTTCGGGGGTCACCTCCTCACAGTAAACAGATCCACTCAGGCAAACGCACAGCAGGCATGTGGGCATGTCTTGGGAAAAATCACACTATTTATCTGTTTTAAAGAAGCTTTTCAAAAAATAAATTCCTATGAGAAAATCTGCAGATTTGTGAATTAAAGGATTGAAATGCACTTCATATTGTTCAGATTAGGATTTTTGATCAGCCTGATTCTTACATAATCTTTAGCTACATTCACACACAAAAAAACAAACAGGAAAAAAACGATGGAGCATGTGTTGCATAACCACAAACAACTGTTGGAACGTTTTTCTATCTTTAAATAAGACTCACCTTCAGCTTTTGGAGCTCCCGGATCGCTGTCAGAGTCCTGTTGGAATCCAGAGTCCATTTCCTCGATCACTTGCTGCAAAAAGAAGAAAATCCTGCTCAACTTTTCCTCTCAGACGTAGAGTAGTAAGCATATCCTCCACCCTCTCATTACATCTCCAAATCTCTCCAAGATATTTCACCTCGGGCCTCCGTCTCTCCTGGTATTCATGTCGTTCTGCAGAGCACAGAAGCAAAATAGTGGTGAAAATGAAAATCCTGGTGTGCATCATGGTGTCTCCCTCGCTGGTGTGAGCAGAGCGCCGTCTGCTACTCTGTGATCGGATCTACATGTGAGCAGGGAAAATTTTCCATCCAGATTTTACAAAGCTGCCAGTATATTGCTGAGTAAGAAAAGGAAACAATTTTAACTCAATCCGTGCTGTGTTTGTCTTCCACTACTCTACTCCACCCCCCCACCGCCTCTTTACCAAAGGCATGGAAGGTGCATGCTGGTGGTGGGTAGAAGAAAAACAAGGTGCCGTTTAAAATTACTGCTTGCAGGCAAATTACCCCCTAATGGGGGTCGTTTTAAAATATTAACCTTGTCTTGTAAAAGCATGTCATCACTGGATGAACAAGGTGGGACTGAATCCCACTTCATAATGGGAGAATGATAGTGATTTATGGGCCAGCATTAAACTGCAGGGAAAAAACTATTTTCATTCCCCCCCCCCCCCACCAAATACTTGAGCGGCTGTACATACCTTGATGAGAAGTGACTGTTTTTTTTTTTTCTTTAAAGAGCAGCTGACGTGATTCTTCTCACTGAAAGTTGTTTTGATCGGTGTTACTAATCACAAGTCTATAAATGTTAAAAGTTGAGATCTTTGAATTTGTTGGCCCAGAGCTTCGTGTTTCCAGAGCTTAAGCTTTTAAATTGAATATTTCAATGAGGCGGGAGGTGTTTTCACACGTTCAGCGCTTTACGTTCTGTTGCACTCCCAGAAAAATTTTCTTCAAACTATGTAGTCTCTGTTTTGTTTTTTTTTTGTTTTAACTGACTGCAGCTAGTCCTTCATTTGAAATTACATGACATATCAGTGTCAGTTGATCTGGTCTGTAGTGTAGTGTATGTTACATTGGCCTGCTTTCCAATGAGATAATACAACTACTGCCATGATAGATTAGATGTTTAATCAGTCACATACCTTAAAACACCAAATGTCTGCAGCATGCAGCCACACACACGCACACGCACGCACGCACGCACGCACGCACGCACGCACGCACACACACACACACACACACACACACACACACAGCAAGGCCCGGCTGGTATTTAAACCTATGACCTTTGAGACCTTACAATGTAACGTTTTATTTAAAGACATATGACTAAATACATAGTGCGTATAGTCATATATGATGTCACAATGGTTTTGTATTTTTTTTCACAATATTTAGAAATCCTAATTTATTGTTCAGCATGACTGAAATGTAGTTGTAAGCAAGCACATATGCTCAGTTGCCCAATAAATGCTTAATAAATGTATTTATGACTGATATCTGCAGTTTATAGAATAGAATAGAATAAGTGAATAATGTGTACAGGCTTCACGGTTGATAATATGTTCATGAAAAGCAAAGGATTGACAGAAAAACACAACAAACACAATTATCAAAAAGGAGTTATAGAGTCTGATGTCCACATTGTTCAGGATGGTCCTCCAGGACATGGAGGAGGCGAGAGACATTTTTCAGGATGGACCTCAGTTTGGACCGGCTCCTCCTCTCTGTCCACCGGTACAGAGTCCATCTCCACCCCCACCATGTTGCTGGCCTTATGAAGTCCCAACAGGGTCAGACGTGGTCCAGCTAGTTTGGAGGCTGATGAACACCTGAAGTGCAAGCATGCCCTCCAGCACATCCCTGACCTTCACTTCTGACCTTCACCTTTGACCTTCACCCCTGACCTTGCCTTGCAAGGGTCACAGCCTGAGCTGCTATAAAGCACATATAATTACAGCTTCAAGCATGATTATAACAAGCATGACTCTGCTAATCACAGGTCGATCCCACCTCGTTATGTAATGTGTGTTAAAGAGCTTTATTGCTGGAGCAAAGTGCAGGTTCTAATAAAGATTTGGACAGTATTCGATCTGTATGAGGGACATATGAGAACGTGGGGACGAGTAATCCTGTAAACAGCAGTGTGTCATTCACTCGTTTAAATGAGACAATATAACACATAATCGCCTTCATCAAAACCATGATCGGAGACATTTTCTTTTCTTTTCTTTCTTTTTTTTTTTATTGAAATCGACATTATATGGTAATAATGCGGAGCGGTAGCCTCGGCTAATGAAAGCGTGAGTGGCATTACGTAAGGCAGATGTGCGAGGAGCAGAGGAAACCAGTGCCCGGGGAGCGGAAGTGGTACTGCCCTGAACGATACGAGAGACGGAGGACGGAGGCTCGATCGTCCACACACAGGAAAAAAAAAAAAGCAGGATTAAAAGTCACCGATATTGTAAGTGTCGTAGCCTCGCGTGCACGAATATCGCTCGATGATCTCCGGTTTTCGTTCGCGGCTCGGCGCGAGCGGGGCTGTTTTCGCCGCGTCCGGTTGAATCCCGTTAGGAAGCCATCATAGCGGGTTTGAAAGGCTACGTTAGCATTAGCGGCTAACCGACGGTCGGATTCCATGACACTTTGTTCTGAGAGGCTCCGGCAGGCTGGGCGGGCCGTGCTGCCGCTGCACAAAATCAATCGAATTACCCAACGGAAACGCCTCAACTGTACGCTTAGATTATTAGCGATCACAAAAATATCACGTATTATTCCCCAACGCCGTAGCCGTGTCGTGTTTCTTTTTTTTTAACGAGTTAAATAGGAGGTGGCTGTCGCTCTCGCCGGCCTAGCCGTTATCGTTAAACATCGGCAGTGTAAATCAGACGACGGCAGCTAGCTAGCGGATGGAAGCCCGACTCGACAAATAAACCCCCGTCAAACCTTCCCAATCGAAGCACACTGGTAAAAAAAATAAACGTAAAAGACAACGACCACCGCGTATGTGTAGTGATTCATGTTGAGATTTCAACATCGATGATTTAAAAAAAAAAAAAAAAAAAAAATGTTTCCGCCTGCTAGCCTCGTTAGCTACATTAGGGGAGGGTATTAAAGCCTGACCCGGGAAGGCTCCGAGCGGGGGGAGACACCGACAGGCCAGCCAGGAAAGCGGGCGTATAGCCCACATGCCGCCCTGGGGGGTGATTGCTAACACTTCCAGGGACCCGGATTCGGTCATGTTGAGGGGAAATGAGGCTGTAGCCGTAAGGGCGAGTCGAGGGATGGACACCGCTCTGAGCTAGCTTGTAGCTAACCGTAGCTCTATAGTGTGTGTGTGTGTGTTTGTGTGTGTGTATGAATGTTTGTGTGTTTGTGTGTGACCCAGTTGTCCAGGGCCCAGTTCAAAGCTTCAGCTCACCTCCCATCCAGTCCACTGGCTTTGCTCGACAAAGCAAATCAGAAACAAGATCATCTGGATTCAAGGTTCCCAGAACTACCTCAGAAGAGGATGCAGTGATTTAGATATGACAGTTAATATCCTACTCATAATGGACATGCTGCTGTTGGAAAACCTTTATTTTTTTTACTAAGCTCCAATCAAGCTCCTGTAAAACCAGCAGGAATTGATCAACTGGACATTTATTAATTAAATAAGCTCATCCTATTTCCTAGATGATGTTATTGTGCACATGTAGGTCCACAGTCCAGTTTTATTGACAACATATGTCTTATTGCTCTCTTGCACTCCTTTTTTTCTTATCAGCCAACATTATTAAAGTAGCAGCTCCAAGGTATTTTCTAGGGTTGAATCCTATACTTAAAAACATGATATATGACTATGCAGTTCATCAAATGCGTAATTAAAAGTCTGACCCAGTAAGTTGCAACTAACCAAGTTACACATTTTAAACTCCCACTTCTGTGAAAGTCAAAAAAACATCCCATCCCAGACAGCCTGTGTTTAATGTTGGGAGTTGATGTACAAATGCTTTATATAAAAAAAAAATAAAAATCAAATAGAAAGTGATATTAGAGTTGTCCCTTACAACTGGTACTTTTCTGTGTGGTTCCTGTGATCCCTCTTTTTTTAATGATAAACCTCACTAACCCAAGTCTTGTGCTGTTTCCTCTGTGTCTGCAGCCTAGAAAATGGATAAGAACGACCTGGTACAGAAGGCCAAGCTTGCTGAGCAGGCTGAACGCTACGACGACATGGCTGCAGCCATGAAGTCCGTGACGGAGCAAGGGTCGGAGCTGTCGAACGAGGAGCGCAACCTCCTCTCTGTCGCCTACAAGAATGTGGTAGGAGCGCGCCGCTCATCCTGGCGTGTCATCTCCAGCATTGAGCAGAAGACCGAGGGCAATGACAAAAAGCAGCAGATGGCACGTGAATATCGGGAGAAGATAGAAACTGAGCTGCAGGAAATCTGCCATGATGTGCTCGTAAGGTTTTTTTTTTTTTTTTAAAAAGAAGTAATAGTTAATCCAAGTTTTTGCTGTGTTGATGCTCGAGTGAAATTCTCCTGCTCCATCGTTTCAGGGGCTACTGGACGACTTTCTCATTGCCAATGCGTCTGCTGCTGAGAGCAAGGTGTTCTATCTGAAAATGAAGGGCGACTATTATAGATACCTGTCTGAGGTTGCATCTGGGGATACTAAGAAGGGTAAGTAAGAATAGAGATTATGTATGTGCTGTCACTGCATTTCCAACACTTTTACAAAAACTAAGTATCGAAAGCTCACGATTTTCATTCACGCGATACTTTGCTTCTTTTTCTTTCATCACTAGTTTTCCAGCCACTTTTTGATAAACGACCAGTATGAGCATTAATATTCAGACTTCCCTAAAACAAACGAGGCTGAGCACAGATAAACAGCTGCTGGAGATGTTTGTCAGGCCACAGAAACGTGACTGAATGTGTCTCTCACCTGTTGGCAGTTACCTGCAATTTACAGTTTTAGGCTCTGCTTCCATTATGTATTTTCTGAGTTTGTTTTTGCTGCCCCCCAGTGGCTGAGAGTTGAAAGTTTTTTTTAAAGTAACGTAAACCTAGATTTAATTATTATTATTTCTTTTCTCCTTGTCTACAGAGACGGTGGACAACTCCCAGCAGGCGTACCAGCAAGCTTTTGACATTAGCAAGGGAGAGATGCAGCCAACACACCCCATCAGGCTCGGCCTCGCCCTGAACTTCTCAGTCTTCTATTATGAAATCCTCAACAACCCGGACAAGGCCTGCAGCCTGGCTAAAACAGTATGTACTATGGCTTTGGCATATTTCAGTTTTTAGGATGAGAAGATAAGTCTGGCTTCATATAGAGGGAAGTGAGTCTCACCAAGCTTTGTGTGTTTTAGGCATTTGATGAAGCCATCGCTGAACTTGACACTTTGAACGAGGATTCCTACAAAGACAGCACCCTGATCATGCAACTACTAAGGGACAACCTGACTGTGAGTGCAGCGCTTCACACTGTCCTCTCTCTGACCGACGCTCATACACCGCTCACCACAACTCCTAACGCCGCTTCTTCTCCCTCTCTTTCCAGCTGTGGACATCAGAAAACCAGGCAGATGAGGGAGAAACCGGAGACGGGGAAAACTAATGAAATTGCACTGTTAATCCACCTACACTCTTATCTTAAACACAGACAGCTTATATACATCCCCCTCCACTCCATCAGCCCCTCCCTCTTCTGTATGACAAGCAGCCTGAATTGCTCCTGACCAACTAGTTTACCCCTCTCAGTTCGCTGTGAGGCGACAGGGTCATTTTCAGTTGTTAGCAGATTCAGTCACTTTGTGGAAACATGTTGTATTGATTAGTGAGTCCATGTTGCTGTTGTTTTTGTCGGCTTTGTTTTTAGGTCTGTATGTAGTGAGCGAGCGTGTGTGAATGGACGCGAGAGATGGTGCGTATGGTCTCGGGTGGGGGAGGGGGGGGGGGGGGTGTTGTGAATTCTAATCGTCCTTCCAAATTCCTTTGTCCCAGCTAGTTTGTTGTGCATTTTTAATCCCCATTTTTTTTTTTGTAACTTTTCTTTCTTTTTTTTTTTTTCTTTTTTTTTTTTTTGGTCTTTTTTTTTTGGGTGATTCCTCATGATATTTACAGGTTTTATTGTATGGTAATTATACTGGCAGTTGATTTCCACCAAACACTGTGATGGTAGGCATTCCATTTGCTTCACAACCCCCCCCCCAAAACAAAAAAAAAAACAACAAAAAAAAAAAACAGTTTTATGTTTGAATTTCCAGACATGTACAATCCTGTATTCAACTAACTGCAATTCTGCTGTGGGCTCATACAGAAAGGAGGCAGGCTGTATTGTGACACTGACATCTTGGTGTAATTCTCCTCGAACATGTTCACAAATTCACCGTTTCAAAGATCCAAGGGACCCCCTTCAATTGTCATGATAGATTTGTTCAGACATAAGACATTCCACATTATTAGGCTTTTGGAAAGGCAGTGCTCCTTTTTGTTTATTTTGAACTAAGTATGGATTGTCATTGGTAGTTTTACTCACTGTTCAGGTGCTGCTTGATCTCAGTACAATGAAAATTGTATGTGCGTAAATGTGGTTCCATGTATTTTGCAAGATTGACTATCATCTGTATGTAAAACCTAAAGTAACCTTTTATTGATGTTAATTGAAAATGTCTTACCACACTGTATCAACCCTGCTTGCAAAATATTCCTCTTAAAGCGGTTGTTTTCTCCAACAAAACAGTTTTTGTGCCTGGCTTTCTCTCACAGCCTCCTAGTTTCATTTGCGGTGGCAGCGTCTGCTCGCCTTTTTTCAGATCTGTTAAGAGGTTAGAGTTAGACCGCGCAGAAGTCCAGGTTTTCATCCCGGTGCATCACTCCGCTGTGAATGATCGCCTCTTGTCTCTGTAGGTGCAATTCGGAGAAGCCCATTTCATCACTTTGGAAAGAAGCTCAGTGTCACAATACCATACTATCACCACTACATTCCACATTATTGTAGTTGAAGACACCATTCCACATTATAGCTGACGGTCTGTTTACTCTGACGATGCTCCAATGAATTGAAATAATCTTCTGTTGAAAAGAAAAAAAAAAAAAAATCCATGTCAGTTTATTATTATGCTTGATGAAAATGCAGTTAGTGAATGTGGAACGAAGCCTGTCTGTATATCAGGTATCTACTTGCTTTGTTTTTACTGACAAGTCTTATGGCTAAAATTTGCTTCTGTAACAGTCTATTACCCAGTGCACACACGTGGTTGTGAAAAATTTAGAATAGCTATAAAAAGCAGTGACGAAATGGAGATAAACAATGGTTGGTGTAATTCTAGCTTTGTGTTTATGTATCTTAAAACCATTCTAGTTTCACTCTACATGTAAGAAATAGGAAAAGTGTCAAAGACCATTCAGTGAAATAAAGTTTCGTTTAAGATAACAGGAAAACTACGTCTTCATTTCTGTTCAGTATTTTAGATAGGAACTGCATTTAAAAAGTTTGTCATAAAGTCACACACTTGTGGGGGCAGTTTTTTTTTGTTTTTAATTGCGATAGACAAAAGTCTTAAGCAGCATATCTTGTCGCTCCCGGTTTGCACGGCACTACTTCTTACCGCGGAGTTGCCGCCGCCTAATGAGCGCCCCGCGGAGGAGCTGCAGGTGTTTCTCGGCTCCAATTAAAAGAACAACTGCAGTGTGGGAAAAAAAAACGTGCTCAGTCAGTCAGGACGATCGAGAGCTTCATCTTTTCAGGTAAGATAAATCACTTCAACCTGGAAAACACCTTAAATTCACAGCAGTCGCCAGCCGGTTTTTAACCTACTCCAAACTCTCCTGCCATTTCCTATAAATTGTGCTCTCCTCAGCTGGTTCGCTATATAAAGTTAGAGTTTAAACAACGTGAAGCTTCACATCTTTCACGAGAGAATTTCCCTTAATGGCCAAACATTTGACTTTGTTTAATAAACTCACACACGTAAATGCTCACCACAATTAATCTTAAAGCATCCCAACGGTCCTGGACAATTTACGCACATTCTAACGGTCAAGTACATCTAACTCCTATTTTTTTCTTTTCTTCTAACGACTGGCCCTAATACTCTTCCGTAGTTAGAACTTCTTATTTGTTTTTTCTTTAAATGTTCATGTCTGATTCTGCAAGTGATGTAGTGAGTCTTGAAACGAGCTGTATTTTGATGTATATGTGAGCTCTGATGCTCTATGTTTGCATCTGTGTTGCTTAAAACCAAATCATTTTAATGCCTCTTCGTCCCTGGTGGTGCAGTGGTTTGCATTCCTCAGGATATCTCTAGTATGAGTCTGGGTTTTCAAGCTTTTCTATTGTTGTTCCTGTGCATATGTAGGTTTTCTTCAGATACTTACACTTTCCTCCAAAACATGGTTTTTGAAGGCAACTGATCACACATAAACAACCTGAAGATAGGGATTGCGTGACACTGTGATGGCCTTTACTCACAGTCAACTGGGTTCAAGTACAACAACAAACAACTAGATTGATGATTGTTTTCCTTGAAGTTGCCGAGACCCAAGATGAACAGCAGTGGACCAACGTATCCCCTCGCCTCCCTCTACGTCGGGGACCTGCACCCTGATGTTACGGAGGCCATGCTTTACCAGAAGTTCTCTCCTGCCGGACCCATCATGTCCATCCGAGTGTGTCGCGATATCGTCACCCGCAGGTCTCTGGGATATGGCTACATCAACTTCCAGCAGCCGGCGGATGGTACAGTATTCCCTTCAGTTAGGATTCTGAATAATGGAGGATCTTTACTTATATCGCACCTCTTTAAAAAACTAATCTACCTCATCACAGCACATGAGATGGGATACAATAATAATCTCAACTATATAGTGTGAAAGTACAAGTTGAAGCAGGATGAAATTCAATTGAACAAAAAATTAAAATAACAGCACATCATATAAATGCCAGTCTATAAAAGTGTGCTCCCAGTAGTGATTTCCACCCAATCTAGGATTATGCAAGTTTATTTTGTCAGGATTGAAAATAAAAAATGTCCCAAAACTGAACCTTGTGGTACACCGCAGGGAAGACTGGCTCTCAAAAAGAACAACACAACAAAGTGCAGTGTCCTTAATACCAATCCAGCGTTTGGTAAAAACCGTATGTGCTCGTGATCTTTGTCAGCAGATCAAGTAATATTATTTGAACCATAAAAGCTTTGAGCCAAATTGAAACCTTTTTTTTTTTTTTTATACTTATAACTGAAAAGAGAATTTTAGTAATTGATCCAAAATGATTCCAATCACATGGATAATGGTTAGGTTTTGAAACTTATTTATCAGGGAATGCTTAATAATGGTAAAATAAAGTTATCCACTTATTTCCACAGGAAACCTTTATTTAATTTGTGGTGAGTTTTGCAGACATATGATCCAGATATATGGGAAGAAAAAGCCCTTGATGTCATGCAGAAACATTTCTTTGGACTCATCATTGAAAATAGGAAAGTGGACACCAGATGGGATGTAGAAGTGGTTTGAGACCATAGACTTGGTGTCGTGGTGCAGATGAATTACTGAGTCATTTAATGATCTTGTGTTGTGTGAGGTTACTAATTATAGTTGACATCTTGCAGTCTTTCTCAAATTACTCTAAAATAAGTTTTTTTCTTTTTCTTTTCTCTCTTCAATGCTTGACATTGACACAGTGTATTGTGGTATAAATCTTGACATGCGTACAATGAACTTTTTATTTTTTATGCTGTGAAGAATTTCAGTTTCTCCTCCAAAAAAATGTTTCAGCTGAGTGTGCCCTGGATACTATGAACTACGACCTTATCAAGGGTCGACCGATCCGGATAATGTGGTCTCAGCGTGACCCGGGACTCAGGAAGTCTGGCGTGGGAAACATCTTCATCAAGAACATGGACGAGTCCATTGACAACAAGGCACTGTATGATACCTTCTCAGCCTTTGGCAATATTTTGTCCTGCAAAGTAAGTTCCCTGTATATTTAAGTCATGACTATTGAGAACATGACACATGGTTCGTAGTCTGTCAAAGGGTCTGTCTGTGGTTTGTAGGTTGTCTGTGATGACAAAGGATCCAAAGGCTACGGCTTTGTTCACTTTGAGACACAAGAGGCTGCTAATCGTGCCATTGAAACCATGAACGGGATGCTGTTGAATGACAGGAAAGTGTGAGTAAATGGAATCTGTTTTGATCTGACCACAAACAGACTTCAGAATGAGAAATATAACTGAGCAGTAAGTTGAAGTATGCAGTAGGGCAGAGCAGACTGCCTTTGATTGAGTTTAATGAAGACTCAATTAAAGGTTGATGAAGACAGATACTTGCCAATGACTTTTCCATGTGTTTGTTTTTTAATTAATTAATTTGCTTGCTTTATTTGCTCAGTCGAGAGACAGGGAAAAAGATGGAAAAAGACAATGACAAGTCAAAGTCCATGGTCCTCATGGAGAACTGTGATTTCTCCTTGCATAGGTCAGTGTGTCTGTAGGCTCTGTCAGTCTGCTTGTTTTAATTCTTAGGACAGGTTTATGAAGTCTAGGTGGTGGTTGTTGTTGCTGTTGTTTTTCAACAGGGGGAGCAAAGTTCAAGGTTAACTTGTGTCTGTGTAAGTCTGTGTAAACAAATTCAGAGACTTGTTTCATATTGCGTTATGGATATTGGAGAATGGCAGTTAAAAAAACTGACCCATGTGGTCCTGAAGTGTTTGTTTTGATCTGGTCTCAAACAACCAGAAAAACCCTTTGAGCCGCTCGACACACTCAAACTAGCCGGTTGTAATCAAGGTCATAGTCAATCTTCTACCTTCACTGTGCAAACAGATCTTCCACAAATGCTATGAACTGCAGGACGAGCCAATTTCATTATTTTAAGACGATGATGGTGATCACTTTTCACCACATAATTAGAAGCTTGGCAGTAATCAGAGAGGGCAAGGCTCCAATAACTGTTTCTAGTTGTTAGTACAGTTTTAGAAGGGAGGAGGAATACAAACCATGGGCTTGGGGGAGACAATCAAAACATCCAACAACTGTATATTAGATTTGAGACAGTGCTGAAGTGAGAGACACTTTGTGCCATTTACTTGTTAGTTATTCAGGCTCAATATGTTCCATTAACTTCCTGAAAGCTTCAGCTTTACTCAGGTTAAGCATGTTTACCCCAGTGGTTGTAGTATCTCTGCCTTATCCAGGTAAGCGTTGCTAAAAGTAGTTTTGACTCAAGACAAACGGTTATTTAGGTTGGCTATTTGATTAGTTCTCGTTTGCTTTTCGTTGGTTTTGATAGTAAACAAAGTAGTTGGTTTTTTCTTCTTCGTAAAATTGTCTTGAGATCATTAAAATCAACTTAAACTATATTAAGAAGTCCAGCGAGTTACTGGGCATCCCTGCAGTGGCTTCTAAAGTAGATACTGGTGTATTCATAATTTTGAAACAAGAGTAATCGGTTTTTCTGGTTGAATATAAACACAAATACCTGTGAGAAGGCAGAGGTAAGACTATTTTACACAGACTGTAAATGTTTTGATCTTCTCCAAACAATAATTAGTTTGAAAACGTTTGTTTTACTTTCCAAATCATGAATTGTCGCCAACTTCCTCCTGCGTATGCTTTAATTTGGTGTTGGCAGTTTTGTCGGCCACTTCAAGTCTCGTAAGGAGAGGGAGGTGGAGTTTGGCTCCAAGGCCATGAAGTTCACCAACATCTACATCAAGAACTTTGGTGAGGATTACTCGGACGACAAACTCAAAGAGCTCTTCACAGGGTTTGGTAAGTGTCTCTAACTTGAATATTCTACTACCATGAAGGTTTTCTGATGTGAGTGTGTGTGTGTGTGTGTTTTTCAGGAAAGACTCTCAGTGTGCGTGTGATGAAGGACGAGAGGGGTCATTCACGAGGTTTCGGCTTCGTGAACTACGCTCACCACGAAGACGCTCAGAAGGTTTGCTTCCTTGAGTTCACTCAGAATAAATCCTGAAGCAGTTCATGGTGGATTTGAGGTTGAAGTTTGTATGTGTTAGTTTAGCAGCCTGGATATTTAAATGGATTGTGGAGGAAACAACCGCCACATGGTAAGTGTCTCTAACTTGGATTCTGTATGGATTCTATCGGGCTACTTTAAAGTTGCAAAAGGCGGAACTACAACATGGAACCTTAACAACACATAAGCAAGGGCCCGAGAAGCATATCCCACAATCCCTTGCGCCCTTCAGACCATGGCGGTTGCTACAATATTCACATATAAATCGAATTAAACCACCACTATCCCAGGGGGAGCTATAGTATCCTTGAACCCCCTCCCTCTGGCGCCGCCTTTGCTTTAGATTAAAAAATTTATGTGATGTCGCTAAGATGAACCTGAACGGAGTACCGTGAGTTTCCTCCTTGAGGGTAACATGTTGATGCTTCTACTGGTTTTCCCAGGCAGTGGATGAAATGAATGGAAAAGAGATCAGCGGGAAAGTCCTCTATGTGGGCCGCGCTCAGAAGCGTCTGGAGCGTCAGGGAGAGCTGAAGCGCCAGTTTGATCAGATGAAGCAGGACCGGATCCAGCGCTACCAGGTGCTTTGGGACGCTCTCCGCTTTCAGTCGGTGTTTAACAATTGAAAGTTTAGGGCTCAGTGGTTTTTACAGCGGAGGAGATACATGAGTTCATGATGCAGGTGAATCTGCTCTTTAGTTATTATACTACAGCTTCATTCTATTTGGCCCAGTTGAGATCATATTGAGCTGCATGTGGCTCATCTACTGAGATAATTTAAACACTTCAGCTTTAAAGCTATAACTAATGATGATGACATGTCAAAATGTTAGGCTTGTACACTAGCTTGTACAGTTTTTCTACTCCCTGCAGTTGTATCATGCACGGTTTATCTCCACTCTCGCGTCACTATTAATGTAGAATTTTTCTATTTTGAGTGCTTATGTAGAGGAGCTTACATCAACCATGTTTGGGAAGTATGAGCTCGTCACTGTTTACAGGGAGTGAATCTGTACGTGAAGAACTTGGATGATACCCTAGATGATGACCGACTCCGGAAGGAGTTTGCACCTTATGGGACCATCACTAGTGCCAAGGTAATGTGAAACTTTTCTTTAGGGCCTCTTTTATGTGCGAGCAGGCTTCTTTTACCCACTTGAACGAAGTCGGCCTCACAGGTGTGTGAGCTCATCCAGCTAACAGCTAACGGTGGTTTACATCCGTGAATGTTGCATTGCCGCCATCTGCTGGTTCTATCGCTGTTATTTCTCACTGCTCTTCCGTGAAGCTGATAAGCATAGGAGAAAAGCCAGCAGAGAGAACATGCAGACTTCACACATGCGACCAGTGGAGCTCCAGCACTCTGTACTTTGGTTCATTTTGACTCGTTTTCTGTGTCCGTGATATGGTCTCGTGGTTCCTGCAGGTGATGACCGACGGCTGCCAGAGCAAAGGTTTTGGCTTCGTCTGCTTCTCTTCACCTGAAGAAGCCACAAAAGCCGTGACCGAGATGAACGGGAGGATCGTTGCCACCAAGCCGCTGTACGTGGCGCTGGCTCAGCGGAGAGAGGAGCGCAAAGCTATTCTCACCAACAAGTACATGCAGAGGCTGGCCTCCCTGAGAACCATGGCCAATCCTGTCATCGATTCATGCCAGTCCGGTTACTACATGACGGTTCCACAGGTCTCTGTTCTTCAATGTTTTTGAAAATGACGGTATTGTGGGAAGTTTTTCAGGTGGCTTGTGTGGTGAAAAGCTGCGAGTTCATCTGACCATTTGATGCAAAGTGTATAATCGGATCGCCTTTTTCCTTAAATAGCATCAGTTCCTCACTTTTAGAAGGAACTTGCACTAAAATCATCTTGGAGAACTCTTGTTCGGACCCTTCTGTCTGTCCATGTAAACACAGGCAGACCCACACTGGAGTCGTGCTGATTAATGAACAGAGGCTCCGTTTACGCCACACATCAAAACATCAAATTGTGATCATTTTTGTCTCCTTCCATCTACTGTTTTATGGTCCGTTTGCAGTCCTGCTAGAATTTGTGTTAAATACGTCCTGATAGTTTGCTGTCATGCGGTTTCCTCTCCTCGTCCTCCTGCAGCCGACCAGCCGCTCCTACTTTAACCACAATGCTGTGAGCAGCATGAGACCGGTGCCCCGCTGGTCCGGACAGCCGCAGAGACCCCAGGGTGAGACTCACTGCTGCCACACATGACAACACACACATGTCCTCTCGATGCATGCTGTGGTTTGTTTCCAGGCCCTTACCCTGCCCAGTATCCTCCTGGTTCTATTATCCGACGTGGATCCATCACGACGGTGCGGCAGGCTTCGACCCAGGCGCCACGTATCGTAGCCTCCACTCAGAAGACAAGTATGAACCTGAACTGTGAGAAACATACAGGCTCCATCCTGCATTTTCATCACCTCCCTGCTTCAACACGCTCATGTGACGTCCTCATGAAGCTCTGAGGAGATTCTTCTTCCCGGCTCATCATTGTGTGTGTTGGAGCAAGGAGGCTCCTCTTCAAACGTGTGCGAGACATGTCGTGTCCTTCCACAGATAACATCGGGACTCAGACTGTAGGACGGCGTGCCGACGTGCCGAGAAGCGGCCAGTACAAGTACTCGACTGCAGTGAGGAACCCTCAGCAGGTGGTGGCTTTACCGCCTCCTCTTCCACAACATCAGGTAGTTCTGGAAGAGAAACGTTGTAAAGCTGATGGTGCAGACGTCAGACTAAACGTGCAACTTTCTGTGTGTAGTTTGTATGACGGTGTTGTGGATTCTTTCAGATGGTTCCTCTTCCTGTGATGGAGCCACCGGCGCGCGCTACCGCTCCAGAAGTGCTCACCGCCTCAGTGCTGGCTGCAGCTCCACTCATGGATCAGAAACAGATCCTTGGTGTGTATCTTTTCTCTCTCTCTGTGTTGATTGTTGTGGTGTTGTGTTTTATTCCTTTCTTCCTCTCTGCTGGCACACAGGGGAACGACTCTACCCAATGATCCACAGCATCCACCCCATCCTGGCAGGGAAAATCACCGGCATGCTGCTGGAAATTGACAACTCTGAGCTGCTGCACATGCTGGATTCTCCCGAGTCTCTGCACCTGAAGGCACCACAGCTGTTTTTACCTGCTGCAGGATACGATCATTGACAACCAGAATGGTGGCGTTATGAATCATCTCCTCACTTTTACTCAGGTGGACGAGGCGATCGCTGTCCTGCAAGCTCATCAGGCCAAAGAAGGTCCCTCAAAGAAGTAAAGGCCCCTTTCAGGTCTGCAGCAAGGTCTCGTCTTCTACTACAACACAAGGAGCCTTGCAGCTCTGTCACGGTTCAACATAACCTTCACAAGTTACTTCCTGTTTGAAAATGTAGTCTTGATGTTAAATGGTAGAAATGTAGGAAGGTAAGCCATGCAGTAAAATCATATTTCATTACATTGAATTCATTATTTTGTGTGATATGAGGTTGTTGCTTTTCAGAAGCTGGTTTAAGCTTGTAGGAAGTTTGCAAACAACAAACGATTTCTAGAGTAAAGAAATGAAACGTCACCACAATTAAACTAAATCTTTTGTTTTTGCAGATGTCAGCGACTTTCTGGAGGAGGAAAAATAAAATCACAAAAAGAGTAAAATAGTTAAAAAAAAAAAAAAAAGTTAATTGGAAATTGAAGCCGTTTTGTTGTTGCGATACCTATGTTAGATAAAGTTTCCAGTATATGCATCATAACTGCCTTCTGTCATTTGTCCAAATGTTCCCTTTTCACCCGAAGGGTTCAAAGTGTTTTCACTCTTCAAAGGTGCATTCTGGCATTGCCTCCGTATGCAGTAGGTAGTGAATGTAGGATCACCTCAGTACAGCCTGTGACTTTAGTGTGATTGGTCAGAGCTGAGAACGGACTGGATGAATGAGAGAAACCTGCTCCATTCAATTCACTTTTCTAGTCATCTGAAGGCACTTTTACAGAGAAAAACCAAATTGTTCCCTCAGTACTGCCGTTTTCCTTGTATTGGCTTGTAAATTGTTTTAAACGTTAAATTAAATATTGAATCAATTAGTGTGACATCAGCAAGTCAGAATGTGTTGGATTGTTGAATGACTCAGACACGATGCTCTGCACTGCTTGTCAAAAGTGTGTTGAGTACCTTGTATACGGCCTACATGAATTTGAAACCTTGAGTATTTACCACTTAATGCTAATTTAGTTGGGGTACTACAAATTCCAAGAGTGGCTACTTCGGTCAGATCAATCAGGACTAATGAACGTTTCAAGTCAACGCAAACAACCCAATTCTGTGTGATTGGTTTCTTCAGCTGGATTAAATATTTGTGCTCTTCGAAGACGAATGTTTCTTGAATCATTGTTCTGACAAACCAGCCATTTGGAAGTATCCAGTACCAGAGGCCGCTGTGTTTCTAATGACCTCAGACATGTTGGAAAGATTTTCCTTCTCCTGCCCATAGAAAGTGGCTCTACACATTGTTCCAGCTCAGTGAACTATCAGAACTTCAGCACTAATGTGATCATGAGGATATTTTCAGCCAAGAAGTGATGAGCAACACAAATCTGACGTCCAATGCTGTAATTAAGACTTTAATCACAATTTGAAATTGGACCCGGCCGAGACAATCTCCCCAAAATGGGAACAAAAAGAAAACCGTCAAATTTTCCAAGTTTATTGGGAGCCTTCATACAAAAATGAAATTATGGCTGTAGAAAGTTACAAAGGATTATTGTTAACATTGATATATTTTTTGGCATGTCGGGCCTTTCCCACCCAACACGTTTTGTAACTCTAAAACTGCTGATTTTTAAACAAGCAGGACAGGAATAGTGAAAAACATACAGACCAATAGATACCTGCAGATTACTTCTCAGTGGTAGTTCACAACACAAATATCACAAAAAATTGAAAAGTAACTAGAAAAAAAAACAAAACAAAAACTAAATTTCAATGGTGAACGTGAACTTGAGGCCACTGTTATTACACACAGCCAGCTATTTTCAATGCGTCCGTTTTAATGACATTTCCATATTTGCAAACAAATGTTATATACACTGACGTTCGGAGGCGTGTCTCACTATCGACGAGCCGGCATTAGAAGCTGCTTCGCTGTCACTGAGTCAGGGAAGAGGTTGTGATAGGTTGGTAAGGGAACGTAGGCAGCCGTGATGATTTTGCCTGGAAAAGGAGCCGCGTTAAACAATGACACAAAGAGCCACTATTATTTTCTGACTGTAGAAGCAGGGCTTCACTTTACCTGCAAACCAGCGTCCATGAAGTGCGTTTACAGTCGCCATCGCAGCTGGTATTGAGGGACACTTCACGTACACGTTTCCCTGAATCAGCAAGAAAGGACAGAAGCTTAGAAGACCAGGGTGGTCCGATCATTTTGTGCCGTTTCAGCACGAAACACTCGACTTACTTGTGCAGAATTCTTGTCCACATAAATGTGAACGATTCCCCCGTGTTTGTTGCACTCTTCGATCACGTCATCTTGAATTTCTGCAGCCCAGCTGGGATCGTTTTCTCTGTGAAGAGGAGTAACTGGTCAGTAAACGTCAAGACACTCAATATTTCTAAGAAATCAAACCTGAAACTGCCGTCACACAAGATAAACTGAAAGGGAAACCCATTGCTGTAGTGGAACTCAGTCCACAGACGACAGCTACGTTTTGAATCGCGTGTTAAAACTCACGCTTGTGGGTTGAAAAGGTTGGACAGCTGAAGGCAGTGTGTGGCCAGCGGCTGTGACGGGAGGTTCAGAGCTTGGCTTGGCGCTGGAGTTGGGACAGCTGAAAGAAAGAGGACGAGTTGTTAAATCCTCCGATTTAACTTTTTTTTTTATAACTCAAAACACTTTCTCGTCATTGCGCTCCTCACCAGGCGGCGCGGCGATATTTCCGAAGGGTATGGACCCGGTCATCTGCAGAGCCTGCTGAGCGGCGGGGGGAATCTTCAGACCAGTGCCTGAGGAGAAAGAGGAGAGCCAAGAATGTGGATTCAGAACAGTCGTGCTTTAAAGTTACAGAACTGCAGGCTGCAGCAAATCTTCCAAAGACAAACCTTCCGCTAGTCGGGCCATGAGCTGCAGACGTCCTGTGGTACCGAGGTCGATGCCGGTCCTCTCTAGCTCGTCGTTGTCCAGGAATGAGCTGGCTGTGGACGAGTCGGAGCGCTCCGTCACGTGGCCCACCTTCATGGGCCGCCCGGCCAGCTCGAAGCCGTTCAGCTGCTCCAATGCCTTTTTAGCACATTCTGCATCTGCAAACTGCAAAGGGGGGGAGGGGAAAAACAACAACAACCTGTAAAGAACTCACTAATCAATGAAAGCAAAGGTGTAGTCCTTTAAACACAAAAGCTTTGGGTACCGATATAAAGCCGTATCCTTTGGATCGTCCAGTCTCGCTGTCCATCATGAGCTGGATTCCTTCAATCTTTGAAAACAGAACACACAATTCAAGTCAAGCCCATTGACACAAATTAGTGTTAATCGTATGTGAAACGCGTCCCTGACCTTCCCAAAGGGCTCAAAGATTCCTCGTAGCATCTCTTCAGTGATGTTGAAGTGCAGTGAGCCCACGTACAGCCGCATCGGACCTGAGCTGCCCTTCTGGAGGTTATTGGCAGCCGCTGCAGCTCGGTTTTTCTCTGCCTGCGATTCAGAGATGTCAGAGTCATTATCACCGACAGTGAAAAACAGCAACAGTTCAGCCTTCTAGTAGGGAGCCGCTGTTCTCCCGATATCAGCCGTCTTCTCCTGCTGAGGCACGGCTGCTGGCTATTAATACGCTTGGTCGCACCAGCAGAAATGATCCAGGTACACTATATTTAGACCAAGATAGTACAAAGTCGGGTCACTAACCTGAGAAGCCTGGACGATAATGGGCACTCCCAGCAGCCTCTGGCCAGTCAGACCAATGGCCAGCGGTACAGACGAAGCCTCCACAAACTCGATGTACGCAATGCCTTTTGATCTGCGGGAGTTTCTGTCCGAGATCATTCTCACGTCTCTGACCTACGGAGCACAACATCAGAGACAATTCCTTCATGTGCTTTAGCAGGATCACTCAGAAGAACTTGGAACACAGACCTTTCCAACGGCCGAGAAGAAATCCTCCAGGTCACGGGCTCTGATTCTTGCAGCGAGTTGCATACAGAAGACGGTGCGGGCATCCCGCTCCTCTGGTGTGAGATTGTCAATCGGTTGTCTGGGAGCAGAAAAGAAAGACAACAACAAAAAGTAAACAATACTGCTTTGTTGAGAGGAGAGTGACGTACACCACACACTCAAAAGCCACAATGCTGCTGTTCGTCTCACCTGATGGGACTTTTTTCTTTCTTGAAGGGGCTTCGGCTTTTGGATCGTTTACGACTAAAAAAAGAAAAAAGAAAAAAAAAAGAGAAATTAGATTTGCAACTAAACATTCAAATACATAACCAACGTAAGAACAGTGTGTTACTCAAAGATGTTAAAATATTACAAAGGTTGAGAAATTAGCTACAATATTGAAAATTGTATTTTTGAAAGAAAGGACAACTGAAGAGCAGACACACCCGGCAGTGGTATGAGAAGGGGCTGTTTTCACATACACGGGGCTCTTCCGTGCTCTATATCGTCCGGATCGGTCCTTGCTTCGAGAGCGGCTACGATGACGCTCTCTGCTGCGGCTTCCCTTTCTTTCTCGGCTCTTACTCCTCTTTTTACCTTTCTTTCTATCCTTGCTTTTGCTCCTGCTTCTTCTCTTCTTTGAGCCAGGGCTCCGGCTTCGCCTTTTCCTGAAAACATGTTATAAGACCATCATCGCTGCGCATTTTTAAAAGACATTTAAATAGGTTGTTTTTTTTCCACATGCATGCTTGCAGCTATGCTGGAAGGGGAAAAAAAATACTCTAGACTTACTTCTTACTGTGGTCATCGTGTCCGTTTGCATGAGAGGACTTGTTCTCATCCTAAGCAAGGTTGATAGAAGAACATCGTGAGGACGTAGATGAGACATTTCAAGTCGTCAAGGTAAAGGGGATAGGGAGGGACAAGAGAAAATGCAGAATATATTTAATTAATAATAATACAAACTTTCTATTATCATGTCTGGATAGTGTCCTTTCACCACCCCAATAGCTTCCCATCCCACTCCTGAGTATTTCTTTACAAGGCTGCTCAGTACTTAATGCAACAAAGCAAATTAAAGGGAAAGCTGTCCAACACATTAGCTGAGTTCAGGAAGCTCTGAGAACAGGTCATCCATCTCCACCATTCCCCTCCTATTAGGTCGTACCCATGCCACTATTTGTGCCTAATCATGTGACCACGTATGGCCCACGGCCACTAAAAGAGATCCTGTGAGGTTGGTGTCAGTCCAGTGATCTTCACCCATTTTCGTTCTTGGACTGTAAGAGCTCGATGCCACCTCTGTCACACATCTTGCCCTGAAGCAAACAGGGATTCACACTTCTTAGTAATATTGACGCCCAAAAATAAAATAAAATGAATGAAAAAAAGAAGAATTAAATTCATCCACGTATTAAACTACCATAATCCTTAGACTGCATCATTAAGTATTACTCTTAGAAAAAAAACCTTTTGACTAAAGCAGGAATGATTAGCTTCTGAAAGCAATTCATTTTCAAATACAGTTACACTAAGTATGTAAGAATCTGTTTGTTATATAACATCTGTGGTGTTGTGTAGCATGCAAATAAAATCAAAATGCTGATTCACATTACAGTAGACCCAAGCAAAGAGGCAGTATTCATATTTACGAGAAAGAAACTTTTCACTATTGTATTGAAGCACATTTTAACATTAGCCATTAAAAACCAGGAACGGTTCACAATAAATATAGACTCGGTGAAATTTGGGGTTGAAGTCATTTTCAGGAATACATTTCAAAAAGGGGAAGGAAAAAAGGTGGCGCCAGTGAAAGGTCTACTTAATGAAAACATGCACTGCATGAGCACAGAGATGATCTCATCACTATAAAACACAAAACAATGAAAACATGCAGACTGTAAATGTAAATACTGCCTCCTTAGCTGGACAGATAAAGATGGGCTTATCAACCTGTGTCATTCACCTTGTTGCAACCGAATAGGGACTGGATGTTTCTAGAGGTTGAATCTCTTTTAGTCCTAAAGTGAACCACAGTACATCAGTATATGCGCAATAACTACCTTCCTTTTTTTCACAGTTCACAGTGGAATCAAAGATGAATTCATGGGAGTAGAGGTGAGATATCATTAGGGAAGTCTATAAAGAGAGATAGATGTGGATTTATTTATAATTCCGTACTGCGTTTTAAATACTCAATCACACCACACAACATTCAAGTCAACTTTTGTCACAGTAGCAAATATAAAAAAAGATCAAAATAAGGAGCAAATTATAACATTGAAAAGCAAGGCCTCATTTCTAAAACTTAACAACCCACCTTTCTGTAAGGGGCTTCCAGCATGGCCTCAACGTCAAAATCATCAGCCATTGTGAGCCTGTGGAAACAAAAACACTTTTATAAAGGTATTCTTACAAAATCCGTGAGGACGAAAGTTCGAAATAAGAAGTTGGATGGATACTCAGTCACGTTTTAGTGGACTACAAATGATCACTGGCAGAAAAAAACCCCACTCAAATCAATCCAAACACAACAGATTAACTAAACTAGTGATGTCTGTGTTTATTTACAGTCAAACTACAAAACGCGTTCATTATGACGGGAAGCTAACATGCTACATTAGCGTCATTTCTGTTAGCACGTTACAAAGACTGCCGCTGAAAACTCAGAATGAACAAGGACGATCAATCACAACATGGTTACACGTTCGAAAGTGAAGACGCGAGTGCCTTTATTTAAGCGTTTCACTTCGGAGAGTTTAGACAAGTCGGGATAACGTTTTCCGTGAAGAGAGCAACATGGCAGCGAGCTGCGTTTCCGCGGCAGCGAGCTAGCCCCGTTAGCAAACACTCACGTTACCGTCTCAAATGTGCAGCCAAAGTCAAAATATCACGGATAATATGCTGCCAAAAGGATTCGCCTCGACGCCTCTCTTTTCGTAGATGAGACGAAACCTCGAAGTTATGCAAGATGTTTTTTTTAAGCTGAGCAGGTATGTGGCCTGCTAACAAAATGCTCGCCTGCGTCTTCTTCGAGGATTCCTGCAGCTTCTGCCTGTTTTCCATCGGCAGCGGAAAACACTCAGCGCGACGTGACTGCCACTTACCGGAGACTAGCGGTACTGCATGTATCAAAAAATACCTGCAAAGAATACGAACAACAACAATAATAATTCCAGCTGCAAGCAGCATTGAACGGGTCCTCGCTGCTTGAGGGACTCCGACTGAGAATTCCATCTGAATAGTGGACAGTTGTGGCAACCTTTTATAAAGTTAAATGAAGTCTCGAGCCGAGTGTATGTCGAACCTGTTCAAAGTACGGGATTGGTTTCTATCTTTTCTCCAAATTACTTGCTCTCTTCACATTGGAACTTTGATTAATCAGATTTCATTTTCATCACAAACACCAACAGAAAACACAACTCAACGTTGAAGGAATCAGAAAGGCCAAAATATGAGTTCCCTGGTTCAGGTTATTTTAATGTCCCATGTCGCCATCTAGTGCAGAAGAAGAAGAAAACACAACAGGCAAACGTTCTTTCTGTTTCTGATTAGACTTACACAGTTTCTTCTCATGTTTACAGAGAATATCCTCGTGCTCGTTGTCTTAATTCACACACGCAAAACATTTTCAACATAATTTGTGTAAATACTGTGACACATACTTTCAGCATAACAGTGAATTTGTTTCCCACAAAGAAAATGTACATGTTCGCCTGCACTTTTCTCAGTGAAAAAGACTATTAACTTCATTCGTTTTTGCATGTTAAGCAGCAGAATCCTCGTTTGTAATTATGTGTCTGGCTTTGAGGGGTAAATCATAGTCTGGGGGAACCTCAAAAAACGGCTCATCGTCAAAACAGAAATCATCTGATGGTGATGCAAAGTATGGCAGCCTCAAAACAAAGCCTGTGAGAATCCCTCCCAGCGCAGACAGTCCGATAGTGGAAAACACAGCTGCTACCTGGAAGAGAGCCTGCTCCCTGGCAGTCCTCCCCAAACCAGGCTGGATCCCAGGTATCAAGCGCTGGAGGTCTTGCAGCTTTGGATCGCCCTCCACGGGCGCTCTGTGGGTGAAGATCTCATACAAACTGGGTCCGTAAACCTCCTCCGTGGCCACCAGTATGGCACAGATCCCTGCAGCACAGGATATAAGTCCTGGGAGACCATGTAAGTTATGTATCCCGCACTGATCCTGGATCCTGAGCCGCCGTGCCAAGAAGGGACTCAAGTACTTGTATCCCAGCATGCAAACCGTGCCGCCTATCATACCCAGAGCGTAAGCAGCTGCGGGCGACACCATCATGTCCACTGATGCCCCGACTGTCACCCCTCCAGCCAGGGTCACGTTCTGAACATCCGCCATTGTGAACTTCCCCTTTTTGTTCATGAATGCAGAGAGAGCGAATGCTGTGATTGTGGAGGCACTGAGGCCGAGGAAGGTGTGGAGGATGGCCCTGTGCTGGTCATCTCCTTTCAGGGTTAATGCTGAGTTGAAAGAAGGCCAGAAGACCCATAGAAACAAGGTCCCCATCACAGAAAGGAGGTCCGACTGGTAACTGGTGTTCTCTTTTGCGTGGCCTTCGTTCAGACGCGGCCTGTACAGCATAAAGGTAACTCCCAAACCAAAATAGCAGGCAAAGATATGAATGAGAATAGACCCTCCTGCATCATTGATCTTCAGATACTTCAGCACGGCCCATTCTGTGACCGCAAACGCCGGCACCTCCAGCAGTGCCATGACCAGCAGCTGCAATGGGCTGGTCTTCCCCAACACTGCCCCAAAAGATATCAGCACCACGGCGCAGGCAAACTCTGCATTAATGAGGTTTATCACTCCCAGATAAATCTTACCGTCATGGCTGAACTGGAAGTAGCCTTGCACTAGAATGGCCCACTGGATAGAAAAAGTAGCCACAAGGAAGTTGAAAACCATTCCCCCGAAGCCGTAACGCCGGAAAAACGCCAGCAGGCATCCAAATCCAAGGAATATCATGACCTGTATGTCTGTGAAGTACGGGTAGTCCTTGTACACTGCATTGTGCATGGGGTTCGTCTGGTTGGTTTGAAGTCGTGCGTCGCTGTGCTCATCGTAGGTCACGAAGGTAAAATAAAGGGCGACGAAAGCCGCCTGTGCAACAAACACAAACACGGGCAACCTCACCCGAAGGCCGCCGGACTGTGTCTTCATCCTGACAGCACGCTGGAGCAAATGACAGTCCTCCGTTTCCCAGCCAGGATTATCTGTCTTTAGATAAGACAGGTCAAACACACAGAGCTCTTCTCTCTCAAACGCTATCACACCCCTGTCCCAGAGGAATTCTGCCGCTGGCAGGACTTTGTCCCTCATTACATGCCACACAATAGTTTTTCAGCCATCAGCATTTTGTTGTTTCTATTGACACAAAACCTGCAACATAATTTGTACGAGCGCCTGACACCAGAAAAAAAAAAGACGTTCAGTTTTAGAATGACCGACAAACTGAACACCAATGGTGCAGCTCCAGAGGTTTACGGTCACCAAGTACCTTCTGTGTAAATATTTATTGAGGCGTGATTCCCCCCAAAAAAGCTTGTTCGCTTTCATAACGGACACATACAGTATTAGCTATATATTTTGAAAAAGTTGAGGGTCCAACAGACATTGTAAACATTAGAAGCCCAGGATAAAACACAAAATCATGCTCAGCATCAGTAACAGATTCACTGCATTCTACCTCTGTTAACCCTTTATTCATGATTATCTAAGGAAGTTTGGGAGACAGATTCAGTACCTGCGAGGGTTGGGCCCATGGCCATGTACTGTCTTCTACTGCAGAGAAAACAAAGCGCAGTATATATCCTATAGGAATAATGGTCTCGTAGTGCTAATCTTCGTTGTAACAATAGGAGTAAACTTTGCTGTGAACAACGAAAAGCCGTCTGAAGGAATGGCTGCAACCCTTTCACACTGAATGTGTGCAGCATCTGGAATACATGAGGGTCAACATATCATGACATAATAACAGCTGCTACCGAGGGTTTAAAAGGATAACCGCGTCAACATGTTGAGGCCGGTGCACACTGACACTGACGCCACTGTGAGTTGTAAGACCCCAAACGTTGGGCTCATGTAAGGAGGTGTGTAGTTACACGACGTTGCACCGTGTATTATTCATCCTTTCCAATGACTGCCTGCCGGCCTCTGGGCTCACCAGGAGCTTTCAGTAAACACAGTCAGTCAGCAGCAGTGGTGCTTCTGAGGTCTGTAAAATGCGCTTGTCGCTGGAAGGGTTTGAACACAGAGGCAATAAAGTTACTGCTTGTCCCCGCCCTCGTCGACACCGTCACACGCCAGAACGTCCCGCCTGATTATTACTTGGCCACTATGCTCCTTCGGGACGGGTGAAATGCAGATGACAAGCTTACCGTTGTGCTGTGTAATACGCATGAAAGATAAAGGGATTTGGCTTTATTACCCATTTATTCCATCATGCTGCAGAGAAAATCGAGTTCCCGCTTCTCTATGATTGTGTTTGCTGATCTATTAGGAAATACAGAGTTTGTTGACCTGTAAGTTAAAACCTTTTTTTCGTTCTAAAAACAGATTAAGACGATTTTTGACAGCAGCTAATATGCTGATAATATTTTTACATGTTGACCCGCTGCAATACTGGTGTTTATGTCCTTATAGGGGGGGTCAAAACATACAAAACAGTGTTGGGCAACAGGGATTCACCCCGACATCCTGACTGCTAGGTGGGAAAAAAGATTTTAAGAATGTGAGCTGTGACAGGAATACATTTATGTTGACGACGACACTGTATGAACACTGAAGAAATTTTTTTTTATTTTTTGTGGTCTTGATTACAGCTTTTAGAAACCAAATTATTTACTTTCTTTATGCCACATGTCAATAGCTACGACACAAAACATCAAACAAAGGACCGGCTGAGCCTGAGTACAGCCTCACAGAGCCGCTGCAGCTTCAGTTTCTATTTCAGAACAATATGTATGGTACAAAGGCTGCGCCAATCCGCCCGCTCTTATGCAACTTTAACATTAACGCAGAGTTCGAACACCCAAGTGAATCAGTGGAGTAGCAACCATCGCAAGAAATGATGACAAATAAAGTGTCGTATTAAAATGATTTTAATGTATTGCATTTTGTGCCGACATACAAAATGGTTTCTTTAAACCATTTCTTGTACATAATTGCTTTTTAAAAACTTTTTCTTTTAAAGACAATAGAAATTGTTCAGTTTGTCTATAAAACCAGCTTTGACCCGCGATAGATGTTTTCTCTAATCTTAACGTGGCAGATTTATTTACAAGTGTCCCCTCGGTCTCACACGTCAACAGAAAGTACACACACACACACACACACACACACACACACACACACACACACACACACACACACACACACACACACACACACACACACACACACACACACACACACTTTGTGTAACAACAAATAATGTATTAACTTGCCAATAACAAATGGTAGAATACTTTCTCACTACTGTGAGGGTGCTGCATCATATACTCATCCACTATACAAGGAAACATCACAAAGCCTGCAAAAATAAGCTTTAATTTGCCTTTTATTTCCATCAAATGCAGTACTATTTAAGGATCAGTACACAACAGTTACTACATTTTTAAATGATCCTTTTAATTAAATACTTTTTTAAAATGCTCCTGCAGTCATGTAATGTAATCGGTTATTACATTATTGTCAAAATCACATTACAATAGGATAAATGTCCTATTACACTATTGTGAAGTTATCATATTATAAGCTTTATTACACCGAAAAATGATTCAAATACTGGCTGTTACATGTGCACCCAACCCCACACACACACACACACACACACACACACACACACACACACACACACACACACACACACCGCTGCAGCTCTGTCTTTGTGTGCCTTCTCATTCACGTAATACATTTTCTTACTTCCTCATCTTTAACCATAAAAAGCTAAGTCCTTAAAACTTTTAATTAACCTTAAGTCCCGAAACCACATCTTGATCCTACAACACGTACGAGGCTGTAAAACTTTTTATAATTAAAAAAAAACCCAAAACCTTGTGTCTATGAGGCGCATATTTATGCTTCAGCTTAAAACCACTTGTGTACAGTCAGTCAGAGGAAGAATATAATACTTTTAAAACATAGGATTGAAGGAAAAATAAATGAGGGGCTCGAAATGATCTTTTCAGCGGAAAGCGATGGGGAATTGCCCAGGTAAAATATCACACTGCACCAAGACAACCGAGAATATAAGGTAATCAAATCTTATACAGCTGTATATGTACATATGTGAACAAACACCTATATAGTAAACAATTTAAGTAAATGCTTTATGATGAAACTATACATGTTCTGGGGTAAGAACTGGTTTATTTCTGCAAATTGCTTCCAGAGTTGACTTAGTTTGGTAGGTGACAATGACAGTGGCTCTATAAATACTTGAATGTATATACAAAATGACCAAACCAGACACAAATAGGAGTTAAACATTCATCGTATACACACACATAGATAACTGAAAGCCTGAGAGGCAGAAAAATCCGATTTAATGCAGGATTTATGTTGAGGTGATGACACACACTTTCTGAACTGTTCACATTTGCAGCTCTGAATCTGACTGTTGAGAAAGTTACTAAAAGTAATGTATTATTTGTTTTATTACCAGAGAACCACATCCAGTTCACGCAGTGTGTGATTAGTTGTTCTTGGAAAAGTTCCAAATTTTGCAGTGGAAAATTATTTCACAGAATTAAGATCATGATCACCTCCATAAAATCATTTTCTTCACAGTAATAAATCTGTCAGGCTTCTGAGGGTGAGGACAACAACTGAACTGAGCCAGTGGTGAAACTATGTTCTCTCACATTTCATTCAAACCTTTTTCATAAATGGTGTAATCTTACACTAACATGAGTCGAAACCTGCGATAAATAATCAGGAAAAGTTAAAGTCCAGCCTCCATGCCTGGTTCTCCTTGATGCTCTAAATGATATAATGCGTCTTACTTTACATGGGGAAATTCTTAATCCAGCATCTTAATTCAAACAGAAACAGACATGTTCAGATGAATATAGAAATAACAAAACAGTGATGCAAAACAGTGGGAAAAGATCAAATGTAAAAAATTTGGATTTTCACAGACAAAAGGAAGAAAAACAAAAGGATTGAAGCAGACATAATCAATGTCTCCCAGATGAATTTTTTTTTTCATGTAAGCGTTGGAAAACGACCATAGAAGTTCTTCAGGAGTAGATGGTGATGACCTCTCGTCCGCCTCCGCGCACCAGGAGGACTCGGTTCAGACCTTCAGTTAAAACCTCGAGGAACTCCATGTCTGAAAGACTCAGTGAAGGATCAAACTTCCACATTCACACACAGCAGATGTCATGTTTTGATTAAATTCACACTGCGTCAACTTTACTCTCCATGTAACCAAAGCGATGAGTGAAACACGCACACAATATACCCCCACAGTTTTAACCTAAACTTGAAAACTGTTTGTAACCTTTATTGGATTAAGCCATCGAGCAGATGAATAGATTCATAGTTTAAAATAAATCTCCCCAGATCCTTCAGGTTAAGTCAAGCATCAAGGCAAACATTAGAATCTGAATGTGATCCTTCAAAAATAGAGCAGGTGAGCTGTCAATTCACATTTGATTTGCTAGCGGTTGCATTAAATAAATAAATAAATAGATCTGATGCTTGGTATTGGACAAAAGGCTCCCTCCTCGTTTAAAATCAACTACCCAAAGCTGTTTCTTCTCAAAGTTTACACGACTTTCACACGACTCTTAGATCTATGGGAAAACATGTTTAACACAATATGTTGAACTGTTTCATCTATATGACGATTTAAAGGCTCAAAGGAAAACGGCTAAATTCGTTGGGGGTTTTTCCTTCAATGAAAAAGCAATAATAAGCGAGTGCAACATGTTACATCTGCTCAGCTTTCTCCACTCAGAGAGGTACCCCAAACTCATAAACCTCCTGATTAAACTACACAAAAAAAATAAAAATATAAACCTTTAGTTCTCCACTAGCCTCTATTCCACCGCTGCCCTACACTAAAATGTGAATAAAGCAGAGAACCTAACATGTATGAACAAAACACCTCGAGTAAACTACTTCAACTAAAGTCTTTTTCATAAAACTATACATGTTCTGGGGTAAGAACTTTTTTTTTTATCTGTCATGGTTGAGCGAGTTGTTTTCATTGTGAACAGATTGTAAGCAAGAAAAAAAAAATGCGTGTAGTATCAATGTTATCTTTGGATCTGCAGGAGTGATTTGGACATTCTTCATTCCACTTTGAAATGGTGCATGTAATTTCAAAGAGAGAGAGAAAAAAAAGCAAAACCCAATGTTTGACAGCTTTTCCTCTGGTGCAATAGTTCACTGCATAAAACAAACAAAAACACAAAGATAGGCCTGACAGATGCAGGATACAGTTTTCCTCGCCCACGCGGTTTTTCGGTGGTCCAGGCATGTTGAGCAGGACGAGCTTTGCCTCTTTAGATTTCTTTGTGATGACTTCATTCAGTCGCATGGCCGTGTGCATGCGCCGCACGTCCGTCTGGTTCCTGAAGCAAAACAACAGGAGGTCAGAATGGGCCTGGATCTCTGATCCACTTTTCAGTGGATCAAATACATTCATATTTTACTACAGGGTGCTCATACTTACAAATGTTCCCATTCCCTGCAGCATTTGCAAAAGGAGGTGATAACAAGTGAGTTGCATCCAGGGAGAATATGAAGGTAAAAAAAAACGGCTAAATTGTTCATAGTTATCTGTGGTGATTGTGGAATTATGATTGTGTATTGAAGTATAAGTTCAATATGTATCATGTATTTGCATTCATTTCAGCAGTGGAAGAGAAAACCTCCATAAGGTTTTACATACAATTCAAAAGAAAAATATTTCTGAGAAGTGTTGCAGCATAATAAAAAGTTAAATCAGACACGTGATAAAGTTCTATTTCCATCCTTACATTTTCAAGTTTCAGATAAAATTGTGGTGGTATTGTGTGTGTGTGTGTGTGTGTGTGTGTGTGTGTGTGTGTGTGTGTGTGTGTGTGTGTGTGTGTGCGTGTGTGTGTGTGTGTGTGTGTGTGTGTGTGTGTGTGTGTGTGTGTGTGTGTGTGTGTTTGAGATGCCGACAGGTGACTCACGGCTTCATGTTGAAATTGAAAAGGTCTCTGCCAGTCTCTGTGGCTGCTGATGGAGGGCTCTTCCCCTTGTCCGCCCGCTTGTTGTCTTTCCAGGCGGTGGCGCCCCCTGCTGGGGCAACCGGTGACGTGGGACTGGTGGGGGTGGAGGTGTTCTTACCCACGGTGGGCTGTTTTGGGTGGGACACAGCACCGGATTGAAAGAGGGACACCATGGAGTGATGATGGAACAGCATGAAATAAGATATGAGTCAGGAATGAGTGGCCTGTGGAAGTTATTGATGACTGATAAATAGTGCCGTGACAGCTGATCTTAGAAGGAAACAGCATGAGACACACAGAGAAGCCGAACAACACGATACAACAAGAGAAAGTGAGGGAAAAGACAGAGATGCATTACCTCCCCTTCTGGTTTCTCTCCCTCCTCGATGCTGGGCTGGGCCCTCAGCGCAGACGGATTCTTACGCCGGATGGACCCACGGGATGAATCTGTAATGCTCTGGATCTGTGATAATAGAATGGGAAACGTACCATTCAATTCCTAATTTCCCTCTGGAGATCATTTTCTCCTCTGTCAAATCGGACGAGTCCAGACAGACGTCTCATTATTCTCAGAGTGGATATTGAAAAAGCCTAACGTGATAATGAAGAGTGTCAAACTAAAACTTTATTTGTCATGTGCAGATAATACAGATTTCTTATGTTTACCTCTCGCTCCCTCTCATTCTTGGTCAGATGCATTTGTTTCAGGATCTGTGAGCGTTGCTCCATTATCAGGGTCTTCTCATAAGTGTAGGCTGAGATGTCACCGTCAAGCTGTTAAAAACATCAGGTGAATGCAGCATGCTATAACAGGATGACATAATGATGTATATTTATTTTTAAATACCAGCTTGCACACAACAGGAAGATGGTATTTGACTGTTTCTACTTCTGTACAAAAGGCCTTGTATTCTCAGAATTATGTGCCAGACAAGCTTCTCACCATCTCCACCACTTCCACCTCGGCATCGATGCGCAGATGATAGAGGAAGATGATGAGGTCCTTCTTCATCTGAATGCTGTTGTCATCCATCTGAGCTACTGTGAAAATGCGCATCTTGCACTTCCTCCACACCTACAGCGCGAGACATTCACAGGTAACAAAGTCTGCATTCAGATGAGATGTGTCTATTGTTTTAATATATATTTTTTTTAAATTTAACATCCACACCAAGATTATCATTTTATTCAATTTTCACTTTGATCACATGTGGGCAACTGGTGGCCTGTAATGGTTAAAAAGCGGCGATGCAAGGAAGACAGCCAAATAACGTCATTTAAAAATGATCCAGCTCACAATTATTCCTTGAGAGTGTGAAGAAAAAGCAGGTTTCCTGCTTCAGACCTTATGCTTGCGCAGCAGGAAGGGCAGCAGCATCAGCATGCCTCCGTCATGAACGATCCACCACACGTCTATGTGGCCTTCAGTGAAGCGTTCCCCATTGGACGGATAGCTGGAGATATTCTTCGGAACCAACAGAGCCAGGCTCGCTATGGTTGTTTCCCTCACCACCTCTGAAATGTAAAAAAACACATAAAAAGAAAAAAAAAAAAAAGGAAGTTGAAGGTTGCAGTGGCTATGAGCTGTTCTGGATCACATCAGTTCAAACAGATGTACCAAATGAGGTGACCAGTGTGTATTTTTTAGTTTATTAGATTAGTTTATTGGTAAATGATTTCACTTGACATCACTTGAAGTAAAATGTTAAATGTTTATTGATGGAAAACAAACAAAAAAGAAGTACAAGCACATCACAATGAGATAAACATTGTTCAAAGGTTCTTCATGTGTGACGCAATCAATCGACCCTCACTCCCTAAGTAAAAGCGATCAATACAAAAAAAAAGATAAGTAGCACCGAACTAATGTAAAACAACAAACATTCCCAATGTGCTGTGAACATACCGATAAAGTTCCTGAACTGCTGGTGGTACTCAGGTTGTTTCCAATAACGGGGCCAGCTGACCATTACAGTGTTGTGCTTCAGGCCTCCGAGTCCCCCAACCTGGATCAAGTGAGAGGTTCCATCCCTCAGGTTGGAGGAGATGACCACCTGGGAGAAACCCTTCACTCTCTCTGTCTCCATCAACTTACGCAAAGACTGCAGAGACACAAAGAAGGAAATAAAAAAAAGGTGGTTAAAGACTCTTGGAAAACTGTTGATAAGTTGTGGGTGATAAGATTTGCACATATAGGTCAGGGTTGGGTAATAGGAGTTGATTTTGTGTGTATCTCTCATAATCTTGACTCTGGCCTGCGGAGTCATAAACTCTGGACGAACCTGATCTGCCCTCTGAGCTTCGGTATAATTGTTGAGAAAAGTTCCTTGAACAGACGTGCCAACGATGGTCAGACCCTTTCCTGCCTTCAGCTGATTGGTCAGGGACAGCAGTCGAGGCTGCTCCACATTCTGCTCCGCGTCCACACTCACCAGCACCAGAATCTGAGGCCTAATAATCATAGAAAGAAAGAAAGAAAGAGAAAAAAAACAAAACAAATGGCACAGTTTATTAGAAAACTCACAGCCAACTCAAAACATCCCTCTGAAAATGCTATGGTTGACTGAAGTGACCTCCAGTTCTTGGTATGTGGCGGGCCCTCCTCCAACCTCATCAGAGCGAAGCGGGCGGCGCTGAGCGAGATCCCACGTATCCCGTCACCCCACTCCTTCTCCGCTCTGTCTCACAACAGACGAAGAGGTTTGCGCATGCTGTGTGCATTGCACTCAATATGTGTTCCAACAACCACAAAACACGACCCGTAATGAGAACAAGCACATTCCTCAACCGGTGTTAACAATTTTGCCCAGCTGTGATGTTGAGGTCACAATTACTTACCCACAGAACTCAATGTATTTGTAGATGCAGGTGGCGATGCCCATAGCCACGATGGCGTAATACCAGGAACAGATGAACATGAGTGACAGGCACAGGCTCATGCCCAGGAAAGAAAGAGCCCTGAGGAGGAGCAGACATCATCTTTACTTTCACCCAGAGCTTTGCCCGGCTTCACCACTGGCTGAATCCAGCATGAACACATACATACGGCACAGCTCATAAACATGGCGCTTTCACGCTTTCCCCGTGCCGAGAACACACGTAAACGCCAGGTTCCCATGGAAATGCGTGTGCAGGCAGCGCGGGCCAATATTGAAAGCACATTTTCACTGACTGTGTTAAGTGCTTGCAGGGCCGTGTGCTTCGATGTTGAACTAAAAGCTGTGTCCTTTACGTTTATAATGGTGTTACTTACACATGTATTTGGACTTTAACGGATGGCTCCCACGCAGGAGAGTTAAGAAGGTAACTATATCACCTCACTGCAAGAAGCAAAGGCTTTCTGTGGGGGCTTTGCGAGTTCTCCCTTTGTTATGAGGTGCTCCAACTTCTTCCCACAATCTAAGTGCATGCTTGTTAAATTAAGTCGTTGCTCAAAATTGAATGTGAGTGGATTATTTTCTCAAAGTGTTAGTCCTGCGTATGGAAGACAGCTGGGTGGACTGACGTGTGACCCTGCTATTTGTTCAAGGGTCCATCAGTTCAATTTATTAATCCCTTATGTGAAATTTCTGGCTCCTGCATTCGGTTTATACACACCATCCTCATAAAGTGGTTCAAATGTTGGAGTAACTAAAAAGTTACAAAAATACATATTCTGTTAGAGGCTCAGAAAATGTATCCAAATGCATGGAAGGAAATAATAAAAAACATGCCGTCAGCACATATGTAGACATGAATGGCCTTGATTGGCCTAGAATCACACCAATGTACTGGCAAAGATAATGTGAAAGAAGACAGCAAAGTGGAAGCAACAGATATGAACAGCACAGGATTTGAAGGAAACTTATAAAAAAAACAAAAAAAACCCCGATTTGTCAGCACATTTCAAGCACAAACTCACCAGTGGTAGAATTTAAAACGAGGCCTCCAGTTTGGGGTCCTCAGCAGAGTCTGCAGTGCACAGGCCAGATTGACGAACATGTAGCACATCAAGAAGAACCTAAAAAAGCGAGGACGTAGGAAGGACAAACCGTATGACATCGAGAGAGAAACCATACAGAGAATTTCAGTGATGTGACATATGATCTCCTTACATGGAAAGGATGGGAGCCACTGCATCCAGGGAAGCGATGATGATGCCAATCTCACAAATGCTGGTGGTGAGCAGGAGCGCCCAGGTGGGCTCTCCATTGGCTTTGCCGTGGCCAAAAACCTGTGGCAGCATGTCGTGTGAGAGATTTAAATCATGTGATGGTGATGTTTTGTTTCAGAATCTTCAGGCAAAGGAGAATACACAAGTTCTCTAACTACTGTAGGTGTGAAACATTGCTCGGGTCTTTAGTAGGAAAGTTGCATTTGACTGCCACGCACTCTGAGAAAGGGGATGATGCCGTCCCTGGAGATGGCCTGTAGGAGACGTGGAGCGCCGGTCAGACTCTGAAGTCCTGCTCCGCAGGTGGAGAAGAAGGAGCCGAACACGATGACCCATGGAGACGGCCACGCCAGAGTACCAATCACCAGATTACCATTAACTCCTTCACCAAACCTGTGGGTAAAAGTGAGCAAAGAACCACAAGCTGACGTGTGCAAATAAACCATCAGGTTTTAAAGCTTTTACATGAACAAAGATACTTCAAAATCTACACAAATAAACACAACAGTTATTTGTCCCTTACTTGTCTCGTAAGATGACTCCTTCGATACAAGCACCAAACAAGACCACACAGGTCATGTCTGAGAGAAAAAACTATTAAAGAAAACATTATTGTGAGAATTTGAAGAAGATCCAAGGTGAGCATGAAAAAAGGATCTCTACTGTGGAAGAAGTGGGAAGTTACTTTTGAAAGCAATGACTTACTCATGTTTCAGTGTGTTCACCAAGCGCTGAAATTACAGACTCACTCCTGTCTTATCGAGAGTGAAATCTTTTATTTGAACTTTTCTAAAACTTGCAAACACTTCTTTTGAGTTCCGCCATCCTCCAGCTTCCGGCTCCATGAAGGATACACACAGTGGAAGTGGTGGTGATGGCTGCAATGGTGCCGATGGGGATTGACTTCTGGGCATCGCGCAGATCTCCAGAGCGGTTGGAGCCAGCCATAATACCTGTGAGAGGAGCCACCTTTGAAAATCTGTTTTTATCTGAATGGTAAAGATCATATTTAATCCTCTTTGTGAATCCATTGTGGACGGAATCAACATCGGAAGTTGTACCTGCCGAGGTGAAGACGGCAAAAGATAGAAACTCTTCATTTGATTGATTTATTTGTTGGTTATATAATCGGATCATTAATCCCAAGGCAGTTTTGAGGAAAACGCTTCAACTGTAATAATAGCGTAGATTTAACTGGCATGAAATTCATGCATTTTTCAAAATATAAAAGTTTACATCAAAATTAGATTAAACAATTCAGAGTCGCTTTACAGTTAGAATGAAAACAGCATCTTTAAGACCCGGTCATCTTCTCAGTGGTACCTGTGACAGACGGGAAGTAAATTCCCACCAGCAGGGTGAAGAAGCTGGTGATATCAGCCACAACGTAACGATTGGAGCTGGTGGTGGGACTGTCTGGATCTGCATCAGATGCAAGTCCACGCTTCTCTAAAATCACCCCTTTTTCAAGGTAATTGCCAAACAGGTTTTCTGACAAAGACAGAAGGGAGAGATCACAACGAATGAAATGCACGAGTAATTGACATTCTCCGAGTTTGAACACTCACCTGCCAGGATCCCACTAGTGACCCCGGGGATTCCCTGAATCTCTGTGACGTTGTTGTTGTTGAAGTATTCGTCACAAGTGGCGTTGAGGGAATCAGAATCACAGAAGGACCTCCACAGTTGAGTGGTGACGGTGTCATTGTCTATCTCAATGACCTTTGCACAGATGTCATATCCTTTTGAACTCAGAGTTCGATTTCCCAGGATACAGACACTAGTCAAAACACAAAAACAAAAACAATGGCTGCAACATTGTCCGATTTGAGAAGTTTGTTGTCAAAAGAGTAACTTACGGAAAGACAGGGGGATCAATAGCGGTCTTGATGACACCAGCGTAAACCGCCAGAATAGAGAGGATGACACAGGCGAGGAAGACCAACGCCAGCTTGTTGACGTACTTGACTCCCACAAACACCACCAGCGACATGAAGCTCAGCACAATGGTGCCGTACACCCGCATGTTGTTGAGGAGAGCCGCCTCCGCCTCCGGCCCCTCCAGACCCTCAATTTTAAAGATGGCTGCCTGAGGAACTATATAAATCTAAAAGTGAGGAAGAAAGAGGAGAGGGAGGATGTAACAATCTCAGATTGAAAATAAAATCCACCTGCAAGGACTGCATGTCAATTCAAGGGATATCTCACGTGTTTGATTCTACTCACCAGCAGAATTTCAATACAGCCAAGTATGTACATGGCTCCTGCAAACGTGGTGCCCAGGTAGAAGCAGATCCCAACCGCTCCGCCAAACTCAGGCCCCAGAGAGCGAGAGATCATGTAATATGACCCCCCGGCTGCAGTCACAAACAACACAAAAGACTCAGTGCCCACTCTGTCACACACAAACACACTAATAGGAGCCTTCAGATATCCGCTGACCTGGTACGACTCCGTTCGTTGCAATGGCACTCATGGAGATGGCTGTGAGCATGGTCTGACAAAAGGAAGAGGACAGCAGCACTGTGAAAAGCAGTCCGATTAAACATGGCTGACAGAGAAAAGCAGTAGTGGTTTGAAATCACTTCGGGGATGTGATCTGCTCCCACCGTCACATTCATCTGATGACAGCAAGGAGTTGATAGATAGATAGATAGATAGATAGATAGATAGATAGATAGATAGATAGATAGATAGATAGATAGATAGATAGATAGATAGATAGATAGATAGATAGATAGATAGATAGATAGATAGATAGATAGATAGATAGATAGATAGATAGATGCTACTCATCAGGTTGGTGCACAGCATTAATAACTGCAGTTGACTCACTGTTGAGCAACACATGAAGACGATGATGAAGGATCCGAAGACGCCTCCGATTCCGACCATCCATGTCATCCGTAAGAAAAGGATCACGCCAAAAATATTCTGGATGCAGGGCAAGTAAACTCCCATCAGAGTGCCCAGCTGAGGCGCCTGGAAAGCCCAAAAAGAAAGCACCGATTGTGACTAATTTAATATTGCTTGTGTCTTGGGCATTCAAACATCACTTGGTATTTTTCTACATGGAGGGTTTTGGAGTTGTCATTATGGTCTGCTGCCACTGAATCTTCTGTTGGTCTGTCTACTTCAATCTTGTCAGTCTTTTCCACAGCTGTTATGGGAATTAAAGTCAGATTTTCACTATTAAAAAAACAAAGAGAAACAAAACAAAGAGTCTGCGCTACATTTCAGAAAAAGAACAACAGCTTTATATTACATTTTTTTTTCCAGTTTACCAGTTTGCTTCGACATAATTATTGCAAGGAGAAGAAACCCAAACCTCATAGCTGACCGGCGGCAACACACTCGTGTATTTTGTCATCCACAGTTACACACAATATACCAATAACTGACAGAAACCCATGAGCTGAGGTTTTTTGTTGTTGTTGTTGTTGGTTTTGTTGCCGACAGTAACACGGACACTTTTCTGTCCCGTTGCATTTTGTTGTCAACACAGTGGTGGTACATGATCATCTCTTTTGGTTACAGTTTTTGGCAGAAAACAAGAGAAAGCATTCAAAATAACACAAAATCTCACAAACACACAGAATAACAAAGCCACATGCCCAAGTTTTCATTGTGATTCACGAAGGGAGCCAATGTGGAACTCAGTACTCAGCACAAGAAATATCTTACTATGCAAATGTACGTCAAGGTGTGCAAATGTGTGTGCATATGCAAACATGTGGCTACTTTGCACAATAATGTTCCCCCAACTCTGTGTTATGACCTGCAACCTTAACCGTTGAAATACTTGGGAATGCCTACACTAGTGAGTGATTTAAGTATATTTCAATTTTAAATTTATTTATTTAAATCAACATTGTCATGTGTCATTTACACATACAAAGTTTAGCTGGACAAAGGTTTGTCCAGTTTTTTTAACAGTTTCGACTAATTGCAGATGCAAAAGTTAGTTTGGAAGAAAAACAGGCTTTTATTAATGAGATAACTGGTCAGGAATTCCGAGAAGCATGCAGTCATGCGAGTGGGTCAAACTTCTTCAAGACTTTTGGACCACTAACAGCAGTTTCTGCAATGAGCTCAGGATGTGAGACATCATAGCTCAGTGGCCAGTTTTGTTCACATGAAAATCTTAAAAATCTGCTTTTGAGTTTGGAGTCTGTTTTTGGCTGGCCCTGCATTTGGGAACACACGTTGGGTCCAATCATTTTGGTTTGTGTGTTGATAGATCTGGATGAGTAAAAAAGGATTAAACAGGCAGAGAAACATGTGTCAAGACTGTGTTGTGATTCTCAACTGGTTTAAGAAACAGACTAATAGAATTAAACTGATCTGAAGTGTGTCTTTTTTCTGGGAGTTGTTCAATGATAGGAGTAGTTCAATACCCCCCAAAAACCATGGCTTACAGTCATTGAGTGAATAATTTCTACAAAACAATAATTAAACTGAATTTGTTTTTATCTGTTGATGTAACCTGATAAAAGAGAAGGTGCTGTCGCTCCTTCTGTCAAAAGTGGTTAAAGTGTCAATGATTCATATACTAATTAGGTTTTCAATCTCGACAAAAATTATCATGTGATTAAATAACCACTCTGATAACATGAAAATGTTGTAAAAATGTTCTTCTCCTGCAATATCAGTTTGACATTTCTGACAACTTTGACGATGAACATTTGATTCTACCTTGATGGGTTTTTTAGTCGGACGCCCCCCTTCCTCATTGTTCTCGGCCTCTTCGTGCTCTTTGCTCCCAGTTGGCAGGTTGGAGTAGTTGGCCAGCGTGCTGAGCAGCGAGGCGACCATCGGACTAGTATCCATCTCCTCCTGCGAGCAACACACACACGGAAACACACCGGCATAATACAACTAGTTACGGCAAACACACCACCAGATAGCGCCGGGTTTAATGACACGGGCGATGAGTCCACACCTCAAACAGAGCCATGTTCTTGCCATCATACTGCTGGCTCTTTTCCGCATCAGCTGCTGCACTGCTGTTGATGAAAGGACTGCTCTCTTTGGGGTTCTCATCACCTGGAACAGAGAAGCGAAAGATCATTCATTAATCTGTCCTGTCCGTCCGTCCATCCGTCCGTCCATCCATCCATCCATCCATCCATCCATCCATCCATCCATCCATCCATCCATCCATCCATCCATCCATCCATCCATCCATCCATCCATCCATCCGTCCATCCATCCATCCGTCCATCCATCCATCCATCCATCCATCCATCCATCCATCCATCCACAAACACAACACAACCATGTCAAGGCACATTACACAGAGAAGAATCCAACAATTCCACATGAGCAAGCAGAGGAGACGGTGGATAGTAAAACTCCCGATTAACAGGAAGAAACCTGCAGAACCAGACTCAGAGGTGGAGACTTTCTGCTGCCCGTGAAACATCACTTATGGAGAGAGAGAAAGGAAAGAAGTAAAGGTCTCATTATAATCATGTAATATATAGAAAAAATAATAATAATGACGTTAGTGTTAAATCATTTGCCAACTGTTTGAATTCTTCAGAGAACATTAATACAATACTTCCCTTTGGATAATTACTGGTTTATGTAACCGTATATATCTAGGAGTTCAGGCTTAGGTTAAGGTTAAGGGTTAAGGTTAGCAGTTAAGTATTAATGGTCAAGGTTAATGTTGAGGTTGAGGCTAAAAGTTTGATTAAAACTTAAGCTTAAATTCAGGTTCGGTTCAGGATAAGAGTGAATGAGACAGGGTTGATGCATGTTTTAATAATTTTTCTGCATGTTTAGATCTCTTTTTCTTGGTGGGAGACCTCCACAACTTCCACCCAGGAGCTGGCCGTTGGGGGTGGGAATACTGTCACAGTTTTGTTTTCCATCTTGTCCATTTCCTGTTTTAGTTTGAAGTCTCGCTCTATCTCTCACTTCAGGTTATTTGACTTCCCTTCCTCATGTCTGATTGCTGTTCCCTGTCCTGATGTGTTTAACCTGTGAGGGAGTGTGTGATTGTCTTTACCCAGTGATGGCAGTATCTATGGCGCTTCAGTTCTTATTTGCCATTTCATCTGTGTTCTTTGTTGCAGCCTCTCGAGTGATTATCTGATTCCGATGTACACCTGCACAACTACGCCTCTGCTTTCTCTCAGACTCTCCCGCCACTCTGGCTCACAACAGCGGCTTTCCTGGCAACATAGTTGTTTTTAAATGAAGAGAACTCACGTCTCGCCACCTGCTGTGTCTGGCATTTTGAGTGACACGCTTTAGTTTATTTTTCTTTTCAGTTTGTTTGATTCCTGTCTTCTCCGCTGTGTTTCTTGCGTTTTTTCTGCCTTTTTACAAGTTTGGGCACACAAATAAATGGGATTTCAAGTTAGCCTTTTGTTTAAATGCTGCAAAATACTGAATCCCTGTATATTGTACAGTTCCTGATAAATCTATGTGACATCCATCCTGTCTAGGCAAAGCTCATATTGCCTTGCACCTTTGATAAAACATCATTTTATTTTATGACGAACTCTAAAATGCTGTGACAGACTGGCGACCTGTCCTTAGTGTATCCTGCCATCGCCCAAAATAAGCTGGGATTGGCTCCAGCACCCTGCCACCCTGAACAGGATAAGCAGTATAGAAGATGGGTGGATGGAAGAATAATCTGTATTTGCAGTTTGTTCCAACATTTTTTTTGCATTTTCCTGCTCTTTCCTCCAAATCAATCACACTTTATTGTCCTGTCAAAATCAAAATCAACATCCAAATCGAATTGACTCTTCTTCATATCCTTAAGACTCAACAAAGCCTTTCTTTTTCTCCCCTTGAACCAGTGACATGTACAAGCTCAACAGCCCAGCCAGCCAGAGTCAATAAATTGCTTGTTGTCCATCTTGTCATCCACCACTCTACACCACCAGTGTCAGTACTCCATGGGGTCCAACCCACTTCATTGCCAAACTCTAAATTCAATACATGTTATTCATTTCTTCACATAATCTGCCCTCCATTGACTTGCCATTGAATCTAAAAGAGGTGTAGTCCTGCAGCAGAGCCTCTGCTGCCCAAAGCAGCACAATCAAGTCACCTCTTCCAGTTCCCCGAGCTGCAGCAGTATTATACACTAATCTTCAAAGCAGAGAGGAGAGTTAAATGCCAGCCAAACTGCTCTCACACGGCACAAAATCCTTTGAACGGTTCACCGCTCTCCTAAAGATGCATCGCCTGTCGAACTGGATCACAAAGCTTTTCAGTTTTATGTTGCTGTTGAGATTTTATCCATGTCTGATCACCGAGAGAGCACAACACATCCAAAATACCTGAAGCTGATATGTCACCTCTCTGTGGAGTTCTTTTATTCGTAAAATGAAAAAGAACTATATCTTTGAAGTGAAGGCCAGAGTGAACAAGAACAGAACCCGTGTTCTGGATGATGAAACTTCTCTGCGCAGGATTTGTTTTGAAGTCAGTCATACTGATGTTTGTCTCTTCACTCGCAGTCACAGTGTAGAAAATACTGAAGCCAATCACCTGAACATTTTGGAATCCAGCATGATTATTAAATCTGCATTTAAAGCTCATGTCTGCTTCTGGCTTAGAATGAAATCAGCTTTTAAAAAAATTGCAGTTTAACCACGTTTTACACATGCACACGTGTGTGTGGGTGTGTGTGTGTCCCGTCTTTTTAAGGTTTGTCATCCATGTTCTGTCTCTCCTCATCTGTCTTTGCCTCGACAAGTGATGACTTTGAGCCTCCAGATGTGATGCCTGAACACCAGGCCTAATTTCTGACACAGTGGCAGCAGCAACATATCAAATACTTCACAGTCTGTTCTATATTCTGGCTTTTGACCCTCCCTCCGCAAACATTTTCATCTTCCTCACGCAACAAAGCTCCACGTAAATGTCAGCAGACGAGTGGTGATGGATCTCTGTCCTGATCTATGACCCATGAAGTGTCACACCAAAAAAATAACCGTCGAATGACGCCTTGAAATAAAAGCTGTCCTGTACTTTTCTGATCTCTGAAATTGATGGTTTAAACGCTGCAAGCATTCCACAACGACCTGTTTGTGAAACTGCACAAAACAAACCTGGCTTGTGTACTGCGATCACTCAGGGTAAGAAGCCAAGTCACGCTTTTCATCCTCCTCATCAATCAGCTGGTGACCCTGAGGCGTAGCCACCCAGAGGAGGTCAGAGATCCCACCGCTCCCTCAAACTCATTTCCTGGTCCAGCACTTTGGCCACATCACACAACCTATGAGCTCACATTATCCCGGACAATATCTTTTCTTTTTTTTTCTATTTGCATGCACATTTTTTCTTATCATTTATCACATCGTATTATGTGAACATTCACATTTGACGGCCAAATCGAATACCTTCTGCCTCCACAAAGGTTGATTAGATTTGTTAGTCTGAAATCCTCCGCGTGAACTACTCTGTGAAGTACATGTTTACCAAGAGGCAACTGAGGATGTATGAAACATTCACAAAGACTCATTTTGACTGTGTAGGAGCAGAGGAAATGTTAAAATGTCTGAATAATTGCTGATTCTGTTTAGAATGTTTTCGGGCCGAAACACTTCAGAATAGAGAGCGTTCTCACTATTTGATTGGCGGTTTTTAAAAGCTGCTCGTGTTGACTGTGTGTTACGAAGGACTTGTGAATTCAACAATGAGGAAAAATCGATGGAATTACAGGATTGAAGTGTAAAAATACTGAGTCATGCAGAATTTGTTAAATACTTTTGATGACTTTTAAAAACAATTAGGTTCCCATTTAGCAGACCAGATGGTGTGAATTAGTCTCTCACTTGCTGCGGGCAAACTTTTGACATCTCAACTATAACTACTAGCATATATCTCTACTATATCATTACTACTATATATCACTAGAGGAAAGTCAACAATGTGACACTTTACGGGGGGTGAACGTGGTTAAATTCCCACGAGGTCAGGGGTCGTCCTCCTCCACACTTTCAGAACTCTGCTGTTGGAAAAGCCATGGTACGCCGTTGACTGGTTGCTGTCCATCACAGGGCAAACACAGATGGTCATACACAAATTCATACTTTGAGAAAGCCGTCACATGCAGAAAAGAGAACAAACTGTACGAAATCGGACTCGAAAAGAGGATATCCTCACCGCGTGCCTCTTTCTCAGCTTTTAGAATAATTCAAATAATCCTGACAGGCTTGGTGGCTTGTATCTGTGGTTGAATTTTTCAATTTGTCTGTAAAGACCCCTGTAAAAAACTGAAGGGTGTTATTCAGGGAGCCATTCTTCTGAATTCCAAGTGAATAAATAGACCAAAAGATAAGAGGTCAAGGGTTTGAGTGTAGGGCCGGGGCTTTCTGTTTGAAGTCTTCATGCTCTTTCTGAGTCCCTGGGTGCTCCAATTTCCTCCCTCAGTCAAAAATATGCATATTGGGTTAATTAGTGACCCGAAATGTGAGTGAGTGTGAATGTCTGCGTTTTCTCGGTGATGGATTAGTGAGCCTGTCCACGGTGTATCCGTCCTTCAGCCACAGTCAGCCGGACACGAGAACCCCGTGACCCTCAACTCAATAAAGTTAGAAAGGAGACAGACAGATGAAGTGTTAAGCTATGTGTCCGTGTTACAAAAATTGTGGTATATTTCTAATATAACAGCCGTGTAAAGAGATTTGACTGACATTTGTTAAACAATACAAGGCTACACCCGTTTATTTATGGAAAGAAACATAGTCGGACCTTCAGGGTTTCAAACAATTCAAACAAACTCTTTAGCTGAAGCATGGAGGTGACTTCTGGTCATCTTTGAATATTTTGTGGCAACATCATCAGGTAAAGATGGTTCTTTTTTGAAAAGTATGTCAATAACCTGCAATACTCAGACCATACTGAGATAAAGAAGATCGACCGCCGTCATTCAATGTTGGCATTGCGAGCATGTAAAGCTCTGAGGACTGAACTGAACAAACTCTCACACGGAGCCACACAGATGAGTGAACTCTTGATTTGTCTTGTTTTTCCATGAAAAAGAACAAAACAAAGCAGCTTAATACTGCAATACATAATTCCGCTCATGCCTGAAGATACTCCACACAGAGATTCACATTTGTGCAGACAATATATTAAGATTAAAGATTTTATGAGGTTTTGCTGTCTGTCTGCACAATAATCCTGCTCAGGTATGATACTGTCCCTGTTGATCTCTTCATAAATCCTTTGGTCCAGAGGGGGAATAATAAAAAAATCTGTGCTCCCCGTGAGGCCTCGGCGGAGCAAAACCTTCTGCTTCAACCTTGGGTCATGAAATTCAACTCTGAAGCCTTTGTTCCCGCGGGGCGACTTCTTTTTCATCAGTCTATAAAGATGTGGATACAGTTGGAGCTGGACCACTGACAACGAGTACCTCCGTATCCAAAGCTTTCTGTATTGAATGTAGATTCCCTTGCCAGAGGAAGTGATCTATTACCATTTAGAAGAAACAGCTTGCACTGAAACACACCGAGGATCAGATTCTGATACAGTATGCTGTCAGCATTTTGCCGATGGCAAACATCGTTCATGCAGCCCTCGACAGTGCGAGTTCAATAGAAGGCCATTTACTAAGAGAAACATATATCACACCTGATGATGTATCGGGCTTCACAAAGACAAGACAACAGCAATACTAACAATCATAGTCCAACTCCTGTTAGTTTCAACATTCAATGTAATATTTTACTCCTGGCTGATAAAGCTGATAAACTGCATCAGGCCTGCTTACAGAAAGTACAAGCTTCATTTATCTCAAGGATCAGTGCAAGGTTAGTTCTGCATTAGCATGTAATTCCAGACAATTGGAATGGTCTCTCTTTTACTATTGTGCAACACATCTCAGGTCTGTGATTGCAGACACCAATCACAAACAGGAGGAGGAATCTGAAGTTGATTATAAAAGTGACGCTATTAAGCAGTATTGTTGGCGTCTGTCTGTGGCGTTTTAAGCCACCGAACCACTTGTGATCTGAACAGTTTTTAGAATAAGATGAGATCAAAAGCATGGAGTGTTTCTGTTTGATTACACAACACTGAAGAATCATCGACCAAGAGATTACAGTATAAACTGACCTACATAGAATAACTCATGCGGCTTAAGAGTCAGAAGCAAATGAGGAGAAGCAGCTTTAATTTTCAACGCTCCCTTACCTGTGGAACAACCTTTCTGAACACCTGAGGACTGCTCACACTCTCACTTCTTTTAAATCGGGACGTAAAACATTTTTATTTGCACAGGCTTTCGAATGAACAATATTCTGTACTTTTTAAAAAAATTTTTTTTACCTTTATCATAATAAAGCTGTTTGTTTAAATGCTGTTTTGAATTCCTTCAACTCACTTTAGCTTGAAAATTGCTCCTTGAAATGATTCTGCGAATAATTTCTGTCGTGATGATGTGAAGTGGTTCCTCCGCTCATATGGAAATTCATCATTTCTATGTTGGATGCGTGGAGCGAGTCTGTTGTTTGCGACGGTACCCGGGACAGTGTGACGTGTTGGGGTTTTCTGACGAGAGGCTGTAATAGTTCTAGTATTTCTGTAATAGATCAAGATTCTAAATTACTTGCTTTAATGTATTTCTTTTGATTTCTTTGTAAAACACTGTGAATTGTCTTGTATGTGAATGGTGTTCTATAAATAAATTTGCCTAGCCTTAAGAGACATGAGAGCTTCCATGGGCGTGAGCAGCATAATTGTCCTGCCTGGTCACTGAACCATGGAGTGTCAGTAATGATTGGTGGAAATATTAGATACAGTTCTATTGGTTTAGTGTTTGCCAATGGAGATCAAGCTTTGTACCTCTAAACTACCAGGTGATCCTTGTATATGCGATATAATCTGTAAGTGACACTTAAGTAATTTTTAGTTTATGAGGGTTCACTTCAGGTCAAGTCAATGCCTCAGCTTAGCATGATTAATGAGTACTCAAAGGTACAAGAGAAAGAAGACACCAAGTACCGAGTGGAGCTGTCGTGAAAATAAACAACTACATTTTAACACAAGAGTTTTTGACAAGAGTGGAATATTGTTGAAAAAAAGATTTATAGTACCTGCAATATCACTCAAGATTGGTTTATTCATGTTTTTCTTGATCTTATCCAGAGTGATTTTGTTTGCTTATGTTTCTTTAATGGCGTTAAGACCGAAGCATGGGCGTGGATTTTCATTTCTGCTTTAAAGCTACTTACATTTACTGCACTAGTCTGACTAAACTGGACTTTAAACATACAGACGATCTGTTCAGATAGTTCAAACAGAGCGGGTCCAGGATGGAAACTGTTCACGGAAACGTGCTCTGCACCAAATCCTGACTCTGAAGTTAAATAAGCATGGAAAAAGGCCCCAAACAGAATTAAGAAGCCGGCGGACTACAAACTGTTAAAGTGACAACTGGTGGAGTACCTTTAGAGGACTCACAAGTTTTTCATTAACTACTACACTCAAAAAAATCCACTATGCAGTTTTTCAGTTTACATATCGGAAATATGTTTGATTGACATGTGCATATTGAGTTTCTTGTTGTTAAATGGTTCATTCTAATACATGTTGTTCAGATAATATGAATAAAAGGGATTCAATCCACTTAATGTGTGACATGATTAAATTGCATTATCCGAACAAATAATTTTTGTGTTTGTGGAAATAACTGAGAATTATTTTTTTTCAGTGTATTGTGGTTGGTATTGTCGTAGGACAAACAGAAATGCTGAAACGATGCATTTTCTCGATTATTGTAATGGAGACTGACTCCAAAACCTGTCTACTTGATTCTTGGGATCCTTTACCATTGACAGAATTATCAACCCCAATGCTATCAGGGTTGTCTGCCTCTATGAGAGTGTTTTTTTGTTTTCCATGTTTCTCAAGTAAAACCTGTTTCACAGTTGTGCCCCCCGGCGAAACCCCCTCCTCCCACCCCGCCCATCGATGAAACTCTCACCTGGTCGAGTACATTTCCATGAGGCCCACCCAGACAGACCATTTGCTCACTATAAAAGACTCCAGTTCAGCTTCCAGTATTCATCAAATCCTCGGTTTCCCTCAATGGTAAAAACTTTGCCTATGAAGATTCTGGAGAATATTTTTGATGCCTGTTTTTTCACCTTTTCGTCGGCTTGTTGTGTCGTCTGCTCTGCCTGAGGTCTCATCTCAGATTGTGAAATTTGTATGAATATTTGCTTCGGCTGACAAAATAGGCATGCAGAGGTGATCTTTGCAACACTAACTCACTTTTTTGCTCTGGTCTTGTTATCCTTGTCACTGTTATCTTCACTTCTTACTTCAGTTGCATATTGTGGAATATTTCAGTCCGTGAAGAAATGAATGAATAACTCAACTTTTATTTTTAAAGCACTTTTCATGTGATAAAAATACAGCACAAAGTGCTTTACTCCTTACAAACAGAGCCCTTCTCATCACTCTGTCGGCCACAACTCTCCCACTCACATTCATTCAGAACATATGGGGCTCACTCCACTTAGTGTTTCATGACATTGGAAAAATTACATTTGTTTAAGCCTATCTCTCTCTCTTTAGGCACAACATGGCTTGGCTACATTCTTGATTTATATTACTTTGGTCAGATATGTCCAGAGTGTCAGAACACCATGCTCATCTATGAGAAAGCACCTTTCTTAGGGGTCACATACCCAAATATGGGCTCAGGTTGACAATCGAATATAGTTGCCAATTTTTTATTACAGTGAGAGTTGAGGGATGAGTCAAAGATTACACGCAGGCTCCTCACAGTGATGCTGTGGATCAAATTAATACCATCCAGTGTTACTGTTTAGATCATTTGTCCCTCAGATGTTTTATGGCAAATATAATAACTTCTGTTTTATCTGAGTACAGGAGCAGAGAATTACAGCTCAACCAGGCTTTATGTCTTTCAGAAAAGCTTCTCGTAGGACATATTGATCAGGATCATCTGGTTTCATAGATAAATAGATTTGTGTATATTTTGCATAACAATGGAGTGTTTCCTAATAATATACCCGATAACAAGCATGTGTAATGTGAAAAGTATAAGTCCTAAGACAGAACCCTGTGGAACTCCATGCTTAGCGTTTGTCTGAGCTGAAGGGTTATCATTACCATAAATTAAGTGGAATCTGTTGGATGAATATGATTTAAATCAGTTTAGTGCTTTACCTTTATGTCCAAGCTTCTGTAATAGGATGTTGCGATCAATAGTTTGAAATGCAGCACTGAGATCTAATAGGACCAGAACAGAGACCAGTCCTTTGCCCGAGGCCATGAAAAGATCATTAGTAACTTTGACCAGAGGTGTCTCGGTGCTATGATGAGCTCTAAAACATGTCAGAAAAGACTCAAATAGATCCTTTGTGGATAAATTGTCACATGGCTGACTTGCGACAACTTTTTACAGCATTTTAGGACATTGAATATTGGCCCATAACATGTTTAAACAAGTTAAATGTCTTTAAAGAGTCCAGTGAGGAATGGATCTAACACGTGTTGTTGGTTTGGATGAAGCCACGATTGACGACAACTCAGAGAGCTCCATAGGATGGAAGCAATGTAAGTGTAAATTCACATTGGTGAAGATGACATGATTTTATCAAATTTAGTGACACGCCTATGAGAGGACAGAGACATGCAATCAAATAGCTTATTCAAGTTACAAGCGTAGCGTTCATCCTGCAGCTGAACTGTGAAGCGTATCTTAATCTTTTCTCTCACATTCTTCTTTTCTTGACAGAAGCACGAACTCCAGACAGCTCTCCGCCATATCTCATCTTCAGTTCCAGTACCTGGCCCTTTATGAGCATGACAGAATGACTAAACGTATGTCTGTGCGTGACCCTGAGATTACAGTAAATTTTCTTGCTCTTTGATACGAGATATTTGTTCTTGGCATCTGGTAAATGATTCCTCTGTCCTCATTCTCCTCCAGAACCTCAGCTTCGGAGTCATTTCTCCTCCTCTTCAGTTTCTTTATAGAAATGTAGAGCCGCCTTTTACAGCTTAGCTCGACAAAGTTACACATTGAACCAAAAGGAAAATTTCCCTTTATTTACATGCAGAGGAACATGTCTCATTAATCTTGAGGTAAAAATGTATCCATAGTGTTCACCGGCCCACTGTAAATGTTCGCTCACTTGCCGGTCAGACGCTTTCTTCATGTTTCCAGTTTCTAGCTCAAACAAACTGATCGTAAGAGTTACTGTATTTCAACTCATGATATGTAAAGTCTCTCAGAACATTTTTGTTGCTGCAAAACGTTTATTCATCTTCTCTTATTTGCATGAAAAAATGAACCTTAAACTGAAATTTAATTTAATCCCTCATCTTTATGCTCAAGTATTGGCTGTGCTTCAGAGAACATAATATAACACTATGTAATTAACAGTGGATCACACAGGTCAATCACTCTAATGATCACTTCCAGATCATTCCAAAATTGAGTGCTCTGACGTAACACATACACATAAAACTACAGAAATATGACTTTACAGTTTTATTACTATGTCACTAGAAAAAGTAGTTTTACAGGTGAGTTCACTGGACACGTAAATGTCCCACAGCTTTAAATTATTTTTCTTTCAAGGACATTAATGATATATTGATAAGCGGTGATTAGCTTCAGAGAGAAGCTCCTAACATGTTTGTATTGAGCTGGGCTGAGGACCGACCGCAGAGTGCAGATGAGAGAGACGATGTGTGGTGCAGATTTGTACCCTTGATGTGACATGGCTATTAAAAAAATGGACAGTTTATACCGGCTTTTAAAAGCTTAATAGGACGCAGGCTCAGGGGGATTATCCAGCAGCTGCTGGAGGCCACAGAGGAAGGCAGAAATTAACTTCTGCATGTGACGGCGACTGCAACCTCACAATTACATCAACGACAAACACACACGCACGCACGCACGCACGCACGCACGCACGCACGCACGCACGCACGCACCAGCACTAAATGAAGAATTACAACTAATTCCATGAAGTTATTTGTTTAATTCAAACCTGTCTCATCGCTCTTTTCACACATGTTGTCTGACGATTGGAAGGTGTTTTTGTCATTTTTTTCATCGGGTGAGATTGATTTCTGTAGTGAAAAATGCTACTGTGCACGTAAATAACAGCCTTTATTGCAGGTTGATTTGAAACTAAATACCAACATTTTTTTTTTCTAGTCTCACTTATATCATGAAATTGCTGAAAAGTTCAGGTGGGGATTTGTAAAAAAAAAAAAGAAACAGAAGAAACCTATTAAAATGAAGCTCACCTAAATCAATGAAGTGTCAACGTCAACAATATCAGTAATGCCTCATTCAGCTGTGACGCTACTGAATGTTAACACAGATCAACCTAATGCTCAGTGGATGATGAAGGAAGATGTCAATAATTACTCCATTTAATTCAATTGCTCTATAATATTACAGACACTGCCCGAACAGAGTGCTTCCAGATTTTTATATTTGCTTTTAGATTGTTGCTGAAGATGAGAATTTTGATGGGGGGAAAAAGTTCTTGCATGGCCGCCAATGACTGAGGAAAACTCACTTTACATACTTGGCATTTTCGCAACATTGCTCACTTGAACTTAAAACAGACTCAACTGTCACTATCAGGTCTTCACTTTTTTCAGCAAATGTCTTTCATCTTAGCATGACCATGGAGAAATCCTACAATACACTTAAGGAGTTTGAGCTTGAGTAGTTTTAGTAACAATAGGAATACAAGGCCAATGCATCTCATAGAGATGTAATTTCACTGCTATTATCATTTTATTGACATTGTTATCTCTGAAGGCTCAATTAAAAGGACGTGTGTGTGTGTGTGTGTGTGTGTGTGTGTGTGTGTGTGTGTGTGTGTGTGTGTGTGTGTGTGTGTGTGTGTGTGTGTGTGTGTGTGTGTGTGTGTGTGTGTGTGTGTGTGTGTGTGTTAACCAAGTGGAGTGGGTATGTGTTCAAACAGAAGCCGCTCAGACATGTTCAGACAGGCTGTATAAAGGTCTCCCTAAACATTATTCTAAGGAAAGCATGTAGATGTTAAACAGTGCTAAGCAGCGTTTATTAAACCAACATGAACCATGAATGAACTTTAAACGTGTTGCCAGACTGTGGGAGGAAAGTAGAATAATTGGACTAAACCCATGCATGCAGGGGGAGAACATACAAACTCCACACAGAAATCCCTCCAAGAGGAACACTAAAAATCACACTGCCGTGCAGCCCCGGGACTCATGTGGAATTGTAAAAATATATAAAGCATTGAAGCACTTACCCAGAACTCATTTAAATAAGTCCGTAAACTGAGACGAGCGCTTACCCACAGCATATTCCCTCAGTACACTATTAAATCCAACACTTCACCCTCGACTATGCTGCACGAATTTACAACACAATTCATCAACACTTGCAAGCATTTGAAAATCATCCAGCAGAATGTTTGTTTTCAGAGGATAAGTGGTGAAAGAGATGCAGAGGAAGTGATGGTTAAAGCCTCAGTTAACCACAAGTCAAACTGCGGTCAGCATGTTTGTGTGAGTATGATTGGTGAAAGGCTGATTGTCAAAGACATGAAGCAGTGTCGGTCTGTTTTACAATGATAACAAGGCGGTACAAAAAAAAAGTAATAATCCACAAATCAGTTTCACAGCTGATTACGTAAAAGTATGCAGACTCGTTCACGTTGGAACTGCTCATGAAGCTGCTGCTGTATCAAAACACACACACTGGTTGTTAACGCACAGAGAACCCCGGTGTTTGTTTGACTTTGTATTGCTGCCCGACCCAATTAAAGATACGCATACATCAATGTCATCAGCCCGATAGCAGATGACACATAAAAGAGGTGAAAGCATGTTCGAGCATTTCGATATGTGAAGGGTACTCAAGCTGAACAAAAGATGCGTTGCTGCTCTGAAATCAATTTACACTTCCGCTGGTCCGACACTCAACACCGTACTTCGATTTCTGGGTGAAAATTGGCACTCGGGCCATACCTCAGCAGCAAACAACAAGACCAAACTGCGCCTCGGCGTGGTGACGTGTCTGTACGCCTACAAAGGAAATGCAAAGAGATACAGTGACCTGTATTCCTGAGGAAATAGAAATGACATAGCCCCTGAACATAGAAGGTGGGGGAGCTTAACAAAAGCAGCATTATACGGCCCTCTGTTAATGTAAATTCATGTCAACAACGGGAAGATGCAGTATATTTGAGGAGGACTAATGAGATGAGTGACGGCAGTAGACATTTTAAATAAAGAGTTTTATTTGTTTATGTGTGTTTGGTCCCACTTGGTTCTTCTGGCCCAGAAGGCAGTGTATCAAATAGATTAGTGTTGTTCCTCTGAGATTCCGCTTGTGATAAACCGAGAACGAATCACCGAGGGTCGTAACGACAGCAGCTGAAGGGTCAGACTGACTTGAATATTACAATTATGAACAAACACCTAAAACGATTCCTCAAGAAACAAACCACTGACTCTGAATACGCACCAAAGAGACGCAGAAAGTACCAGAGGAATCCTATGAGGATCATGATTGAGATGCATTGTGTAATTTTGTGTTTCTTTTAGGGTTGGGGTCTAAAACGTGGTAAATACTTTATGGACAATAACAACAATGTTTGCCTCCAGAGTAGACTCCCAGTAAATATTCTCCCAGGACTTGGTAGTTTTATAGCTGAGAGTCTGAGAGTCGCTATTGTTGTCGTTTATAACATATTGCGCTCTGTGCTCATCTGTCTACTCGTGGCCCAACATGAAGGCGACATCATTTTCAGCGTTTTTGCCATTTCTGTGTAAACAGACATCGTTTTCATAATGTCACAGTGTAAATGGGAAACTTTTCTGAAAGGAAAACACAAAAATGATGCGTTTTCACTTGAAATCTTGTCACGTAAATCGGGCCTAAAAGAGTCAATGCAATCAAACTAGGTTACACTTACAACAGTGCAAAATGTGATATTTGTCCTGCAACACTGAGAAGGATGGACAAATGCCAAATCACTAGAAAAGGTGGCAAATGTACGAAAAATGTGAGTACAAAAGCAAAAATGACTTTTCAACCATTTTGAAGTCATCAGGCACCTTGTTTTAGTGGCATATGAACACATGATAAGTATTGTAATACCATGTTTACCAGTGAGGATACACCAGCTTATGATACAGTTTGACATGATACCGTTTCATCTTGCATATGCTGGATCTCTGAACACCATTTGTAGAGTTTTAAACAGGTAACAAGTCCGTTTGAAGACTAATCAGGAGAAACGACAGATATTGTACAAGTGTAACATCATCTGAAAAATAAAATACAGTAGTAAAGAACAGATACCTGAAAAATGTCCTTCATTTTTGAGACTCACTCGCCTCCACATCTTTCTCAGTGAAACAAGCTCCGAAACACATCTTCCAAATATAAATGTCCCCTCTTCCTATTTCTAACTGAATAAAGAGAAAATCAAAGGTTCAACCACAAAATATTTAATAGCTCGTCTGTCCACAGATTACATATATTATATATTTCTCTCTGCATTAAATGAATCATCCACAGCAAGCAGCACATTATACTTGATGAGAGAAAGTAATCTTAATCACACTCATGTTTATCACCTTGTTACACTATACGCCATTCTTCTCCCTTTCTGGTGTCTCTGTGTTTCTGCTATGTGATATGAGACGTAATACACAGGGCTTGTAAAGGACATGTGCAGATAGAGGCAGAGAGCGATTAGAAGAAGTATACGAGCCAACAAAAAGAAAGATGTATAAGCGTTTGCTGTGGAAGCAAAGGTTTTGATCATCATCTTTAGATTTCCCCCCCGGCGTTACAGCCTCTGTAAAGTGACGTAAAGAATGTGGTTGCTCCAGTTGGAAAAAAGAAAAGAATTTCAATGATGGGCCTGTTTATCATCTGTTTACAGTGAAATAATTGTAAACAGCAAAATACCAACAAGAAAAAAACTTGACTTAACTTTGACTTCAACAGAAATACAAACGCTGAGGGAGATAAATTCTAAGGTCTATTGTAGTTTAACTAAATTCCTTTGGATAAACTAAACTTTAGGATTGGTGGGAAACATAAAGCTGTCTGCATGTTCTCAGCTGTCCAGGTAGGACAAGACATTAAAAACTGGACGTGGTCATACGTCTTGGGAGCACTTTGGTCCCTCTCTTATCCTTCAGTTCATGCCGTTCCACTTAATGTCTTCCAAGACCGACGATCAGGTCCAGTTGACCTGATTTAAGGACTTTAAAATGGACTCCTAAATACTCAAGTTCATCGTCAAATTCATTTTAACTGTACAAATAGTTTCATCTGTGGCCACAAGTGGAAACTACAAGGTGATGAGTGATGTTAAGCTGCTATGAAAAATCAGTCCATGTAGGAATGACTGATCAAATTTACAATATGACTCAATGGTGCAGAAACAAAGAACCATCAGTCAAGCTGAGGTAAGAAGGAGGAACAGAAAAGTGAATTTAAATAACTCACAAAGATTATTCACTTATAATTTCTATGTTGCAGAATAGTATTTTGTTGGTTACTTTTCCATGAGCATTTCACACAAGTTTGAGCAAAATAATACTAAACTGATTGACTTGAAATTAGCAGCAATAGTGTTTCCAGAATTACAATGATGAGAAAAGTAAGTCAGTTGGTCAATAAATCTTAAAGATGCCAAATACATATGCTTTCAGACATGAAACAAACTAACTGTAACTCACATTTTCACTCCCAGTTTCTTTACAAACTCAACACAGAGAGAACCAGTGGGCCGGGAGATGTGACCGGACCGCTGTGAGCTGAGCTGTGGAAAGTAGGATTAGACTGTGCTGTATTTCATAATCACCAATCTAAGATGACTCGGTGGGAGAGATGTTCAGATCAGTAGGAAGATTAGAGAAGAGCTCTATCATTATTTCCTTCTCTCTCTTTTTTTCTTCTTCTCCAGTTCAGTTATTCTGGATCTCAGAGGAACATCCACATGTGAAGGTTAACATCGAAAATAAACCTTTTTTGTGTGAATGGACTTTATGAATATGTAAAAATGTAAAATGTAAAAAAACATAAATTAATTAATTTACTAATGTTAGTATTTCAGTATACAAGATGACAAAGGAGTTGAATATTTTCCAAGTAACGGAACAGAACACATAGCAGTAATTCTACTGTTGGATGAGCAGTTATTTGTTAATATAATGGTCATTTCAAATTTCAAAGGCGTTTTGTTTTATCTGACAACATGACTACAAATAGAGGAGGAAGTCAAGGCAGAGGCAGCGTCAAGGCATAAATACTGCATAAGCTGTAAAATCCCCAAAATGCATTGGGAGATCATAGTAATGATTTTACATTTCCATGTTGTCAGACTGATACAGCATTTCTTTTATATCAGTTGTTTTTTTACATCAAGATTAGAGAGTTTCTTTGCTGTTGTAGTTTCAAAAGAAACACAGGTAGCTGGATTAGTCAAGCTATCTTCAATACTGGTGGTCTCCTGGGGGAAGCTAGATGCAGGATCATTTGTGCACGTCACAAACTAAAAGCCGAGCAGTGCAAAGCATTAAGGGATTGATTCATTCACTTAATCAGATGATATTCTTGGACCATATAACACACCATGGTTTCTGTCAACGACAATTGAACCAGACTGACAAAAAAAAAAAAGACCATGTGTTCCAACTAAATAGTCAAGCTATCACCAAGGGTTGATACAACAAATTTAAGACTTAGTCAGAGTAAAATCATCCAATTTCTCGCCCCTGATGCTGATTGATATTTATGAGGAGGGCTGAATTAAACACGTAACATACTTTTTACAAAAACAAGATGACCTTCCATGAAGTTGTATGCACATCTTTCAATGTGGCAGCATGTACACAACAGTGCTGTGATGTTATGACATCTACAGGTCAGTAAAAGAGATTAACCCAGTAAAATGTTAGAATAGTAGATGTGCTCTTGGCGCTCTTACTCTAAGATAAGATAGATCACATACGCAATTTAAACATATTGAAAAGGATCAATCTAAGTAACTGTGGAGACAAGATGTGACGATTTATCATTCAGCTTCGTCACTCTGACCTTCTCCCTTTTTGTAAATTAAAGTTGTAGTATCAGGAGCTAAAGAGTAAACACCTGATCTGACTATTCAGTGCTCAAAAGGCCCGCCTCAGTCAGTGCAGGTAAACTCTGTGGACAAATACCCAGAGTGTGTTCACTGTTTGGAAGCAGTTCATTTAAAGCTATACATCAGTGGACGATACATCAATGAAATTACATGGACACAACACAAACATTAAAATCCCTTATGTGGCATTAAGAGACGAGCTTTACATAATGCAGCTTGTCCCTCGGCAATGAGATAATACCACGTGTACATTTACATGACTGTAATATCCGTGATCTTTGTAACAAGGGAGGAAAGAAGCACAAACCGGAAAGTTCACTGGTGAGATTAACACAGGCTCGGATCATATGGACAACACTGCAAAATAAACAACAAACAAACAAAATCATTCTATATAGTGAACAAGATGACCAAGACAAGGTTGACAGACTGGATTCTTTGAAACAAAGGTTGCATTACTAATCAAAACACAAAAGAACGCCTCCCACCTGATAAATGCCCCCTGAATAGCTCTAATAAAGATGCTCCAGTAATGCATTGATTATTATGGTTTGACTGTTTTCATGTTAATGCATGAAAAATCTGCCGTCTATGATGGTTTGATGATCCAGCTGAAAGCACCTGAGTGTGAAACTTTCTCCATATTGACTTCACACAAAGAACAGTCATCTGCATGAAGTGTTCATCTAAACAAATGTGTCAGGTCACCCGTTCTCCTGCGGGGAAATTACAATAGCAAACACTTTGCATTAAAGTATGGGCAATCAGACAAATTGATTCAGGGTCAAACACCAGTGGATGAGCGAACAACATCTGGCAAGCAGATTAAGTCCTCTGATTGAGCCGTTGGTTATGTTTCTGAGGGGCAGAAGGTAGATGTGTAGCAGACAACACACCAGCACACTGAAACATCAGCACTGGACAGTTTGCAGTAAATCCCCAAATGACAGACATCAGAGTATGTCCTTACATAAAAAGCAGCACATTGATTCATCCAATGGTTGCACTTTTATTTATTAGTGTTTGTTAAATATGCAGATACAAATAGCAACATGATCAATATAAGGATTTCCTTTTGAATTAATCATTTATAAACTACAGTCGTATACAGTTTGGCTGAAATTAATAATAATAAAAACAAAAAACAAACACAAACAGGAACAGAAAAAAGTTTTCCCCTTCAACCAAATTCACCTCCAGCAGCCTTCATTTGGATGCATTGTGCTCAACAGCTGTTAGGCTTTTCTCTGTGAACTTTATTAGGAACTCCAAATAGGTGAAACTGATGGATGGTGTGAAATTAGATACATGCTGTGTCATGTGTCAGCGTTAACAGGGGAGCTTTCACTCTGGAGGTGAGAGTTGTCAGATCTGCTTCCAATATCGCCTGTTATTAAAGTGTCGTGTTTGGATATATTTGGTCGGACGTGTTGACATGCCTTTAATCACGATACAAACACGTGCTCATGGCTTGAATTCTTTTGAAGTTGTCCACATTCACTGTGAGTTTCACTTATTCGTTCATGCAAAGAAAACAAAAAACGTCCATTTGCAAGTCACTGATCGGATCTCAATGTGCAAACGCAAACATATAAAGGCTACTCCGGTAAGACTCAATCAACAAATAGTACAACAGTGGGCGGCCATGCCATTTGAAGTCTCACGTCAGATAAGATCAAAGGTATGTCAGGTTTTCTTTAGCTTACACCAGGCTTCAATTATTCTTTTAATCCAACTTTAATTAAAAACAAAAACCTATTCAAGCAAGACTTCAATAATGAAAACATTTGGATATATGTTTGTTTACCTTCTTCATGGCTGTTCTCACACATATGGAAACAAAATCTGGACCAGATGCTGCTGCGCTTCAATATGAATGAACCCCACTGAGCCCGAAGGACTCAAGAGAACAGTCCTAACTGGGAACTTAAAAGAACTATCGCCTACATACAAATATCTTTACAAGCCATGCGAGACGAGAGGCATGTGTGCCTGGGGAGAACTTGCACTTGGATTACCACCTTTTTCAACATGTGTTGAAATGTTAATGAGCAAAGAAGACAGACCATGTAGTGTAAACTATATGTAAGCTCCACGCCTCGGCCAGAAACAATCCCATCAAATGTGCACGGCCATCCTGTCTGTCAAAAAAGAAAGAGCTTATTTGGTATCAATCATGCACCGAACAGCAGGAGAAGCTTTGCTGACTGAGTTTAGATAAAACAGTTGTGTTGGACGCGTTCTTCCAGTTAGTGTGACTGATCGGAGGAGCAACTCATTGTGAGGCTGCATGAAACCTGGTTTCTGTGTCGCACCATAAATCAATAAGAAGAAGCTTTCTTAAATTGGCGTACGTTTGCCTTGCGTGAATTACATTTAGCTATGTTTGCCTCTTAAATCACACCAAATTTCCTGGATTTATTTAAGGTAGCATACATTCTGTTGGACAAAGTCGATGAAACGAATTGGTCGACATACATTTCTGAGAGAGATTAAATAAACGACAGAAGTCTGCCATTAGAATGGCAGCTCATTTCTCCTTGCATGCTCTGGGCCGCTTGCAAAAGAGAATGGCAGCCAGAAGCATGGTTCGTCCACGCAGAGTGCGTTTACTTCAACTGCCTATGGTCTGTGTGCGCACGCATGTGCACACACCTCTAACCAAGATTTAATCTCAGTCTAAATACCCCCGAGAGGGCAATTGATGACAATCGGCCCCCAGTGCTTACCGTGTACGGACTGAGCAGAGATACAAGGACACAAATGAGAAACTGCATGTTCAACACATACAAACATTAAAACTGGAGCGTATCCATGCCATCTAAAAACACGAATGACAAAAACATTTACGAACAACTGTACTTGGCCCGGCTGTAAATTCATTCTGTTTGTCATTATTTTAGCCTCAAGCTTTAGCTGTCACTATATTTGTTTTCATTTGATCAGATCCAATTTTAGAATAAAATCCTCACAACGGGCCCTGCATTATTCACCCGTGGATGTTTGCAAAAAATGCTGCCAAAATGTTGACATTGACATGACTTTTGCACCAGCTGCTGTTGGTGATACAAACAGTGTTTGGATGTTTGCAGCTTCACAGTAAAACCAGCTGCAACTGCAAAGTACTGACATGAGATAAGTATTTCCTTTTCACTGTAAATGTTTGATTAATGGGTTCAGGACTGTCACACCGTGAATCTCAAGTAATGAGTGAGGAACGGACGCCCTTCTGTCACTGAAGCGAAGAGGCGTTACCCTGCAGAGTATTTGTATTTTCTTACTGTATCCAAACTGAATTTATCAGCACTTTACACCAGCAGGTTATTTAATCTTTTACTTTTGCACCCTACGTCCGATCACAAACGTATGTTCGATTTCTACGAAACAACGGTTGAAAGCAAAAAGTGTTTTGTAGAAAGACTAACCAAGTTTTTTTTTCTTCTTTTAAACAATAGCTTCTAACTCAAATCAAGTTACTTTCTACTACTATTTAGAACGTTTCGTGAATGTACGCGTGTGCTTATGTATACAGTGTGAGCATGTGACCCTCACGCACCGTCCAGACAGTTCCAGATTTCCTAAAAAAAGTCATTGTGTTTCACTGAGGTTCATTCTTACTTTTATACTTGGATACAAAACCTGTGCTCTATTACTTTTACGGAAGTAAAGAAGTAGAATGCGTGCTTTTACTTTTTATGAAAGTTTAAATTCAATTTGTCATTTGAATGAAGCTGCAGCGTCATTTTTCTTTACCCTGATTTACCTCAATTTTCTCAAAGTGAGCACATGCCAGCTCCCATTTAAGTAAATGTCGAAGGCCTTGTGTTTTCTATAGATCTGAAAAAGTCTTCAGAGATTAAACAACTCCCGCGTTTCCCCCTCGCGATCCACCCAGTTGATTCAAATGCACTGATTCTGTTTACTAGATGTGAGCTGTGAGCCTCCTCAGATTTAATGAATCTGCCAGTTGGTCTGGCAGAGTGTCTCCTGGACAATTTCCAGAAATAAAGGGAGGTGTTATAACTGGCATCTGGATACTTTGGTTGATATGCTTTAAACACATACAAAGCAATAAACACATTGCAAAAGCCATTTTAGGCTTCATAAAGGCTTCATGTTTATTAAATTTTCTGCCTTCCAGATGGTACCATTCAAGCCGTTCAGAGCTCCTCTCCTGCAAAACTTATAGTGGAAGTATGTCTTGTGACCTTATTGCTTAATTTACTCTAATATTATTGGAAAAAACAAATATCAAAAGGCATCAATTTTACACCTGGCGGAAATGACAGATTTCCCACACACATCAAGTGCAGTTAAAACGTGTTGGTTCCCGTACTGTGAGCATATACCCATGTAAGTGTGGAGTGAGTCGTCACAGCAGGCTAAAGATAAACACATTCAGCTGCAGTCGCAAGACTTTATTGCTGCCTGACGCCTGCGATAGTGTCCAACATTCACAAGCAGGTGATGGTGGAAATTTGAAAAATGACAGGAAGTAGAAGAAGAATCTTTAGAATATCCTATTTTGTTTCACGGGTAATTCACTGCAGGCTCAATGACTTTATGTCAAAATTGAAGGGCATTAAGCTAAAATCCCAAACTGATTCGTGTAGTTAAACTGATGTTGAAGCACACAGAAACTGTATGTCATTTAAATTAGTCAATATATCAGCCAATGCATCATTAAAAAAAACCAAAAAAACATTAGTTTAGACAGAAATAACAAAGCGTTTAATGACACTTCACATGTTTGCCTACAGACTACAAACGTTTTATTGAAGCAAATGTCCAATAACTGAATGTTGGTGGTGGGAATGATGTTGTGGTTGTGAGCTGTTTGACTGCTTTGAGGATTATGTCACTTTCAGTCATTGATCTAAACCTGAAGTCTGCATCACATCTGACACCTCGAAAGTAATGAAAGAATGCGGATATTATGACCCCCATCAAACAGACACATTCACAAAGAAATGTCAGTATGAAAGGCTTCATCATGGAACGGAGCCCCAGTCTGGAAATTCATTTATCCATACATGCCAGTCGTCAGCGTCAGTGCTTGATTGTGTGAGTTAACGAGCAAATGAGAGGTCAAACGTGTCATTTAAAGCATGTTGAGACTATTCAAGAGTTAAAATTTGATAAATAAGTCAAAACCATGAACCTTTCACTCAGCGTAACTTTCACTTTGACAGTAACAGCCACTGTCACTCCTGTGGAACTATAACACAAGCCTAGAAAATCCATAGCATGCTGGAAAAAGGCCCAATTGTGAGTAGGCCTGTATCAGACATCTTTTTTATAAAACTTTTTTTTGATTAACATCAAACTCAAACCAACCATTTCTATGTGCATAGACTGACTTTGTTGTACATGCTTAACTTAACCCTGCAATAAGCTGAAGTAGCACTTTATCAACAGTAGATGAGAAAATGCATCACCCCGAATGAAGTTAATTTCTGTTTTTCATTCACAGAAGCGGTAGAACTAAAGCTTTTTGGTGGTTAAGCCTTAACAGCACCATGAGTAAACACACACAATGCTCAGTGTGACGCAATGTGAATGTGTCTAATCAGCTACTCAGCAGTTCTTTCAGAATGAAACAGGATGACTGCCCAGAGACTTTCCACTCAATATAAAGCAACTACCCTTGTAATCCAATTTGCTAATCCTTTCTGACAACCAGCCTTGAGTGGAGGACCACGTCGTCAGCCATGTGGTTCTCACAATAAAACAATGTGAATAAAGTGTTGCTCAACCAAACGAACACTGGACTTTATGGCACAAGTTGAAAACGGATCCCACTCCTGTAGATGTGAGAGGACAACATCACTCATGGAAATGAACCCAAACAGGGCTTCTGCAGTCAGATTATTCCGCCACTTTAAGTGAGGGCTGTTTCATCGAATTCTTTACCTAAGGAGAATGACTTTGTAGTTGTGTCCTCATCTGTTAAAGATACACATCCTGGGCTTTCATAACTTGAAGAAAAGAATTTGTCCTGTTTCTTCTGTTCACTTTCATAAAACACATGCTCAACGCGTGTTTCACTTAGGAAACGCTTATCTGATTAAAAATGTCATTTGTCCTCTGTCATGCATGTGTTCCTGCCCTACGCTGGTGGATTTACCTCAGGTAAGGCGTGCGCAGAAACACACACAAATAAAATTTTTTTTTAAATAGTTTAACACAAAATATGCAAATATCTGCTGAAAAAAAAAATCAATGGTGATGTTTTTGGTAGTAACAATTTTGTTTATGATCAAATAAAATAATCATTCAATGAAATCAATGGCAGTCAACCATTTTACATCACCATCATCATCATCATCATCATCATCATCATCATCATCATCATCATCATCATCATCATCATCATCATCATCATCATCAATACGCAACTACAACTAAAGAAAATGTGAAAATTCCTGTCCATTAAATATGAATTTCAGGTTAATGTTTGCCCCTAAATAGTCTCTAAGTGTGAATGTGAGTTTTTGTGGCCTGTTTCTGTGTCTTTCTTGCCCTGTGATGTTTGTGGCAACCCATCCGGGCTGGATGGTCTTCACTCACAGTTACCAGGAGTTGGCCAATATATGAATGGATGTATCAGAAGATGGGTGAAAAGACGTGTTTGTATGCATATTAAACCGGAATATCTACACACAGAGACACTCACGGTTGCACTCTTGTGCCATTATTAAAGACAACAAACCCTCCTGGAAAAGGCATTCCTGAAGGGTAGAATGAAGAACCATCGTCTGCACCAAATCATTCTGTCAAATGTCTTGCTTAAATTGGCGACCTTCTTAAGTGCTAAATTAACCAATTAGGGAATCTTTCACCAAAACAGCTATTCCAAATCAACGGCAGGGAGAGAATGTCTGAACTTGTTAGGCAGATGGAGGTTTGCATATGAGAAAGTGAAAGGCTGTGAAAGCCAAGTGCGGGTGTGATGGAGCAGATGGCTTCTTGACTGGAGCACATGCTCCATGTTTCACTGTGGAAACACATTGGGCATCGTGGTTTCTTTTTTTTTGTTGTTTTTTTTGTGTGTTGCCAAAAATAAATAACATGAACGTTTTTTGTTCTTGCTTTTTCTTGAAAGATTGGAAAAAATAAAATGAGGAGCAGGACTTCACCTTGATACTTCCTGATGCCATATGTGTGTGAGCACTTTGAGAAACCATGCCCACACTCCCTCAGTGGTGCACCGGGCGTCTTCACACCACAGCACACACACACTCCTGCAGCATCAAGTGTGAGGCAGGTTTCATCACTCACCCTGACTGTTGGGTCCCCCCTCTCCCTCCTCGCAGTCCGTCATGTTGTTGAGCATCCCCCGCTCCTACTCGGGCTGAGCGCTGAGCTCGGCTCCTGAGCCAGATGCTGAGGAGAGGAGAAAACAAAAAAAGAAAAAAGCTCCTGCTTGGCTGGAGTCAGAGAGAAGATGTGCCTCTTTTCCCCTCCGACCACTCGTTTCTTAGTTCATATATAAATAAAAAAAAACTGAAAAACAAGAGCAGTACAAATATTAAAAAAACACTATATTTGAAGTCTGGTTTACTTTTCTGCTGGTCTGTTGCGTGATTTCCTGTCTCTCCTCAGCAGGATGATGGAGAGACTGAAAGCGGCTGCAGGGGAGAGTTGACGCTGGCACTCGGTGTCAATCACATGCACGCTCTCAGTCTCAGCGCGCCACTCGCCCCCCAGTCAGTTTAAGCCTGATGACTATATTCATCATGTATTCAGAAGGTATTATCCCTCTCTTCCTCCCTCCCTCTCGCGCTCCCTCACGCACGGTCATCATCATCCATCTCATCATGAGAGAGGGATGGATGGAGAGGGATTGAGAGACACAGGGGATGCACGTCAGATGACAAAGTACAGCCTCCTGAGACTAAACATCTCGTCTGATGTTCTTTTCAGATGGGAGACGAGATTCCATTTCATTACTGTGTATTCATCCTCCTTTTGTTATATTTCCCCCATCCTGCATCCCGCTTTTATATTTCCCTGTGTGGTCACGGCCCATTATCTGTTGGAGAGCTGCAGGCTGCTCTTGTGTAACTCTCTGAACTTAAAATGCAATCCTCTCACTGTGCCCCCCCCCCCCCCCCCCCCCCCCCCACACACACACACACACACAGGTCCGATGGAGTGTGTGGGAGTCCCTGAGATGTTTTTTTTTTTAAACAATCCAAAAAAAATATATATATATAAAAAAAACCACTCAGTTGATACATCTATTGTAAAAGGCTTTTCATTTCCTCTTTACTTCACAGTTTGACAGGGAAATAAATGCATGTGCATTAGGAGGTTGGCTTTTACCTCTGCTATTGGTTTTTATTCTTTTCCTGAGTCATGACCTTTGTAAGTCTGAATGGATTTTCAGTGATTTTCAATCACCCTGGAGGCCACTAAAAATATTCTGGTAATGAATGCAGCATTCAAAAGCTGTGCATAACAAATGGTAACGAGACGTCCTGAGAGACAGGATTGAGCTTGCTGATTGAACTAAATGACCAAAAATGAAGCAATTCAGAAAAAAAAGTAAACAGAACAGTGTACTGCCGGTGATGTATGGATAAAACATTCTTATATGAGAAGTGAATCACATCTGATACCAAAGTTTAAAGAGCATCACTAATCCGCTCCAACTGCCTGGTGATAAAGATAGAATGGGCAAAAACACAACTGGCATTTAATAGATGAAAAGAGAAGGGAGGGTGCAAGCAATCCCCCCCTTCTAACCATTAACATTTGTATGCTTGACATTATGTCACAGTGATCTGTGCCCATCACTGGTTAGATGATCTTTCAGGTCAAGCAGATGTGCACAGAGACTCAATCCTCACCGACAAAAGTATAACTGCAGATTGCATTATGTTTGCTCAGGACCTTCATGCATTTTAAAACCTGCATTTGTTCATCTCCTCTGTGCTTAATACGTCAAATGATCGCAGGAGACCCATAGCAAAAATACGCATGCTTTTTTTTCTTCCTTACACACCATTGCCCTCCTCTTGATATGCGCCTCTGCAGAATGATAAAGCAATAAGACACAAGGTCGATTCACAACAGAACATTCAAAAACTGAGAAGAAAACCCCTAAAAGGCAGAAAACAAACCTTCTTGACAACTGCGTTTGCAATCTGGGCTGTATCAGTTAATTACATTTACCCACTCACATAAAGACTCTCAATAATCAGAACTCACTACTTTCAACCAAGCCAGTCAGCGTTGAGCCAAATACTGATAGTACAGGCAGATGTGGCTTTTTGAGTATTATTGGTGCAGGTGGGTACATGTTTGAAATACTGGACTCATGCAGGACTCTGTGAGCCGGATTCACTGTTTGACCACTTTGAGATTGTGTGATGTTAAGACATCCTACAATGATTCTATAGTGAAAGATGTTATTGTACATTTACCTGTTAAAGGACACCTCGTTAAATTCTTCTTATTCTAAATGGGTGCTGCTCAAGGATAGTTCAAGATATTCTGAGACCTCACACATATTCTAGAACTCTCATACATGTCAGAATTCAAAAAGCAATCATCTGAGTGTTTAACACACCTATAGTATTTCCTCATGTGTCCGTGTCGTGAACTCATCAGTGTGAGTTCAGGAGAAAAAACTCAAATAAACTCGGGACTTAAGAAACATACTCACCTGCCCATTTTAAATGTTAACGTCACCCCAAATCCATCAACACACAAAAGGTGTTGCTGTTTTTAGGGAATTTCAAACGGTTGGTTTCTAAAAAAGTGATCGACTTAAGATTTTTTTATATATGTTTAGCAAATTTGAAAGCATTTTAGTCACTTTGACCCATTCATGCACACATTCACACGCCAGTGGTGATGGAGGTGCTCAACCTCCTTAGGGAGCATCGTCTTGTCTCAGGGTACTTTGACACATCAACACGGAGAGACGGGGAAATGAGCCACCTACACATTTGAATTATTGTTTTTGTATTTTTCCCGTTTGCAATAGTAGTTTTCATGTGTTAAATTATGTATAATATTTCAAGCCGAGGAGAAGTGAGTGGGGATTTGCCACAGGTACGAAAGGGGAGGTCACAGGAAGTCTGCAGGAAATGGGAGAATCTATAAAAGGTGTTTGGAAGCTCACCTGGGCTTTTCACCTGACGGAGAGCTGAGCAGCTGAGACCAGCAATATTTTAAAAGTTAATCTGAAGCTCATAATATTAGAGACTTAATAAATAATGTTTTAAAAATGGATCATTTGTTAAGATTCTTCATGCTTGGTGAGGGACTGAAACTTGGAATGATTGCTTATAGGTACATTTAGTCAAAATCAAGGTATGCTCAAGCCTAATGAAGATATATTTATTTTTTTATTGTTTGAGTATTAACATGGTTGTTGATGTAGATTTCAGCCACATGCAATGTCTCCATCTGGGGGAGGGGACAGTTCTAACAAGGTGTATTATAAGGTTCTTGTAAAAAAGTGAAGTGGTTCATTTGCCTTTGCATTCTGTGACGATTTTATCTTTTTATCGAATAACTCTATACTAACCCCCCTGATAGAGCGGTCTAGTGTCAACTAAGTAATTTTCTTTATTCAGTTTGAGTTTTAATTGATTGATTGTACTAATTGCCCTATTCTAGATTTACTTTTGGCTTTTGACACTTTTCTTTGCCCATTTCTGCCACGGGCGACTTGAATAAAGACAATTTGTTTGTCTTATGCCTGGTAAATAGAAATACATATATATATATTCTGATACAGCAATCTCTGGTTTCAGTTTATTCTGGGTCTTGCACATTGAGAATCACCAGGTCACATCAGTGAATTCATTGTGACATACACTCTTCAGCCACTTCATTAGATACACTCAGTCAATCTAATGTTCATCCAGTACAGCTCTGAAATATAGTCTGTATTTACAAATGTAATGATTTGCAAGTCAAGTTATATTTTTCAGTGGCTTAAACTGAATTGAAATGTGTTTTATATTTCTTCAGCATGCCAGTGGCAGATTGTAAATGTGTCCCGAATAAGATCTTGTCCTTGTATATGAAATATAGCAGCCCATAAAAATGGTGAACTTGGAGCCAATGCAAAATCAAACGAGTGTTTCTACCTGCAAAGCTGTGAATTACATCCCTGTTAAATCGCCTGCTGAAGGAACTGAGAGCGACACATATCGTGGATGCGTGTGTCCCGACTCACCATCGCCTGGCCCTGTCAGTGAGAGTGGGCTGTTGGCTGGGTTTTGATTGGCAGCAGGCCTGAGAGCCATCTTCATCTGGGCCAAGCGGCTTTAGCTATTAACCCATGGGCACATCCCTCCCTCCCTCTGTCCCCCCTCCCCTCTCTGTCCCCCCTCCCCTCTCTGTCCGCCTGCTGCTGCTCCTGCTGCACATGTGGTTTTTGCACACAGAGCAGAGATGCAGTCACACCTTTGTATTTTTTTTGTACAGTATATACCCAGAAAATATGAGCAGACCCAATCTTCTCCAAAGAAAGCATACGCCTACAAATATTTACATGCATGCATGGAAGTGAACTTTTTTGACGCCATAATCTTAGAGATTAAGGCCATGCAGGGCTCTTCTGAAATCCACTTTTTTCTTTTTCCGATCAAGCACAAGGCCTGCTTTGCTGCTCTTATTCCTTTGTTCCTCTTCCTTGGCAGCAGAGCGCGGTGTTGACGTTTGAATCTTTTTGTTCCCAGACAAATCTATCATAACTATCGCAGATAGAAAACCTAACAACTGAAAGCCACACTGATATTTATTCCCGTATGTTGCAAAATTAACTGAACTAAAACTTGTCTCTTGAAATCTTTTGTTTTCGTGACTTTTGTCAATTAAGTTATTAAGATAATTTATTGTTTTTGGGAAGGATCTAATGTGATGAAAGGTCAGAAGAATGCGCATCAACAGCGGACGATTCAGCCTTGCTTTAATTGTTCTCGGAATTGCATGTCCTGGATGGATGACTGAAATAAACACTCCAAATTGATTTATTTCCACCCTTAACATGAGTGCAAACATGGTCTTGCTGTTTTTTCTTCCTTGTATGACTCGAATCAACATTTTGCGGAACCAGACTATGAAGTGACTGATCACTTCTTTACAAGGCAGTGACGGCACACACATCCAGGGCCGCCCTTGGCCACATGGAAACATTATGAGCAAAATGATCTTCAAGATGTTGTGGATTTGTTCTAGATAACAGGAACATGAATTGATTTCATAACATATTAAATGTACTCATTACGGATTTAAATAAGAGAAGTATTACTTTCATATGAATTAAAAACAAGAAACTTGCTATACTTTTAAAAACAACTTCTGCATTTCTTACAATATTCTCCCTCGGCGGGATTTGTCAGTGATGTGCACATTGTTGCGTATTTGTAGAGTTGCTGTGAAACACAAGCTGGGCTGTCAGCACTGTGGGTCTGCCTGACGATTCACTCTTATAATTCAGATGGAATGGCATCAGTTTATTTAAAGTCGGTTTGTGGTACACATATGTTATTATGGTCTGTTTGAATCAACCGCCCCTGGAAAAAACGGTATCTTGTTAAGGGCACACACTCTTCCCACAGTCGTGTCTTTAGTAGGACATTCAAGGGCATCTCACATCTGCTGAAAATAATGGAATCTTCAAGATCCAGGCTGCACAACAGGGCGCAGTGAGCAGACTTCTTTCTCATTATTAATGGCAGACATGCTGAAAAACTCTTTACAAACTGAATTCAATATTAATATTTTAACATTGTGGTGTAATGGTTAGCACCCTCGCCTTATAGAAATCCAGACTTATCCAGCGTGAATATAGATTTCCAAGAAGCACGATAAACAAGTGTACACCCGTGAAGAGTCAACCTCCTGTTGTCACCAAAAAACGTTTTATAGAACCCCATTTAAAGTTCGTTTCAAGCAAAGAAATCACAAACAAAATTACATCTATAATTATATTATCAGGATGGTGACATTTAAAGGACTCCATCACTTAAGGGGAATTTTTGATTTTCCATTTAATCCCAAATTTCATCATACACTTAACGTGTGACACGCAGTACTGGAGTCCACCAGAGAGGCTGCAAACAGGACAACAGACTGTGTAGTGTGAACCTGAAGAAGTGTCTCCATCAGGTGTGTGACTGTGCTCCTACACACACCTAATTACAAACTCTCACTGTGAGTGATCACGGGTCGGATTGTTTAAAATGCAGCAGCAGATTAACGGTATTCAAGGTTTGTAGATGTAGCACTTGTTCCAACCACAAGGTGACAGGTGAGTGACATGCACAGCATGGTAAATATAACTGCATGATCAGAGTCCAAACAAGCCAGGATAACAATTATACAATAATGGAATCAGTTACATCCTGTTCAAATTTTAAGTACAAATATTAAACACATCTGGGCCAAGTTTCATATTGAAATTCTTTTTATAAAAATGTGTGTGTGTGTGTGTGTGTGTGTGTGTGTGTGTGTGTGTGTGTGTGTGTGTGTGTGTGTGTGTGTGTGTGTGTGTGTGTGTGTGTGTGTGTGTGTGTGTGTGTGTGTGTGTGTGTGAGTGAGTGAGTGAAATGGATCATCTTCTCTTCCCGCAGCAGAAATTACTTCAACTCCAGCAGACGGTTGACCGTTAGGATCTTTTACCGTTTTTCAAGAAGCATGGATCGAGTTCCACTACATAAGAAAACTTCCCTTTAAGCAATATCAGATTGACTTGAATTTACAAAGTGAGTTTCACCTCATTTGATCCGACATCATCATGATGTTAAGCAGTGCTCAGGGTGGCTTGTAAACCAAATGTTTGCGCCTGCAGACAAGTCACCACTGTGGACCTCTGAAGAAAGACTCAGGGTGCATGAGAGGCAGCCGACTTATAACTTGTGCCAAATCAGGCATGTCGACCCCAGAGGGGAGCAGCAGAAGTGTGTTCTTTCTCTTGACTGTGAAGTTAAATGTTGGATCTCGACAGGAAGACCCAGAATGTACGTTTCCGGCGTTTGTTTTAGGAAACAGCTCAAAGCAGGTATCCCTTCCCCCGAGACGGCCTCAGAGCAGGTTGGTCCCATGTGGAACGCATTTTACAAGAGTTTGAAAACTCTGTGGTTAGTACTACCCCCAACATCTCTGAAATCCTACATCTGCCCCTGCCTCTGATGGTATTCTCAGGTTTGATCAGGGTGGGATTGTCTGGGTGGGTTCCCCTCTGGGTGGGAAAAAAAACAGCTTTCAAATGTCTCACAAATGTCCGTAAAATCCATTACCTGTTATCGGATTTTGTTTTATTTTTATACAAACTGTGTGTGACTTCTGCATTCATTTAACTCTTGTATGGTGTTCGGGTCTGTGGGACCCGTTTTCATTTTTTTCAAAAGAAAAAAACATACTGTTAATTAATTCTGTAAACTGAGACCTATTGGCCTTGGCTCATTTTCTGTGAAGATCATATACCAGAACAAATTTTTAATGTCCACATACTGTAACCCCCCCCTACACATTTATATTACATACAGGGTGTCCGGGTCCACTGGACCCAGGGCTAAGAAAAGTGTGGAAATTGAAGGTTCTATGTACCCTTTTCTCATCCTGTGTGTGTGTGTGTGTGTGTGTGTGCGTGTGTGTTGTTGTAAATTTCAAGCACTACCACCCGTCTGCTCCCACATTCCTGCACATTTCACCCTCTTGTCTTCTGGGAACCAATCTCGCTGCCCTTTTAGACAGTACGGTATAAACTAGAGCTACAGAACGTACTACTTAGCATCTCCTCAACCCCAACCTCTGGATTCCCGGTCCCTGGTTCTCCTACCTGTAGCCCCCCTGTCTCTTTGTCCCCCCCATGGAGCTTCCCCGTCCTTCTCCTTCAGTTGTGTGGCTCTCCCTCTAGTCTCCCCCCTCCAGTGTCCCTTTTCTATAGTGACCCCCCCCCCCCCCCCCCGCCTCCACCTTTCCTGAGTCAAACTCAACATCAGTAGCAATGATACATCTTTCTTCATTTACACATTTGTTGGTTATAAACATATTTTTTTTCCTGATTACGACTGATTTTCTTTATTTTTGCATTTCATCAAAACCAAAACGAGTAGCATTTTTTTCTTATAAAAGTGCTCTAATAAAGGTAAAGGGCAAGTAATAACTAGATTTGTTGTTTATATTGCTTATAATTGGGATAAAGTAATCGTCTGTTGAGTATTTTAAGGTCAAATTACTTTATCTGTTGATTTACATACTGCAAAATGCAGCGGGTCCAGCACCACACAAGGATTAAACTCAACCCATGGTTGTAATAAGCCATTATTTCTTTCCATCCGTTTTCACCCCCCCCCCCCCCCCCCCCCCCCCCTCTCTCTCTCTTTGGGGCTTTTATTGAGTGTCAGAAAATCTTTAAGATGGTTAAAAAAAAAAATTATAATTTTTTTCTTTCAGAAAACATTCCCAAGCAGAATAATTGACATACAGAATAAGAAAAATATGACAATGGTGCTTGAGCCACTAAAAACACAACTTTTTGAAAATAGCTCCCAGGGTGGAACTTTTTGTAAACGCTCTGTCTCTGCGGAAAACGCAACACATAAACTGTTGCTACTGAGCATGTGCACCACGGTGGTAATAAGTAGTTCTGCACATGTGCGTGTAGACGGGCAATAACAAAAATGGCGGCCTCCAGAGTGTCATTACTGCCAGTCCATATTATCCTAGGACTTGGGTGTTATATAATTGAGAGTCACCTGAAATAGCAACTCAACTTCATCATCTGTCCATATGAATGTCCGTGTACTTGCCATTGTTAATGTTTATAGCATATTATTCTCTGCATGTGTGTGTGGTTTTCATAACAAAAACAACCTCCGGCACCAACTAATGGCCCTGCATGAAAACTACATCGTTTTTCTGCCATTTTTGTTTTGAATACGCAAAACAATGCATTTTTTGTTGAAATGTGTAAATGGGGCTTGAGAAGATAAGAAGTGGACATTTCTTGAAGGCATTTCACTTGTAGTGGCAGTGCCATTGTATTTACAAACTTTTTTTCTATTGGTTTGTCTAGAAACACATACAAATCCTAATGAACTCGACAGCTGCAGCGCAGCACAAGCGTTTTACACGGCTATTCCACAACACGAGGGGTCATATTCCATAAGCTAACTTTTTCATATGTCTTCCTGTGCTGACCTAAGGCTTTTTGCATCGTGTTTTCACAAGTTTATCCTTAACAGCTCAGATACTTTTTTCTTTTTTTTCCCTTTTACAAGACTCGCTTCAATGAACTCAATAAAACCAGGTGGGGTAATGGTATAGACTTCACATAGAGGTTTAAAGTGAGTTGTAAAAAAGGTGTTTCACAGTCAAATAAAAGAAACAATTCAGTCATGCTTTGTAAATGACAAGAGGTAATCTTTTTTATGAAGGAGGAGGTATAAACTAATGTGAGCTTACCAAACATAGGCTCTTCACACCATATCTAGAAAAGAAGGAGAAAACAACGTACAGATTTCTTGTAAAGCCAGAGTTTGTAATTTAATGTGTCATGATTGACCATCTCAACAATCCCCTTTCATAGTATGGATAACCATTATAAAATGCAGCGGATGATTGACTTATCCTGCAGTAAATTCCGCTAAGCAGGAGCTGGATGCCAAGGAACAGCTGATGGAAGTTAACGTTCAACATCTGGAACAGTCAAGAAATCCAGAGCTCCAGATGGATGTAGTTACAGTATACAGATGGTTGGTAGAGGTATAAATACAATAGATAAGCTCAGGTTTTGGTGAACGTTTTCCTCATCATTTCCAAATAGTTTCACAAGACGGTTTAGTGCGCAAGTGGAAGAAATTAAAGAGAGCTTTGTTGAAGACTTTTAAAAAACTTCTTTGACATTAATTGGAAGGTTGATTTATTGAAAAAAAATAAAATAAATCAAGATGAAGAATTGATAAGTGCAAAAAAACAAATACATAATCAATTAAATGGGGGTATTTTTATATTAACTGTAAAATACCACATGCTTTTATATTATATAGCATAACTTTTATGTGTATGGCCTCTTGTAATACAATTTTTTAATTGGAACAAAACTCAAAGAGTTTTCAATATTCAAGGAGAAGCTGATCGTGAACCCTCACCTTAAACAATCAATTATACATCTCCTTATTCAAATAATATGAACTTTCAGCTGTTCATGACTCATCAAAACATTTTGAATAGATCTGCCTGCGTCAGGAATTTATGTTCTATTTTTCCTCTCAGAAAAGTGGTTTATCAGTTTTGGCCATGACAAATGTGGACTGGTGTAATCCCTTTTAGCAATGCAATCCTCTCAGAACCATGATGTGCTGCAGCTTGTCTGTGGGATCAGGGGCATTTTAGAAGTTACTGCTCAAAATGTGGGACAGCTGAACAAGAAAGGAAATATATTTATGTAAATATTCTTTTGCGGTGGATGTTTTGTTTTGAATGGAAAGCAAGTGTCAGTAAACCCTTTAGCTAAAGTAGCATAGCAGATCAAGATCCAGTCATTACAATAAAGCTGATTTTTTTTTCTGAATGGATGGATATTTTACCATTTTACTAAACATTCCATTACTGTTCAGCACCAAGCCCCAAATATATGTTGCTGAAATAGTTTTAAATCAACATTTCAACACAATCCATCAATCTTTGCCTTCACCTTACCCATCCTGAAGTTGAAAGCAGGTTGCACCCTGCAGAGATCACATGACAAACACAGAGAGACTGACACACACTCACATTCACACCCAGAGGTCATTTACACAGCAGGTAATTTCACTGCACACTTGAATTCAGCACCTTCTTGCTTTGAGGTGAGTTACTAAGTTCTATTCCAATAATATATTATACAAAACCAAGCAGTCATTGGAGTGACCGCTCCCTCCCCCCATGCCCATTGTCAAAGCCAGGCTTCACTCCAGTGGCCGCCAGTGTTTTCCCACACTAATTTCTTTGGCTCGAACCCAACACAGTGTGGTCTCAAGAAGCAATTTAATTTCGACCTCCTGGACTGAATTCCATTGCAGTTTTCAGGCTAAAATGTAAACCAGTAAAAAGCCCAGCGAAGCTCCACTTTTCCAACTCTGAACTGTGGAGGTACTCCTGCTGTGTAGGATGAAAGCCAACAGATGGCGACACAGACTGCGTGTGTTCCAGCTCTCTGGCTAATTGTTGATTATTTAGACATTTGTTTTTTTAATTTGTAGTTAGAATTGAAGTGGTTCATCATTGCTCTGTGCGCTGGTCAGCATGTGTATGCGTGTCCTGCGTGGCTGCCACTGTTGATACTGCATGTCCAGTCAGTGCTTTTCTTTTGTCAGTGGTTTTTTTTCTCTTGGCATCTGCTTCCTATTGTTTCCCCTTCATGTCAGCCCACTATGCATTTGCATACTCATTTGGGAGAACAATGACAAAATAAATCTGAGAAATGTGTTCAAGTGTGTGCTCTTTCTTTTCAGGGGAGACAGAAAAACGCAGAGATGCCAGGAAAGCATATTTTCAGCAAGATGGGGAAGACTCAATGGTTACATGTTAAAAGAACATAGGTTTAGTGACACGTGCTTTTTTTTTTCATGAACCACATAAGAAGTTCAAAACCCTCAGTGGATTACCAGAAAAAAAAATAACACATTAAACCAGATTAGTGCTTTCTCTAGCCAGTTCATTTTTGTCTTCTCATTCTCTCCATGTAAATCATACCAGCACTGATGTTTGATGTCAGATAAAAAAAATAAAAAAATACACATATTATGCAATGTGCGTGTCTGTTATCTAAACTAAAAGTGGGGGTAAAATGGAGCCATTGTTGAAATGAATAAATGCATATAATCTACTGATGACCTTCAAACACTTGCAGTAGCAACAGAAAATACAGCGTGGTGCATTAGTTGCGTTCACCGTTTTGGTCACATAAAAGACAACAACAAAAATACGACAAAGGATTTATTTGTTACTTTGAGTCACTTTACTGAGGTGCCAAAACGAGGCCTGAATGGTTTGAGAGGCGAAGTCGTGATCTGCCCTGACAACATGGCACCACAAACACCGGCAACATGCCTTCACAAGTCAGCAATTGCCAAGTGCAGACATCAGAAATGTTTAAAAATTAATGACCGGCTTACATTCTTATGTAAGCTCTGCACCTCGGAGTAATCAGCCATGTTGGGTTTTTTTTTTTTTTTTTTTGTGTGCAGTGATGTTGGCACAGATTCAGTAAACGCAGACATCTCAGCAGTGGGTGGCTGCTCGGAGTTGCCGGCACCCCAGCCGCACGAGTGATTTAAGTAGAGCCAGATCGCTGTTGGCAACCTGGGGGGACGACAGTACCTGTGAATTATTGGATGACCTTCCACCCAGCAAAAGATGTAAAATTATCTCCAGATGAGCCGCTTCTTACCCTGCGGAGGGAAAAATCACTGGGCGGTGTGCTCTCCCACCAACTCTGAAGCTGCAGCCATTCGTATCAAGGTGTTTTTCTCTTGTTCTCTTTTTTTTTTTTTTCCCCCGTTTTTAACATCTCCCAAGGATGTAACAAAATCCTCGCCGTGTATTTATCTGTTTGTATGTCTGATAGCAAGATTACGTCTAATCTACTGCAGATATTAGGCCATGGAAGTTTCCATAAAGGTTCGGAGGTGATTTGGATCTTTAACCTGTTTTTTTTTTTATTTTTTTGTTGTAGTTTAAGCGGTTTTAGCTGCTTTAACAGTTTTAATCAAGACATGAGAGTCCTTTTGGAAAACAGTTGATACGTCTGTGCAGATCCCCGCAAGGTGTAGCCACCGAGAGCCCTATTTTCATGTCATTACATTTCCTCAGTAGCTGCAACAGATTTCACGGTGTTTACGTTCCCACTGTGACCAAAGGAAGTAACGGCCAGCTGTTTCAAATCGAGCATTTCACCCAAGACAAGTTTCTTTAAGTGACATTTCCTGCACATGCAGTGCTGTTGAAGTCCACTGTGGGTCGGAACGCCAATAAACCCCTGAGTTCCTGCTGCTGCTGCAACTTCACGAGGCCATAATCCCAGTGCAGCCGCGTTTCTGAAAGCACCCGAACTTCTTCGTTGGCAGGACGTGTCACTTTACATTTAACGCTGTTATAAAGCAAAAGAAGACCGTTTGGTGTTGCAGATTATTTGTTGATGACGAAAAAAAGAAGGAATATTGAACACTGGAAAAAGATTTAAAAAATCATTTCATTGGCTCTGTACATGTGTGGTAGTCCAGATCCAATAGGTGCAATATCCTCTATAATGAAAAAAAAATTACAGAAAAAACTATTAATCATGGCCTTAAGAAATGAATATACCATGATTACTGCAGTCCTTCCCCAGACTGTTACAGTGATTAGCGGCATTCGCTCCGAGGCCTTTATACTTGCTGCCAGAAGGGTTGTGTAAAGATAAATATTATTCTTCATGATACAGAGTGCAGTGTACTTTGTGAAATACCCCAGTTACCATTTGAAAACAGGCAACTCAAATGGCTGGTTGGCAGTTTAATTTGAGCAACAACAAAAATTATGAACTGAGTCAAATCTTTCCTTGATTGTTGCGGCCGAGTGAACTCTGTGGCTTTTGCTTAAAAAATGTACAACTTGAAGGGCGTCCCAAGTATTTCAGATTCATGTCACTACTTATGCTTTACTATACATTAGAAAGGAAGAGTTTGCACTGCGATGCCTTTCATTTGGTCGCTCTGGTTACTGCTACTTTGAATTTTTCATGTCACATACGTGCAGATGACTTTCTGCAGAGCATCACCAGGCCAACACAGGCTGAATGAAGTTTTTCATGTATCCAAGTATTTCAACATTGTTATAAATCAAACAAAAACAACAACGAACTCAACAGATGCTTAAGCTTGTTCTTACCTGAAATCAGGACATGGGGAAGCTGAGGCTGAGAGTTCAGGTTGTTTGTAACTCAGTGCGATTGTAGTCAGCCCAGTGACTTCCCCAGAACAGATGAACACAACGAATCAGCTGTACAGTACATTAACATTTTCTGGATATTTGAATAGTTTCATCTGTCTCTGCAGCAAAGCAGCAGATGGGACATATGGAGACGGAGCATCGCCCCCTATATTTGTCCCAGATTTTACCCATACCAAATTATTATATATAGCTGTACATATTGGAAATGACTTGATGTGGTCAGATACTAGAAGAAGTATTCTGGTACTAGAAAAACAGACGTCTAAGGTATCAGAGAACATAACAGGCTGTTGTTCAAAAAAACAACAGTTCAGAACGATGAGGCCAGGATTTGAAACCGCACACTCATGGCGAGCGTGCGTTTTCAGTTGAACTGGATAAGACACGGGCTGCACTCTATCTTTACAAATACATCACATCCAAGTGCAATGAAAATCACATTAATATAGGGAATTTAGAATGGTTATTATAAATGTCATTCATCACTCCAGATCAAGTCAGAGACTTTCTCTGGTCAAGGTGCATGTCACCAAAGAACCTTAAATGCAAGTTTTTTGGGGATTATGGGAGGAAGACAACGTATTCCCACAGCTACAGGAAGATCATGCAAACTCCCCGAAGAAAGGCTTTCAACCAGGAACCTTCTCGGAGCGAGGCGGCGGTACAAAACACCACAGCGCTGCCAGAGGGAAACAACGTTAAGAATCACCTCAATCTGTCAAAAAAAGTTGCACTTTCATTTTGTTAGGATTGTGACACCATAGACAAAAGTGTAATGAAGCCAAGCGAATCCAATCCAACGTCAGTCAGCATGTCAGCCGTGTTGTGCTGTCATGGATGACATACCTGCAAAGAGAAAACTGTAAAATCACTACTTGTTGACTTTAATGCTCTTCTGTCATCAGGGGTGAATTAAAGAAAACTGGGTCATGGACCCTGAACTGGATACTCAGTTTGGACACTGCAGTAGAAGTAGATGACTTTATGCTTTGGTATTTAATAGGTTTTAAGTAGCTCTCTTGTTTGATGTAGTCATGACATGATTTATTTAAATTTTTCATTAAGTTAATTAAGACTTCCTTGTGTAACTTATAAAGGCCTTTTTTTCTTTTCAAGAGATCCTTAAATGGACTTCATAACTAAGCTTGTGTAAGAGTTAAGAGTTAAGTTGATGTATGCAGGCCTACAACAAACGACTATAAGGTTTCTTTCATGTTTAGATTCAAGTCAAGGCCTCGTGCTCAGTGGACATACAGTGCAGTGATTTGTAACTACAATGACAATAGGGACATTTCTGATTAAGGAAAAAACTAAAAATTAAAAAAAAACGGTGTAAAGAAAAACGTTTAGCTGATATTTGAAATAGAAACCAGAGAATTAGATACCTTCCTGCTACACCAGAAGCCTGGTTGTTTCCAATTACTTCCACTTGGCTCAGGTCTGTATGAATTGAATTGCATGAAAATGCGTTCAATACTTTTAAAGCTTGGTGGTTTTCAAGAGGAAAAGTGAGGGGAACAGTAAAGACAGAAGGATTCACAAAAGCTTTTGCAAACTTTCACGGTGATCAGTACGAGAGCTGCTGAGATGTTTCAGTCAGACTGACACTAAGCGTCTTGATCAACAGCCACGCCGCCGAAAAACACTTTAATGGAATTTATCCCACATGCACTTACACCACATTTAATACGTTTACTGAACAAGCTCATCTTTATTTGATCAAATTATTTCAGTTTCCTGTTGTAAACATGTCTATAATTCTATTCCTTAGACGGCACAGGCTGTTCTTTGTTAAATGAATAAAATATTGATATGAAATGAAGTGGACATTTGTGCTTTTTCTTGCATGCTTCCTGTTGTGATCACACCGTCAAGCAACATCAAGCAACTACCAGACAACATAGAGAAACTTTTTACTGATAGAGAGGGGGGTTATAACTACAGGGGGAATCTGGACTTCAGAACCAAGAGTGTTTGAAGAACAATGAGGAGGAGGAGCGCTTCAGTCAGTGGAGTGAGCATATGGCACAAACTCAGTCAAGACCTGAAACAATGTCCAAGCCTGAGACTGTTTAAAACAAGGCCCAGACTTGAAATATTAACCAAGTATAGGGATGAAGAACGGGGAGGAAACTATAGGGAGTCTCTTGAACTGTAAACAGGACTATACGACTGGACTATACATGGGTGATTGTAGATATACTTTTATGTAGGGTTTGGGTGTGAACAGGCATATTGAGAAGGGGAGCACTGTCTGTATGAATGTGTATGAATGCAAACTTGAAATTTTGTGTTTATGTGTGTATATATATATATATATATGTGATAAATATGTATATGTGTGTATATTGTTTGTGTGTGTGTATATGCAAGTCTTCTATATTAGATACGATTCTTACTGTTATATTTACATATATAATACTAACTATTCTAAATGCAGAAAGATAATTATTAAATATTGCAGAAGGGGTAGGATTTTCAGGCATGTTAATCAGATATACGAGGCGTATATGTGTGTGCATGTATGTTGATAAGTATATGTGGGAATACGTAAATGTAGATTGTATATTTTGTAAAACTGTATTTTCATAAGCTATAATTGAATTATTCATTATCATGAAATGGTGTGTATATTTTTGGATATGTGTATGTATATAGGGATATTGGTTATGTATGTGATTGTACAAAATGTTTGAAATGTCACATGCCTGAAATGAATGAATAATAACCAAAAATTCTTTATTTTGAATGATCAACAGTCGGCGTAACGACAGCTGGTTGACACTCTGCTATGATGTATTCATTAGGACGAGGTGGGAGCGAGCGGACTGTGTATGGAGCTTAAAGGTTTCCAACAAGCTGCAGGTTAAAACACTGTAGTGTGAGGATGTGACCTCTCAGAAGAAACACTGGATGACAACGCCACAAGAAGGCTTCTCCCCTGCACCTTCCATGTAAGTACACTTTGAGCGGTTTAGCCAATCTACCACTTAATGACACAGTGAACTCTTAGGTTTTTAAAACATACGCCGTCCCCGTTCTGTTCATCTGGAGGAGGAACTGCGTGGCCTGCAGCTCCGGCATCTTCTAGCTCATTATTGCCGACAAACCGTTTCAGTCATCTATTGCGGTTCTTGAGCTTGAGAGACATTTTCAACGCAAAGGTGCACTTTATCACCAACAAGTGAAGTTATTGCTTAACTTCAATCTTTTTTGTACCGTTCAGCTTTGATTTAAACTCAGACAACGAATCTTTGTATTAATCTTTTTTTTTTTTTTTCAGTTTAATAAGCAGGTCAACAACAAAATGTGTTATTTTCTCAGAAACTTTACACAACACATCCAATAAAGAAGATGCTGGAGTTCATACAGTTTTGTGTTTTTTTTTACACAATCTATTCGTAGTGGATGTTGCACTATTGTTTGCACAATATGCGAACGTTATTCATCAAACTGAAACACTTTGATAGGCTTTTATCCACAGACCACCGAGAACAGCGCTCATGTGATGAGTGGTTAACACGGCAAGCAGATCTTCGACTGTCACGAAACAGCAAAACTGGTGACCGTGTGAAATTGTCAGTTTAAGGAATGAATAAAAAAGAAAAAGGTCATCGCTTGTGTTTACAGACTCACACGTTTGATCGGTCTTCCTCTGAAGTCCTTCTTTGCTTTTTGTAATCTAAATAACCAGGAAGTCACAGATGCATTTATGATTAGTCCCAAATGGACAAGATGTGATGATATTCATTCACATAGTTTGGAATTTGCTGCATGCAGCTGTACGGTCATCATTGTGTGAAGAGAGCCTCTTTGTTGAGCACTACGGACTGAGACGATCAATGAACCAGTGCGAAAAAGGTTCAGAAAAGCATCCAATAACAAATGAAGAGCAGTGGTAAATGATGTGAAGAGCTTGAAAGCATCTCTTCCAACAGAAGAAATGTTTGATTGTCTTTGATGTGGTTTGGTCACTAAATCAAACACTGTAGTAGTTTAAGAATTCATTCACAAAAATTTTTCCTAAATCAACCAAGAGTTATTGTCACTTTTATTGGAGCTTGTCTCTTTGTCTGCAGTGATTTACACACACACAAAAAAACAAACTACATGTCTTAAACTGCTACAGCTCAAAAACTGACCGCCGATCTTTAACTGACTCACTGAATAAACCATCGGGAAGCCGTAATTTAAAAAACCCCCCACTAAAACTGTTGAACGCAGGCAGCCTAACAATGCTAAAGCTGCTATAATCAACCACAAAACCTTCTTTAAGTTTGATGTGTTGACATTTGGTCCCCATCAGTCTCTCCCTCCTTGTTTACCATCTCTCCACCGTTGGCCGTCTGACAAAGTGTGTTTTTAAAGCTCAGTAACGGCAGGACTGCACAGCCAGCTAGAAATATGACAGATTAATGCAGTGCCGACAAATATTTATACTGTCTGCTATAAAGACACACTTGCTCACATCAGTGTTTGATCTGTGTGTGCAAAGCGAGGAGGATTTAGTTCGTGATGTTCTCTTTTCGCCATCAGAAACCAATTACACATCAGTGAAAACCTACTGGTCTGGTCCACTGGGAGGGGTTTAAAGACACATAGCGCTCTGTGGTCTACATGTACCTCGTCTTATCTTTACTGTGGGAGGGGAATAAAATGTAACCCCCCCCCCCCCATAAAGGGACTGACCTTACTGTACCGGCAGGCTGGTCTAAAAACAACAGATAAATGTCTTAAAAAGCTCAATTTAAAAAAGCCCTCACATTGCACACATCAAGGCTGAAACTAATTAGAGGAACTCAGATTTCTAGTAGGAGTGTCAAACATAAAGCCCGATCCAGGCTCCGATCCAGCCTGCCACCAAGCAAACTGTAAGAATTTCAAAGAAAACGCTGATATTTTTTCATTTGAACAAATTTCTTACGAGTAGCGGACACAACGCGTAACACTGAGACCCGAGCATGAGCCTCTGAGCCGCGCTGTCAGGTTGAGTTTGTAAAAACATTCATAATGCAGCAGCTGTACGAGAAGTTTTTTTGGGGGAGGGGACTTTTTACTGTAATTTGCACGAGAACGCATCATTAAAATGGACTTTTTGAGATTGTAGTTATTTTGAGTTGTGTTTAGTTTTTGTGAAAATATTGACATTTTCATCGCGTATACTCTGCGTCACAACGAAGAAAAACTTTATACTTTAATCATAAAAGTTATTTTTACTGGTCCCGGCCCACTCAAGAAGAAATTGGGCAGAAATTTTTATTTATTTATTTTTGGGAACATTAAATAATTGCAGCCAATAATTGAATATTTCCTAAATATGACTGAATTTATAAGAAATTAAATTTTTTTGCGGTTTGCTGATTAAACATGTTGGATATCAAAGTCATCATAGTTCATTGAGGATACAAGCAACACAAGTAATATTTTATTACATTATTGTCAAGTTAGTACATTTTTGGTTTTTATTACATGTAAAATTGCCAAATCTATGAAGTTATTGGCCATTGTTACATTATTGATTGATACAAGGTGAGTCCAGCAATGCATCTGAAGTGTATTATGTTATTTTGTTTTTACAGAAATGCGAAGTTGTAAAATAAACTTATTTTTTTAATGGCCGTCGGTTGACATCATAACCACTTCAGTTTTTCCCTTTTGCTTTCACGACATCACAAATCACAGCCCGCTGAGGTACTTTTTCCATGAGGTGTCTTTGGAAACCGAAGCCCAAGGAAACACTCACAGCTCCATGATACTCTCAGAAGACTTTATTTTTTATGAATGAGCCGTTGTTGTTGACACAAAGTACAACAGCTTGATTGACACAGCAGATTCAAAGACTACTTCTTCTTGCCACCTTTGGGAGCTTTGTCCAGTCCTTGGATGTACTTGCGAGGAATTTGATAATGATCTGTAATTACCCCCCAAAAAACAAAAAAAATCTAAGTTCATTAGTACAACTAAAGTAATGATGACAAAGATCTTTTGAAAATGATCGAGTTCCATACCCAGCAGCAAACTGCCAACTTGATGAATCTGGTTGCCTTGGATTTGGACGGAGACTCGGTCTCTGGCTCCAGGTACAGGCTGTAACACGGAGCTGGCCTGAACTCGGTGCTGCAGGGCAGCGGCCACGGCTGCCGGGTCCACACCGTACGCCTCCAGGTTCTTCACGAGAGTCACCTGCACACACAGATACTGGGTATTATCACCATCACGCCGATTTACAGCTGGCCATCCATCGACTAGTAGCAGTAGTCGTCACCTTCTTATTGGATCCCCGAGAGGCCACAGAGATGTCTATCGGCTCAATATGTCCTTTCTTTGTTATTGGAGCTTGTCCGGGGTGAACCACTTGATAGCACTCCTGCATTCGTCCCAAAGTCCTGTTTACAACAGGTCAATAAACCAGTTTACTGTTTATCCCTCACCAATGATTAGAGGGAGTGCTTATAAATACAGATGTGAGGGTTTGTAGTAACAGTGGGTTATTAAACAATAAAATCCTGACTCAATTCATAAAATAAACACCTGCAAACAATATAAATGGACAGGAATTATTGAAGAAGGCGAAATCTGAAAGCTGCTGAGCTGTATTGAGCTACAGCGGGTGTCTTTATATGTTTTGTAACATTGAACATCCGTATGAACAAAAACACTCAGGAAACATGTGGAAAAACACTGAAAGGGGGTAAAGTGACAAAACATTTTACAACTTATAGTTGAAGAAATCCCAAAGTAATATAAAGTGTAGTGTCTTTTCAAAATGCTTTCACAATTCCGCCATGAAGTAAGTATGCTGGAAAATAAATTATATAGTACATTTAATGGGGTCGATGGATTGTGTTTTGTGGCCCTCCAGGTTATATTTTCTCACTCGCAGCATAATGAAATGATGTCAAAGTGGAAACTAAGGCCAGAAGTAGACTCTTCGAACCAAACCGGTCATTTCTAGAACTGAATAGTATTAAAAAAAACTTTACCTGGTAAAAAGATCGTCCCACTTGAGACACTCTATCTCCTGGTACTCTGATTTCTCCAGCAGGCAGTCACATAGAGTGGGATCTATTGTCACATAACTATTGAGGGGGGGGGGGGGGGGGGTAGGAGGAGGAGGAGGACTCAAGTCAGATGGAGGAACTAAACAGGAAACATGATGCCCTGTTAAGCTCTGCCAACTCCACCACAGATCTCGTGGAATTTCTCCTCTTCTGCTGCACATCAAAAGATATACAAATCATGCCATGCGCTAATCAGACATGAGATGTCTATTCAGTTTCAAAGTGGCAGTTAACAATTTTAGCTGATTTTAATTACATTACATGCACCGAGGTCAGCCCTGTGAGGCTCCCTTTCACCACTGCGCTCAGTTTTGAAATAAAAGAGGGAGCTCTCCACTTGTTCTTCATGTGTCGGATCAGCTGACAAGAAAAGATAATTTGATTGTGAAATTCCAGCGCATCAATACATTTTTTCAACTGTTCTCAGAAGCACGAAAGGGCGCAGAAGTCAACCTTTAACAAATCCGGTCGCCACAAATGACACGGGTGATTCATTCACCGTCTATTACTTACACACGACAAAGAAACCTCGACGTGAGCCCCGTCGAAAGTGTGAGTGACTTCTTACTTCTTGTTGTTTACGGCCACCAGCTCGTTCCGCTTCACATATTCTGTGATGATGCTTCTCACTTCTGCGGCGTGCATCGTTGCTCCTTTCCTGCAGAGAACACAGCATGCAAACACAAGAGATTTATGGAGATGTGCGGCCTCCAGCTCTGGATATTTCCACTGTTTTTATGACTTCACACCGTTTGAACATCACATGTGTCACGAATTCAGGATTTCTAACAACAACAAAAAATCACATTCACTATTACCTTCACAAATGTCGTTTCAGTTTTCAAAATTAAAGTGCTGTGCATGCTGACACGCCACGGTGGCTTATTGAAGTCCTGCCATGATGTTATAAACATCATCAGTTTCAGGAGCCCCTGTGCTTTTCTTACAAAAACACATCTCAAAAAAAAAAAAAAAAAACCCAGCTGGGAGAAAGGCTTGTCACAATAAAGTCTTTATTCACCAGCGCTGTTGTCTGTTGGCAAAATGAAGATGAATTAATGTTAAAGTGTCGGGGAAATAAATTTCAGATTCCCTGAGGAAGACGGATATCGAGACGGTAAGTTACAAAGGGAAATAGAGTGATTCCCAGGCGTTGCTAAAGAGGAAGAAAAGTTGGATTTGTGTCTGGGGAATGTTTTTTCATCCCCGTGCAGAAAGGCCAGAAGTGAGGGTCAGCCCTGCTGGAGCTACCGAGGGATCAGCGTCTCTTCTAAGCAAACACGAGCTTCAGCTCTCATTCACATGTGTTCCTGCTGTCTGAAGTGTGCAAATGTGAGGCTGCATGATGGGGCAGGGTTAAGAAAACACACACACACACACACACACACACACACACACACACACACACACACACACACACACACACACACACACACACACACACACACACACACACACACACACACACACACACACACACACACACACACACACACACACACACACACACACACACACACACACACACACACACACACACACACACACACACACACACACACACACACACACACACACACACACACACACACACACACACACACACACACACACACACACACACACACACACACACACACACACACACACACACACACACACACACACACACCTCTTGTTTGCATCCAGGAAGAGAGGCTCCAGCCGAGCAGACACCGAGTACAGGGTCGTGATCTCTGGAGGATTGTAGGGAATTTCTCCCCTCCCTCCGTCTTGCACAGGCGATGCTTCAACATCCTTCTCCTCAGGAAGGCTGAAGGAACGCAGTCTACAACACGTCACGGTGATATGAAGGACAGCAACATCATTTCAACAGCCTGTTTGTTTAAATCCCATGCAGGCATTTCTTCATGTTGAGCCAAGGCTCGACTTACTCGCGATTTTTCCAGTCCACCTCCACAATGCTCTCCACACCTTTGGCGAGTTCCTTAACCCGCACGAGATTATGCTGCTGCTGCATGGTCTGCAGGAACTTGGAAAGCTATTTGATGGGAAACATGCACACTCGTGGTTTGAAGTTTCTGTTTACACGCACAAAACATTTACATTCTGCACAACCGCTGCACCTTTTTATAACTGGACTTCTTGAGATCGATTTGTTTTCCACTTGGGCTGAAACATAGAGAACTTTCCTTTTTAGCACAAACAATCTGCTCTCATGCCAGTCACAAAAGAAGAGCTGTACTTTACCAGCAGGCGAACATGTGGTTGCGGAGAAATGTACTAGTCAGCAGAGGGAGCTCTGACTTCTTCACCTTGCTCTTCAGAGCATGCAGAAAGCATTGCAGTAGCAGGGCATCCATTATCTCTGTAAAATCAGAGTATGACCCCAATCACATCCCCCTTCTCTCTGAACGTGAACCAATTTTGCCACGTCCAAAATCTTAACTCTCCGGTTGAATGAACATGACACAACCAGAAGGGTCACAAAAAAAAAATCCGACAAGCTCATGAGGCTGCGCTGTAATCACGTATAGGAGATCGACTCGATGAACTGTGAACCGGGGATGATGTTGCCCATGAAACCGACTCTTGTTCTGCCGGAGGTACTTTAAAGTTTACAAATAGCTTCACTGAGCAACATTCAACCTTTTGTTTTCTAAACAACTGAACATAACAGAGCATCCAGAACATATTCACAGCTCTTCACGTTGTCCACGGACTGTTATGTCACGGCCATACTCCAAAACCTCTCAAGCTCCATCGGGTTGGATGGAAATCACTACACAGCTATTAGCAGACCTCTCCAGAGATGTTCAGTGGATTCAAGCCTGGGCTCTGGCCGGGCCACAAAAGAACCCTCAGAGTTGTCCTGACCCGTCGGTCCAGGTCTGAGGTCAGCAGCTCTCTGGAGCAGGTTTTCATCCAGGACGTCTCTTGTCACTGCTGCGTTCGTCTTTCACTCCATCCTGACCAGTCTCCCAGTTCCTGTTGCTGAAAAGCATCCCCACAGCATGATGCTGCCACCACCATGCTTCACCTGTAGGGTTGGTTATGGGCGGTGCCTGGTTTCCTCCAAACATGACGCCGGGCATTCACGCCAGAGTTTAATATCTGCCTCATGATGGAGTTCCACTGGACTCATCGAGGCCTTCACAGCAGCAGGAATGTTTCTGGACCGTGTCTCGGAGGTCTACAGACAATTCCTTTGACTCCATGCTTGGTTTTGTCTGTGATCGCACTGTCCACTGTGGGACCTTATATAGCTGGCGAGTCTCTTTCCAAATGGTGTCCAATCAACTGACACAGGTGGACTTCAATAAACGATGATCAGTGGAAACATGAGCTCAATTTCACTCTTCATGACAAAGACTGTTAATACTTAAATACATGTGATTTCTTAGTTCCTTATTTCATTTTTTTTTAATTTGCATTTCAAATTTTTATTCTGAGGTAATGTGTGTACAAATTTGAGGCAAAGAAATGAATTTAATCCATTTCACAATAAGGCTGCAACATAAAGTGTGGGGGGAAAGTGAAGCGCTGGGAATACTTTCTGGATGCTCTGTAGAAGAATACTGATGGAGGAGGATGTGAAAACTTGTGATACCCTGTGGTGTTCTCTGGTCCTGGTCGCTTTCTTTCTCGCTGCCCTCTTCACCTTTCTCCTCCTCCTGCTCTGCGACGCTCAGCTCCTCAATGCCGCTGCAGGCCGAGGCATCAGGACACCACTGATCCTCCGACGGCTTTTCAAGTATCTCGTCCTCCTTCTCCTCAGCTTCCTCAGGGACGTCGCATTCCTCCTCACTCATCTCTTCTCCACAATCTTCATCGGGCACAGACGGAGGACCCGACTTGTCTCCAAATGCCCTAACACATGGAAGAAAGACGATATTCTTTCGAGCTGCATTTGAATACAACTTTAATAAAGAAGAACAAAATGTTCAGAGCATGACAAACAAATGTATCATTTTTGCAAATTTAAAAATAACTATTACCATCTAACTTTTTCTCATCAGCTTTATTCAACAAAAAGTGAAAAAAAAAAAAAGTATTTTGTTTTATATTTGGAGGATTTGGGGTTGCATGTCACGAACTGCATCATTTCCTGGAATTAGTTGAAAGCGCAATTACAGAAAAAAAATGTTTTTATGAATGTTCTCAACACGTGATGGTTCTGTTTTTACAAATGACTGCTTCAGTGTGATGTGTCACATGGACATGATCATCCTGTGGCGAGTTGTTATGAGAAGCTCAGGTTGCTTAGTGACCTTAAAGGGTACGTGGGTCTGGGGTCCATCTTGCCTTTGATTATCTGTAGTATTCAGGTCAGGTGTGTTGGTCAGTCAATCAAACGCACACACTGATATCACATTCTGCAAAGCAAAGTTCTTTGGGCGGAACACTTGTCAAAAGGGAGAAAGAGGAAGCGATTTAAAATCCAAACGTTCCCCATAAAGTCCAATAACATGCCTTCAAGTCTAATTGGTGAAGGAAAGGTGACCCGTTTGTGCTTCACCTGCTCTGAGTCAGAGTCCGCCGGGATCCCAAAAGGAAAGGAAATTTTCACTGCTGCACCCTTTTGCGGTCGGGGCTCCATCATTCTTTTAAAACGGAGCGGTCACTTGGCCACACATTGATTTGAAGATATCAGCATTTAAAAGCGCAGACATTCAACTGATCATAAATAAAATATAACAAAGGAAGCAAAACACCCAAAATTGAATAAAGAGGGAAAGAATGTAGATAAATGGGAAACACAAGGAATCTGAGTCTTACTACATTTGATTCACACTCTGCGACCTGACTTTCAAAAACAAACTAACTGCAAAATGGACTTTTCTCTAAAGTTGGCCTGGAGGCGAGAGAAGTGAACTTGTGATTGCAAGTTCACAGGTTCGAATCTCACTGCTGACAGGTCACCACTGTGGCTCCCTGAGCAATGACCTTCGACCCCCGCCAGCTCCCGGGCGGCAGCCCACTGCTCTCAGCATGTATAGTTCAGGTCAACTATGAATAAGACAAATTAAATGCAAAGAAGTTAAATCCCCATACAGTTTGTTTTTTTCTGGACTAGCCGCCTCCTCCTTCCACTCAGCACAGCTCAGACTCGTCTCGTGCTGCCTCTGGTACTGGAGTGACACTGGAAAGAACTGTTCGGAACCACTCCATTGACATCTCTCCAAGTGGTGACTCTTGAAGCTTAAACTCCAGCCTCAGTCTCCGCCGTGTGAAGACTCGCAAGTTTACAAAATCCGCTTTGCTTGTCAATCTTCTCCAGGCTGCGGCCATCATTCCTGTTGATTTAGCGCTTTTTCCTCGCACACTTTGTCCTTCCACTCAACTTTCTGAGTGTTTTATGATATCTACACTGCATAAAAACTGGCTTACTCAAACTTGACACGACAATTTCCAAATGGTTTATCTCATTTGAATAGCTGTAGGCTATTATTATTAAAACTATAATGAGAAAAGCCAGAAACGTTGTGATTCACTTTCCAATGACATAAATTCAAGTTTTCATGATATTGTTTTTGATCTCACATCTTCTCGTGACGAAAACACAAGAGCCACTTTAAAGTATTTAAAAAGGAACCAAAGTAAAGACTAAAATCTAGATATAATTATTTTTTTTAACACTTCAGTAAAAGATTACAAAGAGGAATTACAATTAACACCAACAGACTCAAAACAAAGATTAAAAAAAATTAACAGAGTTAAAACAATAAAATGAGACATTAAAAGGGGGGGAAATAAACATGAAAAAACCAATAAAAATAGAGTGAGTCAAATAAATAGATTAAGATTTCACAATAAAGGTTAATAAATAAATACAAATCTGCTGGTTAAAAGGGTGGGTGTTAAATGTGCTTTTAAAGCAGTGGATATTCTGCGCCGCACTGCAACGACGTGAGTTCATAGTCAGAGGATGTCTCACTATGCGTTTGTTCCAACTTCAGCTAAACTCATATGATAAAAGCAAGTTTGATAAATAGGATCATTGAGAGATTCAGAAACGGATACATTTTTTTTACTTTTTTTAATCACTACTGAAGCTAAAATGGATGCACAGTCAAGCCTTTTTTTTTTTTTAAATTAAACTTAAACCAGGAACCTGGAACAACGAAGCACTGAGTCACATCATGGTGGCCCCTTCTTGTCGGTAAATATGCTACTGCTTGGAAAGCCAGTGGCAGAAAATCCACTCTGCCACTGGCTGAAGTGTTGCTGTGGAGTTACAGACCCGAACACCGTGACTTTAAAGTGTGACAAAGAAACATGAACGTCATGAAACAAGTGGTATATCTCCAAACTGGACCGAACTATAGAAGACAGACGATGACTCTCCCAGGCTGGATGCACCAACCGTCCTACTGACACTGGCATGAAACTATTGGGCACAGCAGGGACTTTCTCTCTAAATACATTAGTATTACATACCAAGAGCTCTTCTTCCCACCGCAGCACAAAATAAACACACTTGAATGAATGAGAATCATCTGCTCACCAGAGATGATCCATGTACGTGTGGAGAACAGCCACTCCTCTCCCTTTCATTCCCAAACTGTGCATCTCTTCACTGGATATTGCTGCTGTCCCAACAGCAACAGGTGCTCTGCCAATCCAAGGAAATCTTTGGTAAATTCTTTTTTGAAATCGTGAGGATGGAAAAAATAATGTCTTATAGACATGTTAATACAACACACCTATTGCTGACTACCGTGACTGCACAGCAGGCGCCCTTTTTCACATCTGGGAGCCCAGATGGAGGCACCACCACACCTGGCAGCATGAGATCTTCCGGAGGAAAGAAAAAAACACACACACACATGATTTTTATCATCATACACAGAAGCTGTATCTTCAATCAATCAATCAATCTTTATATATCACTTTGCAGTCACTGAATGTAACTCAAAAGTGTTTTATGAATATCCACATACCTGCTCCGCCAATTAACTTCTGAATCACAGGTGCCCATGTCCTGAAGGTCGGGAGCAGAGCAGGGTACATCCAAAGCAAATAGACTGAAAAGAAAAAATAGGAGCACATGGTTATGTTTGTTAGGTTTTTCTCTGTCTTCTCAATCTAGATCTAGATCTGGATTATTACCTGTGGGATAAAGTCGTTTCTCCAACTCAAAGAAGAGTGGGTTTTTATGGAGAACGTACAAGATAACAGCATCTCCCTTGTGTGCGTATATCTTCACAACATTCAGTTCCTCTTTGTTGGGGATCAGCTCGGACAGCTCATCGGCAGTCAGAGAAGGAAAAGCTGCAGAAATGTCCGCTTTGAGTTTCCTCCTGGAGCGAAAAACCAAAACACAGCTCACATTACCCTCTAATCTGATTTTCAACACGACTGAGTCCAATAACCTAAACACGCAAGAACCCTTGCCTCACCTGTCCGATCCTTTAATAACAGTGTTGGATTTGACACGAAAGGATTTGGCAAACATTTCCTCAATAAATTAACAAGCGACGGTTTAAATCTGACAGCAGCTCCGAACCGGAGATCAGTGTGAGAAATCACAACGAGTCTGCATGTCTAAAACGAGCAGCGTGCACATAAAAAGCTCCTTTCGTTGAGAACTGTTTATTCACAGAAATCAGCTGATACCCCTTGAACGAAATGGTCCAGTACATATTACAGTCCGACGTGAAACTGCGCCGTGCCGATGAGCGGCACAATAGTTCCGAAGTTAAAAGATTTCATTGCTTGGCGCTCTTAGTTAGATTTTAGAAATCCATGTAGGTGTTTTTGCATTAGACGGAGAAGACATTGCTGTGAAGACGCATAACGTTGCCTGACCAGAGGCGGAAAGAATTGATGCAGACGTGGTGTAAATGTTTGCATACTGTACTGTGTACAATACAGTGCTGTATTTTTTGTTTCTAACATTATCTTTTTTATTTGTAATGCACAGTCAGGCACTGCAATGGCCCCCTGAATCATTTATAGGATGCATTTGTGTTTAAGTTGCCATTTTTTTGGACTCTATAATTTTTTTATACTTCATGTGAAAACACGGTGAGAGAAGAGTGTTTTGTATTTAGCAGTGCAGTGTCCTACTTTTGCTTTGTGTGTGCTAATTTTGAAAACAAAGTTCAAATTTTGACATTAAAGTGCACTTTTGACACAAGTGTGCAGTGCTTTGCGAATTGTGTCCTAATAAAGAAAATAAGGTGCATTGTTTTGGGAAATGTGTGCTATTTTTCAGGAACAGTGAAAAAATGTAATTACAGTTAAGCCTTGTACATTGTGACTGAAACTGCATAAATGCAACATAAGACTCAGTTTTTGTATAAGTTTCAAAACTACTGAAGGCGATATGTGGAACTTTAGAAGCTGTGTTAGCCTCATTTTAAAGGTTAAATGTGCTTTGCAGCTCCAGGTAAATTTGATTTGGTGGAAAAAATCATAAAAATAGCCCTTTTGGTTATATAGGATGCAGACTCCTGGCATAAACTGACAGATCATGTGACACTTAGATTACACACAGGTGGACTTAATTTCACTATTTATGTGACTTCGGAAGGTGATTCGTTGCACCAGAGCTTTTTAGGGGCTTCTTAACAAAGGGGTGAATGCTGCGCATATGTGTATATATATATATATATATATATATATATATATATATATATATATATATATATATATTCTTTGCAAGGCACTGTATGCATGAGCCCTTTTGATGGGTTGCTAGCCCCCTCACTGCTTTCCTTGACTAATGGCTCTTCTCTTGATCCCCTTCCACTCTAATAATAATCACCCAATAAGATTTACGAGTTAGGGATTTGTGGGTGGTGGCCTCCAATGTCCCGTTCCCTCCCTGCACTCCTCTGCTAGAGAGAAAGACGCCACTCAGAAGTTTGTTGTATATTTTTCTAATGAATGAGCTAATAATCCCAGTTTAGTGATTATATCTAATAAGTGATGTTTCCCAGTGTGGATTTCCTGGCAGCCCGACAGGCCGTACAGCTGGATTTGATTCAGACCTGAGCTGCTGCTTGCATGTGTTGAGCTGTGGCTGTTTCCTGCCGAGCAGTGGATTAATATCCCCCCAGGACCACACGAGATATGATGTGGTAGTGCGGACACTTGCTGCACACAGTCGGCATGTCACTCCAGGAGCCTCCCAGTGTGAACTCTGCTCATTTCCTGCAGCTGTTGGTCAAACCTGTGACCAACAGGGCGCTCCGAACCAAACTGAATGTCATAACTGACGATTACACTGTGACTAATCAGGTGCTCGGCATGGGAATAAATGGCAAAGTGTTGGAAATTTTCCACAGAGAGAGTGGAGAAAAATATGCACTGAAGGTAAACCAGTCGATTACAATTCATCCAAAACCTGTTTGTTTAATATTGTTGTTTTATTTATAGCTGTTGAACAGATTTAAGGTTTGAGGACACCATCTTTATACATGCATTTTAAAACTACTAATACCACTACTGCTATTATTATGAGTCTTACTGTATTTGGTTCCTACTATTAATAAATTGATTGCATTGTTTTAGTGGGGTCACTCTCATTACATGATGTAGTTCTTCAATCAGCCATACAAAAATCATGTAACTGCAACCTACTCTTCATACCAAGATGAAGTATAGCTATCATTATATAGTTTATTTCTTTTTCGAACATGTGTAATATTATAGCCCATTCTTTTCGTAACCAGCACACAAATCTCAATTTACATTTGTGATTAAACATGCACATGTTCCCATCATACTCCATTGATTTTCGCCTCTCCCACTCCAGTTACTTGCTATTTGAATTTGCATGATCCTAAGAAGATGTTCTTCGCACAAGCATGAGTGCGCTGTAAACAGCACTAGAGCTTAACTACCACCCTTCACGCTTTGGTGTGTGTGTTGAGAAGAAATCCCAGACAGTGTGATCAATTGAACAATTTTCCTATGTTTGGTATCAGAAAGTCTGGTTCTCATAAACTATGTCCCCTCTTTGTTCTCCATGATGGCATGCGTGTCCTTCAGAGTCTGAGTTTTGTCCGCAGGGGAGTGGATAAATGACCATGTTGCCCCACAGCATTCCTCCAAGATCAATTCGTCACTCATAAGGTATGTTTGGTGCATTTGGATGACAGGCAGCCTTTAGATTTCGAGTTGAGCACAGACAGAGTTCAGGAAGATAGGGTCACGGTTGGTATCACAAGTGAGTTATAGATTTTCTGTTTCAGAAACCTGTAATTTTGTGGCCTTTAGGTCTCAGCAGACATCTTTGTCAGGGTCTCATTTCGGCTCCAGAGGTTTTTAATTATCTATTGGTCAGGGGCCGTTAGGTTAGCATGTTCAGGTGTTTGTTTTGAAAGAGGAGCATTGATTTTTTTTTTCTTTTTTTTTTTCCTGAGCAAATGCTACCAGCCTGTAAGAGAGAGGGGAACAGACCTGCGTCTAAAATAGCCTCGTGCGAAAGGCCAGAGATGTCTGAGTGATTATCAGATCTGGAAGAGTGCAGCTGACACGTCAAGCTCTTAAAGGGGATCCAAACAAAGTGGAGAATTTTCCCTTCCAATAATGACTTTTGGCCTGCACATGGTATTCAGCAAATATTGTATCCTGTGGAAAGGGATATTTTAGAATTATTACTCACTCACTCATTTTCTTCCGCTTATCCGTTTCCGGGTCGCGGGGGTGACAGTCTGAGCACCGTCACCCAGATCACAATGCACCTATTAAGAACCTTCCTGCAGGTGGTGAGCCCACGGGAAGGTGACGCCCGGCGTGGGACACGAACCCACTACCCCTGAGATTGTGAGTCTCATGCTCTACCAACTGAGCTAGCCGGGGGACAGAATTATTATAGAAGTAGAATATATAGAATAGTGACTTTTTTGCTTTCATTTTTTTTTTTTTCTGATTATTTTTCCCACAACCTCAGTCTATTGCCTCTACTGTAGAATTTTCACAGTTGTAGTCTGTGATTAAACATACGATTTGCAAGGTTTTAGTTTTGAGAGTTGTAAAATGACAATATGTCTCTGATGCTTGTGTTTTTGACCACAGAGGGAATGCTAAAACCCCTGAGGCCTTCACGGGTTGTAGTACATGCCTTAACATATCCTGGACATCTCTCCATTACCTGGGTCGACTTACCCAGGCATTCTCGATTGTGATAAGTGTTAACACGAAGCAGGTTATCAGCTCAGTAATTCAACCCAGGTTTTTCCAGTCTTGATCACTGTGCGTCCACATAAAAGGGGGAGTGTTTGCAGTGTTTTGACCAATCGCTTACTTTGCAGAGCAGCTTACGTAATGGAGGAGCACATATTCTTTAAATCTATGGTGAATTCCAGACTAAAACCAGCAGTGTTGCCCCAGCTAAAGCCAGGAAGAAAAGCTGGCAGAAAACTCCAGAACTTGCTAATGTGTAACTTTGCGATATTATACATTATTAATTCATTGGGCGATATAATCAGACAGCCACGGCACTCTGATTTCTATTTATTAAAGCACAGAGGTTTCAGACAGAGCTTCCTCAGTGCTCTTTCTTTAGTTCTAGTCTTATTGAGTTCTTTTGAGGCTCAGCATTATTAGTATTATTATTACTATTATTATCACTATCACTATTATGATTATTATTATCATTGTTATTTTTATTATTGTTTTTAATTGTATTTATTTATTTATTTATCTATTTTCAACATGAATATTTCAAAGCGCTCAGTGAAAAGGCTTTATTTTATTGTCAAAAGGATAGCATCTCTCCCTAAAACCTTTTCTTTTCTTAAGCATTCCTTTCATGAGCCGTGCACCAATCAGAAGCTTCTCAGGGTGGGCAGGTCATTTTCCAAGAGTTCTGATTGGTCAGGAGGCAGTGCTTTTATGCTCATTGATTTCTTACTATTAATAATAATTGATTTTATTTATTATGCGCTTTACATTAAAACAATCTCAAAGTGCTACAAGAAACAGATACAATTTAAAAAGTAAAAAACTGTTTTAATGAATTTTGAGGGGTTTTTTAGGTTCAAAAGAAACACTATAAGAGGCAATTCTGAAATGTTTTTTTTTGTTTTTTTTCAAAGGAAAGTTTTTAGTTTTTGTTTAAAAACATCTGTAGCCCGTGGGGCCCTCAGGTGATCAGGGAGGGCATTCCAGAACATATTCAGAACATAACCTGCTCCACAGCTGGTTAGCGGTTTATCGTAAGTTACAGTGGAGATTTACCACCGTGAGAAGTAAACCAGTGTCACAGAACCCTTGATCCCTGAAGTTAATTCAATAAGATAAAATTCAGCTTCGAAGTACAGGCCTATAGGGACAGATGGCTTGTAATACTGCTCCTGGACACTAGAGGCTGAACGAGTCAGTTCTCAGCCTGAACAAAAATGGAGGAAGATGATTTCGTTGCCATTTCAAAAGTAGAAGGAAAGTGTTCGACATCACAAAAACACTGAATAGAAACACGCTGACGCTCTCAGTAAGCGACCAATATCACCAGCACCTCAGCCTGTTGTGGAAAGAAGCCGTCTGTAGTTGTGCTGCTGCTGCTGTTGTTGCTGTTGTTGTTGTTGTTGTTGCTGTTGTTGTTGTTGTTGTTGTTGTTGTCTGGTCCCCTAAAGGTTTGATTGTACAAAAACGGATCAAAGTTGATGTTGCATGCAGATGTGTAGAAGCTGATGTACTAGCAGGACACACTGAGAATAGTGTCAGACAAGTGCACAAAATAACACACTATTACGTCAGATCTTATTATAAGATGTTTTCCGTGTTCTAACCCGTCTCAGTTCTTGGAGTCCGTTGTATTCGGTGGCTTTTGCTTTTCTCACAGCTTTGACTTTGTGACAGATCACTTTCCACATTGCAATTTGTTTTTTATTTGCCTAATTCTGATTTATTTGCTGTAACATTTGTTAACTTTCTTTGCCAACATGTTCCACTCCACACTGTCACAATTCATTTTGTACTTGTGGGGGGCTTGGCAGTAAATTCACTCACTCCAGAACAAACACATACTTCTTTCTGTTTGCACTTGACATTACGTATTATATTATTCTACTTGATAACCTGCAAGATGCAAACAAACTGAAAGTGCAATCCAGCACACAATGCAGCATGTTTTATACAGAAACCTTGTAAATGTGGCTCTTTGTGCCTAAGTATAATATTTTCTTAATTGCTAACTTAGACAACCATTGGAAGATATTTTTGGTGCTCCAAGTACTCACAATTTTGTTTTAGGCATTTTTGAAATCATCAAATACCTAAGTCGAGTGTCATCATTTCTGTTCCTCACAACTAACAAGAACAGTGTAGGAAGCGCCCAGTTTTTTTTGTTTTTTCTCCATGTTCCTCAAATTATTTCCTCATGCTTCCAAGAATGTCTTAGCCTGACTGTGTTTGACCATTACTGGGTCCTATTGCCATCAAAATGATCTCATCTGAGGGGAGAGGAACGTCTGCAGCCAGGAGGAAGGGCAAATTGAATTATATGGACTGAAAATGGTCTCCATCAGAAAGAGTTCTAAAATTTAATGATATATCTTTTTACAAAAATAGACCGTTGTGTGTGTGTGTGTGTGTGTGTGTGTGTGTGTGTGTGTGTGTGTGTGTGTGTGTGTGTGTGTGTGTGTGTGTGTGTGTGTGTGTGTGTGTGTGTGTGTGTGTGTGTGTGTGTGTGTGTGTGTGTGTGTGTAGAGACTTTCTGAGCCTTAGTAGACAACTGCAAAACACTAAACTGCCTCCTGTTATCACAAAGGAATACCGTCTTTGAATACTCTTTAGTATGTAGTAAACAGTGTGTGACTATGGCGGCAAAATCAAGCCTACTGTTTTCTGGTCACTCTCTCTAAACCCTGCTTGTGTGTATTTCTCCACAGACTCAGCTCTACTTCTACATTTTTGCACATGTCATATAATCATGATTCTATAGTACTAAACTTCAGAAAATTCAGTCGTCATGGGCTACTCAGTAAACCGCAGTCTGTCTTTATATTTTTGCACCTTGTATAACTTTATATGTCTTGTCCTGGAAATTATGAGGTTGTGTATGGAGCACTCAAGAAAAAAATCGCATATATCGTAGTATCTGAGACTAGATCTGGAGGTTGACCTGAACATAAAAGTCAATGCTTCTGATTGTACTGTATTAAATCTGCTGTCTGACAGAGTTTCACAAAGAAAGTTATTCAATTGACATTCTTGATCCTGGTATAGATCTTTGTAATTAAACATATCACATTGCAGGACTACAGCTGCAGTTTAGTGTATCTTTTTAAATATGACATAGGGTGAATTGATCTGTGTAGCTATAAGTAACTGCATTACTCAATTTGTTCCATGTGCCCAAATATTTCATGTATACAGCCTGTCACAGATCACTGGCAGAACCCAATTACAGACTCAAACACTGAGACACACAGGTGGTGACAGTGTCAGCAAAATGTGCTTATTTGCAGTGGTCGCAAATGTTACTAAATAATAGCTTTATAACTTGCACAGAGCTGGAACAAACATTTCAAATAATATTCTTGTCTTATTACCAGATGTGCAAAAATGTATTTGTCTTTGAAATTGCAGATAATAGAAAAAGACACATGTTTCTCTTTTGCTCAACCAACAATCAAAACCAAAGACACTGAGAATGTTTTATTAAATAAGGGAACTTGACATCATTTAATCATCTTCTCCACTGCTACATTCAACTCAGGGTCACATTATCTCCCGCACGCACGCACGCACGCACGCACGCACGCACGCACGCACGCACGCACGCACGCACGCACGCACGCACGCACGCACACACACACACACACACACACACACACACACACACACACACACACACTCCATGTATGTGACTATCTGTCTCTCTATGGTAGTCCAGCTACACACAGCCATTCGACAAAAGTAAGCTGGGATCAGCTCCAGTAGGGTGTTTCATTTTTCGTAAAGTTTCTCTGATCATGTTTTTCTTTGAACCAGTTGATCTCCCATGTGATACAAACAAACTGTGAAAATTTCAGCCAAGTCCATCAAGTTTTAGACCCCCCCCCCCCCTCCACCATCTTGTTTGCTGCTATGTGAAAATGCATTTTTCGCATCAAAAACACAACTATTTCAAGCCTTACTCATTAAATTACTTATGTAAACCTGTATAGTTGGGTTTTTAAAGGAAGAAGAACATGATCAGAAAAACTTTCTGATAAATGAAACACCCTAAGCTCCAGCCCTTGTGACCCTAACTGTACATGAAGCAGGTGAACAACATGCACTGCACTGCACTTTTTAAAATGCAGGATGTTCCGACACAAAGGTACAATGACAATCTGGCAACGACACACTAAGGGAAAAGGGTTTAAGTGCACCTGGGAAAGAAAGAAATAGGACTTGTTTGGCTAAATGGCATCACCAGATATTCATCATGTCCCGTTAGAGTGTTAAATGTCATCCTCTAATATTCTCCTTCTTTAATCTGCACCAGGTGGTAAGCGTCGTGGAGGTCCAGTGTTGTGAAGATCTTAGCCCTCTACAATAGTTTGAAGGAGGAAGAGATGAGGGGGAGCAGATTTTTGATGGTGATCTCAATCAGTCCTCAGTAGTCCATGCAAGGACAGAGCGTCCTGCCCTTCTTCTTGATAACAAAGAATCCTGTCCTTGCAGGAGAAGAGGACGGTGGGATGACTCCGATGGCAGGGCAGGACTCAAAGTAGTTCCTCATGGCTTTATTCTTGAGTGGAGACTATGAGTACAGCCTTCCCCTTGGAGGTATGGTACTGAGAAACCGGTCTACAACACAGTGATAAGCATGGTGAGGAGAAAGGGAGGTAGCCCGGGTCTTGCTGAAGACTCCTTTCAAGTCCCAGTTGAGTCGTAGCAACGAGGAAACATTGGTGGAATCAGACAAACCAGAGTTCAGGGAAGAGTTACTTATATGTGTGGTGTGGGCAGTCACTTTACACAGATGGCTCCAGGACGCCCCCGCCGGTGGACAAGTTAATGTAGGGATTGTGGGCCTTCACCCACAGAAATCCCAGGATGAGCGGATGCAAGGATGAGGCGCTTCTCCCTGTGACCGTCACAACAAAAGTAGTTCAGTGAGTCACCTGTCAGAGCAGCTGTCCATTGAGGGCCGTGACTTGGCGGGGCCTCTCCAATGACGAATCCCCCAGTTTGAGCTGTTTAACTATAGACTGGTCCATCAGGTCGGCTTCAGCCCTGGAGTCAATAAGCACCACCTGCTAGCAAGAAGAGAAAACAGATGGCAAAGTGACTATCTGCCTCGAATGAGTGAGAAGCTGAGAGAACTCAATATCTCTGTCCTAAAATATTCTGTAGAGGTGGCTGCAGTAGAGGCACAGCCACCCTCAGAATTGGCGCTCTCGCTCCTCTGGGGAGAGAGGGATCCGACCCACCTGCATAGCTTCTTCAGCGGGAATTGGTGCTGGGGGGACTCCCTGGGTAATAGAGGGCGTGGAAGGAAGCTACCAGGAACCAATGGCACTGGCACGAAGGGGAAGTGGTTCAACCGTGTCCTGAAGCACTGTGCAATCGTGCACCGGTTACATTTGTACAATCTCTTGCTACAGCGTTTAGGTCATCTACATGGACAGATGGGAGATGATGTTGGCAATACGGGAGCGATCAGTGGGGAACTTTGCAATTAGAGCTGCAATAATAGTGACCTGAGGTGGATCGGAGTCCGCTGGGTTAATTCTTGGCAAGATCATTGTGTCACAAATTTTTAATGGCGAACCCAAAAGCTGACTCATGCATCAAGTCAAAGTTAAAATTGTTGATCTAAATAAAGTTCCAAAACAAGGCAAAGGTACCCTCAGGAGACTCCAAAAGGGTAAATCAAAACCACAAGCAGAGTTCCAAAAGCATGAGTGGATCCAAACATGAGAAACGCAGAGAAAGATGCAGGTTAAAACGACACAAAGGTACAATAATGATCTGGTGCCGAGACACTGAAGGAAAGAGGTTTAACTACACTGGGGAGGGGAAGACACAGGTGAAGCACAATAACAGAATCGGATGCACAGAGGGAAAACGAGACGGTTGAGTTTGAAAATATAACAGCAAAAGACGAAACAGGTAAAACTCACAGTCTTGACTAAGACACAAAAGGAGACTTGGCAAATCCCTAATTTTGTTTGGAATGTCTGCAGTGTATGCCATCTTGCAATAATAAACTTCCAAACATTTTTTTAACAGTTCAACTTTGTTTTGTTTTTTTCTATTTCAGATGCTTCAGGACTGCTCAGAGGCCCGACGGGAGGTGGAGCTCCACTGGAAGGTGTCAACCTGCCCCCACATTGTACCCATCGTAGATGTTTACGAGAACCTGAACCACGACAAGAAGTGCCTCCTCATTGTCATGGAGTGGTGCGTTCCTGCACAAACACACCGCCATGAGCCAGTAATGACTGTGTGGTCTCTTGAAAGCAATAACATCTGTTGGCAAGGACAGATTTCCTTTGCTGGATGTTGTTCAGCTCTGGCTGGCTCCTTGTTGTGGCTCATATCAGTGGATCAGTGTGCTGGTGGGGCCAGTTTCTTCTAATGGCCTCCGAATGAAGTGAATGCTGTTTCCAAATCACTTGGGGGCATAAAGTAATATTATGAACCAAACAAACAGGGAGAAGTAGTCTTTGTCTCGATTATAAGGCAGGCTTCCACTTTTTGTTTATTGACACGTTACAAAAATATGGATGAAACATAGTCGAAGGTGAAAAATCCCGTCCACCAAGAATGAAAGCAAAACGTCAGTGTGGGATATTTTACAGCTGTAGCTGATTTAGATTATGGTGGAATCAGTGATGGCTCAGCTCCATCAAGCATATCTGTGACTTTGTGGAAGTAAAAGTCAGTCATCATTAATACGGCCTGTGCTTTTCTTCCCTTTTTCTGGTTTTACTTGATATAATAATCGTCGTATTTCATCATCTTGCCCGATCAAGCCTAGCTATCAAATGCCACTTAATAAATCTAATCACATGTGTAATAAGTTCTCGTCCTGACTGGTGATGAATCGTGAAAGGTGATATGAAAGCAGAACTCTCAATCAATGCCTTCAATGATGAATGTTTTATTGGGACGTTGAAAAAAAAGAAAAAGAAATGTCAACATCATATCTCTGACATCACATTTCTTTCTGACAAAAAGGAAACACAAGAAACGCTGTTGTTCATATAATCCTTAACAAACTCATAATTCTGTCTTTCTGTTCATTTATTTTCAGCATGGACGGAGGTGAATTATTCAGTCAGATTCAAGACCGAGGGAACCATGCTTTCACAGAAAGAGGCAAGCACATTATTATCATGGAGAAAGTTATAAAAAAAACTTAAATTCCTTGAGATTTTATCACTGCTGGACTTGTGTGGCAGTAATTATTGCTCGAGTAGCTGCATCATTAGAACAGCATTAGACCCAATGGTATTTCATTTTGTAGTGCTGCCAACGAAGAAAGTCAGTCATCAAGCATCTTTTTTTTTCATCCAAGTCATGTTCTACAAAACATTTGTTTGCAATGAAGTGCTACCCTGGCAGTTTTTCTTAAAGCTCTTCATCTTCAGCTCCTTCTTCTTTCCCTCACCATATCATCAAAATGACCTGTGCATTCATCCTTCATGTCTCTGCTCTTGGCTGTCACTCAGAGGCCTCAGACATCATGAAGAGCATAGGAGGAGCCATACATTTCCTGCATTCCATCAACATTGCCCACAGAGACATCAAGGTAAGTACGTCACTATGTATCACTGTGTAAACAAATAGCAGACCAGAACTGACCACAAGAAAAGTGTCTGTAAAACACAGTTAAAAACAGCTGCAGGTACACAATAAAAAAAAAAATAAAACCAATAAAAAAAAAAAAAACAACAACAAAAGAGAAGCAACACTTCCCAAGATAGATTCCAAAGATGGAAAATATGTCATAAAATGGGATGTAAAAGCAAACAGTCTGAGCCAGACAAACCAACACAGGGAATTTCATTTGTGGGCTACAACTGCAAAGGCGTGATTTCCACTGTTATTGAACATTGATTTTGGAGCAACCAGAAGGAATTGATCAGTGCACTAGAGTGACTTTGAAGGGAAATGCACACAGGTCAGTGAAATGGTTGGCTGTAACCCATTTGATGATTTGTGGGCAAACAACTAAGTCTGAAAACATTCCCAAACCATGAAGGGTGCCAGAGAAGAGGGGCCAGTGCAGGGGAGGAGATGTTTTGCTTGCTTATCCCTGCGAAAAAAAAGAAAAAGAAAAAGAAAAAAGAATTTCAGTAGTTTGGACAAACTGCAACCATGGGAGGAACGTCTGGCTGAAGTCATAATAAAGGGTGTTATAGTGGCTATGATATTCCTACTTGAAACACTATAAACATAATAAGTTGCTATAATATAATGGTGAACATGCATTTTTAATGTCTTTCATTTTATTGTCAAATTATAATTCTGTGCACATGTGTGAGCCAGAACTTCACGTATCAGCCACAAAAGGTAAACGTTACAAATGCATTTTCCAGGCATCGACAATGAATAATATATGGTTTGCACATGTAGACTGATACAGTATGACAAGCACTGCTTTTTATTTGCCCAACACTCAAAGTCTATCCATCATCTACCCCCACTTTATCTGTGTTACACACACACACACACACACACACCCACACACACACACACACACACACACACACACACACACACACACACACACACACACACACACACACACACACACACACACACACACACACACAGAAGGGATAGTTTAGACTCACCCATGGACTCTCGAACTCCACCACATTACACACTCATGCATGTTTCGTCTTGTGCCAAGTAGAAAATCTTTTTCACATTATAATATATCATGGTTAAAGGCTTTTGGAGATCCATAAGCTATAAATAAAAGTATGGTGTTCCTTTACATACAGTATAGACTTTACATTGAAACTCGTTTTGTAATGTGATTTTTTTCACCAGCAAATTAATAAATAGTAATAAATAATGTGTGATTTGATCAAATAGTAATAGTTGTACTATCTGCCTTAGTTTTTTAGCTCATGACTGATTTTTCCTGTTCCTGCGCCCCACCCCGAGGTCCACATTTTGAGAACCACTGAGTTAACTCAATAATCATGTGTTTTGATTGTTGGAGGAAGTTGGATTTCCCAGTGAATAATTCTCGCTCACGCACGCACGCACGCACGCACGCACGCACGCACGCACGCACGCACGCACACACACACACAGTGTAGAGGTTACAACTCTTGCTGCACAGTCAGGGTGCCTCTTGGTCAGGTTGGGTTTTATTGACCTTTCTGAGTGAAGTTTGCATGTTCTCCCTGTGCTTTAGTCCGAAGTTGTTGCTGCCTCAAAATGTTTTGTAAGTTTTAATATTTCTGTGTCCTTGTATAGAAGATCTAAAATTGCTCTTTTTTCTGTTTTGTTTTTTTTCTCAAAACACATTTAAAGTACATTGCTTTTTAAAAAAAAACTGAACATTTGTTTGTTCAATTCTTCAAACCATTTGGTTTGCATTGTCCAGTAGCAGGCCTCTATTAAAACAACCGTTTGCTTTATAAATTAGATACAGATCAATCATGTTTGGTTTATACACAGTAGCAATCGTATCATTTTCAAAAGCAGTAAAGTTGATTACATGATGCGGAATGTACCAACATTGGAGTAATATGTCAAATGAGTATTTGTAACTCATCAATTCCATTTTCCAGATGCTTGATGACTGTTGGTTTTGCTTTCAGCCGGAGAACCTGCTCTACACGTCCAAAAGACCAGATGCTCTGCTGAAGCTGACCGACTTTGGATTTGCCAAAGAGAGCACCACTTTAAATTCTTTGGCAACTCCATGTTTCACTCCATATTATGTTGGTAAGTCCAAGAGAAGATTTGCTTATAAGAAGTAACTTTGGGGGGTTCAATTGGAATTAGACATTGTGAGTAGGATTCCCACTGCGCATGCGTGGCTGCATTTTTCACAGAACAGATCGCATCATCTCCTTTTTTTATCACTCCCGTTTATTGTGAGTACAGCTGCGGGCATGCTTCATTTTTAAGAATTTTTATAGTTCACCAGGTTCCTCTGAGATTAGATCTCAAGTCGATGTCACCATAAATCTGTTCATACAACTGTGTCAACAGGACAATGTCACTCATCATCTTGTGTCTGCAAAAATAAAATAATGGTTTGGCATAAAGCCAATAATTAAGCAGCTGACATCTTCTTTCATCCAGCAGTTGACATGTTAATAACTAACTTTGAAAGAATGTTTCTCAACTTGAACTATATATTTGATCATTTATCATTTTAAATGATGTCTTCGCACCATGGCAGCTCCAGAAGTTCTCGGTCCAGAGAAGTACGATAAATCCTGTGACATGTGGTCTCTTGGTGTCATTATGTACATATTGTAAGTCCATCCTTCTTTTTTTGTTTGCTTTTGGTGGTCTTACTGTGACTTAGCAGTTTATGTGCTGTTCAGTACTAATTTATCCATCTCATGAGACCCGCCTTGTCATCACACAGACTTTGTGGATATCCTCCTTTTTTCTCCTATCATGGTTTGGCTATATCCCCCGGAATGAAAAGACGGATCTGTCGAGGACAGTACGAGTTTCCCAAACCAGAGTGGTGTGACGTGTCTGAGGAAGGTGAGCAAGAGTTGTTTTATGCAAACATGGAAAAGCTCTAGCTTCTGTTTTGTACGCACATGCACACACTTCCTGGACATCTTGAAAGCATTTTCAACTAATTTAGACGTAAGCCGCCGTCTCTGCCCATGCGACCTTTAATACATCTTCAATTTGGAAAAACTTGATAGTCTGACTGCTTTCTGGCTGCACTCTGTGTTTCTTTCTTGTCTTGAAAAGCAGCTTAAAGTAAAGCTGGGAGATCAGTGATTTTATGGCTCACCTTTTCCCTGAGCAACATATCATTTGACGTGAAACCAGTTTTTCAAAGTGGAATTTCCTCTCTGAACATGCTGAGCATCATAAAGTGTATAAATGATGGCTTCAACAAAATAAACACAGCAGTAAATCTGTCTTATTTGGAATTCTGCAGAACTTTCCTTGTGCAAATTTATTTTATTTAAAGGTTTTGTTGGAAACAAATCATTAAGTTATTTGGGAGCAATGATTGATAGACTTTTATGTGTGACACCAGCTACTCTGCCGCAGAAAGCTGGGGTCCAATGTGAACGTTAACGGTTGACGATAATCACTTTCTGTTGCAGCTAAACAGCTCATCTGTAATTTACTGCAAACCGAACCCACCCAGAGAATCACCATCAGTGAATTCATAAACCACCCCTGGATCAATGTAAGAATCTCACCGGTTACCGTTGCACTGCCTGATTGCCCAGCCATGACATGACCTGCGTCTCTTGCAGCCGTCGCAGGAGCTTCCCCAGACGCCTCTCCACACCAGCCGGGTGCTGCACGAAGGTCCAGAAGCGTGGGAGAAGGTGAAGGTAAGAGGTGATGCTCTGGCCTCTTTATTGCTTTGGAACAGAAGTGCAGGCTTTGATTTTGGTGAAATAGTTTTGCTGTGCATATTGATTTAAACTTGATTTAATGTGGAAAACTCAACTTCACCAAACAATTGATATTTAAATTTTCATTAAAAAAATGAATCATGCTATTGATTGCGTGAACTGTGAACACGGATTTCATCTTTTTTGTTTTATGCTTAAAGTCATTTTTCTCCCTTTTCTGTTTATTTTTCAGGAGGAAATGACAAACGCTCTGCAAACGATGAGAGTGGACTATGAGCAGATCAAAATCAAAACTATTGAGGAATCAACTAATCCTCTACTTTTGAAGAGAAGACAGAAAAATAAAAACACAGCTGTACAGCATCCAGACTAGTCAAATTATAATTCAACATTTTATGATTATGTTGTGGTGTGCACCTTGAGGGAGGTTCTCCCAAGCAGAATGGAGTGGGTGTGTCGGTGACGTGCGTGGGTGTGTTGGTGATGGGGAGGTGTTAAAAGAGGAAGTGCTGTGACGCACGAGGAATGATGTTTGACAGGTGAACTGTCATGTGGCTGGAGGCAATAAAGAAAGCCGACTCGACTCCTTCGTCCGTCTCATCATACAATTTTATAGATTCTCTTAAACATAATAGGAAATTTTCTTGATGATGTGGTTTGCGTAGTCTGTTTTTGTTAAGAAGAGATTCCGTTCTGTCACATAGGTTGACGCGAAAAATTAAAAGTACTCATTAAACTTAAAGTGGAAAAAGTGAGTTTAACCTGCAAAATGTATTCGTTGTTTTCTTCACAAGAACCGCCGTTCTCGTGTGGACGGCCCCTTAAACTGGATCAATTGTTTTTGAGCTTGTACATTTGTACTGCATGGTCTTTTGTTTGTTTGTTTTGTAGTTTCTTTAATCATTCTGTTAATGGTGTAGGCTACTGAAAATCAATTGTAGGTGATATCAGACCATCCTTTTACTTTTCTTTTTTTTTTTTCCAAGTGGGGCAGAGAAATATAAGAAATATTTTCTTCTCTCTGCTCCTTTCCAATCATGGAGGTGTTGATTTAAAAATGTAAAGTTCATATTAGTACAAATTCTGCTTCCCAACAAAAAAAGTAAATAAAATGAAATGAAATTAAACTTCTGAATTGAAATAAAGTGCTTTTTTTTGCCCCTAAATTTTATTGGTACACAATGTTTTTCTTCAGGCATCACAATGTCTTGGCATTCAGTCTTTATCGATGTAACTTTATCACTCTTAAATAGATTAACTTTTCCGGGTTCAGTGGATCACTTTGACTGTGCTGCTTTGATACTTTCACTTTCACTTTTAATCGTCATCATAGAGGTTAAAATCTTTGTGGTTGTGAGGATGAAACAGTACAGATATTTGGTGTCAAATGTTGCCATGTGGTAAGAGCTTCTTCATAGATTTCATAGATTAACAAGCGATCGCTCCATTTCTTCTCCAGTCTTCATGCTGACTGCTTTAATGTTGTGCACTTGATCGTTTTATCATGGCGCTGACCTCCAAAGTAAAGTTGTTGCTTTGTAATAGAACTAAGAGTGGTGCGAAGTGAGTGAGGCTGATGTATCTATAATGCTAAGACAACTGCTTTCCATTGGATCCACAGTAAGAATTAAAGTAAATATTGATGGTTTATTCCCTTGACTTTGTTCACAGCATTGTCCTACAGACATCTCCTATATTTACATTTCTTCCCAGGTGCTGTAAAGCCAGTAAATGAAAATTCAAACTATATCAGAAAGTGGTCTGACAACAGAGGGTTGTGAGGAAAAAAGAGTCCATTGATCAATGTCTATACCATAAATGAAAACAAGGTCAAGGGTGTGACGAGCAATGTTTGTCACCATCGGACAGAAAACAAGCGAGACCAAGAATGAACTAAATGCAATGTTAAGGAGGCTGTCATTGAAGCTATCGTTTTCAGCATCACATTTATTGATAAAACATTAAAAAAAATTACAGGGAGACAAAGTGTTGTTCACAGAAATTAATAAAATGAAATAAATATAATAATAATAATAAAAAAGCAGCTCATTCATTAATGTCAGCATTTTACATTGTTGTAAAAGCCAAAGAGAAGAGGTTGGTTTTAAGACGGGCTTTAAAAAGAGAAGGTCCCCGTCTGATGTGCAGTGGAAGATTGTTCTGGTCTAGGAGCTGCGACTGAAGAAGCTCCATCCTCTCTGCGCTTCAGCCAGGCTGATCAGCTGACCTGGGGGAACGGTCAGGGGGACAACAGGTGGTGGGAAGCCTCCTGATATCGCTCTCGTCTGCAGGCTTGAATGTGGAGGTCAGCCTGGATGGCGAGCTCGATAACCTGGTCTAGTGTGGAGAGAGCCTTGTGAGAGACCAGCTCGCCGTTGATATACTCTGACAGGTCATGACAAAGGTATCAACCAGGGCTGCAGCAGAGTTCCGGCTGCTCTGGCTCGCTCTGTTCTGACCCCTGCCTCAAGGCTAAAAGTTGTTGTGCAGTTCTCGAGTTGGAAATCGCCAATCCAAAAACTTTGCCCAGCTCCTTTGAAAATGACTGTAAGGAGGTGCAGCGGGGTGGAGACGGCTCTCCATTTCAGCAGTGCCACAGAGTTGATCTTGGCCTGTCAGGATGGTTAATGGTAAAGGCGACTTTAACCCGCTCGGAGGAGAAGGTGTGTGGCTGAAGAGAAAACGATAAGGACGCGTTTGTCCATTTAATCTCACGGGGGAGCTCATGGTCAGGAACAGAAGGCTGGGTCGTTCACCAGGACAGAAGTGAGAAGGGAGGAGCCGAATCGAGTCGATACCTGGAAGTCTGTTTTGTCTTACATTTGGCAATTTAACATGATTATTTTGTATGTATTGTTTTTCCCTTTTTTGGATTTGCGTGCTCCACTGCAGTTTAAAAAAAGAAATTCAATTTGGGATAATGCATCTGTAGTGTACGTATTGAGCAGCTTTTTTTTTTGCTTAATTTGAATACTCCAGTCAATCATTAGGAGTCAGACCACATTATATCTATTCATATTTTCATCAAGATTAGGTCAAAAGAAAGAAAAAACCTAAATAAAGGCATTTGAATGTTGCAGATGAATGCTTTTTAACTAAACTACCGGTTTAAATTAAAACGTGACATTCTGTCATCTAACATTTTGCTCGCGAGGTGTTTTTTTTTTTATATTTGCAGGGCAACACAGTCTTAACTGGAAATCACTAAATAACATTTAGATGCACACAATAGAAATGTTCCTCATCATGGCAGTTCCTTCAGAAATATATGAAGACGCTGTAGTAGTACGGCTAAGAAGCTCGCCTCCGTCCAAACAGGAAAGGAAATGATGAGATGTTAGATTGAAGTGGACTTTTGGTCGAATACACACGACGTCTAACAGTTCATTCTGTTCTTCTCATTCTTTGAAGAAGCTTCAGACACAAAACGTACAAATCTGTTTTACATTTGCTTACTTTATTCATTACAACATCAACATCTGTAGACAGTCGAGAGTTTCGGCTTCGACCTATGGAGCGCCTTGTGAGAGTTGACAATGGCTCCAGGCTCAACATTTACTGTCAGCTGTCTTATAATTAGATCTCTCTGGATTTCCCAGGCTGTAGGTGCTTGAACAAATAAATCACACCCAGAGATCTAGCTTAAACACGATGTTCAAATTACAAATCTTTTTTCTTTTTTTCTGCGCCTGTTTGTATTTCTTTTGTTTAAACTGTGCAATAGGCAAAACAGAGCTATTTCCAAAACATAAATTGAAAACATTTAATGCATGCAAGCAGTTATAGTGACATTTGCATAATTCATAAACATGCTTGAACGATAGAGAAGGAAAAGAAAGCAATGTTCTTTCCAGGAAAGCTCCAAATTGCTCTTTCCAGATGGTCCTAATATGGAATTGACTTAATTTCTATTTTTACTGTTGACACCTGATGAAACAAAACAGCCAGAAACAAAATGTTGTCATAGTTAAATATTTGGTTTGAACTTTTGAAAACAAACAAAAAAACAAACAAAAAAACAAACGTAATTCTTGGCCCAAAAAATATTGTGTTGTATCTTAATAGCTGCCAAATCATTTGCACAAAAAAGTCACATCTGTGTATCTTTTGGTTCCTTATTTTTGATATTAGAAGTAAGGTCTTAATTGTTGACCTCTTTGATGTGTTGAACAGTTTCCAGCTCGCGGCATCTTTCACTTTTTTGGCAGAATATAAATGTTTTTTCTGTCTTCAGGCACCAGAACACACAAATGTTGACTTTCTCCACTGCTTCAACACTGTAATTGACAAAAGTGCTACTTAAAGATGAGGGAAAGCGAGAAAAATGTTAATTGTGGACAAATTACAGGGTTTGACACATGTACACTGTACAGAAATATGTTGCTCATAAAGAGTATGATTTGAAATTCTATAAAAGCTGCATTGTTTTGTCTCAGACATAACTGCACTAATTACAAGTCTGGTTCTGCAAACTTTCTATACTGGAAAGCCTCCACAGTCTATACATCACAACTGTAAACAGCGAGCCAGACTGTCGGTGGCCATGCTAATGATAAGGCATGACACAGTGAAGAAAGCAAGGCTGTTAAAAAGCAGATGTACATACCGGTACACAGATGGGATTGATACTGACGTGGCCGGAGGTGAAGCGCACGTTCACAGGCAAGCGGAAAAATATATGTGCACTAATGAGACTGGGTGGCTGGGATGACAGCTGCAGAGAGTGAGGGGGATATTTGCCATATACCAACAACACAGTGCACTCAGACTGAGACAGACACGGGAGCACGAGGAGGAGGAATCTTCTTGGATCATCCAACCGGTGGGTACTCTGCGCCTACTGTGCACTGTGGGGGGGTGAGATCGTGATTCAGGTGTAAATCATTTATATAGGCATGGCCATTATCAGTGCTTATATATATATATATATATATATATATATATATATATATATATATATATATATATATATATATATATAAAATATTGTTTGAGCAATTATACTCAATGTAATTACACCTTTTCTGGGTCTTTCATCAGGGATCATGCAGACAGTGGTGCTCCTCCTCATGATGGGAACAGTGGATCTGAGCGTCGGCCAGCGTTACAGCCAGTTCCAGTGGCTCTCCCATCTGCGAGGTCGGCGGCAGCACGCCAACCTGCAGGCTGAGGATGTGGATTGCCCCTTAGAGTGTGACTGCCCCTCACGGTACCCCACAGCAATGTACTGTCACAGCCGCAACCTCCAGCATGTTCCCTACGTGCCCTCGCACATCAAGTATGTCTACTTGCAGCGCAACCAGATCAGGGGCATCCAGGATGGGGTGTTTGACAACGCAACCAGCTTAGTCTGGATCGCCTTATTCCACAACCAGCTCGACTCAGACAAGATCGGCACAAATGTTTTTGGCAAACTCAAGAAACTTGAGCGGCTCTTCTTGGATTACAATGAGCTCACCCACGTACCTCCCAACCTGCCCAAGTCCATATCGGACCTGCGACTCAGCCACAACAAAATCTCAAAGATTCGCTCTGACTCGTTTGAGGGAATGCTCAACCTCACCACCCTTCAGCTCCAGGGCAATAACATAGAGGATGTAGGGGGTGTGTTCAAAGGACTAAAGTACTTGACCCTGCTGGACATGAGGAAAAACAAGCTGAGGAAAATCCCTGACAACCTCCCTGAGAAACTGCAGCAGCTCTATCTGGAGTTTAACAGCATTGAGAGCGTGCCAACAGGATTTCTCACCACATATCCCAAACTGCAGTTTGTCCGTTTGGCTCATAACAAGCTGACAGACACAGGACTTCCACCCAATGTCTTCAACGTCAGCACACTGATTGAGCTTGACCTGTCCTTCAATAAACTGGAGAAGATCCCTGTGGTCAGTAGAAATCTGGAGAACCTTTACCTACATGCCAATAAGATCAAAGGTATGAAGCCTTTTCTGTTACACATATTGAGTCAGTGTTTCTGGCCCCACACTTAGAGGTGGTCTTGAATAATTTCAAGGGTTTTAAAGGAATAAAGGGATTTTTTTATAAAGTGGTTTGTGACAATAAAAACTTGCTGCTGTTGATTCATGTACAGACGATTGCAGGTTTTTCTTAATTCACATTCACAAGAATATCAAATATCTGAGTGGTTTAACTGAGATGGACATTTACACCAATACAAGGGTGAATATTCTGTTTTGGGACAACAAAGAAGAACATTTTTCAATAGCAACTTTTTGTGGGGTCCACTGATGATATATTGAAGAGCGAGAACATTTTCAAAGCGAAGTGTAGTTTCCAGTTATTTCTGCCTCTACACACACAACACAACTAATACTATTATGAGTTCAGCGGTTAATACAAATTCTAAACCTCTTATAGTGCACTAAAACAAAAGGTGCATTTAAAGTCTCTGACATTTTTGACCTTTTTGATATTGATGATAATATTCATCTTACTATATTTTGCCGTTTTCTCATTAATAATGTTTGACTTGTGGAAGACTAACCATATTGTCAGATAATAGACTAAATAGAAATGTGAGAATTTACTAATATTGTCTGTTGCTTCCTTGCATTCACAATATCTCATCAATAAATTTAAATCTCATTATGCTTTTATTTCAAATTCTGAAAACAAAATTTCCCCTTTATATCCAAATTGACGTAAACATCCTGAACCGTGTTTGAGGTGAAAGATTCAACCACTAGATGACAGCAAAAGTAGGAGTTTGTAACTGTCAGCCAGTTTTTGAAGTCATGATGTAAGCCAGGTCAATATATATATACTGAGACACCCAATAAGGTCGCCAATAAAATAAATGAAAAAATACATTGTAATATAATATAATATAATATAATATAATATAATATAATATAATATAATATAATATAATATAATATAATACTTCCAGAAGAAAGAAATAGATCTTTAACTAATAAATGAACATTTATGTGAGGTGTGTGTGGAATAACAGGAGAAATACTCACAGCGGCCATTTTTCTTTGGGTTGTCTGGAGCTGATGAAACTATACAGTGAATACCTCTGTGAAATAAATGACACCTTTTTTCTTCATCCTACTCTTCTTTCAGAGTTCTCCCTGAGCAGTTTCTGCAGCACTACTGACATGGAAAACTTCTCCAGGATGAAAATGCTGCGTTTGGATGCCAATGAAATCAGCGCCAAAGACATTCCTGCTGAGGCTGCCTACTGTTTGCGGCGTGTTGCCTTCATTGATGTGTAGAGCTTTTCTCTTTTCTCATGCCAATGCTTCTCCATTTGTAACATGCATAAGGTCATTTGTCGTTACATTTACTTTTTATATGGTCGTCTCAGTCAAAATGTGATGGAAATAGTATTTTCTCTATATGAACTTTCTTGAGAGCTGTTGTTAATATTCCAGTGATTAAACAGTTCCAGTGTCAGTCAATGGGAAATACCACAGTTGTTTAATCACAAAGCCAAGATGAATGGCATCTGGACGATGAAAAGTGCACAACAGCCAGATGACTGAGATCCTTTCAAAGAGCTAAAAACAATTTCAGTCCAAGCACTCTGGCAAAATCATACATTTGCTGATAAATTTATCATTACCAACAACAACAAAGTCTGGCAAAGTATAATAAAATTGTAATCGCCGCTTGAGATTCAGTTTGGATCTTTGCCTCCACCATGTGGCACAAGGTGAGAAAACAATAGGTACAGCAGGAATGGTTGTCTAGAATTTCCTTCAATGATTTATCAGAGCTTGATATCGGATGTCTTTAAAGTTTGCCCCCCACCACCACCCCCACCCACCGACCCACCCACCCACAGCATTTTGAGCTGCAAACTCATAATAGATGATCATGTATTTTTCTCCAAATAAGCCCTTTCATGATGTTCTGACTCTTTTCTAATGATTGAACTACACTCACTACCAAAGAATGTCCTTCCTGCGTATTATTTCTGAGCTGTTGTGTTTTAGGCATTACATCAAAGAGAAAGTGTTTTTCACACATTTAGTCACACATCAACTCGGTCAGCTAAAGTTGGAACAGGCGTGACTCAGTTTGTGTCATTGTACCCAGGTTTTTAGGAATTGTATACTTGTGTGTCACTGTTTCTGTTTATTTGACTGTTTTTAAATAATTACTCAATTGAATTAAAAAGAACTACTTCAAAAATGTATATATGTTTTTTGAAATCTTTAGAATTCTCCTTTTCCTCTGATGTGAAAGCAGAGAGCCACCACCAGAAAAAGGACGGCGGCTGTTTTAATAGTTTTAACTGGTCTGTGGTAGTTCCCACGTATTTATTGTTGAGGACAACTTGTCTTTTCATCTTCCTACAGCTGCCTTTAATCCTTTGCAGAAAAGCACTAAATTCAATTATTGGGAAAATAGTTTCCTTGTTTTGTAATGGAGCAATGTCTTAGGATGAGGAATGGATTTGTGCCAGAACGACAGTGGGATTGTTTACTGATAAGCAGTAGCCTGCGTAATGAAGTGTGTTATATTGTAGATGAAGTTATATTCCCGGCTGTGCACGGTCCTGCTGTGGCTGCGAGGTCGTGCTGTGTTTTCTTCTCCGCTGCTTCATGCAAAGAAGGAAACCTAAAGCCGGCCCACATGCACAATGGTCCAAGTGGGAGTGCTTTTCTTGTTGTTGATGTTTTTCCCCTTTGAGACACAAACCAATTTATGTAATTCATCCTCATAAAACACGAACTTGGGTTGTTGCTGACTGAAAACGAGTAAGTCATGTCAACAAAGAATATACATGCAGACCACTCGCTCTCGCAATGTGATCAAGCCACTTGTCGCTACTGTGCAATGATTAAGTTCTATGCATGCCCGCGAGTAAACTGGAGCAGCACAATCTTCCCACCACACCCTGTGGTGTGAATCCATTCCTTGTACTGTAAATCTGCAAGCAGGGACTGGGATGTGTCTATCGCGGTGATTTTTTCCCCTTCCTCTCTGCCAAAAGAAACAGTTCAGGGTGTTTAAGGTGTAACACAATATTGTTCAGACTTCAAGCTGATAACTTTCATCTCATTTTGCAATGGGGGCCATATATAAAGATCTCAGGATATAATGTTTAGAAATTGGCCACGTATTAGGAAGCGGTGTCGGTTGGTCATAAAAAGAACTTAGTAGGTTTCCATAACAGTTGAGGAGCCTATTTTGGCATCGACGAAAAAGCATTTTAACAACTCATAAATTGTTAACCAGGATGAAGGCCGTAAAATGCTGTAAATCCTTTGATGAGATCATTACCTTCAATTTAAATGTGGCTCATGTATTTCAACGCATTGCTCACTTGACAGCATCACGTATTTGAACTTGTATTGATGGTTAACTTTTATTATCAACACAGTAAATGAATAGAGTCAAAATAATAAATAACTGGTGGAAATGTTTGACAAACAACATTACAAACAGCTGGTTAAGTCTTAGCAAATCGAGACACATTATTCAATGTACATGACTAGTGTAAAAATAAAACTTTTTTTAGTGAACTTAAAAAGATATCTGCAATGAGGCATAAACATAATATACACAGAATATTATAAAAAACAAAAACAAAAAAAAAAACATGGTCCATCTTTGTTCTCAGTCAAAGCAAAGCTTCTGATTAAATAGTTGTGCATGATACGTTTACACATACATACTGACATGGAGACTAGTTTATGATGGATAAAATGTACAGCTTCACAAGTGCTCTGTCTGCTGCTGCAGTGACATGTTCTTCTCTGCCTGGGGAGAATGAAAAGAACTGGGAAATGAAGAAAAAAAGATATAAAATGTGTGAGCACTGCAGGCATATTGACAAAAATATTTATGATGGACATTTGATTGTTGCCAGATTCCGGCTGTTAAACCATCTATAGCACTTTTAATGTAGGTTAGACAAATACTTACATTACTCTGGTTCCAGCTCTATGTCCTGCGTGTCACGACTTCAATCAAAATGATAAATAGACATATTTAATGACATCACTTTAATAAAAATGAACGAGCTCAAGATTTTGAACTTAAATACTCTCTCACCTTGAATTTGTACATGATCTTGGTCCATGAGTTCTCTAAAACACAACAAAACAAAACAACAGATGATTTATGAAACCAGTGAGTCAAAAGAAAAACCTAGTGAGAGACAAAATAACAAACACTTTAAAAGTGTAGAGCACATTAAAGTTTTATTTGAGGTCATTTCCAGTGTAAAACTTCGTTGAGATCCAATATAACAGGTCCAAAGCCACACCACAGCCCCTGTGTTCCTTGAATGAAGACGTTTTTGCAGCCATCAATCAAGTTTAGAGTTTGGGGTGAATTTGATGTTTTCTTTACTATGTGCCCCCACAAAGGCAGCGAGTGGAAACCAAAGGAAGTTCACAAATCATTTTGCAAAGTATCCAAGCCACAAAGTCTGGATGATCCACAGTGGACTTGAGTGAACAGCAGGGAAGCGGTGTGATAATCACGGCCAAACAATCACCCTGTGATAGACAGTTTGGTATTGTTAGCTGAAATGATTGCTTGTGTGTCTTGGATCCTCCTTCAGTCACTGCATTGTGCAAGGCTTTATATTAGCTCAGTCAAGTAGTGAGCACAGTTTGCCGGTGTCATTGTTTACCTAAGTAATGGTCATGAACTTTCTCACAGGAGTCGACTTGTTGAAACTCTTTGCTCACTTCTTTTATTTTAATTGTTTTTAGGAAAATGTGATCAACCAGCATTTGACCGGAATAACAAAACTCACGCAGGCATTGAAAACAGATTTATAATTCATATAATTTAATGAGGCACGGCAATAAGTAATCGAGGCAACAGCTTCAAATGTATTAACTTTAATGTTTAAACAACATTTTCATGGAAATGTGTTTTTTTAATGTTTCCCACTTCCTCACGAGGCATTTTAAACCCTTTTTATCCTATTATAGTTACATATTCTCACAGAGCCGACAGATGATGTCAATTAAAGTCCGAGGGGAATAAGAAGTTAGAGCCAAGGCCTTTCAGGGGCAGCGTCATTTACTTCCATATCGTTGCAGGACATAAAGAAAGCCTCTGCACGGTTCATGCATGTTAACAACTGCATTGCTATTTGTGGCTGCTTTACATTGGTGACTGTGCATTCATTTACAGATATGCAGCTCACATTATGTCACTGTGCAAGCAGCCAAACCAGTATATAAATGATCCGTAGCCCCAGAAGGAGAGTCCACTCCTGCAGGATTTTCACAAGCAAGTCTGGCTTTTGTAACTTGGCAGTTTAAAGCTCTTGAGACAGCATGATGCACAGCACAACTAAATCAAGACAGGAAACAAACATCTTCCACTTTCTCAATTAAATCAATCAGCAACAAAATAAGACTGTCATCTTTCATTATCAAACATGGCACATTCTCATGTACACAGGTTTTGTTAACCAACCTGGTGCATTTTTCAGATTCTGGTCAGCATTTACTGGTGGGTGTTGCTATTTCTACCAGTTTGAAGTTTTTATTGTCCAAGGTCTGATTGAAGCCACAGCGGCCTGGGAGAACATTAGTGCATGGATTTATCTAATTATAACAAGGAGGGGGGAAAAAAGAACCTTTAAACTATCAGAGTAACAAGAAGAATTCCCTGAATTTCAAAGAACAACTCAAGCAAAACCATTTGTTTTCCATTATCCCTGCACTGGAGCTGTAATGTGAATGTGTGCTGATGTAAGTCTCCCTTGTAGTTCTAGTGGTATGTGATAAGTCCACATTCATTTCCTGCCTCCCATCTGACGGTCATAAATTATTTAACATAACACATTTATGAATGGACAAACCACAGAGACTTTTCGATTCAGTGAATTATCACCATCACATCCGTGGCTTTTCGGTGTGTCTCACACACACACGCACACGCACACACACACACACACGTACACACCGTGCAACAATCCATCACACTCAGATTTATTGACCAATTACCTTCCAGTAAGAGTCCACTATAGGTCAGATGCAGAACGTGAAAATCTCCAAAAGGACAATAAAGCCTAGCACATAGCAGATTTACACTACAATCATCCAACCGAGAATTCCAACACTGTTCAAGAGCAAAGGTGTTCACAGCTTTCCCATCAGGAGTATTTCTTTTCTTCCCACCATGAAAAGGTAACAAAGAGGGCACATCACAGTTTGCAAAGGGACCAAAATACAGTAACTTTAAACCTGCACTGCATATGAAGACTTTGACATTTCTCCTTTTTTCTGTTGCTAAGCAAAGGTGGCTGTGCTTGAGAAACTATTAGCATAAGATTGCTTTTTCTGGAGAGTTACCAGCAATAAACTGCAGCTGGTAATGTTTCAATGCATTACTTTATTTGGGTTTTTGAGGCCGTGTTAATCCTTTTGGTTTGCTTTTTGCATTGTTTTTATGTGGTACCTATTTTTATTTGGCAAAATCATTAAGATCATGATAATGGCCTAATTAATACTGTCGACTCAGCAAGTTCAAAAGCACTGCTATGGGATTTCAGACAATACATCTCGCAAATAAGTCAACAATGGATAAAGACACTCATGAGCATGCACGTAAGCAAAACAACACTTCTGCACAAAGCAATAAGGACAGCCTTCACTTTGCTGTGTTTTGCTCAGTATTTACCATTAAGGATGGGCTGTTACTACTACAAGAGGGAGTGCCACAGTGGTGCTGCCAAGCCCTATCCTACTGCAATAAGAGGGGAATGTATGGCCAGAATCTATTCGGGCATGTGTGATTTTAAAATGGACAAAACAGAAGCACGAGTACCTTGTGTGTGATGAGACAATAGAGGGTAAGTATTAACAGCAGTCCTCCGCAGATGGATGCAGTGATAAAGCCAAGCTTGTACAGATCTCTGACCGGTCTTCTTTGAGAGGCTTTTGCAGAGTTCCTACCATAACTGTCTGCAGAAGAGAACACATGATCTTTGATCTGAGGGGCTCCAGACATCTGCATAACTCATCATCGAATATTCCAAAAGACTGAAATTCCCACCTGTATAATACTCTGTGGGTGTCTCTGAAGTTTGCTCTGTAGTTGAGTCAAATATTTCTGTGTATTCGTGCTGACATCTCCAGTCAACTGGTGCATCGCTGGTTGTCACCAGTTCCCAGTAAACAAACAACACCTCCAAAGCCCTCCTGAGTGCGTCTGAAGGAGAGCCTCTGTATGTCATCTCAAAACTCTCCGGTTTGTCCTGGAGCAGATTCCAAAAAACATGTCTTAAAGCTTTTCCCAATACTTTCAGATTTATCTCTTTTCACAGAACTATTCCTTCACATGGCAGATTTCACTTTTATGTTTTACATCATTTTGACTTAAATTCATTGTTTAAGAGAAATTGACTGCCAGATCACTACTCAGAAGCACTCACCTCGACCTCTTCGTTTATCTGAGGCACACATTTTTGAGAATAGATGTTGAGAATGAGCGCTCTCAGAGACTGAACATAGCCGTCATTGACTGAACCCCGGTTGTATTTGAAGTGGGTGGTGAGGAGCTCCAGGATCCACGGTAAAGCAGCTTTCACAAAACAACATTTGCTCTGTGGGAAATCAGAGCACAGAGTAGTCAACATCAAACCCACAGCATAATTAATGGACAGTTTGAATCCAAGATTTTCAGATCAAAAAAACCCATAAAACAAATGTTGCTTTACCAAACTTCTCCGCTCAATGAATGTGTAGGTTATTGAGCACCCACTTCTTAACTGGTTGTCCATCTGCAAAAATAACAGGGAGAAGACTTCAGCCTGGGCTGCCTTTCACAATCTTTTGAGATGTTTTTGTAACACCTACCAGTTGCCTGACTGTCAGCAGGTGCTCTCTAGTGATGGAGTGTCTGCATGGACCAGGGATCTCAGCCATAGTCAGAGGGAAGCTCAGGAACATAAGCACACACAGACACTTTACCTGCAACTGACACAACTGCATGTTATCTTCACGCCACCAATTGCACAAATCTGGAAAAACTACGGCAGCTTCACATTATTCTCTCGGATAAATAATGCAGGCAATAAAAGAGCTGACGCATTAAGCATTAACTCTTAAACTGATCTGTCTTCAACAAAAACAGAAAATCTTAAATCTATCTGACACCATGATCTTGTTTTTCTTTTCTTTTCTTATGTTTTATTTAACTATATATATATATATATATATATATATATATACACACACACAAAAAAGTACAATGCAAGCCAGAACATTTGGACAGTAGGAATGTGAACAAGGCATGTTTTCCCACCCAATATCCAGCTGAACGTGCAGAGAACTGTCACTAAAAACATCAACAAAGCTTTCTTTCCACCACCCTGCACACTACTCGTGTGTCTGCTGCTTAAACCAAGTATCGGCTTTCAATCTGCGTAGTGTGAGAATTGCCTCTTCGCACCGTCCGACGTTCAACTGAGTGTGACCTCAGAAGAACCTGGCCTGGGTTAGATAAGCTCCAGTTGTGGTCAAACACTGCCCTCTACCATGACGGGCTGGCCAGTGAGAGTAATATGCAAAGATTCCTGCTGGAGCCGATGATGCCTGCTGCAGCACCTTTTGGGAAGCATGACGGTAAAATAGTCTCCAGATGGATTTAATCTTTTTACTCAGGATTAAAACATGGTGACAAACATATGGGCTTCCCACTGTGGGCAGAACATATGCACTGCAGGAGGGTTAATCGATAACCATTCTCTTAACTCACTTAACCTGAGAAGCGTTTGCGGTAAACATTAAAGTTTCACGTAGGAAAAACACTGAGCCAAAACAATGAAATATGATTTTTGTGTTCCAAAGTCGACTTCTGAGTTGTATTAGCACATAAAAGACATTTCTCTGAAAACCGCTGGGAAGGAAAATGCTTTTTTTTTTTTTTTAATTTATATAATTTCTTGCCTGTTCCTCATATAATACTAAGCTGGAAGGTTTCGGTCCGTGAATTGTGAAGAATAACTCTCATCCAATCCCATGAAAATGGTTGCCAAAGGGAACAAGCAACATTCAAAAAGAGTTGTCAAAGTTTAAACTTTCAGAGCAAATCTAAAACAATACTCAGAGCCATTTGAAGCCGAAAGGTTAAAAGATTTGCCGAACAAACAAGTTGCTTCATGTGAGCCGAAAGACTTTCATGCAAGACAACTATTGGGAACCCACTTAATGGCTGATAACGATACACAATCAAATTAATGTAATCTAATAAAACTATTGATTCGGCTGGTATGTGGCAAATGCAGGAGCACATGATGCAAATGTCACCTATCACATGGTTTGTTTTCTCCATGCAGCTCATATCTGTATGTAGGTCAGTAATCACAACAATCAAGCATCAAACCTGACTAACTCAAGCTCTCATCTTTTCTTGCTCTGAGTCTGCTGGAGGTGAACGCTGTCTTGACGGCACCGATTACAGAAATTCTCACCTACCTTTGCTTTGCTCTGAGTCAGGTTTGACACAAGGATGGTCATCTGGTACGTGTTTGACAGTGGAAAACACCAAACTCCTCTGTCACACACATTGAAGCAAAAAGATCCTTTTCATATATTCAGTTCCACACCACAGAAAGGAATTTGCCGTTAAGTAAATCTGACACTTCGTCATGTGGCGTTGTTCTTCAAAGCACTGCCTGACGTGCTCCTCCTCCACAGAGTAAGTTCAAACTGAGACTAACTGTTTCAGCTGACAAACAGACCATTTAAAGACCTCCCACCTCCGTGTGCCTGACAGGACGCACCAACCATGTTGATGTAAATGACATTTCACTTGTTTGGGTTGCAGATTGAGATTGATTGACTGATGTCAAATCTAGGTCTGTAGTCCAGAAATGAAGGGAGAAAAGCTATTCCGTAGATTTAAGTTTATAAAAAAAAAAGGGGGGGGGGGGGGGGGGCAGCTTCTGAGAGCCTAAGGCAGATGGTAACATCTGTTCTTACTCTGAAACTCAATTCCTTAAAAGTAACTCTCAGATAAACATCTTTCACCAGGGTGCTTTGCACCTTGGTTTTTCTCGGGAGAATACGTGATGTGATTGAAAGGACCTAACAAAGACAAATTGGATGTTCTCAGCCATCATAAAGACGCTCTACAGATAATCTTGCACACGTTGTTGATTATTCTGGCACACCTTGTCAGAGACAGGTGATGGACCATGTTGCTGTAGGAATCCAAACCTTTTCTGTTTCACTGTGCGGGAAAACCTAAATGCATTGACACGTTCTGCTCAAACCCAAGCAAACCCAAGGGAAAGACACAGGCTAGGATGGAAGTGCATTCATGAGTCGTTCGTCGGGGAAATACTTGTTATTGCACATTAATGCAAATTACTGAGAGAGAGAGAGAGAGAGAGAGAGAGAGAGAGAGAGAGAGAGATTTTGGAATCTGCAACTTTATTGGTGGCACAGGGTGACTTTATACGCAAACTCATATCAACTCTTAACATTAACAATTCTTTCTGCATTGGAGCCCCTGATTTGATTATTTTCTAGGCTACAATTCTATTGCTTGAGGTAAAGGGGGTCCAGAGAGAGCTGACATTGCTCACAGTACGATGAAGGTCCTCTGCTTAAACATGATCAGAACAGACTGTATGTCCAGGATCCCTCTTGTTGTCAGTGCAGTGGCTCAAAGAGGGTTCCATCATTAAATCAAACCCCTTTAGACTTAATTGACATGCTTGGATGGGTATCTTCCTGGAGGGAGCCCTCTGCTTGCCACTTTGTCAATCACCTAAATTATTCAAGAAAAAAAACTAAAAACCTCTGCATATGTGTGAGTTGATGACTCGGTTTGCTGTGCACACACACACACACACACACACACACACACACACACACACGCACGCACACACACACACACACACACAGTAAAACTGTATCCTTTTCTATGTTAAGTTTCATACAAATTTTATTATGTGAATCGACATTTAATTTTTGTACTCTTTGCATTTTTTGTCAATTTGCTTCTCCTTTTAATATTTTCTATTGGTTAAAATTTTTTTTTTTTTTATAATTTTCAGTCTTTTTTTGTCATTTAATGTTTTCTGTCTCACCTGTTTCCTGTTTTATTTTGAATCCTGAAGCTGCACCTCATTTCAGGCTAATTGTTTTCCCCTCCCGTGTCTGATTGTCGATCACCCTCTGATGTGTTTCACCTGGCGACTGCGTTATACATTGGGCTGCAGTTCTGCGTTGTGTTGCCAGTTTGTCTATGTTTCAGTTGTTCCCGCGGCCTTGAAGGTTTTGTGTTTCATGTTTGGATTGTGGATTGTGAGCTTCGCCAGCACTATGCCTTGGACGATTGTTAGACACACCACTGTGACCGGCTCTGACCTCTAACTGAACAATTAGGTTCCTTCTGGCTGCTTGAAGCCCCCCCCCAACTCAATAAAGCAAGGCGCTAGTCTCATAAACGGTGTCCAGCCTTCTGAGTCCATTTTATCTCGAACACATTTTTAGCTGTTTTACACATTACATCAAACATTTTAGTGTTTAGTCATTTTATCTGCTCTCACAGTTTTGATCCTTTTAGACAATTTAGCTGTTTGTTTGTTTTTTCAGTTTCAGCTGTTTCTATCAACCTTTGCTATTTGTGTTATATTTATTTTGCCTTTTTTTTGTAGTATACCCAATTATCCATATTAAGAACTTTGGTTTGTTTTAGCCATTTCAGCTATTTTAACTTTTTAGGACATTTTAAATGAGGTGATGAAACTACTTTTGGAATTGTGCAAATTATGTGAAAAGTGTGAAAACGAAATAAAAATCAGCACAGATCTGAGCCACCAGGGGTCATCAAGAGATCAATTAAAAATGATTGTACTGCAGGCATTACAACTGCCTACAAAGTGTATTTGCTTCTCTCCAGTTCCTCACACATTTAACACACTCTGAACTCTTCCCGCTGCCTTTGTGGCTTCTGATGCACATTCCTGAATTCATAGTAGGACTGTAAGTGGAATACAGCAGTAATGGAAGTTTTTCTGTGGTCCTATAGCAGCTTTCTGTGGTCAGATTGTGACATTTAGTGGTCACACATGGTATGTGCCAGTATATTTTCATATATGGAAGTAGATTCTTTATATTAGCTCCATGACAAGCCCAAAAACTAAAAAAAAAAAGAAAAAGAAAAAATGCATCTTACTGTTCGGAAAATGTAATAAGTAGTTTAAGCTTGGAGCTGTACCTATAATGTTTCCACTCTATTGAACGTTTATTATTTGAATCATCATCAGATAAAAACTACAAATAAATGCAACAAGTTGGAACACTTAATTGACAAACAGTTTGTATATTTTTAATTGAATTCATATTGAGCAAAATTGAGAAGAAGTAGGTTACCCATAGAACTTTTGAATCCACCCCTCCAGGATAATGAATTGCCCGCCGCTGGTATAGCATGACAGGCACTGTGGATGTGGGATAATATTGATTGCAGAGAAATGACTTTGGGATGAATAAGCTACTTTATCTTCCTTCAAAGGAACTTAATTACAAAATAGCCTTTGAGACAAGTTTTTTTTTTATTCTATTTGGTTTTTTACTTGTTTTAATCATGCTTCTGCTGACAGTGGGATCCTGAGCAGGGCAGAGAGAGACAGCAGCTCTGGAGCTCTTTACCTGCAAGATAAAAGCAGTAACAAGCTCACTGAAAGTTCAGCAATTCTAAATATGTTCCTAATTTAATAGTTGTATTCAGTTACTTACTAGATATTGACATAAAAGTGACATTACAGTTAATTTAGCGTTATTTCCAACAAAGCTCATTAATGTTAAAGAGAAAGTGTGACGGAGGAATATCTCAACACTCAGAAGTGAAAATCACAATCAAACACTAACTAAGCGACGAACGAGTGTGCAAACATTGGTCAGTGTGAGACGAAGCTGTTGGAAGTTCATTCTGTAACAAGAACCCTTTTTTTTTTTAAGATTTAACAGCCAGCATCTGTTTCACATAAGCTGATTGCTACTTCTGGTCTTGTTTTTTTTTCTGTTTACTTTTGGAGAGAGAGCCAAAGACATCACATCCAATCTGGACAAACTTGTCATCCAGCCTTCTTACTCAACTCAACCCAATCCCTCCATCACACACCTCAGAAAAAAAAAAGTCATGATCTATGTATTCCCACACAGCTCACCCATCAATATATATGGAAATTAATCTTCTCTCTTTGACAGAGTCACAGAGGTCCTTGTCATCTTGTCCATTTGTCTCCCTCACCACAACTTTGTTTCATCAATCCCCTTTAAACCTTGCAGTGAATTTTTTTGGCCCAACCTCTGCAGCCTCGACCTCTGCAGCCTCGACCTCTGCAGCATGCACATGTGCTTCTTTCATCATCATCATCAAAAAAAAAAAAAAGAAGCTAATTATATGTTATACAGGATAAAAAACAACAGCAAACAACTGAATTATTATTATCAACACTTCAGACATCCTCTGATTTCTGCAGTGTTGCCTGGCTGTAACTTTAGTTAAGGCTTCTAGGGGAGGTATACATTTCTGATTTTAATCGATGCATGCAGCACAGTATGTCCAAAATACAACCTCACTGTCTTGGAACGAAAACTTCCCCAGCTGCAATGAGGTAAAACTGCTCGTGATGTAATGTTTGTCCCCAGTTTCATTTCAAAAAGGAAATTTCTGACACTTTGAGAAATGCCTTTTCTTTTTTACTAAGCATAATTTTGTCAACTGGGGACGGAAGCAGATAACCTTTTTTTTTTCTTTAAAGATAAACCCCACTCGTACATTTTAGTCAAATGTAATTTCCTAATCATTTGAGAGATCCTGGGAGGAGATGGGTGTTTTTCTCTAGACAGAAACAAGATGACTACTGAACTCGTCCTTTATATAATTTGTAAAGCTTGACTTTGTGGCTCCTCCGGCTTTGTACCATAATGGCCAACATTTGTGTTTCATTAATTGTAGAATGTAATAAAGAGCCAGATTTAATGAAGGATGATTGTCATGAGATTAGGAAATATTAGTTGGCTTGAATTGACTTAAATTATCTCAATTTTTAAAGCCGTAAGTTATTGTCAGAATTCCAAAAATGTTCTGATATGACCAACGGGTGCTCCCGAGCCATCATAGATGACATACAGTTAATTCTAGTTTTGATGTTCATACAGCTCATATAGTTTGGGAATATTTGCTAGTACTAACAGATTATATATCATGAAATGTGTGTGTGTGTGTGTGTGTGTGTGTGTGTGTGTGTGTGTGTGTGTGTGTGTGTGTGTGTGTGTGTGTGTGTGTGTGTGTGTGTGTGTGTGTGTGTGTGTGTGTGTGTGTGTGTGTGTGTGTGTGTGTGTGTGTGTGTGTGTGTGTCTTCTTCTTCTTTGGAGTGGTTATTTAGGCCTGTTTCCAGCTTAAATACTTTTGTTCACTCTCGCTGTGAGAGTATGTTTCACAGTGGTTTGACTGTTGATCAAACAGCAGTGTGGAGATTTCCACCTTCACCTCATTGCACACTGTTAACAGATAAAGTCTTAAAGCAAACAATTCATGGATGTGGGAGCAAGGAAGCATGACACCCCGAATGTCCCCAGATGGCATGTGAGGACTTCCCCAATCAGATCAGAAATCACGAGACAAAAAATATCTGACACGAGCTTCTGATATATGTGTGTGGTTTTATTGTTTTATTATCTTGGTTTGCCCTCTGCGTCCTCTGAAAGCAGAAATAACTAAGTTCGTTGAGTCAGTCTGGAAATCACCTTGAAGAGCAGTTCAGACCTTAGCAAGATTTACTTTGATAAGCAAAGTACAGTTTATTTCTGTGCCTGTGACTGTTACTTCCAATCTTATTTAAAAAACCCGAGCAGCAGATGGAATGTCCCCTGCTTGAGTCGGATGTGATAAACCCAGAGATCAGTAAATTGCATTGGGATCTGCAGAAATAATGGTGGGAAGAGGTGAAATTCTCTTGTATCTTACGAGACAAGGAACAGAAATTTGACCAACCATCAGGACAGATGCAAATGTTGCCTCCGGTCTGAGTGATTGAAGCCACACAAACATAGTGGCAGCTCTGCAGAAAGAGAAACTGCAGTGCATATGGCTTTCACAAATTAGATCAATCTGTGTCCAATTGCATTACACTGGCACCGGAAAAAAAATGAAATGTCTATAAACTGATTCAAACATGATAAAATGAGGAAGGACAAATATTTGTGAGTCTGCACTGGGGCGACTGAAGCCACAGTCGGTTCAGAGAAACCTCACCCAGCTCTGCTTTGTTACACATTGTGCCATTATGCGCTGATTGCTTTTTTTCATGGAGATTTTTTGGATAGATAGGAAACACAATCACCAAAAAGGAGCTGTTAGAGGCAAAATGAAGGAAGACATATGGCTTTCACATATGTAAAAACATTTGTATCCATTAACCTCATGTTGTTTATATTAATTTCTGCAACTCTGATTAAACCAACATTGGTAAATACAATACGTAATGCTTTTTCAGGAAAACTTGTGGCCAATAAAGGATCTCCAGCCATGTGTTCAAACTAAAGCTGAGCGTTTCACACAATCACAAAGGGCATTTGACTGACTTGGAAGAAAACAGAGTCATTAATAAAAACACAATCAAATCTAATTGAAACTTCAGTAAACAAATTTATTCTTGCTACACAAAAAAAGGAAAAAAATGACTTTGATGCTTATATGATAATGATAATAAGTGAAGCCATATACAAATAGAAATGTTGCATTTGCTGATAACCATAAATTTAATTTAAAAAAGTTCTGAAAATGTGTCATAGTATAATCATAATAATACAAAGCAGAAATTTGAGAAATGTATATTTGTTTGCATCTTCATCTCTCCACTTTAAAAAAAAAAAAAAAAAACTCGACTTAAAGGTAGAATATGTAAAATTATTTCGCTCGCAGCGATTTTGAAAATACTTAAGATGTGACAGATCATCGGTTGTCTGTGTTGTCATTCAGAAACCTGGCTCATTAAAACGCTCTCCAGGTCAAGATGATCTAGTGATCTTGTGATTTCTCAGGCCAAGATGAAGCATGATTTAACACTGGTAAGGATAAATAAGACAATGCCTGAAGCTCTTAGCAATTACTATCGAAAAACAGATGGAACTTCGCCACCCGATGGACAAAAGTGGAAGTCCATCTCACAAATCACATCTTTCAAAGTGTCAAGAAAACATTGGGTAATAGCAGCGATAGTAGTGAAGGACACAAAGAGAGCAGCAGAGCTGACGGTAAACTCTCTGTCAAACTGCTGTAGCAAACCCTATCCGGTTATTGCGACGGTCAAACTCTGTGTAGTAACGGGCGATGAAGTTCGCGCCCAAAATCCAGATGGGACCAGCAGGGGGCGGCACGTCCAAGCCCCTGAAGGTGACAATGCAGACATCTCCTTCAATCTGTGATTGCTGGAGCCAAAAAGAACAGATTTATTACTTATTACTTATCAGCCACTAGAGCTTCAGCTTCAGACGATCACTTTCAAAATCTTCTTAACGGAACCTGACAATTAAAGTCATTAATTTCCTGTAGATCTACTACTGACGGCAATATCTTTCATTTTAAAAGTATGGGGATGGGTAGTAAACCAGATGGAGAAGTAGATCCCCCTTGATCCTGCCCAGTAAATAGTACCATGTCCTTCAATGAAACGCTTGAGAAATGCCTTTAGATAAAGACCTCATATATATAAAGACCTCAGATTTTCTCTTGGTTTTATTGGCAAACTTTTCATTCATCCCTCCATCTGAGCCCAAATCTTTTGCAAAGATAAATATTGGTATTGGACAAATGTCAAAATCAAGCTCTCTGTCTGATGACTTCATATTATTAATAGTTCTCCATCCAGTAAAAAAGTAAATACAGCCTTCTGTGTGTCTGTCTGACAGGAGTGTGTCGTCCATATTCAGTGCAATTGGGAACTAAAAATGTACAACCACATCCAATTTAAATTTTTTTTACTGGAAACATGAATGTACAGGGATTCTATATCACTGGGACCTTGTTTCCTGAGGTCTTTATGTTGCACAGCTGCACATTTATAGCGATGTGACTGAGTAATCATCATGCAGCTTACCCATAGGATATAATCCTCTTGTGTGAGTGAGTACTCCTGACCACCCAGGTGGAAAATGACACTGGGCAACATCTTCACAGCGTCACAGTCAACTTTGTACTGGTGCAAATTGGAAAGGTTTACAGAAGTCATGAGTTTCAACGGTGCAGTGTTTTGTTTAGGTTTTATTGTGGAGAACATGTCCGATGTGTAAAAACTTACCCCGCTCTCATCCAGCTGTGCTCCAATGGTTTTCATCAGCATGGACACCGAGGAGGCGGGGCCTGTGATGTACGAGGACCCCGTGTCAATCACAGCTGTGCAGCCCTCAGCACAGAACATCATCTCCGTCCCCACAGACACTCTGGAAAAACACAAGAGGTGGAAAACAAACAGTTGGTCTTTCTCAAAAGTTGCAAACACCATGATGGTGATAGAAGTCAAAGATCTCACCCTTTCATGGTCACTTCCCATTTGCCCATCTCTGTGGTGTCTACGTAATTAAAGCTTCCAGTGTAGTAGTTGGGGTCGGTGCCACCCAGGACCAGCTCTCCACCTGGGGAGTGTTTCGGGTCTCTGAAAAAATAAAATGAAACCGGCTTCAAACTGACATTTCCTGTGCATGTCATCGCAGTGACGGTTGATGGCAGCGGTTCAGTGGGGGATTACGTGATCCTTCAGCTAAAGTTTTGGCCTTACTTTCATATGATAATTCCAACAAGAAACGAAAACATCTTCATATTTTTTCAACTGGTTTATACTCGGCACAGATGGATACATCATAAATGCGACTGAGGTTTGAAAAAACACATCTGAAATTGTATATATTTTCCCTTGTCTCTCACAGAATGATGAGCTCAGTAGGTGGTGTTCTCACTCCACAGATCAACCAGTAAGATGAAAACAATTCACTCTTCTTAAGACTGATTTACTTCGACTCACCTACTGTAGTAGATAGAAAACACCTCCTCCTTAAGCACATGTTGAGACATGATGCGATCAAACACTGGAGTGATGCCGTCGATGGCCACGTTGGGGTAACCCATCCCCAGGACGCCATCGAACTTGGCGAAGATGAAGGGCATGGCAGAAAGAGAAGTGGCCTCAGCAAACACTTGGACCACAGGAATACCCCCAACCTGCAGGATTAAACAATCAAACAAACAAACAAACAAACAAACAAACACGCCGGTTCAGTGGGGAAGGAAGAGGTTTAATCTTTTATTTCAATTATAAAACCTGCTGATTAGAAACTCACCACGACCACGTCCTCACTCAGGAATCCCCTGATATTTCCAGAAGCGTATTGGATGGAAAATCCGGTTCCATTCTCCATATAGGTCCTAGATTTAGAGGCGTCGTACCTGTTGTGAGTAACTAAAAGTTCAAAATGCTTTTGAGTCATTAAATATATTGCATTTGGGAAAATTCATTGGAGATAGTTTCTGTAAATCCTATTTATTTATACACATCATTTTACTTTCATTCTTAATTTTGGACACGTTTTGAGGTTATATATGAAATTGAGTATTCATTAGTCATGTATTTTTGTGTACGGTCTCCTGAATGAAGTGTGCATGTTTTGCTGCTGTTTGGTGAGGAGCTTTCGGTGAAGTGTGGATATTTAGAGAGTGAGGGCGGACCCAAGCAATAAAGCAGCTGGCGAAAGAGCAAAACAACATGCTGAGAATCGGAATAAAGCCCTGTAAAACTGCTCATTACCACAAGAAAACATTTTTCATTCCGTCATTTGACACATTGTACATTGTAATAAAAAGGAAAAGGATAATAATAATTTGTAATCCTTGTAAATATCCAGCTCGTTTGAATGTGTGCACTTACAGCAGGCAGTGGAAAATGGAGAGCAGCTTTGTGAGGGCACCCACAAGTTGGCGGAGCCTGTATCAAATACCACATTGAACATCTGGGCCGGAGAGCCAATGCTGATTTCTCCGAAGTACTGCGTCTGATGGGGGGGGGGACAGCCCAAAACATTTGTACATCTTTAAAACATTGTCCAGCATGTTTTCCTCCACAAGGCATATTATTAGAGTGGAATACGACATTACGGAAGTGACTCGTTCTGAAGTCAAATTTAACGGCAACATGATTTATTTATTTATTTTTTTAATTACATGTTGAATTGAGTTCAAGAACACTATTTTTGTTTGGTTTTTTTTTTTTTGTGTGTGTGTGTTTTTCAACTTCTCTTGGCCAAATAGCAAAGTCTGGTCTTGCCTTTCAATATCAAAAAATCCACATGCCTTCGGTCTCATACATCAGACTGTTGCCTCCAATATTTCACACTACAATGTCATGACTTCTTGACACTTTCATGACTAAGCTTCTGAAGTATTCCTTTAAGTGTGAGTAACATAAAAGTGTCTCACGTCTAAGTAGTTGGTAAGAGGTGTGGGAACAGTGCCATTGTTAGAGTTGTCTTTGCTGTTCTGGGCCAACTCAGTCAACACCTGCTCTGCAGAAACTCCCATCTCTTGCAGTGTCTCCCTGATAGATGGCATCTTCTTCAGAGCAATTCTGGAAATAGTACCGACAAAGGAAAAGCTTCAGACAGCTAAATGAATACAAAACTGAGACGCGGACGTGATGATTTAAGAAAAGCAAGTGTAGTATATTTTCCATGCTATACATCTGATACATATTCTTGGTGTTCATCCCAGTATGACAGTGAGAAATGAATATAATGCAGACTGCTTTGCTCTCGGTGCACTGCCAATATCGTAAACAAAAGCACATGCACTTCCACAGCTGAAATCATTAGCCTTTTTAATGAGCGGGTAGAACACGTTTGCTTGCCTGTCCCTGCTTTGTTGTGTTTGTTGTCATTAAATTCACCCACCGTGTTGTCTTTGAAGAAAACGCATTCTTAGAGGAAATGATTAAAGTGGTGCTCTTCTCTCGAGGAAAATGTGAATAGTTGTTACCTTCGTAGAGCATGGCTCGTGGACACGGTCAGCGATGAAGCAACCAAACACATCCAGTAGTTCAGCAGCAGGGCCATAGCGAGCAGCAGAAGGTACCAGCCAGTGAAGCCGACTTGATCTGGATCTTCTTGGTTGGTGATTATCCAGGTTTACTGAAGCTGAGTTTGTGGAGGCTGCCTCTCTCTCTCTGAGTCTCTGTGTCCCGCCACTCTTTTTATATCACGTCCTCCCGACGGTGCACTCAGCCATGGGCTGCCGGCTCTGGCTGGAGGCTTTCTTGGAGGTGACCATTTGAAAACAACCCCCCACCCCTCTCTCATCCTCCACCCTAACCCTTGTGCCTTGGTCACACAACCCCTGCTGTGATAAAAAGGTCCCTGTGAGAGATCTGAACTTTGACCTCAGAGGAACGGTGAAGACAGAAAGCAGGGGTGCAGAGCTCTGTAGATTGCTGACTCTGCTTAACTGGACACTTCATTTGCAAAGCCATGAAGAGCTTTCAAGAAACTGAAACATGTTGTTGGCTGTCAGAGTAGATTAGTTGTTTTTTGTCAACAAAACCAAATTCAAAACAAATATTGCATCTGCTCTGTTGTCTGTCGCCTGGCTGTTCGGAGAAAAACACACATCATTTCTATGAAAAGCTGCCACTCCCTTCGTGTTAGAAGTTTTCTGAAACCCGGTTTGAAGTTATAGACCAAAAGTATTTCAACAAAAGTATTTGAATAGACGATAAGTTGGTAACATTCATCTTGTCTGCTTTTGCCATGATATCTTATCTGTGGAGCAGACGTGCTTTACACCTCTTCCCCTGATGCACAACTGACTGCAGCTTGCACATCCCTTTGGTTTTCATTTCTACATAAACATGGAAAGTGTAAAGAACTGTCCACATCTGTGTACACATCTGTAAGTTCGATTCAAGGTCTGAATTAGAGATTTCTGGCTGGAGCCGGGGGCCCATGTTGAGTGCATTACACACTTCAGGAGATTGGCAACGTGGGTTGTTTTTGCACTGGACCCTTTTGCCAGTACGATCAGGCCAAGCGGGGTTTGACACCTAATCACTCAGCGCTCGTTCACACTTGATTTAACTGTGGGGAGGATTCTCGTAGTATCTGACATCTTAGAATGTGCTGGTCTACTGGTACTGTAAGGAGCCACACAGACATATGAAGATTTATGTGAGCCACAGACCGCCATAAGAGACGTCGGCTGCTGAGATAGTCCTTGAGGGCAGAGTTTGTAAATTGAGCAATTACACACCGCTTATGAAAGCAGTGGTGGCTTAAAGCATAGCTCTACTGCAACAAGATTGACTTGCAAAATTGGTGGATAGAATTAGATCTTTTGAGAATATATCTACAAGCATCTGGTTACAGGCCACATTGTTCTATTGATGACAGGTGACGAGATCAAAGGAATCCCTAAAGGTGTTTTTTCATCCCGTCTTGACTTTATTGAGTTTCACACGGAGTTTCTGCTCATTGTTTGGATGTGAAGTTCCAACTTTGCATGTTTTCGTGATTTACCTTGACTGTACTGTTCTGACTGTCCGGCTCCTCATTTTCAACCACGCCAGACAGCTGTTTTCAGACACAGAGTCCAAAAACCCCCGTCAAGCACCGCCTGCTGAGCACCACACCGCACACAGGTGCAGGCATAAAACAGCTGGTGGACACAGCAAAGCTTTCACCACATACAAAGATGAAGATTTGTCTCTGGTGCAGTTCACGCCGAGACACAAGTTTACTCGGTAAACTTTGTGCTGTCTTAATATTGTGGTGACTATTTGTTTAAGTGGGCAAAAGAAAATCGGCTGTTGCAACAAGCTGTAAACACCTTCTGTTAGTTTTATGGCACGAAAAAACTAAATAACTTTTTACTCCTGCTGGAAACAAGATGGGAGCATTGAAAGTGAAGTGGAACTCATATATAAAAAATGAAACAGCCAAATAAAAAGAAGACTGAAAGCAATGTCTTCATTCATATTGATATTTGGCAGTCTCAATGCTTAATACAAAAACATAGTTTACTTTTGTTTAAAACCCTGACATTTGGAGTGCAGTACCTGCCTTATTATGCAATTGAACCTCGAAAGCAGGTTGTACATTTTCTTAGGACAATCTGACAGAAATCTGACTCTTGACCCGTCTGGTTAAATGGAACCCCTCAAGCCTCTTTCCCACACTGCCAGGAGAGACCAATGCGTCACTCCTGCATGGCCTCCCACCTCTCCAGTGGAGTCCACTGCACTGGTGGGCATGGGAAATGTAGCACAGTGTCCTGGAAGAAGATTTATCTATTTATTTCATATGTTTTTGATGTCAGAAATGTTGGGTCTGAGGTTTAAACATCAAGTCAATGCCAAGTCTTTGACTGCTCCACTCCGCAGATAAAACACTGATATTTACACTGTAAACAAAAACTGAAAAAACAAAAAAAAACAAAAGGTTGTTGAAAGTTCCAGCAGAAGAAATCCAAAACAAGTTTCTGCTGACTAACACACACATTTGAGGCTGAACTGGCATGAGAGGATCATGAGGGATTAAGTTGTCTCTCCTGATAGGAGAGGTGTAGCGCAGACCAGTGCTTGAGAGCAGGAAATGAGCCTCCAAGGGAAGTTATCACTCAAACAATTCCGACTCCCAGAGAGAGAAAAACTCAACATCAGGTTGAGGCCAGCTGGTACGAGCCTTCAATCCTAAATGTCTGCCCGTTTATAACTCAATCCAAAACATTTGTTTCAGAGAGTGAAGAAAACACAAAGCAGCACAAAGTTTAGATTTGCCTGAATTCAGAATACGCCATTTTCTTGTGAATTCAAAGCCAGCAAATAGTAAAATTAGACATGATAAGACTGGGATTCCATCTGGACACAATATGTATGGAAATACATGAGGCAGTCTTCCCATCAGGGGGTGAGAAATGTAGAAACAGAGACAAAAGAGGCAGTGAAAACACATTTTATGTGGAACAGCATGATCTTTCTATCCAAGGAGGGCTTTGAGCATTTTATTATTTTGTAATAAATTGAAATGAATTTCTTTTTCTTTTTCCTTTTTAGACTTCCACATGTTTTTTTTTTTTTTTGTTTTTTTTTTACTCTTTAAATCTATGAGGCGTTGTCATCTGCTGCACTTCTGTCAACCAGCAGAGAGCAGCATTGTATTTAAAAAAAATAAAATAAAATCACAAAGGAAGACGCGCAAACTACATTTAGCCAGAGGAGTCGGTCTGCTTTTTCTGAATTCATGCAACTAAGATAAAACATGACTTACTAATCACAATATGCAGATGTTTCATCAAGTTTACAATCCAAACAGAAAGAGAGGACTTTTAAAGTCCTGATCTGATTTATTTATGAATCCAAAAACAATGAAGTTTTATTTAAGACAGATTATAACATGTGACATTTGCACAAAAAGGATTATTCCGTGTATTATCAGTCGGTCCATGAAGTATTTATCCATAAGCTCTCACTGGATTTCTGAGCGTCTCAACTAAACAGCTCAACGGCCCTGCAGGATTATCAAGAATCTAATAGACCCGAATACAGCACAGTTCTGTCATGCAGAAGAACAATAAGCAGACGTTTTCTGTGCCTTGCTGAGTCTGTCAATCTCTTTCAAAATGACAGACATAAATAGAATAAATCAATGATACAGATACTCAGATCTTTAAAATTAAAAATGCTTCACGAGAAAGAAATGGGCCTCCATTTGTGATGCCAGGGATCCTAATATTTAAATTTTTGTCTGTCAATCTAATCAGAGTTATGCAACCTTATGCAATTTTTGTCATGTTTTTTATTTGATTGGTTCCTGTCCTTTGTTTTTTTTTAATATACAAAAGTTGTCACAAAGCAGTCTGTTGTAAAAAGAAAGAAAGAAAGTCACATAATGGGTCATCATATCATCCTGTCCATTAAATCTTATTTCCCACTAAGTCCACATGGTGTCACTGTCGCAAAATGGAGAACAAAGCAACTTGGACTGTACCTGATCCCTGCGCCTTCATCCACCTCATCCTGGGGGAAGCCCAAAGCCTTTGTCATGCCAACCGCCAATTATAGAGTCTCCTTGGGGCCTCGTTCATCAAGATGCTCCACATTTTAAGTACAAACACTGTCAAAGACTGGTAGAGGAGTTTTCATGACAGCGTTCACCACCAAGACGCGTTTCACCTGCTTTTTATTCACAGCTACCAGGGGAATGAACACAAATATCCCAGAAGGACTGATTCCTGTAAGAGAGGCATGCGGCCTGGGTTTAAGAGACAGTGAACCTCTCAACATTACCAGATCTGACATCTCTGCTGACAAAAGCTGAAGCCAAACACGCACCAGACCACCTGAGCTGAGAAACACAAAGCTCCAAAAATTTACAAGGCCTAACAAAAGTTGCTTTTCCAAAATTGTCCAGAGCTATACATTTAGTTGATTTAACTGTGGCTGTCCGTCCAGACTGAAGACTTCTGCTGAGCCAGGGTTTCCCTGAGCCCGCGGGGCTCTGAAGGCCTCCTTCTTCTGTCTGACAGCTTCCTGAACTGCTGGTGTCCAAAAACCTGGTTTCTGGTTCACCAGAAAGCCTCCAGCTGCAGAAGCGCCTGGCCACTGCTTAAATGTGTCCTCTGACCACATCCCCCTCCGGACTCCTCCACTCAGAGGTGGGAATTCAAGTTACTCTGCTGGCTTTTCTCAGACACAGACCAGGCTCAATGTCATATAAATATAAAGACATAATGTCTATTTTACTGCTCCCTTTCTTACAGGAGTCACTCCAGCTTGTACAGTAGATTTTGTCTCATTTTATTGGTACAGGTGGGATTTGAAACCAGGTCCTCCACCCTCACATCATGCACTATCCCGAGGAAAAGAATCATACAGATTAAACAATGTAAAAATAATTGTTTTTGTTTATATTTAGTTACATTTTGATCAATACTAATACTGTACTGTAATAGTACACATCAATCTTTTTTACAATATCGTGTAATTTTGAGCTAACCTCACCAGTTAAACTCAGATCCACAATTATGTACAAATATATGACGGATCCTTACTTTAAGATCAGGATTAGTAGCTGTGGTTACCACCGTGTGTGTCTCGCGGCTGTGAGACTTGTAAACACATCTGGTTTGCACTCTGTGAAGATGCAAAATCCCAGTGAGCTCTATTAAGAAACAGGTACAAAGACGGGAAACACCCAGCGAACGCACGGTTACCATGGCAACTGCACTTGTTTTGCTGCTCGGTGTTTGCAACTCAACACAAAGTGCCGATCCATCACCTGGAATGATGAATATTTGATAGTAGCAGGACTGTAGACGCAGTAACGTATGCGTGGACTCCTTTATTAGTGTGGAGCAGCTCTGAACGGTGCCAGTTCACCTCATTCATCCTATTGACAACCTTCTTCATGTTCTATTCATTTATGCAGTTCACTGGTAAAATGAATGCATGTTTGAGACTGCATGTATTTGCACCCGATTTCAATGGATTATTGGAAAAACAGTTTATGTGAGAAACCGATATTAATAGAAAAATAAAACCCTTAATTCATATGCTCCCGTGTGTTATTGGCGGGGAATCAGTGTGTGTGTGTGTGTGTGTCTTTGTGATTTTGTGCACAGCATCCAAAGATGAAGATACAAACTGCGGACTGCTGATATAAGAAGACATGCAGCAGCTGCAGAAGAACGCTTTGTGGAGCCAAATGTTTTATCCTTCAAAGTGTGGCTAATATCAAAAACAAGGCCATTTGGGCTGCTGGCAGTCAGATCACAGACCACAGCTCATGGAAGGATCCAGTCATTTAGAAATGTGAGCGCTGCCAGCAGCTGCCCCGAACGTGCATCACAAATTTAATTTCAATGCCCCTAAATGCCCTGTAAAGGATTACAAATACAATAAATAAAAAGTATCCCAAGAAATAGCAAATGAACCTTTTGTCATATTTGATATAGACTAGTTGATGATAGTGTATATCTTTTTATATTTTGCGGGTGTTGATACAGAACCTTTACATTTAGTATGTTGCTACTTTTTTAACTGTGGTATTGCAAATATACAGTCATTTTTATTAACTGATCACCAGTGGTCAACAGTGTGAAGGATTTATTAAATTTTTTTCAGTTTTCTGCAGTTGAAGCAAGTATATCTTTGTCTCTTCATTTATTCCATACCATCCATCCACGTTGATGTGAATGACAAAAGCTTTATCCATCAGCTCTGGAAAATCTGTCAGAGTAACTCAAACTGTGCTTTACCTCAAAGACATGGTCAGAGTGTGCACGCAGGATAGCCTCATTAAAAAAACAGAAAAGACATCCTCCCCATAATTGCTTTGCTTTGTGACTTCCTAAACTACAAGCATCCATATCCTCGCTGCCACCAAACATCCTGTGTGTGCTGGTCACAGCAATAGGCTGACTCATCTCTTCATTTCAGGACGTCCACCGTGGAAATGTCCTATTGTACCAGTGTGATGCTGCCTCTATTTCCCAAACTCTCAAAGGAAGAGTCCAGTGCTGCTGCCATGATAATTATCCAGAATCAACTCAGGAGCCTTTTATTTATTATTATTGGCAACATGGCAAATATATGATCACTGCATTGGAATAGAAACCGTGACATGTCCACATAACTATACTTTCTATGTTTGGCTTTAATGCTGCTTTGCTTGCTGAAATGATTGATACCCAACTCATATTCAAACTACGGCCAGCAGCTCAGACTGATTTCTAAAAGGAATCATTCCCTCTGAAGCTTGCTCATTTTGTCATCGGTTACACTTCTGTCAAAGTCATACAAGTCGACTAAAATTTTAAAAGTTTTGTACCCTGCTTGAAACATTTCACTATAACACATTTATGTGTATTACTATTTCTTCATAAAAGTCAATATAATACTGTATGCACTGCAGTTATTTAGGTAGTTTTTGTTTTTTTCAAGATACCAAGTCTGAGGCTAATTATTCAGTTATGTCTAAATAATTGTCAAAATATAGTATTGGATTGTTATTCCATTGGATTCCCCTATTTTCTCTTCCTGCTAAACAGTGCCATGTGTTTTATTCGGTAGACAATAGAATGCCCAGTCCCCATCCCAGCTGAAAGAACAATGGAAACTTTAGATAATTAAGTCAAACTTCTTAGGTTTGCTCTTCATGACTATTCAATTTCAGCCACTGTTAACTTCATTTAAATACAGCACGTTTATAAACCACATTACAACAATCAGTTTTTTGATTGAGAGGCCCCCAGTTAGGAAAAGTATTGTACTTTTAAACAGCTAGTGAATAGAGCACTTATTAAGACTCTTTTATTAACATACTTGTAAACAAATACAAGCAGAAACTTCATTAATCCCTTTTAGAAAATGAATGTGTGTTGGGGCTGGTTTACTTGAAATGGCAGTTAGTCTGAGTTTAGGGAAAACAAAAGGTATATCAGGTATATTGTCAAACAACACAGCAATCCATTTTTCAAAGCATTTTAGAAATCTTTGATGGAAACCTAAAAAAAAGAAAAAAGAATTGTGAAATAAACAGCGTTCTCTTTTTAAGCTTTTAGATTTTCACTAATCAAAAAATATGAGCATATCTAAACATTTCTAAACAAACCTGGACACATTTGCAAAATTCACATCACATTTCTGTTTGTGTGCATTTAAAAATAATGACAATGAAGAAAGTTGAACCTGTCCCGCAACATTTCAGCCAAATCATATGTAATGTAGTATAGCATGTATTTTAATGAAAAAAATTAAAAATAAATCCCTTCTTGATCCCAGGGAGGGCGGCGCCCTGGCGCCCTCTATTGGCCAGCCGCCACTGGACGTCATCAACCATTTAAAGGGTAGATTTGTTCTGGAAACAGTCAAAGTTTCATATCATTCCTCCATCATTTGATTGTTCACAATGTGTAAGTACTTTATGACATCTTTAAAATTAGGTTATGCTTTGTTCTTGGCTTTCTCTGGAAGAGATCAGATGGTTTGGAGCAGAACGTAGAAACCCTGGTTTGATGCCTGCAATCGATCTCAGACGTATCCGTCCTTGTCCTGATGAAAGTATAGGGACAAAAAAAAAAAAAAAAAAACTTAAAGTTGATATCCTTTTATTTTAGAGAAGCAAATTACCTAATTAATGAAGTTATTTTAACATTTCTGTGTTTTCCAAATATAAACTCTGTCATATAGATTCCTGCTCCACTTACAATTATAACTCTAACTTCAATTATTAAACTGTCAGTCCTCATCAGGTGGACCGAAGATGCCTCAAAGGCAGAAATGTCCTTTATAGATCACTCACACACCCCACGAGATTTCATGGATAAGAGATTAGAATAATGTCTAGTTTGCTCGAAATACTGCCTATTGTACTCACTTATCTAAAGCAGAACCAAGACCGACGCAGAACATCTCCACAGAATGTGAAGTTTATCCGAGTTACAACATTTAAAAACATTTTTTACCTGTGATGCACTTTTTAATCACGGCGTCACTTGTCTTGCCATTAATGAGTATTGAAGATGATGGGTAATGTCCTTCATCAGATCCCATCCAGCTGCTCAGTCATGGTGGGTGAGCCGAGTGTTGTTCAGTATATCGACATACCAAATACTCACTGAAGCGACACCGCTTGCTTTCATGTGGCAAAGTGTTTTGTCCAAGGATACAACCAGGAGAGTCTGCTGAGGTGAAATTCTAAAGTTGTGACCACCTGATCTAGTTTGACGCTTGATGGTCAATGACCCTCCGTCCCGTCAACCTGCAGGACAAAAGCACTATAGTGCTCGAACCGCAATTAATGTGTATGCTAATATTTATTTCCAAAAAACAAAAACAAAAAAAATATCAACAGCTGTTCATCAACAGCAAATGTAGAACTAGAAACTAATGAGATGTTTGTTTATCCAGTGGCTAAAAATAGACAAAACCACCACATTAATTAAAAATAATAGAGTATTGCCCTTAGGGTGATGCACATCTCGACTAAAAAAGAAACAGAGATTATATGTGGCTGACCTGGAAAACTGTGGGAAGGGGCTCAGTTTCACCCCCTTTATCTAAATTAGAGACGTGGCGGCTGACATTGGGTAAAAGGTAGGCCAGGGACAGTTTGTCCATCCTTCATAGAAATGAATCAAAACGGCCAAACTGAGACTCTAAGTGTTAGAAAATGATGAGGACACATTCTGACAATCAGTACTAAATCACAGTTACTGCTTGGATATGAGTGCGGAGTTATTCTAAAGTATTTAAGTAGCTTTAGATTTGTATTGTTCATGCTTCCTTTCTTCTCTGTGTGTAATTATCTGAATAATACTGTGACATAATGGCGTAAATTACTAAAGCATTCTGCTGGTGTCATGGACGTGTGTTTGAGTCTGGGCCAAACCTTCCTGTATGGAGTTTGTATGTTCTTCCTATAGTTTTCTCAGTGTACTTTGTTCATCTACTGATGGTCACTCAGTGACTCTGAACTGCCATGTGATGTGAATGTAAGGCTGTGCCATTGTTAGTCTTGAGTGGAGTTGGCTGGGATGGACTCTACCCCCCCCCCCCCCCCCCCCCCCCCCCCCCAAAACCCTGAGGTTGAAGACGAGAGTTGATCCCTAATTAATCTAAAGGAACCCTCGGTTGCATTAGAAGATTAAAAGATGTCTGGATGTACTGCTCAATAAATGAAATAAACTACAGAAAACTTGAAGACAGCAAACACTGATGTTGGGCAAACGCTATGAGTATAATCATGTTAAATACAGTCTTGTGACGAGTAAGATATTTGACATGAAATATTGTCCTCTATTAGTAAAAGCTCATGATTTGTGGTATAAATCTTCCCTTTGCTGTCTCTGTCTCCTTGTGTGAACTGTGAGTGGAGGTGGAAAAGAGTCGTATTGTCTTGCTGTGGGTGAAATATTTTTAAACCGAGCATGAGGTCTGCGGCTGATGTGAATCTCGTGGCTTGTAATAAAGTGCATCAGACTGGGATCTGCTCACGTGTGGCAGCGGCACCAGGAAATGTGCCTGAGTGCACGTCAGAAGTCCAAATTTATGTGAGGAAAATCAAAAAGACCCTCCAATAAAGGATAATGATTAAAAAACAAAAAAAGATAGCTACGTTTAAAAAAAAGAAGAAAAAAAAAAGGAAGGTGGAAAAACACAGTAACTCTTACTGTGAGTTGATGTGAAAACCTTTTGGTCAAACAGAGTATTTTGAGTCACCTGTCAGACCAACATCCTGGTGTGTGTCTCCTCACTGTGACTCCAGTGGTTTGTTCCCTTTTCGGTCAAATATCTGGGAAATGTTAGGAACACTTGTTTCTTTTTACTCTTCTTTGTATTCTGGGCAAATTTTACTGTCAAAGGTATTTTCATCATCACACAGATGGCTGCTGTTTTCCCAGAAGGATAAATTGTTTATTGGGGAGAAACCATTGTTTAAATCTAATATTTCGTCTGGCTGCTTACCCTGTGCTGTGGACCTCACATGCTTTCTCCAGAGGAAGATGAACAGATATTGGATTTGGATGTTTGTTATATCTTTTTTGGGGGGTTGTATTTTATCAGTCCAGACAGCCTACATATAGCAATACTTTTATTCTTCTTTCTAATATCATTTACAAACACAAACACAAACACAAACACACACACACACACACACACACACATATCCTCTGTTGTTTAAAAATGCACTGTCAGCGAAAACCCTACATACCACTTTTTCTACGGCTACAAACTTCTAGAAAGAACACACACACACCACACAGGGAGACCATGCAAACTCTACACAGGAATGCCCGGCCCAGATTCCAGCCCACACGTCATGAACTATGAGTTAAACATGCTAACTACTACAAAATAGTGAAGTTCAGATGAAAATCATGATAAGCAGATAAACAGAAAATTTTATAACTGTATTTACAGCAGATGTAATGGAGACTGACCAAAGTTAAAGAAGAAGTTCCAGTGCAAAACCATTCATGTAGCAAGTATGAATTTTTGCTAAAATCAAAAGCATCGTACTGTGGTTTGAGGTTAATCTGGTTCAAGCACAACGTGTGAAAACCCTTCACCAAAAGTTAAATCCTGTTTAAATCCACCTCTTTTCTGCCATACATGAAGAAATGATTAACTGTAGGTCCCTCTTTAATCACATTTTTCTCTCAGCATGAAGAGGTGACAGTGATAAAGATCTCTTCTTCAGGTTCTTTTCCTCAGTACTAACAGGCCCAGCTCACCTGACACACATCCTGTCTGAAGACTGCCCTCCCTCTCATGGCTTTTTAGAGCCTTTTTATTTTGTGGTCCCGTCTTTTTTCATTCAATGCAAGCACAGATCATTATGGTTTCTGAACATGCGTCTGTTTTTTTTTTTAAATCTCAGATACTTTTGTATCATTTCACTTCATTTAAGCTCAAACGGCCTCATGCTGATGATCGGAGTCTCTTCACTTCTCAGATCCCAACTGTCTCAACAAACTTGCAAGTTTAACTCATCAGTGTTTACAAATGTCCACATATGCATAATAATCATTTTCAAAGTAAACAGCAGATGGACTTTGCATGATGGGAATTTGCACGAACAACAATCTTTTTGCCTTTTTAAGATTTCTTTGCCCTGTTTTCCAGGCGAAAGATAACACAGGCCTGTTCTGTAGCGATGTTCTCTGTGGCTGAATAATTCAATATTGCTCACTGTCTGCTCCTGTTGTGTACTGCATGGTTAAGAGCCAGTGAAGGGGAAGGCTCAATGCATGGGGACAGACCTTGTTTTCTATGCCCGCAGCCAAGCGTGTGGCTTATGTAAGGGAGGGGGGTTGTACGACATCCACTGCATGACTCTTGTAGCTCTGTCATCATGTGCCTCTCCCTCCCTGACTCTCATTTCGTATGTGTGGTACAACCTCACTGCTGTGCTAATTTTGAATGAGTGGTGAACATGGACGTCACAAAGAGTTTGTCCATTTTGACATTTCATTTTCTGTCTCTGTGTTGGCGTTCTGAGTCTGTTTTCCATATTTCCCTTTCACTTTCAGCCCCTTCCCCCTCTACTGTACTTCTTCTCTTTGAGTGGAAAACATTCACACAGGACACTCATAATTAGAGACAGGACTTCTTAAAAAACACTTTGTTTGGATAATTAAGTCCTCCTATCGTGCTATTTTTACTCACTAACACTACTAATGTTTGTATCTTCAAAAAGACAAATATGAATTGTGTTCAATGAACTGTAACTGCCGGAGAGTGCATCTATTACAGGTTTCTTATGAGAAAAAATAGAAGCTTGTATCTTGAAGTCATCTGGAAGATGAGGATTCAGCTTGGAGCTGCTTTACTTAACAAACCCTGCTGCTGTCTGATTATTCACAGGTGTACAAAAGTCTGTTTCTCCTCATTTGACATCACACAAACACGGTATGAAGTATTTGTCTCAGTACATTTTATGTTTCTCGTGTTTTGTAAATACTTTTCACGGGGCTTTTGTCCAGCACAAACGTAAAACAAAGTGTGAGCATTGCAATGTGAGGAGCTGCAAATTAAAAAAAAGAATTTCCCATGAGGAACAGAAATAAATCTAGCTAAAGTCCACTCACCAGCTGTTCAACTGTGTTGCACTAATCTCTCTCACATGCAAAACAAGGCATCAGCCTTCCCACCACTCACACTGCCGAACATACAATATTTATGTTCAAGCAAATATAAGTGGCATATTTCATACAAAATGTAATAATAGCAACACATCAAAAGATGGTATGAAAGGGACACACTGTACAGATGTATATTGCCTGAAGAAACTGATAATGAAAACAAAGAGCTTGAACTACACAGGAGTCAATTCCATTTGATTAAATTCAACTTTATTGATATCAAATACAACACAGTCATCTCAATGCACTTTTACAGCAAAAAACCCAACAATTCCACTTGAGCAAGCACAGGATCGTGGAAAGTGAAAACTTTGTGCATCATCTGCAGAACAAGTTAATGCAGTGTTTCCTAATGATATTCCCTACGTGGAGCATGTATAATGTGAAAAGTATCGGTCCTAAGACAAAATCCTGTGAAACTCCATGTTTCATTTTAATCTGTATTGCTGAGTCATCCTTAACATGAACAAAGTGGAACCTGTCTGATAAATATGATTGGAACTAGTTTAGTGCTGTACCCTTAATCCCGATGATACTGTTTGTTCCAGTCTCTGTAATAGGATGTCATGATCAATAGTATCAAATGCAGCTCTGAGATCTAACGGGACAAAAACAGAGACGAGTCGTTTGTCTGAGGCCATGAGAAGATCATTAGTAACTTAGACCAGTGCTCTCTGTGCTATGATGAGCTCTAAAGCCTGACTGAAAAGACTCAAATAGATTGTTTGTGCTTAAATGAATTTTAGCGATTACGATGAGGTTAGACATCGGCCTATGATCTATGTGGCCCGTGGCGACTCCCAGAGGTATTCCTGTTACATCTGGGCTGTCCCCCCTGCATGGCCCCCAGACCCTCCTCCACCAGTCTCACCGAGATGTTCTTTTATTTTGACGCTTTACACAGTCTCTTGTTTGAACCTCCTTGAATTCCCCTTCTAATTTCTGATTGCTGCTCCCTACCCTGACGTGTTTCACCTGGGCCCGAGTGTGTGATTGTCTTCACCTGGTGACCGTGGTATTTTTGGGTTTCGTTTGTGTGCCTTGTTATCGGTTCATCTGTATTACTTTGTGGTCTCTGCATTGCTGCGTCCATGTCTGTGTTCCTATATTCCTTGTGTTCCCTGTTTAATAAAACGGTGAGTATGTTTGTCTCACTGCCAGCTCTGTCCGGCTATTTAAGTCTTCCCTTCACTCATGAGTCCGAATTACTTTCAGAAAGACAGTTTATGAGCGTTAATGTTTCACTGAAGCTCTTCAATGTTTTTCTGACTGTTTATTGTGAGCTTTCTATATTCACCAAAATTCTATTTTAATGTTGTATTCATAGTTTTTGCACGTTTGTGAAGAAATCAATATAATAAAAATAAATACAGAAAATGATTATTAAAAGGTGGAATAGAGGAGAAACAAGAAGTAATATATTTTCTATATTTCTCTTTTCTGACTCATAAAAAAAAAAAACTATGGATGAGATCAAACATTCTTTTATGTAAAAAATATTTCTGGAATTTAAAAAAAAAGAAGTTTTAACCGTTTTAAAATGGTTCTCAATAACAACATTGGTTTGAAAATGTCAGTTTGCAAGTATTTCTGTGACCAATTCATGCAAAGAAATCCAGACTGTATCTGTTCACACAGTGCGTTTTCCATCTTGGGCTCCAACGTCTCTGAAGAAAACATGAATGTTATATTTGCACAGTTTAAGAGCGAGTACAAGTTTCATTCCATCATATTATAACAACATGATTGAAATGTAATTTCTGATTGTGTTACGTTACAAATGTAGAGATGGATCCTGAGAAATGATTTAAATCACAAGGAGAATATTTAGTAAACTGAATGATGACGTTGAACGAAAACACCTGAAGTTATCACAGTTTGTCCTCACAGTGAAACCTTGTGCTTTATAAGTATGATGGATCGATTCAGTGTTTGACTGGCTGGTTAATATTTAATTCTTCCGTATTGATTGTGGACTTGTGACATTCCTGAGGTTTGGAGACCGAATAACTGTCCCTGAGAACAAAAAACACGGTCTGTTACACATTACTGGAGGATTCACATTCTTTACTTCACCAGACGTCGCTGCAGGCTCGCCTTTATGTTGCACTGAAAGTCAAGCTTTTCTTTGTATCGTGAACAAAGTGATTCAGTAAACAGTGGGTTTCTGTTTATTTTATTCTAAAGAAACTGTTTCTTTAAACTGTGTGTTTCTTCAGAGTGTGTACAATTTATTTATTTTTATTTTCATAGGCACTGCGTTCATAGTACAGGTGTGTGCTGTCAAAAACAAAATGTTTTCTTTTCATGGAAAAATCTAAGGAAAACTGATAAAGACATGAAATATGGAGAGTAAATATGATTAAAAATGAAAGAAATCTGAGTAAGATCAAAAATTGAAATAGATAAACACATAATTCAGTGAAGGCAAGGTTGTTAGTTTTAGGCGTTCAGACTGTCTTCAGTCAGGAAATACTTCAGCTTCATTTTAGGAGAATGGAACAAAGTCATAGCTGAGGACCTGTGGGGTCAAACTGTATATTCAGATTCAAAAAAGATCCCAGAACTGCCTGATTTAACGTGTAAGGACTTCAGGTTTGATGCGCTTTCTCTTTCTTCTCCTGATCAGGGTTTTAAACTAAGTTAGTTTATTACTTTTTTGGGGGGAGAGCATTACATTTCTCTAATTGTCTAGAATAAAACTTGAACTATCACCCCATACGTGTGAGATGACACGTCTTTTTTTGCTATCACAACACTGTAATGTCGGATCCACATCATCTATGCCAGTTTCATTGTTATAGTGTGTAAATACTTATTCAAAAAGCACAAACTATACAATACTTTCATCTTTCAAGTCAAGCTCAGCTCTAGATGTGAAATGTACAGTTCACACACCGTATTGAAGTTTTAAAATATTGTGAGAACGTGCTGCATTTGTGCTTCAGCAGGTGTTAACGACATTTATGTACTGTTGACAATCAAACAATAGAAATGTGACAATAATCCTCTCATAATGTTATATTCTGCATTGAAAGATGCCAAAACAGCATGTATATATTTATTTTTGGTCAACTGATTGATTCCACATGGGAATATTATGTCTGAAATTGTGCAACGTATAGGAAGCAATCTAAAGGCAAATTAAACACAGTGAAAGCGTGGCACAGCCTAAGAGTCCCTGGAGGTCTCATCCATTATTCAAGTACATTATAGCATTACAGATAAAGCCGGCACTGGACTGTATGTACGGGTTTAGCATTCAGATGGTGAAGTGATGAAAGGTCTGCATGTTGGGAACAGTGTTCACCTCACCACAGAGAGCAACACAACCCTCTGGATGTGTGTCACGTTCGGCCGCCTGCAGCTACGTTTCCCCTGCTGAGAATGTCAGGTGACATGTGACTGGCAGACGAAAAGCCACGCCGAGCGAATGACACATGCACGGCTATGTATATCAACCTAAAAATGGAAACGTTAATATGAATGCAGTGAATGTTTACCAATCAAATTTGAGAGAGGATTTTTCAAATGGGAGATGAAAAGAGGGAGAAGTGAGAGTGCCACAGCTGAGTCACTGTGAAAAAAAAACCCCAACCTCTGAGATGTAATGGGATGGAAAGCTGTCTTTCATGCACTGCTATCCAGGCCACTGCTCTCATAGTGGTAGAGTGCCAGTTACTGTGGCTCGTGTGAACAGGCAGGAAACAGAGTCTGTTTTTCTCCTGCAGTGGCATGTGTTTCTCACCTGATCCCCCCTCACTCTTCCTAAATTCCAGAAGCCCCCAGATGTGTACGTCGCTGTACTTAGTGTGAATGTGGACATTGTCATCCACCAACACTGCCTCTATTTTCCTGCTCTTTTGAATCAATTTGGCGAGGTCAGAGGAAACCTAACTGACCTACAAACGTGTCACTTTTGCAGAAACTAAAACTAAAAATGTTAAGAAAAAAACTTCTTTAGCCAACATCCAAGACAAAAATATATCTGCACTGGTCAAAAAGATTTAACTATTAGGGATTTATTGCTCATCCTCTGGATATTTGAGGATGTGTCACGGCCTCTGACTTCCTTACTTTGATCATTTCTGGCCTACATGACATTTACGGGAAGATAATGAAAGTAACTTTTAGTGCTCTTCTGCGAATTTCTTTCAACTATTGTGTGCTTTGAAATATATGTTTTTATTTTCTCCTGATAGGAAAAAGGACCAAGCGGCTTCTTGTTCAACTGATAGACATTTCACATCTTGTGCTGATGTTGAAACATAGTTAAACATACAGTGTACAATGATTTCAAAAAATAATAATTATCTTTTGCACCTTCACAAATAGTTCAGGTTGGATTCGCATTTCAGAAATGATTATCTTAAATTTTAGAAATGGAAATGGAAATACCAAAGAGCAGAGCCAGAATGATTTTGACTAAGAAACATTTTGAAATCTTTTTAATAATGTTATGGTCTCCGCATGCCAATGTTACGTTTGTCTCAATTTTATTGAGTAAAGAAATTATGAGAGTCACTTTACCACCCACTTATTATTGGTTTAATGATTCAACCGCCATAAAAAAAGGTTGTGTCTTGAAAAAAGAAATTAAATTCTTACTTGAAAGTAATTTCAACTGTATTATGAGATCATGGATTTTGCTTGGAGGATATTTCTGCTTGATGAAATAAATCTTGTCGTCGGTGATCTTGGTTGTTTCACTGCTTGGGATCATGTTGAAAAGCGTTCTAATGTTAAGTTGAATTTCATAATCAGGGTGGGAAATAAAGTCCTGCTGGTTGATGTCACCTCCCACACCCACAGATTTTTATTCCTTCTGCTGATTTGTACTTAAAACTTGCAGTCCTGATAAATAATCCATCTGACGAGTTCCCATCATTTATGAATACAGCAGGCAGGCTGGAGGCAGATCCTGAGTAGGGGATTTGACCACAGATCGCTGTAATCCGTTTGTAAAGGCCGTGCGGTGGGTTGGGCGGAGCCTCGGACCTGGTCTGAGGAGTCCGCCAGCAGCGGGACGCATGCGCACTCCGGACGCGCTCCTCCATCAGAGCGCACCAGCAAATTGGATGAAGTTGTCTTGATACCTGCTTAAAGGCGCCGCCAGTGGCGAGGACAACTCCGGTCTGCTCATGCTATAGGTAAAACGTGTTCATTCTGTTTCAAAGTGTAAAAAGAAAGCGCGAAGTTTGAGGATCGAAGAAGACTTTGTGTGTTTGGATGTGACACAGGCGTCCGGACTGAGGATTTGGATCTCTCGAGCGCGTCATGACGGTAAAGATGCGGAAACCATCACAGAAAGTCTGTTTGTTTTAATAGATGTGGCTGTGGACCTGCTCTGAGATCAGCATGCCTCGGCTCCGGACTGGGGGGAGAATTGTCCAACTTTCCTGTCCGGTGCGACAGTCCGCACTGTGCACCACTCCTCGGAACTAACGGCTTTGGTTTGGACTTTGCAATCATCATGTCAAAAGTCATCCAGAAGAAGACCCACTGGATCACTAAAGTGAACGAGTGCGCGCTCGTGCGGGACTCTTGTGGGGAGATAAACGTGGAGCTGCGCGGAGGAGCGGAGAATGGAGAGTTTCCGTACATCGGCCAAGTTCGAAAGGATGCTGTGTTTTATCAGGACGGAAAACTGAGCGAGGGGGAGCTGCTCCTGGAAGTGGAGGGGCTGTCCGTGTCTGGATTACCTCTCTATGACATATTCACTGTGATCGACTGCTGCAAAGGTCCCGTCAGGTTAAAAACCGTGCGTCAAGGTAAGACAAACGGGTATCAAGAGTGGGGACAAAACAAAAAAAACATTATTCAATCATTATTTCACATCCACAAGGTTTCAGTAATCCATGTGGAAGCTTTGGTTTTTTTTTTTTTTTTTTTTAATAATTGGCACAATATTACAAGGAAGTAGTGGGGAGCTCATCTGGAGTTTTCAGGGCTTTGACATGAAGCTGTCCTGGCAGTCACTCTGCCCTCATTTGGAACACAGGCAGAGCCACTTTAAGTCAGACTTGAGGGGTCAGAGATTAGACCACTTCACACTAACTTTACACTAACGACTCTCAAACACTCAAGGCATGCACCACAAACATCCATGTTCCATCTGTTCTCATGTGCATTTGAAAAATCCTAAACCTTTAGTTTCTCTGCCTAAGGCTTGTTCTTTTAAAATACAGCTCAACATTTCAGTGCACCTCTTTCCAGGGCTGCAAATAACCACTAATGTCTGTTCTAGGTTTTCTGAGGGGGGAAAAAATGGCAAAGATCAGCCTGAAACCCCATTCATTATTCAGTGGCCAAGACCAGCCCACCAGAAGCTCCAGTAAAGCCATAGGATGACCTTGCAAAGTGTAAAAATGGAACTTTGAACCTCTAAATTGAGAGAAAGTGGAGTAATTTTCTGCTCTTTTTAGCAAAAATGGAAGAGACATTTGGACTTTTCTCTGCATTTTGCACAAAGAGGCATCCTTAAAGATAGCACATTGTGGAACTTTAACCTCTCCTGCTTTGTAATTCCAAACCTTTTTTTCAGGTTTTCTCATAAGGCATTGGATTGAATTTTCAACAAAGGTCAGCATTTGGAGTTGTGATTATTTACAGGGTACTTATGGATCATTATGCTGTTATTTATACTGTTCAATCACATTTTAGCTTTGTGTGGCCCCTCAAGAGAAACAAGATTGATTCATCTGCTTTATTAAGCATTCGCATAAAGCTCAAATAGTCACTTAATTTCAGTGCATGGCTGAAACGTAGAAGGTCCCACATTTCCACAGCTTTTACTCGAGTGGCCAATCACATCCTTCACCACTTTGTGGTTGAAAATGATGTCTTGTTTATGTAAACCAGGGGATCATTGTTTGTGTGCTTGAGACACCAGTTCATGGGCAGCGGGGGTTATTTCTGGAAGTGCTCCCTCTGGTAGATGAGCTTGACCCATTGGCCACGGTCTGCTGCACCTGCATCTGTCTGAGAGCCTCAGAGTCAAACTTTAGCTGCTTTTCTACCTTTCATTGTGCATTGCTTTGATTGTTGGTAATGAAAGCCAAACCCAGATGCCTCTTGATGCCTTCATTAGTTTTATAATAGACGTCCTTTCCACTTGCCAGCGGGTGGTTATTTTCACCCATTCTCACACACCAGTGGTTATTGGTGCCATCACGAAGACACTTCAATGCAATTTCAGGCGTGTGACAAGATTGGAGGACAATACATGTATTTTTAAGGTTTTACAGTTCACTTCAGGTGTCTCTTTCCATACAGGTTGACATTGGGCCTCTCGCTCACACGCACGCAGTGTTTGACAAAGCTTGCAGAGCCTTTCCTCTGAGGAAATCATTAACTCCGTTACATAACAATGGTTTAGTGTCAGTGTAGCATCTTTGCCTTTGTACTGTATGTCCGTCCATTAGTGGCTACACAGTGAATGTTTGACCTCTGAAACTGAAGTCCCGACCCCTGGGACAAGAGCTCAGCACTAATGCTACTGTGTATTCGCAGGACGGATATTTGTTTGACATATAATCAGAGCAGGCGTGCGCCACAGGAGATTTTCTTTATCCACATTCTTGTAATTATTCCTAACTCGCATTGGAAACACTTTGCAGAAATCCGCAGCCCTCTGAACGGAGACATGAAGGATATCCCCGTCCATCTGTCATTAGTTTCTTGCATGAGTCAGCAGATTCTTTTGGTCCCTAATTAAAAGAGAGTTATATCCTTCGATTATCTGGGAAGCGCAAAAGACTTCCTTTGTGCCTGGCAGTCTGTCGGGCTGCCGCGCAGAACCAGTGAGGGATAGTGATCCAAAGCTGTCCCGTTCCTGATGACAAGCTGTGGGGACGGATCATATTGCCCTCCGTCTTTATTTCTCTCCAGCGAGCTGCAGGTCAGATTACCCGAGGCCGCCTCGCCTCAGTACTGTACGTGGAAACACTATCAGCGTGCTCGCCCACAGGCCGGTGTTGTGTTGTACTATAGTGCCCACAGGTGTGTTGCTCCCACAGAGGAATGCAATAAGAAAAGCACCTGAGTGAAGTCTGAGCATTCCTGGGAAGAACAAGGGAATTTTACACTCCTGTGGTTTTGACTCGTAGTTTTCATCAACGTTTGACACTGTGTGCTTTATTCAGACCAACTGGAGAGAAACAGACCCCTCTTCTCCAACGGTTTATAGACTTTGTAAGAAGGAGACTGGTGAGTTAGTTTTACTGTGGGCTGTGACGCAGGCTGAATTGTCCAGTGTGTGCGTTGATACACCTGTCCCGTTCACCTTTTACAGTATCATTGCCCCGGGCCCTCCGTCAACGGCTTTTTCAAAACTAACTAATTACAAAGCAAATATCAATCAGCTGCGTATTTTTCTGTACGTATCCTTCCAGTGGGCCGTGGTCCTTTCAGATGGGAGAATATGAGATGCACTCACACAGGTGTGTGACAGTTTTACGGGAGGGGCTGATTGTCAGGTTAAAGTACAAAGAGGGAGTACGCTCAGACATGTTACGACCCACCTCTGGAGCTTCACTCTGTTATCAGCAAGTGAATCAATACACTGTAAACAGTTTTGGTGTCATTGTCTGGTGCCCTGAGTCTTTTGTGATCTCCTGATCACCGTGGCATGGTTGAGAAGGGGTGAAGGTTAGACATTGCATCAGGTAACATTGCTGTATTGACTTCAGTGCTGCTGAGCAGTGTCGGTCCTCAAGTCTGAAATGGGTCTGAGTTTCGGTCTGGGAGATGTTGACAGCTGAGTTGTTCACCTTTTAAGTGAACCATAAACCCCTCCAGTGTCTAGAGGGCCTCAGGGTTCACGGTGGTCTGATCATGAATGGGATTTTGACCAGGTGTTAAAATGTCACTGTGATCTCTGTGACAAATGGTTGTTGGTGACCACAGATTTTGCCTTGATCCGAGTCCAGGCAGAGCAAATCAGGACAGCCCACTGAATGCCAGGCATTCCTGAGAGGTGGAGCCTGGAGTTCATGCAAACACCCAGATGATACTAACCACACTTTCACACATTATACTCCCTGTTTGGTTCCCATTTCATCCCTTAGCTCACTTTTTTTTTGTTTTTGGGTTCCTTTTGTGAGTTTGTTTTCTCCGCAGAGCCACAAGAGGTTTAGTTATTGAATTAAACTTTGGAGAGAATCAGCATGTACACATGCCTACATCCCAAAACCCGAACCCCAGCTGCTCTAATCCAGCCTGATGACCAGAGTGCATAATATACAAACGTTTTAGTGAGATTAGCCAACAAAACCAAAACTAAACAGCTGATTGGAGAACGATGCTGCCATAAAAAGTTAGCTTGTTTACATTTAAATCAAATTCACACTACAGGAGTGAGTTGATGATAGTTAGATGATTGTCTCTTATGAAGAAAGTTAGGTTGTTAACAATAACCTTCATAAATAAATACAATAAATGTGAGCATTTTACTTCTCTGGACTAAAACAAAGGGAAACATTTGGAGTTGTTTAAATTTACTATATAATTGTCTCGTTTATTATGTGGTTATTTTACTATTCCAGCCCATTTTTGAATGAACTGGGTTATTTAAGGCTGGTGAACTGCAAGTCACTACTAACCCTAACCCTAAACATAATCATATCCTTTTAAAATGTTAACACACCTTCCTACATTTTTTTTTTTGACCAACTTCAACCACATTTCATTTGTTGAAAACAAGTTCCCCCAAAAACCTATACAATTTTAAAAACATGAACTATGTTGTATTTTGTGTCCCTCGGTCCATTAAATGTTTCTGTTGCTGAGTCTGGATGTGATAAGGACACAACGCCAGACGCGTTAAGCTGTGAATTCAATGACGACATGGAGGAACCATATGGAGCGTTCAAATAAGTCACAGATGGCACTAAGCAAGGGCTAACCATGTTTGCCCCACCTCTGAGGTTGTTGAAATGAACCAACAGGGATATTGAATCAACTTGTCATTCACACCAGTGGCTCCCAACCTTTTTTATTTCTTCCCCTGGACCCCCCCCCACAGACCAACTCCACAATACATATTACAGTACTGACAACACACTGGCACTATCACTACCACTCTCACTAAAACACAGAAGTCGGAGCCTTTCAAATTAAAGTATTGTCTGCTTGAGAGTTCATAATGTTCTTTGAGCAGGTTGGGAGCCACTAATGACGCTGTCTGGGCAGTTTAGTGCGGCTCTATGACTGCAGGAAAAATGGACAAAGTCACACGCAATAGAAGAAAGACCATTTCCTGGTGAAATACAGTTCAGTGGGTGTTTTTTTGTTGATTGGGAACCGACTCAGGGTCGATTCACGTGTTTCTGGGCCTTGTCGGAAGGTTAGCACACACAAGAAAGATGGAACATCTTTAAATAAACAGATCTCCTGTATGACCGGCTCGTCCCACAACGCATGCATAGTTCTTAAATATGAGGAGTTTGTCAGTCCTGATTAAATACAACAGACCACATGGAGCCCTGAACGGCTTGTCAGAGGCTTGTGATGAACCCTACAGCGCTTCTTCCTCCTTCTCCCTCTGCTTTTTCTTTAGTCCTTCGCTCACCACCGTCCCATTTTGAGCTCGGTGTTTAAAGACAGCCGCTAAGATGTTTTGTGTGTTCTTATCTTTTTCACATGCTCACGCTTCTTCAGTGCCGAACAAGTTCGAGCCTATGAGAACCTCTATGTTTGCGCTTTCTTTATGAGGTTTGTACGCTGGAACTTTACTGTGGCATTGATGAAGCGACTCTGTTGGATTAGTAACAGTGGCAGCACACCAGCAAAGCAACTAAAGAGCCTCACAAGCAGTCTGTGTCATTTAAGCTTGAACAAGCGCTTGTGTAATTCTTAGACTTGCCTCAGGTGTTGTGAAAATGAGGTTAGGATGGATGGAGCGCAGGCCAGCAGGGCAACAAGAAACAGTACTGTGGATGTGACGCTCCAGCAGGCAGAGGCATTCATCCTCTGCTTTCTCTTGCAGGGTCACATTAATGTGTCTTTTTATTTTTCTTTAATCAGAAAGTATTATCTTAATTTAGAATGTTGGGGTTTTTTTGCTTGTTTTTTGAATGATCTGAGTCAAACTTGATAAGTCTGATGTCTACGTTAATACTAAGCCAGATTTCTTATATTCGTCTGAAATCTGGGTGGACCTGCAGAGTTTTTCTCATCAAACCAAGAACTTAGCTGTGTTTCAGGAAGGTTTATTTTTATTTTTTTTTACATTGCGTGGGTGTTTCTTGTAAATGCCCATATGAGAACAACACACTTAAAACTTAGTAATGACTTCAGCTTGAAAGGAATGCGTCAGGCGATAAAGGAGAGCATATCCATGTCTGTATGTCCACGAGGAGGGAGACTCCTCCACAGTGACGAACACAGAGCGCCGTCTGCCTGTCTGAAGTATTTCAATCTTCCTATTCTACGATAAGTTCAGCAAAGCTTGCTTGCTTTATCCAGACGTGAAAAACCTTTACGACCTGATTTGATACTGGAAGAAAAAAAGTTGAAAAATGTTTTAGTTACAACTTGTAGCTTGAATCATAAGTTGTTGCGAAAAGTAAGTACACAGAGGTTTTAGCTATTTACAGTGCCGGGGGAAACCCGAGCAAATTATACCGTCACTGCAGAGTGTAAACGGATGGATGCCAAGAACAAACTCATCCTTCTGACTGACTGTGGTGCTTATCAACCTGGAGACTGATATTATCCTGCTAACGCACATTGCAATCAAATAATGGAAATTAAATGTGAATAATAGCCATTATGACTAAATGAAAGGTTGTACTCTCAGGTATAATCATATTAATTGAATATTTTTGGACCGAGAGGGGCTCACTGAATGTGGATTATTGTTGATTGTCTTCTGCATCGAGCTGCTTCCTCAGATTAAACTTAGAAGTTTGACATTCAAACACAAAAATATGATCATACCAGTCAGACTTCAGATAACAGATAGAACACATATTGGTACATAAACGCTCAACAATTCATCCACCAGAGGCAGCCCATTCATCATTTCTTTAGATTTCGTGTTTGTTTTCAGTTTCACATCTTTTCAAGTCCCTCCTCTTCTTAAAAAGTTATTTTTTACTGGTATTCAGCAAAAACGAATAAGGTGTGTTGTATTCATGCAGAACAAAGACTGGCTAAATTAAGAACAAACTCGCTCCACTTGTGTCGCTCGTCTAGTCCTCCCACACTCTGCAAACATCGTAACGTACAACAATTTTCTTTTCCAATCAATCTTTTTCCACGGACTAGAACTAATAGTAAACAAGGCTTTTATATTTATTAATCAAATCAAGGATCTCATTAGCTGTTACTTAGAAAAAAAAGAAAAGAAAATGTAATTCGTAAATCTCCAAACTCCCAAAAGACAAATGTGTGTGTCGTTAATGAGAAAGAGGCAGATACTTGATTGATGTGAGAAAATAGGAACGATTTTCCTGAGATTTCCTGTGCATGACCCGGTAAACACATGCACACGTCTCTATTGTGGCTATCTTTTTTTTTTTTGTTAAAGTCCACCATTTTTGTAGCCACGGTTTTCTTTCCAGGAATATTAATGATATTTGGATCAGTTGGTGGGCTGTGTCGACTTCAGGAAGGTTGATTGTGTGACTCTTGATAGATGATCAGTACCCACATTACCATCCATCTTCTACATCGCCTGCTTGAGCGTAGGACTGTATAAATGAAGTCATCCATACAGTATTATGAGCACGGGCGGCTTTCCTCTCTTGTTCTTACTACTGCACATGCAGATGAAACAATACTTATGCATGATCCGGTAAATTCCATCAAACACACAACATGCACACTCACTTGCAATGGGAGTCTCACATATTGACATTTAAGCTGCGCTCCTTCGCCCGTCACACATCTGGAGGGGATTATGTACCATTACAGGCTCTTCATCATACACATAAATCATAGTCCTACTTTTGGTCTGCTTCTTTGGTTTTGTTGTGGTTTTCAGGCACAGTAATTACACCTCCCCTAAGATGCAAATTGCATATATTGTGTGAAACGCTCTAATTTCCCCCAAAGCTCCTCTGTCATCAGCCTGGTTTTCTGCTGCAGGACCCACTGCACAGTTGTCCATCTTGAAATAAATAAATCTGCGCTCATGTGACTCTTCTGCCACACCGGTGACAATATCTTTATCGTAGAAAACCTCGGTGTGTTGTTTGGTTGAAGGGAAGGTTTGCAGATGATCCTGAGAGGATTTCCCATGCTGCTGATCTCAGTATCCCCTCCTCCTAGTCTGTCAATCTGCGGAGATTCAGGTTGCTAGTAAGCTCTTGAGAGGCTGACCTAACCCTGCAGGGTTTTCCTGTATATAAAACGCTTTATACACTATCATCTCCAATCCTGACACTAATGCTCACACTGGCATTTGATCTCGGAGCATGCTTCTTCCTATACACACACACAAGTGAAACATTAAGACGTTTATTTCCCTAAATCCTATTTTCTGATTGTTTTTAAAGACGCAGTTGTGAGACTTGTTTATGAGCTGTGCTCTTGCACTCATGACAACGCTGGTCATGCTGAACGCCTGAGAGCATTTGAAGGCTTTGTTTTGGAAGGACACTACTTGTTAATATTTAACAATTTGCAGTGTGGGTAACTCTAATGCTGTGAGAGATTAAGTTGTTCATAGTTGAAAGTCCCTCTAAAGTCTATGACAGGATCGTTACTTTACTGAAACAACAGAGAATTCCTGAAGAGATAACGAAGAAGCTTTCAAATCATTGTTTTTAGTTTTATGGTGAATCTGACCTGAAGTGATTTTTCCTGGCACATCTTCTGAGAGCTGAGGTCAACAAAGTGCAGACACTGTTTGGTCTGTCTTATCTTCCCATCCTGAAATGTCTTCATCCAACAGTCCAAAAGCATATTGGACATTTTTCACCCAGTGTGAGGCTGAAAGTCAAGGCCGGAAAGTTTAGTTAATCAGAATTGTTTGTGTTTCGCACTTTTAGGGGAAAGGCCGTCTTTGTTTTACAGATGTTTCAAACCTGTATTTGATATTTGACTTTATTGAAACTGGGGACATTATTTTTAATCAAGTGTTTAACTGAGAAATAAAAGAATAAAAAACTGTTTTTTAATATTTATGTTATTTTATATTTATGTTCATTCTGATATGTGACATTTATAAAATTAAACATTTGATTGAAAACTGGTACCAAATACTGAATAATCATACATACTTATTCTGATTGGTTTTTTTTGTCTTCATATTTCCAGATAAAACAGGACATCTTCTTCTTGTAGGTGTAACTTTTTCTGATGTTATATCACAGATACAGGACATCTATTTTTATCAAACAGCAGGAGTGGTTGCTGTAAAGCAGAATACTTTCATTCCATGTGGACATACTCTGATCTAGAGCCCTCCAGTGGTAGAATCATGTAGTATGATAATGGTCAATTCAAGTGTCAGGTGAAGACTTACTGGCAAAACCTAATGTTCAAAGTCATTCAATTATGATGTTCATGATCTTTGGATATACACAGGTTGAAGAACACTTTACTGTGTATTTCATCAGAGACAACATTGAAAATAAACACAGTATAATAAGGTATAACATTCGATTTTGAAGTACACATAAATAACCCATCCCTTGATGATTATGTGAGATTCTAATAGTAAAAGGTCCATTTGTGTGATTTCTTCTCTGTAATGCATGCAGCACATTGCAGACTGAGTGACCTATTTTCGGTTTTCATTTGAAGCAGGAGTTAAATGTGGTAACAAAATATCAAAAATAAATGTTGAATTCCTGTTGTTGTCACCTTGTTTTATGACTTTACATGCAAAGGAAAGGCTTGAAAAAGTGTGCTCCACTCCAGTTTCACCATATTCACAAGGCTTTGATCCCTGGCATTCAGTAACCCTGCTCACTTTTCCCATGATCTCTCTTTGGGTTGTTAACCTGTGAGTGGTGAAAGCAGTGAAACCCTGTCATCACCGATCGCTAGGAACAGGTGGAGACGAAGGATCAAACACCTTCCATATGTCTGTGTTTATAAGTGTGAGTTCTGGCGTCCACTTTCATCCCCGTACTCGGTCATTTATCTACGACCCGAAGCAGGTGGAAAGATGCGCTTTTTAAATCAAACCAGCTTTGCGGAAACTGGCTTTCTCCATCTGGTTTTCTCATTACTGTCAAGATGACGATGAAGACGGTTCTGGCTGTGGTGGTCTGAGGGAGTCACTGTGAGGATGGGAAAAGGGTTAACCCACAACGGTGAACGTGATTGTGATGAGTGGAGCTGATTGTCTGGAGGCTTCTGAGAGATGCATACCTGTAAATCAAACTCAAATAGGAGAGAAAACCAAACGGAAGTACACGTTGCAGCTATTGTTAAAATGTGGGCAAAGCTCAGGGTTCATGTGGTCAGCCGCTCCACACTGAGTGATGGATGGAGCGTGTAAACATCTGCATGTGCGGCTGGAATTCATCCGGCACATCACACACTTCTGAAATGTGACGCCCGTCTCAAAAAAAAAGCCAAAATACCAAAACTTTCCCTTTTTGACTTGTAATATTTTAAAGACAGTTCAACAATACTTCCACAAAGCACATACCCTGAATGTGAATGATTGACATCAGTGTTTCATGCTTCCTTTAAAACGGGTGCTTTGACTCTTCTTCTCTGCCATCAAAGACGTTAAGAAATACTCGACTACCTCAAGGCTTTATGCTGCTTTCACTTTAAGAATGTGTTTACATTTGTCTCATGATGTAGTTTCCTTCTCTGGAACAAAGTGAAAGAAAGAGATACTCTTTGTTCTGGTTCATGTTGCGCTCACAATGACATTTTAAACATTGCACCAGAGTATGTAAACTCAACCCATTGGGAAGAACTGATGATTAATGGATGGATTATATTAGAACCAGCAATAATCTCATCTGTTGGATCATACTGGTCCACCTTTACTCCCCATGTAAATATATAAATCTGTGTCCCTCAGTACCCCGTCACCATTTCACTGTTTCTTTCTTTGGATAACTTCTGATAGATACTGACCCATAAAGACACTTTCACCAAAGAGTTTAAACAAACCGTGCGATCTCTCTTCGTTATCCATCCTTATAAACGGCATAGTTCTAAAGAGGCTTTTCCTTCTCAAAAAAACCCAAACTGAAATAACTCCCTCGACATCATCAGAGCTCTTTTAAAACTTTGAAGTTCTCTCCAGAGCCTTGGATGGCATGTGATGGATCATCTAGTGTCGTTTAAAAATGATGCACTGTTTATTCAAGTTTGGTATTATCAAACAAAATCATTATCGTAAAGGCTGGCCTATCAATTTAATATGTGATGGTTTGTGTCTGATATTTGAAAGGTCTTTAATATCTGCAGTGTGTAGATTTCTTTTTTCATGTTTATTTGCAGGCTGTCTCTACAGTTCGGTGTACTGAAGGCATGTCTGGCTTTCTTGTCATTACCAGCGGGTAAACATATCACATGAGCCCTCTTATAAACCAGTATTTTCCTTTAGTCTTCTGGATCACTTTCATGAACAACTCCAGTACAACCTGACACATGCCTCCACCTATCAAATCACTTTCTGTGCTTTTCCAGCTCGGGCTATGAAGTGCCGAGGCACTGTATTTCCAGGGTAAATTTAGACTCTTGACAAAGTGAGAGGATGGTGTAAACATTTCATCTGAACTCACTTTGAGCGCTTAACTGGTGTAACTCTCTCTCCATCTCATCCTAGTTTGTTGCCTTTGTAAAGGTGACCTCAAAACTGACTCGAATCTCGTTGGGCTCTCAAAATGAGAGCGTTCTTTTCTGTTCATCGCTGTCGTCCACACGGAGCATCAGTGTGACGTTATCCACGGTAGCTTAGTCCGTTCAAGCAGTAACTGTCATTACGGGTTCTGACTGGAATATCTTATTTGTGAAGTGAAGTGCAGGCAGAGAGGTACTTTAAAAAAAAATATAACCTGAGCAGCTAAATATTATATGATGAGAGGTGTGATGTGTGTGTCTGTTGCTCCTCGGAGCTAAAAGAGACATGGACACCGTCTGTTTGCTGCTTCTGTCTGTCCAAGCGAGGGGAGAGACGTTGGTCCTCAGGATCTATCAGCATCTGTCTGTGCTGAGAGGTGAAAGACTTTTCTCCCGATTAGAGCCTCATTTTTTTTTAATGAGATAGACGGGCTGGAAGACACCAGGAAAAGTAAATGTTATTACAATGCTGGTGATTTGTGATTTATGAGGATTACATTAGGAATGATTTTCAGCAGAGCAGACACCTTTAGTGAGCAGATTTCAGCCTCACGTCAGAAGTTCTCATCACCTGCTGATGCATTTGAAACCTTGTGAAAAGTAAAACATTTAGTACCCATTCTTCACCCTGACTAACGGAGTCTTATCTCAGCTGATCCTGTTTGAGCCTTTCAGGCCCAGTAGATCTTGTCAGACATTTAAAAAAATACTTTTGATAAGCTGTCCTTTCAAAAATGATTTTCTCAGATATATGTGATGTGACTCTAGCATAATGTTACACCTCGTAGAGAATTTCTTTATAGGATTTTAACAATTACACAAAAATTATTTTCACTAATATTCAACAAAGCCCACAATGTTAGTCCCTGCATTACACTGTCACTAATCAAAACGGTTCATTTATTAATCATGTGATACAATTTCCTACAAGAACACATCTTCAGTATTCGTTCCACTTTTTATGTTTGATCCTCAGATGAGAATGATAAAAGAGAACTGAAGTTCGAGGCAGAGATAAATCACATTAATGACTGAATGAATGTTTCACCTCAGTCCCACTCAGCATTGGGGACGTCTTTTCGCGTGTCTTTTTGATTGCACAGAGAACATTTTGCAGAAAATCCCTCAACCATTGTGTCCACATCATTTTGTCTCTTGCTGGCAGGAAGACTCTTTGATAGATAATATTTTTGAGGCTTTAAGCATGTGCTGTTTTTTTTTTTTGCATGTTTCACTTTCTTTGCACTCTGTTTACCAAAAACAAACAAAAAACAGACTACGCTCTTCTCTGCACCATCTGTTGTCTTGTCACCCATGGGGGATACTTAGATTTACCCAACGAATCAATCACATTGCATCACTGAAAACCAGAAGCCGTGCATGAGTGTAGGAAGTCACATGTCACAGAAAAACATCGCTGTCGGAATCATTCCTCTGTTTTCCCGCTGTTTCTTTGCAGTACCACTTTAATCACCTCCTCTTCCGTTGTTTTTGTGAGGAAGAACTACCATTTATGTTGGGAGACGAAAGCAAAAGGCATCTGCATATTTTGAACATCGCACACACTTAAGTTGGTCGCTGGGATTTGATGCCTGTCTTTATTCTTCAGCCGTCACTTTGCTGTGCAATCCTTCTTGATTGAAACTGAGACGTTGGCTCCCGCGTGAGTGCATCATCCCTGCTTACGCTTCCTCCACCTGAAACCACGTTTCCCGAACTCGTGTCATTTTTGTTGTGTGTGTTTTTGCCAAATTTTTCCAGCTAAGTCTACTTTTTCTGCTTCGCACATTAGCTAAATCCTTAAAAAAAAACAAAAAAAAAATGCCCAGTTGGCATTTCTGAAATAGTGCTTCCACTGTGCAAAAGAATTGTGGCAGCAGCATTCATCTGGTAACAAACTGAGGAAATTCACATGACCGATTAGTTTAATGACTCTTTTGACTGTCGAGTATATCTCCCTCTTACTGCTGTGCATGTCTGATGCGTGGCTTCTCGCTTACAATCTTTTTAAAAGTTGTGATAAATATGTCAATGTTATTATATGTAATATATATAGTCTATGATTAAATCCTATGTTAATTATTCTAAGGTTCAACACAGCAGATTGCTCATATTCTGGTCTCCTGTTCACGTGTTTGTTTGTGGGCTGCATCCACAACACAAGCAGCCCCTTCAATTACAACCCTCAAGGTGCAAATTAGTGGTTATTACACCCCGTGGAAAAGCTTCCCTGTCTTCCACTCCTTCATCCAAACGCATAGAAGCCATAATTCACGCCTAATGTCTTAACTCCTTGTGTTTTATCGTCTTTCATTGTATAAGTTGGTGGTGGGACAGAGTAGAAGCACAATGCTGTTCGCTGTGGACACCGGCTTCCTGGGCTCTCTCGTGTGTGTGACAGTGACGTGAACCAGAAGCAGCCTGCAAGAAGTCATAACCTGCTCACACTTTGAATGCGGCATCATGCTTTCATCACAGGCTTTTCAGCTTCAAGCTTCTTTCTTTCTTTTATTTTTTACACGCCTCGCCCATTTGCAGGAACAAGATGCAATGGACACATTAAAGCAGCAGCTTTGTTTTGCCAAAAGTGGCACATTTAGGTGTTTTGCTTCGTTTGAGCCTGATTTTCTTGTTTTGTCCGGTTTATCGTCCATCTTTGGTCGATGTTGACATCTGCGATTGGGCAGGCGGTGCCCCCACCTTTGAAGATTGAGCTGTCAAGTTATTCCATTTTTCTACAGCCGTCACTCTTGTACCAACCTCCGTTTCTCTTCTGTTTTTCTCTCTCCCTTTTCTTCCCCCATCGTTTGGCCGTCTGGATAGCAGCACAGAGTGGAGGGAGTGGTAGGCCTCGGTTCTTCTGGTTATATTTAGCAGTGAACAGATGCAGCGCACTGGAGCGGAACATACCGCCTCTGCTCCCCTTCAGTGTGCGTGTGTGCGTGTGTGCGTGTGTGCGTGTGTGCGTGTGTGCGTGTGTGCGTGTGTGCGTGTGTGCGTGTGTGCGTGTGTGCGTGTGTGCGTGTGTGTGTGTGTGTGTGTGTGTGTGTGTGTGTGTGTGTCTTCCTTCAAACCCGCTCTCCCATCATTCACTGCTCACTGTTACTCAGCAGCACCGGAGAACTGGGTCAGGCCGGGCCTTGCTCATTCCTCCTCGCATAAACTGTTTGTTCTGCTTTGTCCAAACTGCAGAAACCTTCCTAAACCGGTGTGGAGTGGACAGTGTGGCGTCTTTAAATAACTTCATCAGTCAATTTTCTATTGAAGGCAGTAAACAGAAGATGTCGTTAATCTTCAGTTAACTCTCTGGTTCTGTTTTCTCTTTCTGTTCGAATCCTTTTACACAGAATATATTTGCAGGATTCTGGATATGGTGATGAGTCTGTTGCCATCTATTTTGTGATGATTTTCTTTATCTAATGTCAATTATAATATAATATGACTAAATCTTTGTACAAGCCATTCAGGATTTTTCCCATATGTGATCATGGGTTGTTTTTTTTCTTAGAAAGACCAACATCTTGAGGTTATTGTCCATTTGATTCTCTATATAACTTTGCTGTGAGATAATCCAGTAAATAAGTGCACTGATGATTGTTGTCAAAAAAACAAACAGGTTTTCCAATAAATCTTGACTTGTATTGTTTTTTTGTCACGTTTATTTGTATTGACAAAAAGTACAAGCCTGATGAAAACAACTATTCCCTCCTCCAACTGATTCATGTTTTTGCTTCCTCTAAATCAACATGCTGCTTCTTCAGACAGTTACTGCACATCTTTCTGTGAGCCTTTTACTTTTACTTTCATTCAGAGCCGTTCTTCATTGCATCTGAAAGTACAATAAAAACCTCATTTGTAAAGAAATCAAACCATTCTGAAAAGGCCAAACACATAAAGAAATCTTCAGTACGATACACCAATGACCAATCTAGTATTTCCCGTTGGTGAAGCAACCATGTTTTTGATTGTGGGAGGAAGCAGGTGCATGCACATCAGGGAAAACATGCAAACTGCAAGAACATTGATCACTATAAAAGCATCTGACACCTTTTGTGCTTGAATGATTCACAAGTTAAAGTCATTTGAAACAGATTTTGCTGAATGTGATGATGACGTCTTGTGAGGCTCCGTGTTTCCTGCTTGTACTGACGTTCTCGATGGGAAAAACATGAAGGAGGCCTGGGTGTGGCTGGTTGTGGAGGCCGTTAGGGGACGGTGAAGGGCGGAGATTGTGTGAATGTGCTCTGTGTTATGACATCAACTGATGGTATGAACTCTCTCAGTATAATAGCTGGATATTTCAGCTACTTTCTCGCACCAGTAGAGTCAAGGGGAAGCACTTCAGTGGGAGCAAGAGTATCTGATTAGTTTTGCTTTCCTGCTGATCTTCGCCACTTTCAGGCAGCTTCTCCTTGGATTACTGGATAATGTGCTGTTAAATGCTCTCATCTGTAATTGGAGAGTCCAGTGTTGACTGACGGGATGTCCTGAGACCAACAGGAAGCTGCTGAAACAATGGAAATTACTGTTTAGGAACCAGCATTTCCAGTTCCTACACTGTGGCCACCATTTAGAATCAACCAGAGGAAATACAATATTATTTGTTCCCTGGAGGAAATGCCGTTTCTTTGTCTTCAATTTGAGCTCAGGGTTATCAGCCTGAGATGTCTTGAGACTCCCACACAAACACATTTAAAGATTTTGAAAATAATATATATTTACAATATTAGACAATTGGTGTTTGCTTTTGTGTCTGTGATTTTAGCTTTTTTCTGCTGCAAGAGCTTGAGAGCAGACAGAAGGAGGCAGACAGAGCGGAGCCTTCCTGATCAAAATGTGACACACACACACACACACACACACACACACACACACACACTGCTCTTTGGTTCTGTCATCAAGAGTATTATTTTCTTCGGGGTGGGCACAAAAAGGAATTGAACTTACTTTTGAATTACCTATTTGTAAACATGTGTGTTGTTAAAGGTCATTTGAAGACCTTTTCAGTTTTGTTACATTTTAATTGACAAAACGGACAGGAAAATGCATATTTGGCCTGTTATAAGATAATATCTCCATATGTACTTGTTTCATTCAATACACAGCTGTAGATCCACAGTCATGCAAAAAATAAAACTTTCAAGAAAGTAAAGCAATTGATATTAAAGTTAAATGTTGGTTTTTGAAGAAACAAGAATTTTTTATTTTATTTTGTTTGTTGTGTTGTACTGCGTTGTGTGACTGTCTGACTGTGTTTTTTTGGTTTTGTTGTTCTGTTGTGTTGTTTCATTGTGTTGCGCAGTGTTGTCTTGTGTTGTGCTGACTTTTGTTGTGTCGTGTTGCTGTTTTGTTATGTTGTTTTGTAGTTGGATTGTTGCATCGCTATGTTGTGCTCTGTTTATTTGCTGTGTTTTATCATGTTGTAATTCTGTGCTGTGCTGTTATTTTGCGTTGTTTGGATGTGCTAGGTGTTGTTTTTGTTGTATCGTGTTGTGCAGTTTTGCTGTGTTTTATCGTGGTGTTGAGTTATGTTGCTATGTGTTTTTGTTTTGTTGTGTTGTTGTATTGTAATGTTGTGTTGTGCTTTATTACGTTAGTACACCTGTCCGTATACTGAAACAAATTCTGTTAGGAAAAAGTTACCCTGGATCTTCTCCGTCTCTCAATATTATGTTCCCGGGTTGACACCACAAAAATCTGCATATTTCTACGTGTGAAAAAGGTTGTAAGTCACTAACTCTTTGCATGAAAGACTCACCTGGATTTTTACATGTTAAGAAAATAAACACATACATTGTACATTTATAGACTTTAGACAATGACTGGAGTTTTAAAATAATGTTTGGAATTTGTTTTAGTGTAAATACTGTGGGAAAACAAGAGTTTAACATTACCAGTATTGCCATGTTCTTTCTCTATTGTAATACATATTTTGCTGTCAGTAATTACTCCCCTTAAGAGCGGCATTCTCCCACAGAGTAGCGGTAATTTAGGGATTTTTTTTCTACTGTGACCAGAGTAAAGCTACAGTCTCCCTGCATGTGTGGTCTGCCACTTGGTGTGTTTCCTTCATTTGCCACAGCAGTGTTACGTATTATATCTGCTATCCAACTCACTCCATGTGGCTCTATTCAAATAAAAATACTGGTTTAATGTTGCAGGTGGTAGATTTTCATGCTTCAATACATCATCTCTGAATTGAGTGAAAACTCCAAGCCTGTACCTAAAGGACATTCCTCTACTTCTAGAGTGTAAAGGAAGATGTACCCTTCATACAATCATCCAAACTTCCTTGAATATTGAAGAGACACTAGGAATGGAGATGCTAATAGTTGAATAGCAGATGGTAAAGTGTTACTTTAATTTAGGATTGTTAGTTTGCAATGAACAATTTTCAGGTTCTGGGTCAGGGGGCCCTGGAGCTAATTCCAGCTAACGAGCAGGGACACACACACACACACACACACACACACGCACACACACACACACACACACACACACACACACTGGCAATATAGAGTCACTATTGAACCTCACATGTATGTTTTTGGACTGGAAAGAAATCCGGAGAAAACCACTGCAGCCACAGAGAGAACAGGGAGAGAGAACATCAAACAAACTATTGAGCATCTCTGAAAACCTCCCAGTGCAGCCTGAAGGGATTAAGTGCCACATCTTTGAAGCAACCTTTGAAGGCCTGTTTTTTCTATTTTCTTTTCCCGACGTCACTTAATTAAGATCCGCCACTGGGGGGCAGCATCTCACAAAGGTTTTGCACACACACACACACACACACACACACACACACACACACACACACACACACACACACACACACACACACACACACACACACACACACACACACACACACACACACACACACACACACACACACAGCCCCTCTCAATCACTGGTTGGCGGTGGGTTGCCATGGTAACGGGTCTGTGTGAAGCAGGCTTAATGATCGTGAGGCTCTGCGACACAGAGGGCAGTGTTGAGCTGGAGGACAGCAGATGAATCCCAATCAGCAGCTGAGCACACACACACACACACACACACACACACACACACACACACACACACACACACACACACACACACACACACACACACACACACACACACACACACACACACACACACACACACACACACACACCACAATTAATACTCCATAAGATCTTAGACTCGGCTCCTCTTACAGAAATATAATCACAACCACCCACACGAAGGACTGCTGCTTGGATCTCTCCCTCACTGCTTTGAAATAAGGTCTTCCTCCCTCAGTCTTGACTGACAGGCGGTAACAGTGACGTGTGCTGATGACAGCTGTAATGTGATTACTATAGACGGCTGCTGCTGTAAGGCACAGCCTTTTGCCGATGTTTTAGGCAGCTACTACCATATGGTCCTCCTCTTCTGTCAGGCAACTGAAATCACATTTTTATCGAAATCTTTTGAAATCTTTTTTCATTTTTATACCACGCTTGATATTTGGAGATAGATCTTAAGAGATGTACACTTTGTGTGAATTTGTTTGTGTGTGTGACATGTTGACAGGATATAGACAATAATTTGTCTCTTTAGATGTGTCAGTGCACACACAGCCCTCTCCCCAACCCCCACTCCCATTCCCAAAATGAGATGGGATGCATAACTAGATTTAAGGTTATGTAATGCTGACTAGAGGCATGGAGGATGTGTATAATCCACTCTTATTTGGGTTAAATCTATCTCCATGGCACTCTGTCTATCTGTAAGAGGACAGGAGCTCCCTTCTGCTTCATCAATCTCGAAAAGCACCAATCTGAGTCGCAGTCTTTTACCTGCCATGTCTTCAAATATCTCAGCTCTCAGGAAACATCTTTATACGTACCACTGTTTTAGGTAGTTTTATTATTATGACAATAACATCCCCTCAAAGCTATTATCGTTTAATGACAGATTGACTGTATGTGATTTTAACTTCACTTATATAGCACCTTACAGCTGTGTGAGCAGCCCCAAAGCGCTTTACATAGCTCATCACATTCACCCATTCACACACTCATTCACACACCATTGGAGGCTGCAGCCTTGCAAGGCGCCGTTGCTCCAATGGGAGCAGTTTTGGGTTCAGTGTCTCGTCCAAGGACACTTCGGCATGGAGACAGGCAGAGGTGGGAATCGAACCTGCAAACTTCCGATTGGGAGACGACCGCTCTACCAGCCGAGGCATCTTCAATAACCTGCATGTATTCAATGTGTTCAGATCAGGAAAAAGTTCATGAAAAAATAAATCTTTTAATAGACAAACATTGATGATTTTGGATCATGGAAAACAAAAAACTGAAAATATTTTAAACTCAATTTAAATGATCAAAATGTGCCCCACACAGAGAAATCAATTTGTGTTTTTAATGATTTGTAATCTATATGTTAGATTATTCATTAGCTTTTAATGCACAATCATATTCAACTAAATTTAAAATGACTGTGTTACTAATAATAACATCAGTTTTTACCAGCATTTGTTGATGGTGACATTTAGGTCAGAGCACTAATGAATTAAGCGTTCATTTTACTCCTACAAAGACGGACGGTTGTTAAAGCATAGGAAGTAACCGTAGTGGAAGTACGTGTATATTAGCAATATTTTTCTGCCTATGCGGCTATAAGCAATATTTCTATGCTATTTTGGAAAGCTGAAGAATATAATATTTTGATAATGAAACTGTTTAATTTCCCTTAAAATGTATCAAACAATGACACAACTGAAGTGTATGACTTCAATCCACCAATGTCCTGTCAGTGTGGATGAGAGGACATCCATGTCTCTTTCTTGAATTGGACATATGAGTGAATTGTCTACTGCAGTGCAACATCTGCATATTTGTTTTACAAAACATGATTTGTGACTGAATATCCACACAGAGATTAAGTAAACAGAATATGAAACACAGAGACACACACACACACACACACACACACACACACACACACACACACACACACACACACACACACACACACACACACACACACACACACGCGCACACACACACACGTGGGCACATGCACGCACACCACAGTAGTGTGATTGTAATCTCTGATCCACGTGGCTTTAATCCTCATAAATATTGAATATTTGATGACTTTCTCATTGATGGAGTGCGACACCTGGGCAGCCCGCCCTCCACTCGCTGGCACGTACCCTCGGGAGGGGGTTGTTCCTGACACCAGCCTTTATCTCAAGGAAAGCATCTGAGCCAGCACAACTGACAAGGCACTGAATACCACCACTAATGTATGTGGAGCATATTTCATTTTTGATGAGATGTTGTTTCTATAAATCAGACGGCTACAGACATGAAATGCAAGTGTTTGTGTGTCTTTGTGTGCTTGTGCGTGTATGTGTGTGTGCACGCGCATGTGCCTGTCAGTGAGAGAGAAAGAGGGTGCTGTTGTGTCTGTTTTTTTGTTTTTTTTCCTTTTACAATCTCGCTTCTGCTTGCCTAGCAGGGATCGTAATGATGGTCGTCAGCACTGGCTGGTTGCTAGGTAACAATTACCTGACTGTGCTTTGCTAGCACTGAATTACATTGTGTGTGTGTGTGTGTGTGTGTGTGTGTGTGTGTGTGTGTGTGTGTGTGTGTGTGTGTGTGTGTGTGTGTGTGTATACATACGAAAAAATACAGCAAAGAAGAATACAAGCCCGTGACTCCATTTCTGGGCAGAAAACCCCCAACCCTCTACCCTTGATACCATCATAGCTTCTCCGCTCCTGCCCCTGGTGCTTCCTGCTTTGTTCCTGACCTGTGTGGGAAAATCTTTACCTCATACACGTCTTCTATCTGCAACATCTCAAGGAATGAATGATGTCTAGCTTTTTGTTTTGTGTTTGAGGTCTGCACTTTAGAGAAGATGACTGGTGGTCGGAGACGAGACACAATGCACGTGTGTGAACAAGACGGAGGCAGGTGAAAAGGTGAAGGAGGAAGACACAGTAGGCAGTGAAGGTTGATGAGTTTAAGTACCTGGAATCAACCATCCAGAAGAATGGACGGGTAACTAAAGAGGTGAAGAAGAAAGTGCAGGCAGCAGGATGGAGACGAGTGCCAGGGCTGACGTGAGAGAGAAGCTTCACAAGACAGTACTGAGACCTGCCATCATGTTTAGTTTGGAGACAGGAAGCTGAACTGGAGGTGGCAGAGATGAAGGTGCGCTTTTGTGACATTTTCATGAGGAGTGAGCAGGATTAGAAAAGAACAGATTGGAGGGAGATAAAGTTGAGCAGTTTAGAAATCAAGCTGAAGAGGCCATGTTGATGTGATTTGTGACGTGATGAAGAGAGAAGAGTTCATATATACACTATAAGCTACCAGGGCGAAGGAGAAGAGGAAGACCTCAGAGAGGGCTGGTGGAAGTAGTAAAGGAGGACACGGAGATAGTTTTTATAACAGTAGAAGAAGCAGATAGATATCGATGGAAGTAGATGATCCACTGTGGTGACCCCTGAAGAAAACAACCCCCAAAAAAACTACAAAAAAAAACCCTCAAAGATTTTGTGCTGATCATCTAATCTCACTCTCAAGAGTTGTTTCCAACAGATCCAGATTCAGAAGTGGTCGTTGGGATGGCTGGAGAGAAAGAGACAGGGCAGAAAACACCAAACAGAAAGCTAATCTGCTCACTTAAGACTTGCCAGAGGCAGGAATCACAGACATCTGAGATGTCAGAGATCCTGCAGGAAGGCACAGAGGTGCAGGAAGGACAGAGAGGAGAGAGCACAGATTACAGGCCAGAGAACGACAACATCTTGCAATGGAAGGAAGGAGAGAGACTCAGTTCAGGAAAGAAGGAAACGGTCAGTAAGTAGAAGGTTAAAGGCAGGGATGTCCTGTTCAGGTCAGCAGTATGGGATCAGGGCTTACTTTAGAATTTCTTAATTTCATCGCCCTTGGAAAATGGAGCCAATGAGCTCAACTAACGTTTTTTCTTAATGACCTGCCATAAACTGAGAACCATCATGTCACCTCACTGTAGCGGCATTAACAACACGGCAGCTAATATGTCAAAGTATTTTAAAGTAGAAAGCCAAAATAGTCCTACGCTCGCTTGCAATATCTGCATTATCAACGTTTCAAGAGGAGGAGCCAATTTGGTTCGAAAAAAGGAAGAAAGAAGTAGATACACAGAGCAGCACGGATGATTCACTGAGGGTGCTTTCACTGCTGCTGTATTTAGACGAAACAAATCTGCCAGAAGTTTGAGCTGATGAGTAACGCAGAGGACTCTTTAAATGCACAGATATCGACAACACGCAAGAATAGTGATGTGTAAGCTGTATTCAGGAAATGCCTCACGAAGACTGGCTTAAACTGCTCCATACAACAAACAAATGTTCGGTCTATAACCGCATGGCTGTGAAACTTTGTGTTCTGACCTATAGGGTGTCCTGCTCTCTTGGCATTATGTAGTGAAACAAAATTATTTCTAAACAAAAAAAGGCCACGTGTGTCACAAATAACAAATCCATTACCACTTTGCAGGTAAATATAGCAAGAAAAAATAAGTATCAAATGGGTCCCAATACAATACAAATCTTGATATAGCATTTACATTGGATTCATATGACTTATAAAAAACCTTTAAATTAATCTAATAATAGGAAGGTACATCCCATCGAATGAGTAAAAGAGTGGACAACTCACTTGATAAATTCTGATGTTCCAGTGTATTGAAACGAAATTGCATAGTTTTCCCAACACTGCAAAAATCAACAAATATGTCAGTTGTATGTTAGTGTTCATACATGCCAACTTAACATTGAAAAGAACCCAGAATAGAAAGTGTTACAGTGGGGGTATCAATATTGGGGGCTAGAATATCGAGATCCCATTGCTTAAAAAAAAAAAATCGACAACTACCTAAGTATCAATAATTGTGCTCATCCCTCGTACAAACAAATGAATGATGAAGATTGAGCACTATCTACAAATTGTACTTGAATCAGCTGAGTTCTAGTTAGCAAAAAGTTGAATTGGATTTTTAGATATTGTTGTCCTCTTTCATCCTGCACCTGCTGATCCAAAAAGCTGCTGAGTGAAAAACAAAAGTGGGGGTGGAGGCTTAACCGTCTTCTGCTGAAAATCGCTTTGTATTTGCCAAGCCATGTGCACTTTCAATCAAATTGAAATAATTTGATCAGAATCCTCTCTCATTAGTTCCAGTTGGATGTCTGTGTCTGTGACTTTAAACTCTACCTACTGACCGACTCTCCCCTCACACTGAGCCAAGGGAGACTCCAACACTGTGATCTGAGGCCGGCGGGAGGCCGTGGCACCTCCCCCAGAACTGGCTGCCAGCTCTCCCAGACATGGATGATATATTTGGAGATCATTAAATGGTCCTAAATGAGACCCTGGCGTGAGAGCGAGCTCTGACCATCTGGCCCCATTGTGAGAGTTGGAGCTCTGTTCAGACTCGGTCATCAGCATCAGCCCACCTGATTGGATGGATCCAGCCAATCAGAGCGTGTTTTAATCAATTAGAACAAACCTGGGTCAGGCTCTGCTCCACAGAAAGAACCAACCTGTAATCCATACGGTTACAGTTTCATCTTACAACATAACAGACAATATAAGTGCAATATATCTATGAAGGCCACACTTTATTATCTAATACTTGATACTGTTGTTGAGTACTGCGATAAAATGAGTCTTTGAGAGTTTCACTTCAATATAATAGTGTTCTTTCTTCTTATGGATCCAATTTTAACTAGAAGCAACTGCACCGCATTTCTGTTTTGATCACATGAATTTCTATTTTCGAACAGCAGCATTTCAGAAAATAACCAATTTCTTTTGGCATTTTAGTGGTTTTTCTTGATTTTTGTGATTTGTTTGATGTAATGTTCAAATTAAGACATGACATTTGATTTTAGTGGTCAAATGTGTCAACATGCAGAGCAACAGTTTAGCTCACTGTCATTAGAATTTATCTATTAACAGAGTTTTTAGCCTAAACTCTCCCCCTTTCAGTTTTTAGTGTTTGTGTCTCACATGACCTCAAAAAGACATTTAATTATGTTCTTCAACTAGAACTAAGACATTTTGCCACCGTGACCCCATGTGGATTAAGCTGGAAAGAAGATAGATGGATGAGCCACATCCAGTGGATAAATAAGGTTTTGTCCTGTGTCTTTAAGTACGTAAACTGTGCTGGTTTTGGATCTGCGTACTGAGGACGTTCTGTGCTGTGGTCTTGCTTTTGATCCAATTAAAAAAAAAGAAAGAAGAAGAAGATATGTTATGAAGATATGTTTTTATGTCATGTTTGTTTACGTCAACTGTTTATTTCTTTGCAGGTCACAAGCTCAACAAAGACCTGAAACACTACCTAAGCTTGAGGTTTCAGAAATCTTCCCCTGACCATGAACTGCAGAAGACCATCCGAGCCAATCTGTACCGTCATGCTGTGCCTTGTGAGTAAAAAAAAAAATGTTCGTAATAATCTGATGCTGGCTGGTTGAATTTGGACATCTGGCTGAAAGATGGTACTTTTAAACACCCTCGAACAGAATTCTCCCCATATTCACCTTCTTGACACATTTTCTTTTGGCTTCCTTGTCATTTCTTTCATCTCATTTTCACTCGGGTATAAATGATCTCATTGCGCATTATTTCCCTTTTACCATTTAAAATGCTCACTGGCTGTGGTCACCATCGATGAGAAGAAAAACGAATACTCTCCTACAGTATTTTTTTATTGTTACTGTGTCTGAAAGCCATTCTGGTGTTGACCCTGTCTGAACATGGTTTTTGCAGCTGTCTCCTGTAGCTGTAAATATACAAAGAGTGTGTCTCGAGCCCACGCCAGACTCCACAGCTGGGCTCGCTTACGTCACAGTTGGATCCGCAGCCACTCGCTTTTCATACTGTACCCATGTCATGTTTGTTTTCCCAAACAAAGCATTTTGCTGGACTTGTTGTGGTGATCGCAGGACTTGAGGCGTTACGTGTTGCAGTGAGGCAGCGCTGTGAATCGACAGCGGCGTCGAGAGCTTATGTGTTTGTGTTTTCCCATGAGAAATTTAATTGATTATCACAGATATGCACAGACATGATTTAATCAGCTAAAGAAGGGCCCATCATCTCCATCAACCAGCGCGTCCTGCTCTCTGCTGAGGATTATGCATGCGTTGTCATCACAGCACTCCCTAACAAATTGCAGCTTCCAGACTAATACTAATGTATTTTCCTCTCCTTTTCTCACTTGTTTTTTTTTTTTTTGTTGTTGTTTTTTTTCTTGTTGCTTTTTTTACTCTCTGCCTCTCAATCTCTGGCTGCCTGTCCTCTTACGCTCTGCCATGTGATGTGTAAATCCGACTCTCTGAGCTTCCCCCGGTGCCCTGCGCAGGATTATGATGTTCTGATATATTGAAAATAGATTCCTGTCTGATTACGATGAGCATGTTGGACTTTTGCCAACATCGATGTACGGTACAGAACACACAGAAATATCGAACATGAACAGAACGTTCTTTTTGTTGTTGTTTTTTAACTGTAGATCTACAACAATGTTGAACACTTTGCTTTACGCCTCTCATCTCTTCATCTCAGTCAATGCACCTGATTGATGCATGCAAAAAAAATTTCGGGAAAACTAAACTAATAAAAACAAGTGTTGTACCATTTTCAAACACACTCCTAATGCATTTGGGAATGTACTTTCAAATTACACATTGTATTGTGGGTAGTGTTTGAGTGCTTACCTTTAGCTACTTGCCAATACTAATTACAGATACAAGTGCTTATCAAATGCCGTTAAATCATACTACGTACGCAAACGATATGTGAAGGCTATGAGTTGCTGTGAATCACCTGCACACAGCCTCTACGCTATGTTCATCTTCGACAGACTTGCAGCTGTAACAGTACACGTATGGCAGCGTCCTTTACTTTTGTCATTCTCGTTAGTATTAAAGAATCTTAAAACCGCGGACATCGCTCGTCACCTCGTGCGAACCTGCGAGCGACTTGACGTGACATAGTACTGTGGATTGTGTCGGAGAGCTTTTTCCGAGTACCAGTCCTCCGTCCAGTATCGGACCCAATACTGGATAGTGGTATTGGTATCAGTGTATCCCTGTATAGTAGTTTAGTGGCTTGGTAATACGATACAGTAATAAATTGGTTGTTCTAAGTGTTCTGTCGAGTTGCTAAACTTACACAAGGTAGTTTGATGTCATCACCATTGAAGAATTATTTAAGTTTGGATCAGTCAGGGTAAGCTTTTTGTGGACTGCAGATAGCCTGAGATTATTTTATGACAGTGTCAGAAATACCAAACTTGCACATGAATGTTACAAGAAGAACAGCTTGTGTCTCTTTTAGCTTCATTATTTACCGGTGTCAGACATAGACGACATACAGATTAACATTGTCATAAACATAATCTGACTGATCTTTCACTTCACATGATGTGTGTATACTGCATTTTGTTGTTGAACAGCCACCTGACCACGCTACAGAGTCTCTCATGATATTTCTTGAAGTAAAAATACTTGACATTTGCTGTTTGTTTTGCAGTGTTAGGAGGCTTCAGAGTCTCTGAATAAAGCATCCTTGTGTGGCCACAGATTGTGCGCTGCAGTTTCAGGAATAAATCATTAAAGGACAAGGCTCATGTCAATCTATATTTTCCCTTGAAAGAATTTCTAAACACGTTTTTTTTAAGAAAACCTTGCCCGGACCTTATGACATTAGGTATTTTTGAGTGGATTGGATGAGTAAGTGATTATTTAAAGCGGCATTAAAATAAACCACTTTGTCCAGTTTCATTGTGATAAAGGATTGTGTCATCCAGTGAGAAAAGAGTGTATTTATTCGTTCAATTCGTTAGAATTCAATTCATTGACCACTGGCTGACCCTCAGGGAGGCTGAATACATGTTTTTTTTGTTTTTTTTTATTGTTGGGGAAAAGGGGGGGGGGGGGGTTCCTAACACAGTGTTGGTCAGTCTGACAGCTCACACTTTACTTCTCCTTCCTCTTCCCTTCTTGCTGTCCCTCCCTTTCTTGCTTTCTTGGTGACCTAGTATCGCTGCCACCTTCTTGTTTTATTGTTTCTCTCTCTCACGCACACACACACATGCAAATATTTCCTTAGCATGACAAGGCAGAATGACAAAAGCAGTCAAATAAAAGCCACACTTCTCCGCCCTGTGCTGCCTTTGTCTGGGTGTCTCTGGTGTCTCCTCCCCCTCTCTTGAGTACATGTGTTGCCTCCTCTCCTCATGCCTGACTCGAACAGGTGCCCCTTACCCTCCACCACTGACCGAGGTGTTGTTTTTTTTTTCTCTCCCCTGAGCATGTGTGAATGTGATTTTGTAGGAAAAGCAACCCCCCCCCCCTTTTTCTCTGATCAACACTCCCACCTCTGCCTCATGGCCCCCTCCTACAGATGGCCTTTGTTATCATGTGCGGCAAATGTCACAATTGATAGAGAAGTCTCTCTCTCGTGGGATTCATTTCCCTCTCACGTCTACAGCTGCTGCTTGTGGATGAGGGTTATCTCGGCGTTATCCCAGCGTTGGAGCCACAGAGCGAACCAATCCTCCCTCCCCCACCTGATCTCTCCCTCCCTCTCGCTGTCGCTCTCCTCTCTTCATTTCAAATCCTCCAGTGAGTGTCAGCGTCCCTGTGGCTTGGCGGTGGCTGCTGCCTTCTTCTGTCTCTCTCTGTCACAGTCGAGCTGCTCGCACTGTCTCCCTGCCTCTGCTGCTCTCACCCTCCATCTCTCCCTCTCTTCCTCTCTCTCTTCCTCTCTCTCTCTCTCTCTCTCTCTCTCTCTGTTTCTCTCTTTCTCCCTCCCCTCCTCGCTGTCTTTCACCTCCCTGGCTTCCTTGTTTTCCACTCCATTGCCGATCTTGGGGAAATCATTGTGGGAGACAAATTTCTCTGTTTGCCGCTCGCACAAAGGAAGGGATTACGGCTTGATTTGCTGGCTCCAGGCTCGCTCTGCATCCAGGCAAGTGGCAGCTCCTTATTCTCTCCTTTTTTCTCTCCTTCTTGCTTGTTTTTCCACTCACACCACAACCATCCGCCATCCAAAGCCTGTGATGTATGCATGGCAGAGAGTGTGTGTGCGGTTGATGCTGTGTATATAGGCTAAGGGAATCAGGAAAGGTGGGGGTAGGGGTGGGAATTATGTGAGGGAAAGAGGGGGGCAGGCGCACTCGGAGCAGGCACGTCCAACCCAGAGGGACAGATGGCCAGTAGCCCCGGTGCTTTTTCCTCTTTGGTTTTCTAATTCACTCTGCAGGCTTTGTATAAGGCCCACTAATACACAGAGCTTCTTTTCAAGAAGCAAGAGATGGCTGCTCTCCTTAGCTGGAATAGGGAGGGAGTATCTGTGTGTGAAGAACGGACAGGGTACAGGGAAGGAGAGGAGAGGAGAGCAGGTGGTGGAGGAGGTGGGGGTCTGCCGTAGAGCCGGAGCAGGTTTTTAAGAAGAGGTTAGGATAGGAGAGAAGAGGATAAGATATGAGGAGCTGAGAGGGAACAGAGAGGGGGGTCATCAGCCTTGAATGCATGGAGGTCAGGTCCAGATGCTGCTCAAACAAAAGAGCTTCTCTGGGGGAACGGCAGGGGGAAGCGTGGCACTCGCCATTGTGTGTGTCGCTGCATTGCAGGGTGCTGCCGGGGAGCCTCATGCTAATGATGGCCATTCATTCTCGTAACGGATGAGTGGGCCCCAGCTTCTGTTTGCCTGCTTTTCACATACACACTGTTCATATCTCGTTCATGTGATCAAATATCTGTGGCGCTGCGACCGATGTGGAGTGGAAAAACCACAAGCTTATTGAGGGAGCCGGGCAAATGTTTGTAGCTTTTTTTTTGCATAGTTTGCATAGTAATGATGCACGAAGACAGGTGCAGACCCTGTGTGTGTGTGTGTGTGCGTGTGTGTGTGTGTGTGTGTGTGTGTGTGTGTGTGTGTGTGTGTGTGTGTGTTTACAAGGGTGTGCAAGGTTTATGTTTAATGCATTTGTTGGTGTAGTCTGTGCCAGATTCCTCATGTTTCACAGATGCAGTGACAAACAGGCTTCATTTGTCATCATTAAAACGAGTTACATGCCATGTACAGGCCAAAACGAACTGCAAATCTTTTCCTTTTATTTTATTGTCACAGTGATTGGCAGATGGGTGGGAGGTGGCCCTGGAGGCTGTGGTCTCTGATGTTGTTTTGTTATTGACAATCTCCTTCAGGCCCTTTGCAAAGGCATCCTACAATACATCATCCAGAAGAAACCTTTAAAGGAAAACAACCTCTATTTTTACAGCTGGAGTTTAGAACACACTGTACCCCCAAGTCTTGTGTTAGATCAACTTAATTAATCCTGATAAAGAACCACTGTGATCAGCAATATGTACTGTTACTTGCAATTGCTAAGTTGTTGTTTCAGCTTCCTATTCCAGCTCATGTAAAACAACCTTCCTCTGATCTTGTGTTTAAAGATGTGAAGATTGTTGACAGGATCACCCAGTCACTGAGGTGAAGGTAAAGTGATCAGTCTCTGAATAATGAGCTTCTATCCTGTCCCTTGAGTCTAGAAATACCTCATATAATCATGTCTTTAAAGCTGAGGGGTAACTTTAATGCCTTCATGTGCCGACCTCAGTCAGATTCAAACATAAATCTGCCCCTTGAACCAAAAAAAAATAGAGTTTGGTTTTGACGGGCTTTAGACAGCGAGCTTCTTTAGCTGATCACAACCTTTGAGGACAGAGAAATGAACAGTCGATTCTCTGTTATGCTCATGAAGACTCATCTGTGTGTGAGTGTCTTGTGATAATTCTGATGTGAATCTGCTCTGGTGGCTGCTTTGCCTTCCTCGTAGCTGACATCACTTCCTCCATTGAGTGTTGTGATGGTGCTTCACCGATCTGAAACTGAACATGTTTCAACTTCCAGTGCGAAATGTTGTAATTATGCCTCTGCAGGGTCTTTGGTCATCTTTACCCCGGTTTATGAGTCCTCCTCTTATTACACGGCCTTAGTTTATCCATAGTAAAGTAGCCACCAGTGGAAGATTTCGCTATGCCCTTTGCACCGTTTGACCAGCCTCTTAATTTACATACTGTATTTAGATTAAACAAAACAAACAAGTCCTTTCAGGGCAATCAATTTTATTCTGTCATCGTAGCTAAGTTGTGCCCGTAGCCAGTTTGTGAGGTGAAAATAACAATACGTTGCAGGATATACTGCTCTATTAAGCCTGTGTAGATGACGTGAAGCAATAATCTGACTTAAGTTGATGCCACTTACCCGTCTGTTCCGCCAGCGTAAAGCAACAGCCAAGTTTAATGAGGGGAAATAATTGAAATCACTTGCAAATTAACATGTCATATTTGTTTGTTACCTGGAAAATGTAATTTCAAATTAGTACTGTTTCGACAAATTAAACTCACATAATATTAAAGAAGCAATAGAGATGCCTGTATGATTAATCTTTTAACTTCACTCCGAGGGCTCGATTTGCTAAAATCAGGCATAAAGCGTGTTAAATTGATGAAATAGATTTTGCCGGTCATCTAAGGATAACACCATGCGCGAGGAATATTCAAATGAGGGTTTGCGTGCACTGTTTACGTGAGATAGACCTGTTGGAATTTGTTTGCGTGAGTTCTCCATGCAGTGACTGAATGGCGCCCTGAGCATGTAAGCATGTGAGTTTGTGGCCCACAGGCACGAAATGTAGTGTTATACAATGGAATTGGACACATTGGAGGATGTTATCAAACATTTCGGAGTGCTACAGCAACTAAATCGGAATTTGTCCGGGGAAAAAAAAAAATAGTACAATGTAGGAGATGATCGGTCTGACAGTGAGAAAATATTTCATCATAAAGTTTGCAAGCAAAAATCTTGGGGAGCCAGCTGAGGAAACACTTTACATCACAACAACCACAACATATCTATTAAAGGCTGAGCCTGATTTGATCACCTTTTAAAACAGGATGCTGTGTTATTTTCCTCAGCTTCCACATTATCATGCACCAAATTATTTGCATAGAGCCCCTGTTGCACATTCAAAAAGGTCTGTTCACTCTCAAACTACCAATACTTGAGTGGACTCAGTCGAAGTTTGGGTAATTTAAGCGAAGGCACCTTTTTTGGGGGGGGCTGTGGTACAATGAAGCTGTGTGTCTGAGTCTGGACCCTGTGTATCCTTCGCTGCTGTCCTCTTCCCTCAGGGCAGCTGCTGGGGTTTGTGGTCAGGTTACCGAGGCAGCACTCCCTGTCCATGCAGGTATAGGCCTGTGCTGCCAGGTACAAGCTTTCCTTTGGTCAGCCATTGGGCCATTAATCTCCTGAGGTCCTAATCAAGTCCAGGCTCTCCGGTTTAGTCTCATCAAAGGATAGTAAACAAATCCAACCAGCCAACAGTGCTGCACCAAAATACTGGCTGTCAACCTTTACACCTTTGTTCATGTTAAATACATCAGTAGCACCTTCTGTTTTGGCTATATGTCCCTCTCTTTTCTTATCCTTTAACCCCGTCTTAACCTCCAGAGGTTTTCTCAGTCAAAAGACGAGCATGAAGCCCAGTGTTTATCATGAGAGACCATGTGTTAGGTAATGTCAAGAGTCTATATTTATGACTAAGATAGTGGGAGAAGGCGAGGGGAAGAAGCGAAAGAGGGAGGGCGGGAGTGGGCGGGAGCATGCAGGGGGTTGTGGGGCTGCAGCCATTGGCCTCAGACAGGAACTGGAGTGTGAATAGCTCACATTGGCTTAGCCTCTAAGCTGGGCTGGACCTCTAATTTGCTCTGCTTGTAGAGCTTTGAAGAAAAACGGCAGCTGCCTACGAGCTGCCTGCCTGAATGAGCTTGCAAGCTGGGAGCTAGCACTTGCACACAGACAGCTGGATGATCCATGGCTGGCTTGGATAGAGCGAGGAAAGCAGAATCCAGCCTGCTTGGAGTTGTCTTGATGAATATTTCTCTGGGAGAAGGCGCAGAAAGGAAAGAGGCAGCAGTGGCGCTGTAGAGGTAATTCTGTGACATTTACTTCTTCTCCTGGGAGTGATGCCCCGGCTTCCGGGATTACATTGGAGGAGATGTGGGTGGGGAGAAAAGATGGTTAAACAGAGGCAGAAATACAGGCAGGTAATTTATAAAAAAAAAAAAAAAAATGATAGACCATAGGAAGTGCTTCTGCTGATTTGCAGCGTGATATCGATGAACTGTGATGTTTTGTGCTGTGTATCTTTGATGATGGCGGAGCCGTGCGTTCACACATATCCATGTTATTCTGTCTAAGATGGTGTTTGTTTAGGGGCCGGCTTTAAACACTGATTTGTTGACACACTGGTCTAATGTTAGAAAGCATTTTGTGCCTTACATTGCCTCCTGCAGTTGTGTTTTTCCCCTCATCTTTTCTTTTCAATCTTCCCTTTTTTCTATCTCCTTGTGTCAACTCTCCTTGTGCAGGAGCTTCTCTCTTCTCCTTTCAGCTTTCCGCTTTAAATGAATCTCCTTCCCATTTTCTCTATTGTGCATTTTCACTCCAATAAACAGTGTCTTCTCAAGCACAGCCTTGCCATCTTTTGTGGCATTTTACTAGCTTTCCAAACTAATGATGCTTCCGATTGTATGTGCGCTTACCCACTATTCATATTCAGCCCCCCTCCCTCTTTCTGCTCCCCCATATTGAAAGGGGAGAGCTGGGGAGGGAGTTTGGGGAAACAGCAGGAGAATAGCGGCTGGACTCAGCTGTGAGGAGTGTTGTGGCGCGGGCTGAAAGAATGGCCCGTTGTGTTGGGTAGCAGCAGTATTGTGTGTCTGGCCTCACTCTGTCTCTCTCTCTCTCTCTCTCTCTCTCTCTCTCTCTCTCTCTCTCTCTCTCTCTCTCTCTCTCTCTCTCTCTCTCTCTCTCTCCCTCGCTCTCCTTTTTCTAATGGGTAACTCCATCATGGCTTTATTCACGCAATCACAGCTAGAATCCTGCTCCTTCTTCCACAGAAGAAGTAAAGACTTTTGATAAATGAAGTAAGCCGTTTCCATGTGCTGTGCATGTCAACATCTAGTCCAATCAGATGGAGTCCTGCTGCACTAGATTGTATTTACAACCGATCTTATTTCACTTCATTATTTTAACACTATTTTAGATGTGGTTCCAAAAGGTCACAAGTCCGAAGCACAAAAGGTGACTAAAAACAACAAATTCAACAGCTGCTCCCTGTCCTAAACACAGAACTGCACATGTGCTCCAAAAAAAAGAAAAGAAAAGGAAAATATAATAAATACTCTTCTATTCCACAAAAATTAAAAATCATCATATATTATATTGATTTTATTTTTTGTCTTTAATGTAATTTATTGCAAATGGTCATTTAAGCAGACAAATAATAACTTAACATTTAAACGTGTAAATATGGTAACAATTTTAATTAAATAAAAAACTCTTTGATCATAAAAACCTGTAGTTTAGACTTTTGGCTCTTTAGTTTTGCTTTAAGGATATTACAGGTTACACTTTATTCTGTTTACACTATTCCTTGTACAAGACTGTCATTTTAAGACACAAAGATAGTCAAATAGTTTGTTATTGTCTGATATTCATTGATACGATGCACAGATGCATTTTTAAATCCTCCCAGTAAAGTATTGACCCAAATAGCCGTGACTCAGCACATATTCATCAGGATTACTGTTTTGAGGTCTTTTGAAAATGGATGGATGTCTCTGCAGTGAACTGCTGTAGCTTTCCCAACCCCGTGGAAGTTAATTGAACCTACTACAGCATGGCATGCTCTCAGCAGCACCTCAGTCCCTGATAGGATCCGTAGTGGGACTGCTATTTGCTTAATCATTAATCTGACGGCCTCTGCTACATTGATTCGCTCCCTGTTCCCCTTCATAAATCATTATGGGCCAGCAGTCTCTTTAATGGGGGATGGAAGTAGTGATTGAACACAGCCACATGGCACTGAAGATGTAGTAGTCACCTTGCTCTCCCGGTCAGCTGGTCAACACTGAGAAACATGTGGAGCTGCAGCACACTGCTAACTTCCAGACGTGAAGACAGAGGACCCATGTGTTGATTCATTCACGTTCGTCTCATGTGCAGACATTTACATTGACCTGGAGAAATGTGCTGTGATTGTCTTATTAGCATCACTAAAACCATTTGCCCCGGTGACACTGTAATGGATGCAAATGGACATGCATCCATAGTTTGCGGTTGAGCCCGTCCCATCGTCTGACCAGTGTATTAAGGGACTACTTGTGTAGACGAGGCCTTAAAGTGCTGCCTCAATCAATGCAGCTCTGGTAATTGGCTTAGAGGCCCAAGAGAGTTCCCTGCTAACTCCCTGTGTGACTGTTTGCTTTCTCTGCCCCTCCTCTGCTCTGTCTGCTCTGAGATATGTACGTAATGTCTCCTCACGTCACTTCTCTGCTCCTGTTTTCATAACACACACTTTCCCGTCAACAGAGACGGTGTGTTTGTTCTTGAAACAATCCCTAATTTTTAGCTGCAGCTTAGGTTTTGTAAGGTTCAGACGTGGCATTGATGGTAGGATTGGTATTATTCAGGAATATCTGCCTTTATATTCTAATCATTGGAGCATTGTTTGGAAATATTTTGTAAAGAAGTGGAAAAGAAAGAAACGGTCAGTTCCCTGCAGAACTTCCAATCGCTTGGTCCAGCTAATCTTCCTCTCAGGCCAGTGCTTGTTGTCATGTGGCTCCCCACCCTCCCCACTCGCCACCATCACACTCACAACCAGCAGGGGTTAAAAACAGCAGATGTTTGGCTCAACTGTGTGCGTGTGTCTCTCTCTGGGCGTATGTCTGCGTTAGACAATGAGTGGAAGCTCCTCAGACCATCAACAGCAGGAAGGCGATTGAGGGGCTATCAGATGTCAGCCGACTGCCCATTGTTAACACACAGGAGGACATTTTTTCACCTTGATTTGCGTGTGTTTGTGATTCTTGCTGTTGTTGCAGTATGTGCATGTAGATGGTGTTGTGCTTCTTGCAGACACAAAGTTTGCTGTCACTGGTGGTGAGGGGGTGGGGGGGGGGGGGGGGGGGCATGGTGGAGCAGTGGTTAGCACTCTCGCTTCATAGCAAGAAGGACACGTGCATGTTTTTGGGATGGATGAATGGATGGATGTTTGTGTGTCTGATGGTAACTTGTCAGATCAGTCCAGATCAGAGGAGGTGAACAGAGCTGGAGGTTGTGTGGGTGTGGATGAAGGACTATTCAGGGAACTGAAGTAACAGAACTAAACTGAGACAGCGGTCAGAAATGGACTCAACGGAAAGGCTGCAGAAGGTCCAGAGATAAATATCAACTCATAAAATTCAATCCTGCTCTGCACCACTTTGTTTGGATGATTAAAATTTTGTTTAATAAAATTAAAAAAATGCAGTAAGAAACGGAAAATCCATAAATCTTATGGTGCTTTTTAAGAAGTGTAACCATAATCAGCAGATATATGTTTACCTTCAAATAAACTCAGTAATACAGTAATTTAGAATAATGTCTATTGATCCTGGATCAAAAAATTATTAAAATGATCATCATTAAACTAATACCTGGGATATTACCAATAATGTATAGGGACAATTGGATTTGCATCATAATAGTGTACGTTATGAGTGATGGACCTTTTTGAAGCTGCTTGTTAAAAGCGTTTTGGCTAATTTATGCTTAAATGTGTAAAGACGCTCACACAATTATTGTAGGAACAGGTATGTTCATATTAACTTGTTTTTATCAAGTCTCTCATTATGTTGTAAATTCCTTTCTTGGTAGTTTTGAATGAATGAAGTCCCCACCATTTCATTATTGTACAAACCAGGACGTTGGTGGATTTTGAGGTTATTTTTTTAGGCCGTTCATAATCATGTCGTTTCTGTTTACTATCCTGATGTAAATGTGCCCTGCAGTCTAAAATCTGCCCAATGGCACCTTATTGGCTAAACCTGAGCTACAATGCTTACATGACAACAGTAGTTAATGATTACATAGATACATAATGGTGTGTCATTTCAAGTATAATTGCTTTGAGGAGTAAATTAAACAACTGAAACTAAAGGTTTTCTGTTATAATTCTATAGTAATCAAAGATAAACACTCTCAGCAGTACTTGATCTCTGAGGCGCAAGAATGTCAACCCTACCTGCATTGGATGAAATGCCATGAGCCTGGCTTAACAACAATATGATGAAGTTTAATTTAGAGGATTAAAATGCAACATCAAATGCAATCAAGACCTTCACTATCGACCTTTCCATTCCATCTGAAATCCTCAACGTCAGCGTCACACTTTTTAATCCTGCTCATGCACAGAACATTATTTTATGTGTGGATATTCCTGGCCAACCTGGGACACTTTGAGACAATACAAACATTCACTCAGCTACATGAATGAAATATTTAGTCGGCCTCCACAGATAACAGCTTCTCTCTCGGTATAAACTCGCACAGCTTGTGCCAGCCTGCCAGCCATGGCTGCAGTGCAGCTTCACTTCATGCACAAATGTCTTTCTTTTTGCAAGCCAATGATGGTTTTGTTTTGTTGTTTTTTTTAACCTTTGGGCAGTTCTGGATTTCTGTTGTTTTAGTGAGATCACTAATTGTAATGATGCAAAGTCAGATGATTTGGAGCAACATAAGAAAGGAAATATATATCACTGGCTGCCAAAACAGTGGAAATTGAGCCTTGTGCATTGTAAAAGATTCAGTAGCCAGATGGCCTTATAATCAGCTTTTCTCCGAAGCTTGATAAAATAGCCTCTAAATGTTTTACCATTAGTATGCAAACTTAAAGCCGTCCAAGACATTTGGGGAGTGGAAACTTGAGTCTGTCAGAATGTATAAGATAAAATGAGTTGTGACTTTTTACCTTACATTTGCATGCTTTACAGGCCAAATGTCATAAAAGTTCTGTTTCCGTTTTCTCATCTAAACCAACTTAATTACATGGGTAAAGTTAAATACCAGGACATTTTCCAAACAAAGGATTGCACTCTGCTGTTTTGTATGTGCAATCATTTTCAGAAAACAGCCATCATCCTCATGTCAGGACTCAATTTATACCATCACATGGGCTAAAAACCACAAGCATTGAGGTCAGCAACTTCATTTCACTAACTGTTGCTCCAGATAAATGCTGTCGGGCTCATTTGTATTTTATGTTTCATCACGTCTATAATAATGCTGCTGTAGTGAATCTGGAGTCTCTCTCAGTTTGTATCCTCCTGTTATACGTCCTCTCAATCCGCAGTGGAATGAGCTCCACTGTAAGGCGATATTGTTTCCCAAAGGAGTGGAACTTCAAGGTCTGTAATTAATGTGTGAGATGGTCCTGCAGTTTATGGTCCATGTTCAGTCGCAGTGAGTGAGCGTCCCAGTATGGTGAGACGGGATGTGGGTCATAGCATGCACTCGAACAGGCTGCTTCAGGGACACATGTCCCCTGCTCCAGAGCTTTTTATGAACTGCCAGTGAGGACAGAAACGGGCTTCAGCATCCTGATATTTATAGTTCACTCTCTGAATAGCCTACACATGTGTGTTTACACACTCCTCCTCTCTTTCTTCATCTCCAAGATAGTGAGTCTGTAAACGTGTCAGTGTGGATGCTCATACCTGTAAACATGCGACAAACATGTTGGTGTTTCCTGTGACTTCGAGCTCAGACAGGGAGTGCTCGAGAATTATGAGCAGATGAAGAAACAGAATCGACCTGCCTGATTATTCTCATGTTAACAGAACTAATCCGGTTAAATGGGTGACCCAAAAATAAAATAAAAAAAACACTAAATTCAAACCACTTATATGATCTCAACTAAAACCAAATAAGATCCTAATATCCTTTAAAAGTGTGTCCATTTCCATGATCATACAAAAACAGAAAAACAACAAGAGCAATAGAGGAGATTTGGAAAAGATTGCATTACTTTCTGAATTTAGGCATCAAATATGAAACCTCTGATGCCCAACAAGGAACGAATGCCCATTCATTCTGTTGAAACTATGTTTGAACCATGGCTTACGTAGTTCTGTAGTGTGTCCTCCTGTGAGCAACATTTCTCTATGTTTAATTGATTAGTGCATTAGTTTATGTATGTTTGTCTCGGAGTTTCCTGTGCGCCTCGCAGCTTGGGGTCATTTTTAAAAGGTTAAAAGGGGTGATTCTTCTTTACAAGTCATTTAAAATCTGTTGAATTTTTCAAAATGTTGTACTAGTAGTTTCAAAGGGTTAATTAAAGTGGGTTTCATGATACAGGAAAAAGACTTCTTAAAAGTTTTTTTGAAGGTTTTTGCACTTGATTCTCGATACCAATTTTGACTTTAATGCAGTCTACGAGGTGTGAGAGAGAACCAGGCTACTCTGAAAACAGCCTGCCGCTCGTCTGTATTTTGGGTTTTTAATGTCTCATGTTCTTCTTGACAACAGCTGAAACATTCTCTAGAATTCAGCAGATCAGACGAGTTGAGTTTTGGAGCAATGAAGGGTTTCTCCTCCTTTTAGCCCAGGTAAATGACGGAGAGCTTTTTACAGGAAGAATAATACTGATTTAGTCAAACTTCATATTATATCAAAAATCTAAATGTGTGTGTGTGTGTGTGTGTGTGTGTGTGTGTGTGTGTGTGTGTGTGTGTGTGTGTGTGTGTGTGTGTGTGTGTGTGTGTGTGTGGGTGTGTTTACAAGGGTGTGCAAGGTTTATGTTTAATGCATATGTTGGTGTATGCTGTGCCAGATTCCTCATGTTTCACAGATGCAATGACAAACAGGCTTCATTTGTCATCATTAAAACGAGTTCAGAGTGTGTGAGGAACTTGTGAGGAGAAAAACCAAGAAACTACTGTTAGGATGACATGTTTGTTTCCTCATAATGACGCATCACGACATACTTCTAGTACAGAAAATATGGTAAATGTATTTTCTCTGTCAGATTGATAGCATACTAAATACTATCCAGAATTACCACTTAATTTAAATTCATACTCACAAAGTTGCTGGATTCATAGTAGGACTGAACGATTAATTGCGTTTGTGATAATATCGCGATATGATAAAACGGGATTTTCTAATCGCAAGGGCTGCGATTTAACTGGTCATGTGATGACTTGCGCGTCCTGCGCGTGTCATCTGCCCACCTTGCCCGAACGGGCTAGTGGTTTATAGGGATGGAGCCAATCCGTTGCAGGATCGGGTTCCGATATCAACGTACTTCAAGGATCGGAAATTTCCGATCCAACCTGCAGAGGTCCGCTTCATTGTTACTGAAATGACTCCTCAGTGTTTCGCTGCTGCTGCAAACTGTGGACTGGGTTTCCTGAAGGGAGGCGGGTCTCAATGAGACATGGAGTAATGAGTCAGGAAATCCATTCCACAGTTTGCAGCCAGCGAGCAGGCCAGGGAAGTAGCTATCCAAGTTTTACACTCAAAACACCGCAAAGCAACGTGGATGTTTGCAAAGCAGTGGTACAGCGAGGCGGTCGCTTTGTCAACAGACGTCACCGTCACCGGCACTGACCGCGGCATCGAAACAATGATCAGCTCGCTCCTCCGCTGTAACAGGCGATTCCCATCTCCGTGAAGCTGCGTCCTACTCCGTGTTAAACTCCCTGAAAATAGTCCCAATCATTTGTGTTGTGTTAGAGCTGGAAACACTGCTTTTTGTGCTGCGTTGCTAAAGAATTTCTCCAGGGATTAATAACATAATTCTGAGATTTGAAAGATAGAACTAGTTTATTATGAGATGATGACATCACGCAGACCCCCACATTGTCCAAATGGAACAAAAATAGTTTGTACTGCTTCCTTTTCTGTCCTTATACTAACCTCAAGTTGTCTTTTGAGAGAATACATGTATACTTTAGTACATCCTCATTTAAAGTCAACAATAATCATAATAATAATATTAAAGCAAACAGAGCTCTGGTATCAGAATCGTATCAGCAGATATACAAATTTAAGTATCGGGATCGGATCGGAAGTGAAAAAACGTGGATCGGTGCTTCCCTACTGCAGTGTAGATGAGCAAACCGCTCAAAACATTTAATGTCATGCCCTGCATTAGTATAGTGACTATGACTATGACTTCACAACAGACCACTAAAATAGCTGTGTAAACTTTCAAATTCCTACCAAAATGTCATGGCTGCAGACAATCCCACAACAGAGTAATTGCTTATGTGTCCTGACTGAGCAGCTGACAGTGATTAGTAAGTGTTTGATTATCTCATTTTATTGCTCAATATAGAACGACACTACCGAGAGTTTGTTACACAGAGTAGTGAATGACTGAAGGTGTAGTTATTGCATGCTGATTTGAAAGCTGCTGCGTATCACCTCAAATTCAGAAAACACACATATCGATGAGAACGTAAAAGTGTGACTTATTGTTTGGTGGATTTGAGACACGTGTTCAGTCCTGGGGTGAACACACTGCCTGCCAGTCTGTGTAGGATCAGCAGGTATGAGTTACTGTAGGAGACAAAAAGCCTCTTTATCTGTACGAGCCATCATAAAAACAATGTCAGCCTATTACTGTTATATAATAGTACGACTTTCTTCCATCCCACCTCACCGTGTATTCCGTGTTCTGCTGTTTATGGGGCTGTAGGCACACCGTGCATTCTTGATGTCTCTACAGTCTCCTGCCACAAGATAGATTACAAGTGCGAAGTGAGGAAGGTTAGAAATTATAGAGAATTTCCACCACGAGCTTTCACCATTTACAGCTGCCCGTGATTTGTTGTGCGAGTTTGCACCCAGACCAGCTTCACGAGGGAGGCAGCATCATTTAGTTTCAGCGCACCAACAGGAGAGTAACTTCTGAATGAAAATACCATCAATACACCGACTGACACCGCTGTCTCTTGTTTCCTTTCACGGAATAATCAAACCCGCTGACACCATTAAACTTCAAATGCTTTGTCTGTTTCATATCTGGAAATATACACCCAAATCTGTCATTTTTAATTTACCGACATCAACACAAATGGCTCATTGTAACACAGACGTCTTAATTTATTGCATTTCTAACAAACAGCTCTGCTGCATCTGCAAACAGGCACTTGTGTTCCCAGAGTTTTGATTGTTAGGCTTACATTTGGAGCAGGATGTCGTTGGCTTTGTGAATCATTTCATGTTTTTTGTTATTGTTTTTTGTTTTTTTTACTAGTGTTTGGATTTGCTGGGAAAACCACTGAAAAATGAATACCAAAAATGAAATCACCCTGTCATAAATACACATTTGTCAAACGTATCTACTCCTTAATCTCAAAGGCAAAATGCAAACCCCTACATTTCAATAAGATGCAGCATTCTCTCTGAATAAGCAGCCTCTATGTGAACAAGTATTGCTTCATTCTCAGAAGTGAAGATGTTTCTTGACGTCTATTTCTGACAGTGAAAGAATGGAGACGTTGATGACTCTCAGTGGAAGTTAGTTTATCAGCTCAGGGCTCACCACGGCCCAGAGAAAACACTGATAGTAAGAGGAGGAGGCTGACCTCACTGCTACTGTCGTACACTGAGAGCATTCAAGAAAAGCTTCACAACACATCTTTAGTTCAGGTCAGGAATGTGGTCTGGCACAAGAGTATTTTCAAAGAAGACAAAGCATTCTTTATTGAATCTAATGTCAGGTTTTGAGTGTTTTTGTCTATGTTTAGCTTAACAGAGTGCAGAATTGTGTTTTTCTTTTGGAATAGCAATAGGCGATGGTACAAGAACAAATTACTTTCTACTCTGGTTTTTAGATTCCCTTGGTAACGCATCAGGTTATATCTTGACTTTGGCCCGGGCTCAAATCCTGGTTGCACCTGGAAAGTCATCCAGGTTAAAACTAGTTCAGATTGAAGTGAATTTCTGTGGTAACCTGTAAAAAGAAGCAGTCAAATTTACAGGGGATTTTTTGGGTACTCTGGTATCCAACCCTTTAATGTCTATAATAAATCGAATAATCAAGCAAAGAAGAAATTGTTCATTCAGGATTAAAACTCACTTTTATGAATACATTTTTTGTGCGTTCGTGCGCGCTTCATCCATTTATTACCGATTACAACACCATGATGGTTTGTTTTTAGTTTGTTGTGTGTTGATGATTTCTGGTCGTCTCAATTGTCAGAATGTGAGAGATCTTCTGATGAAGACCGAAAGAAAATAATCCAGCTGGAAGCTGGATGTTCAGAGCAGTGAGTCAGTGCAGAATGTGAACTCCTTCCCTTTCTAAACACACAACATGCCAGATACAAGAAAAGCTTGTGAAATATATGTCGTGAATGTGAGAGCAGAGATCCGCTGACGGCAAGAAGCCGGCTGCAGTGAAATTAATGATCCTGCTTAAACTTTAGCTGGCAGTGTTGCTTTGTGAAGGTAACAACTGTGTTGTTGTTTCATCAGACAACAAGTGTTACTTTGAGTTGCAGTTGACTGCTCATGTTTATCTGTTCCACCTTCCGGCCTGGTGACTTGGACAGCAGAGCAAAGAGAGAGAGACCCAGAAAGAACGACCCAAAACACCGGACGTACCGTTTGTGGGAGATTGGTGTCACATGACAACAAATCTGTGATGGTAGTTGTGACTGATCAGAAGCCAAAGCACTGTGTGATTAACTTCCACAGTGTGTATAGCCGTCAAATCCAGCAGTGGCCCACATCAGGAAATCGGACTGACAAAACTTTACAAAATCAGCTTTTTAAATCTTTGTTTTTTATCTTACCTCAGGTGTTGTCAATGATTGTGGATGTGAAGCACTTGTTTGTGGCACTCGGATAGTTTCCAAGCATCTTCCTGTATTTGTTAAAGTCAGTTTGTTTATATTTCATTTTGAGCAAATAGATGGTGCTGAAAACATTTTATATTGCTATGATTGAATGATCAGTGACTGACTCTGGATGTGTGTTTCTGAGGCAGATTGTTTTACAGATTATTGTCGATTCCCCAAAAAGTAGTTTGTTCCATTATTTGACACAGCAGCATTGTGCCGACAATAAGACAATCTACACAGTGGAATAAGGTGATTTTAACTCCATGTAAATTAGCTCTGATCCTCTCCTGAGTTTGATTTGACTGACCTTTAGTAGATGGATCCCTGGCTGTGACTTTATTGAATGCATCAAGTTGGATGATATTTTTATTATAGGCCAGACTTCCATTATTGGAAGGTTACAATCCCAAAATGTTCAGAGACACTGTTGTTCTATACTAAATGTGTGATGATGATGTAACAAAAGCTTGAATATTTAATGATATTGGCAGAGCCGAGCTAGTCAGACTATCAGAGCACTGCACTGTGGGGAATAGCCGGGAATAACAGATCCATTCGTCAGTCATTAGAGCTCACCTCAGGAACACCATCTCCCACCATGGGACCACCCAGTCCGATGACTCAAACTCCCAGACAGCTTCACTTTCATCTCCTCCTCCTCCACACAGGTGAATACAAAGCAGCACTTGGCTGGTGTGACGTTGTTATAAACGGGCAGCTACATTAGCAACTTATTTCCCTCATGTGAAGAATTTGATTTCTTGCGCACATCTTGTCTCAGAAATATTTCCCCCTGCTTTAGAATTTGTCTTGAATTTATGTCCTTAAAGAAATTGCTGGTTTTTTTTTAAGGACTTATATAATATAATGTGTGTGAGCGGGGTGTAGCGTGAAGGATGGTGTATGAGTGTGCATAGTAGTGTGTGTGGCTTGGGTACTATAAACACTTCCACATAAAAGACTTTTCTTATGAATAGAGAGTAGTGATGATGGAAAGTTGTTGACAAAATGACTAACTCCTGCATTAATATATGCCATTCTATATAAGTATAGAATGGCATATTTTAACAGACTAATATTTGATTTATTCATGAAATGCACAAATGACATCCAAATGGCCATCGTGAATCCTTTTAGTTTTACGCTTGTTGGATGATCTCTTTTGAAGTCGAGTGATGTGATGACATGTTGGAGGAGTTTTCCACTTTGACCATCATCAGACAAACACTAAGACTTACCAAAGCAATGTGTGATGCTTTATTTGATGTGAAACAGACTGCTTCAGATTGTGACAGAAGCAGATAAAACACAGATCCAGTAAGGGGTTTTCAGATGGGGCGTGTGCGTGTGCGTGTGCAGGCACTCCTGTCCTGGTCCCAGATGGGTTACAACTTCCATCAACCATCTGGTCTCTCATCTTCTCTTTTGTAAGGACAGAGACACAATAGCCCCGGTTTCTATTGTCTGGTGTCGGCCTCCTCCTGCAGAGAGGTTCCTCCTCAAATTAAAACCCCACAAACCAACAATCATTAACTCCACAAGTGGGGGGGGGGGGGGGGGGGGGGGGGGGGGGGGGGGGGGAACTCGGGGCAAAAAAGAAAATATTGAAAATGGTTTGAAACTAAAGGGTTGATGATCAGACTGATAGTGTGCAAAACTTTCCACATGAAATAATTTCCTTGTCTCATGTGTTCTCTGGTTTCACTACACAACGGAGGCAAGCTCTGTTTTATACGTCTCATACTGAAAGCACTCCAGTCAAAAAGCAATCACATCATCGATGCAGGGAGTGTAGCTGCAGAACAATACAGTCATAAGAGAAACAATGCAGCTGTAACAAATTGTTGAACAGTTTCATCCCATTGAATTTCACTATACGAGACTCACCAGAAAGAAATGAATAGATTAACAGCAGTGTAAGGATAAGTATATGGCTAAAGGTGACCTTTACTTTATCTCCTGACTTAGCAGGCCAGCAATTTTCTTCAGGGAGCGAGCGAGAGGGACAGAGACTGAGAGAGAGACACACACAGCTCAAGATGCGAGCTGTGATTTAATTTCCTAACATAATATTTGCAGCCACTCAACAAGCCGTTCTTCTCCAATGACAGTGCTGAATCCCAATCACTCTCTCATCATCTGAAAAAGCTGAATGAATGTGGAGATGCCGGCTGCATTTTAAATTTAATGATAGGCTTTTGGTGTTGGTTTTAAAAAGAAGCATATTTAACACGTTGTGCCTGGAGGGAAATACTAATGCACTCAGTCACCTGTGAGTGCATGGATTGCATTTTAATGCTTTATTAATCACTTTTTTTTTTCTCCTTTGTTTACAGGTACAACCCGCCCCCCTCGAGACGGCGAGGTCCCAGGGGTGGATTATAACTTTCTGTCTGTGGAGGACTTTCTAGAACTTGAGGAAAGTGGCACGCTACTGGAAATAGGAACGTATGAAGGTGAGGATGAGGATGACAATGATATTGATGATGAGCGGCACTTCCCGTGACTCATGGTAGTGCAGGTGCCCTCGTTCTCCACAGACACGATGAGCGTCCAAATGCATCCGTGCCTACATGAAGGCTGTAGTACTGTGCATGATGCATCCAGGAGACAGCAGGTCACTCTGCCTCTGTCCCTCTCTCTCTGATTAGGACGTTGTGGACGGCACAGAGTCGCATACTGACACATGTGTTTGTGCGTGTGCGTGTGCGCGTGCGTGTGTGTGTGTGTGTGAGAGAGATTATGTGTATGCAGCTTGGAGAGGATGTTACAACATTAATCTGCTCTCCACCGGTTCTGCTGTGTGTTGGCACCGGTTCTCCTTTTCACGCAGACGATGTCAAATACCTGTTCACAGGATTCCAAACAGCTGGAGGAGCAATGAACAGATCAATTTAATATTAATATGATCCTATGAAAAATATTTTATTTATCTGCATAAAATTCTAAACTTCATTAGGTAATTATTGGAATATTGGAAAATATTTATTATTTCAGTCACTGTGACAGTATAGAGAGCTGAGAAACCCAAACATCTCTGTCCCCTGCAACGTCCTGCAGTTCTACTAGACCACCAAGCCGCTCCATGACCAAACTCGATATATGATCTCTCAAACCAGATCACCTCAACAGGCTCTTCTCAATGTGGAGAAGCAGCGGCTTGACTCAGAGTCTGTCCCGGATGGTGGAGCTCCTCACTCCATCAAGAAGAGTGACACCCGCCACCCTGCAGATAAAACTCATTTCAGCCATTTGTATCTGCAGGCTCATTGTTTCTGTCATGAGCCCAAAGTTCATGACCACAGGTGAGGGTGAAGATGTAGACTGACTTGTAAACAGAGAGCTTTGTTTTACAGCTCAGCTCCCCCTTCACAGTCTGCTACAGTGACTGCATTATTGCAGCTGCCTGTCCGAATCTGTGGCTGATGTCGCAATCCCTCCTCCTATCACTCATGAATAAGACCCTGAGATACCTAGACTCCTGCATCTGGGGAAGGTACTTCCCACATGATGCCCTTCCGGTCTCGACTGCGCCTCCACACCCTGTCCATAAAAAGCACAAACAGAAGGGGTCATAAGGTACAACCTCGGCAGAGTCCAGCGCCCACCTTGAACAAGTCTGACTTAATGCTGGGCGCATAGACACAACTCTCACAGCGGAAGTACGACTGTATAAGAAGAAAGACTAGATAGCCTGCAAAGCAGCAGATCCGGTACTCCATACTCGAAGAGCACCTCACACAAGACATGTCTACAAAGCACATGTGAACAGCTGGGGCCTATATGATGACCCTTGATAAACATATTTAGGATATATCTCTCTGTTACCTGTTTGGACTTACCCAGACATGCGCGATCCTGAAAAACATAAACACGAAGCAGGTTGATAACTCGCTAGTTTAACCCAGAGGTTTCCCTTCGGGATCAGAGCTCGTGCACATGAAAGGGGCAGAGTTTGCAGCGTCTGACCAATTACACACACGGACAAACTATGCAGTGCCACTTGCGTTACCATAGAAGAGCAATTATTCTATGAAAATATGAAGAATTAATAAATACATCCACCGGGTTAAAAGCAACACTGTTGCCGCATCTAAAGCCAGAAAATTGCTGACTTTTTTTTGCATGACTTAGTGAGATTACACAATATTAATTCATTGGACAATATGAACGGACACTGTGATCACTCGGTTTTACTTTATAATGGCAGGAACGTGTCGGGCAGAGCTTCCTCACTGCTCTTCCTTTATTTTTTGTTTTCCATCAAGTTGTTTTGAGGCTGAGTTTCCCCCGTGTGAATGCGTTTTGTGTTGGAATATTAATTCTTCACAGTGACGACAGGAGTAGATGTGCGTTCCATAATTTCATGTTTATATATTTCTGTCAGGCATGACCATCATTATTAACCTCATTATTTCAGATGCAACCCTCATGGAGCTAAACAGACTTGGGAACCAGTCAAGAACAAGTACAAAATCATCATTCGAAACCTCAGTGACGAGGCTTTATTTTATTATGTGAAAAAGATTGCTCTAAAAACTATCTCCTCTATGCATCGCTCCACTCAGCTCTAAAACTGTGTTGTATTTGGTGCAATATAAATAAAGTTGAATTGAATTGAAACAATCATCTAAGAATGGGCAGGTCATTTTCCAAGAGATCTGATTGGTCAGGAGGCGGAGGTCTGACCTCTTATCCAGAACATAACCTGGTCCAGAGCAGATAAGACATTCACAATAGGTTGCCGTGGTGATAAATCACCACTACAGGAAGAAGTGAACGAGCGTTGCATTACGGAAAACCCAGGGTTAATCCTTGAATTTTCCTCAATAAGAGAAAATCCAAAGTCGTCATATAGGCCCCTTGTCTATTGTCCATTGTTGCTCCTTTCTGTTCCAGTCTCCAGTCCAGTTCTCCCACATAGACGTTCCTCGGGAGGCTGAGAAGTGTGATACCTCGATAATTGGCACACACAGTCCTGTCCACTTTTTTTTAAATGGAGTCTGCCAGACCGAAGTCCTGTACTGATACTGTAGAGGTGTTTCAACCAAGACTCCCCCACAATATCCAGGGCCTTAAATAACTCCGGGTATGTCTCATCCATTCCTGGGGCCATGTCAACAGGGACTTCTTTGTGAGTACCCTGGTGACCTTTCACCAGGGAAACAGACAAGAGGCAATTTTAGGGTCAGTGTCCTGATCAATGACGCTCCAACATGTGAACAGTAGGAGATGGGGAATCAAACCTGCAAAACTCTGATGGAGAGACAACCACAACCGAGCCACAGCTGCCCCTAAACTAAAATGAATAAAGACGGGGATCTCAAACTCAATATACTCAATTATTTCCCTTTGTTTCACTGCAAAGACAAATGACTTCATGAAAAGACCATTTCAAATCTTCTTACACAATCTGGAGAAGTTTAACATTTAAGAAAAATAAGTGTAAATTCAGTAATATGCCACTTTTAAAGACACATTGCACAATGATGCAAAATACAGTGAAATGTCAGAAAAAAACCAGTCTGCCCCTGGCGAGCCACTTTTGGCTCCTTGGCTATTTGTTTGACACGTCTTATTGAAGCAGTTTAACAGTAGTTGTACTTGAATGCACGTTTTCTAAACTCTTTTCATCCCAGGTTATACTTTGCCTATAAAAGCTGAAGGGTTCAGATATTTGCTTTTGTTTGTTTTCTGTCCTAAAATGACTGAGATGATGCATATTAGTTGTATGTAGTTGGAAAGCTATAGCCTGCACCTGGTTTGTTAAATTTACCATGAAGCCCAGAAGCAGAATGAAAAAGCTCAAGATATGGTAACTGTTTTTAATATTGATGCTAAGATAAGCCAAACTCTGGTGACTCTTGCATGGTATCATTAAGCTTTGAAGAAATGAAGTGCCAAGCGGAGTGAATACAGGACATTGATCTTTTGAAGATCACCACTGTTGTATATTATGCTATTGCCTACGACACAACTAGTTTAATAATGAATGAATAGAGATAAAAGGAAGTTTAGTCTGATGATGGTCAAGAGTGCAGTAGGGATTATTGGATATGTCGAACTATTGATGTAGCGTTGCCATTATGTGCTGGAGATGAGATTCCTCTTTTCTTCTTCATGATTAGTACAACGCTCCAAAGCTTGTTTGTACCACTGACAAATAAATATCCATTACAACCTGAAAAAGCGACCAAAACAAGCACAGTGCTGAGAGCCGATCTATTGTTTTGCTCAGTATGCTTTCAAGGTCCAGACAATACAGCTCTGCAGGCTCAACTACGAGGCAGATTTTACCCAACCAGCTGCTGATTTCCACGATTTGTAGTCACATTGTGACCAAGCCTCATGTCTTTTCCTCTCATTGTAAGATTAGCTGTGGAGGATCCTCTGCTGCTATCGCTCTGTCCCCGATCTGCCTCTTTTTATTCCCAGCTTCGTTTCTCTGTTGCACTTTCTCCTTCTCCCTCCTTCTGCATCTCTCTCTCAAGCATGCTAATGTCCTTCTTGTTGCCTAGGTAACTATTATGGGACCCCCAAGCCGCCAAGGCAGCCCATCATCGGGACAGTGATTCTCAGTGATGCAGACTCCCACTGGTCCACCCCAACACGCACCAAGTCTTACAATGACATGCAAAACGCCCGTGTAGTGCCTGCTGACGACGATGATGACGACCAGGCCTCGGAAATGAACAACAGTTTTACAGGTGAGGGTGCCGCTGCCTCCCTCCCGGCTCCTGTCTCTGATGTGTGCTTCTGTTTGCTTTTCACGAAGCGCTTCCTCGGAGTGTCTGTGCACATACGAGCTGCCGGATGAGGATGCAGAACAAGAGAGATAATATGTGAATGTTTGTGAGTTGTATGCTGACGTTAGTCTGGCTGTTACATCATGTTTCTGTGATGCTTCCAAACACTGCCATCTGCCTGTGAGGAGGGGGAAGATCACAATCTACACACAAGATTTAGCATTTCCTCACACCTTTGCATTAACTGTTTGAGGAGAGAACCTCTGACTGAATTTCCTGTAGTGTATTTCCACATTCATTAGGATCTTTCTTACTAGGATTGAAAGCATGTAAACAAATGATAGAATTAGATCTAAAGCCAAAGCTGTCTTTTTTTATTAATCATATTGGGTGTTCTGTCCTGTTTTGAGTGCAGGAGTTGGCATGTTCTCTCTCTCGCTTGCTGTGGATGTATGCCCTCTCTGTGTCTCCATGCCAGGCTGCCAGAGGCTTGAATTTGCATTTGATCAACATTGAAAGGCCCACGGAAGTGGTGGAGGAAATGTGGCCAAAACTGGGGGTTGGGATAACTAGCTTTGAGAGAAAGAGGCTTTAGGGTGGAGAGATGAAATGGGTGGGGGTCAAGATGAGTTTGGGAAAGACTGTTGCTGAAGGAATTTGCATATTTCTGTGCCTCTTTTCATTACACTAGAAAAGAACAGGGGGAAGGGGGAAGCACTGGGAGTTTGCATGACATGTACTAAAGCAGATCCAATGTGTCTATAACTTTCTCGCATGCATGAGACATAAACTGTTTTTGTTTCTGTTTTCCTGTTGTTCTGTGTTGTGCTTGTTGTGTTACCCAGGATCCTTAGTGCGTAGTCTCTTCCCCTCTCCTTTGTTGTGCACAGGTAACCCTAACGACCAGGACGAGAGCCGCGGCGGCATCCTCCGGCCGTACCCTGCACGTGACAATGCTCCATCCTGTGGTCTGAACAATGCGGCCACCTCCACTGCAGAAAGCGGGCAGCAGACCCTCGCGGAGCCGCAGGTCTCCCCAGAAGACCCGCTGGGACCGCTGCCCGAGAACTGGGAGATGGCCTACACTGAGAACGGAGAACTTTACTTCATAGAGTATGTATCAACAGCCTGCAGTACTTAACAAGCTAATCTGCTCAGCACACCTTTGGCACTGTCAGAGTAAGCATTACCCTCCCAAGCTCTTGCTGCAGTTGTGTGTTTTGTGTAGTTTATCTGCACTGTTATTCTTTTTGTTTGTCCAGTGGCTTGTTGTCCCCAATGATTTGGTTTTTAGGGCTCCCCAGACAACCCGCCCAGCCTACTGGGTGCTACCGCTTTCCTGTTAATCCCTCCATGTCCCGATCTCAAAAGGAGATCACATCCTGATCACCTGACTACCTCCACCTCTCTGTCCTCTCTGCAGCACGACAAAGGCACACCACCAAGACATGGCTGTGTATTTTCAGAGCTTGTATGTTCATTTCTGCTATCACTGAATTACAGAATGTTCTTGTTTAACAATAGAGGGAAAAGTCGGGGTGTTGTTGATATCCTGTCTGTGTCGCTCTGTTCCTTTCATTTCTCTTTTGAGCCCTGAAAACTTGCTGATGCATTTTCTTTTTCTCTAATTCTTCTTGATGCCTTCATGTGTCCCTGCTGTGTTTTTGTGTGTCGGCTCGATGGCCTGGACTGAACGTCTCTCCGCTTCTGTTTTTTTTTCCCCTCTCAGCCACAACACTAAGACCACATCATGGCTGGATCCTCGGTGTCGAGACAAAGCCTCCAGACCTTTGGAAGAGTGTGACGACGATGGTGAGCTTCTGCATGCGATTCACAAAACAAAAGTGTGTGTGGTGGCATTGAAACACTAAGTGTTGCTCGAGGTGTCAGACGTGTGTCGTGACAATTCAGGTCTTTTACAAGAGATTTTAATACTTCGGTGTAGTTTTGAAAAATGTGTTGACTTGGAAATTTGTGTTTTGATTAGTCGTGTTATAAAAACTATGTTATTTAATGACATAATTTAAAATGCACTGTACATTAATAGCAGAGATTGCAGAATTGCACCATCATGTGGTGAAAAGTGTTACGTATCACACTGCAGCTCAGACTGTTTTAGGATGTTTTACCCTGTGATTATCAGTTTCTAAGGGCTCTCTTTTTCTCTGGACTGTCACTTCATCCATTCTTTATTTACTTTTGATTCCTCCACCCCCCCACCTCCCCACCCCCTGCTGTCCATCCTCTTTCATTTTTTTCAATCTTTGTTTCATTCTGCTTGAACCGTGGAGAAGAAGGGATCCATACGGAGGATCTGGAGAGTGATCTCGGTAAGCTTTTAGATTGTCATGTTATGTTATCATATTGGTAGTTTGAGCTCTCCCAGCTTGTTTGAGCTGGTGAAAGCAGTGGCACACATTGACAGCTGGTGGCAGTAATGTGCACTGATAGAAAAATGAAAACTATTTTAAGGAAACCATTTAGATAATCATGAGATGCAAATGGATTGTTATTGCACTATATCATTAATCCAACAGCACTTATACTTGTAATTGAGTACAATTTAAGCAATGTAACAGTAGTAGGTTTACGGTTCACTTTTCAGCTCTGGTTTGATTTCAGCTACAAAATCTCAGTCTGAATATTTAGTCTTGCTTGTTTTCTTGTCTAACGTGATGTGCACCTTTGTTCTGGTGGGTTTAGTTTAGTTTAAATCCCAGGAACATGTGTAGACGGTTCTCCTGGCTGTGTCCAGCAGCAGTAAAAGCTGCTCAAGCTATACTAGGTGTTTCTCATCTGCTAAAATTCTAAATGCAGAGCTAAGCTTGCTGAGCTTAAGTTAGGTGACTTCTACATATCATATTCAATCTTCCCCTAAATTTCTGCATTCATTCTTTTGTAGTAAATACAGGACATGCATGTATTTAATTTAAAAAGTTACAGAATGCCTAAATTTAACTTCTGGTTCTCACAAATGAGCTGGGAAGAATTTTAAAATTGTCCTTCATAAAACATTATGTACAGTTATGAAACTCTTATTTAAATCTGGCCATCATGTTTTATGTCCCATCCGAAATAAGTCATGTTTTTTTGGCTGATAGTTTTAGTACAACTCTTGCCTTGTTCTCCAAATATCATGTCCCCTAGACTTTCAGGTTAAAAAGGCGCAACCTAGCTGTAATCCACATGTATTACTGTGAGATAAACCATATGAGGTTTAGTTGTATGTTGTTAATTATAGCGAGGTCTTTGTTCCTTGTTTTGCCATTCCGATATGTCTTTTTTTTCTACTTTAAGCCCTTTAATTTCCTTCACATGAAACTGAAATGCTCATCTAGTCCTTTAAGTTGCATGGCTTGAGCAAAATTAGTATTTCTCTAATACGCAGAAGAACACATTTGGAATGAATCATGCTGCGGTTTTACTGAGGACACGGGTTAATAGAAGTACCTATTATAGACCCGCATATTGGCAAATCGCTGAACTGCGGATACACTTCCAATCTGCTAAAGTAATGTAAACAACACTGTAATGATATAAGCGCTACATGTCAAACAGACTGTGATGTCTGGCTGTGGCCCTTTAATATTGCTGGCTGCTGAGATGAGACAGGCTGTGATTATTGATTGTGAAATTCAGTCTCTTATGAAAGTGTTTACTGAACTCGCGAGAAGCCCGCAGGAGCACAAAGAGGTAATGGTCGCCACATGAAATCCGATACAGCGAGGAGGGGAGAACAGTTGCCAACATCTTTATGCCAATGAATGTGTCAGAGACATGGTCTGTGATCCCATGAGGCGTCAGGCTGTTGTACGATGTGTGACTGTGCACGCACAGTCAAGACAGACCCAGTTGGGTGTTCATGTACTGTATTTTTTTAGGCTATTTGTCACTATTTGCCACCACAATTCCACCTGTAGTTTTATATAAATGCTTCTGTTAAATGCATGTGTTGTGTGGTGAGCAGCATTTATATGAAGAATTGCTTAAAGTTCCACATCACCTTTGTTTTTCTTAAAGTGCGCCTAATAAAATGTTGGTAGGTGGTGGAAAAGAGATCCAGGTTGTTATCTAACAGCTATCAACAGGTACACTGCTAACAGATAAGTAAGTGTTGCTGGCACAGCTCCAGCATTCTGTACCTGAAAACAGACAGTTTGGACTCCAAATGCTGCCTCTTTCCTGAGGTTGTAGCAGAAGCATTTTAAATTCTTCTAAAGTCTTGGAAGATGTATACCACAGCTATTTCAGTGATCCATTAAAGCTATAAAAAATACAGAAACAGTTAAAAAATCTATAACAATATGAACAATAATATAACCTGGCTGGAACCTGGAATCCATAGTCAGCTGGGATCTGTTCCAGCACCTGCTGAAAATGGATGACTAAAGTGCAAATATTTTCTAGATCAAGTGACTTAATGCTGCTTCCTTCTTTATTGCAGAGCTGCCTCCAGGATGGGAAAGAATAGATGACCCAGTGTACGGGGTTTACTATGTAGAGTAAGTGTGTCACGTCTTATGATTGCGACTCAGTTTGAATAAAACGATCCTCTACCCAAACTAAAGACCCTCTTGTGTATTTTTCTCACCTTTCTAATCAGTCCTCATGATCTTGTTGTCAGTCATATAAACAGGAAGACTCAGTATGAAAACCCAGTGGTGGAGGTGCGGCGTCGAAAACTCCTGGATCAGCAGCAACAGCCGCAGCCTCCAGAAGGTGAGCGGTATATTCGAGGTTCGTTTCCTGCCCTGCGGCATCATTTCTTTCTGTATTCATGTCTGTCAGTGTCACGTCCTTCTAGTTCGTCCAGTGACTTTCCAGGGTTTTGGCCATACTGAGGTCCTGTCACAACTCAAAAACAAAAACAAAAACAAAAAAAAAACATAATTTCGGATTCTCATACTGAGACTTTAGTAAAATAGAGCTGACCAAAACCTTGGATCTGTTGTTAGTGTCTGTTTTTATTTTGTGTGATTTATAGTATACCATTTTGTATTTGATCATTTAATTTGCATTATCATGAAACGACAAGAAAGAGACTTCAACTTTAATTCTCCAACTGTGTTGTGCAAGTCAGAGTGAACAGTTGCATGATGAGAATAAAAAAACACAATAGATGATTTGTCCGCTCAGTTTATCCCAAATACCAGAAAATCAACCAGTGAAGCTGCTCATTGCTTTAATTAATTGTGGATTTATTGGCCGCTCATTCTCAGACAAATATCTAAGCTCATATTTTCATGCTTCATAACTTACACTGTTAAGATTCAAATAATCACAAGACATTTGACATTTCCTTCTCATCTGTTTATCGATAGGCACCTCTGAGTACATCATAAGTACATACAAGCTGATTAACTCAGCATGCTTTCATCGGTGTCAGTTCGCTAAAACAAACAAAAAAAGGCTCCATGAAATGAGCTTATGCTGTAACCCAAAGCTCCCTAACAGCATGGTTGCATGGCATTTCTTATATTTCTTTACTCCAAAGGCCTTAAATCAAATGGAAACTGAGCACGACATGAATGCAGGGTGATTCAGGAGAAGCCATCTTGTCATATTAGCACTGTATTTTTTTCACACAGCTGACACTATATTTGTTTAAATTCTCGTTGTACTGGAGTACTGACACTCCTCTCTCTTCTACAGATGTTTGCTCTTTATTGGAACCCCCTGGACGAATAGGTGCTGTTGTCTCAATGGGCTGGGGGTGCTACTGTGCCTAACTCCAAATAAAGAAAAAAAAAGAAAAAATTGGACATATTATAGCTCAGATAGATACCGTTTTGGATTATATTATTAAATACATTTTAAATGTGCAATAAAAAAACAGCTGACATAAGAAGAACTGATAAGAATTGAGACAGTGAAATAAATCAGATGGAAAGTATGTGAATTATTTGCTTTAAGCTTTGTGTTTGTAGTTGTGTTGCTGTTAAGTGTTTATATGTTTGCATGTATGTGTGTGTCAAAATAATTCACATTTGTATAAATGGTGTGTGTGTGTGTGTGTGTGTGTGTGTGTGTGTGTGTGTGTGTGTGTGTGTGTGTGTGTGTGTGTGTGTGTGTGTGTGTGTGTGTGTGTGTGTGTGTGTGTGTGTGTGTGTGTGTGTGTGTGTGTGTGTGTGTGTGTGTGTGTGTGTGTGTGTGTGTGTGTGTGTGTGTGTGTGTATTAACATGTGTTTGATGGTGTGTGCACAGAGTGGATAGAGGAGCATTCCTCTGCAGCAGCTCCACTGGCAAACTACGCTCCAAACCACCTGGAGACCTACAGGGACCCACAAGGCCCACCAACCCTACCTCCAGGCCCTGTAGGAGTGAAACGTAAATCCCCCAAATATTTCTTCAGAATGTATATATAAAACATTCTTTCTTTAAAGGTTTCCCCCTTTCTGCAGTTTATAAAACTCAACTCATAATACTGGATTGCTTTGAACAGAGTTCCTTGATTTAGTTTATTTGTCTGTATGCAGAGTGTAATTGATGATTATTCAAGTTTTCAATGTTTGTTTCTTTATGGCCACAAACCAAGTTCTCTGACAGGACAGTAAAATAACATTTGAAGCTCACAAATTTAGGATTTTAATCTTTCAAAGATAATATAATCCTAAGAAAAGTTGTTGTTCTCCGCAGGAGGGAAACCTTTCTTCACAAGGAATCCTGCGGAGCTCAAAGGAACCTTCATCAACACCAAGCTGAAGAAAAGTCGCAGAGGCTTTGGCTTCACTGTAGTTGGAGGCGACGAGCCCGATGAGTTCCTGCAGATCAAAAGTCTGGTGCTGGACGGGCCTGCTGCTGTGGACGGCAAGATGGAGACAGGTGCAGTACACAAACACCGTCCACGGGGGGCAGTGTTTCCATTCAACAATATCACTGCAGTGTTCTTATCTCTTTGTGGACTGAATTTGATAAATGAATGCTGATATCTCTGTGTGCAGGTGACGTGATAGTGAGTGTGAATGACACCATCGTGCTGGGCTACACCCACGCTCAGGTGGTGAAGATCTTCCAGTCCATCCCCATCGGATCCATGGTGGACCTGGCCTTGTGCCGTGGCTACCCGCTGCCCTTTGACCCCGATGACCCCAATACCAGCCTGGTGACCTCAGTGGCCATTTTGGATAAAGAGCCAATCATCGTCAATGGACAGGAGACGTTTGATTCTCCGTCCAACCAGGCCGGACCCATTAACGGCATGCGAGATCCTCGGCCACACAGCCCCTCGGCTGACGTGGCATCCAACGGCTCGCACGGCTACACCAGCGATGTAGTGACGCTAGCCTCGTCCATAGCCACTCAGCCCGAGTTGATCACCATCCACATGGAGAAAGGAGACAAAGGTTTTGGTTTCACCATCGCCGACAGTCTGACAGGAGGCGGGCAGAGAGTCAAGCAGATAGTGGACTACCCAAGATGCCGAGGCCTCAAAGAGGGGGACATCCTGATGGAGGTCAACAAAAGAAACGTCCAGAATATGAGCCACAACCAGGTGGTAGACCTCCTGAGCAAGTGTCCCAGAGGGAGTGAGGTCACCATGCTCGTGCAAAGAGGTACATATTTCTGCTCGGTGCAGGCACTTCAGGTCTAACATGACAGTGCTGAAATCAAACACACTGAAGGATTGTCTGCTGAACAGACAACAGCTTGAATAGCTGGCACAGAAAGGGTGGCATGATGGAAAAAGCACCAGAGAAGAGTGAGGAAGAGTGTGGGTGGCTGGTTGAAAATGCTCGGACGAGATGGGATGAAACGAGGAGAGGCGCAGAGATGATGTTATGACGAGTTAGCATGGCAGTGGATGAGCAGATGCGAGTGGGAGAAACACATTAGGTCAGGCGCTTGTACATCAGACACTTCGTCAGTCTACTATCTTGCCTATATCATTTTGTTGGGTATTTTAAAACTTGTATTTTGACTCCAAAAAGACTTGAATGAATCCACGAGAGAAACTGAGGTCTGTGTGAAATTGACCATTGACCAATTTTGATTCAACTGTTTTAAACTTTAATGGCTTTTTAATGTTTGCTTGTGGAGGTAAGTGTGAACAATTTGTGTGCGTGTGTTTTGTTTTTTTGATTGTCGTTCAGTTGTCCCTCCTACAGGCTACACTTTTAGCCCGAAGTGACCCTGTGCTGATTTTTGTCTGGCATACAATTTGTTGACATTTCAATGACCAGAGTGTAAAACATCCACATGAACGCTGCAATTCATCAGTGGGTCTTCACTTGTGTCCAGTCTTTACTGTTAATTTCATGTTCATATTGGCCTGACCCAGACGTGTGTTAGTGGCACGTCACGTAGCGCTCCGCACCAACATCTATTGTGTCTTCTAATGAGCTGACCTGCATTGTGTTGAATGTCAGCATCATTACACACTTTGTGTGTATTTGAGTATGAGTGTGTAAAAGAGAACATTATGTATATAAGCGGTACAAAGTGGAGGACTGAAGGAAATGGGAGGTGATAGGAGTCCTGGAGGCAGTTTGGGGGGGGGGGGGGGGGGGGGGGGGGGGGGGCAGTCGGCCCACATCATGTATGAAGTCTGACAGCGGCTTGTCCTTATTGTGTGTTCAGGTGAATGAGCAGGTGATGAGGAGCAGCCAAAAGTTTGCTATTCAGCTGTAGTTTGTAAGGTTTGAAAAGCTGAGTATTCTCTGAGTGATCTATACGTTTGACTCGGCACAAGGTTTACACCGGGCGTTCGTCCTGAGCAGTTGGGATTGGAGGGCCTTGCTCAGAGAGCTGCAGCACTAACCTGTAACTGTGAGATTGGATCCAAAAAAACTTCTGGTTACCAGCTTGAATCTTAATCACTTGGCTAAACAATGATTCAAATTTTTAAAAAGCCTTATAGAGTTCAACACGGTGATGCCAGTGTTTCATAATGGTTGCCATTTCTTGAAGGGACTGTGGAGTCCGTCTGTAGTTATGTTTGTAGAAGATGAAAATTGATGTTTAATCCCTGAAGGGTCAGTTATAGTTCTCTGAACTGCTTGTCAGACAAATCTGGTGCCATGTATGCATCTGTAACCACAATAATTCACACTTGGCATTCAACAAAAGCCTGCAGCAAAACTAAGACAGTGTCCAACATGTTGAACCAAAGTGATTCAAACCAGATGATCAGAGAACAAAGTGAGAAGAGGCACATAGCAACATTAAATTAGAGTAAATTAGGCTTCTATTCAGCATTCTTTGAAATAATTTTGAAAATGAAGACAGTCCCGCTTTTTAACATTTTATTTCCATTGATAAATAAGTCCAAACTATTTAGCACACGGCTGATAAGGCAGTAAAAATGGGAATAATCATTAGTTGCAGCTGTGCTCCATAATAACAGCTCGGGGGACTGAGCTGTGCTCGAGTATTGTCTAAGAATGATGCTGTGACCTTTGCAGTGATAGCCAGCAGCCAGCACATAATTGTTCACAAACAACAGTTATGGGAGCTAAAAGGAGCGAGATAAGAGGAGAGTAGAGGGATGAAAAGTAGGCGAGCCGCGGATCATGTTTGGAGAAAGTGGAGGTAAAGGATTAGAGAGAGTGTGAGATTTACTGAACAGCTCTGGAAGTTCAGAGAGAGGAGCATATGTGAGAGGATTGGATTTTGAGATGCACAAGCGGAGGGAAAGGAGGAAGAAGAAGAGGAGGAGGAAGGTGGACTTCAGCAAGAGGAGAAGACGCCTTAATCTGTTCGTCTGTGACTCATCAATCTGCGCCGCCTGACTCAGAGTCAGCGGAGTGGGTTTTTGAGGGAGGACACGGAGCACAAGGTCAACACGCAACTGGATTGTTTTCTCTCAAACGTCACAGGACGTCTTCTTTGTTTTTAGAAGTCAGTATTAGATCCCAGTTAATTCTGCATATCTTCTTTATTTGCGTAGAAGTTACTTTCATGCTAAATATTGTGTGGGAGAATTCCTACTGTATTCCTATAGTGTGACAGGAAAATAGAAACCTGAAACTCCCATCAGTTCGTTCGTATTGGTAACGCGACACCAGTTCATCCTGATCGTTCAGTCAATTAACGTCTCTTCTCCAATAGATACGGACTTTAGAAACTTCACATGTGGATAAAATGATGGTCTGTGTGTCACACTATATTTACAAAAGGCTTTAGAGCTTCAAGGCTTAATGCTTCCCATGGTGGTAGAGCAGAGCGCCTCAAGTGTACAGCGCTACATTTTTGGCTTTTTCACTACAAGAACAGTCGCTGGTGCTTCATAAATGTGGTCCTCGAATATTCTAGAAACAGCATCATGCATTATGTGCAGTGGTCATGGAAAAGATTTTATTCATGGTTATTATGGGGAAGAAAGAAAGAAGTACCAGCTGAAATACTGTGTAGTTTAAAGGAATGTAAATTTATTCAGATATATTTTAACTGGGTGTTCAATATTTAAATGTTTATTATGTTCTAATTTTACTTGTTCCAAATACTTTCCAGTATGCATTTTATAACACTGAACCTTTTAGCTGAAGAAAAAAAACGATTCATTTTCAAAGATAGGATCTGGTGTCCTCACCCACAGGATCCTCCCCTGTAAGGAGGCCAGGCCAGCTATGACTCCTCCATCTTGTCTTCCCAACGTTGTTGCCATGACAATCGAGCACAGTGCTCCTGTCCCCTGAGAGACGGTGAGAAAGAAGAGGGAAAATGAAAAGACAGACAGAAAATACAGAGGAAGGGAAGGTGAAGTGTTGAAATTGTGGGCGATAATGGATGAAGAAGAGGGAAATAACATAATTTAGGGTAAAGAAGAAGCGAGGAAACGATTAGATAATGTTATGAGTTGTGCAAGGACAAATATTGATAGGTTAGACTCGACAAAAGAGAGCATTCGTCATGTTGTACGCTTTCAAACAATGTATACAGAAAAGCTGGAGGATGGACCATTGACGCTCTGTGTGGGCTCTGCATAGACCCACCGAGGCCACAGCCTCAGCAGCATATTAAAATAGTAGCCATTCATCGTGGTGCAGATTCAAGTTAAAAAGCTCAAGCTTTTTCAGTTACTCAGGGAATAACGTCTGTACCTATAGGGTAATATGCATTTCCCTGACATTTCCTGATCAGTGGAAGCTGATGTATGAATGTGTCTTTTCTACTTTCTGGAATTTTGGATTTCACTGAGAGATATGACAGATGGAAGAGGTGTGTGTCAACTGATGATGCTCATTTTTACTCCCAATTTGTTTACTTCCACTCTCATTTGAATGATAATAGACACAGTCTTAGTCATACTGTGTGAAGCTTGCCTCGGTAACAATGAAATCAGACCTTTAAAGTCAGTTTCACACCGTTAGTGATCAGTTCAAACGGTTGAAGGGAACCATGTTTATTTGCAGAGTAAAAAAAAACACACACGGATTACGACTTCAGTGCAAAGAAACAGTGTCTCTTTGTATAAGAGTGAGCATTCCTGCAAACTCCTCACCACTGGTGCTTGCTGCATAAATAAATGCACACCTTCTTGCATACCTGATACTACATATGTATAGCTTACATGCATTTATGGATGCTCCTTCAGAAGTGCGTGTTTGCAGGAACATGCAATTCCCATTTTTTTTTCTTTCACTGAGCTTCAGCTGCTCATAAATGTTACATTCAGGCAGATTCAATCAGCATGTACACATTGGCATCACAATTTAAAAACGACGTCATGCACAAGCATGGATTCACACTGAGTAGCATGCAAATCAGCTAATCCAGCTGACACAAGCTATCTATCTATCTGTTCCTATTCCAATGGTATCCAAGGCGGTGTCGTAGAACGGGAGACCAGTCCCAGCCAACATTAAGTGAAACAAAGCACCCAACCTTGATAGGTCGCCACTCACGCAAGCTGCTTTACAGGGATAAAGCTGGCATTGGTTTAATAATTTTTCTCTTCTCCATTTGTTCCTTCCTAAAATCTATAACCATATTGTGATAGTTAAACTCAACCTCTACAAGCTTAAAGCCAATTACATTGACCTCATTGCCAGTTTGCAATGTTTTTCAGTTTAGTTTTTTTTAGGTTGAGTTTTTCCATTGACCTTCTGCACAGTGCGATTGAGCACTCAGGGGGCACACAACCTGCTGTTGTAATGGAAAACAGTTATTATTGACATCCGACCTTGTGATATATGTGAATGTCCCTCCGGTTTGTGACACACCCACAAATACATGCACACTCATTCAGACTTAGAGGAAAACCTTCATCGGCACATCAGCAACTGAAATGATCTATTTGTGACTGTAACGTTTAATATATGAGAGAGGAAGAAAGAGAGAGAGAGAGATGAGATGGAGAGAAAAAATAGGGATAAATTATGAAACATGTAGAGAGAGGGGCTTTGCAGCAACAGAGAGTTTTAACATTTAATGATTTTTTTGCCAATGCAGCAGAAAGAGCCTAAGATGGATGCTTGCATGTGGTTGCATGTGTTAATGTCAGTGGCACACACCATTAATATGCTTTGTACATCCATCACAACACAGGAGACACATTATATGTTTATTGGCCTCAACCACACGAGGAAAAGAGGCTTTAATATAGATCAAAGGTGCACAAACAATGTGAACATGATGTGTTGCTACAGCTCCCGCTGCTCGCTTCGTAAATTTAAACAAAGCATATCGCCGCCATTCTATACAATGCTACTCGATCGCCTTGGCAACAGCAAGTGTGTGTGTCCCAATCCCGCCTCGTGTGTTTATGTGTTCATTTGTCTTTCTTTGTCTTACGGTGCCGTAGTAAGTGGCAGGAAGGAGAAGCAGGGAGGGTCTGGAGTATTCTTGGAAAGTGGTGGCTGAGCGGCATGTGGGTTAAATAATGAGGTGGAGTGTGATTGAATTAGGTTAGTAATAATATGTTTGAGGTAGAGAAATCCATACAGTCAATGATGGATTGTGACGGGTTCAAAAAAGTAGGGATGTATATCATTCCTTCCACTGGTGTTCCGTGAATCTTCTTCCATGACAAGTGGCTCTAAGTATTAATATTTTATTAGCACAAATGAGATTGATCTTCTTGGTGACTCTCTACAGTAAGTTAACTGGTATGCTGCGTGTGAGAGGGAGAGAGAGGCGCAGTAAGTCATGGTGAAACGGAGGAAGACAAGGGGGAGGGATTGAGAAAAAAAGGAGTAGAGCGAAGATCAGCTTCTCAATGTAAGCCTTGAGTAAAGCAGTAGAGTTCAGAGGAGAGGAAACAGCTCAGTAGTTATTCAGACGTGCATGGTGAAACTCAGGCGTTCTTTATGATGTTCCAGCTCCCGAGCTTCTCCTCTGTGGGTCATAGTTGAGATTCTGTTGGGGGATCTGGAGTTGGAGACAGCTGTGCAATGGGCTGGGGGTTCTTGTGGGAACCTGTAGCTCGCAGGAGGCAGCTGCAGCATCGGTCCGCCTGTCCGATGCAGATAGATCAGGAGCTGCTCGTTCACTGGCTCGGGTGAGAGCTCTGAGTGGAGAGGGATACAGCACAGGGGGAGGAGATCACACAGATTAGCGAGCAGCCGAGCGCAGTGTGTAGCTCAGAAAGGGAAAGCAACAGAGAGGTGGAGGAAGAGGAGCGAGAGTGGGCCAGTTGTGCTCTGCTCTGCAGCAGGAAACGAGCCTCATCCGTTTGTCCTGGGGAGTTTTTTTGATCTGAGGCGACGAGGGAAGCGCGCCGCATGTCATTAATGCTCTCTCTGTCCCTCTGCCGATGTTTTGCAGGAGTGGTGCCAGCCAAGAGGAGTCCAAAGCTGGTGGTGAGTGCTCTGATCTCCATCTTTTTCTATGTGTGCATGTGTGTCTGTGTGTTTAGTTCAATGTGTGTTCTCCCAACTGAAGGAAGTGCTATTTAAAAGAAGAAAAGACACAGATGAACTGAAGTTCTTTTTATTTTCAGAATTTTTCCCGCTCTTGTTATTCATCCTCACAACTCTGAGCCTGCATGCCTCAGTCCTCTACAGTTCTGCTGGCTCATATTGCCTCTGTGCAGCCCTGCCTTATATCCTCTCACTTTCTGTGCATGTGCCTCCACTCTGGACACGCTGCCATGCTGTGATTGATTGAGAATAACCTAGGCAGAGCAGTGTAACAGTGTATAGCTGTTATGGAGGGCAAACAGCCACAGCTGAGAGAAGATGGGGGAATGAGGCATGAAGAAAAAAAGATACAGAAAGGGATGAGCATGAGGAAGGGGAAGACCAGCGTGGAAATGGTTGGTCCCACAGCTCTGAATCACTATGATAGCTCACAGACACACAGGGAGCACTGAGGCTAACAGGTAGTGAGAAAAGGGGCACTGATGTTAGAGTGAGCTACAAGCACAGAAAGAGAAAGGCATCAGGAAAGCTGGATGAGAGATTGCAACAGATTGCAATGTGACTCTGACTTGTGAATGATAAGACGGACCGGCGAAGGATCGGGAGAAAGAGCTGGAAAGACGAGTTCTGTGAGCAGAGCGAGCGCCTCTCGGGACTGTGCAGTTATTCCGAAGTTTAAAGAGCAAACGCCTTCTCATTTTTACAACTCATCTCGACCTGATCAAAAATCAATAGAGCTCAGAAGGAATGCCAGTTCAGCTTTAAATTACTGTCACCCTGTTTCACCCCTGGAGAACCATCCAGTTAGAGCACAGAGATGTTTCCTTGGGACAGGCTTCTCCATGGTGAGTGACAGGTACAATGTCCACCACTCCAGAGGACGAAAACCTGGCCCCGTGTCTGCTGATGGACGTGAAAACCCTCCTCTCAGCGGCCTGGATATTTGGATTAGGTTTAATTTGAAGTCTGTCGGAGTGGTGGGTGTTACCTATCCCCATCACATGGCGCCCTGGATGGATGCGGCTCTGTGCTGTAAGGGGGTCGAGTAGGACCAACAGTGGCCCAACCTGACTGTCACTCTGGATTAGCTTTCCACATAGAAAAAAGCCAGTTTTCCCCCTCTGTGTTATGTCAGTGAAATGTCACGCTGCATGCGACTTCGTGTCAGCCCAGAACAACCATTTTGCCTCCAGTTCCAGAGTCTAAATAGACACTTTCTGTAAACTCACATATGTGAGAGAGGCTGTGCTGTCTCAACTCATTAAGCAAGTCTCCTTTGATCAAATGAAAAATCAATTTTGCATGGCCGTTGTCCTCATTAGGAAGCATTACAGGAATTTGACCTCTCATCTCATGTAGTGTGATGAGGTGCCAGGGCTTTTCTACCATTTTATGCACAGCCTTATTATTTATAACACATAAAATATCATCCTGTTGTAGAATGTGTCCTTATTCATAGTCAGCAATTATATTTTCTCAGCGAGACAATTTTGTTTTTTTTGTGTGTTTTTCAAGTTACGAGATGTTTTGTGATCCAGATCCACAAACAATGAATGTTTTCTAGTTTCAGAATTAGAATAAAATGATTTCCTGAAAACCATGCAGTGGTGCTTCATATGTTTCAAAATCCGTGCATGTAAACACAAAAGATTTCTGCATATAGAACTGTGTTAACAAGATGTGTTGCTTGAAGCTAAATCCGTAATCTGTCTAAGGCCAAGTGTCACAACACTCTGGAAAGTTGGAAATATTCCACCTTTTATTTTTGAATGCGTATTTTCACCAATTGGATATACATTAATAGCCAGCTGAACTGTGAAGACCGTTTTTTGCATTTACCCAAGTGAATAAAATATGTTATAGGTAGCTTCCACCACTTGCTGCTGCTCAAAGTTTTTCAAACCAGCTTTACAGATTTTCATTTTCATTTGAGAAGATCCTTGATTCCCTGTAGAAGGCCTTCTGCAATAAACAAAACTCGTGGGATTCTTAAAGGCAATATTTTGTTCATTAAAATTCCTCCATGTTTGAAACTGACTTCGACTTGCAACCATGGAAACAAAGTCATTCCTCCTCATGCTTCAGCAGATGGCTTCAGTGAGCGATGCACTACTGCAAAGTCTAAAAAGATGACCTTGGACGCTTTTTCATTTTCTTTGTCCTCCATAAACAGTTTTCTCACCGATCTCTTTTGTCCTGCATCTCACCCGTAACACTTACGCACTTCTCCACTCATTCTCTCTCCTCTTCCTGCCCTCAATATCTTCCTTCTGTTTATATGTTTGTATCCTCCTCCGTCATTTACCCACACACCTCTGTTTTCTGTCCACGCAGCACCAGTTGGAAAGGAAAGACAGCCAGAGCAGCTCCCAGCACAGTGTGTGCAGCCATCGCAGCACCCACACTGATTCTCCCAGCCATCCACCCTCTGCCATGCCCAGTGAGGCGGTGGCTCCCACTCCTGCTGCCCCAACACAGCCTCTGCCAGGCCTTCCCCCTCTGGATCCTGCAGATGGCACGCTCACCTTGCAGAAGAAGCCGGACCCCTTTAAGATCTGGGCCCAGTCCAGGAGCATGTATGAAAGTCGACGTAAGTAGAGTTCCTTTTTAAGTTAGTTTTTTGGGGGGTTTCTTCACAGATTCGGCAAGTTGAAACAGTGAGCGAGGTGTGAGCTCCAGAAGTATTACAGGTTTTTTGGGTTGTTGTTTTTTAACCTCCTGTATGGGTAAATAAAGCCTGTCAAGAGACACAGGATGACTTTCCTACAAACAATAGAATAAAATGAAAAGGTTCCCCATAATTTCATTCAAACAGTGAAAGTTGCATATATTTTCATCCAAACAAATATTTCAAACCTTTTTTTGTTTTATTCTTTATCATTTCAGCTTATCAGTGTGAAATAACTGATGAAAGAAGTTTTTGTTTTAGATTTTCTGAGCTGCACCTGTGAAACTCAAAAAACCTTTTGTTATAGAAAGTTTTACTAAAGTGTGCATTGTTTTCCTGGGTTTTCCAGGTACAACTGAAGAATAAAGATGATTGTTGCCTATTTTTCTTGTTTAAACCAGATACTGAGTGCTTTCGGGATTGCACATGGAGCTGTTAATAAAACTAGTGTTGAGCAGGTATCAGCTGGGTGAAAATCTGCTTATAAGAATAATTTTATTGAAGTAACAGTGATACACTGGGAACGCCTCCGATTGCTGTCCATATGTTTTAGCAAATGTATTTCTCAGCGTGAAGTGGTTATACACTCATTTAGTATTCACTGTGGTAGTGGTCATGCCTGTTATTGCCTTTTTGCGTGTTTACCAAGTCAAAACTGCCCCACTGAGATGAAGAAAAAAAGAAGCTGCCACCAAGAGAAATGTCCTTGAAAGCACGCAAGTGAGCTGATGAGTGTGTGTGGTGATGCGTGGCAGTCGTACACACACCGGTATTTTCATCCCCTCAACTGGAAAAAGCGAGTGGAAAAATCAAAGGACTATTTGTGCACATAGCCATCATCCAGGAGATGGGGTGTACTTTATGTTTTCCAGCTTTTCTTTTAAAAAGTGAACTTATTTACTTTTGAGTTCCCAATCAGCTTCTGTCACGCCATGTTTAGCCGATGTAAAGCATTGGATCTGAAATATAACCCGAAGGACTAAAAAGTTGACTTTTTCTCTGCAAGGCTCCTCAATTTCGAGTCATGGCCTATTCTTGCATTATTCATGGAGAAGCACTGTAAGGGTGTCAAGCCACGTATCTGTTTCTAATAGAAGAATCTGTGAGAAGGAGAGGCAGACCGTGAGATGCTCCTAAATAACAGGTTCCCTCACCTCTTCCGGCGAGAGCACATCTCTCAAACCTCCGGTTCTTGTACCAATAGTGACATTTGAGAGGCAGATGGGCTTATATAGTATATGCTGTGAAATCCAGCTCTGTCCTGCAAAAGATTGTGATCATAGAGGGGAGTTTTGTATGGCGGGCTCTCACGTTAGCTTTTCACACATTTGTGACGGTTACCCAGCCAGATGTGCCGGCCGTGCACACTGGTTAATAATCATGGCTGCCTGTGGAATCTAGGACTACTGCTGATTAAATATTAACTGGGCCCAGAGAGGGCTGCTTTAAGCTGTAGCTGATTGTTATATCTGTTTGATAACCCCTGAAGGAGCTGAAGCCACTTTTTTGATTCAGTGGGGGAGGAGAGGCGACACAATGAAACAAGGAAAAAAGAGAGACAAAGAAAAGACAAAGAGGCCCAGATTTTTCTGTCCATATTTTATCATATATTCATGTGCACATTGCTACATACGAGAGCACAGTACTTGAATTTGTGAGGAGGTGCATTCATGCATCCACTGAGCGCACCAAAGGAGTGCTATTTTAGTGGCAGGGCCAGGGTGACTGAAAGGTGAGCTTTTGGGATTCTTGCATTGCATCACCTGCCACTGAATGCAACCGATAGCACTGTCTCTCACTATTGGTTCACGCCGTGCTTTGATCACTCCTCTATAGATCAGATAGGTCAGCCAAGGGTTAATTACATGTCTAACTTGAGCAGTATAATTGACACGGGGCGAGTTATCGGGGGAACGGAGAGCTGGAGCTAATGGGTTTACTACTGGCACTGTGTGGCAGCCGTGTAGACAGCAGGTAGTGCAGGAAGAAATGGCCTGTGCCTCCTGTGCATACTGGCCCTGTGGGCTGAACAGACTGACACCAAATTGCCTGTGTCCTCCTCCACAGTCTGCTCTGTCTGTGGCGAGATGCTAATGTGGAGGGAGGTGTGTCTATGAGTATGTGTGCGTTTGGTGGAACGCAGAAGAGATCCAGAGCGCTGCGGGAGAGATGCTGCAAACAAGTGCAAGCAAAATAGATCTCCTTGTAAATTACAGTTAATTTTAGAAATATACATTCAGTGATTTGTTGTTGTTTTTTTTTGTTTGTTTTTTTTACTTTTGGAGACCACATGCAGCTTTGTTTCTAGTCTCTCTGTGAAAACAAGGAAGTCAGGGCTGAAGTAAAGCAAGAGGAAACTGTTGATCTGCCTGCTTTCTTTCGGACACTAACATGCTCTTTATCGATCGGCTGTTGTTCAGCTGAGTTCATGATAATTAGACTACCCTTGCACTTGCTGATCAGAGCTACAAACAGTCACTGATTAGCCTATAGAGGTTGTGGCCAGTGAACACCAATCTCAGCCGACAGATCTTTGCTGGTTTCAGTGGTTGTGGAGCCTTCTCACTCTGTCTCTTGTGTATTTCAGTGCCAGATTGCCAGGAGCAGGACATCTTCCTTTGGCGGAAGGATACCGGCTTTGGTTTTCGCATCTTAGGGGGAAATGAGCCTGGGGAGCCTGTAAGTGTCCTTTTATCCTCTTAATTTCATGAATATTTAGTGTTTGAAGCCATGCACTATAAATTTAAATATACATACACAGGTTGATACAGAACAGCCATACTACTGTTTAATGTTGTGCCATGAGAAGTCCTTTGCTTCAATAGTTCTTTTCATCTTTTCTTTTCTTTTTCTGTTGAGTCTGCTTTTAAACCAAAGTAACAGCTACCCCCACCTTTAGCTCTCTCTCTCTTCCTCTCCCCCTCTCTTATAACTGGATCTGTTTCTCTCTAGAGGACCATGTAGACAGCTTGTTAAAAGAAGCAAAGGCCTTCTCACCAATCCCTCCAGTTGTGCACCATATATTTGTCTTAAAAGGAGGAGTGGAAGGCAGATATTGAAGAATAGAAGGAAAGAAAATGGCAGCAAGCTTCAGGTCCACCCCATAGGAGTTATTACTTGTTGTTTGTGCCAATGATGCAGCACCGTATTGTGCTTTTGTTTCTGTCAGAGTTGTGTGTAAACTCCCACACTGTGTCTAAAGCTCACAGCATGTCTGCTGCCCCAGTGGGCTAACTAGTCTCTAGCTTCTCCTATGTCAGCCACTGAAGCGCTGAAGTAATACTAAACAATGTTATAGACTTGAAGGATACTTGATTGTGAAAGACAAAGGTACAATTAGTGACTTCATTCTCTCAAATTCTGATGAGTTACAGTTAATTCTTTATGTCATAAAACTGTGGCGCTTGTGTCATCAGTAGTCATAGAAACAGTAACATGTAAAAAAAAAAAGGATCATGATGAACACCATGAAGTACTTAGTGTCTATATTTTCCTTTTCCAGATCTACATAGGGCACATAGTGAAGTATGGGGCTGCCGATGAGGACGGGCGCCTGCGGTCAGGTGATGAACTCATCTGTGTGGACGGCACAGCAGTGGTGGGAAAGTCTCACCAGCTGGTGGTGCAGTTGATGCAGCAGGCCGCCAAACAGGGCCACGTTAACCTCACTGTCAGACGCAAGAGCTCTGGATACGGAGGTGAAGACAGTTTCACTTTAAACTTGTGCGCGTGTATCGAGCACTTTTATACACTTGGCCACAGTTAAAGCCTTACCTGTCCTGCTGTGTGTTTAAAGTATCTAAAGGAGAAGGTGATGTTCCACCATCGCCGGCGTCCTCGCACCACAGCAGCACTCAGGCGCCCAGTCTGACGGAGGGCAAGCGGACCCCTCAGGGGAGCCAGAACTCGCTCAACACGGTCAGCTCTGGCAGCGGCTCCACCAGCGGGATCGGCAGTGGCGGTGGAGGAGGCAGCGGCAGTGCGGTGGTACCCGCCTCCCTGCAGCCGTACGACGTGGAGATCCAGCGAGGCGAGAACGAAGGGTTCGGCTTTGTCATTGTGTCGTCCGTTTCCAGGCCTGATGCTGGCACCACCTTCGGTAAGTGAGGGCGCCTGAGCAGCACTTAGTTGAGATTGACAGCAACTTCAATTCAGTTGGACAGAAGAATTTACTTTGTTTACGACAAGCTGACTGCGTTTGACTTTAAAAGATCACCTGTTTCGGTTTGTCTCTTAATCCAACTCAACAGTCTGATTGTGTATTTGTAATTTCAATCGGGCCATGTGACGTGAAAAGTTATTCACGATCATTATATTGTGAGCAACAACAAATAACATCAATAATATTGTGATCCTAAAGCAGACCTTGTTAAAGATCACTCCATGACACTGTCATTGTTGAAAGTATTTTTATACGACTCTTAGCAACATAGAGTGTTTGTGATATCTGTAACATGGAATACCAAAAGGAGCAATTTGGCTTTAAATTGACTGATTACACTTCCAGAAAAATTACACTTTCACAGAAAGTGTGAAATTGCAAAAGATTTAATGACTCATGCCATCTCCTGGCAAAATTACCTTGGTCTTTGCAGTTACTCCTCATTAAGGCTGTACTTCTGAATAACAAAGGAGTAGAGATTTACAGGATTGTGCTTAATGCCATAGTCTGAGGTCACAGACCTTCTATCCTGAGCTTCAGGATAAAGAGACCCTTCATGTGTCCCTCAGGATCAGGCTGGCTGCAGCGTTATTACAAGCACCATCATCACAGATTCATGTGCACAGCAACATTCATTCAGCATGTAATTGAAGTCTACTCGGCACAGTCCATAGCTGTCCATACCGTTTATGTGTCACAGCACAACAGCAGAATTGCATGTATTAAAATTGTTCAAGCATCGATGAGGAATCGTACATGTCGTCCTTGAACAAATTTGGTATTAACCTCCAAGTGATGGATTTCCAACACAAATGTCGTACCAAGGACTCTGGTGTAGTTAGCCATTATGATGATGTACTGTGTGGTGTCACAGGTGAAATGCATCAAGATTGGATGATTTGTTAGGTGTGCTGACTGACCTGAGAACCGTTCATACGTCCCATGAGCATATGGTGTTGGACCACTAAATGCAATGCAAGAAATAATGTGTTATTTATAATGACACCTGTGACAGCAGTGCCAGCCAACAACCTCGTCTGAACATCCACTAGTCTTTTCAGGTTCCTGTTTTTGTTGCTGCTTCTCTCTGCGCTCTCCTCCTCAGCTCCATCACGCTCCTCTTGGGAGTATGAGATGAATGGACTTTTTACTTTTATGCACTGATCAGGAATTGTGCTGTAGCAACCTGCACTCACATTTTTCTAATATATTCTAACGATGTGGGACATAAAATGGAAAGCTTATATTGTCAGAACAGTATATATATATACACACACATATATGAGATGCGGTATCAACTGATTCGATACATAAGGGATGCATAAACCATTGTGCTCTCCAGCGTTGCCCATCCCCCTCTCTTTCCATCCCACAATGACCTAGGGTTGCCATGGTGCTTAACAGATTGGGTATTAAATCCTCGCCACACCCCATAATGTCCCATATCTCATTAGTTAGACGGAGTGACGGGATACAAGTGTATTTTTCAGTCAAGACAGTGAGAGAGTGACTATGAAGTGATGTAATAAATATGGATGATGCAAAAGATGCTGGGTAGGGAGGAGCACAGCTGAATGGAGTGAGATGGAAGGAGCGTAAGGAGAGCTGCAGCTCCCTGGGGTCTGTTCAGAGCCTCTGTGTAAACACGATGTGCAGTATCGAGCAGTGTCACTGTGGTGCCACTTGGATTTCTTGCAGCACTTGTATTTCATTACTTGAACTGGCATAATCTGCCCATCTCATTTTTTGAGTCAGTCTCTGCTTAAATATTTGAAAATTTAAGAAATGCATGTTTATTAATATCATTTGATTGAGACACAATATTCATCCGTGTGTCACCTGCTTCACGTTCCAGTGATCCACATGTCAGATCATGGTTGTGAGAGGACATGTGCACACAACAGGTTGCAATTCTATGAACAAATTAAGGGAAAGCTGATTTGGATGATTAATCTTTCTTCTTTATCTTTCTTTCTGTTCTCTTTTTCAAAATTTATCTCTTCTTTTTTAAATCACTAATCAACATCACCAATCAACAAAATCAACACGCACTTTCTCAAATTCCCAAAATATACACGCAACCGAACATGTACGTTTACACAAAAAGCCGGAAATGCTTGTGTGGCCATGCCCCACAAAATAGGACGCATCATCGAGGGCAGCCCAGCGGACCGCTGTGGGAAGCTGAAGGTTGGGGACCGAATACTGGCTGTCAACGCCTGCTCCATCACCAACAAGTCCCACTCAGACATCGTCAACCTGATCAAGGAGGCTGGGAACACGGTCTCACTCAGGATCATCCCGGGTGATGGTAAGACTCTCGGAATCCGGCCTCACATGGCCGTTTCATGATGTACCAGGGAGTGACTTATTCATGGATGTGGTGGGAAGCAATGGGCAGGGATACTTTTCACAAAAAAAAGCACTTTTCATTAGGGTGTGAACCCTCGTATCTCAGAAAGTGAGTCACTAAGTAGGGTTACGGTGAATTTGCCTGGAGAAACTATAATAGCAGTCCTCTCTCTCTCTCTCTCTCTCTCTCTCTCTCTCTCTCTCTCTCTCTCTCTCTCTCTCTCTCTCTCTCTCTCTCTCTCTCTCTCTCTCGCTCTCTGGTTTTTGTTAGTTTGCTTGATACGTTGTCAGTTTGAAAGGATTAAAGACACTGCTCACATTTAATCAAGCACTTCCTGTTGGTAATAATCTCTTCAGCTTAGCCTAGAAAAAAGAAATGCAACTACATAATATCTCAGCAAAAGCAGCTTGTGTGACTCAGACCTCCACATTTTGGCAGAAATATGTCAAGTGCTGAAACAAGGGTGCATGTTGCTGACTGGGCCTTTGGTCAATTAAAAGCCACTGAGCACAGCTGTGTTGCAGCTTTCTCCATAGAGACATAAAATAATGCTTGATTGAAACTAGATGTGAGAGAGGTAGAATCACTCGCAGACACATGTATGTCTAACAAATCTTGAGCATTCAGAAAAAGGGCGATTTTGGGAGCAGAACGTGTTGCTTCAGCAAAATATTTGCATCAGAGTGGTGGGCGACAGAAAGCCATATTTCTTCAAGAAATGAGGGAAGAGTGACTAAGGAGCCCAGAGACGAGTGAGTCAGGCTGATGTTCCTGCTAACCACAGACAGAGCTGCACTCCTGCCAATGTCTTAGGAGATGTTTCCTCTGCTGCACTCTTAACTGTGATCAGAATTAAAAACAAGGTTTACCCCATTAAATTCCTCTCATGTAACAGAAGATGGAAGATGATGAATGTCATCGTTTTTCTTTCTGTACTGCTGTTTTTTTTTTTGTTTTTTTTCCTTTTGTGCAGAGGACTTAGTGTTGTCCCTGAACAAATGGCAAATGACAACATCACAGGCGGTTAGCGTCAGGTTGAGCACAGCCGCCTGTGGGCGGTTCACCGGGCTCCTCTGGACAGTAACATTTTGTTCTCCGGAGTGTCTTTTGATAACACAGCTACAGGCCCAATGCTTTGTTTGCATCCTGTATTAATTTCATCTTGTGTGTCGTCTTCTCAGAATCTTCCAACGCTTCTCTACTGACCAATGCGGAGAAGATCGCTACCATCACCACCACACACACACCTCAGTCCTCAGAGTCCCGGTAGGTCAAGTCAAGCACTCTGATTCTAAGGTATTCAGCAACACTGTGCTTTATTTTCACAATGTCTATAGTAATGAGCTTTTTCTGTTTTTGTTTGACGGAATAGTTCAAAGTCAAAAGGAGCTCCTCCTCCTCCTCCCACACAAACTCAAACACAGGTAAGAATAGATGCTTTTCCCTTTTAGTCATTGATAATCTTGATTTAACATCAGTGGCCAAACCAGCAGAACACAACCACCAGGAGAGCCTCTGATCATCGGCAGGGCCATAACGGACAAAGTCTCTCAAATCCTCTCCTGTAGACTTTGTAACCTCTTGTCAATCAAGCGATCATTCAAACTTTATCTGCTTCGCTTCTTTCATGCAGGGCTTTACACGTTAGCAAGGTGATGATGAAAAAAACAAAATTAAGTGAGGATGTGAAAGCAGGAAATATCAAGAGAACACCATGGATGTACTTGGAGTGAGATAAAAACTTGATTGAAACGGATTTTTAGAAGACGAAAACAAAGTCAAACTCATAAAGTAGCTGTGATAACTACCCCTTCTGTGAATAGAAGAAAGCCTACTTTATTCATCTTTATGGGGAAATTTGTTTTTCCACATTCACACATCCTATTTCTAGGATGCAGTGGACAGTCACATTAGGGTCACGCTCAGGGACAGGGATTCGAACCTGTGAACTTCCAATCTCACGGCCCTGTTTTGTTTATCATGCAGTAACGCATGTAGATATACTACAAAGGAAAGAGATGAGTGCAAGCTGTAATGTGCTTTGAGTTAAAGAGTGTAAGGCCTCTGAATAAAGTCTGCTCGTCTTTTGGAGGGACAACAGTTCTGTCGGGAGCGAACTTCTGATGAGGCCGGCAGGTTTCTGGGTTCAGCCCTTGTGGTGCCCTTGCTTAGTGATCTACACCCTCCTCACAGGCCCATGCACCATTAATTATTCATGCATCCCAGGGTATTGTAGTGCCATTGACATTTTGGGAGTTTTTGTGGGACATCGCTTGATTAGTCCTGAAGTTTGCACTCACCTTTTGACTCCACTATGCACTATGGATTAGTCAGTCTTCTCTGGTAACTTTGTCTTTTTCTCACCTTTATCTCCTCAGGATGCTGAATTTTACTCTGTGGACCTCGAGCGAGACAATAAAGGATTTGGCTTCAGTTTGAGAGGAGGACGGGAGTACAACATGGACCTATATGTGTTGAGACTAGCAGAGGATGGGGCTGCAGTCAGAAATGGAAAGATGAGGGTATGAAACTGATTCTCTCCCTCTATTTACAATCTTGCAAATCACTTCTTCCATGAAAGCCTCAAATTTTCCCCCCTCTCTCTCTCTCTCTCTCTCTCTCTCTCTCTCTAGGTAGGGGACGAGATTCTGGAGATTAATGGTGAGAGCACAAAAAATATGAAGCATTCACGTGCCATTGAACTGATCAAGAATGGGGGACGGAGGGCACGGCTCATCCTTAAACGGGGAGATGGATCAGTACCAGAATATGGTAGGTAAACATGTTGCTGTATTTTACGCTTCTTGTAACTATATCAGCTGATGGTTGTTCTGACTGTACACTTCACAGGCAAGCTGTTATTGTTTATGACAAACATTGAAAGGGAAGACACTTGTGAAACTTTTGTGATTCAAGTTTGTTAGGTGATTTTTTTTCCTCTGTAGGATCTGTATCAGAGATCCTTTAATGCTGAAGAGATGCCCTCATCTGAGAGCTTGGTGCTCTGCTGAAGGATCATTCGTCTCACGATTTTGTGTCACAATATGATTTTTTTCAGTAAAAGTTACCGGGTTCAATTATCTCGCACATTTCCCCCTTTCAGATTGTTTTTGATTGTAACGAGTGTAAATAGTCTTTCACAACAAACCCTTTCTTTTCTATATCAAGGTGCAATGTAAAACAGCCTCTTGTCTGTTTTATTTGCTTTGTCCTCTCTACTCCTCCTTTCTCTCTGATTGTCTCTGTTGCTGGGCTCTTCCTCCTCTCTCCAGCGATGATGGCTCCTCATCTCGCTGTTGGTACAATGAGGAATGACAAGATGGGAGAGCCCTGTTTCTACCTAATGGGCCAAAATCAGACAACGGTTTGTAGCCAAAAGTCTGTCCCAATCCACTCCCACTGTCATTTTATTCCCTCTTTATTGAGTTTCTCTCCAGCTCATCCCTACCTTGCATCCTACCTTTGTGTCTGTTTGCATTTGGTTGTTGTACATTGTGTACATGCTTAATGTCTCGTCGTGCCTGAAAATAAACTTTACTTATTTAACTTCTGTGGATCTGCACATGCACAACCATCCCCACCACCCCTCCCAGCGGTACACCAGATATTTTTGAATGGGACTAATTTAAAGCCATCCCTCTTCACGCTCTGCTGCCATCACAGACCGTCTCTCGTTTGGCAGACCCTCGGCTAAATGCAGTTTTTCAGTTTCTTTTTCTGTTTTTGGGTTTGTTCTTCCAGTTGATGCACATTGAGTTGTTCACCATTGTGTTTGAATGATCTCCTAGGTGCCTGCTGTGTCATTGATAACCCCTGCCCTACACTGGCTGATGTGTTGTACCTGCTGTTGTCGCTGGCATCACCTCGTGTTTCAACCCTGCAGCACTATAGTGAAAATATATTGAAGTGATTTATCACTTCAATGTATTTTACTTGCATAATGGAAAAGCACAGTTCTATACATCCATTTAGATGAGTCTGATTGTTTCTGGGATTTATATAGAGCATATGAATGAGCTCGGATATGCATGATTTCCATAAATCTCTGCATTGACTTTGTGTCACATCAATGCAAGAGCTCGCATAAACCGAAAAAGAAAGTTGTGTCTGCTGAAAGCGATGAATGTAACGTATTTGATGTGAAAATAGTGCTCAGTCAGCTTGTTACTTCTCTCCTGCAGACGGCAGCAGTGACGGGCACCCTTCCACACCCGGGGCACAAAACACTCCGGAAGTGAGAATGCTGCCGCACAATAGCAGATTTCACACCTCATTGGAGTCCAGTTATCCACCAGACCTTCACAAACCATCACGCCAGGAGGAGGCTGCGCGTGGCCGAGACATGGACCGGAACAGGGACAGGGCCGGGTCAGATCAGATGGACTACCAAGGTCGGCAATTTAACCCCCATCTTCATCACCCCTGGAATAACAATCACAGTCAAAGCACCCCCAGGCAACAGTCTCCTGACAACGGTAACAGCAGTAGCGGTGGCAACAAGAAGGGCCGTGGCCGCAAAGTCAAAAAGTCCGAGTCGGAGAGTGGCATCTCGAAACTCCTAAAGACTCTGAGGAAAGACAGCTCAGGGAAAAAGGCTGCAGCTGCTGAGAAACTTAGAGGGCGAGAGCTCTCGAGCAGCAGTTCTACTTTGGATGGGAGGTTTCGCTTGCAGCGTCGCGGCTCCCTCGACCGCTCACCAACCCAAAAGCGCGCCTCTTCCCCTGATCGCCGGCGGGCCAAGTCAATGGACCGCAGGGCCGAGCGAGCGCATCGTGACCACACACCTGAGCGGGACTACGATGACGGAGGGTTCCTCGCAGCCACTCCTGAACGCAAGTTCTACGAGCGAAGGCTCCTCAAGGACTCTCAGACACCTGGGCAAGTCAGGGAGTTGTCAACGCCCGAACGCACCACCAACAACGGGGATTCCTTGTCTTTGTCCAGGGGCCGTACGTATGAAAGAACCACGAAGAACGGCAACCTTTTGAGGGACTCTTCCTCGGAGAGGAGGGAGGAGAGATATTGGACGAACGGGACGACGGAGAGACGATACAGAGTGGAACGGGACTCTTCCCCTGACAGCAATTACAGCCGGGATGAGCTGAACTATGCAGCAGCTCCCAGACTGAAAGACTATTACAGCATGATGAAGAACAACGCTGCACACAACAATGCTGCCTACAACAACACAGGCCATAACAACAACGCAGTAGGCCGCAGCCCGAAGCAGCTCCCTGAGCCCAAGAGAAGGCTGTACAAAGAAAGCCCCAAAGACCTCAGCATCTAGAGCAGAGCAGAGATCCCCCCCTCACCACTCTCTCCTCTATCTGTGCAAACTATGTACCATACACTGGAATTGGATATCTGAGGATACTAACTCTTGTGATTTATTTGGCTGAATGGTTTATTGATTGATTTGATTGACTTAACTACTTGTGATCCCATCCAGAGATTCATAAAAACAGCAGGAGTACAATCCTTCTATCAGTTCATACTGGTTGTTTTGTCATTGTTATTTTGAACATAACAAAGCTTGTTGTACTATAGTAAAGGTATTGTATGTGCCTGCATATGAAATCAGTGATATTGCTTTTTGTAGGCATTTGCTGACTCTAAATATTTGTTCCCTCAGAGGTATGAGACATGCTTCCAGTTGTGGGTGACTAAGCTTCTTTTCAAATGGTTTTTAGATGTTCTCTTTTCAATTTCTGAATTGCTTTACTGAACAAACTATAGCACAAGACACTGATGGTTCGCCAGAACTGTGAAAATCACATTGGACAAGGTGAGGAATCAAATTTTAATAGCCGATTATTAAACCTAATATATGACATTTTTGCATTTGGTCACTATTTATTTTCTCTATTTGGCACATATCTTGAGCAAGATGCATCAAATCTTTAAGAACCGAGGTAGAAAATTGTACCTGGGAAAGCATGCTGTACTTGTTACTTGTACACTATCACTGAAATGTGTTGCACTTCGCCCTGCTTTGCTTAAATACATCCAACCATATGCAAAGTTTAGAAATCAGACAATTGATATTACCGTTGTTTATTTTTTATTTTATTTTATTTTCCTCGCAGTGGGATTACAAAAATATGTCCTCGCTTCCCCTGGAGGAGAGACTGACTCCCTTTCACCTACAAGCAAAACTGTTCTCTGATCCAAATTTTTTTTTCACTAATTTAAGTACTTTAGTTTTAGACAAGACTGCATTTTGCCATAATACCAGCTGAAGCTGCCATACAGTATGATTTTTCGGAAATGCCAAAATGAAAAAAAAAATTAAACAAAGTCAGATAAATGTGTAAATTGTCCCTGTGCAAGATGCATGTGTAAATTAAAACCTAGTTTAACCACTTTATCTGATTGGTCTGAAGGAGATTAAGCGATGAGGAAGATGCACTGTAAAGCCACAGTGATTGTTCGCCCATTTTGTTATAACCCACCTTTTTTTTTTTTCCCACCGACCTCCTTTTTGGGTCCTCACACAAAAAGCTGCTGTGGTTTGTTGTGTTGGTAACATGTGGAGAGTCCCGGTACAGGAGACAACCGATCTGCCATGCTGAGCCATGCCGTCATGCCACTGGAGTCTGACCGCTGCTTTTTAATGTGTTTTGTGTGTATTCTCTGTTTTATGTTTCATTTTAAAACTAAAAATATATCGGATGAACCACAACAAATGCATTGTTTGATCACTGTTGTCGCCATGGTACTGTATTTAACAAAAAACAAACAAAAAAACAACTGAAAAAACACATTTAAAAGTTAACATGTTGGCCATCACCTGTAAAGAAATTTTACAATGTAACTCCTAGAAACCTGTCGAGGAATAAAATGTTGCCTTTTTTCTTGTATAAAAGAGAAATCTATGAAAAAGCCTCAGCAGTGAGGAATGTGATATTGTGTTTATATCTCTGAAATGGACCTGATGATTTATGGGAAATGTGTTGATTTACTCCGGATCAGGTATGTAAAGACATTTTAACAATGAAAGACTGTATTTGATCAATCATAAACTGTTTGATGGTTTGAATCTCTCTTGATGGTTAGCCTGCCTTTGTATTATAAAGCACTTGTATGCAGTCTGTGTTCTTCAAGCATTATTTCTTGCAATGTGCTCCAGACATAATGCTGTCTCTGTGTTGATAAAAGCAGTACATGTATATGGGCCAATCTTTTTTATATAACTATGCATATATAAATACTACATTGTTCATAGCTTTATTTGACCCATGAAGCTATACATAACATTAGTCAAAGTACAAGTAGATGTGGACTTATCCAGCTTCTTTCCTTGAGATGGATTACAATGTATATGTAGCTATCAAAAGAAGTCTGTGAATGCTATTTTTATTATCAAATAAAGTTTTCCATACAAATTCAAAAGGATTTTTATATTTCTACCCAGTCCAACGTCTCAGGAGAGGCTTTTTTTAGTTTGTTCCCTCTTTGATTAAGTCACTCTGGTGTGTCAGATTTGAAGACTGGAGAAAAACACATTTTTTTACAAAAACGGCACACACATGTCTGCACGTTTACAAAGAAATTTGCCTTCAACATTGTATGCATCGTCTACTTTAAGACACATTTCACCTTCTTTGTACGTCACATCACAGTGAGGCACAGTCATGAAAGAGTATAGAGCTTCACACCTCGTGGTACAGATTTTATATTATTCTACTGATCTCTTCCAGATGTACTCCCACACTTGTGTAGATTATAATCACAGGTCATTGAAACGATGAGTCTTTAGATAAATATTATTTTACTTTAATATTTTAAAGCTGCTTTATGCAACCACAGCAAGTGAAGCTCTCCCTAATTTACTCCCAGACTCAGCAGAGAAAGACAAAAAAAAGTGTTTTCCCCCTCAGCTCTCTGCTGGAGCTCGTCTTCAGACTGCTCAGCGGGAATTTCTTTATTCTACAAAAGATCCTCTGGTATTATGGTTGCCATAGCGACACATGAAGGTCATTACAGGAGGTAATCGTGACGCGGTATATTTCTTCCTCCAAGTCAAACACACCTCACTCATTATTTGAGTTTGGAATGTTTGTCTTAGAAATGTAAATGAGTGGAGAAACAGCCTGAACTCCAAGAACGTTCCTGTAAAGCAAAACCGAAAGGATATTGAATTGGTTTATACACAATGAAGAACAAAGGAGTTATTAATGTAACTACATTTCCTGTTTTAGTGCTGCTGAGGTCACTTCAGTGATAAGTGGGAAACAAACCTTCAGAGTTACTGAACAAAATTCTAAATCTGAAAAACGTCGGATCTTATTAATCCTCCTACTTATTCCTTTTATCACTGACGTAGTAGAACGTGTGCATAGAAGTCCAAAAGTGATATATATCGTAGTATTAATAGTTCAATTAGTTTCAGTTAAAGAATCTATTAATGTATGAAATATTTTATAATGTCATACAACTACAGTTGTGTTGATGAAGTACATCCCTTTCTTGGTGTTCAAGACTTTAGGATATTCACAAGTACACATAACCACCACTGTTGTCCCCACAAAAACTATATAGTCCATTGAACACTGAATGTGCTCATTTACAGTAAAGTCTTGTCCAGTCGTCTATTGACATTGGCTTTACCTCAACATCTATATTTGTGTAACCTTTGCATCCCCTGTTCATCCAGATTAGTGTTATCCAGCAAATCTTTGTTGACCTTCAAGTAATATGAGTCATTTCCATCGTCAGATAAGTTGGGTGTTGTGTCATGTGTACATTCATTCCTGATTAATAATACCATAATCCCTATATTAGGACAAGTGCAAGTCCAAGGTGACCTGTGATTGTAATGAGATTACAGCAGCAATGTAAAAGAAGCCCACACACTTCTTTGAAAGTTTTATATGTTGCTTTAAATGTTTTGACTCGAGACATAAATGCATTCTGAATAGGTCATTCACGTTTATTCATTTGAATGAATTTACTACGTACAAATATGCATCCTGCCACCCAAATAGTAAGTAAAACATAAACAGAATGAGTCATTTGCAAAGTGCGTTTTATTTTACGTTGCCTTGATTACATGCCTCTACATTCAAAAATAAGCCAGTATCATATAGGATCCAACTGTGGAAGATTAACATTTTTCCCTTTCTTCTCGGAGAAAAAAAAAAAAATCTCATAGATTGTTAAGTTGGATATTCTGTACATACAGGAACAACTCTGTAATGGGCTTGACCTTTCCTGCAACTGTCTTTAGGTTGAACCAACTCATTTGTAAAAATACAAAAAGGACGTTATTTCTGTAGACATTAGCCTTCAGTCGTTTCCCTGGGGAAGCAGAAGTCTTCTTCTTGGATAGTGGATCGCGGAGCCTTCGTTTGGTGGCCCTTTTATGCAGGAGACACAGAGCTGGAGGAGACAGAGGAGGCCTCGGTCTTGGAGGCAGTAGTGGATGCTCCTTCCTCCTCCTCAAAGGGGTTCTTCCCGCAGCACAAGGTGGTGATCATGCAGTGGCGGAACTGCTTGTTCATGCAGATGTAGATCATTGGGTTATAGATGGAAGAACTCTTGGCAAAGAAGGCTGGGACGGTCATGAAGAGCGGTCCAAATTCAGAGCCCTGATGTGTGAAAATGTACCAGGCCACACTAGCATATGGCAACCAACATACCAGGAAACCAATGACCATGATAACGACCATGCGGGTGACTTCCCTCTCGGCCCTCTGGGTGGTCTCAGACTCCTGCTGGGCGGCAGCAGCCTCTTTGACAGCACAGAGCAGACGGCCGTAGCAGAAGCCAACGATAACCATAGGGATGCAGAAGTGGCAAACGAACATGTAGACGACGAAGGACTCATTGTTGAATCCCTCTGCACGAGTGTAGTAGTCGACTCCACATGAGCACTGCATGCCCTCAGGGATGTAACGGGACCAGCCGACGAGCGGGGGCACGGCGCAAGCAGAGGCCATTATCCAGGTGAAGGCCAAACCCATAATAGCGTGGTTCTCCCCGAAGCGGAAGTTGCTGATGGGCTTGCAGACGACCACCCACCTTTCAATAGCCAGAACAACCAGTGACCAGAGGCCGATCTCACCACCGAGGGTAGCAAAGAATCCTTCTATATTGCAGCCAAGGCGACCAAGGACAAAGTAGCCGTGCATGGAGGTGTACATCGTTGTGGTGAATCCTCCGAACACCATGAAGAGGTCGGCCACCGCGAGGTTCAGCAGGATGTAGTTTAGAGGGGTTCGCAGCTTCTTGTGTTCGAGGGTGACGTACAGAGTGAGGAAGTTGATGGGGAAGCCAAAAAGGATGAGGAAAAACATGTAGGCGCCCAGAGCAGCATAAGCTGCTGGATTGACAAGGTAGTACTGAGGGTATTCATAAGGACTCCGGACAACACCAGTGGTGTTCTGCATAGGGATGTAAAAATATGGTCCCTCTGTGCCGTTCATGGTTGCGGCTAGCGGTTGCGATCAGCCCTTCGGTGGTGATTCTTCTGGCTGCGTGGAAGAGCGATGGAGAGGGACCTTGCTACAAATGGACTCAGGTGGCCACAGTCCGGCTTATAAAAGGCACACCTTGGATTATCATTTTCCAAATCCGTCAGCACAAATTGATTTAGGACACAGTTAATATCTAATCCAGCCATCACTGCAAACATAATTGACCACTCATCAAGATATTAAGGTTACACCTGCTTATGCCTATCAAGGTGCTACTCAATGACTCTTTATTTTGAACCATTATAACAACATGGCATCTTGTGAAATATATAAATATCACTTTGATATGTGTACAGTTTAGATGTATTTTACGTTCATTTTTGGGGGGTTTCTTCAAATAAAGCGTTACGTCAGGTAACAAGCAAAAAGCTTACATTTGACAGGACGTTTTTCTTTTTTTTAATAATTCGCTTAAATATATTTGTTCCGTTTGAGACAGTTCACCTTTGGTCACATTTAAACATCATTTTTAATGAGTCTCTTCCTTCAGCTAGAAGTCTTTCAAAGCCCCTGGTACAGCTTCTTTCCCAAGATATCAAATCACTTTATACCAAAGACACCTTCTCATATTCTCAAATATTTATCACAAAATATATATATTTTGAATAGGCCAGCTTAATTAGTTCTATCCCTGTCACATGGGAAATCTGAGAAGATAAAACAGCAGCGAGGCAAGAAAGAGACCTTCAAAAATGATCAACTCATATTCCGATCTTCCAAATTAAAGTGTGCTAGTCTGTGATTTTCTGCACTACGCTGAATGTAGAGCAGAGGCCGTGGTGCTGCTGAGTGCTGGTCCATCTTAGCTGTTGGTAAAGAGCTCAGCATTTTCCTAATGGGTGTTGCATTAAAGAGATTTGAGGCTTATAGATGTGTTCCTCACAAGCTTGTAATGGATTTAATGCTGCAGAGGGTCATACGTGCTCGGTGGAATGCAGCAGACCATCCATGTATTATACAAAATTTGTTTTTACTGTTCCTTTTGTTTCACGCTGTATTTGGTTCATGAAAGTGTAACAACATGTCACAATAATGAAAATGTATTGGAATTTTCACTCCATCTCTCTTTCTCTTCCACTTGTATCTGCTCCTTTTTTTAACGTCGTTGTCGAGCCATCCAGCACACAAGCAAAAATTAATTTGAACCATTTTTGTTTGCTCTATTTGTACCATTTTATGCCGCTGACAGAATTCTTTTTTTTTTTTAATCTAATTTCCCAGTACAACAGACATTTGGCAGAGCAAATCTTCCTACAGCTTGAAGGCAGAAACAGTCCTGCAGGTGTGAAACTGTCATTTTTAAGTGTTTTAGTGATACTTTAAAGAGATGCTGATATTCTGCTTTTGAGGGGTATTTGTGTTCTCAAGTGTTTGCAGGGAGCCACAGTGAAGAGAAAAACTTGTTCTGAGATTCGAGCTGAATATAGGATTTTGTTGTGCTTCTTCCATTTAATAGTCTACTTGGTGATAGGATGTAATCTCATTTAGTTGATTATTAAATGCAACACATGTCCACCTGAAATACTAATTCAAATAATCACTTTGGAAATTTCCCAGTCAAAGCAGGGAATTGAATTACATTCGATGCATATTCAAATAACGTTTGTTTTAAAATATATTTACTTAAGCAAAGAATGTCAGTGATTGTAATCAATAATCACATCCTTTTACAAAAAAATTTAAATGATTGGAGTAAATAAAAACACAACAGAGTTTTATCTACAAGTACTTCCAAATTAACAAAGTGCAATAATATTTTTTTTCCATCTTGATGGTTGAACTCATCCTGTTTTGTATCTGATTGCTTCAAGGGTGTCAAACAGACAGCAGAAAAAAGAGGAAATATAAAATAAAAATCAACTGATACATTTCTTTTAGTCAGTTTGCTTGTTTAGAAAGATTCAATATCAGCTGATTTTTGACAGGAGAGACTTTCAAATGTTTGCTCAACACGTCCTGTTCAAAGCTGCTGGACTCTGAAGGCTTATAACACATTTAACGCATGATATTTTTTAATATCAATAATGTAACTGCTGCACAAAAGACTGGGACATGAGGAGAAGGGCCTGCATACTTACTGTAAAACTCGTCCGTTACCTCTGTTGGGTTGTGATGTAAGCTCGTGAGAAAGGACAGTGTGATCACCTTCGTTTTTCAAGATCATTTCAAATTAGTGCTTTCTGTGAAGATTGTGCTCTCTGGTGCAGATCAGATGAGACTCTTTCTTAAAGCTGGACTGTCAAACTGAAACTGCTGCGTCTGTCAACTCATTTGAGAGCCACAGTTTATTTGTAGAAATCCAATTTTCCCCTGTTATTCTTAAAAACCAGAAGCATTGATACTCTCTTCTGGCCAGACAAAAGGCTCATTTTCCTGAAACACAACACAAACACAAAAGTTCTTCATTTATTTATTTTTTATACCACTGCTATTGTCTTTTGAAACAACATCCTCTGCTTCTTCCTCCACTAACAACTATTTTCATTTTGCTTGTGATGCTTCGTGGATAATCCTCCTGTTTATAGAACAGTTTTTCATCATTTTGCTCAACATATTATTGTTTTTATAAATGGCAAAAATTAAAAAGTAACCAAATTGCATGAGACAATTTTTGAAAATCAAGTTGGGGGGGAGGTATGAGACCCCCGCTGTTCTTCAGACGTCATTTTGGGTCAACAACATGTCGGAGAATTTCTTGAAACGTTGTTCAATCGTTCCACAAAAAGAAAAAAACAACAACCTGACAATCTCTTACAATTTCAGTAATTCTAGAAGTCTATAAAATAAAAAACACATAGCTTTCCCCCTAAATAGATTCTTTAATACATCTGTCTTTTCAAACATTATGTGTATGTAAGCAGAACATAAGCAGAACAATTGTTGAGTTCCTGACCTTATCAACAAAGTAATTTCAATATTTCCTGTCTTTTTTACTTATGGGGCATATGGGTTACTATGAATTGTTGTCGAGGAATCAATAAAACAGCATTTTATACAGTATGTGATGTGGGATACATCAGAATAATTATATTTACGAAATAAGCCAAAGCATTGCTGATCAGACACGTCACTCAAGAACATGAGCTGTGGTGTGAAACTGATGGAGCCGCAAGATTTGTTAAATGCAAATGTTTTCTAACACTCTGAAAATCGATAAAATTCTGCTACAACACAAAAATATAATCTGAATATTGCATTAAAAAATACCAGAATTACATGACAAAACTCTGAGATTATTGGTTATTCTACTTAATGCAAACCCCTATAAGGTGATTTTTAACCCCCGTAAAGCTTCGCCTTGATCACACTGATGTCTAAGGGAGGTATCAAATTAAAAAGCTTTGTGTGTCAAAAACAAAACGAAAAACTGCCAATTATATTTTATGTGGAGGAAGAAAAACACAGAGCAGGCGAATAAAGAGTATAAAAAGACTCACTCATCTCCAGGTCAGGAGGGGTTTGCAGGAGGAGAGAATGGACCTGTTGCTGAGCTGCAGGATTCTCTCCCCTTTCAGATCAGTTGGTATGTTACTGCCCTCTTCAGGAAGACAACGGAGGCACAGTTGTGTCTAATCTAAAACTGGATTATTTCAATTCTCTCTCCCTTTTCTAGATTTATACAATGTTGTCAGAGTGGAGTTTGCATGTTGTGTGCCGGGGTGTTCTGCAGATACTCCAGTGTCCTCCCACAGTCAGAAAAACACATGGCTGTGGTGAGTTAGGTTTCTTTTCCACATTTTTAAACCATCAAACCACATCGCAGTGTTCACAATTATGTTGATGTTTTCTGTCCTCAAAGAACTGATAGAAAAGCTTTGTAGCTACATGAAAATTCCAATGAGTTATTATTGAAAAGTTTCAAACATTTGCTACTTTTCTTTTGAACAAGTTGAATCAGGAGTTTGCTTTGACTCGTGTGCTGTACCTGCTCCCTTTTTAAAAGCCCCGAACAGGATCAATCCAATAAATCTGCCACACTGTCAAACATCTGGAATCCTTTGTGAAAAGACTGAGCTTATCATACGTCATCTCAGTGACTGATGGGTTTGATGAACGGATTTCCACTGAACTGTCGGACTAAAAATGGACGTCCCCATGGCATATATAAAATATCTATCTGTGGCTTGTATGGCTGACGCCTCAGACAAGGGGCTCTCATATGAATAATACACCAAGAGTCAGCCTCCTCATGAATAGTGCATCACTTTCTCTCCAAAGGGAAACAGACAAGTACAGGGAGATGTACTGTCCCTGCCCACAGGTCTATTTATTTGTGAGGCAGTCTGAAGGAAGATTAGCTCAGGACGTAATAATCTCCCATTTAGGCCATATCAAGGAACGATTTCTTTCTTCAATGGTATTTATATTTTCTAAGATGTGTGAGTTAAAACTTGAATATGAGCGGAGCTGTGATTTTCACTGTCAGATCCACCGTTTTGACAGCTGGTTCCTTATGTGAGCCTCTTTTGATAGTAACATTAAAACTTTATTTTTTGTCAAACACTCACAACGACACTCCTTATTTCTCTCTTTCTCTTTCTCTTTCTCTTTCTCTTTCTCTTTCTCTTTCTCTTTCTCTTTCTCTTTCTCTTTCTCTTTCTCTTTCTCTCTTTCTCTCTCACTCTAGCTCTTGCTCTCTTCATCGCTCTGCATATGAAGATGACTGTGGTTTTTAGAGGACGAACGTGTGGGTAGAGTGTGATGCTCTCTCACTCTGCCCACAGGAACTCTCTTGCTGAGTGACCAGTGGAGAGAAGGGAACACTGTGACCAGGACATGGCACATTACACACCTCCAGCTCCCACATACATCACACAGCCCGGTTATACATCACCGGCCCAAAAGAGCAGAAAATAACATCGGGTCGAGCATGTTGAAATTCCCTCAGAGTTTGAATGTTCAGATAAGGACACTCTGTTGTTCATTACACTTCTCTCTATTATTTTTGGGTTACCGTTTGTTTTTATTCTTGACATCTCAGTTGAGTCTGAACACATGTTGACTGTCTTCTCAGCGTTTCCACACCCACTTGTATATGTGATGAGCACCAATCAGCTCCATGGTTGAATGATGGCAGGTTAGATTGTGAAATGTTTCTGAATTCCTCGCAAATTAAACATGTTCATCAATATAAGAGAGAAATACTAAAATATGATCATGTCATATTATTATGATCATACATGTATTTCGAAAGAATTAATAGTAAAGAAGACAGAGGCTGGAGATTTTGGTTATTAGTCATTTTAAATAAATGGTTAAAACTGACAGACGTGCAGAGAATGAGTTAGTTAACGCAGTAGCTCATTACAACATTGTTTTCTGCTTTTTGGGACATGGATTTCTATCTGCCCTCATTTTTAAATTAAAAATAAATTAAAAGGTATTTCTTACTTATTTGACATTGTTTACAGAGTCACACTATTCCTTTGTCTATAGTCTATAAACAGAAGATTTTTTTATTGAAGAAGTAATCAAAACAAATAGTATGGTAACTGTTAGTCTAGATGTGTAGACAATATACAAATAAAGAAAGAAACAAAAATGTCTTGGTTAAAATGAAATTTGAACAATAGGTGTGTTGGGAAATGACGTGGGAAAGGAGGAGGACATTCAAACAGAAGAGAACAGATACATGACCTAAATGAGTCATTGTTGGGGAAATTATAGCTGATTACTTTGTGAACTAATAATATCAGCAAGATCTTGAGGTGATTATGAAGTGGCTGAGGAATAACACAATGACTTTGGTTAGATATAATTAGGCAACAGTCCAGGGAATAACATAATGATCAATAATCAGATAATAAAATTTCTGACCAACCTCAAAAGACAAAATATTCTATTTTCATAAATTCAAAGTAATAAAATTGGGACGTAAATCAGTTACAGCTTCATAAACTCACTACTGTGTCTTCTCTGTGTCAACGTGTACTATGTGACGTGAGCACTAACTCTGCTTGAATCGAAGGGATAATGTTAAAAATATGTTCAAGATCATTACAGTATTATTGACTCGGGAGCAGTTTTCACTACAACTGAACTGGACTCCATTATACCACTTCTGATGATAAAGTATGCTCCTTTCATTATGGATTACAATTCCTCCACTTTACCAGCAGTGGGAGCTGTTTGTCTGCAGTACGCAGCGTGACATAAGGCTTTCACATTGCATTATTATTGATTCAACATGAATTGACTGAAGCAACATTTGCATCTTGTTGCTGAATTAGTAGCACCGCTTGGTGTTGGCAGTGTTTAAGGGGTTTATTTATGACACCACACATTTGTAACAGCATCACTCCTCCTGCATCCTGCACGGATGTGAGTCTATTCAATCTTTGACACCATTGTTGATATTACTGTGTTGTACAAGCATGTGTCACGTGGGCCTCGTTGACTCGCCCCAACACTGCTATTTGTAAGGAGGAGCATTCAGGCCCACTCAGCCATCTTCAAGTATGGAGGAGATGAGGTCAGAGGTGGTTTTACAGGCACATTTACTGGAAATCTCATTGCACCATATAAGTGCTGTGGAAATGATAAGATGGTTGGGTATTTGTTCAACTTTGACCTATAGTTATTTATCCACAGCCTTTGGTCTCCAGTGTGCAATCACATGCACACTTGTTGGAGTCTGCCACTTGATGATACTTTGATAAGTTGCCATTACTGCAGAGATAAGCCCATATATTGTGAGAGATTTTGTTCTATTTAATTTTTTTAAAGACAGATTATTTTGCAATCGGCTGAAAAATGAAAGATATCTCAAGTTATTCATGAGTTCAAAGAACAAGCATCAAGTCCCTCTCAGGCCTTTTCTTTGTTTCCATCACTGTCCCCCTATTAGCCCTGATTTTTTTTTTCAGCTCTCTGTGTCATTCTCTCTATGATCGCCGTTCAAGTTCACAAAGACACACACACACACACACACACACACACACACACACACACACACACACACACACACACACACACACACACACACACACACACACACACAGTGACTCCCTCTTACCACCCATTGTTCATGTTTGACAACTGCAAAGAAATTAGCAGTCTTTGGCATGATTCATCATCTTTGAATCGACTGGTTGCTAAGGTGATGAATCCACGGTGTATGTGCAGAGTGCTGAAATCCTGCGGAGTGTGTGGAGAGCGGTTTGACACACACACATACCGACTATGTGGATTAAATTGGAGGTTGGACTCGGTTGTTACCTCTCTTGGCCCTGATGTTTTAGGATTTAGAGAAAAATGTCCCAGATGCTGGCGGTTAAACCTCTCGCTGTGCGCTCAAATGTCACCCTCATCAACAAACACTTCCAGACACACACACACACACACACACGCACGCACGCACGCACGCACGCACGCACGCACGCACGCACGCACGCACGCACGCACGCACACACACACACACACACACACACACACACACACAAACACCTCCCACGCTCTCATCTGCACACGATCACACAACAACCGCTTCAAAGCCACACGTATTCATCAGATCTCTCTAAACTCCTTTTATCATATCTCAGTATTCATATGCTAAACAGCCACATGGATTTTGGGGTTGTAAAGTAGAGCATGGCAGTAAGGAAGGTAAACACCAGATCAGGCTTTTGTCCAGCTGGTGTTAGTTTTTGTTTTATTAAGCTTGTACGAACAAATGTTTTCTCCTGTTTTGCATTTGGTGCAGTGATAAAAACACTGCTTTGCCTGAATCTCTCTGATGCAGTGATCACATGGAGCCAGGTAGCCAAACAGGAACCTCTTAATCAAATACCCAGCTCATGCCAGACTAGTCACCTGTTATGTGCCAAATTCAATCAGTCTGGGCAAACCGAATGGGTCCTAAACTACTAATGAAAAACTCATTCTCTGTTCTCTTGTCTCCATCCACAAAGTCTGAACTAAAGTGTCATCTAATGATGAATACACAAACATATACACTGATCAGCAACAACTTGATGAAAACCTGCCTGGCACTTCTGCCGCTAAAGAAGTCCTGAGCCATCGAGGACTCGACTCCACTCGACCTCTGAGGCTCTGCTGTAGAATTTGGACAACAGCAGCAGATCATTAAGCCCTGCAGGTTGAGCCTCATGTAAGAACAGGGTCTGGCCTGTTGTCAATTCACCATTTTTTTAGAGAAAGCCATCAAAACAGACCAGAAACACCCTACACGAGTCAGTTCTGGAGATACTCTAGCTGTAACGATTTGGCTTTTCCCATCTGCTTTAGTGATGTTCTTGTGGTATTTTAAGATGTGATGCATTCTTCTCATTAAAGCAAGATCAGAGTAATATTGGAAATAAGATCAAATGTTTATTCACACATGATTTTTTGGAAGCTGCAGAGTGTAAAGTAGCGGGTTGCAGACCCCAGGACCAACAGGTACCATCACAGAGAGATAATTATTCACTTCGCCTCTCCTTGGTCATAATTTTATGGCTGACTGGTATGTCTTCAATAATCAGCATTTGCATACATGTGCCCCACCTGATTAGCCTTCTATAGACTGACAGGACTCGATTACTCCTGCTAATACCAATGTTAGTACGACTGTAATCCCCAGAGCTTAAAAAGAATTAATAATTATCCAATAAATATTCAACACCCAATTTGGAGTCCATTTGAGTAACTTCTTAAGCAAATAATTCCTTCTTTGTCCAAGCTTCTTTCTGTTGGTAAAGTTTGATTCTTTTCTCTGTTGACCACCTGATGTGTTCCTGAAAATGTTGCACAATGATAATTACACTGCTTTATTTCCACAAATGAATAATAAACCAATTAAGCAGCAACATTTTTCTGCCGATAAACTGCTGATGATAAGAGTAATAAACATGTCAAAGTTGTGGAGTCGAGGTACTTTGTCTGAATTAGCATTGCGGGGCTGTAACAACAATTTATTTGTGTGCATAAACACAGAGAGAAAATTTATTTGCAGTAAAAAAATCATCCAGTTGAGCAAAGATTGTTCGAGGTTTTGTTCGAGTATATCAATCCACTGTTTCTGTTGGCAGCTGCAACGTTTTGACCAACATGTTCACAGCGGCTGTCTGTCCTTGCTCTGCTCCGCGATGAAAACAAGGAATCAAACTAATCCAGTAAGCAGCAACAATCCGCCGGGAGCTGGAATGAATGTTTATAGAAACAGAATGTTCAAATAATATGGATTTTTTGCAACAACATCTATGAATAAAAAAGCATGCCCAGCCTTGACATTAAAAAGAAGCTCCAACTGAATGATTATAGTCTGTTATTGTATGCCGGTACAGGAAAGTGACGTCCTCAGAAAGCGCAGTAGCCATCTTGGCTTTGAAACATTTTTATTCATGCGTGACTGTAAAAACAACTCACCACTAGTCAATCCAATGTTCCCTCACAGATTAGTTGTGGTGAACAAATATGCTTGTAATGTTTGAAGCCGTTAATCATTGAATTCATAATGTGGCGTGAATACTAGAAAGAGGGCGAGGATGAAAACATTTCAAACAGGATAGGCATCAGTGGAGCTGCCTCCCCAAATTTGTCAAGTGTGTATCCAATTTAGGAGAAGGGAAGGGAGATTGAGTTTCAAACATGTCACTGAATTAACACAATTTCCAATTAAGGCTTTCATTCCTTAATGAAAGGGAGGGACTAATAGAGCTTCAGAAACAGATGAAGGAGATAAATTGAGCTCTTCAGCAGTTTTACTAGGAACAGGCTTTAAAGGCGTCGTACTTTCTTCTATTTGACTTTCATATATTTATTTTTTTAAATCTCTTGATTTATAGATCAAGTGTTCCGAGATGTATTTTTCTGTAGGTATATGTCAAAATTAAATGTGCTTCAATGTCTAAATACCAGAGAATTTTGTGTTTTAGTAAAGTCGCTGTTTGTGAAAGACTCAGGTGTATCCCTGAAAGACAGCTGTATTTCAGAAGCTTCAGATCCAGCCTACAGGAGCAGCGGGACCAGACAGCCTCGGGTCTGTTTATTGTATTACATTTCCAGTGAGAGGGGGGGTGGGTAACATTGGCTTGGTGAGAGGGGCTTCGAGAAAACAGATATCAGGTGGAAGAGCAACACGTCATCAAATCCTTGAATACTACAACTGCGCACACAATGAACATATACTATTAGATATTTTACTTGATGTTTGTGCTTGAATAAACACCAAAAACATATATTTTTTCATATACAATCATTATACTATTATAAATAGTCAAATGCACGACTGGTGACCTGATCAGAGTGTGTTTCTGATGGATGGATGGATGGATGAATGGATGGATGGATGGATGGATGGATGGATGGATGGATGGATGGATGGATGGCTGGATGGATGGATGGATGCATTTCCTGAATATCCTTGTCCAGATTCTTGCATTCCTTTCATGTTGTGTGGTTAGTCCATTTGTGTTGACCTGCAACTGATGCCTCCAGAGGCCTTATACCTCCAGCCCTGTGTGATGGTTTGTTATCAATCATACATTGACTGGTATTTCCAGCCTTGTGCATAATGTATATGCCATATCTCCGTGATACATGCTCTGTTGCCTGAATGCTGAGGGAAGCTGTTTTTTCCCCCCATCAAATACAAATATAACGTCATTTGTAGCTAGAAATGGCCCTGTCTTCTTTGAGGCAAGTGTCTGTGAATTATTAATTCCTTTTGCACACTGACAGCACATACAGCCAAATATAAAAAACAAACAGGACAACAAACAAGGAATGGTAACACACAATAGATGTTTACATTTAGTTAACCAATCAGTATGTTGTTTGCATAAAAATCTGTGAGAAGAAAAGGAGGTGTTAATCCTGCATTAGCCACACAACAGATTTTTCCCTGTTCTCACAAACGACAGGGAATAGCTGCTACACTATCACATACACACAGAGAGAGAGAGAGAGAGAGAGAGAAGGGGGGGGGGGTGGATTGAAATCGTACTTTCTGCTTTAGAGTTGCTGATTATTTTCAACAAGGATAGCTGTAGTTCATTCAAACTACTCTCTAAAGTAGTGCCCAACATAAGGCCCGTGGGCAAAAATCGGCCACAACAAAAAAAAACCTTTAAATTTGATGGCACTATTTTATTGGTCCGGCCCACTCAAGATGAAATCTGGCTGTATGGGACCCCTCAACTAAACTATGTTTGATGCCCTTCATCTAAAGTGAAAACACCATCCGTGTTTATGAGTGATAGTCAGATCAATATTTGGCGTGTGTACATGTACATACTATCTCTACAGCAATTAATAAAACGCAGCATCTCACATTGTTCATTGTAATGCATATAACTATTTTTAGTACTTTTAAGCAGGGTATTTCACACCTAATATAGACATTAAAACATGTTACACTCCTCCATCTTTTTTCCTCCCTCACATGTAAACACAAAACGAAGCTTCTTCCATTTCATCCTACACGCACGCTTAATGAAACAGCCCATATCAGATAATTCCTTTTAAATGATGTTGCCAGAAATACAGCAGCCACGTCACTGATCCTCGTAAGGCTTGGAATAGAACTGCACAACCGCAGTACTAACATGATCATGGCACACTCAGTTGCACAGCCGGTGGTACTCATGTACCTAGGGTGGGTATGTACTGCTGTCCTTCACCCTCGCTCTGAGTTCTTGTGTGATTCTGCGGCTGCAGAGTAAAATCTTTGCGTTTGCAGATCTGTTTGCTGCTTGTGTACGAGGCTGCTGGCACAACAAATCCCGCAAGCTCGTCTCGAAAGACAGAGCTCCTCACTGTCTGTTGAAGCGTCTTGCAGATCATGACCAAACAGTGTGCTTATGTCTGCTGAGCCGGTGGTCTTACAGAGTACCAGTCTGCCCAGTTTAACATTCCAGACACCCACCATATGAGCCCTGCGAACAACAGCCTTGATGCACGCGCCGCTCTCGTCTTAGCCAGGCTTCCAACAGGCCCGCAGCAAACGGCAGAGGGTTTTCTGCACGATGTTCAGGGAGTGAAAGTGTTTGTTTTGTTGTAGTAAACATGAAACAATGGCAAAGCAGCCCAGTTTGACTGGATCATGCGCCTTAATGTGTTTGGCAGAGGAACACAGACAAGGCGCTGTGATAAAACACGAGACATAAGAACAAAAAAAACAACAACAGAGGAAAACTTGTGGGCCACCATTTGTTTTTTCATTCCAATTAAAAGTCTGCTTGTCACGTACAAGTTAAAAGGCTGAAGTGTCACTGTATGTCCCGGATTTTAAATATAACAGCACACACAGCAAGAAGTGAAATCAAAAGTCACATAAATTTTTATCACCAGTCACTAACGTCTGATTAATCCCAACCTCTTTGCACAGCTGAAACATCTGAGCAAAGTAAGAAATCCCCCGTGCTCCATGTTTATTGTACAGAAGTGGGGATTCTCTGGAGCGAACACCTTTTAGAAATGAACCTGAAAAGACTGAAAGGTGTCCCTAATTAAACAAATCTCTGCGGCGTGTCTCTGGCATCAACTGACTCCAAATAAAATATTTACTCAGTTATATTAAGACCTGCTTTCACGTTTGACATTGTGATGTTTAAAAAGGCGATCACACTCACCATACACACAATTTAACAAACCCCAATGTACTCTTGCGTTTGACAGACAGTTGTCACCCAAACCCGGACAACAGATTAACCGCAGAACGAGAAGGATCTCACGCTGGGTTTGTTTTTCTGATCACAGGCTCTATGAGAGCATGAGAGGCATGATGGCGCCGTTGTGTGTGGCCCGCCGTCTGCTGCTACAAACGCTGTGTATATTTACCCTGTTTGTGTCATTTGTCACTTTACACGTCATTCATCTCCTGGTGTATGATCAACAAAGATTACTCAACCTTTGTTTATTTTCCAAAGATGTGTTTCATTTTAATGATGATCGACATAAAACGCTACCTTCACTTCGATTAGGGATACCAGCTCATCTCCTGCATGCTCCTGCTTTACCAGCACGGCGCACGGTGCCTGAGGTAAACGCAGTAGTCAGCTAGGTAAGGCTCCTTTTTATTTCAAGACACTCGCTGGATTCTGCCGACACCTGGTTGGTCGGTTTACAGTTACAGTTACCACATAGATCCGAACAATTCCCAACCAACATCAGTCACTCAACCAGATCAGCCTGAGCGGCACCAAAAATATATAAAGCAACCAGTATAGACACGTAGGTTGATAAATTCAACATTTTGATAAACGGTGGCAGAGAACAAACACACAACAGCAGCAACTCATCTCATTCTGTGGTCTGGACCACACTGCCCACCCACCCAGCACCCCAGCAGACCCAGGGAGGCCCCAGCCAACCAGCCTGGAGAAGGCCACACCCCCCAGTAAAGCTTTATATGACGCCATATCTGATAGTCTCCAAGGGACCTTCCACAGTCCTTTCTATTCTCTATGGATTCTGATAGTCATTGACGTTATGATTTATTTATATATTGTGACAATTGAAAACATTCAACTACATTCTGATTACTAAAGACACAGTATGTATGGTGTGAGCGTTGAATCAAGTGAGTTTTGACAGCCTGCCTGTTTTACTTTGATTTTGAACGACAATAATATGACACTTTTGTCTGGTTTGCTGGTGAAGTAGCTTCAATCATTAAGAAGGGAAGATTGATTGTATCCCACTATGCAATGCAATAAAAACGATAAAACAGAAGAATGAATACATTGCAGGAAATGCAAATCAAAACTTTCCAATAAGAGATCATTTTGGATTCATAGTCCACAGAAATAAAGATAAAGTGAATGGAAAAACAAAGCATGGCAGATGAAGGCAGAGGATAGATGCCAGGACCATCCTGGAAGAAAACAGCAGAACTTCTGTGCTCACTGTTCACCTGCTCACTCAAATATTGCTGCCCGTAGAGCCAGACTCTGAAAATCACCATGAACTGGGAGTAATTCACCTGATGACCCATAACTAATGAGTATGAATCTCTGATTCAAATAACACTTTGACCCTAGAAACGATGAGGCAGATGTTCAGGATATATGTGTTCTTACTCATTTATTTAAAAAAAGAATAATGTTAACTAATGTTAATTAAATAATAAAAAGATATGTTTTTATTATTGACAGGGTATGGCAATCTTAAAACAATATACCAAAATATATTTTTAAACATCACCAGAGTGTAATTACAGTTATTGTTAGACAATATGCTAAGCGTCACACTGCGGTTAGAACACTCGGTATTTTTAGATGTTGGGTTTATCCCCCTCCACATAAACATCAGCTTCCTGGGTTCATCTTGAAATAGTAAGCAGTAATGAAGTGAGGTATGATGAAACATTCTGTTTGACAGGGAATGGGACTGAGCTCTTAATCTTACGACCCCACCGTCCCACATTTTATAATGTTAGGGTGACCTGCACCTCCTGCTTGTTGATGTAATGTCCTACTGAGGCTGTTAATCCACAGCAGTTATGAAAATGTGGCTGAGAGCATCCAGAAATAGAAATGCAAATGATGACAGTTTTATAACTCTATTAATAGAAACGGTTATTAAGCTTTCCTTGTCTTCAGGCGTCAATTCAATTCAATTCAATTCAGTTCAATTCAATTCAATTCAATTCAATTCAATTCAATTCAATTCAGTTTTACCCATACGGCACCAAACACAGCACAGACTGTTTTCAGCCTGTCATCCTCAGAGAGTTCAATCATCTTCGACTCGGATGCTGCTTCATCTTCCACCAAAGGGGTTTGCAAACAGTCTGAATTTGCGGTGAAAAGATTGATGAGGAATGTTATCTGTGATCTTTTTTTGCTTCAGGTTACAGAATCTGTCCTCAAATCACTGCTGTAGACCTTCAATCAGTGTGACACAGCGATCCATTTTCCCCTTTTGAGACGGTCGGTCTCTCTCCTCATGCTGCTGATGAGGGAATATGAGCGTGCTCTCTCTTTTTAAAATGGGTCTGGTGGAGTTTAAATTTGTTGGCAAGTGCAAAGGCCTTTTGCTCTTGGTCAGGTAGCATTTTCAATTTTCCCTGCAGATCTAAACTTAGACTAGTGAGATGATGCAGAATGGGCAGTCTTTATATTCCCCTTCCAGGAAGAGCTTGACTGGTTTCAGAAGTTTAAAAAAAACAAACCAACCAAAAAAGGTAAAGCTCATTACTTCTTGAGAGCCACGGTACAGTGAAGTGAAGAACAGATCAGGATCGTCATCTGGCTCAGCAATGAGATTTTTGAACTGTCTTTGATTGAGAACATGAATGCAAATAAAATTCACAGTTTCCATCACAGGTTTCATAATTTGTTCCATGAATAGTGTCTAGGATGCCATGTGCTCTTTGTGGATAATGCAGTGATATGTCTGATCTGGAAAATGATCATCAGATTTAAATTATTAGCCTATTAGGCCATTTGCAGACCTCATCGTAGCTCTTGCACCGTCAGCGGTTATTGCCGTTAGCTTGGACTGCTGCAAATGTGACTTCTCAACAACTGTCATTAATGTCTCTTTCAGGTCGATGCCATTAGTTCTGTCTTTTAAACAGAAGACACAGAGTATTGCCATGACATCTCGAAGGCGTGACTTCATAAATCATTGTATAGCTTTTTAGCACAAGCAATGTTTCATGCTGAGACAAGAGTCTGATACCTGATAAGACAAGAGTCTGCTTCTGTGATTGACATTCCGTCATGTTTACAATGTGCTTGCAAAGTTCAGTGCCCTTTCGGGAAGTCTTTTGCAACGTTAGCATGAAGAGAAAAGAAATGGCACTCCAGGTTTCAAGCGTCAACATGTGACAGTGATGTCTGGCACACGAGACCGAAGGGCTTCCCGTTTCTCTCAGCAAAAAATAAATAAATTACAATTCCTCCCATTGAGGTGAAAATGTCCTGTGCTTCTTCTCATATTTTCAGAAGGGAACTAGAATCAGGGGAATAGCAAAGTGAGGCTGTTGCAGCATCTACAACAAAATAATCCTTAGTGGTGCCAAGACAACTGTTCATCCTCCATAGATGCTCATAGATGCTTAATGCCCATGTCATTCTTGTCATAAGAGCATGTCGAAAAAGACACGTTCAGACATCTGAAGGAGAATTCATTTCAATTTTTCTATATTTCCAGATTTGATGGACGTTTTCAAAACCCCTCATGCTGAATGTCCTCATACAGCCGACAGTTTGGCCTTCAGCTGAAACTTCTGAGAGTTCAGAGACTCACTGTGAAGCTGCAGATGATTTTGTAATAGATTCAGAACTCATGAACGACCTTCAGTGGAGGATGAATGTTCATTTGATGGCAAAAGTCAAGATTTTTGATGAAATGTACAATGGTACTTTTGTAACAATTTATTGACAAAGATTAAGAGGTGTCCAGCTCTTCCAAAAACAACATAAAGTAAATGTACATTTCATGTCATAGTGTGTGTCGTCTTGCAGTGAGAATCTCCCTTTTTTGTGTAAAATATAAAGCTGTCTGCCCCCTGTGTGGCTATTTCCTGCAATTATATCTATCGAAAATGGATGTGAGAAATCCACATGGCTGTCATCAGGACTCCACAGGTGATGTCATGCTGTGATGCTAAATGCTCGGAGACTATATTCAGGAGAAACTGCAATAATGACTGATTTCTTTTAACAGACAGGGAAACTTGTGCAAAGCAATGCACATTAGTTCTGGCTTCATATTTTGTATTGTATTTCAGTTGAGGTTATGAAAAAGATCAGGGAGCCGCGCTTCGACAGACTTTTTAAAATTGTGACAGATTGAGAGTAGCATGAGATGAAACAAGGCCGGCGTTTGAAAGGAAAACAGCCAGAGACCTTGCCTATCATTCCTCCACCACTCATTTCAATTTTATCTTCCTTGAATGAGACATCTCCACATAAAGGTTTCTTTTTTTACATCAGTGAAAATGTCTCTAAAAAAGAATCGGCAGCAGAGCAGAGATTTTCAAGCTGGGGATAATAAACACTCAGCAGACAGAGTGTGAACTGCATGTACAATGTTTTGGGTGGTTTTTTTTGTTTTCTTTTTGCACACTTGTGTTATCCTGCTGTCGAGTTACACATTCAGGGTGCACTCTGCAGAGAAATGAGTCCATTTTGAATGTAGAAGTGCATGTGTGTTTCTGTTTTGTGGCCATCTTTCAAGCGAGTCCTCTGTTGTCAGCAGGGTTCAGTCCTTAAGGGAGCTGTGATAAAGAACAATATTGTAAAAATGTCTGATGGCTGACATATTTTCCTCTATGACATTATAACACACAGTGCCTCTGGAGGACAACTGTTTACCAGTCGTGGGTTTTTAAAGAAACAGGTGGACAAGGGAATATGTGGAGGAGACAGATGTGAACGAACTGAAAATGGGGAAAGAGGGAGGATGATGTTTATGGAGCGAGGGAAAGAAAACTTATTTCAACACGGCTTTTTTTTTTTTGCCAATGTGTGTGCATGTCAAGCGTTCAACTTGTAGCAATGTACTGTGCACCCAGGCTTTTAAGCACAAACAGCCATCCAATTCCACCTTAATCTTCTTTTTGAATTATATGTTGTGAACCAAATGCTTTTTCTGGTCCATGAAAGTGGATTATCTGCTGAGCGCCTCTCCTCCTCCTCTATTGTGGCTGTGCATTGAACCACCAAACAATCAATGGTTCATCTTCTGGAAAATCTTAGTGGTCTTAAAGTGAGAGGTTATGACCAAGTGTTAAGCCCTGAGGTGTCCTCATTCAGATACCAATCCTCAATACAGTCAATTCACCAAGCCAAGAGACAAACTAACTCCCTAATGGACACACTGTCGATTTATGCTCAAAAGAAATAATGAAGAAAATGATCAATCTTTTTCTAACAAAATACAAATTCTCTACATTGCAAAACAAATCATCACTGTATGCGTTAGCATATCCTGCTTGACCACTTTCTAGTAGCAAGAACACCATGCTTTGCATCTCATTAAGTAAAGGCATGAATTTAACCAAATATTTACAGAAATCTAAAATGGCCTTCTCCAGTCATTTAAGATATTAGAAATGTAGTAAAGGCAGTTTTGTTTTATTTCAGGGTAGAGAATAACACAGGGGGAAGAAAGCAGACTGTTGTCAGCTAAAAGTCAACAGTAATTGGAAAAGGGACACTGGGACATAATCACTCCATCACAATGCTGGTATGGCTTGTAAATATTCACACTTTGGTGGAACAAAATAGCACTACCTGGAAATGGCGATGTTTTGTTTAGATGGAGAAGGTCACCTATAAAAAGCAGAGCCTAACCAAAACGAACACAGCATGTGTCTCTGGACACACTTCTCCAGCAAAATGTGTTGTTACCCAAAGGAAATATGTATTTTTCATGTTGGTCTGTACACGCCGCGTTTCCTGTCTTATCTTTGAACAGATAGCAGGTCTTTCACCCCATGAACAATGGTGTGAATTGTATCTGGTCTCCTCTGAGTTGTGACAGTTTCAGCAAGGGGTTTCCCGTCTGTGTTTTTAGACACAAACTGTGGATAACAGCTACAACAGGCTGTCATTCTTGACTTTCCCTTTTTTTTTTTTTGGTGGGTGACAGTGAAGCTCAGAGTAGGTTAGAACCAGATGCTGTTGAAACTATAGCAAAAGTGCATCCTATTGTTAGTTACTGTGGTACTATTTCCTCCTGTCCATCCATCTATTCCCTACTACTCTACTGTAAAACTACTGCTACTGCTACTGCTACAACAACAACAACTACTACTACTACTACTACTACTACTATTACCTACACTGAACAAAAATATAAACACAATATTGATTTTGCTCCCAATTCTCATGAGCTGAACTCAAAGATCTAAGACTTTTTGTATGTACACAAAATGCCGATTTCTCTCAAATAATGTTTATAAATTGATCCAAACCTGTGTTAGCGGGCACTTCACTTCATGCTGATTAGACAGCAGGATTATTGCACAGGTGTGGCCACAATAAATTCTGTATAAGTACTCTGATTGACACAGAGGTGTCTATAAGATTCCAAGGTGATCTGTGTTTACATCAGTCTGTAAATATGTTTACAAAGCCCTGAGCCATAGAACACAACTGGTCATCAGTCAATTCAATGGGTCCAGCTGCAAAAAAAACAAACCATTATACTTCACCTAATTGCATTTGTTCTTCCCAATATGTCACAAGGAGATATATTTTTGGGGAAAACTTGCAACTTTTCTCTCATTCACTGTAATTCTTGCTGAACTTTGGACAAAGACGTTTTCTTTAGGCTCCTCTTTGGTGTGTCTTGATTCACAGTGTTTGTTGGGCTGGGTTGTGTGACAGGGTCTCTGTCATGAAAAGAAGGGGGGGGGGGGGGGGGGGGGCTTCAGTCTTCCTCAGGATGAGAGTCCTGCTTATCAGGCTGTGTGATCAAAGTAAAGTTCAAGCACGATGACACAGACGCTAATAGAGGCAACACATCACTGTCATCCTCATTATCTCCATTCCCTATTCACTCCGGGGCCTCGGTAGCAGTGCTCAGCCAGCACAATGGGTCATTACTCTATTAAAGTTTAAACAATGTTCTCTCTGTGGAGCTGAATCACACCTGAACACCGGCTCACAGTAATGAAAACAATATTGTGCATATCACAGGTTTAAAGTGGACACACTACATGCACGCTATGCACACATCTAGAAACACAGTTGCCCCTCTTTATAAGAAAAGGTCATTTAGGATGTGACCTGACAGCTTTATCATCCTGTGATGCCACACAGGGATGAAGATGAATGTGTGAAATGGGAGTATGGCAGGACCCAGCCGTATTTGAGCATTTAACATCAGTGCGCTGGTATGGTTTACCTCGGGGCTTAAGGCAACATCACTGAGATTCAGAAGGAGTCCCAAATGGTTTGTGCATACCTTAACAGTTGAATGCAGATCAGGATAATCAGAAGATCTGTTTTTGTTTCTTTTTATCTTGCATGAAATGGAGGAGCTCTGCCTTTCTTGTCATGCTTGGTGGATCCCCTCCTCTCGACACACAGTACTCATTAAGGCCCCACCTTCTTCACACAGAAACATCAGAAACTACAAGGATAAAGGATCATAAAAACATTTAAAATTCAAATAAGACTCAAACCACACCAAGGTTGATATGATTGAGGTATTGTAAAAGAACAAATCCCTTTAATGAATACATGATTGTGAATAACATGTTAATGAAACCAAGGCCAAAGCTGCCTGCTTTAATGGCACAGTAAAAATAATTTGACTGTATTGAGAATATTTTATACACACAAATATAATTCAGAAAACTCTGAGGTAGTGTGCTTGATAAAAGTTGCCATGTCAAATATCTGAAAAGCACTACTCAATTAATATTAGGCAGTTCAGACGGATGAGTAATGTCTGCACATAACAGATGATATTTTCAAGTCTACATTGTAAATGTCAAGCACAGTTTTATGCATTTGCCATGCCATCTATCACTCATCGCCTCATGCTGCTTTTGACAAGGTCCTGTATTATGTAAGGATGAGCACAAATCTCCCCCCTGCTTACCTCAATCTGTGAAATGAACAAGACTTCCTCTTATCCAAGTTGACAGGAACAGGGGAACTCTCAGAGAGTGACCGCTAGTGAAGATCAGTATTTTACCAGGCTGAGTGAATATGAACAAGATGATCAATCCCAAAATAAACACTTGGTCACTCTTTGACTGACCACTGCTTAATCCAAAACATTTTACATTGGCACAGTTTTCTAAAGACAACCGTACTCCACTGCAGTATTTGGTTCACGTTTTATATTGAAAATCCTGCCCAAAGTCTCTTGATTGAATCACAAGCCTTATATTAAAAACTCCTTTTGAAAACTCCCACCTCACCTATGTAAAAGAGAGAATACATGGGCATTGGTATATCACCTCTGAAACCATTGGTACTCCTCAACCCTAACCCTTTTCATGTTTTTTTTTCTTTCTTATGTTGCTGTCAGATGGTACTGCCTCATCTATCAGTACTGCCGCTCCTCAGCCATCACAATGCCCGGCTGGTCAGCCTGTAGATATTTGTCAGTCTGGAAGCTGAAGTCCCACAGGTGAAAGCTTTGGTGACAGTTCAGATCTAAAATTCTCCTTTAGCGAGGAGGAGATCTGCAGTGGTTGCTTTCTGCTTGTGCTGATGGAAGTTGGAGGATTCGATTAGACAAAAGGAAAGGACAGAGACAGAAAGCAATAAACATTAAAAACAAGTTGACATCAAATCGCAGGATAATCTACGTGGCACTTGGTAAAAACGATTTCAGTTGTATAGTTTTTTTTTCACTCATTCAGCGGTTTTCAACATGTCACACACCCGATTAGAGAAAGGTGTGATGCCAGACGTTCAATCGAGCCACTGGGAGTAATTTGAAGCTCAGTGTCTTGCTCAAGAGCACGTTCCACATCTGGACAGGGAGAGATGGGCTGTTGAACCTGCAGCCTTGTTCTTGAAAGAAAACTCACATGACTAACTGAGGGACAGCCACAACGGAATGAACTTCCCGCAGGAAGGTGCAGGAGTTGGTCTCATGTCTCACCTGCTCACCTGTTGGTGTGGTTTCTAACATACATTACAGCCATGTGGGGTCAGCCAAAATGTTTTGGCTCAACTTTATGGGAGTTGCTATATCATCCACTGAGTAGAATTTGCTTCTCCCTCCTTCAGATTTATGTTTTTAATCCTTTAAAGTATGTAAGACATCTTATATTAAGATAATGTAATGTAAAATAGTAATATTATTAATACTGCACAAGTCCTACACATGCTTCATGTTTAAATTCTACTTGAAAAAAGTCATTTGTGTATTTATTCCCTCCTCGCGGCGTTCACTCATTCTGAATAGCTGCACCAAAATTTATATATTTGGTCCCTCAACCGTAAATTCTGCTCAGATAATAGACATTTGAAAAGAATAATAGCATGGTAAGAATGACTACAGCTCGGCTGAATAACAGTCAGCATATGTTATTATTTGCATGTGATGGCAAAGTTTATTTTCAGCCCGCAACAGAAATGTGGTGTGGAGGAAATGATTTTAATAGCCGCACTGCAGTGTTCCTTTGAGCCATATGGTATAATCTCCACTTCTTCTCCTCACTTGATCCTCGTTCAAAATATAATTTATTGATTTCATCCATGTCTGAATGTTCTCACATTCACTCACTTTAGCTGAAATAATTTGTTCTTCTCCTGGATCACAGATGACAGGCATTCATTCAGACGTGACCCTGGTAACACACTTCAACAGTTTGGTGTCGACAGATAATAAAACTGTTTGTGGTGACATTTAGTCCATTTAATGTATTATGGATCACTGCCACAGATCCTCTATCTTGTCTGAGTTTCCTTGACTTGAATCACTTCTTTGCAGCCTTTTACATCTGCTCACCTCTGATTGCCTGTTAAACCCTTAGATATAATGAATTGATTCACCAATCAATGCAGACATTAATCTTGAAAGATCAATCAGTAATATTAAGTTATTTCTAACAGCTTGAAGGAAATATTTTCATTATTACAGTGGCCAGACTAGTTTGAATTTCCTGGAGTGCCTTAGTAAAAGGAATGACTTCCAATAGTCTGATGCATATTTCATCAATATTCATTGTCTTATTTATACAGCAGAGATTCATCTGAATGTGTTGGAGATAACAACCTCTTTCAGGGTTCCACCAATGTTAAGGTTTGTGCTACTAAAAAAAATGTTAAAAATAAAGCCTTCCTCTTAAATGTGATTGAATAATATTGGAATTGATTAAAAGGAATAAAGAAATGGGAAATAATGCAAAACTGGTAAATGGTAAGGGAGACAGAATATCAGCGAGTAAAGATACAATGTGAAGATGCTTTAGAAACCCGCAAGACCCAAAGTCCAATGTAGTCATGAGCGCATATCCTTAACAATGAGATAGAAGAATAAAAAATACCCACCCTCTAAAAGTTTCAGTTCATAACTCATTGTCATAATTGCTTTTAAACCAAATAGATTCTACTTGTATTTCCAATCCACCTATTGTAATGATAATTACTGTATGATGTCTGGGTCAACCATTGTATCCTTTGGATTAAGATGTCCCAATGTTTAATTTCAAACAACCTCATCAGTCGTTATTCAGCGCAACGGAGCAGCAGCTTCTCATCCTTCTTTGTGTTTGACCTCTGTAAATTTACACAATAAGCTCTACAGAGAAAAGCCTTTTTTATTTCTTTTTTCTTTTACAATTTTTTGTATCTTTACTGAGCCTGATTTGGACTTGAAGTAATATTTCACATTCATCAGTTCAGAGCAAGTCACAAAAGAAGTCATCCAAGAGTACGTACATTAATAAGAAAAGTTTACACATTACAGTTGAATTGAGAAAAATGCAATAATTCAACAACCATCAGCAACACTGATGAGAAGAGTTACCAAGCGTTAACACTCAGAAACCACAAAGCAGAAGTTAAAGAGGCCCTGAGGTTTGTGTGGCCAAGAAAGAAACTTCCAGGTCCAGAGTCAGAGTGAGAAAGAGGGAAACCACAAACTGCAGGAGAGAGTATCAGAATATTCATTTTCTGTAGTTTTTTTTTTTTTTTTCTTCCAGCTTCACCATGCACTTCAGTGTTCATGGGAGAAAATTACTTATTTTTCCACATCCCACTATGGAGTTTATTAAAAAAAAAAAAAAAAAAAGTTAAAAAAATTCATTGGAATGAACCGCTAAACAATAAAGCAGAAGTTCGGCCATTAGAGAAGAAAGTACATCAGTCCTGCAGCAGACACTGCCACCGGGCCAAAGAAGATAAGCTTTAATACAACACACTGATACTTTTTGCCCTCTGCAGTTGAGATACTGAACAAGCCTGGTGTCTTATTATGTAGGAGAAGAAGAAGCTGTTCAGAGTCCGTCTGATTTTACAATAACCCACAGAAACCTCTGGCCATGTATGTGTCGTCCGGCTTCATGAGCATATGAATATTGAGCCTGCATATCATCACAGGCTCAATATTTAAGTGTCTAAATGAAGAGTCAAAGATAAAGTGGAGAAGAGGCACGCAGCGCATCATGGGAGGACAAACCAGATTGATGAGAAAATGTTTGCCTTCCAGTTCTGCTCAACTCCACTGGTGATGTCAGGGCGGTCTGCATGTCAATCACACTCCATTTTACCCTCGCTCATGAGTAAAACCTTAGAAACTCAGTAGCGGTAACCATTTTCCAATTCGAGACCCACTCTCAACCTGAACGTATCAACGCTCATCGTACCCTGCTCCCCCCCCCCCCCCCCCCCCCCCCCCCCCCCGGCCAGAGCGCGCCGGGGGTCACGGTCTGATGAATGCTACAGAATCACACTATCTGCATCCAGCAGAAGCTACCAGACCAGTCCTGCTCTGCACGCCATGACATTTTAAAAATTACAAACAGAAAGAACAACTAGCAGAGGAGGTGCCTAAAGTATCTGCTCCCATAAAATGATTCATATTTTAGAATGATATTAAAGTTAAAATAAAAAATTAGAGTATGCATTTAAAATATAATAAAGTAAGTGGATTAAAACAAATTAAGATAGTGAGTAATTGCTGACTTTCTTGATAATCATCTTTAAATTAGGATAACATTCAGAGCCAACAATTCCTCTAATTGGTAATAAACACATCTTCACAAAATGACACATTGAGGTACTTACACAAGAATCTTTCAAATAAATTAGATTCATCCATTTATTTGGTGTAAAACATTTTTCCCCAAAAACATTCTTGATCAAGTTTGTTTTTCTTACAATGATGTAAACATCGATGACTGTTGAGTATTAACATTAACAAATTCCTTTTCATCAAGCAAGGCCTTAAGATATGTAGTTTGTAACAGTCAACTTGACCTCTGTGTTTATATCCTCTGAACCCTGAGATCATATTGTGGTTATAAATACATGAAAATGTGTAGTTTTGCATGTCCAGACATACAAGTACTGTAAGTTGAGTGTTGATTTGCACAGTACCCTGTCCCGGGTCAGTCGGTGTCACCATGTCTGTTATTGAGGCCATGTTGTTGGTATGTGGAACTGCATAATACTAAGAGGTGGACGTTTCTCAGAAAATAAAAATCTTACCTGTAGACCAATTCAGATATTGCTATGATCCACATGAAAACCTTAAGATTTAGAGAACATATGAGAAAAATATTCCACCATGTTTATGATACTCCACAAAGCTTATGATGAGCTAATGTTGTGCATGTTGTTCTCTTACCTGCATTTCCTTTATGTTTATTCAATGTCTAAATTGTTTTTGCACAATTTTATCACACCTGTCTGTAGTTGTTATTAGCTTCCTGTGTATTTATGTCTTGGATGGCTTCTGTTGTCGAAGCAGCAGTAGACTGAATCACCTTTCTCCCAAGGGAGATGTTTGCATTACTAAGTTCTAACCTTATAACATAGATAAAGTAAGCGTTACAGAGACAAATGAAGAAATCTGACTTTGAGAAACAAATATCAGGGGGAAAAGAAGGTACTGTACGCCCATCTATTCGTCTGCCTTCTATATGCAGTTCAGGGTTGAATAAATTGCATTAAAATTGTATAACATAGATCAAAAAATAGTGATTAATATCAATACTCAAAGATGTAAAGAAGATGGAAAACTCACAGCCACTGCTTTCTGAAGGATCCACAGGAGGGATTATGTTGGATTTCCCAAAGGAAACAGTTTCTTTATTTATGTCTCCACAACACTTCATGCTTACTCGTTCTTATTTCTCCTACCTTCGCCACTTTCACGATCTAAGCTTAAAAGAAAAAAAAGAAAATGCATTTTTAACCATCAGCTCGGGCTTTTAGCATAATAAACACACTGAAGACAGAACAAACACTTTAAACATCTGTTTGCTTCCCTGTAGTCATCCTCCACCCTGCCTTTTTTTTTGTTTGATTGTTAGTTTAATAGGTGGATTCTTGTCACTAAGACGATTAACATGAAATTGTAAAAAACAGTGTTTTTAAGCAACTGCATCACAAGACGGTTAAAACCTCTTTAAGGTTTTATAACAGCTCTGGTCCAAAAATACATTTCCATATTTTGAAGGTTTGTGTTGCTGCTGCTTCTGCCTTGAATGTTTGTAAGTCTTGTTCCTCTTGACTTTTCCCTTGTGAATATTTTCCCTCCATATCAACTTGAAGCAATATATCCATCATAACAGTTGCTTGCTCATCCCAGAAATGCTTCAACAAATGAACATGGTCTGTAGAAAGATTGTGAATAACTCCTCCCACTTTAGTACACCCAAGAACACTATGGATCACCACAGATGAAAAAGCAGTTTTAATGTAAATCAGTAATTTTGCACTAATGAAGAATCACCTCTATTTCACCAGGAAAGTTCTGAGGGTCAGACCCTCCTTTATTCAAACAGAGTTGCAGCCTTGATCGAATGAATCACAAACCTCACTGAGTCAGACTTTAGAAGTGATGCAATGATGAACATTTATAATCATATAGTGTCTTTTTGTTGCTTGTTTTGTATGCCACTGAAAGTCCTGTTAAAAAAGCTTTCCTTTGTTTCCTAGCAGTTGCATAAAGTAGTGAGGGATGAAAGTGGTTTAAGGGTAAAAATATTTATACATCCAAGATTTTGCCCCTGTGTTTTTCTCTATTATTTTAAATAGAATAAATCATGTAGCAGTGTTCTATCGCCTGATCTTCACCACCAAGCAAAGTATGGCAAGCCCTCCCAGACAATTCTCCATTTCATCATGTCATTTTCATCCCCTCAAAACTGGAGTGCATTAATACTCCTGTTATTCAAATCGGAGGCTGTGTGCCACGGTGCGATTGGCTGATCGCTGATGACTCATTTCAACAGGCTGGTGTGGGGCTGGCGAGAAGAAGGTTGGGTGGGTGGGGAGGTGGCGGCGGTGGTGAGAAGGGGGAGCAGAAGGTGGGAGTAAATCTTTCTCCCACTGCCTCCACGCTTGTATGTCAGAGCTGCTGCCTATTGCACACAAACACACATTATAAATACTTGGGCAAGGAAACAACTCCATGTCTATACTTTCTCGCTGGTTCTCTTGCTCCAGCTATGATTGCCTGTAGCCATACTTGAGGAGAGACACAAAGCCTGGAGGAGAGAGAGGAAGAGAGAGCAAGAGAGAGAGAGAGAGAGAGAGAGAGAGAGAGAGAGAGAGAGACTTGTGCTGATCATAGTCTGCAGCCCCCAGCCTTCCTCTGTTGCTACAGTACCAGAGGGAGAGGAAGCAGAGGCAGAGCTGCTGTTTGTCTCGGAGAGTCGGAGGAGAAGAGGAGACGGAGAAGAGCTGTCCAGTCCTCTGGTATGTGTCCAGTGTGAGCAGCTCGGTCCAGGCTTCCCATGTACTTCTGCTGATCCTCTCACACCAGGACTCCAACACCAGCCACGCAAACAGGTCAGTCATCACAGCATCCACATGAAATACCCACTTCTGTAGTATGTATCTTAGAAAGAAAACTTTGATTAGGACGTGATATCCACTGGTCATTGTGTTTTCAGTATGTTTGTGTTGTCAGTAACCAAAGAGTGCTAACATATCACTCTATTTTTAGCCTTTTAAGTATGATTTAATGTATGCCAGTAGGGATGAGAGCTGAAAGTTCTCCTGAAGAAAAGAGGTGTATCCATCTTCTGCTGGGCTTTGTTATGTGCGTGTGTGGATGTGACAGGTGGGGGATGTTTTTCACATTTACCTTTGTGCTAATTCCTGTTTTCCTGCTGACTGACAAGTGAAAAACACCACTGGGACTTGGGGGGATAAAAGCAGATTCTAATAGGAGTGAATGTCCATCTGATTTCAGCCCCTTTTCCCAAAGCGTAAATCCATGTGCCCCTGAAACAGAAAGTGGGTGGAGTGGGAACAGTTTCAGCTCTGCTGCTGCTCTCCGTCTTGTTAGGAAACAGCCAAATGAGATGCTGTGCTTCAGGCAGACTACAGTATTTGATGGCATGCAGATTGTGCGTATATCTCAACCCGCAGTGTCTCAGTGTGGACTCTCAGGAAAAGCTGCAGGTGTTTACAGTTCAGATTTACACAGTTTTCTTTTCCTTTTTTTTCCTGGCGCTTTGAGCAAGCCTTTTGTCTCAACTGCGCAAAAAAAGAGCGACTGCACCCAACCCTCAATTATTGAGTGATCACAGGATATTCTCAGATCAACATCTTGTCTATTACATAACAAGGTTTCTCAGCATTATGGCACGGGTTCAAAAAACAGGGCTGACAATCAAAACAAAGGTTCTTCTAATGAATCGCACAGAGATCTTTTATCATTTGTTATTTTTTTTGCTGCAATATTATCCACAGAGCTGCATGTGTTGTTGTACATAAAGTCATTCAATTAGGTTTTTATTACCCTTGTGTTTACCTTTTGACAGTGTGTCTTAAAGTGATCTTATCGTTTCCATTGTTGTTTTTTGTTGGTTTTAAGATTTTGGGGGGGAAATCTTCAGCTGTCATTCTTTGTGCCAAGATACAAAGCTGAGCTCTGATTTAGCACCTTCTCCTCCATGTTAGTATGTAACACTTGTCGCTTGTGCTGCATCCCGGGATGTAACTGTGTGTAATGGCAGCTTGTGAATGTTTAGCGCAAGATATCTGCAGGGTCGGTCCAGGATTATTTTCTTCTGGTATGGAACTTGTTGAATCCCCTGCACTTCTTTTTGAAGTTTGTCGGTGAAGTGAGCGTTAATCCGCCATGACTTCCTTGGAGCTCGTATGATTTGAGAGGGCGCAGGGATATGAGGCTCTGAATAGAAGCATATGGCTGAATGAGATTTCACAGAGAGACATTGTCAGTGTCAAGATGGTTTAGACCCCTGAGCCATGACCGTGATCTGGGCTGGCACTGACAGTTTAAAAAAAAAAAAAAAAAAAATCCCCCCGGTGTTTGTGTCTCTCGCTGTGGACGCTGCTTTTGTTTGCTTATGACTGTCAATCTGTCACTGTGATGTGGACGAATCAGCCCCAGCTCCCCGTTGACTCTGCCCCATCCCTTCATCAAACAGCCCTCTGTCTATCTGCCCCCCTGTCAATCCATCCATCCATCCCTCCCTCCCTCCCTGCCTGTTTCTCCCACCAGGTTTTCAAATGTTTGTCTCTTCACTTTCACTTTCACCGCACACCTCCCTCCACTCCTCTCCGCTCTGGTCGCCACAGAAACGGCTGATTCAGGCGGTGGGCGGGTGTCTCAGAGCTCTTGCTGCTCTGCCCCATGCGGTGTTTCACAGTACATTTCTGCTTCTGTGCTGCTTTTATGGCCCTGATATGCTGACAGTTCAGGTGGCTCAGTCAGATGTTATACAATTGGATCAACCACACAACACCTATTTGTTCAGTTCAGTCAAAGGACATTTTCAGCATTCAGAGCTGAATTACTATTCATGTTTAGTGTTTCCCCAAACGGGGGATCGCAGGGAGCATCTCCGTTGCCCGCTGACAAGTCACTGGTGCAGAGAGATTTTTTTTTAAGTTTTTTTTTTTTTTTTTTTTTTCTAAATTAGTGATGACTTTATTTATCATTCTGACGTAAACGGCTGAGTCTTGACCTGTTTTCCAATTAAGTGATCCGGAGAGATGGGAGGCCTATTTTTACCGAAACCTACATGACACCTCAGAGTCACGCTGCGCGTGTGTGCGTGTGTGTGTGTGTGTGTGTGTGTGTGTGTGTGTGTGTGTGTGTGTGTGTGTGTGTGTGTGTGTGTGTGTGTGTGTGTGTGTGTTTAGAGCCTCTACCGATGTGATTAATAATGTAATATACCATGACCGAGTCATTTAATAATAGATATGCTATGACCTTTCTCTTACGTAAGATTGATGGAACAAGTTTGCATGGAGCCACAAAGAAATGGACATTTTTGGATAAATTGCCTGCTTGAATCCTTGTATTCCTGCAGACCTCCCACTCAAAGAGCATTGAACGTCAGCTCAAAGGATTTGCTCTTGTAATTACCCATGAATTTATCAGAAGTGGCTTTTTGTTTTGTGTCGTGGGTTTATCCATTTTGTTGTATCTCTGGATTGCTCTGGTTGCCATGGTGATAGTTTGTACAGTAGCAGAAAAGAAGGTATTTTCGAAAAGCTCCTGAACAGGAAATGAAACCTGTGTTGCACCATAGTCAGTCCTTAACAGGACCCCGTGAGTTTGTCCTGCTGTGTCTGATTAAATTAAAAAGGGAGTTGTATTTCCTAAGGAGATAAACGTGAAAAGCCGACTCTGTCTAAATTGTTGTGCTTCATGAAAATCGAATGACACAAACACATTATTGATCAGAGTCTCTGCTGCTTTAAGGCATATCTTTGACAAATTAGCCGCTGAAAAAAAAAGTTTCCTGCTGTTCAAACAGAAATGAGCCTCTGCTTGCCCGTAATACTGTTCAGTCATAGGTGATTTAATTAAAAGTCTCACAAAACTCACAAGGTTTATATGATTTAGTTCTGCTTTTTCGAAAACTAAAAAGCTTGAATATATGCAGGTTGCAGTTGTTTTTCAAACCTGCAGTGTTGAGCCATAGAGTGAGTGGTGACGCAGCCTGAGACTCATACAGCACACTGCAGACCCATCACGAGACACAGCCAGAACAAAGAGCACACACTGTCAACTGAGTGAAAAACTCCACACAGATGCAGCTTTTACACAATACAACAGATGACTGTTGAGCAGGAACGTGTGACATGTATGATGACGCTGCGTTCTGAGAGCTGACGGGCCCACACTGATACACAGGTGCCCTGCACCTCTGTATCAGTGGACGCCTCCCTCGGGTTTGCTTTTACATCAGTTTCATACTCTTCATAGTAAAAATGGCATAGAAATACTTGGGGAGAAGTTTGACATTATGCACTCTGATCTGTCCATCCATCCATCTTTGTTCCCTCTTAGGCTCTGTGGCACTATAGAGAGCAGAGAAGCTCAGACGTCTCTGTACCGCTCTGTCTACTTCCTCCAGCTCTCCTGGGAGACCTTGAAGCTGCTCCCAGACCAAACCAGAGATATAATCTCTCCAGTGAGTCCTGGGCCCAGCTCAGGGTCTCCTATCGGTCGAACGTGCCTGGTAACCCTCTAATGGGAGGGGACCAGGGTGCAACCTAATCAGATGAACCACTGCATCCCAACCACTTCACACACAAAGTCCCACCGCTAAACTGACACGTTGACAATTGGAAAAAGTTTGGTACATGCGATATTCGTATAATAGTTTTGGAATGATTACAGTCAGTGATTTGAGATGTTTTAGTCTGTCTTAACTATTAAATAGAGCTATCTTACAATAGAGTTTATGTCTGATTTGACCATGATTTAGTGCTAAGCTACCAAATAAGATGAATGCAAGTGATGCACTGAAGGTTCCTCAATACATACAAAGAATAATGGCGCGCATAAGCACAGCCAATGTACATGAGAAAGGAGACGGTCCTGCATTCATACCTTCAGTGCTACACACTGCTCTAGAAGCTATAAGATTAAAAGCACAATTTAAGAAGCTGCCCTATAAAATACAGAGGAGGGAAGAAAGTATGTGAATCAAAGTGGACAAAATAAAAGTGTCTCAGGAAAATGTACTGCAAGTGGAAAACACAGCAGCAGGTATCACACAATAGTGGACCATTGGCTGGATTTGACCTGATTTGCAATATTAATAAAAAGTTGCAGATGATGAAGGTACAGCAGTTTACCAGGGACCCTGCAAACCACTGTACTCCTGGCCAGAGGAAGCAATAAAAACAGCAACAGTCCGATGATGTTATATATTTTCTCTTTCGTTATTTGAAAGCCTCCCTGAGCTACACTGTTGCTCTGAAAGACATTTTCCTTCATCCTATGAACTCGGATATATTTTGAGTCAGTCCCTCATGCACTGTCCTGCTGCTGTAAATTCTTACTAGAGCAGAAATCCGTCCCCAATATACGAGCTATTTAAACTCCCACCAACCAACACTGGTACATCATCAGCCATTACATTAGAACAGTAGGCCTACTAATATATGTTTTCTTTGCTGTCATATATGCAAAAACTGTATATACTGACACTCTATATCAGAACCCTCACTTGTCAGTGGTCACAATATTATGGCTGATCAACGTGATGAAACAACAATCTTGCGGCCAACAGCCAAAATGTGGATAAGACTGTCAGAACATGAGTAGAAAGATTTTCAGAGGTATTGTCTTTTTGATAGCGTGTGTTGGTGGGAATAATACTGAATACTACCACTGTGTCCACATTCTATACCTGGTTTTCCTAATGTGTTTTACTCATTTCAAATATATCTATCTATTATATAGATATATATTTTAGTAACCTTCTTCTTTATTCTAAGCCATCAGTAGTTCGTTATTGGCAGTCACAGGAGGCCTGCTGATACACTATTAGCGATTGTGTCTCTGAATCATATTTTGGGTACAGTTTTTCACTAATATTATATACTATTATAAGATAGTAGCACTCATAATGTGACCACAGAATATTCAATTGTGTTATAAATGCAGAGAAATATATGATGTTGGTCAGTTTGGGACTCACCAACTAATGTAAAATATCTCAAAAAAATGTCATGCCCTAGCATTCTTGTTTATTTCTCTCAATAACACCCCATGGTTGACATTTTCAGTGTCCAATTATTCCAACAAGTGATCTGCAGAGTGCTGAAACCCTAAAACGCTACAAAGAAACTCAATGGTTCTAGAGTGATTGCATTTATTCTTTAGATATGCTCTCAATGTGGAGTTATTGATTCAGTCACGCTGATCGTCATGGGTTAGGGTTAGGGTTAGGGTTACAGTAGGGGAACTTGCTGTGTGGGGAGAATTTTCTAGTTGGTGAATTCACAGATGATTACAAAGAGTTTTGTTGTTATTTTTATAACTGTCAATTCTCTTTAATAAATGACTCGCTAAACTGAACCATCCAGATGAAGGACTCGGAGATGATGGTGTAGAAGAACCTCCCAGAACTGTTGTCAGAAGGAATCACTGAAGATAACTACTGCTCTGATCTTAGCAAGTTGAATAGAGCCGGTTTTCACTGTTGAAGAAAATATGCTGGGTGGAAATCAGGGAATTTGTGTTTTACATATTGTTTCATTTGTTTTCCATGTGAAATGAAAGGCGAATATTTACCCTCCAATAATCAAATCTCTTTAAGTGTATCCTGAAAGATTCTTAGTGACTTTCTATTGTCAGATGACTAATGTAAAACCCTTGTGACAATAAAAAAAAACCAACAAAAACGTAATCGGTTAGAATAAACCATTTGCTTGCTTATTAAAACGTATCGTAGTGCTGAGACCAATGGTCATGGCCAAGGTCCGTAATTGTTCCTAAAGCTGCGTAGTCCTGTGTGCGACATTTCCCAGGACTCATCGGCACCAACATCCCAACTCACTTTGGTTCTTGAAAGATTCCTTGTCGCTTTGTGTCAAGGGTGTTTCCACACTAACTTTGCTGTTCTGGCCAAAGATTCCCATCTGGACCCACTCTTCCCACCATCTGCTGTGCCGCTCTCTCATTGGCCAGTTGTGAGTTTTCTAGATCAAACGGCCCCCACACGGTTCTGTTGAAAGAAGAGAAAGATGGAGGTGGAGGAGGAGAATAGATGAGGAGGACTCACAGGCACAAAGATTTGTAAATCCTGGAGTTTAGATTTAATTCACCACCGTGTGTTTCTTCAATGTGTGCCTCAGCAGTTTCCAACCAATCTCTCTGTACCCGGAAAGTGCTGACTGGCTTATGATTGGAATCACTAAGAGAACAATACAGTTTATGCTTAGTCAGAGAAAGACTCTTTCCCTGAAATGAAAAGTTACAGAGAGAACCGGGAAACAAACAGCCACTGCGCAGGTGATCACTGCCAGAGGAGAGAGATGTGACGTACACGCTGCAGCTGCAGCTCAAGCTGTTGTTGGTCATGATCTCAGAGATATGAGGAAAGTTAACTCGAGGGGAATTATCTGTAAGCTGCTGAGCCCTGGGGTTCATTACTCACTGTCTTTACACTAATCGTGTCATTACTGGGCCTCTGAAATCGCATTTGGACACTCATGAGATATGCAACACACTGCAAGCCGAGAGGCAAATTTTCACATGCAAAAATTTGTCAAAGGTTCAAAGAAACTCTTCTGTTATCAGGCAGTGGAAGAAATGTATGTATGCATGAACAGACTGGACAGAGCAAATGGGAGTAGTACATTTTGCATTGTGATATATCCTTAGCATCATTGCCTCAGTCGTAGTTTTGGCTGAATTCTGATATCCGACTAACTGTTTCACGTGTCTTAAATTATGGGTATATGAAATTATGCACTTTCCACATTATGCTGTGATGACTTTTTAATTTGTGAATTTAACATTGAGTCTTTCATCTCTCTTTATTTCAACCAAGATATTACTGATATTAGAGGGAAAGCTCTTACGAAATATGAATTAATTCGTCCCAAAACCGCCACATCACATCCTTATAGTTTATCTTGAATAAATCAATTACTCATAAAATATTCCTGTTTCAGCTTCTTTGTTCTTAATTTAATTTCTAGCATCTTTCGCATTATCAGTTTATTTAGTTTTTTTTTTTTAATGGCTGTAATGCAGCATATATAGAATTAAAATATTGCTCGACATATTAACTATATATTAACAAATGTCCAACGATTTCATATATAACAGAAGTATTTATGACAGTATAACTGATTTATTAATTTTCTTTTAAATGATATGAGAATAAAATGTGATGATTTCCCCAAACTATTAATGAATGTCAACTATTTTGAAAATCCAAAGGTGACCAAATGTACTTTGATACATTGATATGCAGAAGAAAAATGTAAGTAATTATGACTTAATTACTTTATTTAATTTAACCTTTATTTAACCAGGCGAGTCCTATTGAGATTGCAGGATCCCTTTTTCAAGGAAGCACCAAGTTACAATTACATTTAACTAACATTTAAAAATTAAAACATTAAAAAATATGTACATTATAATAGACATACATTATTCAAATTAAAAAAAACCTATACACACACATATTATAAAATATACAGCAATAATTTCACAAACAAAGGCTTGATAGCATAAATTGGCACAGAATGAAAGCAGCACTCTAGAATCTGCCTTTATACCACTCACCATGTTTTTAAAATTCCTAATCGGGATCAGTTCTTGTAGCTGTAATTCAGCCTGCAAGATATTCCAGGCTGCAGGAGGAAAGAACCCAGAGCAGCCCGTTTGCCAAGTTCAGTGCAAACCTTAGGGACGGTCAATAAAAGGATATCATTTGAGCGCAGACAATAATTGCTGGCTTTAAGTAAAATGTGGCTACAAAGGTAAGAGGGGAGAAGGCCAAGGATGGATATATATAAATAAAAGGGTACCAGTGTGTGAGTCTGTGTATGGCTTATAAGAGGCAATGGTGAGTTGGAGCTTTGCAGCCTGTGACAACCCACAAAGAGCCATGGTACAACCGTGTCCAGTCAATACAAGCATTGGGCACGGGCATGCATATACAGAAGATCACCATAGTCAAGCTACTTCCTGGCTGCAAAAGAAAAGCAGCAACATTTCTGAACAATCCATTGAAATGTTGTTTACCCACCTGAATGTGGAACAACATCAACATCCTGAGAGTGTTTTGACTCATTATTCAAGTTGATTTAATTTAAGATCTTCCATCAAGTCAAATATATATTAATGCAAAAACGCTGTTAGACCCTTGAGAAAACATCAGAAAAGTCAACAATGCTTGTGTGATGGCCCTGAAACTTCCAGGGCCATCAAGCTGATGGGGAATTACATCACAGACTAAAATCTTTGGTTTTGTCTTATGAGATCTGCGTCACTCTAAACAGCTTTGATGAGATGGGAATGCGATGCAGGCAAAGCCGCTAACTATTACACCTCCTTGGTGAAAACCACACTCAAATACTTCTAACTCCCAGATCCTCTCCGTGGCTGCACCACCTGCCTCTCATCAACTCCCTCATCAAGCAGGATAAGATCACTGATAATCCTCTCGTCTCAGCCTGTGGCGAAGCCACTGTGCTCCCACTGCAGGGCTCGGCGGCTCCCTCAGGGCTTCCTGCAGGAGCACAGAAAGGTGCTCACAGCCTACACGCTCACTTCATGCCCTCTTTTCACTCTCTTTATTTACGCATCCATCTTTTCTCTTCACTTGTGTGATATTCTGCTTTTTGACTGAAGAAACATCTGCAGTCCGTGGGCAAGTCAGGCAGATACAGGTGATGTTAAAGTGAATTCACGATGGCGTAATTGTTTCCTTGCTATGCTTCGTTTTTAATCTTCTTTTCTGTACTGGTCAAAGGGACGACCTCATATGTAACTGGGAACGGATACATCAACACAGCCATACAGAAAGCCGGGATCCCAGGTTTCTCTGGATGTCTAGAACGCATCCGATTTATCAGTCAGATGATCCGGTAGGCAAAGAAAATTTTGCCAATGCTTATGGATCAACACCTCACGCCCTCATCCACGCAGCTTTAGAACACTGCACAAGCTGAAAGCACGCTGACGGTACATGACATAATTGGAACGCCATGGATAGGAAGACAGGGAATTCTTGGAACCTCCCATTTCCAACGGTGGAGGAAGGCAGGAACCAGGAACAAAAGAGCCCTGATCCAGGAGGAAGTACGGAACCTGGAGGCAGAATGACGAAGGGCAGTGGAGTTAGCATTCCAGGGAGTCTGGACCAAATGTGACCTTCCTAAGATCACAAGGAGAGAGCTATGGAGGTATCTCTGTAGCTCCTTCCTGCTCAGGATTGTGTACGACACCCTCACAACTCCAACAAATCTGCATACGTGGGGCTTGATAAATACTGAAATACACCTGAAATATCATATTTAAGGTAATCAAACCTCTTAAACTGTAGGGTTCAGAGAAGTTGAAATAAGTAAAACATATTTGTTGTAGTTCACAAAATAAGATGAGATTTTTAGCAAACCCTTATTTCTTCATCATATTCATCGTCACGCTTCCTGAATTAAAAAATGCTCCATCTTAACCTGCTACAGCAGCAAGACGCAGCTTACTCATTGATAGTATATCTGGAAAATTGTCTCATGTAATTACAAGCAGGATAAGTTAGAGTGAAATGTGTTTGTTCTTAATGTGATTATTTCATTTTTTCCAATATACTAAATCAATTATGCACTCATAAAATATATATACCACATTATGGAGGATAGGCTGCCTGTGACCCACTAAACCAAATGTCACATTTCAGCTATTCAAGCCTGTCAAAGGGTAAAATTTCAGATGTCAGATTATTCATATTATTTTTTTCATATGCATAATTACAATTATTTGTAACAGAACTTCAGTGTTGACTGAAAACCACCAAACTGAATGCCGACCTATGTCCACCTCCATCCTGAATGCACAGTATTTAATCTGAATGAATATAAAATATATAAGAGCATATAAAATAATGACTATAATAACCAAAATGATTTTTAAATCTAATAGCAGCATTTTGAGCACCACTGACTGTCTCGTCGTCTTTATTCTGGACCCCATCTGTTTAATTTATCCGATCTTCACTTAGCCCCCAAATGTTTTTGTGATTTAGCTGTTTCATCGCTGGTGGCCCCTTCATCAAGATGCTGAAGATCACACAAGTGGGAGGGTTATCTGTGTTACTTTGGTCACAAAGTCCTCCAGAGGCCCATCAGATCCAACCAAGTAATTGAATTTGAGGTTTCAGCTAGTGATTCTTCTAACAGCAGGATATTCCCCCCATTCTGTGGGCTCGCAGCGTCACGCATGGCCTCTGCAGAGCGTCGCTCAGGCGGGCCCTAAATCATCCCGTAATGACTTTTGAGAAGCTAAGTACCTCTTACTCTTTTAACAGACCTGATTTAATAGCACTTGTTAATCCCAACAACATATAACAAGCTTTCCATTTTGTGTATCCTTTATAGGCTTCACTGAACAGATGCTGTATTAGGATTCATTGCCTTTGGATAAGAGTGACATTGTTAAAAAACAATTAGAAAATAGGAATCACAATGAGATTAGGTTGTTGTATTATACCTCCACATTTTACTTCATTAGTTGTCCCACTTAGATCGCCGTGTCTTCCACCACGAAGGAAATCTGTTGTCCAATCCACTTAAATGTAAATCAGGAATCTGCGAAGCTTCAGGTCTTGTAGTTTTCTGATTACTGCAACAGTGAGTTATATGTTTGGGTCTTTTAAACTTTACAACCCCTTAAAATATAATCATCACACTCCCACTGCAGGTTATACAACCACAATAATAATATCACGGAGATGAGTTTGATGGTACCTTGTCTCTTCATTGGAACTCTTTTTGACCAGCTGCTTGTCTTTTTCCCCGGACAGATTGACAGTTTTGAAACAGCTCTTAAATTCTAAACCCGGAAGCTTCCAGACTCAGCGGTCTCACTTGTAGACTTCTCCCTACAGAGCCCTCGTCTCCTCACCTCCATTGTTATCCTTTCATCCTTTCTCGGTTGTTTCACACAATCTCCATATCACTTTCTGTCTTTTCTTTTAGGCAAATCGTTTGCAGTTATCTTCTCTCTATTACGCTGCTTTATACATTTATTTATATTCTTTCCCCTCTCTTCGGCTTAGAAGCAGTTCTTATCACAAAATGAGTGTGTATCATAATTGTTCCAGCTATTGCTCTCTGTACTGAATCCATTTAGGTGGCACATTTTGTTGCTGCCCTTCAGCTGTAAAAAGTCCCCACTAAGGGCCATTGGCCTTTTCTCATTAGTTAATTATGTTTTGTCATAATGGCTACGACTTTGAGCAGTTACCTGAATGGCTTTCAGGTTAATGTTAACACAGACCAAAGCTGCCCTTTATAAGCACCTGTTGCAGCGGCGTCTGTAATGTCTTAAATCACTTTTTATAAGGTGTATTTTTGTTTAGTTTTTTTTTTGTCTTGGTGAACTCCGGTGAGCTTTTCAGCAGCGTCGCATGATAGTTTGTGACTGAGCTGACAGTGAAAGGTTCTCAGAAATAACTGTGGCGCCTCCTGCTCCAGATCAGCCTTGTCGTTTTCCTCTGTATCCACGTTTACCATCATCAAAGTGGTTTGCAAGTTCTGCACACCTGTAGCGACTTCAGGCCATCATGTACATGTACAGATTTGTTCTATTCTGATTTCTTTTTTCTCTGACGTCGACTTGATCTATTGAGATTTGATCGATTTGTCCCAACTCATTGTCTACTCCTTTTTGTTCCATTGCAGTCCATTTATATGCCTTTGTTTGCCTCCGAACGACTCCAGCGTGAGTCATTACTTGTCCATTGTTGACTGCATCTCTCCAGAAAACTCTCTCCTATTAAAAAAATAAATAAAATACGTTTTTTTTTATTCGTTACTCGCTCCTCTCTCGGAATATTGGGCTGGTACCCCCTTCATGCACATGCCTGGTTCCCTCGTTTCGGTGTTTGGCGGTGAACAGATGTTGTTGTTTGTGGGAGGTTATTTTTTATTCCTTTCAGTGCACATGTATCTGTTGCTTGTTGTTTACAGCACAATGATGCACGAGATTCAAGTACAAAAGCAATGTTTAAAACAACACTTGGCCCAATTGACACCTTGTGAACCCATCTACTGTTTCTTGGCGAATCGGGCAAACACGTAAGAAGAGATGTGGCGCATCCTCACATGTCCCACTTATATTTAATCATTCAACTTTACAACCCACACTGTAAAAAGGGTCCATACCCGGTAAATGCTCGAGACGAGTTCTCTCTGAGCTGAACACTCGACGATGCTCCCGTTATGTACTTTACACATACATGGAGATAAGTAAATGCTTCCCATATGGCATCATCCGCACATTTGTCAGCCCTTCTGTGGTGGTTTAAAAAAAAATTTGTGGCTAGTTTGCTGCCAGTGAAAGAAAACATTATGGAAATATATTGAGATTTACAGCATTATTTCTGGAGTGAGTGCTGAGATTGTGAAATTCATGCAGTGCTGTCGCGCTCTCGCCAAGTTCTCATCAGTCAAAGACGTCTGAACGATCAAAAAGCTGCCTTTAGTTGGGACTAAATCCAGTACCTCTATTGTAGTTAATTACATTACAGCAGGGAAAGTGCTGTTTCACATGTATGCCACAGTTGGTGCCAGCTGAAACCCAATGAACATGACTGTGAGCAGTGGCGGACCTGGCTGGTTTTCCGCCCTGGGCCAGCCCCCTGCCCGCCGCCACCACACCCCGTGTGCTCGGGGACAATGGTCTTCCTAGCAAACATGACTGTGATGCCACACCAGCTGCCCACTTCGCCCATAGTGAAATCCGCCACTGGCTGTGAGTCGCATAATAGCACTGATGTCATTGATGCCAAATACAGAGGTGATGTGATAAAAAAAAAAATTCAAAAAAGAAACTGTGATTAGATCCATTCATGTTCAGGTTCGTTCTCATCGTGTATTTATAACACAGCAATGGGCCATTTCAGCTGCTCGCATTTCAAAAAAGCACTAATGCATGATTTCATGAGAGCAATAGTTGCATAATTTGAGAGAAAACCCTATTTTTGAACCAAAAATATACAAAATGAGCACAAAAGAGATACAGTAAGATAATAAATCTGATTCAGGAGGTTTGGGTGGATGGATGGGTCAGTGTAGTCTGATACATGATGACAAGACTGTGATGTTGGGTGACTAGATCTTGACTTTTCAAACGGAGAACACTTGGTTCAGCCTTGAGATATGTAATTGATCCTCAAAAATGTAAAGAAAGACACCTGATAATTTCAATATATTCATAGTATGCGTCTTCTGTGTGGATACAAAATTCAGTTATTTAAAATAATAATATTTCTCAATAACCACAGACACAAATTCAAATTCTCATGCTCTTTTATACCTAAATAGTCTCTCTTCCACTATCAAAAAATAACTCAAATAAAATCATTGGGGAAAAAATAATGCCCTCCTTGTGTTTGTCTTGGTAGTAAAACCACATGGCCAGTGTCAGTCAATTTAAATACATGCTTAATGGACCAATAAAAAACCATGTAAACTGCACATTTTCATGGATTTCGGAAACCCATGTGGAGAGCCTTCACAGGAGGTTTTTTGGCCTAATCATTAAGCTAACAAACTAATGAAATTGATGAAAAAAATTATGGATTTTAAACAAACAGTATCATTTTTCTGAACACAATGGAATCATTATCCCACTGTAAATGATTTAGTTTAACATGACAGTTTGTGAAGGTGATACATTTAACATAAAACTATTGCATTTTCTGGAATTCCGCATGACAGATTGAAAAAGTGAGATTGTTTGCTGCTCTAATAATCGAAACATCGCACATTCCTTCATCTACCTTCAGCAGGAAAAATGACTACATTCTCTCAGTCAAATGTGTTTCTAGTTTTTGAACCCTTACATAACTTTAAAAAAAAAGTTATGTAATAAGCCATATGAGTCGTCTTTATAAGTTAAACTTGTGAAGTAATGTAGTACTTGGATGATAAAACACGTCTCTGACTTCTGCTGCTTTAACCCAGAATCCATCAAAATAATTGAGCAATCTGGTGAAACATCAAGCAATTTAAGGGGTCCAAGCCCTTTTCCCTCACAGCGTCAAGTCGACTCGTGTATCTGCTGTAGCTCTCAGGGCTTTTATTGCTAAAATGTTGTCGCATCACAGGAAAATGGTTCGGCTCTGTGTTCAGCTCCTCTCTGCCATGATGTTTCATGTGAAGAGACCAGTGGGAGGATGTGTAAAAATGCATAGCAACAGACTTTCTCTCCTGTTCCCTCTCTCTCTATCTATCTCTTACATACTTACACAAATAAACACACACACACACACACACACACACACACAAACAAATAAATATACGCCTGCACAGATATAGCACACATGCTCCCTCCACCCCAACACCAACACTCAGTGGAATAACAATGGTTCCATGTTAAAGAGTACACCCTTCGGCAGATGATGTAAATGGCATCACACAGCAGGAATTAGGCTGAGTTTATGAATCACCAGCAGCAGTCAAGGGAAGAAGACGCGCTGCTGTCCGCCCCGCTGGACTCCTCACACGGGTCACAAGCCTGGTCTGGGGACTGATGCGCTTTGAGAGTGTTCCAATGCGTGTTGTTCTCAAGTGACGACCTGCTCGTGCTCTTCGACCTCGACGGTCATCACACCTGATCACACATGTCTCTCAGATCACTTGGTAAAAAAAAGATGTGGTAGCTCATGAACACAGACAGTATCAATTTCCTTCCCCGAGTCGCAGGATGGTGCGTGTGCAGCGGCGTGGAGTGCGATTTGCCTGTTGAAACCCTGCAATTCTATTTCAGGCCATCCCACACACAGTGGGAGAGGAGCAGAAATGTGTCACCCTTTAATTACAGCGTTTCAGGTCCTTGTGAAATTTTGTGCATCTGTAGGTAAAAGAGCCCTTCTTTGGATTTCAGGAAGACACCTCCAGCAATTAGCACATCAGGGACACGAACCGTGTGCGTGTGTGTAAGTGTGTGTGTGTGCGTGCGTGTGCGTGCGTGTGCGTGCGTGCGCGCAGGCATATGCGCATGACATAATTGGTTTCATTTAAGCATTTTGGTGCAGTTGCTTTGTACTTTTAGGATCCACAGCTTCTGCACATGAAAATTATGTTCCTCCAGCTATTGATGACAACATCGCATGAGTAATACAGACGGACAGTTTGAGTGTGTGTTATGTTCCCAATTATATCACCAGTTTTGTCACTCACTCCAAGCTTTTCTCAGTCTGTTCTGCCAGCTGAACTGTGGAGCTTTATTCCTATAGGGTCAGCCCCTTTCAATTAATTTCTTGTTAGTCTTGATCCAAATAAGCTGCAGTAAGAATTTAATCCCCATAACTGGATTATGAGCTGATTGGCGCTCCAGGAGAGCTGTTTGTTACAAAAAAAAAACATGAAGACTTACATAATTCAAGATGGATGTTGTATTGACAGCCAATCAGAATCAATGATTTATTTATAAAATATTGCAGAAAAACATGGAAATATTCATCAGTAAATGAGTGCATGTTTCTAGCTTCCACTGGAAGAAAGGATTGAGGAATGTAGCTGTTTTTAGTTTAAGTGTCCTTGATAATGATCAGAGAGCCATTAAACACACACACACACACACACACACACACACACACACACACACACACACACACACACACACACACACACACACACACACACACACACACACACACACACACATTCAGTGCGCTTTCGTATTAAGAAACAAGATGGAGGAATAAAGCATGCTGAACTTGCTTGAAAAATACACAACACATGAATTTCTCCTGGATCTCTGGATAAATGAATCACATGAAGCACTTCTACTCAGTTGCCAAGCTCGGATTTTCCTTTTCATTTCTTCTGTGTATACTTGAGAGAGCTGGGCAAGGGTGACTGTATTTACTCCTTCAGGCTGACTCCATGGCGACTGATTCCTGTGGCAGTTTCCTATACGGAAGGTTACTATGTACTCCATTACTTATTCCAAGCTGCATGTGATAAGTCATCCCGTCACTAGACAGGCTCAAACGACTGTTTGAGAATGCGCGCAGGCAACCTTTTGTATACGCTAGTGTGTCTGTGTGTGTGTAGAAAGCCTGTATTATTTATCAGGGATGACTGTGAGGTCAGCAGGGAGGGGAAAGGGGTCGAGGGTTGACATTTTGGGCTGATGTTAGTCCAACAGGGAGGCTCACACACAGCATCAATGGAGCAGTAGGATACTATTTCAGGCTCGGCCACAGTGTTTTGTTGTGTCACTGAAAATCTGCGCGAATCCGTTAAAACATTTGTGTAGAGATTTGCTCTAGAAATCCATTTTTTAAACCTCGTCATCGTCGCCTTGCGTCTGTGTTTCGGAGTGTTGCTGAAACTCGCTCCACAGAGAAACTAAACCCACCCAGCCATTTGAAAGACGTCTGCATCAGGAAGCTGACTGGGGTGGAGGGACTGATACCAGATTTCACCCATCTGTGGTCCCGTAAAATTGATTATATCAGTGGATTATGTAAGTGGGGAATGAGATGAGCCACCAAATTGGTTTCACAGTTCGGCCCCGAGTGCCAAAGAGATGCATCCCAGTGTGAGTTGATGAAGGCAATATTAATAAATGAGAGACAAACTGTATTAGTTTAATTTACCCATATATTGTTTCGAAAGCAAAACTAAAAATACAAGTTTTGTTGTTCAATTACCGCAACACATTTAGGGGTGATGTGAAAGGCACATTGGAGGATAATTACAATGAGAAATGCTATGAGATAGGGGCAACAGTGGCAACGTCTTTCAGTGTTCCTCATCATGCATGTGGACAGTGAATGTGTAAAAGCTATTTAAGCTTTCATCCACCACAAGATCAGTTCTGGTCATTTCTGCATCTACTGATGTTTTCTTTTGAACTACAAAGACTGCTATCAGTGTTTCTTGAAATTGCATGAATATCATTTTCTTTATCAATGTGTCTCATATCCCAAGTCAGTCCAACTGATTGATGCATTTAAATAAATAAAAAATAAAAAAAGAACAAGAAGGAGAAAAGTGCATGAAAATATATACTATGGACAGAAAAGATAATCAGAAGACAAATGTAGTGTACTTTCTTGTAAATAACAAATATTTGTATTGTAGAAGAGTAGTACTCTATATCATTTGGGGGTCTTTAAGGGGGGGTGGCTAAAACTCATTTTAAGACATGTCAAACAAGACTGTGAGAGAGTTTGGTTTCTTTCACTCCACTTTGCAAGATATTTGATTGTATAAACAGTATGTGTGGTCAATTTTCGATGAAACCAAGATACAGAAGTGAATTTTAATAACACTCTATAACTCAATAACAACACTCCGGGATTAAAAATGGCTTCAAGCATGTTTTAGTGAGTTTGCAAAATCTGCATGACCCCTAAACAAATACTGCTGAATGTAAACTACAGATTCTGTATTGTTGGTTTTCTTGTCCTCCTACTTTGGCATTTTGATTAATCTCTTCATATCTCTGCATAATCGTGCCGCCTTAGCAGTATCTCTAAAATGAGCAAATGTATTAGAGGCTAAAATCAGAAGATGATACCTGAGACAGTTCATTACAGGACAGAAGGCTTTTTTTTTCTTTCTCCTCCCCAGCTGAAACCTGATAAGGAAATGATCAAATCCATATTTCTTTTTCCTTTTTTTGCAAGAGCTGACATTGTCTCTCCACAGTTACTTTAGCCCCTTTTGGAAGTGGTTTAACTCCGCACGACTAATGTACCATATGTTTTCCCCGACCCATAAAGAATATCTATGAGCGGAAGGCTTCAAACCTTTCTCCACTCTGTATTAAATATTTTATCTTTGGAGGAAAGTGCTACCATTACCACATTGCATGAAATTATTATTCCACATTTAATTGCAGCAATCGCGGTTTTATGGAAATAGTTTTGTAACGTTCATAATCTCTGAACATTTGTGCCTGTGAAGGCACTGCTTCCGACTCCATTATAGGCAAAGGGTGATTAATTACTGTATGCTGGAATAATAATTCCACGCAGCGTTTGTTTACAGGGAAGAATAACTTGGAAAAAAGCTAATAGCCAAGAACCTGTTGAGACAATTAGTATCATTGATTGTTATGCTCTGTAATTTACAAAAGTGAATCCATTTAAGGCTCCAGCTTTTGAGAGTGATGTTTGGAAATTTCAGTCTCATTTAATGATTGGACGCAAAATACTTGATTATTTTGTTGATTGCAAAATGTCCGTGGAAACACTCAACATGAGCGGTTTGTTTCGCCTTCATTTTGTTGTTTTAAAATCGCGACTTGTCAATATGAAGACAAGCTTGTTATTTGAGAGAAACTGGAATCACTGTTTACGCTGTACTAAAGGACAAAATGAATTTAATTCGGGCTTTGCCGTATTTTTGGCCGCATTTGCAACAACATGGCATCGCTCTGACTGTGAAGGGTTAACAGAATCTTCAGCCGAGCACCTCCTCTCATGTCAGCGTTTACATAAATAAGAGCTTTTTCCCTCCATCACTCCCTCTTCTTCTCTTTCTCTCATGCACACCCACACAGTGCCTGTCAGAGGCACATGAGGATGGGAGGAGGAAGGAGGGAGGTGGGTGAAGCATGACACGTGAAAAAGGAGAAGCGTTGCTCTTAACACTGCATCGACAGTCGCTTATCTGCTGCTTCTCTGTATTCCTCCGATCTTCTTTTGATTTTCAGACACTGTACACTTTCAAGGGTATTTTCTCTCAATGAGATTGGAGCTATTGTGGGTTTATACACAGAGTCTCGTGCTTTGTTCTCGAAATTACCCAATTTGTTATGATGATCTCTCCCTAGGCGAAGACATGTTGATTAATCTCTCTAATTTATGTGTAAATGAAGATACAACTAATTGGACTCAACTACAGAAAAAGGCACTTTATGGAAAAACTAAATTCAGGTTAAGAGATGATTCATGATCTGTTAAACACAATATACCCTCAGCATGTACACTATCCATTATTAATTACACATGAATTAAAAAGAGGTAGTTACGTATATTACAGGACGACAGGTCTGCCTGTACTACCTGTATTGGTAAATCGATACACTCATGCATTTCAACAGACGAGATTAAATGGGTGTTGTTCAAGACTTTGCACACCAATCGGTTTCCATGGCAACGTTCAGAGTTTTTCCAAATGACCTAGAGTTGGCTGACTGCTGCCTCACTGAGCTGCACGTCGGGATTTGTTTTCTGCTTTTCTGAAAATCTTTATCCTCAACATCAGATAACGCACTTCTAGAAAGCTCAACACCTTCTATATTTTCACACTTCCTCTTTCTTTTTCTTGTTTTGTAAAAGTTTTTTTTTTTTTTTTTTATTCAAATGTAGGTATCTTGCATGAGAGATAGACAGAGTTACAGCCCTTTTAGCAATGTAACACGTCCACCCAAATTAACATGTGAACATTGAATAAAAAGCTTCAATAGAGGTTTGAAGTTCAGTGTGTCGCTCATGAACAATTCGACGGAATCAAACCTGGACCAATTGAGAGACAACCTGCTCACAGCCACCCAAACAACAGACTGTAGGATTATGTAAATCATTATATATTATGTATTTAATGATAGCTATTATCATCATAGCTACAAGCCATCGTAGTTTAAAATTACTTTGAGATATGGATTAAAACAACAAGCATTTTTTGTTGCAGCTTGATTTAACATTAATGTAATTCAAATGAATCCTCTGGCTAAATATTATGTGTTCGTTCCATTTGACCAACCTGCATGAGCTGATGCCTTTGCTGCTTGCATAATTACATATGTTACATGAGAATGAGCTTCAGTCCAAAAAAAAGCACCTATATATACACATGTATTGATTCCAAATTGTTAAATTGTGTGTGCATAAGGCTTTATTGTTTATAAGAAGGCCATCAAGCTGAAATATCACTGGTAAAAAAGAAAAAAGAAAGAAAAAAGATAATAGTTGACACAAAACTGTCAAGATATTTGGACTTTTTTAAAGTACAGAAAGGAGGATGCCAGAACAACTTAAAGTCAGGGAACATTAAAGATTTTAAAGTGACACTCAAAGAGAAATTGATAGTCTGAGAAAAAAGAACCCTCAATGATCCTCCTTTGATTTTAAGACACTAAACATAAAAGCAAAGTGTCCGCTCTGCACGAATTATTCTTCAATGTTTATCTTTTGTACACACACAGTGAAGGCAGACGATGCTGAAGAGATGAAGACATGACAGCTAATAGCGTTCACATTTTACTCCCTGCAGGTTCCATCACTCATCACAGTTATAAAGAAAATCTCAGCAGAAACCAAGAAAAACCATCATCCCCTGAAAGAGGTTCTGATCCAGTATCATCTATGTTAATTGGGATCTCATTATGGTCTAAAGGTCAAATATTGAATGAAGATGGAGAAAATCCAAGTTGGATTGTAAAATGTTTGAGTGGAGGGCAGAGAGGGTCTTTTTATTCCTGCCAGTCACACCTCGGGGTGATTCCTCTGATTACTTCTTTTTATCTGGTCGTAAGAGCATTGATTCGCTGCGCAGTCTTTTGATCCTGGTCGGCACGGCCGTGTCTATTTGTGCCGCAGACCTTTTTATAGACCGTTAATTATAAGATCCTTTCACAGCTGTGCACATGAAAACCCCAAACCAACACTGACTATACCATTAGTGTGCTTCTCAACAAGTATCGTAAAGCTTTGATAAATATCATTAAAAACTGAAGCTTCCATCTTTCATGTTGGCTATACCCATCGATAGATTAATTAACAGGTACACATTGATTCCATTTTTTAATTGATTATGAGAAGAAAATTATGTTTTACATGATTTTTCTCTGTTTAAATAAAACAGCTCGACTGTGTACTACTCTACTAAGATACATTAAATGTGAGCACGGAAAACAAGTCTTCACATCCACCAATGGAAAAAAAAAACAACAACAACAATGTGGGAAATTACAAAATAGAAAACTCTCAAATGTTTATTTTTCTCCCTAAATATATTACCACTTCTCTCTGACAAATGAATAACCCAAAAGTAGCCTCCTCCAGGAAACAGAACTTCACAACTTGTCTCTCCTTGTGTTGCTGGGGAAGAACAGAGGAGTGTGTGTGATGACTAACCAGTCGGCCTGGCGAGTGTGTATTACGTCAAAAAGTCACACACTCATCAGCAGCCTTCTGTACCAGCTGAATGTGCATCCAGTCAAAAGTTCGGGTGTAAAGACAGCACGCCGCCTTGAAACCGTTGGACACCGTGTCTTTCTTTATCGATGCAGAGTGGAGCTCGTCTTCATAGGAAGTGTGGAGGGAGCATTAATTGACGCACTGATCTAACAGTGTGTGAATGGTTTCCACATAATCCTCTGTGGTTTTAATCAGGCCGTGAAACACAAGAATTGGGTACATCAAAATTGGCTGCAGTAGTTTTTCTCGAGCTTGTATTTGGTTTTACATTTTATTTTGGGACCACGCTCATTATCACATCAAGGGAATTGACAGAAATGAAGGTCACTGCTTTTTGATAGAGCGTTTTTCTTTGCAGACCTTTTGACACGTCACAGCAGGTAAAACTCACGGCTGAAGCGGACCATTTCACACAGTCAGCATGCATAATACCACGGCCTCAGCCATCATCAATATTATTCATCAGTCCTGCAGCTTTCCCTCTCTGACATGTCAAAATGTCCACTGTGAAAAAAAGTGTAACACTTCGGTCCCAGACCTTCACTCTGCACGTGTGATTTATTTAAGGGAGCACTCTGACATCAACTGCAGCGACAGAGGATGAGACCTTCTCTTGGTTCAGACTAACATCGCAGGGGGTTACAAACAAATTTCGATCCCCTGAAGGTGCTCTCCAGTGTGTGAGTCTTTTGTATTTAACACTGTCATACAAAAACAGACATTATTACTTAACAGGCACCTCACTTTTTACCATTGGAACTAATTTCTCATCTGACAGCTGGAGCAAGGAAAAGAAACAGTATCAGAAAAATAGTTTCTCAGGGAAAATGCCAGCTCGCTATTCTTATCCAAACAAACCTTGGTTCATTCTTGTGTCCATCGGGGCTGGATTCTCAACACAAAGGACACAGCATGTGAACAAAACAAACCCTAGGCTATAGTACACCTTTTTTTTCTGACTGCCCTTTATCAATTGACAGTTGTACGACTAAATGTTTAACACTAAATCCTAAATTGGTTTCGATCCAGTCACTATTGACAAGAGTTCACATATATAAGTCCTGGAAACGTTACTGTTTGACTGTTAATGGTGTCGCAAAGTAGCAGAGGCATAGTGCTCCTGTCCTTGCACTGGTTATTATCATGGCACCCAGGACTTCCACAGTCTGACCGTCCAGTCCGACAACTAATACCAGCAAGTCCACACAATAAAAGAAAATACAATGGATAAACTGCCATGAAGTTTTCTTGGAAAATGGAGAGGAAACACTCACTCATTGTTCTTTATTGACAATTCTACAGAAAATGTATCAAAATAAAGTCAAAACCAAATCAATTTTTGTGTGCCACGTGTAATAGTTGTACGTCTGTGGAAAGCAGTCTCCCATAAAATATGCTAAAATGAAAACAGTGTGTTTCATTTTGATGCAGGCGAACACATCGACGACACTAGAAAAGAGTCACTGAGCTGTAAACCAAATCCACAATGAAACAATCCAAATTAATTGCTGTGAAAATCTGAAAGTCTAACCCGAAAAATAACAATAAAAACAAAAACTACAACATGCTATCATGCAAAAATAAATTCAGAGGAATTTCCAGTTAATGGCGACGGGAGTTCAAATTGTTGTGAAGCTGTGTAGCCCTGAATCACAGATGTGATTTTCTATTGGCAGGATAAGTTGTGTTTGAATGAGGTCTAACAGGCTCCAGGTTAGCCAGCAGGCCCACTCTTCACTCAGACTCCTGGCACTAATGACAAACAGCCTCAGGCCAGGCTCCAGGCTCAAGGTTACATACCTGCGATCTCTCTTCACAAAGAAATCAGCAGCACCCATCTTAGAGAGATAAACAGTACTCGGTTCTGCCTGGATGGAGGCTGACTCACTGGCTCAGGCTGTGGAAATGTCTGCTGTTCCTTGGCCGCTGCTTAAGCTGTGTTTTTCTGTGATTTCTAATCTGTGGGAAATAGTGTTGCTGTCCGAAACTGCCAGAGAGGACCTATCTGTAGTCATAGCTTGAGAGGAATCATTTTGAATCGCAAATGTCAGGGCCTGTTCACGCCTTCTCACCAACCACCAGTCCATGTTGTTTTTGAACCGATACAACCTTGATACGTGAGCTACAGACGCCGAGCGGTGCTCCGATTCGCTGTCCGATGTACAGCGGTACATCGTGCATAATCATCGGTTAAACGATCGCGATTGTATTTGATGTTGCTGGAAAGCCTGATTGTTCCCGGCAGTTTACAATAATAAAACCCATGATAGCCTCCCCATTAATCAGCTTTCAAAATAACAAACCATGAGATGTAAACACATCTCAATCTTGCACTGGTTGCTGGCTCGCTAAACATTCAAATTGGCTGCTGAATCAGTCGAATTTCATTTTCATACTTTGGTGGTGGAGGTGATACCTTGTGTTAATTATTCATGTGTCAGTAATGTGTGCAGCTGTTCACCACCACTCAGGGAGAAGCAGAGAAGGAGAGAAGGAGGAGATCAATTTAAACTGTAATCCATAGCTGAGAGGAGACCGATGAATGTTGATATAAAATGTGTCTGTCGTTAGACGTCCTGGGTTTGTACTGCTTGTAATATTATGCTACTTGTTTGTATTTATAACACTGTGAATGCATCTTAAAGATCTGGATGAGAATTTCCTTCCCGGGCCGGTCAGTCTGACACTTTCATTCGGGCTGTAAAAACCTATTTGATGAATAATCATTAGATCTTTTACATACAGTCATAATCCCCATGCGGTTATTTCCTATTCATTTTGATGATAGGTTACTTAAAATGTCCAAACACGTCTGTAAAATATTGATGGATTTATACTGAACTTTTGCAGGGATGCGTTTGATCCCCTGGTGATTTAACCCTTTATGATACAATGATTGTATTTGGAAGCTTGTGTCTCGTTTTATGTTATCTTCTAAACTATTAATGTTAAATTGAAGGAAACTTTAGGATATAGGTACGAATAACTGTGGTAATTATTGAGGTATAGATAATTTTGTGTTTCTTGACGGTATTAACGCTGAACTTGATTCATGCATTCATCAGACATGCTTTCATTCACAGAAAACCACTGCACGTGTCTGTAACTATTTTAAAACACCCACCCAGTAAGTCTAGTGAGTCATATTTAGTTTACTTTTTTGTACTAAATAGTGCAATGTACTATAGGTGAGGAGTACTCGGAAGGCATACACTTTTGTCTAAATCACGGTTGATCCTGATAGTCATAGTACCTCCAATAACCCTTTGATTTGGAGTCATCCTCAGGCCTAAGAACAGTTTAGTCGTAATGTTGGCATGCTAAAGTTAGTCAAATCAGGAATTAGTTCCAACTGGTAGGCGGTAGAGTAGAGGATACTTAAAAGCAGCTCTGACATTCAACATCACTCACAGGACTGCAGCAATCTTCAGAGAGGTGACCAGGTGCTCTACCAGAGTTTAAGTGTTATTTGAACTAATTTATATATATTTTTTTTTTTATCTCTATCTTTCCTAGTTTTCCAGTTATGTTTATCCTGCTCTGTCAGCTGGTTTTAATCATTGTTTCTGAAACAATGATTATGAAATCCATCCTGACATTATAAGTCTACTTCAAATTGGTTTCTTATTCCTCTGCTTTGTTCCATTCATCCATTCATCCATCCATTTTGTAGCTCCAACTCAGGGCTGAGCGGCGTTGCAGCTGATCCAGGCTGAGTGTGTGAGGAGTCAGCCTGGATCTGTCCCGTTTGGTTCACCTCGACAAGTCAACAGTCCGTCACAGACCAAACGCAGAGAGACAACCACACAGTTTCAGAGTCCTCCAACACAAGTTTTTGAACTGAAACCAAAGCACTGAGAGAAATCCCACTCGTGCACAGGGAGAACATGCAAACTCCGCAACCTTGAAAAAGTACAAAAAAGCCCAACGTGAACCTGAAAGGTTCCGATAAGGCGAGAGAGCTAACCACTACACCGCCGTGTAGGACGTTCCACACGCTCACACTGCTGTCTGTTTCCTCCACAGGAACGCCTGTGTCCACTAAGACGGCTCGTGCAGAGGAGCATGTTGTGACAGCCATGTCTCTGGAGATGGAGAAGACCATCACCAAGCTGATGTACGACTTCCAGAGGAACTCCACCTCTGATGATGACTCTGGATGCGCGCTGGAAGAGTACGCCTGGGTTCCCCCCGCCCTCAGTCCTGAGCAGGTACACAAGCTTGATTAAGCCACTCCTTCATCAACAAAGAGATTTTATTTTTGTCGTCTAGCGCTGGATTAAATGGAATGTAATGGACTCAGACAAAGGAATTTAGTCATTGTGCTGATGAAACATCTGTGTCGTTGATTGAAAACAAGACAATGAACATCGCTGTTTTAATGCCCTTCATGGTGCTTTACTCTCTTCGGGTTGGAGACAGGAAGGGCACGGATGACAGGAATCACAGAGACTCAGCTGTCAAGCCTTTCATGTGAGAAATTGTAAGGACGTTTTTCAGTTGTCAGTGGTAACGCCGACACTGTGTAGGAACCAAATCCAGAGTCAAGCAAAATGACAACTGTAACCACAATTATGAAAAGAAGCCACATACTGATTAGTTGATTGCATTATCTGCAGAACGGATGTGAAGAGATGAATACATTGGCAAAATATTGGAATCCACTTCAAAGTGGGAGATTTTTGGGATAACCTTTTATGTGCATGGAGGTTTTGTTTGTCTGGGAGGCTCCAATCTTGGTAAAAGGTAATTTCCCTGATTATCATCAAGTACACGATTCCTTATTTCACAAAACAAGCTACCTGATGACCGTGCATGTATTGTCATTTTCAGCCTAATGGTGCTTTCACTTTATTAAGCCTGGCATTTTCTTGAGTTTCTGAGTGTACCTTTGCAAATTCAGACCCAAAGGAATGAGAGCAAATTAAACCAATGAATGTTTGGTTGAGTCTAATTGAAAACGTGTGGCAATGTGTTTATGTATGCAGGTTTCCCTATTCCCTGTCTGGACTCATTTGCAGTTTAAATGCCTTTTAATAGCATGCATGAGAGAGCTAATGTAATCAGTTGTGCAAATCCACAGGAAGATATTTTGTCATCATTTTTTTTTTTTTTTGATCTGTTGTTTTTTCTCATCTTTGACATGAGCTAAACACACTTGTGTTGAGCTAAATTGAGCATCAACATTCCTGTCCTTATTTAGGAAGAGGAGCACTCTAATGCAACAGGCCTCCTCGGGCTCTGTTAACAGATGACAGGACGGGCTGATAACAGTCATTTTCTCCAGTCAGCCATCTTGACAGGATGCTGAAAGAAGCTGCAGCCTCTGTCATCCAACAGGAGGTGCAGCCAATTGTGGCTGCCTCTTTCTCTTTTAATGCACTTGAATGTAATGACTTTCAGGCCTGTCACTTTGGATTTTTCTTTGCACAATATCATTCAGGAGTCTGGCATTTAAAAAGAAATCACCATTGTGTGTAGTGTAGTTCATTGAGCTGTCATAAGTCGGGATCTGCAGTTTTGACGGCGTTGACTTTCAAGTTCAATTCTGACAGACTTGGGTTTTTGAAAATTCCCAAATTTCTCATATTTCTGACCCAGTATCTCATCTGTCCATCTTCTGTACTCCTTTATCCAAACACAGAACCCCCCCCCCCCCCCCCCCCCCACACACACACACACACACACACAGGGAGAACATGCAAACTCCAGAGAAGTGATCACTGCACCAACACAATGCTGATCCAGTTTCCAAGAAATCAATCCCTCCATCCATCCATCAAGCTCACTATTCATCCATCCATCCATCCTTCCATCATCTCTATACCATTTAATCCTGTGCATGGTCGTGGGGTTTCCATGAAATACAAATTATAAAGAAATCAAAATAAGCGCAACAACACATCACATGAAGATATAGTCTACACTTTTCCCTGTGGGAACGCTGGGCTTCGTAAAGTAAAGTAGGTCATTTGGACAAGTTCAAAATACTAACTTTAGCGAAGTATACAGTACATCTCATTATCAATATACTGTATGCCACAGTCCTTCGTAAAATAATTTTTCCACTTCTTCCAGCTTCGAAATTCATTTTTGTTTTCTTCAATAACAGTGTACCAACAACTACTTCAGCTATACACAAATTATCATGACTAACTAATCTTAACCAACACTTAATGGCAAAACAAGTTACTTAGTGTGATCCTACTACTTTTTGAAGAAATAACTAAGACATGTAATCAAGTGCAAATTTTCAGTAAGTTGCATGTTGCTGACTTTAATGCCTGTTTTGTTAGTACAGAACCAACCTCTAGGTAGGTGAGGGAATTAAACACATGAATGAACTAATCGATCAATCAATGAGTCGCAGTTCCCATTATTGCATCCTAAAAGATATCATTATTTTTTCATTCAAGTGTTATTCACTATCTGATTATTCATGGTGATACAGAAAATATAATTTTTTTAAATTCTCACAGCAGCTCTTCCTCATTCCTTTCTCAGTAGCTGCCAAGTGTTGAAAAAAGGGTTCGCAATATCTTTCATCTCATCAGCTGAAATTCTCAGGGTTTTATTTATTTATTTACTTTCCCTTTAAAAGTCCACAACGTCATCTTTACCTTTTGTTATTATCGCAACACATCATCAACAAGTACATTTAATCTTTATCAATGTGAAAGTTTGCAGGGGGGTCGGGTCTGTTATTTCAATACAGAATTACTGAATTTTCCAAAAGGTTTAGCAAAGAAATATAAATTAACTATTTATTAACAATGATAATTAACAATGTTAACATAAATGTCTGTTGAGATGAAATAAATCTGAAATAAAGATGTAGGACCGAATCTCCACCTCTCTCAGCATTCGAATATATAATACCAACTACTAATAGAGTTTATGTAAAACCAAATCATGAGATAATGAAAAATAAATTCACAAAATAGTCTTAAACATTCAAAAGATACTCTAGATTAAGATAAAAATGGTTTATAAATAAATTGTGCATTGTCACTGTAAAAGTACTAAATATATGTTATGTATATAGTATATAAATATACATGAAGTATATGTCCTTAGGAGCAGGTTATACTAGACTGATTTAAATGTGCTGATTTTTGGGTGAAATACTAAATGTGAACTGACCTTGACTGGAGTAATGGTGAATGTCAATCTCATTGATGTAGAACAAAACAAGTGGGCATGAGAGGGAGCACTCAGAGACGCTCTGCCTTTGCCTCTCACACTCTCCACCCCACTGATTATGTAAATTGAATCAGAAAAAAGGCAAAATAGATCTTTACACCGCACTGAGCACCAGACCACTTTTTGTCCAAAGGCTGTAATGCTGAAATCAGAGACAAGCGACAAGATTGCTTTCCATCCTTCGAGTGTTTACTTCCCAAACGCCAATCAAGGATTTCTCTGTTTCGCCCGCGAACATGTAAGTAGAAACGGCAGTTCAGGCCACAGATAGCAAGTGCAACTGCATCACAAATTATAATTGCAGTGCCACTATGTGTAACTGAGGATATTCTTTAAGCCATGTGAATATTAGCTGTTGAAAAATTTAAAGAGGCTGATGCTGTTGAAGGCTGTGTCTGCTGCAACAGCATGCGGCTCATTGTGCCACACACTTTCAATTCCAGACACTGACTTCCAAGGGCAGTGATGAAAGAGGGCAAAACTAAGCAAACTCCTATTGGCATGAAGGCCGTGATGACTTTAATCCCAGATTGTGTAAACTAGCCAACATGTAACCCAACATAATATCCACAGGATGGTGCGGGAATTTCTGTGTAAGCCAGCTCTACAACTATTGATATGAAAACAGCTTACAAAGCTAAACTTATCGTATTTTTACTGCTGATTTCTCATCGGAGCACCTCCCTGAAATCTCATGGCAGACAGATATGATTTTCCATTACCAGTTTTGGAAGTAACATGCCACAAAGTACACTTGTAGTAAATGCCACTGCTCAGGACAATAACACACTGTTATCTGAATATGATCATGTCACTAATGCAGTTGGACATCACACAGACTGCGCATTCTGTTTGGACGCACATCCTCACTTTCACACACTCACTTTGTGCGTTCCATGGGAGTGTTGCTTTTTGCCTGTTTGTGCATTATATGTGTTTTCTATATTGTATTATATATCTTTTGCCTAATTTGACATTTTTCATGTTCATAGAGCCTGGTGGAAAGGGGCTGGATTTCACTGCCATACTTGTATGCGTACTTGTATGCATACTCGTATGTGTATGTGACAAATAAAAAAATTTACCGAAGCCTCTTCTTTACTAAATGAAGAGCATCTCTGACGTCCTGCACTAACCCTCGGGCATCACGTCTGACTACAATAACCTGTATCCACAGTGTCTGTGACGTCAGCTTCCCTTTGTAAAAGTTGCGTTTGCCTGCCTGTTGGTAGTTTATTGCAGCCATTCTGTTGATGATTCCTATCTTTGTCATTAAGCTATAAATGTGTCTCTTTCCATAGCTCAGTGTGACAACAACACTTCAACTATATCCCCAATTCGAAGACTTAATTGGTCACACACACTCACTATCACTCCAGAAGCATGTCTTTGAACCACTGTAGGAAACCAGAGTTTCCACAGTTCCAGGTAGAAAATGTAAACCTCAAATTGAAACACGTTCAAGCAGATTTGAATCGGCGATATTTTCGCTGTGAGGCCTGAGCACTAACTACATTGACCCACTAAATAATTATCTAAAAACTCCCGCATGCACATGGGGAACATACAAACTCGACACAGAAAGGCTCCAATGTCTGGCCTCAAACCGGGGACCCTATAATGGATATTACTGAAACAAATGAAAGTGACACTTTAAAGAGATACAATTAACGGACAATTCACTCTATCAGGTCATAGTTTTTTTTCTAGTAACTCGTCAGTAACTATACTCCTCGTAAAAGAAGTTACTAGCAACTTGCACAACATTAACTATAACAGTCTTTTTAGAGGGTCTATTCTGTCCGTATGGATTTCTGGGTTTTTGTTTATCATTGTCATAATTTAGACTTCAACGCATTTCCACATTAACTTTGGACTCTTTCAACTTATGTGGTTTCAAATCTGCTGGATTTTTCAGTTTTTTTATATTATATTTGTGTTATTGTCAGAGTCACTTAATCACATTTTGGAGCTTATTTCCCTGGTGCAGATTTAAAATGAATTTGTGATTGTTTTTTTTTCATCTTTCAGGTACATCAGTATTATAACTCCCTCCCCGAAGAAAAGGTCCCTTATATTAACAGCCCTGGGGAGAAATATCGCATCAAACAACTGCTTCACCAGTTGCCACCACATGACAATGAGGTAAACCAGTCAGAACAAGGTGGAATATCAGTTTCAGACAGAAATGTTTTGGATTACTGTTGGTGCAGAAACGTTTATATAAAGAAGAGTGACGATGAGCCGTGACGATGAGCCGTGTCGCTTCAGGTTCGCTACTGTAACGCGCTGGATGAGGAGGAGAAACGAGAACTGAAGATCTTCAGCAACCAACGCAAGAAGGATAACCTGGGCAGAGGAAACGTCCGTCCGTTCCCGCTCACCATCAACGGGGCCGTCTGTGACAAGGTAAACACAAGCTCTCTTACTTCATCACCCTGAGGGCTTTTTACTCACTGAAAACATTGATGATCAGCCAAACAAATTCAAGGGCTCTTTCTGACAAATCTTCAGTCCAAAAAAGGCCGCCTTGTCAATTTACCTCTTCACAGCTGAGAGTTTGTATGGCCTGATATTTCTACCCGAATTGATTCCTCTGCTTTTTTCCTGTTCTTTCTTGTCACTTCCTCTCCTTTCATTTCACTTTATTCTTTTGAAATAATTTGCTTTCCTTTCTCTCCCTTCATTTTTTGCTTTTTCCTATACTTCTATACTTCTTCTATTCATTTCCTTTCTTTTTTGATTTTGTATTCTACTTCACACCTCTTGTGTTCCTTTCACTTCACTTCCTCTGCCTTCTTCTTTTTCCCTTTACTTTACTTCTGTTTCTTTTCTTTTCCTTTGCTCTCTTTCCCTTCCTTTCCTTTCCTTTCCTTCCCTACAGTGTGGTGGTCAGATAAACGGAGGGGATATTGTAGTTTTTGCTGCGAGGGCGGGTCATGGAAAATGCTGGCATCCTCACTGCTTTGTCTGCGGCACGTGTGAGGAATTGTTGGTGGATCTTATATACTTCCTTCAAGATGGAAAGATCTTCTGCGGGCGGCACCACGCCGAGCGGCTGAAGCCCCGCTGCTGTGCCTGTGATGAGGTGCGCCTGTCTGGGCCTGGAGCCCTTCAGGGTTGGAAACGACTAAATTCAGAGCTCATAGACTTGGACGGGGTTGAAACCAGTCTGGAGAGAAGAGATGGCTTAGAATTCCTGCCACGTCTCAGAAAGTCTGCTTGTTTTCTAACCAGAATTTGTGGATGTCAAGCTTGAGATGTCAACAATGATAACAACTCTGGTTCATTGAACTCTGGCAATGTTTGGTTGGGATAGTTATTAAAGCCCATCATCAGTTTTACACTGTATCATGAATTCAACACCAATTGAGTTTCTTCTAAATATGTCGAATAGCGCCTCAATGATTCACAAAAAATACTTAAAGGAAGAAAAGACAGGAATGCTTCATTTTTGCTTCCTTTTTAATGGATTGTTTGAGATCTTGATTTCATTTGTAATTTAGATTTATCTTAGTTGAAAAAAACAGGATTTAAAAAACAAATCTGGAAGTAAATCATTCAAAACTCAGTCTAGATTGCTTAATTTTTTTTTATGCTGAAAATATAATGGGGAAAGAATTATTAACTTAAAGTGTTCCCATGAGAGACCTAAACATCACCCCAAAATGAGAGGATCCTTCTTAAACAACATTAGAAGAAAAAGTTGATAATGAGCTGAAAACCATTAGAGAGCACATATTCCTAATATCCTCCCATGTCTTTCATTCAGTTGAAAATGAAAATGCTGTGTCTGATAATAAATGCAATGTCTGAATCATGCAGATCATTTTTGCTGATGAATGCACTGAGGCCGAAGGCAGACACTGGCACATGAAGCACTTCTGTTGCTACGAATGTGAGACCACCCTTGGCGGCCAGCGCTACATCATGAAGGACGGACGGCCGCACTGCTGCAACTGCTTCGAGTCCCTTTATGCAGAGTACTGCGACGCCTGTGGCGAGCACATAGGTACAGCATGTTTCCTGTTGGCTTGTTAGTGTGACATACATGAATTGCCCACAAAAGTACATGGACATGTGATTTCTCCACCAGCATCATAGAAAAATCCGACAGCCGTTTATTGTAAGCGTGGGTGTTATCAGCTCCGTGAGCCATGTGCCACAGCTGTGGAGAGGCGGATCCAGTGCACTGAGATGTGGATGCTTATTATCATCCCAGGCTCACAGTGAAAGAGGGTTTCAGAGGACGCTCCCATGTTGTATCCAGATGGGAGCTGCGAAAGATGATTACTTCCTCTTGCTAGGGGAGCGGTGGAGGTGTAATGTATTTGTGCTATCAGGCAATTCAAGGGATGATATGTGAGTGTGGAGTGAAAGGTGTGTTGTTGTTTTTTTAGGAGTAAAAAAGCTGTTTTTAAATCAAATTTTATAACATACCACCAGCAGTCATGTCAAAGTGGTTGATCTTATGGCTTAACAACTCTTATCAGACAGTGAGGCAAATGCAGTATGATATATAATTTGCAGTTTCACACATTTAGAACAACATATTTTGTATATTTCTCAAGATGTTACCGTGGCGATCCTGACCAGCCATTAGCCACTGTGCTTGTTGGCGAAAAAAGATATTGTCTATTAAGGCCTGGAATAAAAATAAAAACCCAGCTGACCGCAAAAGTAAAGAATCAAAGTGCAAATGATGATGATTTAGTGATATATATATATAATGTTGTATATTATAATTCATCTCACTCTATAAGTGTAAAGGTGGAACTCTGTTAGATGAAAACCATATGATCTCTCTGACATCCACCAATCAGCCTGTTTCCACTTGTGAGGTCATGCATCACTTGTTACAACAAACTGAAATGAATATGCAATAAAACTGTTCAGTCGCAATGAATCGGATGCAAACAATCGCTCCAAAGTAAGACATGTTAAACTGTTTCTTTTCCAACTTACCAAAGGCATTGACCAAGGACAGATGACATATGATGGGCAGCACTGGCACGCGACTGAGGAATGTTTTTGCTGTGCACGTTGCAAGCGCTCTCTGCTGGGTCGCCCTTTCCTGCCAAAGCAGGGACATATCTTCTGCTCGCGGTCCTGCAGTGCTGGACAGGTAAGACAACAAAAAAATGCTGCGACAATTTTCTCAATTAATAATGTATTTTCTCCTTAGGTGATTAGTAATTGCATCTGTTAACAGTTAATTTATTTCACCAATCTGTTTGATTTGAATCAACCAGGATCCAGAAGAGTCTGACTCCTCTGACTCTGCGTTCCAAAGTGCTCGTTCTCGTGAGTCCCGTCACAGCACCAAGATTGGGAAGAAGGAGCGCAGGAATGCTGAGCAGGAGCGGCGAAGTTCAGAGACCCGTCAGTCGGCACCTCCACCAATGCCTGACCGATTGTCTGCTGAGATTGATCCCTTGTCTGTTCAGATGGATCGTTTAAGCGTTTCGTCCAGCCAGACTCCGAGCAGGACACCTAATCGCACGCCAAGCCGCACTCCGAGTCGTGCCCCAAGCCTTAACCAGGTGTGGATGAGTCGGGACGATCCCTACATTCCTGCTGCCTATGAGGGCCCCCAAAGGGATCCATCCCCCTCTCCTACATCTTTGCATCTGTTAGGTCAGTGCAACGCTCGACAAGGCTACAATCCCAATGCAAATGCACACCCACCAGCCCCGACTCCTGCCAACCCAGTGAAGCGGCCGGATTCTTGGGGAAAGGAACAGGGTAATACCAAGCGCGCCCCGATGGCTGCCCTGAGGGGCCACTCCTTTAACGAAAACTGGATCCACCACAACCAGGAAGAGTTCAGACCAAACAAGCTGCGCACCCAGATGAGTTTCAATGAGATGTCAAGCCAAAATCAAGGCTTCTCTGACAAGAGGAGCATTAGCCTGCATGGATTTCAAAGAGATGGCAGACCCCCGCTCACCAGGAGGAACCCTATCAATGCCATGAGCTTCAATGAGCCTCTTACTCCTCTAGAACAGACTCCTCGTGGATCCATTGACTCCCTCACTATGTCCAATGCTACAGGTACAGTGTTGTAAACTCTGCTGTTATATTCGATATAATGTTGAGATAATTTGCAGAAAGTTGAATTAAAGAAATCTTGTTTTATTTATTCCAGCTGGGAACTCTCTGGATGGGGTCACTAAACGCCAGGAACATTTGTCAAGGTTCTCCATGCCGGACCTGAGCAAGGACTCAGGTGTAAACGTGTCTGAAAAGAGCAACATGGGAACCCTGAGCTCCTCTGTCCAGTTCCACAGCACGGAGTCACTTTCCTCTTCTCGACCATTCAACAATAATATGTACACCCCCCCGAGAGTTGGCTACCCACTGCAGTACTGGGACGGCCCGCAACCGCTGGGCTTCGATGGCAAGGCTCATGTTGGGGTGATGGGCAGCAGTGGCAACCTGCGAATGGCACCCATGAGTGACAGAATGCCACGCCGACGCCTCAACGCACAGGAATCTGTGTCCCAACAACAGCCGGCACAGCCGAGACGCCGCAAACACCATCGTGGGAACAATGGGCATCACCGCAGTGGTCGTCACCACAAACGCTCTCGTCGTTCTCGCTCTGACAACGCCCTGCACCTGGTGGCAGACCGGCCCACTCAAATGGTGGAGCCGCCCTACCGCCGCGTTCAGGAGGATTACGATCGCTTCCCCTCTGGTCATGCTGCTCGGGACTTGTATGGTCTGGAACCAGGTGGATACAGGCAGCAGACCCATCGGCCCTGCCCCCGCACCACTTCGGATCTCACCTTGCAGAATGCTGGCTGGCAGCCTACTGGACTGGGAGGGCCTTGCTGGGGTGATGGCTACATGGAGGCTGCTGACCCTTGGTGCTCTAGCTGCTCCTCTTCCTCCGAGTCCGAGGCAGAAGAGGCATATTTCCTAGGTGAACCGATCCCTCGGCCCGTGCAGCTGTGCTACATCAACAACGAGGAGCTGCGCCATCGCTACAGCCCCTCTGGGATCGGCGGCCATCATGGCCCGCTGCACGGACCGATTCATGGCCAGCTGCACACCCGCCAGAGGAGGAAGAGCAAAAACTGCATAATTTCCTAGATATAAAGCAAAGGGATGGGGAGGAATGAGCAGGAGAGCGAAAGAGATGAGAGAGAGAGAGAGAGAGAGAGAGAGAGAGAGAGAGAGAGAGAGAGAGAGAGAGAGAGAGAGGGAGCGAGAAAACAGAGAGGAGGAACATAAAGAGTGGGAAGGTGAGAGTGAGACAGCTGAGAGTTAAAGTGAATAAAGTGTGTGTGTGTGTGTGTGTGTGTGTGTGTGTGTGTGTGTGTGTGTGTGTGTGTGTGTGTCTGTGTGTGTGTGTGTGTGTGTGTGTGTGTGTGTGTGTGTGTGTGTGTGTGTTGGGGTTGAAGAGGAAAAAAAGGCCTATTTTTTGTGCTTTTGAGCTTACACAACTCCACACCGGGTTGTGTTTGTGTACACCTACACAGAATGATCTAATCATAAGAGGAAGCTCAGCTGGCTTACACAACACAAATGTTTACAGTGATGAAGATCAACTCAGCTGATGGTCCCAAGAAGCACTGGTGAAATTTGACTACAAAATAAACTGTGGTCGGGGTAAATAACATGATGTACGTGAGTGTCCATGCGTGTATAAATGTTTGAGAGATTGAACAATTCCTTAACAGTTTGAAAAGGGAAGTGAAACTGGTCAGACTGCAGTGATCTGACTGTTTACGTCACAGCTCAGTGATCCAAGCCCTGGGCAGTAAGCTTCTTCGTCGTGGACAAACGAGAACTTGTGGTGGGATAGTGAAAGCTACGTGCTAGATTCCAAGCTATGTCATTGTTTACCTCAGTGGAATCCAAATGCTGCTGGAATATAGTGTTGGCTCACTAGCCCTATTATCATGCTGTACAAAATAAGTCTGTTGAACCTTGTGCTCTACATAGCCAGCTCTCCATGCTTTACCAAGGACTGAGGCCGGTCAGCCTCGGCTCCTTGACCATTCAGGCACAGTAATGTCAGGTACGGTCCCGTTTTCTCTTCTGCAACATGCTTTGTTTTTTGAGAGTTACTTATAGATGATTAAAAGAAATAATAGAAATATTTATAACTCTAACAATAACAATAATAATGCAAATAATAATTATAACATTATTAAAGAATAATACCTGTTAAATGTATATATAGTAATAAACTTTAATAATGGATGTAGTAATGTAAATGTTCTGTACATATGGTCTTAAATATTTATATATATTTTGTAACTTAAGAATCATTTGTATAACATGATGTAGAGATAGGGAGGCTTGCATGTTAATTTGTTGTTGTTGTCTCATACAGAAAATAAAGTGTACTTCAATGAACAACGAGATCTTGTATGTAAAAGTTACATTGATTTATTTGGTTTATTTTGTCACCATTGTGACTATGAGAAGATTTGCACTTGACATGTTACATTTCCGGCAAATGTTCCACTGAGTGTGCTTTGACTGCAGCTAAATGGGATGGAGCTACTTTCATTCAGTGTGTCCATAGGTCACAGGTTGTAGCCCTGCTGTGGGCATTAAGTTCTCCACATTGTGTCCTTGAGCGGGACCTTTACAGAATACATTCTCCCCTGGACAACATGTCGTGTCTCTCCTTAATATTAAACATCACCGGCATCACTCAGCAGCCAATAAAACACGGTAATCTGCTCATTTCAACACAAACTCGATTTTTCCCTGAAGCTCTCCAGAATAAAGCAGATAAAGTCAAAATGTTGATATCTTACTGAAGGCTTTGCTCACAAAACGCTACAATCAACGTGTTCACAGGTAATGATGATCAATGAAGAAAATCTACTTGCAGACACACCTTAAATCTCACAATCACAAGACTGCACAATTCAATTATACAAACCAGGTTCAAGTTGTTCAGAGCTTTCAGATTGAAATACTTCTCCAACCTCCATAGGATTAACAACCAAGACTCACATCGAATTACTCCTGTATACTTTTTAAAGAGATATTCCTTAAAACGTCATAGCATTTTATCTTTTTATGTACAGGGACAAACATTTCACAGTGAAAATGACATTGCAAGGCTGATTTGTTTTTCAAACGTGTTGAAACATCTGTGGCACGTTACTGCTGCAGTTTGTTCTTGATTCACATTTACCTTGACATCAGTACAGTGGCTTGCAAAAATATTCATACCGCAGGAACTTTTTCCACCTTTTGAGACATTACGACCACAAATGTAAATACGTATTTTTGGGGGATATTATGTGATGAACCAACATAATGTGCCGTATAATTGTGAAGTCAAATGAAAACGATCCATGGTTTTCAAACTTTGTCACAAATAAAAAACTGAAACACGACTCTTACTTTTTTGCAGCATGTTGTGTTGGCCTATCACATAAAATCCTGATAAAATAAAGTTACATTGACTGTTTTAATGCCACAAAAGGTGGAAAAGTTCATGGTTAATGATTCAAACTATTCTAGATATCTAGATATGTCGTAAGAGAAGTTCAATTTTTGTGGAAAATTAAATTCAACACTAAAGTAAACGTAAAAACTCTTTAGAAGCAATACAACCAGTGTATTTTTCATACTCATCACATTTTAAGTGTTATCTTTAGCTTTCAGCGTTGCTTAGTGTTCAGCACGAAACTGAACACTAAAGGGGATTTTACCCAGGCAGCAGATAAAAAAATAATATCTAGAAAATTCCAATTTTGAATTCAATTAAATCGAATAGGACTTTCTACACTTAAAATAGTAGAAAAAATATATAGAGTGTAAGATTAGTTTGACGATCCCCTGGAGTCGTATTCTTCAATAAATTTCTTCATGGCCTCCACGCAGCGCTCACCAATGTCCCTGAGGTTCTCCTGCAGCGACAACTGGATGGACTGTTCCAGGGACGGATCCTTCGCAATCAGCATCTTTGTCACCACTCCAAACATTTGACATTCCTCATAGTACGCCTGAAAAACAAAAGCATTCATGGTTTCAGGGCAACCACTCTAATAACCAGAGAGCAAAACAAAAAAATGTGGGTAAGAAGTCTCATTTTAAGACACTCATAAGTTTGGTTTGTGCAATTTTTCCATCAGCTACCTGTTGCCAGACAGAGTTTTTCTTGTAGTGTTTCTATGATCCTGCAACCATGGAGATATGAAAAGCAAGAGGCCATCTTTTCCATCAAGTGGGTGGTAACACGCAATGAGCAGTGCCTCATGTGATGTCTGTCACATCGGAGGCTGCATTAAAACATGTGTGAGAGGTCTCTGTGATTCAGGTGAGCTGCACTGCTTAATTCTCTTTTAAATACTGAAGTAAAAATAGGAGAAAAACACCATCAATCATGTCAAACTATGTATAAGACCCTCTTTGTCAGGCTTGGTGAAGTGAAGTCAGTGACACCCCTGTTGCCTGGGGCTCAGCATTTCGAAATTAATGTTTAGACTACAGAAAACAAATCTTTCTTTCCTTGTCTTATGTCTCCCAGCGCTTTCTAGCATCTTCCTTCTGTCACTCCCTCTAATCCGAGCTTGTCTTATCTCTTCTCTTCCTCTATCTGCTTATAACTATCCCTCTCCCAAGAAGTAGTGTGTGTGTGTGTGTGTGTGTGTGTGTGTGTGTGTGTGTGTGTGTGTGTGTGTGTGTGTGTGTGTGTGTGTGTGTGTGTGTGTGTGTGTGTGTGTGTGTGTGTGTGTGTGTGTGTGTGTGTGTGTGTGTGTGTGTGTGTGTGTGTGTAGCGACGACAATCATCCACCTCATCTATCTCTCGCCTCTTCTGCTGGATGGCTCTGTCTCGTGCTGCCGTCTGGCTGACAGTTGAAGGGAGCTCCCTGTCTCTGCTGCGTTCTCCGTCTTTGCCTTTGCTCCCCCTGTGATCTCTCTCTCTGCTTTGGTTCCTGTCAATCTGACCAGCCTGCAAAAAAAATAAATAAAAAAGGAATAAGAAGACGTTGGTCTCAAACTTGGAGCTGCTAATGACCAAAAAGACGATTTCAGTGAAGCGTCACATGTTAACTTGTAACACTCGGGAAAGTGATTTATACATTTTTCAACGGTTCAGCCCCTGTATGTATTCAGGAGTTAAAGAAAAAACTACAACAAACAGGAAATGCAGTACAGCAGGTGACGTGAAATAGCTTCAACAGTTAAAAGGCAAACACATGACAGCAGTTCAGCAGAGAACACAATAGAAGTGTGATACTTTCATCAAAAAAAAGTTGGGAGACTGAAAACAAAGTGAGAAATGTAATTGTACATGTAAATAAGCCCTTCCTCTGGGTCTGGAGGTTTCCTGTACACATGACCGTTAAACATAAAGTCTGGGAGGGTTACGAGTTTCCCAAATTCTAACTGGGTGGACAACATTCTTACAATATATTCACGTCTAAATGTGGATTTTAATCTTCTTCATCTGCTCGCTTCAGAGGTCACCACGTTTGATCGTCCACCTCCTGCTGGATGATTGATGTTTCTTTTTTAAAATAGTTTCAACACGAAATAAAAAGCTGCATTAACAGATAGAGAGGTTCACATAGAGAAAAGGCATCTCAAACCCTGCAACTGATAAATTGTTCTTGCACACCAGAGATCTAAATATACATTAAGTATCTTATCAGAGAGAGGCACAATTAACTTGCTCAGTGCATATAACAAAATGACTTTTATTGTGGATGTTTTATATCAGCTGCAACAGCTTGAAAGCAGAGCAGTGAATTTACCTTCTAATATATGACAATTATATTTTATCATAATCAAAAAAAAACACGTGCAAGCGCGGCGTGTTGCCAGAGGAAATATAAGTACGACGTCAGTGCATTTAATAGCAGATGACATGAGCTGGTCAGATTTATTAACACAGTGCTGATGAGTACACGGAGAGCCGAAAGCAGCCATTTCTGTTCCCGTCTTCAATTGAAATTCACTGCAGCAGTAATCAGCTGCGATCCGTCACGTGCTGCTCTGCTGCGCTCAGGTCAACCAAGGAATTTATGCCACCGTTTGATTTCAGCCTCGTCTGCAGCACCTGGGCTGTGTGCGCCAACGCCGCGACCGTCTGCGCTCGGCTCTCACCAACAAAAACAACATCTCCTCCTGCTTGAATATGTACAAATCACTTGTGCAATCAGTGATGGGAAAATTATACACCCGCTTTCGAAATTTTAGAGACTGAATATATATATATATACTGCCCAAGAACAATTAATATCATTGTCAAGCTCCGCAGAAGCCTGATAACAATCAAATTAAACGTGTCGGAGCCGGTAAAGATTAAAACATGAAGGGCAGTGTGTAGCAGCCAGCACCCACCTGGGAACACGACGTTGGGAGGCAAAGACATTAATCATGAAAACTATGTTCACATTTGATGATAAGAAAAACAAATCTTCATCCAATCTCTCATTCCTAATTCATACATGATAGGAAATCAATCATTTTAAGTTAACTGCAGGAAAAGAAAAGAAATTGAACTTTGTGCGCAAGTTTCAATGCTCAGCGTGAATCCTGAGCTTTGAAAAAGCACAAAATGATTATGAGCTTATAAAAAAAAAAATGTGAAGGAAATATTAACTCATTGCATAATTTATGTGAATTCTCCAGCAATAAAATCTAAATAAATCCAGTCTTAAAAGGGCAAATATACTATGAGACCCAGTGAACCAGAGAATATTAATGTCTGTCAGTCAACCCTAATTAAAACATTTTTTGAGTGACCGCAAAGATATAATATACAAAATTATGTTCGCTTAAGAAAATATTTTTGAGAGACAGATCTACAAAAGATAGTTGTTAAACCCAAAGCACTAAAAACTGCCATACATGCAGATGTGATTGGTTGAATTTGTCATGAAGTTATTTTAAGTTACAGCTTAAATAACATCCTCAGAAGCAACTATCTCAGATTGCTTTGGATTATCTGCGAGCTTCGTCAGGATTTTCAGTGCCTTGACAGGGAAGACCACTGTATTGTTCATAAGGAAAAGGGAGGCAAAAGCTATAGTTGTGAACTCACAGTGAACTGTATGTCCTTGTCTCTGCTGCTGGTGGATCTGGATGAGAAAAGTTGAGGAGCTGAAAAAAAAAAACAGACAAAGCCCCAGGTCAGCACAACAACAGATTATTGGTTTACATGTTAGCTGGATCTTGTTCTTATTCCGTTGTAATACCTAGAGCATATTGGTCCGAATATGAAACAAGGTTTTTTACTTTCTTTCTTTTTCCTTTTTCTGGGAAACACTGTAGGTCTGAAGCAGTCAGGAGGTCTCATATTCACTTAAGTGTAAGTATCCTCAACATCCAGATAATAATAACCTGTGCCGAAAAGATGGAGCAACACAGTGATCACCTGGAGAAAAGTGTCAAATTAATAAGCTACAGAAGGAGTTATGATGATTATTTTAATTTGATGGTGATCAATGCAGCTCAGTCTTATGACTGTCAAGCCGCTAAAACAAAATTAAATAAATACAGTGACTGAGTGCAACGTAGGAAGATGGAAAGCACCAAAAGAGATCAGAGGAGATTGTATGTACATCGATGAGTGACAGTGAGGTCCAGTGGGAATAAAAAGAGTTCGTCTCTGTCATGCTGCATGTCTGCATGACTGAACTGAACTTCCTGTATGTTGGCCTGAAGCACCAAACTGTTCTGGAAGAGGCCAGCAGGCATCATCACAGGTGGTCAATTCAACCTGTTTTCAGCCATCTATATCAAAAAAGAAGTGGTTTATTTCCACAAACAATCCTTTTTTTCCTCAAATATGATCCTTGTAAAGGGGGGGTGGGGGGGTGTCTTATATTTGTACCTGAAGTAGATGCCTATAGTAACAGCACTGATGCTCATGACTCCAGTTATTTTCAGGGTCATAAATCGATGCGAGTTTTGGCAGAATCTGGTCATGTTTGGAAAATCTGAGTGGAAATGTTGGACTCCAATGTTCCAATGCGAAGCGATAGCTTCATTAGAGCTCATTATATACTGCTGGCTTGTCCCTCTCTTTGTCTTTCTGACTCTCATATACACACACAAATCAGCGATGAGTCACCATCATCGCACCATCACTCAGGCACACACAAAAAAAAAAAACCTGTTCCACACTCACACATACACAAACACACACCTCCACAGTGCTGCAGTGTGCACACAGATACAGCGGCCGTGTGCGGGAGAAGAGAAAAACATACAGTACCCGCAGCACAGTCGGTGGAACAAACAACATATACCAGCTCAAACCTGGAACGTGGAATTCACAATCAGTGTTACAACCAAGGAGGCATCATCAAAGCAGATTTAAACTCTCTCCTGTTTACTTTATAGGCTCTTCTCACTTATAAATTATTAAGTTTTTGTTTTTAAGAAAGCCAACATATCTATTTCTGACTGAATCACACATGGTTCACGTGAGGCGCAGACTCTATAATGGCTCAACCACGAGCCATTCATTGATGACATAATCCAGGTATCGATCCCAGTACAAGCTTCTTAGTGATCAGCATTATGTAAGACTGGTTTGTTGCTACCGGAGTGTGACTACACACCAACCACCAGATACCACGATGAGCAAATGCCCTCCAAATATTTGTAATGCAAAGTGTTCATGAAATTCTAATTTGCTTCTGCTTGCTTCATACTGCCACCCAATGGTCATTTCATAAAATGCTCAACAATGTCAAGCCATGCATTATGTAAGACGTAAACATGTATAAACATGACCATACACACAGGAGGCGGAGATAGGAACCCACAAATGCATTCTGATCAAGGCTGAAATTATTTTACTGTAGCTTTAGTTTTTAATTGTTCTAACTTATTAGTCTGGCATAGAAGCATTTTCATTTTGTGATTCAAATGTTCTAAATCATTTTACAGGGGCCCTCACCAAACATGAGTGCTATTTAAAACACAAAAGGAAGAAATAGAAGGAACTGGGGCCATAATAACCACAGAGTATGGATAGTTACCAACTGATCGTCTCTTTGTTATTTGAGTAGAAGTATCAAAATGCAGTCATCTAACTATTGACAAGACGTCTTAAACCAACTCTAAAACAAATAATTATGTGTGCACATGTGGAACAACACTTTGTTCCAGTCAGGACCGGAGATTTGTTAAAACAAAAGAACAGAAAGGTTGTTTGTTGTCATTTGTTTTTACAGATATCTCTGTTCAGACACACTCACTGCTGTTTTGTTTCATGGATGAACCTTCATTGATGCTCTCTCTCAGCTTGTACCGCTCCTTCTCCTTCTCTTGATCCCAGTCTTCCTCTCTCGGCGGGGCAGTGTGGTGAGGTTTCGCCTTAAATGGATCTCTTTTATTCATGTAAGCTCGGTGGTAGAAAGAGCTGTGGTACCTCTGGCTGCTGAAGCCAGGTTTGTAACCCGGACGCTCATCCCTGGGAAACCTGCACCACCATAATTGTCATCATCACCATCACAGTCATCATCATCATCATCATCATCATGCTCCATTCATCTTTTTGTTGGTAGCTTTTGAATCGTCTCAACATCATAATTAATCGATTAGTTATTGTTGGGAGAAGTGTGCTGGTAAGTAGAAATTAAAGGGTTAAAATCAATGTCTGAGTTTGAATCTTACCGAGACTTGTAGAAATGTCCAACAAACTTTGGTTTATTTGAAGATGACAACCAGGCCCTGGGTCTGGACGGACTCCTTACTCGTCTGAACGGCCTCTTGTCACACTGAGTCGAATGCATAGGGAACCAAATCACGACATTGCGGTGCTTTGCAAAGAGTGCAGAGCTAATTTTAAGTTGAAAAAGATAATTTTGTGGCACACTGTGCAAGACTAGATGTACCTGAGTACTAAAATAGAATAGAATAGAATAGAATAGAATAGAATACTCTATTCACTGTGTTCCCTGTAGCACAACATAATGCCCTGAAAGGAAATTCTGTATTAATCAAAATTTTATTCACAATGGACAAAATTATTTTCGCAGGCACATATTTTACCTTAAGCTATAAATATGTCACAGTGGTAAAGGAGAAAACAGTGTGACATATTTATAGCTTAAGGTAAAATATGTGCCTGCGAAAATAATTTTGTCCATTGTGAATAAAATTTTGATTAATACAGAAAAAATTAATTAATTAATTAAAATAAAATAAAAATCCCTCACAGCAACATGGTTATAAATGTCCAAATGACCAACTCTTCCTGTGCAGGAGTTGCATGTTCTCCCTGATTACATCTGGCTTTTCTACAGGTGCTTTAGGCTCCTCCCAAGGACCACAAGACATGCAACATGCACAAGTTTTGTAAGTCATACTTTGAAACCAACGATCAAATCTATGTAATCGAATAACTTAGAAATTGACAGTCATGAAAGCATCTTAATCATTTACTACACATTTGTAATGATTGTCGATGAACGTCGCTTGTAAGTGACAAAAAAGTGAATAAGTCACGTAAACTGAAAATGACAATGACTTTCACTATCACTTGTGCCCTCCTCTGCGTAAAAGGGAACATTTTTATACAATGTGACTTGAATATCCTTTCAATTTTCAGTGATTTTCCCGAGTTTATAAATGTTTATGGTCATTTATTCACATTTGTTTTTAAAGCTATACAAATTAAAAGCGGCTTTGTAAAGTTTTAAGAGGAAATTTTTAAGAGGTGTTTTTGACAGAAACAGTTCGGTGCGCTATTCTGGAGTAGTTTACCTTTCCTTCCAGTGCGTCCTGAGCTCGGACTGGATCCATGACAGCTCTCTGACATCTATCAAAGACAGTTGTCTCTGTGTCTGTCCAGAGTCCAGCAAAGCAGGAAGAGTGTGCCTCCTATTGCATTAATGCTGTTTGTTCACCTGCAAAGTGAAACCATAGTTTGTCATGCGCACGCATTAAATCACATCCAAGACGTGCGCACGAGTCGATCAAAACATTCAACTCGCTGTTGCAAAAAATAAAATGAATAAAACACGCTGTCGACAAACACAGAGCGCCTCTTGCAGTTTTAACAGAAATGGGGAAACATGGGTTACTTCCTGAGTGTGCGCTTCAGAGCATATCAAAAACTGACAAAGAGCACAAACGCGCATGCGCCGTCCGAGGCGTGCGCTGATCGGACTGGGATTTCTATAGATGGATATTCAGAGGTGCAGAGTAATTTGTCATTGCTTCAATTGCACTTTTTTTTACAAGTATCGTTGAAAAGATAGTGGCTCCTTAATAAACTACTTAAAGTACTTGCTACTTTTTCACCACTCAGAATTACACTGTCAATAGCTGACATGTCATTCACTATGCTAAAGTTATACTGTAATGTCTATGTTTAAAGCACAATAAATTATATAAATATAAACATTACCTGATGAAATTTGCCTCAAAAGACAGAATATGAGTCTGGTGTTTGCATGTTCTTGCTCTGTGGATGCATAAGTTGTCTCCAGGTACTCCGGTTTTCCTCCAACTGTCCACAAACATGCATTTCAGGAGAACTGGTAGCAATAGATTGTGTCAATATGAACATGTCGGTCTGTCGGTGTTGGACTGGAGGCCTGTCCAGGTCTGCCTGCTTTCTCTTGTCCGGATGTCCTCACCTATAGTTCGCTGGGTTTGGCTCCAGTTGCTCCACAAGCCTGAACAGGATAACTAGTTTTTGACATGTGTCTCTCCTGGTATGGTGTAACTCTCCTCCCACAGTCTCCACCTATCACCCCACCTCTTCTTGCCTGAAGCAAGAGAGTAAGAGAAGCACTCAGACAAGGCACACCATTTCACCATGACTGGGGGCTTTGCAGCTTGTGACTCTTCATCCTGTGGTGACAGGCTGAAAACATTCAGGTGAGGTAAATTTACAAAAGCAAACTGGAAGAAAGACACACAACACTGGAGCTGTTGGGACTGTCTGGTTGTTGTGTTAAAAACTGGTTGGGGCAGGTTTCCGTTCTTGTCAGGTCAGTCTTACGCACTAATTGTTCCGTGTGAATGTGGGGTTGTACTCACTGTGTAAGCTGTTATGCGATGATCTCATGGGAAAGGAGTTCGATTTTACCAGAAAAATGACTTTCTGGCTGTGCCTGGCATGTAACGTTTGTGTTTATGAGTAAACACGTTGATGAGTGGAAGACATGGCAGTCACCTCGTCATTGTCAGTTTACTTGATTTCCTTCTGGCTTTAAATGATCAGGTGATCGGCACTGATCACTTCTCAGGAGCGCCTGGTCCTTCTAGGACGATACCTGTGAGAGAAGACATGAGGTAAGAACGACTGCTTTCCTTCAGTGTACATGCTCTGTCTTGTTATTTAGTTTTACTCACCAGTAGTGTAAAAGTATTTAAACAACGTGCCCTGTCTAAGACTTTAACTAACAGCTGAAGACAGGAACAATATATACATTGATACATTTTTCATTGTGTAATACTAGTAACACACATATAAAGAAATGATGCTTCTTTGGGTCTATTGTCTGTCACATATGGGGCTTGTGCGTACGTTTTAATCAGTTGTGGTTTGTAAAGTTGACTCAATGAACAACAAAAGTGCTCAGGTTAGTTTCGATAAAGGAAAATGTCATCAGGTGGTGCAAAGGGAATTATTGGGTTTAGTTCTTTCATTTATTAGAATTATGAAAAACACAGAATCTGTTTTATTGTACTACAATTTTGTTTAACAGGCTGCAAACTTTCTCAAGAGCACAAATTGCTCAGGCGTTCAACTCGCACTGCCAGACAAGAGCTGCCAATGACAACAGAGGCTTTAAACAGGAGTTTGAGGTATCCAACATGCTTAGAAAAACTAGTGGGATTAAAGGTAAGATCTAAAAAGCATTGTGTATTAATGTTTTGGCTTGATGTAGGAGCTTAGTGATGTTGGTAAGGACCTCCCCACGAAGGCAGCAGAAGTGGAAGCCAACAAAGAGAAGAACAGATACCCATACATTTTACCCTGTAAGCACAAAAACCCGTCTTACAAGATCAGATTACCACAAGTATGAATAGCAACAGACTTTTGTGTCTTTTCACTGTGCGTTTGCAGATGATCACTGTCGGGTGAGGCTGTCTGTTCAAAACTCCCATCCACACACCGACTACATCAATGCCAGTTTTGTGCCCGTAAGATCTTATTTACTCCCTCGGCCTTGTTCATTTTGTGGCTCCGGTCAATTTTTGCATCTGTCTGCATCGGTGATGAACTGTGTGTGTTTGGGTATCCAGGGCGGAGGATCAGAGAGAGACTTCATCTGCACACAAGGTCCTTTAGCCAACACCACAGCTGACTTCTGGAGGATGGTGTGGGAGCAAAACGTCAGGATAATTGTCATGGTGACAGCTCTGAGACACAAGGACATAGTGAGAGAACACTCAGTGTGTGTGTGTGTGTGTGTGTGTGCGTGCATGCGTGCGCTTATCAAATGCAGTTTTCTAATAGTAATCTTGCTCAATGCAGTTTTGTTAGAATATCAGCAGCCGCAGTCAATGAAATCACACCACCTGTACGTTTTTGTAAATCTTTCGCGCAGCAAATATCCTGTAGTGCAGATTAACATGTTCTCCTTGTGTTTGTGAGAGATCCAATCCACTTACTCTGGTTTCCTCCCACAGTCTGGAAACATGCATTTGAGGTTAAATGGTCATTAAAAGTGACCTGTAAGATAAGATAAAATAAGATAATCCTGCATTCATCTCGCAAAAGTAGAAATTTACAGTACTGACTGTAGTTGTGAATGTGAGAGGTTGACCTGTGATGGACTGTGATAGAGTTTAATCTACCTTTTTCCAAACTTGAGTCCTCACTTGACAGGGGTCTGTGCACTGAATTGGTTAAAAAAGAAAAGAAAAAAGAAGCAAACTATGTATAACCAACAGACTGGTTGCAATTTAAATTGAAATGTATTCATCCATTCATCGAATGTCCTGTTTTATCCTGTTTCCGGGGGCTTGAGCTCATCCATAGTCAGGCTGCAGACTGGACCTTCACAGAGATACAATGATGAACACTCACATTCACACCAACATGCAATTCAGAGTCCTAAAGAAACTCAAAAGTGTGTTTTGGGACTGTAGAGAACAACCTCATTCATGCATGCACAGGGAGAAAGATGCAAAGTCCACAAAAAAACGAACAAAAAAAAACATAACTGGACTCAAACTGGGGATAATCTGAATGTACAGTATGACTCACCACTCCACTGCCATAACCTTGAAATACATTCAATTCACCAATAATAATTCTTATCACCACTAAAAGTCTTTATTCTATATAATTTGTTTGTCTTTTTTTTCTCCATTTCATGTAGACATGCTATTCCGCCTTATTTATGGAGAATAGGAATGTGAAGCAGGTGTAGTCAGATTATGCCCCTGTTTTAGTGTCTCATTAAAACAGGTCACAGAGTGAAAATTACTAAACGGTCCACTCTGGAAAACACTTTCAGTATTCTTAAAAAAAAAAAAAGGTCATGTCGTAGACATTGCAGCATCGACAGTTGTTTGTGGTCTTTTGAGAATAAGTTGTTCTATTTTTCTGTTCCTGTATCTTAGATGAAGGTTTCATTTGTTTCAGTGTGCATTGTACCAGGACTTTCCTTCTGACCTTTTCTGTGTGTGTGTGCAGGTATTGTGTGATAAGTACTGGCCTCTGGAGCCGGGGACCGTTTATCACGGACTGATCCAAGTGACAACCGTGACCTGTAAACAAGGCCCAGATTATGTTGTCGCCAGCATTAACCTTCGACAGGTGAGAGAGCGAGAGAGACATTCATCGCACGGTTGCTTTGCTTCTGTTGACTCCTCTGTGCACGGACCAGACTAGTAATCAATCAAAGAGACGGGTCGTCGCAGCAGATTTGAAGGGAAGTGTATTGTGTTCCAGAGACACTGCCCAGCAGACCGGATGATCACACACTACTACTATCACACGTGGCCGGATCGGGGCGTCCCGAGGAACATGTCCTCACTGTGTGCCTTCACTGACCATGTGCGGCAGCATCTGGAGACCATTCCTCGTCTGGGTCCGGCTGTGGTGCATTGCAGGTGAGAACTGAAAGCATCACTTCAGCAGGATGGTTCAATAAAACGCGTCTGAATGAGCTATTCTATTGTCCTCTGAACTATATTTATTATCACATTTTATTTTAGCGAATTTATTTTAGTTATTCTTGTCATATTAATATATATATATATTGATAGTTTTGCACAGTGGAGCAGTGGCCTCACAGCAAGAAGACCATGGGTAAAAATATTGGCCAGACCTTTCTGTGGGAAGTTTGCATGTTTTACTGTATTTTTCATCCTCTTGATTTTAATTATCACTAAGTTTACCTTTTAAATGCAGGTTTGTGTTTTTTTTTTTTTCATTTTCTAGTCCATTGAATGGTATCAAACTGCATGAAAAGTACTACACGGATGAAGATTGAATCACTGATTGATGGTCAATGTGTGTTTTCTGTTTCAGTGCAGGAGTAGGACGATCGGGGACGTTTGTGGCATTATTGTGGCTGATGCAGCTGTGTGTGAGGGGCGTCCAACCGGACATCCGGGCTGCGGTGGAGGATCTGCGGCTTCATCGAATGTGGATGGTCCAGAATCTAGTGAGTCCCTCTCGCATTCACTTAATCTAAGATCCAATTTAAAGTCTTTTTTCTCATATCAGACCATGATTTCCAGTGTTACATTTACATAGTGTATATTTAATTTAAGTGTTGTGCATTTCTGATATGCTAATATTTGTTATGAGATCATTATCCATATCCTAATTATAGTTTTGAATGAATGATATTCAAGTCTGGACTGTTGTATTGATTTTTGGCTGTAAATGATCTGTTAATACTCCCCATAAATGTGTTATGTTCTGTTGGTTCAAGCTGCCTTCCTCTCTGTGCACTCAGGGGCAGTACATATTTGTTCATCAGTGTCTACTTCACTGGCTCAGTGGAGGAACCTCAGCAGGGTGAGAACAATAAGTGAGCTCCAACACAGACCAAAGTGAGGTTGAGGCTTGGATAGCGTATTATTAGCCTCTGTAACGTATGGTGACGTTTTAATTAGGTGTCTTCCACTTCCCGGCAGCCCACCGATCCAGGGAATATCTCCGAAGGCTCAGGATGGCGTTCACAGCTCCTCGAGACAAGAGGAGCAGACAGGGAGGAGGAGACACCGCCGCCACAGACAGACACATTCATCAGACCGACCACAGACCAGCATACAGATGTTCCACCCTGCAAACCTCCTGAGGAGGCTCCTGCCTTCTTCCTCACCGCTGAATCCAGGCTCTCACTTTCTGAACTAACCACGCATCGCGATGAAAAACTGTGACGTGTTCCAGTACATGCCCTCAGCTGGGAAAACTGGCCCAACAACATTCAAAAACAAGTGCTGGTAGACAAACTACATATCCATCAGTTTGTACTGCACCTCGGGGGAATTAAACTACCATATCTGAGCAAACCTGTTGATCCACTCTGAATTATTTACAGCAACAAGTGAAACTAGACAGTTTGTTTACCTCCATTACTGATTAAGTGTTGTGAAATGATTTTATTTTTTTGAAAATCGTTGTGCATCATCTCTATTTCACACAATGCAGACTATCATCAGTACTCAAGGATGCATGTGCAGAATTGACTTGCTAGAAAGGCAGACACATGGTATAGTGGCTGTACAAAAAAGGTCATGTTTCAAAAACACACAGGCACTGCCATTCTCCTTAGATGACTGAAGGATTACAGTACATGAAGGAGCTATGAGTACTATACAGTATAGAACATTAAGGACTAACCCACTTTGTAGAGTCTTTCCATCTGTCCTCCGATAGACATGTATGATACAACATATTCCTCTTCGGGTGATTTGTGGGTTATTGTTGTTGTATTGGGAGAGAAAGGAGCATCCTCCTCATCCTCCCCCCGTTACATCTTCTTCCACATCGTACTGTCAAGTTCACAGCAGCGTTGCATCCTGAAGCCACCTGATGTCGCTGAGCTCATTTGATGGGCGGCGCTACAGCCCAGCAGTCAACAAACCAGCCTCTTCCAGAGTTCAGTGTCCGTCGGTTCAAGGCAGACAAGTTGAATACGAAGAAAGAAGACTCTTGTGAGTTTAGTATTTAGCCTATGTTTGGCTACTTGGATCGGGTTTAATACCATTGAGGTATTCGGTGTGAGAGTGAACTGTGATCAAGGCCGATTGGGGGTGGGGGGGTGGGGGCCACAGAGAAGGATGTTTAAGAAAAGCAGCATAACACAGAGAAAACAAAAGAAATATATTACAGATCAAAACAGTAAAGACAATAAACAAGTGCTCCAGATCATCTGTGAGGATTGAAAACTTTTTAAAATAACATTTAAATTAGACTTTAGGTCCAATAGAAAGAATAGACACGACATCCTTTGGCCAAAAATCACTACTGTTGAATGATTGCCTTGGTGAGAAAGAATTATGATCTGTACTGGTTCGTATGCGTATGTACAGTCTGTGTGGAGTAGGCCGGCACACAGGGAATATGAACATATACATGCCACTCTCGAAGACCACAAGAGGGTGAAAAAATATATAAAACTACTCATAATGAGCAATCAAAAGGCTTGGTGAACTCAGAAAGAAATGAAGGGGATAGTCCATTTTTCCATTCTCCTCTGGTCCCACTAGTGCACGCTCTCAGACATGTTAATGGCTTCTTGGATTTCGCGTACGACGAGGATACGAGAGAGCATCTGCTCCAGCTGCTCTTTAGGGATTGGCTGAGTCGAGTACCAGATGGGGCTGTTTGGAGCCACCACAGGCTCAGGAGTCAGGTAGAAGGTGTCATTTCGACCTTTCGCACTCTGCGGACTGACGAAATAGAAAAAAGAAAAAAGAAAAAAAAAGAGTAAGGATGGTTTCAACTTACATTTATCAATTACAGTTTTAGCCTGCCTGGAAAAAAACATGTAAGACTAATATTAGAACAAAAGGAGGGGTGAAGAACAAGTGATTGGTTTAAAATGAATTGAATTGTGTTTGTCTGCAGTAATTACTCAGTTCAAGCTTTGGCCATACTGTGGTGCAGTTAGTACTCTCGCCTCATGGTTAAATGGAATTCACTTTTCTATTGCTTGAACGCATTGAGCTGTTAATCACATTCACCCATTCAATGATTCAATCCAGCGCTGTACATACCCAGTGGCTCGAGTCCATGTAGGACCGGGGACTGACTGTTCAGTTTGCATGTTCTCCTTTTGCATTGGTTTTCTCTCTTTTAATTTATTTCTCCTTCGTGGTCAGCGACACAGACATTTATGCAAGGCAGTGAAGGCCAAACACGTTATTAGCATTAATACTCATTGAATGGCAATAAATAAAACGTGATTCAGAGAACCAAGAGTTATATAGCATCCATGTTTTAGTCAGTTGCCTAGCAACAGTGTCCCTGCACATTTCAGCACTTGGGCACAGAGTGCAATGTGTACTCCACACTCCCGGTCAATAGAACGGCGAGCTGCATCCCTAAAGAGAAACTCTAACTTGTCTCATGAATTAATAACGCTTACCTTGGTTACAAATGCCAAAGTTACCGATAACCTTTATTTTTATTTTTTTAAATACATCTTAGTATTGAACTTATGCTCCAGTATTACCTCGTTTTAGTGTTTCTTTAACTCAAAGTCTTGAAGGTTTCATATTTACCATTTGAAGAGGTAGAAATCATAGAGTTTGATTGGGCATCTCAGGGGGTTTTCTGGATCTTCAAGCTGTTCTGAGTACATGTCATCAGTCACTAAACAGAGAGAACATGCGGTCAGTTACTTTAAGCTTTAAATGCGGGGTACTGGTTACTTGTCTAAGTCGCAATTACCTTTCTGCCCTATAAACCTCTCGCTTGACTTCAGGTATCGAATGCTGGTGCTCTTGTCTTTGGGGTTGTTGGGACTCTTCCTAGTATGTCTCAGCACCTTCGAAAAGGCCACTTTTAGGTGCTGGTCTACCGTTTTCAGGTGGAAATACCTGCGGAAAGACGCATGCAGATGTATGGTCACTGTAGTGATCAGGGAAAAACAGCCCCTCACACAAAACTGTAATTATCAGTGAGGCATGTGAATTTGAACAGACAAGACTCACTTGGTGTTAAAGAACATTAGAGTTGTAAGCAGCGTTGAGGGAGAATGAGCTCCCAGCTGTTTACATTCCCAGAGCATCTCCTCCGTCACATGACTGGGAATAACGTAACCTGGTGGAGAGGGAAGGAGCCGATTATGACCTGGATGATTAGCTTTCTAACATGATGGTTTGACCACTTCAAACACAACTATGATTAAACTACATTTGTGAGCAGACGGAATAAAGCCAGTTTGGTTAAGTAACTCATGTTGTAAAGCAAGATGAACCGGAGATGAAGAGCCAAAACAAAAAAAAGTAAAGTAAGTGAAAGAAATCTGTCATCGTGCTGCCACCAATTCTAAAGTTCTACAAGGAAAAGCCGCTTCAGTGAATTATACAATAAACTGACATAGTTTAACCACACAAGTACAAGAAAATGACATATCGCTGCGCACCAGTGTAAGCTTTGCTCACATCAACATATATGAGGTTACGCCATGCAGCTGCATTATTAAGAACGCATAAACACAAGGTTCGATCGTGACTGAGGCAGAGCTGCACAACCCTAAAGGTTTGTGGAATTTATTTGGAGGGGACCATAATAACAGAAGCAGAAATGTAAACTAATGCTAAATATAGTTGTGGTCTCACCTAGTGGATGAACAGCTGGTCTCCATGATTCAAGGAGCTGGTGCAAACTGTGAGCAAAGCGAGTGTAATACTGATCTGAGAACACGTCGTCCACGCGACCATTATCAAACAGATACTGTGGGACGACAACAGAAAAACATCCATTAGTGCTGCTAAATTGCCCCCAGATTTCATAAATAATCAGAGGATGCATGTGGATTTACTTTTTGTATGCACAGAAACACATAGTAGAGAACGTCAGGCTCGTAGGACTCTCCCTCCAGCCCTCGAGCCTCTGTTGTCATTAAAGACAGACCCACGCAGAGTTCAGCCACTGCACAGGACACCAAGTCCTCCTGGAAACGCAGAACCTGACGTCCTAAAACAAATAACCAGAAATCAGTGACTGCGCTGACAGGGAAAACAAACTAACAGAAGAACACAACACACATCAGACACAAATGCCCATCCATCCTTTTAAACAATATATTAGCAAACTTACGGCCAATAGGAGCAAGTTTATTTGTTTCTGATTTGTCCATTTCGGCATTTTTCCGCTGAGCCCAGAGCCGAAACACTTCTAGGCCCTCTTCTGGCTTCAGAGTGGCAGGAAGCAGCAACTCCTGCACCTGCACCTGCTGCTGGCCTTGGCCATCTACCTCAACTATTGTTTGCCCCTGCAGACACGACACACACAAAAATCTATTACCTCAGACAATCTGTCTCAACTCCAACAGAGGTGAACAGCAGTCATTACCTGCAGCTGCTGTGCTTCCTGGCCTGTCAGTCCCTGAGTGTGCAGCACCTGCTGCTGCGGGTCCCAGATAAGAGACTGTGTGGCATTGGAGTAGCCCTGCACCGCTACAGGGATGTGGATGTTTCCATTCATCAGCTGGGCAGGGAACAGGGTGTTAGCGGCCAGCGTGTGCACCACTTCTTCATGACCCCCCATTCCTCCCGAACTTGTTATGCTTGAAACAGCTTGTGCAGTCTGACTCTGACTAACAATGTTTTTCAGCTTGTCGTTTTCCAGAGTAACTTGTGTTGGCATGGTGGTCATTGTTGTAGTGTTTGCTCCAGCCACCTGCACTGTTCCGTAAGCCTCCTGTGGAATGGCAATATGCGTGACCTGCTCACGACCTCCAGACCCTGCGGGCGCAGAGTACACGGGGATGGTCCAGGTCTCCCCCGTGGGACTGGTGATAGTGCCTGTAGCACTGTAAAGGTGGGAACTGTCCACGGTTAGAAGATCTGGCCGCAGGGATACGTAACTTTGCTGCTGGCCTTGTCCCTGAGGGATAGCCAGCACTGTAGCAACCTGCTGGCCGGGCAGAGCGTAGGACACTGTGATAGGCATGTCCACCTTGCGCTTCTTGGCGGGTTGGAGAACACCTGCTCCCTGGGCAGTAGTAACAGCAGTTCCCATCACTCTTCTCTCTGCACTGTCCTGCCCCTGTGTGGGAGAGAGCGCCCCCACAGTCTGGATCTGGATCTGCTGTCCACCGGCAACAGCTGCCACCAACTGGGCTTGAAGCTACAACACACAGGAAAAAGCGAAGTAGTTAGAAAAATATTGGCTTGTTCAAACAAAGCATATGGTTCGATCTGACATGTGGTCGGTTGTGTGTTTACCTGTTGATGTTGCTCTTCTGTAAGTTCTCCGGGCTGAATAAGCTGTGCAGTCGTCACACCTTGCAGTTGTTGATGGGAGCCAGAGGGCACTTGGAGAACCTGACCCAGCATTTGACCTTGCTGCTGACCCTGAATCTGCACCTAGAAACAGACATTAGAGTACTGAGTCAACACCCCCTTTTGTCGTTTAAAAAAAACTTTTTACGTTATATCATAATAGTGAAAACTTTCACTCCTGGCAACACACCAGCTCTTTGCCAAAAGGAAGACCAAACATTTTCCCATCAATCTCCAACAACAATTTTTTCATCACAACAATGAAAACCAAAATACATCCACAACACATGAACTGAAGTGCACATTTGAGTGGAGTCTTCAATATAGTAATGTATCAACTTGTTTAGTTATCAATCCCAAACAACCCCACTATTTAAAAACATTATTATCTATGCTTTGCAGCATAAATACTAAATGTAAAAAATATTGTTTCTAGGCAGATAGCTAAAAACTTTGCTTGGAACTGTTAGATAATAATACATTTCTAAGGAAATCCAATGAAAGAATCTGCAAATAAATCACTAACAGAAGAAAATAACAAACTGATTAACAGACCTGCACTATCTGTTGCTCCTGTTGTACAGTCTGCTGCTGGGGCGTAGACTCCTGAATCTGTTGTTGCTGCGGTTGGACCTGGACCTGGACCTGTGTGAGATGACAAGCCTGTCAGAGAGGGGTTGCCTGCGATCACAAACTTTTCAATGATTCAGTAGATGATTTACCGGACAGGCCAACTCCAACAAAGACCCCGCCACCTCTGTGCTGTCTGTGTAGATGCAGTTAGCTTCCTGTTGGTAAACCATGGTGGTGGTGGTGGTTGTGGTGTCTCCACTCTGCTGACTGAACTCCTGCAGGGCGTCTGGACCTTTGCTGGCCAGCGACTCCAGGAACTCCTTCATGCGGTGCTGCGGGATGCTCCGAGCTTTCTGTCTCACCAGCTCCTCATAGGAGCCGGTACCATCCAAGGAGTTGTTCATTGTTATTGTGTGTCCTTGTCTGTAATAGAGGAACAGTTGAGAACAGGAGCAGATTATTATTTTGTTATTCAAGCTTGTGATTAAAATAAAGCAGCCCTTTTAAAAATCTATGGCCTAAATGGTTAATTATAATGTATAAAAATGTAACTGGGCTGATATGACTTCAAGCTTAAGGCTGTCTACAAATGGACCTCCAGCTTTCTGACACGGGGCATCACAGGGGTAGTAATAGGAAAGGGTTAATTCTGCTGAGTGTAAACGAGCTGGGACAAAAGCGCGGTCACTTTCCAAATGTGATCCAGTAGTCAAAGCAGCAATGGCAGCCTCTACATATTGACAACAAGCATCTTGTCGACAACAATCAAACGATTAAAGCTCGGGTGGTGTCATTTCTTCAAAGAAGCTGATTACACAACAAGCTAGTGTTAGCCGCTAACTAGCCGCGTGTTGTTTGCAAATAAAATCCAGAACCACGGTGATGTGTGCCGGCACGTCACAACGGGTTGATGTGTCCCCGCGGGGTTACCGGCAAGCTTCCTGACAGGTGTCGACTTTACAGATAACAGTATCGGGTGGGGTAACAGATCGGTGTCGTTACGACTGCATTTTTGTTTTCTCTGAGGCTAGCAGGCTAATGTTAGCAGGCGCGTTAGCTACCTCTCTTCCTCAACCGGGCCGAGGTCTGAACCGCTTCACTATCCACCAAACGGCGCTCCTTTTCCAACGTGCACGTTAGAAAATACACGTTGCTGTTGCCCGAGGCCGGTTTATTCGTTAATTCTTGTGGTTGTCGTTAGATGACAAGCTGTATTTTTTTTTTCCTTCACGACCACTCATATTTCACTGGGCGCCATCTTACAACAGCACCCGCAGACCAATGAGCAGGCGGTTTGTAACGCCGCCGTGTTGTCGCGGGATTTCAGTCGGGTGATATCGCGAGAACTGAGTCATGCGTGGTGGTCTGTTAAAGGCGACGCGCAGAAGTTAAGCGGCAGACCGGATCCGGTAGATATCAGTCCACCTTAAAACGCAGTTATACCAGACAGCAGCTCCTAGTGGTTCACTGGCTTCTGAATCTTTTAAGGTCGTCCCGCAGAGATGCGCCGAATGTTTGGGTGGAGCTCAGGAAGCGCCGGACAGTTGAGGGTTAATTCTCACGGACACGCTTCAGCGTGGTCAATGCGTCGTCAAAACATTTGCGTGTCTTTTGAAACTTAAAACTATGCATGAACATTTAATTGCACCATCTATCATATACATGCATACGTGTATGTGGTAAGAAGCCAATTTTGTTTTTCGATTAGATTTTTTATTTGATAAACAGAAATATCTATTCATTCATCTTTCCATACTAGTTTCCCCATCTCAGGGTTGCAGAACACGAATTGATCTCAGCTGAATATGGGCACGGGCGAAGACATTTTGCAAAAGTTGTTCTTTTGCAATTCATCCATCTTCTTTCCTGCTTAGTCCTTACGGAGTCGTGGTGGCAGTATCAAGAGTGGAAACACTCAGAGATCTCTGTCCTCCAACCATTCTGGGGGGACCCCCAAGTCATTCCTAGACCAAGCCAGACATATTCTCTCCAGCAAGCCCTGGGCCCACCTCTGGGACGCCTTCCAGTCGAGTGTGCCCAGTAAACCTCTAATACAAGGCGACTAAGGGCACCCTAATCAGATGAACCACCTCAACTGGCACCTCTCAATGTGGAGGAGCAGCAGTTTGAGTCTCTTCTGTGTGATTGAACTCCTCACTGTCACGAAGAGCGATGACCACCCCCCCCAGCGGAAGAAATCCATTTCAGCCTCTTGTATCTGCAGTCTCGTTCCTTTGGTCATGACCGAAGGTGGAGAGTGACGGGTAAATGAAGCTTTGCCTCTCTTCACCCAGGTGTCCAGAAAATACAGTCTCACATCAAGTCAAACAACAGCAAAGTTGATCATCAACCTAAGACCCATAGAGAATTTAGTACAAAGGACTTTCATGAGCATCCTTGAGTTCAATCATGTTGTAGGCTATGGACAATCCACAACTGCTCTGGTTCAAGTTGGCTAGTTATTACGTCTGCCCTGAGTGGTCCTAACCGGAGCATGTGCTCCAGATTGCATAGCTGTTAAGATCACACAATCCCCTTAAACAAAGACAATCGGCTGTTTTAATAGTATTTATTCATCCTGTTAAAAGGAGACCTGAACTTCTCAAGAGTCTTTAAAAAAAAACATGGTGGTTTGGCAGTGACTCACTGCTTCTGTAAGAAAGTCATATTTGGCCTTAAAGACTATCTCTACTGTGAAACACCAGCTTTGAGCAAATATAAAATTTACACAGGAGGTCTTTGTTGAACAATCAAAGTTGCATACATTCAACAAAGTGGAGGAACCAAGAGCCACTCGTGACTGAGAACGGTCAAATAGATGGTGCAGTGATTGATTCTGTTCCAATTCTCTTGCGGAAAAATGACCGAAACAGACAAATATTACAGTATCACAGTTGGCTCAGTCTCCATCTGTGGCTTTGCTGATGTTGCACAGTGAATGATCCAAACATTTTGGACATGTTTCTGAAGGCTCGTGGGAAGCAGAACGCGCAACTTGATCTCAACTCCATCACATCTTCCCAGGATCTTCTTTGAGGGTGACTGTTCGGTTGAAGACCAGCTGCAATTATATAAAAAAACAACAACATTGAGTTCGTAATTATGTTTTTAACACTTTAAACATTTTGAAATTGATTTGGAAAGGAACTGTCGTGTCAGTACTTTATCTGCAGTGCTGTCAGGGTCCAAAGAGAAGTAACCAACTCTCTCAAACTGGAACTTGTCAAGAACTTTAGCTCCCCTCACTGAGGTGTCCACTAAGGCACTGCTGATCACCTGCAGGGAATCCTAAGTGACAAAAAAAAACAACAACACATCACCCTTTGAGTTCATTCAAGGACGCCTTCTACTGAAATTTTCCAGAGAAACTCACAGGGTTAATGTCACTCAAGAAGCCTTTGGGAACCTCAGATGAATCCTCTGGGTTTTTGTGCAGGAAGCTACAAACACAAGTTTTGGTTAAATGACCTCTCTTTATAAACAGTGACGAGTGCTCGATGAAAATTGTTACTTACAGTCTGTCATAGAGACGCACTTCACACACCAAAGGCTGGCTGACCCAGTGGATGAAGGCCTTGGGCCTTTCTGCCGTCTCGGAGCTGCAGCAAGTCACCTCCAGTTCAATCACTTTACCCTGAGAGTCCTGAGAAACACATGAACCAGACTGTAATCAAGACTTCATCCATCCAACTCTGAGACCGTTTCATCCAACTTGAACACACAAACACACTCACATTTACACCTACAGGGACGTTTAAGAGTCACAGATTAAACCTCACACACATTTCTGGACTGTGGGAGGAACCCAGAGTTCCTAGATAAAACCTACGCATGCACAGGAGGAACATGCAAACTCCCAAAACAAAAATCAGGTTCATAACCTTTTTTCAGACTTTAAAATGATTGTAACATTTTCCCAAACGAGTAATAAAGAGACAAAAGACCAAAGAGTGAGAAGTTTTCTCTTTAGATTGTGTATTCATTCAAGATCTTAAGAATGAAACAGTTTAGGCCAGGAGACCTCAAACTTCCGTGTCTACCACCTGAGATAGACTCTCTAAGTCCCACCATCATGGCCGACATGAACATACAGTAACGGAGGCTAAACCCATTAGCGAGAGTTATTACTTATATACGTATTTTGAATATAAATTCCATGTACCAGTTTCAGAATCACAGATTTAGGCACTTACCTTGATGACCTTCTGCACAGAGATGACATATCCAGCATGCCTCAGGCCTACAGGCTGTTCTCCTGTCAGACGCTTGTAGCCTTTCTCCATCACCTGCAATATCGGACGAGTCCATAAGGATTTTCTCTACACCATCCAAAAGAGAAACTACAGTGTGAAATGGTCTAGATTTGTTTGTGGTCATTTTCCTCACTAACCTCTCTGAAGTCGCTCTGCTCAATGAAGATCGAGCGTGTAAATGGAACCGTGTGGCTGCCTTTAGACTCGGCGGCAGGGAAGTTTGGTACTCGAACGTCTAACTGAGAGACAAAGGAACATAATGGGACATTTAAAATGGATTATCAGAGAGCTGTTTGATGAGTGGAATCCGAGTGCTGGGGAGTAAAGGACAAACCTTGAAGTTGTCAGGAAGGTTTGTTATCGTGACTTTGAGCGGCTCCAGCACGGCCATGGCTCGAGGAGCTGCGTCATTCAGCACGTCCCTCACACACGACTCCAGCAGATGTGGCTCTGTTGTCGTCTGAGACACTGTGACACCCACCTGGAAGAGGTCCGACAGATTACTACAAACCAGATGTTTACGACAAAAAGTTGTTCGCCTATTTCGGAGGTTCATCTTTTCTACATACTCGTGCACAAAAGTTGTTGATTGCCTCTGGTGGGAAGCCCCTCCTCCTCAGTGCAGTGAGAGTGAAGAGTCTGGGATCGTCCCAGTCTCTGGAGACACAAAGTGCTGCACGTCAACTCACAAAAGTTTATATCGAATCCATGTTTAAATATACTTCTTAATTTTAAAAAAATCCTCTTCAAATGCAAGATGATTTAGGTTGAATTATTCATCTGCTGCAGGCAATTTGGAACTATTGGTATAGTTAAGTAGACTTAAACTGCAAAAGGTATTTTCAGTGGAGTATAATTGACTTTGTTCATCAGATTATCAGTTACTGAAACAAACACCAGCTGCATCTATAACAAAACATCTACATAAAGGGCAACTCGCTCTTTTTCAAGTCTATATTTAGTTCTGGATTTTAATTCTGATGGTACCACTCCACTTTGTTTGTTCACTTACAAATGGAAATGAATAATAATATTAACTATATTGAGGATCTCGAACGTCCCACAACCTTGAACGGGATAAGTGTGGTATGCAAGTATGGATATTGAGGATGGCTTTGAACAATTACTTAACTTACTTCTGTGGTTAAAAATATGTTGTCATGTTATACTTTTAGAAAAGGTTTCCCGTGTTCTCTGAATAACTTGTTGAATAACTGTTGCTGTCTAACCCAAGAACAATGTACAATTTAACCTGCCATTCATTTCAATGTGGCTTTAAAGCACCATAATAAAATAATAATTAACCTTAGAATATCAAATGTGCTATTCGGTGGTGATGGTTGAATGAAACTTAATACTCCACAAACGAATCACCATCTACTTTTAAACACTCCACTTTTCTCATTCATTTTACCTGACAACACCAGTCTCAACCAGTTTGATGATTTTCCTTTTGGAGACAACAGTGTAGGTGAGGTTCAAGCGCCCATATTCCCACTGCACCGGGCAGTAAATGTCCACAGCATTACACAGCCAGTAATATGATGATCGTCTGCAACGCAAACATTAACAACACTTTCAAAATGTCGGCCTGCAGCAACCTTTAAACGAGGCTGGGATAATACGGAATAAGAGACAACAGCTACCTGGCCTGGAATTCTTTGGTGCACAATGAATGTGTGATGTTTTCAATGGAGTCACACAGACAGTGGGTGTAGTCGTAAGTGGGGTAGATGCACCTACACAAAGCAGAGCAGCCAATCCCAGTTATACAAAACCTGTTTTGAGACAATGTGGTTTGATGAGAACAATTGAGGCTTTCACACCATTCGTCTCCAGTCCGATGATGCGGCGTGTATTTAATTCGGTACGCTACAGGGTCCATCTTCCCATCCTCCATGACCATCTTCATCCTGAGTGTGGCCTCTCCCTCAGCGAACAGGCCCTTCTTCATCCTTTCGAACAGCACCAGAGACTCTTCAGTGGGTCTGTCTCTCCATGGGGAAGGAGGAGCATTATGGCCCTTCAGCTCTTCACCCTTCTGGTGGCACACGTATGCATGGCCCCTGGAGGAAGTCACAGAAAAACAACCAAAAACACTATTACACAACACATGTGCACTTTCATGAACATGTACAAAGTGAACATCCTCACTCACCTGCGAATGAGGTCCACAGCGAGGGTGTAAAGTTGCTGAAAGTTGTCAGAAGCGTGTGTGACAGCATAAGGTTTGTAGCCTTTGGAATAGAGACAGACTGATAAGAAAACTACACTCGTGGAAGAAGAGCCGTGCGCTTCACAAAACTTTCAGTCAGTCAGAAAGATGTTTATTGGTCTCACCCAGCCATTCCACCATATCCTTAATGGCAGTGAAGTATTTTTCTTCTTCTTTCTCTGGGTTTGTGTCATCATACCTCAGGAAACAAATGCCATTGTTTGCCTAGACCCAAAAAGACAAATTTTAAAATAGCTCCACACGAGATGTTTGACCAGTTTACATAATGACATGGGTTAAAAAAAACAACAACTTACCTTTGCATACCCGAAGTTGAAGTTGATGGCTTTCGCATGTCCAATGTGAAGAATACCATTGGGCTCAGGAGGAAAACGTGTACGAATCTAAAATTCAGATAAACAAATCTGTGAAGGCCATAAACCTCAAGTCATTTTCTTTCTAAAAGTTCAAGTCACATATGCAAAGGTTCTCACCTGTCCACCAGTGATTTCCAGGTGCTTAGTGAGCAGGTTCATTGTATTTGGTGTAACCACATAACCCTCAGTTGTGAAATTTTCTCCTGCATGATGAAAGGAATTGAAATTAAAAAGTTAACATCAAGATTAAGTGGAGTATTTCAATGAAATTACCATTTTATATCCGTTGCTATTTTTCCTTCTCACCTGGTTTATGGAATCTCAAAGATTCTCCTTTGAGCTGCTCCATTAATGACTTTCCCTCCACTGAGTTTACATTTCCTACACAACAATGAACAAACTTAAGAAGCAGTTCAAACAAGCACAATGACTCAGTCAATGTTTTGTAGCTTACCGTTCACTGCCACTTCTTTTTTCACCTTCAGTTCATTTTCCACAGCTTTCACTTTCTGTGGCTGTAAGATGATGGAATTCAGGACAAAGATCAAGTTAAAATTCTGGCTTTTTATTTATTCATGTGCACTTGCGTATGGTACAGTTATCAATAAAATCATCAATACTTTCACAGTAGAGTAAATAATGAAGCTGGACAGTAGTGGAAAAAGGTCACTAAAATATGGTCCAAACAAAAAGATAAGAAAACCATAAAATTGGCTTTGAAAAAGGTTTCTTATTTTCTAACTGGCAAAATGCCGATATAAAGACACAAAGAAAAAGAATTATGAGAACAAATCAATACAAATGAACTGTTTCTTTGAATTGTGCCGACTTACTTTAGCCTTCTTTTCCAGGTCTGCTTCTGTTTTAGGTCCCAAAAGGTGCAGAACCTTAAAGAACAAGGTTATTATTGTCCTTATGCGGCAAGAACTAACAAATCGGATGCAAAATAAAATCCAACTTGTGACGTCACACATGCTACTAAGAATATTCTACGTTCTTTTTCCAAACATACCTGCATGTCCACCTCATTTTTGATCACTTTTCCATCAGCCCACCTGAGAGCAGAGCGTGCCTCAGCTACAAACAAACAAACAAACAGCTCAGTGAGAGACGCGGTTTACTCAACAGATTTCTGTGGCTGCAGTTACAGTCAGTCAAACAGGTGTGAGCTCATACCCATTAACAGGCCCATGTTGAAGTGGTACCTCTCCTTCAGCAGCTGCTCCTTGTGCTTCTTCATCACAGACTCGACCTGAACGACATTCCACCGTCACTCAAAACATTTTAACCAGTAAAGCTTGTAAAAAGAGAAACGAGCGCACTAACTGCATCCTCAATCTGTTCCGGGGTAATAACGACACCGACTCCACAAGCGTCCTCAAACTCCTTCTGGTTGATGGGGTCTTGAGGGTGACTTTTCACAAAGTCCAAAGCAGCTGCATATAACAATAGGTCAGATACAGGGGGGAGAGAAGGAAAACCTTTTTTTAATTTCAAACCCAGAGTGGGAGCATGCCAAGAAAAAGCTAAATAATTACAGTCCGCACAAGATTACAATAACCTCGATTTTAGTTTCACTTTTGGTCTTTTTTGTCAGAAATGAAAGTCACAGTAACAAATACTTTGCTTAAAACAAAGTTTGGATGAATCCATGGTGGCATAAAAACAAATAGTTGACTTTCATAGACTGGCTGCAATATGATTAAATTGATGAGTTGCGGGTAGTGAGCATTCATTTTATCCTGATAACTAATGATCTAGCATTTTCTACTATTTGTTGTTGCTTCTTTTCTACTGGGTACATTTGGTGAGGGTATCTTGTGCAGGTGTGAGCGACTGCAAAATGAAGCACAATGAAATGCATTTTTCTGTCCCCATAAACAGGACTGAATATTTTAAGTGAATTTGATGTGCTTGCATTTCGTGCATGAGCACAGTTTCTGTAACCCAGTATTATCACCTGCCAGCTGCAGCTCTGTGCAGATCTTGCGTTGAGCAATGCAGTCTGAGAGGAAGACCAGGCGTTTGGGGTCTCTGAGACGAGACGTCAGACTGTACAGGAGCACACCCATGGCTTTGTCCACTCCACATTCTCCGTGGACACGCTGAGCCTGTGGAAACCAACGAAAACACACACAAAATCATTTGTTTAATCAGTGCTGTGTCAGAAATAAAACAACAGTGGGCAGCCCCACAGGACAGGGCAGACATAGAAAAGTATGATATGAAAACTAAAATCACAGGTTCCTAGCATGTCTGCAGGTTAGTTCACATGTACATGTATAAACCCTAAATATGGAACAAATAACTGAGCTGTAAAACTGTCAGTCATATTTCTGCTGGTATAGGCAGTAGCTATGTTTGTACCTGAGTTATAGCTTCTTTCAGAGCAGAACTAAGCGCTTCATTTTTCAGAGTTTCTTTCGCTTTCTGCTCACTGAGCCCGACAGCGATGAAAAGTTTCAACGTATCCTCCATTAGTCCAACCGTATCGACCGAGTAAACCGGAGCCACACCAACACGCCGCCGCTGCAGTCGGCTTTTCTTTCCGGAGAGAGAACGAAGACGACTTCCTGTTCAGAACAACAAGTCTCCTGGTAAATCAGCCAATGGAACACCGCGGCTCGAGGTGCTATTGACCAATCGTGAGTGAGTATGAATTTATGTACCGCCTGTTCAGAAGGAGAACCAATCAGCAGTTGTGTTGACATCACTGAAGGCGGGACCGATACGTCAGAATAATATTGCATCAGATTGACGGCTCGGTAAATAAAACTGACATTTCTGAACGTCAAACCGACGTCATCAATAAATAAAACATCTTGAGCTGCAGTAGTACGAATATTTAAATTTCTCAGAAATGTTTATTTCCAAAAATATTTACGTTCATCCAACGCACTGTAAGCTCTTTGTCGTCCCTCAGAATAAATGCCAAGTCCGAAAATAACTCCGTGAAAGTTATTTGCGTTGTGTGCAGTGATGAACCTGGACGATAATGACTTTGTATTTACATTGTTTACCACAAGTAAACACAGATAACGTTGAGATGTTTTGTAATACGGAGTTGTCGATCTGTTTTAATTTCTAGATTGAGAGACAGCGTTAAAAAAAAAAAATCAAAAAAAAGGAGCATGGCTCAACACGCGGTGCTGTCATCTGGATCAAAGCTGTGGAGGTCTGTGAGGTGTCCGAAGTCTGAGCTGCGTCTGGGTCTCACTCTGCCCGGTGGACAGTCGTTCCGGTAGGTTGCACCAGGAGAACCACAATTTCAAAAAGTCACCACCTGTGACCATGTGTCCAGGAAATAATGGGATCAGTTTTGTCATCAAAGTAAACTGATATCTATCCTCATTCTATACCTGCTTTATTATCTTACCTGCACACACACACACACACACACGCACACGCACACGCACTTATTTCTCAAAACAAAGGTTGTAATATTTTTTCTTCAGTATTTTCATCCAGAAATGCCTCCTGGACACCCTGATGATACGGTTGTTTTATTATAAATGAAATCTCACAACAAGACACAAGAAAACCAAAGTTCATCTCCAAGATTCACTGAGTGTGTGGTTGTGCGTCTCCCCATCTGTTGACATTATATTCTGTACAGTTTGTACTCCTCTTTCTCACTGTAGCTGGAAAAAAAAAGCCTTCAGTCTCCCTAGAATCTGTATTCTGGGTAAAGTGGTTATAGAAGACAATTGTTTTTTTTTTTAGACCTCAGTTACTGTCTCTTTAAAAATTATTTGATTGGAATTTAAGAGCTTTTTCCAGTGCACTAGAAGCTCGATGCAATTACTTGATTATATTCAATTTCTCTGCACATGTTTTTTTTCTCTCCCAGCTGGAGAGAAACTGCAGAGGGACACTGGACCGGTGTGATGGGAGGACGAGTGTGGACTTTGACCCAAACAGAAGACACTCTTTGGTACCATGTGTACGACCAACAGGAGAATCGGGAGAAAGGAAAGGAAATGGAGAGACGAGCCAATGTTTCTTTCCATGGCCAAAGCAAAACAGAGAAAAGATTTAAAGAGCGCGTGAAGAAGGAAGAGCAGGAGCTGCCAGTTGGAGTACAGAACACTGCGACTGAGGAGGAGATGCTGAGAGATTACTTTCAGCTCAATGTGAATTTAGGGGATCTTTACAGGGAATGGGCAGCAGCAGATCCTCACTTTAAAAACATTGCAGACATCTTCACAGGTCATTTTGGGTTTTAAAGTAAATCAAAATAAATCTTTTTGCTACACAGGGTGAATTGCTACTTATTTTTGGTGTTATTCCAGGAGTACGAATTCTGCGCCAGGACCCAACCGAATGTCTGTTTTCCTTCATCTGTACCTCCAACAACCACATCTCTCGAATTCAAGGCATGGTGGAGAGACTATGCCAGGCTCTGGGCTCGCCTCTGTGCCAACTGGATCAAACCTGGTATCACGACTTTCCTGCCCTGTCTGCGCTAGCAGGTGCTTCACATGTTTACCACACATCTTACACTCCTGTTTAAGCATCACTGCCGATCCTGTGAGGTTTATAGATGTGTCAGGAAGTGGAGACTCCCCTCATCACTCAAGTATATTATTAAAGTATATTGTTTGTTCTTCTTACTTTTGAGACTCTGTTAGTGGTTCCATGTTAACCAGGAAGTCCTAGTTTCTTACATCGTTAGTTACACAAAATAATCAACATATTATATGAGTTGTACAAAAACCTTTAATTTTTATTTGCAAAAACTTTAGAAAGAAATTCCATTATTTGTTTTTTGTACAAAGCAGTACCGGGTGATATTTTCCCTCTTCTTTTGCCCATCCTGAACAAACGGGAAGCATTTGAGGTTTATGGGCCTTGCTCAAATGCGCACAGTGGCAATGATTACCCATCAAAATCCCTTTGTCGTCCATGATTCGAAATTTTGAAACACCAATGTCACTTTTGTAACTTGTAAGCTGTTTGTGCTGGATTTGACCCCCTTGGGCATTGTTTGACACAGAGTGGCCTTGTAACTACAAAGAAAATAGCTTCAATGTATTATAAAAAAAACAACCAACTGTTAATGCTGTTTTGTCCCTTGTGAGGCACACTGATTTAGAAAAGGTATCCTACACAGCACCACACAGACCTGGAGCTGACCAATGCCGGTTGCACTTGTTTGATTTTCTTGTATTTGTGTTGATTTTGTCTCTGAACTTGGCAGACAGCAGCGTAGAGGCACGTCTCCGGAATCTGGGTTTTGGCTACAGAGCTCGGTTCCTCCAGCAAAGTGCAAAGCAGATTCTGGACACTCGTGAGCAAGACTGGCTGGACAGTTTACGAAAAGTGTCCTACAAGGAGGCCCGCGATGCTCTGCGTTCTCTCCCCGGGGTCGGCACCAAGGTCCAACAGCAACCAAAACACTGTTGGCTTTTTACACTTCACAGAGAAACTGTATGGTTGAGTCTTTGTTCTCCTGCAGGTGGCAGACTGTGTATGTCTGATGTCACTGGATAAGTCGGACGCCGTGCCCATCGACACGCACGTGTGGCAGATCGCAAAACGTGACTATAAATATGCTGCTGGCAAAGAACCAAAGAGCATCACAGAAAAACTTCACAAAGACGTTGGTGAGTGTGCACACACACGATGTGATTGTTTTCCACTGGCTGTAAAAACATCAAATCAACAAACTGTCCAACTGCTTCTATACAGGGGATTTTTTCAGGAAGTTGTGGGGACCCTATGCTGGATGGGCACAATCGGTGAGTTTCACCGTCCCTTAACTCACTTGTCACTCACTGTCGGTTCACTAGTCACACCAGAGCACGTCCTTTCTCGCTTAGGTCTTGTTCTGTGCTGACCTCAAGAAGTTCAAAAACCTGAAAGAAGCATCACATCAAAAGCAACCAAAGGAGGAGGAAAATCATCAGGAAGAAGAAAGATCCACGGAATGCCCGACAGCAACAGTGAAGAGAGAATACAGCGGCACTGGGAAGAAGCTGAAATCTCAGTCAATTTCTCACAAGAAAGCAAAGCTGTCTGTGAAGAAAGAGAAGGCGGTGTGAGGTAAAGATTAGCACTCAGATTACATGTGCACCCCACATGTTACACACACTGCTGAATCAGCTTCATCATTTAGTATTAAATATTCAGAAACACAACATTAAACACATGACTATGTTCTTTTTTGTCTACAATATGACTGAGAGAATAACACCACACGGTGTCAAAGCTTCAAAATATGTGTGTGATTGGTGATACTGGTCTTAGAGTGGATGCTCCATCAGAGTTCTGTAGTATGTTTTTCTTTAGAAGTTTTCCTTTTTCCATTTTTCCACGAGTTTACCACAGAGAATCCATCGCATTGATACTAGGTTTTACAATAAATGTTGAAAATCTTATGAGCTGTTTTGTTTCATTTGTTTTGAGTGAAATAGCCAAGGCTTTCCTACCATACTCAGTAATGCTGATTGATACCATAATCCGCCGCTAGGTGGCAGTGCATGTTAATACTGCTTTCCAAGACTTTTTATGACGCATAGAGGACCATTTCCTACAGCAGAATTGCTCTACATCCCTCGGTTAATACTTCCTGTCAGTCCTCTTGGCTACGGTGACACCATGTACTAACACATCGGGATGATGGTCAGAGGATGGTGCTGTTTGTATCCTTGTTGTATTCCCTGCATCAAAATAGTGTTTCTGTCGGGATTGTAACATGCCGTTTGACTGTCTGACTAAAGCATACTGTCTGTGTGTGTATCTATAGGCCGGTTGACTGTGTCAGCCAGTCTTTTTATAGCAGGCGTTGCAGTTATGTGCTTCCTCTGCTCCGGGCTGGTGTGACTCTCTGGTGACAACACGGTCACGTCTCTCAGGATGCTTTTTATGGAAATGACTAAGCAATATTTTAGATTCTTTTCTAACGTGTTGAGGAGCAGCAGACATCCCCATCATGTCCTGATTTGGGAAACGATCGTTTGACATGTAGGCTTTAAATGCACGATGTATTTCACTGTGGCATCTGTGCATATGTCGGCATTTGCATGTTTTACATCCACACAAGGGTTTCGTTCGCAGCAGACAGTGCAGCCATGTGAATTAATGACTATGTGAGTCAGCTTTCATCCTCCATTCCAGTTGAGCTGTGCAGGAGTTGAGGCCCAGCTGGAGGGCAGAGTCACAGTCAAGAAGAAAGCAGAATAAATATAGAGCTGAGAGAGTAGGGATATAATAATAATAAAAAAAAAAAAGAGGGATAGAGTGAGCATTAGGGGAAAAGGTGAAAGTGTGCTGGAGGTTGGGTCAGGAATCTCAGTTGAAATACAAAATAAGAAAACAACACAACAGTGGCCTGCATGTTGTGTAAGAGATGGGACTCAGCTTGTGCTGTGTCCTCAGGGCTGTTCAGTGAAAGGACATCTTAGGCTGCCCACTTTCTCCTTGCAAGCACCAGGGGGCGCTACTTTAGGAGTCACGACTCAGCAAAAGGCCTGCAGCAGAAACACTGGTTTTTGTTTGGGTGACCGCATGAAAGAAATGGTTTTATAGAGATTGACTTAGAATGATATAGTTTCCCGGTTGTTCAGATGTGCTACACGGCACATGTTGTATTTTCATACACTCTCTCCCACAGATAAAACATTTGGATGCAGTGAAGCACAACAGCTCTATCAATTTGTAATCTCCAGCAGGATGAGTTTCAAGGGTCCTTTTTAGCCTTCAATAGAACATCAAAAATACAATAAGCCAGACAGGTGCTGCATGGTGGTGCAGTGGGTCTTGCTCTTGCCTCACAGGGAGAAAGTCATGGGTTCGTCCACTGGCCAGGCCTTTCTGGGAGGAGTTTGCATGGTCTCTCCACGCTGGTTTCTTCTGAATACTCCAGTTTCCCCCCGACCGGCCAAAAATATGCCTGTGAGGTTAACTGGTGACCCTAAATTGCCCCGAGGTGTGAGTGTGTGTGTGGTTACCTGTCTCTCCGTGTTCACCCTATGATGGACCGGAGAAGCATTATTCTCCCAGACTGAGCTGGGATTATTGTTGCTGCAGAGCATAGAAGATGGATGGACACATTCAAATACAAACTAAATGAATACAGTAAAAAAAAAAAAAAAAAAGCAATAATAAGGCCATTGTTTTACTCTAAACCTTAACGAAAGAAGCCTTTAAAGAAATGTGAGGTAAACAAATAGAAAAATAAAGAAATAATTTTAAATGTTTTTAGTCGACGTAGGATAGATTAGAAATACGAGACAATTTGTTCATTTGCACATTTCAACAATAAGATAATCCAAAGTGCTTTGCATCAACAAACAAGCTTTAACTGAAATAATCTACAAAAGATAACTGTTGTAACTGTTTGTCATTTATTCTCTGGGGATCACTGTATTTTTGTTAGAGCAGCAAAAGAGAGTATTGTTGGAGGGAATTTCAGATCTTTCAGCTGAAATTCAAGTCATTAGTTGTTTTTGGGAGCCCAAACGTTACAAGCCACAAAAAGGAAAACATGATTTTTGGACCTTTCAGTGTATTCTGCAAAAAAAAAAAAAATCATTTCAAATAACACCATGTTGAATTTGTACTTCTTTTTATTTATAAAAACTTGCAAATGTTTAGTTTGTTTGTTAAATTGAGCATGAAACCTGCTGTAGAGACTTGGACGACGACTTTGTTACCCCTGCAGTCTATTTACAGATTTCAGTGACAGCCACTGTTCTCATCAAAGCAGAAACATTATTTGTGATACTCAAGAACATGGAGCTCTCTTGAACCTATCTGGAAAAGTGAAACCATCGTTGATACCGATGCCTTATTTCATTATTTGAAACGGGTTTCTGTGATCCCAGAGGTGGTCTCCCCGCGCCCCCTAAATTTCCAGTCTCCCACTTCAAATGATGGCCGTTATTATTATAATGGTAACAGACAGAGCAGTATTATATCTGAGAGAATACCTTAGATGGATAAAATTCAGAGCAGAGTTGTGTTGATTCACCTTGGATGTGGTGAAATCTAAAACTGCTGGAAGCAGTCGTGGGAAAGCTTGAGTAACGAGGGAGGCAGTCCCCACATGGAAGTCTTTCTTTGGGGCCCGGAGATGGGGAGATTATTCTTTGGTGTCTAGACAAGTAGAGGACGGAGGCAAGCCACAGAAAGACTCCGAGCGTGGAGCTCGCAGCGGTGATTTACGTCTGAAGCTTTTGTGACTCTCCAATGTGTGTACGGACGTCAGCACATGAAGGTCTTGGCTGTTCTTCATGAAAGAGGCTTATTTTGTGTAGAAAATAAATACCCCGTACCATCTGATAGGGTCTCTGCTTGGCTGGCAGCGATTAAGGTTCAATGCCGTATAGATTGGGAGGAAGAAATAGTTCCGTCTGCTTCAGGGTTCAATTTCAGAGCCCCTTCCACGATCAATTCAGGTGGTATGTATTCACAACATTCCTGGGCAAAGATGGTCCAGTATAACCCGTGTTGCACCACACCCACAGTAGAACTGGGCGTGTTTTTGGTGTGTGCCAGTGAACTCCTTCGTTTTTAAGAACTTGTTCATAAATATGACCCCCTCTTTTGGTTTATTTAAAGCCCGCTAAAAATTCTCTCTATGAATCAGGAGCTGTCAGCCTCACACACATGTGACCTTTAGGATTGACCTGCTGTAAGACAGTGAAAGTGAAGCGTGTAAATGTCCAATATTTAGCATGAGTTTATTGTCAGCCATTGGTAAGCAGGAGCGCATGGTTCACATGTGTCACATATACTACTCCTCATAAACTGTGTACGTGTATTCAACACTGACAATGTGGCTTTCAGTCACAGCATCACTTTTATCCCACATCACACTTTTCCCACCCCCCCTCCATATTATCACAGTTTAATTAAAAATAACAACAGATGTGACAGTAAATACTGCATGCATAAGCAACAGCCCCCAGGCAGACAAATAAAACGACCAAGTTCACGTAAGTAGCATAGGATTTACTTATTCTATACAATAGTAAACAAATACTTGTGCATTCATTCTGAATGAAACGGGAACCTGTTTCTCATTTAAATACAAACCACAAATCTAATGAGCTTTTGTGAATCCACCTCCAGGAACTGGATTCATGTTGAAATTGTTGTAATCTTGTTAAAGCATGCAGCTGTCTGTTCATGCCATGACCACTGCTCTCAGGAGGGGAGACTCAAAAAACGCACAATTTGCTCAAACTATAATAAAAAGAATATATTTTTCTATGTGTAGAGTTACAACACAGCCCCTTGTTTGTATTCATATAACTTAGCAATAATCATAATCCATTTGTTCCTATGATAATGTGATTATCTCCATTGTGTCTGGCCCTGCTTGTCCAAACTCTCCAGCGTCTTCTGCTTGCTCAGTGCTAATGTAATGTCATTAGGAAAATCCTCTGAGCTGCACAGGTTATTCTTGGCCTGTACAGTACACACGATATAATGCCTGTGGCAAATGCACAGGGAGGAGATGATTGAGAATGAGACATGCTGTCAGTAAGAGTAAATTCTGCAGTGGCTCTCACTTAAATCCTAAGTGAGCCTGTGACTGTGTATAAGGACGAAGCGGCACGCAGCATGTCCCAACTCGAGGGTGTTGTGTTTACAGGACAGACAGACGATCAGGTGGCGGATGGAGACGCAGAGCCAAGGTGCAGCATGAGGAAACAGTATCAACCTGGCTCAGGTCGCCTCTCTCTCCGCTGTCAAGAGGACATGGGAAGGAGAGGGCGGCTTGGGTTACATGCACAGGACTGTACCCAGCTCTCGTTGTCCTGCTGCTGCTGCCGCACCACCCTGCACGCCCTCACCTGTCTGCACACACATGACACAATGTTGATTCCCCCACCCGGCCAAGACGCGCAGTTTAGAGCTCATTATAGGCTATAGTCTGAAGGGGGGAAACCCCAGAACCGGGGTAGTGAACCTGTAAGCTATATGATGATGCCAATGCAAGCGGGGCCATGTTTTTCGCAAGATTGTCTGCATGTGATCTCACCAAGGTAGATGGAGTGATCGACCTGAACTGCGTTGCGTAACGGGCGTGCCAGGCAGGCGGTAGTAGGTTGGCTGAGTCGGTAGGCAGGCGATCATGTTTATCCGCTTGAGTGTAAAGAAGTGAGGGAGGGAGCAATGTGGAGGGACATGGAGCGGTCTGAGGGGGCGTACATCAGCTCCTTACCAGCTCGTAGCTAGAGAGCTGATAGTGGTACGAGGCTACTGAACGAGGATCGAGGAGCGCGTCCTCCTCCTCCTCCTCCTCCTCCTGCTGAAGCAGCAGCTCACCGCCCCGCGGCTGTTTCCTGCAGGTAAAACGCGGATTCTCCCGTCAGAGACTCTCAATGTTTTAGTCTTTACACGTTGCCGCAGCGGAGAGGAGCCACACGGACCAGCAGGTATGTTTTTTCTCCATAAAGGACCCGGGGATGACACATGATAGTTGCGTGTTGTGTCTGTGGGCGCTATGCGGCGAGACTTTGCGCACCGATTGACGCGTGACGCCGCTTCTACCTGAGCTGCGGCACCAGCGTGTGTCTCGGTGTAGAGACACGTCTTTATTGTGAGCCTCTTTTTCCGTGTGCTGGGCCTGATTTGGTGTCCGCAGTGAAGGGAATTAGAGCTTGTTCAAACGGAGCGTTTACGCGAATTCAATTGAAGCCGTTGCCGTTCCAGCGGGGTGACGTTACGCAGTTACTGCTGGCCGTGGCCAAGAGACAATATTATAGCCGGCATATGAATGAAAAATAATATAACTAAATTAAACTATCGCCTTCAAATGGTATATAATGCAAACTCGTTTAGTTTTTTGGGACTTTATATATGGATGCAATATAAATGGTCCTATTCTTCACTTAGAAGACCTGGTGTCAAGCCAGACCCCACTTTGGAAAACAGTCAAACACAGAGCTGCCGCTCTGCTTGGTGGTGCGCCCATACACCATGCATCACCGTAAAAGCATACCCAAACGGATTTCAATATAAAACCTACATTCCAGTGAATGAGATCTCTTACGTTAGTTAATAAAACACTAATTAATACGACTGCTAATAATGATAGGCAACATCAAACTTAATAAGCAAGTGCATTATTAATACTTAAACAACCACTTGGAATCAAATAATAATAAAATCAATAACCAAAAAATGTTATTATAACACAATAAACATCATCTTATTATGTTGACATTTTTCAACTTACAAGCCCAACAAATCAGCATATTTTGGCAAAATTCAGATTAATAAAGAATTAAATCCCTCTAATGCCATAAACCCATTTCACTTCAGACGGATAGTAGACCAGTTCAGGATGTGAGATATCAAAATAATACCCTTTCTAGCAAATTCTTTCCCTCTAACTTCAGACTGATATCAAAAGGAAATTCCTTGTTTTCATAAAACCATTCCATGTCAGATTGACAGTAGATCACTTCAGAATATCACCCACAAAGTCCCAGCCAAATCGGATGTGTCATTTAAAAAAAGAAAATGCATTTGAAGATTGGACTATGACCTAATACTCATATGATACCGCCTGATTTCAAGTTGCAATAATTCCAAAATTCCAAGTTATAAAGTCATTCCACATCACAGTGATAATGGACCATCCCAGGATATCATTCAGTTGATATTAAATCTGCAAGCAGCATTGAACGGGTCCTCGCTACTTGCAGGATTCCGACTGAGAATGTCAACCAGAATAGTGGACAGATGTGGCAATGTTTTAAAAGCTAAATGAAGTCTGTGGCTGAAAGTATGGCGAACCTGTAGTGGTTCAAACTTGAAGGAGTTTAAAGCTATTTTGACGAGTTTTCCTATCCACTTTCATGTTAAAAATAATCTTAAAAGTTTAAATATTTTAAAAAGTTTAAAAGGTATAAAGAAGTTTAAAGAGGGTTTAATATATATATATATAAAGAGGTATAGGCTGAAAAATTTAAAAAAAATATAAAGTCTAAAAGCTTTTAAAAATTTACAACATGGCAAGAATATCTTGGAAAACTGCACATTTTGATACTTGAATGGTTCAAATTGGTTTGACTGCAGGAGCTGAAGCTAGTCAAAAAATGCTAATAATTCTCAGAATCAGCATTCACACAATTAATGATTGCCTGGATGAAAATCACTCAACGTTAGTGTTCTTCTTCTATGTCAGCAGGTGCTACTTCATTAACATTAATATACCACTGACTGAAAATACATCAGGTTTTTTTTTTGTTTTGTTTTTTTCTTATGCAGGAAGTAAGTATGATTCATATTTCATTATTTATAGTTTGTATTAATGATACATTTATTCATGTTGTTTGTTATGTGGTATTATTAGCTGTAGTATAAATTTGTGTTGTAGTAACTAACATAACGAAGGCGAGATCTCACTCAATGGAACGTCACTTTTATTTTGAAATCAGTTTCATTATGTTCTTACAGTAATGCATGGTGTATGAGCGCACCGCTAAACAGAGCGGCGGCTGGCTTGACTGTCTTTTCTGACGTGGGGGCTGGAGGGATCGTTAACGGCCGTGCCACTGCGCTTACAAAAGGGTTAGATTTCTCACGAATTTCAATCTAAAATGCTCATCTGTGTCTGTAATTCGAAAAGGTTTGTCTGATCAGGACGTTGGAAACTTGTGCGCTTTGGCGCAGCAGCAACAAGTGAAGTTTCTTTATATGGTCACTGCTGGCAGGTGTGTGTGTGTGTGTGTGTGTGTGTGTGTGTGTGTGTGTGTGTGTGTGTGTGTGTGTGTGTGTGTGTGTGTGTGTGTGTGTGTGTGTGTGTGTGTGTGTGTGTGTGTGTGTGTGTGTGTGTGTGTGTGTGTGTGTGTGTGTGTGTGTGTGTGTGTGCAGGATGCATATGCATTGGATGGTCTAATCTCAAGGTAGGGAGCAACAATTTTATTCATCCTGGATGGATGATCTCGAATTCATTTGTTTCTTATCAGAATTTGAGGAGAGATGGTCCATGCTGCTTCAAAGAGCTCCTGGAAGACACTTTGGTCTGGTTTTCATGGACAAATGAGGTTGCTTCCAACCGTAGGACAAAAGGCCTGCCTTCTCAACTGTAAGATTCTGTTTCGTTTGGGTTATCATCCACTGATAGATTATGACCTTTTGATTTTAAAATGTTTTGAGTGGTTAAAGGATATCTGAGCTCATGCAGCAGCAGCAGCAGCAGCAGCAGAACAGACAGCAATAAACTGTCAGCATAGGGAAAAATAAAGCGGAAAAAAAAATATGGTACAAAACCAAAAAGTCCCATTTATAGGCTTTTGTTCTTTAAGGCTTTAAAGCAGTCCAGTGAATGCATCAGGACATTTTTGACTATTTACCACCGACACAATAGGTATTTATCATGTAAAGTCTGGTTGCAGATTAAGTAATTGCCACATAATTACCAGTTTTATGGTATCCAGCTGTAACAAAGTGAGAGTCCTGAAGTTGCGCTGTGGTTAACTCCCTGGAGCAGGCAAACAGTTTATGACTTGCGATGCCTGTAATCTATTTTCCTGAAAGTGTTTTGTGGCTTTTCCGGGGTTTCGCAGCAGTCTCACTCACTCACCACACTCACTGTCTCTCAGGCTGTGCTTGTGGGAATGCATGAGTACCAATTTGAACATCAGTGACTCAAGTAAAGATCATTTATCAGGTCTAAATGTAGAATTTCTATGTTCACCCATCATATGTCAGTAATGTCAGCTTGTTCACACTGTAACCCCCCCCCCCCCCACACACACACACACACACACACACACACACCATGCACAGGGGGTCAAGCCTGTCTTGGCGTGTGTTTTTTTGTGTATAAGGTCACAGTTGAAAATAGCCCTAGCTTTTAGGCTGACCTTCAGCCTTTAGTCTGCAGCTCGTTTAAACGCGAACATCAGTGAAAGAGTGAAAGATGTCTTATCACTTTCAAGCTGGACATCCTCTTCAATTGGGGATCAAAAGCATCAGCGATTGGTTCTGGAGCCCCTCTCTGTCTTGCTGTGTGGTTGGTTGCTCATTAGTGTTGTGACACCCCTTCCAGGCAGCAGGGCTTCGCCAGAGAGACATCTTTAACAGGCTTTGGTTTGTCTTTCGGAGCTAAAGGGACAACTTTTAGTCTAGAAAGTCGGGCGACCTTGCCAGGAAAACTTTCTCGGAAATCTTTTAGGGCACATTAAAAGCTTGTGCATCTCTTCGTGTATTAGTGTAGTTGAAACAGAATTGTTAGGAGCTTGTTCTGTGAAAATTATTTAATGCGCTGAATTAGAAAGTAAACAATCCAAATGTTATTTCAAGGTGTGGAATTTTTAACGGTCAAGCCAACGGCCTCCCCCACCACTCACATACCAGCATAACCACACATACTCCCTCTTCCATTTCCCCTGCTCCCCGTTTCTCGCTCTGTCTCATGTACACACATATACATGCACATACACTGCTTAGTAGTTCTAACCTCTCCCTTTACTTATCTTTCTGATGTCTAACTGATCCTCACTGTCCCTGCAGGAATCTTCAATGTACATTTTCATTGTGTATTTGATTCAATCAGTATCTTCTTTTTTATGTCTAAATATGATCTCTGTGCCCTCTTATGTCCCTCTATAAAAAGGGGGGGGGGGGGGGGGTGTCAAGCATATGGCCACAACCCGCTCACCGGAGGGTCCAATCTGGCCTGTATGACAACATTACAAGCTGTCGAATGTACAAAGACGACATTGACTGGAATTTTCTTTCAATAAACACAGTTGCTGTTCATGTACAGGTGATTGCAGAGTTTCAGTTGGATTAGGGAGCCAATGGAGCAGCCAAAGTTTTTTTTACATTTTGCTGCATCTTGTATCATGATGCGTGACTAAAAACGAAATTATCAATCCTCCTTTAAATGATTAATTTTCAAATGAAAGGAAACTTCTTTTTTTGATAACGTATTTGTACATATTGTGGACCAAAACAAAGGGGAAAGAGTTAGAAGCCCTTAAATACTTTTGTATAGTTTAATACGCTCCTATTATACTGGTGCGGCCCACTTGGGTTCAAATCCAGCTGTAGGTACTGAAATTAGTTTAATGTTCACTACCAAGCCGCGCTCAGATGAGTGCCTCATTAGTCACACAGGTACTTTACATCCTGCTCTCCAGAAAGACACTTGGACTCGGGGTACTGGCAGTGAAATCAGGATTGGAGCTGTCACTCTCTGGCTTGGTGGCTTTGCACAAATCTCATCTACTGGTGCAAACTATAGTATTGATACTCTACGATGTTTGTAGGTTAAAGTTTAGATGAGTTAACTCACCATTCTGAGTCATTAAAATCTAGAAAGTTTTCAGGAAGTGAAGGAGTGAAACTGGGTTGCACTTTGATTGATATCAACATTTGTATGATTTGGAAAATAATGGAAATTAAATATTGTTGTCTACCCAGCAGGAACTTTGTAAAATCATTGGTTAATTGTTTTATAATAGCAAAAACCTGATGAACTATTTTATATGATTAAAGGAATTTTTTTATATAAATATGAATAGATATTCAGCTGCCATTCGATTCTAGCCATTTTGTTTTTACCAAGTTCAGATGTATAATGAGTCTCTGTCAGAGAGAGAGAGAGAGAGAGAGAGAGAGAGAGAGAGAGAGAGAGAGAGAGAGAGAGAGAGAGAGAGAGAGAGAGAGAGAGAGAGAGAGAGAGAGAGAGAGAGAGAGAGAGAGAGAGAGAGAGTGAGTGAGAGAGAGAGAATGCAGATTCTCTCAAAACTAGACTTTGACGATGCTTCTCCACTGCACTTGGTTTCTTCTATGAAATCCATCAGTATAAACATGACATCGGGGGATTAGGTGATTAGTAGCAGCTGCTGTAGTACTGACTCATATGATTATATAACCAGCAGCTCTATACCGTGGGCTGAGGACAGTAATCTTCAGATTGTTGCTTGCTACTTTACTATTGAACGTTCTGCATGGGCATTTCCTGCTCGGGACAAAGCACATATTGTGCCAGAGAGAGTGACGCCATCTACACAACATGCACACCACGGCATAACTGAAATACAAAGTGATGTGTTCCCCTGAGGCGGAGCATGACATACATAAGTGGCTGTGCCCCCATCTGCTTTCTCCCCGTAGAGGGACATGCTCATATTTGTAACTGCACGTCTGGGCTGTAGACTCTGTTAGAGAAATGGGAGAATGCAACATGCAAAGGGATAAAAGGTTTTTGATTTCAATCCAAGAAAAACACTAAAAAATAGTTTTTAAAGTAAAGATTATGTGGAATACATTACTCATGTATTGCACAATTATGTAGTATCTGGTCAGGAGCAACAAATGTGTCAGTGTTATGACAGGTAATGCACTGAGTGATCTAGTGTGCCCGCTGGAAACAACAACTTTTATACTTACTGTCAATTTAACTTTTCAATTTAACTAAGCTTCAGTAGCTAAATTTACAACTACACAGTGTCTTCACATACATTTTATGAGCTGTAGCATGCTGGACAACCCGGTCTGAATCAGGGAGGTAAATGCACCCAGATCCCCTGAAGTCAGGGAAGGAAAAAAAAACAAACACCCAAACCGCCTGAATCAGAGAGGAAAAAACATCTCAGTGGGCTCCATCTCCGTGTAGACTAATTTTACATTGGAGTAGAGGGCAGTAAAGTGTCCAGTCTGGCAAGGTAGTGTCGTAATATAACCCAGCTTCTCTCCCTAACGCTATCTTCCTCACGCTGTCTGAGTAGATTGTATATCATGCTGGTCACACAGTCATCTCGAAGCGTTCTTATCGAGAAGAAAAACCCAACAATTCAACATGAGCAAGCACAGGAGCCCGTGGAAAGAAAATACTCCCTTTTAAGAGAGAGTCAGAATGTTAGTGAGTCGTGACATCATGTAAAACATCTGGATAAGCATAAGCAGAGTCTTAGTTTGCTGAAGGAGTGGTGTCGGTTAAATCTGAATCAGAACAGCTGACATTAGAGGAGAGGTTCTGTGATGTGTCGGTTCCCACCTGACAACCATAGATGTGTTAGCTATCATTTAATCTATAGTTGTGCATCAGTTATCAACTATGTACAGATCCATTTTTTCTTAGCACAAGCTTTTTGTGTTTGTTCAATTATATGTGACATTCCTAACCACTGGGCTTCACCTCTCGTTTTCCTCAAATACACACTGTTTGTATTACTTCTATAGTAATTCAAAGTCAGATTGTTCAATTCAGAACATTTTTGAAACCACCAGAGTGCACGAGTCTGTGCGTTAGTGCTCTTGTGGAGCTCAGATTTATGCTTCAAATACTGCGGTAGAGTGTTTCTCTGAAGCTTATTGGGCCAAATGCCTTTTGAGACTCATTAATCTTGACCATGTATCTTCATGCACACCCATAAGCAGACACACGTTGGATTGCTTTTGATCGAGACAGTGGTGTGTTTACTGAAAGCCATTTCTCAATTGGTCATGTCTGGCTGCTCGAGACTACACACCTGCCAGTGAACCCCAGAAAAAGGTGAAGAAGCCTCAAGTTTCTCCGCATGCCTTCCTGGAGAGATGAGCTTACCGGCACTCAAACCATAACAATCTTGTTAATCCAGAAACATGGTTTTCTTGTGACTCCCCTTTCTCCCCTTTAAATGTTCCTCTCTTTGCTTCCTGTCAGTTTCAATCCACTCGCTTCCCACCACCCATTCTCCATCTTTTATAGTCTTCGCTTCCTCTCTCAGTCTTAATTTTGTCATACATGCCTTCATTTCTCAGCATTGAGGAACCCTCCATCACTTGATGCCTCCTCCACTTTCACCTCATCGCCATCATTTCTCTTTGTGAGAAACGTTAACATTCTTACATCCACGTCCTCTTTACTGTCTTATCTCTCCATCTCCGGGGCTTGCTTTCAACTCCCTCCCAGGTGCATACTGGAGAACAGTGTTAAAATAACTCCAGTTGAATTGGCACAGGAGGGAAACAGAAGTAAGGGATTAGCCGGCTACAGGGAAAGTAGAGTCAGGATGGAAAATACACACAGCGGAGATGAAGATGTACCACCACATGTCTTGCTGTATTCATTGACAGGTTTTTTCTCCAGATACTCTTGGGTGGCAAACACCCAGTAAAGAGGGATTGTGATTCTATGAACCCTGGTTTCAGTGACTTAAAGCTTGGTGACTGACCTCCTGTGCATACACTTTCTTCAACACATTTTTCCACATACTTAACGCGGGGATTACTCACACCGTGCATGTACTTGTGTGCACTGCTGGCATGTGCACTGCTGCAGTAATTTCTCTGAGTCCCTAAACATCATGGCTGTGAATGAGGTGACTCACAAGGAGCGGCAGAATGAATTCACTATGGGCGCCCTATTTTCTGTGCTTTCCGTCCTAAAGTTTCAGCTTTAGTTCGCTCCCTAAGGTTGACTTCTGCAGTGAGTCATAGGTAGAAACGAGCATGAACAAGGAGGTATGGATAAGAAAACGTGGGTTGTTGTTTTTTTGTTTTTTTTTACAAGATGTAGTTGTTAAGGGGATGCGACTGGCAGCTGTTGGGCTGGATGACTTGTAGTGTTGTGTAATTCTCCAGGGCCGGGGGGTTTCTCCCTGAGCTTCACCACACTTTGTACCCCAGCTGTCAGCTCCTGGCATCCACTACTTAAACAGAGCTCACAGTCAAGGGAGCAGAGTTCTGCTGCCTGGAAATAACTGAAGACTTCAGGAGAGATGACCTGATAATCATACAAAGAACATTTGATGACACAGATAGCCAGGACAAAAGTTAATGTGCCCATCTGCCTCCAAAAGAAACCATCTGGGCCTCTTTTTTGTTTTATGGCTTGATCATTTCACTAGTGCATCTTCCTATATAACTTAAAGCTCAACTCTTAGCTTCATGTGTGTTGATACATATGCTGTGTGTTCTGAAACCCTCACCTGACCCATCCCTGTACGTCTGCTGAGGGAGTTTCAGTGACTGGCCGTTTGAATCAGCACAGCAAAGAACACTTCTGATATATAGAATAGAATAGAATAGAATAGAATAGAATAGAATAGAATAGAATAAACTTCATTGATCCCAAGGTGACATTGTTTTACAGCATTGCTCCACAGGGAATAGAACACAATATCAACATATAAGATAACTGAGAATAAAATTTTAAATAAGTAAATATTACAATGTACAAGGCATTATTAATATCTACAAGGCAAACAGTGATTAAGTATCTGCTCGGAGAAGGACTTGACAGTAAAAACTATTCACAAGCAAGAGTTATAGAGTCTGATGGCCGCAGGAAGGAAGCATCTCCTGTGACTGTTGTGCACTTTGGATTAGATGAGTCTGTTGCTGAAGGTGCTCCTACTGTTGACGAGGACATCAGGAGACGTCCTCATGACCCCTTCAGTTCAGATCATCCTGCCTCTCTTTGATACAATCCCACCGCACTTGTCTCACCCGAATGACATCCCTATGTCAGTCCTGTAGATCCTGGTGGTGTGGATCAGTGAGTTGATGTCTCACGCATTCTTGATTATGTCAACCATGTAGAGCAGCTGGCTGATTGTTGCCCCACTTTGGAATCAGTATCCATAACTAATCTTTGTGATGATCTGACTGAGGGAATTTAGGTGCATCCAATTATATATGAATATATATCACTCTTGCTAAACTATGGCAATTTCCAACACATTTTGGAGCTGAGACAACATGAATAGATTTGAAAATATTGGTTCAGCTATGTCTATGTGCTAGAGTTAGGTTTCTTTCTAAAAAAAAAAAAAAAAAGAAAAGAAACCTATCACACAAGTTACTTCTTTCTCCAAAAACATTATTTTGCTCTTCTCAATTACTGGTTATAAAAATTCTATGCAAACTTGTTAAACTATATTTTAATTTAATGTCTCAGTATCATCTGTTTAGTTGTGTTGACACAAAAGCTAATAAAGTTAAATCTTCTAAGTTAAAACATGAGGACAAACCCCTTACTTAATAAGGATCTTATTTAGGCTCTGTGATAAAAGGATTACAGCAAAGCTGCTTGAATAGTTTGTACTTGACCACTACATTTTGTCCTTTCATTCAACAAATTCAAAGTACTGTAAAGTTCTCTCCATAAATATTTGAGGTACTCAAGCATCAATGACCAACATGAAGTCATGACAGCTTGAGCCGAATGTTCACATACATGTACTCTGCTTGTGTACTCTCTTCAAGACACTTACACCGTGTTTGTTTTTCTCAACAGAAACACCGTGGGAGGATGTGTGATAGACAGACCGAGGCATCCTGAGGGACCAATCACAGCTCACCACAAGGAAGATCATGGCTTCAATCTTCCTCCTAATCTCAGCCCTCCTCCTCCTCTCCTGCCAGTTTTCAAATGCTCAGACCATCATTGGCTCCTCCTCCTCTTTCTCTTCCTTGGATTTACCGAAGAAGACTTTGCCGCCACCAACCAAGCAGCCTGCTGGATTCGGGCCTTCTTTACCTCCCAGAGGGCGCAGCGATGTGCCCATCAGATGGTCAGGTCGCAGCAGGTTCACAACTACAAACGCAGTGGATGTGGGGCCAAGTATGAGCCATACGAGTCCACAATTCAGTACTGCTTTCACATCTGCCCATTCGACGCAGAATCTCAGCAGGGGGCCAATTGTAACGCAACCAACTGCCTCCAGACCCAGGACTGACACAGCTAGCTTAGCATCGAGCAGGGCTTTTACAAAGAGGGATACGACCACGAAAACTCCAGCCCTTCCCACTGTGCCCTTCACTGCTCTACAAGAACCTGAAGCTAATACACAAACAACAGTTTCAAATCCAGAGGAGGAAACTATCAAAGAACCTAAGGATGATGATTCACAAGGATCTGGATCTGGGGGGACTCTGACAGCAGTGCTTGTGAAGGAGAAATCTCCCAGTCCTCTGCCAACAGTCGGTAATGAGATGGCACAATATCGGCCACCGGCTCAGACTGTAATATCACAAGTTTTGGATGTAAAAACCCCATCTCTGGAGAGTCAGACTGTAAGCCCTCATCTGTCATTGCCCAACTCGACGAGCACAACTGGCACGATCGCGGCAACACCAGAGACTAAGACAAACGCCACAGTGGCAACACATCAAACACCTCAGATTAAAGTAATAACAGGTGAGAAATCGAAGCTACCTGAAGAGATGCTTCATGACAGGCATTAAAAGTAAAGTGTCACACTGTGTCATAAATGTGCGTTTTCCTCTGATTTTCCAGGTGAACTTGCAGCAAGTACTCCTTCCACTGACAAAGGTCCTCTGAAGCAAGACTCGGCGGCAGTCACTCCACCACAGCCTCCTTCTCACACCACTCGCTCCTCTGAGAAACTGCTACAGACTCCCTATCAACCAGCTACTTCTCCACACCAGAGGAGCTCACAGTTAAACACCACAACGCCACAAACAACAAGCACATCTACTGCTGGAGAGCTCACTACTACACAGGCGACCGTGAAGACATCCTCCAAAACCACAATACCGTACCGCAAAACGGCACAATCGGGACAGCCGACAGCAAGCGCTGAGTCATCAAGAGCAGGTAGGAAACCAGAGCCGTCTGTTCTGTGGCCTAACAGCTTTGGCAGTTTCAAATGGAACTATTTGTGCAGCTGGAACTTTCTTACTAGAAGAATTAGGGGGAAAAGGGCTTCAAAGGAAAATGTCGAGACAGTTTTCCATGGAAAGTGGGGTTGTAGTTGTGTGGGGAGACAAAAGCAATCGAGGGTGGACTGAGGGGGGGGGGTTCAACAGCAGCCAGTCAAAGAGATAAGAGACAATTGGGAAAAAGTAGAGACTGAAATGGAGACTGTTGTGTATGCAGATGAAAGAGTAGACAGGGTGAGTGGAAAGTGTGGCTGAAGAAAAGGTACAGACACAGAAATGTAGGGGAGTGGAGCTGGTAATGAAATCCAGATGCAGAGAGAAAGGCAGGGGAGGAAAACTATGACACATGGAGCATGAACCAGTTTCCAAGATACCATGAAAAAAAAAACATCCTTGTGACCTTTAAATGTTCCTGAAGGAAACATTTACATAAGTTGCATTGTTAATGTTTGAGCTGTAAACACAGTCACATATATTCTGTGGATTAAATATTACAGGAAAACAATTTTTCTGTGCAAAATTGAATAACTTGATTCAGCTGGTCCTCGCGACGCCAAAGTCTGTTTCATACGTCACTGAAGCCTGTGGTACACAAAGCACAAGTCTGCTAAGCTCCAGTTTGCATTTCCACCAACACAAGGTAGTTGGTTAATCACTGTGAAACATTGCATAAAAAGCATTTTGGCATACTGGCAGATAAATAAAGCCACTTATAAATTTTACATATGTGACTAAGGATTGTCTCATATTGCATAATTTATTATTGTGAGGTAGCATAAGTGCACTTTCACCTCAGTCCGAGAAGGTTATGAGCCTTTTGTGGAGTTTGCATGTGCTTCCTATGTCCTTTATAAATGCCTTGTAGGTGTGATTGTGAGTGTGTGGGGTTGTGCGTCTCAGTGTGTTTCTTCTTTGATGGTCCTACAACCTGTCCAGAGTGTAACTTGCCTTCACTTTCAGGGTCTAAGGAAAAACAGACGTCTGCTTGTCTTTTAAATGTCAATAAATAATCTGATACAGTTTGTATTCCTCGAAGAGTTAAATGTATCCCTCACATCAAGTTAATGGTAACCTGTGTCTAAAAAAATGGAGCAATACAGCGATTACCTGGAGAAAGTGGCTCAAAATTCAGTACATAGGAAGTTAGATCGATAATTTTAATCTGATCAATGTAGCTGAGACTTATAATAATAATCGAACTGCTAATAAGCAAAAAAAGAGTCTGAAAACCCCAAAGCGTCAGAGGAGCTTGTACCGTGGTCCTCAAAGTGATTTACAGACATAGATGAAATTACTGAGTGAGAACTGCAAAGATAGAATAAACATAACCAGAGCTGTTATTCAGCTGAAGGCACACAAAGTCTCCAAAGAGCTCAACGTACCTGATACTGAGTTTAAAGCCATTCTGGGCTAGTGGAGAAGATTCACGTGGTGATTGAATGCTTGCATTTACAAAACCTTTTAATCAAAATAGATATTTAAATCATTGAGAAATGGTTTTTTACAATTGCGTGTGTGCGTGCGTGCGTGTCACATAATTGATCCAAACTTGTCTTGACTGCAGGTTTGGCCACTACGCTGGACTTTCTTTGTGTGACTTATTAAAATTAATTATGCTCTTTCATGCATGTGTGGGAAATTATTTAAGTGGGTCATGCACGTGAGTGTATTTCCTCTGAGATAAAACAGGATATTTATTCTTGAGTCCATTGCAGTGTACAAACTTAGAGAGCAGTATAGGTACGTTGCATGTATGTAAATGGGAGAATTCAGGGTGAGAGGGTAAGTTTAAGTGTATCCAGCTGTGTAATGTGATCGGCACATCTGGAATATATCTGGATATTGCTGTTAGGAAAAAAAGTCTGAGCGAAGGAAGTAAAACATACCTTTATATAAATAAAGACATTTGCGTGTAATCTGTAGGCGCTCATCACGTACAGTATGCGAAACCAGTGTGTGTGTGTGTGTGTGTGTGTGTGTGTGTGTGTGTGTGTGTGTGTGTGTGTGTGTGTGTGTGTGTGTGTGTGTGTGTGTGTGTGTGTGTGTGTGTGTGTGTAAGGAAGGATAGAGTGTGCGAGAACTCCAGGAAGTCAAGTAGTGAGTCAATCGGTATGTCAGCTTTATGGGCGTTTCTCCACAGCATGAGGGACTAAAATCCTGGAGGTGGCTGATGGTTTGATTGTTTTACCACTGATCTACTTTTTCCACCACCTGTCAAATTAAAATGTGGGTGAAAATTGTGTGAAAAGCCAGCAGTTTGTCACTTCTCTGATACTTGTAATATCATTCAGGCTCACGCTTCCTCTGTTTAGTGTATCCATGCTTTATTGCTGAGTAGCCTTCAAAACACTCAGTGATGAATGGGCCTATGATTATTATGCAGTTGGGTGTTGCCATTGCAGCAGATTAAGGTGGAGTTGCCTCAGACAAACAAAAGAATGTGTATTCGAAATTCCAGAGACAAGGTGTTTTGTCCCATGTGGTCGTCCCGCATTGTATATTGCTGTGAGCTTCAGCAGTTTCCCTGATTTGTACATGTATTGTGTCATTGCACTGTGTTGCGTAACAAAGATGTTCTTGTTAATTACATAATCTAATCCGATTAAAACCTCAATACCTTCTCAGTTATTCAGATGGGTTTTTCCTCAGGTAAATATTATTTTTATGAACATAATGTGGATAGTGGTGTATTCTTCATATGATAGAACATAGACCATTAGAATAGAGCATTTCTGTAATGTTGAGATTTCATTTTCAGCTCTATTGGCTTTTATCAAGAGCTGTACTGTGCCTTGTTTTTTAGCATACATAATTAGTTGCATTAAGGGTTTAAAAATATAAAAGACCACTTATTTATTTATTTATTTTTGGGGGGGGGGGGGGGGGGGACTGGGAAGTCATTGGTCCCCTCCAGATATGATCAAGCCAACAGTTTAACTTTAGAGGATCGGAAGGGCCAAGTATTTAACTTTAGTTGTGATCTACAACCCTCCAGTGGCGCTTTCTGGTACTGCATGTATGTTTATGTTTTTACTCTGCAGATAGACTGTATGGCATGAAGCCATTTGATCTATGTACATCATGTTTTTTCAAAGCATATAAAAACTCAGTTACTTTTTTTTTTTTTTTCCAGGATCTTCTTCTGTCATCACCTCCAGTCTTGTGCCAGTCACACGAGTGAGATTTGGCCCCACATATCAGCCTGGAGTGGGCCAGAGAAACCAATCACTTCTGATGGGACATCCTCACCAAGCTCCTCATTCAACAACAGATCCAGTCCCCTCTTCGAGTGCCCACCCATACTTTAATGGTACACGTCTTTACTGGGGCGATTTGAGCCGGACGCTGGCCTTCGCCTGGGAACTGCACGTCTACGGCACCGCAAGTCTCTTCCTCCTGCTGTTTGCTGGAGCTGCTCTTGGGCTGACTCTGTCCCCCGGCATGAACTGTCCTCATCGAGGCGCTCTTGCACTCGCAAATGCTTTTTTGTTTTTGGCTGGAGGCCTTAGAGCGACTCTCTTTTTCATCGACCCCTATGGCACACGGAAATTACTCCCTCGGCCCGCAGTTACAGCCCTGTACAATTTACCTCTCCACCTGCTGGTGTGGACGCAGGCTGCCCTGGCCCTGCTGGCATTGAGGGCAGCAGGAATAAGTGTGTTACCTTCCACGCTGGAGCGCCCCCCTCTGGTAGCTGTGCTGGCTGTGTTGCAGTGCACTTTGCTCCTGGCAGCGGATCTGCTGTCCCCGGCTCTGTCTCCCGTGGTGCCGGTCACACTTCAGGTCCTGTCCCTGTGCTGGGGCCTCGGTCTCTGTCTGGGCTTTCTTTGCTATGTCTTTCCACGTATTCGCTGCCCCCCTCTCCCTCACCCTGGAGCCCCTGAAGAGTCCAGGAGGAAGGCTTGGGTAGGCAGCAGGAGGTTAGGAGTTATTCTGGCACGAGTGCTGGCCGCTTGTGCAGTTTTGGGGGCTTTGTGTTGTGGATTGCATGTCCATGCCACCTTTTGGCTCTACGGACTTTTAGGAGATTGGACACGCTTCAACTGGGGATGGTGGTTGGTTCACTTCTGGGCCAGACTTCTGGAACTGGCTTGGGGTTTCTCCCTCCTACTCTTGGCTTCCTGGGTTTTCTGGAGGCCTCGAAGTTGCCGTGGAATGGAAGAAGGTGGTCAAGACAGTAGAGTAGCAGGAGACCTGCCGTCCCCTGGCCAGTCTGTGAGTTCTACTCAGAGACATACCTGCTGGTCTAAGATTGTGCAGAGCCTAAAAGGGAGGCCCAGTAGAAAGTCTGAAAGCAACGGTGTGGGAGGAGGAATAGGAGTACCAGGGGAGGTCCCTAACAACTGGGCTGGCCAGGAGCGTCCTGGGGCTGACATTAGCAAAAGTCTGATCAGGAACCAGAATCATGAGCAAGCCACTGGGCCGCCACGATGCGTCAAAGACAGTAACCGGGGACGTAATCACAGGGGCCACTCCGCAGAGCGAGGCATATCTGACGGTTCCACTGGCTCTCTACTGAGACTGCAAGCATTAGGCCTGCCTCCACAGCGATCAGTGAGCGGCAGTTTGGATCAGGACAGGGACACATCGCTGTCTCTCTATGACTTTGATCTGAGGCCCCCGTCCCCCATCGACCTGACCCGCAGCATTGACGAAGCCCTTCACAGAGAACATCTGCTTGGCGCAGGCAGCCTGTTTCATCCTCTGAACCAACCCTCACAATCCCCATCTCCGGGATCAGGGGCCAGCCAAGGGCCCTGGCTCCGGAGGAACAGTGATCCTCAATTGCTTTCTGACAGTAGCGACGCCCCAACAGAGTCTTCCATGCCACTGGGCGGCAGTGTTCTCAGTAGTGTGCCCAGCAGGCAGGTGACTGCACCTCCAACACCTTCACACCAAGGTCATAGGTGGGCTGGTAATGGGTTAGGAAGCGTCCCTTCTTCCGTTTCCTGCCCCGTTTCTCTTCGTCCTTCCAGAACTTCATCCGGGCACCTTGGAGAGGATGGCATGGACGACACACGGCCGTTCATAACGCCAGACTCTGAGAGAGTACCAGGGAGAGCTGCAAAACCAGTGGGCTCACGCAGCTACCTGGAAGTCAGCCGACATGAGGATTCCGCCAGTGTCAGCAGTGAAATTATTGACCTATGAACCAAACTTTTGGCAAGAGGACAAGCAAACACAGCAATTCCACAAATACTGCTTCTATTCAAGTTTCAGCACATTTTGAACATATTTGGTCATTAAACTGCCTGAAATATTTATTTTCATCGACGTAAATATCAAGAACAGAATATTGGTGATAAATGTATCTTCTGGTTGTGTTTCACTTCCACAGGTTTCTCAGCTGTGTTTTTGAAGCAGAAAATGTAAAGATTTTACTTTAGAAGCAAAGCTGGTTGCCTGTTGTGAAGTGGTTCACAAAGAAGGGGAAGGTCCACCTGTGGGGGATGCCTTAGAGTGTCAGCAGGCAGGAGTAATCTGGGGGAAAGGTGTTTTTCAAGGTCTGAGGGTCTTACTATCCATCACTTTGAGATCCCCTGGTATAGCACATATGAACTAGACAGCACAATGTACACGCATTCCTTCTTTTTCTTATCTGCATAACACAGGGATAACAAAGTACACTAGTCATACATACATGCCCTGGCTTCACACTTCTGAAGTTGATAGATGTAATCTTTCCAAAGTTGTGAAGTGAACAAAACCGCAGGATTGTCAACCCATTCATGAAAGGTAAAAGACAAACGTGAAGCTCATTCTGTTGTTTCCTTGAATCCCATGTCTGCATATGATCGGTTCGTGAAGTGACTTGCTTTAATAGGACATACGGTATTTTTCGTCTTCAACATGTCGGTTTTCTTTGTGATGTCAAGATGTGCCATACGTACTCATCGTTGGTTTTTGTGCTATTTATAATAGGTCTATGAACCCCGAATTTGGGTTAACCCTCTCTCCATCTTCATGTCAGTATCATAGTGACTCAGCTGCATATGACTACGCCTAAGCTCTTAACTCCCTGCTGCCGTTGCACTTGTCCACTTTGCCTTGTACTTTCAAACCGATTACACGAAGAGGCAGGCAGAACATGCTTACATGTGTCACTGCTGGAAAAGAATCGTGCTGTTAATGGACACAACTGACTTCAAAATTAATGTTGTTATGTTAATTTGGTCCAGTTCAAAGCTTTGAAATCAATAATTATGCATCACTGAAGCCTCTGACTGCATTTTGGTTGAGTTTGCATCGAAATATAATAATAGATATGGTCTGTTGCATTATGTGGATTCAAACAGTTTGATAAGTATGTACATACTTCACAGCTTTGCAGGGCTGCAACGCACAAGACTGGCTTCGCAAAACATCCAGATCTATTATCGTAGACAGAACACAATAACATAGCACTTAACTGTATGCCTGAGCACTAGACAGAAGTATTTTACTACACAAGAGAAAAATATCTTTCAAATATAAGAAGTATAAACGACTATGTAAATATGATTATTTTTGATGTTCATGAATAAAGATGTAAAACGGTCATAGTTGTTACTGTGAAAGACAATCTAAGGTGATAGAATGTGTGCAGACTGTTTAGGACACGTAGAGCTGTGACAGCTGATGCTTGACTTACTTTCAGAGCTGTGCTCGGGATTGTAATGATTGAAGAGCTGCAGAATTTTGATTCTGCTTTGTCTTCTCCGCCTAGAAAACATGACAAATAACTTTCGGTGGTGAAAAGGACACAATGGTTATGTGGGACGATATTTAAACGGTTCCTGATAATGAACATAGGTGCGAGGTGCCCTTCACAGTTTCACCTTTAAAACGTTGTTCTGATTATTTCAGGAAAAACATAGACGTGCTGTATTAGATTGATCTCTTCAATGCTATTTTGGGATGCCATTTTGACTAAATAGTAATAACATAATATTTTTCCAAGTTGGACAAACATTATTTGGAATAAAATGGATTTTCTTTTGCCTCTGTTCCTAAAAAAGAACCATTTTCTGTCTTCTCTTGTTACCTCGGGGTGACTTGCAGTAGCTCCCAGTGATGTGAGATGCTTGACTTGTTTAGTATTTAGAGTTAAATGGCCTTTTGTTGCTGTCTACATTCCAGTAAATCCTTACGTTTTACATGATGGACCTTGTGGTTCTTGTAGTGTTCCCACCAAACATTACGTGCCATAGAATCAACGTGCCCCCTTCAGTCATAAATTCTCGTTACAGCTGTTTATTTTGCTCATTCAACTTGTGTTCCTGTATTTCTTACAGCATATCATGTCTATATTCAAATTAAAGAAAATGTGCAGACTCAAAATCCTTTTGCTGTGATGTGTGAAATGTAATTTACTTTTTGTCATGTTTCTGATATAATGGTACAATGAAGATAGCCGACAACATTTTCATGGAATTACTATTAACTTCCACAAAGTTTTAATCCCAATGAAGAGTAAAACGATTTTTTTTAATCCCTGCTTGTGCACGAAATGAAGCATCTTCAAATCAAACATTTAACCAGTCATTCAAAATCTTCATTTTTCAAGTTATGGCATTAATAAATTGAGACAGCACCAATCTCCTTTACAATCTGATGTCAAAACTGAATGACACCAGCAACTTGTACAAAAGCCTTGCAGCATACTATTTGAATGAATTGAAAGTCATGACTGATGATCCAGTGCCCTCCATTGAAACTCTGCCATTTATAGACAGTATTTAGGAGCAATTTTCTGCTTGACATACATGCAACCTTGTTGCCACAATCAACTGGAGCTAAACATGTAACTTTCTCCCGCTCATTTACTTTTTCACTTTAGCCATGTTTTACTTGTTCTTGTGTGAAACGTGGCTCTGTGCTATCACCGGCACTCTATAAGTGTTAAGTGGTGGATGTAACTAGTGGTGCCTTTTTAAGCGCTACCTATTCCATGGCAAAAGATACAACAGCAATGAAGAACATCATTAGAGTTCAATTAGAATTCCTAAAGAGCACATTTGATACGTTGATTAAAATTGTGTATCTCTGGGAGTTCCTAATAAGTTCAAGGCTAGAAAACCAAATTGCAGCCGGATTTGAATCAGTATTGGTGGTCAACCATTGATCAGAATGTAGACTAGATAAACTGGCTGTTTTACAATCAGCAAAGGTTCATCATTTTCACTAAGGCTGGACTAAAGAGATTTGGCGGACCAGACGGAAGCAACCAGCCTCATGGCTTGGCAGAATCGAAAGCTATAGACCTTGACCTTATTTGGCGTTGCAGCGCATCCACACTGCAGCTTTACGCACAGCTGTCACCGCGCTATTTATATGCTTTCTTAACAATGGGACTGATCGTTACACATCTTGTCACAATTGATAATCAATCAGTTCTATCCACCGCTCTGTATCATTTGAAGATGAAAGTCTGACATATGAACATAGCTCTGCTAATTCAGTAGTAATGGCTCCCTAAAGAAACACATCTAGAACACTGCAAGTTGGCTGTTTAGGATTACGTGGATCAGTGAGTATGATATGCTAAGACATGAAATGTACGAGATGAATCAGGCTTCAGTTCTCTGCCTCACCATCAGCGCCGCCAGTTTTCCCTGCCCTCCAAAATGTGCATGTGCAAGGTTCAAAATTGGCGTAATGGTAGCAAAGTTTAATTTTTAAGATCACAAACTTTCCATAGGAAGTGGCGTCCACATTTTTCAGGACCTGTTTTGTGCGTTGGCAACCTTTACAAATGAGCCCCCTGATACTGGTGGATCTAGGTGGGGTGTGTAAATTGTCTTGGGACCAAAGTTGCAGAGTCATTCCCAATAAGACAGCACCACATGGCTGTGTTGCTAAGGCTCGACAAGGGCTTCAGTCACTGAAGAACTTGATGAAAACTCAGGTATTAATGACTCATTCACTCAATGGCTTATTTTCACTGAAAGTTACGGTCTTTTGTGGATGTTATTGTATTCGAGGCATCCAAGGATTGACCCAAAGACTGATTGATCGAGCCATCACAATTACCGATGTAATGCATAGAAAGATTCCTACTCAGTTACCTGGTGAAGACTGTTAGAAACTGGCTGAAGTTAGCCATTACCTCATTGATCTGTCTAATCAATCTGATGTAAGACATTGCAGGACAGACCCAGAAGACGAGACTGATGTCGACTGCACAGCCCTGTACAATGCTCTACAGATAATTAGACATTTATTCCACAGCACAATGATGAAAAAGAGAAAATTTTCTTACTACAATGTATTGATTAAAAGACAAGATGAAGAGACGTCGTTCTGTCTTCATCCTTCGATTTCAATCATAAGACAGCCTCACAATACCTTGTCTTATTTTCAGACCAATAAGGTAAATTAGATTAAATGTTGTTTATCTTGCGAAATACAACTCAGTCGTTTCAAGGCACTTTTACAGGAAGAAATCCAATTCCACCCAAGCAAGCAAAGGAGACGGTGGAAAGAAAAAAGACTCCCTTGGAACAGGAGGAAATCTGCAGAACCAGGTTCAGAGGTGGAGACTTTCTGCAGAACCAGGGGTGAGATTTAATGTGTGGATTCCAAATGACTTTGCATTTTCTGGGCGATTGCATTATTGTCCCCAGGAGAACTGACTTTGGAATGGTTAATTATTGCCCAAACTTAATTTAGTCCCAGGCTGAGCAGCAGTAAGACCTTTGACCTCACTACCTTTACACACACAGCAATGCAGCTGATAACGTGCATTCTCCATTGTGTATTGATCTTGTATAAAAGTTATCACACGCACCACTGCAGGAGATATCACACTTCATGCTTGACGACACTGTGATTAGATCATGTGGAAGAGTTGGACCAGACAGAAGTTATTAAAGAGAATTACGTGTTGTAATGATACAAGAAAGGAAATAAGCTGCTGCTGTGTCTCATTCTCTGACAAATCCAGAAAGTTCAGAGTTTATTCAATAAATCAGGAGGCGAAGGTATTCCAAGGGTGATCCAAAAACACCCGACAAACACCTGGCAATCACTGAACCATTCTTCAATGAAACACATGAATGATGTGCAGTTATCCAAACATTTGTCAATGTTTTTTAAATGAAAAATTAGATCAATCATAGGTTCATAGAATTGGTCCCACCTGTGTGGATTCTGCAGAAATAATTCCTCAGCATCTTGGAAAGAAAATTCCTTCCTCCCCTCTGCCCCAGCATTTGAACGCATCGAGATGAGTCAAAGAATTACGAACCAATGAGAGGCCACCTTTCAAAACATATATACCACATGGTATCAATTGACCAATCACGATGCTCGATACTGGGCTCAATACTAAACCAGAAGTCAGTTGTGAGTTGTGTACTCGAGCCGATAATTCGCTCTATGTTGGCGAAAAAAGATGAATTCAGGCAAAATTAGATGGTGACAAGTAATGATGACCATTATACACATATTCTATTGTGCATCTTTAATGAGAATTGACCGTCCAAATGAACGGCTGGACGGGTCGCTGCCCAAAACCACAACCTTAACCCTCCTCTGCCCACAGAGTGTCCACAAGCTGCCACTCAGCCATCCCTAAAGCCTGACACAGAGGCAGCTGCAGGCTCTCCGTCACAGGGATGGGAAAGCCAGACAACGGGGAAAGGGCTGTCGTGTTTGAGTTTTCAAAGCGGGAGGTTCCGGGGTCCTCTGGGTTTATGTTGATAATCCCAGTATGGCACAGCTTCTTCCACTTGCTCAGAAGTTCTTGGCGAATGTCAGGTCCAAAGGGGTCTAAATATGAGACGACTGCAGCCAGGATAAGACCATCACCCACTAAACTGAGATTGTGTAATTTTGCTTCCTGCAGGGCAGAGAAGAGGAAATTAAGTGACATATTCAGGTTAACATGTAATGCACTGTTATTTGATCAAATCGGCATTACTTGAGCGGTTGCCTTGCAGGCTTTATGAGGCATCTCTGCCTGCTTTGCAGATGTAGAAACTTCTTTTTCAATGCTCTCAACACTCTGCAGCTGCAGCGTCTGCTCCTCCAGGTCCTTTTTCACTGATAGAAGCTGACGGTTTGCCACTTCGAGACAATCAGTAGACTCCTTCTCACGCCCGCGGGCCACGGACAGATTACGTTTTGTCTCACCAGCCTGTGCCTCTAAGTGCTGCTTCAAAAAGTGCTGTTGGCGCATACAGCAGCTCTGGTACATGGCCCGGATCCACTGGCACAGGGACTCGCAGGCCTTGCTTATCTCTGGTATAAACAGAAAGTGTGGACTGCAAATGATCTGTTTAAGCTGCTGCAGCTGCTCCTTTGTGACGCTGTACTGGTCAAAGAACAGAAGATCCTTGGAAAGGGGAGATGAACAAGAAACAATTTACAAAGTTTTGAAAACTATAACACAAAATGAAGTTCCGCACAATATGTATCATTAATCTTTTCCTGCGTTTGGTAACCTGCAGACATTGCACTGAAACATACTGTTCTTGTGTGCAAATAACTGAAAACCTTCATTTATAATAAGACTTTTAACTAAAATCCCCTTTTACCTGTTGTAGAATTTTTGTTTTTATTTGATATTTAGCCTGTTTTTTGATTCTTACTGTTTAAGCTAGTTTTTAGTTTTTAACATTTGTGAATATGAAATGGAAGGGGGTGGGTGGAAGGGTATCATTGTTTCTATATAGTTTTTACCCTGTAAAGCACATTGTGCTACATTTTATTGTACAAAAAGTGCTATATAAATAAATTGTGATTGATTGATAATGACTGAGATAAACTGCCAACATGCAGAAAGCAGCAGAATGCTCCTTTTAATGCTAACTAATAGTATTTAAAATCACGGCTGCAAATACATCAGAGCACTGCTCCTCTAGAAAACAGATAATTTTAATTAAAAAAAAAGCTTAATGGTTATACTAATCGCACAGGAAGTGGGACTGAGCGTCTAATCTACTGTTGTTAATTCACCCCAATAACGAACTCCCCGAAACCTAAGAAATTGTAATGGTTTAGTTTCGTAACAGAAACTGCTTACTCCCAAATGTAGTGCTGGGATCAGTTCAAGACATATTTGCACACACCTCGAAAAAACTGGGTTGTCCAAGCAGTTGCTTAGCACTCTCCCAGCCTGGAGGCCAATTAAACAACAAACAAATGGCATCCATGATTTTCACCACTCCCTCAGGTGGATCTCTGTAGTGCCGCACTTCCTCCAGGTCAGCCAGATTTAAACATTGGGGAATCAGGACGCTAGACATTACCATAGGGTTCAGCTGGGGGGGGAACAGATCATAAAGTTCATTTTGGGGATAATTGTTCTGAATCATTCTTCAAAGTGCACAAAATAAACGAATTGTCCGAATAGTATAGTATAGATTCTGGTTACAGATGTTAATTATGCTTATTTAAAAAAAAAAGCTGTTTACCATTGTCTCAAGTTTAGCAATCTCCTCCTTCAAGTGGTTCAGTTCTTTCATCAGTTCTTTACAATTTCTTCTGGCTTCTTCATACAACTTTTTCTGATGGCCTACAACTCTCAGGGTCTCTTTCTCATGCTGCAGGAGAGAGCAGAAAATTTGTGTGAATATACACATAACAAATATGTTATCAACATGTGCAAGCAAACTCAATAGAACTGCTCTCAGGGGATTATTTACAAATGCATTTCCCCTTTTGAAAAAATTTGACATTTGTAAATGAGCTAAACTATATCTAAAAATAACTAATACTATTGCCTGATGCGCAGTATTTCTCTCATTAACGCCTCTGAAGTGCAATAAATCAATTTAGAAGGCTGCCTGAATTATTTTTGACTTTGAAAAATGACATCTCATGCCAGATAGATGGAACGTGATTCCACTGAAACATCAGATAGTAAATTGTTCTACATCACCTGCTGGATGACATTAATCTTTTCTTGCAGTGTTATTATGTGTGCTTTCCTTTGCTTAGCCACGCCATTCAGGATATCCAAAGGACAAAGAACGGTGGCAACTCTGAAAAATAAAACACTTTCAATACAGAGAAACACGTCTTTTTTATGTAGTAAACGTATTTTGATGACACAACAAAAAGAACTGTACACTCCATTGCGATGCCAAATACCTGTCGGATTCCCTTTGCCTTGGCTGTTGCAGGAGGTTGCAGAGAGAACCAAACTGGGCGATCAGCCCAAAGTAAGTCAAAGGACTGAAAGGCTGATATTTCAGAAGGACAGAGGCATACTGACAGGCAGATTGATGAATTCCTGCCATAACCACAGAAAGGCTGGTTGCCTCTAGCTGATCTTCTCTAATGTCTTTGAAAGAAAAGCCACAAAATAGGTCAAAACAATGAAAAGTGATTGGAAACTAGATGTTGCTGGTAATATTATACTGACTCATATAATGTTGCTTTTTGAAACATTGCGCTGCCACTTCCACCAAACACTGGTGGGACCAAGGCTGGTACACTTCTACACAACAGCTCAGCTTCACTGCTTTGGCCATTTGTGCCTGGAGCTGAAAAGGTGAACAAATTCAATCGGACGGACGACATAATAACCCTGGTCAACATTTTCAATGACTGCATGTAGGCTGCTCGCCATTTTATTGTCTTTGGATATAGTTATTGAAGTGTGTTTTACCTTTCGCCAATTTATAGTTTTATGTTTGTGGTTTGGGTTTCCTAGATGTATACGAAACATACAGTACAATTTCAGAAATAAGTTCAACAATAATACTCACAGTGCCAGGTTGACTTTTGTAGTCAGATGTTTCATTGCTGACTGTCATGATGAAAGGCATCAACAAGAACACATGGATATTTCGCTGGACTTGGTGCAGATGACTGATTGAAAAGAAATTCTGTATCATTTACAAGTGCATCACATTTGCATGCACTGAATATGTCAGTCAAAAAGGCTACTCAGGCCCCCTCAAGTGTATTCACATCGTTTTTGTGTTTTCTTTTTAGATTTACACAGCAATAATTTGAAAATGATTACCGTATACACAGAAACAGTAGAAATGCTGAAATCTATGTAGTTGGCATGCTAGGCCATGAGTTGGCGCTGTTGGTTGTTTTTGTAAAGAAACCACATCCACAGAGAGAAAAATATGCTATAAGCATTAACAATGGCGAGTACACCGACATTCATATGGAACGACGAGCAAGTTGAATTGCTATTACAGGTGACTCTCAACCATAGAACCACCAAGTCCCAGGGGAATATGGCCTGGGAGTAAGGACACTCTGGACGTAAAAATTGTTATTGTCCATCTATTCATCCATGTGCAAAAGAAATATTTACTGTGGCCGTGGTGCATATGTGCAGCAGCATTTCTGAAAACTTTACACGGAGATGGAGCCTTTTAAAAAAGTTATGTCTTGCTTCGTTTCCACAGAAACAGAGTCGGAGCATTTTCAAAATGTTCCACCTTGGAAGCCATTTTCCAAAAACAGTTCTAAGTCACATTCCCGTGTAAACAGGCACCCAAAATGCACATAAAGTTTTCCGTTTTCAATAGAAAACGTTGTTGTGTAAATGGGGCCTCAGTGACTAAATGTATTAACATGTCTTATTTCCTAATACAATAGCGGTGTAATGAGAGTTTGAGTGCAAACTTACGCGTCAGATATCCAACTGTCCATAAGACTTAGTCTTCTTGAGTTATTCACAGCAGCTGCTCTAGAAACATGGTTCCTGAGCTCATTGTCAGGGTGAAGCACTGGGTAGGCTCTTTGGGACATGGTCACCAGTAATTCTTCCCTTACAGGTTCACTGATTTCTTCATGGACCAGGACAATGACTTTATCTTTGTCCACTCTAATTCGTTTCTCAACATCTTGCAGGATTTCATGCAACTGATTTTCATTGCCAGCATAAACCTCTATCAAGCGATAGCCTGTCAGGCAGGCAGCCAAGCGCACAGTGGTTTTGCGGCCTGTTCCCGGACTTGATCCCATCAGTACACCATGCCCTCCAGGTGTGAGCAAAACCCTGAAGATATGTAATAGTTGAGTTGCTCGCTGCCTGTGCACGATGTAACTGCTTGTGATGCTGTGGTCATGTTGAACTCTTAGTGCTTCATCTCCCTCCTTTCTGTCCATGATTGCACACAGCTCTTGCACTAATGCATCAAGGTCTTGCTCCTGATAAGACCAGGTCGATCCATAATCACACGCCTCAGACAGCTTCGGGCCATATACAAGCCTAGTTATTACATTCTTCACATGCGCATCAACCTGGGCTGGCAATGAATAACTTTCTGAACTCATCTCTTCTGAATAAATGGTTTGAGACAGATGGGAAGGTTGAGTCATTGTATGAGCTGACCACAGGACTGACTGAACAAACTGGCCAGCGAGTTTTGGCCACTGAGACAGATTTGGGGTATTTGAATTGTGGCCTGTTGGCTGACAGGTGAATGCTGCGTCAGGGGGCAGTGTGCAAATAGCAGGGCCTGCAACAGTGGATGAATCAGCTAACATTTTTGATTCAATTTCAGCAACCATTTTGTCCTTAAAGTGTGTTGTTGCTGTCATGGCTATGAGTGACACAACAGATTGTATGTCATGTTCTGAGCATAGCCTGTCATTGAAGGTGCGCATGCATTCGTGTATCCAGAGGTGTACTATCTGAAGGACTGAAAGTGGAGGCCTTGTGGAGGACTGTGAATTTTCCTTCTTCTGGATGAATCCTCTCTTTGAGTTGTCAAATTGATGCAGGGACATTCCGCACAATACCTTCTGAATGTCGTGATGTGAAAAACTGAAATGGGACTGCTGCGCAGGGTACTGGAGTTTGTCCCGTACTGCATAATAGAGACATTTAGTAGCGGTTACGATACAATCGGACAAGTCCTCCACACTGTGCTTCGGTTGAATTTCTTTGAGCCAGACTTTGAAATGAGGATGGATCGGCAAAACATCATCCGCGTCAGGGAGCACAAAGATAGAGAACAGACGTGAAAGTCGTGACGACATCACGTTGCTCTGATGGTTACTCAATCCAGAGGCACAGCAGGTTGCCATGTAGCCGACAGTCTCAGAACTCAACAGTTCAAAGTCATTGGTGTCAAATGTTGCAGTCTCTCTCTTGGAGATACTTTGTCGGAGTGTCTCTAGAGCTATAGATTCCTTCCCGAAAACATCTACAAACAGAAGAGTTAGATAATTGAATCACACTGGTGTACACAGTGCAAAATGAGATTTAACACCAATTACATTAACTGTTCTGGACTCACCACATGGAGCTTCATGCAAATCATCTACAAATAGGAGCAAGCACTGCTGTTTCTTCATGGATCGTACGGTATCGTGACACCTCTTTTGGTGACTGACTGTCTTTAGTACGGTGCGTATATCTCTGGAACTCAGAAGTGGACTGGCTGGCAGGCTGATGTGTGGCTTGTCAAACCTTAGCAAGTTTTTGCATAGAGTGCTTTTTCCAGAACCCGGTTCTCCCACAAGCAACAAGGGCTGGTTTGCCTCCAGCATGACTTTCATTAGAAATGTGTATTTCTCATTCTATTCAAAGACAAAAACAAAAACAGAAGACGTAAGTTGTTTCCTTGATTTGAATTATATGATTTTTCAATATAATTGTTACATTTAGGACAAACCTTTGGGATGATCGAGCTTGTTACCATCGTGTTCTTGGAATATATCTTGGTGTCAATGCTAAAAAAATGGTCAAATAGACTAACTTTCTCAGGAACCACAATCTTGTACCGACAGGCAAACAGTACATTGCGTACCAAAGTGTCAAACTTCGTCCAGTGGCTGAATCAGAAACAAAAGCACAGTGTTGGGAGAAAGTATGTACTAATTTTGATTATTCGTGTACATGTCATTTATAATATGGATCATATGGTAAAGTTCCAAGGTGTTTTTCTTACCAAGTGTGCAGATGGCCACCAAATCCCCAAATGTATGCCACCAGAAAAACATCTCTGATGATCAGTTGTTGCTCATTTTGAGTCTTTGTGCCTGGTGTTTTGGCACCATGTACATGTACACCTGGTCAAACAGAAAGAATATGTAATATTAGAATATTATATATATTTTTTAATATACCTACACTCATATGGCAAAGTTCTAAGTTTAAAAGTAATAGTTATACCTTGTTTGTCCATTTGTGGGAGTTCTTCAATTTCTTTCCTGAAGTGGAGCAAAAGAGCTCGCAGGATCCTGACAAATGACATAACCTCTTGAATTCCACATACAGGGTTTCTACAGTCTTTTCCTTCAGTTTGGATTGCAGATGTGAAATTATTTTGGATTGCTGAACTGAGAGTGCTCTGAAAAAGATCTTCAGCGAGACAATTCCACATTTGCGTGACTCCTTGATCCAGATTGTGCTCAAAAGAGAGAGCAGCCATTTCACTGTCCCATACAGCTTTCCATAGATCAACACATGTGAAAAAAACAAGGCTGCAGGAGGTCACCGAGGAGGGAGTTGCACAATCCAAATCTGTCATCTCAATGAGTAGCTTGAAATTTGATTGGGACAACACCAAGGTTTCACTTGATGGAAGTCTCAAGCATGGACCCTGATTGGAGCACAGCGTGGTGAGGTAATCCAACCAGCTCGGCTGTCCTAAAGGCTCCCCATCCATAACCAACCACTTCACTATTGACGTGCCCTGACTTCCCATCTCATTGATGTTGGTTTGAGGGTGGGTGTGACCATGTCGTTCTCTCAACACCTTTGCGACAGCTCCATCTCGCCATCCTCTCTTTTCACAGAATCTGCCAAATAGCTCCTCGTGGGACATGGCATTAGGAAATAAAACAAAAGAATTCACAAAACTCCAGCTTGAAGCACAGATTTGTAGTCCTTCCTTTACAATGGTTTTGTCATTTTCAAACAGATCTCTCCTTGACTTGGCAGCTAAACTATTGAGTGCTCCAGCGAGGGCACTGTAACAGGTGGTCTTTCCGCTACCTGAGGGGCCGACGAGGATAACAGCCTGGGAGACTTTCATGGCCTGGTAGAGTGTCAGAGTACTACTAATTATTTCTGGGTCATTATAAAACTGCTTTTGTTGTAATTCTTCTCTAACTGCATCTTGCAGTTGGTTCTTTTCCATTCCTTCAATAGATTGTTGATAACAAGGGATGTGGCACACTCTGGGGAATGTTTCCTTGAAAATGGTGTAGAACTGCAAGGCTTTACTGTGCTCAGGTATCAAGACAGAAAGGATTGCTTTGACAATAGCTGTCTCTTCCAATAAAGCCCGTACGACAGGCAGATGAGATTTGCGTAGCTTGGAAAGCCTTTCACTTTCTTTTTTTTCTGTTTCTTTGAAGTTTTCAGGTATGACTTGCGAAAACAAACAAGCATCAGCTCTAAAACATGCCTCATTTGATATTTCTCGCTGCTGCATAGTTTGATATAAATGGATTTTGGAGGCAGCGATGATCTTTTGTAAGATATCAAGAAAGCCGTTTTGACTAGCAGAGGAAAACCCAGGTAGTGAGTGGGAATCTCTGGCCAGGCTGAGTAAGGACACCAGACGGTGGCTTAAAGACATGGCATCTGAGAACCCAAGTGAAGTCAGCATTACTTCTGCAATGATCCTGTGGTCTGGATACTCTAATGCAACGGTTTTCATTGCAAACTGCAGAATGTCTGGAATATTGGACGGATACCACTGAGATGAGGTCAGAATACACCCATAGTTTGGGCTGGTAGAAATGTTTTTCCCAGCAAACTCCATGTGGTATTCTAGATCTTCAATGTTATGACCAGTTCTGTCCTTTGGCTTCTCATTCATCCTCTGATTCATTTTGCTTCTGAGCTTGGCGAAAGATTGATGTATGATCAGCAGATGTTGTCCCAGTATTGACAGGATGCCTTGTGTTAGTAAATTCACTGAGTCCAGATAAAGGTATGCTCCTGTTTGGAGAGAACCTAGCAGCAGGTTCTGAATAACACTGAGTGTCATGCTTGGACAACACTGTGCGACAACAATTTGTCGCCCCAGAGCTTTCCCTAAATGGAGTGCAGTGGTTTTTTTTCCAGACTTGCGAGGTCCACTCACTATCCCACATCCGAAGTTTTCCAAAGCAAGGAGAATTCCCAGCATAGCCTGATCTGTGGATGGTGTAAAGGCGATCGTTAAATCTTCTGGGCCAAAATACTCAAATCCGTACGGGAGGCGATGGTCCAAAACATCAATGTAACATGTTGTGTGAGCATTGTCTTGCTGACTCACATCTTCTGAGTTTACAGAATACTTTATCAAACTTTGCCACTCGAAAGATGACTCCAATGGGATTTGTACTTGTGCGAGTCGAGATAGCTGCTGTGAATGATTCATTGTTAAATGAGCTAATGCTCGCAGGCACATCATTCTGTACTTGGAAGCCGAGGGTTCACTTTTAAACCCTGTGAGTCCATCCCTAATGGTACGGCCAAGCTCTTTGAGTTTTGCTGCATTGAGTGCTTTCATATGGCTCAACCTCAGGGGATTTGATTCTTGGAAAGCTTGGACCACAGCTCGGCACCATGCTGCCTCTTCAGCCACCAGCACACACTGAAGAGGAAAATCAGAAAGCGTAGCTAACATAGTTTGCATTTTCTCTGACATGTCAGCAACGCACGGTGGGTTTTCTTTTTTTGCCTTCTCATTTGTCGGATCATGATTAGATGGTTCAGGCTGCTCACGAACAACACATTGTTTCATGAATTGTATCATGGTCAACTTTAATTGTTTTTCAAAGGCAGAAAACCAAAGGATACCATCGGGATTTGGTTCCAAGGGATTTGTGAAAGAAATGTGTTCCTGAAGGCTACCATAAATCCCCTGCACCTTCGACTGTTTTTGGTTTTCTGATGTAGTCTCAGAGGTCTCCATATTGCTTGTATGAGATTGCATTTCAAGGCATTCAACCCCTTGAAAGCATTTTCTAACAAACCGTTGAAGCGCCAAAGATGTTGAATGAAAAGAGAGTAGTTCAATCACGTTCCTGTCTCTCAAAAACCAGAATCGTGGATACTGATGGCAGATTGCATCAAGGAGATCAGTCATCTGGTTGGATATGGTCTCCATCGTAGACAAACCATCCAATAAAATGTGGTAAAGGCTGCTACCATGAAATCTGCCTTTTGTCTTGGTAGAGACAAAGTTCAACATATGGGGGTCAGATGATATAGCCTGCATGATTTCCTTGAATGTCTCATCGACTTGTAGAAAATGCTGCATCTGTGAAAAACACAAAAACAAAACAGATGATGCTAATTTACAGAAAAACATATTTAATTATTTTAAAAGCATTCCAAAACAGGTTTTGTTAATTGTGTGCGAGGACATACCAGATCCTCTCTTTCATTACTTAACGATGTTTCACTAAAGACTTTGCTCATGAAGCCCCACATTTGCTGATATCTTTGGAATACATCAAGCAGCTTCTCTATAAATGTTTAAAGAAAGAGAAGAACTGCACAAATCTTTGATGTGTTCCTGCAGTTTGAGGCAAATATTGATTTTTTATATATATATATACACTTTTTAAGCCACTTACCAAGTTCTTGTAGTGACTGAACCAAGTTCTTCAATTGCAACCTGAAGTCAACACTGTGTGGTGACTTCAACATTGTGGACAAGGTCATTAGATCACTCTCTATCTCAACAAAGAGTATCTCTAGACCTGAGTGAGAAATACACAACATATATTGGAATATTGCATATGGAAATAATTTGTATCGGGTTCCTCTCAATGACTACACCTGCATTACATAATTTCCGACTTTATTTGTGACATTATTTAGTCTCACCAATTACTATGACTCTCGCATCATTGCAGGAGTGTTGGCCGAGTGATGGAGAATTTGAAAATGTGCCTTCTGTGGCTTTTTCATTCTCTCTTAATCCACCTTGATTCTCACACAGTTGCCAAGCCGGGAGTGCAAATTCCTCCATCTGAAAGAGTCTGTTTTCCCATCCTCGACAAAGATTTTGAAATACCTGCTTCATGTTGACATGTAACAAGAGATATTCGGTGTCTTAAGGTCAGTTAATTTTTAACATTGTGTTTGGATAGCTTTCCATTGTTTCTGTAACCACCCAGCCAGCCACAGAGACCTTCAAAGGAAAATGATTTATCCCGTGATGTCATATGCAAATCAATCCACAGCTGGACAGGTATGTCATATGCAAAATAAGCCACGCCCCCAGCCGGAATGGGAAAAAGAACATTCAGACAGACACAAACACACACACACACACACACACACACACACACACACACTTTACAACAATTTAAGTTTTAGTTAAATGACTCATTAGTGTGGTCAAGGAGGCCTCATGAACCAGTCTGGTGGCTCTATTCTGCAGTGTTCACAACGGTCGACATGAGGATTTGTAGGTGTTGGTTTCTTTACGGTTAGAACAATAGCACTGTAATATAAACCGCAGTACATTGTAATTATTGTGTTATATTTCACAGTTACAACAATAGTACTGTAATATAAGCCACAGTACATTGTAATTACTATGATTAATTGTACAATTACAGTACTGTTCCTTTTTTTTTTACAGTAACTTACTTGTCAATTGCTGCCAGTCAATTACTGTGGATTTCACAGTTGGTTTGTTACAGTGTAATGCTCCAGTTTATTTCTTAAAATTTCATGATTTATTGTACGAATGCTGTTTTTTTAGATCTATGAACACTCCTGCAGCACATTTCTTTTTGTCTATGTAGCTGTTGATTTCTTCTATAGATTCAATTAATGCCATTGAGGTGGATCTTTGTGATCTGAATTCATTTGGGGTTACTGACAACAATTTGTGTTTGTCAATACATTTGTCCAATCTGTGAGTGAAAAGCTTCTCTAGGATTTTGGAAAATTGTGGAAGTAGAGCTACGGGCCTATAGTTATTGAATCTTTGTCTGTCTCCAGATTTATAAAGTGGGATGACTTTCACAGTTTTCTTTTCTTTTGGGAATTTACCAGATTGGAATGACAGATTGCAGATGTATGTTAGAGACTGAGCAATTGCTTCAATAAACCTTTTGACTATTGTCATATCTATACATCACAGTCAAGCGACGTCTTGCTTTTACATTTATTTACAATATCTATTATTTCGCTCTCCTCCACTGCAGTGAGAAACATTGAGTTTGGATTCCCATTAATTAACGTTTTGTTCCACCCATCATCTGCTCCAGGATTATTGATTTTTTTTTCTGCCAGATTCAGTTCGACATTTACAAAATACTTGTTGAAGTCATTAACCACATCATTCATATTATCAATATCCTTTTCATTGTTAGTGAAATATTGAGGATAAGTAAGTAAGTGCTGCGTCCAATTATATTTTTTTCCTTTTCCATACTGAGTTCAGCTGTTATGTATTCAAATACATCCTTAATTGTTGTTGTCATTTTCTCGACCACTCGTCATTGTCATTTGATTTCATTCTCGACCATTATATTTCAGGTTTACACCCACATATATAACTACCCCTCCAACCACCTTCCCTTCTCTGTTTAAGTAGTTGGACTCATATCCCTGCAGTTGAAAGTCAGCTCCCTTCTCAGTGCTGATCCATGTTTCAGAGATGGCAATAATACTGAAGGGTTGTTTGAGCTGATCTAGATTCGATTTGATTTGGCTGAAGTTTGAATATAAGCTCCTACTATTGAAATGTGTAATAGAAAGTTTATAGCCCATTTGAATTGTCCTGTTGACTTAATTTTCAGAGTAATAGCGGCAGTTGTCAGTGATGTCGTAGTTGAAGTTATTGTCTGGGTGGACATCCTCTCAGAAGTCCCATTATTTATATTCAGTGTAATTTAATGTTTTTAATTCTTGCTGTTCACCTTTGTGGTAAATGGGGATTTATATGGTTAAGCAGTTAAAGGATCACCAAAGCCTGAGCTTTACCTTTCAAATTGCAAACAAAAATGAATCTCCAAACTACCCCAAAACATTCTAAATACAAGATTACAATACCTGAAAGAAACAAAAGATAATGGAAAAAGTAACTGCACTGTCATGTGATTTGGAGTACTGAGCTATAACTGAGAGAGGAAGCTCCCTCCCCTTGAACCTTACTATAAGGTCACAGTCCAGGAATTTCTACTCAATAGGACTCAGACGCAGCTGAAAGGAAGACCTAACAGGAGGGAGAAAAGAAAAGCAGGAACAGTGTCAATCATGGATTCACCTTCTCGACCAAAACTCTTTGATTTCCATGGAGTGTCGATGATCAATGCTTTTACCGACAACTGGGAGGCCATTCAAAACTTTAAAGCCAGACCAGACGACGTCCTTATTGCGACATATCCCAAAGCAGGTAAGTTTGACAACTTGATTAATATTTGCAGAGGCTGACAAACAGAGCTGACCTTTACTACACCATAACTCACTTCTTATGTATTGTTAACTTCACTTCTTATTTTGGTTGCATGCCTCTCTATGGAATATCTCAGTCTATCAATCCACTCAACATTTATTTGTAAAGCACTTTTCATACAATAAAATGCAGCACAAAGTGTTAAAAACAGAGACCCTCCCATCATCCCACACACCGCCCCTCTCCCACTCACATTCATTTCTGCAGAACATTTGAGATTCAATCCACTTAAGATTCCATGGGCGTGAAAAAAGTAAATCTTTGCTGAAGCCTCTCTCTCTCGCTCTCTCTCTCTCTCTCTCTCTCTCTCTCTCTCTCTCTCTCTCTCTCTCTCTCTCTCTCTCTCTCTCTCTCTCTCTCTCTCTCTCTCTCTCTCTCTCTCCCTCCCTCTCCAGGAACAACATGGATCTCCTACGTTCTCGAGTTATTGTACTTTGGCCAGATGTCTCCAGACCGTCAGAACACATTGCCCATCTATGAGAGAGTACCTTTCTTGGAGCTCACGTGCCCGGATATAGATTCAGGTTGACAATCACACATAATCCCATTTTTTATAAAGAGGGGAATTTATTAAAACATGAATGAAATAAAACCCTTGCTTAACAACACACTATCATTATCCTATACAGTCTAACAGAATCTGGGTATTTACTTTTCCATACAGGAACAGACCTGGCAGACAAGCTCCCCACCAGCCCCCGTCTCATCAAAACTCATCTGCCAGTCCAGTTTGTTCCAAAGTCCTTTTGGGAGCAAAACTGCAGGGTAAGGTAGCCTTTGTGATGCATCGTCTAACATCGGGGGGGGGGGGGGGGGGTCTCAAATATGATCTTCACTTGGATGAGTTTGCGCATGCACAGTGAGTTCCCCAATATGAAAATCCTTTACGTAAAAAGGCAGATCGCTACGCTGCCTTTGGACGTAACCGTGTTATGCTAAATGCTATACGTACGTTCACAGTGCATTCATGAATTGATACAGTGCTGCTACGCTCTCTAGCTAGTTTGCGGGTTAACAGGCAGGATGACAGCGCTAGAGATGATAAAGAGATTTTCACAATTTTCTTTTGAGGAAAAACGCCAGCTTTTAAAAGATGGGAGACCAACACCTGAGCTACCAGACCTTCAGCAAAGGAAAGGCCAACAGTGGTTTCAGCACCTCAGACAGCTCTGCCGTCCGAGTTGTTTTCATTTTCTCTGCGTTTCCAACATAAACAACGGATGCGCTGCAGTGTCATGAGATATATTTTGTTGGGAGAGTATGGAGACTGCTATTAAATAATTGTTTAAGTTTCTTTAATGGTGTTTTACGATCTTGATTTTGCTAGATTAACACTTGCCAGCCGAAACATATTGTAGCATCACAGAGATGATCGCTGCAATGCATTGTGGGAGTTGGGTTGGCGGAGTTTCACTGTCTTTATTATGGTTATATTAGGTTTGTTAGTGTTGGTAATGATTGTGTTGTGTTGCGTTTTTATTGCGAAGTTCGTGTAGTTACTTAGTTGATCTAGTTTAGTTTAGTTTGATATTTGGAAGTTGGCAAGCAGGAGTGAAGAGGGTTTTGTGTGTCATGTCATCCTGCCATGGTGTTTTTGTGTCACAATTAGAACCTTTGCTGGTTTCAGTTAGTAGTTTAAATTGATAACACTACATATCACTTATGGCTCGTTACTGGGTATCACTCAGGTAAATCTCTCAACCATGCATCAGTCCAAGGCTGTCATTACCCCAGGGCCTCTGAGTCCTCTGGTTGGCGAAAACAACCAGAGTTTCAATGTAAACACTCTTTCTGAAAAGATCAAACTTTTTATTTGTATTAGCCTTTATTTGGTATTAGTTTGAAACGGGATCACTCTCTTTGTGATATTGCACATTATGAATTCCTTCCTCAGCTTTTCTCAGGTCTTCAGTCAACCCAATCATTTCAACTCTTTTTCTTTTAATGCAAATAATTTGAATTAAACCTGAAACCCAGTCTGTAAAACTGCAGTTTATTTTTCCTTGTGCCAATGTAAGAGTAACATATATATATATATTTTTTTTTAATCTGCAGATGGTCTATGTTGCGCGCAATGCAAAGGACAACATGGTGTCTTATTTTCACTTTGATCGCATGAATTTTGCTCAACCAGAGCCTGGAGATTGGAACAGCTACCTTCAGAAGTTCTTGGCTGGAAAATGTATGTACATATTAAAGTTGATGTCATCATGTCAGTGTTACAGAAGTGAAGATATTTACCCCACATAACTAAGTACACATGCTGTCCTGTGGCTTTAGTGGTGTTTGGATCCTGGTACGACCACGTGAATGGCTGGTGGAAGAAGAAACAGACTTATTCAAATCTCCACTACATGTTCTATGAAGACCTTGCTGAGGTAATCTTATTGTTTTGTGGGTGTCTTCATGTTCAGAGCACCTTTCTGAAGCTTCCCTCAATTGGAAATGAAGATTCCTGATTGTTTCTTTCAGGATACTGGACGGGAAATTGACAAACTCTGCTCCTTTCTTGGCTTATCTCCTTCAGCTGAGGAGAAAGCCAGAGTTATGAGTGGTGTGAAGTTTGACAACATGAAAAACAATGCGATGACCAATTACTCTACAGATCCCACTATGGATTTCAAAATCTCTCCATTCATGAGAAAAGGTACAGTGAATGATTGTATTACAGCAAAAAAAAAAAAAGAAGTGAACTGAAGTGAAATCAGATCTTGACTGAGTCTCTGTGGTTCTGCAGGAAAAGTCGGTGACTGGAAGAATCACTTCACTGTGGCTCAGAATGAAGAGTTTGATGAAGACTACAAGAAGAAGATTGATCCTACTCTTCAGTTCCGCACTGAAATTTGAAAAGAACCATACATAATGCTTGCAAATGTCAAAATGGAGTTTGAATGGCTGGATGAGGCATTTTATTGTGAAGTTTCTTACCCTAACTGTGAATCTGAACTCTGAAAATCATATAACGCAAAATCAACCATCCAAATCCTCTGACTCTAAACTGATTTTCAATAGTCCTCTTGAATTCTTCAATGGAAGAGATTTAATAAAACGAATGGCAGACAAAATATCAAACCAAGAGAAATCAATGCTTGAACAATGTTTTATTAAATTTTATTTACAATTCAATTCCATTTTAAATAACTTGTGCAAAATACAACCCACATTTTTACAGAAAAAAAACCTACAATTCAACTTAAGCAAACAAAGGCGATTGAGCCTCGTTAAAAGTTATACAAGTTTAATGAAGGATTAAAAATTTTAGAGGAAGCATGTATAGTGTGAAAATCAACCTGAGTGGGACTAATGCTAAGATAACTGCTTTCCATTGGATCCACAGATGGAATTGAAGTAGATATTGCAGAATTATTTTCTGAAATCACGGCTTTGTCTGACAGACATCCATATTTTAACTTCTTTCCAGGTGCTGTAAAGCCAATTAATGCAATTTCAAATGATATCAGGAAGTGGTCTGACAACATAAGAAGGTTGTGAGGAAAAACGTTTAAGTGATCAATGTTTATACCGTCAGCCGAGAACACGATCAATCGTCATTGAAATAATAAGTGGGTTTATTCACCTCCTGCCAAAAGCCAAGTGTGTCTAACAATGAAATAAATGCAATGTTGAGACTATCATTGTCAACATCTTCATGAATGTTAAAGTCACCGACTAATGACTATCAGTAATATATTTAAAGAGAATTCATTTAAAATGATACACTGTGGAGGCTGTGAAAGATGAGACGGACGAAGGAGTCGAGTCCGCTTTCTTTATTGCCTCCAGCAACATGACAGCTCACCTATCAAACATTTTTCTCTCGTGCGTCACCGCACTTCTTCTTTTAACACCTCCCCGTCACCAACTCACCCCCTCACGTCACCGACACACCCACTCCTTTCTGTTTGAGAGAACCTCCCTCCAGGTGCTCACAACAACACTACATCAAGTTGGACTGGCTTGTGTAATTTCCAGTTGGAATGCATGAGGTTCAGAGAGATTATATATATCAGAGAGTTATACATGAATGATACACCACCTCCATCAGGCATCAGAACCAGAACTGCCTGGTACATTAGATCACATGAGAAATGAGGAGGAAGGACGGCCAGGCCATTCTGTGAGGAGTTTGCACGCTCTCCCTGTGTGTGCGTGAGTTTCCTCCCTCTACTCCGGTTTCCACACGCTTTGACCCTAAATTGCTCCTCAGTGTGAATATATGAGTGTGTGTGCTTGTCTGTGATGGAAATTAGCACCTGCCACCCGCCAAATGTCATGCGGACGTCCACATGACAATGCCGTTCCATGTAACCGCATCGTTTTTGGCCGATCATCCACACGGTGCAGCTCTTTAGGAGCCCGAAAGCAGGTTGTTTTGAAAACGAGCTCACACACGCTCTCCCATTCTGCCGCTGCTGCCCTCCAAGGTCATCTCCGCCCCCTCGGCATGACTTTAGTGACATTACAAGACTTGCAGGATTTACCTTTGCATTGGAGCCACAAATGTGCCTACGGGGGAACTTTACAACCATTAAAGAACATTTTAAGAACTCGCAGAAGAGATGTTTTGAAATAGCCTTGTGCAATGCTAGGAAATGTTTAATCAAGCGGTGACATGAAAGTCTGACTCTTATCTCTCCATAACTAGATGATTAATGGAGATGAACGGATGTGTCCTACTTGAAAAGATCGTGTACATCCTGAGAAAAAAATACAGCATCTTTCCTACGATTTGGCAACTTACTTGACCTACATCGACACTTTGCCAACACCTTTATCAGACTTATTGTAAAAAAAGATACCAAATTGATACACCACAAAATACCTGGCTAAGCTCAGGTTATTGACATTGCCTCTTACTTTATGTTCTATTTATCTATGTATTTATTTTTTGTTCTCTTATGTATGGAGATGGGGAGTATTTTTGTACATGTATCTTTTGTTAATTACAAAAATTTTAAATACAATATTCAAATAAATGACCAATGAACCTTTAAATTGTATCTTTTTAAAACTAAAATGTTTAACCAAGAGTATCTGTGTAGTCATTTGCTTTGGATGCTTTGTGTTTCATTATATGATGCTCAGAGCTCAAGATCACCAAGTTTACCCCATAATAAAAACATCTTAAATGTCTAAAACACCTCATCCAGCCAATCAAAAAGCATGTTGACATCTACACTCACTACGTATTTTTGTTTCTCAAAAAGGCTTTTAACTAATGGCCCCTTTTTACCTGTTGTAGGATTCTAGAATTGTTATTCATTAATTGACTTATCTTTGACATGTATGCATAATGGCAGCTTAAAAGTTTGATTTAATTCGAATTATTTTCCAATTTCAGTGCGGAACTGAAGAGTGGGATCCTTCATCTTCTTCTTGTAGTCTTTATCAAACTCTTCATTCTGAGCCACGGTGAAGTGATTCTTCCAGTCACCGACTTTTCCTGCAGAACCACAGAGACTCAGTCAGGACTGATTTCAGTTCAGTTGATCTTTTGCTCTAATACAATCATTCACTGTACCTTTTCTCATGAATGAGGAGATTTTGAAATCCATGTATGGATTTGTAGAGTAATTGGTCATCACGTTGTTTTTCATGTTGTCAAACTTCACTTCACTCATAACTCTGGCTTTCTCCTCAGCTGAAGGAGATAAGCCAAGAAAGGAGCAGAGTTTGTCAATTTCCCGTCCAGTATCCTGAAAGAAACAATCAGGAATCTTCATTTCCAATTGAGGGAAGCTTCACAAAGTGTGCTCTGAACATGAAGACATCCACAAAACAATAAGATTACCTCAGCAAGGTCTTCATAGAACATGTAGTGGAGATTTGAATAAGTCTGTTTCTTCTTCCACCAGCCATTCACGTGGTCGTACCAGGATCCAAACACCACTAAAGCCACAGGACAGCATGTGTAGGTAGTTAAGTGAGGCACATATTTTCTCCTTTTGATGACATCAACATTAATATGTACATACATTTCCCAGCCAAGAACTTCTGAAGGTAGCTGTTCCAATCTCCAGGTTCTGGTTGAACAAAAGTCATGCGCCCAAAGTGAAAATAAGACACCACGTTGTCCTTTGCATTGCGCGCAACATAGACCATCTGCAGATTTGAAATTTATTTTATTAAATTCCACTCAAGGAAATAAACTCAAACACATCCAACCAACCTGTAATTTTTCAAACTGGGGTGCAGGTTTCTTAAAATGTTTTATGGACACAGTGATTCTTTTTTAAATCATTTTCTGAGCTGACACTTCTCAACAAGGTATTATTTATTTGTTTGTTTGTTTGTGTTTGTTTGTGTTATCTTTTAATCAAGAAGAATCTCAGCCTCTGAGTTAATGATGTTGGTTCAAATTACAATGTGTTCTTATCCTGCATTACACAAACCACGCAGTACACGTTCTCAGCTGACTGCTTTATTCCTTCAATTCTCAATAGAATAAGTCAGTTATACAAAAACAAACATTACACTTTAAATAACCTGTAAACAATTCTACTACTTGCCATAACACAACACACGTGCAAACATTTGTATAAAGAGCAAACAACCCTTCAACCTAAACCAAACTTAACATTTGCTTATTTGAAATCGTTTTCTTTTCTGTTCGCACATTTACAAAATTCACACCCTAGGTGGCTAGAGGTAGACAACCCTGCGATCAAGAAAATTGCCAGAGATTATTCTGCTGTTCTATGGCTCATGCCCCTGTCACAAAGTCCATCAGATAAGCAGGCTTCTGCTTAGCTCTCTGAGGTCCAATGTCCTGCTGAGGCACTTCTTCAGGTGGTGCTTGTGATGCACCCGGCTGGATTTCCACTTCTTGATGCGATTCAGCAGGTTGAGTGTTCATTGGTTCTGTGTTCACTCTCTCTCCATCCTTACTTGGTGACACTTGTGCAGGCTGGACCTCCAGCTTCACAAAGGATGCGTGACGCATTATCCTCTTACCATCCTGTTCTAGAACGAGAGAAGGTCCTGATTTGGCAGTTAAACAGCAGTTCCGCTGGACTACGACATGTAACACAGTGAGGGGTGCTGCGGTAAGCCATCAAGAAAACATCAAGTTCAGCAAGCCAGTCTTTGCCTTCTGCATGAGCTGCTCGTATGGCTTCACAAAGCGTCCCGTTTTCTCTTTCAACTTCACCATTTGCTTGTGGCCAATATGGCGTGACCCGGCGAAACGAAACACCATTTTCTTGCAGATATGTTTCAAACTCTCTTGATGTCGTGAAGTGAAAGCTTTTCGCACTGCATGTTGAGCTACAAGGTAGATGTGTTCCTCTGTGTCCTCAAGGCCTACTGGTGGATTCACTGTGAGGCGTGACAGTGAATCAGCTGCATTCTGCGGCCCTGGCTTGTACACAACCTTAAACTTGTATGGCTGCAACCTCAGTGCCCATCCTTTCAACAATATCACTTAAAGTGGTTTTCTAGACCCAAATGAATAGACCCTTTTGTCTGCTGGTTTTAAGTTAATGTTATCCCTTGAGTAGATCTTTTTAAATGTAGGCCCATTCACAATATTACAGGAAGCACCCGACTCTATCAACATTTCCACTGGCTGCTCACTAACATGTACAGTCAGTGTTCCTTCCTTATCACCACTCACAGCTGAGAAGACATAGTCAGCATCATTGTCACTGTCTTCTGTAACTGTGGTTAACACTCTGCTCACTTTGTGCACATTCTTCGTCTTGGCGAAATGCTCCGGTTTTCCACATTTGTTACACTTTATGTCCCTTGTTGACAATGATGCGTTCTCTGCTCATGTGACCGGCACGTCCATAACGATAACATGTTACTCCTTTTTCATCACTTCAGGAACTATGTTGAGGTCAGGGTCTTGCCAGTTGTGTTTTTCCTCTCACTCTGCCTGGTTTCATTTCCACTGCATCAATTGTTAATTTCTCCATCTTTGCAGCTTGTTGATCTGCTGTCTCCGTTGCTCTGGCCATTTCTTGGAGCCCTGCCAACTTCAAATCCCTTTCACACAACAACCGTCTGCGCAGTGCATTTGAATTGCATTTGTCAATAACTTCCTCTCGTGTGAAATCATCTTTATTATCTCCAAACTCACAAGTGGACGCCAGCTTCTTTAATCTGCTTAGAAAACTGTCCATTGATTCTCCTTGTTCTTGCTCTGCTTGTCTAAACACATGTCTCTCGTAGAGAATGTTTGTCTGCGGTGCAAAATACTCATCTATTTTGTTCACTGTTGCATCATAATTGTCATCTTCGCCGGTATCATCCAGCATGAAGATGTCCTGGACTTCAGCACCTGCCAAGTGAAGTCACAAAGCTCTTTTCCGTGCAGCATCACTAACTCCCGAAGCAGCCAAATAGATTTTGAAACTATTTAACCACTTCTGCCAGCGCACACCAAGGCACATCAGAGGGAGATACGGGCGCCGTCATCTTCTTTTCTTCCTCCTCTTTTCGTCAGACTTAACTGCATGTTCCGTCTTGAATCCTCGTCGCCACTTGTAGTGTTCTTATCTCGCATTACACTAACCACGCAGTAAAAATGTTCTCAATTGACTGCTTTATTCCAGGTCCGCATGTTAACTCTCGCACACACGTCTTAATCCCCCCATGACCTGTACAAAACCAGAAATGACGTACACTACACTATGCCAGGACATAAACACCTTCTCCAGCTAAAGTCCCAAAAGGTGGTATTTCTTTTTATCTTTTATTCAGTGGGGGGGGGGCAAGCGTCCACAAAAAAGAAACAACGTTCCTGTTCCTATTTTTTTCTTGTCATTCAACCTTCAGTTAATCCCTGCACCGTGCTACATTTCAGTCATCCGTTTTCTTTACCACTATTGATCCGACATAGTAAAATGTAAAGGTTTTGATCTCTGACTGACTGTGTTTCTTGACCTTTAACCTTCAGTGAATTGAATCATATGCTTTGTCAACAGCTATTGATCCAAGGTTAGATGATGCAGTCATACAGACATCACAAAGGCTACCTTACCCTGCAGTTTTGCTCCCAAAAGGACTTCGGAACAAACTGGACAGGCAGATGAGTTTTGATGAGACGGGGGCTGGTGAGGAGCTTGTCTGCCAGGCCTGTTCCTGTGTATCCAAAAGGATAATGATAAAAAAAACAACAGAAAACATTAAATTGAAATGTGTTATCAGATAACTTGTTGAACCTATTCATAAACTTCATTGTTTGCAGAAAACTTTTGTAAATATGTTTAAATGTTAACCTGAATCCAATTTCTGGTAGGTGGCCTCCAAGAAAGGTATTCTTTCATATATGGGCAAGGTGTTCACACGCTCTGGAGACATCTGACCAAAGTACAATAACTCAAGAATGTAGTCGGCCCATGTTGTTCCTAGAGAGATAAACAGGCTTCATATCAAACATTTACTTTTACCACCACCATCAAACATTACCTGGAATGAATCTCATATGTTCCATGTGGTAAACCGACAGAGCAAGTCAATCAGTGTTGCAAAGGAAACATAAGAAATGGAAATTACATTTTTTGTCCATCTGCCACTTTATAGAGCACCTTTCCCAGATAAAGATGACAAAGTGCTTTACAGCAATCAAAGCAGTATCATAAAAACAGAATTAAGTTCAATAAAAATACAGAGCAATAGATACATACAAGATAAAACAATAGTAGAAATGAGCAGTTACAGGCAAAAGGCCAGTCTGAATTAAAATGTTTTTCAATGCCTTATTAAGGTATCACAGGAGTCGACAATAAGACAAGGTGTTTGACCATGCAAAGCTTTAAAAGATAGCACACAAAGTAAGCCGCACTTGGTTGTGGGTTGTGGATGCTATTTCCATCCCTGCTCTGCACAAAGAGTTTGTCAGCATCAGGGATTATTTATTCATTTTCACAAACTTACCTGCTTTGGGATACGTCGCAATAAGAATGTCATCTGGTCTGGCTTGAAAGTTTTGAATGGCCTCCCAGTTGTCTGTAAAACGGCTGATCATTGACACTCCATGGAAGTCAAAGAGTTTTGGTCGAGAAGGTGAATCCATGATTTACACTATTCCTGCTTTGTTTTTCTCCCTCTTGTTATGTCTTCCTTTTAAGCGTGTCTGATTCCTACTGAGTGGAAAGTCCTACCCTGTGACGAAATAGAAAGGCTCGAGGGGAGGGAGCTTTTTCTCTCTTGTTACAGCTCAGCATCCCAAATCACATGACTGCGGTAACTTGTTTCATTAACTTTCTTTCTCTCATTCCAATCTAGTGTTTGGGGTGTTTGGGAGAAGTTGGGAGATACATTTTTGCTTGCAATTTCAAAGGTAAAGCTCAGCTTGTGATGGTCCTTCAACTGGTTAACCATATAGTTACGTCTTCTTTTTAGCTGCGTCAGAATTGCTACTGAGTGGAAAATCCTGCCCTGTAACAGGGAGGGAGGCTCGAGGGGAGGGAGCTTTTTCTCTCTGTTATAGCTTTGTTCTCCAAATCACTTGACTGGACAGTTACTTGTTTCCTTATGTTTTGTTTTCCTCAGATATTATATTCTTGTGTTTGGGCTGTTTAGGGGTATCTTGGAGATCCATTTTTGTTTGCAATTGCAAATGTAAAGCTCAGACGTGGATGGTCCTTCATCTGGTTAACCATATAGCTCAGTTACGTAAAGATTTAGTGAAGGCCTCAAGTCTAGAAACCTCAATGAATGATTCTTTTTCTGTCAACCAAACTGGTTTCATCAGGAGACAGCATTTTTTCACTAATATCCATCGGATATTACCGTAATTATAATTACCTTTCCTGCACCCGGTGAGATGCCCAAGGTAGTTGCCTCATTGGATGCAGAGAAGGACAGGGTGGAGTGGCAATATTTGTTTACGTCAGTGGTGGAGTGGTCCTTGGAGAAGTAGGTAAACTCCCTTTTTTTTTTTTAGTAGTTCAGAAAAATACCCGGTCCTCCATTCACCAAGGCCAGCTTTCAGGTGCGCCCCATCTGGATCACTTTTTATATCCATCTCAGTCCATAGTGTATCCGTCTGTTGAAGAGACTCAGGATACAAAATAAACTTGAGTAAAAGTGTATACTGTCCTATCAACAATCCAGCTCTACAAAGAAAAGGTAATATTTTACCTTTCCGAATGTCCCGAAGTGGCTTTGAGTCTTTCAGCATTAATATTTCCAGCGATATGCAAAAACTATATGAGAAAAATTTCTCACCTTCATACGAGAAATGAAACAAGACATTAAAAAAAGAAGAACACTTGACTTTTCATTGGCAGGTAAAATTGAATGCAACCCCCCATATTCTTTATTTGTTCCATTGCATACCCCTTTACCTCCCCAAATGTTCCATCCATCTTCTTTCCCGCTTATCCAGTTCAGGGTCGCGGGGTGCTGGAGCCGATCCCAGCCTACTGTGGGTGAGGGCAGGATACACCTTGGACAGGTTGCCAGTCTGTCCCAGGGCAAACACATATAGACAGGCAACCACTCACATTCACACCGAGGGGCAATTTAGCATCACTAATTGACCACACATGCATGTTTTTGGACTGTGGGAGGAAACCGGAGCACACAGAGGAAACCAACTCTCACACGGGGAGAACATGCAAACTCCACACAGAAAGGCCCACAATCTTCTCACTGTGAGGTGAGAGCGCTAATCACTGCGCCACCGTGTGGCTCCCCAAATGTTTTTTTAAAGCTATTGGTAAGGCTATAATTTCATTTTTATGGAATGGTAAGAACTCTAGGTTGCAAACTGAGCTACTGCAGAGACCAAAAGTACAAGGTAGCTTAGCCCTCCCAAACCTCTGTCATCATACTGGGCCATACCCATATACTGGGCTGCCAATATTCAAAAAATACTATATTGGCTTCATGTGTCAGACATAGTCTGGTGCCATCTAGAGGCAGCATCATGCACTTCGCCATCTCTTGCAGCACTGGTCACTTCCAGTTTTATTCAGATCTCCCAATTCACCAATAATCCAGTTGTTTTTAATACCCTCAAAATATGGGACCAATTTAGAAGAAATTGTGAGTTCAATCATTATCTCGTGATACGTGCTTTATCTAATAATCATCTGTTTTTTCCGACTAAACAAGACTCCATATTTATAAAGTGACAAGAACTGGACCCTTGTCATTTCAAAGAGCCGTACATAAATTAAGTATTTATTGATATTATTATGTTATTATTTCATTTCTTCCAAATCCTACACTTTTTTCAGCACCAGCGACCCAAGTTTCCTCACATATCATTAACCCCTGATCTAGATAATGCACTACAAATCCCTCTTGATTCAAAAGGTTTGATTAAATGGGTGGCATAGCTCGGTTGTCTCCAATCGGAAGGTTGCAGGTTCGATTCCCATCTCTGCCATGTCTGCCTGCCTTCATGCTGAAGTGTCCTTGGGCAAGACACTGAACCCCAAAACTGCCCCCATTGGAGTGACCGCGCCTTGCACGGCTGCAGCCTCCAATGGTGTGTGAATGGGTGAATGTGATGAGCTGTGTAAAGCGCTTTGGGGCTGTTGTCAGCTAAAAAGTGCGATATAAGTTGGTCCATTTTACCATTTAAACAGCTTCCATTGCAAAGATTAAGGCAGACTGGGAGAGTGAGTTGGAGATAGACTTATATATGGGAAACTCTGCCCTGCAAAGAATAAATGATTCAAGCACAAAACTTAAACATCATCCAATTCAAAGTTCTACATCGAGTCTACTTCTCCAGAGCAAAACTGGGTAAAATATACCCACAACTGAATGCCAACTGTGACAGATGCCTGCTAATCTATCACCTGCTCTGGTAACTTATTGGACCCGTTATCATACTTTTTCTTTCAATGGCCACTCCAGGGCTCCAGACTGAAGCAAGAAGGAAGTAAAAAAACAACAATAGAGCGACAAGGACACCATCCAGACAACCGGCGGTTAATTGAAGAATTTGGGCCCAACGTGTCATCACTGGTCAAATCAAGCAGTCAGAGAAAAATTACAGAGCCCGCCAAAGCTTTTGCAAACTCACACACCGTATTCAACATTCCTTTTTGTGACTTCCGATTGATGTAATTGGGTGTCATTACCACCAGCATGGATAACGATCTTATGGTATTTCCAATCGGTTTTCGCCAGCAATTTCAAATAAGACACAATGTCACCCACTCTGGCCCCTGGCATACACTGATGGAATGCACGGCGGACTTTAAAGACGATGAGCAGGTTTCCAGGCCTCCTGAGTTTCCCTTGAATGTTAATCATTTGCTGTTGGTGCCACAGTTCATGGAAGAGACCTGTTTTTGTTTTGTTTTTCCACTGTTTGAGTGGAATTCTCAGGTGAGGGACGAGCCATGTTGATACAATGTTTCCAAATGAAGGAAAATAAAGAACAAGATCTAAGATATAATTATCTTCAAAATAAGATCTCAAACCAGGACAAGTCAACACATGAACCATGTCTGGGGGAAAAAGAGATGGGGAAAAGCATAACAAGACCACTGCATCTTTGAATATAGTTTTGTTTTTAACTTCCATTTTTAATCAAGAGTAGTAATCAATCAGTCAACAGTCATTGGCTTGGTGGGTGGATGATTGGGTTTCTGTGTTTTTAATCTTAATTGTAAACCTGTAAAGCACTTTGTGCTGCATTTTGTTGTACTAAAGGGGCTATATAAAGACAGTTTGATTTGCTGTGATTTGATTTCCAATTTCCGTGCGGAACTGAGGAGCGGAATCCTTCATCTTTTTCTTGAAGTCTTTATCAAACTCTTCATTCTGAGCCACGGTGAAGTGATTCTTCCAGTCACCGACTTTTCCTGCAGAACCACAGAGATTCAGTCAGGACTGATTTCAGTTCAGTTGATCTTTTGCTCTAATATAATCAAAGTACCTTTTCTCATGAATGAGGAGATTTTGAAATCCATGTATGGATTTGTAGAGTAATTGGTCATCACGTTGTTTTTCATGTTGTCAAACTTCACTTCACTCATAACTCTGGCTTTCTCCTCAGCTGAAGGAGATAAGCCAAGAAAGGAGCAGAGTTTGTCAATTTCCCGTCCAGTATCCTGAAAGAAACAATCAGGAATCTTCATTTCCACTTCAGGGAAGCTTCAGAAAGTGTGCTCTGAACATGAAGACACCCGCAAAACAATAAGATTACCTCAGCAAGGTCTTCATAGAACATGTAGTGGAGATTTGAATAAGTCTGTTTCTTCTTCCACCAGCCATTCACGTGGTCGTACCAGGATCCAAACGCCACTAAAGCCACAGGACAGCATGTGTAGGTAGTTGTGTGGGGTAAATATCTTCACTTTTGTAACACTGACATGATGACATCAACATTAATATGTACATACATTTTCCAGCCAAGAACTTCTGAAGGTAGCTGTTCCAATCTCCAGGCTCTGGTTGAGCAAAAGTCATGCGCTCAAAGTGAAAATAAGACACCACGTTGTCCTTTGCATTGCGCGCAACATAAACCATCTGCAGATTTGAAAAAATAAAATAAAATACATAAATCTAAGTTTAGTCTGAAGCAGGGAGTCAAAATGAAGAAAATAAACTCAAACACTTCCAACCAACCTGTAGTTTTTCAGACTAGATTGCAGATTTAATTAAAGTGTTTTATGGAAAAAAAACAAGTGTTTGTTTGTTTGTTGCAGTTGCTCCGCATATGAAGTTATTTTTTTCTCTTAACTCTTCCCTTAACTGCCAAATCGGGAGAGGTAAATCGGAAGCTAACTTCAGCGTTGTTTCAAACGAAACTGCCCAAATTATTCTTGCTGATAACGATCCCATCTCTACATGCAAAATAATCACAAAAATGTCACTGACGTTCCAAGATGAAAATGAAACTTTATTAACTCAGATCTCTTCCTTGTATGGTGGCTGTGTGCATCAGAAGTCGTTAGACTGGATACTGTATGAGTTCATAGTAAATGATCATGTGCTCACAAGTTATTTAAACAACTTGTTCTGATAAGTTAAATGGAGGGATTCTGCACTTCCCCCCGAGCCAAGCCAAATGTGAGTAGTGCTGATCACCATCCCTCCCTTTTAATATGTTTCTCGATCCTTGACACGCAACATTAGCCCAACCTTGTGACTTGGTGTAATCTAAGGTGCTGTGTGGTGCATTGGGTGTGTGGATGGGGAAGTCGGGGTCCCAGCTAGAGCCTGCCCCACCAGAATACCTTCCCAGCCCACCCAAATCTTTCACCCCAGAGTTGTGATAGTTTGTAGTATGTTAGAAATAGGCCATTTTTTCATTTACCCCAGATGGGGGGCATTAAAATTGAATATGAAATATGCCTGTGGGGTGATTGTGATGAGATGCAGGAGGCAATGCCAGTGTGGGTCCAGCCCGCAACAAGACAACCCCCCAGCAAGGTGCGCAACCCGAGTGCTATTGATCGGACAATAGATGATACAGACATCACAAAGGCTACCTTACCCTGCAGTTTTGCTCCCAAAAGGACTTTGGAACAAACTGGACTGGCAGATGAGTTTTGATGAGACGGGGGCTGGTGGGGAGCTTGTCTGCCAGGCCTGTTCCTGTGTATTCTAAAGGATAATGATTAAAAATAAAATCTAATTAAAAGATGTTATTAGGCAAGGGTTTGGACTTATTCATGGTTTTTCATTGTTGAAAAATGTGGTAATTTTGTTTGATTGTCAACCTAAATCCATATTTTGGTAGGTGGCCTCCAAGAAGGGTACTCTCTCATGGATGGGCAAGGTGTTCAGACGCTCTGGAGACATCTGACCAAAGTACAATAAATCAAGAACGTAGGAGACCCATGTTGTTCCTAAAGAGAGAGAGGGGCTTCAGCAAACATTTACTATTTCCAACACCGTGAAACATTAACTGGAATGAGTCCCATATGTTCCATGTGGTTAACCGACAGACATGCAACTGAAGTAAGAAATGAAGACAGCAATGACAACAATAATAAGACACAGTAAGAAGTGAATTAGTGTTGCAAAGGTCACCTCTGCAAATGTAGTTTGTGAGTATCAGAAATTATCTATAACGTTTCACAAACGTACCTGCTTTGGGATATGTCCCAATCAGGATGTCGTCTGGTCTGGCTTGAAAGTTTTGAATGGCCTCCCAGTTGTCTGTAAAAATATTGATCATTGACACTCCATGGAAGTCAAAGAGTTTTGGTCGAGAAGCTGAATCCATCATTTACACTATTCCTGCTTTGTTTAGCTCTCTCTTGGTATGTCTTCCTTTCAGGTGCGTCTGATTCCTACTGAGTGGAAAGTCCTGCCCTGTAAGTATAGAGGGAGGCTTAAGGGGAGGGACCTTCCTCTTGTGAGGATTCGATGGGTCCGGTGTTCCTTCCTCCCCCTGGACAGCAAAGCAGGCGCAGCCTTGCGAGAGGACAACTCGTTTCCCCTGTGGCTCATCAGTGGCTCCGCCCTTAAGAGCCTGGAGATGCCAGTTGGTCATCATCATTGGTATATCTTTTGAGACCGATATAAACAAATTGGCTATTACTTCCTGTTAAACAAGTGCCCTGAAGTTATATGATGCATATCAGATCATGTTTTTGTTAATAATTGAGAATAATATAATAATAATAATTTATAATTATTCATCATCATTGATAGCCAAACTGGCCAATGTGCAACCAATGTTCCCAACATTATATCATAAAAGTAAATGATGCTCCACATGTCAAGTCTTTTTTCCCCCCTTAACTATCCCCCTAATCGGAAGCTATCTTGACCATCATTAAAAGTATGGCATTTAAGTAGAAGCATGCAATGGGAATATATTTTTATTTCTCATGAGTGGCCCTAATTATCCTCTTTAGTACTGAGTTATAGAGGATAAGAAGTCATTTAGAGTTCAGGAGACTGAAATATTTGTGAATAATTTGGTTTGTATATTTATATATGTTTGATATGAGGTTTCCAGAAATGTCTGTCATCAGTTATTACTTGCTGAAATGTAGCTACTTTCATACACCCTTTTCAAGTTCAGCCCCTCTACTTGTATCTGAATATCTTCATTTTCATTGCCATTTCCAAATGTCAAAATTTTTGTTTTATTTAGGTTTTGTGATGATTCGTCTTTCAAACCATTTTTATAACTGACTAATTTCAGAGGTGAGTGTGGACAGACGTTGCTGGAAAATTTCCCCAGAAACCAGAGCATTTGGAAATCAACACTTGAACCATATCTGAAGAATAGGACAGGGAGAAGCATGACAAGACCACTGCAGCTTTAAACTTTATTTATTTATTCTTTTAAATCTTACATTTAGGAATTTCTACTCAAATATGTGTAAATTGGTTTGTCATTCAATCTGAATTTGTCCTTGGATGTTTTGTGTTGCATGATATGATTTTCAGAGCTTCGATTTTAATAAAAGGCCAGAAATCACCACACAATTCTTCTAACATCTAACAGTTTTCTTGATTTTCTAAAATGTCTCATCGAGCTCATTGGGAAGTTCAGTGCGGAACTGAAGAGTGGGATCCTTCATCTTTTTCTTGTAGTCTTCATCAAACTCGTCATTCTGAGCCAGAGTGAAGTGATTCCTCCAGTCGCCGACTTTTCCTGCAGAACCACAGAGACTCAGTGCGGTCTGATTTCAGTTCAATTTATCTTTTGCTGTAATACAATCATTCACTGTACCTTTTCTCATGAATGGAGAGATTTTCATATCCATCGCGGGACTTGTAGAGTAATTGGTCACTGGATTGTTTTTCATGTTGTCAAACTTCACTTCACTCATAACTCTGGCTTTCTCCTCAGCTGAAGGAGATAAGCCAAGAAAGGAGCAGAGTTTGTCAATTTCCCGTCCAGTATCCTGAAAGAAACAATCAGGAATCATCATTTCCACTTCAGGGAAGCTTCAGAAAGTGTGCTCTGAACATGAAGACACCCGCAAAACAATAAGATTACCTCAGCAAGGTCTTCATAGAACATGTAGTGAAGATTTGAATAAGTCTGTTTCTTCTTCCACCAGCCATTCACGTGGTCGTACCAGGATCCAAACACCACTAAAGCCACAGGACACCATGTGTAGGTAGTTATGGTAGTTATTTTCTCCTTTTGATGACATCAACTTTAATATGTACATACTTTTTCCAGCCAAGAACTTCTGAAGGTAGCTGTTCCAATCTCCAGCTTCTGGTTGAGCAAAATTCATGCGCTCAAAGTGAAAATAAGACACCATGTTGTCCTTTGCATTGCGCGCAACATAGACCATCTGCAGATTTAAAAAAAAAAGAAAACAGATTACTCTTAAGTGGGTGCAGGAAGTTGAAAAAATGTAAATGGACTCCAAGACATCCAACCAACATGTAGTTTTACAGACTGGGTTGCGGATTTCATTAAAATATTTTTGTGGATAAAACATCAGGATATATTACCATGACATTATTGTTGAACATAAAAGTTTACAATTCAATACACAGGCCACGGTGAAATAAATACAACAGTTACATTTTGATAGGTTGTTTTTTTTATTCCTTTCCAAGAAGACTTTTGGGTTTTAAACTCGATTTTGGTTTGATTCAAACTATTGTTAAAGATCAACATACAGACCAGTTTTGATAAAAACTTGTGGCTCGTAAATCTGCCCGAAAAGAAAATATATTTTTGCTCCATGGCCTCCTGTTAAAGGACGGCATACAGAAAAAGAGTAGAAACGATTGGGTTAACTGAAGACCTGAGAAAAGCTGAGGAAGGAGAGTGATCCAGTTTCACACTGATACCAGGTAAAAGCTGATATAAATACAAAGTTGAATGTTTTGAGAAAGGGAGTTTACATAAACGATATCAACAATGATATCTTTGATCTCTGAAACAGAGAAGAAAGGCCTTCATCACTTCATGGCTCATTTCCATCATCACAGGCCTCGAGACCATGACATTCTACTGATGGTGGTATAATTTGTTCATTTAAAAAAAAAAAAAGGTTTGGGTTGTTTATGTCAGCCAGAGGAGGCAGAGGACCTGGGCTGAAGAAAACCTTTGGATTCATGATGCATGATTCACTACAAAGACTTCACTCATAATTGTGTGATACAGGAAACAAATTCTGTTCACTCCTTTCACAGGGGAATGAAGTAGCAGATCCAAATCATTGTTTTCTTTTTGGTGACACATTTGCTCGAAAAGCCAGCGATCATTAGCTCCACTGGCTTTCAGTTAAGTCAGGTCTGGTTAGGTTTTATTTGTTAATTTTAATAAGTTAAAAGCCAAGAATGCCAAGAATGCCAAGAATGACATTCATTTTGCCAATCATCACATTTGTTCATGTTCATTAACTGAATCTTGAGGCGAAAGACACACAATAATTGGGAATGGTATGTAAATGAAGCAATTTTTTATGTTAACTTAAATCAATAAATCTTGAGTTATGTGGAGTTGCGAAGGACACATAGGACACGTCGAGCCTGCAACTGAAGGATCTATCAAAATGGAACTGTGCATGGAAATATTTTTGAAATCGTTCCTGTTGTCTGAGCTGAAACTGCTCAACACTAGATTGAAAAAAAAAAATGTTTACATTTCCAATTTCATCAAGCAGCATCACAGTTCAAATTACAATGACAGGACCCAAACACCTACCTCAACCTAAATACCAGAAATTATCTTAAAATAGACAAATGTGGAAGTATCTACATATTTCATACACCTCTGGTGAACATGTCAGCCCGAAATACAGGCCATGTGAGAGACACGGAAGAGCTCTATGGGATGAAGAGAACCAGAGCTGAGAACAAGTGGGGTTGGTGTTTCAGGCAGAGAGTTTGAACAAACGGAAGCAAAGGACAAAGAGTGGCAAAAAATGAAACAAATAATTATGTTCCAATTTTGATGTTCTTTCAGTAAAATGACAATAAAGATTTTAACCTCTGACTCTTAATCTTGACCTTTAACTTTCAGTTATTTAAATCATCTGCTTTGTCAACAGCTTTTGATCCAAGGTTAGATGATGCAGTCATACAGACATCACACAGGCTACCTTACCCTGCAGTTTTGCTCCCAAAAGGACTTTGGAAAAAACTGGACTGGCAGATGAGTTTTGATGAGACGGGGGCTGGTGGGGAGCTTGTCTGCCACGTCGGTTCCTTTGTATCCTTTTTAATAATGATTGGGGGGAAGGGGAAATGTAATTAAAATGTGTTATCAGGCAAGGCTTTGAACTTAATCATGGTTTGATAAATTTCCCTGTTTGGAGAAAATGTGATTGTCACAACCTGAACTCATATTTGGGTATGTGAGCTCCAAGAAAGGTACTCTCTCATGGATGAGCAATGTGTTCCGACGCTTTGAAGACATCTGGCCAAAGTACAATAAATCAAGAATGTAGGAGACCCATGTTGTTCCTAAAGAGAGGGGGAGAGAGAGAGAGAGAGAGAGAGAGAGAGAGAGAGAGAGAGAGAGAGCACAGGGGGGGTTCAGCAAAGAGGTATTATTTCCAACGCCATGAAACTATAAGTGTAAGATATGAGTTCAGAGATGTGGCACCTTTGTGATGCATTTGATCATATAAAAAGTGTTTTATACATGAATATTGCATTATTCATTTATTGGCAGACTAAGATATTACACAGACAGGCGTGCAACCAAATTAAGAACGGACGATAACAAAGATAAGGCTTAGTAAGAAGTAAGTTCATAATGCAATGATCTTCTCTGAACATAGCTTTGTCAGAATCAGTAATTAGAAAAATTCACACACTGACCTGATTTGGGATATGTCACAATAAGGACATCATCTGGTCTGGCTTGAAAGTTTTGAATGGCCTTCCAGTTGTCGGTAAAAGCATTAATCATTGACACTCCATGAAAGTCAATGAGTTTTGGTCGAGAAGGTGAATTCATCATTTGCATGACTCCTGCTTTGTTTTTCTCCCTCTTGTTATGTCTTCCTTTCAGCTGCGTCTGATTCTTACTGGATTGAAAGTCCTGCCCTGTGATGATATAGGGATGCTCGAGGGTAGGGAGCTTCCCCTGTTCCAGCTCAGTTCTCCAAATCACTTGACTGTGTAGTTACTTTCTTTCATTATCTTTCCTTTCTCTTCAGTATCAGAATCTTGTGTTTAAGATGTTTGGGGGTAGTTTGGAGATTTATTTTTGTTTGCGATTTGAAAGGTAAAGCTCAGGCTTTGATGATGCTTTGAGTAACCATATAGTTCCCCATCACCATGCGAAGGGCTCCTGCCTCATAGTGAGAAGGCCCTGGTTCAATTCCAAGCATGGGCAATGCTATGTAGAGTTTGCGTGTTCTGTGCATGGGTTTCCTCCATGTACTCTGGTTTATTCCCACAGTCCCAAAAACATATACCTTCATACAATGGGGGACATCCTGTGTGGAAGTTCCACAGATCAGATCCATCACACTGAAAGGTCATGATGATATTCTGAGCTTTCGGAGTAATGTTGGTGTTTGAGAATGACCTGTGACTGTTTGCTTTACAGAAAAGCACAGTTCATATTGTTAACCTATAGGGATGCCAGAATAGGGCCTTGGGGAACTCCACATGTAATTACTTTTTTCATCATGTTAGATTTGCAACTACTGAAGATTTAAGCATGTTTAGTATTTTCCCTGAGATGCTTTCCAAACTTTTCCAGTCAGTTGATCAGTCTACGCAGTGCAGTGGAAGGAGTAAAAAGATAAAGTAATGCGAAGGCAGTAAGCGTTCACCCATGAGTCGGTGACAACTTTAGTAGGAGCAGACGTTCAGTGCCATAAAGTTAATTAGTTTATGATTTTGTTATTCACCAGGAAAGAATAATTTGATACAGATATGTAAAAACCACTAAATCTGTACAGTCTGAATGTTTTTGAATAAATCAAAATATATGTCAAGACGTTGAAGCAGCAAGAGGACAGTTACAGATTTTGTTTGTTGTCCTCTGGTTGTGTGCTTTATTAACTGACATTGCACATGTTATAAGTGATTATTTGTCCTGTCTCTGATTGTATGTATCCTTATTGATACGGCAAGCATGACGTTTTTCTTGTTCTTACTTAGAACAGGATCTTAACATGAAACAGAGTATCAAAAAGTATCATTCAGGGTTCAGCAGAGTACGAAAAAAGTATCATTGCCCTAAAATACCTGTTTGAATTTAATAGTGCAACTCCATCTCCTCTCATGCACGCTTGGTTTAATCATAAAACTGAAGGTTTGAGGGTTTTTTTTCCACAATAAAAACGATCATGATGTTGACCAATGTTTATGCAAAATTTTCTATGCATTTTTGACAGGCTTGTCTTTCCCCGTCACAGACTCAAAACAAAGCAAAGGAAGCACCTCACTAAGGAAACAGATAAATAAATAGGCTGTAACAATGAAATCACCTTGTGCAGATTAAATCCTTCTCCTTCCCTGTACCTAGTGAGCACCATTTGTTTGAACTGCTTCAGGTTTGCACGTTACCTGCGCGACAGTTTGTTCCACAGTCTCGCTCCACACACTAAAACACTAAATGTTTTCAGGGTAGTGCGTGCGCAAGGATATTTAAAATTTTGTTCCCTTCACAAATCTATGCCCTCCTCTCTTTTACCAAATACTTTCTGGATGTTCTCTGGCAGTGAGTTATTTGATGCTTTGAACATGATTTTGTATTTGAAAAAGAAGCAGATGTGTGAATTTTAATGTTTTTGACTGTGAAAAATAGTGGAATCGTGTGACCTCTGTAAATGGTGTTGTGAATTATCCTGTGGCCCTATTTTTGCAGTGTTGACAGTGACAGTAGTGTACATTTGTAGGTATTGCACCAAATCTCTGCACAGTATGGAGTTTCATGACACTTTGTTTTGCACGTGTTTCACTTAAGTTTTCTGCTCTATTTTTTCAACCAGAATTACCCAGAGAAATTTGGTTTCACAAGTTCTAACGATGTCAGTCCCATCTATGAGTATTATTGCATTACTATTCCTTTGACTAAGGCCAAACAGCATACGTTTAGTTTTGTGTCGAATGAGTAATAATTTATTCCTGTCAAACTGAAAGATATACAGGTAATTTGGTCTCCTGCACAGTCAGATTTTATTTCTTGGAATTCTTATTTTCAAAAACAATAAAAAGTAAAAAAGATTATTGAGAAAAAAATAATAATTGTCAGTGCACTTCCTATGACATTTGAGCTCTTAATAGAGACGATCACGTTTGCGCACTTGCAGTTCCCGTATCCTGCCGCATGATGTCACCATTTCGCCGAGGTGGCGCCAACACACCGCCACGCCTGTAGGCGGACCAACAGCGGTCCGAGCCAGTATCGTCAGACCAGACACTGGATACAGACAACAACAGTTACTGATCCGGACCGCATTTCTGCTCGCAATCAGCTATGGGTGTAGTCTGAGACACAGTAGCGCACCGCAATATACCTCGAAGTTTTATCCTCATGAAGGAGCTCCGTCCGGGCTGAGTTTGGGAGATGGGAGTACTCAACATTGCAGACCAGGTACGGCTGAAAGAAAGGGCTCCGTGTTCGCGCAGTGGCGCAGTCTATTATCTGGGACTGCGCTACCGCCGTGCTGCGCAGCTTAATACGTCTTCTACAACGGAGGGCTTGTTTTCGTCCCTAGCTAATTAGCGGTGCATGTTTGTTAACGTGTATCCCTGCGTCGTAATGGTGATATTACTCATTTCCAGCGATGCACAGCTCGTGTGTGCAAAGTGTGAGCCCCGGTGGAGGCCCTGCCCTGGGTCCGGGCCAGCTCTGTTAGCCGTTTGCTTAGCTGACGTAGCGGGCCTGTAGGCCTCAGCCGGGCTCGGTGTATCACCTGGATACACCGAGTACGTACACGTCCTGCCACACACGCTAAACGCATTAAAATTCAACATTCCGCGCTTGCATCTTGTGTTTGCTCGCATTCCTGCACAGTTAATGGAATTAGTGCGATTTTCTTGTGAATAGATTAGCCTGGGAAGTGTTGAGATTCGAGTCGTCGGTCCGGTTTAACGTTACATAGCAGTAACCCGATTGGTATTTCTGTCCTGCAGCCTCCTCTGGTCCAGGCCATCTTCAATCGTAATGCTGAAGAAGTTCAAGTATTATTGCACAAAAAGGAGGATGTCAATGCACTGGTACGTTTCAAATACTCACATTCATGTGTTTGCTTTGCATTAGATTAGTCGCACGGTAAATGAGCCAGGATCAGCACTACAGTGTTAGACCTGCTGTGTCCTGGACAACCTTTTAAAATGGCAACCTGGAATGTAAATCGAGGGATTCACTCTAAAATGACACATTTAAATCTAATTAATGTGAAATTATTTAACATCAATCCGCCCTCCGAGCCAGTCGCAAGCAGACTGGCTGGAGCCAGCACAGTGCAGTGAAAGGCAGGGTACACCCTGGATGGGTCCCCAGTCTGTCACAACTCTCAAAATCACAGCATTCGACTACAACAATGAATGAATTCCTTGTCACATAATTGGAAAAAACAAGCATTTAAAAACTTGAGTGTTTTGGTGATTGTCCAGCTTGGATGTGAAATGTGTTGTGGTAACAAATAAAAGGATGTTAATCACAGTTAAATGTAAATTTGTAAACAGGACCAAGAGCGCCGTACGCCACTTCATGCTGCTGCCTGCGTGGGTGACGTCCATATAATGGACCTCCTCATTGAATCAGGTGAGTGAGCTGCAAGCATTCCTGACAATGGACTATATATGGCTGTGCCAGATAAATTTTTTTTATTATTATTATTTTCAACATAAACCACTATATAGTGTTCACCGTTATACCCTATATGTGGCGCTCAAAGTATCCCACAGCGCATCAATGAAAGTAGTGTCCAAGTGATACCATCTTGCATTTCGCTGAATGAAAGATGAGATGACAAAAATGATGTAACGGCACTTAGAGGGGGAAAAGAAGTGTCCACAGAGTGTTTTTCATCATTTAGAGCACACTTTGATGTCCACTGCATTGACGTTTGCATGCAGGAGGTCGTGAGCCTGCCGTGAATGGGGCATTTTAGTCATAGTTACAAAATAGTGAAACATGGAGCGCACAACAGTTATGCCTCTATGATGTTTATTATTAATGTTTCTTTTTCCAGGTGCCAGTGTAAATGCTAAAGACCATATATGGTTGACCCCGTTGCACAGAGCGGCTGCTTCCAGGAATGAAGTAAGCAATAAATATTTCTAAATCAGATTCCATCTTCTAACCTATTCAGTTTTCCACAGTGTGCAGCAGTTTTTCGACTATTACTGTGACTGGTATACCCAGTGCTGCTACAGGGTTGAATTTTCAAAAAAAATATAAATACAGTGATTTTGTGACTGAAATGTATAATATTTTTTGTATATAATTTTAAAAACGGCTAGTGTAAGAAAAGCTTTACTGGACATGCACATACTGTTTTTAACTGGCAATTCTGTTATATGATGAAACCCTGCAACCTAGTTTTGCCTCGAAAGTAGTGTCATTCTAAGTTAGGGAGACAGCTCCAGGGTAACTGGAATACACCATAATTGTATTTTGTGTTCACTTACAATGATTATGGGACCTGTTTAGTTCCCCCAAAATGTTGCTTTAAGAGAGGGGGAAATGCAGCAGGCTGCAGTTATGTGCTTAAGTCCCTGGTGATTTGCTTCCTGTCCTCAGAGGGCAGTGGGTCTGCTGCTGAGACGTGGAGCCGAGGCAAATGCAAGAGACAAGTTCTGGCAGACACCGCTGCATGTGGCTGCTGCCAACCGAGCCACGCGCTGCGCAGAGGCCCTGCTAACCCAGCTGAGCAACCTGAACATGGCAGATCGCACCGGCAGAACTGCCCTGCACCATGCGGCTCAGAGTGGGTTCCAGGAGGTGAGGCCGGAAGGATCCGCCACAGAGACTTTGAGAGGTTTGCTGAAATCTTCCAAATTTTACTTGATAATGGGAATTTGTCTTGCAGATGGTGAAGCTGCTGTTGAACAAAGGGGCCAACCTGAGTGCCATCGATAAGAAGGAGAGACAGCCTATCCATTGTGCTGCTTACTTGGGTTAGCGAATGTCACTATTTTGCCAATTCTGTGCACGACAAGCCATCATTGTCACATAGCAGTAAAAGCTCCTGTTGTTCTTGGTTGAGTCAGACGAGGAGCAGTAACATTCAGTCACTCGTCAGGGTAAAAGACACTACAGTCACTGACTGAAACAATTATTGTCTCCATGACTCCAATCCCCGTTTGTCATTTCTTTGAATTGTTCAATCGTACTTGTGCTGTTTATTATGTTCAAATGTATTTTTGTGTCCGTGTGGCTCCTGTAGGACATGTGGATGTTGTGAAGTTGCTGGTGTCCCGCAGTGCCGATAAGAGCTGCAAGGATAAGCAGGGCTACACGCCTCTCCATGCTGCTGCTGCAAGTGGTCACATCGAAATTGTAAAGTACCTACTGAGGATGGGGACAGAGGTGAGCGAAAGTCAAGCCAAATTATTCTTTGCTGTGATGTTTGGTTAACGGTACAGGCAGAAATCGCTCATCTAAAATCTAATCGGCGGATATTCTTCTACAAGTTCCAGAATTTAGATCCCAGGCTGGAGATGGGTCTGACTTGAGTTATTTTTGTGTTTTTCCAACAGATTGACGAGCCCAACGGCTTTGGAAACACTGCGCTTCATGTGGCTTGCTACATGGGGCAAGAAGCTGTAGCTACAGAGCTGGTGAACCACGGAGCCAATGTTAACCAGCCCAACAAGTGTGGCTACACCCCTCTGCACCTGGCTGCCGTCTCCACCAACGGTGCCCTCTGTCTGGAGTTGCTGGTCAACAATGGGGCAGATGTCAACCAGCAGGTACTAAACAAACCCTTTTACCTTTTGCTTTTGTTTACCCAAAAGAGTGTTAGGATGTTAGTGACGAGAGATTCGAATCCCTACCAGCAAAAGTTCAGTGTGAAAAGGCCCCTAATAACCATGAATACTCCCAAATTCATCTCAGTCTTTATAGAATGATGGCTTTTTCTATAACACAAGATTTTGCTGGATTCTTTATGTTTCTGTTGAGAGTAAAGATCACACATCTTGTCTTCCTGTATGCCTTCTAAGTGTACGTATGCATGGGTGGACAGTTTATTTCACACGTGCATTTGGCTGATATATCTGATGGCGTTTCTGTGTGAGAAAAGGAAATATATGTAAATAAATCTGAATACATTGAAGTCATCATATGCTATTGATTTGTTTGTCTATTTTTAGCTTACAGTACCTTTAAAAATATCACTGTGCCAGTTATTAAAAGAAGTCTCATTAAAGTCGGTGCTGCCTTGCATTCCACTCGTCCCGTTTTCACAAAGCGTCGATAATTGAGTGTATAGTTCTTTATAATTAGAATGAGCACTGCTCATTAGCTGCTTCATCTGCAGAAAACTTTAAAGACAATGTTAAAACATGCGGTTGACGGATGTTGATGTTCATATAAGCTTTACTCATTTGTGTTTGGAGAAAAATAGTGGTGCCATATTTAGTGTTTCTACCCTCTGCAGAGCAAAGAAGGGAAGAGCCCCCTGCACATGGCAGCCATTCACGGACGTTTCACACGCTCTCAGATCCTCATCCAAAACGGTAATGACAACCAGGCCATCCTGCTGAGCTGTGAAAATATGTTGATGCCCCAACACCACCCCCCTCCCTAATGGCTCCTTAATTCACTTCTGTTCCTGCCTCTCCATCAGGTGGGGAAATTGATTGTGTGGATAAGTATGGCAATACTCCTCTCCACGTTGCTGCTAAGTACGGCCATGAACTGCTGATCAGCACTCTGATGACCAACGGCGCAGACACGGCCAGGTATCAGAAGCTTTAAGTGGCATTAGTTGTATTAAAGTGTTCCAAGAGGCCGTAAAATGTACAGCCTTGTATTATGAAGCTGCATTAATGCAAGAGCCCTGGTGTTGTGACAGACTTTGTTTCAAGTGGAGTTTGATTTGTACTTGTGAGAAATCCAATGAAAAAGTCAGGCATATTTATATATCTGAATCTGCAAGTTGATGGTGAACAAATTCTAAAAATATTGAATAAAGTGTTGCCACATTTTGGAATAGCGACGAGCAGATCCTCCCAAGGGTGAACCTTCTTTTTGTGGGAGTGCAAAATCAAAATCTATTTAACCGGACAGAGAATAAAGGAGGAGTTCATTGTTCCTAATTTAAAAAGTATTCTCTGCATTAGCTATGAGCGTATCACAAGCTGTGCTGTCGGCCATGGTGGACGCACAAATGTTTCATTAACGCAGCTATGATTAGAAAAGGCTCTTCTTTAAAAAAAAATGCAAAGAAAAACATACATATGAATGTAATATATATAGCCAAAAAAAACATACATTTGCATCTCAAATAGTGAGTTGTTTTTTTTATTTTATTTAACTGTGGAACTTAAATATTTTTTTCATTCACTGCTCCATATTGAAATAGCATTTGTTGTTAAATAATTTTTTTAATTGGACGTTGTTGGGTTTTGGAGTTTTGTTTTGTTTTGTTTTGTTTTTAACGGGCTATGACTATCTCAATTAAACTTGCTCAAATGTGGAAGGTTTTCCTGAATACTATCACACTGGTTGCATTCAGGATAAATCTTGCAGTCTGTTGCAGTTCGATCGTTACAAAAGGCAGACCATACACCAAACTGAGTGGTATCACATTAAGTCAAGCCAGGTAGATGAGTTCACCCCACCAGCCTCTGTTCAGCTCCACGCCCAGCAGCAGATTGTGTCTTGCGTCGTGCATTCTCAGTTGGACATAGTTATGTCTGTGGTGCTAACAGCTTTGATAATGTGTTTACTTTTCAGACGTGGGATTCATGGAATGTTCCCCTTGCACTTAGCGGTGCTGTACGGGTTTTCAGACTGTTGTCGCAAGTTACTCTCCTCAGGTTTGTGTCAGCCGTCTCTGTTTCACTTGAATCCGTCAGTGTCCATATGCACTTGAACAAAGGTCTCACCTCTGGCTGTTTTTCTCCCACCTCGCAGGTCAGCTGTATAGTATAGTTTCATCTATGAGTAAAGAGCATGTACTATCAGCTGGGTTTGACATAAACACCCCTGACAACTTTGGGAGGACCTGTCTACACGCTGCTGCCTCTGGAGGGTGAGATACACAATCTGCTCCAGCACTTGTTTGTTAAAATAAGATGTGGCTCTCGCACACTGAGCTCATTTCTTGTGGCCTTTTGTCTCCACAGAAATGTTGAATGTCTGAACTTGCTTTTGAGTAGCGGTACTGACTTGAATAAGAGGGACATAATGGGAAGGTGAGCTCATCGCGACAAAATGTGTAAATCTTTTTGGTCTTTTTTAATCAGCACAAATACTAATATGGATCATTTCTCTTTGCCATGCTTCCTTAAGGACACCGTTGCACTATGCGGCTGCTAATGGGAGGTACCAGTGCACTGTGACCCTGGTGAGCGCTGGCGCTGAGGTCAACGAGCCTGACCAGACAGGCTGTACTCCCCTGCACTACTCCGCTGCCTCCCAAGCCTTCAGCAGGTTGGAAATGTGCTCCTCTCTCTGTTTCTGCCAATGAACACTGAAGAAAAAAGCTGATCCATAGACGGTTTTGAAAGTTGATTGTGTGACTTGTTTCTGGTTTTTGGACTATACATCTGGTAATAGTGCTGTAGAGCTGCATTGTTTCGTTTAGTTCAGGGGCTTTGTGCAGCCTAATTTGATCTTAATTGGTCTGGACCAGTGACATGATGACATAATATTCTATAAATACCCACAACTCCAAAGGTTTTTTCTGTTTGAGTTCAAAACACAAATTCAGGAAAAGCCCTTCCAAATCTTAACCCTTATTATGAGCAACATCCCTGTCATGTTTTCACGTATTCACCCTCGTGTATGACTGGCTCAAGGTCATCCCACGGCCCAGGGTGCACCTTTTTGTTGGCCTGCGGGCGTCATGATTAACACCCCTGCTATAGTGTCCCGTCTTGGTACCGTGTTTATGGTAGGACTGCATTATCATGGTAATAAAACTAACTTTAGTGTCTATTTTTCCTGGTTTTGTAATCTTTTGTCAATCACTGGACCATCAACACAGTTACTGAATCCAATTTAGTTGCTATTTCATTAATAATAATGCATTTCCTTTTATGTAGTTACAACTTTTTTAGCTGAAACAACGTCAGTTAGTGAAAATTCTGTGTTAGAATGCCAAAATTAAAATTGGGAGCGTGGATAAATGCATAAGTGGTGATCAAAGACTTTTTTTTTCAATGCAATTTGTGTTTGAATTTCGAATTTCGCCATCGTTTCAGTCAAACTTCATTATGTTCACGTTACAGAGTTGATCGTCATTTTTCTGGGAACCATCAGAATGACGAGGATGAAGCAAAGGAGTCGTACTTGTGAGTTTCCTTTCTCTTGTTTCCATCTGACCACAATCAATTTGCTGTAAATCGGTTAAATAGAAACAATCTGAATTAAAAGTTGACTGAAAGTTGTCACTCTGTAACAGCTGCTTGGAGCATCTTTTGGACAATGGTGCTGATCCATCGATGGTCAACTCGAAGGGTTACAGCGCTGTTCATTATGCAGCTTATCATGGCAACAAGCAGAACCTGGAGCTGGTGAGTTTCCTGCTTCGTAGGATATTCACATCACGACTGCTATTTTTAATCACAATGTTTTCCAAAAACCCACATTAGCATCCAGAGACGAAGCTAATGAGCAAGTGTTTTCAGCTTTTAACCCTTTTGTTTTCATGTTGCTGAGGGAAAAAGTGAAGACAAAGATAAGAACACAAAATAATTAGAAAATGGTATATTCATGCTCAGGGTACCCATAAAAAGATTCGATCAGTGTCTGTTAATTTGGCAGATTCTAAATACGTTATGGTTAAATACAAAGCAAATAAAAAAAAATAAAAAAAGTTCTGACTGTTTCCTAAGGACCTGTCGAGACTTAAGTGTTTTAATATATGTATATGTGTAATAACGAAGAATTACCTTGTGATGGCAATTAAATTTAAGGAAAATTTCACAACATTATTTTCTCATTTTGCATGTTAATATGACAGATTATTTCAGCCGTGTTTGTCAAAGCAAAATCTCAAACGTTTATTTGGGATGCCGTCGTAAAGTGTGTGAGTAATGGTGACCTCCTTCTTCCTGTCTGTCTTTCACTTTTAGCTCCTGGAGATGTCATTTAATGCACTAGGAGACATAGAGAGCAGCATTCCAGTCAGTCCACTCCATCTCGCTGTAAGTGCCGCACTCTTGTCACCCCTTGGTGCAATTCCCAGTCTTGATAGTGTGCAAAGCATTTATTGCCCCTCTTTGCTTCCTCAGGCCGATAAGGGTCACTGGCAGGCACTGCGTGTGCTCACGGAGACCGCGGCCTACGTGGATATGCAGGACGCAGCAGGCCGCTCTGTGCTCTACTTGGCTGCCCAGAAAGGCTACGCCCGCTGCGTGGAGGTGCTTCTGGCTCAAGGGGCCTCCTGTCTGCTTAACGACAACCATCTCATGTGGACTCCGATTCATGTTGCAGGTATGCAACTTCTTAAGTGGACACTGTCGTCACACCAGAGTGTCTCTGGGTCAGTTTGACGTCACGGAGTATGCATGTCCTCATTTCGTTGGTTGTTTCACCGCAGCTGCCAACGGGCACTCGGACTGTCTGCCCATGATGATCGACTACGGGGAGGAGGGGGATCTCCCCAACGTGGCAGACAAATTTGGACAGTGAGTTGTTGACTCGTTTGTTAATCGAGTTTTGAATAATGTCATCACTTAATATATTGACCAAATGAAATGTTTCTTGCTCTAGGACCCCACTAATGTTGGCTGTTCTCGGAGGTCACACTGACTGTGTTCACTACCTGCTGGAGAAGGGTGCCTTGCCAGATGCCAAGGACAAGAGGGGCAGCACATCTTTGCACAGAGGGGTATGTTAAAAACACCAAAGTAGTATTGTAGTTTGATGTTGCACAATGTAACTTCAAATAATATGACAAAACAGCCCTGATGTCATCTCCAACATAGTTTTGTGACATGCTGCAGTGACACCTATGAAAGTTTTCTGCCTTACCCTGCCTTTTGCGTTGCAATACAAGTTTATGTCAGAACATTGTGCATAAAGCTGCTCAAAGAAGCAGCAGATCTTGGATACTTCACATTGGTGTAGGCTCGGCGACAAGTAAGTTCATGACTTTTGAACCCAATTGGAACTACCATCCTGAAGTTAAGTGTTTGGGTAGAACTGAGAGAATAAACTCTTGATACCCTACGTATAACAAGCAGGACCAAAATTTTACATATTCCACGAAAAAGTGATCCAATTATAACGGTAAAACGTCAGTCATTTAACTTAAGAACTCCTCTTAATTCTGACACATTTGGTATGTCAAGTATAAAATGAATTGATTGATATTTACCAGTTTTTGCCTGCCTGGTTCTTCCATTGACACAAAAGCTCAGTAATGGATTTAAACAAACATCAATAAAAATTGGGTTTAAAAGAAATCTTGATTATTGGCATAAATGATCTAATATTAGTTCTGGAGGGGAACACTTATCAGGTGGATGTGGACCCTGTTTCTAAAGTTGAACCAAATCGTTTTGCGCCCACGCTGTCCACACCGGTGGAGTTTTGTCTAATTCCTCCTCGCTGCTCTGCACACAGGCGGTGTTGGGCCATGATGACTGTGTGACAGCCCTGCTGGAGCACAAAGCTTCTGCTTTATGTCGGGACACCCAGGGTAGGACACCGCTGCACTACGCTGCATCCAGAGGCCACACAGAGATCCTGGCCAGTCTGGTGCAGGCCGCCATGGCTACAGACCCACAAGATAAATTGCTGGACAACAAACAATACACCCCATTACACTGGGCTGCTTACAAAGGTTTGCTCTGTTTGATCGACTAGAATCGACGAACCCCCAAAAACCAAAAGTGGCAATTAATCTCGGCAGCTTTCGTTACTAATGATGTGTGTGTTTGTTCTCAGGGCATGAAGACTGTTTGGAGGTTTTACTTGAATTTAAAACATTTATCCATGAAGAGGGAAACCCTTTCACCCCCCTGCACTGTGCTCTGTGAGTATTAACTCGGCATTCGCTCCTGTCTTGTGCATCAGTGTCAAAACTAAATCCCAGTACTGTTAAAAAAAATAAAAATCCACTCAGCAGCTTTAGCGGATGTCATTATTTCATTAACTTGCTCTTCCTGCTTGCAGGATGAACGGCCACAGCGGTGCTGCAGAGAGACTGCTGGAATCTGCTGGGGTCCACATGATCAACACCAGAGATGCCAAAGGAAGGTGAGGCCAAAGCACTTCAGTCATTTTTAAACCGAAAAACCTTGGGGAAAATGAACATATTTGCATAAAGAAACAATTGTTGTAAAAGATGGGTCTGAACAAATGGGAGAGTGATTCATACACCGAAGACCAAAGATGATTATTATATAAATGTTGTTGAGGATAATTATGGCCTTTGGCTTAAGAAAAAAAAAAATCATGATCAAAGAAATATTCAAATATTTAGAGATTGCAACTTTTTCTTGAGTACGGCTTACATGAAAAATGATAAAGAAAAAAAAAAGACTTGAAATGACTTATCTGTAGTAAATCTTAAAATATATCACAGATTCAGTTTGAATTGAATTCATGAGGAAACTGACATTTGTATCGCATTCTCATTTAAATTGTTATGATAGTCTGCCTAAGGGAGCTAATGACGTATGTTACTCCGGGACAATTTACCTGAAAGCATCTCAAAAGTGTTTTTATTCTCTGTCGCAGCTTGAGTCTACATGAAAAGCCTTTGCTGACATTTATCCCACCATGTTGGTGTTCAGTGGAGTGAAAGCAGGTGTAATCGCTCAGCGTGTGTACTCGCTGGGTTTACCAGGACAGTTTTGACCAAAGCTCACCTGCAATGTTTAAAAGCTCAAATCTCTGTATGTTCTAATCAGTTATGTGCTCAACATAATAATAGACCTAATTAACTCCAAAAAGGAGAACATTTTGACAGTAACATGTAGATGTAGAGAACGATATTCAAGCATCTACTGTGAGTCAGGAGAAAAACTTTAGCCAGTGTTCTTTCAACACTTTCAGAGTTCAGATCTGTATATTTTGATACTTGATTTAAACTTTATTCATTTTCTGCATTATAATCCCGTGTCACTAGTTAACCTGTATTGATTTTTTAATCAAAATAGAAATTAAATTACATATCTTATGTGGTACTTCAAAATAAATTAGCAAATTTTGTAATTGATAGCAGCTGCAAAGAAAGTTGGCACGGGCAATTGTGCTAACAGAATTTAACTTGAGTAGCCTCATGCAAATTGTTTAATAGGCAAAAAGTCAGTAATTTTAGTGATTAAAAAGATTGTTTTAGGGAGAAGTAAAGCTCTTCATTGTCATTCAGATCTTTTACTCATTAACAGAGCAGTGATTGTTTCACGTTACAATGGATTCGGTTGACGCCCCTGAGTGCGTTGTGTGGAGTTATGCGCATCAAAAGTGCAATTATTATCGAATGGGAAACGTTCATGAGCAGCTGAAGCAGGTGAAACACTGTCTGTAGGACCCCACTGCACGCTGCTGCATTTGATGAGGATGTCGCAGGACTTCAGCTGGTGCTTCGCCACGGGGCAGACATCAATGCAGTGGACAAAAGTGGACGCTCTGCCCTGATGGTGGCTGCTGACAAGGGACACAGTGGCACCGTGGGTGAGTCTTTCAAATCTACACAACCAACTCTTTCGTTCAAAAAAACCGAGACAAACATCTTTCATTGTAAATTAATTGATAGACAAAGATGAAATGTTTCCACATGGAGGCTTCCTGACTCCAAAGGCCACATCTCCTCTGGTTTTGACTTGCAGCTTTTGGCCACACTTGGTTTCTTCTAACTTTAATCGTCAGATTTGCTGTCACATCGAATAAAGATCTTTGCATTTTGCTGTTGTGCAGCCATCCTCCTTCACCGGGCCAAGGCTGACCTGACACTGCTGGATGAGAACAGGAACACTGCCCTGCACTTGGCCTGCAGCAAGGTACACATTGTTTATTCACTGCATCTTCCACCCAGAGCTCCAGCAAACAAGGGTGTTTTTATATTTGCTTGTTTACTGAAAGAACAATAACCTGGATTAGTTTTACCTGCCAATTCTACACTTGTATTTTCCTCAGCTGCTCATTGATTCTACGCGTTTGTTTTTCCACCTCAGGCCCATGAGATGTGTGCCCTGCTGATTCTGGGTGAAATCCACAGCCCCACTCTCATTAATGCCACCAACAACGCTCTGCAAATGTAAGGACACAGTAACACGGTCAAATAGTTATTATTTAAAGGAGAAGCAACATGTTTAGTATACAGAGACGATGGTCGATCAACCACTGCCGAAGCCAGAAGCATGATTACCGACGCAGAAAACGTTGACCCATCTCAATCACTTTCGTCAAAACACATGTCAGAAAACTCACATTGTTTTGTTACAGGACCGAGACCTGGATCTTTATTTGCATCGCTTACCGTGTGCACATAATGGGGAATGTGGCAGGAATACATACAGCCCATCTCTTGTAACATGATATTTGTCAACACGGCTAGTTTTAATCAATTGGCTTCAGGTTTTGGGTCAATTTCTGCATGAAAATGTCTAAAATTGTGACTGTAGAGTGATGGATATTTGATGCTGTTAGTAACACCAAACTACATCTCAACCTTTGATATATTCTTCTCTCACAGTTTTTCAGTTGTCCAAACCTGATTGCTTTTTTGTCATAGTTCGGTTTAAACTCTCTCCCTCCCTTCCAGGCCCCTCCATCTTGCAGCTCGTAACGGCCTGGCGACGGTGGTGCAGGCACTGCTGAGTAGAGGAGCCACAGTGCTGGCTGTGGATGAGGAAGGTGAGACCCTCCTCAAGTTTGTTTACCCAGGTTATTTACTACTGTTGCAAATAGGACATGATTCATTTGTTAACATGTGACCTTATTTGATTTGTACAGAGGAACTTTATAATGTCTGTTTAAACTGAACAACAACAATCTTGAGTGTGCTTGCATACATCGTATTGCAACAGAGTCTGTGTGATATTTTCAGGACTTTGGATTTACCATGTCTTGTGAGCACAAGATTTAATTTCTCAACTTGAATTACATAATATACGAGTTCATTTTTGATCCAGATAATGTATTATAGTTGTTAGTCCCATATTGATTTATTATTTCGGACATTTCAGCAAACAGTAGATGGTTACATTGAGCAACATTTGTGTTAATTTGATATTTTGTTTGTCACAATTGAAGCTCTCCTGCTCTGTGATGCCATCTGTTCATCAGTCATTCAATAACTTCATTTCTGCGCCATTTGCTGAGCAGGAAGAGTATCATGAAATGATTTTATGCTGAAAAATGGCAGCAACCAGAATTTTGAAAGAGGATCAGAATCATTTCTGAGTTAACAGATTTTCATTTCATTTCAATAGTGAATTCTCTGCAATTACACTTTTAATACCAACATTTTGATTAGATTTCTATGGAAGTAGCTGTCATAATTCTAATAAATCCTTATATCAGAATCGTTTGGCCACAACTCGGCTCTCCGTTAGTGAAAATAACATTGTGTCACTCACAATGAACAAGGTCACCAAGGACTTCACCCCCGAAAACCAAAAGTCAGCTTTAAGACTTTATTAATCCCACACTGAGTGACAGTGATAAACAAAATATTACCAGAATAAAGGAATGTAATTAAGAAAAAATGTAAACATTCATATTCTTGAGAATTAAGAAATATGAAATAAAAAGTCCCAACTTAACAAACTGTACTCTCGCGTAAGGTTACTTCAGGCGTACATCATTCACACCAATGTCACAGCTACCTCTCTTCACTACGATTGTGTTCAAGATGGATTGATTTGTTTTGATTTCATGACTGCAGAATTGTGGGGAAATAAAGTGGAATGAGTATTCTAGTATAATATCTTGTAGTTATTTAGTATTGCCGCATTGGTCCAAATGGAAGAGAGGGTTTTTCCATGAGATCTATCTGAAAAAGTGCCGCCGTCTTGTATTCGGACCAATGTGGTTTTTAACTGCATGTTACAAATGTGTATCATGCTGATGAATCTTTTCTGTGATTGGACACCTGAACTCTTGAGGGCCCCACAATTACTAGAGTACGACTGCAAAGCTACAAGTTTTTTAATATTATGATCTTTAACTGGGTTTTTGTGAGGGGATGTTGGCGATGACGGGAGAGAATTATTCGATGGTTAAGCTCTCGCGTGACGCACTAATGTGGCTGTGTTGTCATTCAGGACACACTCCAGCTCTGGCCTGTGCTCCCAACAAGGACGTGGCTGACTGCCTGGCTCTGATCCTCTCCACCATGAAGCCTTTCCCCCAGCGGGACCCTTCCTCCTGCTCCTGCTCCTCTCCCACAGTCTCCTCCTCTCCGGGTCTCAACTTGCTGAAGCACTGCGGCATCACCGCCGCCTGCGCCCCCCTGCCCAGCAACGGCCTCCACAACGGCTACGTCAAAGACCGTCACGGTGCACCGGTTGGCCTGGATGGGTGTCTGTCTGAGTGAGGTCTCACGACCACCAAAACCCCCCCTCAGTCAGCTGCTATCACCATCATCACCACCAGGGGGCGACTCCCTTTAACATGGCCCAGAGGACCAGGAGAGCACCCACCCACATGTCTGTTTTCTGTGTGTGTATGTGTGTGCGCGTGTGTCTGTCTGTCTGTGCGTGTGTGAGCGTTTGGTCTTCTCTTGAGGTGCAGTCAAACCTAATATGCAATTAGATCCCATTCCTCCATCTCCTGGTAGTGCTTAATGCGTCGAGGCAGATTGCTCTACAAGGTCACTCGGATGAAGTGTGGCATTCAAAACAACCACTTAGCAATCTGGCCATCTCTAAAATCATTTAACCCTTTAAAACCATGTTGACATTATTATATAACCAACATCTAAGAGCATGGAAAATGTCTGTAACCTCAACTGTCTTTTCTCTTCATATCATTCAAGTATAAAAGTCATATCATGTTTAATCAGTTGTGGTGACCTTGTAGAGGAACATACTGCCTTCCCAAAAGAATGATCAAAGAGTTTTCTTTGCTTGTTTTTTTGATGATTATGATTTATTTTTTTTTGATTTATTTTTTTTTTGTTCTGTTCTGTTTTTAATCGTCCGTTTAGCCTAGATTTTTATGAAGGAACCACACAAGGGAAAAAAAAAAATTCTGAATTTCTTTGCGAAAGAGTGCAATGCTTGTGTACTACAGTACAATCTGACATTTGGAAAAGGGTCACAAAGATGTTAATTCCATAGTGTACTTAAAATGTACGGACTAGAATTGTTTGGCATTCTGAGATAATTTGGTGATGCTGCTGAATACATTAGCATGTCTCCTTCCAAAGGAGAGCCATGTTCGGGTCTGCGTTGTAACATCGATTTGTTCCTAACGCCGACTTAATTTTTTAAAGATGCTAAATAAGTGTTTGTTAAGCTAGAATGTTTCTAAGCATATAAGTTATGACCAAAGTTGATCAACACTACTATGGCTATAAATTATTTATTTGAGATGAACTGTACTGTATAGAGAAAGACAATAGATCTTGATATACCTCGTCAACTCGTTTAGCAGCTGCTTCATCTTCACCCAGGGTCCTGTAGGCCTAATGTTCTCTTTTTGTAGGACTAGAGAACTACTGTAGGATAGTGACTGACTGAGGCCTTGTTTATTTCTAGATGAAGGCTTTACTAGTAATCTCTGCCAACAACACCTCATCGAAGCATCATATATCTGAGCACATAAATGAACAAGCCATTTCAATTTATTTCCCATCTCTTTAACAGTGTTTTTTGGAGGAAAAAAAAAAAAAAAAGAATTTGAATGGCCTGATTATTGAGAGAGAGCAATCAGTTCTGGTTTTTAGGCACTAAAACCTTTTTTTTTTGTTGTTGTTTTTCTGGGGTCTGTTTTTGTTACTTTGTGTTCTGTTGAAGTTGAACCGGCCATCAGCATCGTGGTTTTAAAAAGCTCTCTCACTACAGGATCGTTTTCCTGGAGCTGGTGAACTAAGTCTTAAGCGTCTGATAGCTTCTAGCTCAACTCTTCTGTGGGGCGCTCAGATCCATTCGAACAGATGAAGAGTATTGTCTGCTTTTTTTATTGGGCAGTTTTCAAGCAATATTTTCTTTTGGCCTTTTTTCTTTTTTTCTCCTTTTTCTTTAGCGTTATTGAATAGACAATCACTGTCACAAGGGCTTTTGTTTCCCTAGAATGTGTTTTAATTTTCTTTGTTTTCTCTCCTTTTTTTTTGTTTTTTCTCTATAATTTCATGACAAATTACCTAAAGACTAAACGAATGGCTCTGTGTGTGCCGGGCATTTTACTGTCAGTGTCAACTCAAATGCACTGGATTGCCTTTATGGCATCTCATGAAATGCCTTTTGACCCATGCCTTCCGTAACACATCGTTTCAGTTGGATTGCTTGACGGCAGAGTGCGATGAGCCCTGAGAATGATTACGTTTCCACTCATTCGATTGCAACAGCGTTGAACCACAGTATCTAGGGGGGGGTGAGATAAGATCAGCCCGGCATATCTTTATGCCCCGACGTTGCTAATGAACAGGGACTCGATATCCCTGATAGAATCAAATAGGGCTAAGAGGAACAGTCGAGGGATCTTTGCTTAGGCCAATACCTGTTTAGATTTCAGGAATAGCGGAAATCCAAATATGTGCTTTTTGGTGGGTTTTGTTTTTTTGTTTTTTTCTCTCCTCATCCCATTTTCTGGTACTAAGCATACTAAAGATGATTGTATCGGACCACTAGAGCTGTTTGTCACTTTTAGATGTTATATCTATGCTATTTTGTTGTTGATTTTTGATACCATCTGCTGGTGGTTGAATTACACTGAGTCAGATTGTTTTCATTGGCGCGATAAACTTCATATCCACTGGTAATGAAGTGGCACAATTGCACACGTTCGTAGACTGGATGAGAGATGAGGACCTAGACTAGGCTGTGTCATTAAATACCCCTTGAAAAGGTTTTTTTTTTTTTTTTTGTTTTGTTTTTTTCTCCCCCCCACATTGTGTTAAACTGTTAAAAACTGACTGATTTCTATGAGTTGGTGTAGATTTGTAGTCACATTTCCTTCGATCGAGATGAAGCTAATTGGTTTTTCCCCAGCTTGCGTTCTCCTGATCAACCTGTAATTTTCAAGAGAACCAACATGATATTGATGCTGGGGATCGGTACATACGTTTTTTTGTAATCTCAGGATATGTGCTGAAGCAGCAGACAGAATTTGTCGATCCGATCAAAACTTGGCAGGATGATTTTATGTCCACACACTTTTTTTTTCTTTTTTTTTTTGGATGGGATGTTCCATAATTTATTTACTTTTTGACCCTGATCCCACAGCACTTAATTAGATAGTCAAGCACGCACTTTAGTACATTCAGGTTCAAAGTGTGCAAAATAGAGCAGATGTAATGTATGTACTTATGTTTACATGCATGTGTGTTGCTGCTGAATAACGGGAAGGAAGGGTTGCAAAAACACGAGCGAAGGCTGCAACAAAATTGTACTCTTAACGATGCATTATTTCTTTTTAAAAGTGTCTCGAAGGACTTCTGGACAGTGTGCACTGCCCACTGGCTTGTTTTGTGTGATCTATTTCTGGGCGGGCAGCCCAGCCAAGTGACAAGGTTACATTACCCAGCCTACTGTTCACAAGACAGACCCCGGCCTCCGTCACTTGTCGTCAGCCCAGTGATTCAACAGACACCTCAGGCAGGCTCCTCAACATACTCTACACACACTCTCTCTGCCATCTGTAGGTGCTGTCAGGCCAGCCTGTTCAGGCAGGAATTTTTGTCGCTCTTGTGATGTCCTTAGCTGACCAGTAAATGGAGCCATTGCCCCTTTTGCAGCATTGATACTAGTTTCAACTGAATCCTTTTGTTGTATCACAGTATTCTTATACATGCTTTTTTTTTTTTTTTTTTTTTTTAATCTGTGTGTACCAGTGATAACTTGAGTGATTGTGCATGGAGTTAGATTACAATTTTGATATAGCTTAAAATTCAAGGAAAAAGAAAATAAGAAATGGCGCATATATGATACATCTGGAGTCAGAAATGGAAAGCAATGAGAGGTCCAATTGTAGCAATAGAGCGTGTGTGTAATTGTGTGCAGCACAAATATTGCACTGCCATCCATTTAGGCCAATTCAGTAAATCATAGCATAAATGCCAATGGAAGATTTAAATGCGGGTTAGATGTCATAATCTTTGGTCACAAACGAGGCCTGTTTGCCAAAATGTGTTGAGAAGGAGGTGGGGGACCCCTCCTCTTTAGTAAAGCAGCAATGGATTTATGCATATGTTAACGCAGTTTACAGTCTGACCATCAAATCTGAGCCATGAATTTTTCTGACTGAAATGAATGTAGGGTCAGTTTAGAGCGGGACAATTTCCTTTCTCCTGACTTTAAACTGTTGCTCTTCATTTGTCTTGCATAGATATGATTATACAGGTAGCATGTAGTTAAAATAATTCTCTACATATTATACAGTATGTGTAGTAGTCTTCCTGCATCGAACGTCTGGATATGAAAAAAAAAAAGTTGTTTTGGGGGGGGGTTAGGCCTGCCATTGTGAAATATCACTTTTCTTTCTCTACGTGTGTGTGTGTGAGTGTGTGTATATATATACTTGTGTAGAGTGTAGCCTACAAGGTAAACAAAGGACAAGAGTTCCGATGAATTTAACATTCATGTTCATCCATTCCATTGAGACTGCCTTACAGTACAGTAAAACAAGAGGGACAAAAAGGTCTACGGTAGATACGATCACTCATACTCGCAAATAGCCTATATTTGACAAAAATGCACCTAAGCTACACCCATTTAGTGCCATAGAAAACCTTGATTTGCCTTTAGACATAAATCATATTTACATGGTAACATATTCAGTCTTGGGCAGGATTATTACAGTTTTGTGTTTGAAGCTGCATGTCTTTTCACCAACTATACTAGTCAAAGGAAAAGTCTATAATAAATATTTGCATGGGATACTATTACATAAAATCCAAGTATTCTGTTAAAGAATTTGCTGTTAGTAGAAGTCTATTTTATAATTGGACCCTTTTGAAGAACATAGTTTGGTCCCTTTGGTATTGGCAAAGCAATCCCTGGGTTTGTGTGTTTCACAAGGCGGTTTATAATGTATGTGTGTGTGTGTGTGTGTGTGTGCGCGTGCGTGTGTTACAAAGAGAAAAAAAAGAAAAGTTTTTGATGTCCAAAAAAAAAAAAAAGCATGGTGTATAGAATTGATTTGCCTCAATGGATGTCTTGGTTCTTACTTGAAGTAAATGGCAAATTTCAATTCAACTCTCTGATCCACTGTTGAGCCTTTTGCCTTAAAAAGCTGAAAAAGAAAATGATACCTGGCAGTACCTGATAAGTTGCGTCACCTGTAGAGTTATGCTACTTGGTTGGATTGCTTATTAAAATTGGCTAATTCCTCGGGGTGTTTTTGTTTTTTGGTCTTACAGACATCCTGGGGGTGTCGAGAAGCACACATAAATTGAGGGAGCACATAGCTGGAGGTTGCCATGGTGCAGAGATTGTCCTGAGAGGTTGGGATATCGCCATATTTTCCACTGTGAATGAATGAATTCAGAATTCACTCGTAAACAATCAGCTGAGGCTTCTCTGTTATCCAGAGCCAAATGACACTTGGGAGAAAAGTGATGTACCTCAAAAAAGAAAGGAGGGGGGGGGGAGTTCAAAGTGAGTCGTTGCATGTACAGCTATGCTAACAAAGAGTTGAAATCTCGTCATGGGTAGTGTAATTCTGCTTAAACCAGCCTAAACCAGATGTATCTACGTAGAAAGTCTTTGATTCGTGTGGGCAGATGTCTCGTGTTTCCTACCTTACGAAGGGGCAAAAATGCACCTTGTACTTTTTATTGGACCTGCAGTTTTACCTCATCAGTGATCTTTTGTGTGACGACGCTGACATTGATCCTCTGATTTCATCTTGTTTTCCCTGATGTCAGTTGCGTACATTTAACCTAATGGTGTGTATGTTTGTGTGTGTGTGTATATACCTTCTCAGCAATCACATGCCCGCTCTAAACATGCACAAGCCCCTTTTCTTTTCTTTGTTTTTTTTTTTTTTTGTTTGTTTTTTTTTGTTTTAGAACTTTAGGACTGAAAAAGCATAGTTACCCTGTTTCAACAGTTTTCTCATCCTTACAATCAACAGATGAGTCCGTTATCTAGTGCAAGTCATGTATTGTGAAGGGTACCGTCTAAGTCGAGGTGGGAAACGAAGGTAGCTATAAAACTTTACCTCTGTTAAGTAAAAACAATACATTTTTCTGTACGACTAATGCTAGTTTGACCACCTTCCCTGCCTGAGCACTCGGTTATTAATTTCTCCCCACCAATGGGACCTGTGTAATATCGAGCACAGTGGTGGCATGGTGCCTTTTATTTGTTACTACCGAAAGGTACGGTCTTCCATTTGTATTTCCCAGAAGCCTTATAATGGGAAAAAGAAATTACACTGAACATACATGGCTACGGTAGATGGGCTCATAATCTGTGTAGGCGGGGTTTTGTTTAGTTTTTTTGTTTAGTTTTTTTTGTTTGTTTGTTTTTTCCGATCCTATGTGACTTTAAGTTAAAACCAAGAAGAAAAAAGCCTAAATATCTCCTGCATTAGCCTGGATTTCAATTTGCATCTCCAGAGTGCTCCTTCAGGGTGGCAAGAATAAATTGCACATCCGTGACGCAATTTGGGGCACATTAAACATTGAACTGATGGGGGATCAATAGTACGAAAGCACAAATCCAAAGAAGGCACCTCGGGGCTCGGTTGGCTCTCCCAACAGGACGAAGCAAAGGAGCCTACAGACCAAATTTAGGCGAAGACGTGAGGCAAAGGCATCCTGAGTGCAGAAAACACGCGGCTTGATTGTCGGTAACACATGAACTGTAGAACGAGCGTCGTTTGGGGCCTCAGAGCTCCTTCTGATCGTTCCTCTCGATCTCCCGGTTATTTATTCATGGGCGATTCGTGACTTCACAGTGCAGAACCAAGTTGTGAAACGGTGCGGTACCTCGCGTTCAACATCAAATTTAGATGAACTGTTTGTTGTGACTGTGTTGCAAATTGATTGATTGTTTTGTGTTATTTAGGGTAGGCTGACTACAAGTAGGGTTGCAGTAGTAGCTGTGTGCAGTGTTAATAACAGTGTGATCATATTATAGAAGTGACGTAACATTTGTTGTCTTACTACGACATTAAGGCATGACTCCTCCCTCGCTCTCTCTCTCTCTTTCTCTCTCTCTCTCTCTCTCTAAAGCTGACCTCGTTTGAAATAGACAAAAGATAAAAAAGTGCAATAACCTTTTGTTTATCATTGCTTCCTCAGTTGAAAAGAAAATATAATTTAATATGCCCTTTTTGTTAACACCAAAAGTCACTCATCTGTAGCAAATGAAGGATTTCAAGTGGTCCTCCTGTTTGTGTTCAGAGCGGTGGCGTTTGACCGTGGAGCGTGTGGTATTCCTTTCTTAAAAACTGTGATCAAAATCCAACTTTAAAGCTGCCTGCTCAGACAATGGACCGTGCACAAGTTGACTGATAGATTTGAGTAGGCGGAAGTAATTTTTTATTTTTTATTTTTTATTTTTTTTTTGCTTTTCCTTGTTCTGAATGGACTTTGACGGTATCGTGGTTTTGGACTTCTGGTTTCTCGCCGGTAGACGCGTTCATTTGCATGTGTAGATGTGTATATGCATCCTCTCTTCCTCCTTGAATGAAACGTTTTCTCCAAAAATATTTAGACCTGCTGTCAGTGATGTATGCGGATAAAAGGAAATATGAAATGCCTTATATTTGTTTTCAATGTTAAGCATTAAAGGGTCCTTACGTGTCCCTCCCTCTTCAGCGTGTAGCCTAAAGCTTGTACAGTTATGAAACTCATGAGATTTATATCTACTGTATAGCCTACGTGTTTTCAGACTTTGTTACTTGGAGGTCTTGTGATTGTGGTTTTAGAGAAACATTCCCCTTTGAAAGTGCCGTTTGTTTTCACCAGCAGAAGATGTGTCTTGGGGGTGGGGGTGGGGGGGTGGGGAGGGGGGAATGTATTTACAACGGAGGAAAACAAATGTTCAGAACACTTTCCGGTGTTTACTGTTGAACTGAATGACAAATAGTATTCGTGCAGGTGACATAAGGCAGCGGTCCTCTCATGGAGCACCTTATCGACACGCTCCTTCTGTGAGTCCACGGGGGGGAAGTCGTCTCTCACCAAGCTTGATTACTCTAAAGCAGAGCCATATCAGAGAATTTGCCCATTAGGAGACCCCCTTGAATGTGCTATTAGGAATAGCCTACTGTAGGAAAGGATGTATACTGCATGTTCTGTGACATTTTTAGTAGTCGTAGCTCCCTTTCATGTTTTTTTTTTTGTTTGTTTTTATTTTAAATGTTTAGTCCGCTTCACTGTAGATGTTGCCACCTCATTGCAACTCACAAGCTATTAACAATCCTCACACAACTGGACTTAAAGCAGGCGTCGATCTGCTGCTGAGGCAGCCTTAAGTCATCACAAATTTAAAACTTTGAAGAAGGAAAAAGAAAAAAGTTGTTAGATTATGGGTTGCCTGTTTTATTACGAGTGGCTTATCTTGGAGAAATACAAAGGAGCCCTTATGAGTGGAAGGACTCTGAATCAGGGCACGTGATGAGTTACAATCAAATAGTTTCAGAGCGCACCTTCATAAAAAAGGAAAAGAAAAAAAACAAAGTTGGCTCGTCCACCCGACATTCCAAAGTTGATTTAATTTTTCACAGTCCTGTCTCTCCGATTGAGGATTTCTTCTCTCTCTCTTTTTTTTTTTTTTTAAATTTGCTTTTGCTGATGAATGAAGTGGGCATGTGTGTCAATGACAGGGTTCCCCTATTTAGCCTAACGCTGATTACCTCATTTACAAATCTGCAAATATACTATTCTACTGTGTGTAAAGGAGTCAATGCCATCACCAGCAGCGCGGTCTCGAGACCTGTGATGACAACAGGACCAATTAAGTTCCTCTGTTGAAATTAGCCAACTTTTAAAGACACGACCAGTCTGGGAATATAGGGTAAAGACACGATTCAAATTGTTTTCTACGGCTGGATAGGCCTCTCTTAGGGTTTCTTCAGTTAGTAAATCACCTCAGCTGCTCCACCGGTCAGCATCAGGGGCCATCAGGAAGCTGCGGACGGCATCAATATGTCAAAGCTCCAGCTCAGTTTTGCGGCTATCCAGTGAAACTCTCGCGCCGAAGTTTCGACCTGCTCCTCGGGCTCTGACCGGTGCGGCGGCTGTCGTCGGCACGAGCTCGGTTCAAGAAGCCTGGCGTCTCGCGACTGTGTACGTGAACGATCATGTTAGCATCACTTGCTGTTTTTTCAGTAGCATTTCTCCTACCTCCTTGTTTTGCAGCCTTGAGTATTGTTTGTCTCGCCACCTGTTCTGACTTCAAAACAAACAAACAAAAAAAAAAAGTCTATTCACAGTACGGGAATATAGATTTATCATAAGCAATGGTAGTTATACATGAAGTGTGCTTGGTTGTGCTGTGTGTGTGTATATGTCTCTTTGACGTTGGGAAAAAAAAAAATATTTATGAGAAGCATTTATACGACAAAAATACCACTGGAATGTGAAGCCAGACAATGTTATGATGCAGATTACGATGATAGTCTATCCCCTTTAACATTCAGTGGCAATGGTCAGAGGAATCATCATTTAGAAAACGAATAACCACGCATTGGCTTTTTTTTTTTTTTTTTTTTTTCATATTTCAAACTCTATTTCGTTGGTTTTTGTTCCTCTTATGCATATACTTTCCCGTCTAGCCCTATAGTGTACAATATATCAACGTTTACAGCTTCATTCTGGGTCAGCCATTGATTGCCCTGCAGTTATAATGATATTACAGGTTGTCACGAGGAAGATGGTGATGTGGATTTTGTAATTCTGTACGAGTGGGAGTCTGAGCCCCTCGAGCCGTATGCCTTTGAATCCATCTGTCCACACTGAACCAAATTCTGCTACATAGGCGTCTGTCTCCACACTGCCCCGACATTGTACGTTCAGTTTGATTACAAGGGGCGCAGGACAAGGTGAAAGGTTTGAGGTTTTATGACCAGGGACACTCCCCAACCCCTCACCCCTTAAAACACATGCCTCCTCCCAAGACAGGACCAGCCCCCCGCCCCCCGCCCCCCCCGCCAGCCGCACCCACCGTCACACCTAAACCTCAAGCCATTCATTTTTCTGTTGGGTTTTTTTCGACAATGCAATCCTGAAAGCACTTTGCCTTGTTATTCCTTTGTGTGAACATGTGAATGATGATTTGTTACAGAAATGTTAAATATGTAAAAGATCATTCACTGTTTTGGAAAAACCTGCATCTGTCTTTCTGACGTTAAAAGAAAAAAAAAAAAAACAGTTTAGTGACATTAAACCTGAATCTATTTTATAAAATGTTTGCTGCAGCCAATTGGTCTTGTCATTCAGTATTGTGGCTTAGGGTTGTTTGTGTTCAATAAAGTGCTATTGCTAAATATTTCCTGTGTCTGTTGTCATTTTTTCAGCTTCGAACACCCCTTCAATTCCAAACTATATTTTGATAAGTTTTTGGTTTGTTTCTCTCTCGGAGTGAGCAGATCCTGAATGGGCAATGATGGAATAAAAACAAAACTCGGAGAGCTTTTTATCTGGTGTGTTCTTCTTCTACATCAGTCAAGATCTTGTATTTCTCTGTGTTGTGTCTATAAATAGTGACTCAATGTGTGATTTTGCAACAATATGGCAGATGTACAGCTACATGCTTGAACTTCTTCAAAACTAAAGCTCCCACCTTCAAAATGAAAGCGGTTCTTTTCTCCTTTTTTTTTTGAGAGTTACTTAGTTCATGTCATTGTTCGCCTCAAAGGAATGACAGTAGTGCCAACATTATAATGATATATTAAAACCAACTGACTATCAATGCTTTTTTTTTTTTTAATATACATATTAGAATGGGGATGCATGAAAACAGAAGAAATAAATAAAAATGGAATTCCAGCACCTTTGTGGATAGATTATCTTGCAGGCTCCTTATCTGGTACAACTCCAAAACCAGTTTGCCTCTTCCCCATATAGGAAACCCACTTTGACCATATCTCAATAAACCATTTATAAAATAATTGAGGTCATTTTTTCCATGAGGTATATGTCGTTGATCATGTCGACCCATTCTCTGGCTGTGAGCTGGTCGGAGTGCATCCAGTGCCTAGTGATGGTTTTCTTGGCCACAGTTATTATTTGATGTAGATATTTATGAGCATTTCTCTTGATTAAGTCTCCCAGGAAAAACATCCTAAAGTGGTCGAGTATCTTAAAATGGAATATTTCTTTTGCCGTATGAAAGCAGTTCTGAAGCATGCATAATGGCCATTTTGTGATTTCTCACTGACTTCTTGAGGGACAGCCGTACAAAGCCTGCTTGTTCATTTACTTAAATATAGTAGAAATTCTTTGACATTATGGTCTTTTATTTTCTCTCCTTGTAAAGCTGTCAAACAAAACCATACAAAGATAGTGCTATTGTTCTGAACTCACTGGGAAACAGGAGGCTGCAGATTGTGACATGCTTTTCTACAACAGCTTACACAAGCAATATTTACTGGTTCATGGCAATACAAATATACTTTATTTCTTCCATCTTTTACCACTACAAAGTGATCGTTACTGAACAACACAAAATATTTTCTGAATATTTCTCTATTATCGTACTTCTGATCTTTTGGATAGTGAACATTGATTCATGTATTTTTTTTTTTCCATGTCATTAGTGTAATGCTCACAGGAAAGGATGAGATATTATTGGTTTCATTGGTGACATTTTGAAACAGCTGTGAAGTGTCTCTCGCCCAATCACATTCTTCTGTTCTGGATTCAGAGCTCACTATTGAGTCCTGTCTGATGACTCGTCCAACATCTGTCTATCTTTTTTTTTTCAGGGTCACGTGACAAACGATCTGATCCCAGGTAACAATGGGTAAAGGCAAGATGCAACCTAGAGAGGTCACAAGTCCATCACAGGGAAACACAAACAGACAAAGAATCACATATTTTATAGAAAATATTCGGCTGAAATGCATGTTTTTGGACTATGGGGGGAAACCAGAGTCACCTGAGAAGAGGGCAAATGTGTAAACCACCACAGCACCATGCCGCCTCATTCTACATGATAATATTGTTTTAATTTTTTTTTTTATTGTTGTGATGCACTGTGATTGTGGTGCTGCCTTTTGTCAGTGTTGGAGCATGTAGTCAACCCGGCGGTGAGGACTGACTCATGTCTTCAATGTGTTTCTCCTTCTGTTCATGTGGATCCTCGCACTTTTTTTTTGTCTGCATGTTGGCTGCTGTTCACATTCTTCCTGTTTACCTTCTGTCGCAAACTGAGCGTCAGCAGTGTATGACTGAGAAGAGCATTTTATTTTGTCCATTAATGGATTGGAAATTAATAAGGGAAGTGCAGTCTTACATAGGTAAAGCCAAGGCAAAGCAAATTTATTTACCACACCTTCATGCACAAGGTGATTCACTGTTCTTTAAAGGAAATAAAGGAAATACCTTCAAACAAGGTGATTAAGATTCTCAATGTGAAGGGATAAAGGTTATGAAAAACATTCAAACAGGGTGATTAAGAAAGGCACAAAAGGGTGAATAGAGTAAGAGCTTCATTAAGATAAAGATAATAAATTAAGTAAAATCGATTTTTTTTTTCTAATGGAAAGCCTGAGTAAATGATAATGTTTTAAAGCCCAATTTAAAAGTGTGTTCTACAGGTGTGGAGTGTAGTAACTGAAAACTGCTGATGAATAAGTACAGGAAAACAAAAAACAATTCCACATTCAGCATAGAAATTCAACTTGTATAAAATCAGTTGAATTCCAGATCCGACTAAGCTTCTTTGCTGGTTTATGTATAAATCCAGCTTTAGTATAGAGCTGATTTATGTTGTTACAATTTTAATATTAATTTTTTTATTTGTTGAGCAATAAACAAACAATGATTATATATTTTATGTGTTATATTATGTATTATTTCTATATTTACTAGTATACTAAATAGATTCTTTTTGTACGGAAGATTATTAGGGCCACTGAAGGGGGGAAAAAATTCGGAGGCTCAAAAAACAACCTTCATGTACTTCAGAAAAAATCGAAAATCAAAGTCGAGATTGTTATTTCACGAAGAGACGTCTGTCCATCCCTCATTCGCCCCTGGATGTGAAATCACATTAAATCACTTCATTCTGAGTGATTTATATAGGGTTGCTTACTGCTTATGGACATGTGATTTTACACAGGACTTCCTTGATTAACAATAACACATTTAAATAAGCACCTCGGGCCTTAATACTCCTCCGTAGTTAGATCTATGTACTGAACATATAAATGATTAAAACTGAGTTTCCGTGCGTCATGACGTCAGTGGTCTCCTGCTTCGCGACGTCTTTGGAAATGTAGGATGTAGCAGTACGTGGAACGCAAGCCGCTAATTACAGTTGGGACGTCCGAAAATACGCATAAATCTTGAGTAATATCAGTTCCTTTACATACTCATGTAAGTATATCAGTCTGTTGTGGCGTTTCGGTCCAGTGTTGCTGCGTGTAAACAGCCATTTCTCGGTGTAAGTTGCCCAGTTGGAGATCTCTCCAGTTAGCTCGAGTGCTAATATACACAGGAAACCAACGGGACCGGAGATGCTAACGTGGCTAAAAGGTTCATACACGTCGTGAGAAGAAAACCGTGCGAACACCGGAACGCCAGACTCTTGGATCATTCTTGACGCTGACCCTGTTGTGTTTCATTAGAAAGAGCAAAACCTTTTAGGCTGGTTGCGACGTTACAGCAGAAAACCCGGCTGCATGCGGCTAGCGTTAGCATGGACCGCTTGTTTGCATGCTTGTTGAGCTCGATAAGAGGAAAATGAGCTGGAAATCACCAGAAATCAGGTCAGACACCAGCCAGCACAGTCTCCAAGAGTCTGCTGGATCAAAATGTCAATGGTAACATTAACACTTCGATCAGATCCGCATCAAGGACATCGCTGTGGGACTGTGGTGGATGTAGCGTTCAACTAGTGACTGATGGGGCCAAACATGTTAACTGGATAATAGTTTTTACTTGTTAATGGTCATTTAAATAACGAATCCCAGTGATCGTTAGACTCTGAGGTATTCAAATGCTCACAGATAAGCCCCTATGTGACGTATGCTTTGATTTGTTTGATAGCTATGCCGAGTATTCGCTATAGTCAATATTGGAACATCCAGGAGTAATGTTCAAACAAATGAATCTGTTTGAATATGATCTTCTTTGGTTCTTTCTTTCGACAGACTATTTCTGCCAGATGTGATCCACCAGTGTTGGATCCAGAGCTTGATGGGAGCAATTGAGGCCTTTTGTGAGTAAGGTGAGCTTCAGGGTGTCTGTGCAGACCGACCTGTGACAAAGACTCTAAATGCTTTAAACAGGTTATTGATAGGGTTTAGAAGAAGAAAAAATAGTATTCGGGATTTTAGATATTGAAACATTGCATATATTTTCCTGGTTCACTCAGGTGATGCATTTATCCAAACACAACAAACTGTGGTGTCTTTTAATTGTTACCTCCACATCACTGGTGATTACACATTCAATATTTTATATTGTGCTAAAATTGATTCTTGAAGCTGTGTTTCCCAACAGACGTCTGTTTTCCATACCTTCACTCTGACTCATTTGAATAGATGGTTATCAGACTCCGGCAGAGGCTGATAAAGAATCTTTCAAATTAATTGAATGTGTTGAAGCAGGAGCCTCTTGCGTTGGAACTATTGAGACTTCATAACGCCGAGCAGAGCTGTGTAAATAGTACTGAGACACGGTGGCAGAACAAATTGTTCCACCTCTGATACTCCTCTGTGTCGGCATCACATGTAGTAACAATTGCAAAAAAAAAAAATTTGTGTCTGTGTGAACCGGTAAGCTAGAACTGCGGAAACACACACACGTTGATTAACTTTTCATTGCACGTCTGTTGCAGAAAGCCGTTGTTTTAAAAAAAAATAAAAAATCCCAATCTTAGCCTGGCTCATTGTGGATCAGTAGAAGTCTTTGATGGGAGCAGAGAGCTGTTGCTGAATCACTGTGTGAATGAGACAACTAGACAAGGGAGGCTCAACATCGCATCATTAATCTTGAGACACTTAATTAGGATATTAGATGTTATCTGTATCACACCACAATGAAAGTTGCATGTTGAACAAGTCATGTCGCACATTCGTACATTTAATTCAAGTCCAGACAATCACAACATCACTTACAACCACTTTTTGTGAGTGGTTACTTGGTGGTGGCTACTCATTCTAACTGAATATTTTTATTGTGATAACATGGCCAGCCTTGCTTTCTAACATACTGTATTTAACGTGGCGCTTGGGATTCTGCTCAACTACATTTTTTTGTGAAACTCCATAAACATCACCTTGGTTGTGAATGACGAGCTGTCGGCTCTCTTAGTGTCCACTTGTCCCACACCACAGTAACTGGAGAGCTGTGAATAAAACCGAGTGGATGTAGATCAGAGAAACTAGTTTATCTCGTCTGGATTTCGATTGATACTTCTTGGACTATTTGTTTAGCTTCACCTATGATGAAGAGACGTTGCAGTTTATAAGGTCCCGGGTCTTTGTTGTAACTTCGGCTGTAATAAGCTTGGCCTGTGTTTCTTTCTGTCAGTTGTTCCCCAGAATAAAGAACATGTTTGTACAGAAACCATCTAGATGAAATCAGTACTTGGCTAATCATTTCTTGTAAAGACTTCAGAGCTCACATTTTGTAGGTGCATTGCCGATAAGTTCTTCCTCATACCTTGAACAAATACTGTTGAGAGGCTCAACCTTTTGGGACCCAATCGTCTTGTTTAAGTGTTCTGTGACTAAAACTTAAGCTTTTCCTCTTCTGGATTTGCGTCTCGTTTAACTTTCAAACATTTTTCTGTTTCTTCTTGATGCCGCTTGATTGTGTAATAAATAAGAATCTAAAGTATCTGAACCATTTATGGTCAAATCTTTTGTGTTTTAACGTTTCCTAAAGCCAGGTTTCTCAATCCATCTTTCAGGAGGTTGTGGGTAATGTACCATGGGGTACGACATTACGAGGTTCCAAGGGGAGGTGGATGAAGACCTGCTTTGTCCGATATGTAGTGGAGTGCTGGAAGAGCCAGTGCAGGTGAGACTTTTCAATTACTCAGTCACCATTTTACTCATTGGACATTTGTTTGTGTGTGTGTGTGTGTGTTGCTTACGCTTGTTTCCGTTTCAGGCTCCGCACTGTGAACATGCCTTCTGCAACGCCTGTATAACGCAGTGGTTCGCCCAGCAGCAGATTTGTCCTGTTGACCGCACGGTAGTGACGCTGGCTCACCTCCGGCCCGTGCCCCGCATCATGCGCAACATGCTGTCCAAGCTTCAGATAAGCTGTGACAATGCGACCTTCGGCTGCACGGCCACTCTGCGGCTAGATCAGCTGCAGTCCCACCTCAAGGACTGTGAGCACAACCCCAAAAGACCAGTCAACTGCGAGGAGGGGTGTGGGTAAGTGACGGCCACTGGGCACAGAGTCACGCTGAAAATAAGCAATAATATCAGTCGGGTGTGATATTATTGCTTTTTATTTAGCATTAAACTTGACTTTTTCTTGTTCTGTCTGTTCTTCTCCTGCAGGCTTGAAATGCCCAAAGACGAATTGCCCAACCACAACTGCATCAAACACTTGAGGAGCGTCGTGCAACAGCAACAGACTAAGATTTGCGAGCTGGAAAAAACGGTTGCAGAACATAAGCACCAGTTGGGAGAACAAGTAAGCACATTATACATTCCAATATCATTCGCTGGTTTAGGACTAAATTAATTGTATAAATCATTTTTTTTTTTTATTGGTTTCATGCTCACTAATCCAGCTTCTAAAGACCTTTGTGCTTAGAAATGATGCATGTATCTGCATTTGCTCTGTTTAAACAGTCTCTTATGTTTGCTTGATGCTATGTGGACATTTCTTGTTTTGGACGCCTGTCTCTGACTCGACCCTTTCTCTTCCAGAAACGAGACATTCAGCTGCTAAAAGCCTACATGAGAGCAATTCGCAGTGCAAACCCCAACCTGCAGAACCTTGAGGAGAGCATAGAGTACAACGAGATCCTGGAGTAAGTCGACTTCAGTCTCCTTTCCCCTTCATGAGTCGTCCAAAGACAATTTGAGAGACAACCACTCTGGCATTCTTTTCATAATTCATCCCAAAAAATAAAATCACATGCAGTTGCTCTTGATCTTCGAGTCTCAGTAAAGCAGCACTACAAGCATATTCTTAGGATGTGTATGAACATTAACAAACTTTCCTACTGGCACTTTAGACGACTAATGTTACAGTAGTTCAATGTATTTATTTGCAACAATCAGGTTAACTGTGCGTCTGTACCGAGGTGAACAAAGTGGACTCTTTGTCTGTGGGTCCTTTTTTAAAGTTTCATGTGATTTTATTACATTCGATCTCAGCGTTTCACAGCCTGGTACTCGGGACCCTCTTTGAATGGGCCATGAGATCGGGCGTTAAACTTAGCTTTCATATTTCAAAGGAGACTATGCTTTAAGGTGGCGAGCCGTAGGTCAATCTGAAACACGTCATCAATCGTGTTGTAAACTGAAGTGGTTCAACGTTTCTTCTGGAGACTCTGGTGCTGGAGAAGATTTGAAAAACAAGAGCAGGAGATTTTCTGGCAGACAAAATGTGAGGTTGATCTGATTTATATACCTTAACGTTCCCCTGGGCACAATTAAGTGGATTGCTTTCGCTGACTTTTATCAACAAGCGTCTAACGGCTTCCATGATACTCTTAAGGTCCTTCATCACTCTCATAACCCATCAGGCGCGCCGGTGTTTGAGCTCCTCTCATACGGTGAAGGATCGTAGGACGCTTTGAAGAGCTATTATAAAAAAATATTCAACATACTTTCCCTGCAGTTAGCCCAGTTAAGCTTCACTGTGCCTGTTAGAAGCTGCTACAGTGCAACTTATTGCTCAGGAACCTGCAGTGAGATTCAAACCTTTGAACATAACCCCCCCCCCCCCCCCCCCCCCCCCCCCCCCCCCCCCAATAATCCTGCTGTGAGCTCAGAATCTTCACTGCTACGCCGCTGAGTATCCTGCTCTGTACAAATGTGAAACAGAGTTTTAAAATCTGAGTGGAAATATGGGAGGACGGTGTTGAGTGTCTGTCTCTTTTCATGGTTTCTACTTCCGTCTGGTCTTCAGGTGGGTCAACTCCATGCAGCCCGCCCGCGTGACGCGCTGGGGGGGCATGATCTCCACCCCGGACGCCGTGCTCCAGGCCGTCATCAAGCGCTCCCTCATCGACAGCGGCTGTCCCCTCACCATCGTGAACGACCTGATTGAGAACGCCCACGAGCGTAACTGGCCGCAGGGACTGGCCACGCTCGAGACGCGGCAGATGAACAGGCGCTACTATGAGAACTACGTTGCCAAGCGCATCCCTGGCAAGCAGGCAGTGGTGGTGATGGCCTGCGAGAACCAGCATATGGGGGAGGATATGATCCTGGAGCCCGGCCTGGTTATGATCTTTGCGCACGGAGTGGAGGAGATCTTATAACTACACGGCCAGCCTCGCTGATCCGGGAACTCAGTGGACGTTTTGCTTGGGGGAGGGGTTTGCTGTGATGAAGAGCAAGTTTTTCTTCCTCTTTGGAGTGAAACGTTCTTACTAAAATCTGGCTTATTTAAAGTAAAATCTTAGGCTCACTCCTAAGCTTGATACCTATGCCTTAAAATAAGGACAAATACTTTATGAACCTGGCAAATATAAACTTAATCTGACTGATATCGAAGAGGAAAGGTGAGATGTGATGTTTACAAGGTTTATATTTAGTGCATTATATGATCTGATTGTTCTGCTATATGTCCTGATATAGTTCTAAGCTTGAAGCCCCGTTTGATGTCCTCGGCTGTAAAAATGCTTGTAAATACAAATACTATATTGAATTATAAATGTTATACTCTGCACTGTAATTAAATTGTGATTGCCCACCCACCCCCCCACCCCGACCCCGACCCCCCCCCCCCCCAGTTCTGTTTCGTCGGCTTGTGTTACTGTCTGCAGGGACGTCGACTTTGAAGATCTTTCACGCGCTTGCTTTAGTACTTCGTTTCCTGTGAATATTTCACAAGACATTGTGCTTCTCAGTTCAGATTGTCCCAAACTCCTGTGCCATTTGTTTTATTTATTGTGTTGCCTTTTACACAGACATGCTTGAAGATGTTATCGTTTGTCGTCTGGAAATCTGCCTTTTTTTCGGTGCATTTGAAGTTCATTGCAGGAAGAATCTTTTTTTGTCTGTGTGTCTGTGTGTGGGTGTGTATGTGTCGCCTCAGTTGTACATATAGTCTGTATGTCGGGTCCAGTTGAAGTGTTAAATTTGATTTTTAACATTTGGGGATTGTGTATGACGAGCTTCATCTGACAGCTCATCGTGGTTCACCTGATATGTTAACTGGTCCAGTTTCAATCGTAAACATTTATCTTGTCATTTCTCACCGTAGGCAAACGTCATTTCACCGAGATGCCACTAAGGAATTAAAAAAAAAAAAATAAATAGAATCCACAGCTCCGAGATTGTACAAATATTTGTAAAGTCACTCTTATAAGGCTTTTTAGAAGAAAAACGCTTTATCATCAGTCACTCATTGCTGTAGTGAGAAATAAGACTTTGAACAGCTGAAGGCATTGAAGGCCACACGAGTGGATTGTGCCCTTTACGATTTTCCTTGATAATGTTTTTATTTGTTTTGTGTCTATTATGTACCGTGCTGTACAGACAAGAAAGTAATAAAAATGTCAAACTTCATGTTCCAATTACGGAGTTCCTTTCAAGGGATTAATTAGATTCAGTATCTTAATTAGGGAAGAATGCAGTTCCTTTTTGTGCCACAGCATGTCATCAGAGATCTGTGGGCAGCCACATTTCTTATGGGAGCCGACTGGCGGCCATGGAGCTGCCATCTTCACACTTTTGTGACCTAAACATGAGTCAATTTCCAAAGATTATCAAATGACTGGTTTCACAGGTTATGGTAATGATGAATAACACAAAATGTATGTACATATTAATTGAAATTAAACGTGTCAACCGCATCCATGTTGATTAAAATAAGATAAAACTTCGGCCTTTTGTTAGTACGGATGAGATTGGGACGATGCCCATACCAGTTGTGAAGATTTCAATTAAGAGGAAATTACTGCTAATTTTCTGAAATGGCTCCACGAAGGAAAACAGGATAGGATATGGTTCCACTTCATATAACAGGAGGAGAGCTTCACCACCAGCAGTCTCGGACTGCTGTGACCTGACTCACTCTCCTTTTCTCTGTCTCACCCAGACACCCACATGTTTTCCATGTCTGTTATCCTCTCTGCTAGCCTCGTCCTCATTGTGGAGCCTAATCCCTCGCCATTGTGGTCAGTGGAATGTGAAATCATGTGCTTTACCAAATACTGTGGCTCTGTTGTCTGCACACATCATTATGTGATGTGCTCGGTTGCTCTCTGCAGTGCAGCAGTCGTGCAGGCTGACCACAGCCATCTTTCATGTCAGAATATGTCAAGAACATACATTTTAAAGTAAACTACTGTGAATATTGTGCTTTGATACAATACTGGAAGAAGCATTCACAAACCAGCAGTCTTCATGGGCGCATTGTGACCTAATGAACCTGCTGTTGCACACGCGTGTCCCATTGTGGTCGTTATCATGTCTTGGTTTCCTGCCTCAAAGATGCAGTAGGTACATCTTGTTTTGATTTTTTTTTTTTATTTTCTTCATTTGTTGTCATATGTCTGTTGTAGTTTTTCCTTTTTGTGGTCATTCTGAGTCATGTTGTGGCAATCTTGAGTCACAGTTGTAGTTTGAATTTTGAAATGTTCTTTGTTAGTTTTCTGCTATTAGTCATTTTGTGGTAGTTAAGCCATTTTTAGAGGTCATCATGTTATTTATTAGTTTTTCATCTCATTGTTTTTTGTTGTTGTTGTTGTTGTTGTTTTAAAGTACATCCTGTAGTTAATCTGAGCTACTTTATGATAGTTTTGCATCCTGTTGTGATTGTGATTGCTTTAGACATCCTGTAGCAAAATGTCATTTCCGTTTCATGTGATCGTTCTTGCTATTCTGTGGTCATTTTAGTCTCTGTTTTTTATGTTATTTTGGTGATTTTAACTAGTATGTTAAGCTGTTTGGTTGTACACTTTGGAAGGTCTCCATGGCAAAATAGTCCTAATGATATATGTGTATTATTAGATCATTTTGTGAATTTCTATTTGTTCATTTGGATTATTACTCATAGATTAATGTTTCACAAACTTGCTCAACTGGTCTGTAGTCTTATTGTAGATTAAACCACCGCAAGAAGAAGTTTGTGAAACATTAATCTATGAGTAATAATCCAAATGAAAAAATAGAAATTCACAAAATTATCTAATAATACAGATATATCATTAGGATTATTACTCATAGATTAAACCACCGAAAGAAGAATCTGTGGTTTAATCTACAGTAAGACTACGGACCAGTTGAGCAAGTTTGTATTTTATTTTTTTCACAAATGCTCCACCATTGAACAAAATTCTTCCTATTGAAACAAACTGACTGCAGAAGAACGCTGTTATCGAGCCTCAGTCATTATTTAGTTCTTATCTAGCAATGCACAAATACCATTAAAACTGCAAGCAACAGTAGCAATATTCTATTGTTAAATAGTATATATGATATTTCTATCAAATACACAAAGGGTAGTTCTGTCATTAATCTTTTTAAATTAGTAACCATTGTAGCGAGTACTGAAAATAAAATATAAGGCAGCCTGAAGTGGTGTTGAGGTCAATTACATTATGTGGACTTAATTTAGGGTGCAGTACTACTTTAAACTTTATTTTGGCTTTGGAGGGTTATGTCTTAATGCAGTGCTCATGTTAATTATAGTCCCTTACAACTGAATGAAGGACTTCTTCTTTCACATTACACAATATTATTGTTGACAGTCCATAGACAATAAAAAGCACTTGCTTTTCATTTTAAATATAGTAGGTCAGAGTCTTCAAATCGTGTACCTGTTACATTGATTTCCAAGTCTAATTTACACTTACAAACAATTCAGTAAAGAATTGAGAAAAAAAAAACCAATTGATCGCTTGTTGAAGATAACTTGCTTTTTGTTCGCTTATGTCAAACTCTGACAGTTGAACTGACACACCTGCTGCTCTGATGAACGTCAGTTCCTACTCGAAGCCGAGTAACCCAGTTTCTACCAATCTCTAGCAGATCAGATAATGGAGGCAGACCAGTAGCCACCGTCTCATATCTGCAGTGGCAACACCCTCCTACATATAAACCTGTGTTAACAGTTCTTTGTCATTTGCACTTTGTACAGGCTGAATGAACTAAAGAAATAAAGTGACTTGTCAGAAAAAAATCCATTCTGCACCTGAATTTTCTCAGTCATAACACAAGTTTTACTCCCCATCTATTTTTGAAATCATGATTTATTTCAAAAATCATAATGGAAAAACCATGCAAAGAAAAGGTTTTTCCCAGACCACAAAGGCCTGCACCACACAACCATTCAAAATCTGTTTTATGCTGGATGCTCTTCTCGTGCAACTGGGATTTGAACCACAGACCACTCAACACTTAACTGGATGATGACTTTTGTTACTCTTAGAAAATAGACAAAGTGCATCAGCTTTCAATGCTGTGTATCATAGTAGTACTATTCTAATGAGCAACAAAGTTAGTTGTAACTGTTTGTCATCTTAGTTCTCTAGTTCACATGCAAAACAAACTTTGTTTCATATCCATTTATGAATGGACTTCTTAATCTCAGAGGAAATCATTGTTTACGTCTGCTGGGATCTACAGACTAGATTAAGGCTTTTAGTTTAAATTTTAGTGGGTTTTTATAACTACTCTGCAAATGTCACAACTGTTAGACTTATCATTTTCCACTAAAGCTACAAACAATTCATTAGTGATGTGTGTTTTAAATTTTTTTTAAAGAAAAAGAAACAAAAAGTGTCTCAGTAACTTGTTATTTCTTCAGGTTCCATCCAACCTGGACACGAACAGTGGCACTGTGGCCTCTGCCGGTTGATTTAGAGAGGAGCGGTGATGTTTGCAGTGTTGTGCAGGCTGCACGCGCAGCGCCGCAGTGTATTGGCTGGCTGGCTCGCGGAGAGCAGCAGCTGAGGCGGTGCTTGACAGCAGTGAGCCGCTCTCTCTCTCTCTTCACTCTCCGCTCCGCACTACTTCTCCGCTCCCTCTCCGCCGAACCGGCCGCCTCCATTTAAAGTTAACGGACACTTTGCCTCCCGGCCGAGAGCAGGACCCCCCCCCCCCCCTCCCTTACCGAGGTTTTCCAGTGAAGAGCAGCAGACGGAGAAACGCGCCTTAAAGGTAAAAGAGGGACAACAAACGCGTCCGGACGTATTGATTCAAGTTTGACTGCAGCTCCCGAACGCCTGCTCAGCTGCACACAGACGAGACGGGCTCATTTCAGCGTCTTGTTATTTCTCACGGACGTGAAACAAACATGCATGGAGGTGAAAGCTGCCAGGCACCAGATGCATGATCTGAAATTGGGGATCCGTAATAAGAGAGTAATTCACTGAGCAGAGTCAGATCCATTGTATGTTAATTCCTGCTTGCTGCCATTTGAAATCCTCATACCCAGCAAGCATAATTTCAGTTCCCTCTGTCTTGTGTGTCATGATTGATCAGGCTGCTTGAGTTACCTGCTGGGAACGATACAGTCTCAGCCTATTTACAGAGAGCAATCCATCTCTCTGAGCACCGAGCTGTTATTTAAACTGTTTGGGGTGTCTGGAGACACATTGGAGTGCAGAAGTCCACTGATTATATTTTCATACAATTACACTTGACAGCTGAAAACACTGCACGCACATTGAGCAAAGCATTTATTGTTTTACTGACCTGGTGTGATATGATCTTATCTGTTTGACCTCTATCTGAGATTCCCATTGTTCCTGCAGGTGCTTCATACCAGAGGTGCCAGTGAATTCTTATGTAAAACACCTTGTTTTCAGTGCTGGGACAGCATGTATGGTGTGAAGTAGATGATGGTGGGCGTTGGTGGGTGCTGTCACTCCTCTGTGGTGATTGTTTACAGCATTAAGCTCCATTTTCACTGCTGTCTGACTGCAAAGGCTGAGTGGACCGTGAGTATAGCGAGCCCTCATTTTGACAGGAAAAACACAATGGTTGATCAGGTTTTGGTGGCTTTTCTCAGGTTTCTGTTTCTTCCTGGTTGGCGTGTTGTGTCACGGGCAGGGTTTGTTTTGTTTTTGTTGTTTTAAAGCAGGGGAGTCTCCCTGGTCCTCGTTTGTTTGTTGCTGCAGGAAGGTTTTCAGGCACAGGCGATCAATACTCAGGGCAAGTCAATTGTGCTGCTGATAATGTTTACATCCGAGGCTCGGGGGTTTCAATCAGTCCAGCCCATTTTGGTGAAATAGTTTGTGAATGTTTACAGTTGCTGTACAGAATTTAAAGAATTTCTAAATTATTTCCCTCTTTTTGTTTTTAATCATCACACCAAGCCTGATGTTACTGACAAGCTGTTAACATCTTGTTACCCATAACATCACTTACTTTCATTCATATCTGAGTAAAGCCCAGATCAGCAAATGAGTGGAGAATACTGCATCATTTTATTTCAGATAATTTAAAAGTGTGACTGACTATCATGTTCAGTCATTGATATATCAGTGGGCGAACCTGGCAAGACTCTGTCGGTATGTGCAAACGTAACACTATAAAATCAATGTGGCTGTTGTTTGACAGTGTGCAGCCTCACAAGTCTGGACAGGTTTGAGGATTTTTTTGTGTGGTTTTTTTTTGTGTGTCTTTTTTCCCAAGAGCATCATGGTGTTCTACAAGGCTGCCTCCACAAAAAGCTATTATATAAGTCACATTCAAGTCTGAACTCAGAGTGATAGGCTGTCCTCACTTTGAAGCTGGGGAGCGAGCGGAGCCTCGCCTACATTTTCCAAGAAATCTGTGATTCATACAGTCGTGAAGGTCTTTTGTTTCCTTTTCAGTTTTAGAAAAAAAAAATTTTTTTAAATTAATTTATAATCCATATCCGTTGTGTTAATTTTGTATTAAACTGAGCTGGTAGTTTGCATGCCACCCATTTCTTTAAAGATGACTATGTTGTTGAAGAAGAAGGAAGCCCTGTTTGTACAGCTGTGATGGTGCAATGATTTTAAAACTATTACGTAACTGTCACGACAAGTATTTTCTGCATTGAGTGTCCTTTTAACACAGTTTAATGAAACAATTGTGTCAATGAGGCAAACGGTGTGAGAATAACTTTGTGACGCTCAGTCCTGGTCCTGATGAGCCGCTGACCTGCGTGTTTTACTGTAACACACTGTTAATGGCAACAGTTTTTTGCTGATATTAATTCCGCTGGTGTTTTTTAGCAGGAATAAAAAAGAAAAAAAGAAAAAACTAAAACTTACAAGATTGTGGCCCACCAGGATCCGGCTCAGACATCACTGCAGTACGTAAGGAGATGTAAAGAATAACAGTGGGAGTCGTGGATACCAGCCTTAAGCCCCAGGAGACAAAAAATGTGAAGAATTGTTTTTCTTTCTCTCTCTGAAAGTTTTCTGATAGTGTTTTTTTTTTAGCTGTAGGCTTAACCTGCAATGTGACCCCGCAGACAAACAGACCATTTATAGTGAGGGTGTATTCCCATGTTAATGCGATGAGTCACAGTAGTATCTGCATGTTGAACGCAGTTCATGTACGTGGCCTCTGGTTCTGAGGGCCGAACGAGACCGGTGGTGTGGGCGGAGGTGCGAGCAGAAGGGGGAAGACTCGCAGCTAATGACCGGGCTCCCCTTCCCGGAGGCGGCTGCCTCCCCCTCTGCCTCGTGGGCCCTCCTACCTGTTAGTCACCCATGGCAGCAGCTGATGGAGGGAAACACTTTCCATAGCAACCAAGCATGTCTGTCCTTCTCCGTCGTTACCCTCATGCAATCTGCACACACACTTCAGCCGGGAGAACTGTTGTAGTTTCACAAGGGAAACAAATGCCCAGCATTTCATGTAGATTTCACTCTCTTCAAAGAACCTACGCAGTGTTTTCCAACCACAGCGTGACGGAGTCAGTGGCTTACACCCTGCAAGGGTTGCAAAACAGCAGATTTCCTTGACACAAGGCGTGGGCGTTGTGACAGCTTGCACAAACATTAGCCTGCATGGAAAAAGGTCATCCCCAAGTATACCTTGAAATTATTCTTGTTGGCAGAGTCCTTTTATGGCTGTTGACAATTCTTACATTAAAAGTCCATAATTAAACTTCTGTGGAGGAAAAGGCCAAGTCAGTCGTTTTTTAGTTGTTTTTTTTTTTCGCTTAAGCTGCTGCACCTGAGATTTTCACTTAAGTACCGGTAGTCAGAAGACTGAAGTGCCGGCTTCTAAAAGAGATGTGTTTAGAAAAGTGTATGCACTGCTGCCAACTACTTTTCACCATTATGTTTCTTTTCTTTAGTGGGCCACCAGTGATGCTGCAGTTTTTGTGCGCGTCTGCTCAGAATATGTTGCACCGTTTACGTTACGGTCATTATACCTCACACTGTCGGTCAGTTCAAAGTACATCGCCCTGACGGATGGCTGACGGACTCCTGTGAGGCCACTTTGAAATCTTTCTGGTGTCTTTTCCAGCATAAATGTTTCTATAAGGAGACATAAACACTTCCCTCATAAAGCCTTGGACATCCAGCATCGTCCTTGCAGTGAGCGCCGTGACCTTAGCGAGAGCATTTAGTCATGTGGTCTTGTGTAAAGTCCTAACAAGCTTTTCAGATTCTCGAAACCTCCTGAAATATTTATGCTCGCTTCGGTAAGCTCATTTAGTCGGTGCCAGTGTTTTTCAGAAGTCCATTCAATGTTTGTGAGCGCTGACCACCGGCTCAGTGTATATTCCACTATTCATCTCCTCTCCCAGCAAATGGAGTGCTCCTTCCTGTGCGTCGTGTTCTGACTGGTCCTGATTCCCGCTCTGCCTCATGCATGCAAATCATTATCTAATCAGGAAGTGAGGAATCAGATTACTCAGATAGGCTCAAGATCTTGTTGAACCAGACAATAATGATGATGACACCCAGTTGGTAAGGAGATGGAAGAGAAAGAAGAAAAAAAGAAAGTATCATGCTGCTCATGTCATCAGGCTCCTCTGGAGAGCAAAAAGAAGAAAAACAACAGACAGGAGGTACCTAAAATAACTGGTGTTTTATGTATGAATAAACTCAGAAGCCTATTTTCAGTTTATTTATATGACAAGTGTTTGAAGAGGGGGTCCGGGTCGTATCTCTAAAATAAACAGTTGTAAGGCTGTTATCTGGTGATCAGTAGCAGATGGCTTTTCACGATTCCTTCATGTGTCACTTCGCCGTCGATGCAGACCTGGCCCACCTAATCGGCTGCATAAACGCAACTGCTAGGCAACGCTGCTGACCTTTTGAGGGAATTAAGTGAGGACAGTGGGAACCTTTCAGAGTCCAAAGTGAGCAAATGGATCCAAATCACACTGGGGTAGTGGGTGTTATTTCACACGATTTCATCTCTTTCTCCTTTTTCCTTTGCCTTTGAAGTACCCAGATTTTCTGTTCATCGCCGGCAGCTGTCACCCATACCTGCACAGGCTGCTCTTTAATGTGCGATAACACCTGCGGACAACAGTGTGAACAACACGTTTCCAGTGAGAGCCTTTTCATCCCGCTGGAACTGAAAATCACCTTTTACCGCCTTTCATTTTGTGTTCCTGCGGTCCGTAATGTAATGCTTGTGATAGAAAGCACTACGAGATTGATACTGTGTGAATTTAACTCTTAAGTACCGCACATTTTCCATTTCTATTTTAAACTTTTTTTCCCCCCTCATAATTCCTCTTTTAACAATCACGTCAGTAAGTGGGTAATTACCAGAATTGCTTCTCGATGTTGTTTTCAAGCCAAAGAGTTGCACTTAATGGCATTTTTCATCGTATTACTGCTGACCATTTTCCAAGATGTGCCGTCGAATTTATTGCTCTGGATCTATCTTTGCCGTTTTCCGTTCCTGCCTTTCACTGCACTTTAGTTTCCATTTCCAACAAGTAATAAAGTCAATTAGCAGCCTATCTGAACTTTCTTCACATGCATGCTCCAAGAGAGTGGCGTCAAAACTGCATTCACTGTCTTCAAACGTCCATCATTGCTTTATGATAATGGAAGTGAAGTGCAGATTGATTGAAAGTCCGCAATGTGTTTCCTCCCAATGGCAAAGTCATTCAGATAAAACCTTGCTGGGGCTGAGCAGGCTATCAATACAATTTACGAGATGCACACGCTAAATATTTACAGTTGTGTCCGGTCGCTTTTTGCATAAGCCAGGAAAAAAAAAAAAAAAGGTTAGGCACATTTTTGGTAAAGACGTGTTATGTGGGTTAACTTGAGGGATTTGTGAACACATGTCCTGGTTTAACTTCTGTCCATCTGCTGCACGTCCTTCCTCTGCTCTCTTTTTTCCATATTGGGTTTTAACTCCAGGACGGGCAGAATTAAGGCATACTGAGTCTCTGCTGTCTTTTAAATCACGGCACAAAACTTTTGAGAGATGTGTCATGTTCATTTGATATAATTCGTGTGGGTCTTTTCTCACCAAATAAACACATTCAGTGAAGCAGAGCAGCAGATTTTATTTTATTTTCCAAAAAACACGTGTTTGGATTAACATTGTGAGAAACTGTGTCCCAAGTTCAGTAAAAGCTGAACCTGAGTAACGCAGCACCGAATACACTTTAATGATTCCAACTTAAGTGATAAATACAGAAACAATGTGCTTCATTGCTTTTTTTCTAAATGTGTTTATTTATTTTTTATTAAATAGTTGTTTTTTTTGTGGCAACTTTCTCCCATCCATTAACAAGTTTCTCGTCTTTACTTCAATGATTAATGAGCTGAAAATGTGTTTGCTTTTTTTTCCGTCATTGCAGAATCTTCCTCCATTATGTGTTATAACACACCTACCAAATGTTCGTCCAGAAGTCTTGCTTCAGCCTTCAGAACAAACGTGCTCGGCCGATTCTCATTGCGATTACGCTCAGCCTTTCTGGGTCACATTTAGATTTCATGTGGACTTTCGGTCTTGTTTGACATTTAAGTCTCTTCCTCTTGTTTGAAGGGGAGGCCCCTTGACAAGCCAGTTTGGTTCAAATTAAGATCGCCACAAACTATTATTGTTTATATGTGCTTTTTTAACGTTCCCGTTGCACTAAAACGAATCCAAAAACACTATATTAGGTATTATTTTGACACAATATGGGCCAGTGAGTATGGAAAAAGATTCTGAGTGGAGGGAATCCCAAGAGTCTGAGTATCATGGGTATCTTCAGCCTGACATCATTTCTGCCACATTCCTGGCCCAGTTTCATGAGCTCTTCAAATGTTATGATGGTGGGGGATCAAAAACAAATACAACATGCTGGTGTGAGTACACACTTCTTTTTTTTTTGCACAGCAGTAAAACTGCATTTCAGAGCGTGACATCAGTGGAAAATGGAATTCAGACTGTAGGTTTAGGCAATCGTGGACCATCTTCACATGTATTGATGGTAACGCTTATTCTCTCTCTCTCTCTCTCTCTCTTTCTCTCTCTCTCTCTCTCTCTCTCTCTCTTGTTGTCATTCTCTTGGACATTTTCACATTTGTCTTGCTGCTTCGCACAAACTTTGGCAGTTCAGTGTGAGCCTGACTGTCTACAGTCATGGATTTTCACAGTGCGGGATGGAAGACGCTATCTTTGCTTGCAGCCACGCTTTTATGTTTTACAAAGAAGCAGGCTGCTGTGCACCCACCTTCTCTTTTCTCTCCATCTATATCTCACTGTTTGTCTCGCTGGTACACAGGCAGGCAGTTAGTGGCGAAGCAGGCACCATGTCCACCCCCACAAACCCAGAGGTGAAGGAACTGAACCCGGTCGACTTTATCCAGCTACAACAGTACATTGAATGTGAGTACAGACGAGCAAAGCGGGCGCACAGTCATCTTTCTCAGTGCTTAACGCACCCCCACCCCCCACCCCTACTTCCACTGCCACCCACACACACTCATTTACACTCGCGGATAGTTTCTCATATCTAGAGGAGGTTGCAGACTACCACATTGTCTCTTTTTGTTTTGTTTTTTGTTTGACTGCACGCAAACATTTTACTGCTCTCTAAATGAACTAAATGAGTAATCAAATGCATAAGTAGATTTAATAAACATGGGTTGAAATTGATGACACACAGAAGAGAAAATAAATGTGTATCCCTGTGTGACCTCTGTGTCTTTACTTCCAGACTGCAGCTTGAAGGTGAAAGACGTGCTGAGGGAATTTGATGCAGATGGCAGGCTGGCCCGGCACAGACATGGAGAGGTGAGGTGATGGCGTGTCCTGCTGCTCACAGTCAAGTCCTCTCCTCTAAAAACAGACTCACCGCTAAATCTGCTGCAAAACGTATAACAGACCAGAATCATTGATCCCAGCATGGCTGTTCTGTGTGAACTGAGAATCTGATGCATGCGTGGTAGGCAGTTACTAATTGTCATTTGCTGAATAATTGGATTCAAACCCATTGATCACGTTGACTGAGCCGTCCATGAAATATCTTTGAGCAAGACTGCAAATGTAAATTGCCTCCTCAGAAAATGCCCACGCAGCAAGACATCATTGAGCAGTGTATTGGCTGCCCTCATGCAGTGTAAGCTCAAATGTGATTGAAACAGGTTGTTCCAATATTGTACGTCAGCCAACTATTTTGTGCAGGAAACAAAATGTATTAATTTTGTAGGAATTTTTGGCTAGATTCAAATTAATCAGGTAATTGAAAGGCTTTTTGTTCTTAGGGATGAAAACGCGCAGCTATTAAGTAGCAGGTAACAGCGATCAACATTTTACGTTTTTATTTTCTTTTTTATTGTTGTTAGTGATGGTGCTTTCAGAACAGTGACGCAGTTCCCTCGGTCTTACCCTCAGTTCCCTTTTTTCCTTTCTTTTTCTGATCTGGCTGCCTTGCTGTGACATTATTTATTACTGGGGCAGCTCTGCAGGGTATCAGCCAGGGAATTGGAATACTATCAAGAAGAAATGGGTTTGTGGTTCACCATTACCGAGGGACTGCTGCTTGTTAGCCCTGCAGTGCATTCTCATGTGAGAAACACAGATACCGTGCCAGACAGAGGGACTGAGAGCTGCCTGTTTTATTCCATTGTTACATGAAAAGCCTGCAATCATTCCAATTGTGGAGACATATTTTTACATATGAATTATGTCTCTGAGCAGCAGGCCTTTCAACCCTCACTGAGCATAATTGTATGATACTTCAAAAACCAGCCTTTTTATCTGGGAAATCAACATTTTTCAAATACAAGATGCCAGTAATGTGATCATCATCTTCCCTTATTTTTAGAAATAAATTTTAAAGAATGCAGAAGTTGACAAGCACACAGCCCAAAACAGACACTGCAGCCTGTTTATCTTGCATTTCTCTGAAATGGCGTAAACAAAACGGGCCTTTCCCATTCATGTTGTGCCAGTGCATCAATGAAGAGGGCTTTCGTCTGTTCCTGAAGACTTACTTAGAAGTGGAGGACTTCCCTGTGGATCTCTGCCAGCGACTCTTCCGCTCCTTCCAAAACTCTGAACCCACCCAGGAAGACAGCAACAGTGAGATTATATACACACACCCTGTCTTCACACAACCCACTGCCTCCACACTACTTTGCAGCGGGTGTTTATCAATTTATGCCATGGCCTATTTGGCATGTATTCATTTATCACCACATGCCTGTTTGTGCTGATATGGTAGTATTCACAGCCCCCGCTCTGTCTCTGCTCCATCTCCCCTGCAGAAGAGGTCTTCCTGAAGGATGTTTCATGTTACTTCTCACTGCTGGAGGACGGCCAGCCCAGAGACAAGCTAGAGTGTGAGTCCTTTGTTCCATGTCTGCCCAAAATAAAGCGAGTGTTGTCTTGGTCCAACACTTCCACTTTCATTTCCATTTTCTCTCCAGTTGCTTTCCGGCTTTATGACAGAGATGGCAACGGGGTCCTTGACAGCTCAGTAAGTTGTCAGCAAAATGTTTAAAGCTTTTATCCCAACACCATGATTGTATGATACCAATCATCACACAAGTCATTTGTTATTTGTTTAATCAGGAAGTGGATCGGATTATAGCTCAGATGATGCATGCTGCAGAGTACCTCGACTGGGATGTGTCAGAGCTCAAGCCGGTAAGTCCCAGACTCTACCACTCTTAATGTCCCACAAACACATGAAAGCCTACGCGTTCTGTACTTTAAGTCCGGGTACTACAGTCAATATATGCACAGATAGATTTGTTTGCACAAGATCTCCTTGGTACTTATTTTCCAGGGTTCATAAGGTGATAAGCTTCCCTATGTGTATAGAATTCACAAATTCCCACGCATGTGTAGTTACAAAACATGTGGCCCTTTTTAACTAATCGAAATGTGTGCACTGATTGGATATTAACAACTGATGTGATTTCATCAGGTACTGAAGGACATGATGACTGCGATTGATGCTGACAGCAGCGGCACAGTGTCTCTGGACGAGTGGGTAGAGGGAGGCATGAACAACGTTCCCCTGCTGGTCCTGCTGGGTTTGAAGGTACTTCAGTAGCAGGATATTTATTTTTTCATTAAGTGTTCGCTCCAACCGGCAAGCTCAGGTGTATTTCATTATTTACAGCAGGTGTCTCAGAAAGTGGTAGCTGCTCTCATGTAACCCTGGCCTTTCGTGCCGCACCTTTTTCCTTTTGCTCCTCCTTTCGTGGTTGTTGAGGGCCTTTTTGCCGACTCAGTGCTACAGGGCGTGGTAATTTTATCCCTCCTCATGCGAACTCTGCACCATCAGAATGCTCCAGTGTTTTACATTCAGTCGGCACAATCTCAGTGCTTGCATAAAACAACAATCATTGGCGCTATTGTGCTGTATTTGCCTAAAAGACGTGATTCTTTTCAATATGTTTATCCTGCAAGAGAATGGTTTTGTATAATGGGTGTCGTGTAATGTGTCACCAGAAATGTAAAAAGCCACTTACAGCCTGTGAGCTGGTCCACTGTGTTGAGCTAAAACCATGAACTAGACTCTGCTACTGGGTTTGGCCTGCACAACAATGCCAGGGACTTCCCCTCGAGCTATTTCTAGCCACCAATGGACATTTGAAGCCTGGGGTGCATGAATTCAGCCCCCTCAGTTACTCTGTGTTGCTTTTGCAGGCTGTCGTCTATGCCTCGTGCGGCAAGTAATAGGCCAATGCGTCATGTCATGAAAAAGGCATGTCTGTGTGTAATCTGGATAAGAGCACCGGTCGCTGTGTAAACAGATTGAGAGCAATTTTATAATCTTGTGGTCGGAAAGATTATATTTAGTGTTGATTTGAATTTGCGTGAAGTTGTTAGAGGATGTCATAACATGTAAAGTCGCTCCGATGAGCAAAGATAGATAAATAGATAGATAGATAGATAGATAGATAGATAGATAGATAGATAGATAGATAGATAGATAGATAGATAGATAGATAGATAGATAGATAGATAGATAGACAGACAGACAGACAGACAGACAGACAGACAGACAGACAGACAGACAGACAGACAGACAGACAGACAGACAGACAGACAGACAGACAGACAGACAGACAGACAGACAGACAGACAGATAGATAGATAGATAGATAGATAGATAGATAGATAGATAGATAGATAGATAGACGGATGGATGGATGCATAGTAACAAGCATTTCTAATAGTTTCATGCTTATATTTCAGTCACTGTCATTTTAAGATTAAAAAAAGCTTCTCCTTCAACACCCAGATGACGCAGAAGGATGGCCAGCACCTTTGGAGGATGAAACATTTCAACAAGCCTGTTTACTGCAACGTGTGCCAAAGCATGCTGCTGGGTTTGAGGAAGCAGGGACTGTGCTGCACCTGTGAGTACCAGAACTCACCAGCAGAGGGCTACAGCACAATGACAGGATGGATCAATTGTGGATTAAATATAAGTCACTCTGAATGCGTGCAGAAAAGTTTGTTATTGTCTCGAGATTATATGACAGGTGGTTTGTGTATCACATTGAACAGGCTGCAAGTACACTGTCCACGGACGCTGTGCCAATAGGAACCCGGCTCCGTGCACCAAGACATACGTGAAGTCAAAGAAAGAAACTGGGGTATGTCAGCGTCAGCGTCTCCATGACAACCTCTGTGATGGCCGTCTAGATTTGACTTGGTCCTACGTTAGAGTGCTCTCCAGAAGGCACTTAAACATGAATCTGACCCTCCAGGTTCCAGCCCACGACTGGGTGAGTGGGAACTGTGACTCGAGGAAGTGTGATAAATGCCAGAAGAAGATCAAGAGCTTTCAGGGCTTAACAGGCAAACACTGTGTGTGGTGCCACACGATGGTAAGGAAACATCTCTGCTTTCACTGGTTAAAACAGTTTTTTAAGGACTGTATAATTACACGGAAAAGATGAGTAATGTGGTGGGTCTGCTGTTATGTTTGCACTTTGGTTATCACTTCCTCTGGATACCATTTGTGTTTTTTTCTGGTTTTCAAATGTGACATATTTGTTAGGCTTCCTTTTTCTTTTTGATACAAGTCCAATTTTATCTCTGATTAAAACTCCAAACAACGACTCTGACGTCCATAGAATATATTTATCTCCATGAAAGCAATGAAACGAGTCATTTAGCCTGGAAACTAGTGAAATATGTTTCAACTTTTAGTATTCTCCCTTGATGCTGTAAATGCCTCCCCTGCACCACCGACGTCGCTTAAGTAAGAGTCTCATTACATTGTTAAAAGCTTTGTACAGATCCTACAAGGTACCTTTGACCACAAGCATGTCCTATAGTCACGAGCTGTGCGTACCTTTCATCGCCTCTCCTGTCTTGTAACATTTTCTATAATCGAGGAAAAACATCTTCAAAGACATAAAGCCAAATTCTTTCAGTAATCACTTTTGCTCTGACAGTTTATGTAATGTGTTCCAGCGTCATGATGAATGTGCGGAGCAAGAGCCAACAGAGTGTACGTGTGGGCCACTCAGAGATCATATCCTGCCTCCATGGGCCATATATCCCATCATAAAGGTACAAAATCATCCTCGGGCACATGTACAGTACAAACAGAGCCCGTCACACCAACACACAACACAACATCCGCTCAGAGCGGTTTCTTGATGTTGTTTTAAAAAAAAAATACCTGAGGCATGGCTTTACGTTTCTCTTTCAAAAGGAGAGACCGAATAATGTAAAGAATGGCTGCGCAGCGTCAACAGATGACAGCGAGCTCAATACTACTCCTGATGGACAAGTACTTCAGGTATCACTCTTAACTTAACAGTGCCGCATCATGAGTGTTATAATTAAAGAATTAAGGTGTTATATCCTGGATATAATAACGCAAATCTATTTGTTAACCGACAGATCAACCCCGTGCCAAACACCCATCCTCTTCTGGTGTTTGTTAATCCGAAGAGTGGTGGTAAGCAGGGAGAGAGGTGAGCTCAAATGGAATTTAATGGATATAAAAGTATGTGATTGATTTATTTATTTATTTTAAATACATGCACTCTAAATGGCTTATTCTATATACTTTCAGGGTGCTGCGTAAATTTCAGTACTTACTGAATCCTCGGCAAGTATACAACCTTTCGAATGGCGGCCCTGGACCAGGGTAGGTAGAACATCAGGATGACTGTATTTTCTGAACTACTTCAGAACAATTTGTCCTGTATACTCAAAGATACAGTAAACTCATATTTGAAAAAGAAAAATATTTTTTGCTGAAAAAAATACAGATTTATTTTTTTTTTTTAAGTTAAGCCAAGTAAAGAATTTGAAATACACAGACTCTCCTATGGATGCTTTATTAGTCTACACATGGACAGCCGTACACAGACACACTAACAACATCCAGATGGCTTGTTGTTAACCTGGTTATAAGATGACTCCACATTTTCAGGCTTATATTAGCGAAACAACCCGGTCTTATTGTCAAATCAATACAAGTAATCACCAAAAACTCCATCTTCTGCTTTGTTAACTATTGAATCTGCCGTTCTCCATGCAGTTTTCAGTTTCTGACCCATAATATGATGACTGCTATTTTCTTTCATCGCCTTTTTAAGAGCAGGTTGTCTCTCAATTGGGAGGTTGAATCTTCAATCTCTCGTACGTCAAAGTGTCCTTGAGCAAGACACTAAACCCCAAACTTCTAACACTGCTGTGTGAAGGTCACCAACATTGTAACGCTGCCAAATCAAGTGTTGTTATAGTATTTTGTTTTTGTTTTTCCTTTCAGCCTAAGTTTCTTCAGAAATCTGCAGGATTACAGGATCCTGGTGTGCGGAGGAGACGGCACCGTCGGCTGGATTCTTGATGCAATAGGTGAGACTGCTGGGCAAAGCGCTGTGAAAAAGGCACGTGTGAAATCTATTGTCATGCACTTTAGTTTTCCTCCATTCTGTTTCTTATAATAAGACAAGGCCAATCTGCTGGCGAGGCCACCGGTGGCTGTGCTTCCTCTGGGCACTGGAAATGACCTGGCACGATGTCTGCGTTGGGGAGGAGGTGAGACATAACTCATGAAAGGAGTGAAATGGTTATAATTATCTATATTGTTGACATAAGACCTCTGGATGCATTTGCGCCTCTACAGGGCGTATTGACATTTCAGCAAAACAACACCAAATGTTTTTGCGTTGAATTTTTGCATTGATAGCACCTTTATTCTTGTTTGCAGGCTATGATGGCGAGGATCTGAGTCGTATCCTTAAGGACATTGAGGGGAGCTCTCCGGTGCTGATGGACCGCTGGAGTGTGCAGGTTATCACAGATGAGAACGAGGAGAAGGGCGACCCAGTGCCCTATGAAATCATCAACAACTACTTCTCTATTGGAGTTGTGAGTTTCTCAGAAACACATCGCACCACAGTAAGTGTTTTGTTTTGAATTAGCAGGTTTGGATAATTGCTATGTTGTGTGATGTTGACAGGACGCATCCATTGCCCACCGGTTTCACACAATGAGGGAGAAACATCCCCAGAAATTCAACAGCAGGTATGTGTGTTTATGTAAGAGTTTGGTTTTTGTTTTGTTTTTTCTCTTCAGGAGGACAGAGCAACAACTATCACACCTGTGGTTATAAAAATACAGTACAGTTTAAAAATCATGCCTCGGACAAACAATCTGCTGACAACAAAACAGAGCTGGAGGACTGTGTTTCAGTTATCTGTTGTCAGTTTTACTGTTATTCCTCCTGTTTGTAATTACTGATTTTTTTAGGCTGAATATGAATGCTGCTGGTGACAACAGATGTCGGGGGGGGGGGGGGCACTTGGCTCGTTCTCCCTCTGAAGAGTTGCCTCTGCTAGAAAGAAGGAAATGTTCTGTGAAAATGAAATATCACTCAAATCTGCAAGATGCACTTGTTTTTTCTGTAACTGCAGAATGAAGAACAAGCTGTGGTATTTTGAATTTGCGACTTCAGAAACCATCTCTGCTTCCTGCAAGAAACTGAGCGAGAGCATGACTATAGAGGTGAGAATGCGGCACCCGTGGTGCGAGCACTGCAAGTGTGCACTTGAATATATGACGTTTTAAAGACAAAGTGAAAAATTAAAGTGTCCCATAGATACTGTTGTAGGGCTTCACTTTGCTTTAATTTCTCCAGTGTTGCGGCACACTACTGGACCTCAGCAGCTTGTCTCTGGAAGGCATTGCTGTCTTAAACATTCCCAGCATGCACGGAGGCTCCAACCTGTGGGGGGAGACCAAAAAAATGGACACTAAGGGATTAACGAGTCAAGAAGAGCCAGAAGTGATCACCAACCCCGATGTCCTCAAAGTGACTTCTCAAGGTAGTTTCTCTTTGGCCTCAATGTCATTTAAAGATGTATGTGTTCACCAGTATTTACAAAAGTGTTGGATTGAATGTCCTGTGTGTGATAAGAAGAGTCCTCTTAATTCAATGTTCTGCTGCAGCTGTTATTCTTAAAAAAAAAAATTAAAAAAGCTGTTGTACGTGTACTCCTCTCACTGGACTGAGTGTTTTGTGCGTGAGGCCTGAATGTGTGATGTTGGAATGTCAAAGCTTTGTTTCTGTTTAAATGCCATGTGAGTTCTGTCGGGGCGGTAGGGATGTTATCTTGTGCTTTTGTTTTGTGTGTTTGCATAAGTTCCCTTAAGTTGCAGCGTTTTGCATTTTCCATGTAGCACTCAAAGGGTAAATACTGGGCGTAGATCCAGCCTGTAAATGAATGGTAATGGTACTTGTGTCCCCTGAATGTGTAAACAAGCGTCTTTCCAGTCAATTCATGTGGATTTAGCTGACGATTTGCACTAATATGGAGATGCATCATATGCAACTGTTAAAAAACTTCAAAAATACTTCAAATCAAATTTTTTCAATGCCCACCTGAAGGCAGCAGGAACTATTTTTAATCCATCCATCCATCCATCCATCCATCCATCCATCCATCCATCCATCCATCCATCCATCCATCCATCCATCCATCCATATTTCTTGTACTGAAGCATGACTGCTTACTGGTTAATTGTACATGCCAACTTCTTCAGCACGCTTTTGTATTTTATCATCCAGTAGAGGCAGATTACTAATGTGACGCTGTGTTGACATATCAAAGCCTACAGTTAACTTATAAGGTAGCTTTCGTCTGATACAAATAATATCTGATGGTCAGCAGTGATCCACTGTGTTCACATGCTAGTTACACCCTTTGAGTGTTGGTTAGTAAAAACAGCTGCTGGCTGCAGCTGGGAACATGATTCAAACACAAAGAATCCACCACATCACAGTGAGCCACCGCGGTCATTTGACCCCTTATTTCAAAGAAAGATCTAATGACAAATGTTCTTAATTTGGGTATGCATTTTACATGTTTACAGTTTATACTTTAAATAATTGTGTTATTTCACACATTTGATGATGTGCATCCGTCTTCCGTCTGTCTGTGTCAGATCTCAGTGACCGTCGATTAGAGGTGGTCGGCCTTGAAGGAGCCATGGAGATGGGACAGATATACACCGGCCTCAAGAGCGCAGTGCGGCTCGCTAAGACGTCTGAGATCACCATCAAGTGAGAATCAACCTCAGAAACACGTTCAAACGCGATGACTCCAGTTGAGGATATAATTGTCAGCCAGTTGTTTGCATGTGCATTTGCATCCATTCACATCATTAAATGGCACAGAAAGTTGATTGTGATGCATTTTGTTGAGTTCTCTCTCCACTTCACTCGCAGGACAAAAAAAGCATTGCCGATGCAGATTGATGGAGAGCCGTGGATGCAGCCTCCCTGCACGGTAAGTAGCTGTTTCCTTTCGCTGTTTCATTATTAACTTTTCTTATTTTTAATTCTACGAATGTTGTGGTTTGACTTGATCATCATGTAACTTACTGGACATTTTGCATTTTATATTTCCTTTTACAGATTCGCATCACACACAAGAATCAAGCCTGTATGTTGATGGCACCTCAGGCCAAATCGTCTGGTTTTTTCAACTATAAATAAAACCAACTGACTAAATGCACAAGTTAAATGTATATAGAGGACGGACACTTTTTCAATAATATCAGTTTGATTGCATATGTTTTAGAAGAAATGCATTGTAACAGTCAAAGTTAGGTTAACTGTTTCTGCACCTCTGTAACACATAATAGAAGCATGATGGCATGATATGAATTTAAACTTTATTGTAAGTTATGTTTGCATTGTGTCAAAGTCATTTCGACCAAATGTTTTTTTTTTTGTTTTTTTTAATAATACCCAACAGTCTTGCTGTCTCAAAGCTTCACAGTCAGTGGAAGTGCTGCTCTGTAGGAATCTAAAGGTAAAAGTCAAGTGAATATCATGCTAAAATAACAATATTCAGCTTCATGTGCCTTTCCGATCTGTCCTCTGTGGTTATGGCTTAGATAGAAGGTATACAGAGCACTGTGTAGGCGTGTGCTTTGAGCGTAGACCATGTAGTACTGCTGTATTATTGCTGTAAAGATGCTCAGAAAACCAGATATGTATTTATGTCAGTTTGAAACCAAAAGGGAAGGAAATGGAGGACTGCGTTTGTCAAATGAAGGTATTTCACTTTTTTTTTTTCATTTCAAATGATACTTGAAAGTGTTGTGAGGAACAGTTAAAGGATAGTTATTGCCAAAAAAAGTGTGTGCGTGCGTGTGTGTGTGTGTGTGTGTGTGTGTGTGTGTGTGTGTGTGTGTGTGTGTGTGTGTGTGTGTGTGTGTGAGCGTGCGTGCGTGCGTGCGTGCGTGCGTGCGTGCGTGCGTACATATGATTGTGAGAAAGAAGGGAGTTAAAATGTGTTCACTTCTGACGTATAATGTGTTTTATGAGTAGGTTTAAACATCATTGGTTTAGATGTGTTTAATCTTTATTTAAATACTTTATCAGTCATATCAAATCAATATATACAGATGATGTCAATGTATTATGCCTGAAATAACTTCTTGTGTAAAGATTTTAATAAATTATCTGGACTCCAGCTTTACACTTTTTTCGCACCTCATTGACTGACCTTTGTTGTTGTAGATATTATTTACACCACAAGGGGGAGACATTCACTTTTAATTCACTGTTGTGGTCCACTGGCTTAAACAAACTGTAAATTCAGTTTCTGGTAAAGAATTTCTTCTTTTTCTTTGTAACCACTCAACTGTTGGGTTCATATTTAGTCAGGAAAGTTCATTTAGACTTCATGTACATATAAAACTACCAGCAGCATATGAAAAAGCTTTACACAACAACAGATATAATTAAACATTACGTAAGAACACAGACATTGGTGGTCACATTTACAAAGAAAACATTTTCCTGGAAAACAATTAGAGCAATTAGCTTTATAAACTGGAAAATTCTATTATCTTAATTCAAAAGTCCAGAATCTATAAAGAAAAATGGTGAAACCAGTCTTTAAACTGTGTATGTGCTCAATAAAGGTCAAACATCTAAATAATAACAACAACCTGAACAGTTTGAATTGCAAATATGTTATGTCATTAAAATTAATTGAGCAAACATTGTAGAGGTTGTATAACTTGAAACAGAAAGTATAAATCGAAACTTCTGAAGAAGAGTCATTGTTCAAAGTCAAAAATATAATTTCAATGTCATTTTTATTTATTGTCTTTGTCATTAAACGTGCAGTCTAGTTTTACTGTAATGTCATTCACTTCGTCTGAAAATGTTTCTTTAATGATAGCAACAACACAGGTTCTACTAATGAATACTTTACTTTCTGCTGTCTGAAGGAGAAGTTAAAAAAATACCGAGGTTCACTTGAAAGCACCACGGAGGTTGCACATCAGCGTCGCTATTGGCTATCGTCGCTGTCAATCAGGGCTCGGGCCCCGCCCACGCCCGGTTCAGAGGGAACTGTAGTTGTCGCTCCACGTTGGAGCCCAAAACTCAGTCAGCATCTTTCTCGGGCGGGTTTTTGTTTCTCCCTCCGCTGCCGCAGGACAACAACTCTGCTCCTCAACCACCATGACGTTCAGGAGGCTGAAGAAGGTGAACTCCAGCGGGCCGGTGGACGCAGGACCCGCATCCCACGACCACGACATTTATTTCCCTTCGTCCAAGTCGGACAGCTGCAGGACGGTGGAGCTCAGCTCCAGCTCCTCGGAGGTCTACAACTACAAGACTCTGGCTTACTCCGGAGGGACGCTGCCCAGGAACTTCAAGAAGGTGAGGAGTGTCTCCAAACTCCTTCTGCTGCAGGTTTACAAAACCTCATGAAGCCGCAGGACCAGAGAGAAAAGTTTATTTATGTTCACATGACTTATCATCCTTTGGCTCAGTTTGATGTTGTTTTCTTAGAAGGTTTATCAGAGGATTTATTTCATTCTATTTTATCACATCTACATCATTTGATTATTTTAAAGTCATTTAAATGTGTCTTGTTGCTGCTGTATCCGGAAGAGGCTTAGTGGTCTCCAGAGGACATCTGACTGAGGGTCAACAGAAGCCCATCCAGGGCCAAGTGTGGACCACCCAGACACTCAGTCTGATTTATGATCAGTCCTTTTCATCACGTCAAGATTTATCACTTGGATTGAAAGAGGATGATGAGGCCCAGTCCACCTTTTCTCTGACTTTCCCACTTTCCTGACTCTGATGTTTCAACCCTGACTATCTGTAATCCTAATCTGGCCACTGCATGTCAGCCTGAGTTTAGCTGAACCCCCCCATCTGAGGTACAGTTTCCAGGAATGACAGCAGCTGAAGTCAGAGTTGCATAATGTGGGTTAAAGGTTTGCTTGGCTGGTGGGACTTCTTAGTCTTTCCTCAAATATTCCCTCTGATTGAATTCTCTAACTTGATTTTATTCTTGGGGAAGTTAGAGAGATTTCCAAGGTGACATGTGTAACTGTAACTGGAGGCACAGTGGCTGGAGTGAGGGGCTACAGCACTGCATTGTACACACACACACACCACCCCCGTCGACCCTCTGTGGGTATTTGGGAATAAATGCACTCATTGAGACGAGAGCAGGACAATTCTGTAAGTGTTGGGACATAAAGAAAGCAACATTTTACTGCGTGGAGGAACTCTGGCACAAAGCTGCCTTTCATGGGAGCAGCATTTGAAAACGATTGAGTTGGAACAGAGGTGGATTGATTTTAGGTGATTTAGTGGACAGATACCTTCCCCTCCTTATTTACACAGTCAGGTAGGGCAGGAACCTGACCTGTTGCTGACTTGGGGTTTCTCTCAATGGACTTATTGTGGAAAGTGGTTCACCGCCGTGTCTTATTTGTTTCTTTTAATAGACTCCGGTTTGTGTAAACTGCTTGAAATTGGAGAAATTCTCAGATGGGTCAACAGTTAGAGCGCCTGACAGAGGTTGATTCGCTGTGAGATTGCAGCTTATTTTAGATGTGTTCTTGATGTCGTGACTGATGAATGTAAACAAAGACCAGCCAGACTTGACTTTCCAGTTCCAACAACAATATTTTCGCGCAGGTATGATGGCCTAGTGGCTTATAATTACAAATGCACCACATGGCACACGTGTACGGCTTTTGAGACTTGACAGGCCGGTCGATGTATTGATGCCTGGGTGTGTCACGAAAATGTTGGCGGGGGAAACCCTTGTGAGTAATCCGTGAACCCACACAGGTTTCTGGCACACTTCACACCTTGTTTTCGTTTTTCTCCTCCTAGGGTGCTGGGCTGCAGAAGTGGAAACCCCTCATACAAACACCAGAACCACAAAGGTACCATCTTCCTCATCACTCTGTGGCATTTCTCCTCCTCTCTGTGTAATTATTTGGTAGTTCCCTGGGGACATCCCCCCCCATAAACACTATTACGAAGACCCTTTTCCCCACAGCCTCACTATCTGGAACAGGAATTCTAACAGTGATCTTTTGTGATCGCAATCCTCCTTATGCATGATGGTCTCACTTATCCGCATGCATTTTCATGTGTGCTTGTGCTCCTGCAATGAGATGCTTCATGTTGACGTCCTTCAGTCCAACATAGTGTTGTACTGTACGTCTGCCCGTGACGTCCGCATGCTGCCGGGCACAGAGGAACTCCTGTGCAGCCAGCAGAGACATCTTGTTATGCAATTTAGATAAGGATTCACATGAATACAGACGTTAACCTCATTATGACTTTTAACTCTGCTTGGTCTGTTCATCTGCATGTTGTTTTTTTTAATTTTTTTTAAACAAAACAATGTTTTGTATTATAATCGGATATACATTTGTCATTGCCACTATCCTGCATGCTGATGTGAGGACTTTATTAGCATTTGTTAGTTAGAAAATCTGCAAGTCTGATTTCTCAGAAAGAAACTGGCAGCTTATGCAAACTCTTACAATTTATTAGATAATCCAAAAGCAGGATAACAAAACCCTGGGAACATATTTTATAGGACAAGTAGTCAGATGTTCTGTCTTGTTCAGCCATCAGTTGCAATGCTGAGGAAGAGATTATTAAAATACTTTACATCGATTCTTCATCAGTATGAGACTAAAGGAAGATTAATATCTGCTGTCAATCGCTTTAGATAAAATAATTTGTAACAGAAAAGAAAAGAAAAAACAACCTTTAAAGACCCGTAAATATCAGCTGTGTGTTGAATACAGTAATTCGGATTTACGAGTCCCAACATTCCACTAAACTGCTTCATCCAACTCGGAACAGGTCGCCAGTTCATCACAGGACAGACGCCGAGTGAAAGATGATCACACACACTTATATTCATACCACGGGCAATTTCAGAGTCACCAATTATACTTTTTCCACTGTGGGAACTACTAACATACTCTGGGATTAATTTTAGAAAAGTGCTTGCTCCACTAATAACCTTACATATTGACTGGTGATGATGGTGTGCACATAAGGTTTGACGTGTTTCTTTTTGTTTGTGTTTCTCTACAGGAAGGTGGTGGTGCTGGAGAAAAAGGAGGATGAGACGTTTGGATTTGAGATCCAGGTAAGAAGATTAACAGTGATCTGGCGGGGATGATTTCTCAACCACTCGAGTGCCTTTTAACAGGATTTGCATGATCAGCAGCATCTCTGTCGACAGACGACTGAAGCGCTTCTATCGCCTCCCGCATCTCTTAATCTCGAGCCGGTTGAGGGCGAAAGGTCACGTGTCGATCCAATAAGTCATTGCCGTTAATCCCATGACTCCAGAGAAGAAGAGATGTTTTTATTTTCTCTCCAAGCATCTGTATTTTAAGCCGTGCGGTTTCCTCACACGCCTCGCCGGCATTACCTGCTGCACTCTCGCAGTAGCAGACGAGTCCGAACATTTGACCTCGATATCTGTGGGATCTCTGTCTGCCATATCGGCCCGAAGCGCCGCCTCACAGCGTCGGCTGTTTTTCTGACTCCATTCTTTAAATAGTTTCCTGGAGTGACTAAAGCGAGTCGGTCTATCTTGGATATTGTAACGCTTTGGAGTTCAGTTTGAGGTTTGTGTGTGTGTGTGAAGTATTTCTTCAGGGTTGAAAGGACATATTGTTCTATTTACAGTTTTGTTAGCGAGTCCCGCCCTTCCTGTCAGCCCGAAGGAAGTGAGATCATGAGGAGCGTGTTTGATTGTCACTGGAGAAGTGGCGAGATGAGTCTGAAGTCCGGTGTTTAGTGCTGTGTTTGATGCTCGCTCTCTGGCGGTCGGCCTTTTGTTGCACCTGGCCGTGGCGCTGACCGTCCAGCATGTAAAATTGCGATTTGCGTGTCTGTGGTATTTGCATGCCTTCATGTGCATCATTCGGGCCGCTGGTATGAAAACCAGCGGCGCACAGAGGCGAAGCCATCGCAAAATTTCCCGAGGACACGTTGGTGCGGATGAAAGCGCTCGATAAGTCGTGTGCTGGTTTCGAAATCGTTCAATCTGCATTTTGAGGGGAAAGACTCCGTCAGCGGCAGCGTGTTGGCGGACTGATAGTTGTATCGGTTGTTACGTGACAAGAGGAAGTCTATCTTTGTTCTGCAGCGCTGCGACCTTCTGCACCGGCACGCTGTGGTGAATGAAAGGAGGAAGAGCATGCAAATACACGTGGAAGTAACACAAACCGTTTCCAGGACGACAAAACATTAGAGCCTCGGGACAAACTGAGACCGTTTTAAAAAAAAATCGATATATTTATTTAGCATGTTTAAAACGGATACAATAAAAGCAGGCACATACATGGCAATATAAAAGTCGGAGGTAAATGTTAGAATTAGAAATCCATCAAGAATGAAACACTCAATTCATTGAAACAACCCAACAGGACAGCAAGTTTAAATCCCATAAACCCCGTCAGGTGGATTGAATTTTAGCGATCAATACAAATATAGTCATCCTGACAAAGAGCAAAAAAAAGAGCTTGTTTTTTTTTCTTTCAGAGCATTATAATGGGAATATGTCGGTTTAGTAATTCATTCAATTCATGTTGAATAGAAGAAAACCTTAAATATTTTAAATATTTCTCTCTGAAATGTATCAAAGTAGGAGCTGCTTATCTCTATGATTTATAAAAACTAGCTGCTGTACCTTATTAGACTTTAAATGATCGATATTGACAAAGTGATGCAGCAGTTTGTGTTGAATCAGACAACGGGAGCGAAGTTTCCGGTTGCGTCACATTTCAGCGGGAATCGGCGACGGCGTCGTCTTTCCCGCGGCGTCCATCGCAGCCGCCTCGGCCCGTCGTTCCGTTGTGCACGATGATTCCTGGACATTCGGAATAAGGAGCGTTGTCGTATTTACTGTGATCGCTCTGCCTCTTTCAGACTTACGGCCTCCACCATCAGGACCAGAACTCGGTGGAGATGTGCACGTTTGTCTGTAAGGTGCACGACGACAGCCCGGCCCAGCAGGCCGGACTCAAAGTTGGTGAGTTAAAACCACTATGTTTTATGTTTTGTGTCTGAAAGCCTGAAATAACCTGGAAAACACTTGAAATAGACATGAGGGGAAGTAAGTGTGACATCAGGCTGCGGTTCATCTCGTCCTTTGTCGTGTTAGCCAGCTGACACTTGTGCGCCGTGCGTCAACAGAAGCACTTATGAGTTTCAGCCCACCGTTTAGAGAAGTACAAATATGACTGTGTTCCCACTCATTTCTCCCGTCAGCAAACAACTAAGCGAGCGGCCGTTTCAGCCAACACGTATTTACCAGCTCCTCTCACCAACCTGCCAGGGAGCGAGAGCCAGGCCAGCCGGTTATAGGACGGGATATTTTTATTTGACAAACAAGTCTGGGTTCATTTAGGTCGTTTGTCTCACATTTAGAAGCACAGCATCAAAACAAACAGATTATATATGTATGTTGTTGTTTTTTCTGAAAAGAGGCTCTTTGCCCCATATCGTGGTTCGCTTCACTGAATCCGCTCTGGTTTTCAAACCCGTGACAGTTCAGTCACAAGCCGGCCGCTCTCAGCGCTGAGCACTCCTTCAGAGTGTCAAAAAGGGAAAGAGAAAAAGAAGAAACATAGTGAAGAGGATTTATCTGCTTCTGCAGCCTCTTTCTTTCCTCCGAGCCGGTGTATGCCACCTCAGTTTCACTTCCTACATTCCTCGCACGCTCGCTCTTTTGTCCCATGTGTCTTTCTGCGGACGCACCGACTTCATCACCGCAGCTTTTGAAAGAGGAAAATAAGCTTTGTGCTAACGTCTCACAAAGGCCACTGTCGCGTCAGAGAGTCCACACCACATCAAGTTGCCAAAGTGGAAACCGTGTGACTCTCACCGATTATATGAAATAAAAAAAACATTTCAGGTTTCTACACTGTGCAATAAACCGCACGTTTTGATATTCTGATACGAATAGTTTCTTCTCACGCAAGCGTCGCTGATGAACTGAATGACACGACTACACACACACACACACACACACACACACACACACACACACACACACACACATTTGTGTTGCACGTGTGTTGGGAATCAAAAGCACTTCTGCAGCCTGCATCTTGTTGTAATTGAAGTGCATCCTGACGTCAGTGCTGCTGCTGAACACACATGTTGTGTGTGTTCGTAGGGGATACCATCTCCAGTGTGAACGATGCCACCGTGGAGGGATTTCGACACAAGGAGATCGTTCAGCTCATCAAAGCCTGTGGCGACACACTCAGGTACACTCGAAGACCACCGCAGCTTTAATCAGGAAACAAAAACCCCTCGGCATGTGCTCCTCTGGCTTTTAGAAGAAGGTTATTTGTTCTGGTGATGAAAGATCCAAACCGTTTTTTTTACCTGATAATCATTATGATGATTCAGGAAAGAAGTGACCTGTAAAATTGACAAAATGTAAATTAGAATGGAAACGACCAAACTAGAATTCCTTCATGTCATCAAGGATGTCAGAAGCGAAGTAGAACAGTGCAATGACATTGAAATTAGAAGTGTGCAAGTCTTCTAAAGGAAGATAAAAAAATAAAAAAATGATGAGAGACTAGTGTCCCTATATTTCTATATTTATTTTATTTTAGTTTGTTTTTGTTTTTATGTTTAGTTTTTTTTAACCTTTTATTTTACTAGAAAAACCTCATTGAGATTAAAAAATCTCTTTTTTCCAAGCGTTTCCTGGCCACGACAGGCAGCAGCACATTAAGGTTCCAGACAAAACAGGCACATAAAACATATCAGAAAAATGTCAATGCATGCAAATTTGCTATAAAAAAAACAACAACAAAAAAACAATCGCCCACAAATTAAAATTAAGTTCATCATTCAAAACATCTGCAGACAGATGTGTCTGTCTCCAAGTCGATAAGCAACTTTTAAGAGTCCAGTGAAACCAGGTGTTTGAGTTTCAGGTTGGATTCATGTTCTTTTTAATTATGCACAGTATATCATTGCATTTCTATGGGCCTGTAAAGCACTTTTAATTGCTTCCTGCGTAAATTGAGCTTTAAAAATAAGGTAGCCTTGTTTCGCTCGATATCTACTTTACATCTGAAACATCTTTTTTTTCACCTCATGTTTTAATCACTTTTAATTTGGAATTCTCAAAAACAACCTGCAGCTATTCCCTTTATTTGAGAGTTATCTCTTAAAACAAACTATATGATAGAGATGGAAAGAAGTCTTATCTTGATAGTTTATGGGAGGAATCTGATGCAGAGCCAATAGGAAATCTATAGATAATCCCTCCATAGAGTCAAACATACACTTTATACTCTTGCACACTGGTGAGATGAATGTGCGGGTCAGCTTTTAGCTTTTAGCTTTTAGCTTTAACACCATCTTACACTTTTGCTCCTGCAGCTTCTTTCACAGCGACAGTGTTGAAGCTTATAGGTACAGACTTAAGGAAATAAAAGCTGAACTCAGCCTTATTTAACCCACTTTATTCACTTAGACTAGTAATCCTGTCCACTGTGGCTGGGGTTCTCTGTCAGGATATCAGTGTTCTCAGTGGGTGTTTAATATGAGCCACACGTTCTTGCTTATATCCTTCAAACGGACAATTAGCACAGCTTCGCTTGGGAGCTGCTGCGAAAGACGTGAGGTGAACCACATCAGAAGGCCAGGTTTTATTGACTGACATCATGAATTTATGGTTACAACTCAAGTCCCTATAAAGTGTTTGTGAAAATGAGCTCTGAAAGTTGTTCCTTCACATGATTGTCTGAGTGGAAATCCTATAAGTTTCTCACCCCCCCCCCCCCCGCTCCACGTCCTCCTCCTGCTGCTTGTAAACTTGTTGCTTGACATCAAGACCCTGTTCCCACCAGCGACGTATCAAAAGGGCCTTTCATATGGTCGCTACTTTCTGCCCTTGTAGTTTTTATAAGTGCTTCCTGTTACGCTTATTAAACTCTGTTGCCTTCTGGTTTTTCTTTTAAAGGTTGGAGACGGTTTACAGTGACTCAATCCGAAAAGCCGAGCTGGAGGCCCGGCTGCAGTATCTGAAGGTGAGGGTTTTTTTTTTAACCTTTTGACTGTTGCTACAACATCTTTTCAGCACTTGATGGGTGTCCAGCAACCACACACACACTGGATATAGACGTGTCCTCCCCCTCCCTCCACACCTGTCCCGACAGCAGCTCCACCTGTTGCATCAGCAGCCCGTGCAGCCGGCTCGCCGCTCACTGCAGACATTCTTCACTGGGGCTGCCTGTGAAGTGGCTGCAGCGACGGAGCTTTGCCTCAAGATTACAGCAGCTGTCCGGCTCTAATCCGCTGCAACACTGCTGCCTTCTGAGATACTAATCCAGCATTTTAAAGATTACCCTGCTGCTAAACGCGCTGCGTTTTCAGATATGGTGCATGTTGGTTTCCCATTAAATATTGAACTGCCTTGAAAAAGTCATTTTCCTCGATGCGATTTCACTGATACTACCGCTCTGCTTGGCACAGACCATTCAAAAGCCTTCACAGCCTTTCGTTGCTTTAAAAACGGAGACATGAAAGTGCCGAAGCTGCTGTTCTTCTGCAGTTTGTTTGTTGTGGTTTTCAAGTCACAATCGGTTCAAACGTGTCTTTGTTTTCCTTTGTAGCAAACTCTTCATGAGAAATGGGATGAATATCGCTCGCTGATGGTGCAGGAGCAGAGGCTTGTTCATGGTAGGTCACAATGTACACGGATGTAATTCGACAGATGATTTAGTTCAAGCTGTTATCGAAGGTTTTTTAATCTAAGTAATGGTGAATCAAATCAGTTGATCGGTCGTCCTGGTGGGTCTGTCTCTGCACACATTCAATCTTCTAATGTTTCTGATTAACTTAATGTCTAGTTGAGCTTTTTATTAATAGAAGATGCTTTATACCAATATATCAGAAAAAAAGATGGAGCTGGACGGATCAGAGGATTTGTGTGTCACTCCAGTGCGTTCATACGAAGTCCTCGGTTAAAATCCTAACATCCATCTTCTATCCCGCATATGCATCTCAGGGTCGCTGGAGCCGATCCCAGCCTACTGTGGGGAGGACAGGGTACACCTGACACAGGGCAAACACATAAAGACAGACGAACCCACACACACACACTTATTAACCTTTCAGGCATGTTTTTACCCGGAGTAAACATGGGGAGAACAAGCAAGCTGGCTCCACCGTGCTGACCTTTTCACCTATTCATACACACATTGACACACCATTGGAGCACTCCAATGGGAGCAATTTGGGGCTCAGTGTCTTGCCCAAGGACACTTCGGCATGTAGACAGGCGGGAGAGATGGGAATCGAACCTGCAACCTTCTGATTGGGAGACAACAGGTCTACCAACCAAGCCATGCCGCCCCTGAAATGAAATCCTAACAACCATGACAAATGTGCTCCAATGTGACGCAGTGTAAATGGAAGCTGTTGACCAGAACTCACTCGTGCATTTCCCAGGGGCTGAAAACAACTATGTATAAAGAAAAATGCAAGAAATTCCTTTGAACAAGGCCGTCCTGTACTCGCTTCATCTCCCATGCTTTCTTCTCATCGGCTTCTTTAACTTGTGGTGGTCTCCCGTCCTCGTGGCGCTTTTTCTCCCCCACAGGCATCGTGCTGAGTGATGCCGCCGTGTACGAGTCCCTGGAGTCAGCCGGCGTGTACGGCAGCCTCGGCATCCCCAGCCCCGCGGCGCAGCGAGCGCTCCGCTGCACGGGCAGCACCAGCAGCAGCGCCAGCTTCCTCAGCACGGCCACCGAGGACGACCCTCTGTACCAGACGTGCCTGTACCAGGCGGACGGCAGTGGCGGCGCGGACTCGGACATCGTGGACAGAAAAAAGGACCAGCATCAGCAGAGGCAGCATCGTCTCCGGCCGGCCAGCGAGCTCTTCACCGCCGCCAAGACCCAGCTGACCCGCAGCGCCAGCACGCGCAGCTACATGAGGGGGTCGACGCCGGCGTCGTCCGGCCCGGGGGACAAGCAGGGGGGATTCAGCTCGCTGCAGAGGAAGCAGAAACCCAAAAGCTTCCGCAGGCGCCTCCTCAAATTCATCCCGGGCTTGAATCGACCGCTGGAGGAGGAGGAGAGCAAACTGTGAGGAACTGAGGAGCGCCTGAGAAACTGAAACTGCCAAAGAAAACTACAAACTGTCCAAAGAGTGAAGAACAATTGATTGAATGGGCGGACCAATGAACATTTGACTGCAGCGAGTCGCTGTCGGCGTTCCACAACTGTACATAACTTTTGTTTTGACTTTTAAATTATTTATTTATTTTGTTTGTGTACAGAATGAAGGATTTTAACTTTTTTTTTTTTGTTTTCTTTGCATGCAAGACTTTAACTTTGACAGTTGAATAGATGACCCATGTACATGTGCAAAATAACGTTTTGATATCGATTCTGGATCATTCCCGGTTGACCTTGGTTTACGTTTTTCCACACAAAGTTCATGGCTCCTAAAAATAAAATATGCATCATTTTCTGATTACACGCTGCTTATTTTGTGCAAAACTCTCACAAGTTATTTTGTTCCTCAAGCCACAACTTTTTGTGGGAATTGCAGCTGCCAAACTTAAATTGGTGCTCTGACCTCGAGTGTACGCACGATCTGTTTGTCGTTTCCCTGGTGGAGATGCGTCTTTTCACATGTGACGCCTACAAATATAGTAAGCCTTTATGGCTTCACAGCTATCTGAAGAATATTATTGACCGCGGTTTGGAGGTTAGTGTATGTGGCTTTGGGGTGCTTTAGGCACTTCTGATGCCGTGAGGTATCCAGAAAGGAGGCTGTTGTGTCGGCTCTGACACAGTTTATTGTTGGGAGAATGGTGAGGAATGTGCGGAGAAAAGCATGACCCGAAATTCCAAACACAACCGCTTTCTTTCAGCTCCTGCAGACCAAACGCTGATTCCCCGTCTTCCACGCTCTCATATTCCCATGGCGTGCTTCAGTTGTGCATGGCCTGATTTGGGTGAGTGTGTGAGTGTGTTTGTGTGTGCGTTGGGCGGGGGTCACTCGCAGTCTTTTCATTCCCGGCTCCCAGCTGACCCATGAGGTCATGGTGGTCACTCTCTCTGTTGGCGCTGCGGCGTTGATCCCCTTTGTCCTCGGCCGCTTCATTCACAGATGCAGCAGGAGTGTCGATGATGGTGAGCAATGGTGAGCGATGGTATGCGGCCATGTGTCGGAGCCGGTCCCTCTTCAGGCGAGGGAGGAGGGGGGTGGGGGTGGGGAGGTTTGGAAGGGTCACTGATATAAAGGATTGTTATGCGTGGTCACTGGTGCTTAAAGGCGAATGGCCTGGACACATAACGACGGGATAATTAGTCAAGATAACGGCACGCTTAAAACAATGTCTTAAAGGGGCATTTAACAGAGACAGAGGAGCCAAACCAGGAGGGTGCCGCTGATGCTCGGCGGTTTAACACAACAGGAAATGAGGACAACCATGCAACTGCAAATATTTAGCCGTGGCCTCCCTGCTAAAACACTGCTGTTGATTCAAAGACTAGATGGTGGATTTGCTTTGGTCATTGTGCAGCTATAGACTGAAACAAGTTTCTGCTGATTCTACTGTTTGTCTACTGGCAGGTTAGTTAAGTGCTTTCGCTTCTCTGCTCTGCAACAGCCCTGTGTTGTCATAGGTAGATGGAGGCCGGATTGTAGATGCACAACTAATTCAATCAACATGACCACAAAGGCATCAAAATCTCAAAACTCCCATCAGGAGACGGGAATGAGACGGGAATTGCCCATTTTAATGTTATTCACTGTCGCACAAATATCTCATTGAACTTAGTGATCTGCTCACTGGACGTCACAGTGAAGTAGAGATGCATTTGAAGAATGCTTGTTGGGTGAATTGGCGACCGAGTTGTTGGTCGGTGCATGCATGTGAATGACTGTGTTAGTGTGTTGGGTACAACTGACCTATAAAGCAACTAAACTACAATGTACTCTGGTCTTTGCCCAATATTCCCTGGCATCCGGCCCCAGATGAATCTAACTTGGATAAATGCATATACGATTTGTGATTGTTTACTCATAAACAAATGTTGCAATAACCATTCATAAAAAAAGACGATCATAAGACATTAGTAGTTTTATACATGTATATAAAAACATCACTGATAAAGAAAATAAGCAAAAGTTAACATCTATAGTCTGACTTGCATAAACGATTTGTTCTTGTGAAATAACTAACTTAAATAAATATTTGTAAATTGAAAGCTTTAAGTCTGTTGTTATGCTTGAAATGTGCTTGAAAACATTTCTAAAAATGTGCAAGAGAATTATCTCAGTAATTTCCTCCACTAATGTTAGGCAGGAGTCTGTAAACACAGAGAATCGCTAATTTTCCAGAGGCTGTTTGTGTAAACACACACAAGAGTTTTGGGGATTTTTTCAGTTCCTGCTCAACATGAAAATATCGTGTAAACATAGAGGATGAAAATGACATTGATTGTGTGACCACACCTTCTCATTCAGCAGCGTTTCCTGGTCCTGAACCTGTGGAGCCTCTGCTTTGCATGTGTCTCCCTGCTACTTCACACCTTATTCAAATGATTGAGTCGTTATCAGACGTCTGCAGAGCTTGATGACAACCTGCTTCTTTTTTTTTACCTGGTGTGTTATAACAGAAACACATTGAGCACATGCAGGGCAGGGACTGTCCTCTGCAGAGCGGAAGGATCTCATAACGTAGGAGGGACTCCACAGGGAGCACATATGTGACTGAAGGCCCATTCTGATGCCAATATGTTTGAAGACTTTAAGTTTTAGTTGGAAAACCTTTAAAATCATTAACGGTGTTGGTTTTATGATGAACTTCAAAGGCAAAGTTCTTGAAGTGGTCGGACTGACAACAAGCCCAAAGAATTACAGTTTCCATACACAAAGTGTCATATGGAAAGGAAATAAATATGCAGATGAGCTGTCCTGATGCACCTGTTGGAGTCAAATGATTTCCAAGGCATCGCTTGTATAGAAGAGATTTTAAAATCAGTTTCTGGTTCAACTCCAGGACTGTGGCACAGAGTTTTCATGTTCGACCTGTGTATGAATAGGAGTTCCCAAGTTCTCCAATCCAGTTGAATTTCAATGTTGGGGTTGATTGCAAACTCTTGTTAAGGAATGTTTCCATTCTCGACTTTATGACAACATCAGTGGTTCCTAATCTGATTCTAATTTTTCAAGAAGAGTCATAAATTATTAATTCTCTTGGGGAAATTTCTTTTACCAAATTGAGCCATCGGCCGGCAGCTACATAGCATAGCGCTCAGAGGGAGCTGGGGTGGTCGGGGGGTCCTGCTCAGGGATCCCCGGTGGGGAAACCAGAGTACCCAGAGGAAACCCATGCACACACAGGGAGAACATGCAAACTCCAGACAGAAAGGCCGAGGGCTGGATTTGTACCCACGACATTCTTGCTGTGAGGCGAGAGTGGTAGCCACTGCTCCATCGTGTGACCTGGAACTCTGAAACTTGGCTTGAAAGCAAGTTTATATCTGTTTCACTGTAACAGGGTCACTGTTTGTCTCCAAGGGGAAGAGACGGACTAAGAAATTGGCGTACATGTTAAGGCTAACTCTCAGATACACGGCTGGAGGAATCGACTGTCCTCAAACTACTGCCTAAGAAATGAGGAGGCATTGTAGGGTGTCAATGCCCTTTTAGGTCTCCGAGGGTGTCCCGCCTTCAATCAACATTCATCTGAGCACCAACGTCTCCGCCGTTCTTCACTTCAGAAGTTGACGTCACAAACGTAACAACCGGTAAGTATAATTATAATTTGATGTTGCCCTGCAATGTCACCGTGTCACGAAATACAACGAACTCAGTAAATATGTTTATTAATACATTTCAGTGAGAATTGTGTTATAATGTCATGTTACTTCCCCACTCTGTGTTTACGTTTGTGTTCAGTGATGTGAGAACAGCTCCATGCAAGTTGAGTGACTTTCGAGAGCCAAAAACCATTAAAGTCTGTTGGTGATGAGAAAGGAGTTTACAGAAGTGGAAGCTAGAGGGTCAGTCAGACGGAGCTGAGCCTCTGTGGTGAAACAGCTCAGACCAGGGTGAGATTTCGTAAGCCTGGGATGCGTCATGCTTTCTGATGGTTAAATTGATAGACGCTTTAGTTCTTGTTTTGAAAAAGGAAGGATACATAAGTTTGGATTGACACACCGCTATTTGTTTCCACAGAGAAGACTCCAGACAAAACCACAAATGTTACTCGACTCCCTCTGAAGCAGAAACATCTCCACAAATGCAAGGTTTTGGCATCACAAAGTGTGGGTGGCTGGTGTGGCGGTGCTGTGTGCAACGCAGGGAGAGGAGCTTGTGTGGGCCGCCACAGAGCAGGATGTGGGGGGGGGGGGGGGGGGGGGGGGGGGGGGGGGGGATGTGCCGGAAATCCACCATAAAGATAAGAGCATACATTTGACTGTAAGGTTTCAAATAAAAGGGACTGTATTATAGGCACACATGAGAGTATCTGGGTGGGCGTATGTGTGTGTGTGTTTAGGAGAGCGTTAACAGGTAACATACCATAAAATGAGTGCAGACTGGACACCTGCTCCACCAGACGACAGGTGTGAGATAAAGACCAGTCCAGGGTGAGAAATTAAAGATGGAAACAGCTCTTTCTTTGTAAAACATGCAGACACACAAATAGTTTAACAGATGACTACTTTACTTTTAATAACCACCGTATCTGTTGCTGCAAAGCTTCTCATAATCTGCATGTCTGATAAAGTCAGTGCATTTGGTTTCCCAGCAGCAGGTTTAAGCTGATACCATACACGTTATATTATCACTTTGTGGCTTTAACAGCTTCTTTCCTGGAGCTGCGGCTGGTTATTTCCACACAACGGCTCGTTAATGAACAACTCGGGTCTTCTATCAAGGACTGACAGACGATAGGGTTCATCCAGTGTATACACATTTTCCTCCCGCTGCAAGGCTCTTACACTGAGGAGAATAAAGTTATATAAAGCTGGACAGCATGCATATTTGCCTGGAAAGGTCCAAAGAGATTTTGCAACTTCTTCTGTGGTTTTTTCTGTTAGAGGGGGCATTCGGTCGTAAAAAGGTGACTCAATGAGTTTCCATGCAGCAGTCAACATGGCGAAGCATCCAACAGACCCAGTGACAGATGTGTGGTTGTTTCTTCATCCAGCCTTCAGAGCTCTTAATAGAATCAGATCAAACACCCACATGGGCATAATGAAGAAGAATGAACTCAAACTACTGTAAATAAAAAGTGCCTTGACATTTACAAATCTACAAAATATAATCAAGCAAGCAGCTGTGTAGGATAATGTTGGGATGTCTCTCAAGTAGTTGAGTGGGTTTTCTAACCCTGAGATCACTGGTTCAATCTCTATTGTTGTTGGGGTTTTTTTCCTGTTTTTTTTTGTCTGTCTCAAAGTGCTCTTGAGAAAGATACTAAACCCAACGTGTCCACAAATATTGCGCAAGCACTTCACATGGCAGTCACCATGAGTTGCACTTACAAATAGGTAAATATGTTATATTTAATAAAAACCCATTCTCTTGATTTTTAAATGGTAAGATCCCTTCTTTTTGTAATCTCATATGATCACAGCTTTCCTGTTTGGGACTCCACTAGATGAAAATTCCTTTTCGATGCAAATCAGTCCTCCAAACTTCAGATCTTTCCATTTTTCTTACAGGCAGCTCCTTCAAACATTTTCCAGCAATAAAAGTTATGTAATCTGTCGGACTTTAATATGAAAAATGTTATTTATTTTGGAGGCTCACGGAGGAGCAAAGACAAGTTTTTAATCAAAAGTTGTCACATTGTGTCTTATTAATTGTGCAATTTTATTCTGAAAAGTATGCAATTGAAGAGGGAGAGTAGTGGATCCCCACTTCAATATCACCAAATTTACATACCAAGAACAGATTTCTTGATTAAAAAAAAAAAAAAAAAAGAGTCTCACTCTGACGTATCTACAGTATCTAAAAGGTTTAAGGTCATGAGGTGCAGTGCACCCACAAGGGACTGGCCCCAACAGTCAATCCTCTTAGTCAAAATAACTGGCTACAGAAAACTGGTACACATATTGTATTAGAACACATTGGAAAGATGGGATCGTAGCATTAACAGGATTTATTGTTTTGGGAGTTTAACCAGTGACCAAAGCTGTCACAAGTTTACACCCTTGGTAGGAAACATTTCTGGGATGTTATGTCATCAGTACCATCTAAACGATTCTCGCAAAATGTGGATTCATGTTTCAAAGACAAGATTAGAGAAATGCACCAGATTCATAAAAGTACATACTTACAGTCACCAGTTACATCACTCAGAAGTGATGGAGTTGCCTCACTACTTCCTTTGCTAAATTAGTAGTCAAGTTAGTTTCCCTATAAACTGGATGTTATCTGATTTTGACAGAAAAATGAAATAATTACAACTAAAGAGGGAGCATAAAAACAAACTACCAACGTGCAGACAGCAGGACACAAATGTGATAAAGTGAAGCTGATGTTTATTTAAAGCTGCTGAGTGACAGGTGCAGTGAATTCAGGCCAGACTCTGAGGACTGACTTGATAGTGATTTAGAATAATGAGGCTCTCCTTTTCTCCGGGAAACGGGAGTTTATTAACAGACAACAAAGCAGTGGCATTACTTAGTGATGCAACGCTGCTTCTAACAGAAGAGAATACAAATGGAACACTGTGGCTGTTCACTGTAAGTTAAGATACCCAGTGTGACTGTTGGAGGACGCGTCTGGAAGGTGTGTCTGTGTTTCTCGTAACTGTGTGTCTGATGATCAGGTAACACAAAGTGTAACAGATGAACCCTGGGCTCAGTTTGTGCAGCATTACTTTCTATTAATCATCTTTCATGTGATTGTCCTCCGGTAACAAAGTGAGACCTCAAATGACTTCAGCTCTCACCCCTACACACACAGAACCACGGTTTTATATTTATATTTCCTATTTAGCGCAGTGACAGACGTGAATGCCTGTCATTGGATGTGTCTCTGCGTCCCTGCTGCTCGTGTGTCAGGCGGCCACGATGATCTATCCTCACTGCCAACATGAGAAACAGCTGCATGTAGTTAATGTCTATCCAAACGCAGCTGTAGCTTGAATGACTGAATAACTTTTTAAAAATATTTTACAAATTGGTAAGGAGTTAAAACATCCTAATGAGGCTCAAATTTAATAAATATGCCAGAAGCTGCAGAAGCTCTTTACATGTGAAAGGTTAGATCTGTCTTTAGGCTAATTATTTGTATGTTATTGTCTTGGAGGCGATGCCTCTCAGGCGGTGACACTGAAGTATGTAACGGAAGAGTGTGACCAGATGGCGGAGGAAGGGCCTCCAGATGAACGTTACGTTTTAAAACTGGTTCCTCTTTTTCATGACGGCTTTTATGATGCTTGAAAACACAAAGTGAGATAAGTGATACGACACCACCTGTTACTGTTCTGCCACTTCCTACACCCCGACGCACACAGGCACGCCGCAGCTCTTTTTTCTATTCTCTGTTCTCCTTTCCATGACATGATGCCTTTCAGTAGGTTAAATTAGGTTACCTGCTCTATGGTCACACATACTGACAGCTTATCATACCTATGGCTGGTAGGAGGAAACAAAAAACCACTCTATTATACTGAGGCATCAAAGCTGTTTGTATGCATGAGGAGAACATGTAAACATCCCACTGAAAGGCCCAGGTTCAAATATTGACTTTCACTTTCAAGAAGACGTCTTCACCTTTCAATGTAATTACTGAGTCACATTTCCTAAACGTTGCTGTTGACTTGAACAATCAGGAGTCACAGATTGTCCACATGCAGCACTATTACTCTCCTCATTTCTATGCCATTATCTTTCAGAATGGATATTCATATGTATTATATTGTTTCTTTCAGACTGACACATGAGCGAGTCTTTATAAGTGGTTCCTTTATAAGTCTTTGCTATGACAACTCCACATTAACCTCAGCAACTTAACCCATAAACATGTTGCCTCAACCTGTAACTCGTACCAGGTCAAGGAAATTGTTCATGACACTGCTGGCAGAAATAGTTTGGAGTTAAAGGTGGAGGTTACATGTTTATGATGACAGGTTATGTTTGTCCTGCCTAGCATGAAGTTGTCATAACAATAACATCCAAAATAAACTTACATGAAGAAGAAGAAGAATGAGGACAGTCATTTTGTGACAGTTGTTTCTGTTACAAAAAGAAATCTGTGACTTTTTCTAAAAAGTCAAACTTTTAACTGGAGAAGTGATGTGATTAAATGCCTACTCCAGTACATGAAGTTTCTTCTTTATTATTCGCATTTACTTATTTTATATTCGCGACCATAGAATAATTAATTGAGAATCAAAACATCTTTTCACATTTACAAAAATGAAAAGTAACATTTACCCCTTTTAAGATGCCAAATTAGATCCTACAAACAAAAGTCATTACTGAACGGCCTCATGCATCAGAGGGTTAAAAGCTGAGCCCCTGTTATATAAAACCTTGGACAGCTGTGGTGTGCACACAAAGACAGAGAAAGTCCTCAAACACAATGGCAGGAAGTGTCATGGGGTTATATCTTTAAACAGACCGCAGCTTCAGTTTGGAACATTTTCCCAGAAACTGGAACGACAAAAACGTTTCTTTTTTTTTTTTTTTTATGTGTGTGCGATTAGTTGTGATCTCTCATTTGCAAAGAAAAGCCTCCAGACTTCTTAATATTGTTGAGTCCAGATCATTCAAACCGACAGATATTCACACTCTTGAGGCCTCGAACAGCGACAGTAACTCCTTCCTGGCTCCAGAAACAGGAAGTGGTGGGGACCACTCTGTTCTGGACGTCACATTCTGATATACCAGGGGATGCTGAACAAACACAGCCTGGACTGGGCAGCAGAGCCGAGCAGAGTACAACATGTTGTCCTCATATCCAGAGCAAATGAAAGCAGCATGCCCAGCCTAAGCGCTCGAGCTGCGGAGCTGCAGCAGCCTGAGCCGAGGATTCAGGAATGCTGGAAGCTGCAGTGTTTGTGCGAAAGGAGAGAGGATGTTGACTCACCGGGGTTTTTTTTGTTTTTTTTTATTCCAAGAAAGAACTCCCGGAAAACAGAGAGGATGGAGCGCAGAGATACTGTACTGTGTTCCCAGAAAACATTATGTGTGTGATTAGCTGAAATTTACTGTTATTAGGAAGAAGACATGAAGCTTTTGTCTGATGATTAGATACGATCTTAGAAAATTAATCGCATGAGGGCATATTTACGGGCGAGATGCCCCGTTATTGGGCTGGTCCTTCTTAAGAAAGACCTCTTGGGGAGGCCCATCCAAATCCTGAAAACACTTTGTGGGAGCAGTGATGAGAACTTGCTCAGAGACCCACAGTGCCTGTTGGCACTGGGAATCTTTCAGCCAAATCCCACTTCTCTAACCTGCAGGCCAATATTGTGACCTTTACATCACGTGATTCGGCCTCTTTAATAAAATACATTTACCTGGTTTTCCGAATCCTTAATTCTCTCTGCTATGGGGTTGCTTTCCACAAAGAAATTAAAATGTTAAATTAATAGTTTTTGACCATCACTGCATATTTTGGGATCATATTTATATATTACACCTTTATCATAGTTTACCATGTTTTAGATATGTTCCCTGGTAAATCTCAAATTGATTAATATAAACATCTCATGCTTTACTTCTAAACAGCTTTTTGCAATTGCTTGTTATTTGCAAGGATGGAGGGTGTAAACTGGCACATACAAGAAGAATTACTTTTATCTCTAATAACTTTTTATTCATTTTAATAGTTGATCACATTTTCACATCCACAATGTTTATATTCGAGGCTTATAAAGTTGTTGTTTTTTTCAAAGCTTATGCTTGATTTCAAAAAGGAAGATTTGCAAAAGTAGATCTAAGAGAATGTTGGTTTTACTTTCTTCCAATGATCTTGGCGCCATGAGTTCTGCTCATCCTTCCTTAAATTTCCAAAGGAAACAATGTCGGCTACACCTGGACAGGTCACCAATCCATCACAAGGCAAGAGCAGTGAAACATAAGCGGCTATGTTTAGTTGAGAAACGCCACTTCATCTACTACAAATGTTTTCAGGCTATGGGGAGAAACCCACCCTGGCACAAGGAGAACATGCAAACTCTACACAGAAAAAGGCCGCCAAACCTTTCATGTCATTGTGTTTCATTTCGAAGATGAAGTTCTTTTATATCCTGTTTAGTGCCTGAAAAGATCTGTGCTCACGAGTTCCTCAATGAGGTTCACGTACTGTGACTTTTTTCTGAAAGTGATATAAGAAATAAACCTTCGTCTATTTAAAACCATGTGATCCAGGTGACCTGAGCTGACGAGGAGGGCCCATAACGCTCAACAACATCTCATATTTAAACACTGTAAATGTGCACATGTTGCGCAGACTGCTTTTATCTGACATTGATTGCATTATTCACACGCTGTGCCCACACTGTCTCCACCTCAGTGTCATTGCCTTTCAATCCAGGAAGGTGGAAATGACTCAGCCGCAGTGATGACACACACGCCCGCATTCACACTCACTTCATACTTTTTTTTTTTTCTTCATGAGATTAACGTGACAGAATAATGACGACAATGAAACAAGAAGCTCTTTAGGTTGTGATATCATTTAGCAAAACGCGGCAACGTGTCCACGTGTCGGTCTCGTCTCACCGACAGCCTTGTTGGCTGAAGCCTCCTCTCGATCTTCTGAGAGTGTCTACGAGTTACACATATCTGTGATCAGTCTGAAAATCTGTGTTTAATATCACGTTGGATGAATCACTCCCTTCAGTTTAGTAGTGTGAGGGTCTGTTGGGCTGGGACTGTATTTCACAGTGACTGTACTCTGTGTACTCAGGAAAGTGGGGAATTCACTGTGATTTCAACAGATACCCGCTGGGGCAAAGCTGTTATTTATTTCTGGTTGAATGGCAGCCGTGGTTCCTGCGGCTGATGTTTCACTTCCACCCTCTAGAAGTTTCTGCGATCCCTGCTATATACGAGAAGCAGTACTTTGCCTTATTTAGGGATTTCACCTGCATCAGTGCAATCGACACAGGAAAACTACGTAGTCACAAATCCCCCCCTGCTTACTCTTAAACAACGGGCTCTTGACCTTGAACAGGTCCAGGAAACTTTGAGACAATACCACCACTATTTGATCCAGAGACTATCTGGGGGGAAAAAAAAAACAAGAAAAAAAAAAACAAGAGGAAATTCATTGAAGAAAAAAGAAAAGAAGTTTCAAGATGAAAAAAAGTCCAAAGTCAGCCAAGAGCCAATGTGAGTGAGTCACTGATGGCCACTGTCCCAGACCTGGAGAGGAATCAAAACAAAAGCGCCAGCAGAGCAGGAGATGCTGCTTACTGGGGGAGTTTCAACACCACCTCCTGCTCCTCCTGCTCCTCCTGCTCCTCCTGCTCCTCCTGCTCCTCCTGCTCCTCCTGCTCCTCCTGCTCCTCCTGCTCCTCCTGCTCCTCCTGCTCCTCCTGCTCCTCACTGCCCCTTTTCCACTAGGCTGGTTCCAGTGCTTGGGGCCTTTTCTCATGCTTCCTGAGTGTTTTCCTGCGGGGCCAGTGAAAACATTCCCCGCCCTCCTGCACGCTTTTGCACCGAGGCAGCAAACGCAACAACTACAACATCTCCTGAAGACCAGAAGAAAAGAGACACTGAGGTGTGAAGAGTGGCAGAAGGGGCTTCCCGTCTCAGACTGTGACCTCACTATTGTATTTCTGAGTTATTTCCTTACACGTAGTGGAAAGCATGTTCATGTAAGTACTCTAAGAACAACCAGAGGGAGGCTACCTGTAATGCTTTACGGGAAAGACAAATCAATAATGACAGAATCTATATATGATAAAAACATGCTCTTCCTGCTTTACACTGAATCATTTAAATTCATTGGGAGGTTCTTGATACATAGATGAACAAACAAATAAACATATCGTTAACTCAAATGAGAAACAGAGCCTTAAATGAAACATTTTGATGAAGTTATTAATATTTTTGATACAGTTACATTACTTTTCCAGGAATGAACACATCTTATAGAGATCTGTTATCATACATCTTGGGTTGGTGGTTCACATATTCGACTGCCTCCTCATGTAAACCCAGACAGACGATGTAGAGTTCAAAGTTCTGTGAGGTCTACTAGGTATTATTCCCAGGAGTCATTGCTCCTCTGTCCACTGAAAACACCTCCAAATGACTTGGACTGTATGTTTTGAATCACTGACTTCTGCGACAAACCCGAGAGCAAATCAGGTGCGACATCAGGTCATTTATGTGCAGCACTGTACAGGATTAAATTGTTGCAATCAGAGATTTTTAGTGATTCTCTTCACGTGGTGAAATGTTTCTGAGTTATAATAACTGTATTCTTGAAATTTATGCTGTGTCCATGTTGCTATTATTCCAGCAAATGATTTATTTTTGTGCTGTCTCCATACACTTTATAGCTTTGCCCCAGTGACACTAACAGATGTGTCCCTGAGAGAGCACCCAGTGTGAGACCGTCCCAGTGTGTGTGGCTGGGTCCATGTGGGCAAACGAAGAGGGAGGAATGTGAGAGTGGGAAGGCTGGCTCAAAGGGAAGGGAGAGGGGGCGACATTCTTGTGACCTACAAATGGACAACAAAGATTTTTGTCCTCCTCGGGTGACAAAAAAGACAAGCATGAAGAACAGGACTGATTATTCAGATGTGTGCTGTGATGAAATGTCTCTGATGACAGTGACGCTGGGGCTCACGTCATCTCCATTTAATGAAATCTGTCTGGAGAGATACTGTCCAACTCTCACAAGCACCATGATTGAGGAGAGAGATTCAGAAAAAAAAAAAAAAAAAAGCCAAATTACATGTGCAATGTGTTTGCATCACTAAATCTGAGTTTTTGTTTTGCTGTTGGGAAATAAATCCAATGACTGTGGAACAATGTACAACTAACTTGGATGTGAAACTGCATTAATATAATTTATTGTGTATGAGTTTTGACTAGGCTATCACTAGCTATAAGTACTAACTAACATCAAGCTATAGGAATAAGGTGAATCACGTGTATCAGTTGTGCCGGAGCAGACAGACATTAGTGGATCCAGACAAATCAGTGCTGCAGTATAATTATTTTGGGTTTAGTGACTAGAGATGAATAAATACTCCAACTTAAATTAATGTTTTCTTTCTGATTAGGTGTCAGTACAGTAGAAGAAAGAGCTGAAATGCTGAGCACACAGGTTCCATCCAGACTTGAACTGTCGTGTCAGCATGCTGCTCTCTAGTGGTCAAACGCGTAATCCCATTCATCCATCCATGAATCAATCCATCCATCAGTCCATCCATCCATCCATCCATCTATCTTCTATGCCGCTTTATCCTCAGACATCCAATTCAAATTTGTAATCCATCTTACACATGTATTTGCACTGTAATATTCCCGTTGTTTTGATGTTTTCTCAGTCAGTGGTCATCACAACCACACGGTGGCGCAGTGGTGAATGCTCTCGCCTCACAGCAAGAATGTTGTGGGTTCAAAATTTGAACCTTTCCACACAGAAAGGTAATGTATTTGAACTTCAAATACATTACCTTTCTGTGTGGAGTTTGCAAGTTCTCCCTGTGTGTGGGTACTCCGGTTTCCCCCACAGTCCAAAAAATATGCACTGTGGGTTCCTGAGCAAGACCCTTGACTTTTTTTTTTATGTTTTGAACTCCAGAAACGGTTGTGGTGGAAATCTTAACATTCAATCCAGCCCTGTCATTAATCATAATTTCAAGGCTTATCGAAGCCTTTGCACAAATAAGTGTTTCGTGTCTTGATGCAAAGGAACAAAAATAGTGTTGTTTGGTGCATTTTTGACTGCCAATGAGCAGAGAACAATGTGCAGAACACGAATGGGGATGTGCAAAGGTTCAACTTCCACATTCATGAAGCCACATTGAAGAAGCTCCAACTGAACATGGCTCTGGTGTTCGAACAACCCACAAACCGATGCAGTTCTCAGTATTTCACTGTGCTTTCTTTTCTCCCTCACACTTTATTTACCTCGGTAGGTATCCGGATTCATGTCCACAGCTCATGTAGGCTCTTTAGAAGATCAATTTTATACTATTTTCTGTTGAACACAAGCAAATCTGTGAATATCACTCCAGAAGTGTTAATTGGCTGTTGGAAGAAAACCAAGTGTATTAATAATAAAATCCATGATTGCTCTACTCAAGAGGCTATTTTGTCATTGTTTCCCCCACTCAGTAAAGAAAACCCATCACCTCTCCTGCACACAATGTTAATCTGGCTTTTAATTTTCTCTCTGGTCAGTTGTGAATTCCTGTTGCATTATCAGCTCTTTCCCACAATGTGCCAGCAGATGGAGCATGGACAGCGTGTTCTCCATCGGCCCAAACCTCTCACTGCTGCTCACATCAGCAGAAATTGAGAAGCCTGATGTGACCACAGACACGAATGGCTAAGATGTCACTTGTTCCTGTTCTGACGTCTCTGATAATAAAGTGGCTCAGGGAAAATGTCCATATAACCTGTTACAACTGTTAACTTCTTTGTATTAATAAGAAATAAAATAAAATACACAATTATAACTAAAGCACAGTGACTTTCACATCCAAGAAGGACAGCTGAAGCTCTGGAGATGTTTGGTGGTTTAGAGGAGGCGATAATTTACACAATCTATATGTAAAATGTGAGACGTCTTTTATGTGCAGTGTCTGAGCCCCCATCCATTTGAGACTGGAAAGTGGAACCTGATAAGGACAGTGGTGATTTAAGCCTCCCATGGTGTGTGGGGTGATAAAAACTTGTGTCACGTGTTTTTAAAGGGGGGGGGTTCCTTGTCATGTTTTCGTCATGGGTACTGGCAGCAGCTTCTCCAATTATGTCCATTTCATGGGTCTGTGAATTCTGGTTTTTGCAACTTCTTCCACTTTGTGGTATTGAAAAGGCACATTTGGCATGTTGCACATAACTACTATAACTCAGTTCTGCTTTTCACATATCTGAAAAAGGACAAAGAAAAACTTGTATTCATGCATATATTTTTAATCACATGCTGCCTGTGAGGAATCAACAATATCTGTCCTCACACGACGACTGCAGTAATAAATGAATCACTATGTAAATTAAGGCTGTCTTTATAATCTGGTGTTATAATCCACAAACCCAATAAAGAAACTAACGGTGGGATGCAAAACAACAAGCACAACAGGCAGCGCCGACAGAGAGACACGGAAAGCAAAACCAGACATGGGGTTAATTGAAGAAATCAGACTGGAGGCGGGGAGCATGGAGTTAGCCGGGAGTCTAAACACTGTTAGAAAGTCTCAGGCACCTCCATCACTCCCACAGCCGCTCTTCTGGATTCAGGTTCCGGAAAACACGCTGAATTTCCCTTTCTTGGTAGTGTCCACCAGCTGACCCACGATCGAAGGTCCGACAGTGTGAGCTGAGTGACCGCCAGCTCCTCAACAAGAGTAAAGTCGGGTTCACCGTCGAGGAGCGTGGGCAGAGGAGCCAACTGAGTTCAAAGATTCACCTTTTTGGTTATCAAAGATTTTGCTCACCCTATCTTTAAAATCTGACAATCAAATAATCAGTGTTGTCAGACTGAACTGATGTCCAAGTTTCTGGCGATAAATTTTTTTTTAATTTCAAAGTAATGGATTATTCTTAAATGTCAAATGTTAAATGCAAACAATGTGCACATACACAGTGCAGAGTTATGAACTAACGACAACAACAGGAAGCCACAACGGTTGAGATGAACAACCAACATGCAGGCTCATGTGACTTGAAGGATGAAAATTCATTTCTGGTGCTGTGGATGTTATTGACACCTAAAGTCAGACGTCTTTCATGATGCTGTCGCAGAGATTTGAGTTACTTCAAGCTTAAAGGTGCAATATAACATTTTCAGTTGTAAGAATTGTAAATTGTGTTTTGTACTGCAAATATAGGGAATGATAAACTCCTGATCGGAGCACTGTGGACATTAGATACTGAATGAGTCCTTTCTCAGCCTGAAAGACGTGTAGACAGATGACCTGACGTCCATTTCAAACACATCATACAGAGGAAGTCTGAGAGACCAAACACATATCTGTCACCCAAACAGCTCGAGTTCAACTGCTCCAAAACACACCGACCTACGCAGCTGGTTTCTTTCTTTTCTTTTCTTTTTTTTTTGTTGCAGACTATAATGACGGGGTGTGAAACTCACTTCAGGTCAGGGGTCACATGCAGCCCTATGGGGTCTAAATGGTGCCAGAGCAGTAAAGGGGCTGCAACATGAGCTTTGAAGACCAACAACTCTAAAGGTGTATCTTTGTTACCATGCCAAAGACTATGACTGTATTCTGAAATTATGGAATTTATTATGAACAACCTGAAATTTAAGTTCAGTCGGATCAGAAGATATGGTTTCTGTAGACTCTAGGAGGCATATTTATTACAAATTCTTACAAATATCTGAAAGACATATGTTTCTCTCTTTGACAAACCCCCTTCAGAGATCAGTGATAACAGTCGTGTTTGGAGGAAGAGGAGCTCTGGGTGGATGGATGGATTATAAAGAGGTGATTTAGCTGTTTGAATTTTTGGAGGAATTAAAAACCAAAATTTGATTTCAGTAACCAAAGTCATATTTAATATTTACACTTAACACCGTGAACAACAGCACATTCTATCTTTGTGAAATGTCTTTTTTTTTTTTTTTTACTATATGAAGAGTTCGTTTGCATTGTATATAGAACTGTGCTCAATATTTGAGATAAAGCCTGAAATGGTCTTAACAAACTGAACTTTCAAAGTCGGGTTAACACGGAGCTGCTGGTATGCCTCTCATCAAACAGGTGTTTCTAAATGTGCTCACGGTATAAGAACAACTCTATATACAGTTGATATCGGATCAGCTGCTCATATAAATACAACACACAAGGAAATGCACAAGGATTCACACATGTACACAAACATATCCAGTTGCAGGCAAACAATGCACACCTTGTACACCCCATAAAAGAATCAATGTGACTGCTTAGAATGAAGAAGCCATTGGACATAAAGGCATGTTTGAACCCGATCACCTTGTACTGGCGTTCCTGATGTTCTCCTCACTGAGACGATATTGAGTGCAGAATATGAGCTGACCAGTGGTCCAAAAGCAGACCCAGTGGACACTGGATGAAGCAAGCAGGTGCAGTTTTACGAGAGAAGAAAGCAGAGTTTGGCTTATTTTTCCTTCCATATTTTCAAGATAAGATGGGGTTCATCTCAACGTTTCACGAGGGAGCCTTCCATACTAGAGCACTTTCAGTTCACTGAGCAAGAAATCAAAGTATTCACAGATGCAGTTACCAGTGTCATACCTGTGGTGTAGAACAGGACCAGATTCATTCAGACTAAACTTTACTGAGGGATTCATTTGTACAATTTTAACTCTGTAGTTTCATTTTAAATCTATTGAAATAAACCTTTTTCGACCCATAAGTGTCATTTATTGGTTCCTGGTCCCAATTAGTCAGCACTGAGTTGACTATTTTGTTTTTGCCGTTTTGCTTTCCCTCCTGATTTTCTCCTAACATGAACCACAGATGATTGTTTTTTATTTGGTGCTGAAATGACAAAAATGTCAAAACTGAAATGAATTGAAATTCTTCTGATTTGTTGTATATTTTATTTTACCATAATGCAGATATGTAACATTCAGTATATCTTTTTTAAGCATCTTCAGGAGTTTATAGATCTGAATGAGACATTTGCACCTTTTTTGAAATTGCTGTTTAACTTCAAGTCAATGAATAAGGTTGGTTGTAATGAATAAGAACAACTAGAGATTGTACTCAAGAAGTGAAATCATGACAAGTTTACAAAATATGAAAAGAAGTGATAACCACATCTTTATTTTTGACCTATTCACATTTACCTGCCAAATTGTCAGGAATATGACTTCCGCACTTTGCTGAATAGTTGAATTTAACAATGTAATCTTTTTCCAGCTGCTACAACACCTTCAGTCGATCTGATTTAAAAAAATAAATAAATAAACAAAGGACACTGTGTGCAGTGAAATCATCTGACGGCAGCCTTTCCACAATGCTGAGCTCCCCCCACACAGCTCTCTCGGTGGCTTTGAAATTTGAAATGCGATGTTGAAACACACGTGTGTCTGTTCCTCGCCGAGCTCTCACTGAAGAACCGGAGGATTTCTCCACAATGTCAAACATCTTCTCAGCATAAAAATAGCTCTCTGGAAGAGCAACAGGTGGTGGGTGGAGCTCTGGCAATGCATGTGATAATACATAACAAGTGCGTTCGTGCATGTGTGCCTGTGTGTGTTGGAACATGGAGACTGCTCATTTAGTTATAAATATTATAATAATGTCACCCCTATAGAAAAAAAAATAAATGACTCCGTCATCAACATTAGAACCTGTTATTGTTCTGATGACAGCGTTTGCCTTTTGTCCATGTTCAGCTGTGATATGCAGAGCTTGCCGTTATCAGGCTTTTCTCTGGTAGAAGCAGCTCCTAGTTTTTGTCAGAGAGACTAAGAGTCTCTGGCTTTAAGATCCACATTAAAACTTGAACATGAACACACTAGTGTCCCGCTCTTGTATCTCTTTCTCGGTCCTTTCCTGCAGGACCTCTCTGACAGTGGACCTGGGAGTTTAGAATCTGTTCTTCCTGCACCCATCAAGTCGGCAACAAGTGAATTAACATTCTGATATAAATTGTGTTTGTTGCCCTCTCTTCTATTCTTTCCATTGTAATATCTCATAACCCAAGCCAGCACGGCACATAAACCATCAACTCTGGTTATTCAAATATTTCTTCAAAAGGAGGTTTTTCTTCTTCTCCACAGTCACTTATATCTGTCCATGTGGGATTGTTAGGTTTTTACCAGTAAAATTGCCATGAGATGACGATGCTGCAATTGGCACCGGATCAATAATGGCTCCAGTCTCCAATAAGACACACTCAAAGTTCAGAAGATGGATAAATGCTTTTGTCCAGTTATGTTTCCATTGTACAACATTAATCGTGCCATTCCTCAGCCTCCTCCTAATCCATCAACCGCTCTGCTGCACGATCGGAAGCATCCTACTGGGCATGACTATACTGAGTCATAAATCTATGGTGTTGTTGGAGTCTAAACAACAGGAATTCAGCTTACTCATATAAATAGAACTATTTATTCTTCTTGAATATTGCAATATTATCAAACTGATGACACACCTCTACATGATAGCTATAGTGATGACTCAGGACTTTGATGTTAATGACCACAACTCCATGGCCAGACTAGTTTACAGATCACTTGAGCCCCCAGGCCCCTGGAAGTCTGTTTCAGTGATCCACCTCGTGACTTGTCAGCAAGTGTACAGTGTTGTCACACAAATAAAAGGAATATGTAACACAGACACAGAAAACTGAGACAAAGTTTGGCTCTCGGACACTTTTCAAGATCCCCTTTATGTCCCCTTCTAAACCAGGATGTCCTATAGTCTGTGCATCAGGTGTTTCAGCTATTTTGGTGCACTGATGTTCAATCAAGAGTACAAATTTTTGTCTTTAGGAACTTCCTATAACTTTAATTTTTTTTCTTTCGCTTAAGTTCATTTTCTTTTTGTGGTCTTAGGTCACTTCTTAAGTACTTCTGAAGGACGCACTGTCCACACATAATATATAAATACGTCAGATAAGTCAGAAGGCTTTGTATCGGTTTCGTTTTCTGGTGGAAATAGATCTTCGACTTCCTATTCATGAGCGAAGAAATCAAATTTTTGCCCCCTTCTTTTATCACCAAAACTCATCACAGAATGACAAAGAAACGCTTGTAGTAAATTGCGTAATTGAACGGAGACGCTGCAAAGGCTGCCTGTAGAGAGTTGAGCTTCTCTCAGATTTGTAGGATTTTTATTTAGACGTCTACGTGTGTGTGCGTGTGTGTGAGTGCGGGAGGACAATGCTGTGGTTCTTCGCTGTACGCGCGTCAACGGAATCCCGGAGTGCGTCATCGAGCGACTGTTCTCGTGAACGCGCGGTCCGATTGGCTGCAGCCTGGAAATCTCCCCGCCCACCACGCGGCCTTGTATGGAAACTCTTCTCTGGCGTCATGGCTACAATAAATCCCATGCTCATAAGAGGTGCTGGTGGAGGAGAGCGGATGGACTATTGCTCCTCAGCAGGGAGACGCTGAAGACGACCGATGGTCGTTGTTTGGAGTACAAACCTTTCAAAACACGTGTAGAGGAGCCAGACAGGTAAGAAACACCAGAGCTTTTTATATTTCTCATGCACCTGCATGTGAAAACCTGCTTATGTGAACTGTTAGTCAGCTGCAGCCTCACTGACACTTCACAATGGAATAACTTTGAAAGTCTTTGTATGTTTTGCCCTAAGTAATACTTTAAAGTTATAGTTGCACCATTTTTGTAATGTATTGTCGCTTTCATTCACATGTGCTATGCAACAAGCTTGTGGAGTAAAGTGTGATGTGCTCAGTAGGGTGCTCCAGTCTTCTCTGTACAGTATGTGACAGGGATGCACAAGCTGGCACAGTGCCCGCTTGCCATTCATCCCAACATCATCCACTTTTCAGGCCTATACATATGATATATAAATATATATATACAATTATTATTATTGTTGTTGTTTTTTGGAAAGTAAATATCTCACAAACATGCTTGTTTGTCATCTCTCATACTGTCATTCTGTTTTTTAAGTCTTGCAGCCATGACTTGTATACACCCACAACATGGATCTCAGCCCCACGAAAACAGCCTCGGCAGCTCAGAGCTTCAGAGCACAGATTTCATCTCCAGGTTAGCTGCGGATATGAACAGCCCTCGGGACCACCTCTCTGCGCCACCCCTGCCAAGCATCAGCTCCCTAGTGGGTACTCACATGGGAGACCTTGACGCATATTCCTGCCAGTTCACTACGGCTCCTGTCCAGGTCACTCCTTCGTCAGGCCAGGAGACCCCTTTCAAGCTGGATGATCTCCAAGTGTATAGCTGCTACCCGGGGTCGTTCATGCTGACTTACCCAGAGGGGGATGTGTCCCCCACTGGTTCTGACTATTTTGGCAGCCCGGCGTCGGCCTCGTCGCCGTCTACCCCCGGGTTCCAGAGTCAGCCTCCGTCCACTTGGGATTCAGCCTTTGGGCCCTACTCGCCTAGTCCGGGATTCTGGGCGGCTGAGGAGACCTCGGCGGCACATGCACCATCTTTCTTCACATTTGGCTCAGGTTCTGTAGAGGACTTGTCTCATTTGGGTCAGCCACACTTGCATGAACAGCAGGACCCTTTCGCCTTGATCCAGCCCCACCCGTCTGCAATGACCTTCCCTGCCTTGGCCATGGAGCAAGCACGCAGCTTTGATGGCACTGAGCAGCTGGATGACAGCGTATCGCCAAAGTTAAAAAGTTCAAGTGGAAACGAGGGCTGCTGTGCTGTGTGTGGGGACAATGCCTCCTGTCAGCACTACGGCGTTCGCACCTGTGAGGGATGCAAAGGGTTTTTTAAGGTAATACGATCTGACATGCCAATACAATCAGTACATTCAGAACCACATTGCTTTACCACAAAGAGGAGATATGTTGCAGGATTTTCCTCAATTGATTGTTTTTTTGTTGTTTTTTTTATTTCGCAGCGTACAGTACAAAAAAATTCCAAATATATTTGCCTTGCCAACAAAGACTGTCCTGTGGACAAGAGGAGGCGGAATCGATGCCAGTTCTGCCGTTTCCAGAAGTGTCTTACTGTGGGCATGGTCAGAGAGGGTGAGTTCACAGCAAAGCAAGATGAGTCAGAAAAGAAAGCAATCAATACCAAACCTGAAATAATGGATTACTTTCACAAAATCTACAGTTGTGCGCACGGACAGCCTGAAAGGACGAAGAGGTCGCCTTCCTTCAAAACCTAAAGTGGTCCAAGATGTGACGACAAATGTGTCTCCAGTGAGCATGATCGCGTCACTTGTAAGGGCCCACATCGAATCAAATCCTGGCGTGGGAAATCTGGATTATTCCAAGGTAGGGAATTTGATAATAGTCCACCAAATTTCTACTTGTTTGGGGGTAATTCATGTCGAAGGTAAAGGTGGACTGAAGCTGTGTTGTCTTTATTTCAGTATACAGAGATGGAAGTCAGCTCGAGCCAGAAAGAGGACGCCCGTGACATCAGGCAGTTTTACGACTTGCTCACAGCCACCTTGGAGGTTATCAAGAAATGGGCCCAGAGCATCCCGGGTTTCTCCGACTTCTGCTTGGAGGATCAGGATCTGCTGCTGGAGGCTGCATTTGTTGAACTCTTCATCCTGCGGCTTGCATATCGGTGAGTGAAACTTTCTCAGAAGTTTTAGACGTTTTGTTTTTAATTTTTTAACACCGATTTCTTTTTCTTTTAAAGGTCCAACGCTAAAGTGGACAAGCTCATCTTCTGCAATGGAGTGGTGCTTCATAAAATGCAATGTGTCAGAGGTTTTGGGGACTGGATTGACTCCATATTGGAGTTTTCCCAAAGTCTTCATCGCATGAAGCTGGATGTGTCGTCCTTCTCTTGTCTCACGGCACTTGTCATCATCACTGGTAAGTCAATTCAGTTCAGTTCAGAACACTTATGCAGTACTTATGCAACACGTCTAATAGACACACTTGACACTCGTATAGGATGGAGAGCAAAACAAACAACCCTACGTTAGTAAACAGAGGTGTACAGTTGGTGGAGAGGAAACTTCTAGCTGAACCACGATCAAAGATGGAGAACATCTGGCTCTGTCTGTTGAGGCTATGAGATGGTAAAGAGGAAATATTGCTTGAAATATTCACCAGAAGGTACAGAGCTACACTGACTTCCTGATCATATCCAATAGGGACATTTGTATGAATGCATGTAGAATGAAAAGAGAAAAAGGCTTTGTGCATTGCACGAGGTCTCCACAGTCCAAACATATCGCAGCAGGACCGAGAAAATGTTCCTGGGTGACATAAACCTGTTCAAACTTTGAACCTCATCAAATAAGATTGTTTTAGCCCTGCAGTAAATTCTAAAGTGAAACCCAAATGTAAGAAGTGTGATTATCATGTAAGCTCAGTTTTTGCTCCTCTTGAAACATTTCTATCACCTGAAAACTTTTCAAAGAGTTAATGGTACTGACAATGTTGACTTTATTTTCCTCTATAAGTGAGCACACTAGAAGAGAATATGCAGAGTGGTTCTTTGAATACTTAAAATTCATTCACTATGATAACATGAGCACGAGGACTCTTCATCAAGTTTCTCTGTAGTGAACAAAAACATGACAGTTACACAACAGAGGACTGACATAACAGGTGTATGTTAAAATGTAACGTGATCACATGTGCCCAGCACAGAGGAGGTGTCATGCATCACGGGAAACCTAAATATAACCACAATGCAGGTTTACATTTAACTCCAAGCAAGTGTCCTGGGGTAAAAGCATTAACACTGCCAACACACTGTGAGTATTGTGGTGGAATTCTGTAAATTGTTGGTTAATGTGTCTCTTTTTTCTCCTCACAGACAGACATGGTCTTAAGGAGCCAAAGCGTGTGGAAGACTTGCAAAACCAGCTCATCACCTGCCTCAAAGATCATGTCTCCGGCTGCGGCTCTGACTCCTTGCGGCCTAATTATTTGTCCAGACTTCTGGGGAAGCTGCCTGAGCTCCGGACTCTGTGCACTCAGGGCCTCCAGCGCATCTTCTACCTTAAGTTAGAGGATCTGGTTCCCCCTCCACCGATTGTGGAAAAAATATTCATGGATACGCTTCCGTTTTGAGTGTGAGGCGGAAGGTGGACCATCAGAGATGTCTATCTGGGAGTTAATTCGAGAGCCAAAGACTGAGTGCTCAGACTCTCTGCAGTAAAGTGAGGCTGCGAGACACAGAAGAAGAAAGCTGAGGTATTGTGTAGCCTCACAGGAAAACTGTAGTGTAAGAGCAGTATGTATATGGAGCCATTGCAAAATTACTCTTTCTGGTTGTTCCAGGAAGTTGTGTTGCCTCCGGTATGAATGATAAAGGCTAGACCAAAACTAGACCAAAACGCAGCTGTTTACAAATAAGCTGCTGTGAAAGGAAACATTTTCAATGATGAGGAAGACGACTGCACTTTCTAAACACTTACTAAGTGAATGCAAACTATATATGTGCCGTTATTTGAATGATGTAAACATTGAGCATTATCGTGATGTTTTTAGCATGAGCACTGAAACTGTTGATATTTTATGTTTTTGTTTAATTTACTTCAGGTGCTGCACTGTGGCCACATTATTTCACACAACCACTTTGTTATTCAGTCCTCACACGTTGACATCCAAAGTTTGTGAGCACTCCCCCAGTGTTTGCCATGTGTAACGCCACCATATGGTTGTGGTGATCATAAAGTAGGTTAAACCTACTGAAACATAGTTCCTTAGTATCATTCATGTATCATGAATCGACATTGAGCAGCTAATATACTGTGTATTGTCTAGTACAGTCTTACACACTGGTCGTGTTTGTAAATGTGGGTTTGAATCCTGGCACATAAACTGTATTCTACAGTTTGTTTTTACATACTAAAAAAGATATATTTTATGCAGAAAAACATTAAATAAAATGTATAACTGCATATTCAGTGTGATTTTTGGTCATGTTTCAATATTTTTTGCATAGAAATGGATGGAATTATAATCACTTAGTTTATTTTGATATGCGTGGATAACAGATTTGATGTTATAAACACAGATTTAAGATACTTCACTGATGCTCTTGGAGAAATCATTTGTCTTCACCCTATTGACAGCAGTACGTTCCTGCAGTGCAGAGGAGCAGCTGCGATATAAGGGTCTTGTTAAGTGGTAACTGGTTGTCAGTTGGATTTGAACCAGCAAACTTCTGTATACAAGATTGCTCTTCTAACCTCGAGACCACTGCTGTCCCTTTATGCTTCACATCTTATTAAAGAGGACATTCTACGATTTTATCTTCCATTGTGTGGCAATGCTGAGTTTCCTGCTGAAACAGCAGCCTGTTGGCCTGAGTCAAGTTCTTTTGGCAACAGATCAGAAAATGCTGCTAAAAAATGTACCCCATCTACCTCCCTCCCAGTTATGTGCTTGTCTCTTTTTAGAAGCTGGTGGAATTCCCAGTCCGGTCTCGTATGACCCAGACTACTTCATCATCATATAGTGCCAGACTCTCAAACGCAAGCGAATGTGTGTCGCTGCGGTGCGTGTCAACACATGACTGCACACCTCATAATGCTTGAGTCTAAATGTTGTGGAAATACTGAGATTATTTATGGGTGGCAATTTACAAATGACTCGGGTGCACCTGTTAATAGTGCATGTGACTAGATGACTCCAAGTAACAATGTAAAACTCGCAGAGTCAGCAGGAATACAGACACTCAGGACTGTCCATGACCCAGACTGAAGAGACTGACGAGTGCGAGTCAGGGATAGGAGCCCAGAAAACAAATGCAACTCCAATGGCATATTAGCCGCTTTGACCAGATGTAGGCAGTTTATAAAAGTGACAAATTGTGGTTTATTCCAAGACATGTGAATTTCTGGATAAGGTTTCATGGCAATCTGTCCAAGACTGGTAAAGAGAAGTAAGAGGAAACATTTAGATCTGTAGGATTGATCCTCTGAATACCTTGAATGGTCATGCAACATTTCAATCTCCTGTTGATCCGTGATGCACTGGCATGTGTGATATAGATACAAACGTAATATATTCTAGTATTAAACTGCTGATCAAGTGTGTCAATGTGTCAAGAAATCACATTGTGCAAAGTTTACACTTTTTTGTATAGAAAGAGCTGACAAGGTCATTTTTTCATTTATTTAAATTAATTTACCATTTTGGAAGTTTTTCAGTGAAATAAAAAAAAAAAGACATCATCGGTGTAAAACACAGCCCCCATTTTACCTGGTCTCTCCTTATATTATTACTGGAGATCTAATGAAGTGCAGAAGGGGTCCAACAATGGCACTTTAACCCATTATGTGGAGTGTTTCTTCCTCTTCGCTGGCTTCAGCACAGGTGGAGTCGTTCCATGTGCTGCACGTATCACTTTCACCAATTTGAATCCCTGCAGATTTATTGCACTTAGCCTGGATGATTCTGTCATGATCCAATATCATATGACTAAGAATAGACTTTGCGTGATGAATCTGGAGGTAATTTACAACTGACTCATCTGAAGTAGCTACCAGCTGGTCATGTGTTTCTATTGAGTTTCACTTTCTGAAATGCTCTCTCCGCTGCGGCAACACAAGAGTCGGAAGATTTTATAATCTTACAAATGCGGCACTTACGCAACAAGAGCAACTGGATAAAGTCAGCGTCACTCTGATCACAGCACTTATGTGGGTGATGGTACACTGATAAACATTGTGTGGACAGTACAGCTCTATTATGAGCTACCCATCGTGCCTCTGGGGACGTGAAACTGGGGAATGTCCCTCGTTGGACATGCCAGTGATAGTAACGGATCAAAAGGTTCAGACTGAGTTACGGGACGAAATGCCTGGTCCAGAGCTCAAACTGTCCATCACATACTGTACAGGACTGTTGCATCTGTGAGAAAACGAGAATGCCACATCCATAAAATGAGCCCAACAGGACGGCTTCAGTTTCAGAGGTGTGCCTCGAGTGTCCAGGGCGCAGCGTGATGGGTTTCACAAAGGTCACATCTGACCCAACCCGGGGGGAGGCCGGATGCTCAGTCGTTGATGAAATAATAAAAAGATGGCTTCACTATGTCCCCAAGGAAGATGGGGGGTCAGGTGCCCTGATGTCTCCTACATTTAGATACTATACATGTTCCGTCACCTGGCTGATGCAAAGCTGGGTTGATTTCTTGCTGGACTGTGGCTCAGGTTGAAGAACAGGTCCATTTCCATTTGCAATTTGGTGGTTTGATTCCCAAATTCCCCCTCAGGCAAGGCACTGAACTAGAGAGTGAGTGTGTATATGTGTAATTCTTTGATTTGGTATTCATAATGTGATAATGTGAAGGGGTTTGAGACTGCTGACGCTTTAATAACTCCCCTTAAGTCCTGACGCAAGACTGCAAAACAGTCAAAGTGTTTTGAACACATTGTAATATACAGGGATATGTAGTGAGACAAATATATTGATATATCAAAAATTAAATTGCAGCCACCCTCAAAAATGACTATTTCAAGAATATACTTGAAAGGTATTGTGTATATTCCAGAAATGGACCGGTGACCTGTCGGAGGTGTACCATGCCCTTTGGACACTTATAGCTGGGATAGACTTTTAAAAAATGTAAATGATTGCAATAAAATTTCAGTAACTTGCACAACACTTCTGAACACACAGTGAAGCCTTGAGGGATATTTTCTATTTTAACCTAAAATGTTTGCATTAAATCAAATATTTTATGTAGGTCAAAAGTCAAGGTCATTGTGACTTATTTCTTGTCACAGCCTACATTCTCTACTATATTCCTTCACAACTTTCTTCCCATATGATAAGACTGATGGAAATTAAGAACAACTAGGACTTGACACATGATGGTAACTCTGTATCTTCCACAAAGCATCTTATTAGATCGCACACAAGTTACTTTCCTTCACTGTTTTTCTTCTCAACAGCGCATCACAACGTATTCCAGCATCTGACAAGGAAAAACTATCAATGCCGCCCGATGGTGTATTTAAACAGAAAAGGAGGCTCGAAAATTATGATTTACATGTAGCCAATGAAGTGCCAGAAGGCTGTGCCTTATCCTCGTCTGACAGACATGTTCAGCTGGAAGCTCCAACTCCAGCTCCCAGTTTCACTTTGTAAACACTCTGTATGGGTAGTACCATATATGCAGCACATGTGAGCCTTCAGAAACATACAAAGGTCGTGTATAGGCCACAGTTCCTGCACGTACTCACGTTTGAGGGGTCAGGACTCATCCTTTCATATGGTGACAGGGCAGCACAGAGCCCCTCTGAACACTTCCAATAATAGCCTCAACTAAAATAGACAGTCAACACATGAAATCAATAATGCCACTTAGATATGACAGCGTGTGCTGGCAGGCCGCCTTCAGACGGGGATTATCCTGACACTTGTCACGCTGTGCTCAAATCTGTACAGTAGCCTTCACCTGCAGGTTCCTCAACACTAAGATCACAGCTGCAGTGAGATGTGGAGCTTTTTGTCTGCAGGGTGCACCTATAAAACACACCTGATCAGACTTCAAACAGCCTGAAGCAGAGAGTGATGGTCAGATAAAATGAGTTCCCTTTATAAAGATATTGAAAGAAAACGGACACGGATAGTGTGGTTGCAGCAGGTCTCAAAGTAGAGCAGCGTCATCTAGTGGGAAAAGGATGTCATTACATTGCGCCGCCCATTTTCTGTGAAATGTATTTATCATCCTTGTCACACAGCCCCGGTCCCCAGCATTCTTTATCCTACAGAACTATAATCCTCCCAGAATATTTCACCCTGGTCTCCCTCACTTTCCACCAAAGCCTCTAATGTACTCATTGCGATTCCTGTCGAGTTGTTTTCAAGGCTTCTCCTGGAGACTTTAAGTTGTTTAGACATTTCAATGATAGATCTGACACTTTTTATCCAGTCTATACAATTTTCTTTTTTCACAGTTCTGAATAGTTCACCCCACTTACTTAAACTTCTACCTTATTATAACCTCCAATCCCTGTATCTTCAATGTTTCACTGTGTTCCTTCCACCTCACATTACTCCTGCTCATTTATATTCCTCTTCTTTTTAACTCGAACGTCAAGTTTTCTTGGAATGAGAATCCCAAACGCAGGTTAGGAACTCAGAACAAAATGTCTTATTTGAATCCATGAGTAAACTTTGTATGGGCAAGCCAAGTGTTGGCTTTTTAAATTGTCAGGTGTTTCTGGATTTTCTTCCATTGGATTGTTCTCCATTTTGATTTATATGTGATACAACAAATAAAACCCCTGGGATGTGATCTTTCTGCACAGGTCACTTTGCTTACTTGCCTTCACTTAGTGAATCGGGATCACTTATTATTTTTGCACTTTTGAAACCAGCAGCAGTGCTCTTAAATCACTTATTTTGGGACATTTTATATCCCGTCATCACACTTCCATTCATGTTTCGAACATCTCCATGCTCCCACACTGTGGCTCACCAGGCAACTTTGCAATTATCTGAAAACAAGCTTTTAATTTGGACTAGTTCTTAAGGAAGCCTAAACACACAGGAACAATGCAAATAAATGCATTATTGGCATAACATGTAAATTGGAATTTCTGATATTAAAACAAGCACTAAAACAACACGAACTTGTTGAAGGTTAAAGAAATTCTACAAAAAAAAAAAATATGCAGAGGTCGACATCCTAATCTGGAGTAACGGCACATCACATTTTAAAATCAGGCCATGGAAAGTTGGTTGGAGGTCTGTAGCTCTGCCCTATACGGTTACTCAGCTCTCTCTCAGGCCTGCAAAACAAGAAAGAAAAAAGCCTCAAATAAATTTTAAAGACAAGAACCACAAATGAAGACAAATTAGAAAAATGTATATTTACTGGATATCTTGCTTGGTATCCACCCCCCAGCAGAAGGGCTTCGCACCAACGTCTTCTTCTGGAAGACAGAAATGGGTAAATTTTATGAAGGCAAATGGCAGAACCAAAGTCCTGGATCACATCACATTATACAACTGTATGTAATGAAGGGGCCATGGGAATAAGCTTTTAACTTCAGGTCAGACATAATGGTGTGTCGATTGTCATTTCTTCAAACACTCAGATACAACAAAAGAGCCAATCATACCCAAGTCCCAGTCCTCTGTAGCATTTGGGTTTACCCAAGTACTAACTGGGACCTGCCACGGGCAGTGTTGATTCACCCCAGCAGCTGTAGAGAGAAAAGCAACAACAGTCCAGTCAAATACTGTGAACAATCAACTGCGACTCCACAGGTGAAGAAATTGACAATTTTACCTTCTTCAGGGTCCACAGCAATCCGGTCCTCACAGGTCTCAGTGTGGCGTGCCAGCTCATGCTTGGCAACCAAATGGCGAGCATTGTAAGGGCAAGTTTTCAGCTCCCTGGCCAGTTCTGGGTGGTTCTGCATCACGCGAGACACATCGGGACAAGTCAGAGACCGCAGTAAAGTAGAACAATACAATTCATAGTTTAGGTACTGAGCTTTGGTGAAGTTCTTGACATTGACATTAACTTTGCATTCAAACCGTGTTCCTCACGTTTTCATCTCGCCTTGCAACAGAGCCAACTGAGACTGGAAGCCATTTCCCCAACGTCATCAATACACACAACATTATACTGTATAGTAGTGAACTCAAACATCATTGTTGAATTGATATCCAATGACTCGTTTAAAAGGCACACTAATCAGAATGTTGTCCGATTTCTAAAGGTATTCAAGCAATCATATAGCTAGTATAAATAACTAACAATGAACTATTTAGCAGGTAAACAACAGTTAGTCATTATGAGAGATCAAATTAATACCCGATTTCTTTGCACATCAATATCTTAATTTTGTTTTTATTCATCAGCACATGTCAAAGATGTTAAAAAAAAAAGAAGAAAAAAAAAGAAGAAGCCACAAAGTGGAACATTGCATGCAGAGGACCCATATAAAGGACTAAAATAAGTTACTAAATATGAAATAAATAGTATAATGGAGTAAATGTTAAAAGTTGTCCATTTATGCTAAACATTAGGACGTAGTGGAACATTTGCTGCTATAGTCAACAACTAACATCATATCAGTCAAATGAATGTCTGCAAATGAGTCTGTACATTTAAACAGGACTTTTTGCATCTATTTACTCGGGACGCACTGCGGGTTGCATTTTGACAGACAAACAGGAAGTAATACAATGAAAACATTTATTTATTTATTTTTATCTCTGCAAATATGTGCATATGCTGTGCGGAACTGACCTTCTTGCATTTCAGGAGGTGGTAGGGGAAGCGACAGGCTCTGATCTGGTGGTTCTTATCAAAAGGACACTGCTCCAGTTTTTCTGGGTCCAAGTTTCCAATATCATCTAGGAAGTAAAGACAGACTATCCATTAATAAATATCCGAAGATAATGTGACAACATTCAAAATTATGGGTAGTTGTACCATTTTGTTCCTGTTGGCTTTGGGTTCTCTCGGACATTGCCCTGCAGGGGGAGTTGATGGTTCCAAATCGAAAGGTGGTCGACATTTTGAGCAGGCAAACTGAGAGGAAATACAATTGAGTCTATTAATCGATGTTAAAAAGAAAACACACACAAACAACACAGTATTTTTAGAGATACTGCCAGGAACAGTAATATATCAAGTGCCTCATAGAGCATGCTTTCAAAACCGAGAGCAAAGATAACTCAACATGACCAACACTAAAAATTGGTTGGTGCGTGGCCAAGTGTCGGCTTCTGGGAAGACAGCCATCATCCTAAAGAAATAAGTCGACGTATTTCAAAGAAAGAAAGGATAAGCTTTCTGAATCACCAACATTTACCGAGAATTAGAGAGAGAAAACCCCGAGCATGGTACCTTGTGCTGGCCAAGTTTTCCGTGGACCGTGAGTTAGCTTTCTGTAAAGTGGCGCCTAATTTAAAAAAAAAGAAAAAAAAAACACGTTTTAAAAAGCGTGACGTAGACTCACGTGACTTCCAGACTCGTATCAGGTAAAAAAAAAAATCAAAAAAAAAAAACTATTTAAAAATATATAGGTTTTGTTTTGTGGTCTAAAAATGTGCAACCCAATAAAATAAGCTCAAGGTTATCAGCAAATGATTACGAACACAAAATAAACTGAGTTAGTTTGAGTTAAATTTGGTACGCAGTGAGGAACTCGTGACTCTTGAGCTCGTCACTGCGAGCTTTAGTCGAACCGGAAATAGAACGGATTTAAACGCGATTTGATACAAAGAAGTAAAAGTAATGGGAAAGTGTTCAAATAATGTGAGTTTTGTTGGAACGTAAAGCATTACAACTACATGTTTTAAAGAAAGTGTGTCGTCGACTATGTAATTGGTCCCCACAGAGAAGAACTGGGGCCACTCAATAAAATTGTTCCACATGAGCATGTGATAATAGAAGGAAAAACTCTGTTAAAACAGGACGAAACCTCTCAACAGCCCGGCTTAGATGTGGTTTAACATCATACTTGGGTCTGAAATATGAAAAGGGTCACAGACAGAGCCTTCAGTTCTTGGCGTTCATTGTGTGTATACCGGACAGTAATACACTGGGGCAATACAGCCTAGAATATTATTAACAATGGTGTCTCAATGCAGAGCCCCGTGGAACTCCATGGTTTATTTTTGTCTGATTCATCAAAATCAGATTTGCAAATATATGAATCCAGTAGGGTAGATTATCAACCATTGGATTGGCAGAAGTTAATAGTTTATGTTTCCGATCTCATATCAGTATTCTATACACAGAGATATTAATCCTACCATCCATCTTCCATATATTGGTTTATCCTGTGCAGGGTCACTGGGCAGAGGAGCAGATCCCAGCTAACTATGGTGCACCCTGGGTAGGTCACCAGTCCGTGACAGGGCAAACAACCACACACAATTTTACAGTCACCAATTAACCTCACATGCAATGTTTTTAGAATGTGGGAGGAAACCAGAGAACATGCAAAGTCCACACAGAAAAGCCCAGCCAGTATTTGAAAACCAGCAGCATACTCAAGCAATTCTGAAATTGTGGTACATGTACCACTGGTGGTACGCAACCTCTCTCTAGTGGTACATGGGGCTAAGTCAGAAACATATTAGTTTCATAAAATGTATTTGAAAATATATGAAATAATCAAAATGGTACAAAACTTAGAATGAAAGATTTTTTTACATGAAATTCATCTTTTAAAAAAAAAGTACAAAAGTAACTAGAAATATCCAGAGAAAATTTTGTGTGCCTGCCTCTCCTTTGCTCTCCTCCATGAGGTGCCTCTCCCATTCGCTTTGTATGGGACATTTTTTCCGCATTTTTTCCTGATTTTTTTCGGAAATGGTTGGCCGAACTGTTAAAAAAAAGTTGTAGCAACCTATTCCCAAACGTTCCACACATTTTGATGTGCTTTTGCGTTCATGCTCCGAACGGTGCAGGACTAGTTACTCACTGAAAAAACAATATACGGTTGCCTAGGATAGTAATCTTTGCGTCTTGCCACTAAAGCAGGCAAAATAATAAATCTAACTGATAGGGTAAGCCTCAACTACTCTGTCTTCAGGTCAGCTACAATTGTGGTACTAGGAGAGTTCTATATTTTCTCAGGTGGTACACATTGTGAAAATGTTAACCACTAGACTATAATATCAAAATATCAAATAAGTAAGAGCAAAGAAATAGTGAATTAATTAATGTACAAGGCAATGTTAATATTTACAAGCCAAATTGTGACTAAATATATACTCTGAGAAGGCCTTGAAAGAAAAGGTATTTACAAAGATGTGTTGGCTGGCTCAGAGTGATCAGCTGTTACTTGTAAACAAGCCTGCCTGTCATCAGAATGTAAAAAAGTGGAAAAGTGAAGCAAAAAAAGAGTCTGTGTTTGGATTTTTTTGACCAGATTTGGGGTGTTCACAGTCCTTGACAATTCGTTGGAAACACTGACACCAAGGAATATCACACTCTTCTTCTTCTTCTTCTTCTTCTTCTTCTTCTTCTTCTTCTTCTTCTTCTTCTTCTTCTTCTTCTTCTTCTTCTTCTTCTTCTTCTTCTGCTTCGTTCATAAACTGGACCAAGTCTTAATAGTTTACAGTACTTTGGATGCATTTGCTGACAACTATACATGTATAAACCCACCATGAACATGAAACTCACACCTTCAACCGAGTTCAGAAAGCTGTCAGAAATAGTTCAGGGTTAGAGGTCGAGGCTATGTTTGTGACTGCAGGTTATAGTTATGTCCATGACATTTAGCAAAGGGCAAAAACGTTTATGAATGACAAAAACCAACTTCAAATCAACTTAAACCCATTTTGATAACCTTAAGCAAAGGTAATTGATATTATTTTTTGTAAAGAATTATGTACGAGTGGTTGTACTAGATTCATTGGTGTACCTACTGATGTGTCCACTGAGTATAATTTTAACCTAACCCTTCAATATCTAAAATTAAATGTAGCTCCCTATCTGAAATGTGCTCGGTTTTAGTGGCATTACGGTAACTGGTCCACGGTGCAGCTTATTAGCATCATTACGGTAACAGCGTCTCCTCCTGTCAAACATGGCGCTGTCCTGTTCGCGGCTGTGCAGCCAGCTGTCTTTGATCCGACTGTGGGGTCTCAGGACAAACAGGACAACACACGGCGTGTTTCCCCCCTCCGTGTCCTGTCAGGCCGGGTAAGTGTGAATCAAGTCAGAGCTCAGACTTTCACCGGCTGCCACTTTTGTTTTCATCCGCATCTGGAGCCTCGGCTAAGCTAACCCCGGTTCGGTGTCTGATCAGCCGCCTGAGTTCATATTTATTTAATCCTCGCTTTATTGTTCTGTTATGTCTTTTCACTCATTGTCATCGGTGTCTGTTCAGTATAACATTAATCCGAGTTTAAAACATAGCAAACATGATTGCTGAGGTTTTATCTAGTGGACAGTAAACTAAGTATTTGCTCTTCACACTGTACTTGATTACATTCCTCAGGATTCTACTTTATCTTTACATGCGTATCTTTTATTCTGACGATTTTCGATCCTCTTCTTCCTTACGTTATTCAAACTTTCTTATTTTTTGTTTAAAGCTATACGCTACAGTGACAGTTGATCAATAAGCTGGTGGATCCAGAATGACAGAAGTAGTTGTGTCATACTAATAGTTAGGTCTGTAGGCCTCTAGATCACACATAACCTGTGAGGAAATATGTAATTAATCCTTTATGTAACAATGAATTGTAAAGATTGGCCATTTGCTTTTTGTATTGGGCCAAGTTTGAAATTGAATTGCCAAACCTTGTCCTCTTTCTTCTTCTCAGGTTGTCCCTGTGCAAACTCTACTCTTCCTCTAAAGTGAAACAAGGAATCGGTCGGCATGTCGCCAACAAGCTCCAGAAAGCAAACGCCAAGTATGAAAGTTTCCTTCAAAGGAGGTTTCCTCGCTTTTTCCAGCTCTACCACACATTCATGGAAGGTAAATGAACAAACCTCTGAAACACATCGAGGAGTAAATAGTCACTGTGAAATGAAAGAGGCAAACTAAACTGGGCTTTTAGAACTTCTAACAGAGTTTACACGTTCTCTCACATGTCTGTAGTTTTTTTTTCCCCCAGGTCCCCTCACACGGTCATAAAACAAAGGCGTTTGAGGTGAACTGGTGTCTCTTGATTACCTGCGACTCTGTGTCTGTTTACACTGTGATGGACTGGTAACATGTTCAGGGTTCTACTCTGCTGTCACCCATAGTCGGCTGGGATCAGCTCCAGCACCCGACCTCTAATACACAAGCTGCAGTCAGAGATAAAAGAAAGGGGGGGGGAAAGCCAAATGACATTTTCCCTGTGACATTTTGCTCAGCCTTTTTGTACACTAACCTTTCAGACACTATTTAGTACTGAATAAGTGGTGGTTTTATTAATAAACACTTTTATTTTAGAACGCTTAACCTCAACCTGTTTTTTTTTTTTTTAGTCACTTATCAAGAATTTACAAATTGAACAGCTGGTTAGCACGCCTAGCCTTGAGCATGCTGGCCTTACTTGACTCCGAGAATCTAATGTGCCACTGTAAGAACACCTACTCTTGTTAATGCTGTTCTTAAAAGCTCCTTTGCAACAGCCTCCGTCTCTTGGTTGACCTCTTACTTACGGCAGACGGCAAAGGCTCAGACTCTTAAAGGATAAACCGTTAAACGTCTGATCACACTTGATAAATGGGAAAACTGTAGGTGGTGCTCTAAAAAAAGAAACTAGGTGGAGCATTCAGCATCCAATCAAACACATGAGTGGTCATTCCATCCATTCATCATCTACACCCCTATGTCCAGCTTCAGGTTGCGGGGCACTGGAGCCGATTTTAGCCGACTGTGGGTGAGGGCAGGGCCCACTTTGAACAGGTCACCAGTCCATCACAGAGCAAACACACATTCACACCTACAGACTATTCAAAGCCACCAACTATCCTGAAATGCATATTTGAGTTTTTTTTGACTGAGGGAGGAAACTGGGGTTCACCTGGAGATAATCAATGTCCTTTAAATAGTGTTGTTTGTATTATCTCATTCCAGGTTTCAAGCTTCTGTTCAGAGATGCCAATGAAGTGAGGAGGATAAAGGTACAAATGTACACTGATGGGGTTCAGCGCCGGGACTTACCCTACAGAGATCTGGAGAAACTACGACAGGTGGGTCTGGTGGCTGGATCGGCATCAGCAAATCTGAGACTTATCAGATGTGAGTGGAAGAGTTTTCAAGTTAAAACATCATCATCATCAGTGTGTGAGTTGAGGTAATTTTGCATCGGGTTACTCCTTGTGTAAGAACCAAATGGGAATTTACTCACAGAATTGTAATTTCAAAACCTGGATTTTGAATGAACCTGCTCAAAAAGGGGAACTTTGAGAAGAAGAAGAAGAAAAAAAAGAAGTGACGCCAATATTTGCAATTTCTCCGTCATTAGCGTTTGATTAAGGTTGTGTTTATTCTCATTTCCTTTTTTCCTTTTTTTTTTGTTGGAAATTATACATTATTGAGACGGTTTTTAAATAGGGCCTATTAAACTAAAAATGTATTGTCATGTACGCGTCAGAACAGTAATGTTGTTTCTCTGCTGCCGCCAGGGAATATCTGCAGTGTGTGATGGTGTATTATAAAAATAGTATGTAAAGGAAACAAAGTGCAAGGTAGAGCGAGCCTCTGTGCAGAGAGGACAGTGATCCTCAATAGTCTTCAGCCCTCTCTGCAGGCGTTTCCAGTCCATGGCAGTAGTGCAGGAATGTTGTTTGTACACAACTTTCTTCCTCTGTTCATTTTAGGATGCATATTAATTAATCTCTTACACAGATTGCTCACAATTATAGCCTCAAATGGTGTGAAACCTTCTTATATTTCTGGTCTGTTGTTCTGGTATGTGCCCTGCAGACCAGCTGACAATTAATAAAAGTTAGGAATATAAAGGAATCAAGATCAATGATTTATATGTGAATTTGTTCAGTGTTGTATAAAATATTGCTGTTTCTCTCAACAGCTTTGACTTACCTGACATGTGTTGCACAGTTTCGCAGAAATATGATCAAGGCCATCCCGCTGGTGTTGATATCCATCCCTCCCTTTGCCAATTACCTGGTGTTTGTCTTGATGTGAGTTAGTTTTTAATTAAAAAGCCACTTTCCGTCTCGGCTGGTCACCATTTCACATACACATGATCAATCATCACTCGTCACGCCCGCCGTGTCTCTAACACCTCCTCCCTTTCACTGCCAGGTACTTTTTCCCCCGTCAGCTCCTCATCCCCCATTTCTGGAATCCCAAGCAGCAGCTGCAGTTTCGAGGAGTTTACCATTCACTCCGGGCTCAGCACCACAGGCCAGTGCTGGAGGGACTCCAGCGTACGAGTCACCAGGTCAAAGACGGGCAACTCCAGGGCCGCCTCAAAGACCTGTGTGCCAAAGTATGTGGACACATCAGAAAGTACTGGCAGTGTGAAAGAGGCTGAAAGTAGCGAAACACAAGTAAAACAGCAGAGTTGGTGAAAAGTACTCAGAAATACAGATACTTCTGTGAAGAGAGACTGAAAAGTAAGAGAGTAAAGGTTCTGCATGAGTACCAAAGTGAGAAATTGGGTTTTAACTTCTTTGACAAAACATGCTTCTTCTTTTTTTATTTAAACATTATGAATTTATTTAGGAGGTGTAGGTCGGGGGAATGACGACACAAACAGGCAGACTCTTGTTTACGCCGTTGACCTCCTATATAATTGACCCTGCTACACAGATCTGGTTTGGACTGAAGTTCTTTAGCGGTAAATCCAATTCATCTTTAAAAATGGCAGGCTAAAGACCAAAATATATTTTTCTGAAAGGTGAACTTGAAAGGCTGCATCAATAGTTGAGGTTTGTTATTATCATAATCATTGAAATGTATCTTTTTCAAATGTTAGAAACTTCTCAGTTTATTTATTGTGAGTTTCAAATGACCCGACTTAACCTTTTATTAATTTTCTGGGACACTTTATTTATATTATTGGAAGTTTTTACGAGAACCAAATCAACAAACGAGCAAAAAATAACAGAATAGCAGAAAGAGTCAGTACAGGTTCAACATGTGATACATTTGTTTTATGTCATAAGAATTTCTCAGATGTAAACGAACAGCTTAGCCACAGAGGCGTATTCATCCTCATCAGTGTCCTTGACAGCTGCTGAAAGAAGTAAAAAAGAATCAAATCACAAGTTCTACAATATATAGACAAACATCTGTGTTGGATAGAATAGAAACTTGAGACTATTTGTGATTTGCTACCAATGTATTTAAATGACCATGTGTGTCTCTGCATATCACTTCTTGTGTATAAGTACCACAAGGGGGCGGTAGTGAGTAAGTTAACACGCTTTAAACAGGCTAAGGTCTCATTAACAGAACACAGGATGAATTCATGCGAAGGAAAAGTTAAAAACAAAAAAGCTTTGATACTGGAGCTGATTGTGGGTAAATGCAGGTTCCACCCTGGACACGTCGATCACAGAACAAACAGTCACTCACATTCACACTTTTGACAATGTGAGACACAAATTAGACTTAAATGTATGTTTGTCAACTGTGGAAGGAAACCAAAGTACCCAGTGAAAAGATTTACATGGCGAACATGGAAACCACGATTCCACTGTGCAGCGCCAACTTGTATTCATAAACTTTTCATGTATCATCAGGTGCAGAATGGAGCAAACCCCAAAGCGTCTGAAATCCTTGCAGTGCGAGGCCTGTTTTCTGGACCTCCTCTGGGAATAAGGAGGATGAGTGTCGAACACATGGTGAGTGAAATCTCACATCTGTCAGGCTCTGTACAAACACAAAGCGCTGGTTTTCACATTCCATGTCTTGGTTCTCGTCTGTCCTCGTGGCCTAATCAGAGGCACGTCAGCCCCCTGCTCTTCCTGACCCCTCGCCTCCCCGGTTTCCTGATTGGCCTGCGGCTGAACAGCCACGCCCTGGAGCTGCTCCAGCTGGACCGGGCCCTCAGCAGGCTGGGCCCTCACCAGCTGAGCGAGGCCGAGCTCAGACATGTCGGTCACTCTGCGCCACCAGTGAAAATGATTTTACACGACAGTTTCTCTGCAGTCACGGTAAACTGCATCATTCATATCTTTTATTCTCAGGCTTGTTACGTTCGAGGGCTCAATGCCGACACTGTTGGAATCAGTCAGTGTCGTGAATGGCTGTCTCAGTGGCTTCAGGTGTCCTCTTCATTGAAAGGTGAGTACAAATGTTCCTATTTTGGAACTTCGGCTTATGGCACTATTTACCAGAACCACAACAGAATTATATTTTTAAACTCATACTTTCAATGCACAATGCATTCACAGCGTATAGAAATATTTACCATATGAGCTCAACATCATGAAAAAAGACTCACCAGACACTTTATTAGAATAATGTTCGAATTGACACGAGGTAAGCACAGGCTTTAACTCATATTCTATTATTTCAATACAGTGAATCCAACATTTGCGTACATTTTGAAATAAACGTCCACGATACAGTGATAATGTATAGGATAATTCAGTAAACCAGGAATGTCAAATGTGTCATTTTCAGCCTCATACTGCTGCCTGCTGTCTATAATATTATTATTGTAATCGTGTAGAGATCTCCAGTACAAGTGAATGCACTGCAGGGGAAGCAGGTCCACATCCACACCGACGCACCAGCAGCATTCAGTAGCTGTGGTTACGTGGGCTAAAATGAATCCGGGTTTTGATCTGATTAGGATCCGTGTAAACAGTTCATTGTGTTATTTCCTACAGTCGGAGCTTTGTGCGCATGTCTGTAACGTCAGTTTACCCAGCGTGACATGACCACGTACACACGTCTGTGTTTACATGCAGCAGCACAATCCGTGCCACATCCGTCACACAACAGCGTCCCGCTCTCGTCTCTTCCTGACTAGACTTTGACCAAGAGAGGGTATCTTCGATGTCGCAGTTTTTAAAAAAAATAATGTAAACAGGCCGATCTGATCTTTTAATCGGAAAGAATTTTATCTGATCGACAAAAAACTAACCTTGTAAACGCAGCTACTGTGTCTAATATTCTGTGAAGTCCTCGCCTGTTAGACGGTGCATTCGCTGCTGCTGGGAATTCATACAACTATTCTTTTAGACAAAACAATCAAAAATGTATTGACCCATGATACATTTTTGAATAGCAGGTTTTTACATCTTTGGATTTGTGGGGAAATGTCAAGTCTCGAGTCGGTCCATAGAAAGCCAAAGCCCTTAAAGACTCGAGTCCACAGCTCTAACAGTTTATAAAGTTCTGCTCTGTGAGATAAACAAAAGACCCTTCTGTGACCCTGAATTACCTTTTATAAATATGTTCCTGCAGGCTTTATTAAATAACTGTTTGGCTTATGATTTAATCTTTTTACAAGCGGGAAAAAAGGTCATTGTGACACCAAGGCCTACAGCTTTTATGCAAATATATGATATGATAGTTTTATAAAGAATTGTACTATTCAAAACAGATCGAGAGCGATAACACCAATAAATTGTTGTGATTCACACCAGAGGTTTTTTAGAATTCCTGGTCATGGATCTCGTAAAAGTGGAGTAGCCTGTAGGGTTTGATCAATTACATCCAAAAAATAAACTTTGAAACTGATAATTCAGTGAAGTTTGTAAAAGGAAGCACTTTGTGTTACTCTAAGGCAGCTGCATTGTTTGTGATACACACCTCATAACTAATTGTTCCACTACTCCTTCAAACCTATTTGAATGTACACTATGTTTTGTTTACCTTTCTTCTGTTTGCAGACTCGGAGGTGTCGCTGCTTTTGCACAGTATTGTACTTCTCTCTGCGAACTCCGCACACAGTCCCAGCCGTCACTGACGAGAAGTCCACTGGTGATTTACTTCTCGGATTGTGGCCTCTTTCACGCAGTGGACTGAACAACTTCCCCAAGAGTTGTCCACTTTTCATTTTCGGGGAAGTAATGCGCGAAAATTGTTCTGGGTGAGGTTTTGAAATTGGAAAAGAAAAAGAAAAAAATTCTCATTTGGAAGAATGATGAACCCATTGTGTCTTTAATAGATTATTAATGCTGCTGCTTGTATAATTATAAAATTGATGAAGCACTTGGCGACATTGCACCATGACACCGTCTTCTACACAGCGACAAAGACAAAGCTGGGAAACAGAAAATTGTTCCATCTCAGTTAAGCAGTAAAAACTCTGGTGTGTTAATAAATTGACTTTAGGGATCGGTCGGACACATTCCATTCATAAAATTACAAGTGAGCCGTTATGTGGGACTGTTGAATGTGTCCGCATCCAACACGAACTGTACTCTCATGCCGTTACCTCATTTTCAGTTGTGCTTATACATTAATTTAGTTTTTGTATTTTGATCAGCGCTGATCTGGTCATACCAAAGTTGCAGGAAGCTTGTAAAAAGAAGGGAGTGGTTTTGAGGAATGGGAAATGCATTAAGCGTTATAGTTGACATCAGAAGCAGAAAGCACTATTTAAGAGAGAGCAAGTTAAAGGATAGTATATATTAGAATGAAAGAAACACTGGCAAAGATATTTAAGCTTGTTTCCTGTGTTGAAAAACTAAAATTGTTGTACGTGAGTGAATGTTATCCTTGTAAACCTTTTGGACTGCTGCACTGCAATCAAAAGGTGCCAGACAAGAGTTGCGATGGCACTTTACGTTATTGTTTACTTCATGTTCTCTTGCATTTGAGGCTTAAAACGACATGAACTTTACTGTAAGACGACACTGCAGCACAACATTTCTTCGAAGCCTTTTATGTCTTGAGTCGCTGAACAAAGCGGAACTGGACATCCTTTTTGTAGATGACTGGTGTTGTGAAGCGTAAAATCAGATGTCATTTCCTTACCGTGCCTTTCATAGCGACTGGCATTAAGCAGCTGAAATATTATTTGCAAAAGTTCTGGTCTTTGAATTTTTTTTTTTTTTTTTTATTGTGTGCTTCTCTTCATTTAAGTTTTGCATGTTGTGCCAACATACGCATTGTTAAGGAATTGTGTCTGAAATAAACAACTGTCATGGTGCATTTGTCTGTAATCAGATCAACTTTAAAACTCAAACGTGGGCGTACTTTTAAAGAATCTTTAATAAAAACAGAAACTGGAAACGATCAAAACACAAATTTAACACCAAAACGGATCAAGAGCCTCAAACTGGTAAAAGCAGAATAGGGTGTTAAATTTCTTCATAACCAAGAGCTTTCACTAACATTGCACTGAACACGAACTTTTCCTCCCACTTTCCATTGCTACGTATACAGTATCGAAGAGGAGATACCACTAACCTAGGAACTAAATTCCAAATCACTAAATGAAAAACATTGTTCTCTGTATTACAAGTGGAGTATTAGATGAACTTATAACCAATATGCAAATAAAGCTCCCAAAAAGCGCAACATTAAGACCCAACTGTTACTCGGCTCTGAATCACATCACTTCATAGCCGCTGCGAATGCCTCTCATCAACAAGCAGGCGAACACGATGCCCATTATCTGAAAGTCAGAGAGAGAGCAGAGCTATCAGTCATCCTGCAATACCTACCAGGTTATCTACAGGTTACATCACAGAAAACAAGATGAAAAATATCAACACATTAAAAGAAATGTTTAAATAGGCTATTTAGACACAAAGATAAGTGTGAGAAGACGGTTTGTTGCACTGCATTTCCAGTCATTTGTTGACTCATATTACATACCTGCAGGAAGGCGATAACCAGAGCTGCCACTATCACCCACATTATGTTTTTCTGCAGCAAAGCCTCCACTGCCTTACTGCAGCCCTAGGAGAGAAAAGGAAGTTTAACCAAATGTCACACTTTGCAGGTTGAGATCAGCCGCCCTCCTCATTGCACTTCTACACTTGTCTTTTGTACACAGTGACGTCTTCATTGTATGAAGTTCTGCAGACTTAGTTTTCAGGTGACAAAAAGGAGGAAATGTTTTGTCTTATAAGCCGGACCAAACCTGAATACATACTGCATATGTTCAAACAGAAACAGAGTAAAAGAAACAATCATGACGTCTTTCATTTGTAGCTGGTACTTAAATAACAAGCCAAGTACTTGTATTTATTTAACTACCATTTTCTTTATCCCAGCACACAAGCGCAGGAGTGTAATCAATTAATTTGTCATTGACATCCTGTCACCTCACAAAGTTATGACACTTTTCCACTAGCTCCTACCCAGCCTTACTCGCCTCGCCTAAGCCTCAGTCGTTTTCCATTAAATGCAGTAAGACCACGGCGTGGGCGGAGTTATGGGACCTCCCACCAGCCGTTAGTAGCAGCAAAACAAGACAAACAAACGGTACAATACTTTAAACTTCAATGGAAATGCGGTTAAATGACGTTTGCCAGGACAGCTACAGATTTTGGTCGGGTTTTTAAAATCTGCTGTGAAAAGAGGACGCTGGAGGAAGCCGGTCACCAGTTAACAGGGAAGCCAGCTAATCCAAAACACCGCGGCTCGGAGACCTCCCGATACTCGTAGCGGGTCGCTCCGTCGAGCTCCTGAATCCTCTGGTCGGCCACCAGACAAACAAATGCCTGCATGTCGTTGCTGCTCCACTGGGTTTATTTCTGTGCATCTATCTGTTAGTGAGCGTTTTTGTTGTGATCAGGTTTAAAAATAAATGACGGGGTGAATAAGACGCTCTCCTGACTCATCGGCGCCTGCCGTTTGCCGATGTCACATTTTCTACTGGACTTGGCTCACTTCAATTCTCAGGTGCGCAGGTACCATGAAAGTACCAGGAGGCGGGGACTAACATGTGGTGGGAAAGCATCAATAGTGAATAGAGTCAAGTCGAGTAAGGCTAAGTTTGAACTAGTGGAAATGTTGTGTAGATTACTCATTCCACAATGATAAAAACACGAAATACTGAGAAATGTATCTAAATCTCACGTTGGTCATCACTGTAGGCAACAACATGGGAAGATTTACCTGCACGTGCACTTTGGAGGCGTCTGTCATGAACCCTTTTCCACAGTTTGTAGAGACATTGAGGCAGCACGAGTCAGGCACCGAGTTTCCATCAGGGCCGAAGTCTCTCCAGTCAGCAGAACTGTTCACACCGCAACACTTAAGCTGGAAATGGAGATGAAACAAAAGCAAAACATTAAAAACATATGTAGCTGCTGCAAGTCTCTTGACATATTCAGTAAGACCAGGGGTCGGCAACCTTCAACACTCTATCACCCAGTGTTACTATAACTTTAGATAATTTCTCTCTCAGATTTTTGGGGCCAAATATAATTCGAATGTTATCCAAGTTCAGAAGCAGAAAACTACAGCTCATCCCAGCCTTTATGTCTTCAAGACAAGCTTCTAGTTTAGCAAGTCGATTAGTATCACCTGGTTTCATAGATAAATAGATTTGTGTGTATGATCGAAACCAATTTAGTGCTGTACCTTTAAGCCCGATGATATGTTCTCATCTCTGTAATAGGATGTTTTGATCAATTGTATCAAATGCAGCACTGAGATCTAATAGGACCAGAACAGAGACCAGTCCTTTGTCTGAGGCCAAGAGAAGATCATTTGTAACTTTGACCAGTGCTGTCTCTGTGCTATGATGAGCTCTAAAACCTGACTGGAAAGACTCAAATAGGTCATTTTAGCATAAATGGTCACATAGCTCACTTGCAACCACCTTTTCTAGGATTTTGGTAATAAGGGGAAGGTTAGATATCAGCCTGTCATTTGCTAAAACACCTGGGTCAAGGGTGGGTTTTTTTAAGAAGAGGTTTAACAACAGCAACCTAAAGGATTGTGTTACAAATCCTGTTATTAGAGGTAGGTTGATCTGATCTAGTACTGATGTACTAATCGGGGGAAAATGTCTTTAGTTTTATACGAAATTGGATCGAACAGGCAAGTTGTTGGTTTAGATGAAGCCACGATGGAGGATAACTCAGAGGTCTATAGGGTGGAAGCTGGATTACTGTAAATGAGGTTCTATTGACAAATGTGGAAATGTGGCTGATTGGTCTGCGACAGCTTTGGGCAGTGAGTCTTTAATTTTATCCCTCATAGTGAGAATTTTGTCATTGTTTTCTTTCATTAAGGAGGAACAGTAGGCAGTCCGAGTTTTGGGAAGAGATTTTTCACAGATTAACAAACTACTTCTCCAGGCTGTTTGAAATACTTCTAATCGAGTTAAATGCCATTTCTGCTTTCCGACCCAGGAGCCTAGATCCTGATTATTCAATGTAAAGTGACTAACTGATGCAGTCTGCGGCAGTAAGCCTGAAAAAGTGAAGGACTTTCGTCAAGAGTCATTCCTCCTCCACACAGTTCACCAGAGGGAGCTGCAGCAGCGCGACCAAAGAGACGCGTGTGGCTCCAGAGCTGCAGGTTGCCGACCCTCGAGTAAGAGGATATAACTTAGGTCAATAACTAGTGCAAACAGTGGTGTCATGCAGGACCGGCCAACAGGATGCTGCAGTGTTATGAGAGGGTGTTGTCAGAATAAGCAATCCATGAGTCAGCTAGATAATGCTGGACTTACATCCTCCTGCAATTTGTCCACTGAAGTTTTGAAGTCCTGCGTGCTGTTCTTGTAATTGTCAATCATCTCAGTGAGACTATCGTGGACGATGGCTGACACCTACACGGGAGAGACAAAGTCAGAATGGTCCAGCTGGTTTACTGTGAACTACACAGAATAGTTCAAAGTTCTACTCACTTTGTTCCTGAAAATGTACCCGGCGATCGCTGCTGCAATCTCAACAAGGATGATCAGTGACAGGAGAATGGCAAACTGTGGGAAGAAGAAACTTTTTTGTTACAGACTGAGTGCAACGCTTAGATTAGAGTCCTTCCTGATATTGAGAATTGAGCAGTACTTAATGCAATTAAAGCTCTTGATTTAAAAGAACATATTCGATACTGTTCATTTACTGACCAACAGATTTTTATCTGTGACACACATTTATTTTTCTTAAACTGCAAAATATTTTGAAATATTACCACGGCTAAATCACCACTTATTAGATACTGTGTGCTAGCATTACCATAGTGACCATGCAGTAGTTCTCCTTCCAGGCTCCACAGCAGCCGAAGAAAGCGACAAAGAAAATCACCACACCGACTCCAATCAGGATGATGGGAGCTCCTGACGCTGATACATCTTTGATCTTGAAAGTGCTGTGCAGAGACACTTGCACCAAGATTCCCACAACAATCAGTGCCAGGCCACATAGCTGCAGAAACACAAAAAGGTGTTGTTTAATGTAGAATTAATCTGCCAATTTCCTGTTTTTATTATGCGTTTGTTTTTATGATCTTAGGCTAGACAACATATGATTTCATGATTAGACTGTGCGATTGTAATGATCCGAGACTATTACAGTCAACACTGGGTAAAAGGTAGGGTACAACCAGGACAACAGTTCAGCACAGGACAAACACAATCACACACACAGTCCCATGATCAGTTCATAATTACTAAATAAGGACATGTTTCATTTCCTCAGAATATCTGTGGTATGATTAAATGATAAGCGGATATTCATGAGTCAGATTGTGGGTGGATGAGCTCAAGCAGCTCATTGGATCTTTCACAAACATTGTATAGATGAGCTGTTTGAACATGAGCCTCGAGGATCAACTAGTTCTTATGCAAACATCTAAAGACGGCATTCCCTTTACGTTGACTGCTCTGAGGGTAAATACAGACTGACGTATTGTGCAGTCAGAGGCCAGTTGAGCTGAAATAAAGACAAAAAGGATTTGTGACTATTATTCTGATATTGACTTGTCACTCTTGCACTCCTGATTTTATGAAATTACTTCTCAAATGTCGGTTTTTATTTTGGGCTATTTTAGGCAATTATTTGTGAAGGTAATCATTTTTGTTTGTTACCAAGTAAACAAAACCTCTGACATCTCTGACAACTAATTTCAAGATATAATTTTACTTTTTCGTCCTATTGCATAAGTTCAGAGTGAAAGATTAGATTTGTATAAACACTTTCATAATTCTTTAGATACTATTAAAAAACAGACGTAACAAGATGAATTCAACTTTGATTTTGTAATGGACAATTGAGTGACAAGTGACAGTTTGCGTATGTCGTCGTATGTAGATTATTAATAACTTATTTTAAAAAGTAATACAACAATTACATTTTGTTTAAGTCCGTATGAAAAGTTTTGTGGAATTCATGTTCGTGTGACACATTATCATCCTCCTTTATGTAAAACTGTGTGTCGCTCCAGCTGCTGCTGAAAACCTCTTGTCGTTGACGCCAATGTAAATATTTGAGTATGATTCAAATAGGTGACTAGTGGCTGACGACACAAGATATAAAGCAGCAGGCGAACAGAGTGAAGATGGTCACATAAATCCCAGAACAAAGCAACTACTTTCTATGTTGATCTACTTCTTCGGATGTCTAAATCATAAGTGTATTCATTTATTTCCCACATTGACTTAAAACATTTCACAATACAGTTGTTACGTTATACAGTTTCCTGACACAAGGACCATAATGCAATAGGACTAAACAGTGTCAAAATGACTGATCATGAAATTCAGCAGTTAACAAAAAGTGTCTTTACTGCTAAGCTTACTCCTCGATCAGAAGCAATGAACAAATTCATACATCAGTGACTTTAGAAAAATACATCACTTTCTCAGATGTTGTATTTAGTTAACTTAAACAATATAACATAGAGCAATGAAATGGAAAACATGCTAAAATAAATATTTTCTAAGCTTCTTTGTTTGAATTTTGGCCAAACACTACTCTAATAACTCACAACTCTTCATACTGTTGGTTCAATAAAATAAGACTTCTGAGATAGTAAGACAGCACAGACAATAGGAAACGGTGAAGGATGTTTACTAATGATTCTTTTAACAAGATATACAACTACTTTATTTGCATCTGTAGTGTGATGAAAACTGTGTTCAAATGTTTCACACACTTGAATCTCATTACTGTATTAAAGTGTGCTATGAGCTTGCATAAAATTACTGTTTACGGTTTATAAGCACAAAAGTGAAGAACATGAATTGACACCTTAAAAACATCTAATGACTGCTTTCAACTCACTATAATACCTGTCTAACGGCAATGCCTCTCTTGTGATCGCTGGTGTGTACACAGATGATAAACAATACAATAGTCAAGAGTGTGTGATCGTTGCAAACTGTTCAAATGAATAAATAAGTAAAACTGAACTGCACTAAGAATGACATTACATAGCAACTTAAATCAATAATTATTTGTACACTGTTGGCACATGTCGAATCGGTGGTCGGAAAGTGAAGCACTACCAGAGCAGCTTTGTCATCCTTACTTACTCCTGTCCCATGTGGCATGACTGCTAACCAAAAGTGGCCGAACTTTGAGGCCTTAACTGGCATTGTGTCCACAAGTGAGGGAAAAGGTGTTGATCTGGATGAGTCACATGATCCCGTTACACTCAGAAATCTGGTCATGAGATTCACCCCCCTCCCACGTCCTCTCACTCTAACACCTTTAAACGCACATGACAAAACCTCAAACACTGCCAATCCAGGAAGCATAACACCATGTCCAGCATTTTATTGTGGAAATACACAAACCTGGGAGATCATCTGAAAGGATTTGGCAAAGAATAAAGAGACAGAATCCTCAAATGTCAGGTGATTACGGTGCTGGTTACATACTTTTATTAACCTAAGCAACGGGGCAAGAAGGGCCAGGTTGCTGTTTGAAGTCACAAGGCTGGTAAGCAGGATAAATACCTTAAAACAGGCCCAGCCATAAACATTACAGACAGATGAACATGATAAGCTTGTTGGCCTGATAACACAAATCACCCAAAGATATCATAAGCTGGGCTTCTTTACTCCCAACACATTTACTCTTCAATCCTCCATAACAACATAGTTTTTAGGTGCTTTCCATAGCCACGTTAGCCTGTTTTTAAATAGAAAACACATATAGGTTGGGAGGGTTGGCCTTTTACTTACCCAGAAGATTAAGTTGAAAAAGAAGACCAGGTATTTGACACATTTCATCCCCCCTTCCACGGCCATGACTGGAGAGAATCAACTTCCTCTATGAAAACACAGAAAAACTTTAAATTGCATGTTTTCCACTCTTTATTTTAAAGCTGAATTATACGCACATTACATCAGCTGTAATATGAGCAGCAGCACAGTGGAAGTTCTGACTCATTTCCAGTAAATCCCTCATTCACACAAACATTAAAGTATAATAAAAAGCAAAAGCTGTAAAATCGTGACTTTTTATGTCAGACAGAGAGCCACATAAAGTCATTTTATTTATCTATTTTTTATTGTTTGGGTAAAAGCACATAGAAACTGTTGAACGTTAAGAAGACCCACAAAATGGGACCACGCGAATATCAAATTTTAAAAACTGAAATGTCAATGTGTTGTGAATCTGGACAGGTCTGGGACATATATGAAGCATAAAAGTGCCCTTTTATAAAGACAAATAAGAGCCTTTTAGGCTTCGTCTTGAACCGTTAATAACGGCTAGCAACAATACGAGCTTTGTCACGGGCCAAATTACATCAACTACCACCAAATTACCGCATTAGTCACGGCGACTATGAAGTTAGTGTTGCATAAACACTACCAAAAGCAACCAATTTACATTAAAAAGTTGTCAAAAAGCAGAAAACATCTTAACTTTTTCTTCTTTTTTTTTTTGGTGCGCGTAACGACCGTTAAACGTTCCTATCGATCAAATTACAATTACCTTGAGGAGAAAATTTTGAGAAAATAATGGAGGGAAAAGCGATTTCAGCGGTGTTTGGGAGCCTTACCTTTTCAGGAGAAGAGTTTTAAATCCTGCGTTCGGAGGCGACGTCGGCTTCGTGGGCAAGTTTTGGACAAAGTTTGGGCTGTTTGTGGCTCTGCTTCCTTCGTCAGCTCCTGATTCCTCCGCCTCCTCGACGTCCCCCCCGCCACACACATACACGCACACGCACACGCACACGCACACACACACGCACACACAAGTCGCGGCCACCCAACAACCACTGCTGTGATGCATTCACAGACTCTCCGTTAATTACATCACTTTTTCCGACCACGTCGAGCATTCAGGGTAAACATGTGAGCATGAGTTTGGTGTATATAGGCAGAAGAATCACACAGGATTACCATTTGTTTGATTCCGGGTTAAGAAAGCACGAAACTCATTAACTCTCAAAGGGACATTTCAGTTTTCTGCCTCCTAACCTGTTGTTCAGTTTTCCATGTTTCGGTCTGATCAAATAAATGGGTCTTGTTGCCAGTTGTCCAAGACCAAAAAAATAAGCCACGTTATTTTCAAACTTTTTCAGAGTTTGTGAACTAGTGCATACTGTTCTTACATAAAAACTGCCACATCATTACGTCTAATTTTCAATTTTAAACCAATTATTTCAAAACCCAATATCAAACATAAGGCACCAAACATCCGACCCAAACCACCAAGCAAATTATGAAAAATTTAAAGAAAACTTAGTTTTTTTAGAAATGTTTCATAAAATGAGGGAACACACTACTGACACCTGAGCTGAGATATTGGTGATGTTGCCATGAAAGATAGCAAATTAGCATTAGCCTCAAAACCATGCTTGACAGGGTGAGATTTAGCATTAGCATAATTAGCATTAGTATCATTTGCATCGTTAGCGGTAGCATTGTGAGCATTAGCGGATTGTGAAAACATGCATAATCTAGCTATTGCTGAAGTTTTTGGACAGTTGGAAATATTTTACACCAGAAGGCATCATTAAAATTGACTTTATGATGAGACTGTATTCATTTTTTGTCGTAAATGTTTGGTCATCTGAAAAAACCAAAAGTATTTTTATCATGTATAATCTGCGCCAAAAAAAAGAAAAAATACCTTTAAATTTAAAGGTCAGGCCCACTCAAGATGAAATTGGGCTGTATGCAGCCCCTGGACTAACACGTGTTTGGCACCCCTGGTTTAAATTCATAGGGGGAGGCCCCTTCAAAAAATAACTATTGGGCATAACCTCATTACCAACATTTTCTTTTTTAACTTAATCTGAGTGCTACTGTCTATAGAGAATAAATCTGTCTGAATCTCGAACACTAGACGTTTTACAGTGTTAATCAATACACATTCATATTTTAAAGTATTTATATATCTGTGATTGTCTAGGAAGTTCATTTGTCTGATTGGCAATAATGACATTTGTGCCAGATTTTCCAGAAACTTTTAGTATGTGGTAACGTGGACAAATAATGGATGTAAAACATTAACAACTATGAAAGTTGTGTTTCACAGTTTTCCTTAATAAATAGTGCATGTCTTATAATAAACTCAAGGTTACAAATGTAGGCTCATACAGAAACTACATTATTGCAGCTTTGTTATGGTCCATAATCAACATAAACAATAGTGAGTTCACTGATATTAATAAAGTAAGGCAGAATGATTATTATTGGTGATTGCATAACCAGGATATGACAATCTGTCACAAGTTGTTTCGCAGAAAGAAAACCCTTTTCAAATATTTCCTCTTTTCTTTGCACACTATTTCATAAGAATTCAAACGGCAGAGTTTTGGTGTGTAACCTCACACGCATTCAGGTTGACTGTATGTTAAGTTAGATTTAAAATAATTATTTAAAGTGGGTTTGTTTTCTTTCAGAAGCAAATTATCCTGAGAGAGTGGTCCTCCATTAAGTGAATTTGTTACAGACATAGGATCATGTGGTAAAAGTCACAAGTCTTGCTATGGAAGAATTTAGTATTGACACTCACATGCTGATAGTGTGAACTCTTTTCACCACTCAAACGAAATATCAAGTGACGTACATTTATATCATACAAGACTAGTTCTATGTTTGCACTGTTTTCTATTTAATTTCCAATTATATGCTCCATATGCTCACTGTCGTAATGATATATTATTCTGACACTAACACAAATATTCTCCTCAGCTGACCGAAGTGTAAACTGTGTATTCATCGGGTAAAAAACAACCATCTGTGTGGGGGATTGATCAACTGTGCTTAATTTGGTTTTACAAAGCAGATGTAGTCTGACTTCAACTAGTCTTTTATACTTTCATGTTACTGTTAAGATTATCATCTGAATGTTACCTTGTTGTAAATTTTCAGCGGGTATCATCTAAATCTTTATTTACCTTTTAATCAGACTTGGCATTACAGGTAGAAAAGATTTTTTTAAAAACCCAGAACTTAGTGAGCAGCTGTAGCACAGTGATAAAAGAGCTGAAATGCATCGTCATGTGGTTAGGCTTTATGGCCAAAGGTAATGCTGTGTGCACCACATGCTCCAGTAAGGCAGTGAGTAGTGTGACATGTGTGAGGATTCAACCTCTCTGCCACATGCAGGAGGCACTTTAAGACAAACACCACCTCCTGCTTTTAATCAGGTGTCAGTCTTACGTCCATTCCCACGGTAATTACTGGACACATTAAAACTAGATTATTATGATTCAAACTAAAAAAAGAGCAATTCACAATGTATGAGACATCACACCCTGAAAGAGCAGAGGCATGCATTTCCAAAAAGCTTCTCTCAATAAAGAATTATTTAATTACCCAAACTAAAGTGGGTGGTGTATTAGTCTGAAGTACTGTGGGAGCATGTTCATCTTGCTAATAATGAAACCAATACGGAAGTAAGAAAGGAAAGAGAGAGAGAGAGAGAGAGAGAGAGAGAGAGAGAGAGAGAGAGAGAGAGAGAGAGAGAGAGAGAGAGGGAGAGAAAGAGGCAGACAGACAGACAGAGTGTTTTTACTGTGTTGAACTGCTGGACTTTCCAGGATGTGCCCTGCCTTCGCCCATAGTCAGCTGGGTTTGGCTCGAGTGCCCCGTGACAGTATTTTGAAAAAAGAATAAAAGACAGATGGATGTGAATACTGTTAGGAAGGTCTTAGACACCAGAAGTGTGATTATCAAATTTTACACACGAGAATAATTAGTTGGTTTTCATTGCAGACATTCAGGCTTGCCAAAGCAGGACATGGGTGTTACTACAAACATCCACTAATACAGTTTCCATTAAAGGCTTTACTGTGTAGAAATCTCTATATGGAGCTTAAGCGAAGACTGTGGAGTTAGGGCAATTTAAACATACAAGATGCAACATTCAGCTAATATGTTTTGCTTGTCTCTCTGTGCTATGACATTGAACAGTATATGCTGTGAAAAATGTCAACACGGTCTGTGGGTGTCTTCCAAAGAAGGATCTCTCTGATGTCCACAAGATAGGGTTAAACTACAGGAGATGCTCAGCTGTCACTTTGGTCTAGTGTCTTGCTTTATTCATGAAAAAATGTGAAAGATTTCTAATCAATAATGAACTAAAGACACACCCATTACCATGTTTTATTGGACAAATACAGGTAAGTGAACCCTTCATGACAAATACATTAAGTTTGTATCTATCTTCATATCTGTCTGCATATTTACTCACTCCACCAATTTCAAACTGGGACTTGTTTGGTTTGCATAACCATGAAGGTTTATTGCTTCGGAAAACACATTTACTGCAGGCTCATACAATGAAATGCAATAATATAACCACTCCCTGCCCCTTCCCCCAAAAAAAGTCCAACAACTTTTCATCATTTAATTATCATATATTGATTATTCTGAGGTTTCTTTTTTCGTTTCAACTTAATTTCTATATTTCTATATTTATCTATATATCTTGTTTTTCTCTTAATTCAATAATATGGAGAAGTTTTGCATTTGAAATTTTGGTTAAACAAAATATTATTTGATGCATACCTGGCTTTAGAAAATTCTGGATTACTTTTTCTACCATTTATTGATTGATACTTTACCTCATTGGACCTGACGCTGCCGTATCAGCCATCTTGGATGGGTCCCCCGTTCATTCATTCATTCATTCATTCATTCATTCATTCATTCATTCATTCATTCATTCATTCATTCATTCATTTATTTATTTATTTATTTGTAACATGTGAAAAGTGTATATGTGAGAATGTGAAAAACAGTTACAGAAAGCAAGAAAGAGATTTTAATGACCAGACCCAGGATGCTCACAGGTGTTTGGGACATCAAATACAAATCACCATTTCAAGTAATCACGAAAATGCTGCGAAAGGTCCACTGCTTGGCTCTCTTCAGTTTTCTCTCAAGTTTTTTCTACAAAATACGACATCGACTCCTCTGGGCTATCGTGCGAGCGAAGAGTGAAGCCACCCAACCAATATGGCGGTGACACTTGATTACGCAAGGGATGACGTCCCACCACGTGATGAACAGCTACGTACACGATGTCTGAGATGTGATTGGCTGAACGGAACACCCTGACCCGGAAGGGGCGGAACTAGAAGTTGTTCGAAGAGGGATATGGTGAAACGACCATGGCGGGATGCATGAAAATGACAACCTGCTACCTCTCAGCAAGTGTTCAACTCATGCTCTTCTCTGTGCTCCTTACCTGTTTACCTCGAGCCTCACACCAGCATACTGGTAAGAAGCGGAAGCAGAAACAGTCCCCTGAAGTTTTTTTAGACGTTCATTTCAAGACAAGTGTTACCCGAGCTAATTCAAGTTAGCTTGTGTTTGATGCAGTGAAACTCCATCGGATTCTTCATTAGCGTCAGTTTCTGCACTTTGTGAAACCCCTGCAGCTCTCTTACTGCCAGTTGGTGTTTGTTTCTTAGTAGAAACAGATCAGATTTCATTTGTTTACTTGTAGAACGTTTACTAAGTTTGGACAAGTCTCGAGCTGCCCCGCCCTCATGTTATGACTAATTATTAAACTATGAAACTGGAAACTTGTGAGCCTAATGATCCTCAGTCTATCCCCACTCGATGTCTGGCTGTTTATAAACCAAACACTCACGAAAAAGTCAATACCATTGATACCTGAAGGATTTAGTTTGGGTTGGCCGTTTTAAGAACTTTTGTATTTCGTTAGGGTTTTTTTGATATTTCATCCAGGTTTTACATGGATGGCCTGCATTCAGCAATAATACTCCAATGACAGCACGTTTTCAGGCATTAAACATATCCCATTGTGAACATAAACTTGTGTTTGAATGTAATGAATTGTGAGCGTTGAGCTACAAGATGTTGATGATTATTTATGAACTGTGGGTGTCAATAAGAATTTGTTTGTTTGACAAGTGAGTGATTTTCAGAAACTGTATCTTAAATGTGTTGCAGAACAATCAATGTCAGAAGTTAACAAGATGTGAAGCAAACCTATAATCCGCATGTCTTTTGTAAAATGCAGAAAACAAACATTCAATACTTGATCTGCGGGATGGAGAGGAAATTACCGTATCGGGACCCTACCCATTCTGTTACAAAAATTCTGTTGTGCCAACCTGGAGGCAAACATGGACAAGAATCCAGGTAAGTCTCAGTAATATTCCCCACACATGAAAATGAATTAATATAATACGATGGACTAGTGTTGTTCAGCTTTGTAATAATGCAGGGTTCCTGACAGGTCAAAGTGTGGAGCACAAGTGTGTTCAAGCTGGTGACCGTGGAGGGCGAGGAGGAGCTGCAGCAGCTGGATCACTTCAGCATTTTGGGATGGTTTCAGAGCCTGTTACGCGAGAAGCACAATGAAACCACCATTAATGTCAACCTGTACAAGAAGAAGATCTGCTTCAAGGTCGATCCTGCTGGAAAAACATTGTACACTGTCAAGTTGCTTCGCAGTGAGTGGGAAAACAAATTAAGTAATTGCCGGTGAATTACAGATATTACATGGACACAACTGTTATTCTTGACTTTTTTGCAGAGTTTGATGTCTATCTGTTCTTGGTGTTCCTTGCTGGGGGTTTGTTGTTTTTCTTTGCTGACTCACTCAGCAGGTAATTTCTCTCTTTTTTTCATAATCAACTCATGTTATAATAGGAGATTCCTAACGGATTATGACAACTATTAACTATGTATTTTTCATTTTTTTGAAGGAGTCAGGCTTTTTTCTACTCTGCTGGTATGGGCACAGGCATGATCGCCTCTCTTATCATCCTCTTTTTCATCCTGGGACGCTTTATGCCTAAGGTAATGTCCTATTTCACACAAACAGGAAGTAATTTCTTTGTTTTAACACTGCTTCTTTGCAGTAAGTGCCAAATCATTGGTAATCTTAAATCTTGATTTGGACAGTTTATTATGGGCGCAATTAATATAATCACCTTTAAATGCGGCACCATTCAAAAGGGATTAATCTGACTTCCTAACAGTTGAAGATTTGTTTTCACTGAAGCATTTTCATAACAAGAAGAATCAGTCTACCAAACATAGATTTCCTTACTTTTGGTTCTTAGTCTATATTATAACTAACTTCAGTTATGTGGGTTGAATTTCTTTGCTCCAAGGTTTGACGGCATTGTTTGTGTTTGCTTCCTCCACAGAAAAGTCCCTTTTATGTTTTGATCGTAGGGGGCTGGTCTTTTTCCATCTACACCATCCAGCTTGTTTTTAAGAACCTCAGCATCATTTTGCAGGAGCACTGGCACGCAGCATTAGGTACCAACTGCTTTGTGAACATGAACATTGTCGTCATTGGAACTTTATAGAAACAGACCAAAGCAGTGCTCTGTTGATAGTAAATTACAGATCACATAGTAGATCAAAAAGCATCTTGTAATGAAGGATTTACTTAATGAATTAGTAAGTAATAAAATGCATTTGCTGATCCGCATTTAAAATAACACCTGACTCTTCATAAACCATCTGATTCGACCCATAAGAGAGGATGACATGTATTCGGGCCTGAAAGCCAGAAATATGCATGTAAACACAACGCTAATCTTGCCAAGATAAAATCTGCATGCTCACTTGTTAATTTGCAGGATCTAAGTCAGTATTTGTGTCTTCCAGGTTATGTAGCAGTGGTGGGGTTCATCAGTTTTGCAGTGTGTTATCGTTACGGCCCCCTGGTTGACCAGAAGAGCATTAATATCCTGTCCTGGACGCTGCAGCTGTTTGGTCTGCTGCTGATTTATTTAGGAATTCAAATCCAACATGTTGCCTTCACTCTGATGGTGGCAGCTGTGATCGCCAAATATCTGGAGTACCCAGTGCTCATGGCGTTTGCTGCATATAGGTATGTGTTTCAAAATAACCAACACAAGGTGGCGTAAGAGTACCGGCAAGCTGTGAACCACAATGTAGATTTTAAATCAAATCAAGTACCTGGTTACATGTATTTACTGATGAGACACAGTTTCTGTTTCAGGTTTGATACTGAAAATCAGGGATTTGCCACTTTGATCATTGTGAGGGAACATTAAATCAAAGCGACAAATAGTCATATACACTCTGCTGCTGACAAGTTAAATTTGTACAATTAGGATTTCTTTAAATTGTACTATTTGTTTTGCTTTGCAGGAAGATGAGGCAGTACGTGCGGTGGAAGCCGGAGCCGCGTCGCCTGCTGACTGAGGAGGAGTACCAGAAGGAGGCGGAGGAAGAAACCCGCCGCGCTTTGGATGAACTGCGGAAACAATGTAACAGCCCAGAGTTCAGCCCATGGAAGACCGTGTCCAGACTTCAGTCTCCAAAAAGGTCACTTTGAAATGACAATTTTCCTTTTTCTTTGAATTCCTGCAAGTGTGACTGGCAGTAACAGAGATACACTGGCGTGTCACTTGTAGATATGTTTGAATCAGATCGATGTGGTTGTTTGACACTGGTTAAGAGAAAAATATGAAATCAAACATTCTTGGATTTTAGCAACCAAACTGATTTAACCATTAGTTAGACACCCTTCAGGTGCATTACAGTGTATTTTCACCGGTATCATCCTAAATATATAAACGCTTGTTCGGTTTAAGAGGTTGATTACTTGATTAAGAAATGTCTGCATGGTTCATTTATATTTCCAGTTGATTTCATGTTTTTCTTTTTTACTGCAACATTGAAATGGAATTTTTCTATTGAACGATATTTCAAAAATAATCAATTGAATTTCACGGAGGATAAAAAAAATCACACAGACTGAAATAACAAACTGATTTGAGTATGTTCCTCCTGTGAATATCCGTGACGACGTACTTCTGATCCTGACATTCTCCCGATGACACACAGGTTTGCTGATTTCATCGAAGGCTCACCCCACTTGTTGTCAAACGAGGTGTCCGTCCACGCACAGGAGTACGGCTTTGGAGGATCTTATTTTGAAAATGAATTTTTTGACACCGACGACGATGAGAGTGAAGACGACATCAAACAATTTGTGAAGCCGGAGTGAGATCAGGCTGCGAGGGAGGGTTTTTAAAAGCAGAGATTGTTGCTCTAACCTCTGAGAGGTGGTGTGAAAGCACGTCAGCACAGACTCACCGAGGGAATGCCGTAGAATGAATTAAAAGGAGAAAAAACAATCCCAAATTCTCCAGAATCAAAGAGGTATTCTGAAAAACAAACAAAAAAACAAAACTGACAGCCGAAGGCGCAAGGGGAGGTCGTAATTTTTGCTTTTCCTGTTACATGACAAAGATTTATTTTGAAACAAGGGTTAAAACTTTGGAGCTTGGTGGCTGAGACCATTCTTTTTGTGTTCCAGTTGTCGTGAGTCTAGTGTAGAAGGGTCAAGGGTTTGTGTTTTCAAAGCATGTTGTATTTAAGAGCCGCTGCAGTGACGACATCCAGGCACAACACTGATTTACAAATGATGATTTGCCAAGCAAAGGAGAACCAGTGTGCGTGCTTGTTTGTTTTCACACATTTCGTTTAATGGATATTGGTGAATGTGTTTCACATTATTTTTGAATAAAAAAATATATATTTTTGAGACTCAGTAACTTCATTGGTATTGAACGGATTTGACCAAAGATGCAAAAAAAAAAGTGCTTGACGTCAACAAACTAGATGGAAATGAGAGTAAAAACAACAAAAAAAGTGATTATAAACTAAAGAATAAAAAGTATATGCGATACAAGAGTTAAAGATGCCCTGACGGTCCTCCACTGGATGTCACAAACGTGAAAACAGTGTAGGGGGCGCTATGGAGCCATTTTGCCAGCCACATGCTCAATGACCATAAAATATATATATTTATTTTTTTTTGCCACTTCTAAAACAGTATGTGCACATTTCTACCAGAGTTTGAGCACGATTAGGCCGTACAAATGCAGCAATTTGCACAGTAAGAGAAAGCGATGTAGTAATAATAATTGCTTGCATTCCAGACCGAGCAGAAAGGTTTGTGATCAGATCATGAGGTGCACGTTTCATTAATAGGGAATTAGTCACGGGGCTATCCGTTTCAGAGCAGCCGTTCTAAACTATTCAGCGTTTATACTAGGTCACGTAACAGTCTCTCAAGACAAACTACAATGGGGCAAAACCTTTTTCTCTATGAAAAGTTGTCGGGGATTTGTGATGCATACCAACGAAAAATAGGACTGTTATGCATTATAAATACATAAAGAGTGACAGTATGATCGCAAAGGGGATGCAGACTACATTTGCATTGTGTTGCAGCAAGAAATGGAACAAACCAAAAGAGGTCACGTTTTGAAAACTGCTACATACTTAAATATCCAGAGCCTTCTGATGCTGCTGCTGCTGTTGTTAAAATTGAGGTGAAGATGATGAGCCCAAGAGTAATCAATGAGCCCTCATCTTTGCTGCTTTTGCCCAGAGTTGGATTAAGCAGTTGAGAATTTGGATGCTTTGTATTAAAGTCTTAGAACCAAAAACTAAGTGAAAATGCTCAGAATTTCCAAATGAATTCCTAAAATCGTCCCAAAACGTGTGATATATATATATACTCTCATAGGTTTGTCATAAACTAGTTTGGAGGTTTTTATTCTTGACAACAGGGACACAATCTACATTTACCGACTGAGCTGAATGAGGCAGCACCGAGTTGACAGTTTATAAAGAAGAAAGTTTTGTGATTGTTTTGTTATGACAACAGCTCAGGTACAACAACTAAATTCTCCCGGGTGATTTGTCGTGGTTTTCTCCATTCCAACCGAAAATATGTGACCTTCAGTTAACAGGATGTGAAGCTTTGGCATTGGAAAAAAAATTGTGCCACACACCTTCGATGGTGTCCATGTAAATCAGTGAGCATTTAAAAAAAAAAAAAAAAAAAAGCATCCGTTCTGAATACATCTGACACAATGACACACTTTGTGTCGCCCAGCAGAGTTTGCAAAGTTCACATGAAATTAAAAACGAAAGCAGAAATGGGGGGGAAAAACTGCAGCGAATGACCTAATTTGTTGTTCAACCCAGATGGTGTTATCTCAAATCAAGCAGCTTTCAGTATACATTAAAGAAAACAACACCGCATTCATCTTCCCTCTCCCACTCTAGTTTCATTTAACCCTATCTGTTTACTCTGGGACGTGGTGACATTTAAACCGTGATCCTCTATGCATTCCACTACTTTACATTATGCCTCCGTCCCGCCAACACACGTCAGGGCAGGAAGCAACGCCGCTGCACAATATTACCGTCAATTGCAGGACGCGCATTAAACAACTGATCCGGCGTGCTGTTATTTGCATGTTTCCCAAGCTCTGGTTCGCATAATCAACAGTGAGACCGCACTCACATTCCGCCTGCGTTTCCTTAGAACTACTTCCCCAAAGCAGGCGTCCAAAAGAGGAAAAGCTCCCGGCGCTGCATTCCCAGCTGTGGAAGGCGGGAGAATCCCTTCAATATCTAAGCATATAGCAAACACTGTAACAGCCCCCTCATGGCTGCTTCATGTAAAGTGAGGGGATTTTCCCACAGCCTGAAAACTATCCGGTCAATGATCAGCTTAATCCCGAAGACCTCCTTTGACTAGTTCCTATCCCGGACAAAGTGGAATTAAAAAATGCGGACACAGAGCTTTTGAATCAAGACATGTATGATGACAAGGTGTTTATTGGAGGCGTGTTATTGCATGCTGCATGTAATTCCTTCATAGTAAATTAAGAGAAAAAGCATGCAAGAGAGAGAGAGAGAGAGAAAAAAAAAGGAGGCATCAATAAAGACACAACCCACAGACACTCAGCTCTGCAGATTTGGAGCCAGCACAGTTCGTAACAAAGAAAATGATGTCAGAGAGAATAGTTAAACGTCACGCTTGTAAGCAGTGCAATTGCCTTTTCTCAAAAAACGAGAACTAAATCTTCTGGCTTTTACATCAGGAACATCAGTAAAGAACATAATTACTTTGCTGTAACAGCAGCAGTGCAGTCACCTTTTCCAGGCCGCGGAACGCAGCTTGAGAAGTAACGTTGACGGAAGTGTCCGCCGAGTCCGTGCAGCTAAAACAAAACCGATTTCCATTTGATCAACTTTGAAAATAAAATTAAAAAGTTCAGCAGAAACAGAAAACTAAAAGTCCAAGTTGGTGTTTTAAAATCCAGTATTTCACTCAGCTCCTTCAGTATTTGTTGATCCCAAATATCCGTACTCCGTGAAACTGAGGCAGCTTTGGAAGGAGGACGCTGAGGAGGGAACTTGTGTTGATGACGAAATGTGTCGGGTCGTATTTTGTGTAGAAACTGGCGAGAATATACCTGCAAAAGAGATGAGGGCATCAGGATACACACCGATTTAAGCTCAAGACCCGAACATACAGGAAAAGTAGTTTACTCCTCCATCTTCTGCTGACAGTTTATCAATGAGTTCAGATGCCCGAAAATCTGTAAAGTTAAGGTAACATTTATGAAAGAAATAGAAAAAAGGTCTATTCTGTATAACGAAGGTAAGTAATTGTGAAAGACAAGAAGAGACAGCAGCTCTGCAGCTTTACAACAAAACGGACTAGTTGACTTCAGTAGTTGGATCTTGTGATTTTGACGTTTGATGCTAAATGCAGTCGGGCCGTGCTCGGGGTCATACAGTTTCATTTCAACCATAAAACGTCAGGGTATGGACTATATTGTTTTAACCACTTCTTTACAACAAAATGTGGTATTAGAAGGGTCATATTCAAAACAATGGTGGATTGTCGCATCCACTTAATAAGAAAGAATCAAGGGTTGCTGATTTAAAACGACACGGCTGACAGTTTCTACCGCCGCTGGTTAGAAATGTCAATCCAACAGTCGACCATCTTCACAACAGATTTTCGGGCAGCCTGATAATGCAAACTATGTGACCTGCACACGGTTCACAAAAGAGACTGAAGGTCTCATTAAAGATTTGCATGAGTTTCACCACCAACACACTAAATTCATCAAACCGCTGTGCTAACCAGACAGATGCTGAGCCGGTTGCCGAAATGAAAGTGGAACTCATGAAGCTGATGCTGAACACAAAGGGACTCACAGTACGATGGGTGAGATGGTGAGGAATTTGCGCGAAGATGTGAATTGGACACCATAGTCCATTTGTTCCCAGTGTGTGAGCAGACGGGCTTTGCCCTGGTCTGGTGTTTCGAAGGGAGTCCCCTTCACTGTGTGAAGAAACAGGTACATGACCTGCAAGGGGGGGATGCCGCACAGCACAGACACACAACATGTCACACAAAAACAAACATTTTCACAGTCAGTCAGTAAGTTGTTGAGTCATTGATATAAAAAAAAAACATCCCAGACATACAGACTACAAAGTCCCCAACTAAAGATAATCAGTTTGTGTCATGAGAGAAACAAAAGAAACACATTTCTTAACATGAATTCAAAATTAGCAAATCCTTTTCATGAAAAGTCTCAGTTTCAAAATGCGACGCATCGTTTACATTCTATTCTGAACAAAGTACGACGTTAAGAGATTTACAAATCATTGCATCTGCTTTTAATAAATGTATTGGGACTGAGGAGTTCCTTTTTCTTGAATGACAAATCTGCTCATAGTTTTTCTAATCGGTTGGTTGGTTCATTGATTGATAGGTTGACTGTGAATGGTTATTTAGTTTGCTAACATGATTATCAAAAATTATTCTTCTAACTTGACTTGATTTCCTGACTTCCATTTGCCAACTTACTCTAAACTCAGCCGCCACCTGAATAATCTCACTCTCACTTTAAGACATTACCTAACAACTGACAACTTTTCTCATGTGGACTATGTTTGTTTTTTACATAATGGATCATTGTGCAAGAAAAACACAAAACAAGTCTGTAAAATTGGTGGGGCCCGGAAAAAGAAAAACCACAATCCAAATGGTCAACATTACAAACCATGTTGTGGATGACGTTGGTCAGCGTCCAGACGAGCGGCACAGTGAAGAAAGGGATACTCAGCAGGACGATGTGCAGCACCACTGTCAGCAGCAGATAGGTGAGCCAGATCCCTCTGCTGTTCATCACCCGCGTGTTGGGGTTCACCTCACTGTGAGCTACGCCCACATTCATCTGGAAGAAAGAGGAGCATGAGTATACCCCCTGAGTACGAGGGAAATAAACTCAAGCACTCTGCACTGGTGCACAATGCAGAAAGAAAGAAAAGCCCAACAACTGTATAGTCAAATACACAAAAGCGCACCTATTTCTCTTCTGGTTAGTGTGGTTTTAAAACAAACTGCAAATGATAACTGTATAGTGAGAAAAGTCACGGGTTTGAGGCAGAACCGGGCCTGTCTGTATGGAGTGTGCATGTTCTTCCTGTGCATGGATGGATTTTCTTGAGTACTTCAGTACTCTCTATCTCCCATAAGTGTGAATGTGAGTGTGTGATTGCTTGTGTCAGCGACCCTGAATTGTATGAAGCGGTATGATAGAATGACGGATGGATTAAATTCAGTGCTGCACTTTATTAGTTAAACATGCGACATGTCATTAGTTTTCCACTGCGGTCAGCATATGACTTACAATAATGTATGGGATTTCGGAATCGTACTTCCAACAATAGCGCTCTTTCCATTCCTGGACCCACTTTAAAGCACAGCCTTTTCCTTTCACGTAACAATTTTTCATGTGATTTTTGTTAATTCGTCATACTTTATTTCAACTTCTTGTCTTTGCTAACTCCACCCGCCGGGGTTACACCCGACAACAAAACACGCGCTTCCTATCCCTACATCACTCTGCTAATTAAACTAGCTGCAACTTTCCATCGTAACCAAAGTAAAACAATAAAGCTGTAAGAATATCATAGCGATATGAGGTCGTTTAATCGTAACTGCCTACACAGGGACAGCGACAGGTAAAATTACGCTCGGTAGCTACAAGCTAACTGCTATCTACAGGTTGACGGGCGAACGTGGCGTTAGTTATAATGTGGACGACAGATTGACGCTGGCGGGGTCTACGCCCCTGTTAACCCGCGACTAACGAACCCTGCCCAGATGACATATGAAGGTATTAAACGTCACATTTCGCAGGAGTGAACTTTACCTTCCTGTGTTGTCGTAGCAAACCAGGAAATTCCTTTTTTTTTTTTCTCTCTCTCTCTCTCTCTCTCGCTTTTTCTCTTAAACCCCGCCCTCGCAGTGTTTTGTGGGCTGGCTCCTCGGGATGCTCCAGCTCTGCCCGCCCGGCCCTCCGGGCCGCTGCAGGTGAACAGGTGAGCCGGAAAGAAGTGAAGTGCTCCAGTTTCAGGGAAGAGCTCCAAGAAATTCCCACCACTGTCCGCGCCAAACATGAATGTGAACCACAGTTTTGAGTTCACTGTTAATTCCCTTACAGCTGCTAAAATGTCAGCACCATACAGGTGTGGTTCCTGTGAGGTTTCAACATGCAGTTGTGCAACATGAAGAAACCAGGCCTGGGTCAACCTGACCTGGCCTATTATACCCCTATATGACATCGGGGTGTAATGGGCCAGGACAGGTTATAGGCTTTATCCAAACTGCTATTCCTTCCAAAAATCTTGGGAAGTCCTGATCTGACCCCTGACCCCGAAATATGGCTTCGTTTAGTTTTGACAAGTTGGGGTGTGAGGAGGGGAGGGCAAGCACACTTTTATAAATCAGGACTCTGTAGTTGGTTAATGTTTATTTTACTGTACATATTGTAACTTTCCTCTGTTACTGTGTGCATTGACATGGAACTGCCTAACCCTGCTGTTTATTTCATTAATTTAGTCTATAAAACCAATAAAAATACTGTTAAAAAATCTTGTGAAAATGTTGTTTTTACTAAATCCATTCTGATGAGCATAATATTGTAGAGGTTATCCAGTCAGGTTACGAAACCTTTCATAGCGCAGAGTCAGCAGTAATAAGGGATTTCAATGACATCCTCATCACATCAGATTTTGGGAACCATGTCATTCTTGTCCTGCTTGACCTCGCCGCTGCCTGTGACACTGTCGACCACAACATTTTATTATATTGTTTACAGCATCTTGTGGGCATTTGTAGTTCTGCCCCGGACTAGCTGCGGTCATATCTGTTAGATAGAACGATGACCATAAACATTTCTGAATCCTCCTCCACTTCCCTGTTTTTTTCCTTTGTTTTTTTCCCCCACATTGCTCAATCTTAGCGCCCCTTCTTCTCTCACTTTATTTACTTCCCCTCGGTTCTATTCATTGTTATGCTGACGACAGCCGAAGGTATGTACTGCTGAAACGAAAGGATGCCTAAACTCACTTACACCATTACTTGAATGTCTAAATGACATTACGTCATGGATGGCCTGATATTTGTTAAAGTTTGAATGTTAAAATGCCTGAAGCGATGGTGTTTTGTCCCTGCGAGTGCCTCCCCATTGATCTGGGTCACCTTGGCACAACATCTAAAGCCCAAAGTCACCAACCATTTCAAACTAGACCACTAAATTGCTCGTGTAGTGAGCTCTAGCTTTTTTCGTCTTAGGCAGCCAGCAAAACTGAAGCCTATTCTTCCAAGAGAGCACTTTGAGACAAAAATCCATGCCTTTATCACGTCTCAACTGGATTACTGTAATTCACTTTATTTTGGAGTCAGCCAGTCGTCCCGCTCGCGTCTCCAGCCGGTTCAAAACGCAGCAGCACGTCTTTTAACCGGAGCATGTATGAGAGAAAACATAACTCCTATCCTGGCTTTTTCTTTAGAGTTCACATTAAACTTGATGCATTTGTTTTGAAATCCTGAAATGATCTCACTCCACCCTAGAGCATCTTCTATCACTACTGCTCGATCTCTCAGGTCAAACTGATCAGCTGCTCCTGCTGCTACCCAATTCAAAGTGGAAGCTCAGAGGGGACAGAGCATTATCAATTACTGTCCCTAAAATGTGGAACAATCGGTCGTTTGACATCAGACAAGCCTCTTCTTTGTCCACTTTTCAAACGCATCTTTAAACATAACATTAATCACTGGCTTTCAATACAGCATGACATTGACCTGATTTCATTTGTTTAAATTAGTTTTATTGTTTATATGTGTTTTGGGTTTCCTGTTTTATTCCTGTTTTAGTTGTATTTCATATTTGTATCTCTTATTTTGTTTTATGTTTGATGATTTTAAATCCCATTCTTCATGTACAGCATTTTGTTTTCAACCCTGGTTGCTTTTTGACAAATCTAGATACAGTATGGTACCTTCCCCATAGAAGTGGCACATAAATGTCCATCTGTTACAAAACCACACAAAATCAACACAAATCCCGCAGCTCAGATGAATAAAGTGGTTTGTCCAAAAGTGTTTTGAAAGCAGAAGTGGTGGATCCTCAAGGATGTGTCTCGTGACATTTTCTAGTGTGTATATACAGACAAATAATGCCTTTGTGTCCTTGGTCTGTTATCGCTGGTTCCTCTGCGCCTTAGAGCTCCTTTGTTATCCAAAAATGTCTATGAACCCGTCATTTAACCACGGAGTTACTCTGGCAAGATCCCTGGGTATAGAAAGGAGGCTTTGACGCCTGTTCTGTGTGATTTCCACAAATGTGGGCTACTGATGTGAAAACTCTTCAAATGATGAAATTCACAGCTTTAAAAAGTCCCGAGCCAAAGTGCCATTTAGATATGATTTTGTTTGGAGAACTGAGCTGCTGCTGCAAAAATAAATTACTCTGGAGTGCCACACACCACAAAGTCAGACATGGAAACATGGCGTTGCATGGTAGCATATAAAATGGCATCACACACATAATTTCAAAATGTAAATGTTGAAGTGATTTGCAGTATTCACTTTAGTATTCAGTTATATACAGCTTCATATTTCTACTCAAGGCTCCACCACTGAGTTGAGAGATAGTGAAGTTTGGGCCTCGACCGAAAGAATTAGATCACAGAGTTTTCTGAGGGAGGCAGGGTGAAGCAGGCCGAACGTTCTGTGATGGAATGAGAAGCTTGGCCTTATAGTTGGGCTACTGCTGCAAGGAACCAGTGCAGAGATGATATGTTTTTAGTTTGTCTAGGAGCAGCTCCGGATCCCCCTGGAGGGGCTGGAGGAAGTGGTCTTTGACTTTGATGTTCAAACTTTAGCGCGGTGATCTCATGTGTACAAATCGTTTTGTTTTCATCTTATAAATGTCAAATTTAATGTGACTCTTTATTATTTCTTCTCACCACTTTTTATTTGACTCTTCAAATTCCTATTTTACATTTAAAATTTTGACTTTCTTAAAAAGAAATTCTTTGGTGTTGACTTTTCAACTTTCATATAAAAACATTGTTTTTTCCTTTCACATAACCTTGATAGCTAAATGTAAAGGAGCTGTTTGTAGCATGTTAATGATCCATCATTTGGTACTAGATCATTAATTATTGTGCTTCAACTAGTGCAAAATTGAGATTCTTCTACAGAATGATTGTTTACGACTAAATCCGGTCTATCAGTTTCCCAAAGAACGAGTTGTAAGGTCATTGGTGATTCCCTGACTTTCAGTTATGCATCATCAGGTCAAAGATATTTATCACTTCATCAACAGTGTGAAAATGAATGCTGCTCCCATAGTTCAGCACATGTGTCATCTGAGACATGTCATTTTCTGCATCTTTGCTAACCCGGGACAGGAGATATCATAAAATCACATTATCTCGATTAACATTTGCTCTTTACTGCCCTATGCTCACAAAAAGTTTAAATCTTTTGATAGTGTGTGTCATATACTTTCTTGCAACTTCAGCTATCATAGTTTGTCTTATAACCACATTACATAACATCCAATATGTCATGTTACTTTGATATTAGTGTTATGTCACGATAAGCCCATGTGTTTTATCTATATGTGTGTTTATTTGCGCTTCAGTGCTCTTATCGTTCTCAAATAAAAAGATAAACACTACATTCACACAGATGCAGAATCATTGATTTCCTGCATAAACTGTGGACTTTTTGCCTTCAGACAGTTGATGACTTTGGCGGGAAATAAGGGAAGGCTGAATAAATTCTGGATATCAAGTCAATGCAGAAGGAACTTCCTTGTTGAGTAATCCTGTACCTTTGCACTGAGCTCACTCCTACTTCCTCTTCCCTTTTAAACGTGACAACTTCCTGCTTCTTGCTGTGAATGACAGCTGAATTAACATTGCATCACCAGAGTATGACTCCACCCATATCAGCTGTGATCAAAACATGCTGACTGGGAGGAAATGTGCAGGAAGTTGTAGATCTCAGAAGAGCAGCAGGGATGTTTTAGGAAAGCACGGCTTCCTGTTTATCTCTGCATTCTCTGAATTGAATTCATTCATAGAAACATTGAGTTCCAAAATTCAGGTAACTTTCTAAATTCCCTCAACAAGTTTTTATGTTTCATGACAAAAGCTCTAAATGTTTCTTTTATAACAATACATTCTTGTTTAATGCAGCACACAGAGCCTTTTTATATAGCATTGTTTTTATTTGATATGTATTAAGCTTACATTGGTTCATATAAATAACAAATAAATATGATTTCAATAAATAGAAAAAAATAATTCCACTGGAAATATTCTGTGCTGATGTGAAGGAAACAGACTAGAAACACTGTTGTAAATCCATCATCGGTTACTGAAAACAGCACTACATGTTTTGATCAATGTGATCATACAAATCACCAACTGCAAGTCAGCACAAAGACTTTCACATGCATTTTGTAGTTGAGCTGGGGTGTAGGGTTGGATCTCCGACAGCAAAGACACGAGCAGTGAGGATGGAGAAGGAGAAGAGCCTGGCCATGATGTAGTGGCACAGTGCATCCTTCTCCCAGGAGGACGTGGGCTTCTCTTCACTGGTGGCAGGCTTCTGTGTTGAAATCAATTAACATTAAAACATCATTTGGCATTGAAACAGCGAAAAATTCCTTTCAAGGGGAAGAATAAAAAGATGCCTACCTCGTCCTGCCTAAACTCGGCCAGTGAATTCACACAGGTGCTCATGTCTTTGTGCAGTTTGTGCAGAGCTGGTTTCACCTTGCTGGCAAACGCTGAGCAGCTTTGAAATGTAGAAACTCTTTCCACTTCAGAGCTGTAGCTCGAAAGGACACCAAGCATCTTCCCAAGACATGGCTGAGGGAAGAAATTGTGAATCAAATTTCAGAATTGACATTAACAAGTAGTGGGAGCTTTTTACATTCATTAATATCTGCCACACTTAGTAATGTGAGAGACAAACTGATAGAATTGTAATGATGATATGTGCTTTGCTGGTATTACCGAAGGCTTGTGTTTGAGGGAGCTGGGATCACACATATCTTTTGCCTCCATCCAAGCAAGTGAAGTGTTGAAATTTCTCTGAAGCTTAGTGACCCGGTGTTCCTGCAAATAGTTTGGGGGGAAATAAAGTCTCAGTACATTATTAAAAGAAAAAGAAAAACATTTAGCTGTTTTGCAAAGTAATATTTCAAATCATATTCCAAACATTAAGTAAAATTAATCAGTTGGGGTTATGAGTTATTCAAATGTGGGTTTCAAAACTTTGAGAAAAAAGAATCCCCAAATCGCCCACACGTAAATATATGAATATTCCAATATTCCTAACACAATGATAACCACGTTATTGTACGTACCTCGACAGCAGCTTTGGCAACTTGGTTCAGAATCACAGAGCTGATGCGCACAGCCGCGCACTCATCTTGCGCACCTGAGACGACTGGAGCGGCGCGTGCAGCCGTGAAAAAAAACAGAAGAAAAGCAGCGAACGCTGTGAAAGACAAGTCCATGATGAGGGTTTGGCGTGTCTGCGTCCTGACGGTGTACTGCTGTGGGCGGACGGATGGATGTTGTGAGCGCCGGTGGTGGTGCTGATGCTTTTAAGTGGTTTTGGATGCGGGTCACACTGCAGTGACTCAGCCCAGGGGTTTCCTGCATCGTTCAGGTGAGTTCATGCTGAGTGCAAACAGGAACAATGAACGTGTGAATGAGCAACACACAGAGTCTTAATTTCCATATGAAGTGATGATCAATGGGTGAAATGAAAGTGGGATATATAAGCAGGCTCTTCTTTTGACTACACAAGTTTGTGGTTCCTACCACTTTTTATTCTAAATATTTATTTTCCCCCTCACTGAAACATGTGGATATAATTAGTCACGTTTTTTCAAATATTACGAGCACTGTTAATTGATAGTGATGTACAGTAGTCGAACGTGAGCTGATCAAGTTTCACACCGCATCGAGGAAGTGAGAATAACCTTTACCATTTCAGGGCAGTGGTCACGAGCTGAACTGTGTCTGAATTGGACAAACTTTCCATCTGTGTCGACAATCTGCCCCTCTTCTCTACCAGAGAAAACCCTTTGCATTTCAACAGAAAAGAAAACATACATGCCTTGTGAGGTAGAACGTTAGGGAAGGCACAATATACTTCCCATATCTTTCCCATTGATGTTAAATATTCTTTAAATGGAAGTGACTAATTCAATGCAATCAGCGTTTTCTCCCAACTTGCATAAGTCATTAATCACTTCTTTTTTTTGCTCACTCAAAAAAGAAAGTGGAAAGACGATGGACAATTGAGTGCTTCAGTTTGTTATGCAAGAACAAATCGTTGTAAGTAAACAACACCTTTGCAACTTAAATTCTCAGTGTGAGGGAAAACTCAAAAACACATTTAAATCAAGAGCTCCTGTTTGACAATGAATCGCAAAAGACAATGAGCCCCCATCAGTCAACTCTCATGCTGTATGTTTTATCTCATATCACGGAATAATTGCTGTTTGAAGTAATGATTTCAAATTGTTTCCACATTATAACACATAATTGTTCATATTTATCAGGCGCAGTAGGAAAACAAAGTCATCATTATTTTCATGCCAAGAGGAAGCTTCTAATTTTCCACCTGTTAAGACTTTATATAGCCTGTTATACTTGTGGTTCTGCACAAAATCTATAATGTGCCACTGGGGCAGCCCATCCATCCTGATCAAAGTTAACTTTACCTACATATATGTAGGAAATGTTAACTTTGATTAGGATAGACAGGGAAGTAAATCAATAGTATGGTTTCTTCTTTGTTTTTACAGTCATTTTCTGCTGAACATGTAAAATGATGCACTCATGTTAGGAAAAGACCCCACTGGACTCCAGGATGTTCCTGCTGCTGTGATGCCCTTAAGTGTTCTTGCCCCATATTTGAGAATCACTGGGCAATTTGCTGATGGAAGATCGTCTAACGTTTGGCATTCTCTTTTCAACCTGAGATATACCTGGTTTGAGTCTGGGTTTGGGGGGTCTTTCTGTGTGGGGTTTGCATGTTGTCTTTTTGTCTTTGTCAAATTGATGACTTTAAATGTCTTATATATGTGAGTGTGAGTGATTGTCTCTCCGTGTCTGACCTGTGATGTATTGATGACCAGTCCAGGGATATGCATCAGCTGGGACTGTCTCCAGCACCCTGATGACAGCTGGATAAGCCAGTGGAGAAGATGATTTTTAAATTTCTAGCTCATGCAGACATTGATTGTTTGAAAGTGTTTCCAAGACCAGATTTGTAAACTACCTCACATACCAAAGCTGATATATTTCACGGGTGGCCTTAGTACAATATACTGTATAACTTCATTATATTTTTGCTTTTTGAGGGGTTAAAATTTAGTGAAGAAATTAAGGAGGTGTTCTTTTGTATTTTGGCCACCCCATTGAATATGTATTAAATTGTTTCATTATGTTTCAACACCGCTGCAAACTATAACCTCAAAAATATATGCATACAATATCGTAGACATCTCTGACCTATATTACCTTTGTGAACAAAGTCACCACATTTAACTGATTAATTAGGTTTATTTATTTATTTATTTATTGTCCCAAAACAAACGGAAGATTACGGTGCATTCAAGGACCGGCATTAAAGTCATCGAGTTGCGTAAATCACTCATTCGATAATTGAATTTTGCAATTTTACCCCACACCTGACTGCATTAAACATTTAAAAAACGAATAAGCGGAACACACAAATATTGTAAGCTGTATTAATTAATTGTGTGAAACTGCGGACTAAACCAACGGGTCTGATTTAATGAAGCGCTCACAGAAACGACTGTGGAATCCCAGCTGCCCCTGAACACACCTTGACCCGGAAGAGTTTATAAATATGTGTTATTGTTGTGGATGAGGAGCGCATGGACTCCTGTGCGGCGAAGCGGGCCAACAGCAGGTCTGGGAAACCTTTTTAAACTGTTTAATTCTGTCAAAAGGAAACGATCTAAACCCTCCAACACAAAGAACGTTTTTAGAAGAGGTTGATTAGCTCAGTTTAGCTGTAAATGCTGCTGTTATTTGGCTCAATAAGCTAACGACCATCGGCTAATAGAACCATCAGCTGTCTGCATTAATTACACTCAATCTAAACAATATAAACCCTGTTGTGGATGAGATAAAACTATGAGTTTTAATTATATAACATGACTACTTAAAATGTGTTTGCTACTAGCTTTAGTATTAGCTTTGAAGGCTGTCTACTGTTTGTTTGGCAGGTGTAAGTATATTTTGGTTTGTTTGAGTCTGTCTGATTTAAATACGAAGCAAAGGTTGAAATGTCATTTTGAAATGTTTGACCGTTTAACTCTTGATTTTAGGCCACAGATCTAAAACCACTGCACAATGACCTGTCAGAGATAAACCTTTAAGGCCTTTCTATACCCTATTCCAAATCCCTCTTTCTGTATTTTCTTCATTTGTTGAACTTAGAACTCTGTAAGTAGAATTGAAAGAAAATGAATTAGACATTTCACCACTTTTTCAAGTGCTGTTCGCTAGACTAGACGGGAGAGTCTATTTAACAGATGATGCCACTTGGATAAGCAGAGAAACGTATGACATGATATATGACAATGTGCATTAACAACAGAATTAAAGGTGATATTCCAGGAAACGCTTGCAGTAGAGATAAAGTTCCGTGATCTAGGCTGATATTTAAGTTCCACTGATCAAACCCGCGTACTAAAATTATTCATAGTGATTTTAATCTTCCCCTGCAGATTGATTTAGAAGTATCCATGATGAACTTTGACGGTCTCGATGCCGGCATGGGGGAGTACCCACCCAGTCTTCACGGGACTCTGGACGCAGGGCTGGAGCCCTCCATGGACCCACACCTCAACCCGACTCTACTGCAGGCTGTGGAGCTGGACCCGGAGGGGCTGGCTGTGCCCGTCCCCGACTCCGTGCACCTGATGGAGGGCATGTTCTCTGAGCTGCACAGCGCGGTTTCAGAAGTCGGCATTCCAGTTACCGCCACGCACTTTGACATGCAAGAGGAAATGCTGTGGACGGGAAACCATAGAGTAAGAGCGTTCATATTGCGGGAATACAAATTGTTTCTATGATGTGACGCTGGTCATTCGGTCCTAACCCTTTTTAATTTTTTTTCCCACAGGGTCATGTAACCTCATTTTTTGGACCAACGATGGGCCGCCACTCTTCTTTCCAAGCACATTCAACAGATGACATTCGACATATTCAGAGTTTGGAAACGGGTGTGTTGTTTCTGTCCAAGTGCAACCTGAAGTGCTCCACTCGCGGGGGTCTTGTCATGTTTGATTATCCGTAAGTACTGGAAAGCTAAATCTTTGTGCTGACTATATTCAGAGAATATCTGCAACTTTAAAACTTTTTAATTGTATCGACTATTTGTAATTTATTTGATTAAAGTTTGTCTTGTGTATTTCAGGATGGATGAAGGTGCTGATATGCACAGTCTACTCATGACTGACAACAACACATTACTCACGGGTGGATTGCAAAATTATGTGGTTGAGATGGATTTAAATACAGTTCAAGAAACACAAAAAGTAAGATATTGGAATATCTTTTGTCTTATTTTAGCATCTATCAAAGGGCTATGCATGTCACAAAATGTATTGACATTATACTTTTAAAAACCCTATCGACTGTCCGTCTCTCTGCCAGTTCACTGTTGAAGTGCCTGGAGTTGCAATCATGCGTCAAACGAGTCGTTTCTTCTTCTGCGGCCACACTTCTGGCAAGGTATGAATGACCTGATCGTGATGGTTCAGGAACGATGTTTGACTTCTCCATTAAAATGCCACAATCGCCCTCTGTGAAACACAGGTGACCCTTCGGGATCTGCGCAGCTTCAAAACGGAGCACGAGTTTGACGCGTTCTCCGGCAGCCTGTCGGACTTCGACGTTCACGGAAACCTTTTGGCTGCCTGCGGGTTTTCCAGTCGCGGACTCAACGGTTTGGCTTGTGACCGTTTCCTCATGGTGTATGACCTCCGCATGATGCGAGCGGTCACTCCACTTCAGGTGCACGTTGACCCCCTCTTCCTGCGCTTCATTCCTACCTACACGTCACGCCTGGCGATCATCTCGCAGACAGGTATGACTGGGCACATTCACGTCTTGTTTAGGTTTTTATCAGAATTGGCAAAACAATAAATGAAAAAGAAAATACGTGTTTTTATTTCTTACCACGTCTGGGTCTGTAATTTATGCAACAACTCGGTAGTAATTATCCTGTAGTACATTGTGTGAGTTCTTGGACCCGTGACTTTGATACGACGGCCCTCCTGTCCTGTTCCATCCTTCAGGCCAATGTCAGTTCTGTGAGCCCACTGGACTCGCCAACATGGCGGACATCTTTCACGTCAACACAGTGGGGCAGCTGCTCATGAGCTTCGACGTGTCGTCCAGCAAACAAGCCTTAGCTTTTGGGGATTCGGGGGGGTGCGTGCACCTGTGGTCCGACGCTCCGGAGGTTTCGTTTAACGACTACTCTCGGGAGACCGACTTTGCGCTGCCCTGCCTGGTGGACACGCTGCCTCAGCTGGACTGGAATCACGACCTGCTGCCCCTGTCTCTCATCCCCATGCCGCTGACCAGCACCGAGGCGCTGCTGTCGGACTGGCCCACTGCCCTGGTCACTCCCAGCCCCCGGTAATACAATCATGATTGTAGTGTGTGCTGTTTTTGAAGCTGCTCGTGACTTGGCCAGTAGTGGAAACATTTCTCGGTATGAGAGACGGCCTCTATCAATAAATCTAAAGACGCGTCTCTTTCTAACAGGCGAGCTCCTCCTGTTGACCCGGAAATCCTTCGCACGATGAAAACTGTTGGCTTCATTGGTTACGCTGCAAATCCTCGAACTCGTCCTCGAAACCAGGCATGTTCAACACGTACACTCCAAATAGACGTTTAACAGTTAAACACATCAGCGTTTCTGTGATTTCAAACCACAGTTTTAACATCTTCTCTTTGAAATGTGTCAAATTCATCTGTAAATTTTGATGACATTTAAATGTGATTTGTGTTCCAGGTTCCTTATAAGATTAAAGATGTGGAGCTTGAATATGATAATTATAACCAGATCCCTGAATCACCGATTGGGCGCGACGAAGAGCCACACCTCTACATGGTCCCCAAAAAGTTCAGAAAGGTTGGACTTGATATGTTTTTAAAATGTTTTTTTTTTAAATCTTTTCTTTAATATACTCTTCCATAATTGTCTCAGTTGTGCTGTGGTTGCAGAAGTATATTTCATTATTGGTTGGGACTCTGGGGAAAAAAGAGATTTGTTAGGTAAATAAAGGTTCTAATAATAATATTAATAAATGTAATATGTATATATTTTTGTTGGACCAGGTCACAATTAAATACTCCAAACTGGGACTGGAGGACTTTGACTTCAAACACTACAACAGAACATTGTTTGCTGGTCTCGAGCCGCACATCCCCAACGCCTACTGTAACTGCATGATCCAGGTGAGGAGCTCAGCTGTTGTTTGGTGAAACCTCATCTATTACTGTAGATTTAAAAAAAAAATTTTTTAAAATATTTGTCTTTTATGTAGGTTTTGTATTTCCTGGAGCCAATCCGGTGCCTTGTGCAGAATCATTTGTGCCAGAAGGAGTTTTGTCTGGCCTGCGAGCTTGGCTTCCTCTTCCACATGCTGGACTTGTCACGAGGAGATCCATGTCAGGTAGATCTGAATTACTTTTTGAACTGATTAAGAGTAAATTGATCCTTTTGGCATTGCTAAAATACGAAGCGTCTCACTTTCTGTGGTGAATTGGACCATAAGTGATTTGACTAAACACCGATCTGTTTAAATTCTTGTGAAGTGCATTTGAGTTTCTTTCCCCCCCCCACAGTCTGAGCTTTTTGTGCATCTCTGTTATGTAAAGTCAACATGTTACGCTTCACACCGGTGTTTTGAGAAAAGTGGCAGTGGCACGACACTGTCACATCACACAGAAAAAGCAATCCAGATGATGGATAATATGGACGTGTCACATCCACGAACTGTGTCAGATGATCTTCTTTATCAGTTTCCACGTCTCTCAATTCAGACTGACAGAAAGTCCCTGTGTATGTACAGCCAGTGTAACGTCTTCTGTCTCCTTCCTTAAGGCCAGTAACTTCCTCCGAGCGTTTCGCACCATCCCCGAAGCCTCGGCGCTGGGCCTGATCCTGGCGGACTCAGACGAGCAGACGGGGAAGGCCAGGCTGGGCCGCTTAATCCAAAGCTGGAATCGCTTCATCCTCACTCAGCTCCACCAGGAGACGCAGGAGCAGGAGGGTCCACAGGCCTACAGAGGCGCCAGCAGCAGGTCCGAAACACGGCCTGGAGGTGCTTAAAGCTTTGGTCAGAAATGCAAGTGAAGTAATGTGTCCGTTGTTTCTGCGTTTGTTGCAGCTCGCTGGGCTCCTCTGGCGAGTCTGCCATCGGAAAGCTGTTTGGGTGTGAAGTTGAGAACAGCAGCTTGTGTCGCTGTGGGAAAGAAACTGTGCGCTCGTCCCTCACGTTGCTCTTCACCATGCATTATCCGGAACAAAACTCTCAGGGTGAGTTTCATGTGCTCCTTCAGCCTGAGAAACTGCCGAAGCTGGACCAGCGATGGATATTTGTTGATGTGTTCATTTTCCGATCAGAGAAAACGGTGAAGGAGTATGACTTTGCCGAGATCCTGAAGAGGAGCATCTGCCTGGAGCAGAGCACTCAGGCCTGGTGTGAAAACTGTGAGAAATATCAGCCCACGGTGAGTTACAGTTTTTATTCAAACGTAACACCAGGCGCTCTAGGAAATTGTCCTTTGACCGGACATGTTCCTGTGTTACCTTCTAGGTGCAGACACGTAACATCAGGTGTTTACCAGACGTGCTGGTCATCAACTGTGAGGTCAACAGTGCTAAAGAGGCTGAATTCTGGAAAGTGCAAGCAGAGGTAGGGGCTGCTACTCCTAGTTTTATTTTGCCACATGTTTCTAATATAATAAAACCATTTCCTGAGGAATCGTATATTTATTTGTTTGTGTCATGACTAATGCAGTTGTTTGTTTTCACAGTACGCTTTGAAAAAGGCCATGCAAATGGAACCTACCAAACCTAAAGAACCGCCACCATTGCCCACTGAATGGTGCCTGGAGTAAGAACCATTTCAATACTGAATAATTAGCATTGCATTGTGCAGTGCTTCCCATAGGTTTCCTATCGGGCCCCACTTTAAAAAAAATTCAAAATAAAATTATTATGTATCATTAGTAAGCACCTTTGAACCGAAGTATAAACCCCACATGTAATTGAACTGTTTATCTCTTTGTAGTGGGGAGGAGGTTTGCAGTGTGGAGGGCATCACCTTCGACACTCGAGCAGAAGACCTGCGACACGTGTGGATCCCTCTGTCAATGAAAATGTCCATCAGCAAAAGTCAGGGACTGGAGATTAGCAGCTGGCCCGAAGGAGAGGAGGTGAGAACGGATGGTTTACAGATGACTTGTGTAACAGTAATTCGTTTTATTGGCAGATAATCTGAGCAAAATCTAGTGCACATTTCTTTTCTTCTTTTAGCAAAACATGAAAAAAGCTCAACTTTCGTTCTCTGATTTCTGGTTGCTCATGTCAAATTTGACTTTCTTTTGTCAGTCTTTACTTGGCTATGTTTTTCATTGTGTGAGGGCAGTTGAAACATCTGAAAATGGGACTTAATCGCCATCAAGGGGGTGTGGTCAAACCACAGTGGAAGTGACAGCTGGAATTTAGGACTGAGAACAGCTGAAGTTCAATTAATGAACTTAACCTGAATAATTTTGACTTTTTGGTTTGTTCAATAATAAGAGATGCTAAAGTCATTAGAAATTTTTGGGGGAAATGAAATAAATTGCGACTAAAAGGTAATGATTGACTTGCTGGCCCAGGTATGGACAGAGTTATTGGCCATTGTCTTGTTTGATAGGACCCTCTGACTCTCTGCTTAGCCTCCTCGGTTTCCAGATTCACATGTAAATAAGAAGTTATTGTTTGTGAGCAGCTGAGTGCTGCTGAAGAGGCGGAGGGCGCCGCTCTCTATGACCTGGTGGTCACGGTACCACACATCCTGGACGCTCGCACCGGGGGAAACCTGGTTGCTCACATCAAGGTGGGAGAGACCTACCATCAAAGAAAAGAGGTGAGAAGGTTAAAGAAAAATAAAAAAGACGGCCAGACATGTGCAGATCAGCGCTCGCATTTAGTCTCACTTTCAACCTGACGTGTGTGTTTCAGGGAGTCACACACCAGCAGTGGTACCTCTTCAATGATTTCCTAATCGAACCCATTGACAAGGTAAATGTTTTCCCAGTTCTTAAATACATGCTGACCGAACGTGTGCAGTGATGTCAGGTTCTCCGGTTTTTCCCGCAGACTGAGGCGGCGCAGTTTGACGTGAGTTGGAAAGTTCCCGCCATCTTGTATTACGCCAAGAGAAATTACCACTCCAAATACGACCTGCGCAGTGAGTGTCGCAACATCCAATCTGGACGTTTTACTTCTAACTTAAAAACTCATTCAGACTTTGTTTTGCTGTTCGTCTCAGTTAAAAATCCCATCGACGCCAGCGTGCTGCTGACCGAGGCCTCGCTGGCTCGGAAACAGAGGAAGAGCCACGCCACCTTCATCCCGCTCATGGTCAGCGAGATGCCGCAAGCCGGTGACCTGGTGGGGCTGGACGCCGAGTTTGTGACTCTCAATCAGGTGAGTCTGTGAAAGCAGGATAAGATGCAGTAAAATCTACATTTAATCTCAATAATGAACTTTAGTAAATGAATTGTTGTTATTGCTGTATTATAGAGTGTGTGTTATGTGACTGAAGAGGATTTGTTCTGGCTGTTATCTTGTATATTTACTGTTAGTGTGTATAATTACTCAGAATGAACTGACATCAAATGACTTTAACCGTCATTATTAATAGATTTATATAGGCTCAATTTGTACCAGAGCTGTTCTACTGAATCGCATAAAATTCTTTAAAGTTCATTGAGGGTATGTTGATGGTTTTATATCAATACTTGAAACCTGCCAAACAGTGAAAATTCTAAAAAGCAACCTGTTGCGGCGGCGTTTCACCTGCAGGAGGAGGCAGAGCTGCGCAGCGACGGCACCAAGTCGACCATAAAGCCGAGCCAGATGTCTGTGGCCAGGATCACCTGTGTGAGGGGACAGGGGCCCAACGAGGGGGTCCCCTTCATCGACGACTACATCTCCACGCAGGAGCAGGTGAGAGACGTCGTGTAGTGAAAACACAGAGACGGACTGATGGCGCAGTTTAGCTTCCGTCAGTCTTCATACGTAGCTTACCACCACCGAGTATGCAGTGAACGAGTGTCCTGAGAAGTGCTATACTCGTGACGTGGCTTATTGAAAAAACAGAAAAAAAACAGTCATTGTTGCATATGTGCACTCATTTTCAGTTCATTCATGGACAGGCTCATGTGAATCAACAAAAACCCCCACATGAAAATGACCTTTGCTTTAAAGTTTGGCGATGAGTCCTTTGCATCACTGCCCCTCTTCGGTTTTTTTCTTGTCAGTGGATGATTTGGTCATTTGGTCCATAATAGACGTCAGTCAGAATTTCACAGAAAACTGACTCAGTCAGTCAGAATTTTTCTGAGTTGAGCGTTATGTCATTTCCCACTCAGGCCATTGAACTTTGTTTACTTTTATTGTGCTCTTGCTGTGGTGATTGTTGCACCTCCTCTGTTTGCAGGTTTTACTGTCACTATAAAAAGACTCGTCTTCTTTTACTGGCCTGTATAAAACCTGAACAAAGCAAACGTTAGCTTGAGAGGTGTGTGTTTTTGGTTTTGCCAAGTAAATCTGTGTCTGTTTGTACCTCCAGGTGGTCGACTATCTGACACAATATTCCGGCATCAAACCAGGAGACCTGGATGCGAAAATTTCTTCCAAGCATTTGACCACTCTGAAGTCCACCTACCTGAAGCTGCGCTTCCTCATCGACACGGGAGTCCGCTTCGTCGGTCACGGCTTGCAGAAGGACTTCCGCGTCATTAATTTACTGGTATACGTTTTCTAACCCGCAGTGGATCATGTCTGTCAAGTACAGATTAAAACAAGATGAAATGTCGTCTTAATTCTGACTTCTGAAGTTCATTTTCTGTTTTTCAAGGTCCTGAAAGATCAAGTCATCGACACGGTCTACCTGTTTCATCTGCCTCGCAAGAGGATGATCTCCCTGAGGTTTCTTGCTTGGTACTTTCTGGGTAAGTCGACGCAAGAAACGTCAAACTCGGGTCATAAAAATGTGAAATTCCTTTGTAGTGGACCCATGTGAAGCTCCTGCTTTTGCACCTAGACGCTCAAAAGAAACTCAAAGGTTACGAACGGCCTAAAATCAGTTAAATCCTCAGTAACGCTCAGGTAAAATGCCGCAGCAGGAGCCGGCGTGATTCGTTTTGTTCTCTGTGCTCCCAGACCTCAACATTCAGGGGGAAACCCACGACAGCATCGAGGACGCGCGCACCGCCCTGCAGCTGTACAGGAAGTACCTGGAGCTGAGTCGAGGAGGCAACAGCGACGAAGTGAGGAAGGTCCTGAAGGGACTCTACGAAAAAGGCCGCCAGCTGGACTGGAAAGTCCCGGATTCGGACGCAGGAGATGGTCAAGGTAGCCCAAAAAGTACGACATGAGAGTGACTCTGTTGTCGCCTGGGCGTGGCTGCATTGTGTCTGGAAGGCGGATGAGTTCAGACCGAGTGAGATGATGATGGGCTGTGTCGTTTCCTCCATCAGGTGCTGCCGTGTTTCCCTCTGTGATGGGGCTGTGAGCTGCACCCTGACCTGCTCTCCTCCCAACCACCTCAAGTTCACCCAGTCGCTTTTTACTCTTTCACATTGTGTGAAGTTTTAATGGAGGTCTGTGTAGTCGACTGCTCTTCAAAGTTTCACTTTGGAAATGTTTTTGAAACAAAGAAAATTAGTTTGTATTTTCAGATTTTTGTTTTTTCTTTAAGAAAATGAAGCAGCTGTTTTTGTTCATGTAAATAAAACATGAGAGCTGTGAAATATTTGGTGTTTGATTGTATTTCAGTGAAAAACTGTTGAATCTCTGCAGGACATCATTGTTTTAATCCTCAATGTGTCTTTACTCACTGAGCCTCATGTCAAATTTGTCACCAAATGACTTTTTTCAAACTCATAAATAAAACAAGAAAAAAGCAACATGGATAAAATGCTGGAATTCTTGATAATTAAACTCTTGGAGCATCAAAAATCATGTATTGGATGTAATGGTGCCCCCTGCTGGATGTTTCTGACCGACTCATGTTTTCCACTCGTGTCATCCAGAGTCAAGAGGGAGTTGGAGTTTGAGCACTCACACTGATGGATGATATGAAATCACAGCAAAGTTAATGCCAAGAAAAGCTCAGACAATTTATACAGTGCATCTGGAAAGCATTCAGTTTCACTTTTTCCACATTTTATGTTGCAGCCTTATTCCAAAATGGATTAAATCAAAAAAAAATTTAACATTCTGCACACAACACAATGGGGAAAAAGGTTTTTGGGGGAGATTTAAGCAGTTTTATCAAATGAAAAAACTAAGAATTCATATGTACATAAATATTCAGAGCCGTTGCTCAATACTTTGGCAGCAATTGCAGCCTGAAGTATTTTTGAATATGATGCCACAAGCTTGGCACCCCTATCTCAAGCTCTGTCAGGTTGGATGGGAAGCGTCGGTGCACAGCCATTTTCACATCTCTCCAGAGATGTCCAATCGGATTCAAGTGTGCGTTCTGGCGGGGCCACTCGAGAACATTTACACAGTTGTCCTGAAGCGCTCTGGAGCAGGTTTTCATCCAGGGCGTCTCTGAACATTGCTGTATTCATCTCTACCCTGACTCGTCTCCCACTTCCTGTGGCTGAGAAACATCCCCACGGCATGATCGTCGTTCTGCTGGAAGGGTCTTCTCTCTCCAGAGGCCACCCAGCTCCAGGAAAGGTCCTGGTGGTTCCCAACTTCTTCCACTTATGGATGATGGAGGCCAGTGTGCTCATTGGGACCTTCGAAGCAGCACACATTTTTCTGTAACTTTCCCCAGATTTGTACCCCGAGACAATCTAATGTCAGGTCTACAGACAATTCCTTTGACTTTGTGCTCCGACATGTACGATCAACTGTGGGACCTTACATAGACAAGTGTGTGCTTTTCCAAATCAACAGTAAATAAATAAACAGAATTTACACCAGGTGGACTCTAATCAGTGGAGACAGGAAGCACCTGAGCTCAGTTTTGAGCCTCTATTAAACTTACAAGGATCTCCCAAAAACGTTTTTACACGTCATGATTCTGGGGTGTTGTGCGTGGAATTTTGAGGGTCAAAAAAAGGATTTAATCCATTTTGGAATAAGACTGCAACATGAGAAAATGTGGAAAAAGTGAAGTGCTGCCAATACTGTCCGCGTGCACTGTAGTTACTCTAGGTAACTAAGCTTGCTTGATTCAGATGTGTATTATAGAGAAAAGAGGCTCAGGGAGAACATGCACACGGCATTAAACCCTTTATGGATTCTCAAATAAAGTTCACAACAATCAAAATGAGACAAGAGAATTAAGAAAATGGACACAGAAGTTATCAAATGCAGTTGGTCTGGTTGCCTCTAAATGGAACCTTTATCACTGTTCTAAATGCAATCTGTCTGTCTTTAGGACATCGTGTTCAATCTGAGAACACCAAGATTGACTTCAGCCCCCAAATACTTTTCAAGGATCACCTACTTTAGTTAAACGTGAAGCCATCAAACCTTTTGGACTGTTTAACTTCGAGCTCCAAGGCTGGGCACAAGCAGCACGGTAGGTAAAACCAAAAAGCAAGCATACACAGTCCGTATTGCAAACTGTTTATTTGTAGTAAATGAAAAGTGTGCCATTCAGTGAGTGGGAGAAAGAGCGGAGTCGGGGACGGTCGATGTCTTTGGTCCATAATCTGGTGGAGGGGAGGATGAGGATGAGTCGGTAGGAGACAAGAAAAGGCACTTGAGTTTACAGTTGTCTCAGAAACTTTTGGAGAAGGAGAACACGAGGTCTAACTAGAATGAATGATCTAGATGTTTTAGCCTCCTTTATGCCTAACATGAATATCACATACAAAATGCCCCACGTGAGCACAAAATTATATAGCTACTTATATGTATGTACAGCAGGGAACCGGAAATAAAAGCAAGGAGGGAGCGAAGAAGAAAATGTGAAGCTTAGTTTCATCCCCTTTGGACATTTTTACAAGCAGAGAAAAAGAAGAGAGAAAAGGCAGCGACTTTAAATGGGACATGATCACTTCTTTGGCGAAAACCTTCTAATCCCTAGTTTGGAATGTAAAAACAAACAGAAGAAAAAGACTGAAGGGAGGCAAACCGCTCGGGTCTGAATCCTCTAACAGAAGCAACATGCAGGAAAAAGAGCAGATTCCTTTAGTTTTTTTTTTTTTTTTTTTTTTTTTTAAACCACGATCTCCTTTTGTCCTGCCGCTTTGATCAGCACAGAAAAGTTGTAGAGTTTAACACAAATTCAGTCTCTGTGGTTTCATAGAGATCCTTCAAAGTGTTTCCTATGAAACGCCTTGCCAAATATGCCGTGCTTCCTTATCAATGTGTTGGATGTGTGACTTAACTACTGCAATTTTTATTTTATTTTATTTTTTAAACGAAAGTTGTTTTTTTTCCCCCTCAGTCAAACATCAGCAACACGTCAAGCTGCGAAGAGAAACTAGTAGGACGTGCGACTCGTGCCCAAGCTGGATTAAAAAGCTGTGATCATCTCTGCGGCACATGTGGCTCCACCGAGCAGAACAACAGTTCCTGATCCGGGTCCTGGGGGAGCCTCTGTTTACCAGCTGCTACACACCCCATTCAGATCAGTGTAGTCATGGAGACGCCCCGCAGCAGCTGCAGAACCAGGTAAACATCTGTAATACGGGGGTGGGGCGGGCACCGCCCCCCCCCCCCCCCCGGGGCCGGGCTGTAAAGGGAGCTGCCCTGCACAGTGTTCCCCGATCCTCGTATTCATAGTCCCTCACAGCAGCGTTAAATAGATTCTTAACATTCGACAAAGAAAGCCACAGACATATTTCTCACAATATTCCGTCTAGTTAATCAAGCCAGCACATATTTACCGAAGACTGCAAAGACACTTGCACTCTTTTCTCCAGAACAACTAACTTAAGAGAAAAGTTCTTCCTAAAAATCAAAAAACCTATGATTTAAAAATAATATATATATAAAAAAAGAGACTCCCAAACAAAAACTGGGGAAAGAAAAAAAAAAAAAAAATCTTTGAAATGAATTCTCTTTTGTGAAAAGTTCGAAGGAAGACGACGCATGAAAAAGATGCAGCAATAATGTAACAACCGGGTTTCCACTTCAGCCTTGCAGCTCCGTGTATGTACATAACTACAGAGGAGATAAGAGAGGAGGAATCACCGGAGGGGAGGTCCTCGTCCCTCAGCGAGAGCCCACCGCCAGACAACGCGTCAAAGAATCAGCAATGAGGTATTCAACAAACCCGACTACATCATGAAATTTAACCTCGACAGCAGCCATAGAAAACAGATCCGTTTGATCACTTCCATCGATCCATAAAGTCAGCTCATATTCGTATAAAGAAAAAAAAAAAAAAGGGAAGAAAAGATCTTGCGCTTCTACAAATCACACGTCTGCTCTACACGTACCGTCTGTCCGGAAAGCTGCAATGATGCCGACGTCTCTGGAAAAGGCAAATGTGAAGTCTGTGACTAAAGGCAAAGCACGACATTAATATGCCATTTGTGTGCATATATAACGAGAAAAACACCAATGAGGAGGCGGAACTGCGCGTGAGGAAGAAAAGATCCAGCCGAGGAAATGTTCAGCATGAAACAGCGTGTGCACACCGGAGGACGTGCCTTTTGTCCAGAGTTTTGAACATTAGTCTACAAGTAGGTAAGGAGCCCTCTCGGTTAGAAAATAATGGACAACAAGTCAAGAACGGCGGCGACGACGACGACCCGCCGGTCAGCGGGAGGGAGACACATGACAGCCTCAGGCAAAACGTAAAGGAAACCGTTTCACATTTTAGGAAATGCACTTATTCTCCTTGTTTAGAGGAGCGGTGGTAAGGAAGTAAAAAAAAAAAAAAAAAAAGATGATCCATCAATCAATCACCACGTGTAGTTTTATACCTTATATACTCTACTGTGCAGTTATAATAGGACAGGTGTTTCTGCAGGATTCAGAGGCTCTACTAGAGTAAAAGGATGGGAGGTGTGGCTCTCCCAAAGGGAAGCTAAAATACCAAGACGACAGTGAAGGTTATAAGTGCTGCTGCCATAAAGTTTGCACATATGACATGAAGCATACGCAGAAGTGGGAAAATATATACTACATACTTATAAAACCAGTTAATCGACGCTCTGAAAACTGAGATTTCTAGTGACGTGCCATTAGTGAACTTGTGATTGTGTGTTGGGGAAAGACCTCAATACATCACTACAGTGCTGAATGTGATTAGAAATCACATTACTGGTGCTCCAAGACGAGATAGTTTGACTTTGCAGTGGAAAAACAAGTGAAAGATGTGAGATGGTCAGAAATTTATACGACTGAATAAGTGCATTTCCAAATGTTAAACTTTTCCTTTAATAGGGCAACTTCTGCAGCACAGAGCTGTTCTAAATCCAAAGTCCGAGCAGTAATAAGTTCCCTCCAGTTTGTAGCAGCCGTACAAAAAGCTTCTGGTTTACAGTTTGATATGTCTCATTTTCATTTTGCAAAGATTAATGACAGTCTGTAGTGTTGATTGCACGTCGACTCTTCCCATGACAGAAATCCTTGTTTAGGTAAGAACAACTTGTTGCTCTTTCAATGTTTTTTTTTTTTTTTTTTTTTTTTTTTTTTTTTAAACCATGAAGGCAATGAAATGGTTCTGGAGATTTAAAAACATAACAAAACAAGAAAAAGAAAAAAAACCTAACGTTTTTTTACCATCTCAAGTTTGAATCAAGAATCCTGAAGGAAAGCCGCGTTGGAAAAAAATAAAAATAGAACTAAGAGTTTAACTTGATTAGTGCACAAATTGTTGCAGCTCAGGCTGCAAAAACTAACTGCAAAGCAGTGAGAGCTCTCACTGGGGGGGAATAAAGATGAGAGATAGAGAAACGAAGAAAAAGAGAAGAACGATTGTAGAAAACAGTGAGCGCTTTTCAAGTTTGAAGGATGAATGGACTGATGTCGAGAGGCGGCACTACAACTCAACTGATCTGAATACGTAAACTTGTATTCTATTCTTCATTGAAAGGAGTTAGTGGGGGTGGGGGTGAAGGAGAGGGTGGAGGGATGGGAGGAGAGGGGAGGGAGGAGTGCGGGGGTTAGTTGGATGGGTTTGATTGATCAGACGGTTTCTATTGTCAAGGGCAGTGCGTTCGGGGAAGCCTCTGGGGCAGCCCGTTGTGAGCCGGCCGGTCTTGTTGGTGGGAGGACGCGGAGGAATTCGAGGGGCCCCTGGAGCTGTTGGAGTGGTGCGACGCTGAGCCGCCGTCGCCCTGGTGGCGGTGGTTAGTGCGGCCGGCGTTCCTGTCATGGTAGGAGCTGCCGTTATACCGCTGACCGCCCGAGTGGTAACCCTGACCCTGGAAGGTGCGCCGGTTCCCCTGGAAAATCTGACGGGAGAGCGGAGAGCGGAGAGTCGGCCACTGAAGCAAAGAAACCGACGGAGCTGCTTCACCTGGAGCGTCTGAACGCCGCCGGCTCACCTGTTTGTTGGGAGGAGGCCGGTGTTCACTGGACGGGGGCTGCACCTGGGTGGGAGGAGGCGTGTCCTGAAGGCTCGGGCTGGCGACGGAGGACGACGTGGAGCTGCAGCGGGACCGGTTTGAGTAGCCGGTATGTGGGTGGTAAACTGGAGAAGAAGCAATGAGCCAAGTCACACACACACACAGAGCTCCGCCCACCTCAACGACCACGTCACGTCTCAAGACCGCCGGCTTGGTGAACGTCACAGTAAATTTGATGCGTGTGTTCAATGGAATGGGTAAAATAATTAAACGTCAAACACCCCCATGGGGTATTAATTCTCAATTAGCTGACTAAGTGTGGTATAAAGAGGTCAAATGTTTTTTAGATTGTCGTCTTTATGATAGAAGACAATTAAAAAAAAAAGAAGTTGGAAACATACTTTGATATATACTCTTTGCTGACTTCAAGCAACAACCATCTTTACATTATTTCAATTATAATTGAATTACAATACAAAAATTACAATTTCTCAGGAAAATATCTGCACACAACTTCAGACATGTTAAAGAATCCTTGATAGAATTGTACAAATATTCTGTTTTAACAACCCTGTTTTTTTTTTTCTTTTACTGAACATTACATAAGCAGACTGCTTCCAGACACATGATGTGTAACTGTGATTTCTAAAGACGGGGCTGCAGCTCCATCAGTCAGTCTGAAAATAAAACATCAAAAGACAAGAGCAGCCACATTCACTCAGCCCATGATTAGTTTGTTTCCCACTGTGGGCGACATTAAAAATGGAAGCAGTGCTTTATTTCTTTTAGATCATGAAAATGATGCTTTTCTTTGAGGAGAGAAATCGCAGTGAAGCCAAAAAAAAAAAAAAAAAAGATGAAGTACCTGATCCAAACCCTGAAATGCTCGTCTTCAGCGGCTCCAGATCAAACGTGAATCTCACAGCTTTTCCAAGATCTTCGTCGTATTTGCGTTCGCTTACAAAGTGCTGCAGAAAAACAAAACAAAAAGGAAAGTCAACCGAATTCAAAGGCGCGTTTTGACCGCAGCGTGCGGCGCTTTGACGGTTACCTTGATGTCTGCACGCAGTTCAGTCAGCTGCTCCTCCGACATGGACGCCGACTTGTCCGTCAGCCGCCTCAGCTCCTCCGCTTTCTTCTGCCGGGCGTCCAGAATCGACACTGAAACATCAACGGGTTTCAGTGAGGAAGATCAACGGTACACGGTAAAAGATGTGGTGGCTGAACTTCATGTCCACCATCAGCAGACAAGAACAAAAACTCCCCCTCCTCATTAGTTCTGACTGAAAGAAACGACGACTCAGCGTGATTCGCCGTTTGAAATCGAGTTCAGCTGCAGTCGTCAGAATAAGACGGCCGAGCGGGAAAAGAGGGAGAAAGAGAAACATGCAGCTCATTTTCCCTCGATAAGACTAAGCTACGGATGAGATAAGCGAACTGTAAGGAAGCGACTTTAACAATCACATATGTTCTCCCTTTGCGTGCGTGTTTTTCCTAAAGTACGACGGCTTCCTCCAACAGTTAAAACAAAAAGTGGTACAGAAGACGATGAAGGAAGATGTCATTCCCTGTGAACTCAAACTTAAAAATTCACCTGCACAGATTACTTATTTAGAAAAACATCTGCCAGCGGAGGTTTCCGCCCGTTTCTTAAGACGATTGAGACATTTTCAAATCCAAAACGTTTCCTCCGTGTCGCTTCATTCTGTGCTCTGCAGCCCAGCTGAACTTAAACAGTCAAGATCCAGATCATAAGAAAACAACACAATCATGAAACTTCTGATCAGGGGTTTGCTCACTTCAGGTAAACAAGCGATTCAAACATCACTTGCTACAAATGTGATGTAGAAAAGAGGCGCCGAGGCGGGGTGAATTCTGGGGGAACGTGGCTTTTGTAATGTGGAAGAAGCACTGGAGCTCCTTTGCTTTTCCTCTCAATTCACCACACACTTCACACAAAGGCAGCATTGAGTCTCCCTCGACACCTGACACTATTCACTTTTTCCAGACCTGGATCACACAACACTCCACGCCGAGAGGACAGGGGGAAGAGAGAATGGCCGACTTGTGCAAATATGTAGTCCTGCTCTGTCATGTTACACACACACACGCACACACACCAGGGTGGTATGTTGCAGGTATATCTAAACCCCCGGGGCGCCAGCGCAGTTTGGGAGAAACTGGGACTTGCTGTACGACAACAATCTCTTTTACTACCTCCGGAAGTAATTTAGGTCAGATGCTGCAGGCCGTCGTGTCAGGTGATCATATTATGGGAAGAAAAGGCTCCTGGGTGGCGAGTGACCAGCAGGGCTCAGTGCACGCTCTGGAAAACACAGGACTTACTGGATTCAGCTTTCACCTTGTCCATCTCTGACAGGAGAGTCACTTCCCGGTCCATCAAACTATAATAATAAAAAGAAAAACAGAATGAAGAAACAAGTCAATTTTACTGTGTCCGTTCCTAGAGGGGGGGTGGTGGTGGGGGGTGGTGAACCTAAAGCAGGATAACAAAGAAATTATTAAACAAAAGAGGCAGTTTGGTTTAAAAGTCAATGGCAATGCAGGAAAACATGCAAAACAAGACCCAAGTTGAATTTATTTGTATTTACTAAACAAACAAAAAATGAATAAGAGCTCTTAGATATTTGTCCATTAGTAAAGTCACTGCAGAAAAGCACTGAGTCATAAGTGTGTGAAGCATGGGAAAAACCCCAAAACCAAAACAAAACTGAAGCATCTGGAGACAAACGACCAGCTAATCAAGGTTTTTGGGGCAGGACTTCAATAATGGCCTTGTGACCACATCAGAGTCATTCACAAGTTAAAACACACACAAAAGAAATTCTGTAGAATTAAAGTTAATTATAGATATTAACGCCACCTCATAATCAATCTGTTCTACACCCCAAAATGTCCAATTAAGCTGCTGGATCGAGAGTTCGCGTTTGGAAAGTAAAAAAACAGATCGTGCAAAGAAGACTCGTACTTTTTAAAGTTTTATGGCTTGATTGTGTTTATATGTGGACGCTAAAAACCCAAATTCTCCAATCAGTCACAATTATTGCTGCTTTACACACAACAGAAAGACTCATGGAGGGTCACAAAGCCCTCTTGATTTTTAAGAGGTTTAACATTTTTTTATGTCTTAAAAATAGATTAGTCTGCATTTAATTCATTTATGTCAAAAAAACCACCAAGTTTACACATTTAACTTTAAATGTGAAAGCAGTGGGAGAAGTAATGGAGCGTCGGGAAAGATGAATCGGTCAAAAAGTAAAAAAATAAAAAATAAATAAATGAGTGTACCAATAGAGTGAACACAGAATATGGCTTCATAGGAGCAATGGAAAATATTGGATCTGAATTCATCTTTTGGGGTGAAAAAAACAGAACTCATGGTTACAGAGTTTAACCAAGAAACTGTTTCACACTCGTGTGTTATGAGGTTCCTTGAACTTTTTGTAATTGTTCAGGGTGTGTGTGGGGCGTCGTCTGGGTTTACAATAGTAAAAATGTGGATCAGTCAAGAAAAAGGTTAGGAATCGCTGGTCGAGATGATGCATTAAAAAAAAGAAAAAAAGAAAAAGAAATTCAACACAATGGAAGGAACAGCTTATTCCTCACAATTAAATCCAACAAGTAAAACGACCTTATAATTTGGATTCATAGCAAACACTGATGCAGGACAAGTCAGCTTCAGTATCCTCAGTTTGTAGGTTGTGATGAAGTGGTGACCCTCCAATAGGACTTTGCCTTATTCACCCTGACACAGCGGGACCAGCAGCCGGTCACCTCGAGGTTTTTAGTGAATGGATGGGAACTGAATCACAAATGTGATCCGAGCCTATAAATCAAGTTTTAAAAAAAGGTCATATCTTCTTAATTTGATGCAACTAAATGTTTTTGAATAGGAAACATCACATTTTTGGGACACATTCAATTGAGACAACAAAAAAAAAAAAAAAAAAAAAAAGGGTATGACTATGCAGTGGAAAAAAAGATGGATGTATATTTTGACTAAAACCTGCATGACAATCATGTCCACCTCAGCTCCAGCAGGTTATCAGGATTAAGTTTGTCGTCTTTGGTTTGGCATGCGAGTTTGGCGTTTGTCTACATCAACGTGGTTGTTGACAGAGAAGCTCCAGTGAGCCAACACGGCTTCGCCTTGACAAGCTGAGCACACGTCTTCATTAATCTTGTATGATAAGTTCATTTGTTGTGATTAAATCGGCCTTGCAGCAGTCAAACTGCGACTTCTCTACTCGGTTGTCTCCACTGAGTCACACTTCTCAAAAATATTTTTCATACTTCTCAGAAAGACCATGTTCTTAGAAATCAACTATCAATTCGGTAGGTTTTTTTTTTTTTGTCAACGACTTTAATTGGACGACTTCCAGCTGGCAGCTCGAACAAATTAACACCACTAAATAATTCAGTGACGTTTTACGGTTCTTCTTGTTGAGACTTTCACATCTTATTTGCTTGCTTTTTGAAATGCAACAGTCCAGAGAAAGAAATATAAATCCAGGGAGTGACTGACCGACTTTCTCTGTGAAGCGTGTGTTTGAGCCAGTGTTGGTAACTCGATCGTCTCTCAGCCCCGAGCCGCTCTGTGGGGGTTTGGGAGGAAACGCTTCTGCCTTCAGACGAGGCGAGATGACGCGGAGTGAGAGCTGTGGCTCTCTGTCACTCTTACTGTACTGGGCCATGGTGGGAAAAGAGTTTTTATTATTTTTTTTTATTCAGACCGTGTCCGTTAGTGATCACTTTTGATTTGGAGGTTTATTTTGTGGTTGGAAGAGATTTTCTAACGAGGCGACTGCCTCACTCACTCACTCAGGACAGAACGGAGTTGAACCTGGACTTTCTCCGGCAAATCCTTGTAGCATCTGTAAAGTCTGCAACCTTTACAAGCTTCTTTGATAAAATCATTAACATATTTTATTTTCTGATGCATCGACTAAACAAATTTAAACTAATTGTGACATTTCCAGTCAAAACATACAGAGAAACCACCTCCTGTGGTGACCTATGTAAGAAAGAGCAGCCCAACAGTTGCGTATTAATTGTGACACTTTATTATCTAAATGTGTTAAACCATTTATTGGCGCATCTACTTTCTAAGCTGCCTGTAATATTTGTCCCACATAACACCGAGCAGAGGGACAACATGGACGCGGGTCAACGTCTTATTACGCAAAGCTGTTTCACAAGGAAGAACAAAGGTGCATATAATTGAACTTTGGCTCTGATGATGCAGCAAACCTGGAAAAAAAAAATAAAAAATCGACATCATCTTCACTGCTTTGGTAAAGAAGTGACACAAACGTCAACCAAGAAGTTTGCACACGGAGCGAAGGAGGCGCGAGAAGTGATGTGAAGTCAAAACTTTCAGATAATAGGAAGAGGATGTTCCAGCATCTAAATGTTGGAGCTTCTTGAACGAAGCAAGAAACAGTTAAGCAGCTGAGACGAACTACTGATAGAAATAAAATGGATGACAGCTCCCATCTCATTTACATATTACAGTAAAGGAGCGGCGAGCTTCTATCATATATTGTGTTTCTGTGAAAATAAATGTCCTTGTAGTTGATCCAGCCTTCCTGTTCCTGAAGCAAACATCAATACACTTCAAATTCTTGCGCAAGAACTAAGCTTTTTATTTCCGTTGTCGACTTCTCTGATTGAAATGCAGGTTTAGCTCGAGTCCCTTCAAGTTGTTTCTTTGAAAGTGGAATAAAAAAGACACTTTGAGGACGGATACTACCAGGAAATTGTTTCAAGCATGCCCCATCAAGTACCACGTGGCTATATATATATATATATATATATATGTGTAAATGGTACAAACCAGCTCTGGAGCTCGGCGAACGTCTGCTTCATCCTCTTGATGGAGGAGTCCATCTCCTCTTTGACCACCATCCTGTAGCGAGTCAGCGAGGCGGTGCATCTCTGCAGGTCCTTGACTGAGCGGTCAATGTTGGAAGCTGAGGACGAGACATTGAAGGGGCCGTGAGTACCGTCGAGTGTTTTTCTGTAGTGCAGAGATTGTGTAACCAGATGACATGTGATGAAGTGAACACTGAAGACTGGGAAAAGCACCACTTGTTTCACTCGGCCTGCGCTTCACCATTGTGTTTCCTTTCGTGAACTATGGGAAACTACAAATGGGGAACGATGGATAAAAGGTGTCTAACCTATCTTTTTTGCTCCTGATGATCCTTGCTCATCAGTGGAGGACGCGACTGAGGATGTGGAGGGATTGGAGTTGTAGCCCGGCCTGTGTCGGGGCTTGTTGCCTCGGGGAGCTTGGTGATTCCTGCCTGTCTGCTGCAGGGCGGGACTTGGAGCGCTGCCTTGACTTTCTGCTTCTGCTCCTGTGAGAAGATTAATACATTTGCATCAAACATACCTGAGACACTGTCAAGTCTTGACTTCTGAAAGCGACATAACACTACTTTTATGGCATTTTTTTGTGGTTTAAGTATAAAGAACTGATTGCAAAAAAATGTATTTCATGCAGAAAGGTTCAGAATCTTTTTAATTCGTAATATGATCCAAACGAAGATCCCACAGTTCCACTCAGTATCACGTAATGTTGGTAACTTGTTTCCTGCTTGTTGTCCATCACATTTGGGCCAAAGTGCTCTACTCACCGGTATTTTCGGACGCAGCGTGTTCAGAGTCCAGCTCGACCGCATCCAGCGAGGCAGAGTCCAACTGTTCACTAAGCGAGTCGAGGGACTCTCCGTCCATCACCGACCCGTTAGCGTGGAAGCCGTTCATCTCGTCCTTGCCCTCCACGGGCGACGCGGCCTCGGGCGGAGCGGGCTCTGCTGAGGCCTCCGGCTGAGGCTTGGGCTTCTTTTTCTTCTTCGGCTGAAAACAAAGACATCAGTCATGTGGATTTATTGATCTGCACATTGACTGAGGATATAATACAACACAAAGAAGTACATGACGTTTTATTAGCTTCTCAACTAAAGCTTGGCATCTTTATCCAGAGAACAAAGGGGCACATATAAGACATGGGCGTTGCGCTTCTCACCTTCTTTTTTCCAGTCACATTCCACTCTTTGAGGATCTCGGCTGCACTGCCTGAAACGAAAGAGGCCCGGCGATGACGAAGGTGCTCGACAGATATTTACAAGCTCACAATACAGTTTCAAAATCTGAACGCCCTAAGGCGTTGTTTAGACGGTGCTGGATAAGGAACAAAGCGAAGGGACAACCCTCTCGTTCTATAATTAAACCTGAAAAAATGAAAGGCATGCAAGTGACGTACAAACCCTGAATGCAGAGCAGGACTTAAGTAATGACAAAGCTGGTGAAGGTCAAGGACAATAAAAACTAAATGTTGTGTAAGGTTTGCCCAGGCAAGTCTAATGCAGTGGAGCAATTAGATGCGTTTTGACATATGACAGCATTTGTGGAGGAAAGAAAACAAGAGTTGGAAATCTGGTTCATCTTGAATTTTCTGACCAAATTATTACGTGGAAAGATATTCATTTAAAAAAAATTATTACTAACTACCTTCTAAGAAAGCCTGGACAGCTTTATCCACACAGTTCTCGAAATGCTGCAACACCAAAACAATCTCGTTGTTGCTTTTGTTGGGGACGACGGCTCTGACGGCGCTGATCTGTGGAGGGAAATGAAAACCGCAAATCACACAATGTTGACTGGAGATTAATATTTAATGGAGGTCGTTTCCACCTTTCAAAAACATTTGTAGCAGATGAGTAAGAAGACGGGGCAAATCAAACAAATGCTGCTGCCCTTCCTTTAACCCTTTAAGTCCTGAGACGGCGTGCGAGTGTCGCTGTCTAAGAACCGGGGCGACGCTCTGCGAGTTTCACCAAGCATGATGTGTTTTATCAGTCACACGTCTCTCAGAGAGCCTCCTTATGCACACGGATGTTTTTAATGCCGTTTCTTTAATGTCCAGTTGGTCTTTAGTCTACACGCGAACTGTGTTACTCGACAAAGGTTTTTAGGTTTTGGGGTTTGTCAGACTTTGCAACATCGTAGGGAGATCAGCTAAAACAGTTTTCGCATAGTTAAACACATCAAGGTACATTTATTTATCGACTACTTGTCTCAGACGTCCTCTTGATGTTTCTCTGGTGAGACATTATAATGAGCTAAGATGGAATTGTTCTCCAACACACACCATTAGGAGGTGGTTGAGGTGGAGAACTGGCAGGGCGATCATGTAACAAACGGGTATTAAAGGAAGGCAAGAAAACTTCTGCATGATAAAGACATTACTGCTATGACAAAGAGCTGCTGCCCTAACCGGCCAACAGCTGGAAAGAGGTTTGGCTCCCGACGGTGTTTAGTTGCATTAGTTCAGCTTCGTGTGGACAAGATTGTTTCTCTCTAAACGGAGCAATTTGAAGGAGGAATTGGACATGAACTGGTTTTAATGATAAGATTTACTGGTTTAAATATTCCACAACACATCGCTGCATGTTGGGAATAATACACTGCATTACACGTGAAGTTACTGCAAACACACTGCACTTCTGATGCCTGTCAAGTTCTGTTTTTAACGCAGCACAGTCGATCAAACTTTGGCCATGTGTGCGAGTGCTGCCATTTGAATCCTGACGTTCAAACACCCGAAAAGCACATCTCTCTACGGTGTTATATCAGACAATTTTGTTCACATTGATGTTCAAAAGGTCATTCTGAACACAAAGCAAGCTGAACAGTCGTGTGGTTGAATCGGAGAGACAACACTGCTTAAGGCGGAGATTCCACCAGCTCGTTTGGTGTTTAAATACCAGCGTTCCTGCACAAAGAGACCACACCAGCGCAGCATGTGCATCAGTTTATTTGACGAGCGCCAAACCTGAGCAGAACCTTCATTCTAACCAAACCTGGCAAGCGCCAACACACCCTAAAACTTATGCGTAAAACACACCTGGATGCCAAGAATTGCAAACATTGCTCCAGGTCCTAATGGGTTAAAGCAATCTGCCAAAGCTAAACCTCACATGGCCCGCCAAGTCATTGTGTTTTTGTTAGGCATGAACAGCTATGTAATAAGTATGTAATGACACTATATGTCAAGTGTTTGAGGAAATGTTATGTTGTCATCGCTTTAATGGCTTCTCATTAAAATAAAAACAAAAACGTGTGCAAGTCAATTTGAACTCTAAGCAAATCAAGGGAGTTTCATTTTCTCTAAACTCACTCTCTGCTCCGTTAAGTGTGAAAACCTCTGCTTACCTTCTCCTTCATCCTCTCGGCCGTTCCACCCTGGGACATGACCATTTTGGAGCGAGTGTCAAACACAACCCCGGACGTATCTGAACAACGGCAGAGACAGAAAATCCACTTCAGGCTTTGTATGGCATTTGCAAATCACTGTTGGACATTATTTGCAAAACAAAACATCTTCACTGAGATTTCCTGGAACCAAAAAAAAAAAAGAGATTCCTTGTTTGTTTCCTTTACGAAGCTCAATCTGGGAAAAGTGAGCTAAGGGAAAAAATAAAACAAAAGCAGGTAAGACTACTTAAAAAAAGCAGCTTCGTGCATGAGCGCACACGATGTGCAAATGCAAATGCCAGCTTCAGTGAACTGTGGAGGAGGACGGATGTGTTATTTAGGCACAAACGCACAGTGGTGGAAAAAAAGAAAAGAAGCAAAACCTCATCTGTGCCTCAATCGTCCGCAATCTGCAACTGATTTAAAACGACAAACAACCAGCGATGGCCTGCAGCAAGATCTTCTCAAAAGAACAACTCTTCTTATCAGGGGCAGAGCAAAACTAGCCCAGTCAGGAAACAGCTGAGTCAGCACTAAAATGGGAAAAAGAAACTTAAAAAAAAAAAGGAAAAAAAAAAAAAAGAGGCTGAGGTCATTTCTTGTTGAAATGATAAACAAAACAAGTAAGAGTAAAGTCCAAAGGTAATCGATGGATATTTAAAGACAAGACAAGGAAAGACGAGAAAAACTGCTGAGGCTTGTAAAAAGTTTTGTTTTTCCCCGTGCATGAAAGTAGGTTAATGTCACCGTGAACACTCACTGGTGAAGAGTTGGAAGATACTCACGTATCTGTCAGTTAAATAATCTCCAACCATAAACAACCTGTAATCGGAGCACATCCATAAAGATAGAGACTATAGACGGGATATTTACCCTTTTGGCTGTTTTTCTTTGCCATGTTGTCACGCAAACGAGTGCAAGACGCCGCCTGTTGTGTACTTCCTTTGTCCTATACGGCCACACACTCCTGTGAATACACTCGAGCTGGGATTGAGCCGAAGGCTCCGAGTGAGGCGATGTTCAGTTCGAGTTGTGGGATAAGACGCCAACGAGGCTCACGGCTGGCAGAAGGGTCGGAGGAACAAAGTTCAGATCCAGACCTCCAGCATGCAGGCAAAGATTCAGGCTTTCCCCCGTTTCCCCACATACACACGCGAGAGGCAATCCAAACCTGGGGGGAGAAGCAGAAACTTTTCTTAGGAAATGCAGCGAGTGAAAATGAGTCTTACAGCAAAACTATGCACACAAACCAAACTTCCATTTCTGTAACATCTGTGAACAAAGAGTGGATCCAAATCAAATGAAATGCATTTCCTCCGGTTATAAAATATGAATGAAAAACAGATTTCAGTGAATTGTCGTCCGTCTGGCAGGGGATTGTCAAAATGTGCAGTTCATATTGTCTTTGGCAGAACCGCCGCACTATTTTTAGTTTGGAGGAAGAAGTTAGCGTGGCCATGGGGTGACATCTTCAAGAGAGTAATTCCTCTTTCTCGGCGCACTGTGCAGAAGTGGTGGGTGAAAACGGTACGTGGGAACCACTGAACGTTCGCCCTTTCTGCGCGGTCCGATGGCCGCGAACAGGCAAATAAAATGTCACATGCATGATCAAAAAAATTAAAATAAAAAAATCTTCTCATGTTTTCAAATTGTTACTTGCTGGTTTTTGACCTTTGAACATGGTAATAACTTATTTTAGTTGCTGGATATAAAATAAAAAAACAAGCTGCATGAGAGGAAATTCAGGAGACCACACGAATAAGCTTGTTCAGCTTTAGATTAAAAAAACCACAAAAAAAAACAAAAGAAGCTGACTGTCTTTAAAATACAAAACAGTTTATTTTTCGTCCTTTACAAAGTGAAATGCTGCTCTCTAAAACATTGCTGGAAATAATACCATCATCGAGCTGGATAATCACTGAACACACAGTCGTCTTCTGTCTGTTGTAATCAAGTTATGTCCACGCTTACAAACACACACAAAAAAACCCCTCTTGAACCAGCTGTTTAGAATCAGATTCATGAGCCAGCTGTTCCTCTAAACTTTCTGTTTCTTTCCAGTACCTCTTCTCTAGAAAGGGAAACCTAAAAGGCTGAACAAACACACACCCTCAGGATCAGGACTTGGCACGGCAGCAGTCCCGGTGTGACCACACCTCCACAGACGTCAAACTCGCATCAGCACAGTCACAAGTGACACAGCGGCCGCCGCTCATGCAAACACTCAGATACAATCTGTTTATTAAGAGGGATCGGTGTTCGAAGTCTTGAAGAGGAAACCAGGTTTTCTCATGCCGAGTTACGCCACACACAAGAATTAAAAATGGCTGAGCACCAAAAGTGGTACTCACTCAGCAATCCCACAATGCAGGAGTACTTTGTTGTGAATTAAATAATGTATTTAAGGTAGTAGGAAAATCCCCAGGAGCAGTCAAGCACTGAAAGTTTGTGTTTGACTAGACTGTGATAATGCAAACTGCTTCATAATTAACATTTATATCAATTACAGGTAAAGTTGCGGATTATTTTCACTAATTATTGTTTAGTTGTTTGGAGTTTTAATGTCAGGAAATCTTTCATCCTCACTTCATGCCATCGTTTGTTTGGGATGCAGCCTAAAGTGTCATTGAGCTCAAACCAAATGTTACTTTATCTGTCGTGTTTTCAGTTTTTAATAAGTGGTTTGTCCTTAAACATATTGAAAAACAAGATTAAGAAGTTAAAGATGGCTTACTTGCAAATCTGTGCCGCCTGTCAAATTATAAAATAGAAAACATACCAAAATAAACATTTAACACATTATTAATCACGGTCATTGGCCGTTTTAATCCTGAAAGTGCATCGGCATTACTAAACCACGACAGGCATTTAGTGGTAAACTGAACTTTGCTTCCCATTGTCTCACGTCGACATTAACGGGGCAGCGCAACTTGACTGCAGGTCAAACAAACAGTCCTGTTGGCTGATGAGAATAAATCGTCATAAATGTCATATCAGGGCAGATCTTGTGCTGCCCTGATATGACATTTATGATTGATTGATCAACTTGTGGTTTTAAATAATCAGCCATGGGAAATGAACACATTAACAATAACTGCAATATGCTGCAGAGCGTGGCACTGCATGACCAGAGTCTCCCTGTGAATGTGTGGGTTTTCTCTTATGGCAACAAAAAAAAAAAAAAAGACACTTGATGTTAATTGGAGACTTGGAATTGTCTGGAGGTGTGAATGTATGCCTTTGCCCTGTGATGGACTGGTGAGCTGTCCTGGGTGTAACCTGCTCTTGCCCATAGTTCACTGGAAAATGCAATACAACAGATCATGGGTATAGTTCTATGTGGTCTGTGCCAGCCTACAGACTTTCACTAAAAGACCAGAACGATTCAGCCATCCGGTTCAGTCTTATCCACCAGTTCACAACCAAAAGAAGTTCATCAGCTTATTCCTTTTGGGTTAACACAAGTAACAATTTCTAGCACCATAAAAGACTCGTTTTATATAGATGGCTTGAGATTTTCTGCAATCATACAGCCAATCCTCCAACAGGTCACGTGAGAATTGTTTAAGTTCAGACTGAGACCATTTAAGTTTACACCGTCAAACCACGTCATATCTCATCAGAAGAGCCTTTCCTGTGTCAGGAGTGTAAACATCTGCATTAATAGGAAGACATGTTAACGAGAGATCCCTGACATCTCACTGCAGCTGAGCATCTCTCAGTACAATCCCCATTCGAAGTGCTGCAGGAGCTTTATTTAGCCCACACATTTGGAGTAAAACACTTGCGAAGACAGAAGAAGGTAGAAAAGCCCATTAATTTATGCAGATCTTTTGTTAAATCAGCCTGCCTGGCTGCTGAACGTCCAGCTTCGTGTTGCAATGTTAGCTCAAATAAGCCTGCAGCGAACATCACCGCTTATGAAAGCCTGGCCCCGTTTCCCCCACCCCCCCTACGTAAGCTCACTTTATATTTGCACATATTTCCTACAAACTTCCATCTGACTGCAGCACAAAAACAAGCTTCGATGATCCGATCTCCGGAGGATGGGTTCTCCGGAGGATCAGAGCTCCGTCTGGGAGAAAGAAGCAGCAGCCGCGGCTCAGTCCGGAGGTTTCCGCTAGCCTGCTAACATTACCTAACGACACACGGTGACACCGATCACAGTCACCCATCGGGAATTTAACGTTGATGTTACGACTAAACCACACAATGAGACACGGAGCCACGACGCCCGGCCGGGTCCCCGCCTGTGTGCGGCGGGCTGCGTGCCTCCGGAGCTCCGTGCGGGGATTGAGCGCAGCGCGAGCTAACTGTTAGCGCAGCTAGCGGGCTGCTGCGGGGCTTTTCGTCACAGACCATCCCGACGAAACACCCCCGGTAGAACGGCTCACAGCGAGTCCGCCCGGGCCGCAGCCCGAACCACCTCCAACACGCACCTGGAGCCGTTCAGCAGACCGAGCAGAGGCTTCTGGAAGCGGGTTGGAGCAGCTCCACGGAACGTCGGTCGTCTTCAACGCCGAGAACAAGTCTGCTGCTCCGCTGCTGCTGTGGGCACTATTTTCCTCCAGCAGCGGACTGCCGCAGGTTGCCACGTTGGGTTCTGACAACCCCCTTTTAACAGCACGCATTAGATACTTAGAAAAAGAAACAGGTGGTACATTTCATTTCAATTCTGAAGTGAATTTATGAGAGCATTGTCAAGAATAATGAGAAAAACTATAAGATACTGGTGTGTTAACGAAGTAATGAAAAAAATCTATATCATCTCTAGCTACCCCTTGTTTAGAAATAATTTTAATGTATATACTTGCCCATCTATCCACTTAGAAGATAAATCATTATTTGGTGTAACTACCTTCTGTCATCAAATCCCATAATAAGAAACATGTTGCATTTATCTGTGTTGACAAGACCTAAAATTGAACACTTGCGTAAGATGAAATTGAATCCTGGTAGTGCCACTGGCTGTTAGCTCATATTGATGCTATTTCTTCCCAGTTTTGGGGGATTTTGTCCGGAAATGGTTAGCTGTTAACATCACAGTTTTTGTGACGAGTTGGTAAAATACATACAAACCAATAAATAAATAAATACACCCAGACGAAAACATAACTTTCTCTGCCAACATTCTCTGACATAGCTCCACATAGAAACTATTAAGCGAGCCACTATGAGTAAAGCTGCTGATCATGTCCATCTTTGAAAGCATGGTGTACCATCTTCTGATCATGTATTAAACTGTCCCAGCATGCAGGGCTGTAGCTACCACCGAGGACACCGAGGTCTGGACCTCAATGTGTATGTAATTAAACATCACTGATGATGTGTCCCAGAGCATCCACGGATGTATTTATACAACAAATATAGTTAAAACAATGCTTTGGATCTGGATGGTTTTATGACACACATATTCACAACATATATTGAAATTACTTGATTTAAATGTTTACATTTTATTTAAATTTTAGTCTTCATTTCGGTCGCTACTTGGGATAATGAGTGGAGGACCTCAGTATTTCTGAAACTCTGGCTACGGCCCTTCCTCCATGTCTTCTTTGTGAACTTTACTTTCATGTAAATCTGCTGCAAAATGCGTCGAAATGCGACTGACCACCCGAACGTGGCAACCCGAAATCCACGTCGTCACATCCGTGGACAGTCGGATAGGGTGCGCTCGATATGCCACCTCGTACCTCCCGCCCTCAGCGAGCAGGCGCTGCCATGACGGCTGTGGTGGCCTCAAGCGAAACAGTAACTCTCTAACAACTATCGGTGCATCCGCAGCTGGGCTGCTCGGCGGGATCGAACCAGGGACCAACAGCGGGGGACACCATTGCAGAGCGAGAGCACGGAGAGGAGAGGGGAGCCGAGCGGCGCACCAAAATGGCAACCCCCTATGTGACAGATGAATCCGGTAAGACCTGCAGACCTATGTGTCCGTGAAGCCGAAATCTGCTTCTTGAACAAATACAAGTCCGCACGTTTTCCACGTGTAACACATTTCACCCCCGATTCACCCGCTTCAGTTGTATCCCGGTTCTAATGGCAATTACCTCGAACGGCGAGCTACTGCTAGCTACCGAGCTGCTAGTAGCTCACTTTACTACTACAACCCATTTATAAAAGATTGTTTGTTTCTAGTCAGTTTCTATCTGAAATCGACCCAAAGCATTAATCCTATAACTTCACTTTGATTAAGAGTCCAAACTCGCCTTAATACGTCTAGAATGGAGCTCAGTTCTCACGAGCTAATGCTACCTAGCCGAGCCGACATGCTAATGTTGTTATGGAGGGAGCTGCGGGCTTTGAAATTACTTCTCGCCCTGTTTAAATGCTTAATTTAGTTATAGAAGTTAGTGCTAAAGAAATCAAAAGCAATCTAACATTAATCCACAACTTCATTCACCAAACATGTAAACCCCCCCCCCCCCCCCCCCCCCCCCCCCCCACACACACACACACACACACAGTTTAACAAACTCTTTGTATGCCGTAAAAGTTTGCTAGATTATTATTTTTTGGGCAAAACATTCTGTCTTTGAAAGATTATCCCCCTTCCAATAGTGCAAAATGAGTAAGGCACTAATATTGTGATATTTCTCAAACTGAAAGATCGATGTGAGTGGATTTGCTTTGTCTTTCTTTCATTGTTTTTGCGTGACGTCATGTCTCCGACTTTTTTTCCTGTTATTTAATTCTTGTGTGCTTATAAAGTAAAAAGAGATTTAATCTAGTTTGCAGAACTTCAATGCAGCATCATTTTCATTACCGCATGAAAAGTGTAGGTTTTGTTTTATTTCTGCTCGACATCGATCAATTCTGGTTTGATTCTCTATTTAAGTTTAGCCACACAGCTTCAAAACTGAAAAATAATCTGGTCCCAATTGTCATCTACTGAACACCAATCTTCATTCATGTGATGTTTTGCTGTCGAGTCATGTTTAATTCTTCAGTACTGCTCTTGGAACTCGCTCTCAGTTTCGCTCTTGGAATAAAATAATCCGTGTGCAGGTTCATGTGAAGACATCAACATGTTTTAACGCTACAAGTCAGCAGAGCGGTCCGCTGCCTGGGCTCTGAAACACCTGGACTCATTCTGTTTTTTTTTTTTCCCTCTACAGGGAAATACATCGCTGCCACTCAGAGACCAGACGGGACCTGGAGGAAGCCCAGGAAGGTGAAGGACGGCTATGTTCCTCAGGAAGAAGTCCCGGTGTAAGGACACGTCTACCTCAACCACAGCTGGACACTCCATCCATCCATCCATCCTTCCATCCATCCATCCATCCATCCATCTACTGTATATCTCCTTTCACTCTTGCTTTTTTCCTGTTTCCTTTGTTCTCTCCTCCCTTTCACTGCTCCATCTGTCATTTCACCCTTCCATCCTTCATATTTACTCCCTCCCCCCTCGGTCCTTTCTTCCTCTCTCCATCTCTCCTTCCTTCCTTCCCCCCTCTCTTTCCTTCCTTCCTTCTTCCCCTGTCCCTCCTTCCTTCCTCTCTCCATCTCTCCTTCCATCTTTCCTTCCTGAGAACTAAGAATTGATAGAACTTTATAAATACATAAATTACTTCTATAATCACTTAATGTTTAGAATATTCAAGGCTGGATTATCTCATAATCACAATAAATGAAAGCACGTGTGCACACGGCCATTGACGCTCGGATTGGACCTGATTTTCACAGATTTCCTTATATGGTCATTTCCTTCCAGGCAGGGCCTCAAGGAAGAAGAAGAAAACTTTCCTTTCACATTTGTCACTGTGACGTACAACATGCGGCAGAACTTCTCTAACAAACACAACAATCCTGTGAACGGCGCTAAATGTAGTCATGGGATTAGTGTGGCTTATGGATTATGTAGAGGAGTCAACATAGGATCGAAGACTAACTGTGTGTGTATAACAGATATAAAGAGGAATGTCTCATTGAAGTGTTGTTTTTTCTCCTTTCAGTTATGAGAATAAGTATGTCAAGTTTTTCAAGAGCAAGCCAGATCTTCCTCCTGGACTCAGCCAGTCCGAGTCAGCGCCACCGAATCAGCAGCAAAAGATCCCCGGCTGCGGCGGCGAGAGCGACACCGCCGGCCTCTCCAAAGCCGCCAAACGTAACATGAAACGCAAAGAGAAACGGAAACAGCAGCAGCACCAGGACGAAGATGGAGACGGAGACGCAGACGTGGAGTCTGTGAGCGACGCCATGGAGAACGTGTCCATTTCAGAGTCCACAAACAAGACGGTAGTTCCTGTCCCGTCTCCCGACGACGCGGCGGCGGAAAAGTCCAAGAAGATTAAAAACCTAAAAAAGAAGCTGCGACAAGTGGAGGATTTGCAGCAGAAAGTGGACTCTGGGGAAATAAAGCAGCTGACGAAGGATCAGCTGGAGAAGCTGGGCCGGGCCAAGGCCCTGCAGGAGGAGCTGCAGCAGCTCGAGCTGGAGTCATGAAGCAATAAAAGACATTCAGACCACACACACACACACACACACACACACACACCAGTGGACGTTTGCAGCTTTGTGATCGTAGCTTCCATCAAACATGTTCTGCACATTTGGTATTCATCATGAGCTCAGTCGGACTCGGCAGGAACCACAGCTTCTGTTTTTAGATTCAGATCACAAACGTTGTGACTCTGTCAGCCAGCCATTTATAAATAACTTTTAACTCCATTGTGACTCGTTTTGTGCATGTTTCCTTTTTTCTTTTTCTTTTTTCCATTTTGTATCATGAGGACTCAGTTTGTGTTGAAGAGTGTGTTGGGTCGTCTGCTTGAGAAAAAGAAGAATTTTTATGAATGCCTGCGGAGCTCCTGTCGTCACACTACTGTTGAGTTTAGACTTTTATTAAAATACACTCATCTCTCGGTGGTTCATCTCGTGTTGCTTCTCAGTTGAACTTCCTCACAGTGGAGGGGATGGACAGAATTTTGGACAGCTGGATGAATTTTTATTTTTTCTTTTTTTTTTTAAACAAAACATATTTTGCTAACTGTTTATAAGATGCTGATTTGAAGACGAGGCAGGTAAATGATCTGTACACTAGTTTTTGTGAACAAAACTCATGTAAACAAGTAAAAGCTGTGTAGATGAAGCCCGTTAAGAGTTTCCTCTTCTGTGCCATGGAGCTCAGTTTGTGTTGAAATACTATTAAAAACACAGATAATGAGCCACATCATGGACGCGCTCTCTTACTGCCATCAGACCTGCAACCTGCACGGCGGCGTGGAGAGGCTGGAAGGAAAGGCCAGAACAGTGAAGTCTACTCCTGTTTGAACAGCGTTTGGAGCGAGGCTGGATTTGAACCCACGACTTTCTTGCTGTGAGGCGAGAGTGCTAACCACTGCGTCACCATGCTTTTGGTCCACTTTTCAGCATTTTTCATACTTTCAATTTAAGTGTTTGACTGGAAGGAAAATATACTTTTACACAGCAAAGAGGGGGGGAAAAAAAAAGCAAACGCTCCTACCTCAAAATTAATCAAACAATTAGTGATTTATTTATGTGATTGACCCCAATGTACAATATTCAGTTAAAAAAAATATGAAGTTATCAAATATGGTCTCCTGTAAAATAAATCTCTTGATAGTTTCAGCCTCAAACCGAACGGCTGAACGGTGTACATATCACTTAACATCACATCACAAAGCAGTGTCATATCATGATCCAACAACTTGAAAGACAGAAAATGTCCCTCGGCTGAGGTGCAATCTGTGATTATTGAGTGTTACATCATCAAAATGTGATTTTTTTTTGTTCTTTCAATGACGTTTATTTCCACATTGTCACGGCAGAAGAAGGAGGCGTCTGTTTTCCTCTCAGACAATTTGTAGTGATGGTTACTCAGGGGTGTCGATGTTTCCTCTCCAGGGAGCTCCTGCATTCAGAGCAACATCATTTGCTGTTGTCTTATGAACAAAGTGTGGCTTACTCGTTTTCCTTATTGACCATAAAAGAAAGAAGAGTCACATTTTGTCGAAAATTCAGAGGCAGATGCGAGCAGCAGCTTCTCTTGTGCATCTGTCACACACATTGGAAAACAATTAAGTTACAGACCAAAGTGTTTATTTACTCCCATCTGGATAGAAGCCATCCCCTTTACTAGCTGGTGGGCAGATGATCTCCCTTGCAACCGAGTTAACTCTTAATTTATTGGCTTCCTTTGACGTAAACAACATTACCCTCAAGTTATTCTTACATTGTTCCAGACAAGTGGCTTTAAACGACGGTGGAAGAAGGCGTTATCGTCTGAAATAAGTGTTGTTTTTTGGTAGTTAACTCATGTTGAGGTTTTGAGGCAGGACCTGGAGCAGCGTTCAGTGGTTATAAAAAGCTGGACGAGTGAAGCAGCAGCTTCAGGACACCGAGGAGGGATGCCACTGCAGAGAGGGAGACCCAAAACCTGAAACCAACCTGACTCAATCTAGAGGAGTTTTTTAAAATATTTTTTAAATAATTTAATTGTAACTTTTTCTCTTTTATCATGGGGAAAGAGCCACTCTGGAAAATGGGGAACAGACTGGAGGTGATGGTGTTTCTGACTCTGATGACAGCAGCTTCTTCTGTGGTCCTGAATGGAAACCACCTCACAGAGGCGGTGGTAAGAAACTGCAGAAGGCAGAGCTGCTGATGTTCCGTTTTAAATATTCATGCAGGAAGAACAAGTGTTGCATGTTTTTCATGCGTGTGCAGGCATTTGTTTTATATTTTAACTAGGTACTCTAGATAACCCCCACAACAACACGCATGTTAAGGTGAATATTGGGGTCAGGAATTGTCCTGCAGGTCTGAATGTTAGTGTGTGTAACTGTGGCTTTGTGTGATGCTGAGTGTGATGAAGTGTATAAATAGACGGACAGAAGATCCACGGCTATATATTCAGCGGTTTTGCGCAGAGCTTCAAATCCATCCAGTTAAGTAGTCCAGGGTTTAAAACTTCTGTTATGGTGTCAAGTATTTTGTTTTGATAATCCTTTTGTCTGCGTTAAATCTATAGAGTAGTTACTCATCCATACAAATATGTTCATTTATAGTAATTTTTTATTCATGTGTACACATGAAAGACCTGAGTGTTGGCATATCCAAAGTTTTTTTTTGTGGGATAATCAAAGTAAATTGATGCAACCTGCAATTTCAATATGTTGTCAGCAGCATGATTGTGTAGCATACACAGATAATAAGAGACATTAAATTTAAAAAAAAGCTGTTGCCCCTCAGACTTTGTCACATGATGAAATCTGGCCCTTATTGAAACCAGTTTGGGGACCAGTCAAAGGGAATCTTAAGACTTAAATAGAAGTCTGATTCAGGTCAAAACAATTCCCTATGTGAATTCAATAAACCCGTCACCTCATCACCTCTTTTCTCCAGGTCTATTTAAAGAAGTACGGTTATCTGCATGTTCCCCTGAACAGTGAAGACACAGGTTACCAAGCAGAGCACATCCAAGCAGCTCTGAGGTCAATATTTCTCACCCACTTTGAACGTCTTTCACTTATTCCCCAGACTGTTGTCAATCGAAAGTCCAAAACTTTCCTGTCGACGTTAAGTCTTTTTCAGAACGCGACGAACCTCCGGATGACAGGAAGACTGGACTCAGCCACTCTGGAGATGATGGAGAAACCGCGGTGTGGTCTGGAAGAGGCTTTCCACAGCAAGTCTCTGAAATATCGAGTCCTGGGTGAGTAACTGCAGACATACTGTCAACCTGTTGAGCAGAGGCGGGGCCGAGCCCTACTTATGGATCTGTACATCTGACAGGGCAGGTTGCTCTTCTTTTTCTGAACCAACCTTTGTTTCATTTTTGTGAGGCCATCTGTGTAAAATTTCTCTACTATTGAAAGGTAGAGATGTTATCACTGCAACTTCTTCTGCTTCCATCCTCTTCTCCCGTTATCTCAAAAAACATGTCCAATCACGACCCAAAGAGTGACGTGTTACTATGACGATGAACACGTTTTTACTTTTAACCATTTGACCACTGAAAAGAGTGAAAAATAACTGAGACTCTATGCGAACAGGCTACTGGCACAAGAAGACGCTGACCTACCGTATTTACAACTACACCCCTGACCTGGGTCGGTTACAAACCCGCCTGGCGATCCAGAGAGCTTTCAAGTATTGGAGCGATGTATCGCCCTTAAGGTTCAAGGAGCTGCATCGAGGGAGAGCAGACATCAAACTCTCCTTTCACAGAAAAGACAAGACGTGTCCGGTGCCGTTCGATGGGCGAGGTAGGAGCCGGGATGTGATATTCCATTATAACCTCAAGCAGGGGTCTCAAACTCCCCACTTCAGTGATTGGTTTGACCGTTCAAATGATGAAAAAACCATACTATATATATATATATATATATATATATATATATATATATATAAAAAAAAGCAGATAATAAGTAGTTGTGTCAGTAGAAAAAGAAGCTGCTCGGCTTTCTGGAAAACCAGTTTGATGAGCAATCTATTGAAAGGTTTTAATTTGATATTTAAGAATGATCAAAATAGTCTGCATCCACTGACTGCAGTTTTGTAATATTTGAAATCCTCCAGCTCAACGTGAGTTCGTGACCCTTGATTTAACTAAGCACGTTCATGTTTCACTTGAAAACTGTGACTGACGATCTGCAGGCCACATCTTGGCCCACGCTGATGCCCCCAAGTCTGGCATTGTGCACTTTGATGCGGATGAACTGTGGACCGAGGGGGAGACCACCGGCTCCAATCTGAGGATTGTGGCGGCTCACGAGATCGGCCACGCTCTCGGCCTGGGTCACTCTCAGTTCTACGATGCCCTGATGGGACCCATATACAGCGGGTACCGCTCCGACTTCAAGCTACACCCAGATGACATAGACGGGATCCAGGCTTTATACGGTAGGAACAGAGTACCATCACACTGTGATAGAAATGCAAGACAGAACAAACATGCAGAGCTCTCCTCTTCGCAGGTAAACCAGAAGCAGCTGTTCCAGATCCTTGCAAAGCCACTCCGGACGCAGTCATGTTGGGTATGAAGACTCAAATCTAGTCAAACTTCGAATTAAAATTGCTTCGCTTCCTCGTTTTTCACACCAACTCTGTGACGATGTAACGAGTCTCCTGCATAACTTACACACATGTTCAGGAAAAGAAATGAATCGCTTACTTGATACTGAAATAACTTACATATATTGAGATTGATCCAGATTGTTTAACATGCTATCTGGAGCTCCCTTACCCACAATGCATCTGATTGGGCATTCATTGAAATGCTTGGAAATTGTCGAATATTTCAGTAACTGCTGAATATTTAAAATGTTTAATGCACACGGCTTGTTACCAGCAATATTGACCAAAATTTCAAATGCATTATGTGTCATATCTTAGAGCGTCGACGAGAATAAGAAAAATTCTTATCTTTGAAGGGCTGTGGAATATTATAAAGTAGTATTTTTCATACATTTAATACAACGCTGTTGTTGTCCAACAAAATAATGCATCATTTGCAAATGATGGTGATGATTAGCAAATCTTGGACAATTCTTACTATATACGGTATCTTTATGTCCGATACCACTTCAGTCATTGTTAACCCTGGTTACCACAAGAAATGTATGATTCAAATGTTCGTTTTTGAACTGTGAATAGGAAATAAGATTATCTGAAAAAGAAAAAAAGAAAATCTTTATGCAAAAGGGGAACGTGTTAACCACTATCTAGTTCTTCATTGTTATGTGCATGGTTCTTATCATGGTTTTGCATCAACACAATAATGTGCTGGAAAAACTTAGCAACAAAAAGAAGAACTGTAAAATGAAATATACTGTATGTGAAATGGCACAAAACATCAACCAGATAACATTTTTATCTCATGTCATCTCTGGCATTTTGTCCCTGCAGGGCCTTTGAGTAAGACGTTCTTTTTCAGTGGTCTGTACGTGTGGACACTGTCCAGTTGGGGCTTCAACACTCCCGTCCTGGCCTCTGTGCTGTGGAGGGAGCTGCCAGCCGGCCTCGATGCAGCTGTTCACTCTCAGCGCACAGGGAAATCATACTTTCTGAAAGGTGGATTTTCTTTACATTTCTTACAGAAATACAAAAAAAAATTTAACAAACAAAAAAAAACCCAAATGCTTTTAGTTTAGTTTGGTTTCTGGGTTTACGAGAATGTGTTTGGAGAATACTCCTTTTGTGTTCATGTGCTTTCAGAAGACAAAGTGTGGCGGTACACAGGCTTCAAACTTGACCGTGGCTTCCCCAAACGTTTGCTCAACATTCCTTCAAACATCGATTCAGCTTTTTATCACAGCAAGAATGAAAAAATTGTTTTCTTCAAAGTATGGAACTCACATTTTCTTTATTTTAAAACATGCAAACCACACAGAAAGGTTCCAGTTGCTGATCTCCTCTTTATTATAGGGCTCTGGATATTGGCAGTGGGATGAAGTCGGTCCAACAGACTTCAGCTCGTATCCCAAACCCATCGGGGAGCTTTTCCATGGAGCACCAAGCAACCCTGATGCTGCATTCAGGTGGACAAACGGACACATTTACCTGTTCAAAGGTGCTCATTACTGGCGTGTAAACCAGCAAGAAGAGGCTGTAGAAAGGGGCTATCCCCTCAGCATCCCCTCACGCTGGATGCAATGTGACGACTGAGCCACTAGAGGCCGCCACTGACCTCTTGTGCTCAGTGAAGAACAGTGAGACATAAATACATCGTTTGTATTGGTCATATAAACCGCCTAATCTGTGTAGGTGGATTTGACTGAGCTCTGCTGTCTCCTCATATCCTGGTTATATTATAATATATTATTGAACCTTTCCTTTCACCAAATCTTGACTGTCAAGCAGGGAAAACTTGACTATATATTTCTTTTGCCATTTTTGAAAGAATTATACCCATTTTGGTTTATCATGCTTTACAATAACATTAATATAACTTAAACTTGATTGTGGCAATTACGCCTTGTGGATGTGTTTTGTATGGTATCACTATGTATTATATACAGTCTAAAAGTCTATATTGATTATGCAAATTATGCTCTTTTTTTTAACATCTGCCATGCACAAAACAGCTCTCAAAATATATATTTTTGGAAACCTAACTAATTTCAAAATTTCTATCAATTTGCATATTTTGAATGTGTAACTGGTTGGTTTACAGGCAAAACAATTTTTTGTGGTTATGCATGCAGGATGTTTTGAGTACGAGGTGGCACGTAAACCCCCCAGCAGATGAAAAAGCCAACTGACCTTGAGCATGCTGATTAAATCAGCTGTTTCCTCACGTGGAGCTCCCCGGTGCGCTGAGCTAAAGGATTGTTCTGTTTGGCTGAAACTGCAGCTACTTTTAAATCAACTTTAAATCCATGTTACACAGTAAGAGGAAACCTACAGAAAAACCCACGAATGCACATGGGGGAAAATGCAAACTCCTTACAGAAATAGCAAATCTTGAAATGAAGATTTGAGATGAAATGATAACCACACTTGCAGCCTCAAAGGTGAGACACCAACCTGTGAAAGTTGAAATCCCTCATCTACTTTTATAACAACCAACCACCCCTCACACTTTCAGCATAATTGCTGCCTTTTCAGCTGCAGAACCAGAAGATAACAAACTGTATAAATTTGGTGCTGTTTTTGTGTCACTTTTGACTCTCTGACGCCTCTCTTCTTTTATAAGCGCAGCAAACATTTTCGAGTATTCTCTTTTAGACTTGGTCAAATTTTCAATACCATACAAATAGAGCAGTAATCAACAAACCTCATAATACCAGACTGTGATATGAAGTCAATGTTTTATTGGTTAATTGTCCAAGATACCACCTTTATATGCAAGTTCTCAATTGTATTGCAAATGCTGATATGATTCCATCAGTGTTTGGCTTGAAAGTATAACTGCAAACAAATCTAAACACATCTGAAATCTACAAATCCAAAGACATGGAAGGAATAACTGGAGACTGGAATGTTGGTTTGCTGTTGTGTGGTCATCATGATCCTGCATGCGTCACAAATTCTGGTTGTCATTGGGAAGATAATCTCAGAGCATCTGAGAAAATTATCCGACAAAGAAGACTCGAACTAGAAGACGATGGGAATTGTTTCGGAGGAGGTGAAAAATAGAAAAAAAACAAGACATTTTGGTCCAATAGACACCTCAAGGTAGGTTCAGTGTGCAGTCACTCAACGCTGCGTTGGATCACACAGAGAAGACCGGAGAGGCAGCGGTCAGAGGCACCATGGAGCCCGTCTCAAAGTCAAAGTCGATCAGAGTGTGTGTGACGGTGCTGACGCTGCTGGTGGAGGAGCCCGTCCCTATCTGACGCTCCTGAAGGCTCTGGAGGTAACTCTGGAACAACAACAGGAGGAAGGCACGCTGTTATTTCACAGGACAAACTCAATACACAATGTTTTGAAGATGAAAATATACAGTCCACGAGGTATGGAGTTTGCCCCTGGAGAAATAAAGCTGATGCTGGGTGACACATTTCAATGTCAGACACTGACCGGTGCCAGGACGTCCCCTGCATAGCGCTTCAGAGGAGGAGGCCTGCGCCGACGGTGTGGTGGATGTCTCCTGCGCGTCTCTTTATATCTGCACTTCTTGGTATTTCTTCTCTGCTTTGTAAAATCAGCTGAACACATTCAAAAAGAAAGAGAGACAATTTACAATGAGCATCACAGACGGGTTCTATTCCAACGATAAAAGGGTAAAAATCTTAGTCCACTGTGAAATTATAATTTTGTTTTGCAGTCATGGTATAACAGAGCATGAAGTTTTCAAACACAGCCTTTTTCTTCTACTTATATAAAAGATAATAACTGCACTATTGTGCAATGCTGTACTTCAAATGTATCATGCTCAACGCTTGTAAAACTTGGGAATTCAGAAAGTTATCTAACAATTTACAGTCTGAACAGAGAGTTCACAAAGGGTTTGAGTTCCCACCGGAGGAAAAATCAAAATAATTCACTTGAGAAAGAGCCGTTTGTCACAAACCAATGACAGGGTATAACTGAGTTATTAAACAGTGAATGAAAACCTGGAGTGAGAAACACCACCATGAAAACGAACCCTTTAACATCCACTGTAGGAGAATAAAAAGAAAATCTAATTTCTTTACATTTGACATTTTTCCTTTTTTTACATAAACATCAAGTGACTTTCTAGATTTCTAGTATTAATTTCTAGACCTATAAACGTACATTTTCCTTTATACAGAGTATTGTATTTTCAAAATTACCTGATCTTAGATACATTTTTGGGGAAGATAACTATTGCATTTGATATAAAACACAAATAATTGTTTTTTCTTTTCTTGACAGAACAAAAATAAAATGCTGTTTTTAACAATCAAATATGGGGAGTATAGCACGCCTCAGCTGGGGATGGTTGAGATGGTAAATCAGGTTGACTGAAGTTTTTTTTATAGAAAATAGTGAGTCTAGACTTTCTCCCCTGAACAGCTGAGCAGGAAGTTAAAGAGTGAAAGAGAGCCAAATAGTACAGCAAAGACCTGGCAGAGGTATGGAACTAAAAGTTTCTGAGACTCTGGATGAAAAAATACTGATGAGAGACTTTCAGGGGAGACAATCTCTGAAACTGTGCACAGGAACAGACTGCCGCAGGCTGAGAAAATCTCTAAACTAGACACCTTAGAGCCAGACTGGCTCAGGGAAACTGTTCTGCATGCTGGAAGTGTTGCTTTAAAAACATTGCTGGTGTGTGGAGAAAGAATGTTTTCTCATGAATGTGGGGAGACTTATTGATACACAGCAATATGTGAAGACTTTTTCAGAAAATCTCATAGAGTTAATGAAAAAACCTCAGATCTTATTACTGCCTCAAGCAGTTATTGCCTGGACTTGAATCACCACAGAAAACATTCATTTAAAATGAAGTGAACGATCCATGAAATAAAGACCATAAAGTCATAAAGAGATTCACCAAAGAGGAAAAAGGTTGTGAATCTTCACAACAACAAGCCAAGAAATAAGAGAGAAAGCGTCAGAAGTTGCAGACTGAGTGAAACTGACCTTCTCTGTGTGACACCCCTTTGGCTGTGAACCACCACTGCACCGGCACGCTGACGAGGCTCAGAACAGGACAGATCCCGCCAATCGCCCAGTTATACCAGCAGAGAGGTCGAGGCTCAACTTCACAGAACAGGTCGTACACCTGATCCGGCAGCATGAACGTCCCCACCAGGTAGTCCACGCACAGCGTCACCATGGCGGCTCCAAACACAGACATGTAGACGATGCTGAACAGTTTCTGCCACTGAAGAATGATGACAGCTGCAACGATGCTGACGGCCAGGACGACGCTGAGAGGCACCCAGACTGGGGTGAGGCTGTGAAACTGAGCCACGACCACCAGGACAGAGAGGGAGAGCAGGCTGCCCAGCTGGAGCCCGCTGAGGAGGAGTCCCATGGTGGACACCAGCATGGTCATCAGCCCGCACAGCACACCCATGCCCAGGCCGATGCCCGCCTTCGTCTCCATCCCAAAATGTGTGTTGAGTGAAGGCTCCTTGTAGTATAAGAGGAGCACGCTGCCCGACGCAAAGAGGAACCCTGAGAAGAACATGACCATCCGGAAGCAGCGGTATCCTGGAAGAGAAATGATAAACAAGTTGGAAGCTACACATCATCATTTTAAGGGGAAATGTTAAAAGTTAAAATGTGATGTTTTATGATTTGCAGTTTTGTGAAGTTTTGGGAGGAAACCGATGCATGAACAGTGAGAACATGCAAACTCCAATACTTACAGAACTAGCTCTGTCCAACACACACACACACACACACACACACACACACACACACACACACACACACACACACACACACACACACACACACACACACACACACACACACACACACACACACACACACACGCACACACAATTGTGAATGCTTTTATATTGAAAACCTATTTGATTTCCTATCCTAATGATGTAAGTGATGTTTTATCCATTTGCCTTTGGGGAAACATGACTTGATCCCAGTAATACGCTTGATTGGAAATATATAAAAAGAAAAAGACACACTTAAGCACATAAAACTAATGCAAGTGTTCCTTTTCAAACACCGAGTGCATCTTGGAAGGCATTTTTAGGGTTACTTTTGGAGATTAAAAATTTAAAGAGCTGAAAGTTACTTTAAAAATCAAAATTCATCAAACACACTGATGAATACTTCAGTGTTGTGAAGAACACATTACGAAACATTTACTGTGACACAGATACTTTTGACAGGTACAAGTAAGGAGCTGATTATTGGTATGAAATGATTAAATCAGAAACAGTTACTTAAGTTTTTATGAGTTTGTTGTTGATTCTGAATCAAGTTTCTAGAGTGGTCACACGCTGTTACTATTCCATCAAACTCCTGTTTAGGACGAGCATCACTTTAAGCCTCCTGACATCAACATGAGAGATGCCAGCTGTAAATAACATTAACATTATCCTGCAACCATCGGGACTCATTAGCATCACTTCAGCTGAACTTCATAAGACCCGTCTGCTGCTCTGTGCATGTTGGCGTGCAATCTGTTTCTTTCAGTACGTGAAAACCTCCAGATTATAGAGCATCTTGCTTTCACTAATTACAAACTCTATAGGTTAACACAGCAACAATACAATAATACAACAATGTGCACATAACTGATCCCGGTCTAACTGAGCGACACGTTTACACAACAGATGCTTTCCAAAGTCCTTTTTTTGTTGCAATAATTAAAAAAAAAGAAGAAGAAGAAGAAGAATTTTAAAACTGATAATCATTTTACAAATGTCAGTAACTTGCAATGTCCATGTCTTTTCATTGAGTTTGCATGCAATATTGCAAAAAATATATTTCTTCTCAAATGCAGCTAGAAAAACCTGTAACAACTCAGTTTTTACACTCTAAATTTAAACCTTTTTAGTAAAGTATATATAACATTTTACCAACAGGTAGAGAAACAGGAGCTCACCGTCGGAGCCCTGATGAACTTTCTATCCTCTGGTTTAACACTCTGACATCAGTGAGGTGTCACAGATGTCATTCCAACAGGTGGCACTTCAAATGTGCTGCCTCTGTCAGATTCTGACACAGCACCACCCATCTGCCCCCCTCCAGCTCTGAGTGGCTGATCCACACTAAACCCCTGGCAGCCTGCACGCACCTGTCACGGTTTAAGGCAGTGGGGCCCGATTCTGGTCCTGGAAGGTCACTGCTCTGCAGGCCTTCACGTGCCGACACATCTGAATGTGTCAGCAGAAAGTCTGAGAATGAGTCACTTAATATTATGTGTGTGTGGGAACAGGCGGGGATCTGACACCCGCAGGGGAGTCGACACGCAGGATCTGGATTGGATAGCACTAGATAGCGCTTATCAACAAATACAAATATCAGAATATAGGATATTGAAAGGCCTCAGCATTAGGCGGCCCCCACAATGAACCCCATCATGATACATACCGAAAAAGCAGTAGATGAGGCCGAACGAGAGGCAAACGGAGCAGACAATTGTTTGGATGACTTCATACTTCATATTAATCTCAAATGTACATATGTCCACTTCGGTTAAGCCAGCCCCGGGCTCCTCGGTAACATAGAGACGCGGGACTTCCATCTTGCGGGATTATTACTTCTGTTGCTGTGCAGCTGCTTCGGACGTGAATCTGCTTCGTCCGCTAAAGGGATGGAACTGGAACATCCTGCGTGCGGCGTCCAGGCAAAGAGGAAACTCCTGAACCAGGAACGTGAGCTAAACAGCTTCCTGTTGTGCACCTGCAAAAAGACAACGCTGTTTTTAAAAACTCTCACAGCGTGAAACACACAGCTCTGGTTTCCTGTCAGTCTAAAACCATTCCGGGAAACATTCCTGTGAAATATGACCGCCATTCAATTGAACATGTGACACTTTCAAGAGACCCATTAGTTCTTGTTTAGGTGAAAATATTGCTGGAAGTGGTTTATAACCCACTTGTAATTCCCTGCTCAGGAACAAGAGAAGGAAACTGGAGATCCCCTCTGACTCTGTGTTTTGTTCAAGAACAGGATGCAGATGAGGAAATGACCTGGTGCCATCGTTATTCAGACGTATTGTTCCCAACATCTGTTTACTGGACAATATAACAAAAACAGACTGCTATCGGGTAATGAAACACACTAAAAGTAGCAGTACAACTACTTTTCTAGATAATCTCAGCATACTTGAATTAGCATTGAAACATCCTTATTATACCAAAATTAAAACACTCATTCAGTATTATTTCTGAAGAAATAATAGAATAACTACAGTTGTATTTGTACCAAGTTGAATATTCATTATTGGACCGTGAAATGGAGGAAAGTATGTATATGAACCCGCTCAGAAAGTAACTACACTTACTTTTGGTTGTTTGGGTACAGTTTCACATTACAAACCAAAACAAATCAGAGGAAATGTTTAACTCCTGCAGACACAAAATGTCTAACTGCACAGAAGCATGACTCATATTTACAGACTCCTCTTATCTGGGCTCATAGTAAAACGGTCCGGCTGCAGTTCGCATTACTGTAAAGACAGTGTAAGCAGCTCAGGCAGATCTCACGGTCAGCAAATGGAATTAGAGAAGCTTTAACAGGTGAGTGATCCTCCTATCAGCCCCACGTCCTCCTATAGAGGTGAGGGTGAAACATGAAAACACTTTCTAACAGACCAAAAAATACACAGCTGAATGATAATAATATTGGAAAAAGAAATTGCTCAACAAGCTGTAGTAAGATGAAAAAGCTATTCCAATAACTCCTTTTATATTAGTTTGTGAATGTTTTGTTCAATTCAGTCATAAATAAAGGATAATTCTGAAAAGCGTCTGTTTGATTATCTATATAACTTTAAAGATTTTAACAGAGTGCATTTCAATGAGAATTTACAGGAATAAATCAGAACCTCCCAAATAAGGATATGAAATAAAGGAGTAATAACAAGCTTACCTTGAGAGACGCATAGCTTCACATGGTGAAGGTGAACTTCAGAACAGAAACAGAAGTTGTCCTCACTGGTAGTTTTCAATCATTAAATCACCATGAAGCCAAGGGGGAGAGAGGAGTCAGGAGTTTTGTCAGGAGTTTCAGAGTGTGTCTGTGTGTGTGTGTTTCCCTGTGAGTCCTCATCGACGCACTAAGTCCCTCATCTGTGGCTGTGAACAGCTGACGGCTGACTCTGAGAGGAAGACCATCTGCCCCCAGCGTCAGGACGAGGCCCCCGCCAAGTCCAAGGCCGAGCCAGGTGAGAGTTCAACTCTCACTACCCATGAGCCCACTGGAGCCTCAGCTCTGACTGCACTGTCAGGTCAGAGTGTGTGTGTGTGTGTGTGTGTGTGTGTGTGTGTGTGTGTGTGTGTGTGTGTGTGTGTGTGTGTGTGTGTGTGTGTGTGTGTGTGTGTGTGTGTGTGTGTGTGTGTGTGTGTGTGTGTGTGCGTGTGTGTTTTTTTTACTCAGTGCAACTTTTTCATTAAAATCAAATTCAAGTAAACTCAAGTAGAGGTTATTGCTGTAGATCCTGATTTACCTTCGCTTTTGAGAATCTCATATTATTTTATATATATTATAACTCATATTATTATTATTATTATTATTATTATTATTATTACTATTATTAGTGTGTGTGTGTGTGTGTGTGTGTGCGTGTGTGTGTGTGTGTGTGTGTGTGTGTGATTCTCAATTACACACCACTGTTGTTGGTTATGTAAAATATATTTTGTGACCCATTTACCGTGAATAACATGAACTTTTCGACTATTATTAAAAACAGAGCATTACAAAGTAATCTGTTTTACTGTAATACCTTTGCCAGCAACAAATGCCTTCATGAAATACTATCACATCAACATATATAGTGACTTGTAACTATTAAGTCGTATTAGAAATGTAAACTGTTGAAGAGGTGCAGTGGTGCTGTTTAATGACCCAGGCTGGAATTAACTCTATGGGAAGCTGTTATCTCCAGTAAATAGCAGCTGTTACTATTCCACTAAACCCCTGTTTGCTGGGGGAGGAGCTCCTCATTAATCGTGCACCAACTGAGTGCTTCTCTCACTCTGAGGATCATTAACATCAGGTTGTATCCACAGAGTAGCTGTCATGCATCAGCAGCCTCAAATAAACACCAGCTTACCTTTATAAGCTCTGTCTGCTGCTGTTTACATGCTGCTGGTTTGTCCTGCTTTGTTTGTGCTCTTTCTTGCCGTCATTAGTTTAAAAATAAAATTTGTAAAGAAGAGCTGAAACTCAGATTAAAACAACTTCAGCTGACCTTGAGAAGTCAATCAGTCATTAGATTGACTCACACAATGCTGAGAACACAGCTAAAAAAAAATCACAACAATACTACAATACCACTTAATATTCCTAATAATGTTTTGTAACCATATGTTTATTGGTTTTTTAAATCAACAAACTATCTATAAAATGTTTTCTAGATACAAAACTATATAATATAATCCCTAATAGAGCATATGGCAGAGTGAAAAAGTCTGTTATGGTTAAAATTAGACATTAATATATCCAGACCTCAGAAACAAAGATGCCCTGATTAAGCAAAGTACTTGTTAATTAATCTGCACACATTTTTAGAGATGCAGCAGGCAAGCACAAGGTTTTTTGTTCTCCTGCATCAATTTGCCTTTTAGGTCATTCTGCTCAGTACCATCAATTATTTAATTATATGCTCAGCAATCAATCAAGAAGTGCTCTCTACATATGTGGTAATGTGATTAGCTTTGCTTTGAAATAAATGTGATCTCATAATTTCCTTTGGGAGAAGTACCATATTGAAGCAAACAAGATTCAGTGGTTGTCAAGTCAGATAATCCTTTATTGTTCCAAAACAACCTCAATCAATAACTTTTGGCTTTATCATATTTCTCTTACTTTGGCCGTCCAAATAAACACATATAATTGATTAAGAATAAGCTGTGAGTTAACCCTCAAAAGGCAAACACTCACAGCTGCTTACAGTACAACACAATATTTTTAAACACCACTGCTGTAAAACTACGATGGTACGAGAACAGGACTCATATATTTTCATCAGCCGAGGTACGACACGGCACATCAAATTTCAGGGGACCAGGAGCAGATTAACAATGACAGCAGTGATTGTCATGTAAGGACAGGGACAGGGAGCTGCAATAAGGATGATGCAGGCGGTAAAATGTATCTGTCTGCCAGGATTAAGCGCCGACTGTGAGAAGCCTAATAGAAAGCGAATCAACCTGCAGTGCTTTCATCAGTCAAATGTGTCTTTGTACTGTCTGCATCCCTGGATCAAAGGATAGCACGCTTTTAAAAAGTAAAAAAAAAACCAACAAAACAGATAAAAACTAACAAAAGTGCTCTGTGAGATAAATCTTTAGAGTTTATTTCATTTATTTTTATCTGTTCCTGTGGTGATGCTTGAACGGTCTTGTTCTCCTTCTGCTGGTGGGTTTGTGCACTCAAGTGGAGCAGACTGAAGCATTTCAGAAATTTACTGCAGTGAATTTGGTGCAGACATTTATAGTCCCAGTCACCCTTATTTTTTTTTTTTACAGAGTTATAGACTCATCCTGCTGTACCGCCAGCGAGGCTCAGAATCATTATTTTACTGAAAATGCTTTGTCAACTGTTTACAAAATGTCCTGAAACGTAATCTCATTCTGTGCCTTCACATAGAATGAACTGCTGGAAATACTTTTCATTTTGACCAACATCGAGTCAACATTGTTATTCTCAAAACTAAATTTGTGCAAATTAAAATCAACTGACTGTAAACGGTTAAGCTTGAATCCAAAATCACCCGCTTGGATTCATTGGTTGGTATGAATGGCCCATATAAGATCTACTGGTAATCAGTTTTATATTTATGTGGTTGTTACACACACCTTCAGCCTCCAGGGGAATCATACAGTATGTACGCCATTATTATTATTATCATTACAAACAGTATGCTTCTTGAAGACAACAGGCAAAAGGTGTTATCGTCACGGATTATGAGACAGTTATTCTCGATTGGTTTACAAAAGTTGTCTTGGATTGGTTCAGGCCTCTTGTAACTTTAATTGATGCAGCAGGACAGTAGCAGAACATGGACGGATGGACGGATAGCTTTACTGGAAAACTGGAAAATCGTAGCACAGTACTGAAAAGCAAGAAAACATGGGGATTTATTCTATCCTTATGTCTTTTTGCAAGTTCTCCCTTTGCCTGGGCAGGTTTTCTTTAGGTTGCCTTCAACAATCTGAACATAACATGCAATAAATCTGATGTGCGATGTCCTGCCTTTTGCCCCCGTGGTTTTTACTGTTCCATATTCATATAACTGATAAAAAGTGAGACTATAGCATGGTTGAAGGGGACCTTATTGATACTGTAGAGATCAATCTGAGTTCCATTCAGGCAAGGCTACTTCTCTTTTTAAAGATCCTGTAAAAAGTAAGACTGCACAAATTGAATATCGAGGTGCTGACAGAAGAAAATCCGTCTCTCCAGGGAGGTATAAAAAATGTATTTATAACATGCTATTAATGCCTTTTTTTGTCCCTGTAATACACAAACATGGTGGTTAATCAATTCACAAGTGCTCTGTGTGTGCTTCTTTATGACGTTTGTGATGGAGGCACATTGGATATTGATCAGGGCTATTTCATGTTTTAAAATGACCTGTAGTTTTCAGACGTTAACAACCTCATTGAAAATAGATTTATAGTGAGTCTGATACTATAGTTTTGATTAATAAAAGAACTTGTTCATTTTAAACATTTACACATGCACATAAAACTTCCGTTGAAGTCTTTTGTGGTTATAAACATGAAAATATCAATGGATCACTTTTTCACAAATTTGACTGATTGCCAATTTTTATATAACGTAAGTGTTGAGAAAAGAATTGAATTTCTTTTACATAATTAAATATACATCTTTGCCTCGGCGGTGATGACACTATCAGACACTTTGAGTTAGATATATGGGGAGTCAGGCTTGTGCTTAACACAGGCAGAGTATGCACGGCCACTTCTTTCAAAGATCATCCATTGATTGGTTGCAGAAATGAATATTCATGATTCCCCTTCTGCTTCAATGATGTAAAACACTCACGCACACATACATACATGCGATTAGGAGGAATTGGAGATAGCCGTGCGGCGCACATACTCCAGTTCTGAGCCAATCAAACTTTTCCAGAGCAAAAATTTTGCAGCGCTCAACTATGATACATATCTCATAACATCAGCATGGTACAGTAACACATATTACTGTGATTATATAGTTAATTGGAGGTTGCAAAAAGCATTTTACACTATCATGTGCAATGGGGGGACAGATCAAAGCTGCTGTCTCACTTTGATCTGCAGCTTAAGGCGACTTGTCATGTATTGACAGCCCCGAGAAAAAATCTTGGCATACCTTTATGAGAGCTGACTGTACGTTGGCAGTTCATCTCAGCTGTTTTTTTGCAGCTTCTTCAAGTCAATCATGAATATACTGCTGTGATGCCAAAATTCTGCATGCCAGCTTTTAAGTCTGCCCCTCCCCTGGATTCAACTAACCACAGAGTACTCACAGCTCCGATTCACAGCAATACAACTAAACACACACTGTTCAGACATACCTAATAAGTAACCAATAAAGTAAATTCACAGAGTTACAACTAGTATTTTTTAGTAACTTGTCCAACACTGTATTTAACTATAATGATATAGTTCACTGCTTTTTTTTTAATGTTATTTCAAATAAACCTTACTCTTTACCATGTTAGTTGCAAGTAATGTAATATTCCTGACTTTTCTTTTTGACAGTATCAGCTACCAAGTTTGCCTTCCTGTTTTGGGCATCATATGAATGTAATTAAAACATTTACTCATGTACATCTCATGGTACATAAGCCATTGTGGTGGAATGGTTTATTGCCTCTCTGCCTCACACGAGTTTGTTCTGAGCATTTTATATTTTTAATGAGCATAGACGTAACATCTCATTGACGTTAAGACCAAACAAGCAGTGAAGCCTTGTAAAAGTTCAAAGTACAATGCTGTTACGGCTAATCAATATCAAAATGTTTGCACGGGCTGGACTGAAGAATGATGAAAGCTTTGCACATCTACTACGGCACTCGTCCACGTGTTTTATCCTGTCACATGTCCATTGCCCCATCCAAGTATTTATAAGTGAAAAATGAGTGAGCGCACATCTTCTGACATTCAAATTTAATGTGACGTTGATGCTTTTATTTTTAATCTTGCCTTCAGGGTAAAACAATTTGTGAGCAGCTCCACTTTTGTATACGTTTTTTTTTTTGTCTGGATTTAATAAATAGGAGCACACTTGCAAACATAATTACATGAAGCAATGTATTCAGGGCATATGATGGTCTAGTTTGTATTTTCTCAGAAAAGAATACATTACACATTTAGAGTAGGATCAGGTAATCTGGAATTTCCAACATAGCGCATCTTTTTAAAACTTTGATTTAAAGGGTCAATTAAAGAATACGTTGCTAGTTGTGTGAGCAATTAGGAAAAATAGCACTCCAATGTAGTAAAACATATTTAAAAGCAGAGGTTGAATGTGTATGGTTGTCGCCATGCTTTCCTGGGTAGATAGAATGGTGGAAGCAACATGTGTCTGACATATGCTGTAAATATCCAAAAACAGACTCCATTGAGGATTACACGAGCTTGATGCGTACAAAGGCCCTTTCATCTCCTGTGAACATGCTACTGAGAACTCCTATACAGCTGCACATATCTCATCTGCCATCCCTTTAATCTATAGCTCAGGACAGAAGCTGGAGCTGTTTCATAGCAACCTCGCTTTAGACAGCAGGCTGAATGGGGTCTGCAATGCTAAACACCTCCTGATTCCGGAAGGTTCAACATTGAAAAGCACAGCACACATGGAAACACAGACAGCATGTTATCTCAGTGTTTATTCTGAAGCCATATGAAGGTTGTGCATGGTAATAAAATGAATAGATTTCCTTTAGGATTCAGCCTGTGTGGTTGACTCATAAATCATAAGCAGAGCATACTGATGGCTTTATAATACCTGCTGTCAATAAATTCATGGTAACAAACAGACGATTTTATACACAGAGATTTTGGTTGTGCTCATATTGCAGACTAAACAACTTGGTAAATTATAGGAGCTGAAATTGATGGACTGTCTCACAATGTGGTTGCTCATTTAAGAAATAACCACATCACACATCATGGATTATTCTTTATATTACACTTATTCATTCAGTTCATGTTCACATGTATACAACTCAACTAAGCAGAAAACGGTTTATTTTTTATTTCTGACTCTATGAATTTCATCAAAAACCTCACTTTTTGTTACGCTTCCCTTTGTAAGTCCATAATGCTGATGTTTCCCCAAATATAATAATGACCTGCAGTTAGTATTTGTGCGTTGTTTGGTACTGAATGCCTGGAAAAGGCTAACTGAGGCTGCAGGTGATGGCTTGGCTGTTGTTCACACATCCCTCCGCTCTCATCCACCTAATGTGGCCAAATTCAGCACCTGCATTCAAACTGTGCTGGAGTTTCTGTTACCTCTTTTTACAGGCAAAGGAAAGTATTTTGTTTGATTGAGCAGCTTTTCATTCTCACTTTCAGAACCCCAGGGCACCTGTTTCCACGCACCGTCAGAGTTCTTTTGTAGAACAAAACAGAGGCGAAGCTCCAGATTTGAAAGCTCTGAAATAAAGTGTCAGACGTGCTTCTCCTTGGTCCATGCTTTGTGCTTTAATAAACTCAGCTCGCTGCATTTTGCATCTCCAGGGAAGAAAGCTTTTAGAAAAGACACATTCAACCCAACAAGGAGGGATTAATGAGCAATAATGAATACCAGAGGCAGCGTAATGGGCTTCCTGAAACAACAGACAACACTCTGGGCGCCCTTTGATTATTTGTTTTGATACTTAGAAGACTAGAATTCTTGGCAGAAGCAGGATAAATAATTTATTGTCACAGACGAACAGCTTGTCATGTTCTCCACTATCAAAAGAGGTTAGAATACACAGTATAATACTTGCTGATACCTATCTTCCTCATTGTTACTCATCACATGACTTATTCGTGGTCTGTGAATAAAGCTCGGTCTGATAGAGCAGTTTTCTTCAGCTCCATCTGCAGCATTCAATTCATTGTTTAATTAATTTCTGAAATGATCTGGCTGTTTTCCAACTGATGCTATTGCAGTGTCATCAGAACAAAACGGAACAAATACGCGAAGATATCATCACATTTAAAGAGAAAAACACAGAGATGAACGTGACAGCCAAGACTTGCTTTAAAAACGATCCTTTATTCACGGCAGCAGCCTCTTTAATAAACCGCTTTAAAACACAGAAATGGATTGATGTTGGGTAGTGTCAACTTGATATGAAATATTTTGGAAATGTTGCTGTTACCTTACCAATTTGAAGCATTTTGGTTTCAGAAATAGGTGCACCGTATTATTACTGCACCTCTGATGAACGTAAGAGGCCAAACGGCTCTGAAGTTAATCTGAACTTCATCAGGTGATGATGACTTTAGTGGTTATTATGTCTATGTTAATGTGTTTGAGTAAAACAATTGATTGATTGACATTAAATATAAATTTATTTCAAGCATTGACCTCCTGGAGATAAGTTACCTCCACTCTGACAAACTTCCACTAATCTACAGGCAGAAAGAATACCTGCACCACTGAAAGGATCAGGACCATTCCTCCTTAAACAAGGTTCCTTAAATGTCAGTGATTTGTAGAAAACACTTACAATATACAGGGAATCAGCAGAAATGTAGGTTTCATGTGGGAACTCTAGTAGAGGCTGTGTTTATGTAATAAAAGTACCCATGACTGCATGTTCAGAACAGTGTGATGCAAACATTCTAGCTCCTTTAAACTGTCTGTGAAAAGTTTGACGAAGCTTGAAAACATATAAACATATAAATAGAGCTAGTGAAACATACAAGTTGATGTTTTAAGAAATGATGCAGGTTAGCTGTCGAGAGCCCACACTCTGCTGCTCATGAGTGACCTTTGATCAATCAGTGACATTTGTCCATTTTGTTAACTTATCTGACATGACAAATGGTTCCTTACTGCAGCCTGTTTATGCTGCCAACAATCAAATCACCCTCACAGGACGGTGTGCAGTGGAGAGAGCTTACCGTCCATAATATCCACTTAACCTAAACAGACCAGAATAACAATCTGACCTCCCACTGCCTGATTAAATGAGGACATCTGTCACTAGACAAGTAAAAGAAACACGGGTTACTTTGCCAACTACTTACATTTTCTTTATCATAGGAAGTTAGTCCTCTATTACTTAAAGAGGGAAGTATTAATGAGAATGACTCATCAAATAATAGTCTGAGTGGCGTCTGTCTTTTCTATAGAACTTCCAGTTTGTCTGTTTTGACTGGTTCCAATCTGTTTAGTTGGAATTAATTTTTATGTCTGAATAATTGTAAAAGGTGCTGTCAGTTTTTAAAGTGTCTTTTCAGAGATTATCACAGTCACTGTAACTTGCACTGTAGACGTGACTAGTTTTAACATCTGATAATCTGCTGTTGATAAAACATCTGTAAATTTAAGTTTTAATTGTCAGATGGATATGTATAGGTATAAAAAGAAAGATATTTTTTAGGAATAAGATGCATTATATCACAACTTAACGTCACATTTATTTTGTGGATATATAATCACGTCACAACACAGTACGTATTAAATTAAATTTCATAACCAGTTTTTCAGAAAGATGCAGGGGAATTGGCATTTTTCTTACGGTGCCTTCCTTCTGTTCTGTTTCGAGACGAAATGATTGTTTAAAAAGAAATAATCAAAAAGAAACAGATGTCAATTTTAACAAATCTGAAAAAAAAAAACCTTGATAAATGTAATGTAAGCAAAAAAACTAATCAACAACATTGAGTTGCTCTTTATCTTTAATGTGAAAACAATCAGGAAGTCCTACATATACCCAAGACTGTCTCTAAACTCAGCCTTGAATATATTGTATGTCTTTTCACACTGACTGAGCCAGGAAATTTGGTTTATTTTCATTTTGTACATCATAAGAAGTGTTATGCACAATTTGTAGCTGCACATCTGAGCCTCAGCTGCATCTGGTCTCCCCCGTGGAGACGATCAGGCTTCAAATACAATCTATCTGTGAGAGGATGGACATGTATGTAGTGTCAAAAATGCAAAGAGCAAGGCAAAGTGCACACATCCTGCAGATCGATATCATTTTCTAACATATTTAGAAACAGATCCTTTTAATTGCTTTTATGACTTTTGATTAATTATATTATGAATGTTTGAGTTTTGACAGACAGTAACTACTTATTCGCACATAAGGGACAGCAGTGGAACAGAGTGTCTCCTCAGAAAGGATTCTTATAGTAGAGATTCTAATAAAATAGTTGTAGAATTACTTTCAAACTGTGTTTTAAGAAGAATTTCTGAAGCGTATATTTAATTAGGAGCTGTTGTTTTTTAATTGCATATCTTCCTTTAGAAGCCGAGAGAAGAAACATGCAGGAACTGTCAGGTTGAAAACAGTAAAAAAAGCTCTATTTGTTAATCTCTCCATTGTTTCTCTTGTTTTAGAAAAAAAAAAAGTTCCTTCTAATACATTTCAATTTCAAATGAGCCACACTTCATTAACATTTGAAATTGGTGTGAAATAATTGCAGCTTTTGTGTTTCCTGTGTTCTGTTTGTTTGCTTCAGTGACATTTGTGAGTCATTAATGCTGTGAAAGGTTTGGAGCCCTTTTTCATTGTGGGAGTGTGGAACAAAGAAGGCGAAAAACACATTTCTAATGAACCACATAAACTGTGTGTGTCGACAAATCTGTTCAAATAGAGCACATGGATCTTTGAACAGGAGGGAAATTACCATAAAAAGACCTTGATTGTCACTCTGAACTGTTTATGGGTTGTTGAATATCTTCACGTCGGTGTGGAGGAGGGGCTGCTTTTAGACATCACCTTGCAGGGTAAATCCAGGAGGAGGTTGAATAAATCTGGGATTCTGCCACTCCATATTTAGAGTTGCCATTACTGTTGTCAAACGGGAAGACAGAATGGGACACCCTGCACCATTTTGTTAGAGTTGTTGCTCTAACAGCAGTCAGCAGAAAGTGGTCAGCATTACTTATAGTCAATTTATCTTGACAGTTTTCACTAAATGCGACTCCACTCCACAAATGGCATCTGGCCTTGACGCTGTGAGGTTGTACTCGTCCAGGGACAACTCTTCCACGGACAGCGCCCTCAGAGGAGAACTCGTCCACGGATGAGATTTCTGAATTTCTTTGAGAAAATAAATCCTGTACCATGTACTTTTACATTTTATTTCTAATTGACATTTTCTATATTTTTCATATATCTAGTATATGTCCATATATATTTATCAAGCATCATATGGCTTTGTTTCTCACGAAGAATGATCTTCTGAACGCCAGGGTCCTGAAGAGGTCATCTGTAAGGTAATCTAAAATACACAAATATCTTGTATTGACAGAAGAATACCTTGTTCTCTTGTGCCACACAACACACAGAACAAAAAAACTGCCCACAAAATGATTCATGGTCACACTTTGGAGCTTAGATAGCAGCTTTGAGTGGATCAGTACTGCTACAAGTCCTCACTGACATTTATCGATCTTCCTCCCACACCTACTTCATCCAGATTATGGGAGCCGGAGCTCATCGAAGCTGAGGATGGGTAAAAGGGTACTCCACAGATGGGTTTCCAGCTCATCACACAGCCAGCATGGAGCAAGTCCCAATCACTCCGACAGCCAATTTACAGCCACCGATTAACCCGACAATGATTCCTATTGAGAAGAATTTGGAGAGCAACAAGAAAATAGCTCGGTTGGTAGAGGGGTTGTCTCCCAATTGGATTGTTGCAGGTTCGAATACCCAATTCTGCCTGCCGACATGCCAAAGTGTCCTTGGGCAAGACACCGAACCCCAAACTGCCCCCATTGGAGTGACAGTGCCTTGCATGGCTGCAGCCTCCAATGGTGTGTGAATGTAAAGTGCTTTGGGGTTGTTGTCAGTGAAAAGGTGCTATATAAGTGAGTGAGCCTAAAAGAAGCCTCAAGCATGTTTCTATTACAGGAGGATAGAATCTATTTAATGCAAATCAGAACGAAGGAGAATTTGAAGTACATCCAGCGTGCTTCTCGAGGTCAAAGCACATGTTCAAGCATCTTAAATATATTCAAATTCACATTAAATCTTCAATTTACCCTCCCGGGAAAAATACAACTGAACAGCTGAATGTTTTTAGGGTTTATTGAATTAAACACACAGAACTGGCATAAATAAAGAGGAAGTTTACAATCAGGGCTGTAAAAATGTTTGTTAATCCAAGAATCCACAGGAAAAAACTGTTTATAAAATGTTATCTTTAAACACAGAATAAATATATAATCTACACAGAAAGTCTGAGTTTTCTAGACAGCTTTTATATTGGTGTCTCTCCATTGTTTAAACAAAGAAAACCGAGTGTGTGGCTATGCAGAGACATGTAGTGATGCAGCAGAGAGCAATAAGCCGGACAGAGTGAGAAAACCTGTTGCAAGTGATTATCATCACAATATGTTTTTCAATAATGCCCTCGCTGTCAGATCTGCCGTCCATCTCCTTTTGCTAAAACACCAACTTTATTTTCACCATCTGAGTCGTCAAATGTCTTGAATTGCGACTGATGTATTTGCTATCAGAGACTCCTCGTCATTACCTCCAGCCTCCCAAACCGGAGATGAAATGATAGATTGAAATGATGCACACGCGGATTTCTCTGGAGTCACAAATGATTTCAGTGGACAGGCTGAAAGATTGGTACTGGTTTGTTTCTTTGTAGCCAGAGTGAATCCAGTGACGAATTCAACGAGTAAGCAAGAGGAGGTAGTTTGTACATTCTAGCCATTTTTGTTTTGGCTGATTATATGTAGATCTAAATCAGCTTTTTCAAGCCAAAGTCACTTCAACTGCAGTCCTCATACCTATGTTTTTTAAGTAGGGCTTTTGTGTATATAAATGAAATAATGCCTGAGTTTATTACATGTGATTACTGGTAAGACCGCCTAATGCTTATTTCTTTCTAAGTGTTTTGAAAGTGCTTGTGTGATTAAAGTAATTTTTTTAATTTCTTTCTTTGATAAACTTTATAAAGAAAACAGCTATGCTCAGTGGTGTACATGTTACGGAAAATGTGTAAATGCTGCATTACTTATCACTTTTATCTGTTACTTCTATAAAATTACTTTGCCGAGTGCGTTCCTAAAAATAAAAGTAACTAGGTACTGTCGAAAGTACTCTTAGTTATGTCTCTTCAAATATCCGCTGACCTGTTAGCTTATTGTGGTTCAGCGTAATTACTTATTCATTCAATATATTCAGCAGCAGTTTAGGGATTTAGAATATTTTATAAACTAATTAATAACTAAGTGCGGTGAGACAAAGCAACATGAGAATGGTTGATGGTATTCAGATAGCAGCTCTTAGGTTTCATAAAGGTGCTGCCTAATGTTAAAGTAAGTGTCTCCTAATTCAGTAAACAGGAGTTTATCAAAAAATAACAGTGAACACTAAAGCTTTGTTTTATTCAGATACCAAAGTTAAACATTGGCTCAGTTTGCAGGACATTGAGAGACAGCAGCTCTGAAACTCTGACTGCATTAATGTACAGCAAAAGTAATAAGCTGTACTCACGTTGAGAATTATGTAATTGTACTACTACATGTTTTACACTTTCACCAACTTTTAGCTGAAGGAATCAGGATAGTGAGTGATGTAAGCATGGCTTCAAAATGCATGTTTCTTTAAATTGGACTCCAAGTTTTAGATTAAACCTCAGAAATGTTAAGAAATTATGATGTAACATAATGAGATTCATTAAGTACGTAAAATGAGACACAAAAGCAGGCCCTGTTTGGTCTGGCTTGCGTTATGTTGCGCTAATAGGAAACATGTGTTACTTGGTGTTAAACAAAAGAGGTAAAAATGGACTGCATTGTGTGTCATCAGTCCCATTGTGAAGTACATCTGAGTACTCCAGCCAGAACATGGAAAGCACAAGTGCACTTGTTATCAAGAGACACATAATGCTGAGGATTCGTTCCAACCTGGCTCTTGACCAAACTCATTACCATAAAGTCTGGACATTTCATATTCAGTCAGCACAGGAGTGACACATGCGTCACATTAAATGTCCATCACTGGCAGTCATTTATCCTTCACGCTTTTAATACGCACTAAAAAGAAAAAGGAGAAAAAAAAAAAGCAAAGCCTTTCAACATATTCCAGAATTAATTTCAATATAATACACATTGGACCACTATTCTCAAAACTGCTGCAAAAGTGCCACAACTACAACACCACACGAACTTCACGGTTATCAAGAACACCCACAGATATCAGTGTTTACCAATTTCAATATGTGAAAGTATCAACCAAAACATTAAAAAGCGACATAGCTGATCATGCAAAGTTGTCAAAGTCTTCATTTAGGAGACGCTGGCTTCGTCGTCCGTTTCATTGAACCTTTTGGCGACGAGGCCACCGACCTCCTCCTGCTCTGTGACGGGCTCGTTGCTTCCATGGGAGGAGTTCTTCATCACGCTGTAATACATCGGCACGGTGTATTCGGCATGTTTGTGTCGCCCGGTGCACTTGCAGAGCTTTTTAAAAGCCACGCGGAACTTCTGCGACATGAGGTTGTAAATGATGGGGTTGATGGCGCTGTTGGTGTAGATGCACATGCGGCAGAAGAGCAGGAACCAGGTGTTGTGGTAAGGCGGGTCGATGAAGGAGTTGACCACCACCAGCGTTCGGTAAGGCATCCAGAGCAGGGCGAAGAGGACGACCACCACGGCCAGCATCTTGGTAATCTGTGGAGACAGAAACAGTGAGATGAGCAAGAAGTGATAACAAGGCCCCAAGGTCAGCCTGGGACCTCAACTGGCTAAACTGACGACAATAACATGATTAAAAACAGATTTTTTTTGAGAGGCACTGTTTGAGAAGTTTAGATTGGTGGAGATTCACTGATAATCTAAACTTAAGAAAAAATTTTCAGAAACTTAAAATTCAGTTCAAACTTGCTAAAACGGAAAATATCGCTATCTCCATTACAAAATATCATGAGAAATCTGTGTGCCAGGGTCCAGACTGAAGCTCAAGATTGGATGCTAGTGATATTTTGTGCCTCTGCATGTACATCATGAATGGAAACCACTTTGTGGACTGACAAAGACTTCAAGAAATCATAAACTGGGATTACCAAATGAACCACCCTTTTAAGCACAAACTTATTCTCTCTCTTTTTTGACAAAAGTTTAGCTTCTACGGCTAGCATGGCGAGTAAAGCATATATGTAAGAAATGAATAATAAACAAAAGCTTAAAGGTATGTTACTCAAAGATGTCAATTAAAGCTTTTTTCCCCCCAATTAATTCTGAATGCAGTTGGGGCTGTTGGGAAGATCATTAGTTTTACAGGCAAGTATTCATAAATCACACTTCATCAAAATCTTCATCTCATGATCCTCCAAATACCAAAAAAAAGAAAAGATAAACTCCAAAGAAAAGAGTGGCTGGTCCACAGAGCAATTACACTTCATTCTGAGCAGGAAGGGAATAGCTGCACCAAATGCAGGTAATTTGTATTGAGACATCTCAACATAGCACGAAAACAACATGAAGGACGGGTTTTATCCTCTCAGGACCACTAATCTCTTCACATACCTGTACATTTTGGTTTGATATGGGTTGATAAAGGCAGGCAGAGTTTGGCAACAGGACTTCAGGCAATCCAGGCACAATAGGAAAGGCCAACATGTAACCAGACGTTCGACAATCTGGGACTGAAAAGCCACAATACTTAAACTTGACTATCTGTCACCACTCTACTAGAATAACTGGAAAGAACTCTGAATCATCCTATTTTAAATCAAAATTATTTCTAAGATTTCATCATTTGGCCTTCAGGTTTGCGAGTATCACCCAGATCATCCAACCATTCATTTACACTTGCTTTATTAAAGTTTGCCGTGAGCAGGAGCTGATCGCCACTGACTTTGGGTTAAAAACAACACATGTTAGTTAGTCCATTACGGGGCTGAAACAGAGAAACAGACGCAAACAGGCTCATGTATTTACACCTCAAGCCAATTTGGGGTAACTGATGAAGCTCACATGCATGTCTTTGGATTGTGAGAGGAGAAAATCCACATGCACAACCATCCATCCATCCATCCATCCATCCATCCATCCATCCATCCATCCATCATCCATCCATCCATCCATCCATCCATCCATCCATCCATCCATCCATCCATCCATCATCCATCCATCCATCCATCCATCCATCCATCCATCCATCCATCATCCATCCATCCATCCAGCTCAGATATTTCTATAGATCTACATCTTGAGTTCCTGTACCTGCTTCCTTGCAGAGACTGTGCCCTTGTTGGTCTTGTTGGTGCTGTTGGAGTGACCCTGGTGAACTGAACCTCCTCCAACACGATCGTTCAGGTGCGACGGCAGAGGACTCATGAACAAAATCCTCGCAATGAGCCCATACAGTACGGTGGCTACGAGGAGAGGGATCACGTAAAACAAAGTGAAGTCCAAGAAATAGATGGGCATGTAGAGGCTCCTGGAGACTCTGTAGCCACAGGTGACCACCACCCCGTTGGTGTAGACAGTTTCATTTGTGTCCACTAAAAAAAACCACATGGTGCAGTAGAGGGAGGTGAAGATCCACACGCCAGCGATGATCCTCTTAGCTCGAGAAACGGTGCATATGAACTGCGCCTTTATGGAGTGACAAATAGCGATGTAGCGTTCGATGGTGAATGCAGTGATGGAACAGGATGACACATTGATGCCCAGGTACTGAAAGTAAGTTATAAACAAGCATCCCGTGTAGCCGTAGATCCAGAAAGCTACCACGTCAGAGATGTTTGGCAGGCCCGCAGCCAGAAGCACGATGAGATCTGCCACGGCCAAGCTGACCAGGTAACAGTTGGTCGGGGTCACCATGTGTTTGGTACGCAGCACAACCAGCACCACCATGATGTTCCCAGCTATCCCAACCCCACATATGAGCATGGTCAAAAATATTGTTATGACTTGTTCTTCGAGGGGCTTCAGTGGCACTTCCGTCAGATTTACAACCTGAGGGGCGTCCTGAAAGATGGCTGTGTTGTTGTCCATCTTGTTTAGCGTCCAACCTCAAAACAATCAGTAAATCTTCAGGGCCTCAAAATGAGAATCCTCCTGACAGAAAAAAAAAACTGAAAACGTTAGAGTCTTTTGTGTCTACATTTCAATATTATTGATATTCACAATTAATGATTACAACATATAAATAGAGAAATAGTATTTTATCTTTTACATGCTCATAAACGCCTTCAAAATCGATTTTGTTTGCTTTATAACATAGTCTGATAATCATTGTTGACATGAAACCTCAATATGCCAACAATAGTGGTCATGGGCTTGGATGGAATAGACTGGGGAAAAGATCTATATTTATGATTAAATAAGTTTTTGTTGAGAATAAGGACATTAAAAATGACAATCAAATTACTACATTGCTGTTACAACGCCCCTTCCTCTGATCTGTATGTCTCTATAGTTTGCTGCCATACAGGGTCGTCAACATGTCCACCATGGTTAACATACACCACATAGTCCAAATATAATTTTCAGCTGTTTTCCTCTGAACGCAATCAACCGAAACGTTTCACTGATTCACGCAGTCCACTGACCAATGACGCTCTTCAGCTTCACATCTCATGCTGCTTTAAACAATTATGTTGTTTTGGTTTTTGTGCTCTTTCACCTTGTCACATACATTGAGCTGGTTTAAGATAGATAGTGACATAAGAATAAATTATGTGTGGAACAAGTGCGAAATTCATCTTTTAACTGAGTCATTCACCCACCCCAACCTCCTCTCTAACATGTACATTGATCGCTGCCATATGCTCTCCTGATTATCTCTGAGGCTCCAATTAGTACAAACTGTGCTGGACTTGCACACACTTTTATCCAAAAATGATGCTATTACTTTATAAAACAAATTTGGGATATAGACAGTTGCACCATGATTAATATTATAGTTTCTCAGCATGAAAAAGGCTTTTCGTGTACTTATTATTAAATCTTTTTGCATTTCTCAAAGATGACTTATCCCTCTTGTGATGGAGTTGACTGTAAAAAATATTTTCAGCCTTGAAACAGTGAGAGATTATAATTCATAAGAAATAATACAGCACTCGGTTTCATACACGACAGTGAAACATCATCGTCAAAAAAACTGTAAAAACACATAATTAAAGTGTATGCAGTGTAGAAAAGTAAATTAATAAAAGTGTAAGTAAATACAAATGAGCAGCTTACCATAATTAGCAAAATGCAGCTCTCACTGTGACACAGAAGCAGTGCTCAGGTGCAATCATCCAAGAAACACAGATGACTGCTGAGTCCTCCTCCAGAGTCGCTCTCGTCTCCACATCTGTCTCCCTCACCCTCGCTCCCTCTTTATTTTCCCATTGTACCCCTCCCTTTGCGCTCTTCCCATTATATCCACGCCACCTCATGTAGTCACCAACTAGAAAATCAATTGTACCTCACCATCTGAGAGCAGAATGCCATGTCAACCACTGTGGCCAGGATAGAAACCCTGTAATTACAGAAGGAACAGAGGAGGTGGCCTGCAATTCAAATCGCTGTTCCCCGCACTGATTGGCCATATAATTGGAATGGCCCTAATTATGAAGATTTCCTTTTTCCTCTTCTGAAACCAGCAGACAGGGTTGTACTCAACACAGTTGCATGGTTGAATTCTCTCGCAGTACAAAGTAAAAAAAGTAGGATTTGTGAAATTTCTCGTCTCCCGAGGAGCAAACAGGAACAAAATATTTTCGCTGTTCCCTTGATGCACATTTGGGAGAATGCTCACAGCTTCTGGCAGTGTGACTGTGAGCAGGATTGCTGATATTGTTAAAAATCTTTTGCTTCAAGTTGAAGGAAAACAAATTTGAACTGAGACCTCAGAGCAATTTCAGAAGAGCTTTAACTCTGCATCTGTTTGGAAGTGATTGTCAGCATCAATGCTTGACAGCTTTTTGCATTTTTTAGAGTTTGGGCTGAAGGATGTTCTGTCTGCAGGCTGCCATGAATACATACGACCCTGCAGAAATTACATGTCAAGACAAAGCGTGTTATTGTGGGGTCCCACCATTATATATTCAGTTTTTTTCAGGGTCCAGAGCCCCTCGAATCCCTATGACTTCTCCCTACGCCGCAAAGCATCACTTGTAGGTCTTTAATACACTGTGCCTAATAATTATGTCCGTGTTTTATTTCTAACACCCACTAATTTGTTGCCAAATGCACCAAATGTGTCAGACTGAATGTGGGAAAACAAATATTCTTATTTAACACCAAGGAAAGTAGAAGCCCTGAAATCAGGCCAGCTGGCTGCGAAGGAGTTTATCGACATTTTAACAATAATCAGTCTTGCAGTCCAGCAAGAAGAAGGCCCAGAGCTGGTTCATGAGCTGTCGCACATGTTGTATGTAATACACTCATGTGACAACCCAAAGCATACAGCCAGATATGAATAATTCATGAATAACAACAGCAGTGTGTTATATTTACACAGGCTGCTGAATTTTGAGACAATCATGAAGTGGACAACAAGTCAGGAGTAAAAATAGATTAAAAAGATGAATTCTATTGTTATTCCAGGATAAGATCTTAAAATATACCCTATCAAGCCTCCTGGGAGTTTCATGCAGAAGTGTGCTGCTATGCAAAAAAAAAAAGAAAAGAAAAAGACTTTCTGAGAGAAAGGAAGTCATTTGTTGTAAAGATTCTTTGATTAAAAATAGACTGGTAAGTTATTGGACGTGTTCATGGAATACATTAATGTGATCTATTAACTAAATGCGAGCCATTAGAGTATAAAAAATGTAAAATCCAATCTATTGCTGTTCATTTCCTGACAGGGGATTTTTGTTTCCGTCTCACCAAAGCACCATAGTGGCATCTAGTGGGGCAAAGAAGTAAAAATAGAAAACCTGAAGAGGTTTAAATAAAAAGCTTAAAATGTGCTCTATGACCTTTATTTAAAGAAAAAAATAAAAAGTTACAAGGGTTGTTTATGTCTGACAAACAAGCAGACTCAGACAGGATGCACATTTTAACAGCACAGAAGTTGCACCAACTGACAAAGACAAAAAAAGACCCTAAAGGGTCTGAAGTGTCTACACACACAGTGACTGTGGAGCTGCACTTTTGTTTTTGACACTTTGCTACTCTGAGCTGAAACATCTCCCATAAGCATGTAAGTCCATCATGCAGATTTCTTTTTTTTTTTCACATTTATGATAACTGCACATATTCCAATGACTATGAAGTAACCCTGCCACATTTATTGTAATATATGGTATCACAGATTGTTCAAGACAAATAAACAAAGATTTGGAAGCATTTTTGTACTGAAATAAACTTTCTATATCTGGTAACATTTAATTACCAGCTGTGCATGGACCATGTATGTGTTACACAAAGAGTAGTAACAGTATGTATTCACAAACCACATAGTTAAGAAGGTACTCAGTCAGAAATGAAAGAACTAGTGTATACAAAATATTACAGTACAACTGAAAAGTACTGTTTTAATATACCACTTGCTAATTTATTGGCCAGCGCCATTTGAAAATATAATAAACAATGATTTCATACAAAGAGTTAGGGCAAGCTATCTGAAATAAGCCTATGGAATTTACAAAGCCTTCGTCACATATTTTGCAATCAAAATATCATATGATAAGACACTGGTGCTAGACAGATAACAGATAAAACTACTTAAAACTAGTAAAATATCAAGGGATACCCTATAAAGGGTAAAGCATAAGTGATGTTAAAATAAAGATAAAAAACAAAACAAAAACATAAGTACCATAAAACAGTATCGAATTATTTGTAATTTGATACTTCCTCCCCTGGTGTAAAAACATTTAATAATTCCACCATTGCAAAAGTCCCTGTGTCAACTCTTGTTTGCTTGAGTGGCCTGAAGAAACAAAACATATATATATAATTTAACAATGTATTAATTCAACAACTTAAAGCCTGAGCATTGTGCAGTAAAACCACACATAGAAAAACTAACTGCACACCCCCTTATCATGGTGGCCATTCGTCTTATGACGAAATGCATGTCTCTTAAAAATCTGGTACCGTAACAAAAAAATTAAATGTAATATACAACAGTGTCAGGTTTAATGTAAAACAAAACCAGAAAAAACGCATTATCCAAACAAACACACCACCAAACACAGAGGCCCATACCCTTTGTGTTTTGTTCAGTTGAGACATTTCAACCAGAAACACAAATCTCAACAGCAACAGCCTCATTTTCCTCATCTCCAGTCTGCCACACTTGTCTTTTCCTCATCAAATGGGCCATTCGCCTCTCCTCCTGCTTTCTGAAGAAAGAAGCAGAGATTTTTCTGCGCAGCCGTCTGGCGTAAACCTCAAGAAATACCAGAGAGTAGCTCATCAGCCAGAGACAACCCAGCAGGAGGGTGACTCCTGGGCTCGGAGCTGAAGTTGTCACATCACAGAAAGACGGCTCAGGGCTGAAGTCCCACTTGTAATCCCCCTGAAAGTTGGTTAACTCCCGCGTGATGCACGACTGCGGTATAATGCAAAGCGCAACGGGGAACCATTTAACCTAGAAACAAGAGAAAAATTCAGCAAATACGGCAAAAGTTAACATCTACAGGGTGAATGAAGCTGCATCGGCGGACTGTCCTACCTTGTAGTTGACGCTTATAACAGCAGATGTAGGTGGAAACTCCTGCAGCCACGGCACAATCATCTGAACTATATAATACACAGCATGATCTAAAATCACAATTAAGGTTATAGCAGTGAAATATAAGGTTACTACAATCAGAGATACTAAAGAGGAGGTACACTCTTCGCTTGTTATTTTACAACTTGTGGAGCAGATTCTATTTTTAGCTGGTTTCCTGATGCCAGCATGGGGTCTTCTTAGCGGGAGCTCTTTGGAGATGCAGATGTTATCAAACTGAACTGATGTCAGATAAGATTTCAAGTAGCGTGCTGATTCGAGAATTAGTAATGCCACAAAAACGGCAGCAAGGATTCGGTTTGACAGCAGCCTGCATTCTTTCAGCAGGTTCCTGGCGTGTGAGAAGTTGGCCTCAATCTGCCCGATCATCTCAGTAAACCTGCTTCTGACCTCGGACACATCAATTTTCGTGGAGTGATCTAAAGTCCTTAAGTTTGTGACAATGCTCAAGTCTTCTCTCTTGACTTTGATGGCTTCTTCGACAACGTCTCGCTTGACTTTGTTCAAGAGCTCAGAGGAGTTCAGCAAAGTCTTCGTGAAGCCTTCAGCACTGCACTTCAGGATGCGAGCCACCGCCCCAACGTTCCCCGTGATGTTTGGGATGACATTCAGCACCAAAATCATGACTGAGGCCGAGATGAGGAGTTTGCGACCCTGCTTGGTGCAGACGGTGGGCAGAGTCATGGTGAGCACACAGCGCAGCGGGTGGCACAGGAAGGAGGCCAGGAACAGGGCCACGCTGTGAACGCAGGCGATCTGAACAGACGTGTCGTGGTCGTATCTGAGAGTCTTTGACAGCCAGCGGTGAAGCAGGCCACCGGTGATGATGGAGAGAGTGATGCAGAGAGACAGCAGACTGAAGATGTCTCTGCCGACCGGCGACGGTGTCGAGTAAGCATCCCAGAGGTAAAACAGGAGCGACTTAAGAGCCTGTTTGTAGAGGTTGGCTCTGTTCCTGTGGAGAAAAACAATATTTAAATCTGTCCTCGCCACTTTATCCAGTTCAGAGTCAAAGTTCTCTTAAGCTGACTGGATGAAGGGTACACCATCAATCAGGTCAAAGAGACAGAAAACCACCCAAACTCATATGCGCCATTTAGGCCAATTTAAAAAGCAAAGCAATATGGGAGATGATCTGTCATAAATCCTACACTGTGGGAACAACAGCAAGAACAACAGAAGGAATTAGGAAACAATGGCAGGTCCTCAGAGGAGATAACAAAGATTCATTATAGGATCACTGATGCCCTCTTCTCATGTTCACTTTTCACTTCTTCAACAAGGGGATGGAGTGAAAAATATAAACTTCTGAAAATATAGTTTTTCAACTAACTGCCTGTTGTTGTTGCATGTGACGTATCCAGGAAGTCGCCTTGTGGGCGGCTGGAATGTGCTTACAAATCCATAAAAGGTCAACCAAAAAAAAAAAAAGATTTATTCCCCATTACCTAACACATGTTTTATAAAGGTCAGAGACAGCTCACGTCGACAAACATAAACCAAAACCAAAACATTGAAGTGTCAATATTTTTTTGTTAAACTATCAACTTTGTGAGCTTACAGTATATTTGATTAGCTTGTTACATGAAAAACTGTAGGATCCATTTTATTAAAGCTGTTTCTTTTTCTAAATCAGAGTCATTAAGAAGATCAGCCTGGACTTGGGGTTATTCTGTGCAGAGTTTGAATGTTTTCCCTGCGTGTGTGTGTAGGTTTTTCTCTGTTTGAAGTTAATCGGTGAGTCCTGTAAGTGTGGATGTGTGTGATTGTGTGTGAGTCAATCAATCACATCAGCATCTTATAACATTACAAATGAACAAATTATATTTTGCCTGTTTGATAGAAATATACCTCTAACTGAAGTTATCAAAATCATTTGAATGTCATTCCCTTTTAATTAGCTTTTCTTACTCTCTTCAAGGAAAAAAAGTGTTAAGATAAATGCCTGTTACTTCTATAAATTAAAAACCATAATGAGATTTTCACATGTACGTGATCACATCAGTGCAAAGAAACAATGTCTCTTCTCCCTCGTGCAGCTTTACAAATCATTGGAGTAATAATTGTAAACACATTCCAGACTGAATGAAAATATCACACTTCAATCGCATGGTTATCTGTGCATAAAATACCCGAGAACCCCATAGCAAAACTTACCTGGCAGGCAAAATAATACTTTCTGTAATCGACTTCATTCCTTCTCACAAATTATCAGCTTGAACAAGAAAAAAAAAGAAAAAAAGAAAAAAAAAACAGATTAGGAAGTGTCGAGAAGGTAGAAAGAGGAACTTTGCAGAACAGTCACAGTCATGTTGGTGTTTGTGTGCACGGTAGGAAACCAACAAAGATAACTCATTTTCATGTAAATCATGTGTGACACAAGATCATATGGAGAGGCATGACACATTCACACACACAAAATGTGATGCAGGTCACGCCAACTAAAGTGCAGTTTGAGGATGATGAGGTGTGATGGCCATGACACTGTCGGTAGGGTGACATCACATGAAGCCTCATTCTCAGCTGAAAACAAGATTCTTTGCCGGTTTGGGGCTTATTAGTCATTATTTTTGCTTATGTTGGCGTCATCTACTTCCTCTAGTTAATCATATGAACATCGAACCATAAACCAAAAAGACTCTTTTGTTAAATGGGGACCGAAATTAATAATGTAATTTCCAAGCAGCTGCAGGGGAGATTTCCAGCACAGAGGAGACAGGCAGCACTAAATGATTACGCATAGGATTTATTTTTCTTTGTTGTGCTGGTGGCTAGTTGAAAATGTGAGAGAGAAGTTACCTCGTGTCAGTTTTGGCATCCGTTATCATCAAGGTGCGTAAAAGGCTGCATATAATTGTCTCAAAATGTGGTTAACACCTCACTTAGGACCTGTTAAACAAAAACATTGTCACTCCTCTGCATCTCCAAGAACAAAAATGCAGTAACCACAGAGTGTGACTGAAATAATTCTGGCTTTAAAGTGTATCGTGGCTGCAGAAAAACAGGAAACCCAAAAGTCAGGTGGGAAGAAGAAACAAAGTATGAAGCACAGCCGACAAAGAAAAAGTAAGAATTATTGTGACTTTAATGAGGACTGGTTTCCTTCAGATCAACACTCACACAAAACAATACCACCAGTTTCACACAATTAAAAGAGCATTACAAGTCTAATCTGTCTGGGTCTCAGACAGCGCAGATTTATATATGCCATGGTTGTAGTCTGTGCTCTCAAAGCTTGTTAGTGTTGTGCAGACAGGTACATTTTGTTCTGCTCTGTGGATCTCGGTTGAGTATTTCACGGTTTTGCATTTGAACGCCACGGACCTTTAGCAGTGACCCCGCTTGCACTGAGTAGCCAACCACAGCTTTCCACAAGTTAGCCATTGTTGTCAGGCCATGTGACTTCAGAGGTCTTTACAACACTGAGCAAACACGGTCAAGAATTTACAACTGCCTGTTACTTTCAGGAGCAAAGCTGTGTTGACAAGTAGAAATACCTACCTCCAAGGTGACGCATCAACTAAAAATCAGATACGGATACAACACGGCTGAATCGCCACAATTCAATTTAAATCTCATTTCAACAGCTACACGAATGCAGTTCAGTATGTAACATAATTTACATCATTCATGAAGAATTGTACGATAATATAGATAAAATTTTAAATATTGTTCACGTGTTGTGACCTAATGAATATAGCATGTGACATGTAATGCTTAAATAGAAACATGATCTGTTTCGTGATTTCAGCCAAAATATATATTAATATTCAGAGGTCTCTCTTGTTCTTCCAGCAGAGGTCAGCCTCGTAATAATGACACAAGCAGCCCACTCTGCAGTGCCACCGAAGTTTTTTAAAATATAGACTAAAAACATATTTCAGAGCTATAATCTCATTTTGTTCATTTTAAATGTTTCTCTTGTCAAGTTTTAAGAATGGAAAGATGAAGTGACTCAGCAAGTTTTTAAACTTGCTGCACCAGCGAGGGAGGCTAAAAAAAACAACTCTCACATTTACAATAAACTTCCTAAAATCATTTTAAAGAAACATCACATCTGAAGCTCTCAGAGCCTTCTGGTGTTCAAGCAACAGCATATGTGTCCACAGAAAGACTTCAGTCCCTGTTCAGGGATAAAATCTTGACTTAATCTTCTGATATTTGTGCTTAGAATAAGAGTGTAATCAGTGGGTAGTGTTGAGCGACTGGAGAGATGAGATGTGAGCAGACGTATTCGTCGGGTGAACCCAGTCTGGGTAACTGTTCAAGTCAAACATGGCAACACCCCACGTGTTCATGGCCAGAGAGACCGAGAGGATGCCCAGGATGTTCATGACGAAGCCAGTTCTCACCTGAGGAGGAAGGGAGAAGAAGCCTGAGGAGAGCCGATCGGGTTATTTTTCAATATGCTGTGGGGAGGGATCTTACCATGTCTTTGACCATCAGATGTCCTGATGCAAAGGCGATGGAGTTGGGTGGCGTGGACACTGGCAGCATGAAGGCGTATGAGCATCCCACCGTGGCAGGTATCATGAAGTACAGAGGGTTCACTGAGACACGAAGAGCCTGCGCACAAAAACCATAACGTGTTTTTTTGAGGTTCAGCACGGTGGAGCAGTGGTCACCACTATTGCGAGAAGGTTGCAGGTTTGAACCCGCCACAATAAAAACACACCTGTTAACTAACCAGTGACTCCTAATTCACTGCTAGCATCAGTGTGTGTGGCTAATGGTGTGTCTTTCTGTGGGAGTGCTGCGATAAGACTGTCCAGGATGTTGCCTGCTTTTTCTTTTACGTTGGCTTTGATTGGTGACAGTCATTGTCAGTTGAAATATTGCAGTCTGACTTATTAAAAGTAATATTTTTCATTTTTAGCAAAAACAATTAACATTATCAGAGAGAAAATCACTCCAATGCTGAATTCCTTACAGATACTTTACTGATTACTTTTACCAAGTACTACATATTAGTTGTTATGACTAGAAAACTCTGCAAGGAAGTTTTACAAAAATATGTGGAGTCTAAAAACAACGGCTGCATGTATTTCACAATGAAGTTTCACACAGGAAGTTCTGTCTCATATCTAGGTATGGTGAGATATAACTTAACAAGAAACCAGACAAATATTAATATTAAAATGTTTTGCTGTGTCACTTCATCTGGCAGCAGTCCAAGCGCAGAGGTATATGCGTGGCTCCATATGGAGCCTGTAAACAATTGTCAGAGAGGTCATTAGAAGTTAGGTTTTCTCCGATAATAATTGCCGGCAGCATCAGTTAATGTCCAACAGGCTACAAGTACGAGAACATCTTTTGCAAGACTTTAACGAGCCTATTCAGCCTGGGGGGGGGGCAAGGTCAGGTGTCAGTGCATTAGTTTCCGCTGCCTTTATCTTGTGAGAGACATCCATGATAGTTGTTTATGAACCAGTGAACACATGGGGTGGAAAAATGTAAGACCTGAAGTGCAATGGAAGGTTTTTCATCAATGCAACGACTTTCAATTATTCTTATCATAAGATGTGTTCATATTATTCACCTCGTGCAAACACATGCAAAATCATACACACAGAACATATGTACTGTCCAAATTCCTCACCAGCTCAATAATGACCGGCAGAAATATGATGATGGTTGCCGTGTTGCTGGCGAACTCGGTGAAACAGGCCAGGAAAGCAGTGATCAGCATCACAGCTGCGGCCGGAGGGACCTCGGCCAAAGGCTGGAGGTGACCTCCGAGCCATGCGGCCAGTCCGGACTCCTGCCAAATGTCGCAAGACGGAGCGCAGGGGTCGAAGATCAATTCACAACATAATAAACTGAAGTGGAGAACAGAACCAAACAAGTACAGGGACACTGATCTAGCAGGAGAGAGAAGAAACACAATTCACTGCGCAGACTTTTACAATTTACAGTTGATCACTGCAAACAAAGAAATCATTGGATAATCGTTTGCTTTTTGAAAATCACTTTGGCGCTGACAGTTAAATGAGAAAGTATGAGCAAGTTTGCTCAGAACAAAGATCTGAAACTGTGAATTTGGTGTTATCCTGCGGATAAAAAAAAATAAATCCTTGCGATTGCTCCTATCATGGTAGATATTGTATGTAAGCTCATCAAACATCAAGGACAGATTTACATATAAAACCTGAACCAATTCTGACATCATCGAAAAAGACTTGGATCTAGATCCTGACTTTCATAGAAGAAGGACGCTCCTCCAATACAACACGTAACAACTCGCAGTCCAGAGCTGCAAATACTGAGACAGGTTTGAATTTGGATCTAAATCTTTACCTCACAAGCTTTGGCCATAGCGAAGCCACCTCCGAGCAGCAGGATGATGTTCCAGGGAACAGAGTCCTGCGCTTTCTTCCATGACAAGAGAGGCACGTAAGGAGTGTTTGAGGCTAAAGAAAAAAAAACAACACACGCACATGGTTAATGAGTGTGTATCAACTTCACACAGACTGTCAAACTCTGCACATAATCAGGCATCATACAGCACTTTTGGCCCTTATAGGCTAAATAAAACTCAAAAAGGCATCCTTTTGTTTGCATACATTATGCTAAATATTTAATGAACGTTTTCTATAGTGCTACTTGTTTGTACTTCAAGGTTTTTCTGTTGCCTCCAAATTGTGCTTTGATGTTTTACTGACCTGAATGCGATATAGTCAGATTTTCCTCGTTTGTAAAATGTGATCCACATTGAGAGGCCCAGTGAGAACCACACTTTTGCTTTTCTTGCTGACATCCTGCGGTTTATTTGACCAGCTGCACATAACGTACACATGCACACGTGCCTCGTGTTTTCAACACGCGTAAATGCACACTCAAAGTCTGACCAGTGTCCTCATTTCTTTACACTGATTTACGTTTGTCTGTTAAATACTAACTGTCACCATATATATATATAACAAGTATTTGCCAAACCATTCCGGCTAATCCTACACCAGAACTTTTTCTTCCAACACCCACATTACTGTAAATTTTTCACTTTAACGAGACTGTGAAAACATACTGTACGTGTGTCTACAATGTGAACAAACACACACACACACACACACACACACACACACACACACACACACACACACACACACACACACACACACACACACACACACACACACACACACACACACACACACACACACACACACACACACACACACACACACACACGCACACAATCAAAAAGCCCCAAAGTGTGTCAACATAACTGTGAAAGATTATTCTAATCACAGAAACAGAGAAACTACAGTTTCGTTTCTCCACGGGAAATTCACTTAGACTCTCTAATCTACATTATTAACATTCCTCGGCTTAGTTTCTGCTCCAAAAACACAGAAACGCAGGCGACATAAATCTTTTAGAAATATCTGGTCAAAGTTGGAAACTTTTGAATGATCCTGCTGCAAACCCACATGCTGTATATCTGCATTTAATGCAAACCCATTGAATGTATAACAAACCTATTGAGGCACATTGACTTCAATCATAATGCATCTAGAAATCATGAAAGGACAAAATGAATAAGATGTTCATTTGGTAAGTAAACTAAAATGATGAATGTGTTGCTGCTAACCTTGAGGGTCAAACCACCATCTGAGAGAAGGTTTCTGCGAAGGGAAGAAGAACAAAATAGACACAATGATCACACCAGTGACTGCGTCTGACACGTACCTGCAGGAAAGAGGAGCAGAAAACAAACAAACAAAAAAAACGGCTTCTTAGTATACTTCAAAACTGTGTTCACCCTCTGTGACAATAATGTGTTTCAATAAGCAACGGCGCCTTTCTTACCCTTTCTTAAAAAACACGGACCAGCCGGTGACGAATTTGGGATCTCTTGTGAACAGGAGAACAGCAAACAGCACAAAAAAGAAAGAAATGGCCCCCTCCGCAAAACTGAAAGCGAGCATACAGAGTGGAAGTGAGTGACAAACTCTGCGCTGCAGGTGTACACATTTTGAGTCTGTTGCACGAGATTTGAAGACATACACGGGTCCTCACTTTATGGGCCCTAATTTCCTGTAGTCTTCCTCCATCATGGCCCTGGCTCTGTCTTCTGCCTGGGCTCGTTCATCATTTCTCTTGAAGCACAATCTGAACAAAACGCAACAAGGTACATGGTTAAAAAAGAAGGTACTTCTCAAAAATAACATGAACACTGGCGTTACTATTAAAATACGAGAGAAAACGAAACATTTCAAAACCTTTGAAGTGACCTTCAATGTAAATATCACCAAATGACCTTGTATTTAGTCCCCCGTAGAGGAAGGCGATCCATAGCCATCCCAGAACCAGGAACACAAGCATGAGAGGGAAAGCGAATGCAAACCAAGAGCCAAAATTGATAAGATCGCAGTCTGGAAAGTAGCTGTGGAGGTAAAAAAAAAAAATCAAAAATCAAAAAAAATTAAACGCAGCGATTTCAAACAGGGTGGAAACTGCTACTTTGTGGCCTGGGTTTAATTTGCTTATATGTAATATCACCTTTTCAGCTGCCCAATGAGGATGAGGTTTGGTGCGGTGCCTGTCAGCGTTGCAGTGCCTCCAATACTGGCAGCGTAAGGAATACAGATCAGGAATCCTTTCCACACTTTCAGCTGATACTCCGACTCTGATCGGATCTCCTCAGTTGTCCTAAGGTCCGTCAGCTCGGTGACGTCAGTCCTTTGGACGGGTTAGGAGACCACACTTTACATGTACAGCTAGTTTGTTACACGAACTCCACAAGAGTTTAGAGAACTCAAAATGTAAACAACATTTAAATGTATATGACGAACGGTTTCCTTTTAACTAACCCTACAAATGCTGAGGAGTTCAAAAAAAGATTCCAATGCTTCCAAAAATAAATGTCTAAATCTACCAAGATTTTATTTGACTGAATAAGACTGTATATTAGAGCAAATTATTATTGATATATTCAAAGTATACATGTTCCCCACCTGCCTCAAAACCTTTGCACGGAGCTGCGTGAAAAAAATACACCGTTTATTTTTTGAGGTCAATTTGATTATTGACTGATTTGACATACTTATAACAATCAAAGAAACCACATATTATATAATTCATATATCATATCATATAATTTAATAGTATACCAAAGTGAGATATGTATTTAGAGGTAGACAGCTAGTTGAATGTTGCTATAATTAAATAGTTTTATTCTTGTACACTTTTTTACTACGTTAACGTAATTCGGCTTTAATTCAGTGTATCTTTATTTATATAGCCCTAGAAAAACACACTCATTATAAAGCATCAAGTTTGTATTAAGAAGGAAAAAAACTCAAAATGAGCAGGCAGACAATAAAGTGGAAAGGAGAAACCTGTTTAACAATTAAAACCCTTAAAGAAGGTCACACTTGGAGGTCAAGAGCATCTATCTAAACCAGTTAATTCTGATTTCAGCCTGGAGAGTGATAACTAGTCAGCTACTGTGTGTTTCTTACCCTTCCACTGACAGGATCTGTTTCTCTGAGGGCAGTGAATGCAGCTTCACAGAAGGCTGGCCTGAAGGACAAATTCAACCAAAGAAACTATAAAAAACGGTGTGAATATGACTGAAAATGTGAGTTTGAAGTAATTTAGGCTTCACGTTTGATATATTTAATGGCTGACTTTGGAGAAGGAGAGGAGGATCAATCAATTACTACTGGGATTTGAGCTGATATATGATGACTCAGGGTGTTGGAAAAACTGCACAAAGTTCACATGCTAGATTACATATTGAAGGTGTTCAAGCAGAAAAGGTGGAAAGGCTACAACAGCGTTCCTCACTATGTGTGTTTACAGATCTTTTATGAAGTGACACATTTTGTTAATGAACATTATTAGGTCTGGATTTACTTTTTTATAAAGGAACAACTTTCAACACAAAACAAAAACTTTGGAGGTGACAAGAACCAAGACTATGATTCACTATGATTTGTAGTCATTTCCTTAATATGTCAAATCTTTTTCAACAAACTACTCACAGTGATATTTAGCAGTCAAAAAGCTATGACTTGTTGATGATCAAATAGAGTGCACTATCCGCAGCAAGAGGGACTTTAAAAGCACAAAGAGTGAAAAAGAAGGTGTGAGGTAGAAAAAACTAAAACTGGGATTAAAAATGTCTTGGGAGCTCTTGCGACATTTGCTTTGTTTTCCTTACCGTTTATTGCAGCACTGTCGTACTCCTCAGGAGATTTGCACTTTCGCTTCAGGGTTTCCAGGTCTCCAAAGAGGCTCTCCAGAATGGCGTTAGCAATGGGGAGCATCATGGCAGTTGTGGCGGTGTTGCTGAGCCACATGGACAGGAAGGAGGAAGTCACCATCATTCCCAGGATCAGCCTGTGTGGAGGATTCAGCATACAGTCTCAAATCAGCCATCATGGTTAAGTCTGCAGCACTCATCAGCTTTACATTACGTAGCCGAGTGCCTCGTAGTTTAAACGGTGGATTTGTCCATTTGAATGTTTAAACTGTGATGTTCTCTTTGTGATGTAAAATGTGTTTGAGAGCTGCACAGGCATCTTTATTTATTTCTTTACTAAAAGCAACCTTGACCTGCATAAATAATGAACCAGAATGAACATGTAGTCATTGCTTCAGTTCTGTGGTTACAGGAGCTGCTGTATGGAGTGAAAATCTATTTCTGATCATTTCAACTATTGACTAGTCTAAGTCATAGCACTCTACATTTTCAAACAGGTTAATTTGTGTGTTTTAAGGTGCAGTCCCATGATTCCATATGAAGTAATCCAGCAGGTGCGACAGATACACTCCCCATTTTCCCTGGAAAATTATACGATATCTATGAGCTTACACTGAATAGGACAGGCTCTTTGGGCTGTAATGAGACACACAAACTCTGCCTTACAACAATCTCACACTAAATGTCATTTCCTCACCAGGCTGGTTTTACTCCAACTATGCTGAGGACTTTAAGAGCGATTCTGCGATGCAAGCCCCATTCCTCAATAGACGATGCCATTACAAGACCACTGAGGAAGAGGAAGTTGGTTTCAATGAAGTACTGAGGGCACACTATTTTGGCAGGAAGAATTCCCAGTGTTGGGAAGAGGCAGACTGGAAGCATGGCTGTGACCGCCAGAGGAAGGGCCTCTGAGCACCAAAACAAAGCCATCAGCACCACCACGTAAAGACATTTTCCCTCCTATAAGATAAGAAATATGGTGGTTAGTGTCCTGCTGATCAGAAGTAAGCTTTAATGACAAAGAAAGAGCCAGATAACATTTACTGTATGTGTCAGAAGGGGAATGTGTTGAAATATCTGCAGGAGTGTTAGGGGTTCAGTTGGGGTCTACTCTATTATGAACTAAACAATCAATTCAAAAAATATTTATTCTTGAATTAAGTTCCAAGCTTCTTTATTTTGCTAATTAAATGCCCATTAGATAATGAATTGAAAATGAACAAACACTATTAAAGTTATTTCTGTTAAAGTTGCTTAACGCAATCTGTTCATTTGACTTTTTAAAATCAGAACAATTTCATCAACTTGTTTGAATATTTCAGTCTCCTTTAGCTGCAAATAACTCTTAGATATGTCTATGTATTAAATGCAAGTTTTGATCAAATCTGAACAAGACAATTCCTCTAACTTGAAGCACACAAATCTTTCTATCGTGTTAGTACGTTGATAAAATACAGGAGGATAAACCTGTGATTTAACCCAGCTATGACGAGGTAGTGATTCATTTGGATCTATTTGGAAACGCGTAAAGACGCACATGGAGCGCATGAAGGACTCACCTTTTCCGGAAGAGAAAAAAGTAGTGGCAAAAAAACGACTGGAGCGAGCAGGATGATCAGCTGTTTGCGGACGCACCACAGCTTCTTGGACACAACTGATATTTTCATCCCCAGACTGAAGGTCTTTTCCCCTCCGATCAGGGAAAAGCCAAGCGGCAGACTGTCTGAGAGGAGCAGGGGGACGCGGCTCTTTGAGGCCCGCAGCCGTACAAGATTAACTAAATGCCTTACTACAGGTTAACTCCCCCTGTTGAACGTTAAAGTAAATTTTCTGTCAGTTTTCCAGCCAGCAGGCCTCTCTTCTTCCTGAACGAGAGTCCTAGAAGTCTTCCTCAGGAGTAGCAGAGGTGGGACTGGTGTCCCCATGCACGCATGGTGGGCCCCATGTGAACATGGGAACGACTCCTCTCCAAACTGCTGCTACGATGCTGAATGCTGAACTGGATCAAAGTCATCTATCTTGCTCCATTCAAAAATCATTCATCAACAAAAAATTTAAAATGAACGACATAATAATATAATATAGTATTTTTTTTTTTAACACACGTTGATTCAAGACATTAAACTACTTTATACAAAATCACACAATTAGTTTGCACTTTTAAGCCATCTCTGGTTTTATACATTTTTAGTATAACGTAAAACTTTTTAAACGAGAACTGGGACTCAGCAAACACATAACTTTCTCGGCCGACTTTTGTTGGTTGCCCGAGTTTCACTTTTGACGTAAAAACGGTGTAATGTCCCTTTAAGGTCCAGGAAGCTGAACCAGTGACGTCATCCGGTTAGCATTAACGATAGCATCGATAAAAGGTGAGTTCGGGGATCAATTTATGTATTTCTGACTTTTTTGTGTGTAATTTCTATAATAGATTTCATGACAGGGTGTTTCGGGGAATCAAGAAATAGCTTGAAATCGAAACACTAATTAAATATGACGGTTCCATGTTAAGTTCTGATTGTAGCTCCTAGCTAGCGATGTGCGGATTGATCCAAACAAAAATCACACACTTCCCATACAAAATGCATTTTTCTGGCATAATCGATAAGTTGTGCCAGAATAATAGGGTTTACGCTCCACATTTCAAAGTTAGCTGGATGTTTTTATATTTTTTATTTTAAAAGAAAAAGTTTCTTTATGCCATTTTTTCTCAGCACCTTTTCTATCACCTGTCATATTAATGTGAGGCCAGGTGTAAATAAGTGATGCCACAGCACGACGATCATCAAATCTACATTTTGATTGTTTTGGAGATGTTGTCCTATTAATTAAATGCATCAGCAAGAATTTAAGGGGGAACTGAAAATCATGAATCTTTGCCATCTAGATATATTGTTGGTGTTTATTAGCTAATTTAATGCATGTAGTGTGTATGGATGCAGCCTATATAAAACAACTTAACACACTTTTTAAACAAAGTAAACAATTTGTATTTACAAGTATATGAACGACTGTATGAATGGCTGTTTTGCCTATCTATCTATCTATCTATCTATCTATCTATTTATCTATCTATCTATCTATCTATGTATCTATCTAGCTCTTCAAGCATGAAAACACATTGGGCTGCATAGTGGTGTTGTGGTTATGCCTCATAGCAAAAATGTCCCATTAGAATGTTTCTAAGTGGGGTTTACATTCCCACCGCCTCCACCTCCATCCAAGGTATTCCAATTTCCCAGTTTCCAGTCCAAAGACATGTATTTGAAACTGATTGTTGGTTCTGAATTGTCCGTAGGAATGAAGGGGAGCGTGTGTGACTGTCTTTCTCTATGCTTATGATGATTTAAAGGATGGATAGATAAATGAAAGCATATCGAGAGTGCATAATATGTATTAAATTCCATATGTGGGGTGCACAAGCTCTCTCCCACGTCCACTGAATTAATGAAAGGCTCCATACCCTGGTATCTAACACAGGGTGTTGAGGAAAATGTCAATCAAATCTCAGAAAAATCTGAAAAAAAGTTTTACTTGTTATTTTACTAACATGGCTATGTTTATTATTTTTACATGTTATAATAGAGGTTCTTCGTGCTCCTATACGTGATTTTTTTAAAAATTTAAATTCAACTGAAATTTAGAAAAAATAAGGATATAGGACACATCGGACAATTCTTGAAGTTCCACCTCCCTGTGGGTTTGTGTAATCTGAGGATTGACCAGTAGATGGTGATGTGTGAACATTGTTTTCCTCTTTACTTGCTCGGCTGCTCCCTCAGACAGACACTTTGACTCTTAGATATGTTTTTTTTTTTTTAACATATGTTCAAACAGGCAGGATTGATCATCACGTGATACTCCTTGTGTCTTTTTGTCTCTGAGATTTTGAAGCCGGGTTAGATCTTGTTCTCACTGCTCTGTGGTGGCTGGAGAATTTTAATCAATTTTGTGGACTTCTACTGTTGAATTAGCTTGAGAAAAGTAGCTGAAGCTTACTTTCACTTCTTAAAACAGGAATTACCACACCACAAAGGTTTGAGTTCTTAGAAAACGCCTTCAATTGAGATCGAGGCTTGAGATCAAACATCAAAAGAATAAGCAAACACTACAATATTTGGCAATAACAGTACAATAACAAATACTATTTTGCAGAACTTTATTGTAACACAGTCAATACAAACTGATAAACACTCTGTTTTAATTGGCAGACAATTTAATATGGATTAATTTATTGTTGCAGAAATTCATGTGTCAGTGTTTAGCTGTTGTTTATTTCAAAAGATCATTTTTATACATGAAGGAAGTGTGACCCGTTGCTCTCAAACAAGACTTACATCCTTTTATGTGTTTCCTGTTGCCTGTCGATCACTATGCTGCTAATACACACACACACACACACACACACACACAGCCATCCTGCGGTATGGTTTTGTACCACGACACAGTTTTATAAAAAGACAGCACTGAACAACACCAGGCGTGAATCTTCCTGAGAAAAAGCAAATATTCAATAAATAAAATATGCAAAGATTAAAATGGAATCTTTATTTCCATGGCTGCTGGTTTTGAGGATGTCTTCAGTAACTTGTCGTCTTTGACCTCTGCAGATCCTGAGTCCACCTGTTCTGCTGTTGTCTTGAATGTCTTTTGTGAAGAACCTGATTTATTGAAGAAATAGACAAAACAACAGCAACTTAGACTGGAAAGAAGCCCACCCACTGGATTTCTTTAAAAAAAAGAGAAAAGAAGAAACAAAAGTCTTCAAGGTGGGGGCAGGCTGCTTTCAGAGGAAATGGTGCCTCAGAGCAGAAGTGATTTCGCCTACATTTGCTCCACCAGTGCAACGGAGCTGCATTGCAGTGATCCCTTACTGAGAAAAATACAACCGCTCATATACAGCATACAGGAGTTTTAGACTAGATGTATTAGCGATATATTTGTGAACACAAAACCACACGTAATTTACAAAAAGTGGAATAAACCCCCAAAAATACACTGACTACAGACATTAATGAGCTGTACTCTAGGATTTTTTTAAAAAGTGATTTATTTATATATTTCTTAGGTTTTTGTCCTCAAACTCTGTATGTCAGTCTGACCTGTATGAACCTTATTTCTCGAACCAGCAGTTTCTATCATTAACTTATTCATTCAGTTTATAGTCTCTTTTTGGTGTCTTTCGGTCTATTTGCTATCTAGGGCTCTGGGTTGAGTGTTTTTGAGTGCTTTTAAGCTTTTTTCCAAACTGGGGCACCGGCCCTCAGCCACAGTAATGTTGGTAAACAATGAGTTTAAGCCTGCTTTAAAGCTCCATAAAGCTACACTACCAAAAAAAGGATTTCAATCAATCAATCAATCTTTATTGCAGACTCTCAGGTCCATATGAAAACTTTAAAAACTTGTAAAAACAACTAATTTGTTGAGTTAATGTAATTCAGTCATGTCAGTCATTTCTATCTATTCAGATAAAGTGGAATGACATGTATTACATTGTGTATTTCATTAAACCATTCAACAAAGAGAGTCTCATGTTAATAAAACATATTTCAACTAAATAACTGCTTAGTTGATTTTTTTTTTTGTAGTGTTCAGAGATGGACATATTATTGTGATACACTGTGGAGTTTCCTTCCTGCTCATCATGATCCCCCGTGTTGTTAGTTACCGCCCAAACCTCATTTTAATGTTTCCACTGAAGTCTGCTTTTAAGCCCCTAAAACCCAAAGTTTCCTGTGTGACCGCAGTGGTTGATTGTTAAGATAGCATACGACTTTATTAATCCCACAGCAAGGACATTAGCTGCAGGAAAAGTCTGGGTTGAGTCTTTAGCATGTATACCCGTGTTTTGCGTCTCAATTTGTAAAAAAAATAAAGAATACGGAAAACAGATGAATATGAGCATATTTACCCAAATACTTATTAGAGACAGAGCAATTTTGGCCAGGGCCACGGCCAAGTAGCCCATTGCGCTCCACATGAGTGGCAGGTCGTGAACTTCATCGTGACAGGAGAGAGTCGAGTTCGACACACTGGTTGACCTCTCAAACTGGCCACTGGTTGTCCCCTCAAACTGAGCCACACACTCTGAAGATGAAAACCAAGAAAAGTTCAATCCAAATGCATGTATGGCCAATTTAATAGGCGATATAATGAAATCTAGATGGTACTCCTGAGTAGCGTTGCACTCTTTCAGCTGAAAATGTGATGACGTTGTTGTGGTGCGATAGAGTATGATTTGTGACAACTGCGACTGGACCGTCAACATTTTTAATTCCTGCAGTTCCTCGAAGTTTCTCTTTGAATTTTCTGCTTCTGACTTCTGCTCCGTTGCGCACAAGGAATAATCAAGGCTGTCAGTCGATTGAAGCACATGAATTAGTTAACTGAAGTAAATGCGATTGATTGCACTTTTCTTTCACATTTGAAATTATGTCATTTAAAATTTTCAGAGCGGTTAATGGAAACAACGTGTCGTCGTTCAGTCAGCCTTGAGCCATCAGCGCATTGCGCATGGTAATATTGGCAATATAATGTGCAAACTGACTCTTGAAGTGTTCAATTTACATGAATATACTATTTACAAGACTGTATAGTGCACATACAATAATAGATGCAAAACTAGAATAAAGTTAAAAAACTAAATAAAAAATCCTTAAGATGCATTTGGGGTGGGGGGGTGGGGTAGGGTGGTATCTTTGGGGTTAAGATGATAAATTCAGATCTTACCGTGAACTGTCAGATTGACGCTGAGATACTGGTTCTTGCCACCGACGTTCGCTCTGATCGCACACTCGTATTCGCCTGAATCTTCAGGAGTGGCTCTGGGCAGCATCAGACTGTGGTTCTCTCCAAATCTGGCTTCTCGAGAGAAGTTGTAGGGCTTGCTGCCCTTGGCAGTCCACCTGATAATGCCAAGTTTTCCCTTGGCGATCGTTTTTAAAAAGCAACAATCCACAATTTCAGTATCTCCAAATAACATTAAACTATCAAGTCTGAAAATGGCAGTTATTAATGCCTAAAAGGCAGAAAAGGCTAACAGACCTTGGACCAGACCAATGAGAGGAAGTTCCCGTGTTCGCTGTCGAGACCAGGACACGGCAGAAGAACATCTTGACCACAGTCAGCTTTAATATCCCGGTGACTCTGTGTCACATAATGGACTGACAGCAGCTACGAGATTCAAAGTACAGAACAAGCATATCTGCATGACTGTTCTAATCAGTAAAATCCATTATACTGATAATGATCTAACTCACCTGTATGAACAATACGACGTGGGTCTTACTCATTGTGTGGTGTGTGAGTTTGTGGAAACAGGTTGTCTCGTTTCACTTGAAAGGACATGACGGCTTCCTGGAAATTGGGCTCGTAAGAGCTGACGGTATCAACATAAGGAAACAAAATATGCCACCAAGTGGTGTTTCAACAGTACATCATTTCTCTTTAGTTACTGCAGCTCATACTGACAATCGTCACATCAAATTCATCAGCAAGGGAGCAAAACAAAAAAAAACTAAACGGAGACTGCAATTTCTCATTTCATGATTATTATTATTATTATTATTTAATGTCTGCAGTGAAGTTCAAAATTGTGTCTATTTTTCTTGTAAAAAGAGACTGTAAACCTCTGAGAAGTGACGAGACCAATGTTGGTCGAGTAATGTTGTCCTATTACTGTTTAAGGAGCATTTTGTGTCAATCTACTGTCGAGTTTAGAAGCCACACAAGAGGCTATTCAGCAACAGGGAAATGGTTAATGCAGTCACAATTCCTGCTGTCCCAGCGCGGCTGTTACTTAAATGAAAACCATTGTTTTGGAGCTGTTGTCAAACAAATCCACACAGTTGTGACAACTAAGCTGTTCTGTAATAATACGTTTATGTGCACGATAAGAAGACAGGCTTGGCACACAAGTAGGGCTGGGCGATTTGGCCTACGAAAACAAAACTATGACCTTTTTAAAAAAAAAATCTGAGTTTCGATTCGACATTAGATTTTTTTCTCTATGCACTTAAAAATGACTGCAGACATCAGATATATTGTCAAAAATGCAACTTTATTGCTGTGATTGTCCTCAGAGCTAAAATGCATATAAACAATTCCAAAATAAAAAGTAGATGAGGAGCTGTCATTTAACAAATTCAAGCTTTAACCCAGTTTTAAGCAAAAGTGCAACAACAACTACAGAAACCCACAAGGAATGATACAACGGAAAAAACTGTGGGGGGGGGGGATGCAAAATAAATGTAAAAAATGAATCGATTAAATGTTTTTAGCCCTACATAGAAGTAATGCAGGAATTACTTTCCCAAGTAACCGTCCACCCATCTTCTCTACTGCTTATCCAACTCAGGATCGCAGGGTCGCTGCAACCAATAGAGGTGAAGAACGGGCACACCATGCAACTCTTTTATTTTTATTTGCAATAGTAATTGTAACCTTTTTTAAATGCCACAAAACTGTGACACAATCCCCCAAAATATTGACTTCACATTGGAGATAAAACACAGTGTAGAAAACAAAAAGAAAGTGTTATAAAAGAAGAGAAACTGCTATGGAAACAGATATTTATATTTATTGGTACTTAACGATATTTGAAATAAAATATTTTGATTACTTTTTAAAAGATGGACATTAAGGGGGATATTTGAAAACAACACTGAAATGACTTTATATTTGCTTCGCAGTAAATAGTGTCTTTACCAATTAGTCATTTTTTAGAACTGAAATTGATTGTCCCATTATTCTTTTAAGAACTCTGCAGTAGTTTAAAAGAGTTGCCATTATTAAGACTCAGCTAAAAAATCCATATCAATCCATTAATTTTTTCAGTCACACAAAACTCAACTGGGCAAACTATTAGTCATGCGTAGCAATTGAACTACTCAAATTCCCCCCCAAAATAGTGATGCTACTCTACAGCTCACTAAATAGTCACATAATCACTGTTTTGGAAAAGTAAAACATAGCAAATAACCCAACCTTCATACAGTAAGTGGACTTGGTGAGGTTAATAACTCCAGCTGAGGTGTAAACGTGATAACCACCGTTGAAGGTTGCGGTGTGGGGTGGTTGCAGTTCTTGATAGCAAGAACTGAAAAATTCAATAAGGCATTTTCTGTCAGGACCTTGCAGCCGCAGTGAATAAGGTAGAAACACGTCTCCTTTTGAAGATTATTGTGAAAACACACATTTGTAAATGCACCTTTTTAAATAAACTCCACTCTGCCTTGATGTTAACTTGATATTGTTTAGAATATCATCTGACAATTTAAGTTTGTATTTAAAACACATTCTACCTTTGTTGTTAAATGTGTTATGTACACATTTAACAATTTTTTTGTGTTTTTTTTTTTTTTTGAAAACCTAAAAAAATATGTTAGATTAGCATTTTTGTTTTTCCCATTTTATGAAAAAAAAAAAAAAAAAGGTTTATGGCTGCTTTTGACTACACATTGACTCCATTACTGTCAGTCCAGTTCAGACTGTAAAATACATTGGACATGAATCAGACTGTAAGTTGGGCAGTGAGATGTTTTCCTCCAGAAACTGGCTGTCTCACTAACAGGAGGCTCCCATCAATCACACACCCACACACACTCTTATAAGTGTGGCTCATCCTGTTGTTTTGATGGCAGGGAACTCCCCATTGTCTGCCCTCAAGCATATTACTTGTATGTGTCGTTCTTGTTGACAAAGGAGGTCGATATATGGTTATTAATAGCAGACTGACTGTATGGAAAAGGGAAGAGCGAGGTGTTTGGATTCGACCATCTGCATTAAACAATGCTTCATTCAGCAGCAGCTGGCACCGCGGGAGCGCGACTGCTGAAACGTACCAACGTTACAACAGAACATAGTGTGGGTTTTTTGGATACCAGTGACTGCAGCTGTGAGAGAACTGTGACGAGGAGAAATCAGAGAAATAAATAGCAAATGCAATCACACACGATCCTCCACTTTTCTCTCAGCTGCAAATGTGCTGATATTCCAGTGGTGCATTTTGCAAAATTTCCTAAATCAAACATGAGGGAGTTTTAAAGCCGAGACAAACTATGTGTCATAAGGAAACAGGAGGTCCTGGAGGTCAGTGGCAAGAGCTGCTCAGGCTTGTACGACTCATCAAAAGTTGTGATCCTCTGAGGGTGTCATTCTCCGTGTAAATGTGAGCGAGTGCACGTGTGATTTGTGCACGTATGCATTTGATTCGGCTCTGGCCGCTGCAGTTAAAGGGTGTTGCACGCCACGGCAAATCCCAGAGGTTGTTAGCACGCCCAGCTGCCGGTGCAGGTCTCCATGTTTCTGTCAGCGAGGTTGTTCACTGCACACTCTCTCGCCTCTGATTGAGGAAATCCTCTGTTTGCAGAAATGAGACATCCCAATGGTTCCGCCATCTCTCCCCCCGGCCCTGTACACCGAGACTTTCCCATGAAGGCCCTGCATGTTTACTGGGGTTTGACAGATTTAAAGCTCTTTGATGGGCCATTACAGTGCCAGTGTTTCAGTGCAGGCTAAGAGGACAGATTCCGAGATAAAATAAGCAAAGCTTAAATTTACTCCAAAAATGGGTTGCTACATAAGTGGCTATTAGAAATCCACAACACTAAGAGCATAGACAGTCAAGGCCGTTTCTATTCATATAAGGTCTTTATTGCTACATGATTCTTCTTTTTCAGCATATTGTGAAAACTGGAAAAGCAAAAAAGACTATTGATGATACATATTGTTGATTATTTAAAACAAGTTCATTTAGTGTATTTAATCAAAATAATAGCACTCTTCAGCTTGAGTCCTTGTTGAACCTCTGTTGGTGTTCTAGTTGCCTGCCACAGTCCAAAAACTGGCTTTTTTTTCCCGCTGATAAAAGAGTCTAAAAATTGCCCAAAGCTTTGAATGTGAGTTTTATTTTGAAAACACTTGTTTGCATTAAATGATCATCTGTCTTTGCTTCCAAGAATCAAGAGGCATCAGCAACGTTCCTTCTATCGCCACGATTTGGATCAAAGACAGAGGGCCGGGCGGGGGATTCTACTTGTTTGGAGGCCGTCACATCTGCGGTGAGTCTGGATCAAATAATAGTTGTTGGTTTTTTGGGTTGTTTTTTTTTAGAGACCTGTTCAAGGAAAGCACAGTGATTAGCACTGTCACCTCATAGCCAATGGGCTTGGAGGCTGCTCTGAGTGGAGTTTACATGTTCTCCCTGTGTGTGTGTGTTGGTTTTCCACAGACACTCTGGCTTCCTCCCAGTCCAAAAACATGCATATGAGCCAAATGTAATCTAACCAAGATCTAACCATCGTTCTCTAAAATTAAGCTATTTTAACAACTCTGTAGTAGCTTATAAGAAATGTTGAGCCTTCTTTAGAACTGGACATGTGGAACTGCTCTCGTTCATGCTTCAGGAGTCCCCCTGATAAACATAAGTAGGTCATTATTAGGATTCAGCAGAATTCAATATCAATCCAGTGTTGTAGAAGCCGAGAGACTCCGGAGACAGGCAGAGTATTTCACTTAATATCAGTAACAACGCTAGAGACTCTTTTATTTTATCTTCAGTCCCCGACGTGCGTCTCAGTTGGCCAAATCACCTCTCAGTAAACTCATACGTCCCATACCACTCAACGTGGGATATAAGGCAGCTTGCATCTGTCAGTTTCCGCAACTTTCCATAACCATCCATCTGAAATTCACACTCACTTCACACTACGACTGGTCGGCAGTGTGGAGGCGAGAAAGAAGCTGAGGATTGCACTTCTCTCTATAGCTTTCTGTTTTCCTGTTGCACCTCCACTGGTGGTGCTTTTCTCATGTTCAGCCAGGCCCAGCACGATGTTTGTTTTCTTCTTCGTGTTTTTAAGCCACATCCATCCATTCATGATAGGATCTTTTGGTCACCAATGAGGTTTAAAAAAACAACATTGTCTTAAAAAATTCAATTGGTAGCCTGTTGCAACATTTCAACCCTGAACATTAAGTTCAAAACACATTTCACGTTGAATATCAGAGGAAAGGTTAAAAAATGATGACCCAGGTTTATCATCCGAGCATCATGAATGTCTGCAAAAAAAAATAAAAAATAGACAGACAGACAGAAATGTTTGCAGCAAAGCCATGAACCATCTGACACTGGAGTCACGCGGATAATGTGTAGCAAAGACTTCCTTTACATGACCTGTTCAGCTCGAAATGACAGACGGGCAAAAATGCTGCAAAATGGAAATGCTCATTGTGACATTGCATCCTTTTTTGAATGACAAAATGTTTGTCTTAGAGCTGCACAATAAAGTGGTGGTTACAGTCTCACAGAAAAGATTCAGGTTTGTTCCTTGTTCCCGCTGAAGTTTTCTTTTCGGTACTGCATCTTTCTTCCACAGTCCTCAGACATGCTTGTTTCATGAATCGGTGTCTCGAAATTGGCCGTGTGAGTGTGTCTGGATAGTCTCTCTCTATGATGGCCTTGTGGAGGTGACCTGTCCGCGGTGTAGCATGCCTTTCGCTCATTGTCAGGTGGGATCTGCTCAGCTCTTTGCGACCCTGACTCAGACAATGCGAGAGAAAATAGACAGATGTGGTATTCTCAGACTTGCTCTGCTGTTTCTGCAATAAAATAATCCATGTTTCATTTCATTTAAATTCACAGTGATAGACAGTCCCACATACTGTGGAAAATAAGCTCTCTTATCTTCACCCGAAATGTGATATTTTCTCCCGTGTGATCTGGATAATGTCTTTGTTTTGTCCTGCTGAATGCAGCTGTAACTCGGTGAAATGATTCCTGTCTTTGTGAGGGAATTGAGGCTGCAGCGCGGCATCACATTGCCTGTTCAATTGTTTATTTAAGGAAGCAAAAGCCCCCTTTAAGTCTGCTTTGCTGGATTTTCACCTCTGCCTCTGGGCCTTGGCAGGCTGCAGACAGTTGGGCGTGTATTGTCCGAGCCTGCAACAGAACACAGCAGCCTCACGACGGGCTGTATTGTTCCCTGATTTCTTCTCTGGGATTTCCTCTGACTAGCTACCCCCACCCACCCCTCCTATTCGCGCTCCATCATCCTCTCTCTGTCTGAAGGCCTTGCCAAACTCTTTGGCACATGAAAACAATTGTTCTGGTGCATTTTAGGGGATAAAACTGTCTCCTCGCATGAGTTTTTCTCCTACAAAAGAAGCTCAGCTGATGGCCAGGCAGACAGGCTTCCTCCTCGTCTTCCTCCTCCTCCTCCTCCCCCTCCTCCTCCTCCTCCTCCTCCTCCTCCTCCTCCTTCTCCTGCCTTTGGAAAAGTGGTCATGTTCAGTAAAATCGGAAGCAAAGTATCTGAGTCTGGAGCCACAAAGTGACTCAGAACCATTAATATCTTTGACACGCAGGTGGAGCGAGGGGCCATCTCCCCTCCCCAGCCAGCGAGCGTTTGAAACATGCTGAAACGGACTCTGAGAGCAAAAGCTATTAAAATATTACCATGTGCAGGTTTGTGTCTAACAACAGCTCGCTGGCAAGACTACAACATTCTGAGCGTAAGCACCCACCTGGGAATCAGGACAGCGCTCCCAGATGATGCTGAAAAAACGCTTCACATCCTTCCTGTTTCTGGATCATCTATTTTAACTGTTTTTTTTCTCTTTTTTTTCCCCCCTCTCTTCTGTCGGTGAGGCAAGGACAGGAACGTGTTTGAGCTGTCTGAGCAGTGATTTGTGTTTCATCTGTGAAGGTGTTTTCATGGAGACATTGCTCAACAGGATTCATTAAGCTGTGCTTGCTAAACGTGACAGCTTCCTTGTCTGTGTGTTTAGATCACATAACTGTCAGTCAGCGTGAACGCATTATGTCAGCCTCTTCCGCTTTTATTCTTGAATAACTTTCTCATAAGACAGACAAGAGCACTAAACTGCAAGCTGTGATGTACAGATGTACAACAACACACTGAGATACCCAAAGGGGAACTTAAAGAAACTGCTTTAACACACTCCAAGGTGTTCACTCTTCATTGTACTACTGAAAGTTGTTCTTGGGTTAAATCAGCTGACCAGCTTGGATTTTCTTGGACTTACCACACAACGGAAGTGTGAAATGTTAAGCTTTTTATCTACAAAGGGTTTGGTGGCTTTTTTTTTTTTTTAAACAAATCTTAAGATGAGAAATATCAACGAGTCACTTTGTGGTTTATAGGTTAGGACTTTTGTTATATAGTCTAGGTCACAAATTTGAAAGCAGGTCTGGGCTTTCTGTGTGGAGTTTGCATGTTCTCCCTGACTTTTTGTTTTTCCCATAGGTTTTCTTCCACAGACAAAAAACTTACATTTGAGGTGAACTGGTGAGTCTAAATAGCTCACAGATGTCACAGTGATTGTTTGTGGTAGCCTGATCTGCTGACCTGTCATAGCGTTTTGCATGTCATATGTTGAGTTACATTATACTATTTGAAAAGGAAAAGAAAGTTTTGAATCGTCAGTGAGAAAAAGTTTGGGAAACCTGCTAATAGACAGACCCGTGCTGCTTGCAGATCCTCTGAGTTGCTCCCAAACTTTTCTCCTTGTAATCCCCTCAGATTGCCTCTGGAAAAGCTTCAGACGCCCTTTTCAAATCTCTGATTCAGCCTGAAATCTCAGTGAAGCCAAGCAGCATAAACCCACTGCCACCAAAGACACGAAAGCAAAAGCCTTCAAAATGAAATCAGCGGACAGGTTACAAGTTTTGCTCTAATTTCTCAAAAAATGTCCCTATGACAACCTCAAAACAGGAAAAGCCTCAGATCCCGTGCCTGCTCTTGGACTTTGTTACTGCCGGCAGCGTGCTTTTATTACATCATCAGACTTGAACTTACACAAACTTCAGATTTACACCAGGGAGGGTATCTCCTCTTACGGTAATCCTGTAACATCCATCATGACTAGTATTCCATCCATCTTCTATACAGCTTCATGAAACTGGGTCGTGGCTATTTGCAAAGGCAGGGTACATCCTGTCCCGGTCACCAGTCCATGTCAGGGTAAAACACACAGAGAGAGACACACACACACATTCTCGCCTTCAAGGAAATTTAAAGTTAAAGATGAACCATTTGTGGACTGTGAAAGGAAACCAGAACAGCTGAAGAAAACCCACACATGCACATGTAATGAATATTTTCATAAATGAAAGGTTACATCGAGGCTGATCAAGACTCTAGACTGTGATTAGTTCAAGAAATCCTCAATGAAGTCCACCATAGGTTTCCTTTCTTTAGCAATGGAATTGAAATCATTATTACAAAAATATAAAACAAATTTAAAGTGATTATGGCAGAAAATACCAAAAGGCTTTTCCCCCTGCTATTATTCACACCCTGTCTCCATATGTCCAGGGCTCCAAAGCCTGTTGATGTTCTGGCTGTGAGGAAGCGTTGGAACAACTGCATCACCATACTGCTCCATGGTATTCATTCGCTTGTTTCCAAATACTTATTGAATTAAGTCGGTTCTTAATTGAATGGTTTATTTATCCTTATATGAATTTAACACTGGACAAACTTTATTCAGTAATCGTGGACTAGAGACTATCAGCCAATTTTTTTAATAAACAAATAGATGGAACAACAATCATCACTCATATTCCTCAATTAGTAGAATTGATAATTACAATGCAGAGTTAAAAAGTGACAGAATATAATTTAAAACTTCACATTGCTAGGTCTTATGATAAATTCATTGTTTTCTGTTTGCAGTGTTAGTTATTATGGACGGTGACGGTTGTGGCAGATTTTAAGCAAAAAAAAAAGTTAGATGGCGACATATAAAGAAAAACATTTTGTGTGTTTACTTGCCAAGGACCCAGTGTGCAACAATTCATTTTAATGTTTTTGTGCTCATATTGAAGCTCATCCTTTACAGGCAAGGGTGTCACACTCATTTTAGTTCAGGGGCTACATAAAGTCCAGTTTCACTTTAAGTGTGCTGGAACGGTAATATAGCACTATTATCACCTTAGAATTTATACTTCAAACTTTTCTTTGTTGTGGCAGAGACTGGACAAGATGAAAATGTCTAGGTTTTAACAAGACAACAATCTCAACACAAAGCCAATTGTAGTTAAACCTTCTGGTGCAAAATACAGTGAAATGTCCCAGAAAAAAACATCTTCTTTAGCTGTGGTATTGTTTGTATTTTTACAAACTCACCCCGACCGCATGTTTGAGGCTAGTTTGATAGCAACGAAGTAGCAAGCTTTCATGGCAGCATCACAAATATCTCAGCTAAGTGTTGCGTTGTGTTCGGGACACTTAAGAATTTTGTTTAAAAAAAATCTAATGTTTCTTTGGAATTTTTACAATTTGCTTGGTGGTTCAGTGGCAGGATTGGAGCCTCTTATTGGCCAGTTTTGACCCACGGGCCTCATGTTTGACACCCTCGCTTTAAACGAAAGCCAAAAAACTCCCAGTTAAAGACGATAGCGAGGCAGGGAAGTTTTGCTCTTGCGTTTCCTGCTGCTGTCTTCCACAAAACAACTCTGGTGATCACATTCATTTTTCATCTGAAGTTATAACCCTGGCAGGACAAGGAGGAGGAAGTGCCGTCGAGCTTCATCTCATCCCTGTAGAAATACTTCCTGCATAAAATCTCTGCTGGGATTAAGAGATGCGAGTGTCTGAGGAAGAGGGAAAAACTCACCAAAGCAAAGTGGTAAAGCTTTGCAATGATCCCCAGGTGGATCCTCTGGACTCACGCCTGTCAGACATGTTAAACAGATCCACACTGACCTTATCTGCTGTCGGTGCTTCCCCCTCCCCGCCGTCTCCTCTGATGGTTGCTGCTCTCAATTTGTTACCTGTCATCCCGGGTAAGTAAAAAAAAAAAAAAAAGATCTCCCTCTGATTTCTTTGGGAACTCACTTTTTAGTAAGCTCGCCCTGGGATGCATCACCGGAGAGCTGTACATCTGGGTCCCAGTGCCGGATGATGTCAAGACTGGCGATGACCCAAAGCCCACCGCACAGAGAGTTCCTCGGAGAGGTCGGCTGCACGTTGTTTTCCCTTCCTCTGTCTACGTGACATCTTCCTGCCGGGGGGAGCCTCGGGGAGCCATTTGAGGAGGCCCAGTGCCTGAGCATGGAGGACAAATTCAACTTATCCTGACAGAGCAGGTGGGGGAGGGATGATGAGGGGAGCAAAGACCCCCAGCAGGCACCTTTAACGGCCTTAAAATTCACTTTCCATATAAACTCCTGCCACTGGGGAGATTTCCTCTGCTGTTTGGAGGCAAACTTTGCAGCCTTATTCAAAGCGATACCAGACAGCGACTCTGGCTCAGCTGTCTGTATGTCTGAGCTGAAATCTGCCTGTCACTGTTCACCGGAGTGACTTTTTCAGACTGCAGGAGACACAAAGTTATCCACAGCGACTGGGCTGCTTTCGTTAAGCAACTTGATTTCTCAGCATGCATGAAGTATTTTCCAGTCAAACGTTCTCCTGTGCTAAGGAGATCCAAATGCAAGAAATTCTAACAACTACAGGGGGAAAAAAAAACAAAACACATTTGCTTCCTTTTGCAATAAAGTAAATTGAAAAATGTAGTTATGTCATACCGACAAGCACAAGAATATATTCAGGCTGAATCTTCCAGCTGCTGCTGACTTTGAGTTCAACTCCTAACAAGAAGTGACAAACTGAAAAAGACAGGTCTTCTTGAGACTCTGCATTGGGATTATACTTGCATCAATTGCGGCGATTATATGTCAACAAGGTTTCACATCAGTGCTCCACTGTGACTTCTGACCTCTCACCCCATCTCTCCCTGTCCACTGAGTCCGCAGCGGTTGATTTATCCCTCTGACATACCAACAGCTGTGTTGGGGGCTCTGAAACAGTGTGGGCTACTATTTGCCGTGACTAATCGATAGCAGACTTCAAAAAACACCAGTCATGAGATTTCGGGAAAAATACACCATTCACTGACATGAGAAACCCCCAACCTTTTCCTTCATAAACAAAGTCTCTTTCACATTCGAACAAGAGGAAAAAGAGAGAATGTTATGCCATTAAAGAGCTGATATGTAAAGCTTGCAAACGGAGCTTAAAAATATTTGTTTAATTTAACCTGATACATTTCAAATTTTTTAACAAAAATATAAATATTTGCATTGAGTATCACTGATTTTCCAAACTGCAGCAGCCAGTTTCAATTCTAAATATTATTTTCAATAACTGCACATAGAAAGAATGTTTGAGCTTTTCTTGAAGTAGCCTGATTTTTTTTTCCGTCAAAGGCATTTCTTTTGTCAATGTTTAGACCTCATTTGATCAAGACTGCAAACAAGAAGGACATTTTTTCTTTCTTTTTTTAATAAAATATACTTTATTTAAACTTTTCGCCAAGTAGAAAAGAAATACAAAAAAATCATAAGTTTCAAACAAATGCACTGCATCTTTGAAAGTCTTATGCTTAAATTTGTCAGTCAAGTATAAATAGTCTCTTCTTTGGTTCCATCATTTGATCCAGCATGTGTACAATGTGTGCGTACGTGTGCGCGCTCTGCAAAACCAGCTTGGACTCTTCCCTGAGAAAGTCTTTGAGGATTTTCAGGTTGTTGATCATTTCGCTGGTCTTCAGTCAACGTCTCATTCGCAGCGGACCCAGCCCTCGCATTTTCAAGCAGTCTTTTCCATCCTTAATCTGCAAAGAAAAGAGAAGAAGCGGTCAGGAAAACTTTGAACACAGTTTGTCCGTGCCAGACGCAACCGTGATGTTTCTGCAAATCAGGGGACATATATATACATATATATATATATATATATATATATATATATATATATATATGTATATATATGGAGAAAAAAACCCTAAACAATTTAATGTTATTTGTCAACAAATGTAGGCGGAATTATCAGCCACCCTGTGTTTTGCTTTGGGCCGATGATAAAAGTAGCCTTAAAAGCCACCTGTGCGAGGAATTTATAAGCGCTTTTACGCACACGTGTTGAATGCGCGTAAAAGTGCTTTTCACGCGACACATTAAATGGGATAAAACTAGAAATGTAAAGAAATGCGGCATCAGACAGACTTTCTCCATTACACACATTTAAAACTAATAGAGGTCTGAGCCTCTTCAAGGAATGTAGTCCAATGTCACAGGTTAAGCCTTTATGTTGACCATGCATGCGCCAATAAAACCCAAACAGCATGTACCCCTTTTCTCTGGTTGCTCAAACAGAAGGTGCAGATGGTCCTGGGCTGCTTCCCCCCGCTCTCCTCTTGCGCATGGAGGCACGGCTGTCCGTCAGCACTGCCGTCCCCGGTCACGAGCACGTTGGCCAGATGGGCGATGTAGCTGGACGCCAGACGCAGAGTCTCGATCTTGGAGAGTTTTCTGTCCACCGGCTCGGTGGGTATGAGTGTCCGCAGAGCTGTGAAGGCGGTGTTGACGCTCTGTGTCCTGCCTCTCTCCCGGGCGTTGGCCGCGCTCCTCTGCTTCACCACCACCGCCGTGTCCCCGTCCAAGTTGCGCGAAATGCGCCTCCGCTTCTCGGAGGAGCCGCAGTAGCTCTGCTCCGAGCTGCCGTCGCTCTCGCTGCGGTTCTCGTCGTCCTCGGATGTGACCGTGAAATTCGAGTACATTAAGTGCGTCGCCACAGGCCGCAGCATGGCAAAAGTCATCATTGAAAGTCCCCGAATCCCCGGCTCCGGATCTGAAAACAGCCCCACGACAGTTGCCCCTACATCTCAGGATGGCGCAGAGTCTGCGACATGGAACCGGCTGCGTCAACGCGCGTTTTTTTAATTTTTTTTTTTAGGAAAAAGCCGGTGATCTTCTCATGAAGTCTGTTGGCCTTGGTTAAGGATGGACCAGGACTACCTGGTCAGCTGTGCTCTTATAGCTGGATGGGAGGAGCTGCAAGCACTTCTCAGTTACAGTCTCTAATGTGAAACATGAAGCAGTGTTAGAATTACAAAAGAAATCTGAGAGTTTCAATACCAGCAGACACTTTTCTCTATTATTTGTTGTTTCCACTCATAACTGAAATTCAAGGCATTGAAGGGTGTATCCTAAGTAAAAGTGACAATATGCAAACATTAAGTAACAAATGAGGAATAAACTATATTAAATTGTACCTTAAAATATATGTGATAATGCTTAAAGTGACATGATTTACATTAGACGGCTAGATTTGGTGATTTAGTCTAAAACAACAAATACATGATGTGTTTTGTATGTAAAAAATAAATTAACTGCCAAATAAATTATAACTGATTTCATACACTATAACATTAAAATATGTGTTGAAAAATTAAAGTTGGATTCAATGCAATGTGAATGGCAATAAGTTACCAAAAGAAAAATCAAGACAGGTTTGCAAATACTTTTTTCTTAATTATAATACTGAGTGGCACTTACTTTATCCTCAAAATAATTAAAATTTAGAAAAGGTTTAAAAGGTGAAATACAATGTAACAGGGGTGTAATATGTTTTCTCTTTAAATCCAGGGTGTAATAGTTATTTACCTTTGAGCATTATGTGATCAAATACTTGAAATACAGAAAAGGGTACTTGCGTACTCAGTTACTTTCACCACTGCCTGCATGTACATGTGTTTAATGATCACCGTTTTGATGTCAGATGTGTGGTTATGGTCCATTCTGTGCATTTTTTGCACTATAGTTGTCTCTCCTGTTGTTTCATGGTTCACTCTGTCTTTTCAGACTGACATGTTTATGGTTCTTCCACCTGCTGAGGTCTGTTTTTGTTGTCTGGTTAAGTGCTTCAATAAAAGTGAAACCTAAATTACCTCTGCCTAATTTCTCCACAAACCTTCCCAACATCCAAACAACATCATTATGCAGCATATTTCTATGTTAAAAACAGTTTTAGAGCTTCATGGGTTCAAATATATGAAGTTAACCAATTAAAATGTGTTTTCACCAGGGGCATACATTCACTACTGAAGACATTCTAACAGATTTAGTCCTGTTAAACTAAATAATAGCTGTTACGTCTCCCTATTAAGACTGCTTTTGGCTCAAACAGAGGATCACAGGTCAGACAGCAGGAGAAAGTTAAGTGTGAGTAAATAAACAATGAACAGATGATCCCGGGAAGGCAGAGACTTATTTGCTTGCTGCCCTGAGTTCAAAAAAACAAAGCGGTGGCAAATGGATGATTTAGTTCTTCCAAGCCACAGCAGTGGTCACAAGCCAGCAGCACATGCAGCCACTTCAGTGAGCCTCAGCTGCATCAACAGTCGGACGTCAGGCAACCAAACTGTCTGCTGAAGGAGCGCTGAGGTCTCGCAAAGGACAGCAGGAACCAATCAGCACACTCTGTGGAAGAGGATCATCTCTCCAGAGATTTAGCTAACATCACTTTAAATATTATAAACTGTGACGGATCCACACATTAATTTGTCCCACATTGTGTTTTTCTTAGTGGTTAATTACATTCATCATGAATCCTGATGGGAATTCATTGTGCGTCTTTGTGGGTTTTGTGAACCACCAGAGATGCAGGTTGACGCTTTCTGAGAACATCTCTGATTTCACAGAATGGAGAATTGCTCGTTTTTTTTTTTCTTTCATCAGGAAGATGCACATGATGCATGTCTCCACAGAGATGAGGCCACAGCGTGTTGGTTTTACCACCCACTGAGGTCCACACTGTCAGCCTTCAGAAATCTCCTACAACAACAGCTCAGGCTGGGATGCAGAGAAGCAGAATCTTTGTGTTTGTCTTTCACACAGTACAGATTTTAGCACAAGCATTAACTTTAGCAGTCTTTTACATATACAAGTGTCATGTTGTGTCAAGACGCTGGAAAAGTTAGATATAAAATAATTGCTATCTGTTAAGTTGTAGATGATTTAATACAGGTTAGATAACATTTCGCACCACTTACTCTCTTTTATGAATCTCTGGCATGATTAGGAGGAAGTAAACATAATTTCACCAAACCTAGTGGTAATTCTCATTACTGTATAATGCACTTTACTTTTTTTTGCTTGTTTGATTTATTAAATCAACCATTTTGGACTGTGACTGTGCTTGGCAATGATTTAAAGGGTGAAAAAAACAACAACAATGTCCTAGTTCTTGTAATCGGTTGACTTTTGATCTAGAAAATCAACAATGAAATTACCCAACTTTATTCCTTCATAACACAGAGTTCCATTGTTGTGCAAAAGCTATAAAAAACACATCAGGGAGCTCGACATTGTTGCATGGTGCGACACGTCCTTCATTTAGTGGATCCCACGCAAACACTGTCCTGCTGTGCTAAATACCCACTGCAACACTAAATCTACAGCTGAAAATAGACTCCCAATAAATACAGGACTGAGACCTGTGTGAGTAATGATGCCTAAACTCTAGAGTGGCCCAGCTTTTATTTAAACTTAAATAATGTAAACGTGGCCTGGTTTCAAACATCTTCAGTATGAATAAAATATGCTTGAGGCTGAGAGCTAAAAAAAAAAAAAAAACAACAAAAAAAAAAAACAAGCCTGGGGAAAAAACACGCGGGGCTTTAAAAGGCAGTCTATTCATTAATCCAGCAATTTGTTTTGTCCAAGCCTTAAAAGACTTTTCTGTTTAGTTCCCTTTTGTAAGTCAAAATTATTTCATGCCAGAAGTCTTAAAATTACCTTCAATGTCCCTGCCGGCCCTCTTCTTCAAAATAGCAATGCACTTAGTAGTATTGGATTCGTATTGAGTCTTGCCAACTTCAGTGTTAAAGTCCTCGGTGAAATTACAGCACTCATCTGTCATTCCTAAAATACCCTAAGTAATACATCAGTCTATCTTCTATACCACTTTATACTCAGCTTGTGGGATGCTGGAGCCGGTCCAAGCTGACTAAGGCAGTGTACACCCTGCACAGGTCCACAGTCCATTATAGGCAATGATTAATATATTTGGTGTTTTTAATTAAGTCTTTTTCATCCTGTATTGTAAGAAAAGATGCACAGCCATTAGTGAAGGCTATTGAACAACAGCTATCAATAAATAATGATGAACATATTTCTGAGGGAGAAAAATCCAAATGTCAGCTTAGTTTAGTTTCACCGCACAGCTGTAATGAATTAATGAATAAATAACGTGAAATGAGCTGATGTCACAGCAGATATAATGAGCTTTTTCTAGTCAATTAAATCTGAAAAGGTGTTTCTAATGATTCTGGATCTTTTGTGTGTCACACGGTCTCTGTGCTTATGGCTTTTGCATTTATTTTCTTGTTTGTTTGTGTAAAGCTGTTTTACTTTTAGGGACACACGACCGAGAAGGAGCTCTGCTATGAAGGGAATAACGAACTGTCAATTTTATTAAAAGACACAATTCGTACTGAACGCAAAGTAAAGATGATGAATACAAACGAAAAGACCCAGTGTAAAACAAAATAATACAACAGGTGTGACAGCTGCGGGCTGATATGAACACATACTGCACCTCATTTTCCAAAGTCACTGACAACAAAATGTTTTAATGAGGAAATAGAGGAATGAGTCAAAATCTTGGTTTGAAAGGTTGATGTGTGAGATAGTAAGTTTAGACATAAATTAATGATTTTTAAAATAATGCATTAAAGTGGGCACTTTAAGATGGAAAAAGATAGCAATAAAAAAAAAATGCATGGGAGATGTGGGAGTGAGACGTGGAGGGGCGAGACCCCCTCATACCTTGGAAGATTGCCCTCTGGTTACAGGTATATTCAGAATACAAGCAAAACTCCAAAAGCATCATGCTGTACAATACATTTTCCTCACAAGGCCAATTCTCAGTGTAAACTCTCTGATCAGTTGGTCACATTCACTGCCAGCGTTTAAGCCTCGGTATTTGTTCTGGGGCCTTTTGGGAAACACAACCTATTTCTATTATACCACATGTATACTTCCACAAAGCTACACGGAGAAGGTGGTTTAAGCACAGTGTGTCTCTGTGCTGAGGTCAGAGGGTGGATACGGCATTGCAAATCTGGCACAAATTACACGCCTGCAGCCACCAGTAGTCTGAGCGAATTCCGGATAGGAAGCTGTGAGAAGTCCTCGTCGCCTCCAACACCTTAACTCTTTCAAAAGGATTTGGCTCTAATGCCTTCTCGGGTGGAACAAATGGGTGAGCTGGCTCACCAGAGATCATTTTTCAGCTCCATTTTAGATGTGGACTAACTCTTACAGGAACGCCAGAATCAATTTTGTAAGGTCTGAGCAGTCTAATTAGGGTACTTTGTAGGAGAGGAGTAATCACTTCATAGGAACATTCTGAGAGACATATGCCTCATTAAAGATGTGTCAAAGCAGATTTATTTTATGATGCATTGTCAGGGGTCAGGGTGGGACGTTATAATGGAAAAATCCTGGATGACACATTAAGTTAAATTATTTCGTTACACACAGGCATGGACGGAGAGCGCTTGTTCACTCTTTACTTCACTGAAACAGTGAAACTTCAAGACAATTTTTAAATGAACCCAAACAATGAGTGGTTATGTGTCACCGATGGAGGTTGTTCTAAAAATTATTAATCACTTTAATTCTCTCTTGTTTCTGGCACCAGCTCATCAGCCCAAAACAAGGGTAACATAACTTGTTTGACACAAGTAATTACAGAAAACTGGTTCACTGCTTTCTGAAATGTGTGCTTTGACATCATTTCAACAGTCCTGTCACTTTGAAGGTCTGCGGTGCCTCTTACCTTTCTTTTAATTATAAAAACCTACACATTTGATAGCGTGTTCACAAACTAAGTTGCTGTTTAGAGTGCCACTCTCTCCTCTGTGTCGTCTAAAAATAGCACAAGAAAGGAAGAACGTTTTCAGAAGTCCTGTTCGCACACTGGGAAAAATAAACTCTCAAATTCCAAAATCCGCTTCTAAGTTTTTCATCATTGATCACACTGTTGTTGGTGGAGTCAGTTACAAAAATAGTCTGTCAACTTGTTAGACGACACTCCGATAGACTTGTACTGTTGCACTTTTTGAAGGATATTTCACAAGTTTTTTTTCTCCCCTTAATCATCATACATATTTTATTATTGTTTCCAAAAGTCTAATAGTTTGTTGTTATAGCCTTTTTTGTAATGCAGGTAATGTCTTGCTGGATTATGCTGAACGGTTACACAAGCTATTTACAGATATGCACACATATGCATCTTTTTCAATAAAATGCACAGTATGCAAAAAAGAAGAAAGGGATTTCAGTTATGCCTTATATGGCATTCAGTGCATGTTTAAAATAAACACAGAATGGATTTGAGCAAATCTGATCTAAAAAAAAAATTTATGTTTTCCATATTTTCATGGTAAAAGAATAATCTTGTGTACTAACTAGGAGTGAGAGATGCTTTGCAAGAGTAAAATACCAAATTCTGGGTTTTTTCTAATAAATTCTTATAATCCATTGTGATTCTGGGTGAAATGGGACCAAACATGACAGTTATAAACTATAGTCACTTAACAGATCAAGTGTCAATATTCCGTTGCTCCGTTTAGGAAATCTTACTTTGTGTTTTGATGTAGAAGAGATTATAAAAAGAGAAAATCAAAGCCTGCAGAGGAAAATCAATGTGAGAAGCAACGCGTTAAGTTCTTTATTACAACAGCTAATAGTAAAGTAAAGTACATGAGAAGTGTCCCAAAATTGATTTAACCAAAAATGTTTCAATCCGGCTATAATTTAAGAATGAATACAGTTTACATTCTCACATTTTGCGTACAACGTCCAGCTCTCTGAGCATGTACAGGTGATTGAACTCCAAATCTAGGAAATTATTCGTCGTCACACTTATTGTCAACCCAACAGAACAATCAACAAGTAACTTCAACAACTACCACCTTTCACCAAAACAAGAAATCAATAATAATAATTTAAAAAAAAAGAAAAGACATGCTTTTGTAAAAGAAAAAAAGGCCTCAAACAGTTCCTCTTCTTAACTGCCCAAGCCTCCTTGATCTGTTCAAATCCTGAAAGATAAGGCATGCAGAACCACCCATGGAAACCGCTCCCCGAAGCAACAGGTGCAATGTATTTTTTCCATACCAGTATTGCGTGTCAAAACCCCTTTGAGGATATGGTTACTTCCAGACAGTGAGTGAGCCACAGGAAATCTTCTCACACGCGACGATTCAGGGGAGAAATTTAGAGCCCTTTAGGGCCGGTCGGTAAAAGCTGCCCCGGGTCTCCCTTCATTTCCTCGATGGCCACAAAGGGAAATCGGCAGGCAGCTCAGAGCTTGCATTGTGAGAGCGCTGATGTCGGAAAAGCCCTGTTTCGATGTATAGCTCACCTATATTATTCTGTAAAGTTCCTTCCTCCAAGACAGAGGGAAGGGAACTGCTGTCTGACTTGATTTAGTAAGTGGAGCCAGTTCCGAGGTCAGCAACAACAACAAAACAACGCATGATGTAATACATCAAAGCATTCACTGAAGATTACTCTTGACGTTTACTGTAAGAAGAATGCATTTATGCTCGCAATTGACCTTTTAATGCATTGTCACAGGAGGACGAAGTAATCAGTCAGGTTACGTTTGATTTCATTTTTAAAAGATTGTATCTGATGTTACTTTGCTCCAATGTTGTTGTTTTTATATAAACACAATGGAACTTCCACTCCTTTGTCACAAGCACAATCTGGGAGGTTCGATTCAAGATATTTTTTCGAATATCACGAGAGGGAGAGGAAGACCGATGACAGGCAGAATGAGCAGACTCAGCAACACTCGACAACATCTTGCATTTTGTCAACCTGATGTTTCCAAAACACCTGATTCCTTCCCCAAACCATCTGGTCTATAGGCTCCTCTCTGCTGCCGAGCTGTCTGGTCCGTCACAATCAAAGTTGACTGTGCATGAACAAAGTGTGTGAACAGCGCTCAGAAGCTGGGGACTGCGTGACACCTGATCCACTGAGATTTTATTAAGTTCTCAAGAACATGAAAAAATATTCACACTTGTTAGAGTCGTGTTTTTCTACCGTAGCTACTGGAGAAGAAAAAAAAGTGTCCTTTTTGACATATTGATTCTCACATTACATTCCCTTGGTGTCATTTTGATTTCTAAAATTAAATAGTGCTGCTAATTAAATAAATAACTCTGACTACAGGGACCTTTCTAATATAATTTCAGACAAAAATAGCTCAACTAAAGACGATGTGTATTTAAATCCTCCACAGGACTCGGCAGGAGGGACTGAAAAGGCAGACTTGAAGGAAAGCCACCGGTGGATACAGCAGGGGCTTTTTCAAGTGTCAAGCAGCAAATAGCACAAGTGTAAATAAAAACAGTAAAAACTGCTGCTTGAGTTTTGGTCTGCATGCCCTGTGCTACACTTGGTTCACCGGTACAGCTGAACACAACAGGGAGATCATTAATATTATGAGAAGTCTACTCACTTTTCAGAGTCATAATAATGCTTTTGAAAAGACTTCAAAATAAGTGAGAATCTTTAAATGGCCTTTATTGCCAGGTAAATAAATGAATGCCTCTTCATCATGACAGTTTTTCCATGGAAACTATGATCATATAAATATATATGCAATTAAAATGTATATCAAAAGATCTAAATTACTAAGAAAGAGATAAACAATTAAGAACAATAACACAAATACTTCTCAAACATGATAATATCATGCCTTTCACCGAAGGGTTACATTTCCCCCTGCTGGTAAACCTTTTACTCTGCAGTCACCGGCTGTATTCAGAGGAGTCACAGTTGTCCAGTATCAGTGACCCAACCTGACCAAGTCTCCATCCATCCATCCATCCAACTTCAATGCTGCTTTATCCAACTTAGGATTTCGGGTGCTTGAGAAAAACCCAGGTGACGATGAGTGAAGCTGTGAACAGATCGCCAGGCCATCACAGGGCAAATACACAGAGACAGACAATCAGACACTCACAGTCACACCTTTAGTTATTTTTAGAGTCTGTGGGGAGAAGCTGGAGTACCTGGCAAAAACCCACACGCACAGAGACAACATGCAATCTGCACTCAAATCTGTGGACCTTCTTTTTATGAGGCAAGAGTGCAAACCACTAAACCACCGTGCAGCTCGAGTCTCCCGACACAAGAACAAACGGACCCCCCCCCCCCCCCCCAAGAACAGAAGTGCGCTCCTCCAGTCTCACAGCAGATCAGGCGTGGAACCCCCCAGGTAAGTGCTGAGGTCCGAGATGTTTGATCTGATGATCTTGGCAGGAATCGTTGGCATGTTTAACCTCTGATACGCAGCAAACCTGTGACAGCCACCGAATGAGTAATAGTAATTTCCGCCTTCCCTGCCTTTGATCCAGAGCACATCAATAGGAGGAACGGTGCTGATGTCTGCCGTTTCCTGAAAGCAAAGCCGAACTTTGATTTAATGTAAATGACATTGGAACAGACAAGTGGAAATTTTGAAAGTGTGTATAGAAAAACAAACTAGCCTGTGTAAGAACATTTTGAGTAGCAATGTTTATGTCCGTACATTTGCAACTCATTTGAAAATTTTGTTTTACCATGCGAAGGACAACAAATGATAATGAATTCATATATGCATATACACTCTGAGATCTGCAACAGCACTAAAAGATTCTGTGTTCTCACCCTTCTCCACAAGAAAACAAAATGAAATGTGTGGCAAAAAAAAAGACAGGTCTCTTGAATTATAAACTTTAAACAGTTTATAAACTCCAGGTATTCTGTCATTCACCAAGGTGACTTGGAAAAAATATATAATGAAATCATTATCATGGTATGTATACAAGATATATCAGTTTGTCTCAGGTTAAGTAGTAATTTCTGGTTGAAAGACAGACTTCCAGAGTTTTTATTTTTTGGTCCATAAAATAAGATATTGATGACCTTCCATTGCCTATAACTCTTATTGTGGTAGACATTTCCCATTTGCCAAGCGTATTCGGTGCTGAAAAGTTTAAAGCTGGAAGGTCTTCATCTAGCATGTAACAGTTGTGTTGTTTCACTAACGTTTATCTTATTCTGATTTCTTTCAATCGTATAACAACTTTTAAATAAAGAAATTTTATTTAAACAAAGTAGTTTGAATAGTACTCCCAACATATGAGTATAATACTCATATTACATGTGGTTTTATAACAACATAACTTTCATTGGAATGTAACAGTGGGAGCACTAGAGCACAAACGTTGATATCAACATCCTGTCCCAATGTTTTGGAGACGTAGCTCCTAACAAAAACGAAATATTGTTAATGTCATTTGGACTTTAGGGATTGTTTTTATAATTGTACATTGCTTTGATTAGAGTAGTTTTGACAAGAATAACACCTGTGTCCAGGCCAGCTGCGGGCCCTGTACCTGATATGACCTAAGAAAGTGACAGAGATGATTATACTCTACCTTTATTGTGCCCATCAAGCTCTGGACCTTCTGCTCGTCCAGTTCTGGAGGAAAGGGTCTGATGATGACCTGCAGCGGGACGTTATGAACCTCCTCCACACTGTCCGAGTGAATGGACCTGTTGTCACCGTCTGTTGACATGATGGACGTGTTTCTGCTGGATGAAAACACCAGATTCCTTTGAGTTTTATTCGCGACGTGCCACAAACGAAGCATTTGTCACGCTCGGTGTTTGTTTACTTCCTGGAGTTAGCAGGGTAGGATCAAGAGCAAGATCTGATTGGCTGCCGTGACTGTCAATCACACATAGATCACGCCCCACTTACGTCAATTGGTTTTACGTCAGTTCGAGTAACAAAACTTGATTTATATGTACTTTTGTCAGGGTTTGGTTTCCTTTTATGAGCAACAAACTAAAGTTCACAACTACCATTGAGGTTTCAGCGGAACTTGTTAGCATAAGTTTATAACGTGGGCTGGAAGTCATGAAGCAACATTTATTCTCTTCTGGAGTAAGTCCAATTTTCTCTCAATTTTCCTTTTTGTCATCCATTATAGTCACAAACTTACAGCTTCTGAACTATCATATACATATAAAACGTTGTTTCTTCTTAATGGAAGGACTACTCGAATATTTTCAGTGAAATTAGCGTAAAACGGTCCAGGTGTGAGGAATTGAAACATGAAAAAATAGCTGAAGCTTTTGAATAAAACTGTACTGAACCACACTGTTACATTTCACAAAGTTACTCCTCAAAGTCAATGTTACTTTTAAACCACATTTATTTGCATTACAAATTAGCTTAAAATGACTTAGAATTTGTATTATCAAATCACATTTTCTATACAGACAATGACTTGTATATCCAAAAAGAAAAAAACCACACAATTTCAGTTTTATACAAATGTAACTACTCTCTTTTTGAGGACATTGGATATAGAAATGTAGTTCAAAGGATGTTACCTTAATTTAAATTGTGGGCATAATTCGTGAGACTTGTAAATTGAACATTGTATTATTGTTCAAGTATAATACTCATAATATTACAACTAATGCCATTACAGAAATAACAGGCATATTATTATGCTAATACAATGGGGTTTAGTTGAAAACACAACTACACACATCTACCACTGCACTAGCCAAATATTTTTTTCAACCAATCATATTGTAGCATTTCAATGCATTGCAGGGTCTTGCTCATGACCTTTATGACCACACCTCATGTTGCAAAACTGTAATCATCTAAATCATTTCTTGAATCATTTCAATATAGCACTACCACATGATGTGGTAGAATTGGAAATTGAGCAAAATCTCTGAGGAATATCTCTGGCACAGTGTTGAATCTACACAATCTACAAAAATGAACGGAGTTTTGAAGCCAAAAGGAGGTCAGATCAGTTACAAACCAGATGTATCCATTGCTGTTGGTTATAGGCGGAGATACATGAGATATAATAAAATGGGCTAACAGTTGATGCATTAACTGATACTGGCTTTGAAATTGAATTTCAGTATTTGACCTTGAAATGACAATTTCTGCTGATATGACAGGCTGACAGAACGGAGCTTTAGCTTTGCATGATTTGTGACTCAATGAAAGGGTCAAAACTCACATCTGAGCAAAAAGCACGTTGACAACTTTCATTGAGCCAACATGACAAGAGGAGAGATTTGTTTCTGTATGCAAAAGCAGGTATGTACAGCTCCATCAGCAGTAAATACCGACGCAATCTAATCTTGCAAAAAAGGTAATCCAATGTCACACACTGGTAGAGATACACATTGTAATTTAAAATAAAGCTCCAGATTGTTCGATGTGTCTTTCATTCTATTTGTCTATTTGTGGTGAACAATGATTGAAAGTTATTACATTTCATCAGGTACTCAGAATGCAGATATTTTCCATCTCTTTTGGCCGATGGTTGATACTGATGCTGATGTATGCATATATTTTCCACCTGATGTCAGAGAACATAAAGTATTTCCTCTTCTGAAATTAACGCATCAAGCCTGCTTTTATCGAGCTGGCCCACTGGCAGTTGCAGACGTAAAATAAATTGCTTGTCAAATTGTAAATGTTCAGTGGGCTAAATAATAAATACCACGTCAACTTAGGTTTTCTAAAACATGGCATATTTATTTTTATGTAACATTTTGTGTCAAACAAAACTCTAGGATTCTTCAAACCTCAATAGGTTTGAATACTTTACCATGGTTGTGTCCTAGAGACAACAGACGCAACCAAATAACTGTTTTTCCATGTGGTGAAACCATGAAGCATTTACATATAGTTACAGGACCGACCGTTCATTTTAATGTGCCATTGATATTGTGCATCAAACAAAAACATACCGTCACCTCTGATAGGTGTTGGCCTTCTTTCCTGATTCAAGTTTAAAGATTATATTGTAAAATTACCTGTTGGAAAAGGCAGGTTACACCCTGGACTGGTCAGCGGTCCATCACACGGCAAAGACACAGAGAGACACAGACACAAATTCACACGTGAAGCCAATTTTCAAAGTAGAGTCATCAGTTAGCCACAAATGCTGCCTGTTCTTGCTTTGGACAACCTGAGAAAAAAAAAGCCTTTCATGTTTTGTTAAAGTATGAATTCTTTAAAATAACTGCACATTGTTGGTAATTTTAACGCCTAGAAAGTGTAAAATCCAATTATCTGAATTGATTGGTTGGTTATGAATCCTGAAAGCAGAAATCTAATTAGACTTAATGACATTAGTTATTTATTTGTTGAATGTTGCTTATTTCAAAGTCAGGAGCGGTTGTTTGAAGGTGGACGCCTTTTTATCCCTTTTTATTGAGATTAATGCTTTGATGTTTGCACCAGTATTTTCACTGATTATTGTTACTGTGAATTTTTTAAAGACTTATGATAAACACTGGTTTGGAGCAGGTGTTCATTTTTGCATTTGGAATAGCATGTAAGCAATGCTGTGAGTGGGTCTTAGCGGCAAGAAACTTACTGCAAAAACCACAATGCCAAGTATTTGAGAAAACTTCAAAATCACATTTATTTTTGCCAAATCACGCTGCCCTACTTGCTTTCTAAAACATCCTACTCACTAACAAGTGTCACCATGAAGAGATCAGCAAGCAACCTGTCAGGATTCATGATATTGTTGCTGGTCAGTGTAGAATATTATTATCTTGCTAAGACCTCAGATAGAGGAAGTAGCAGCAGTATATACGCCAGGCTTCTGAAAACAGGTCAATAAAATCCTATTGATAAGTAACTCTAATAGAAGTAGTTCATAAACAAGTGTGAACAGGTAAATAGAACATTAGGGTTAACTGGTCTGCTTCTCAACACACATTTCAGAGCATGTGCATGTAGTACTAAACACACACTAAACACATACTCGGCCAAACACTCCCTCATTAAAATTCACTCCAGCAATTAGTCATGCAGTTAAAAAGAGCCGCCACAAGCCCAGAATCCTTTGGTGACAGTAGTTTTTAATGAGGTCATTGTTTTGTATTGTCGACTGTTGCGTGATATAGGCTCCAGCCTTCAAAGTGCACTACTTCTTGATTTTCTATTTTTGCAGGAATTTCAAAGAGCCAAGCAGGTTGCTGTGGTTACAAAAAGGACGTCTGGGCTCGCAGCTTTGCACAGGTAAGTAGAGAGCTTCAAAGATCTGCGGCAGTGGAGTGGAAACAGAACTATTGTTGTTTTCTCCAACCCACTGCAGCAGCATCTTCTAATGAGACAATTAAAAATGATTTCTTGGACAGGAGAGGCAGGCCATTATATTGAATTATTACAAATTCTTTGAATTACAATGGCAGCGCCTTTTATGTTGATTAATTGGTCACACGGGGATCAGTTACAACATGAAAGAGGTCTATATATAGTATGTGATCATTAACAGTAGTATTCAGTATATTATTATATACCCTTGTAGAATAAAACTGAGAACAATACGTCCTGTAATGTAGATGTCATGCTAAATGTAATCAACTTTTTTTTCCTAGTTGTTAAGTGATAGTGCAGCAGTCTGGTCTTAGAACTGAAAAAGAACATCAACTTAGCTTTAAAGCCACCTGACTTTTCTTCTTCAAGTTCACTTCAGCTGAGACCAGCATACCAAAACACTCCTGTTCGGCTGTAATATGCTGACACGGATGACACAGCCGGCTGCATGACTTTGTGTTTCTGTGTGACTTAACCGCAGTCGCAATAAATATGTATGATGACATATCCACCCATGGGCATTCAATACTTTATGCAACAGTCAAATTGCTGCTTTGCTGCCAATCAAAATGCAGCTCATCACGCGCCAAAAGAAAACGGCGTCACATGAAGAGAAGAGGGCCTGTCATTCAAAGCGTATAGACATGTAAATCATCTCCTGTGCCGGCGTGTGTTCAGAGTCCCACCACACTCTGCGTGACCCTTTGCTGTCACAGCAGGACTGCGTTCGAGTCACTAACATATCTCAATTACTTAGATTGAGTTAGTCACACAGGTACAGCGGCAGGTCACGGAAGAACAGTTCCCACATAATGATTTGCTGTTAATATTAGATTTCAGTCCCGGTGGGATTGTCACACTTAGAGCAGCTGGAGAAAATTACCTGCCAGCTTTCTGACAGAGAAGTGAGCTATATTTATTTATGCCTTCCGCTTTTTTTTCTTTTTTTTGTTACGCAGTGACATGCTTTTGTAGTGATAATTATTTTGACGCCTTCAAACTATAGCTTTGTGACAGATGAATTTGTGTGTGAAATCATAACACGGTTTAGCAACAGTGGCTGTTGCGGTGTTTGCGGCTGAACGTGTGACTGATTCGTTCTGTGATGTTGATTATTCACCAGCGGCTCTGACCGTCTAAATCTATGAAATTATTTTCTGCGCTATCTCCTTCGAGTACAGCTGCCCAGAATGAGATTCCTGTTTAATGATCTTCCATTTCCTTGAAACGAATTTGCTCTCCAGCCCTCATCCAGAGAGAGAAAACGAGGTGCTTGGGACTGAGGTTGTTTAGATGTGGATTAAGCTGCAGCCTTTCTTTCCATTTACACTTGGCTCAGTTCAGTAACCTTACACTCACAACAGAAGCACTCTTACGGGGTTTTTTTTTTTCAAGCTGTTCGAGCCTAAATATCAACATAGAACAGCACAGAAGAATTGTTAAAATCATTATTTTTATTATTTTTTATCTCGTTTTAATCAAATTTTTCTAGTCTGTCTATCTATCTTCTCAGTCCAAGGTCAGGTCTTTAGAGGCGTCTTGCCGTCCAAATAATTCACCAACAGAAGATATTTCATTTATTGTCAAGAACAGTAAAGAAAAGTATGGCGTCCTCATATTTTGGTGTAACAGAATCTCTATTTCACTTTCATTTTGGCCGATAAACGTTATCACTTCATTTTCAGAATGCGTAAAATTGCTGATTAATTGTTTGTCACGAATCTAGTAATCATTCCATTCCACTAAATTACAAACCTTTTAGCCGTAAAGACTTGACTCTCCTAGTTTCTTTCTGCATTGTATATGAAGGGAGAAAAAAGGAGCTATTTATGGAGTGCCCTCCTTGACTTTCGCCTGAGTGCTGATGACAAGTTGGATATCTTAGATGCATAAAAATGCGATTTTGACACGACTTCAAAAAGAGAAGCATACGGATGAGGTGGACCCTCTGCCAACAGAGAGACGAGGAAACAGATGGGTTTTACACAAACAGCACAAACATCAAGAACACTGAGTTAAAGAGCTTGGCAGTCTCACTTGATGAAACAGTGAGGAATGGAGGCGCTTTTAATGAGCATCTCTCCTGTGATGCAGAATGTGAAAAGACAAACTGTTAGCTCTTAAAGGCACAGTTACAGTTGGTTGGTCCGGCCTGGATGAAATTGATAGCCTCACTAACCTCTTGTTGAGCGAGTGTGGTCAGTGGGTAAGCAGATTGATTATGCTGCTGATATAGTGTAATCAGTTTGTGATGGAATATCAGTTTAACAATAGACTCATGAAGAGCAGGATTTCCAGGATACAAATATGCACATAAGTCATCACCAAACTGATGGTTATCACAATATGAAGCCTTTTAGGAGTTTTGTCACAGTGCTCATGCTGATGGTTGGTGATCAGCCAACAGATGGCGCCAGATGTATGATCAGGGTCAGAGCAAGGGCCAGCACCAGTTAACGGAGGGTTCAATTGAGCAATGTGGTTTGCTTAATTACAAGAATGACTAGTTGTTTGCTTTGTCATGTGAGAGCAACTGAGAGCCACCAGCTGCAGCTAAACAAAAACAGTTTCAAGAGCGATGTTGCATTAATATTCCTTCAGATGGCCAGCGAAGACAAATTATCAACCCGGTCTCTCCATTTTGTTATTGTTTGCTTGAATTTTACTTTGGATCACCAAAATGCCAACAAAAACAGAAAACAAAAGACCGACTCCTAAACAAGCTCGGTTGAAATCAAACTAAATAGCTAAAATGTTCATTTTAGGACATCAGAAATCATATATTATTTAAAAAAATAATTATTTTCATAATAACTCTCTGTTGAGTCGTGAAATCATCACGTAACTTTAATTTTGTGGATTTCTCCTTGTTACAAAATGTAAGTAAGTTCTGCTACATTACACCTGACAACATGCTTCAATATTGTTAAGTACACAGTAAGTGCTCACAGTCTCAAAAATATTTCACTGGTTGTGATAACAGCAAGGATGTCAATGTGATTCTTAACATGTAAACTCAGATGTTCAGGGGACAATGAAATCACCAAGAATTGTGATTGTAAAACGTTTGCTGATGAAATGTAATGAACACAAGTGCTTTCCAAACTATGAATAATTGCTAATGTTGTTTCTGAATTAAAAATGTTATTAATAACTGGGAAGGTTTGGGTGTAAAAATCTCAGTATTTCAGCAATCAATATTTCTCACTATTTTTTAAAAGCTTAATGTCGGCCAGAGGACAATATAATCTACTTTAGATTATAAAGAGGATTTGGTTTATTAATGATTTCTTTAAGGTACAAATTGACAGTAAAGTGGGAATTGTTCATCTGTCCCATCCGTCTCAGCTCAAGCTCAGTGCGATACAGTTTACTGTGATAAACAGAAACAGCGACATGTCAAGGTTTGCAGAATTGTTTTCCCCTATTTATTATAATAATTCATGGTTTCCTGCTCAGTGTGGTTGTTGCCTCTGCTGCTCTGTTAGTTTGGTGATCTTGTTGCAACCCCTCAATCCATCACCAGGCAGGCATATTAACTCTCAGACAGCCGCTCGGAAGATGACTGTGTGCTCAGGTCAGTATTTTTGAGACGTCGATGTCACATGCTCAATTTTGCATGTTGTTCTCAATAATTTACCTAATGTGCTCTGAGTGTGAGTGGCAGTGGGAGGTGCCGGCTCCGTACGCAGAGATATGTATGCAGGGCCACGGCTGCCCTACCTGCCTCCCGGTGCTGATGGCTCACGGCGGCTGTTGTTGCACACGCAGCACACCCACGGGTGATGTAATTGGATTCCATGGGTCCCCATTTTACAGTCCATTGCCATGTAATGAAATCAGTTATTTACTTTCATCATAAAATCTGATAAGGGACAACATCTGCCGGGGTAAAGTTTGAGTGAGGACTGCACATGAATGTTGATGCGCACTCTGCAACGTCCTGATCTGCGGCACCATGAGCCGTTGCTGCTTGTGCTCAAAGCAACACTTGGTTGTGAACTTTCTGCTTTGCTCAACACGTGAAAACTGACACGACAGTTTATTTAGTTGTGTTCAGGTAAAAGCACGGGCAGTCACAGCTGAAGAGAGGAGTGTGCAGCAAAGTGTCTTGTTCCTGAGTCCCTGCTCTGCTCTGCTCTGCTCTGCTCTGCTCTGCTCTGGCTGCTGCCTCATTATACTGCTGCTGTGCTGCTGGAGGACACTGAAGGACACAAGCGATTGAATTCAAGTGTTGTATATTCCCTGGAAACCAATCAAGAAAAGCCCCAGAATAATAATCCCTGTCCGCTGTCGTGATTCATTTTTATTTTGTTCCATATTTTTCTCTGGCTTTTGAGTCACTCAGGAAGAGTAGTTCCAGCATAAAATCAATGTTCCATTAAAATTTAATGACCAGGAAGGGCTTAATAGTGGTGGAACAGATGCCTCTGCTTTTGATAACGCCGACATCTCAGGAACTCTTATTCAAAGCTCTATTGGTGTTGTCAGGTCCTCTGACCGCTTCTGTGGAAAACAAAAGGGGTATTGGCATCTCTGCGCCTCAGAGCGGTGAAATTAAAAGTTAGTAAGTTGACAGTAAAGCTCATAAAATCCCTCAAACATTGACAGAGAAAACTACAGCTGATGACACATTAACGTCAATTACTCAGTGTGTTAATGTTGACTAAGGGCTACTCCAAATAGATACCAGACTCGCCATTTTTCTCATTGTGCTCGACATTATACAGTCACATATTAGAAAGGAAATTAATAGGATGGAACAAGCAAGCGAATGAACATCTGCTGCTCTGCTCTGTGTGTGTGTGTGTGTGTGTGTGTGTGTGTGTGTGTGTGTGTGTGTGTGTGTGTGTGTGTGTGTGTGTGTGTGTGTGTGTGTGCGTGTGTGTGTGTGTATGGCAAAGCAATGAAATAAGCGTTACTTGATTAATACAATTAATTGAGCTCTTTTTAAAACAAACCACGAGTGGACGTGCAGGTTCCTTGTGCTATTGTTTTTATTAACGTTATCATTGCTATTGTTGTCATCATTATTAACTGTAGCAGAACAAGATAAATCAAAACACCCCTCAGCAATCATGGCTTAAGTTTCTTCATACTCGGCTGGAACAGAGAGAAAGAGAGAGAAAGAGAGAAAGAGAATGAGAAAGAAAGTGGAAAATCTTAATCAGTTTTTTTTTTTCTTTTTTTTTCTTTGAGGACCATATGGAAGGTTTCAAGCAGCCAACCATATGTTGAAGGCTTTTGTCATGGAAATCATACTTTTTGGCACTTTTTCATTGCGCAGCCAAGCCGGGCACATAAATAAAAGAAAACAAGAACAGAAAAATCATACAGAAACATGATCAAATCTTTGAGAATACACAGAGTTTGAAGTTTTTGTTTGTAACTTACAACAGATAGCTTTTTAATCAAGACACTCCCTGATTCACGTGGCCACCCAGACTGCAATTGGTACCTGTATTTGTCTTTTTTTCTTCATTAAAAAAAGACAACATGAATATAAAAAGAGCAATTAAATGTCCACATGCATTGTCATATTATTGCTGTGATATATATACAAATATATTTACAAAATCGTCAAAGAGGAACAATGTTTCCCTACATCTAAATTCAGTAGTTTGGAATCAAATTGTGCCTCCTCTGTAATTAGTAGTTTCTCTAAGGACAATCTGTAATACTGCCAGGTTTAGAAACAAGCCTACAGGTACAGTACATTTCCAATTGATGTTTTTAATGATCTCAGTGCTTTTATCTCCCTTATTAAAACACAGTCCCCAGGATTTGGAGATACATTACGTCCGGCTCTCACCGTAAAATACAGAACCCATAAAAGAATCAGCTGGAAGTAACGTTTTCTGCATTAGTTCAATGATACAGCGACGTGCCAAACTGTGTGTTCTGCAAGTTAATCAGGAGACAGGTGGTTTGAATGCTCTCATGCAGTGATTCAGCTGTAGCACTTAGGCGACCATTGACAGGATGACGGTGAAACAGGATAGGATGGACAAACAGAGCAGAAGCTATTATTTACTCTCTGTTCTCCTCGATTTTAGTGGGTTTTTTTTTTTTTCTTTCTGTTTTGTTTTGTTTTTTAGGGCGAGCTCAGCATTACTGTGATCGTGTCATCCATTTGGAATATGCAAATAGCTGACAGTGCATTTGCCTGCTGGTGCTTGACCTTCCCCTTGGAGGTCGCTCACCGACTCAATTACGCTCCCTATCTGCAGTCTGTCTGCAAACACCTGTTATCCTCCCACACTCCGCCACCCTCCGCCAATCCCACTTCAGCACATCTCATCCTCGCTGCGTCTGTTTAGAGGCAGTTGGGACAGGCTGGGGACGGCCGGCGGGGAGGGGAGGGATGCGGGACAAATGATGTGGGAGTTGGAAGTGCATTACAGCGCAATGTTTTATTACAACAATCTTGAAAACTTTCTCTACAAAGGCCGCTCACGTCAAGATCATTACCATTAGTGCTTGTTAAGACACACGTCCAGTACATGCAGCCACCCTAATGTCATCTCAGAGGGAGTCTTCCCTTGACACCTCAGAGAGTTGTTTGGAGCGACAATGGACACATCTGGGAGTAGTACAGTAAATTCAACTATATTTAAATGTCAGTGACCTAAATGAGAATAATTGCAATCCTGTTGTGTAATAACCTTCTAGCAATTCAGTCAATTCTCACCTACATTTCAGCTGCCAGCAGATTTTATTTAGGTCTTTAAAACAGAAGACTTTATTATTAAGGAATATCCGCCTCTTCCAGACAATTGAACACTTGTAGCAGGTTTGAAATTGCTGTTTAAATGATTGAATGTTGCTCGCAGTTGGTTCATCAACAGCATTTATTGCTTTTGCACCTTTGCAACCCTGGTATAACTGAATTACACCTACTTTATTCCGCTGTTTTATTTTAATGGTGTTTCATTTTCTGGGTGACATCCATTTCTGAGAATTTCTTATTGCCTGAGATTTAAAGGCCAAAAATCTCCATTTAGGAGGAGGTGGTAGACTTTTGGGAAACAGCATGATAAGGAAGAATTTTTCGTGTTCTGTTTTGCTTGTATTGCCCTAAGTTGACTATAAACAAGAGAGCTGTGATTGTTTTACATGTCAATAGCTGTGTAAGTAAAATTATTGCCACTAAAAGGAAAACAAACAAAAAAAAACACGAACTCTGCATTCATTCGTTTGTAATCTTCTAGCACTGGTAATGTACATTGTTCCTCTTTAAAAAACTAAGTCCCAGGGACTCTCTACAGTTTTCATGCATATAAACATTTTCTTTGAAGATCAGCAGCATCTTACAAGGTCAATGGATGTTCATTTAAAAGAAAATTATAAACAATAAATAAATACATGATAAACAAGCAAGTCTTCAATAAATACACAAAATTAGGTAGATGAATGAAAGTATAAATAAATAAATAAATAAATAAATAAATAAATACATAGATAAATAAATAAATAAATAAATAGGTAGATAAATAAAGTATTTACATGATAAATAGATGGTATGCATCTAAATCATGGGCTTTCAGCGACGTATAAAACAGACAAACAGAATAATTGAAACTGTCACTTTGTAACTGAGGGTGTATGAGTCCATATCTTTTCTCTGAGGTAACACTGGAGGAGGAGGGAGCACCTCAAACACTGGGTGAAGATTGCTTATTAAGACTGGACGATGCACCATGAAGGCAGCAGAGTTTATGCAAAGCCACCATGGTCGAGGAAGAACAACGAGAGTTTTTCATTGCTATAGACGAGTCAACCACACATGGCACTTATAAAGATAGATCATTTGGTCTGGCTCTCAGTTTTTTTTTTTTTCTTTGTCCAAGTCTGTACATCGAGGTGAGACTATGAATTTGATCAAACAAGAGATTGTGATAACCTGTTCAACAGGCCAAAGTTTAAAAATCACAATGCTTGCAGAATTGGATTGAATGACCTATGATCCTGTATAGCTTATTCAATTTTTTTTTCTGAATACCCACAGTTACAAAGATGCTTTTGATCAACAAGGGATAATAAGCACAAAAAAATAAATTTAGAAAAATCAAATAGAAAAATAACATCCGTTGAATTGAAACATTGGTGTGGAGAAGGGGGTTGTCTTTTACCTTTTAAAATGATCTCCCTTTTTTTGCAAATACTGTCATAGTTCACATTTTCATAAAAAGTTCATGTTGGCAGTTGCAAAAGAATTCAATTCTTAGCAAATAAAAAGCAGCATAAAAATACAAGAGGTCATTTTGTCTCTAAAAAACAAAAGAACACTGTTAGTCCCTTTTTATGTTTTTTTTTCATTTTCTTAATACTATTTCCTATAAAATATCAGGAATCTAAATATTATTACTATTGATATCAATATCATTATAGTCATTGATAAAAATTCACATGCCAGGCCTCATATATAATTGTGTATGTGTGTAGGTGTAAGTGTGCATGTACACACATGAAAGTGTTAGTGTGTGTGGGTGTGGGTGTGCACGCATGTTTGTATGTTTCCGTGCTTGTGTGTGTGTGTGTCAACATGTTCGCACTTCTGTGTGAGCACATGTTGCTGAATTGTGTACAACTATCATCTACAGTCTCTATTTGGGGGAGGGTTGTTTGATTGTATGTTTCTGTGGACGATTAGCTACTGTGCAGGGAAAAGATCCAGCATCTTTTGAAATTGTCTTTGCCATAATCATTAAAGTTTCTTCACGTAATCTCAGTGAAAATATTGCTTTCTAAAAAAAGGGAAGAAAAAAGGCATGGAGGGCAGAGTGAATAGGGTTATTGGTTGTGAACCTACAAGAGGGGTTCAAAATTTAGCTTCTTTCTCGCGGTTAATTTTCTGATCCAGAGTCATCTTCGTCTGCAGAGCCCTTGAAGCAAGCTGACTCGTAGTGCTTGTTCAGGTAGGACTTGAGAGCGAAGGTCTTATTGCAACGCTTGCATCTGTAGTGCTTGAAGGCAGAGTGTGTTTGCATGTGGGCGCGGAGGTTTGAACGGTCAGCAAAGGCTTTGCCACAATGGGCACAGGCAAAGGGCTTCTCTCCTGTGTGTGAGCGCATGTGACCTTGAAGCAGCCACGGCCGACTGAAGGCCTTGCTGCACACTTCGCATTTGTGCTTGAGGTCGTGGGTGAGGATGTGCATGGCCAACGCCGGCATGGACACGTACACTTTATTACAGGTGGGACACTTGCGGGCCATCTTGCTGTCCAGGCTGCGGTGCGTCTGCTTGTGTCTGCTGAGATTGGAGGAGGTGGCGTACGTCTTGCCGCACTCGTTGCAGGTGTGGCGAGGCGTACCGGCTCCCTTCTCCGGAGCCCCGGCATTGGCGCTGCTGCTTCTCGAACCCCCTCCACTCCTCTCCCCGTCTCCCTTCCGCCTTGAGCGCCCGTCAGAGATGAAGAAGGCATCCATGGTGTAACCCTCGGCCAGGGCCTCCGATTCACCAGTGTAGAAGCCGCTGGCTGTCATGCCAGACTGGGGGCTGTCGGGCTGCTTCAAGTCGGGGTCGCAGTACTCGCCTCCGCTGCTCACCTGGGTGTACAGGGGGTCTGACACTGGCGAAGCCAGCTTGTGCTCCATTTTCTTCTCCCCCTGGTATACAGATGGCGTGATGTAATCCTGGATGTATCCTGGGTAAAAGGCACACACAAACACAGTTGGCCAGGGGTTGTGAAGGAGAAGGACACAGTGACATGCTGGTGATTACATGATTATAATGCTGGATGATTGCCCTTTGTGAAACGGTAAAAAGAGTGAGTGCCAACGCAGAGCTAATTGCATTTTTTCCAGAACTCACAGGTTGCTCACACAATAGTCCATTGATGCAGCGAAACATGACGAGCTGCTAAACTGCATTTAGTGAAGGTTGCAATTTTACAATGAAGATGAGCACTGTATAAGAGCTCATCAAGGGAGTCTCCTGTATAGTAGGATGCGTACTAAAGCCTCTCTTAAATGAAGCACAGTGATTGATTAGAGTTTCTTCCTCTGCGAGTGCAATACCACTTTAAGTAAAACATGATGAAGTCCACAGTCTACAATTTTGACAACACACTCAATTCTAATGGAACTCTTTGCTCAGAACAAATATACTTTTGGACCAGAATTACTTGTTCCATAGCTGCTTACATCCTGTAGGATTTTAGGCTAGACTTGTAGCAGGTTTAGGCACGATGCAGCAAAGCACAACACACCACAGTGATTTAAATGTCCCCAACTGTACAGAGCATGATGTTGGAGAGATATATTTTTGTTGGCATCGTTCTTGTCTTCCCTTTCCCTCTGAAGCAGCTCAGTGCCAGAGGAGCTAAAAGGCTTGCTGGCAGCCGAATGCATTCACACAGAACTCAGTGCAGCCTTGTGCTGTGAATCTCTGGGGGTGAATTGATACTAAATGCATTTTTACCTTCAGGGTTGATACTCCATGGGTTAAACATATGAGTCCCAAAATAAAAAGTGGTGAAGTACTTTTCCTAAAACAGAGTGCATAGCTGCAGAAAAAAAGCCATTCCTAAGCTCTGTGTGCAGCAAGCGGTGGAAATTAGGTATTGACCGCCTTTTAATGAAATTCAAAGTTTTGAGCTGATCAATAGGCTATCATCTGTAAAATAGTGCAGCTGTTGGTACAGTCGAGAGCTGGAGAAGATAGAAATAATGCGAGGAACAGATCAAGTATTTGTGACACACAATAATAGTTTATTGAGCCCCGGTGTGCTTGAGGTCTGACAAGCTGATAGACCTGGCATTGCACGCATTGTTTGTGAAGAGGGTCACCTGTCTGCAGCAGCGAGCATGCTTCAAGTGCCTTCAAGAAACAAGCCATTAAGAAATCAGTTGAAGTGCTCTCTTACTCCAGTGTCTCCATTCCCGAGGGTTTCAGTTCACACACCCACTTTGTCAAAGACATGACCATGACACCCAGGGACAGGGAAACACCGAGCCTGTGCACACATTATTATGCTGCACTGCATGGCTTCACTGTTTTAAGCTAGACGGATGGTGTTAGTCAAGAGAAAGGGGTAAATGTTCTTTCAAAAGCAAAAAAAGCAACAAAAAAAAAAAAAGCAATATACTTCAGCTTTTTGTTTTTGTTAAATCCTCCCATTACGGAATACTGTTTAAATCCTTCTGCTTCAGCAATTATTTGCAGCTAGACCCACCTGTTTTTAGAGCCACAATACAAACTGGTAAATAAATATACCTAATGAGCCCATGCGCTGCATGTGAACACGTCGCCTTTATTTTGCTGAGATTTCATCAACAAACCATACTCTGCTTCATGAGTGTAAGCAGACTTGTTTACTATGTTTCAATTACCCAAGGTCAGACATAGAGCTCATCGTTTAGGACTCTCGCTGTATCAGCCTTTACAGCTCATAGACTCATTTCTGTAATGCAAAGCAAGCATGTAATTAATGGACCCTCTCAGCCACCCCTCTTTGTTGTTCGACAGACACTCAAGTCAAATGTCTCCACAATGGGGGGAATGAAAATCTTCTGGCGCAGCAGAAGTGCTGATGTTAGGTGTTTTAGCCACGCTGAGATTTTCTTTATTTCTCCCCCTTTTTTTCATTTGGCTCAGCATGAAAAGGACGATTGTTTAAATTAATCGTTCTAAATTAAATTACTTTTGTCTACATCAATGCAATGTTTCTTTTTTTTCCTTTTCCCTCTTAATGTTTTTTTTCACATTGTTAAACAATAGCTCCAAGAACAATAGATAGTGAAAAAAATATCCAAATTGGTTCCTAAATAGTGTTAGAATTTTCTGCAGCAGGAAAACTCAGTGACATTCAATGCAAACTACAACATATAGTAGTATCTAGCATTGTTTTGTATTATTATTTCCCCATATCTTGTGTTTTAAACAGTTAGTTTATTATTTTTAGTTTTAAAAACCAACCCAATCTCTATTTTCACAAAAACTATTTAGCTAATCCACTAATCCTGCCCCTCTAAAATTCACTGTTATTGACACGGTTGAATAACAGGTGGGTATCGTCACAGCATTTGGCCGTGGACTGTGAAGGGTCTCTCGCTGTGAACACATCTTAAGAAATCACAACAAAGACTCACATATGGCCCTCCAAACGTGACCACAAAATGGAAGCGACAAGCTTAAAGCAGACTGTGAAAGTGAAGGTCGCCTCTCAGCTCTGATGGGAGCTTAGTGTGGTCGGTCAGCATGCTGACCACAGTGCAGCTATGTGCTTTTCTTCATGTTTACTGTACAACCTCTGTCATGTGATCAGCTTCAATGCTGCCCCAAGCATTTTTGTCTCCTTTTTCTCCTTTCCTCCTTTATCCCCTCAACACGGCTGCACACCTCCCTCCTGGCTCTACTGTACAGTGTGTTGGTGTCTCTTGTGGCGGCGATAGGCCTGCACGGCTGAAACTCTAACCCCTGCTAGTTTTCAAATGCCCGGAAGGAAGAGAAAGATGTAGTGGAGCGATGGGGGTGGGGAGACTGTGCATACTCCATTTGGATGGGAAGAGGGGGGCAAGGGAGGATCGGACCGTGATGGGAACTCAAGGACAATAACAGCTAAGGACAAACGTATCATCTCATACTCATCTCTCATATTCATGAATTTTTTAGTCCACATGATGACCAGATATTGTCAGACTACGTACATTTAGTCACCACAGGCTTGGTGCAGTCATATAAATACGTAACTGGAGCTTCTCCTGATTAGACACACGTTTTGTTCCCTATTTACATAAACTAATCCGTGGCTGTGACCTGAATTGTGTCCGTCCTTCACTGGAGTCAAAAAACAAAAGTCTGGGAGGACAGTGATGGGGGTGGGGTGCCTCTGGAGAGGATTATTTAGGAGATCGGTTCAAAAATCAGCTGGCTGCATGTAACACACATTAATTTACACACTCCGAGCATGTTATTGGCTAATGCAAAGGGAAATCTCACCCGACAGAAGGAAAAATAAAAATAAAAAAAGGCAAAAGAGGATGCCATCTGTGCTAAGAGTGGAAATGTCAGGCATGCTGAAATCAGCACCCGAGCTGTTTACAGGCAGGAGCAAGCGCACATCCCTAACTGGAGCGGCTCAGACTGGAGGCATGTTAACTCACCATTCTCACTGAGACGAACGCCGAGGCTGGTCACTGAGTCTGTGATGGAGCGTGCAAAAGTGAACGAGTCGTCCAGGTGGTGATGATGGTTGGAGGTGGCCACATTGGATGAAGAGAAATCATCAAGCTTGATCTTCTTCACCAAAAATGAGCGGGGCATGTTTCAATGGATAAAAACACAGAGCTGAGAAAAACGCATGAGAAAAAAATTGAAGACCCTCTGAGGAAGCGCACGGATAGAGCTGGCTTGATGGTAATCCTTGTGGTTAAGATGAAGACAACGGCCCAAAACATAAGAAAGAAAATGGAAACCAGTGGAGAACAAGGCTGACGGCAATGCTGTGTGATACTCTCTGGCTCCCCCAGCTTCCCCCGGAAAAATAAAAAAATAAAAAATAAAAGCGATCCTGTTCAGCACTGGATAGCTCCTGTGATGCAGCAGGCTTAAGGGACCAGTGAGGAAGAGAAGAGATGGAGACAGACAGAGAGAGGAGGGAGAGAGAGAGACTGTCAGACTAGCTGAGATCAGCAATCACGCCAGCCTTTATATGGGGCACAGGCAGTGGAAGATCAGGTGGTGCTGCGAAATGGAGCTGCTTAGCTTTAATCCATCAAATGTCCCCGGGGACACACATCAAATTACTACTGAACCGTCTGTGCATTCGCACACAGACAGAGGAGAAAGAACACAGCCAGACCCCCACTGCCCCCACTGCTGCTCCCCCGTTTTCTCCCCTCCCTCTTTCACCCCGCTTATGCTCCATGCTCGGAGGAGGAGTAAAAGAGGAGGGCAGACAATGGAGATGTGGATGAGAGCACACTCAGTGTCCTGTCCCCCATTGTTTTTAGATGAAGTGGCACAGTTTATGTTTGTCTTGTACAGGCGCTGCCTCCCTCATGTCATCTCTGTTACCTCAAACAGCCTTAGATCTTTCCATCCCTTCGCCACAGTGCACTGTACTCAAACGCTGAGAGCCCACATACAGTACAGGAGAGGTTATTGGCCCGTCTCTGAGTGCTGGACCTTTTTTTAAAGCCGCAGCAGATTCCAGCACAGCTGACGAGCCGGCTACAAGGAAGCACTAGTGCTGCAACGGCTCAGCTTGTCTCTCTCCCTCCCCATTACCACTGCACAGATGTGCATCCTGCCATGCGTGGCAGAGAATTATCTGATTAATTAATTACATCTTTTTTGATTAGGGTGAAATCTAGAATTAGATCCATGCTCACTAAATTGGCCACATATCTTGTGGTTGGTTTGTGTTTGTGTGAATTTATTAGCTCACTCACTTGATTTTTATGCAGCATTATAGAGTGTATTTCATCCCAGCTTCCATTTCTCATGGTAGTTATACACAGTGACTGTGAAAGTGAAACAGGAATGATGCACCTGTTAGAGTACGTATCAACAGGGAAGACTCTCATCACAATACTTGTCTAATTATTTGGCACAATACAAATGAAGTAAAACTTATGTTCCTATTGCTTTCGTATTTCACACATGTGTGTGTCTGTTGAGTGTGTAGCTTTTCTGTTAGTGTGTCTGTTTGAGCAGCAAGGTGCTGCTAAAATCATGGTCACAGTAAAAAGTCTCAAAGGAGGGTTGATTAAAATGTGGACTGATTCCTTTCTTAATATGCCCAAAACTTGAAAAGGCAAAGAGATTAAATTTACAGGCAAATGAATAACGCAAGCATTATGTCCTCTTATTTTGAAGGCTGTGACCAGAGAAGCAGAGATGCCTAATTATTTATTCAAATTATTAATTGATTCTCAGGATTTTCTGCATCGGTTAATGTCATCCCTTTTTCTTGTGTTCAATGAAAAGGCCGTAGCCTCTGTTTTACTGAGTAAACCTTAAATATATTTGTACATTTGGAAAAATTGTGTTCCACTCTTAAGAGTTAATGTCCCTTGTGAAAGATCAAAATATTATAAATCCACTTGTAAAGTCTCCTTCAGCATGTGGATGAACCTTTGGCTGATTTTCATAGATTTAGCATATTTGTTGAAAGACATCCTGAAATTGTTCTCGAAAGTGGTTAAAGCTGCAATAGATTTACTCACGCGTTAAGGTGTGCCCTCTCACCTGGGCTGCTTTAAATCATTCTTGCTGCTAACACTGACCCGGCGGCCCGGGCGCAGCGGGAGTCGAGAGGGCCCGGTGTTTAAATCAGTGCAGTCAGGATTTATCACACATATGTGATTGTACATTACGGGAGAAGTTGACGTTCCTGTCACTGAGCCAAGCTTATAGCGCAGAGGCAAGGACGAGAAAGGTCAGAAGAACAATCATTGTCTACAATGATACAGTGAGGGTTTTTCTTTATGTTTTTGTGGGGGAAAAATTCTTTTAAAAATCTTTTTACCAGTCGTGCGAATGCCTTATTTCTTCATTCATATCTTTAATTTGCAATTTGAAAAAATTGGTACAGACAATCATACACACTCACACTCACAACTACTTTAAAAAAAAAAAAAAAGAAAGAGCAGATTATTGCCTGCTTTAGCTGCAATATTTAAAATATTATACATTTTACTTGCATGAAATGAATAATATTTCCTTTAAAAAGTTAGTGATTAAGGTTTTTAATATGCATGTTTTCTTTGTCAGGAGTGGAACTCAGCTGGAATATCGAGGATATAACTTTATTTCCATTTTGCATTTATCTGCCAAGCATTATATAAACTACAGAAAAACAATCTTCAGTATTGATTTCGTAGCCTTGGCTGATAAATAGTGTAGCCTGTTGGAGGAAACCACCTGTAAATAGAAAAAGCCTCACCCAGCATGTTTACACTAACGTTGCATTAAATATTCTGCGCCCAGGCTGTTTCCCGCATGGTATTAACATAATCTGCTAATTAATTATTGCACCATTTCATCACATGTGAATTGTACTGGTAAATGAAAAATCGAGTGCAACAAGTCAGCTACAGGTTAGAGGTGAACTGTGACAAACAAAAGGAAACATGCTGTCACTGAAACGTCTCTCAGGTCGCGTGTATCCAGCAGCAGACGACTTCTTTCCTCCTCCTCCTCCTCCTCCTCCTTCTCTTCCTCCTTTTCCTCAGAAGCTTTCGTCCACTCATGGCCCCCAGACTCCCACTGACATGTGGTCACTGCCTCAGGACGTTACCATAGAGACGGCCCCCCCTCCGGTTGGAGGAATGGTTGTTTTTTTTGTTTTTTTCACTCGGCGGTGCAGGAGTGGGGGCCTCTGGTCTGGTCAGATGGGCGGTGATACAATCAGCCTCATTAACATCCTGTATGGCCCTCCAGGGTTGTGGAGGTGACCCGGCAGACCGAATGAAAGAAGTCAGTCTAGTTGATTTGTTTCTTCACGCTGCTCCACAAGAGACGGCACTAACAATTACCCCATCTTCAGGTCACTTTCATTATCTCCTTTTACAGACACACAATGTCTGTTTAATTGTTTCAGTTTATTACTTAAAGAACCGCTAAACAGAAACAATGATTTTCCATGAGAGCCACGCACATAAAAGCTGAAACTCAAATATCTTGCATGAGGCGCTGCTTATATAAAGACACTCTGAGCTTGTTGAGCTAGGTGAAGAGAAGCTAAGAGTCCATTAAGCGTAGCCATCTATAATTCACCTCACTCTTGCTTACTGGGTCACTTCACCGAGGCCTTTTAAAGCTGCTACAGCAGGAGTCTGTTATGGTCTTTATAAGGACATGACCTGATGATGATTAAAATGTTTAAAATAGAATACAGATTCATTTTCAGCTGCAACAAGTACTCCTTTCATCACAAAATGCTTCTTGTTTATTTTCGTTTCTCATTTTGTGGCAGCTGCTGTACATGTTTTTTGAGGGGTTTTTTTCACAGAAATCCCTTTCACACCAACACTGATGAGACATGGCTCAGTGAAGAAGGTCATGAAACAAGCATTTAACATTATACTGTGGATTTGTAGTCTAACATGAAGCCTGAATGGACCTTAACTGCCTCCCCGGTCATACTGTAGCTAATGCTGTTTGGCAGATAGTTCAGTGTATCACTCATGCCCTATTTGGCTTGTGTCTGCCTGTTGTCCTGTATGCATCTCAGAGCGTGTGTGCATTTGTTGTCCATGGGCAACTGTTCAGTAAATAGGGCAATTAAGTGTGAAAAGCAGAAAGGAGCTAGCATGTTCCTATCTCTTTGGTGGGGGAGATAATTTATGCTAATAACATCTCTACCGCTCAAGCTGCCCAAAAATGATAGCAGACCCTTTTGGCTTCAGAAGAATCTTTTCATCCTCTTGGAGAAAAAAAAAAAAGTGGTTTCTCAACACCTTGCAAATAAGACAGCTGTGTGGCAGTGAATGAATCTCTCTCCCTCTCCCTCTCTCCCTTTCATCTCCAGATGATAATCTTTTCTCCTTGCCTGTCGTGTATGGTGCATGTTTGTTCTTCATTTAGCCTGTGGAATACTTGAAACCTAGTTCCCCCTCTGTCTCCTCCCCGCTCTCTTATAGCCTCACACCCTGCACACACACAATCTATCATCATTTTTCCTTCAAGAGCCGTCATAGGAAGTTGCAGCCTGTGTGAATGTATTACTGTAAATAGTATCCTATGCATGAGCGATGCTTCTTAATAACACTTAAACTCGAGCTCAGTACGCTGTTCATGTGGCATAAATTCCTCTATCATACTAAGGGGCACAGAGGCATTGGATGCCTGTGGAGAGCAGGGGCCATGCTGGCAGTTCAATAAATAATCCCGGTGAAAGTGGAAGCAATAAACCATAGGAAATCTCTACCAGCAACCAGCTATCATGCTCAGTGAGGAGCTCCCATGTCAGCCACTAAGAACAAATGTTCCAGCTTTTTCTTTTTCTCTTGTGCGCACAGAAAAAAAGAGTGTTCCAGGTTTTGGGTCTTATCAGGATAAAATTCTACATTTTGGGGTAAAATGCTTACTCCAAAATGTATCCCTCTAATGTCAGACAATTAAATATGAAGCTTTTCTTATCTATTCTGACCCGGTCCTTATGTGTGGAGTTTGCACCTTCTCCCTGTGAATGTGCAGTTTGTCTTGAGATTGGCTCCAAAGCCATGACCCTGAACTGTGACGTCTGAATGGATTATATTAGTAGGATCACTTTTTTAATTCAAAATATAGGCCCCAACTATACCTAGAGACAGATGGTAAGATATAGTTACCTTTGGGCCAGCAGATTCTCAGTTGGTACAGCAAGTCGTATTTCAATGTATCTACTGAACTGCCCTTGGGCAAGTGACTGAACCCGGAGTTTTTCCAAATCCAACTTGAGAACATTACATTGCAGCCATCACCATTAGTGCCTGCGTGTGTGGGTCAATGTGACTAACCGCGTAAAGCACTTTGAGACTGCTGAAGCAGTGAAAATGCTCTTAGAGAAGTCTATTTACCAGCTAGTGGCCAACGGTTAATGGCAGTGGCACTGTAAACAGCAGAAGTAAGAAGGAAGACACATTAGTGGTTCACCGTTGTAAGATTACTTGATTCATCAGGTTGTTTAATGGAGCATTATTTTGAATCAGTAATATATTTCCATGCTATGATGTTTTGCTGCTTCTCAATGACGGTTTTGTATTAAATGGATTGACCAATCTGGCAGATTTGAGAGTTATATTCCAAACTGAATGGCTACTGTTGATTAGGTTTAGTATCCATTACAGCATACTGGTGTCAGACTAAAATTCATATCAGCCTCTAAGGATCCTAAGCATCCTTAAGGATACTGACAATGACAGAAAAGATACAGGTGGGGTGGTGGAAGGATCTGAGTTCAGGACGTCGACGCAAGAGGTCAGTAATTGAGGCTTTGAGATAATACTTTGATTGGCCTACAATAGAGAAATTTAGTGTAGAAAGGTAAATAAATGGGTTCTCGAATCTTAGTAATTCTAGTAAATAATGTTAATGGAGCTATGTAATTGTAATTTTCCCATTATTAAATTATATTTTCTTTTCTTTGTAAGTTGAAACAATTATTCACAGATCATTGTAATTAGAGCTGCCATTATGGAATTTAAGTGTGTAGTAGCACTCCAGTGTGGTACCATATAATTCAAATAGATTTATAATGACTTAATAAGACATTAGGGAGCTAAGAAGGACCCAAGAAGACCTGACGAAATCATTTTATTGTACTAATAACATTCACAGTCGTCTGCTGTTAACGTGTCCAAACAGGAAACTCCTCTGACTTTGACTTTGTCTTTTATGTTACGTTTTGTTTAGCTCATATAAAGCTTGCATTCATGACTGACCTGGTTTGGTTCAAACCTGGAGGGCGTGTGAAACTCAGAGCTCCACTGGAGCTTCACCGAGGCTCTCATCAAACTGGCTGTTGAATGGAGTTACTACAAACTGTGGCAGACTACTTGTTACAGAGCGTTGGACTTGTAGCTGTGGAGGGTTTGAAGTTATCTTGAAGTACTGTTGAATGAGATAGATTAGTAACACAAGTTGTCGATGTAACTTGAGAGGGTGAATTTCCGAATGTGAGCGTCTGGGATTTTCTTTTGTCTCTCTGTGTTTGCCCTGTGATGAACAATGTTTCCCAACTAACTTGACTTCATAAAGGTGATCAGACCTAGTGACCAAAGAAATAATTCTCCTGATATGCATTACAATAGGAAACAATGGAGTCACAAAGAATTACTCTGGTTAATAACCTGAGTGAATCATCGAGGTTTGCCTTTAGGTAAATTTTGTTACCATGTGTTTCCCAAATATTTCTTGCTTTTTCAATAGGAGGCTATAATAAATTCATTCACAGCCAAAGATGGTCCACAAAGCATTCAAGAGTGTTCCCAGCAAAGCCCTTTCATTTCCTAATGCTGTAATTAAACCTTAACTGTAATAGTCATCGTCACACCTTGCTCTGATTTATCGAGAAATAATTGTTCAGATAATCTTAGTCTAAATTAATTGGGTTAATTAATCACCACAGTCTCTTTGCCCTCCCTTGCTCAAATAAAGGAATTGTAGGTCTTTTCACATTATGTTCCATCATGAAGGTCAGAACGGTGGGTAATAGACTGTCGTTTCCAATTTGTACGTCCACGCAAAGGAAGAGCAAATGCATTAGTGAGATGGTATCAGCCTGTTTAAAATTAGACAACAAATGGGCAGATTTGCATGCATGCAGCATGGATGAAGCAGCCCTGCAGAAAGATTACTGCATGCAGCAGCACGTCTGCAAAACAACCACACGGCCAGTTACTAATTTTCTTTTTGAAAATTCACTACACCTGTTTGCAGCCAAGGGGCCAAACAAAGATACCAGTTCCTGACACTACGGTACAATGAGGTTTTGGGGGGGGGGGGGGGGAGAAATCTGCAACCAAACAAATTTTCCACAAGGCAACACTGAGACAGGCATTTTCCTCTTATGTGTTTTTCCTAGTAGTGCGTGTCAGGGAGAGAGGTGAGATCAATTTCCACAGGATTAGGCTGCCTGGGGAAAATGATTGCTTTTTCTAATACTTAGTAACAATTTTTCAATTTCCTGTGGTCTTTGTTACTCTCAACATTTTTGCAAATGAGCAAAACAGAGGCAACCGGCGTTGCTGCTCTGCGAACTTCACCTTGGGACCAGGCGTCATTTGCATATATATTGAGAGCATACGTTTTTGGTTTATAATAGTCACCATTCTGGGGTGGGGGCGGGGAACCGGGGGCGGCTGGCAGGCTTTCTGTCACCTGTTATGAGGCCCTTGTCCGTGAACATCCCAGGGAGACGAAAGCAGGCGATAATTACGATGCTGGGACTAAACTGGTGTTGCTCTCTGCCTTCACACATTGTTTTTAAACCTGAAGAGAGAAAAAAAAAAAAGTCAAACAAAGCCAGCTGTAGGGCATGTTTTTTTATTTCTAGACTCCCGGAGATTCTCAGAGGCGGCACAACAAAAAAAAAATCACAGAAAATGAAATTAATTTATCGACACAAAGCTGATTTCTGTGGTGATTACAGTTTGAGCCTGACACTAATGAATCCACACGTTCCACTTTTGCACTTTCACAGGGGCTAACTACATTCAGGCAGAATCAGAGAAGATGCACTGCAGATGGTCACATGACAAATGGCTTTATTGCCCCGTTATGGAGATTTGAGTCATAATTGAGTGTCTCTACAGTGATGTGCACACTTGGTATGACTCACAGTGAGTCTTTTGCTGGAGGACAGATGAGCTCTGCTTCATTCCGCTGTCACGTATTTAGATTTCACCTCAAATCTTTGTAAAGCAGCCTCAGTGTTTCAGTCTCTTTTTTTCTTCTTCTTTTTTTTTTAACATTTGTCAATGATTCATATCTACTCTAAAAAAAAAAGATTAAATCAGGAAAAGAAAAATCAACACAGACACCTAATTGAACCTGCAGATTGGGTAATGCATCTGCTTTATTCTTTCAACAGTCAGGTTTACTAGGTATGAGAAGTTGTGTAAAGAGTAATGTGAGCATGCACGTTTGCACACTGAGGCATGTGCACCACGCATCACTGCTTTTGTGTGTGTTGAGCGCTTTTCAAAGGGCATGCTTTTGTGCAGGCACAGATGATGCAGCTGGCAGAAGGATGACTATTGCTGGAAGCATGTCCACGTTGGCACACTTACAGAAAGCCCTGGCTCCTGGGTCGCACTTTATATAGGCTACATAAAGGCTGCCTGCCCGTCTGCTGTCTGGCCGATCGATATCGGCTGAGACGCACAGGCTGTAACAAACATTTTGAATGTGAAATTTTCTCAAGTCCAGAGCTCAAATTAATTGTTGGTCCTTCAATTGAGTGACGGAAAATTTTGAATTCAGAAGAATTCATATCAAGCAATTATTTGTTGTTTTTGTCAGATGGTCTTGGAAGAAGATGACCCTCCGTAGCAACACTCTGTGGCCATACAAAAATGTATGTTAGTAGTTTACCTTTACGTATGTGTAATAAAGTGAATATTTGGGTTTAAAGGGACAATTAGTCAGTTAATAAAATCATGTTTTTCTTCACTGTTTCCTTATTTTGACTGGGCTGCTAATGGTTTTGGTTTCTTGGAATTGGAAGCGTTTTTGTGAAGGAGGCGCAGCAGAACACAGACCTGAACAAAACTTACTGTGGTCGATGAAATCATCAGGCATCCTCCAATCTACAGCTGGGTTGCCTTCCTTTCAGGAATGAGCTCAAAATCCAACTCCAAAGAGAAATTGTATGACTTCCAACAGGATCAATCATGTTTTCCGTGTAAAGATAGCTCCATTTATTCTGTAATTGCCTGATAAATTAACCAGCACAGACACCTGTCAAAACAGCCGACAATCTCTGTGAATCCACCTCCCAACAGGCTCATCTTGATGGGCTAAGTTGGTAATGACAACTCTCCAAGTCTGTCCCCTCAGGCTGAAGGATGAGAGCACCATAGAGTTCTCTTTTCCCATCCGTCCCTATTAGAATAATGCATCAAATAGACATTTTAATTTGAAGTTCATTTTCTCCTCAAGGCTCTGTAAATGTCTGCTAGCATGCACATTCTGGAAGAGATAACCTTTCAGCATGTGATCTTTTTGTTTTTGTGTCCTGATGAAATAGTCACTTATCATTTGCTACATTTTGGCAAGAGTGTAAATTTTGTATATTCCAGTGGCTCTTTAGAAATTAGGAGGATTCCAGCAGCAGAAAATAAATCCTGATGCTTCATTCACGAAGCTCCTCCTCCAGCTCGACTATAAACAAAAACCGCAGATGACTCATTGATTTCCACAAACAAACCAAATTGCCGGGAGTCCTACCCACCACTGAGGAAACCTCATCACTCAGCAGTTATATTGTTGTGCACCCAGCAACCTCCTTTTTCAACGTACCGAGTGTGGCGATAACGTGCGTGAAATGAGCGCCGGGGCCTGCCAGTGGTGCCTGAGCCCTCGCAGGGCCTGACACCTGCCTGCGCTCAGCTGTTCCTGCCACGCTTGACCGCATGTGGCTAATAAACAGACCTGTCCTTATCACTGGAACTCCATTAACGGGGGTCGCAGTCACCTGAATCCCTCGCCGGGGCGACAGCAAATTACAAGGCAAATGTAATGGGTTTTGCTATATTGCCACACACTGAGATAGTGAATTACACCAAAGGCCTGATGTTATTACATGTCCCCAGGATGCAGGCTCTTGTGTTTTATGATGACTACAGTGAAAACCAGGTCAGTGCTCAAATTGTCATGGTCTTCGCCTCCATTGCTCTAGTTCTATCTATCATGTCCATTCAAAGGGGGCACAAAGGCATGCGGCAGGTCATCCACTTCACATGTCAGCCAGTGGTGAGTGCCTCAGACAAGTGTTTCAGTCTGCAGACACATACAGACATGAGCCTGCTCTCTTCATTCTTATCCGTAGCAGGTGACAACAATTTCCACAGAAGCAACACAGAAGCAAAATGATTAAACAGGTTGTCCTGCAGTGATTTCCAGAGGACCGTGAGGCGCGCTCAAACATAAAGAAAACCTGGTGACATGAGAGGAAAGGAACTGTGATGCAACCTATTGGTTTTGTTGTACTTTCTTATTATGCAGATATTGAACAGTGAAAACAAGCAATTCTTCATAGTTTTAGTGCATTTTCCTCACTGTACCTTGTAAATTTGGTAAAAATCTAAAATTATTGTTTTGGGGATTTTTTTGTTTGTTTGGTCTAGTGTAAAGAAATATAGTATCATTCCTGGATGATTTTGAACAAAATGGTTTTTGAGTTGTTGTTTTTGTTTCTTTAAAATAAGCTGGTAAAATATCCATTCAAAATGAAAATGATCCCAATTGCATATGGCTATTAGCAGCGTTCATTTTCAGTTGAAAACATCACCATCAAATACTTTGTTGACATTTCTCCATCGTCCTTGGTGTGTACAGACCTTAAGCCTGAATCACACTTGCATTAAGAACAGTTAAATATATTATTAAACTTAATGATAGGAGAGTGGAGTTGTTGATCCAGTCTGCTCTTGACCCTCAGGAGGCCAACAAGAAGTAACAATGGAGAGGAAGCGGTGAGGGAGGCATTTTAGCTATATTGCACCAAGCTATTTCATTTGACCTCTGCCGTTGATGTATGAACTGTTTCACAAGACAGTTATGAGGCAGGAGTCTGACAATGTTATTGGTATAAACCGGGAACATATTGTCCTGTTAGCAGTCAAAAACCTTCTCCACACTAACAAGCGCTTAGTGAGACAGTGACTTAAATAGCTGGCTTAATAATTGACTAAATACTGAATGAAGTGCTATATGTTCTCAGTGACAAAAGCCATTGTGTGTCAACGTGGGAAGCCTGCTTGGTTAGCTTGCCTAATCCCATGAGCAGTTAACATACCCACTTCACGATGACGTACAAATAAACAAGGTCTGTTGTGATCAGCTAAATAAAACAGAATCACATTTTAAAGCAAGCCAACAAAGAAATGAGATGGAACCTTCATTCTTTCTTTTTTCTTTCGCAATATTTTTATACCTCTGTGCTTTCTAGCAGCGAGCGTATGGGAGAACAAGAGGCCTTGTAACAGAAACGGTCAAAGACAAGGGGTTTGTTTTTGATTATTGAACGCTATATCTTTTCTCTGGCCATACATCTTGTTCTGCCAGGTCTCCCAGGGGCTTCAGGCCATCCAATGCTACAGGCTATAGCTCTTCAGAAGGAGGCAGGGACAATGGTACCTGCAGGTCCCCATGCAGGCTCTGCAGATATCACTGGGGGCCTCATTGACAAATTGTCCTTGTCTGGCCGCATGAGAGAGTGGGGATTGCGGTAATTGCATATTTCCCTCTAATTGCATTTGTCACATGTGGGGTCTGCTGCTGCGGAGCCAGGTCTGAGACCCTTCTCAGTGATGTGTTAAACCAAACAGCTGAACTCTCACCTGCACCTCTAGATGGGGTTGTGCAAGAAGAGGCCTGCAAAGAGGCCAATAAATTATGTAGCGGCACAAAACATCAGCAGAGCAGCAGTGGAGTCGGGCACAGACGGGGACGCGTTGCAAGTCCATTAAAACCTCAGTCGTGGTCATGAAGGACTTGACTCAATGATGCTGTTTGAGGACAGTCAAGGGCTTCTCCCTGCATGATCACATGCCATGAAACTCATAATGCTGTCGCAGAATAAAAATAAAATCTCGAGAGAACTTTACATCATAGAAACGTTATCTTATTACAGCGCAACTAAAATGACTGTTTTCTCCTACTGAGAGTTTCTTCTACCCAACTAATAAATACAAAGGCTTCATTGTACTAAGGAATTTGTGATTGATCTACTTCCCTTTAATAGTTTTTTTGTATAAAGCTTAAATTAAAAGATCCCTTTATTACACACTGAGCTGCTGATTATTTCATTTGTATTTTTTTTATCATGAGTGCTGATTTGAAATGTTTTGCCCAATGAACCGATATAAATGGTTTAGATTTTGATTTGCCGAAAAGAAAAATAAGAGTGACTTTTTGGTCATTTTGCTCCAAATAGTCACCAAAATGATTTATTGATTGTCCTGATAGTTTCAGCTAAATCCTTTGTGAGCTGACTAATTGCTTCAGCTGTTCTTTCAACCCGGTTTCACATGTTTCGTTCCTGTTTTTCCTGCTTCAGCAAAGTTTCATGTCGGGGTGGTGGCAATAATAACAAGCAGCTCTCATCTTGGCTTCTGCTGCCTCGTGATATGCGGCCAGCCTGCTGCATTATACAGAGGGGTTGTACAACTACATTTTAATCCACTCGTGTTTCTGGCCTGATAAAAGGATTCTCTCCATCTCTTTCTGTTTAATTCACACCATCATCAATCAAATGTGTCCCTGCTCTCCCCTCCCTTCCTCCCTCTTGGGTTTTGGGGGTCTGCAGCAGATAGGTTGGGGGTCCCCTGAGGGGGTTAGGGACATGACGGACCGGTCACAGATGCCACAGAAATTAAAATGCAAGAGTCTGTGCAAGGTGTTACATTTCTCAGACATGCTCATTTGCAGTAATATCTGAGCAGCATAAGGAGGCTTATCTGTGATTTCGCATAGGACTCACATGAGATTATGTGAATATGATTAAAAAAACAGCTATTTAGGCGTGCAGTCTCCATAGTGTGGCTACAAGTGTGGAAGATTCCCTGTGTGGTAGATACACTGTTTTTGTCTTCCGCCATTGTCTGCACATGACAGTCGCCACAGGCTACTTAGTAATGAATATGTGCCTGTAGCATGTGTGCTGTGTGGAGCCTGTGAATAGAGTAAATATGCACATCTCTGCACAACAGGTCAGCTTCTAAACACAGACAGAAGAGAATATGAACAGCGGCAGAATAAGCTCCTGAAACTACAAAGGAATTATGTATAAACAACTGCTCAGGCTGTGACTAAAGTGTCACACGATGACGCCTGATATCCCTGCAAACCCTTTTTGTCTAAATAAGGCAACTATCCTGTGTTCTTCATTGTCTTTCATAAATATCCATAAACCTCTGATGGTGCCTCTCTTTATGTGACACGTGAATATACACTCATCTGACAGGTAATACAGCCTGTAACAAAAATAGCATGTTTAAAAAAAAGAAAAAAAGATTTCATGGCATACTTATAAAAGAAAAACATTTCAAGGTGAATTATGCTAGTTATATGCTCTTATTACGGTTTGATAAATGAAGTACTATAACGTTTTAATGTAACGGCTATTATACAGTGGTTCAGATGGTTCAACGTAGAACAAAGATCAGAGTAACCAAGCTTATCTGTTTGTAATCAGCTCATGCATATGTAAATATTTATAGCAATTGCATTCAGGCAGAAATGCATACATTGAATGAATACATACACAAATCAAAGATTAGAAATCTTCTTCTATATCAACTTTATTCAACCTGGACTTGATCTTAGCTTAACAATGAGTAAAAAGCAGGATCCACCGTGTGCAGTTTCTAAAGAAATCTCTTTGAAAGATTATTTTTATTCTTTTGATACCTGATAGCATTTTTTTAATTTATCTAACGTTTCATTTTATTCAGACTACAAAACAACATGCTTTATGATTAGTACATTTAATGACAATACTGAATTAGTATTTTTGAGCAAGCAGAGCAGGTTGCACCACATTTAAGAACTAACACAGTCTCCTTCAGTTTCATATTTAGATCTTGAAAAGGGAGCAGCGAGCAGGTTTGTTCAATTTAAAAGGTGTGCAGACAGAAGGATTTACTCGTAGAAATGTTCTGCAGCTGGGCCTTGTAGTGCTGTAAATGTTACGACAAAGTCTTAAAATGGATTCTGTAACAAGAAGGAAATGTGGAGTCTTCAGCAGGGAAATATGAGCTCTTTTATTCGTTTCTTTTTCTATTGTAGCTGCCATATTACAAAAATGTTTACAGTCTGAATTGTTGCCTAGGTTGGCAGTACTTCAGTAAAAAGAACTGAAGCTGTATATGATAAAGTCAACGATGCTGAAATTGAAAACAACAAAGTTAGCAATGATGACTATACAATGAAAACAAGATTCTTTAACCTTTCTGCAAAGAACATGCATGTGGTTCCATTAAGAAAACTGGTCTAGCAGAAAAAAACAATCCCAAAAACTATAGAACATTTGGTTTCCAACGAGGCAGTATTGTATGGGCAACTGGCAGCCCAAGGGACACATGCGGCCCCCGTCCTCAAACTTTGTAGTCCGAGAGGCAATTTCCAAACTCACTTTCAAAGGAAATGGGAGGATGATGGTCATTTTATGCATAGTTGAACCAAATATCAATTCAAATTAATCTAAATTACTGCATTGCTGAGTTTGATTCAAGGTAAAAGAAAAAATAATTAGAGACACAGTCTGCAATAAGTTCTTTTTGTCAAATTAGTTACAATAAATTACATCGATGTTATGGATTAAAATGTCAGGGTTTTTTTTTTCCCCACAAGATGATAGTTTTTAGGACATTCTTTGCATTGGTATTGACCAGTTCTGCACTACATTGAAGGATGTTTTGTAACTATTTATCACTGAATGAGACTGAATGAGAAGAACCCCTCTCAATATCTTCCAGTCCAGCTGAACACCACTGTAAACTAAAACTTAAAAAATGACTATCGGGGGTAAATTAAAACTCTCTCTCGTGACCTTGAGCAAACCTGAACATTATCACCTTTGTAAAGGCAAGATTAAGCTCACCGCTGCAGTACTGGATCATGTTAAATTGTGCAAGTCTCCTGAACAAAGTGACCTAATAGTGCATCTATTCCACTAACGGGACACGTCAGACCGAGGACAATCCAACGGGATGCTACACTGCACAGTCAAACTCAGTGTAACTAACTCACCGTCTAACTGATGTGCAGGGTCAGGATCTTTTGCATGGCATGGACTTTCAGTATGTGACTCACTCTCTTGTTGCATAAATTTCCTGCGAGTGGATGTTGTTTTTCTTTCTGTGTGCCTCTCGCAGGAGCATGCTCAGTCTTTCATATCACGTAAAGGTCCCTGACAGTCTTGTAGGCTGTCACCGTTTTATCTGTGTGAAAGTGATACGCCCGCAGTATGTGGCATTTCTGAAAGGACAAAGGATACAAACACACATGGTGTGGTTATTTAGATGAACAGGCTGCTTTTTTTTTCTTTTCTTTTCTTTTTTTTTTCTCATTCCGTGGCCTTGCAGCACGACAGCTGGTGGCAGGTGTTGGAGGAGGAGGAGAGAGAGAACATCTTGTCTTCCGTAGCTACAATCTTTTTGAACAGTTCAATTTGACTAAAGGATTAAGTGTCCGACATTAATCGTAGGCTAATCTTGTAGATTTAGGCAACTGGCTCCTGAAAGTCAATACAGCTATAATTTAATCGGAAAATGTCATCACAGTTTATGGAGCAAAGTTGAAGAGTTAACAGACAATTAGCTTTAGGCCGATCACCTCGGTACAGAATAGGACAAGGTTCAGGGCGCATCTTCTTTTTCTCCTAGTGAGGATATTAATGTTGCAGTATAAGAACGGTGGCTCAGCTACACGCAGTTAAAAGTGACGCTTATCTAGCAGAAAAACACATTAAAGTCAAAGTTTGAACTGTATGGCCCGTATTCTATATGAGGGACTTGTTTTAGTGTTGAACTGAAGTCATGTTAAATAAATGCTCTATTATTAATAAATGTCATTAGTACATACATTACACTGATCTTCTATACTCACTGAAATACAAAATGCACAGTTAGTTCTGTAATACAAGCTGAGGTAATTTCACTTTTAATGATCTCACACGGAGATGCTATAGCGTTTTTGTGAAACTCGTGTCACATAAAAAAAGATTTCTTTCGCTGTTACTGCAGCCCTACTTTAGACTTGTAGTTAGTAGTTTGTGGGACAAAAGTATAAATATTTCATGGAGAGTAAATAATTCAGTACCTGTGTATTCCTCTGTGGTTCACTACCAGCTCTGATCCAGTCACTTCAAGACATCTTTTGTGGATGGAGAGCCCCTCAGCCTAAATGACACTTGGCCAAATAGCACTTAAGTACATACTCAATATTTTAACAGGGCCGCTCAAGGAAGCCGTGAAGTGGTTGAGCTGTTTCAGTAAAGCAGAACAGGTGGATTGTTTTTTTGTTGTGGGGGGAGTGCAACAAGCACGAAGCCACTATTAGCGACTAAAGAGCTGCCCTGCTCAAGATTGATAATGCACTCTGTGCTGCTCTGTAATATGGTTACCCAAGGAGAAGATCCTTATCATTTTATCATTACATGTGTGTCTCAGTACGTCAGCTGTATTTTAAAGAATGGCTCTGCCAATGTGCGCCAGTGTGTTTGATGACTAACAGATCCCAAGACAAAACATCAGGTAACATATTGTAAGAGTGAGTTTGGGACTTCAAATGGCCAGAACGTGTATATTTTATTGTATAAAAGAGCTACGTGTTTTCTACAGTACAAAATGGAATTTTGCACACATTCTTCTGTCTATTAATGGAGTTAGTAGCATGTTGATTTTACTTTGCATTTACACTCGTAATTTTTATCCATTTCTGCTCAAACACAGTGACAAAGATGGCCTCCACACAATAAGTTCACATATTTAAACCAACAGAAGACATAAGTACAGTGTGAAAGTGAGGAAGGAATGCAAAAACGTGCAAATATTCAAAATAAAATATGTGGGTAATATACACAGTCATCAGATAAAGGTTGCCTCAGGTCAGCCACAGTACCAGACGGCTTTGACTTGGATACAGTGAGATGGATCGATGGAAATTTCTATGAAAATATTTTCGATCAACACAGTAAAAAAATGACTTGAACAAGAACCATAAAAAAAGTTTTTGGGGTTTTCCTGCCTCGTCTGTGTGGTGTATTTCAACATATTAAAAAAAAAAAAGAATGACACATTTAACAGAAATGTCATTAATTACATAAAGCTGAGAGGCTGTCTTGTTTTGTTAATTGAAAGAATATAAAGTGCATAGTGTGTTTTTTTGAGCACCGACTTGAATAAGGAGTAGTTTTGATTTATTAAAAATTGATAGTAAAGAAAGAACATGTCACTCAGTGCAGCAGTGCATCTTCTGATGTCATTTTTTAGTTTTGTGATGAGCTCTGAGGCACAGAGGAATAAACAATATCCGGCTTTAGATACTCACACAAGACTTTGACGTCATCACAGGATTTGCTGACATTACAAAAAAGCATATGCTTGTAATAAATGTCATAAAGCCTTTCTTTTTTAAGCGCCTATGTTATGTTATGTTTTTCTTTTTCTTTTTTTCTGACTACGTCCGCCATACTTTCTTTTGTCCCATTAGCGAGTTCAGGTAATCAAATTTACCAGAAGGTTTTCTGAGCTGTTCCCGAAGAAGCGTTGAAATGGCCATTGAAGACCCTCTGATTAACGCTGTGTTGATGAGAAAATTAACTTATATACACTTCATTATAAACCCGGCAGACCTCAAGGACCCAGACTTTTATGAAGCTGGGACCAGATGTCATCCAGCCACAGCCCCAATTAATCTCTGGGCCTTGTAACACGCCCCTAGAAACAAAAAAAACCTGATTGGGTGTGGAGGGCAGAGACAGTGAGTAGAAAGCGAGGGTGAGAGATGCTATCCGGGGAGCAGCCGGCCCTGGCGAGTCTGCAGAGGGTGAGATAAGAGGGGGGGTGGCTGCAGCGTAGCCTGGGTCTCAGAGTGGAGGCTGAGGTTATTCATTGCTCTGCCGTGAAAGCTTGAGAAGATTACCCAGAGCCTGGTTGGCAGTGATACAAGGGGGACAGGCAGAGGGGGCCCCCCTCTCACCCCTTTGTTCCCCATCCATCTGCTTGAATCTCACAATGGCTCATCAGAACCAAGTAGGGTGGAGGGGTGGAGCAGCGGAGGCTCTCAGAATGGGAGGAAGTGAGCGGGTGGGGTGGGACTGACGGGGGGAGGCAACCTGCAAGACATTGGGAGGTAATGTGAGGCAGCGCAGGGAGAGCGAGGCTAAAAGAGAGATAGTGCAGGACGAGGAATGAATCCTGGAGCACGCCGCTCGTTGTGATTGAATGAATGGTGCTGCAGCTGACAAGCTCTGACAGACTACACTGGGAAAGGCCGGGGAGGCGGGTGTTCACATTGTTATTTTCTGGGAGGTAATGGGCTGGCAGCTCCTCTTCACTCTGAATAATCAGTACTTTGGTTAGACTCAGACACCACTTCAAGCCATGATAAATACACCACTCCAACCCCTCGTCACCAAGAGGATAGCATTTGTCTCTAAATGCCTTGACCACCATATTTATCTTGTTGAGGAATGATCAGATGATGAAGGGTGCTTTCTTCCATTACGCAGGTAATTATAGGTGTTTTTACACAAGAAAACCACCGGCAGCGGCTTACCTTTGCAGCAGGGGGTCTTACAGTTGACTGCACTGGTGGTGGTGAGGAATGGTTTTAAAGGTGAAATAGATCCTGTTTTTGCTTGTGTTCTGTGGCTGTCAAGGAAATGTTTAAGCACTAACATATTGAGCATGCACTCAACTGTTTGGTACTTTAACGCAATTATTTATTCAACGTCCTAACAGTTTACTGTAATCTGCTGCCGCAATTGATGATTCACTTCATGCATTCTCAGTGCAGGAGTGCTGCAGGCCGTTCAGAGAGAAAAGAGGGCAGATTTTCTTATTCCAAGTGCAGCAGGTTCTATTAATGGCAGTTCATCATGATGCAAGATTCACTGACTTGCCGAGATTCACTACTCCGTTTCACCTTCATACTCAGAGAAGCAGCACAGTTTTCCTGCCGCACAGAAACAGTAAATCTCCTGCTAAATGCTGCCGACTGGAATCCTGTGGATAATGTATGACAGATTCAATCAGAAGAGGATTTATCTTCTTACGCATCCCATCAAGCCAGGTTAGATTCTCCCGCTATGTTGTCTCAGTCACCCTTCCTGAAGACCTGACACTTGGGGTCAGCCCATCTTTTGATTGTTCTCAGTGTAACTAGTTCATGTGTGACTGTATGAATAGCTAGAGGCTATTACACTGCTGAATATGAATAGCAGACCAATTACTCTGGCCCAGATGGAGCTGTGTGCTCCTCGGAGAACGCCCTATCCTTGGCTAACACCCATGCACACAAGTCTCAAGACCCTGCACTCTTGGTGCTGAATATAGAGGGGACGCGAAGAAGGCTAATGAGGGACACAAATATGAATTTTAAAGTCGTGTCGCTCTCTGACAACATTTTGGATCATTTGACGCTTCCTCACTGTGTTTGGCATTTGTGTTCGACACTGTTTTGATTAATTGCTTAGTGATGACGGATAGCACTCAGCGGAACTTGCATTTGTTAAATTTATTTATTTAATAAATGCAAACCTCAGATAAGAAAAGCGCACAGCATTTACGCCGACCATATTTGAGTGAATGGATGTTGTAGTTGAATCCCTCTCCATCCCAGAGGAGCTTTTACTGGGATGCTCCCAAAAGGATCCAATCTCAAACCCAGCCAGTGTAGCTGGCGCTCACACACACACAGTGGACATATGGCCAATCTCCCATCGTCTGCTGTGCTATTTACGGCTCAGTAGTCTGTCATTTGTTTTGCCTCTCGGAAACCAGTATGACACCTGTTTGAATTCTCAATAAAAGGCTTTTTTATGTCTGGAAGAAGGCTGTTGTCACTTAATCTTTCTCTCTCCACATCACTAATGATTGGCACTGGGCTTTTTTTAATTTTTTTATTTTTTTATAGAAGATTGACAGTAATGTGTCTTGTTTTTGTGGATGAAAAAATTGCGCTCACAATGATTGTCAAGTCAGCAATCAAAAGTCAAAAGAATCAGGGAATCGTTGAAGCATTCATGTGCATCTGGACATGAATTAAAGCAGCACTTTGATATGCAAACAGCACACCTAAAATCTTTCTCACTCTGGCACCGTCGACGCTGCTGACTGGATGGAATAATCAGCAATATGTGGTCCATTATCTCATCTTCTATATACTTACTGTTGAAAGAATATCCCAGCCTGCGCGCTTCAATAGGAAGGGTGCCTGGAAAACTAGTCTGTACTGATAGTACGTCTGGTAATATCTGAACTGTATGATGATGAAAAAATGTATGGCCTTTTAATGACAAAAACTTATCATTAGATCGTATCTTTTGTTTTTTTTAATGTGCTGTAATTATACAGGCCGTGACAGGTTTTGTTCGGGGCTCTTTCAGTCTCTGTGTGATGAGCAGGTATACATAATGGACAGATGGAACAAAGACGGCTGGTAAAACGTAAAACGACAACTGTAACAGAGTCACAACAGGTTTTAATTAGTGCACAATCAATATGCAGATCTAAGGCAATTATACTGGGGGTTTCCTGTTCACCCACTGTACACACAATCAGGGCCAGGGAGCGCTTTCCAGGTCCACTGTAGTTCTATAGAAAAAAAACCCTGAAATGGCTACCTGTGGGGGGAAAGAAACACCAGGTTTGATTCATATTCACATGTTTTTTGAACTGAGCGTCTTCAAGTTCCTGGAACCAGAGCGCTCAAACCGTCATGCACAAAAATAAAACATTAACTCTTTGTTTTACGGGTGAGTAGACTTCCTGTTTAGGCTTGAAGTTTCTTGGAAATGAGAAAAAAATCAGGTGAAACAGCAAACAGAACACGGAAGCTGTGTATTGTGCATTTTTGTTCTAAAGGTACTGGATTTAACACGGCAATGTTCTCTTTTTGTAGTAACGGTTTAAAAAATAGTTTTTTCAGATATCTTAACTTAAAGAGAAAAAAAAACAGTAATTTGCTGTTGCCAAGACATTCATGTTTTATCTAGCTTGTTGTGGCAGAACAACTTAGCCCATAGTCGTGTTTTTTTTCCCACTGGAAACTGTTCTGGAAAAGTAACGTCTTATAATCAGAATCTAATGCTTTATATGAATCGACACTGGACACAGCTTCAAATCACAATAGACACACTGCAAAAGCAATGGGCTTTTTTTTTTAAACAGTTAGCTTTAGTGTATTTGTTTGTTCTTGGTAAATTTGCAAAGATTTTATTTACAAATTGATTTTATGTATTTATTTGAGAATTATTTTTATTTATCGTTCTATTTTCGGCTTAGACAGTCGTGACATATTTACACATTTACTGCTACCTTGAAGTATACATGTAGATCTGTGTGACAGCATGCACAGGTTTAATGGTCTCACTGCGGGTCGTACCGTGTGATTTTTTTCTTCTCACTGTGACACTCTTTGGCTTTGAGCAACGGGTGAGGGAATGAATCATACTCAACCTCACACTCACATGTCTGATCAATAACAGAAAACCGAATACACACTTTCGCTTTCTGTGCCTGTAATGATCCGTTTCTTCATTAATTTGACAGCAAGTCTTCAGTCTGAGATCAAAGGTTGTTTCCAGAGCAAAACAGATGTTTGCTTAGAGCTCTGTGGACCACAGGAGGCAAACACTGAGGGCCCCTGGGGTCTGTGTGCCCTGGATATGGAATCATCTTTTGTAAATGTGCTGAAATGCCTTCCTCCTCCACTCGCAGTGGATGTAAGAAACATGCCACAGGCTCGACGCTCCCGGTAGCAAAAAAAGAAAGGACAAAATATGCTGTGGAATAATGATTGGTGCTGGAAATGTTGGCAGGAGTGGCATGGGAATGAAGAGCTGTGTGGAAGATTGGAAATTCTTTGTTTCTAGGTATTTACTGCTTTGTTGTTGTTGTTGTTTTTAATAGAGATTCACAGATCCGTCTAAAAGTAGTGCTGCAAGGCCAGTGTTTAGCAGGTATAGTGTTTTATTGTATTTAGCATGTCAGCATGCTCACATGTCAGTTAACACCTAACACAAAATGCAGCTGAGGTTGATGGTGATGGCTTTGCCCTCCAGAATGACACATGCAAGCGTTTTCTGATCTGACGCCTCCAGCGACAGGACGGCATCGCCTGTCTGCGTGCCCTCCAACACTCCATGAAGTCAATGTTGGAAAGATAAATGTTTCTGATGTGAAAAAGCCATGGTGGAGACATTGTTTAGCTTAACAACAAGTTGTTTAGGTAGACCCCCATTGTTGAATTTAATAACTTAGTTCATTTCTGAACATTTTAATTCCTAAAATGTGTGTAAGATATCTGGAGGTTGCTGTATTGTCTGGAACAATAATTCATAAATAAAGAATAGAAAATATCAGAATCAACAAAGGTAGGGTTGAAAGTAACCAGTGTTGTCATTCTAAAGCGGTGTGTTATTGACCCATCCATCCACCCCAAGTCAATGCTCCTGTGCGGACAGCCTTTGTTGAATGGACACATCAGCAAATGAATGTCTGAGGACAATGAAGCTGATAGAGGAGGCAGATCTAAGAGCCTGACAGGGTGAATTGATGTAGAGGGAGTCGGTGAGGTAACGACGAGCGAGGTTATGGATCGAGTGTGAGAGGTAGAGTTTTGGTGTAGATGAGGTGTTGAATTTGAAACCAGTGAAACCAATCCTTCCTACCACGCCACATGTTTGTGGCTGTTTTAGTTACTTTTTCTTTATAAATTGATGTTTCAGCAAAATATGCCATCACACCTGACCCCAATTTTAGACCAGCTCATTAGACAGTATATGGTTTAGTAGTCATTATGATTTTTGTGGTATAGTAGCTTCAACTTATGCCAATAATGTTCCTGGTTCTTGTCCAGGCTCAGAGGGTTACCTATGTGGAGTTTGTATGTTTTTCCTCTGCATGCATGGGCTTTCCCCAGGTATTCCGGCGTCCTTCCACCAATACTCCACTTTTCTTATGGATCTGAGTTGTGATAGTTTGTTTCTCTGTATTGGCACCGTGATGAATAACGCTGTAGAGATGATTTGTAGATTTCTGATGCAAAATGTCTTCATCAGTCTGAAATCTTCAAATCCCCAAAAATTCACGCCACAGCTTTGTGTAAAACTTGTTGAGTCAAATGTGCCTCAACCAGCCGACAAACAAAAAAAAAGAAAGAAATGGACTTATATAGAATTAGGTAGCTTTGCAGGATGTTTTTTTTTTTTTTTTTTGAACAGTCACTATACTGCCTTCACCACTGCTAGAATCAGACTGGATACTAAAAATGCTTCAAAAACCCATAACTTTTATTAGTGCTGATAAATCGCAGATCCATGTGGAGTGAAGCATTGTGCCCCCTTCCATGTTAAGATGGATGGTCATGTGTTGGCCATCGCACGGGACATACTTTAGCACCACAGCCTGTTATGAAGGGCGCAATGCTCAGGTTTAGTGTCACCCTGAGGCCACAGAGTGCTGAGTCAGTCGCCAGTCACAAGGTCTCTTTGCCCTGCTTTCACCCTGACAGCTGAATTATTCATTAAAGGGAAGGAAAGCACAGGGGGCCCTGCTAATTTCTCAATGGGATTGTTGGCCGTCCTCACAGTTGCCTGTCCAATGAAAAGACAAGCTCATGGGGCCGTTTTAAAATGGTCTGTGAGTATTTCACTCTGTGTATTTATGAAATGGACATCGCCCGCTATCCACGCAATTAAAAGTGCTCTCAGTGACTCATTGACTTGTGGCAGAGCGGATAGATCTTATGTTTCCTGAACCGATATGGCATTAGCCGCTTCCAAGGACACTGGATTGCGATGTGTGGGAGCCTGAATCAGACCCTTACAGATTTATCGAGTGCACTCGCACCATCGCATACATCCAGCTGCAGCCTGAGTTGTTTTAGAGGCTGGGGACTTTGCCAGTTGTCGTCATCAAAGAGAGTGTGTCTATGTTGGTGTCCTTTCATAACTGGCAGAGATCCACTGAGGCGTGCAGAGGATAACTTAGCATATGACATTCTCTCCAGCATCGGCTCCCCATGATGAACTAAATAATGTTAAAGTGGGGGTGTACATTCAGAGAGGGCGCAGGTAGACACATGGCACATTACTGCTTATCATCTTCCACTGTTCACCAGCGCAGGATCCATATAACAAAAAAAAAAAAAGTATCCAATAAAAAATAAATAAAGCATTGAAGCTGTAAAAACACAAACTAGCTTCAACCAAACAACTGCTGGTATCCAAATGGCACACAGATTTATGACAACCACACCACAAATTTGCTCATGTTGCATTACAGCATATAGATGGTAAAGCGAACAATACACAGCAAATAAGCAGCACATGCATTCTTCCTGTCATTGTTTAATTATTTATGAGTGTCTTATATTTTATGTACATCAAATATGACTCGACTCAACACAGAGCGACCCTGGATCCATTTATGTATCGCATATCTCTCTGAGAGGTTCAATATTTACAAGGTCAGTGGTGTCAAAAATCATATTCCCCGAGTTCCTGGAAAGCAGATATTCTTCATCGTAACGCGAAGCCAACACTTATTATGAACCGTCAAAGTCAAAGAGTGAATGAAAAAGCTTTACCCCTGAGAAGTACAAAGAGAGAAAAGAAGAAATAGACTTTGCGTTGTAACTTTTTGTATATGTGGAAAAGCTTTGGGCTTTTATGTGTTTGGCTTCTTTGTGTTGTTAAGCTTGTTTACACGATTTATTATATGGCATAAGAAGTACAAGTCCGTCCCCTAGGTATTTTAGAAAAATGCAACTCGAATATGGCTCCATAACTCTTTCCAGGCTGTGATTTACCACATCGTTTTGTTGCCTAAAATAAAATACATAAACACCAGTACAGTGGTAGAAACTAGGCAAGGCTGAGGTTGTATTTTAGAGGAAACACCTGGTGTTCCAACATGAACTTGTATTGTACGTTAATAAGTCATTCAAGCCTGTTCCCTAACATTAATGCTGCTGTTTATTTGAGCAAACACCACAAGATCCAAGCGTTAACTTTAATATTTTTGATTGAGGATACTGAACCTTCACATCTTCTATAGCTCTGCTTTCTCAATAAGAATCCTTATTCATAGGAATAGAAACAAGCACAGAAATAGATGAAGGTGCGAATACATATGTAAGTGAAACTGAAATTTTTAAATTGTGTGAAGAAAAACAAAAAAATCATTGGAATAAAACTGGAAAGGAAGAAACATCTAAAAAATGCATTTATTTATGTGTTTTTCAGTGCATTTAATTATTTATATCTGCAATAGTTTATTCATGTTTGAGTCCACTTCTGACCTTGCTGACTATTAAGTTATGGCAATAATTGCGTTTACTGGTCGTTTATCAATGAAATAATTGTTGTAATGCTTCATGGTCGATAAGATTAAAGATTAGAATATCTATATAGCACGCTTAGCTCCTATAGAAAGGAGGGTTTTCCCAGTTTGAAGTGAGTTTCCTCTCACCAGAGTGATCCACCAATGCTTTTGAGAGCATATTGAACAAGGACAGGTTGGGTATTTTCAGATGTTTTCCTGGGAGATGTTCAGTGGGATCTCTGGAGGTGTGTATATCATAAGCATCAGATCCTCCTCAACTCCGCTCACTGACTTAGTTTCATACTGAGTGTTATTTTTACAAGGATGTTCATCCCATCATGGTCATTTTTTTCAATCTGTATTACACTCTTCACTTCTCTGAATCTCGCTAAGATAGGACACTTGTTAAATATTTTTTTTCTTCTAAACTTATTTAATGCTAAACGCTTCCAATGCCACCATCTAAAGGCTTTTCTAGTGGTGGTTTCAAAATAATGAGCTGTGCATGAGAAGACACTGAATGCAGAGTCAGCAGAAAATCTATTTTTACATTATGTTTAGAAAGAACAAATCTACTCTCTCATTTTCAGCTGTTATCTCACTCAATGTTTATCTTCTTATAGTGAACATGAAAGTCTCAAAATGCTCATTTTCTTATCATGTATAGATCCCAGTGCTTCCCCCCCTCCAGTTCTCTCATGCTACCTCTGTTTGTACTAATTACACACCCAGCATCTTGCCACATTTGTTTGTCACTTCTTTTGGCTTTAAATATCACTTTCATGACTGCGGAGAGAATGAGCGAGCTACACCTCTGGGAGCAGAGGTGTCAGCAGGAGCAAAACCACAAATCACATATTTTCTGCAACCTCCCACTCCCGACAAACACGTGTGCTCAGATAGATGCCGACCTGTATGCAGGCACATTCACCCACCACCGCACTCCCTCACAGCAACAGATGGACGGCCTTGAGGCAGAGCCGCAGAGACTTGCGCGAGGGTAAAGCTGCCAATTGATTGCTAAGATCAGGTGTGCGTCTGCACAAAGGCACCTCCTGCTCTTTTCAAGTATCAGGGTTTGCTTGCCTCGGGACAAATGGAGACACAAAACAACAGCGGCATCTGTGGCAGGTAATGATCCCCTCACCAAAAATCTGGATAATGACATACCTCGACCATTTGTTGCAGTTAAAATCACTGTTGCTCGTTCGGAGGCTCCACGTGTGTCCTCCAGCAACATGTGCCGGAGCTGCGAGAGCGGCATGGTCGGGTTACAGCCATACATCAGCAGTCAGCCAGAGTTGGAGTGGAGCCAGACAGACCAGAGTCGGATGAAACGATTTCAGCTTTTTTATCTGCGGCTGATCCAACCTGCATCCATAAATTGGGCTGCACACATTGCTTAAGGTCAAAGTTGGATTAGAACAGTCTGCGTAAGCAAGGGGGCATATCGTCGGTTCAGTTGTTTCTTCACTACTATTTATCACAATTGTGGAAACTCCGTACCTAGTGCAAATGTGATTTAATATGGGACAAATATTGGTCATCTTTTTTATCTTTTCAGTCCATATTTTAATATCCAACAAACACAAATATAACAACCAAAACATTTGATGGTGGTTCCAACAGACATCAGGGAGAAGCTACAAGCTACAAGCTACAAGATTGACAGACTACAAGTGCATCACAGGGCGAAGACCGAAAGACAGCTATTTACATAAATATACACTCAGCCATGGTCAAGTCATATTCACCAGCTAACATGTATATCTTTGGATTGTTGGAAGAAGCCAGAGAAAAATCACACAAGCACAAGGAGAACATGCAAACATGGTTGAACCTTCCTGGTGTGAGATAGACTGAAACTTGTAGAATACTATATCTCCTACAATTCATATAGGGCTATAACACTCGATCCAATCAACATTGCTGGGATCACACACAAACACATACATAGACATATACAATCCACACTGAAAGACCCCCCCAAAACTATATTAAACATATATAAAAAATATGACTGAGCCACACAGAATGATTTTTTAGCTTCATGTTTTGCTTCCTGGTTCATGTTTTTCCTATTAGGGTTCATATTTAATAGGTAGCTCCTGTAGGCTGCAGTCTTGTGAATGTAATAGTCAGCTATTCCTCTGGGAGGTGTTGTACAGTAGTGTATGGTTAACGTGGCTCACCAGAGAGACCCCTGGTTTGTCCAAGCTCAGGGCCTTTCTCTGTGGAGTTTGCATGTTCTCCCTGTGTGTGCATGGGTTTATATTAGGCTATTGGGTTAATTGGGTACTTTAGATTGCCTTTAGGTGTTAATGTGTGGATGGAAGCATGGACGGAGAAGCAAGTTCATCAGGTGGCCACGACAGGTTTCAGTGCGTTGTCACAAGGTCATGATAGGCAAAGATTATGTCAACAGATACTTTGCAGTGCACCCAAGTGGCCACATTTACACAGTTAAATCAATACAAATATTTGTGGTAAATGCATTACACATTTCTGTTTTTGTCAATAATGCTAAATGTCATCTACAAAACACAAAATTGCCAGTTACAGCAGTTCAGCATTTTTATTCAGTTTATCAGCTATTATTATGTGCAAAACTGTTAGATTCTCACAAGTTTAAGTGCAAATTCTTGTAATAAATGAGTTCAAAACTTTCAGTCTATCAGAACTGTCATATTTTATCCCTTATCTTCCATGAGAATATATAAAGCTTTCACCCTAAAATGTGTTTTCTTGCCATTGTTTAGAAAAATGATTTGTGTTTGTCTCAATCCAAAGATCGAATTGTTTGTGGTATTTTGGCTGCAGCAACTTGAACGAAACAGACAAATGGTTCAATAGTAATCACACTTTACTCAGAGGAAAGCAAACAACAAGACTATAACACACACAGACACGGACCTGCCCACTAAAAGCACGACTGACGTGTTGAAATACAATCTCCACCTGGCTGTGAGTGATCCCATGTCATGTTTCCCCACAGTGCCACTGTGGCGTTGCTCATACGAGCTCCCGCTACCCCTGAATCTAACATCAACCAACAGGGTCTCCCCTTGATCCTCTCTCCTCTCCTTTTGCTTTGGTAAACACGATAATAGCAGTGCTGTGTTCGTGTGGTCTCCATGTTAACACTGTGGCTGTCAAAGGCCATCATGCCCCTTCAAAGGATGATGGCTCTCTAAAGTGGGCTCTCTCAGTAGCAGCCATTTTCCACTTGACTGGCCCCACACACGAAGGGGGACTGGTAGACCCTAGCAGCTGGGCCAGACTGGTCACTGGGGGTGGGGAGAAGGAGATGAATGGGTGGGATATACGGGGAGGGGGCTAATAACAAGAGGAGGGTGTCTATATGTATCAAGAGATGTGTTTGGTATTTTGTCCTAAAATATACCATTTATCCTGCAAAGCACTTCTTATGCTCTCACTGCACAGGTGTGTTTACACACTTGCGCTGACCTGCACGTTGCTACTTTCCATCAAACGTCCGACTTATATCTGCAGTCACTGGCACTAAGATGAAGGTTTATTTTGCATAAAACCTGGCAAATGTCTTGCACTCCTTGATGAAAAACAGACTGCCAGTGCCTCATCAGAAATTAGAAACCGAAGCCCAGTGAGATGTTCTGATATGAATGATAATTTGGAGAGTGTGTTTGCTCAGGCCATGTGGGCTTTGTGTCAACACTCTGGGTCCAGTCAGGTCTCACTCGGGACGGAGAGACCGGGATGCATTTTCATAAATCATTTCTTGACACCAAATCAAGGTTATGTGCTTGGAAGTCTGTTGCCTGTAAATTGCCTTTGCATTGACAATGCAAAGGAGCTCCTCTGGGATTTAAGTATTTCAGTAGCTGTTTATGGCTGGAAAATTAGAGTGACCTTTTTTCAGACTGTGATGATGCCGCTTTCAATATAAACTACTCCTCAGAGGAAAAATACCTTATCGTACACTCAAAACATGAACCATATATTTATAATATAATTGCATTGGAGACAATCTTGCTTTTGTTGTACGTGCATGATGCACCAGCTCAGAACTACACACAGTGTGGAGGTAATAATTAGCTCACTACAGCAGGGTAACAAGTTTGCACCCCCGTCCTGCTGTGCAGCTCTGTAATTGGTCCCCTCATGTGGCACAGTCGAGCCCCAGAACAAAGGGTTCCCAGAGGGGGAATCTATGCTGACCCATGCTGAACCCTCCACAACAATGACAGGCAGGAAGCATTTACATATGCTGACAGACTTGTCTCTTCCTAGGGTGGAGTGCTAGGCACTTCATTAAAGCAACATCAATACCTGCTGATAGAATGCGAGGAGTGGGCCCGGGTACGTCACTGTCTGCTCCGAGACACTATAGTGAAATGACATAGGGCTGTCACATCCAATTTCAAATAAATGGACAGCATTTATTAAGCAGAGTGTGTGTGGAAATTGATGGGCGAGAGGCTCTGAGATGCTGTCTGAAACGTGCCCGTCTGCAGGCATCAGCAATCGGTTTACCCGCAAGCTGTTCACCTGAACATCAGCTGCCAAAATCTGTGGGCCTCCGGGTGCAGCCGAGCAAAATTTCACTCTCTGCGAGCAATGTTTCTCATTTCTGACCTAAAAAGAGTCGGGAATAATTTATCTTCTTTTTGTGTGGTCTCGCTATGCATCTCTGCTGTCAGAGGCTAACGTGCTGTTCAGTGAACCCTGCATTCATGCCTCAGAGCAAGACGATCGTGCAAAGTCAGACACAGGTGACTTATCTGTCGATTCAGCAGCCACGCTGCAGGAGTGCAGGTGGGTTCATTCATTCATTGCATCACGGTGCTGTGAATTCATTCTCTTATCCAGTTAAAGGAAGGGTAAACCCTCCTTCCATTTGACACGCTGCTCATTTAGTTGAGAGGCACGGTGGCTGACTAGAGGGAGGGGAGTGGAGGGGGGTGGAGGGGGGAGCTGTGGGTGATGGTGGTGAGGAGGGGGACTCTTCGGGAGGTGTCGACCTGAGCAGATGGACTTCTCAGTGCCGTAGTAAGTGGAGTCTTCACATGGCAAAGGAGAATGCAGGATCTCACAGGACCGGGACACAGAATCCAGGTGGCCACTGCCCCTCCTGACCAGCTGGAGGAGCGATGGGACCATCTGACACTCGCAGGAAAATGATACACTTTTCTTTGCTGCTTTGTTTTGTCCGGACACAAAAGCCCAGAGCCAATCAAGGAATTTAGCTAATGAAGCATGGAGAAAATCCTTTTGATTACATACGAGCATTCAAGGTCATGTTCACACTGAAAGAGCAACATTTACATGCAGTTATTCAGGTGAACACCCTTACTGTATGACCGTGATTCGAGTTTGTTTTCAAGGCAAAACAAAACAAAACAACAAATCTGCCGTATTGTTTGAGGTGATTAAGATTTCATACAAACCGATCTTTCAGAGCTGCATCAGCACCCGACTGCAGTGAGTTCTGCTCGGCTTACACGTCCTGCAATGTAGATTCAGCAAATCCAAGTGAGAAAGTCCCATCTGTGCTTCTCCTCCACTGATCCGGGGCCCTGGAGGCTACATAGGGCTAATTGTAGCCCCATTTTCCCTTCCTTATCTTTTTGTTTTTACTCAGTGTTGGGGTCAGGGAAACTCCCAAGTGACCAGCGGCAGGAGCAACAGCCATCGGCCCCCGCTGAGCATCAGTAATTAGAGCCCTCTTACTCCCCCTCCTCCTCCTCCTCGTGCTTCCCCTGCAGACCCTGCCGGGGAACCTCTCGCTCTCCTTCTGAAGGGCACGGGGGGCAGAGAGGTGGAACAGCTGCTGACGGGAAAGCCACTCTCTTGTTCCTATGGATGACCAGCGTCCCTCCATCCTCCTCACAAGATGTGCAGCAGCACGTTTGATCGGGATGATTAGGGCCGGGTCCAGACGCATTGTGGGATTATTCTATGTCTACTTTCTCACGGCGGTTTATCTCCTCTGATCTCACTTTTTTTTTTCCCGTAGTGGCGAGTTCATGTTTCATACTGGGAGAGCATTTTCACATAATGTCACACTCACACAATGCAACTCATGAGGATACATTAAAATTGGTGGACAGTAACACTGGCTTGTAATGAATTCAACCATCTGTGAAGCTTATAGTGAGCTCTTTAGAAATGGAATTGCTTGCTTCAGAATTGTCTTCTCAGTAGTATTTGACAATGCACGACAAAACACCAACACAGCCATGTAAAAACACAGAATAAGGTAAAGTCCCACATTTAAAAACCACACTACAGTAAGTGATATGTTAAAATAAATGCACACTTTGTGCAAAAATAAATTGGCCCTGGTGATTTTAAGACATGATTTTTTTACTGATGTATTGGATGTGTCGGTCCAGGTTCACCTCTTTAGATCAGAGATGGTCAACTGATCATTGAGCGAGCTGAAAAAATTCCATCCTCGCTGCATCTGAGTCAAATTGTGTTTGAGCATGTCTACCACAATGAGTATTACTGTCGTTAATGTAATGAAACAGACTAATTGTATGTCTCTCATTTTAATCGATATCAATGCATTTGACATTGTTCCTTGAAATAAACTCTAATCTTTGGAGTTTTAATACATTTTGATTCTTTCCTCATTTCTATGTGCCTAAAATGGCCCTTACTTGTAAAACCAGCATTTGATTAGGTTTTGGAAATTGGTTTGCGGTTTGCACAGTTTGGGAACGAGGGCTGCATGTTGACAGTTGCCTATGTCTGCTTTAGATCAATGGTTTCCAATCTTAAGGGTCAGACCCCATCAATGGGTCACGAGATAAATCTGAAAGAGCAAGATAAGATGATTTATTCAAGAAGAAAAGAAGCCAAAGCTCTTTTTTTGGTTCTTAACAATTCATTTTTTGTGTTAATTTTACCTCTAAAGACATGTAACAAATACAACATTTTTAGTAATAGTAATATGTAAAATAATAAATGTAATGTAAAAGCTCCATGGTTTAGATAGACAAAAGATTGGATTTCAAGTCTTGAGCACTGTTGCTTAAGCATCAAACTGAACCTTTTTTCCCCAACAGCTAAAGATAACCGCGAATCATAACAGCTGCCATTATCCGCATACAGATGAAGATAGTTCAGCTTGAACTGAACTATTTAGTCTCACATCTACTGCAGGACTGATGTTGTTTGCAGTGTTGTTTTTTCATGACGCTCCATTCCTTGTCCCTGGGCTGGAGCTGTTGATATAACACAATATGAAGCTGTGCGCATCCTGACAGTCTCTCCATCATACTCACAGTAATAAAATGCACCAACAACCTGTTTTTATTAGTTCTTCATTTTATGCATGAATGATTTTAAAAGAGAAAACAGCTCATATAATAGGTGCATAAATATCAGCCTTTGATCTTCAGCTTACAGGTGAGGAATCTATTTCAACCTCTTTATTTGTTCGAGTGCGCAGTATAACTGTAGTCATGATTTGTGGAGGAGTGGATGCTGTCTGTGGATTGGTGGGCTTTAAAAGAGTGCTTCTGACCTCTAGTGGCCACACAAGCTGACAGTTTAAGGACCGCTGCGGTGCAATTTTCTGCAAGAAATAAAAAAGTAATAACTTGACTGCACAGCCCACTTGAACATTCATTCATAAATCCACAACATCATCCAGAGCAGAGTGTGAGGCGCTGGCGGAGCCCACTGGAGTCGATACTGGACACACTCTGGATAGGTGGCCAGTCCATCACGTCGCACCCAAAGAAAGACCGAACAAGAATGTCCCTTGCATTGTGGGATGAAGTCAGAGTACCTGGAGATGCAACCTCCACAATTAGTTTTACTAGTTTGCAGCTTTTCTTACCAGGGTTTATTAAATATAAACAAATTATCTAAAATCTGAATAAATCATAAAGAACGTTATGTGCAAACATGGCATGAAAATCGCAATCCTACAAATAAAATAGAGGGGGAAAAAAATCCACATAACTGTTCTTTAAAGCTTCCTGATACAAATATTTTCTTATAAGGAAGAGCTTTATTACACACTCAGTTGTACTGGTCTGTTTACTTGTTTAGAAACTCAGTACAGTGTACATTGTAGTGTCTCAGTGGAGGTTGCAGTGACTCAGACCGTCAGGCTTAACTTGTGTCCACATCGGGTATGAAGGAAACCGACAGTATATACGGTCTCAGTCAGACCAGAGGTGCAGGCAGCATGAAAGTGAAGCATGAAACCATGAAGAAAGCTCAGATGTCCAACTGCCTCTTGTAGAAAAACATACATGCTCCCTCAGATCCTCACTCCTGCACATAGGACTCAAATGTTTTCTGGAGTTTGGTTTGTGCTATGAAGGACCTGTTGTAAGTATGTAAGTAAAGATTATTTATGAAGCACTTTTCACAGATAAAAAAAATCACAAAGTACTGTACATAAAATAAGAGCAGTTGTTTTTCTGTTGGCTCCAGTGATGTTCAGCTGCTTTCTTGTTTTAGACTTTTACAGACACTGATCACATTAGTTTGGAGATGGTGCTTAGAACAGCACGTTACTGAAATGAACACAAGCGTATGGAAGAAAGAATTGAATGTGAATGTTAAATCTTGGACCACTAAAATGTAAACACTGCTGATGTGGTGTAGGAAGCTTTTTGCTCTTGATATGGTTACCTCTATCAAGGAATAACTTACACATTTATATCCACAAAACAAAGTGTTTTGACATTTGCACTCATCTTCATGGTACAACAGCGTGTTTAGTGGGCAAAAAAATATAAGTGCTGGTTGTTGGATCTGTTTTATGCCAGCTTTTGCTGGCTCCTCATCACATTTTGCACATCGGAGTAATAATAGCCTACTTATCTCAGTCTCAGGAACAAATTAAATGAGAATGAGTCTCAAAATGTCAGTCAGCGCATCCAGTTCCGGCTCAGTGCTGTGGTGCTCAGACCGACCATCATAGAGGACACTCTGTGTTGCAGAAGTCTCCGGACTTAAACAGCCGGTAGATGTTCACCAGTGGGAACATGGTGATGGAGCCCACGAGTGAGCCCATCTGTGCAGCAGCCCCGCACCAGACCAAGGCGCTGTGACTCCGGTCTCTCAGGATGACCCCCACCATCACCTTGACGTACGACAGTGTTCCAGTGAAAAGGAGCCAGGAGAGCACCTGTACATGGAAAAGAGCAGAGCGGACTCATCTGAATGAAAATCTATAAAGCCTTTAACATCACTGACGTCTGTAAGTCAAACCGCAGTCTAATGATGTCACTTAACTAAGTAATGCCAGTGAGCAGAGTTCAAAGCTCCAAACATTTGAACTTTGCCGCCAGCATTTTCCTAATAAGGTCACGGAGAAACACTCGCTGTCTTTGTTCTTTCAAGGTGAAACGATTCCTACAAAATAATGCTCGTGTTTCACTCACAATGATGGCCTCTCCTGCGGCAGACCCCTGCAGCAGAGGACACGGACTCATCGCTGCCATGGCCATGTTATAGCTGCCAAATCCTGTCCCCAGCACCGCCAGCAAACCCAGAAAGACCAGTGACCTGAACGCAACAAAGGTGTGTTATCAGCTGTCATTTTTCCATTTCCAGGAATACCCTTGCAAACAGATAGAGCCCATTAAATGAGTGAGAAACGTAGTTTCCAACGAACAAGAGTGGAAAACAAATCAACGCTTCCGCTCCCACTCATCGCAGCTGCGCCACAGCAGCTGCAACCATTTCTGTTTTTATTCATTTTGAGAGGTCCCATTCATATTTACCAGCACTCCAGCTGTCTCTATTGAAGATATATCTTAGATAACGGCGGCTACTCGTGTCGGAGCTGTGACGTGTTACCTGATGTGTGTTCTTAAGTGAGTGCATTTTGAAAAAAGACATTACAAACATCTGCCAATAATGGAAGGTGTTCAATGTAAAATATTTTACAGCCAGCAGGATCAACACCGTTTGACATGTTTGTCGACATAGTGTTTTAGTATTTACAATATCTAACGATCACAGCCTAAAAATACTTTTTTAAGGAGGGAAATGGTCGATCTGTCTTATTATATCATAAGGAAATGAGAGGAATGACATAAAGTGCTCTGAGGTGACTTTCACTTCCAACTGTGCCTCCGGGTTCTTGTCGTTTATTTCATGATCATTGCAGTCAAAATGAATTTGTTCAGCTGCTAATTTTCTAAAATAGATTCAGATTTTTTTCAGTCAGAAGCTATGTGAATTTACAAAATTACACTCTTTTTGAAACTGTATAACAGAAAAGCAGCAGATGCTCGATCAGCTTCACTTTCCACAAAGTGATCATTTACAATGGAATGTGTGTAGCCAGCCTAAAATACTCACATTGAGCATCATTGTTATATTAGAAAGTTATATTTCCAGACAATTTTCTTATTTATATCCTTACTTCAGATAATCTTAAGATATTTTTTTTATCAACCATAACTAAGCAAGACGTGTAAAACATGCCATTCATTCTCTCCTTATTCCTCATTCATGAGGGGTCGGTCAGGGACAGGGCAGTATATTGTCCTGGTCCACTCTTTGAGCTTCAGTCGCACCGAGATGAATATTGTTTTGCACAGACTGCAGGTTTCCGCGTCTCACTAACATTATGAAATCAGTGTAAACAGAGGGGAAAAAAATATCTGAGCTGTTAAAACCAAATGTCATGGTAATTTGGTCATTTTCATCTTCTAAAGATGGATTTGTCTCGGTGTAAACCTCAGCTTCACTAACCTGTTCTGGAAGAACATTGCTATCGTGCAGGCCACTGGGTTGGCCACTGATGCCAGAGCTGCAGACAGGTGATAGGCCAGGTTCCCGTACGGCATGCAGGAGTAAGTTTGCACAGAGGGCAGCAGGCCATTGGTGGCTCCATTAACCCACACCACCAGGAAGTAGATGAAGCTCAGCTGGTACATTGAGTGTTTGGCCTGCAGAGACCCGCTCTGTGCTGCTTCTCTTCCGTGGCTTTTCTCACTCCCTTGATTGGTCTCCGCCCCTGGGTTCTCCAGGCCGGAGCTGACCGACGGCACGGTGTCTGTGACAAGGTTCTCGGAGGAGAGCTCAAATGTTCGCGGAAGCTTGTTCAGTGCAATGAACGCAGACAGGCTTACGAACATCATGGCTGCCAGGAAGACGAAAAACACTTCAGTGGAAAAGTTCGGAGGAAGATACTCAGTTTGCAAATACCACATGTTCTCATCAGTGAGGTTCGTGGAGGTGTTGACACATTTGGCCACGCCCACGCCTTGTGCCAGCGCCACCACACCAGGAATGAACCCACTCAACCCCTCCCCGATGAAATACGTGGTGATGTATTTCGCCGGAAGCTGCATCATGAAGGGCAGGAAGGTGACTGAAGAAGTGCAGTCCACCAGGGAGAGGAAGAAGGTGATGATGAAGAAGGCCGTACTGTGCGGTGCACCCGCCACAATGGTGGTCTCCTGCCAGAAGAAGGTGAGCAGAATGCAGGCGAGGATGCCAATGGAGAGGATAGAGTATATGACACCACTCTCTTTGAGACGACCCGGGTACAGCTTGTGCATGAACGTGACCAGCAGAGGTCCCAGGTTAGCCAGCTGGATGATGACTGTCAGATAGGAAGGGAGCTCCCAGCCCTCTGGGAGAGTGTTGACAATGAGCGGCAGCTCCACCCACAGGCCGTTCACCGCCACCCAGGAGCCCAGGCCAAAGGCGCACGCCAACACGTGGATGAGCAGGGTCATGATGTAGCCGGGTCAGTCCGAAGGAACAAGTCTGGAGAAGTCCTTCCTCCTCTGCTGAGTCACACCTGCAGAAACATCACAGGATTTTACTCACTTTCTCGGGTTGAACTTATAAACTTGTGTAACTCTGAATTTCCACTAATTATTTACTGCAAAGACTCCCGATCAGTAGGCGTTGTTGTCTTGCAGTTGAGCTTGGTTCCGTTTGAATTTCAACATCTATGAGTCACAAAATCAAAATCATTGCTTCTCCATGAGACCAGTGATTCACATGTTTCACACAAGAAGAACCCTTACATCTTCATGACGTAGTTTTAATGGAAGATGACTGTCTTGCTTCTCCTAATCACAGTTTCAGCATAAACTCAACAGGTGTCATGATAAAACTTAAATGTCAGGAATAAGGAGAAGGATTTCGTACTTAAAGGAAGAGGCAGCTGCGTTTTTGAATCACAGGAAAGTGATTTTGAACACTGAATATTTTAAAAACATATTAAAGTTCAGGGAAAAGGAAAAAACTAAATCATTACTGAGGCGTGAAACATTGACAATAATGTTAACTGACAATAGATTACTTTATCCTTTTTAAATCACATCAATCAGCAAAGTCATCAAGAACAAAACTCATTAGTGAATGCAATGAAGATTGAAGTGGATTAATATAAAATCTAGCACAAAGTAGCATTACAACAATCTAAACACGCCACACTGTAAAAGTGTCTCAGGAGATAGGGTTGGGCTTTTTCTCTGTGAAGTTTGCATGTTCACTCTGTGCGTGCATTACGATGAATTGACCTAAAGTGTTGAGTGTGGACTATCTGCATGTGGACTGGCGATCTGTCCAGGGTGTAACCTGCAGTTTTCTGGGTTCAGCTCCAGATGGATGGACTTTAGATCTACTCTTATTGTAGAAAATATATGTTGTACTTTTACCAACTTTAATGCTGTAATCACAATTATCATATCATTTGTACCCAACGTAGTTGTTATTGTGGTACCATGTGGAGGTGAAGCAATTTCTTTTTAGATATCATTCCATGTCTTGTGTGTGACTCCTTATCTGACAAATGGCACTCAACTAAACAAGGTGACAAAAACCATAAAACGCTTCAAATGTTAATATTTTAAAGCAGCAGTAGAATAAAACCTCGACCCACCCCTCCTCCTGTTCATTCAAACTATCTGCTTGTGAAGTGTTTCTTTTAGCCGAGCGATGACAGCTGACAAGAGGCCGTCACGGCTTCATGTGCACTAATGTAACAAGAGGAAGTCAAGGACAAGTGTTTTTCCTCAGAGACGGAGCCGGAGGGAAATCTCTCGCCAGCTAGACAAGTCATTTTAGTTCACACCCGCAGTACGCTACTCGTGTTTCAGGCAGCTGATACAATTTTCACATCCCTTTCACACATTGTTGAGGAACCCAACAAACCATATGGGCCGACCCAGGCTCTCACTCCTTCTCTTGGCACGCCTGCTGCTTTCACACTGGTCCCATAATGATGGATGAATCCAGCCTCAAAATGTGTCGAGGTAATGGAGATTTCAAGAAACTGACACAAAAGCTTGAGAGAAAGTGGCACGAATGAGGCTAAGAAAGACTTCTGCCAGTTTTGAAAATGTACTTACAGGTTTCCTCAGTCATCGGAGGTGTTGTCTAAGCGTTCCTGTCATCTTATGTCGAGGTTAGTGTCAGACCTCCTTTGACTGTTCTTACCAAACACACACTAATGGCCTCACTGCTGGATAGGTCAAAGTCCACTGGATAACAGGGGGCAGTGTCTAAAAGCACTAACCTTTCTACACTGCAGCCTGCTGCTACGTAGGCCATATCACTCGTGAAGCACTTGAAGTGGGGGTTTTGACATTTTGACTCACAATAAAAACATACAGTTTTTACCAATGATTGGTCTAGATGTGGCGGAGTAGCCGCCCTTTAACTCTCTCTTCGTTGGTGGTCAGGCTGGTCCCAGCCTCTTGCCACGCTCCTTTTCAGCCAGTCAGGTCCAGCCAGCACCCTGTAGAGAGAACTGCTACCTTCCTACACTGAATTCCTCTTATCAGACTCCAAGCTAATCTCATGTGGAGGTGTCGGACATCCTGACCCATTACAGCCACGTCGTATTATCTTCTCTGAAAACAACAACTTCTTCTGTAATGATGGCATTGCGTTGGTGAGCTCGCGTCTCTGCTTTAGTAGCAGGCTGTTTGTTCTCCACTCTGTGACCTTAGTTAGCCTCAGCAGCTTCTTCCACAACATGTATTAACTCATCGCGGGCTGCGCTTAATTGGGGCTAGTGCTGATATTACGCAGCGTTACAGCACATGAAGCATACATGTGTTGGATATAAATCAATATGAATCAATTCCCTACCCAAAGCCACAACGACAAACACACAGTGCTGTGTGATGGGGATTGAGGTTATGAAATGTGCTAATTCTTCTGGAGTCTAGGAATTAAACCTGCCTCATAGCTGAACAAACAAAAAATAAAACCTGAGCTTTAAAATATTTATTAAGTCTTTCAGAGGCACCATTGTGTTTAATGACCTCGGAAAAATAATCACTTATAAATTAGCTTAATTATCAGAGAAATGTTTACTTTTACCTCGGTATCTCAGTGACTCTGATGTTCTGGGAACGTTCATGAGTAAATCATTCACACACAACATAAATTGCTGATCCAGCTTGTGAAGAAAAACAAGCTTAAACCTGGGAGTGTACCAGCATGAAGCACCCAACAGAGGATTACTTCTGAGAACATTCAGAAATCCACATGGGATCACAACATGGTTAGTAAATCTTTTTGTGGCTTCTTGTCTTTGTGCACTCACTTCTCCATAAAGTTTAACCAAGTTAATTTTATTCTAATCAGTGATAGAATATGATTGTGCGTCTTTTCAGTGCAATACTGGCCCCTGGTGGGGATAGAATATTACTACAGTTTCATAGTGTCTCCAGACAGTCACAGCTTATATGACCAGTCCTGGTATATTGTTCATACGTCATCACTGTTGCATAATACATACAAGCATGTTGCAAATGTTCACAAACTACAGTGTGAAGTTCTAGAGAACATGTGTATTCAGATATAGATTCACTGAGAATATTAGTGTTTATTATTAACTTCATGTTCAAGCTCACAGCTGAGGACTCCAGCTTCCGTGCCCCTTTACCCTGAGCAGGGTCATGGGGGGGCTGGAGTTGTATATTAGATTTGTTTAATGATGATTATTACACCTGGAAGTATTCTCTCTGTCTCGCAGTGAACATCAAGAGCTGCTAATAATGACCCACCTTAAAGAGATCCAGCCGTCTCTGCACTCAGTCACTGTAGTTTTTATTCTTCTGGTCAAACAGTCGCCTGTCCTCCTTTCTCACAGCTCAGTCGCGTTCACAGTTCTGCTTTCAACTTTTTCAAAATACACATTTACTGTGTTATTTTTAGCTCCATTTGCACTCTTTCACCAAACAGCCTCAACTAGTTTTCTTGCTCCAGGACGTTTTACATGGTTCAGTCAACCTCAAACTAAGAACAAAAAGACTCTAACCCTAACCCTAACCCTAACCCTAACCCAAATTGACCATTTTACAATGTCAACATCTTCATATATATTTTTGTTATGCAAACAATCACAAGTAATTTCTTTTCCAGATCATTTTGCACCTTTAGTATATTTTTTCCTCTAACAATTTCTTTGTTTGTTTTGTTTCATCCTACTTCAGAAGTTAGGAAATATTAAACCACATATCTTAATAAAGGACATTTGAACTGATATTGTTTGGAAGCAATCATCGTGTAATTGCAGCACTGGATTTGCTATCTTGTTGGATTTGTTTGGACATATCGATGAATTATTTTGGATGTGTAATCTTGCTCACATGATTTGTAAATCTTTCTGTGGCTTCTTATCTCTGTGATTCCTCCATAAAGTTGATCTAATTTCACTTTATTCTAATCAGGAATAAAATATGATCGTCTTTCTTTTAGGTAGAATACTGGCCTCTGCTGGTGATAAACTCCTTACTACCTTTTTATAATGTCTCCATTGCAAATCTGCATTTATTGTCCATTTATCAGATTGACAACACATTTTGTTATACATGTTCACAGCTTTTATGACCTGCAATGTTGTTGTTCATGCTTTTTCCTCAGTTACATAAAACATACATAATCCAAGCAGGTTGCAAATGATGTGCTTGAGAACATGTTTAGTCAGGGAGTAAGTAAGAGAGAGAGAGAGAGAGAGAGAGAGAGAGAATTTGTTGTCAATTATGTATGTTGTCACCTCCTGAGTTACTGTGACCCAATGTGGTTTTCAACGGTCCCCCCCCCCCCCCCCCCCCCCCCCCCCCACACACACACACACACACACACAGTTTTACCACTGATTGGTTACAGCAGATGAGCAGTCGAATTAAAGATGATAATTATGTGTGAAAGTATTTTCTCTGTGTCCCACTGAACCAGAAACAAATTCATCTTTCTAAAGAGATTCAGATGTCTCTGCACTCAGTTACTGTAGTTTTTATTCTTCTGGTCAAACAAGCAGCTGTTTGTCCTCCTTCCTCTTCTGAGACATGCTCCCAGTTCCGCTTTCAACTTTTTTTTCTTTTTCCTGCAGCTGCATTTGGTCATTAAACAGCCACAATTACACTTTTTCAGCTTCTTTGTTGTTGTTTACAATATCACTCGTTTAACCTCAAATATAGAACCAGAAAAGGACATAATTTGTGCATAGCAACAGAAAAGCACACTGGCTGTAAAATGAAAACAAACCATGGAGATTTTTGTACATCATAAAATTTTAAAAAGTAATGCATGATGATGACATCTGTGCACAAACTTTACCAGTTTATCACATCAAAATCCTTGTGCATGATTTTTAAACCCGCAGTGACTTACTGAACTTCAGCAACTTTAGCGAAGCTCATCAGAGCTTTCTGCTGTTGCTTGTTTAAGCAGTCTTTTAATGATCGATTAAGTGTGTGGGAGGAAAGCAGAATATAAACACGTGGACAGGTAGAACATGCAAACTCCACAACTGAAAATCTGACACAGATTTGAACCCAGACCTTCTCACTATGATGCAAGAGCCTTAACCACTGTGCAAGCATGTGTAGGCGTGAGAGACGTTGTACTGGATAAAACCAAGAAACATAGAAGCTCCCTGTAAGTACATTAACATGGCATCATTTTTATTGGCGAAATGATCAGCACTCATTTTGAATAAAAAATGGCTTAATAGTTCATTTCTTGAATCCTTTTCATGAAGCTTTTAAGAGAGTATAGAATGACAAGCACTCTGTAAAAGTGTTTTAGATTGTCTCCATCAAAGGTAGTGCCAAATAAATCCACTGTTTCTACACTCTCCTACTCCATGATGCACTGAGTTGTATAAAACATTAAGGAGAGGCAGGAGGATATTTTACTTTGACACAAATCATCTGGAGTTTCAACCGACTTCTAACTTCACTTATCTGTTGCATGAGATTTTTGTTCACGGGCAACGTGTTCACTAGGGGAACGGGTTGTAAACTAACATTATTGCACATAAGAGATGATAAAATCTCAATTTTTATTAGATTCCTAATGGACTCGTAGTTGTGATAATGTTGCTGGGGGGGTGCTTAAAGTGACATTAGGCATTTTTCAGTAACCCAGCATGTAGCGGCAGAGGACACTGGGGAGAAACTCACTAACTGGGAAAGTAAAAGCAGACTCCTTGATCTGTGGCTCTAATAAGCCAAACCATAATGTTTTATCTGATTTTTATTGCACGAAGAGTCATGAGACAAGACGCTGGAAAACAAAACCTGAGCTGGTGCACATGATTACTGATCTGTAGCGATGCTGACTCGTGGTTATTTTCGTCTGGTTTCCTTCCGTCTTATTGGGAGTGAAAAGAGTGAGACGTCTTCTGCTCTCTGACGCAACTCGTTTCAAATACTCACATCGCTGTAAACAAGTAGGAAGTGTGTAGTTATGTTATTTAAGGTATAGAATTGTACTCATATTTATGTATAAGCCACACAATGTGACCTTCCATCGCAGTCTTAAGTTGCTCCTGAGTGCGTCTTCAATTTAAACATTAGAATCTTTCGATCTAAAATTGAATTGCCAATCAGTATATTTTTCTAACAGGACATTCTATATAATCACATTTATTAAAAATAGTGAGGGGCGGTTAGAATTGTGACAAAAGTCTACAATTGATAAAGCAGTTAAAATGTAAATATTACTTTCAATAGTTTTGAATAGCTTATATTTTTAAACATGTTAACTTACAGTTGACTCCCAAGTTAGCCAATGTAATAGTAACATGACCCATTTCATTTTATTCTGATAGTGAGGCCTGCACAGTGGTGAGCACCCGCCTCACACCAAAAATAACACTGGTTTCAGTCTCAGTTGCATCTTTCTTTGCAGTTTTTTCTCTCTGTAGGTGTGACGTTTGCTCTGGCTGCTCCATGCATTCAAGGTGCATTCTTGATTCTCTTGCCCATACTAACCTGCAATCGCCTCTACTGCCCCACAATCCAGAGTTGGATAAAACGGTACAGGAGATGGATGGAGTTGTGTGAACTCTTGAGTGTCAAATGGATTATTTTTTACATGTGTATGATTTTGTTCAGTTAAGTAACTCATATTAAGCCCAACTATAAATAACATGTAGCTGCATATAACTGCATTAATTGTATCTCCCTGGTACATCAAGCATTAATATGGCTTCTTCTGTAGCGGCAACTTATTGAAAAACCATTTAGGCAACTTGTGTCCCCAAAGTCATTATGTAGAAATGCTGCATAGGAACCTCCACCATGTGCAACCTACCAGAGGTAATGATAAACACAAAGACATGTGCTTCAACTACATGTATAAAAAAGGTGTACGAGACACGAAAAGGTGAAATTCTTCATCACAAGACAGCTTTACGTGTTAGATAAACTGCTCTGACCCGACACAACCCAGAGGAAACAGATTTCACTTCAACATTCACACAGGGTTTAACCGGCCTGCAGCAGATATAGAAACTGTGCTACTTTGCACTTTCTCACCAAGACTAAAATGTGTGAACAGCCATGCACATACTACCAAACTCATTACCAATTTAGTGCAAGCTGATAAAACACGTACTTATTCTTTGTGTTCATGTGATGGATATCAAACTCAGAGAAAACACACATTCAGCGAGCAAAGTCAATTTCTTTCTCCACAAAGAAGCAACACACAGACGTACACTCAATAAGATTATTTATGTTATTGTACAATCTGCATTTTTTAACAAATAATAATAAAAAAAGATTAGTAAGATGTACAGTATTCGAATGATTGGCATGGACTCACAACAGGAGTGTCCACCCAGAGCTCCAGTGATGGGAAGAAGAACAGGGCCTGGAATGACTTTTATGATCGCTCAGTAATTCTGCACGTGTGTTTACATATTCATATGTGTGTGTGTGTGTGTGAGTGCGTGCGTGCGTGCGTGTGTGTATGTTGTTTTGAGCCGTGTTCCGTGTGTGTGCTCAGCCATGGTGTCGGCAGCAGGTGGAATGTCTCATGGCGCTAGGTGGAGATGAAGGGATGAAATAAAAACAGAGAGAGAGAGAGAGAGGGATAGGGAGAGTCAGGGAATGAGGAGAAAAAGATGGAGGCATAAAGTAGCAGGGGCTCAGTTGGTGTAGATCTGGCCCTCTGGAGGCTGAGGAAGCTTCATGTTCTCCTTGCACGTCATGAGCCGTCGCAGCTCCAGCAGCACCATCCGGATGCTGTAGGAGTTCTGCCACTTAGATAGCGCAGTCACTGCATGCATGTCAACCTGCAGAGCAGAGCCGGAGGTTAACAAACACTCGCTTCTAGGAGACGGCTTGTGTGCAGACATCAGCAACTAACTGGCCTTTAACTGCATTATAAAACAGCAAAAGGTGGGAGGAAGAACTTCTCAGACATTCAACTATGACCTGAAAAGACTCTTAATAACAGCAACCACTTTACAGTACAGTTAAGACGGACCTTTAAGAATGTGAGCAGGGGAAAAAAACAAGTTGTGGAAATTTTGCGTCTTTTGATACATCTGATAAGTGTCTCAATTTACATCGGAAGACCTTCCCAGGTGAAGATGGATGGATTTCCCTTATCCTTCGTACTGCAACTGAACGCCTTACTAATCTTGTCGTGAAGTAATAATGGCGGTCCTGTTAATTTGTGATTGTGCCTCCAGAGATTAGCACGAGTGTCACCAGGCGGGGCACAAGCTAAACATGGTAAAGCAGGGATAATTATCCTTGGGGCCAGATTAGGTGAGAGGGCAGGTGGCTGGGGTTCACATCTAATGATTCCAAATTAACAACAAGTGATTACTTCTCTCTTTCATCGATTTAAATTTTCACAGCACATAGATCCACTTCAGATTGTTAGAGATTCGTTGTATAAAAGCCTCATTCGACCATTTAAAAATGGTGCAGCATGTCCAATGTTATGATTGGTCCTGCTGAGGTGGAACTTCAGTCTGCAAAATATTACATATTCACACGAATGCCTGAATGAATCTTTTTGGGGCAAAAACTACCAACAACTGTTTGATCTGCATTTTCGCACAGGATCTTAATTATTGAGCCGCATAAAAAACTTTGAATGAGAAGAGAAAAAAAATCAGTTACAGAATGTATATGTTAAAAAAACACAATGTAGACTCAACTGCTCTTGAGAGTCCCCCAAAACAGCCGAATAAAAATGCAAATACAAATATCATATATTGTCCTGCTCCGTGAATCGCAGTGGAAACATTCACTGTCTGTCAAAGGGGTTGAGGCCTGCACATATGGCACAGGAACCTGCTTAACCAGACTGACAAGATTACAGATACTCTCCACAATTCTTCATTGTGTACACTATAAAAGAACCATCGAACCACAGATTCACAGTGTGAATGTATGTGTGTGCGACAGCATCACGCTTGTTTAAAAGAAGCTCCTCAACAGCATTTCATTGATGTGCATTAAAGCAAGATTTTAAGTGCCAAACAACAAGGAAAAATGTTCCTCTCCAAAGTGTGATTATTGTCAAGGAGGCGTTCAAGGACAGCTCAGAGTGTCGGTCAGCTGGGTATTAGATAAACTCATAACCCAGTTGTGAATGATTGGACTCACCACCTAAAAATAAGCTTGAATGAAGAGATATTGTGCAATTACCACATCGTGAGCAGCCCCTCTTGCTTTACCGTTATGTTTTACCCACACCAGAAAAGGCCCCTGTCCTGGCCACCATCATTTCAGCCACATCCATTTTTCTGAATCTTGATTCTGTAGAGCTCCTCCCACCCGAGTTTTATATGACACCATGTTAATTAACTTCAATTCTCACAATATATTTTTTAGCACCAAATGTTTTTACCTCTCCCGATGGAAAATGTCAAGATGTCATCTACTTTAAGAGTCTAAACTATGGAGGCATCCAAACACAGGTAGTCAAGATAAAGCTGCAACTGGATTACATACCACACCGTTGGAGGTGTGCACGCCATTCAAGTTTATCTTCGTCACAAATCTGACAAACGGAGGTGACTCTGGGTATCCTGGCCCACATTCCACCTTCAGATTGTACATCCTGTTTTCATAGCTGGTCTGTGGATGAAGAAAAGTAGTGAGAGGTGATAAGGCAGCCTGCAGTGTGTTCATGACGTCCAAACCGTGGGGGAAGACACCCCACAAACAGTGCGGGTAACAAGAATAGTGTGGCTGCAATCAAAATGTGTTGGTTATAACTTCAAAACGAGAGACAATCACGACACATCTATTCTGATCGGCAGCAACATCCACAGCCCTCTGAAAAAGGCTTGTCAGGTCTAATTATAAACTTTGCAAAATGATCATTGAGCTGCATTTGATCTGACTGAGCTTCTTCAAGATGGTCGCACAAGCCAAATATGGTGACGCTGCACTGAAAGCGTTGGTTTTTAAATAGATTAGGTCTGTGATGGACCCGCACAAACGTCACATTTCAATTATTTATGCTTTTAATTTGTTCAAAGTTCAGTAAGCTAATCATGTTATATATTTTATCCCTACGTCAGTGTTTCATACACATTATTACCTGGGATGCAGCATTACTCCCAACACCTATCCTGATGTCTTAGCTTTGATCTTCAGTTTAACTTGCTAAAACTTTCACTCACAGTATTGTTAAACTAGTGTGAAAGTCTTGTTCCAGTGACAGAACACCGTGCACACGTCAAACCTGAGACCTCTCAGGTTACATAAGAGTCTGGTAATCTTCTGGCGGCACAGCTCTCGCTGAAGTGTTAGAAATGACACCACTAACCCTGGGAGGGCCGAGGATCACCCCTCTCCATCGTGTTAAGGTCATGTCCTCGTCGTCCTCCAGACCCCAGCTCACTGTGCCATCTCCAACACCTTTCTGACCTTCTTCCAGCTCTTCCAGGAGCCGGAAATTGCGGGGAACTGTGACGCCTGTTTGTGGACAAACGACACAAGAGAGAGGATATCACGCTGGCCTCATGTCAAGCTCAGGATTCAGTTCAGGTTTCTTGTTTTTACTGCGGTCGCGCTTCGTCCATCTGTGACGTTCTCCATCCTTACATAAGCCACGGGTCACCTGGCAGATTTGGTTTGATTCCTTCTTTCGAGAGGTTCATCCGAGCACTGGTGGCTTTGTAACAAGCAGACTCCTTGATGAGCAGGTCTGTGGCCAAATCAACTCTAGTACTGTTCAACTCAAGCAGCAAAACTGCACAAACCCAACAGTTTTATGAAATGAACTCAGTAGACGATGTGACAAGTGCAAGAAGTGTTTTCTGCTTACATCAGATTTGTGTGCGTGTGAGTGAGGAAGTCCTGCTGATGTGATGACTGTTTATACATTTAATAAGGGACTGTGAGCTCTTTGCTTATAAACGATTTCCACCACAATAATCCCACGAGTGCTTTTAGCCCACTGAACATCATCATTTGCAAAGTTATGGAAGTTCAGTTGCATAATACCAATCGTAAAAAAAGCATCCAGTGTGCCTTTTGTTTGCAGGCTTTGGTTTGATGTTTAAAAGCTGAGGATGGTCATGTGTTGGATACTGTGGACTACTCTGCTATAATACTAAATAACACCATAAAACATGGCTGAGGAGTCTTGATTTTCTTCAGCTGACCTTTTTTTTAACTAGCCACTGTATGTTTTATAGTCCGTCGGTGTGCAGCTGTGTAAAAAGTCTGCTGGTCCCTGGACTTGTGTGCTTAGTGAAGCATAAAGTGCAGATTAGAATCTCATGAAGCAGCAACCTGCTAGTCCCCGGTCTGACGTGGTTATCATGAATCAAACATGGAGACCTGCAACCCCTTTGCCGTGCAACACCCAAATCAGGCGTACTTTAAGTATGGGTTGGGATGGTTCAGGCATCTGATCTGAATTTGTAACAAGCAAGTCCAACCAGAGAAAAGCCCCGAGGTACACTCCAGGATGTTGCTGGAAGAATTTTATCTGTTTGGTGGCAACACCTTACAACACCGCTGTGTCTCCTCTCTGGAGGAAGTGGAGGAAAAAGAGTGTATGATAGTATACTCATGACTTAGTGGGTAGGGAAATGAGTGGATGAAAAATATTTAGTGAATTTTTATGGGTATGTATCAGGTGTTTCAGACAGAACCTGCATGAAAGGTCTTTCCAAATTTGAGGATTAAGGTGATATATAAGGAATTGTAAATATTTTGAATCATGTCTGTCTTCCTAAGTTTGTGCGACAGAAATTTGCCGTCGTCACACACAACAAATTATCAACTCCTGCTGAAAGAGGCTCTGTTATTGAAAGGGAAACGCCTGAAAAAAAACCCTGAGAAAATCCCAGCTGGGACAACAATCTAAAGTACTTCAGGCCAAAAAATAAATAAATATGAATATGCACAAATTAAAAGTATGGATCTATAGTTGTACACAAGAAGGGACCTGAAATCCGATAGAAACCATCCAAACATTTGTTTTTGATTTTCTGAAAGGGAGCCACCGCACCCTCAGACTGAGACGTTTAGGAGCCCCAGACAGTGACGACATAAATGTTTTATATGCTGTAGAAATGTTTCATTCTGTTGTCAACATAACAAAAACAAATCAGAATCAGAAATGTCCTTGAACTGGCTAGTTTGTGCATTGATTACATTATGGGGCCTCCCCCTTTTTTCGGTTTCTGACTGATTCTGATTCTCTTGCTCCAGTTATAGCATATGTTATTGTCTGTACTCCATCCTTAAATCAAAGATGAGCTCTATAAACGAGGTTAACCAAACAAAAAGAGATGTGATTGTTCAATGGAAAGACCATGAGGCATCACAGAACCGTCTGTCGGACAGACACGACCGTCTGCTGGGCTCTCCTGTCCTGTCCTGTCCATGTGACTCATCCAGACTGGCAGCAGACAGGAGAAGAAGCGACGCCTTTCAGCTGAGCGTCTCTCGTGAGCCTCAAGATGAAACCAGGTGCTTATCGTGTCCTCTGACTGAGCATCTGGCCTCGGCGGTGCTGCATCATGTGGCCTCTGCAGTGAGATACGACGAGAGCTACACCGCAAGCCGAGCCACCCAAACAAACCCAGCCCCGGTGCCAGCTGGAGCAGCGGCTCGTTTTTATGGATTAAATGCGAGTCGCAAGTCAGGAAACAAAAACGTCCCCGTTATCGTTGACAGCGGCAGCCGGGCAGAATGCGGATGAAGCAGCAGATTATATTTAAATAAACGCCACAGACCTCCTCTCAATCACGCCGGTTTCCAGTCATTTATCTGATGTGGCACAAAAAAAAAAAAAAATGCTAACACGGTCGGTTTTTAGCAACGTTGTGGTTCAACCGCGTCAGCGCCACGTATCTGCTCCGATTATATGGTTTAATAACGAGTCGCATCGCGTTATATGCAAACAGATGCGTGGTTATTGAATCACCAGTCCTGCAGCATCTCGTCTCCTTTCATCCAACTTCCCTTACGTTAGCTTAGCTAATAGCATCGCTTCCTATTCATTCTCTCCGGGCTTCGCTTTAGCTTCTGTCATCACGCACAGCTCAGCGCGTCAAACGATAATGAGCCCCGGCTCGAAACCTAACCTCGCCACTGTGGATATTCACCGAGACGATTGTTCCTCAACGGCTTCTCGTGGTGATAAATAAATGCCTCAGTCATTTACCTGATCCGGCGGGGCCCGCCATCTTGTCGCTGCTCAGCGGGTGCGCGCACGTAACTTTCTGCCACTGGTAGTCGGACGTGCGTGCGCGAGGAAGGAACTCGAAGCTTTCACCTGTCAAGTTGGAGATGATTAATAGACATAGCGTTTTTTTGATATGAAACCATAAACTTTAAGACATTTCACATTCTGACATCTGATTGAATTAAGACAAATAGAGTTTTTGTACAATAAAACATCCTATAAACCAAAACACGAGCCGCTTCTTTGGGCACACTTGCACAATCCTTGTCTCACAAGAGAAAGTCAGGGTTCGAATAACGGCCTGTGTGGAATTTGCATGTTCTCCTCGTGTGTGCTTGGATTTCCTCACGCCAGTCCAAATAACATGCACGTGAAGTAGGTTGGTCTCCTACATTGCCCCGAGGTGTGTGAGTGTGTGCGATTGTCTGTTCATCTTCATCAATAAGTCAAACATATTGTAACAATACATTATTAGTAACACATTTCTTGGAGGTGTTGTGCACTTTGCTTATCATACTCTTTCATTGAAGCTGCAGAACTCTCTCAATCGTGGTTGTTAAATATTTTTTTACTATTTTACTACATTATTGACTTTATTACATTCAACATTATTACTGGTAGTTATGTTATTGGCCATTATAACATTATTACATATTGGTTGCTACAAGTGCACTCATATTGAGAGATATCTCTAAAATCTTCTCATGAAGAAGCATCTAAAAAAAATGGAAAAGCTGTAATTGATTTCATTGTGGTGTAGTGGTTAGCAATGTTGTAGTGAATTTGAGTCTGGGTTGAGCCAGGGAGCCATTCTGTGCAATTTGTAGGTTCTTCCTGTGCTTGCGTCGGTTTTCACTGGTTACTCCAGTTTCCTCCCACAGTCCAGAAACCTGCGGTTCAGGTTCGTCTCTAAATTGCCTTAACGTGTGAACATGTGAGTCTGTGTTGGCCCATGTGACGAGCAGCTGGTCCAAGGCGTACCTTGCTTTCACTAATACATCATTTTGTTAAAGCCCTATGTATCTTATATTTGTTAAAACGTATACCAACGCATGTAGAGCATTTCTTGATAAGATTTTTACAATAACGGCTGAATTTAAATCTCTTGGTCAGGTTCAGTATGCAACTACTGAGATGTCCTGCTCCTTCTGTTCTTAAACCAGGCCGGACGCTTCTGACCTGGCCTCTAATTCAGAGGTGGCTTGATAGGAAATGCTGACCTCTATTACACTTCCTTGACACATCTATGTGTTCTGACTCCTAAACCGCTCCTGGTGAAGTTCCTTGAAGTTCTTGGACTGGCCTTGAGCTGATGTGTGCACCTTTTCATACCACAGATTGTCTTTAAGATCAACCGTTCATGAATCAGCTTTGATTCAACTGTCTGTCGGTTGAACGGTTGAAGCAGTGAAAACGGGAAATATAAGTGAAGTTTGTCACGAGTGTGTTCTGGACTACTGTTAAGTCAGCATGCTTCACTGTGAATGCTGATGTGTGTAGACTGATCTTAACTGTGGAATCTTATCTGAAATTTGTAAGCGATATATAACCCCCCAGAGGATCTGGATTAAAACTGTATAATAACAAAATATTCTAATAGGAGATTTCTAAAACAATGAAAATATCTCTTCTTACCAAAGAACCATGATGAACATGTTTCCACCATCGCTCTGTGGTGATTCTGTGCAACACTTATTTTGAATCTCAATCCCATTATCCTGTATCTATTAACATCACTCCTGTCTTGGTTTTGATTATCAGTTGTCTCTGTCTTTATTGAGTCATTATGTATTTATTTCATTTTATGTGAGAATTTGTGATATTAATTCTCATGTTTTTTGTAAATTTGAATTTCATCGTGGTCATTTTATGCCTAAACATCATGAGTTCTGCACTCAGTGACATATCTTGCATCTCTTCATTTCACTTTGGTTCTTTTACTTACTTTTGGAATCACTTCACATCTCTGGCATTATCTTGTGTTGTAGTTTGGTCACCTAGCAACTTTCCTACTGGATAGCATATTTGTCTTTTGTTGGTTATTATAGATTCTTTTCCTCACTTTGTTATAACATAGTGGTCTAAATTTGGTTGTTTTGCAATGATTTTTTATTTTTTTTCAAATGTCTGTGTCACATTTTATGTTTCATCTGGCTTTTTCTAGATAATATAACTGGGATTATATGGAGGTCTTTCTTTAGGCTCCTGGGTTCGTGCCTGGTAAGAATAAATGGTCTTATGTTCCGTGCTTATAATTAGAAATGAACGTGCTGTATGTGGATACTTGATTCAATGGTGTGAGCAGTGTATGGTGAGGAGTGAATGTATATCAGCTGTTACAAACTGTAAAAATGAACCAGAGCTGAGCTCGAAGCAGAAGCCCGTTCAAATAAGTATGAGGTGTTTCTGTACAGCGGCTCTGCAGAACAACTGGTACCAATAACTTGAAGGACGACCCTGTCAGTCTATTTTTATGACGAACATCTGTGCCTTTCTTGCTGTGTCAAGTCAAGACGTCAGGCGGTGGCTGCAGGCGCCTCAGAGATCGAATCAAGGGAGGCAAAGAGCAAGACCAACGTAGCAAGCGCAGAGAATCTGAAGCTTTTTAGCAAAACACAAGACACAAACACAAAGAGAGCAGTTTATTAGTTTAATTATAAATACAGTTTAATTTACACATTGTAAGCCTCCCAAGAGGAAGGCAACAAAAAGGCATCAAGGCATTATTCTGATATCTAAAACTCCGTCACCACTGGCTTTACGTAGCCAACAACAAACATCCATGAGGGTCTTACCTCAGATAAAAGTAAGAGTCAAATGAAGGGCAATTTAAAGTCAGTCAATAAATAGCTTCTTTTTTTCCGCCAACATTGTTGGCAAGATTTACAGTAAATCAATCAGGGAGAGGATAAGGCAATTCAATAATCTGTCCAAGGATCATTACATGAGTGATTTCCGACACAGCATGTCAAACATACCAACAACAGACTGCCCCACCCCCCCTTAATAACATTTTTATTTACTTTCTTCAAAAATATTCTTTCTCCAATGGGAAAATATTCTAATCTAACCGCACAAGGTCACAAAATTCCCTTCTAATGAAAGGGAATTGTCTCGAAGCAGAAAAACCAAACACGGGCTCAATCACAAAATCCACCTTAAGAACAAGAGGCAACGTTAACTCACTGCACTAATTTATGGCTAAAATAGAACCGAAAACGCACTTTAAACTCATTCGACTACTCTTGGCCAAATAAAATCTGGTGGAAATGAGCAATTGGAACAACTTTCATTTATATGTATATATATTTAAATAACTTCACGAAAAGGAGTGTTTCTTTTTTCCCCTATCACAAATTTACTACTTTAATCAGTCTAACCACATCCTGAGATCATCTGGAGTATAAGAATAAAAACTACTGCTTATGCGTCAAATCTAAGCTCACTCGCCTCTATAGCGATAACAGCTAGTCTGTAAAATTATTTGCTCTCATTGAGTAAATGCTAAATTATCAGTCTGTAATGAGAGTATGGTGCATTTCCATCCATTATCTTTAGCTGTTTTTATCTTTTTCTGCTGATTTACAAAAGCGCAATACATCCTTATAGTTTCTTTACCTTTATAAGATCACAAGAAGCAATTTAACGAAGCGCCAAAACATCCAACATCCGACACACCAGAACTTCTGTTTCGAAAGATGTGTGTCAAAGTTCCAAAGTGTCGGCTGACTGCAGTCTGACAGTACATGACTGTTTTGTCCAATACTGAAGAAAAAGACCTGCAGAAGCATCACTTGACTCAGGTCTCACACAACGCCGTCCGTTTACCGCCATATATCACACTGCCAAGTGCAGACAAAACCGCTTCTCGCAATATTCTACAAGCACTATGCAATCTGCAGTGTTCTCCTGCTGTTGACCTATGGTGAATAATGTTATATAATCAAGTATGAAGGATTCAAAGACTGGAATATTACACAACATCTATCAGAACTTTGGTTGCAAAATCAACTATCAGTATCTTTAAAATGATCTACTTGGACTAGAACACCAGAAGCTTCACAAGTAAGCCTCGAATCTGGTTGAACCCGACTGAACAGCAGGGTCAGCTTCCCCTTCTCAACCTGAAAACCTTGGCGAGGATTTCCTTGGAATGAAGGGAACATTTTGGTGTTTTGAAACTGGGACCAATTTGGTCAAAGTTTGGGGTCATCAAGCAGTACTTTAAAATTCACCTGGAGCTAAGACGGTCCTTGTTCAGTGTCTGCTTCACTCAAACTCGAAGGGAAGCTGGTGACCCAGTGTGTTGCTTGCACAAGCCCAACATGCTCTATGCATGCACGCATTCTTACGTCTGCGCAAGTGACATCTTCAACGAGTAAAATATTTTGTCATGCAGTCTGTTAGGTAACTAAAATATTTTGGGCTCCAGTTTTCCAACCCTACTTTTGTAAACTACGAGAAAAAGAAAGGCATTTTAATCTAATCACGCGAGTTAAGACGTAAAGTTAAGGGCCTCTTATTACACTGCATAGTTGTTTGCTGTACAATACATTTACAAATTATTGACAACAGCATTAAACAAAAACAAAAACAAAACAGATCTCAGAACCAGTTGATCTCATCTACAGGAGTGAAGAAAGTCCTGGATCATCAGCCTTCAAGCGAAGCCCTTGAAACGTCAAAAAGTCTGCCTGTCACAGTTACCGAGAAGGTACGGCGCAATCAACATTACTCATCAGAATGTTACGTTCCAACTCTGACAGCTCCTTCTTAGAGCAATACAAAACAAATAGCAATATGTGAGGAGTGAAAACGGTGTTACACACAGATGACACATCGCTCTGGAGCGTCTGTGTCTGATTAAGTCGAGGCGCAGACCCCCAGGATGACAGCATCAAGCGTAGCAACACCTGAAAGTGCTGCAGAGGAGACAAAGGAAACACGACGACTGCATCTGTGGCGAGTAAGGCAGCTCGACAAAAAAACTGCACGTGCCCTTTTTCTGCAAAACTGCGAGTTTCCAGGAGAAAAAAAAAAAAGAAAAAAAAAAAGAGTAAAAATGAGATTAACTGGGCACATGATGGTGTGGAAAAGAAAATAAAGGCTCGCTGCGGTCCGACTAACCTAGCAGATAAATACAGACTTAGCAGCCACTTTATTAGGTACACGGTCTAATGTGAAGCGATGCCATAAATTCTGCTTTTACAAAAGCAATGATGCAGTTTTTGCTCGAGATCGCCAGAGGTTTCACTTTCTCAGGTTTGCAGTAGCTAGTTTGGGGGAACATTCTCTGTGGGCTTTGCATGTCCAGATAAAAACAATGCATTAGAAGTTCATTTGTGATGCTAAAGGACAGATGATGGCTGGACAGATTGCGGTATCGTTTAGCTTGCCTATATCATGTAGAGATGGGTAATAATAGAGTGACCACAATAGCTTAATTCTGCCCATGTATTAATGAATCTAAACCTCTCAAGTGATCTCAAGCTAAATGAATCGTTATCACGTCAATAAAAGCAGATCTTATGGGAAACCTGTTGTACTAAATCGAATAAAGATGGAAAAAATACCCAATAAACTGGCTGACTGGCGAGTGTAAATTTCACCAGACTATCTAAAGGTTTCGCATCGACGCCGACTACAGTTACACACATTTCAAACGATTCACAGCAAAAATGTTTTGTGTGAAACTGTGTACGTTTGTGTTTGCACCCACATCAGTGAAGGAGCAGTTCTAGTGGCCAAATCACTACGGAAAATAAATTCACAGGAGGGAGATTGTATTAGTTTTGCATTTTAAAATGAAGTCAAAATGTTGACTTTTTACACATAAAATTTTAACTGTTATCATGTTTCTTCTTTTCAAAATGCAAAATAAAAAAGAATATTCTTCCTGTTTCTATTTCCCCTAACATGACCCTTACACAGGGTCCTGTGGATCTGACATCAACAAGAGCACTTTGGTTTGTTTCCTTTTTTTTTTTTAGCATCCTGGTGGTAGCATTAGCTCTTCCTCTGTGACTGGAGTCACCGTCTCCAAGTGACAAATCACATATTAAAACAATGAAATATGGCTACAATTTATCTTTTATATTGACTGAAGACAAGAATTATTTAACACATCGTATATCGCCTTTTGTCAAAGACCTCATCAAAAATGTACAGAACTGAACCCAAATGTGCAAGTAGACGAGAAATGTAACAGTTATCAGTTTTGTTCTCGAGCCATCGAAAAAACATCCTAAGTCCCCCTCAGCACTCGTACTCACCATGGCCTAGATCCAATTTTATCTCTTGCACATCAAGTAGACCCCTGGTAAAGTGAAGATGCAAAGACCGAGCCACAGAAAATAAAGCAGTGCTAAATATAACATGATTTAGCAAGTGACCAAATAAACAACAGCTGTGGCTTCCGAAGAGGAACGAGAAGAAAGTGTTCATTCTTTCAAGTTTTCTTTTCTTGTGTTTGAATTTTCTGACGCTGGACGAATCATTTAATCTCCTCGAGAAGCGATTTCAGTTGTACACGACGCCGCCGGCTCAACAAAAAGCCTTCAAAAAGTGATGCGCTATGTTAGATATACAAAGACTTACGGATATATTGCAAGTTGAAAGGATTATCTCCGTGAGTGAATAATGAGGAATAAACTTCCACCAACAAAGCCCTCCATTTAAAAAAAAAAAGAAAATGAAAAAAAAAAAATGTGCAAGACTTAAAGCTATGGCATCAGAAAATGTTAGTTTTTCTCCCTATGGATTACAGTTTAAGTGAGGCAAAAAAGGGGAGGAGAAGCCTGGACAGAGCCAGCATCTTCTGAGGTAGGGTGCAGTTAGTCTGCGCGGTTACTTCACTTTGTGAGCCCATTTCAGGTCGTCCGCTCGGGGCTTCTCGCCCGTCACTCCCTGGATGATGTCCTCCAGGTTCCTCCAGAAGCCAAACTTCTCCAGAGGGTAGTTCAGCCAACCTGAAGTGGGAAAATTAAAAATCAGACCAACGTCTCATCTGCTCAGCTCTCCTCCCAAACACACTCTGCTTTGACTAGTCTTTAGTTTTTCTCTACACCTTTGAACACAAAAGTGAGAGGGGAAGCTCGTCGCTCCACGGCTTAATATAAACCATACAAGACTGACAACAATGCTGATTCGGCACAGCAACACATTCCCACCCATGGTCCTATTTAAAAGTAGCCTCCACAGTTGTCCAGTTTGGTCCCATTAAAGGAGACATATCATGCTTTTAAATCCTTCCTTTTTACATATAAATCATACAGTTGTGGTCTATACAACGCGAAACTGCAATGCTTGGGTCTGAATTCCTCATTATTAGAGCTCCACAGGCCCCTTTTCTACCCCTTTTCTGATGCGCTTCTGAGAGCAACTCGTTTTGGGGCGGTCTCTTCAAATGCAAATGAGACACTTCATACCCCTCCTCCTCTCCAGGTTGCAGAGGTGACACTCGGTTCAACGTCACCCTGTTCGGCCATCTTTGTAGTTTGATAGAACAGATACAATTATCTAGCGGCGCAGAAACTTTATATTCACACATTATTTACAAAATGTCAACAACGGAAGATTTGTCCATCCAGCCATACATGTTGGAGCCAGAGTCGGACCCGGCGGAGCGAGATGAAAATGACGATGATGCACCTACAGAACAACGTCTTCATATGGATGTAACGCAATGGTGTGTTTCTATATTTACACTAACTTCTCCATCCATGCCCACTACTACAACACTGCATGTATTACAACGACTATTTAACACAGAAGTTACATTATAATCTAAAACGAGCACACAGCGCTAACATATGAAGACGGTGCAACTGCTAATGCTAACAAAACAATGACAGGGACGTCTTATCATCACACTTTTTAGCGTTATATACAGCTTACCGAAGTGCTTTGTTCGTCGTCTCCATAGATAGAAGGAACTGACCGCTCAATCAGACGAAGTCTTTCGGCAAATCCTTCTTTATACTGGCGGAGGTTGTTGAAGCAGTCATCCTTAAAGTGATTCGCGCACACAAAAATGACCTTACCCACAGATGTGGGTACATTTCTGTGAAAAATAAAACTCAACCAGGCACTTCGAAAAGGTTCTGATGCTGGGAGACGGTGTAACGAAGCTTGTGGGTTACTACATCCAACAACCGAACATTTCGACTTATCCTCTCGTAACTTCGGTTGGACTACAAAATCGCAGCGAGAAACAAAAATGGCGGATTGCTCGAAATGTCGATGTCCTAATTTGGCAGTTCCGCTGAGAATACTGTGACGTCATTGTTCAAAAAACGTAATAGAGAATAGAAAAATCGAAACCGATCGCAAAATATGACCAAAACAGAATATAAAGATATCAACGGAGCACCTGAAGAGACTACTTTGAACTTTTCTGTACTTCTAAACACTCTAAATATACAACAAAATGCATTTAAGGGCTAAAAAAGTGGATTTAGCATGATATGTCCCCTTTAAGACAAACTCCAGTGTGATTTCGGGGTGTGTTCCATCCATTTCGGGGACTGGGATTCAAACCTCGGTGTGCATCAAACCAGTGGAACAAAACTGTTTTCCAAAAGCTGATCTTCATCTGATGGTCAACTAACAAATATACTCTGAAAGTATTACAGACCAATCAAACAACACCAGACTTTAAAGGCCTCTAAACTGACCAAACACAGGATGGGAATGGGAAAAAATGTTTGAACCAGAAAAGCATTAAAACTACCACAATGCATTGTATTGCAAGTTATCAAAGTAACGCTGCAGAAAATAAGACACAGCAGCTTTCCAGCAACGACATGATCATGCAATCCTGGTACAGTGAGGAGGCCATGCTTTCGAGATGTAACATCTTCAATAGTTGTAATGCGAGTTATAATTAAGTAATTAGGTTTTAATGTGAGCCTCGCATTCAAGTGTGCGAGAGCGAGGAAACGTGAAAAACAAGCAGGACACCAGGAGGAGGATTCAACACCTCAGGTTTACATCTTTGAGTAGCTCAAGCGACTGTTAACCTGACTGGAGAGTGGATTTTCTTTTCTCCTCAATCTCTGCTCTGGACCAGAGAGCTACACTGCGAGTTTGAACACAGCCTCAGAGAAACGCTGGAAAAACACAAACAGCTGGAAGAAATGTCGTCCAGTTTTTTGTGTTATACTATTCCTTTAGATGTTTACACAAGTGCAAGTAGGTCTGTTGATATTCTGACTTGACAATGTGTATTCAGACTTGAGTGCAAGCCACTCGTGTAACACCCCCCCCCCCCCCCCCCCCCAAGCCACCCGAGTAAACACAGATGTACCTGTAGTGATGCAGAAGTACGTCTCATGAGGGGAGACGTGATGGATGCGGTGGTGCTTGCGAGGGAGGATGATGTGGCAGTCCTGCAGCAACACGACCCAGCGAGGCAGGCCGAAGTACGTGTGCGACCACTTGTGAATCTGGTTGGTGAGGGTCACAAAGATGGCCAGTGCAAACAAGTAGCAGTACCAGGGGTAGATATGGTAAATCTCCGCTGTGGATAGGAAGAAGCGAGAAAGACTGTTATTTGGTTTTGAAAGGTACAAAATGCATCAGATTACATGGTCGAGTCAGCGTGTTGATAGTAAACTCACCAGGGGAGAGGGTGAGGAAGTTGAAGGCCATGTTGGCGAGAGGAGCGATGGTCAGCATGCAGTTGTCACCGTTGGTCTCGATGAAATCATGACGGGTGATGGCTGTGGGGTCGATGTGGTGCTCTCTGAACGGACGTATAAAGGCCTGCAGAACAGACAAGCAGGATTGAATTCTCTCTTCCACTATTCTGAGGTCAAACGGTGGAGTCAACCTCAGTGGAATCCACACCTTCCCAAAGATGGGTAGATCCACGGATCCCCACGTGTCCGCTCCCCAGTGCACGAGCCCTGATGCAAAGTCTGCAGTGAGTATTCCTGCCACTGAAAGAAGAAACAGCTGGAGTTGAGAAAATTGCAAATTGCAAACACAGACAACACAACATTAGGGAATTGTGTCATTTCTGCTTACCAATGCCCAGCAGGATGGACCATGCATGTCCCAAATGGAAATTGGCAAGGAGGTGAATGAAATTGAAGGCCATGAGAGAGAAGCAGAGGATGACACTGATCCATTCTTGACATCTTTTGCCTGAAAAGCAAAAAGAAAACAAGAAAAAAAACGAGCAAATTCATTAAGATGGATCAGAAAATGGTGCTTCTGATAAGACTATCAGTTGCAACATGCTGCAAGTCCTGACCTGACAACTCCAGTCAGCATAATTATCTCTCAGATGTCTTTTACAACAAGGAAAGCCCAGCGTGGCCACATTACTCTGCTCTTTGTTTGGTACGTGACCTGGAATACCTGCCAACATCTTTACAACTCCAGGAAGTCAATATCTAATGTGAGATTCGGCTCAAATCTGACCACCACACAGACACGGCACCACGTATTTGTGGAGTGGCCGTCAACTTCAGTCCCCAGTGTGCATTCAAACCTCCATAGCATGGAGGGAGGACTAGTGCACTAGTTTAGTTTCCGTGGCCACGCATTGCGCTCACAGGTCCAGTCTCCGGGCTGACTTAGCAGCGACGGCTGTTATGAAAGGTCACAACGGCTCCGTGGTCAAATGAGGCTTGTGAGCCTAAAGCAGAGGCTGTGGATTCTTCTAACCTCTGCCCGATGCTCGAAATGTCAAAGCTGTACAGCAAGTCGAACACAAATTCAGCCGATCTCACATGATTCCTATTGTGTAACAGCAGCATTGTCTCTCAAACAAACCCCACAACTGCCGCTCGTTGTTCGCTGTCATTTCCATACGAGCTCTTGAAGAAAATGTTCGCGTAGTAGTTTTATTTGGGGGTTTTCACCTCTCGGTTTGTTTCTTGGTAACTAAATAACGCCTGTCGTTATGTCACGCCACTCATGGACACTTGAACCGGGAGATCGAGCCAGTAAGACGGAGCCGCTGAGAGGATCGACTCACCTGGCGAGTACAAATTGGCCAGTTCACGGGCACCGGCGTGCTGCGGACCCCATCTCGCTGTGCCCCGACCCGGTCCCTGGGGCTGAGGGCTCTGCGTTTCCACCTCGCACCCGTCCTTGTTAACCATACTCGCCATTTCTCCGCTGTGGGCCCGGCCCCTTCAATCTGTCTCTCTCTCCGTACTCACAGGAACCAACGGAATCATCAACTTCTCAGCCCACAGACGGCGGAGCGTTTTCAGCCAATCGGATGCGAGTCGCTGAGCTCACTGGCCAATCACAGCACAGGTGATTGTTCCACAGGCGCACGGGGCACCAATGGAAAAGCCGAGTTTCTGGCGGGGGGGTGGGGGTGGGGGGGTGGAGGAGGGATGACTGCTTTTTCCCGACCCCACCCGTGCTGCCTGGTGCCCGGTCAGCCCTCTGCTGGAGGAACACTTCACGAGCCGAATAGAGGTGTTACAGCTAAATCCATCACCCCTGTCGATTAGTGGCACCAAAGAGTTCAGTGTCGACGACACTGAACTCTTTACAACAACTCCGCGTTGTGGTAACTTCTCCGCTGTAAAAGTTGAAGCATTTACAACATTCAACTCGAGAAATCCAGAGGAAATTTTGTGTGCCTGCCTCTCCTTTGATCGCCTCCATGAGGTGCCTCTCCTGCCCACGTTGTATTGGACATTTCTTTGCAGTTTATTATATTATTACAATTTATTATTTATTTGGAAACGGTTAGCCGAATTATGAACAAAAGTCCCAGCAACATATTCCAGAACGTTCTGCACGCTTTGATGTGTTCCAACGTTGTGGGACTAGTTACCCGAAGAACACATTTGTCACCATAAAAACCCAATGGATTACAAGGTTATTTGATCCACGACACCACTCCTTCCATCATTTGTCATAGTTGTTTGAATTGCTTCGTGTTATCATTGTTTGACACAGATGTACACACATTTTACAATTCCTATGTGACCCTCACTGACATTTGACCCCCAACCGCTAACCAGGGTAATGACATCACTGCAACATATGGCACGTCAGAGGATAGGGAATTGTAAAGTTATTAATTCATGATCACAGAGCAATCAAATGTTTTGTCATAAAAAGTCAACAGGGAGACCTATCTCCCTATCTATCTCTCTCTCTGTGTTATAACTGATAACTGTTTACACTTTCCCGGAAAACACGTTGACAATTGCACACATGAGGCTGGGAGTAGTTATTAAGAGTGAGATGGGCACCACAGTGATGTAATGCTTAGCATTGTCACCTTCCATCAAAAACACCTGGGTTGACTTCTGGGCCTAAGGCTTTCTTTGTAGGGTTTGTTCTCCCTACGCCTGTCTGGGTTCACTCAGGGCGCTCCACCGTTCTTCATGACAGATAGGTTAATTGTCACTCTAAACTGGATGTTGAGAGTAATAAAACTACCTTATTGCAGTCACAGGAGGACAGTAAGACAGAGGAAACAAATTCTCAAATATAATGGGTTCCACTTATTGTAGGAGACTTGAGCCAAATAGTTTTACTCCTTTATGAATGCATCACTTTGTTTACAATATTGTTATAATAAGTGTATCTGTTGATCCAAGAAGGGATTAAGACTCAGCCCATCTCATTAACATTTACAACTTTTTCTGTTTTTATACACTTCTTATGTGTTTTTTTTTAATCTCCTTGTAAACTGTGCAAATGACGTGCAAACTGTACTATGTTCTTTACCCATTATAGAAGGATGGATGAATCCCAAGCAAACTGTTGCACCGAGACTTCCGAGCAGGCGTATCTGGTTGTATGTGTGTCCGACTTTGGTCGTCTCCATTTGAAAACATGCAGGGGAAAAAAAGTCCAGTATTGAAACAGAAAAGAGCTTCATGTTGTAAACCAGAGCAGGCTTACTTGGTGTAATTTCGAAGCGCACCACAAGGTGGAAGTAAGACTCAATGTATAACATTGACATCTTGCGGGTTGTGAATCAGCTATTTTGTTTTCACTTCTCTCCTCGTCGGGGTTTCAAAAGTCCTTTTTTCAATCAAGAATCCAAAAGCAAAAGCTGTATTTTCTTTTAAATCAAAATGTGGTCGCCTAACATTGAGTTGAATAAGAAAAGTTTAGAAAATGTCACATTAATGTCAATCTCTAACTTCCAAGAAAAGCTGAGAGTACAAAAACTAAAAATATCAGTTTAACACCCAGGTTTGTTTGCTTTTTCTCAGCTATTGAGACTTCTTTGTGTTTTAAAGGGTCATGTTCAAACAGAAAACTCTCCATTCTGAGGACAGACTGAATGGTCCGAGACACAAACCAGACTGACTGCATTTCTCACAACACCCACCCTGACCCTTACACAGTATTGGAGTGACTGCATTACGCAGGACGTCTTGCACACAATAACACTCTGTGACTGGTTTGAACTAGTCTGGGAACGATGTGGGGATCCAGCTGCTTTCTGGAGATGAGTCCGGGGCTGCTGCTGCTGCTGCTGTTGCTTTCCTGCGCATCACTGTTGTGAGATGATTACGCACGAACTTTAGAAATCGTAAACATGTGGCCGTCAAGTTGGATTTTTCCATTATGGTCGGGTTATTGAGATGCAACTGTAGAGGGCGCGAATGGACGTGTTGTCAACAAATGCATGTTTCTAATTCTTCGCCGTGGTTTGTTTTTGCTATCCTCACTTGCAGTGTGGGTTAAGTGGTTGGTGTTTGGTGCTATTTTCAGTTTTTGAGTTTTTCTTCACTTTCAGTTCATGACGAACCTGTCAAAACGCCCCAAAGCCGCACTTTCTCACTTGTCTGAGCAAGGATCACAGCTGCGCACACAACTGGGATAAAGTCGATGTTTTATTGAGTTCAAACTCAAACTTAGGTTATCTCACAGCAGCCCAGGTTCTCCGGTTGGTTCCGCGCCGCGCGTCACACACCTGCCCAGCGAAACCACGCCCACCCCGCGGAATAAAACCCCCCGAGACAGGAAGACCTGTCAATCCCTCCTCCATCCATGAGCGCAGCCACTTCTCCAAAGTAGTTCAGTACGTGTGGTTAGTGAATACGGGAGGCTTCAACTTGGCCACATTTCATCACAGAGGCGGCTGAAGTCAAACCTTTCCAGGGCGTCTGGTCTGTGCCCTGCACGCTTCTGCAACCCGGCTGCTGTTGAGATCCATGGAAGTGGCGGGTTTTTACGACGAGGGCGGCTTTGCTATCCACAGTAGAGACAGCATTATCAGTCCCATCGGCGGCGGCTCGTACTGGAGGCTCGGAGACTCGATGACGGAGCTGGGCATTGAGGAGCGGGAGAGAGCGATAGACTTCAGCGTGTACCTGGACTCCGCGTTGCACTGTCCGCAGCTGCCCGCGCAGACGCAACCGCAGGGGGACGTTTACTCCGATTTCCTCGCGGAGAACAAGATCAAGAGGGTCGCGGCTCTCCACAACTACAAGAACTACTCGCTGCTGAACGAGCTGGAGACGAGTCAGTGCGACAACTTGCGGGACCCCAGGGAGCCTTACGCGCTGGGCTACACCGAGCTGCAGGACTCCCGGGTGGACGGCGCGATCAACCCCGAACTGCAGAGCCGCTACAGAGCGGCCGCCGTCGATCACAGAGACGACAGCCAAGAAGACGTGAAGATGGAGAATGGGTCGTCTGGGTTTGACATGAGGTCCTACCTACACTACCAGTCTACCAGCGGCAGTCTGGGGAACATCTCCACCGCGTCCTCGACCTGCTCCAGCCCGCCCGGCACACCTGCCCCGTCAGGTAAAGGCAGGTCGCCGTCACACGGGGGAAAGATGTCCAGCGGGAAGGCGAAGAAGCGCCTGGACAAGGACAGTGAGGAGTACAGGCTGAGGCGGGAGAGGAACAACCTGGCCGTGAGGAAGAGCAGGGACAAAGCCAAAATGCGCAACTTGGAGACGCAACACAAAGTGCTGGAGCTGGCCGCGGAGAATGACCGTTTACAGAAGCGCGTGGAGCAGCTGTCCAGAGAGCTGGCCACCCTGCGCAACCTGCTCTCCGCCACGGGGCAATGAGAGGAGGAACGAACCCCCCCGAGCAGAGACTCCACGCGGATCTCCGGGCTGCTTGTGTAATCATTGATGGACTTTAGAGCCAGAGGTGAAAACGGTACGCTTCACAAGTGAAGGCAGTGGCCGCCAGTTTACAAGGACACTTTGAATGGGACTGAAGAAGTGGGTTGCATGGATTGCGCAATCATTCAACGACTCTTCACATGTCACCTAAGCTTTATTCTCAGATGTAATTTTTTGTTTGTTTGTTGTATGCAGTATTCTGTGCAGGTTTTACATACATAGGAGTGAATTTCTACATTTTGTGTATAACTGGAGCAGTGGTTGTCAAGGGAAGAGTTGTGCTGCAGTGAAATGATGCAACTCTTTGTAATAGTATTGGCAATGAATGAAATAAGTCTAATTATTTAATATTGAAAGGTGAAATGCTTTAATTGTACTTGATATTTTATTGAATTAAACAGATTTATACTTTTTAAACAATTTCACTTGTAATTTCCTCTTTTTTTGTGCTTTTGAAGCGGGTGAAGGCTCAGACAGACAGAGAGATGGGCGTCATACTCGCTTAATATTCACACTCATACTGTCTGTTTCTCATTTACAACATATTGCAGATAGGAAATTTACACAATATAGAAGATTTTGCAGTCTTTGAATGCAGACAAGAGTGCTTAAACCAAAAAAGACACCAATACACTGAAGAAATTCATTTTTATTTGGGGAATGGTGTGAATTTTCTCCTGTGAGGCGATAGACGTTCAAACAGTGTCTCGAATCTTCATTATTGTAGTATTCTTGCAGGTTTCTGCTCGTGTATTCATGAAGCAGAAAATGGCTTTGAATCGTTTGATCATCCATCAATAAAAAATACCTGAGATATGGAATATTAAATAAAGGATGATATGTTATGTTGATAAGTTGTGTTTTCCACCAGAGATTAGATGATGCTTATACCTGCAACACCAGCGGAGCAAGAAACTGCACATAATCATTGGGTAACTCTTATTAGCGGTGCCATTTTTGTCTCTTTGTTTATTCAATGACTTAAAGCGCAATTCTTCGGATCCTGAAATAAGTCCAATTTATGTTGAATCGATACTGCTGAGTGCAGCAAAAAAAAAAAAGGACTTGGTCACTGCACACAGCCCAGAAATGTTAGCTTTATCTTTAGCACACGGCTCTGTCAATAGTCTGCAGGGTGCACTGGCCCAGAGAGGGGTTCAAGGTTGCATAGAAATTAATCAGCAACTAGCCTCCTCACACTGCTTCAGGTCACGCTTCAATAGCCAAGACCTGGTGCAGAGTGAAATACTGTATGAATAACCCAGAGCAAAACCTTGTTTAACCCACAAGTAGCAGTCATTCAGCAGAAAATGTAGAAATATAAAATGGGAGTGACACACTCGGGTTACACCAGACATAGATAAGTTGACAAATGGATTGTGGTGGACTTTACCAAGCCTTCACTGTGTCCACAAAAATGAAACATATCTATCACAAACAAGCACACTCCCAGACAGAAAGGGGTAAGAAAAGGAACGTGCGGGTGGGAACGATTTCTTGCTTTTAAAGAAAACCCACCTCTGCTGGTTGTTCGCACAATATCACTCTTACTGTAGTTGGCAGTGTCATGTCACATTGTGTTCTCTAAATAAAACATGCAAACCGTGGCGCTGTTTTTATGCAGCCAGAGATGACATTTGGGATATTTCAACACACTCAATGATGAACAGTTTGGCTTTTAACAGTTGTGCAATATCCTCTCTTTCCAACACATCACCACTAGAAGACTGCTACACCCACATTAGACATTGTTGCTCTCGAAGTACAAGACAATAGATCCAAGATAGTTGTGGCTCAGCTTCAGGCCCTGAGTGGGTACGAGATGGTGCAAACAGCATTCATCATGTTTAAGTGCAAAGCACCGCTCTGGTTGTTTTTGGCTGTGTGTGCTGGCTCAGATTCATTTAAACATTGTGAGCATTCTTTCTTCGATGACCCCCCCCCCCCCCCAATTCCTGACGGAGCCCCATGCAGTCTCTCCCTGCTCCTGGCTGACATGCTGACAAGCAACAGGGAAATTCCCACACAGGATGACCTCTTTTCTCCAGAGTTTAGTCCTGCCCCCTATCCGCATTTTACCGTCAATGGGCAGTGTCTGTCCGTAAACTCCTTGTTGCATCACAACCCCTTCGAATGCTCTCCTGAAAACTCCTCTGATAAAGCAATACACACACAAACAAACACACACACACACACACACACACACACACACACACACACACACACACACACACACACACACACACACACACACACACACACACACACACACACACACACACACACACACACACATACTTGGGGCTCTTTCTTTGACATGATGTATTTTCGATCCTTTCACCCCAATTTTTCACAACTCAGTGCTTAACACGGACCCACCCGAATTAAAATGCAAGTCAGCGCTAAAGCTACGTCCTAATCCTTAAAAACAAGTAAATAATTATGACTTATGCACACAACATAGGTTCGACCCACCCCCCAAGTCTTGGACCCCAAAAAGAGAGTAAAACAAGGAAGTACACACTCATACACACACACACCTGTCATCCCAGTTCGCAGTGTACTAGTTGTGAAATGGCTGAATTTTTTTGTAACTATGAGTCATGCAATGATTTGAGCATCTGTTTCTTCCTCAAAACACTTTTCTGCCATTGTTGCAACTGATTGTTATTCCCAAACAAATACAAAAAGTTGAATACAACATGATCTTATGATTTATTTTTCTTTATAACACCATAATTATCAAAACGCAGAAGATCAGCGTATATTCAAGGAAGAGCCTCAATTCTTTTTTTCGTGTTACACCACAGACAAGGAATTTTTAAAACCCGGCACAAGTGTTTTAATTAAAGGTTTCGGTGTTTCAAAAGTTACTTGACAAAGGAAGAATATGCACTATAACTGTTTTCACTCTAATGTTTGTCATGGCTTCTACCTTCTCATACGTAAGGAGTTGATACTTACTGCTTTGCTCATATTGTCCTTTTATTTGCTTACTGTTGAGAGTAAACAGCTTTTCAGCCTGATCTTACTCTGTAGGAACATGTCGCCGGCAATAGCTACTCTGACATCTTCTTGAATATGTCGATGGAACAATTAGGATTCCTGAAAACATTCCACCACATTTTTGAAATGTCTCTATTTAATGTCTCCTTTGAAATGCACCCTGATCTGCATGACTGAGACATTTCACAATGCAACTTCTGCAAATGCTGAAAAATATTTTTGCATAGGAGTGTTGAGCTTCGAGCAGGTCGGTTGTAAATTATTCAGTAAATTCATCCGGATTCGCAACCAAAACGTGGCCCTTGCAGACATGACACTTGTGCGACTGTTGAACTCAGACTGGGGTACATGCAGGTTTCTAGAAACTGTCTTCTATAAGTTAAAAGCAAAGTTGACTCCAACAACAAGACATGAACTTCAGTCGATTGTGAGACGGAAACAATGTGTGTTTACTTCTGTGATCACAGTTGCATCTCGGAGGAAAAGTGCATGTAAAATCCACAGAATTTAAAGACCAGACTAAACTCTGTTTCGGGAGGGTGTCACACAAAGTTTTGACTGGGTATCACTGTTTGTCTTGTGTACAAACAAATGTCAGCAGATACTTATTTTAGGTTAGGCTGCTCAGGGACTGTTTTTGTTCTGTATTTCCATAAATGTTTTACTTTACTTGTGTCCTAGGACTTGTTGGTTATTTTGAGCCCAATAACACTCTCGCCTCCCTTTATTCATTATTATATCAGAAAGTAAAAGATATAACAAAACATATTTTATACCATGTGAAATCTTTGCATTTGTTCAAGTTGGTCATAAATATTGTGATCAGTTTATTCTCAGATTCACTTTTGACAAATGTTGGACTCAAAGGTTCTGTGCGCTGAATTCTTTTTGATTGTCTTTTAGTGTTTGTAATAATGTGTTGATTAACAGTGTCCCTGTCCAAGTGAAATGGCAGTCACAAAATACACCAGTCATGCCATCAGTTTTAGCCAAACCCAGATCAAACTATTTGCCTTTTATTAAAATACATAGATGAAACTATATTCTCAGGGTGGATTTTTAACACTGTGATTTTACTCGTTTTATTGGAGTTCCTTCTGTAAGTGAAAGGGGCGCCGGATATCCGGATCAGGGCTTTTAACGGGAAACAGGACCGCCTGAGCTACGGTAAACGAATCTGATCTGTCTTGAAGTGAACCAGAATTTCAACATCTTTGTTCACTTCTGCTATTTCTTTGTGGATGACTGTGAAGACACAAAACTGACGTGCAGAAGTGACTTGCGGTCACTACACAGCAAGTGTCACTGCCCAGATCTTGTGTAACAGCAGGCCGCACTTGACTTCTGGCCAAATTATTAGAGCAACGCAAGAGTTCATTTTGATACGTTTGAAGAAGTGAACAGCAGGTGTGTCCATACTGTGGAGACAAACATCGTTTTTTAAAATACATCAATATGTCAACTGTCTCCACACTATAAGGTTGTTCATTAAAGCTGTCTGATATGGCTGTGGAGCTTCTCATCCTGCAAAAATATTTAAAAACAAAACTTTCCCTGCTGCTATTAGACCTTAATATGCAGAGAATCTATGTCTATGTCACATAATTTATAATAATCCAAATACATCTCAATGTGTAATATCATTCCATTCTCTAAATAAGAATATTTCTATATCTTTGCATGACAGCAGATATGTAGCTACTTACTTGTAATACTAACTACTTGTATGAATGGTACTTAAAATTACAATTAAGTCGAAGGAGATGGCGTACATGGGACCAAGAGGTTTGAGAGAGGCCATCGAAGCAGAGCCCCGAAGGCCAGATAGACTCTCCACTCCATGTTAAAATAACTTAGAAAGTGATATTAAACGAAAAGATAACAGATAGTGGTGGCCCAGCTGAAAAGCTCATAACAATAAAAGAGGAAACAGGAAAACACGTAACGCAAATTTAGCACTTATATTTACTGATTGAACAGAAAACTTGAGTAATCTAAATAAAAATGAAAAAAGTTACAAAAGGTGATGCCAAAGAGGAGAGAACTACATAACAATGTCTATCCATCCATTGTTTATACAAGTTGGGATCAAGGGAAGTATAACAAGCAGACAACAGGCAGAAAGCAGGGTCACCCTGGGCAGGTCGCTCATAAAACACAGACAATCACACACATCTGAGTTCAATTAAGAGTCCGTTTACTTAAGATGCCTGTGTTTGGATTAAGGCTAAAGCAGCACAGAAGATGGACAGGACAGATAGCAAGGACAGAGTGTAAAACCTGATGCAGTTTGGAAAAGTGTGGGCAAATATTGACGAGTCATTAACCAACATAGTCACATGTTCATATCGATGAGAATGTCAGAAACATCAAAAATTGCTTTACTGAATATATATATAGTGCTCTCTGATGGTGAAATGGGGAAAACTTTAGATAAATAACCAAACATCAGTAACTTACAATTACACAATAGATCAGCGATACATGTATTTATGTTGTTTACGTCACTGAATAAGAGATCGCATTCTCTAATCAACACTCGCTCTTCAGTTTTTCGACCATTTAAAGTCTCCTCTCATCAAGACATCCACAGCACTCCTTTTTAGCATTAAAATCCAGAAACCCTCGAGACCTCTGCAGGTAGTTCACTGAAACAGGAATAGAAAAAAGAACAATGAGAAGAACTGCACTCATCCCTCAAATTTTCAAGGTTTCACTCAATTCCGAAAGTTGAGCGGATGGTGCTGTTCCTCAAAGCTGCCCCCCAAAACTTTCCTAGATTACCAGACATCTGAGTTGCTGGTCCAGCAAGCGGCCGTCCGCCTTGATTCTTACAAGAGGACCGTGGATATTGTGGAAGTGAGAATTTTCTCCTCAGGAGTGCTGAACACATAAGAAACTCCTGCTTCCCACCACACAAACTTTAAACAGGAGTAGAGCCGTCACTGAAAGCCAAGAAATGCTGCTGCCAGGGTAGAACTGTGGGGATGAAAAGGTTGTGGTGAGAAACCAGAGTGGGCAAAATGTGGTGGTGGAATTTATATAAAGAGAAGGAAGTTCTGAATTTAAACCAATTTAGAGCAAAAAAATTTAATAAAAAAAAGATAGATTTCCTCTGACTCTGATCATTCAACAGTGTGAAACAGCTTCACTGACAATATTTTGAAGATGAAACTGTACATTTTCGTTTCTCACAGAGTGAAGCATGCTGCAAATATTTAGCTGTCCGCTCATGAAATCACAGACAGCAGCATGAACAAGGAGCCATAGTGGTGTGTAGAGTTTGACACACAGATTACTCAACAGGAAGTATGGAGTGTTGCCCCTGGTGGCAGCCATGAAAACATGCACCACCTACACAAGTTTAAGTATGTGGCCATCCTCACGTTCATCACGTCGTACCTTTCGCCTTGACATCAACAGACGTAGCAAACAAACACTAACAGGAATGTGTGTGTGTGTGTGTGTGTGTGTGTGTGTGTGTGTGTGTGTGTGTGTGTGTGTGTGTGTGTGTGTGTGTGTGTGTGTGTGTGTGTGCGTGCGTGCGTGTGTGTGTGTGTGTGTGTGTGTCTGAAACCATCACATCGGATGCAACAGGTTGTCTTTTTCCATCGATGTGAGAAAAACAACAATAAACCATAAGAGCTCAGTGATGACATCGGTAGCGAGGCAGCCAGGTTTGTTTACATGTTGACCACATGTCAAGTGTCCACGTCATAGCTTCTGGCTGCGTGCAGTGAGAGAAAGGATGCGGGAGCTTTGATGCATACACTAAGGGGGAAGCACCGGCTCCAAGCTGTCAGTGTTTTACGCTATGACCTACATGCATGAACTCTGAGCCTATGATAGCCGATAAGGCTATGTCACATCGCTGCGTGTGTCTGACGGTTGATCCTCAACAGCAGCAACCAGTGTGGTGGTGGTGGTGAAGGGGAGGACAGGAACAGGAAGAGGAACTGCTCACGGGTTAATGTCTCAACAGACGCAACCAAAGAGACAACAACACACAGTGCTTTTCCACTCCCGATCAAAACATTCATGCTCCGTGTCGTGCAGAAAAGTCACCGATACATCACCACACTTTGAGGCTCATAGTGCATTGATGGAGAGGAAGCACGTTAAAGGTGGAGCTGCTGGCAATCGAGCATCTGCAGATACAGTTTAGTCGAGTAGTTCTTGGCTATGGGTCAGGGCCCTGAGAGAAGTATGAAATACACTGTGGTGGTCATGAGGTTATCAGGCTATTATGAGTTACAACAACATATGCATGTATCACTTTATGATTGTGTGTTCCTTTTTTAGATGATCACTGTATTGCAAACATACCTCCTAATAACACAAACGGGTGGTGGTGGTGGGGGGGGGGGGGTCAGTGGAGGAGGTTGGAGTGGTGGAGTGGTATGGAGAAGCGAGGTTATGGAGGGCCTTGAATGTCAAAAGTAAAATTTCAAGTGAATGCGCTGTTTTGGGGAACTGGGGTTATGTCATGAAAAAAAAAAGATGTTCTGGTGAAGAGCATTTTGGACCAGTTGGACTTAATGGATGGATGTGAGCAGGAGACCAGACAGAACAGAATTGCTGTAGTCCAGACGGGAGGTGACCAGGACGTGGGCCAGAGTGGCCGTGCTGCTGGGAGAGAGGGAGGGCCGATGCGGGTGATGATGTGAAGGTTGAAATATGTAGACTGAGTAATGTCATTGATGTGGATTTGAAATGATAAAGTGCTGTGGAGGATGACACCCAGACTCTTAACCTGATCGGGAAACAAGAGGAGCTGTTGCTGTTGATGGAAAAACTCTGAACTTGAAGGAAGTGAAGGAAGACTTGGAGCCAATGCCAATGGGTCGAAAGGCAGAGCTGGGTATCATCTGGATAGCAATGAAACTGTAGAATGTATTCTGAGAAAATATGGCCAACGGGGAGAAGATAGATAATGAATAAGTATTTTGTTTTGTTTTCTGTTTCTATTATCTTCACTACAACTGTTTCTAGCCGATGTTAGGCTTAATGTTGGCTTTCAAAGCCCCCTGAAACAAACATATGTGTAAAGCATGGGAGGATGGTCTCAGACTGGATGGACATTTCGAGAAGTCCATCGCAATACCCTGGCGCGCAGTGGAGATGTGGTACATGCATCACCTGACAGTAAGGGAGGAGCATATGAAGTCAGCACAATTTTTGCAGAACGCAGACGGAGAAAACGCCCTCGAGTTCAGGATGACTCATCAGACATTTGACACTGTTTAAATTAAGAGGAACTTTAAGTGGAAAATACTTCAATGATACCTTCTTGGCAATAATTTGGCACAGGTCAGTTCATACACGGATAAATAGTGTATATATCCAAGATCAACACTGAGGAAATGTATTTTTTACTTTCTGTAGACTGTAATGCTCTGCCTAATGGAACTGATTTTGGTTTCTTTTGTTTCGCAATACATTTGGGATTTTCGAGGGAGATTAACTCGCAGTCTGTTGGTGTTAAAGAAACAAACCATGTGGGTAGCTGTGGATCAGGAGATAGGGCGAGTCATCTTCCCATCCCATGGTCGTTGGTTCACTCCCCACCTTTGCTAATCCATCTGCCCAAGTTTCCTTAAGTAAGACATTAAAACACAAGAGGCTTCCAGTGGTGGTTGAGCACATTAAGCAGCAGCTATGTCGCCATTATTGTGAATGTTACAAATCTTGTAAAGCACTTTGAGACCAACAAAACAGTCAAAACACAGATTATATAAGTCCACCCATAAGGAAATTGAGGGTTTGGGGGTTTTGAAGCTGAAGAATGGGACCACACCACACCACACTATGTACTGTATAGTTTTTACACTTGCGGATATGAAATGTGACACCTTAATCGGTGGAATTCAGAAGAACTGGTTGTTTTTAGACTTTATTACTCTGGAGATTGACTAACTAGTTTTGCATGTGATTTTAAACTTAATGCTAAGGTACTGTATGTTATCCAGCTTCTATCTGCAGCCTATATACTAACCAAACATCACCGTTATCACACTTCTTATCTCATTTTTGCAAGAAAGCAAATATTTTAAGTGTATTTACCAAAACTGCTCCTTCAGACACGTGACTTTATAAAAGTATGACTGTGTGCGAAGTCTGAATCAGAAAAGAAGCACTCAAACCAAAGTAGTGCAGTAAAAAGTACTGCGTTTGCCTTTGAAACGTCATGGAGAGCAGAATCCGACTCCATGCTGCTTTTCATCACTAGTCGATACCGAAAGTTGAAGCTCATTCCTTCCCCCAGCTTCTTGGAGAGATAAGGGCATGAAGAGACATGGTACACCTGACAGTGCTCACACCGCGTTGTCTTAAGTCTCCATTGTGCAGAATTTGCTACGTGTGATGACTCACAGAGTTCTGCAGAGTCACACTTGGAAAGCTCTGACGCTCCTCGCGTTCAGGAATTTCCTGATCCCTGCTCCACTCAATGTGAACACGATCCGCAGGCTACGCAGGGAGACTTACAGGCAGCGCTGGTCCCTCCCTCCCTCCCTCCTTTTCTCACAGCTGGCCAGCTATTGGGAAGTTCCAGGTTAATAACTAAACTCAGGACACATGCTGGAAGAGTCAGCAGGGCAGGGCAGATATCATTTTTGGACGGCTGTGAATGTGGAGTCAGCATAGTTCACAATGAGGCTGAGTGAGGAGGCGCTGTACGGGGCACTTTTGACAGTTGTTCAAGCCGACTGTCATATTTATATCTGTGAGACAGTCAATTGAAAACGTGTAGGCCCGGCAGATGGCACACATACATGTAAGTACACTAAAATATGACATTTAGTTCCTTTCAAATCATAATATAAAAACACTGTTCACTGTGAGTCATGACATCAAACAGATTACAGTTTCAGGAGCGGCAACTGTGGCTTTAAGATGACTTCCGGCCCCCAGTCACACACCTTGATTGTAGTTTTCCTAAAGCAGCCTGTTCTGTCTTGTTCCTCGCTTGACGTCAGCAGAGTGGTGGTTGGGGAGTGCTATTACTCACCCTGTTTAAGTTGCATTCCTGTACACCACGTACCAGCGCCTGCCTCCTATTTCCCAAACAGGAAGTCCGAGCCAAGACCGTTGCCAAATCATCTGTAGTACACCCCAATGGTTCAGTTTACTCAAGCTGAGCATGTCTGTCTCTTTGATAGAGAATGTCACGGTCAGAGTTCACGTCAAAGTGTGTGGTGCCAAAGTTTGGACATCAGCCTTGAAATCATGAACAGAATTCATGTAGAATAAAGGACTGAGTAGTGTGAGACTAACACCCACTTTTACAGAAGACATAATGATCCCAGCTTTAAAAATACATTTGAATAAAAATAGAAAATAAAACTTAAATTGGTAAGTTTCGTTTTTTTTTTTAAATGACGGTTGTTTGTGACATGATGCAGCTTCCCCCTATAAGTTAAAGCTATTCTTGAGTATAAAGAAGCCTTCCCAGCTCCAGCTCACTGTGAATATAGCAGAAATGATGAGTAAAACCAAGTACAACACAGGAAAAAGTTGACAGTTGGAGCCAGCAAGAAGTCATGGCTTCATGTTAGCAGATGAGTGCTACAGACCCAAAGCGCCACCTGCTGGTAGAGTTATATATACTTCATTCAGAACCAGCAGAGGCCGAACATTGTCACTCAGAAAAACTGTTCTGTAAAATGTAAAGTGGGTCACTACTCAACATAAAATAAGTGATGGACTTCACCAGAATGTTCCAAAACCTTCAAAAAGGATTGATGAGTCAACAGATTTTACTAAACCATAATTAAGAAATTATGTGCTTCTTTGTCCTTTTAGAGTACAAATATGCCAGAAAGAGAATTCATACCTGTCTGCTGCTTATTTAATTAATGGTCATTTTCTCATTACAAGCTATTCTAAGTGTAAACTGTTATTGTCACCATTGTTTGTTACTTAAAATAATATATTATTTTAAAACATCCTGTCGGTTGGTCAAACTGCCTTTACTCCCAGACAATTTATCAAAACCTAATGGAAATTTTGTATTGCAAAAATTGTATAATTTCTGAGGTTAACTGCCCTGTTAGGATGGCCCTTACTTACTATCAGTGTACCAATATTTGTTTTACCCGATTTTTTTTAGGAAAAGCTTTCACTCTATGTACTATTAAATGACTTGTACGCTATAAATAACACCTACTTTAAAGCCCCTCATAAAGGTTATAGAAACGCTTGTGGATCTCAAATCATAACTGTACTGTTAAAAAAAAACAAACACACATGTAGGAGGGAAACCAGAGTATCTGGAGAAAACTCACACACACAGGGAGCAAAATGAATATTAGCACAAAGGCCCTCAACTCAAATCGCTGAGGTTGGAGCTCAAAACACGTCATGTGACCCACATAATGTTTGAGGAATAAATTCTGCCATGCATTTTGAGTTGATAAAGTTCCCCTCCAGCCTAACTTATTGTAGCAACAGTATGTTTTTCTTTGCTGCTTCACTCACTTACCATCATTAAAGAAATTAAAGAGCCTGTGACGTTAAACTTGAGTCGTTTAGGAGGCAACAAGTTCAGTGATTTAAAGGTTTACTTTGTTCTACAGACATCAGGAGGGTGTCTTACCTGAGTAACTTTACATCTGTGCTGTCAGATACTGCAGAAAGACATTCATCAATGCAATAGTGAAGAAAGTTGCAAGTAAATAGTGCCACCTAACAGTGCTGCATGAGATTTTAAATGGGATTAAATGCAGCGCCACAAACCGTAAATTGTTTTGAGACAGGCGGCTAAAGACTGTGGTGGCTTTGGAATTATGAGGGAAACAGAACTAAAGACAATACAACATAATCATCGACTGAACTTGGACGACTTTTCTTTCCTCTCTTCCTTTCTGTGAGGCTCCATCTCATGTTTGGGCGGCACAGCAGAGAACTTCCTGTTCAGAGCCAAAAGCGATGCCATCGTCCGGTGAACGTTCATTAATATGACTGAGATTGGGAGAAATTATAGGAAATAATCCAGTAACATCAGACCAGATGAACAGTTGATGTTTTTTTCTTTATTTAAAAAGTAAAACAACAAATGTAAATAAAAAAATACATGTTTTTCTGAGCTGAGCACAAGTATAGAAAAAAAACAGGAGAACCTGGTGCAATGGCTGCACAGGTGCTGAGATTCACTCCCTTGCTAATGCAGAGCAAAAAAAACAAAAACAAACTCAGCACACTGAAACCTGATTTGAAATATATATATTTCTATCTAATAAGGATTTGTCCTCGGAGAGGACATTTATACATTCTAAAGAAAAGTACAGCCGTCAGACAAAGTACTGGACTTTGTCAAGTCCTGAAATTAAACGAACACTAGCAGCTCAACTAATCTCTTCTTAGAACAAACCTGTTGATTCACAAATGCAGCATGCGAGAAACAAATCTGAATTATAAGAAACAATATTGCCAGCTCAGGGCCACGTTACAACAGATTATCACTACAGTGTATTTCTTGTTTTTCTCCCTGTGCTGGTGTTTGATTTTTGGTTTGTTGAAAATCCCTGGTTTCCTGATCAAACTCAGATAAGAATTAAAGGCGAGCGTGTCATTCACGATCCGTATTGCTAGCGAAATAAAGTTGGATGCGGGTCATTTTGCCTCGCCGCTTTACCACATGACGTCAAGCATTGAGGTTTTGAATCCACTGCGAGCGAAAACTACAATAATCCATGAAAGACCTCGAGCTGGTCAGGTTTCTCTGATTTTAACACCAGGTGAGGAAAAAGTGCAACAAGTCACTTAAACACCACAGACTTGATTTTTTTTCCCCCTCTCTTTCTTCTTCAATTCCCACGTCACTGCTGCACCAACATGACAGAGAACACAGCAGGAATCAAAAGCCGGGAGGTCGCTTGGTTAATATTTCACTTCTGACACTAACATTTTCTCTCCGAGCTAAAAGCTTCATCGGTGACCATTCTCGCGTATGTACGGACACACAAAACGCTCACACTGCGTGTTCACCCAGCACACCTCCTGCGGCTAAACACAGGCCACTCGGGCGGTTAGGCAACCATCTAAACCCCGTCCCAGCATGCGTCTCTTCTCTAGTTGGCACAGGGTTGCTTCCTCTCTCGCTTTCACATACTTCACTTTAATGCTGGGTTGAATCTTAACCCACAAACACAGCAACATGAAAAAAAAGTTTATTTTACTGGCATGTTTTCAGAGAGGAGGGTCAAAAATATGGCTCTTGGGTATCTGATCCGCTCGCGTGAGCAAATGAACATAAGGACAAAATGGAAGAACACATTCAAGTGTCATTTGGTAAATAAGAGAAATGAACTGTGAGAGACTTCATTCTGATTCACTGAACAGCCGAAAAACAAGCCAATCCCGACCGCGCTGCGTCTTTACGGTTGAGTCTTTGTATGACACGTGTTTGGGATGAAAAAAGGAAGAAACAAAACGGAGGCCCTGAGCGTCCAAGATGGCATACTGAAAAAGTGACGTTTGAGTGGGTGATGAGGAGCGGCGGCAGGCCGACCCCTCGCACTGCGTAAAAGAAAAGAGGAGACCGAGTCTCTCCACTCACTCGCGGAGGCCGACTGACCAGCCGAGTCCGCTTCAAGAGTGAAAGGAAGAAAAGCAAAAGGAAAAAGAGGACAGACATCAGTGGAAATATGCTCGATAACAGACATAAGCACTGAGAGCCAGCGCAGTGCACAGGCACACATTGGTTAGAAGAGGGGACCACGTCCCCGGCACAGGAGAGCCATCTGCTGGCCGCTCTGCTGCCTCGGGCAGCTCCGGCTCCTCCGCCTCGCGCTGCTGCTGCTGCTGCTGCTGCTGCTGCTGCTGCTGCTGCTGGGATTTGTTCGGAGCTTTGGAGGTAAAATCTTGGATTCCTACATGGCCGTCGGGCTGATCGCTGTCAGGAGGAGGCTCGGGGGCAGCTATGTTCCTCCTTCGCAGCGCCGACTCTTGTGTAGACCTGAATGAGAAAACGATGAGTGGAAACAGAGCGGATTAATACTTTAAAGCCTCCTTGGGGCAGTTTGATTCGGTTTTATTTGAAGATTACAAAAGCTGAGGGATGAAAGGATTTCTCCGCACCAACTAAGCTTGCACCTGTCGCCCGCTCTCCCCTAAAACTGCTTTTCCCCAAACTTCATGCAGAGGATTTGCAATACTCCAGGTTTTCTTTCCGATTAGTACCAAGCTTAACCAAAACTCGTCTTCCTGATACTCTGTGCTTCATGTGTGAAGAGATGGGAACAAAAAGGTTATTTCAAAGAATACATAGAAAAACAATAAGACATCTTCTTAATCTTATTTCACAAATGTTGTTATTTGCAGAGCTGAAACAGAAGCACACATGACTGTTTTTACTATTTGTCATTAAGCTGCCATTCATTTAATGATCTCAGTGCAGCTTATTATGGCTTTAATAATACAGCTGGAGTTCACATTACTGTTACACTGCTGTGCAGACTGTCATTTTATTTTGTAATTAGAATTTATACTCGTACATCGAGAAATACTGACTGAACTGCAATAAATGGTGTGTTTTTAAAGCACTGAGAAGCCGTGCTGTTAAAAACTCCACTTCTGTTTCAGAAACCGAGCATTTTTTATTTTTAATATCTGTAAAAGAGCATCTGTGCTTTACCCCTCAAAAGCAGTTATTCAATATTACTGTGTGTTTTTGATGGTACTGAGTACAAACATGTGCTTGAAGTTGATTGCTAGTAGGTGTGAATGAGCGCGATTGTCTCTGATTCAGATACAACTGATGTGAACGAAGCACCAACTCTGGCAGTGGTCTCAGGCGTCACCTGTGAAGCAACGACAGCAATACTTCACTCTGTTTGACTACACCATCAGTGGAGCTTCTATTGTTTCCTCTGAAACTTTCTTGCCACTGTAGCTTCACTATCGTCCAGCTGCCTATCTTCAGCCTTTGTTTCCTCATCGAGCTGAGTATTACCGACAGTCCAACACAAGTCAAGGACATGGTTGACACTTCCTGTCTCGCTCTGCTTCTATTACTGGCATTTTAAGGATTCCAAACTTCCTCTTGATCAAAGTAGTTTCATTTTGAAAAACTGTCAAATAATACCAACGGATCACATAACATAAGACCAGAATCCAACTGAAACCTGTCTACTAGTCGTAAGCGGGATACCCGTGTTCCAGTAAACATGCAGGACTGTGCTGGTTACCCCAGACTGTGGATCGCCACGTGTCGGATGAGCTCGTCCTTCTCAGGAAAGAAGGATGGCTCAACTTTCCCGTTGTGAGGATCTCTGGGAGGAGGAAGAGGAGGAGGAGGGCTGTACTCTGGGGGATCATCCTCCTCGTTGGAGAGCTCTTTCCATGACTCCTAGATAAAGAAATGAAAGAAGATATTAATATGCGACGCTGGACATTACCTGAAGTGTAATTTTGCAGCAAACATGCTTATGGTAAATGCTTTGATGCAAACAGACACAGAGGAGGACTTGCCTGCAGTGACGTGTCTCCCTTGATGTATTTGGCACCTTCAATGACCGCGAGGTAGGAGAACCGCAGCTGGTCTGCTGTCTGGATCAAGCCCATTCGATATCGCCGCATCTCAAGCAGCACGTCGCGAATACGCACTGAAGACGGGTCCTTACGAAGGGACATCTACACACAATACAAAAACACACTCAGTCCTTCATCTCTGGACAGACTTGTAACGATAATCTGATGTCATTCTACTTCCTGTGAATACGTAGTTATCAGAGACGGAGTTCAGCACGAACCAGCAAGAGGCAGGTGTCCACCAGACAAAAGGTCCCGGAGCGTCCGATTCCGGCGCTGCAGTGCACCACCACTGGTCCCTGGTCTGAGTTCAGACACCCCGACTCGCGCACTTTAAAAAGGAAGTTGAGGAAGGAGGCGGGCGACTCCGGTACCCCGAAGTCAGGCCAGGTGGTGTAGTGAAAATGTAAAATCTCACGAGTCTCCTGAGTCTGTAGACAAGGACAAAAATGCAAAAACAGGAAATAAGACCAATCTGAATAAAACTATTGTTCCATTTCTATTTTTACAAACTATTGGCAGAAGACTCACCGACAGATTTTCCAACTCTAGCTGACGGACTGTGTAGTAAGATTTGACGTCTTCGGAGACGAAGGTGAGCTTGAAATTGGTATCTTCAAAGATAGCATCTTTCTCCTCCCTGTGTGGCCAGTACTGGGCACATTTAATCTACAGGAGACAGATAAGCCGTGAGTCTCCTGGTGTCAACAAGAAATGATGACAAGGTCGCACAAGAAGAAGCACCACTGTGAGGAAATTAATCTTGAGAGACAAAAGGAGAGGCCGGCACACAAACACATAGCCACAAAAACCTTCAGAACACTTTCCCAGTGATCCCTTGAGAAGAAATAAAAACAAACATGGGAGGATTTGTGATCATATTTATTTTCACTAATACGGAGTTTTAGAACTGGAGGCTTAAAAAAAGAACGGAATATAAGAAGTAAAAACAAAGGACAAAATTGTCAAACTGAAAGCTATTAACTCGCCTTTAATAAGCAAACCATCATAAATCCTTTCAAAGTAGCATTGATCACTGCGATAAGAGGGGAGGATTGTGTGCCTCCAGTTATGAAAAAACTATTCTGCATAAAGGGGAACTATGTGGACCAACAAATATAAAGGTGAGCTTTCACTTCATTTTACATTCAGCTCGAGGCTCGAACTCTGTAATGGCTCCCTTTGCTTGTATGTGGTCATTTTAAAACCGTTTTCAGCCATTATAGCTGGTGTCCTTGTTCCTTCATCTCATTTTGTGAGGTTTTTATTAATATTTGACTTTCGTTTGTCATTCCAGGTCTCATTTTGTGCCTTCCAGTACGAGTGCTACTGTCATTCAAAGTCTCGCGCCTGCCGGCTGTGTGTAAAACGAGCTGGAATCTACAGTGAACGGAAGAAAATGCAGCTTACAGATCCTTTCTCTATGACTCGGTTCAGCATCACAACTCCACGTGTCCTCTGCTCCCACACCATCTCCCAGAAATGGCCACATGTATTCGGAAGGGGTCCCTAAAAAGGAAATGCAAGCAACAGTCTTTTAAAACAGCTGGTTTTTATTTTTAGTTGCACAGCAAAGAAGAACAGAACATCTATTTGAAGGCATTTTTAAGGCTTTTGATGATGTTAAAAAAAAAAAAAAAAACACTCTAAAGAGGAGGTGACTTGATTCAAGTCTACAATCTAATGTTTTACTATTTGTCTGTTGTTGCACATTACTCGAGTGTTAAAAAATAAAGAATATGTATTTTAACATGCTTACAAGAAGACCCTTAAAATAAACGCAATATATTGCAGCTTCTAGGAAAGATGGACATGGAGCATTATCAACCACTTTAAGTCCCTTTTTGTCATTTTTAAGCTGTAAAACATTTTGAACATCGAAGAGCAGAAAATATTTGGGCGCTTCTGTCTATGTTGCTGCTGGTCCTTTATCATAGAACAGCTCCACAGGACCTTTGAAGGTGCCTTGTTGTATCTGGGTCCAAGACACTGGCTGCAGATCCTTTAAGTAATACGGATCAAGACTCTTTCCGGCTCAAGCCACACCGCCCGGGCACCAGTTCACAGGTCGCCCCTCCCCACCATTAACTGGGAGTTATATGCTTATAAACAGTTTAGTTCATTTCCTCGAAATCTACCCGAAAACAAAAAGAATCAACTGTTGGTTCACCGTCTAATACTCACGGTTACATAACGTGAGAAAGGATGAAGCAACTGAAACTTCTGAATTAATGAAACTAGAACAGTGGTAACACTGTTATTTCACAGAAAGAAGAAATGACTATATATATATATATATATATATATACACATGTGTGTCACTATAAATTGGCAGTAGAAGTTAATGAGTCTCTCTGTATTGACAGTGATCGATCGGTGACGTATCGAAGGTGCACCATGAGGTCGCTCCAGCCTTCTCCACCCCGATATGAATGGATGAATTAATGCGCCAAAAGATGAATAAGGAGGTAGGATGACTCATTTTTATTGCTTTACGCACAATTCATTATCAGCTCATATGCACACCAGCCTACACTTTAACTGCACTCTGGAGGACTTGCAATTGTGAACAAATGCATTAATGAACACATCAATTATTCATGTAGCGATAAAGGTTCTGTAACTGAATGAACCTCAGAGTAACGTAACTCAGTTAAACATCCTTACAGACAGCCTGCATTATTATCTGAATGTTTAATCAAGACCTGGATACCAGTGATGCCAAAAAATAAGCAAAATGCCTTTCATAAATAGAGGATATCGTGCTTATTTTGTTAGATATGTTCTAACTTACCCACCAATGTCTTCTGTTGGGGCAAATCTGATCTTTTCTTACCATGTAAACTGTCTGTAAATGCTGCTTAGGAAAAGCATTGCAACATCTAGTCAGAACTATATTTTGTAAAATATGTGCAAGGGAGAATCTGTATGAATAAATGTTAACTGTCCAAGTGACTGTACAGAGGTTTGAAAACGCTCACCTGAGTGAGGATATAGTTCCTCTCCGCCTCGTCTGCTGTTATTAAGCTGGCATTAATGTAGTCATTCGTATCGAGCTGCAAACATATTCTGCTGTGGTCAACTGAGGAGGGAAATTAAAAAAAAATTGAATTAAAAAAAGACATGGAAATATACACTTTGAATTAACCGCATCCTCCAGGGACAACGCACGAAACTCTCAAAGCGACACAGCTGCTGAGAAATGACGTCAGACTTGTTTGTTAAAACTGAAAAGAACACGAATAAGTGTGAAACTCCTATTTCAGTCATCTAGTTTAAACCCAAACCAAACAAAACATGTCTGGGTGGTTACTAATTTAACTAGTTTGTATTTAAATAGCTTATCCAGCGTTAAAAAGAGGAAACCACAGTTCAGCTGCAGGTGAAAACATTCTACTAAGAAAAGTCCTGTTATATGTTAAACACACATCAGATTTATATAAGAAAATAAAGATCACTCTGCAATGACAAACTAAGAAAAAAATAACTATGTTTCGTTTCGACTAAATCTAACTTCATTTTTACATTGATAAGTTTGTGTATTTGGTTTATTATTTCTAGTACAAACTGTGATCATTTGTCTATCCATTGATATTGCGACTCTTCTGGTCGTGTCAAAGGAAGACTGGGTGTTGATCCGACCCCAGAACGTTTTTTTTACTCATGTCAAAGGTTTGATTCAAACACAATAAACCTTCACAGGGAAAAACTATTGCAAGAGGTCCGAATATCAATGTTGCCTCGTGTAGTTTACTGACATTTACTACCACCATACTGACACCCTCAGTAAATATACAGCTATAAATTGGCCGGGATTATTATGCCAGTCTGTCCTCGGTGATGCAATGCCGAGGTTGTTGTGCAATGAGACTGTTCTCTCACTTCAAATGGTGATAAGAGTGTGTCGAAACAGCAGTAAATTGACATATTTGGACAACAGAAAGAATGAACAGAGATGACGCGGCTGTGACTTCACAGAATAAGTCACCCCTCACTGATGTTTGGACATAAGTAGGAGATTAGACACTCTGCAATACTGTGGGTGGAGCACAATGCAAAGAGTCCAACAGCGCTGAGGGACTTTATTGGGTTTCCTTTTTTTCCTTTTTTTTTTTTGTAGTAAAAAGACAGTTTCAGGTCCTGTGCAGTGAGGCAGGCGAACTTACATGGGCTGACGTCTCTGTATCGATTCCGGGTCTTGTTTTCAGGTGATTTGGCAACCTTGCACGGGAGTTCACATGATTGCTGGCGGATGTCCTGCGATATGAATCCAGCAACATGTTGGTGTTACATTCACATCACATTAAAAGCATTTTTTTGTGCATCGGCTAGATGCTTTAAAAGTAAAGCCAAGCATGATTTAAAAAAAACAAACAAAAAAAACTCTTAAAATCATCAAGATCTCTTACAACAAACTCTGCAACCCAAGCATATAAAAAGCCCCTCATTTGTCCCTCTAAGGACCAAGACAGTCAGACTACAAGCAACATGAATCCCCCCAAAAACATTTGTAGTTGATTTGGCATCAAGTTTGTGGTCATATTGCATCTTCATGTTTGTTTCCAAAGTCCCACATATTCAGTTTGCTTATTTTTCTGTTTATTTTGTGGCAAAGAAGTGAATGTTTTACATTTGTGAACGCTTTCTTTGCTTTTTGTCGTCTTCTTTTAATCTCAGTTGTGGTCTTCTTATTCTGCAAAGCCAATTTTCCAGCACATTTTGGTAATTCTACATCTCTTCTTGATCGTTTTGCCGCCCGAGTTGAACTCATTTTGACTCTGATTGTTTGTGTTTTCTTCTCATTTTGCCACTATTTGTAAATATTTGATGTATCTGTTGTTTGTCCTGTGCAGCTAACTTTGATTATTTCATGTTCAACATTGTTTTAGGAATCAAATACTGCTGTGTGTACTCCAGCATCTTTTTTTGAGGCAATCTTCGGTTGTTTTCATCACCAATCTGTTGATTTTACACCCGTTTCTGGTTGTTTTCGAACCGAGATCCATTATGTGCCTTTTTGGAGTTCTTTGCATTAATTTACTGGTATTGGGGACATGTGCAGGGTGCACAATGCTTTCACCCTTAGTGGCTTCAGATATGTTTTTGTCAGATTGTCTCAAAGATGGATGGATGCTTTTCATTTGGAGGTCTTCCATAATGCAGGTCATGGAGACATTAAAGTTGAATTTCTCAACCCCATCTCTGACATAGTTGAAAGAAATTCACGAAAGTCATTAGATTGATAGATTAAACAACTCCAGGTCTTGTAAATGATTAAAAATGTATTTCATATCTACTTTCTTGTATAATATACTGATAACTTGTGAGAAGCAATGGATGAAATATTTATCTAATGATCATATTTTTGGATAACAGGTAATCAGCCACAATAGACGCACAGTTTGAACTGGACATAGACGGTGTTCGAGCTCCGTGTAGAGGGGGTGTGCTGCCGGCTGCAGCCCGGCGGCGCAGAGGCGTCGATCCTCGGATAGATCGGAGCAGGAAGACCCGGGGACCGGACTGATCTAGATAAAGCTGTAGATCAGACCCTGACAGACGTTACAGTCCCCGGGCTTCGTGTCGGCCTCACCGTGACAGCTTCCTCCCCGGTCCATTTCCAGGTCCAGCCGCAGCTCCTACCTGATAAACGGCGCTCCAACTCCCGTTCTCATCGATGTCCCGAAACTCGGCTTCCATCGCGGACAGTCCAGCTGTCTCCTTTCTTCCGATCGCGGGACAAACCGCAGCTCCTGTGTCCCGGTGCTCAGACGGACTGTGGTGGATCAACTTTCCCCCAAGCAGCTGCCTCCTGCTCCGCCGCTCCCCTGGTCCCTCCGTCCGGCCGCGCAGATCACCGCCTCGGCCTGTTAGCGGAAACACGCCGCTAGCTCCTCCTACACCGAGTCTCTGCCGTCCTTGGGAAGCTTAAATAAAATAAATTAAAAAAAAGAGTAGAACACGTTTAAACAGAGAGGCAACAATCCGTCGCCGGCTGTACAAGCGCGAAGCGAAGATTTACAAGAAAGTGCGGTCCGGATGTGAGTCCGTGTTGGAGTGAAACAGTCACTTTACCTCCACAGTGGCGCGTCAGACCGAGCAGCAGGGGCGCGCGCGGAAGGCATCTTGGTGCCCCAGCGCGTCCACGCTCCACGTGTTTTGACGAAAAATGTTTCCCAGGAGCGCGCACTGCTCCAGCTTCAAACACAGACCTGTTGTTTGCGATTTAAATGTATAAACTAACATTAGGCTGGAATATAAACAAATTTATTGGAAATCTAATGGAAATATTTTAAAACCATGGTAGAATATTTCTGGATTCTTCACAAGGCTTATCAAAATTATTTAACCTGGTGTCATGATTAACATCAATTAGTTGTAGGTTTCATTCTGACAGTAAATATCTTATTGGGTTTACATAATTAGGGTTAAAGTTACTTTGTTATTCGTAGTACACAGTAAAATAAACTGTTGCTGTTATTGGGGAAGGAAATTGAAGATTTGTTGGAAGACTTACTGATTCAGCAATAACAAGAAATAATCCCTGAGTCCTAGTCATTTCTGATGAAAGCTAATGAAACTTCCCTATTGTAAAGCAGTCACTGCAGAGGCAGACAAAATCACACAAGACCAAAAAAAAAGAAAAAGGATGATGCCAATAGCTTCACGCTCTAAGAGGCCTCACATAAATCACCCAAGACCAAAAAAAAAAGGGATGATGCCAATAGCTTCAAGCCCTAAGAGGCCTCACATAAATCACCCAAGATCCAAAAGGAGATGCTACCTTCGTTGCCTAGAAACGAAGGCACTAGTAGGGTCTAAAAAAAAATGACATGATCATATTTACTCAAACGATGATTTGACGAGCAAAAAAAGGGGTCGCACCTTATGCGGGAAGGTGGACCTTAGTCACTGCATATAAGGAGGGAGTCTGAACGACTCAGTGTGTTTTCCGATCGGACCTAGCAATCGTGTCTGTTCGTCATGTCCGCTGGGATCTAATCGGTGCACCGGGTTTTGGAAATAAAACTCTGTTTTTTGCATCCAGCTCCACTCTCTCAGTCTTTTTTTGCACCATTGGAATAACTGAGTACCAGGATAGCTACAACAAGTAGAGTAAATGTTCGTACGGTCTTTGTCTACGCATCTGGCCCAGGACTACTTTCTACAACAAAGACCACGACAATAGATAGATGGATAGATAGATAGATAGATAGATAGATAGATAGATAGATAGATAGATAGATAGATAGATAGATAGATAGATAGATAGATAGATAGATAGATAGATAGATAGATAGATAGATAGATAGATAGATAGATAGATAGATAGATAGATACTTTATTAATCCCAAGGGACAAGAAAACAGGCAGGTTAGTGACCAGATTGACATTAACACTGAAGGCTACTACTGTACTAACCCTTCCTAACTCCATCCATTCTATGATTTAGGATTGCAGGATAGCCAGATCCATTCATTGTTTTATAGTGAATAGTTCAGACCAAAGTATATGGCCATCAGCTCATTGTTTCAAATCCACTCATAATAATAATGATAATAATAATAATATTACTATTACTATTATGACTAATAATAATAATAATAATAATAATAATACATTTTACTTAACAGCGACTTTTAAAACACCTAACACATGTTTAGAATGCAGTTAAAAACAAGTATAAAATATTGACTTCAAAATCTAAAATAAAGCACAAGCTGACTCAATAAGTACATTCATCATATTTTCCTACAACAATTATACAACATTGCTCAACAATACTTTACATGGTCAATAGTTTAAAAAGAATTGCGGTAATCTTAAACGTCCGCTTTATTCATACGCGCCCCCGCCGGATGCATGCACTTCTCGGCGGGCAGACCGAACCCTACGTAACGCCGGCGGCTCGCTCGGGGAGCGCGCACGCACTTACACGCAACGGTGTGTTTACGTTGACTATGTGGAGTCGCTGCCGCTGTGACCTGCTGCAGTTCAGGCAACGCTGTGTTGTAGCCGCATGAAGGGGGTGAAAAAAGAAAAAAAAAAAAAAAAAAACAGCCCGCGTCGAGAGACAATATGACGCCGTTTTGACTGTCCAGACGTTTCAGTGCTCACGGAGGCGTCGCTCAGTGTGGCCGGGCTCAGGTCGTCATGGATTCGCGGTAGTTGCGGGTGTTTTTCCTCAGACAGCGTGACTGACAGCGCGAGCTGGGACAAGGGACTTTGCTGCTACTGACGTTAGCTAGCGGCGCAACTTAGCTAGACGCGTTGAGTCGGCATAACGGCGGCGACAGGTATTATTATTATGTCCCTTCTTGGCAAGTTGTTGTGTGTGTGTCGCTTCATGTCTTGTCTCCCCGCGGCCGCCAGCTCACTTTGTGTGGCCGTGTTTTCCTAGTTGTTCTGTGGCGTTGGCGTTTTTAGCCGTCAGCTGTCGCTGGCTGCCGCTAGCTAATGTGTAGCTATAGTTATTGCCTCCCAGTGGTGGAAAAAGTGTTCAGATCGTTCAATGGTAAGTTGTATCACAGTGCAAAAATAATACCCACTTTTAACAGAAAAGTCTTCTTCTTTTTTTTTTTTTCAAGACATATCACTTGTGTGCAAAAAACAAAAACTTTGATGATCCTTGATTGCTTTAGTGCAACAGTCATGTTCACTGTCCTCAAATACATTTATATTGACCTTAGATTACTGTAAAACATTACCCAGTGGAGATATCGGACTGTGGTCACAAATATCATATCTGCTGACAAATCTTTTCCATTTATTTCTCCATCTATCAAATCCTGTTCACTGCTCCCATCTTCTCCCATCAATATCTTCAGCAAATATGTAAAATTAAGAAATTATCTGAAATAACTCTTTCCTTTTGGCTTACAGTAAAATCATAATAATGCGGATATTGGACTTTAACTGCTAAAGAGCTTGACAGTCGATCTATGTTTAACATGATAGTTGCAGCTTCTAGTTGAATTTACAAGCAGGAAGTGCTCAACTTGGTGGTGGAAATTAAAGACAACCTCAGAACAATATTCCAATTGGGAGGTTTGTTTTTATTAAAGGTAGTTTATATCAAGTGTCAGCTTTTTTGCACTTCTTCTGTAAAAAATGCCAGTAAAAATACCTAATCACCCGAAGATTCAGTATATTTCAGTTCTTGATGAAAACTGCTGTGCTGACACTTTGCAAAAAAGTTGTTGAACAAAAAAAAAGACAGGTTTTTTAAGAGAAAACAAAACACAGCTGCAGACGATCAGAAGTTTGGCTAAAGTATAACACCACACATAAATGGTCCAACTTTTTTTTTTTTAATCTACAGTGACAAAATATAAAATCTACATGTTACAACTGTGAGTTGTGTTGAGCAACAGTGATTGAGCATTTCTCCTGTTTTCCTACTGTAATCGGAAGTCCTAACAATAATAAAAAGAAAACAGATAAGAGGAATCACGGTCTTATGTATGTTTTGTGTTTTCCTTTTTGCTGATGTTTTGCATCTGTGCTTTTTTTGTTCTTCGATATTATTCTGTCAGTTTTATGTTGCAGCCACCTGCATGGCTCATGCTTCATTCTATTCCAGTTCACAGTAATTTTTGATTCTTTGTGTTTTAGCTTTAATATGTAAAATTTTTCTGGTTATTTTCTGTTTTGGGATTCTGACTTTTTTGTTTAATTTTGGGATACATTTACTATTTCTTTAATAAGACGAGGGGAACCCTGAAATCTTAGGATTCTTGTTTAATAATCTGTCCATATCCCAATTCCACAGTTTATATTTATGTGACCACATCCTCCAGGGACAACAAATTACATTTATATCACAATCTTATTTGTGATGAGAGACGTTTGCTTTAACACGACCAGCATCTAAATAGTTGCCAAGTCGTTTTCTGCCCAGTGACTAATCAGTTTCAGACCTTATGTTGTACATTCTCAAAAGCCTTTTTCCCATGTTTTTCTCCTCCTAAGAAGAGCCCGTCTGTTGTTTTCAGATTCCCTCAGTAGTTTGAGGTCCTTAACGGACTCTCAAGGCGTCATGGCTCCTAAGGACATCATGACTAATTCCCACGCCAAGTCCATCCTTAACGCCATGAACTCGCTTCGCAAGAGCAACACGCTCTGCGACATCACTCTGAGGGTAGAGAACACAGATTTTCCTGCTCACCGGATCGTGTTGGCTGCTTGCAGCGACTACTTCTGTGCCATGTTCACCAGTGAGGTAACAAGAAAGAGGAATACCGAATTCTAGATATTTCCATTTGATCAGACTACGGGATATAACATGTAATCTTTGTATAATCATGTTTCTGTGGTTGTTGCTCCGCAGCTTGCAGAAAAGGGGAAATCGTTTGTGGACATTCAGGGGCTCAATGCATCGACCATGGAGATCTTGTTGGACTTCGTGTACACAGAGACGGTTCTGGTCACAGTGGAGAACGTGCAGGAGTTGCTCCCTGCAGCCTGCTTGCTGCAGCTCAAAGGTGCGTTCAGAGGCGCCGGCTGGGCCTCCGCTTGAAAGGTGTGTGCTGATGCAGGCTCGTGTTGTTGTGAGTGTATTCACAGGGAGTTCACAGCTCTTGAATGTCTATTGAAAGCAAAGAAAAGCCAGAGAGGTGTTGAAAAATCCTTTTTTTTATGCCACACAACAGTTTTCATTTACTTGTGCACTATTTCATTGTGTAGTTGTGACAGTTGAATGCAGTGTTTCAATCAGAATCTCTTTTTTTATCGCTTTTTCCATCTGCAACTGTATTGTGATTGTTAAATGTGTATATGTCTAAATATCCAACCATATTGTATAAACATTAATAAGAAAAACGTCTCCAAAAGAAGAATAGTATTGTGGTATCTTTTATGTACACTCACATGCTGTATGAAATGGTAAATAGACTTCAATTATATATAGCTTTTCCACCACTTGAGCAGTCCCCAAAGTGTTTTACATTGTTAATCATATTCACCCATATGTATTATGCTAAATAACCTTGTAATCGTATATCTACATGCAGAATAGAGTGACCTCGTCTTGTACTTAGAAACAAATTTATCAAGCAAATATGTAGATATAAGAAAGTTATTGAACGTATAGAAAGTTCAATCAATAATTAATGGAAAACTGGCTGAATCACTTAATTTTATAATTTTTTTTAGAGTATATTCGCATATATGTACTTCGCACCCATAACATTTTGATCCATTGTGTAACAAGATAGATTATGTTTAATCCACTTTAAACTCTACTTGAATAATAATCAGATTTAAAGTACGGTAACTCCTGCATCCCCAGATTAGGACCGAAATATTGATGTTCATGTCCTGTTCATCAGTTTTTGAGTTCATCTCTGTCTGGCATCTCTATTTGTCTTTCTCAGGAGTGAAAAGAGCGTGTTGCGATTTTCTGGAGAGTCAGCTCGATCCCTCCAACTGTCTGGGCATTCGAGACTTCGCAGAAACTCACAACTGCCTGGACTTGATGCAGGCCGCTGAGCTCTTCTCCCAGAAGCATTTCTCCGAGGTTGTTCAGCATGAAGAGTTTATGCTGCTGAGCCAGACAGAAGTGGAAAAGCTTATAAAATGTGATGAAATCCAGGTAAGAGGAAAAACAAAACAAACAATTCTCCAATGGGTTCCAGTTTTTTATTTGAGGATGTTGCAGAAGCATAAGATTGTGTATGCTGTTATATCTAAGTGCTGCTGAGTTGTATGGGTCACATTAGTGTTAGTTTGGTTCTGTTGTCCGCTATCATTGTAAGAGCGCTTTGAGATGTTTGTTGATGTGATTTAGCGCTTTACAAATAAAATTGAATTGAATTGAATTAGTAACATGTTAGCAGAGTCTATATTTGCAGTTTCATACAACCGATTTTCTTCTTTGATATTTACAGAATGAAATCACTTCCTAACATCCTGTTTCACATTCTGCATGAAAGCAATAAGTAAAATAAAACATTGGAAATGCAGTTATTAAAGATAAATTACCTGTTAAAAATGATGAAAGGACAGTAAACAGGCGACATGGCATTCAGTGAGTCTTATCTAGATGATTTAAAAGAAGGCACTGATGGTGGATGAATTATTTTAAAGCACTTTGAAAAGCTTTACTTGACAAAATGTCGTTCATGAAAATACCTGCAGGAATTAGATTGATTTACATTGAAAGCACAGTGCTTACAAAAGGTTTTGTCTTAAATAGTTTGATAAAATCTTGCAAAGACCTGACTGAAAAAGGGAAAGTGTCTCAGTCAGTCGAGCCCCGGAGTTCACCACAGAGTCTCCTCGGATCAGCCCCACAAGGAAGGAAGGAGGAAAGGAAAGCCTATTTCAGTTTGTTCCTTTCTCAGTTTTCACCTCTTGTCATTTTTTATAATGGTTTTTAAAAAAGAAATCTTCAACAAACTTGAGTCACATTCAGGGTACCGTATATTCCTCCTCGATCCATTTTCTTTGTGATCCCAGAGTGTGAACTTATATGGCTGATTTACTAATGCTCAGTTTCACGTTTGCACTTTGTGTGTTTACATTTACAGTGAAAGGTGAAATTATAGTCCAAACAATAATGGTAGAAGTTAAACTATAATCAAGCCCATTATCCCTCCTGAGAAATGCCACTTCCAATAACCGACATTTCACCGAGAATGAAGTAAAGGTTGATTCTCTTGACTTGAGTTCACTTGGAGGTTTTCTTTAATTAAAGTAAAGTATGACAGAAGGCAGTTGACCTTGTGAACTGTGGGTATAAAACGCTGGCCGCTGACTGTGGAGGCCACACAGTTGGATGGTTTAACTGCTCTGAAGTAAAACGGTTTAATCCAGGGGGTCATCAACCTTTTTCAAACTGAGAGCTGCATCCAGAGTACCGAGTAAGATGAAGGGCTTCTTCTTACAAACATCCCTGTATGTTTAGTTTTGAACTTTTTTTTTTTTATATACTGGAGACGTTTTTGGTTTCGTGTGTTAGACCATGCTGTGAGGAGGACTGACTATCTCCACATGTCATCCCTGTAATTTGTCTTTTTTCTAGAGATATGCTGCTCTTTTTTTTCAGGAAAATCGATACAATTAACTGAATTTATTACAATTTAATGATTTCTAGACGAGTTGTCGCCTTTTTTGTAGGGCGAGACAGAAATATCCAATCTTTATTATGGTATCCAAATATTGATTTTGAGATCCACATAGTCTGTATTTTCTTTAGTTAGTCTCTCTAGGATCTCACACCTTGTCTTGATTAGTTCAGTGTGAGATTTTAAGTTTTCTGTTCAATTTTTTTTTTTAAATCGCAATGAAATATCAAGCTTTTTTTATGGGAGACAATAATAAAGTCAGCTTTATAAGATTTTTTTTTTTATATATCCTGCAACTTGTACATTTAATCACTGACTGATAATGGTTTCATGGCTGCAAATGACTGGCTGGTTATTGTAGCTTCAAACAGAGACGGTATAACTACATTTAAGCTACGTCAACACAGCATTTCTTGTGGGGCCGTTTCGTTAGTTTTTTGGGTTTTTTTGGTCCACGTTGTTAAAATGAGATCATTTCCTGATGCTTGTGGAGGGCAAGTGTCTGTGAAGTGAAAAGTCCTCCTCCTCTCCCCCACATACAAAAATGTCAAAGCCACATAATTTTTATTCTTGTTTAACAAGATGCTATCTATCAGAAGATTGTTGAGTGAAAGCTTTGATTTATTGTCGGAGCTGTGAATTCTCTCGCTCTGCATGCCGTCTGTTTTCAGGTGGACTCAGAGGAGCCGGTTTTTGAAGCCGTGTTGAACTGGGTCAAACACAATCGAAAGGAGCGCGAGCCCTACCTGCCCGACATGCTGGAGTTTGTGCGAATGCCGCTCCTGACCCCCCGCTACATCACCGACGTCATCGATGCAGAGGTGAGCCAGCTCATCCCGTTGTCGAATCGCACTCCGTGCTGCTAGGATTGCTTGTTGTTATGTTGATTGCGTTGTAATCAAGCCGGTCTTTACGCGTTCCAGCCTCTCATTCGGTGCAGCCTGCCATGCCGAGACCTCGTTGACGAAGCCAAGAAATTCCACTTGAGACCGGAGCTGAGGAGTGAGATGCAGGGCCCACGCACACAAGCCAGATTAGGTACAGAGCCAGTTTTCAGCCCCGGTTTAGCTGAGTGCATGTGTCGTTTTCAGCTGGTTTGTAATCTCCTGATTTCCTGGCCAGGTGCCAAAGAAGTCCTGCTAGTTATTGGTGGGTTTGGAAGCCAGCAGTCGCCCATAGACATCGTCGAGAAATACGATCCCAAAACTCAAGAATGGAGCTTCTTACCTGTGAGCAAAGTCTTTAAAAAGAGGTTTGGATTTTCTCAGGTTTGACTGAAACACTAACACACGTGTCTTCATCAGAATATTGCAAGGAAAAGACGCTACGTGGCCACGGTCTCGCTCCACGATCGAGTTTATGTGATCGGAGGTTACGACGGGCGGTCGAGGCTCAGCTCTGTTGAATGTCTCGACTACACAGCGGATGAAGATGGAGTTTGGTACACCGTCGCCACCATGAATGTACGCCGTGGCCTCGCAGGAGCAACGACACTCGGAGGTGACGGAGTTCCAACTTCACCAATCTTTCTTCGCTCCCTGGTTTCCTCTGTTCTCACAGCAAAGGGGTCAGTAACCGTCGCGGTGTTTTCATCTCTGAACAGACATGATCTATGTGGCCGGGGGCTTCGATGGCAGCCGGCGTCACACCAGCATGGAGCGATACGATCCAAACATCGACCAGTGGAGCATGCTGGGAGATATGCAGACAGCGCGAGAAGGAGCTGGCCTGGTGGTGGCCAGTGGTCTGATATACTGTTTAGGTAAAAAGGAAGTCATACTTGCATATCAGTCTTTTGGTGTTTTGTTAGATCATTTCAGTTATTTTATTATTTAAATATTTGCATTTACAATTTTTTGTTGTCTGATTGTTTGCAAAGCAAAGTGTTCCACTAACATTATTTGAATGTATTATCAGAAGCACGGCAATGTACTGTCTCACATTTCCAAAGGGTTTGCTTAAAATTGCTTAGAAAATCACTTCTCTATCACACACATGAAACATCGCAACAAACTGCATCATTAGAGGAGAGAAATCAGCTAATCTTGTTGAACTTTGGTTCAAAATGATCTATTAATGTTTATGACTATGTCATTATGGCAGAAAGCTTGTAAGTAGAAGTTCTCTGGTTGAAATCCCACTGCCAGCGGGTTCCTGCAGCCTTCAGCAAGACCGTCAACCCCTGACTCTCTTACTACTCTCTGACCCGAATATGATTCCGTACACAAGAATCTTTAAGTGAAATATAAAAAACTATCCTGTCCAATGGCAGTCCAATCATTTATTCACCTCACTTCATCACACTGTCTCGTCAGGCTCTCTGAAGCACTGGCTGACAGTTGCCGTGTTTCAGATCTTCAGGCTCTGAAGATCGGTCAGGCAGCGGCTCGCTGCCTGACCGATGAGTCACTCCACAGTCGGTCATTTTGAACTCCTCTTCAGTCGTCATGAATTTATACACATTGACCGCAAAAACTGCTTCGAGATTAAAATGGACCAACAGAATACCTGAAAAGCAGTGCCTCTAAGCATTCTAAAATCCTTTCTCAGGTGGATACGACGGACTAAATATCCTGAATTCAGTGGAGCGTTATGACCCACACACAGGCCACTGGACCAGCGTCACGCCCATGGCCACCAAGCGATCTGGTCGGTAGCACAACAGGATCGGCGGGAGTCAAACGTGAGGCGAGTGTCCGTCTGACGATTTCGTTCTGCTTCCAGGCGCCGGCGTGGCTTTACTAAATGACCACATTTATGTGGTGGGAGGTTTTGATGGCGTCTCACACCTGGACTCTGTCGAGGTCTACAACATCCGAACAGACTATTGGACCACTGTGGCCAGTATGACCACCCCTCGATGTTACGTCGGGGCGACCGTTCTCCGAGGAAGACTCTACGCCATCGCCGGGTAAGAAGAAAGAAATGTATATTCAGTCCCAAATGAACATGAAAGGAAACTGAAGAACCTGGAAACACAGAAAACCCTATCCAAACTTTAGAGGGACAGGACCACGATCTGGAATCTCACTGCAGCTGTGAATTGATGCTTACATATAAACCTCACCCTCCAAGAAGCTGTGAGCGTAAATACATCATATTCTTTGTAAAATCCACTGAAAGTCTGAGATTACCGGGCCTTGTGTAACATTCCTGCTTGTGTTTTGTCTCAGCAGTTCCAGGGTTTATCCCTCCATGCTGTCTGGAGAAACACAAAGAACACATTTAGCGCTCAATAGACAACTGCAGCTTTGAAGAGAATCATTTGATTCGTCAGTGTCGGGAGTCTGAAGCTTTTTGCAAACTTTCCAACAAATGTTTTGCACAGACTGGAACTTGCTCCTGATCGCACTCGTTTTAGTTGCTGTTCTCTTCACAGCTGCTATAGAAGGAGAGAAAAAAACCCACCGAAGCAGAACGCTGAGTTTGAATATAGTCTTTTAACAAACTTTATGTATTTTAGATGAAGTTAATATGGATTTTTAATTTAACTGCTACACAAGCAAGGGAATGTTAGTGATCACATCGTGACACACGTCCAGCATGTAAGTTACGGTGCAACGCCGGCCACGATAACTTTTAACCGACCTTTTCCCCGCATTGAAAAACAAGCTCATTCATTAATGGCTGTCACATAAGGCTCAAGACCAAACCGCGGCTCAGTCCAGCGTGTGTTCAGCTGTCGCTGGACTACAATGCCGAGTCATGTTTCACAACGTCATAAACTGATGTGCGTTACTTTGTCATCCGATAAGCCTTCAAACTCACACGTGTGTAACTGGGAGACCTCTTAGATTGTATTTCTCACCACTTTGTGAAGCAACACGTCTCCACAGATTTACGTGGGCTCTGTCAGGGTTGGATTTCTTACATTAACTCGGTGTAATCACATCGTCCGTCTTAAATCAAGATTTCAAGCCCTGCTTCTCAACTTTGCTTTACCTTGTTGCCCCCCTGGTCACGGCCTCTTAAAAAAAAATCTGCAGTGCAGACAAACTGAGTCACACCAGCTGTCATGTCATTATAAATATAAAGTCTCTTGATTTATGCAACTTGAAACTCATTTTGAGAACCTCGGAGCAAACCAAGGTTTGTGCCATCCTGTGATCTCTGGAGTTATCATTTACTTTCTTCTTATCTCTGAAAATAAAGTCGACTCTTAGTGACCCACATGCAGTCCAGATTTTTTTTTAAAGAACTAAAAATCCAGCAACGTGGTAAATGAAGGAAAACAGACCAAAGAAGCTGCTGTGTTCAGCTGATCTCCCCAAAACAAGCTCTTCTCTCCTGTCAGAATGATTTCAGGGTATATTGTAAGAATCCAGGTGGATAAACACCAGGAGGACACGCTTCTTGTGGATTCTCTGGTTCACCAGGATCACAAGTCCGTCCCTCTCCAGATGACGGTTTGTCTTGGAGGAGAAAAGTCTCTGTGCTGACGATGGAACTTCTCTGAAATAAGACATTCACACTTAGAGGAGGATGTATTGTGGGTGTGTGTTCTTACAAGTAATAAATAAAGCACGACATGAAGATAACAGTCGACCCACTGTGACGTTAAATAAGTAGGAACTTATTTGTTTTCGTCTCGTTGCCAGACAAGTTATTGTGGTGCGTCACTGGCAGGCGAACAGGAGTCACTGGTGTTTCTTCTCACACGCCGCTTGTTAAAAAGAGCCTTATGCCTCCGTGTATAAATACAGAGATTCAGCTGGAGTGCGAGACGCAACTAGTTCCAGCATAGCATTTCTTCCACTGTGAAGTTATCTTGTGTTGAGCAGCCTGACGGGCTGCACGGTGGCGGAGCAGTCGTCACTCCCCTCCGAGTCTCGTATGAAATGTGTAGCTGTGTGGAGCCGCGTTATTTCCTTCTGAGCGTCAAACTTTTCTTCCTGTCCGTCTCTTTAGATACGACGGGAACTCTCTCCTCAGCAGTATCGAATGTTACGACCCGGTCATCGACTCCTGGGAGGTCGTCACCTCCATGGCGACCCAGCGGTGCGACGCCGGCGTCTGCGTGCTCCGGGAAAAGTGACGCTTTCGACGAGAACCGCAGCGGGAGAATCAGGCGGCTGGACAGGCAGCTAAGACTTTGCTAAAGCTCCACTGAGACAGAGCCACAAAGGGAGATAATTGTTCGCCAGTATGCAAAGAGGTACTCTTAAAAGAAAAAAGAAAAAGAACCCATGTGAATCTATATGAAGACGGTTCGCCACACAGAGACGTGCTACAGACATTCAGCTTCGCCGCGTTGGACTTCACCTCTAAAGAGGCGTCTGAGGAGCCCATCACCACTTGCATGAGTCTTGTCGGTGGTACTCGTGTCTCGTTGTCCGTGAGATTATTTTTTCAGTTCGTCCTCAAAGTGCAATATATTTCTACTCACCACACATGAGACGATGGAGCAGATCCAGACTCCAGTTGCTGCTATTTGCCTTATATCTTTGGCCTACGTAGAACAGTGGACATCCATGTTGCCTCCCGTTAGACTCTGATCATAGCGACTCTTAAGAAGCTGTAAGTGAGCCAACTCATTCGGCATACGCGAGATCATCGAAGATATTTCAGCCCCCGTTTTTTTTGTAATGCTTCCTGTAAACTCTGCTTTTGGATCGGGAAATCACTTTAATACAGAAGATTTATTACGTAAGGTTTCTCTGAGGAAAATATATTTACAGATGAATATTGTTTCAGGAAATGACTGAACCGTGCCAGTGCACTATTATATGGTCCCTTGATTTGGCTGAAGTCGAAAAGACAAAAGTAAAAACTACGGGGTGCATGTGATGTATTGTTTGTTGTTCCTTAGCATATAGATCTGGACATGTATGTGTAGGATACACCGTCCCAACATCACTGTTGCCTGGGAAGTAAATAAACACACTGAGAACTGGTGTCTGTGGTGAACCTGAACCCAGAGAGGAGAAATGCAGCCTGCTGGTTCACACGCTGTCAGCAGGGCCGAGTCGGCGGCGTCTGTGGCGTGAAGAGTCATCGCTCACATTCGCAGAGGAAATGCAAAAACCGCCCTGCTGCTGGATGCCTCCGAATGGTTTCACCCTCCAACTCTCCATTTCATTACTGATTTCAGCGTCTCATGCAAAACTAAAGAGACAATTTGTCGTGATGCTGAATATTCTGATGTAGGTACTGGTAATCTAGTGCTAAACTGGTAAGATTAAAAACTCAATCCTACTTTTCAATTGGTGTCACAGTAAAAATGATTTTATTGTTTTAATAATTTGATTCAAATGATGGTAACAATACAAAACAAAGCACTAATTTGAAGGCCCATTAATCAAGCAAAGAAAGTTTTAATCCCGGGGCAATTTGTGACATTTTAATGGTCTCATTGTCTCCTCTAGTGAGGGTTTGAAATGTAAATGCTTATAAAATGGATCAGACGATAACGAACGGGCACACGTTGCAGGATGTAGAAGCTTCAAACTAATATTCATTGACCAATGGCATGGATTGCTTGATCAATACATCAGCAAGTGACAAAAATATATTTTATTGTGCAAATACAAGAAGTAAAAACAACTGAGACGTAACTACTGGATGTGAAGCAAACTGCAGAGTGAGTCAATCCCCACCCGGAAAATCACCTCATTTTAATTCTTCATGAAAAAATTGGAATAGTAAGTTGGACGCAGTGTTGGACTGTGAAATGGGACCCCGTGAGTTTATAACTGCAGTAGATGCGATTCTATTCTTTTATAATAAAGCTTTTAACAAAACGTGACTCGGTGCACAGTAACTACGGCGACATTCTGACATAAACGTCTGATTTTTCATCCAAAATTTAATTTATCTGATGAATCCTTCAGTCTCGTTTTTGAGAGCTGAAGGACCGGCGTCGTCCTGGACCGCTCATCCAAACAGCGGAGGTTCATCTGGAGCCACAAGGTAAGAAAAGGAAGCTTTATATATTCATTTGTTTAGGTAGACTGGACTTTTTCTGATTCATCTAAATGAGTTGACTTTTATTCTGTCCACATCAAAATCTGTCAATCTGCAGTGAAAATATCTGCCACAATATTCCGTCTTTACACTTTTATCCTAGTTCTGACTGGTGCGGAAGTTCAGCTTCATCTGCAGTTTATTAATCTCTAAACATCTCTAGGTCTCCAACATGTTTTTAAATGAACATTTGTGTCCAGTTATGTTCTTGAAACATAAAATCATGTTGAGTTCAGGAAGTTTTCCCTCCAGAGAAAACGAGCGGAATTTGTCAACATGTTGAAATCTGAAAGATCTGGAGGCAAAACAGTCGTCCCTTGGAATTAATTCACATTTATCTCTGAACTTTACTCCCCGTTAGCTTCCTATACTTTAGTTTATTGTACAAATTTGAGTTGTTCTTCTTTCCAAAATTCATAAACAGTATTTATCTGTTTTGGAACAAGTTACAAAGCATAAATTGTAAATCGGACTTGTTCTTTTATCCAGCAAAAGTCATTTCATGAGCCGGTAGCATTTCAGGAAGGTGATAGAGCAAACTTTGACCTGAATGTTAATTTTAGAAATAAACATTTGACTGTAAATCACCTTTATAATCCAAGTATACTTGGAATAAGATGGATTAACGCATTCGAAACTCGTTAATGTGTAAAAGCAATGTGGTTTGAAAAACTGACTTGCTGTTAGATTAAATCCTAGAAGTAGTTTAGCGATCTTCACTTCACCAATCTGTCTTGTTGTAAATATTCACTATGTAATTTTAAAGGAATTATGAAAAAAAAAAACAGTATAATTTTCGAAAAACTATCCCAAGGCTGATTTCAGAGCCATATTTTGTTCCTGGTGCCCAACCTGTGGTCCAGGACCCTCTCTGGGGGTTGCTAGAGATTATGAGGGGCCTGAAGCTTTGCCTGAACCGAAGTTAACAAAAACTAGATTGTTGAATCTAAAGCAAGCCTGAGAAACTGTCCAGCCCCGGGGTGGTGGTTGTTTACCTCCACCTGTGTCCAGTACATGTGCTGCATCCTCATCCTCAGGTAGCTGCTCGCCGCCGGTATCCAAGCAACAAGTGCAGCGGTGACTCCTTTCCCCTTTATTCTGGGAGCATTACGTAAAGAGGAGGATGGAGGGAGCTGTGTTTAATTGATTTCGCTCAGACAACAAGCTTTTCTTCCAACGTGCTCCATGAATTCAGACTCCAGCGTCAAACCAGCCAGACAGAAGAGCTGTTCACGCTGCTCTCTGTCTTTGTTGATATGAAAGCTACACAATATCTCCATTTAGCTTTTTCCTATTGGCATGTTACTGGAACGGAACGGAGCTGTTTGGGCAGCAGTATTTATTGCAAATTTATTATTATTGCAACATCAACATGCATGATATTGCAAAAGACTCATCATGTTTCCGTACATTGTGCCTTCATGCTCTGCAAATCCAGCGTGACCATATTTGAGAAATAAATCTCAAAGATTGTGAGATTAACTAATTAGTTTTAACCATTTTATTACTTGGTGGCCACTGAGCAGAAGTCAAATGTGAAAATAATAAAAAAACAAAATCCAGGACAAATGACCAAAAACCACCAAGTTATCAAACGGCTCCACTTCCAAAACACATCTCAGATGTAAACGTGCAGCAAAAGAGGACCGCTGTTATATTTTACAAAGTGTAAAGTGCAAAGACATTACCACGTATTTATCATATTGTTATGGCAAAACATGACCACATGATATTGTGCAGCACAGAAAATGCTCCTCTTCACTGTAGAGTTTGCATGTTCTCTCTGGGCCTGTGTAGATATTAGAAAATACAATTACCTTTCACCCTCTTAGCAAATATTCAACTGCTTAACACGGCCAGAGTCCACATTTTCCTCAACACATTAACAGTTTTGTTGCAAAAACAGTTACAGAAAATAAAATAGCATTTAATGATCGTCACTGCTTTAACGCAGTATTAGACTTGCTTAAAGTTAGTAAAAATGAACTCATTGCCCAATGAATGTTTTCCTTCTGTAGACTCTCCACATTGTGCAGGTTGCTGGACGTCTGTGGTGCTGCAGTGAAAATGACTGGTTCACTATGAGGTTGCATCACTTTTCTAAAATCAGATATTATCACCGGGATGTTAGACGTTCCCGCAACCAGCGAGTTTCGGAAAAACGGCAACAAATCTGCAGCGATAAATCAGAACAGGCAAACAGCCACAGGTTAGATGAAGTTTATTTAGGCCTGCAAATACATATTATGCTTATTTACACTCTGATGTATTTCATGTTGCAAATGACCGAGTTACTTCCATCTTTGGTGAACAGGAGTTGGGAGAAATAGTAAATGTGTGATCTCAGAGGGGCACAATTAATAATCCAGCAGCACCTTTTGTGCAGGTTCTTTCAGTTTAAAGGTCTTAAAAGATGATTCACCGAATTACTGTGTATCCCAACAAGTAAGCACTGAATATGAGACAAGCGTTAGTAATGAGTATTATAATAATAAGTGTATCACCAATCTCTCCAAACAACAGGAAAGGTGTAAACTTGCTGACCTTCCAGGAGTTAGTTTTTATGTTCTCTCTCTCTCTCTCTCTCTCTCTCTCTCTCTCTCTCTGTGATGGAATCTCCCGGTGCCTTTGACCACAGTTGGCAGGATCAGCGGCTCACGGCTGGAAGAAGATGGACGGACGTGAGGTGTGCGAAGGACAAAGGTCATTAAGACTTGGTCATGATATCATTTATTGTTCCTGTGGATGATTATTTAACTCTTGTGTGGCCTGAGGTACATTCTAGAGCATTCCTGAAATAGTCAAGATTGTTGCCTTTGTTATAGGAGATATCATTTTGCTGGGTTTCATTTGTTAAATCAAGTTTCAATATTTCAACCTTTAACCCAATAATAAGGCTGTAATACAGCACCACCTTTTACCCTCAAACATTTTGTTGCACCATTGATTTTTTTTTTTTACACACAGAGATTTACTTGTGTATACTTTGTCAATCTAAGCTTTTGCCTTGAAAATCTTTATTTTTTCCAAAATCCTTATTTTCTTCGACTGAACTCAAAGATCGAAGACTCGTTCTAGGATTATTTCACAGGCGTGCCTGAGGCTGGCCACAATTAAAGGAAGGACACTCTAGAAGTTGATCAGGTGGTGGAATGTTGCTGTTCTACAGTCACACAAAAAAAAAAAAAAAAAGCACATGTTATATGATGACTTTCTAACTGTGAACGTCGACTCATTTTATCATTCGTTTGGTGTGGCCTTAATGTCTGAACAGTATCAACCCCACTGAGGGGGAGTTGTCAGGTCTTATCAGCCCCACATGCTGCTGGAGCAACCAACTCCACCTCCTAGTGTCTGTTCAATATCTCCCGTTGGTTTTCATTCACATTTATTCATTTATTTAACATGAGAGTAATACAACAGTGAATATACCTAAAAATATCAAATAGTAAAACCAGCAAAAGCGTATAGAACTGTAATAGCTTCTCATGTTTCTGTGGTTACAAGCAGTGATTTTCTTCCAGCTGTATTCATCTTCAACTTTCTACAAAGTCTAAATGACACCACCCGTTTGATGAGGTACAATCTAACGCCATCATGTACACCTGCTTTCATTTCAATCCTGCACAAAGGAAATTGTGTTTCTTTTTGATTGAGTGTTTTTGCAACTAATACATTCGTCCACTGATGGCTGCAAGCGAAGGCGAGGGAGACCCTGGACATGTCCTTCGGGTCCAACATCCACCAGGTGAGGACGAACCCACCCATCAGATGGTCCCGTGTGAACTTTAAAGAACTTTAACGCTGCAACTGCAAACATAAAGGAACTATTTGCTCCATTCAGTCACTCCACTGGTGTCCCACTGGTGACGTCTTAACACAGCTTGAGACACACTGAATAATTCAGATTATTACTGAGCCGATAAAGAATAAAACTCCACTCTTTCTCTCTTGAATCCTTAATCTAGTAGTTAATGTCTTTATCTGATATTTACCAAAAACAATGAGTCTAATTAAATAACCTCTTTGTCTCTTCCTGTAAAATAGTTTCAAACGTCAGACGACTTGTCCTGCACTCGAGGCAGTCCTCTAATTCTGCCGACTTTATGAGGCAGATTTACCTTCATGAGTCATGTGACAGTGAGCAGAGCAGTTTATTCTCTCCACCAATAGCAGCCGGCTTCTCACACTGACTTGAACTGGCAGGGGGTGAGTGATAACGCTCAGCTACCAGAAAAAACCATTGAGACATCTGGAACCTGCCCCCGTCAAGTATTTTAGCCCAGAAAACAAAAACGCAAAACCAAATGTCTGTGGGTAAATGATGGTTAGCTGGCTGGTCGTTCAGGTTAATATAAATAAGTGACGGAGTTGAATTTGTTCTTCATGTTGGATGTTGTCGAGTGGAGCCGGCGTGCTGTGTCAGGAAAACCCCTGCACATAATCACCTCACTGGGTCAATGAAACATGATTCACAGGCAAACGTTTATTTATGTGACAGGAGCAAGAATGACCAGCAGTGAATCTGTGAGTGAACACCTTTAAACTACACTCAACTGAAGTAATAACGTTTTTTTACTCACGCCTGTTTTCTATTACAAGAGGTGACTCTGATTTGAAATATATATATATATATATACTTTGTGAACTTTGGTGAAGACGAAGTGTTTCGTCTTTATAAACAACCAGTGAAGTTTTACTAAATCTTTTAGGGCCTTACAAAGTTTGATGTCTCTTTTTGATTAGTTTTTTTTGTCCGTCTTTGATAATTTTGCTGTTACAGTGTGAAGATGATTTGTATCATGTCTCATTGGTTTATTTTATTCTTAACTGATCTCTTAGGTTATGTTGTGCCTGATTTGGATTATTTAGCATCTTTTGTGTATCTTTACACTGTTTATTTTCATATCTGTTCACTTTACATGATTGCCTGCAGATTTTTCATAGTTTCATTAATTTGTACTTCATTTTAGTAGGTTTTACATATTTTTATGACTCTTTTGGGGTACAGGTTTTATTGTTTGGGGGGGTTATGTAATCTTATTTCTTCTTTGTCTCATAATGGTCATTTTGTGGGAGTTTTTTTTTTTTTTTGTGACAAGGACTTTTACATGTGTGTCATTTTGGTGCTTGGTGGCTGTTCGTCCAACGCCAGAGAAGAACTGAAGTTTTCTGGGGAGCTTTGTTGGTCAGGACATAATGATGTGATTATCCTCTTGTTAGTAAACTTTTTAAAGCTCCTTCATTGAGTCACATCAGTGAGACAGGCTGAGACTGAGACTTGTGTGTGTGTGTGTGTGTGTGTGTGTGTGTGTGTGTGTGTGTGTGTGTGTGTGTGTGTGTGTGTGTGTGTGTGTGTGTGTGTGTGTGTGTGTGTGTGTGTGTGTGTGTGTGTGTGTGTGTGTGTGTGTGAGAGCAGCTGTCACAGGGCCTCCTGCAGCAGATGTTTCAGGAAACTCAGCCAATCAAACAACTCACTGCCTCTATTTAAACAAGTAGTCCCGGCGGCCCCCGCAGGCTCACCTGCTCATATCCATCCGCCACAGTGTAAACAGACGGCAGCTTACAAAGAGAGGGACTGTTTTCTGCTGCACACTGACACATTTCTTCATACCTATACCGCCAGCGTGGACTCAGATGATTGATTATTCCGACTCAGATGCCGTAATGAGAGTTAAGTTATTAAACTCGGGGCTGTTTGACCTGAAGTTTAGCCTGTCGTCTGCCAGCAGTCACCATTTTGCATAAACTACTAAACTAAACAAAACTAAACCAAACAGCTCAAGAGTAAACACTTTAAAAGAAGAAGTTCATCACTTATGTCTAAAAGTTCAACCTACAGAATGTATCAAAGTGTATTGATGATGTTACAGAAAATAATATCTAGAGTAATTACATATTACACTCTATTTACTGTATTCTGGTAAATAGTTCCTTCTGTCAGTTTAGACCAAAGGTTTCTAAAGTGTGAGGTGCGGCTCCCCAGGGGTTCAGGGGTCACATCTGCAGGAAAACTCAGGGTCAGGGGAATGCCTTTTCTCAGCATTACTTTTTTCCTTTTCATTTTTGAGAATAAATTACAATAAAAACAAACGCCTGGATGTGAAACTATTGATAATTCAAACTTGTGTTTATATTGTTATGACAATGGGGACAAATTAAAATGATAAAACGAGCGTTAATGCATAACTATAATTATAACAACAGTTGCAGACTAGACATAAAAACCTTACAGATTTCACATTAAAAGCTCCTAAAAAGCACGAGGAGAGTCGTGCTTCAGTTACTTAAGACGCAGCATATTATATAATTAAAACAAATAGAAAATCCATCACCCCTCCATATGGTTGTGACTTGGTGGGGAGAACCTGCCGTTTGAGAAGCATTTATTACATGTGTAGTTTAGGTGTTACTACAGACAACAACATGACAAGGCATGTCACTGGTGTGTTTAAGCAGTAACGTGTTCTATTATCATCGGTTTGTATGTAGTACAGCAGCTGCTAACATTCGATATTAATCCAAAACTTTTAATCTAAATCTATAGTTCCTTAATAAATAAATTTTTTTGATAACTATCAGACAGATCAGCTCAACACTTGATCAGGCTACTTATCTGTACTGCAGTGCAGTATCGAACCTGAGTAATATCACATTAAATACGTTGACCATGGAGGGTGTATGAACATGGAAACAATAGATTTGTTACTAGATGAAGACAAGCTGTATCTTTTTATACCTAAATATTATATTTGTAACCAAAGAGAACATAAAACATTAACACACACATTAAATTGAAATAAAACACAATTTCTTTGTTTCTTGCTTTGTTAGAAATAAATCTTTTTTATTTCAGTCGGTAGGATGGATCACTAAGCAGACGAGATAAAAGAGGGTTGATTAGAAAATGTTTTTGAGGAAAATAACTACCAAATAGAGAAAGAGAAATCTGCAGGTATACTGGGAAGGTTTTTATAAGACAATTAGTTTATAATCATTATCTTCTCAGTGAATAATTTAAGAATGTAACATCATTAGACATTTTGGGTGCAAAATTGGAGATAATTGTTTTGCGCTATCCGTAAGTATGTGTAAATATAATTTACGTTTAAAGCCCATGGTATTGAACATCACTCTCGTCTCATGGTGGGAAGGTTGTGAGTTTGAGTCCTGGTTGGGCCCATCTGTGTGGAATATGCATGTTTTCTCTGTGCTTGTATGGGTTGTTTCTTTATCACCGACGATGCCAAAGGATCACCAGTCAACCTCACAAGCGTGAGTGTGTGTGTGTGTGTGTGTGTGTGTGTGTGTGTGTGTGTGTGTGTGTGTGTGTGTGTGTGTGTGTGTGTGTGTGTGTGTGTGTGTGTGTGTGTGTGTGTGTGTGTGTGTGTGTGTGTGTGTGTGTGTGTGTGTGTGTGTGTGTGTGTGTGTGTGTGTGTGTGTGTGTGTGTGTGATTGTCGGACTGTTGCGCTGTTCAGGGTGTTGACCTGCCTTAACCCACAGCTGGGATCATCTCCAGCAATCCTGGATGGATGAAATTTATGTTAATAGTAGAAAACAGAACATTTCTATATTTATTTTGTTTGATATTAGGACATAGTTTTAAACTGAAATTTGAAATGAAGCAATTCAGATGATTGTGGTATTGAAAAAGCACAGCTGGTTTATTATATGCAGACAAGTTAATAGAAGATCTTTTTGAAATCACATTATATTGCTAATGAAATAAATAAAGTCATCAGTTTTAGCCCTGTTGCCAAAAACGAATGACTTCCTCCTTGAATAGATCATATGTGTACCGCTCCCTCTCGCATGCTCGCCTCCCAACGAGAAGGTCCCGGTTCAAATACCAGACAGGGACTTTCTGTGTGGAGTTTGCATGATCTCCCAGTGTGTGTGTGGTTTTCCTCCGGTTTCCTCCCACAGTCCGAGAACATGCATGCGAGGTTAATAGGTGAACCTAAATTACTCATAGGTGTGAATGTGAGCGTTTGTCTGTCTCTCTGTGTTTGTCCTGTGATGGACCGCTGACCTTTTTGGCCCATTGTAAGCTGGGATCAGCTCCAGTGCCCTGCGACCCTGTGCAGGATTAAACGGTAAAGAAGATAAATGGAAGTTTGCAAAATATTGACATGGGACATGTGCTCTATTTATGTCATAAATAATATTAGTATTGTAGTACAGATAACTATGGACCCTGGGTTAATTACATGATTATGTAAAATGGCATCAGATGATGTTTCTCTGTTTAAACATTTTGTAATTTTATAATACAACTATGTAAAGTGTGTTTCAGTATTTTTAAAAGCTTTACAATTAAAATGTATAGTTCTTACTTGCAGCCTCAAGTCCTGAATATTTGGCCATATTCTGTATTCACACCGTGTGAAGAGAATATCATCAATGATGGTAAACAGTATGAATCCTTCATGTGATGTAACGGAAAACTGTCAACAGCTTTATTATAGGACACTATGGAGACTGTGTTTGACTGTTTTTGCTGAAATTCCATGATCTGTCTATTTACTTGTGGATATTTCCTGTTATTATGATATTGTGATTTTATAACCATGATGTAATGATCAGAGTTCGTCTGTTTTCTTGTTGTGCAGTAAGATGCACTGCAGCAGTGTTACACAGGGTGTATAACATGTCAATAAGCAGCAGCAGGAGCTGCTTTATTCATGTATGAGGCAGAAATAAAGAAGGAGCGCGTGGTGTCTATTTTCTCGGGCGGACGTGCTCACTGCCTTGGAACAGTCCCTTCATGTGTGTGTGTGGATCAGTGTGTGTGTGTGTATGTGTGTACGTGTGTGTGTGAGAGCTGCCTCCTCTCGTGTTGATGTCGAACGACCGCCGCCGACTCTGACGGTGATCAGACCGGATTAAAAACAAATTTTAAAAAAACACCCTCCCGGAGCCCCGTCCACTCGAGCCGCGAGCCGTCCCGTCTCCAGCGCCTCCAGCCCCGGGTCTGTCCGACACGATGAGCCTGCCTCGACCGGACGAGTTCCAGCCTCCTCCGGAGTGCCCGGTCTTCGAGCCCAGCTGGGAGGAATTCCGAGATCCGTTTGCCTTCATCAACAAAATCCGTCCCATCGCGGAAAAGACGGGGATCTGCAAAGTGCGGCCGCCCCCGGTGAGTCCAGAGCCGGCTGCTCGGCCGCGCGAGGCGCGGATGCTGCGTCGCTTCGGCCGTTAGAGGCTGTAGATGGACGGAGCTCCGCGGATTTAAAGGGACTGCTCAACATGGCGGATGTACCAGCGGCTCACGCGCAGTCTTTGTGCTGCCGCGGCTTGCCGCCGCACGCTCAGCCGCGTTTTCAAACGTCAAACGCGTCTTTTCCCACCGAGGTGGAGCGCGTTGGCGGTCGCGTAGCCGTGTCAGCGGGTGAAAAGGCGGCGTGGGGCCGCCGGTCACCGCGGCGCTCCGGTCATTGAGCCGCGGAGCTAGTAGCTAGCATGCTAACAGCTAAGCAACCTGTCAGAGGAGGCGATGCGGAAGACATCGAGCTGCAGGCTGCTGACAATGCTGCGATCCACACTTTAAAAACATTCATTTAACCCCCGATTCACACATTCTGGCCCCACATGCTGCGACCAACAACGTATTTACTCTCTCCGCTCTGTGAAGGAGCATCATTGGGTCAAGCAACGTGTCCTCCATCACTTTTTCCACCATTTAGCACGATAATTATGTCACCAACCAACATACATTATAATAATATTCTCATCAAATGTTTCACTGGTCAATATTTCCCCCACTTCAGCTGGAACAATCAAATAAATAAACATGTAATTAATGTTGAACACCACTATTATTAACGAAATAAATTGTAAAAAAAAAAAAAAAACACCAAGCATCGACTATAGAAGTTGTGTTAAATTCAGTTTTTGTGGCCTAATGTTCCATTTGTGGTCTGATGAAGATGTGAGTTTGCTGGAAGGAGTCATGTTCATGCAGGAGTGTGTGTTGTTACAGGGTGTTGTCCTCCATGTTGGCTTTGTGGTAAGCTGGGCTGCTGAGTGAGAGTCTTCCATCTGGCCATTTTGTGTGCCAGTGGGGGATGTTGTTGAATACTCACTTTAAACAAGAAACTTGGGGGAGGGCCCTTTTGTTTGGATGTTGGGGTGTTGTGTTATTGATGGTGCTTTTGACAGGATTGCTGATGGCTGTATAGGATCGCTGTGTTCTTTCAATGTCTGCAGGCTGTGCTTTTTAGGTAAACTTGAGTGTTACATGTGCAACCTTGTGATCACCGGCCCCTTCCACTCACCTAACTTCACTTTAATGAAGCTATTTAGATGTTAAAACTCAATTTGAAGATCGAACTGCAATGGATGTCCTTTAGAATTCCTAAAAGTCTTCTTTGTATCAGTCCCCAGACTCCATAGTGACCTTCATGTGCTATTATGTGTGTTTTTTGTGTGTCTGTTTAGGGTTGGCAGCCTCCATTTGCCTGTGATGTTGACAGACTTCACTTTGTTCCCCGGATCCAGAGGCTCAATGAGTTGGAGGTGAGTTTTGTTAGTCAGATTAGATCAGTCCTAATTTTACTATAGTACCTTTCTATGCTTCACAGCTTTCAGATTGTCTATTGTGTTTTCTTATCTCATTATCAAAGTCACTATGACCGTGCAGGCTGCATCAATAATACAGATGATGGAATAAAAGCAGTAATAACACTGTAATAACAATGTTGCATATCAACTGATAAATTGCTTGTTTAGGCTCCTGAGCTGTAAGTCAATCAAATTTGGACTAAAATGAACCTCAAAGCCATTTATTTAATTATTTTATAACATTCACCACCTTGTTTGTTGTGATTTTTTGGTTGTTTTACCTCATGGAAGTATATTTAGTTTAATTTCAGTTCTGTGTTGCTGATTGTTTTTGTTGCTCGCGTCTTTTCTCAGGCACAGACCAGGGTCAAGCTCAACTTCTTGGACCAGATTGCCAAGTTTTGGGATTTGCAGGGATGTGCCCTGAAGATCCCTCATGTGGAGAGGAAGATTTTGGATCTCTACAAGCTGAACAAGGTTGATCACTGTTTATATTGTACATCATTTCCATACACTCAATGTCCACTATATTATGCACACTTACCCAGCTCGCCCCCATTAACAGCTCCTTCCTTAACAAACATGGTAATGTTCAGTTTTACTTGTTTATTAGTGGGATTGAGTGTTAAGCAGAGAGGTGATGTTGGTATTTGTGGGACATATATTTTGAAACTTAGAGTAATATAGTATTCCCAGGGTGCAATACACTGATGGGGATGGACGCAGAATCCATCTTAATCTCCCCTGCAAAGTGATTAAAGCTAATTCACCAGCAGACAAGACCAAAAAACACACAATGATGCTCTGAAGTCGAGTTGTCACTTCACGTGATTACCACGAAACTCACTGATTCTACACACTGTACTCGTACCAAAACGTACATTTTGGTTTGATGTTAGATAAGATATCCAGTGTTTTCATAATAAAATTCCCCAGCCATTGATAAACCTCATGGATAAACTGTTGAATCAGGAGCTTTCTGCTTCAAAAAAATATAAACTGAACCATTAAAATAAGATCCAGGCTCAGTTGGTGTTGTGGATTGATGAGGTGTCTATAAAGTGTTGTTGGGGGGGAGGCTATTTATTACCTCTCATTAATGTAACTGTGTGTCATTTCAGCATGTAGCAGATGAGGGTGGATTCGACATCGTGTGCCAGGACAGGCGATGGACCAAGATCGCACACCAAATGGGCTTTGCTCCTGGCAAAGCTGTGGGCTCTCACCTGCGAGGGCATTACGAGAGAATCCTCTATCCCTACAATCTGTTTCAGAACGGCGCGAACCTGCTGGTGAGTCGGCCTCCTGCGTCAGTGGGACAGCTTATCCTGCTCCTGATCTGCGTGTGTCTTGATAATGCTTTTCATTATCTGTTCATCAAAGCTAAATTTATAAATGTGTTCTGCCAGAATTAGACAATTTGAAGGAGAATCGGTGTTATGAATGAACATTGTTGGAATGTTAAAGACAAACAGAGGAGATGCTTGTCTCTATATGTGTTTTTTTAAATGTCAGCTTGAATTTCTGTCATTTCTAAATGATCTGTCTTGTCTGACTAATATATTGAATGTACATTTATTATCTGGTGTCTCAGTTGATTGCATTTGCACCCTGATGCAATTTCTAAGATGGTGCAAGTGACCTTGTGTACAGGTCACTCTAAATTGTTGAATGACAATAGCTCTCTCTTGCCTCAGGCACCAGATCCAACTTCCAAACTGATGGGTTTGGAGGCTGAACCCGAACTTGAAAAGGTATGTTTGAGTCCCAGCTCAGAAGCCTCTCCATTAACAAACTGCCTGTTTAACGGTGGCTAAGATTTCAACTTCACGGCGTCATATGGAGAAACCTGACAAGCCATCGTCACTCCTCCATGATCACTCTTCTGTTTTGGGTCTCATGTGACAGTTTGTTTATCTTTTTAACTGGAAAGATTCTAGCTGATAAGTTTGAATATAGTCTGAATATTTTAAAGCTCTAAGTTCAACCTGATCAAAGAAGACACACTTGTCCCTTCACATCTGTGTCAAGCACTGAGGAAAGTGTTCTGAGGTCAGCACACTGAAGACACCTGCCACAAACTGCAGTTACTTTGCTAAATGTAATAAAACAAAAACTCAGCATCTGCATCAGCTCAGGTCTCAGATTCAGTTGATACTCTTTGTGCTCTGATAAGGTGGAAGCTGGTCTGCAAAGTATGCAAAACAACAGATAACATTCTGACATCGTTAACTTCCACAATCACCAGCAAAACAATGGATGAGCAACTTACAATACATTCACTGAAATATTGTGCGTATTGTTAAAAAGATAGATGAAGAAGAGGGTTCCAGCTCTATTCAGTGATCAACATCAGATAACCTCTATAAGGAATAATATAAAACTACCTGGTGTAAAGTGATCACTAACAAGGCAGGCGGAGCTCAGAGTCCTCACATTTCAATCGTTGTGTCTCCACACTCAATTCATCTTTCTGATCTTTTGCAATAGTTTTTAGAGAATTAACACAAAGACTTACACAAAGTTTGTCCTGCAGGTCTTCGCATCCTAGAGCAGCGAACCTGCAGACTTTAGGTTGTAGCGGCGGTATAAAGGAACTCACCATGTTTGGAAGATACTAACCTTACTAGTACTTTTCCATCGCGCAATACCATCATCAAAACATCTGATGGGTTCCAGATTTTCTCTGCAGCAGACAACAATATCAGCGACCACATAACCAATGGAATGAGGCACAATGTGGAGGTATGAATACTGATTAGGAATCCTAGGAAGGAAGTCATTGTCTGGCCTGCATGGAGTCCTGATCGCAACGTTGTGTTTTCTGTTTGGGGTTACAAGAGAAGAAAATATGAGCAGGTACTTATCCACAGAAGAGCTGTACGTACGACTGATTTTACTTCATACAGATTTTCAGGTGTTGATGCGTACCGTCGTAGGAAAAAACAATCCTTAAAAGGAGATTTGTTTCCTTCTCTTTCATTTATAAATCTACAAAAACCAACCTCTTAAATAACGTGTCTCAAAATCGCTTCATCACCTTCATCTTGTCTTGGTCTTCCTCACTGGTTTATCATGTTGAGTGAAATTTTTTGTTAGTGTTTCATCTGGTCACATCTGATAAATGAGTCTGTGATGCACAGACAAAGACATCAAGGGTTCTATGTTCATCCATTTAGATTGAGATCAGTCTTGGTATTGTGGCAACGCACACTGACATTTTTCTCATATTTCAAAACTGAAGTGTCTCATGGTAACGTTTAACTTAAAAGGTAAACGGCTAACAGAGAAATATTTAAAATGAAATAAGAAACCCCTGAAAGTATTTTTAAAACAATTAAAGATACGAGTACACACGTCAAAGTAATTTACTGTTTTGTGGCTCAGACTTCATTCTGTAATCTGTCAATCTGTCAGTTGGTGGATTAAAGTCTGTGCTGCTTCACTGCTCACACGCGCCTGCCTCTTTACAAGTGCTTCATTCTGTGGTGTTTAAGAAATCCTGTGTAGTGGAGCACATTATTTACAGTGTCACACAGTCATTTGCTGCTAAAACTGTGACATGTTAGGCCTTTTTCTTTCTTTGGCATCTTCCTCCCCAACTAACCACATCCTTCTTATGGCTTCTGGCCTCTGACGGTGCTACAACTGTTTCAATATGAGGACGTCACGACTGTTAAACACATTTGGTGGATTGTCTGATGCATTCCACTACTACTGAAATCAAAGTAATACTGGTGGATTTTTATTTCAAAGTGTTTACTCTCACTCAGCCTGTCCTGTTTCAGACACTTGAATCTGTCTTGTCCTTTTTTTTAATTGGCCTTCATTCCACCGCCAACTGACATCACTGCAACTGAGTCTTCTGGTATTTCCAGTTAAGCACATGCAGGATTTTCATAGCCATGAAGTTGAGGTTTTAACAGGCTCCCTGTTTCCCTCAGTGCGTTCAGAAGCCAGTCCTACCGGTGGAGAAAGTGGAGGAGGACGTGGACATCAAGGAGCAGAAGCTGCAGGACCCGGTTCAGAGGTCGCCTGCAGAGACGCCTGACTCGTGCCCCAGCGCTCGCAGAGCCAAGCGCATGAAGTATGAGGTGAGAGAGTCAACACACACCATCGAAGAGAAGCTCTGGAATCGCCAACACAGACTTCTTTTTTTTCCAGAATGTTAAAGCTCTGAGGATTTCACAAGTTGTTTTTTTTTTTTCCTGTAGGCTGTCTGCATAAAGACCGAACCAGGTGAGCCTGAAGAGAGCAAGCCCAACCTGCGGCGGAGGATGGGCTCTTTAGTGGCCAAGCCCAAACCAGGTCAGACTCCTCATCCTCCAGCAGGGCTGGAAAACATACCACCTTTATAAGTAAACAGTTCTGAAAAGACAGGAACATAAAAGAGATTTAATGGAAGTAAAGTCTGTTTCTGGTTTATTCACTGGGCAGTACAGTCTTTAAGAGTACGTTCACAGCACCGTCATTTTATTGGTCGAGTTGAACTCAAGATCAAATTGAACTGTTTGTGGCCCATGAAATAAAAGGAGTCCAACACCCTGATCTAGAGAGAAAAATACTGCAGTTTAATGAGATTCAACAAAAGTTCTTTCAGCGCACATTATTTTGTCCTTCTTATTTCATCTGTCACTGTATGAGGACTTATGAATATTTTCATCATACTGGAGTTACATACCCAGATACGTGTTGAATAAATGTATCTTTCAGTCATTGTAATTTCTAATTTGGACGTTTGTAAATATGTTTTTGTGTTAAGATGTTGATGAATGACAGTAAAGTTAAATATAATTGTAATTACAGGAATATTTAATGTTTACAAATACTATTATTTCAAATTGTTCTTTTATTTTCTTGCTACTAACTTCAAAATGCATCATTAACTCTCTGCGTTCTGTTTGTTTCTGGATGTTTAGAATGTAAAGTTCTCCCTTCAATGAGTCTATCACTGCTGTTTCCTTTACAGAAAAAGAGATTCCTATTCTTGTGAAACAAGAACCAGTTGAAAGTAAGGAACCAATAATTGAAGCTGAAAAAATCAAACCGCGGTACAAGAAGTTCCTCCCTCCGATTCCTCCGAGTCCAGTAAGCACAAAAGCACTTTTGATCTGAGATCAGCTGTACAAAATAAAAACAAAACATGATTTCATAAATATCCCACGATTTCACAGTCAACTTTAACCTCTTTTAAAACTGTATTAAAAAATAGATCTTATTTACGATGACTTTTATTTCCAAAATTATTATTTATAGGTTCTGATTTTACCCGTTTCAGGTTTAGATGTTTGCATAAATAACTGATCGGGTCTCAAATTGTTAAATATTCTGAGACTATGTTTGGCTTCATGTTTGTATTAACAGCTTGAAGTTTCTATGAAGCCGTGTTCACGTTGAATTGTTGCGTTGAAGTGATTTCCATCCGTCACTCGGGCTCCTTGTTGTCGTCCAGGTGGATCTGGTGGTGTGTCTGGTTTGTGGCAGTGGGGGAGATGAAGACCGTCTGTTGCTGTGTGACGGCTGTGACGACAGCTACCACACCTTCTGCTTGATCCCTCCGCTGCACAACGTCCCCAAAGGAGACTGGAGGTGCCCCAAGTGTCTGGCTCAGGTGAGCAGGGTTCTTCGCTCTGATGAGCTCAAGCAGAACCAACGTGCATATTCTGTATTTTATAGAGGCAAATTTACAGTTCATCTCATTTATTTTAACAAGAACGTTTTGTCTGCAGCCTCTTAATTCAGTCTATGCTCGTCTGTTAATCTCTTGGGATGATACTGATACTAGATTTTGCTCACCCAACAATACATCCGGATGTTTGCTCCTGAAGTGACATCTGGTAAATCATCAGAGCGATGATCGGTATTTGTTTTTACAAAAATAAAAATAAATTCAACCAACTAATTCATCTCAATACGGCGATTGTATAATTCAATTCAAGGTGCTTCACAGAGGACAAAAAAAAGCAACACATGCAGGCAATAATAATTAGAATTTAGTTTAAAAAAAGGCTACAGTGCAACTATGATTTGTGAAATGGAGCAGGTAAATAGACGCTAAATGTGTATGAGAAGACAAAAGATAAATCAAAAGGAAAGATATCAAGACAAGACTGACTTGAGAAGACACAAATGAAAGATAAACGACACTATGAGGAATATATAATTAAAAAATGAAGATAAAGGCCGAAAAAATAAATCTAAACTATAGTAAAACACAGTGTCAGCCTATAATAGAAAAATAATTACGGTGAGAAGTGAGATTTTAAAAAGTACTTTTAGTTGCAGCACTTTTATCTGTCCGCAGGTCAGATCAGGGCTTTTATCAACTTGAAGCGTAAAATTAGAAAGTAGCTTCACTAAAGGTCCCGAGGGCTCATATGTCAAATATTCTGGTGCAAAACCATGAATATCTTTGGCAGTTTCATGCCAAGTATCATGTTTTTTTCTAACTAAATCGTTCAACTCACTAAAAGCCAGTGTAGGTAACCGCCTTTGAATAAAATACCTTATTAGAATTTCAAATCATTTCATCTTATTTTGCATATTTTCAAGTAGAGCGGGTAGTTGTGCTCTCTTCTCCAGCTCTGAACTGTCTGTAGCTGCTTCATGCATTTAATTTTTTGAGGAAGTCCAGTAAGGAGAGCATTACATTTGTCTTACCAGGTTCTTAATTGAAGCATGAATAATTTTTTCTGTGTCTTTCAGAGAGAGAAATGGACGCACCTTTGCAATATTTTTAAGGTGACAAAAAGCAGACTTTTATATGAGCTTTTGGTGATGTTCAACAAGTGAACACACTTCTTAGGTGCTGCTGTTGGTCTGATGTTTATGTCGAGGTCTAAATCCTGTTTGAAAAATGTCACATGGACGTCCTCTGTTGTGGTCCAGTGATTGCGCCTTTATCCTAAAAAGGAAACTGATAAATGATGAAAAAATATTTAAAGGATCACAGGCCCTCTGCAGAAAACTATACAGAATATGGTTTTAAAAAAGGGACCGTAGGAATATTTTTAAAAGTTCACAAAACATCATAAGATGTTGTTTATTTAACCATTCTTTTAAATCTTTCCCAACAGGAATGCAATAAACCTCACGAGGCGTTCGGGTTTGAACAGGCATACAGAGACTATTCCCTCCGTGCGTTTGGACAAATGGCAGATGCGTTCAAATCTGATTACTTCAACATGCCAGTTCATGTAAGTGAAGATGCTTTCTCTGCCTTTCTGTCGGTCTCCGCTGTCGTGTTTGTTAAATCTGAAAGTCTCACTCGTGATTACAGATGGTGCCCACGGAGCTGGTGGAGAAAGAGTTCTGGCGTCTGGTCGGAGCCATCGAAGAGGACGTTACAGTTGAATATGGAGCAGATATCGCCTCCAAGGAGTTTGGGAGTGGATTCCCCATCCCCAATGGGAAGTTCAAGGTTTCTCCTGCAGATGAGGTAAGCTCTTTGAAAATAAGTCCTTCAAACTGGAATAATTGTTTCATATCTTTTAACATTCGATAGCTTTACTCTTCCTTTTAATAATCAGAGCTATGCCTCATGCACATTGATTCATGTTTTATTTACAGAAATACCTCAAATGTGGCTGGAACCTCAACAACCTGGCCATGATGAACCCGTCTGTACTGACTCACGTAACAGCGGACATCTGTGGGATGACGCTGCCGTGGCTTTATGTCGGCATGTGCTTCTCCTCTTTCTGCTGGCACATTGAGGATCACTGGAGCTATTCCATCAACTACCTGCACTGGTAAACTAAGCAAACCTGGAAGCATCTTGTGATCTTCAAGGTCTCACATTTTATATTTGGCACAGCAGTTAAGTGGTGTTTGTTTGTTTAATAAGGGGGGAGCCCAAAACCTGGTACGGTGCTCCAGGTTTCGCTGCAGAACAGCTGGAGGAGGTGATGAGGAAACTGGCCCCAGAGCTGTTTGACTCTCAGCCTGATCTGCTCCACCAGCTGGTCACCATCATGAACCCCAACACACTGATGGCCCACGGAGTCCCAGTACGTACAGATGCTGTTGCTGTTGTTGTGGTTGATGCTGTTGTTTCTTTGTACCAAATCAACAACACACAACTGATGTTGAAATGAAGACGCTCCCAGGCTGACTTTGTCTTTGCTCCGGTTCAGATTTACAGAACAAATCAGTGCGCTGGCGAGTTTGTCATCACATTCCCTCGAGCTTATCACAGTGGATTCAACCAGGGCTTTAACTTTGCTGAGGCCGTCAACTTCTGCACCGTGGACTGGGTAGGTCTACACACACCTCACAAGGGAACAATGTTTTTGTATGTTTTCTTTTATACACAATGATATTGCAATTATAGTATTAGTATTGTATTTGTCCATTAATTTTCAGGTTAATTACAGCTTTTTTAGATTGCTGTCATCGGTAAACCTACAGATCGATTTACTGGTTATGCAGATGGAAACACAGATGGAAACACACAACATATCACAATATTAGACAAGAATAAAATAAGCAAATCGCAATAATTGTGGGGAAAATTAACTATAGTGATTATTGTGTGTGTGTGTGTGTGTGTGTGTGTGTGTGTGTGTGTGTGTGTGTGTGTGTGTGTGTGTGTGTGTGTGTGTGTGTGTGTGTGTTATTTACAAATTTATTCTGGAAATAAGTCTTAAGAAAAACTGAGGAACACACATGTGATCTGTGGACACCTGACTGAGGCAAACAAACCGCAGCGCAGAATGGACTCTGACTTAATGATCACACCTGAGGGGTGGCAAGCTAACGACAGAGGTTAGATGGTTTCAACAAGCCAGTCAAATGCTTTGAATGCGAGTGATGCCAGTGAGGATGACACACTGTGGGAGGAGTAGGCAGAACCGGCGCTTGAGATCAGCAATAGCTGGAGGGAACCAGTAAGGCAGGAGATCTGTGTGAAGAAAAGGACACACGAGACTAAAGACTCGTATAAAACTGTATGGAATGGAGGAAGATGTTGTACTCTGAAGCACAATGCAGTAACTCCCGTACTACTAAATGCATTTTGAGGTACAAAATATAAGACTGCATGCACATTATTTTATGAGACCTAATTAACAGACGAGTCAGAACTTTTTGTTTATTAAATTGTTTACCAAAGTTCTCTTCCATAAAATTTGAGTTCCCCTCTCAGTGACCAAAGTTGTCCATCCAAATCTTTTGCAGTGAGTGCTCGACTTTAATCCCAGCAAGTTATTAATTAGTACTGGTTTATATTTTAACCTCCCTGAAAAAGTCTCATGGTGGTTTCATAAAATGATCCTATCCTGCAGAACATGTGCAGATTAGAAAAACAAGAGAAGTGAAATGTTGAAAGAGAGTCACATTCATGACTGTCAAAATAAAACGTTTTGGTTCCCTCTCTGTCCCTGCAGATGCCTCTTGGCAGGCAGTGTGTGGACCACTACCGGATGCTGCACCGGTACAACGTGTTCTCCCACGACGAGATGGTGTGCAACATGGCCTCAAAAGCAGAGACACTCAACATGGTCCTGGCCTCTGCAGTCTACAAGGACATGGTTTCCATGATCAAGGAGGAGAAGGAGCTGAGGGACAAAGTGAAGAAAATGGTACAATAACTCGCCGTTTTCTTCGTATTGTAGAATATTTACATCTTATACATACGTTTCACTGTCTATTCCTTACCTGGCTTATTTAGCCCACCCACCGCATGGCACTCGACCTGGAATTGTTCTTCACACATTTGTTGTTGTCTCACATCTTCAGGGGGTGCCGCACAGCAGAGAGGCGAAGTACGATCACCTCCAGGATGACGAGCGGCAGTGTGCCAAGTGCAGGACCACCTGTTACCTGTCTGCCGTCACCTGCTCCTGCAGCCCGGGTGTCCTGGTCTGTCTCCACCACATCGACGACCTCTGCTCCTGCCCCGTCACCAACTACACACTGAAGTAAGTCCCACTGCGGCTCTGACTGGATTAATCACTGATCTGTCAGTGGATGTCCATTAGAATATATTTTCAAACCAGATGCTCCTCCTGAACTGGATTTGTGTGCCTCACAAATTGCGTGCTTTGTTTACGGCCACAGTTACAGATACACACTGGACGAGCTGCACCCCATGATAAATGATGTGAAGCGGCGAGCTGAGGTCTATGACGAATGGGCTTCCCGCGTGTCAGTAACTCTGGAAGCTAAACTGGAGAAAAAGAAAGGTACAGAAGAAGAAACAACAATATATTGACTGTTTTAGCCAATCAGACGGAATAGTTTGTATTATATTTCTCCACATTCGCTCTAATTAGCTCCCATACTGTGCAGACACATTTTCGCTCATGTTAACATAATTCTTGGAATCGTACGTCTACAGATGATGGGGGGAAAAGTTTTGGAAAAATATAGATGCAAGTAAAGGGCAGATGTCTGAAAAAAACTTTGTTACATATCTTACTATCCACTTTTGACTAATTTGAAGAGAAAGCTGATAAAAGACTGGTCATCCACTGTATCACTGCCTCCCCGTCAGGTCTTCACCAGCAGTTGTTTGAGAGAGAAAATAAAAGTCTCATTCATGGCAGCTGCTGTGCTTTGTGGCGTTTGCCATGTGTCACAGCTCCACAACCTGCGGCCGTCTGTCGGCTGGTGTTCAACTACACTGTGATATTCTCTGCTCCACGCAGCACGCTGTGATTCTCCTACAGTGCATTTTGTGTCATGATGAGATTGTTTTTCCAGTATAGAGGGCAATAATCTTTTTTTCCATAGCATGCAGTGCAAAAACTCTTAAATCTTCCAAAGTAGATTCACATAGTTTCCTTGCCAATGTCTCGCAAAATCAGTCACACAAATAAGATTTGAGTTTGATTTGGGGACTCAATTATCAACTCAGAATCTTAAATATAAGTCAGTAAATGCACTCATAAACAAAAACATCTCAAAGAAATTCTAATAACAGGACAACTTTTACATCCTTTGTGAGACATGATAATCAGGTCACTTATACCAGTGTGTCCCAACATGTACAAAATCCCAGGTTGAAGTGAAACTTTAGAAGTCTCTCTCCAAGTGTCCAGGAGTTTGCTGATAGAACACACAGTATGTGCTTAGTTGCGTGATTAACCAGGGACTCTCTCCTCAGGCCTTCCCGTCTTCCGTGCTCTTCTGGCTGAATCAGAGTCCATGTCGTTCCCCGACAACGACCTTCTGCGTCGGCTCCGCCTGGTCACACAGGACGCAGAGAAGTGCTCCTCGGTGGCCCAGCAGCTACTGAACGGCAAGAGACAGACCAGGTAAAGTCTCAGATTGAACTAGCTCATGATTCCTATGTCCTACATGTTCCCTCACACAGCGCTATGGCTTCCTCAGGTATCGGTGTGACAGCGTGAAGTCCCGGAGCCAGCTGACCGTGGAGGAGCTGAGGTCATTCGTGAGGCAGCTGTATAACCTCTCCTGTAGCCTCCCTCAGGCGCCGCTACTGAAGGTACGCTAAGAAAGACAATCTCGCATCCTATGTGGACTCCACACGAAACTCTCACATTTCAGTCTGTCAGAAAGCTAATTCCTCTAACGATAGTGTGGAAGACGCTAAACAATCATCTCATTGTGCTGCCCAAAGCTTCAGAGGTCGTCTCCCTGACTTTCAGCACCGCCTCTTTTCCTAAAAGGCAGTTGAACTTCAAAAGAAGCAACAGGTTGTTTTTTTAAAATCTTAATATAAAGAACAAAGCCTAACAATCAAAGACCGTTATGTAAAGTAATCTAATGATGAAGAAATAAACACTCAAACACTAATCAGTAAAAGAATATTATTTTTTGAGGTTTGCAGCAGCTCATTGGATCCGTGTAAAAGGTGCAAATCAGCCAATCACACTGCTCCATTTTATCAAACAATTGTTCCCTCTTCTTCTAGCCAGACTAACTCGTAGAGAAGAAACCGTTAATAAGTGACACTGAAGAGAGGAGAGAGCAGCCATTTGCATCAACTTGGCCAAACATTGACAATGCAAACTACAAGGCCAAGGACAAGCTGTTGTTTAGAAATATATTCAGCCAGTGAGAGAACAGGGTCTTTAATGATTGAAATAAAGACATTTATTGCTTGACAGTTATTTATAAAGCTGCAGGGAGACGCTAAAGACAGGAGGAGCAAAATGAAACAACATCGCCTCTTCCAGTTATCAGTATTGTGCTTAAACCACTAGAGAAGGTAAATCAGACCTTTTTGAGGAATGTGAGTCATTGATGATCTCTCTCGTTAGGAACTCCTGAATCGCATCGAGGACTTCCAGCAGCACAGCGAGAAGGTCCTTGCAGACGAGGTTCCCAGTGTGACGGAGATCCAGAGCCTGCTGGACGTCAGCTTCGACTTCGATGTGGATCTTCCCGAGCTGCCCCTCCTCCGAGAGAGGCTGGAGCAGGCCCGGTGGCTGGAGGGCGTGCAGCAGGCCAACGCTCAGCCCGCCGCTCTCACTCTGGAGACCATGAGGAGGCTCATCGACCAGGGAGTCGGTCTGGCGCCGCATGCATCTGTGGAAAAGGCCATGGCTCGGCTTCAGGAGCAGCTCACCATGTCCGAGCACTGGGAGGAAAAGGCCAACAGTCTCCTCAAAGCCAGGCGAGTACAGCTGACCGATACAGAACGACCATTTACAACTGAGCCACGTGGTGGAAAAACAACCAAAACATCGACCTGACCCCGGGGTGACAGGCTTCCCTGAGTTCTACCCAGAAACATGTGATACTAAAATGTTTCTGTGCTTCTTAGCTGTAACTCTGTTTGCAGGTTCTTGCGCTGACTGTAACTGAATAACGTGATAATACGTCAATGCTCCTGATTTTGCTTCACTTTAATTACAGCTAGTGCAAAATGCTGCTGCTAGAATATTCAACAAGATCAACAAAAAGTGAGCATCATATTTAGTTCTGCCCTCATTCCACTGGTACTCAGTGCTGTTCAGTCTTAACTGTCATAAGTGCTTCCTAAAGGCTTTTAATGGCATGGCTGTCAGAAATGTACATCTGTTCTCGACATTATCAGATGAACTAATCACAAGTCAGGTCTTAGATCTTCCCATGCTTCGAGAGTTTTCCTCATCTAGCTTAGTTTTAGATGTCATGATATATAAAACTGTTCTGTATATATAAAATCTCTATATGTGGAGTCAGAATTTGCTAAATAATTGTCAGATTTAAGCACAAAACATTTTTTTTTTTTTTTTTTTTTTTTAAATGTTGTGGAAATAAAAATTTGGAGAGCATCCGGACAAAGCGCCATGACAGCTCATTTTATTTAGAGTTGCGAGATACCCGTGTGTGATTTGGTGTGTGTGTTGCTGCCCTCCAGACCGCCACACTCCATCGAGACTCTCAGTGCTGCTGCAGAAAAGGTGTCGAGCATCTCCGCTTACCTCCCCAACTGTCTCCTCCTCAAAGACACCATCAGAAAAGCTCAAGAGTGGCTTCAAGAGACCGAAGAGCTGCAGGTTGGAACTTTTTTTTTTACTCAATCTGATTTTGCACACAGGTAGAATTGAGTGAAAATTGTAATATTGAATCAATTCTTGAATTCCAGGCCAGCGGCTGCATCCTGATGTGGGACAGTCTGTCTGACATGGTGCTGCGAGGACAATCCATCCAAGTCCACCTGGAGCCTCTGGACCGACTAGAGTCTCTGATGGCTGAAGTACAGGAGTGGAAAGAATCCGCAGCAGCAGCTTTTCTTCAGAAAGACTCAACATCTACCTTACTGGAGGTGAAACACCCTCTTTTTAAGATCAGCAATCTGAGATTGATTTTTTTCCAGAAATTTTAATTCAGTGAAAAAAAATATACATGATTAGGAACTTTTTTCGTGAAAATTTCAGACTACTGTGAACGCTGTCATCAGCTCGTCACGGGTCTCTGTTCCTTATTCAGATGAAGAGGCTCACGTCAAATGGCCAGCATAGGATGCTGGATAATCAGGCTCAGCACTATTAGAAGAAAGGCTCCGTGGAAGCTGCTCTTTCAGAATAGAGCAGGCTTTTAGTGAGGAGAGGCCATGAAGAGATACTCAGACAGGATGAACCGAAGAGTCAAAGAAAAGAATCAGCAGGCTTTTTTCAGTTATGAGCTGTTTTGTTTTCCTCTCTCACTTTGATCAACACTACATTAAACCACTTTTGTGTCACGTTAGGCACAAAGAAACAAATGAAATTTGTCAGTAAAGTCAGTTGTTGACTTACAGCTTTGAATCAGTTTCTTTTTTCATCAACAGTAAAAAAAAAAAAGTGTTTTAGTCACTTTTAGGGGAAATTGTATTTGTTTTTTTGTAGTACTGTAAAAAAACTGACGACATGATAGAAAATGTAAATCTGTGATAAGTCTTTGATATTTTCTGGTCTTTCATTCATTCATTCAAAGAACGACCAAATAAAGAGCAACATCTAAATAGAAATAATGGATGTAAGGGCCAGTTCTCAAATTCAGTCCTAGTGATTTGTCATTAAATTGCATTTAAATGTGATCTTCCTTCATCGGTGCCTGAGTCGGAGATGTAGAGGATGATTTCTGTCAGTCCAGCAGACTCAGATGTTTTCATGTTGATTGCAGGTCCTGTGTCCAAGATGTGAAGTTGGAAACGTGGGTTCCCCGAAGAGGAAGGCCAAGAAAGGAAAGCAGTCGCCGAAAAGTAACAAAAAGAAAACACCAAGGCTCAACACTCTCGGCGACGTGGAAAAGGCACTTTCAGAGACCAAGGATTCTACCTCTGCTGTAAATACAGATCAATAATTTTTTACTGAGGCTAAACATGATTCAGCACAGTCACGGTGTAGTGAAGAGAGGGGAGTTTCAGCAGGTGGGAGGACAGAGTTACGATGGCAGTCAGAGAACAGGGGCAGATGGCCTCACTGATGGCAGCGTAGTGATGTGAAAATTATGAATGAAGGGTTTTTGACAGCGTGGGAAAGTGGCAGCGAAAGTAGAGCAGCAGGAATTAAAGTTTCATAAAGGCCTAATCACAGCGATACGATGGTTTAACTGCCTCCATCAGGAAATGACTCTTGTTATGTTTTATTCACCAGATGGCGACGCTGGAGGAGCTGCGGCTCAGGGAGATGGAGGCTTTCTCTAATCTCAGGGCAGCCAATGAGTCAAAGCTCCTTCCCACAGCAGACTGCATGGACCTGAGGGTGTGCTTCTGCCAGAAGGCGCCCATGGGTGCCATGCTGCAGTGTGAACTGTGCAGGGATGCTTTTCACAGCGTGTGTGTCAGAGACCCGTCGGACTCCTGCGAAACACAGCCGTGGCTCTGTCCGCAGTGCCAGCCCTCAGAAAAGCCCCCGTTAAGCAAAGCCCTCTCCCTGCTGTCTTCTCTGCGGCGTGTCGGGGTGCGCCTGCCGGAGGGCGACGCCCTGCACTATCTGGTGGAGCGGACAGGTGACTGGCAGCAGCGAGCGCAGGAGATTTCACAGACGTGTAACCTACCGGAGCTGGACGAGAGACCGGGAACCCCTCCCACGCTCAGCCGCTTCGTATCAGGCAGCGAAAACCCCCACGACGACACTCAGGTCGCTCTCAGTCCGTGAGACTCTTCAGCCAGTGTATGATAAGTTACAAACATTACATTGAAGGTTTGGTGTTTTTCACACAGGCTCCATGTTTGACTCCAGAGTGGAACAGGACAAGCCAAGCTCAGACCGTCTTCTACACCGAGCAGAGATGCATACCACTGCAGGGTCAGTGCGGGCTTCTTACATCCAAAATCCCGTATGTGAACATCAAGTCGGTGGCTTGTTAAGGTGTGTGTGTTGGTGTGTATCAGGTTTGAGTCGGGAGCTGGAGGAGCTGATGGTGGAGGGGCTCCTGCTGCAGGTTTCTCTGCCGGAGGTCCAGAGTCTCTACCACGTTTTATTGGACCGCGCCAGTAGCCAACACACAAACAGATGCATGTCGCCACCGCAGGACGAGTCCACGGACACACACATGCACAACTCTCAGGGAACAAATCTGCCACTAAACCAGGTACAAATTCAAAAATCTGCATTTAAACATGTGGTGCAGCTCTCTAGACAAATTTACAAGAAAAGAGAAATATATGATAATTACAACTTTGGACCTTAAAACAATCCTCCTTTTCTCTCTTACCCTCCTCACCTAATCTAATTCAGTCTACTTGCTGGGATCACATTGAACTCAATGTTTTGCAGATCGTGCAGTGGTTAGTATTCCTTTCTCACTGAGGGAATATACCTGCTTTGAGTCCAGGCTTTGGTTGATTAAAGCTGTAAAGACATTGGGCAGATGGAGACCTGAATATCCATGAAGACTAGCGGGATCACGGATGCTCAAAGATTTAAATGAAGACAATAGTTGATACATTTTAATGTTCTTAAGCGTTTCATGTCACGTGATTAATCTTTACTCCAGCCTACCCAGACAGTTGCAATCAAACCAAACTCAATATTTGCAAACCTGAACAGACTTTAACTTTCAGGGTGTTGATTCTCCTTTTTCTAGAACGGCGCCAACGATGTGCGGGAAACGGTCAACGGCTCAGAGAAGAAGGCAAAGCGGCACATGGAGCGGGAAGGCTGTGATGCGGAGTGTCGGGGGAAGGACAAAAAGCACGCTCACAAACGACAGAAGATGAACAAAAAGAAGCAGCATCGCAGGCCGGCCTCCACCTCGTCCTCCCCGCGCTCCGACTTCTCCCAGTCCGACGACTCTGACGAGGAAATGGCCGTCTGTCCCGCAGACAGATGTCAGCTGCCCGAGGGAGACGAGGTGAGAGCGTCTTCTGTAACTGTCTGCACATCACAACGAAGAGGCTCACCCTGCAGAGGACCGGTGTCATTCTGTCACACTGCAGGAAAAAATAAATAAAGATGGCCATAGATGATTTTTAGATCACTTAAACCATGTTTCTAGGAAATAATGAAATCAATAAAAGGGGTAAATTATTTCCTTATTTTGATTTGATAGCCAGCAGCTGAAGAATGAAATAAAAGGTTAACCTTTTTGATTAGAACTATGATGATATAGTCGTGGCACTCATTTCAATGACACAGAGGATTTCAATTATTGGAACAAATCTGCAGTGTGTTCACGACGTTTTAGGAGAGACGAGGCTTTAACATGAGAGTACCGTGTAATAAAATGTGTTTAGCAGCAGATAACAACTCGGATACACAGCAAACAGTTTTCAGCTTGAGATTCTAGTCTTCCATCTCTTCATTCAGTACCACCGCCTCCATTCACTCGTTTTAAAGCACAGCAGGCAGCCACAAACTGTAAAAACTCCACCGAGCTTCAGCTGCTCAGCAACACACAGCAGGCCGACGCTCAGAGACAAGCTGGTAAACAAAGTCCAGCGGGAAGGTTTCCCTCCAGACTTACTCCAGGCAAAAAAACTTGAGATATGACATTTATTATGTTTGCTTTCACTTTCAGTTTTTCCCCTAAACATCTATTTTGCTCTTGCTGATCCAGTTCAGGTGAAACGTCTAGTTCCTTATGAGAATAGAGAGTATGTTTAGCATTAACATTTAGTAATTCATAGAACAATAGCAACTAGAGTTTGTTTCATAATAAAGATTAAAGTTTTTGTTGGTTTATTTTGACGTTTTGGCCACAAATTGTGCAACGAGTTAAAACTTTCTTGCAGCTGATCGATATTATTGTGTGAAGGCCCGAAGAGCTGATGTTGCAGATGTGTGACACACTGCTGAAATACAGGACAGTAGTGAAAGGATGAGCAAAATGACTGTTGTGTTTTTGTTTTGTGAAAGTTTTATCTCGTTGAATGAGAAAAAGAGCGGGAATGTTTTTCTTTAGTGAATGAGAAACGCTCCTGAGAACCGACGGTGGTCATAATAATGTTGCAGCTGCTTGTGTGAACAAGCAGCTGTTTGCACTGTTTATTGCAGGTTTGTGATTAATCCCGTGTGTGTCTGTGTGTGTGTGTGTGTGTGTGTGTGTGTGTGTGTGTGTGTGTGCGTGTGTGTGCGTGTGTGCTTGCGTGTGTTCAGGTCGACTGGGTCCAGTGTGACGGCAGCTGCAACCAGTGGTTCCACCAAGTCTGCGTGGGCGTCACGGCGGAGATGGCGGAGAAAGAGGACTATGTTTGCGTGGCGTGTTCGCTGAAAGACGATAACGTGGGAAAATGAAGGCGGCGTTTCTGCAGAGCCCCGCGTGTCCTCGCTCCGTTATCAGAGCCTCCGGTCTGGATGTGTCACTGACCCCGCCGCCCCCCCCCCCCCCCTCTGTCCCGTCTGTCCAACCCTTTTGTAACAACGGTGCTATCTCCTCTTTGACTTGTTGTCCAGAACTATAATGTTTAGTTATTTTTTTGTATTTTTACATATATATATATATTATATATATATTTCTTTCTTCTTATGAATTGTTTGTGGTTGTCTAAATCGGGAAAAAAACAAAAAAACAAAACAAAAAAAAAAAACACAGGAAGTGAAGTGTGCTGCATGGGAATCCATTTTGTCAACGCAGAGGAGTCTTACACCAGGATTCCCACAGTAAAGAGAGTAAATCAAAGGTTGATAGTTTCGTCTTTGGAGCCTCCTTGCATGTTAAACAGATTTTGAGGGGACAGAATTGAGGTTTTCACCCCCTACGACACCCCCAATAAATCACTATTGCAGGTTTTTCCTTTCTTTCTGATCCAGTGTTTAGTACATGCATCTTAATATAATTATTCCCCCCTTTTTTTTTTTTTTTGTAGAATAGTTTTATTTATCTGAGCAATAATTTTTGTCTGAATCGACTTAAATGGCTTGGTCTCCGCTGAGATGTGTTTTAGCGATGGTGGTGTGATGTACAGAGAGCTGCGCACGGTGGCGAAGACGCACTGCTGCAGGTCCGAGATGGAAAACAAGACGCCCGCCGGGGTGCAGACCCGCCGCTCGTAACTCGTCCTAACAAACGCTGGGAAGGACTCGGGGTAGCTGAAGATGTTACAGGTTTATATTGTGGAATAAAGCCTTCTTGTTCTATGGAGAAGTCTTGCCTTTTCACTGAAAAGAGACCAACCTGTGGAGCTTCTCGTGGATATTATGTCTAATCTATATATCTTCTATACTGCTTTATCCAAAGTTACATGTAAATAAATAAAGTGTCTTTTCTTATTTATTCTGAATTTTGTTGCAAAGCGGACAATCTTCCCAAGAGACCTTCACCTTGCAGTTTAAGATATAGAACTTAAATAGAAGAATTAGAAATATGCAGCCCACTAAATTTATGCAACACATCCTTTTATATCAGCTTTTCCTGAAGGTGATTTTTGAACTTTATTCACAGATGAACGTGGTCTGCAGGTTAGTAGAGTCATAGAAAAACCAGCAGACAAACATTCATGCTCCAGTCTGTGTAATTGAATAATTAATTGAAAGGGGCGTGGTCAAAATAATAGTGTGGAGTTCAATTACTGGGTTTTGATCCGGTGGTCTTTATTTAAGGATGAAGTCAGCATACGTTCATAAATTTCTCTCTAAAAACCTGTAAAAAAATATGTTGTTCCAGATTAAAACACTGAGTGGAGAGAAGGAACGATGTATGAAGAAGTGCAGAAAATGATATTTGAAGTGAAAAGCAAAACCGAAGAGGTGTGGAGGAAAGCAAGACCACCAATAGCCGAGTGACAAAGATCCAATGATCAGCTCCAGGCAGGTCAGCAAAGATCTGGAGATACCCGAGTGAAACTAAAAGTGCCACCGTTTAAAAAGAAAGATGTGCTGAAGAAGATATGATTTGCTGAAGAACACACGGACTGGCCTCAAGAGAAATGGAGAAACATCGAACAACTCGGTGATTCACAGGGAGGATTTTTAAGATTTTTTGTTTATATTCTGAACAAAATGACCTGCACTCATAGAGGTCAAATACTTTTTCTAAAGATGGAATGGTCTCTTCCAGTAAAACTTTAAGAATGCGTCTCAAAAAGGATTTTTTTATTGATCACCATAGGGAAATTATTTCTCTATATTTAACTCGTCCCGCACGAGCAGCTGCTGGGGGTCAAGGGTCGTGCTCAGGAACCCGCTCTGGTAACCATCACTGTCCTGAATCCCGTTGTAAAGACGATGGATGAAACCTCAGTTCATGAGAAGACTAATTAAACTCCTTCACGGAAAGCCCACAACAAAACAAGGAATTCACCAACCTTCAAAATGCAGTGGAACCTGCTTGTTTGGTTCCTTTTTCTTGAACCGTCTTGGTTTGGTTTTCACTGAAGGGGGAGCCAGAAACCAGCAGAGGGAGGAAGACAGAGCAGGAAGATGCAGGAAACACTGAGAAGACAAGAGCTCTTCCTTCTGCTTCCACTTCTTCCTCATCGTCACATCGGAGCTAATAATAATTAGATAATTCCGAGTGTGTGTTTGTGTCAGAGGAGGCTGATTAAAGACAACCGAAGGGAGCCATTACTCTATAGTCGTATCACTTCATCCAGGGACAAGTCGCCACTTGGGGCAAACACACAGAGACACAGTCACATTCAAACGCTTAAGAGTCACAGATGATCAAAAGTCACATGTGATGTTAAATATATTCCGTTTTTAAAAGGGCAGCTGCCACTGAGCAAAAGATGGGATAGATATATAGAACTGAGGTTAAATCGTTCATAGAGGTAAATTATAAATGTTATGTTACAAAACACAGTTGATAATTGTCATTTCAAACTCTTCCCATATCTGTGATTCATGTTCGATGGCTTTGATGGGGTCGCTTGAATAAAACCAGGAACACTTTGTCCTGCGGTGCCCTGGACATGATGAGTCTCCTGGACTCGGATGTCCAGATGAATTGACTCAGGAAATATCTCCATATGAAGTGGATGATCACCAACAGGATGTACTGAGACAACTGTTAAAGAGGAAAACAAGGCCTGTTCACAGCCTGATCATCCAATGTGTGAATGTTTGATATTCAAACCAGTCAAAGCAGAACCGAGCTAATAAGGCTGTTAAATTAACCCTTTCAGAATTGTTCACCTGCAACCGGGAATATTTTGATATTTAGATTTGATGGCTGCAGAGTGGTCAGGAAATGTGCAGCGAGTGAGAACTTCAAATTTCAATATGCAGCTTTTCTTCAGCTTTCTGGTGGTTTTTACATTTCGTAGACATCATACACGGTCAAATTCTCTCAGCTGTGACAGATTTGGAATATAAGCGTCATAAAGGTAAAATGAACTAGTTCATCCTGGCAGGACCACAAAGCTGGCACTGCATTTTATTCTGTATTTATCAAGATACTGTTTCACCCAAGTACCGAAATCAATGGACCATCAAGTGTCCCTTCAGCCCTGGAGGTTCTTGCAACGAGACCGGGCTGCTGAGTCAGCAACATTTACTGAAGAGGCTGTCTGATGCAGCAATGATGAGCTTCATTTCTGTTGAGTCAAACCTGTCACAGCCGCAGCTCAGTTTCTACAAACGACATTTCCAAATAGTGAGAATGGAAAAAAACAAAAATCTGAACTTTTTCTGGAGTTAATAATAGGACAAATAAGATAAATTGCTAACTAATAAAACTACAGAACTGCCTATACCTCCATATTGGCTGCTCTGTTATTGTTGTCTGCAGCTCCGTGCTCTGCCACGTCAAGCCCTGAAAACTAGTTCAACCACAAGCACATGCTGTATATCTCACTACCTCATGGAACACATTAATAGACTCTTACTAGGATGAAAAATAACTTATTAAACATCTCTAATCTAACTCAACATTCATGCAGTTTACTATTTTGTTTTTTTTATACCCTAAAATGAACATCATTAGAAGTGATGAAGAGAAATGACAATTGATACTTGAGTTCCAAAGTCTTCAAAATAGCCGGGGAGTTGTTGTTTGCTCTTGTCTGGTATTTCTGATTGGAGTTTGCATGTGCTCCCTCTGCTTGTGTGGGTTTCCCCAGTGCACTCTGGTTTCCTCTCACAGTCTAAAAACACTCAGGTCTTGTTTATTTTGTTCCTCTAAATCACCCTCAGAGGCGTGAGTGTCTCTCTGTGTTTGATGGACTGGTGACTTCTTCAGGATCTGCCACAGTCACAATGGTGGACCAACAATTTAGTAGTTTTGGAAAAGTGACTCAAAGATTAAGAACAGGATTTGGCCTGCAGATCACCAGTTTCCTGTGTCTGACCTAAAACTGTCACCTGCTTCCATTTGGGAGTATCAGGATGCTTTCAATGATTATCAGATACTGTGATCACTGGCCAGACCAACCTGACACCTGGAGGTTAAATATGTAGTTCTTTATCAGATCACTGGATTAGAAGGAAGCAGTTTAAACAGGAGCATGAGATGAGGACTGACTCTGCGCCACCGCAGTATTTATTCAACTGAATGTCTCCTGCACATCATGTGACTGCATCCAGAAAGACAAACAACAGGAGCAGATCCAGACTCATGCAAACTGACACAATGCACAAATACGATGCCGGAAATGGTTTGATATCACATCAATATGTAATTTATACTGTACATCAAGGGACTTTTTTCTAGATTTAACTTCAAGCATCACCTCAAAAGTCGTCTGCCAAACATGTGCTGCTCTCAGTGGAGGTGTGCTACTTTGAACACTCTCAGCTGTTTCTTACTGCTCGGCATTTTCTTCTCAATGTTTGGCGTTAAAGCAACATATTCTGTAAAATCATAATGTGAGATTTGTTTTCATATAGGGAATAATGTGAGGAGCTGAACATTCATGGATCCAGGGGGGACGGAGAGACAGAGGATGCCGTCATTGACCTGAACAATGAAAGAATATCTAGAAAGGGACAAAAATCTAGAAAATATATTACGTAATGGTTCAACCAGAATAACCACAGTGACTGAAATCAATCAACCAATGATCCAACTCAAAGGCGACGTTATCACAGAGTCATAAATGAAATGCAACAGCGAGGAGGACCTTCATATCTCAAACAGAAAATAACACAATGCCGCCCAAAAAGAACAGAAAGTCACACAATTCAATCTCAACAGGAACGAAGATGATGCCACAAGAGACACAAAATTATAACAAACTACCAGTAATTGGCCTCCAGGAAACTACCAAAGATCACAGGACACACACACACACACACACACACACACACACCACACACACTTTTTACTCTCTATAGCTGAAACAACTATGTATAAGTGTACTTTTTACTTGGTCTACTGTTTTGGGCAGGGTGGTGGAGTTGTGGTTAACACTCCTGCCGAGAAATTTGTGGGTTTGAGTCCAGGCCAGACTTTTCTGTGAGGAGTTGCAAGTTCTTGCTTTGCATCCATGAGTTTTGTCCACCCCCCCTAAAAACTGGTGAATATGAACGAGTGTGTCAGAGTGATTGGCTCTCTATGTTTGGTCATCAGACCGACACTCGAACAATCTGAACACCTGATTGATGGGTGGACAGTGCATCTGTTGTTTACTCACATTTGAAGTATATATTTGGAGTATAAATTAATATTCTATTCCAAAATATTTTATTCTAGTGTGTGTGTGTGTGTGTGTGTGTGTGTGTGTGTGTGTGTGTGTGTGTGTGTGTGTGTGTGTGTGTGTGTGCATGCGTGTGCGCTTTAATCGTGCAGTAACCTGGATCGCTGTGATTAGCTGCCTCTCGTCCAATCAGCGGCCGCGGCTCGTTCCGACCCTTCCGTACATCCACAGGCTCATTTAGCGCACACATAGCGGAACACGGTGAGTGTCTTCTGGAGCTTCTATCGCTGTGTAAAGTCGGTCATCTGGCAGCTAATCACCCAGCGATTGGTGTCATTACTGTACGCGTTAAGTCTGTAGACATTTATTTGTGTGTGATGAAACTCTGGGGTTGCCTCTGTGAAATATTTCCTGTGGGTAAAATAGCTTAGCTTCCATGCTAACTCAGTGCGGCTAACATCAGCGAATGACTAACTATCGAGTTATCGGCACAAACATAATTTTCAGTGAAAGTAACATACTGCGCGGCTGTATCGCCTCTGTTCTCAGTCGTGTATTATGTCGTCCTCCTGCCGACACAAACCCGACTGGAGTTTTAGATAAAAGTGTGGAAGTGAAAGCAGAATCTTTAGACTTTAGTCTGTCGCTAACGGGTTAGCTAACTTGCCGTGTTAGCTAAATAGTTGCTATAACGGCCGAGTAACTTTAAATTAAAATTAAGTGTTTTTTTCCCCGAAGTGAGTTTACATTACAGTCCGAGCTCGATTTGTGCTTCGTGAACCGAGGCGAGAGAACTTTGTGGCGGTGCTGGGGGGCGCACAGGTCGCCGTACTTTTCCAGGCTACGGGCTAGCAGTCTGGGTTAGCATTTAGCTCAGCCTGTCAGCTGCGTGCCGACGGTCTAAGTTCATCTTCTGATCCGACGCGCATAAATGATCGATACGCTTTCACGGTTTTACATAAACTTGCGCTTCCTGTACGCTGAGCCGGAACTTTCTCAGACTTTACCCGGTGGTTTTGAGCAGCGGTCTGTTGCGTTGGGAAACTAATAGCCACACCCTTCCTCTCGAAACTAACTGCGATATAAGTTGTCACCGAAGCTGTCTCCTCTTCGTCTTTTCTGTCACATACCGATATTTTACTCCGTGATCGATATTTGGAGATTTAGTTTTGCTAAACTTACTCTTGTGTGAGTTGTAACTGAAGATTTGTTTGTGCATTTCAGCAGACTTTAAGTGCATTTCCTTTTTATTTCTATATGTTCCTGTTTTGAACCGCAGGGTAGTTTCATCCAAACCAGGGTGAACATTTTTTCATCCACAATTAGTTTTTCTACTGTTTGGTAATCAGCAACAAGTCGTTGAAGATGTTGTTTGTACCCCTAGGGGTCCTGTGGAGTACTGCACAGTTCTCAAACATCACCAGTCCAGTGTTTATTCCTCAAATGAGCATACTTTGAGTAAAATGGGAAAGTATTCACTAGTTTTTTTCTAATTCTCAACCGGTAAAGTCACTAAATCATTAGTTCAGTACATCTTTGGTGGCACAGTAATTGTTAGTGATTCAGGAGAAGGCTTTTAAACTTAAATAGTAATACAATGGCTCTTGAAACTGGACACAGATGTGTCAAACCCCCTTATGTATTCCTATATAGCCTCTTAAAATCCTTTTTAATGTGTGTCAGCCCGTGCTCAGCTTTTCGGTTTCGAAAGCCTCAGCCTGAATGAAATGTTTTGTCTGTCATTATGTAATCTGAAAAGTCACCTCTTGACTCCATAAAGCACCTGCAGTAAAAAGTAGTCCATCCAGAGAATAAGCGCCACACCATGTGATAGCACACACCGCACAGCAGATGGTTTCAGCAGCTCCTCCGACTGCCTTTGGCTTGTGTCGGGTTTGAAGCTTTCTTTTGATAAAGATCTTTTTCGACGTGGTTGTCAGCAAACTGTTGATTTGAGAAAAATCATTGTTGTGTTTTTGGTTCACTTCAGGGCCAGTTTCCTGTGCACGCAGTTTGGCGTAGCCTCGCTTTTGTGGCTCCCAACAAACCCTTGGCACCTTCCCGTGGACATCAGTGTACCTGAGGGTCTCTCGCCCCCCCCTCCACAGATGTAGAGGGAGTTGTCATCTGCAGCAGCCGTGTACACAGTAAGTGAAGCTGTTTGCAAGAAAGGACTGTGTTATCTAGACGTATTTTTGTTCTCTAAACTTATGCAAATGCTTTGTTCATTTGTATGTTATGCAACCTATTCCTTGATTATCATGCAGTATTTGTGTGTGAGTGTTTATGTGCTGTTAACCTTTAAAAGGCGGCCCTGTTAATACCACTTTTATGAGTACGATTGATGAAGGTTGTTGTGTTCAAGTGCTTGTCCACTGTTTGAGTCCAGGCTCATATCTAATCAGACGAAGGCTGGCTTTTATCTGATGTCAAAGGCTTTGAAGCGAGTTTCGTGACACCCACATAAATTTACATTTTAAACCCTGTGTGATTTGCCTCCATGTCCATTTTTAGGCCAACAAATGCTCCATGCACATGCTGGCGTCACCTTCCTGAGCGCACCCCCATCGTCCCAGTAATGATTTCAGTGTAATGGTCATGCATGCACCCTCTGATCTCCATTTTCTGTTTGTATGGTGCACTTGAGAAGAGGAGGGTCATCACAATGGCTCTTTGTGGACTGGCCTGTATTCCCGGCTCACACTGAGAGTTTCTGGTGCTGCTTCATACGTCGTTGTTAGAATTGCAAATGCCAGTGGAGTGTGACAGAGTGGTTTTTGTATTGTTTGTCTCAACATTTGACAAAGGTCCCACAGACATGGTATAATTAGTAGATTCAAAGAGATTTTATTGTGTATCACCCCCATCTTAGACATTTATATGTCAGATAAATGTTCCACTTCCACTTCAGTGATATTTAAAACACTACTTTACATCTATTGCTTTTATTGTACATGTTTGTGACTAAGTACTGTTGTCTGACCCCTGACCTTCACCATCGACTGGAAATGTCTTTTTTTCTGTGATCGGTCAAACGCTCATAATCTGGAAAGTTCATTATAATATGAACAAGAACAATTATTTTTATTAAACTGAAATATTTTATCCCCTGAATCTTTAGGTGTCACAGGCTAATGTGAGAGAATCAGTCTGTCTTCATCCTGAACATTCCATGCTTGTGACAGATCCTCTTGGTGCCAATATTTTCTAGGCCATGCACGCCGTCTAAACTGTGTCAGGCTGATGGAGTTGATGACAGGTCATTCTCTGTGGCCTTTCTCCTCTATTGTAATGAGATGAAGTTATTTGTGGCACTAGAACTGCCTCCCGACTGTACTTTTGAGCCCTCCATGGCTCCACAGTGCACTGCGGCTTCAAACTAGCATGTTTGTGTTATTGCCTTCATTATTCTGTTACTGAATATCTCAATTCGCCATCTTTTTTTTTTTTCTGAAAAGGCGACGCCCGTATCATGACAGCTGAAGTCCCCTGGTAGTGGGTGGGGGAGAGAGCTCATTTTTTGGCAGGGGAGCGAGGTTTCAATCCGCTGATGTCAACAGTGAGTTTTCATTGTGGATACTGCGCTGACGGGGTGTTCACTGTGACATCAGCTCAGTTAATAGTTTCAGTATCAAGATGCGTGATAAGTTATCTGAAGATCCACATTTTGTTCGGCGTCAGCAGTAGACGGTGCTTCTTCTGTTTGCCTCCTGGTTCAAGGGAACTTTGCTCTACTATTTTAACTATGGATGAGACCTGCTGCGATTGCAGGTTATTGTAATAATCGCTGATGGTATTGTCGCTCGATACTCCACGATGAGGCTCAGTCTCACTCTTCCCCCTTCTTCTGTTTTCTCTTAGACTCTTGTGCTGTCCAGTGAAGTTGCCCACCATGCGTGAGTACAAGCTTGTGGTGTTGGGATCAGGAGGCGTGGGAAAATCTGCACTGGTGAGTTATGGCTGCTGCCAGGAGCCGAATCTCTGTCACACTTATATAATCAAGCTGCGCGAGCCACACGATCGTGATGTATTTTACTGAACGCACTAAGTTGGCTCTTTATTCTCCACACCAAGTTAATGTTGTTAAATCAACAAAGGCTCAGTGGATTCATGGAGGTTGTTTATCAAGTTGCTTTACTTGCTTGGACTAATACTAAATGTTATTTCTTACAATAATAAACACACTTTACACATTACTGTTGTTCTTAATATCCTGTATTGACTTTTTTTTTAATTGATAGTTGGATTGATGTCATGAGATGAATGTTGCTACTTAGCCAAGTGCGTATTTATGCCGCCAGCAAAGCGCAGGTCGACTTCCTCTTTCACTTCTTCTTTGGAGGAAAATGGTTGAGGACAGATTACTTGACTGCGCTTTGCAGCAAAGCACTTTTTGTTTCTTCTTTTGACAGCGGCTGATATCTTTGAGTTGCACATGTTTTACTGTTGAGATGGCGAAACCTAAAATGTCACTATTCTGATTGCTTAAACATGTTTGTTTTGGTATTTTGTGAGTTTTACTGAAATTACATTTTGTTGTGGGAAGATGATGATCATTATGATGATGATGATGATGATGATGATGATGATGACGACAAGCTGGAGTGATGACCCCTCCCTCTTCTTTTGTCCACTTCAGACAGTCCAATTCGTGCAAGGCATATTTGTGGAAAAGTACGACCCCACAATAGAAGACTCCTACAGAAAGGTATAGTCAGAAACGAACGTTGACAGCAGCTGAATTTAACACCTTCATTCTCCTTCTAAATGTATTTTTTTTTTCTTATGACAGCAGGTGGAGGTTGATGGGCAGCAATGTATGCTTGAGATCCTGGACACAGCTGGCACAGTAAGTAGAGTGGAGCTCTGCTTTTTGGTGAAGAGGTGAAGGTGGACGGGCCTCTGACGGCGTCTCCTCTGTGTGGCGGGTTTGCAGGAACAGTTCACAGCGATGAGGGACCTGTACATGAAGAACGGTCAAGGCTTTGCTCTGGTGTACTCCATCACAGCTCAGTCCACGTTCAACGACCTCCAGGACCTCCGGGAACAGATCCTGCGAGTAAAGGACACCGAGGACGTGAGTGGAGACCTCTTTAAAACTTCATCTTAAGTTTTCATAATGCTTCCCGTTAATTTATGTGATCAAATGTTTTCATAACAAAAACCTGCAAAAGTTGCAAACTAATATGATCCTGGCTTATTTTCATGTCATCTAGTATTTATAATGTTTACTTTGCTTCAAATTGTTTAAACATTTCCTTCATACAGGCTCTTTTTTTTTTTTTTTAATCAGTGAAAGGTTTTTTTTTTTCCTCCATCATCACACTGGAAGGAAATGTTCCTGTCACTGACTTGGCAGTTAAACTGATAATAGTCCATTTGTGTAATGAAAAAAGAAAGAAAATAAGAATACAAGTCTTCCCTTTCCATCGGAAAATAAAAGACAGTTTAGTTTGCTCATAGAAAATAGCAGCTACTTAAACATAATGAAGGACAGGAAGAAGTTAAGCTCATTTAAATGTTTGAATAATATTTTGACAGATGAAGTATTTTGTATAATGCTCGGGTAATTATTTACTTCATTTCAACACAAAAGATTGTTACAGAAGCTTAAATACACCCGAGAAGATTGACTTTAAGGCTGAACATGAGCTTTAGATTAGGTCCAATTCTTCCTTGATGTGTTCCTGAGGGGGTGCATGATTTCATTGAACAGGTTTGAGCTGTGAGTGGTAAAATGTTGGGACGCATCAGCTGTGATTCGCCTCCTCAGTCCTCTGAGAGTTCGTCTTCACTGAGGACTTGTTTCTCTCCTCCATGTCATCTGTGTGGGTCACCTCTTGGGCTCATGGCGCCCTCATTAGAGCGAGCTCTGTGGGGAAGAGTTCAGAGCTCCGGGGGGGGGGGGGGGGGACTTTGTGACAGGCTGGAAATGTCAGAGCTGTTGCACGACGCTTTCTCCCACCTTCAGCCTTTGTCACCTCATCATTTGATTTGGAGGGAGGATGTGCCGCACGCTGAGCGGCTGCTTTATTTATTCATAACGGGTTGCTTGTCTTGTCTTGGTTCTGGTCTCACAGATTTTTGCACGCAAATGCAGCACTGAGTGATGAGGATGTTTGGATTTCCTGTTATTTAAAAAGATATCCTACCTAGTCAGAGGAGTAATGTTTTACTTGTAACTGACCATAATATTTCCCACATTTTGAATGGTAATTTCTCTTTTTATCTCCACAGAAAACTCGGTTTAAACCTTTGCTCATTCGTTTCCAGCCATTAATTCGTCGTTACAGCTCAACATAATGTGTAATAGTCTTATAAGAAGTAGCATCCTGCAGCTTTGGTGACATTGAAACTGGTAAAACACGAAGAGGCTCTGGGTGTTAGTGAGATAGTTCGGTTTTATTTTAAACAGGTTTCAGGTTCACTCCTGGTTGATGCTTTGAGGTTTATTATTTGAGTGTTACTGGGAAGTCATCATGAAGATGGATCAAGAATTATAATTTTTTTCAGTGTGTAATGTGAACTTTCTTGTTTGCTTTGACTTGGTGTCGCTGCACTCGGTTCACCTCAGATCTGTTTATCTGCATGACTTTCATGCATGAGTCTGCTGCTTCTGTCCTGCCACAGGTTCCTAAATATCAAGCAGTTGCTACCTTTTTTCACTTCAACTTTTCACATGTGTGTCTCATCTTCGAAATGACTCGGGGCCTTGATTGTTTGATTTGTGTTGATCGTGCAGGTTCCCATGATCCTGGTGGGGAACAAGTGCGACCTGGAGGACGAGCGCGTGGTCGGCAAGGAGCAGGGTCAGAACCTGGCCCGTCAGTGGAGCAACTGTGCCTTTTTAGAGACTTCAGCTAAATCAAAGATCAATGTTAATGAGGTAAGAGCAAATGATGCAAACGTTTCCTAATAGAAATTAAGTGATCAGGTGTTAAAGTGAGTCAGATGGATAGTTTAGTCTCACTGGTATCCAGTAAAGATGTTTACCTTCACTTTCCATTCTTAATCATTTGTACAACACCACTTACAACATAGTAATCACACAGTGCTTTACATATTAATTGAATACAAACAAACAAACAAAAAATCCCACATGATCCAGCATCTGTGACAGTGGAGAGGAAAAACTTTTTACCAGACAGAAATCCTCAAATCAGAAGCAGAGCATCTCTTCCGCTGGTCTACTACAGAGAATAACAATCTGTTCACTGAATTATAAAGTTTTAAGAGTGATATGATTCAATATTCTGTTTGCTGAAGAAAACGAACGTCTGTAAAGTCTCTCCCAGTTTGTGCGCAGCTGCTTTCAGTGTCGACTGAAGCGCTCACAGATAAGATCTTTCTTGAGTTTTGTTTTGATTCTCTTCCTGTTCGCTTTCCACTGCTAGAGCAAATACACGTTGAGACAGCCAAGTTTTTCCTCTTGTAGATTTTCTATGATCTGGTGCGACAGATCAACAGAAAAACGCCGATGGAAAAGAAGAAGACAAAAAAGAAGTCGAATTGCACGCTGCTCTAAAATGCCCTCCCACGGCAGCTCCGGGCCAGGTGAGTGGGAGTCGGAACAAAATTTATTCCACTGGCGGGTCTCTGCTGCTCGCTGAGCTCTGGTTGTCACTGAACGTTTAGAGATCTGTGGCAGTGATTATTACTTCATTTTGAATGACAAACACTGTGACTTTAAGTAACTTCAGATAAAATGGGCAAATGCCGATTGAAACAGCCGATGTTCTTCTAAAAGCTTCTCTACAAAGTCTTCTGGGTGTTGAAGCTGAAGAGATGGAAGCTGTCTGAAGTCCCTTAATGCACTCTGCCACACCGGCTTCTGCTTATCCAGTGAAACTCTTATCCAGTGTCTAAATGTGTTCCAATCAATTTAGAGGCTGAGCATTTTCACTTGGATCAAAAAATATTTTTATTTTATTATAAAATGCTCAATTTCATCAAATGTTGTGGCTCCACCTGCTGCTTAATTAGTGTAACTGTTCCATATGACAGTCTGCATGTTTGGACTCTTCAATGCAACAAATCCAATAAATAAAACTTTAATTTAGCAGCTTCGGTTTCCCCGGAGACGCAGTGTGTTTGTCTGTGATTTCACAGGTTTGTGAATGTAAGTAATTGGTTTAGCGTCTCCCGTCTTTGATATGAAAATGAGTCTCTGGAGACTTGGAGCTCGGTTGAGCGACTGTAAACATGTCGTTCTGAAACAAGGCTGCATTGCAACACTGTGATAATGAAACTTTCACATCAGTGAAAACACAGAACGTTTTTTCTGTGATGGCAGGAGGCTGGAAAACAAACCAAAAGCTGAAAACAACAAGTTTTGTTTGAAGCGCAGGACTTGCTTCATTTACAGTTTTGTTGAAAAGCGTGGCCGGCTGCTGTACAGTGCAGCTCGCTACAATTCTTCCTGCTCGTGCTGATCGACGAGGAAGTCATGAAGTGAGCAGGAAACAAAGGAAGATTCATTCATTTTACATCAAACGCTTCCCTTTGTGTTTGTTATTGATGATCTGGATGTTCAGCAACCACTCGACGGTCTTTAAACAGTCCAAAGAAAAACTTGTTCGAGCTGCTGGGGCTTTTATTTGTACACCTAAAGAGTAATGTGAGTAGTGAATAGGCCCAGAACTGCCCAGACCTGTTGAGGCGTGGGCCCCATCAGGTCTCTGAAGATCTGCTGTGTTTTATGGCAACAACTTGTTAGTGACAGACTTCTGGACATTACACGGCGGGTTTTTCATGGTATATCGAGCATTAATGAGTCCTTGTTGCTATCAACTTTTTGATAGAAACTGAATATTACAACCTGTGAACTTCCCACAAGAGCTGCAGATTTAGCGATGCTCTGATCCAGTCATCCAGCCGGCACCTGCCACCTGCCCGTGGTCATAATGTTGTGGATGATCAGTTTACATAGGCAAGAGTGTGTCTGTTTGAACTTGGGTGAAGATGTAGATGCATGTTCTGACAGTTTTTTTTTCCTCCTTGCAGAAACGTGTAATGATTAACTGTTTCCCAGTGGACCGTGCCAGCATTCCAAGTCCTCTCCAGAGCGTTTTGAAATGGGCCGACAGAAAACTTCACCACTCGCGAAATGGCAGGAGATGGCACATACTCTCGAGATACTCTTTTCTGCTTTTTAATGGCAAAGAAATCCACCTTTTTTTTTTTTCCGTCAGCCTGATGACAACTGTTATTTTTTTCTCTCTTCTCCAAGGTGTCTTTCTTTTGGAAATATCAGTGTAAAAGAGGAGACCATGGAGTAAAATCCAGACGGGAACTAAAACCTTTTATTAAAAGTAACATCGATCTTTGGCATATTGTGACGATACCTTTGCAAAGGAATCCTGTGAAATGTTGGTCTTCTTGTACATTTCTGCACTAACAGTGTCAATGAAGATGCATCATTGGCCATAAGTTACTCGCTCCTACTTACAAGGATGTGCATTGACGAGATAACATCTTTCCTAAGTGACTTTGTTTTATATTGAGAGCTGCAAGCCTTCCATATTTCCCATAATATATTCTACTTCCATTTTTGCATAATAAAGCTAAGGAAATTAGTATTTTATAGAGTGATGGGGAAAATGGTGCGTTCTGATTTGTGTCTTGAGGCTGAAAATATATTGTACTAAACCAACTCTAATATTGCTTCTTGTGTTACCCTGTCACAGATGATTTTCCAGCTTTTATGAATGATTAAATTTTAGTACATTTTCATTACTCTGGGTCTCGATTTTTGTCATTTTGAAAATAGTTTTTCCTTTTTGCTGTTTATAATATGAAACATTTTTTTTTGCTATTTCATCAGAATATGTGATCTGAATCAAAAACTAATTGAACAAATTTATTTATTTTTTTGTGATGCTCAGCTAAAGTTGGTGCTGTTTTGAACAAGTTTTTGTTCTTCTCGGACACGGATATAGCAGAGTAATCTAAACTCAACGGCATAAAATAGCCCACTGATATGTCTTTATTACCCGTATGTGCTACTAACTAGTTACAAAGCAATCGCTGAAATACTTACTGCTCCTCAAAGGTCAAAATCCAAGTTTGCGTGTCATGATTGTAAAGTGAAAGTGTCACATATCTCAATATTAAATAACTAATATATTGTGAGACTGCCAGCCACTCCTGAGTGAGGCGTACACAACAAGAAATGTAGAAGACACCAAATATGGTCACTCAAAGATCAATAGTATATTATTGAGTTCTGCTTTAAAGGGCTCATATTATGAAACTTTCACTTTCTAATGGTTTTTCTACAGTAGTAATTGTTCCCATACCTGGAAATGACACCCTAGAAGTGAAGAAAATCTGTCCTCTCTCTCCCTGGCTTGTTTCAATTTTGAAAAAGTGTGTTCCGAGCGAATCAGAAATCAAACCCTAGTGTCATCGGGGGTTTAGCCAAACCCAATCAAGGTAGGCCCTCCCTTTGACCCTCCCACAATTAAACAGCTCTACTCTGGCAGATGGCACTGCCAGAAGAAGTACCTCCTCCTCTTCTCAATATGGGCATGTGTGGGCGGAGCCAGTCCAGTTCACACAGACACAGCAGATTTTGAATGTGCCTCATATGATCCAATATTCAAATGGCTGAAAATCAAGGAAAAGCTGGATGTGGCCTAATAAAATGAATACAACGTGGACCCATGTGAAAGTGTTGAAAAGCTGTATAATATGACCCCTTAAAAGGGCATTTTACACAATCTGAATAACATCAGTTCTGTTTTGTCAGCCCTTACAAAGTTAGATTTTTTAAATTTTCGTTAAAGAAACCTATGATTTTATCAAATATATTTTAAGATACTCTTGATTTTCATGACTAGGCTAAAATCACAAAGGATCAAACAGAAAGGGCTTGAAATATTTCAGATAATTTATATGGAAATTTCACAGTATGGATGAAATGATGGGGAAATCTGCTTTTTCACCATATTATTGTCTTCACATACCTTAATTCACGTTCATGGATGTGTTACTATTTTGTGTCTAAACAGGCCAAATAACCTATATTACTGCACTGCATTATTTATTATGACAGATGTTCTATTTTATTTATAAAAGGGATCAGTTTGATCAACGATTTGTTTTAATTTTATGTTAGAAAACAGCATCTAGAGGACAAAACAACACACGTGATTGATCCATTTTTCTGAAATCAGTTTAAAAACATGTCCTGCTTCAAATTGTCGTTATCCTGTATTGTTATATTAGGCCCAAACATGACAAACTGTTCTTTTTTCAGAGTTAAAGGGGAACGAGACTCCAGTCACTATCTCTCCTGTAACAGGACATACGGCTGATGTAAGGCAAGAATGTAAGGGAGTTTCAGAATCTCCCTTACATCATGTAGCTCTTCATGTGTGTTTATTATTTTCAACCCAAAGGTCAAACATGCATATGAGCCTCACAGCTGATCCCTAATAATGGTTCAACAGCTTTTATTTTCTCATTCTAAACAACCTAGATTGTTTTGGTGGAGCCTGTTTGACATGTTAAAGCTGGTGTTTGGGTACTTGGAGTATCCTGTTCTTCTCTGACCTCTTGCTGCAGGCAGTTAGTGTTTATGAATGAGGGGATGTGAAGGATGATGATGACCTCGGAGATCTTCTTTGTTTGAGCTTCTGATGCGACGCGCAGCTTTTTTCTGGACTTTCAACGTGTTTAATGCAGATCAGAGCTGCTGAGCGGTGGTGACACCCCCCCTCTCTCTCCATCCTCTCTCTCTCTCCATCCTCTCTCTCTCTCCATCCTCTCTCTCTCCTCCCTCACGCGTGCATACGGACCGTCAGGCTCCGCGACCCCCCTCCCTCCCTCCCTCCCTCCCCCTCCTCTCCATCATTTTCCCATCTCTTACTCCTCACTCTCTTCCCTACAACAAACATGGCCGCGAAATCTGACGGAGCACCCATCTCCCTACGAAACGAGCTCCCACCCGCCGAGTGTCCCTCCGGGTCGGACCCGCGGCCTCCGCCGCGCCGCCCCGCCGAGCAGCGCTACTCGCTGGCGGACTGCTGCTGGACGCTGTGCGCCCTGCTGGTCTTCTTCTCGGACGGGGCCTCAGACCTGTGGCTGGCCGCGGACTACTACCTCAGGAGGGACTACTGGTTCTTCGCGCTGACTCTGGTCTTTGTCATCGTCCCGTCCGTGGTCGTGCAGCTGCTGAGCTTCCGATGGTTCGCCTACGACTTCTCGGAGACGGTGGACAGCGGCACGGCGGCGGCGGCCGTGGTGGCGGCGTCCGGAGCGCAGGAGGGCGACTTGAGCAGCAAGGACGGCGGCGGGGAGCTGGGCGCTGGCCGCACCGCCGGGCCGGGCACCGGGGGAGGAGCCCGGAGCTGCTGCAGAGGCTTCATGTGGATCTTCCAGGGCGTCGTTCACATGTTTCAGCTGGCCCAGGTCTGGAGGTGAGTCTGGGGGGGGATGCGGGGTGAACTACTACACGGTGTGTGTGCTTGTGTGCATGGATCCCTCCCTGCAGTTTAAATCCCCATCATTCAGGGAGGACTGTGGCCAAATTACCACAATGTCTTTTTGTATTGTTTGACAAATGTCCCTGGCTTGTAATGGGAGAATTAGACTCCACCCACTCTCCCACCCCAGCCTCCCCCCACCCCGAGGGGCTTTTAGGTCAATCATCTCTCAGAAAACCATTAAAACTCATCCTCACCAATCCCCCCCTGTACAGAAAACTAGAGAAAATCCTTTTTGCCATTTGGGTTTCTTTTTGAAACAAGAAGGAACCTCACAAGTGACGGTGATGAATCGTCACAGGGTTGCTTTTTGATTTCCAGTGATGTGTGAACTTGTTTCTCTCCTCAGTGTATTTTCAGCTCCTACCTTCAGGCTCTGGCTGTTGTGTTTAGAAAAATCCATATTCTCCAGTTTCCCAGCAGTTCTTTTTTTCTTTCTATCATATCTGGAGGAATTTTCTATTTAAAAAAGAAAAAGCTTAAATCTGTTTAATTAAGAGGACACTTCAGAGAAACCAGTGTGCACATTGGCATTACTCTCACATGGGTGGCAGTGGGTCTGTAGGTCAGCCACTCAGTCAGTGAGTGTGAGTCGGTGTTCAGGCTTAGAGCCCTCTGATGGGCTTTGACAGCTCTGAACTGCTGCCAGCCTGGAGGAGGCGTTCAGATCAACTGCGGTGGGACCAGGGTTGGATAAAACACACTCAAAGTTGTACGTTATAGACGTATTGGGGTGTTACAGGAGGACAGATCATGTGTAACGATGGAATCAAATGCAAATCAATCGTTTGATTGATCTGCATATACAGTCTTTCCTTTGTGGCCTCCTTCTTCCTGCTTCTAAGGACGGCCCTATGGGTAATATATATTGATTCCTTATTTCCTCCCGGAGACTTGGACGACTCGTGTGTGTGTGTGTGTGTGTGTGTGTGTGTGTGTGTGTGTGTGTGTGTGTGTGTGTGTGTGTGTGTCTTTGTGAGAGTGAGTGTGTCCAGGAGCGCATTAAAACAGTGTGGCGGCACAGAATTACCGGTAATGCCATTAAAGCTGTTGTCCATGCCCCATTCATATTGCCATTGCTCTCAGACCGGCGTGTCTGCACATTAAGAGGATTACCACCGTGCGTTTCACCCTCAGCCGTTAACTCGGGAAAGATCCGACACTGATACACTGTTAGTCAGGTGAACAGAGATCAATTTGGGGCCGGCTACCAGAATTAAATGTCAGCTCGCTCGTGATGTGATATGGGGCCGTGTCACAGAAAAAAGAGCGTGCAATGAAACTGTGTGTGTGTGTGTGTGTGTGTGTGTGTGTGTGTGTGTGTGTGTGTGTGTGTGTGTGTGTGTGTGTGTGTGTGTGTGTGTGTGTCTTTGACCCTCATTACAGCACATATGCTCTATTTTCTCAGTGTGCAGCATCCCAAGGCACACTCAGTGTAGCTGGAAGAAGAACAAAAATAAAAAAAAAGGGGGGTTACACAAACTCCCTCGTGGTTCAGTGGGCTTGTTGACACGGGGCTCTTCTGACCCTTCTCCCCGAGGCAATTACCGAGACATTTATAGCTTCAGTCCTCCGCAACAAGCACCGGTGCTTTTCAAACATTTATGCGCCCTCTGAAGATAATCTTTTACCTAAGGTCGGTGGAAACCCACCCCACACACACACACACACACACACACACACACACACACACACACACACACACACACACACACACACACACACACACACATTATCACTGCACCTATGGAGAATTCTCTGCAATCAGCAGATAACCGAAGTGTTTATTTTTCTGGCTCTCCTGCACGTTTACTTCTTGTATCAGAACAAGGCAAAGCATGCTCGGCCGAATCGTCACATCCTAGAATAAACATGAAGTTCAATCTAAATGCACAGAACAATAACAGGCAATCGGTGTTTACCACAGATTTGAAATCAACTTAAAAAGTACAGGACAGGAGAGGAAGGTGTGGCCACAGAGAAAGAAAAGCTCCTGCTGAATGTGACATCTGTAACAATGAAACACAGCAGGAACGTGGTGGGAAATGAGTCAGATAACGTTGATAATGGAGCTCGTTCAGAGCAGAATTCTATTCACCGGCTTATTAAAATAAATGATGTCAGCGGGAGATTGGTACAAATGTCCTTCAAAGTTGTCCGTTTCTTCTGCAAGAACACATTAAATCCTGTTCTTTTCCTTTTTAATTCAGTGTTTGGCACTTGTTTGGCAGTACTGCATTAGTAACGTATTAATATAAGATGTGTAACACAGTCGCGGAGGCCAGCGTTTGACTGAGCTTGTTAGTAAAGTTCACTAACCTGTATGTCTGCTTCTGTCTGCGTGTTGGTAGCTGTTCTGTTAATGCTTCCTGTTGTCTTTCGCTTGTCATCATAACTGTTTCGATGACTGCCACCACACAGATTTCACAGTGTCGTCCTTTGGATAACTGATGTAACTTGAGCTGAAAGAGTGAATCAGTCGTTAAATTGATGCACACAAAGCTGACGGCTCAGCTAATGTCTCACATCAAATTCAGCTCTGTGCACATTAATAACACCGGCCCGATTGAGAGAGATAACTATACACTAGTGACTATTTTTCATTAGGTTTTAAACGAGCAACTCACAAGTGTAATAAACGGCTGAGATTCAGTAGTTTTCAGTGCTTTTACGTGGAACAAAAAGTTAAATTAGTACTTCTTCTTTTTCAACTAATTTGTATACAAGCATTTGAATTTCTACTTGTACTTTTTCCACCTCTGTCATTCAAATAACCACAAATATTTGTTCGGCGTTTTAATATGTGTTATAGTCATACAAGGCCACTGCTTTACAGATTGTGAAAGAGGTGGAACTACATGTCAATAAAGCAAATTTTTTTTCCCTTCAGCCTTCAATCAGAGAACCAGGCTGAAAGCATTTTTTTGGTATTTCTTTTCTCCCTGCAGCTCCTCGTGTTTTTTCTTTCTTTTGCTGTAGCCCTTTGACTTAATTCATTTGAAGAGTCTTCAGACAGACTCCACGTTCCCCCTCTGATGCCTGCACTAGAATTATAACCACAGAGCTGCTTACTTCAGTTTCAGACTAATCTGAATCGTAGAGGAGGAAGTAACCAGCTTTTTGGCAAAAATGTACCAACTTGCAATAATGAATTTTGACTTCTAAGACTCTGTGTCTCTTTTTGAAGCACAATATTAAAACCAAATCAGAGACTTTTTTTTTTCTACCTTGGATTTTGTCAGCACAGCGGTGAAAATGCTCCGTCACAAACTTAGATATTTCCTGAAATTTTGCTCACAATATGTTTAAGAAAGCTCCTCTAGCTCACTGACCTCCAACAGATTTTTCTGATTTTCCTCTGTGCGCTGATAATAAAAGTATGTTTGCCTCGAACGTGCAGGTACGTCCACGCCTTGTATTTGGGCGTGCAGAGCCGTTGGCACGGCGACCCGGAGCGCCGCCACTACTACTGGAGGATGATGTTCGAGAGCGCTGACATCAGCATGCTGCGTCTGCTGGAGTCTTTCCTGAAGAGCGCCCCCCAGCTGGTGCTGCAGCTCAGCATCATGATCCAGGTCGGTCATGTGCGTCCTCTTCAGGGTGAGTGCCTCCAAAATGACCAATCACCACACAGCCACCATCGACATGTCACAAATAAATCGTCACATCAGTCCTTCACGTGTCTGCGGCCCACTCTGTGCACGATGAGTCACATCAGTCAGGCCTCCGCTCAGCGGGAAATTGTGTGTTGGTTTTTTTCCTGTGCTAAATGTTAAGGCGGTTATCCCACAGCATTTTCCGTCCCATCTAACTCTTCTCTCTAAATCTTCCTCTCTCGCCCTCCCCTTCTCTGCCTCCTCAGGGCTTTCAGCTTCTGCCTCACTGATATCCCTCGCCTGGATGATCTCCTCCTATCAGAAAGTCCTCAGGGACTCTCGAGACGATAAGCTGCCCATGACCTACAAGGCTGTCATAGTTCAGATACTGTGGCACTTGTTCGCCATCGGAGCGCGAACGCTGGCCTTCGCCCTTTTCGCCTCCGTGTTCCAGCTCTACTTCGGCATCTTCATCGTCGCCCATTGGTGCATCATGACGTTTTGGATAATTCAAGGCGAGACAGACTTCTGCATGTCCAAATGGGAGGAGATCATCTACAACATGATGGTGGGCATCGTGTACGTTTTCTGCTGGTTCAGCGTGAGAGAGGGGCGCACACGCTGCAGGATGCTCATCTACAGCCTGACGGTGTTCATCGAGAACGTGGCGCTGACCACCGCCTGGTACCTGCACCCTGGCCCCCGCGCCTCAGACTTCTACGTTGTCATCATGGTGTGTGTGGTGGCCAGCAGCTACGCTCTGGGCACCTTCTTTATGTTTGTGTATTATTGTCTGCTGCACCCCGATGGCTCGGTCTGGGGGTGGGGCTACATTGTAGAGAAGGAGGTTCCCGTGGAGGTGCTGGCCTCCCCGATCGCCAGCCTCCCTCCTGACCTGGTGAGCAGCCCCCCCAGGACCCTTCAGAGAACTAAAGGGTCAGAGAGAGAGCAAGGGCCTGGGGTGGACGGAGACGTGTTTCAGGTCCGGCCGCCTCGAGGCGCTCAGGCGCCGGTGTCCCAGCTCACACCCAGGACAGAGGGGCCAGTCATCAGAATAGACCTTCCCAGGAAGAGATACCCCGCCTGGGACGCCCACTACATCGACCGCCGACTGCGTAAAACCATCCTGGTGCTCGAGAGTGCTGCCCCGGTCACGCCAAGGATTCAGTACCGCTGCCTAGGTACACCCAAAGAAGTGATGGAGTACGAGACCACCGTGTGACGTGCTGAAGGGGCTGTGACTCAGCTCGCTGCTGTTGCAGGTGCCCTGCCTTAAATAAAGATGGCAGGAGGATGACTCTCACTGAGCAGCCTGTTCTTGCTCCGACTTGGTTGCTCTCTGTGTGCTGGACACAGACAGGCAAAGAACGGGAGTAGGTGTTGTGTCTTTATTTTTCACAAAGGAAAAATCCTGTGGTGTGGTCTCACGACGGTGCATATTCTTGGTTTTCTGTATCATTTCTCAGGTCAGGACGTGGTACAGGACGTTAGTGGTGAAGCTCGCCGCGGGGCGAGCGCAGACAGAAGCACAGGCAAACAGAGAAGTTGAGCTGTTGTCAATCAGAGGCACAAAGTCCTCCTCAGTGAAGTGTGTTTCAGCACAACCTCTCCAAGCGGTCGATGACAGAGACAAACCTTCAACATGCATGATTATTTATGGCAGCTAATACTAAAATATCATGAGCAGGTGAGGTGCGCTCTGTCGTTTTAAACATCTACAACATGTACACAACACAGGTTGCGATCCCCATACCAGTCATCTCCCATAGCTTTTCACTCATGTTGAAGGAGTCTCTGAAAAAGGTTGCTTTCGCTCTGAAGGGTGATTTAAAAGCAACATTTCAGTTGAATGTAAAAACGAGGGAAAAAAAAAAAAGAGAACGAAATTGTGATTATTTGTGACGAGGCTTTGAGCATTTCCGTGCTGTTTGTGGGATTTACAACATTCCTGTGGTACTATATTTGTTTTCCAGGTAAGCTAGAGCTAAAAAGAAAAAAAAAAAAAACACAAAAAGAGATTTGTGTGTGTTTACAAGCAGTTTGTTATTTTTTGGGAACATGCCACCACTACACCTTCCTCCAGAATGTGGATGAACAAAATGAACATGACATGATCCTGCTGACTGGGCTCTCCACAGCGCTCTTCTCATAGCACATCCAGCTCACACAAGAGCAAGACACACGTTCATTTACATGTAAATTACTGTAGAATGACGAAGAGGCAGAGGGACAGCGCTGTCTGTAATTGTACCGTATCGATACTTTGTTGTCTGAAAAACGTAAAAAAAAAAAAAAGAAAGAACACAGTAATAGCTCCAGACACCAGACTGGTCGGAACAGCTTCGATATATTGAAGGCAAGTAGTCCTGGTATTGACACTTTTATATACCCGTCCATTATTTCCTAATTTTCCCAGAACTTTCCTTTGACAAATTGTGTTCAGATAGCAGAAACAGTCATGTAGCTTCTCATGGGTTGTTCTTGTCTCTTCAATTGGCTGCTTTTGTTTTATATTCATGAAAAAATTAAAACCTCACTGTCACTCAATTACAATATAATTGAAATATTTTACAGATTCAGCTGTGGTGCTTTACAATTTAATTTAAAAAAAAAGTACAATTTTGTATTTCACCACCTGAGCACAGTTCATCTCCAATTAGTGACAAAGAAAATTGAATTATGGTTTCTCTCTTTGGACTGTTTCCAGGAAACTATCAACCTGTAGACCCGTAAAATGAACCTTTGCCAGTTTGTCTTTCAGGGCTGTTTCCTATGGGACGTTTCTAAACTGTGCGTGTTGACGTGTATGTGTGCGTCTGAGCTCACATACCAGCATGTGATTGAGTGTATGTGGGTGTAAACAAGTCCTGCCTTGTGCATTTGAATTTATTTGAAACTGTGTCGAGATAATGACAGTTTTGTTGTAAACACTGTCCATTCAGCTCGTTTTTCCCAGATGACACAGATAAATAAATAGCCCACCAAGCACCTTTACCACCACTGCTGCAGAACAACAGACACGCAAACAACAACACAAAAAAGCCAAAGAGGCTTTGGTTTTGGTGCTAACTGAGTTCATCATGTAACAACTGCACATGGCACCATAAAAAGGAAGCTCGTGGTGGCAGGAGCTGGGCGGGGCTGTACCTCAAACACAAAGCGAGAAACAAAAAGCCTTAAGCTGGTGTACTGATGCCAGACTGTTGCTGTTCAGAGCAAGAAGGGAAAAAAAGATTATTGATGAGGAGGAGAATATTTCATCGTGTTGTTGTTGCTAAAATAAAGAGCAATGTGTTTACCTGACATTTGCTGTTTGGAGGGTTTTTTGTTGTTGTTTTTTTCTACAGTATTTATTATTATATCACCTTTGACATGTAGCATCTCCATTGCGAGAGGGTCCTCAAACATTGTGTTTACACATAATGTCTGTGTATTATTTTTGATTGCGTTTGAGGTGCACATACAGTATAATGCTCTTCAACACTACCAAAAACTAATATAAATATATATTAAATAAAGATTATATATTTTAGTTTTTTTATTGTCTTCGCTTAAAATCTACATATGGGCGTATAAATACAGTAGTTACCAGAGATCTCTGTGTCTATGTACAGAGGATCACACAAATAAATGATTTAATTAATCGTAGCCTCTCTTCTTTTCAGGTCCACTGAGCATATCTTAGATGTACTTTGCACGTCCTGTTATTTCATAGAGAAATGTAATTGAATTTGTGGAGGAAAGTCTTTTTGTTTTTTTTCAGTTCAGTTCAACTGTTTGATTAATTTATAATTTCTTTTCAGCAGTTTTTCACAATCGTCCTTTGACAAGGAAGAACATCCTGGCAAGTGATTTGAATTATTCACAATACAGAAGTTTTAAAAAATTATAGATAGATAGATAGATAGATAGATACATACATAGATACATAAATAGATACATAGATACATACATACACACATACATACATATATACATACATACATACATACATACATATATACATGTTGATCAGCTTGAGATTTAATCCTGTCTTTAGTGGATTGATAGATTAGCGGTGCTGGACTTCTCACCTACATCCACAGAAGAGCCTGTTCTCTAAACAGCAGTGCAACAAACTGCACTCTTTCCATTGTGCTAATTCCTCTAACTTGTATTTCCTTCTGAGGGAGGAAAGGGCCTATTGATCGGTCCCCACTCAGGAGGTGGAAAAGCTTTCACTCTTCAGTTTCCGTCTCAAAGAGACACTCACTCAAACCTCTGTGTTTACAAGTCGTTGGGGTGTGAAACCAAACTGGAAATCTGCTGCAAACTGTCCCGTTAACTTGTAACGCTGCAGGAAAATGAGAGAACAAGCAGCCGAGCTGTTAGCTGGCGCTCGTGTTTGATCTCAGGATCACAGCCTCACTTCTCTCTGACTCGTTCTCCAGTGCTGATCACTGGTGCCACTTTCTCAAAAGGAAATACTGATGTGAAAACATGTTTGGACACCCCAACATGACTGGCTTAGAGAGATTCAACGTAATGAATAACAACATAAATCATAGATGACCACCGGGAAAAGAGTTTTTAATCAGCGGTTACACAACATCTAATTACTGTGATGGAAACTCAGAGCGAGCAGACCAAATAATGAAAACATTGAGCTGCAAAGTCAAGAGAAAGAGCACTATCACTAAGCCTTTGATTAAAGGCTTAGTGATACCACTTCCTGACAAGACAATATTACGATCTGCAGTAGATTATTAATAGTTTACTGAAGTTTACTGAAGTTTTGCAAAGTGGAGAAATACAATCACTCACTATTGTTCACAACTACAGACAATTGAGTCACTAATTAACCCCAAATGTATGTTTTGGGATTGTGGGAGGAAACTGGAGCCTGGGAATATTTTGAAATGTGAGGTGAGAGTATGAGCCACTACAATCAGCCATACAACTAGATCAAATGTTATCGTGTACATTTCACTAGGGAGTTAAAGACATACTTTCTGCATCTTTCGGCTGCTTCCTTCAGGGCTCAGCACAGCAGATCATCTGTCTCCATCTCACTCTATCCCATGACTCTTCTACTGTTACTCCAACCAGCTCTGTGTCCTCCTCCTTAAAGGTCACCCACCATTCAGCATCCATCAGCCCTGCTTTGGTCAACAGCAGTGAAGATGGTTGTTGTCAACACAGGTCTCATCCAATCCAGTGAGACCATCTTGTGTGATTTGCATACTTGTTTTTCCCCAAGTTTCATGCCCTTCCTGATGCAAAGATTTGCCAATGTTTTGTCAATGCCTTTAATAACAAGTTACCAATATTCACAAATGATTCAAACCTGATAAAATTATATGCTGTGAGGAATTTTAGGTCAAATCTCACTACTTTATAGTAAGTTACTAACAAAATCACTCAACAGGCCCAATGGAATAAGGCAGGGAGTTAAAACACCCATGGGTCCTGAAGTAATACAATTCAAAAGATGTAAGATAACAACATAAAGACACAAAACAGCCACAAAGAAAAACAATAATCACAATCAAGTGAAATTCAAATGTATCACAAAGTGACAAAACTGCAAACACACACATGAGAGACAAAACGACCTTAAGATGACCATAGAAAATCACAATATTACCCCAGGGAATCTAAATACAACCGCAAATAAAGGCACGTTTGTTTCTTTCGTAGTCTGAATGGTGTCTAAAGGCTATGTGTGTTCTCACAACGCTTTTCATTAAAGTTCTCTCCCTGCAGAGCCTAAATAGTGTTAAAGGTGATAATGATCGTTCATTCATCAGTTAGTGGTTCTGGAATCTAAAAACCAAAAAAGGGGGGAGAAAAAACCTCCGCAGATTAAAGTGGGTCAGGTAGATAACTATCAAGAAGCTGAGTGACTGAATCATATGAAGAAATGAGCTTTACAATGAAGCAACACTGTAGTTCTTTGTTATTGAACCAGCCCCCATGATTACCACACGACCAATCAACGACGAGCAGCGAGACTCTTTTGGGGATTCGTCCAATCATTGGACACCATATGCATAAGCTCGTTTACATGTCAACACTCCCAGCCAATCAGCAGAGAGATGGGCGTGGCTAACGCGGGGCACCGGTTTCTCAGTGCCTTCAGCAGCAGCTGCATTTCAAACTAGAATGGCGACCGCTGTCTGCGGTCTGCAATCCACCAGCAGCACCTCCAAACCGGCGAGGACTAACCGGGAGCACCGGAGAAGAGCGAAGGACTCCCGCCGGAGACAGGCCGCTCTCCTCTTCCTCACCAATATCTCACTCGACGGGCGGCCTCAGTGTCAGCTTATCGATGGAAGCAGTGACCAGAAAGCCTCCGAGGAGCACCGAGACGATGGCCCAACCGTCGCGCCGCCGCCGGCGGACAGTCAGGGGCCGGCGGCCCCGGTGACAGACCCCGTTGCGGCCGGCGGCGGCTCGTCCTCTAGTTTCACCGGCGTGGTCAGTCCTGCCCGGCCTTCTCTTATACAGTCTCCGGGACCGGCCGGAGCAGGTACCGTGGGAGCCAACGAGGTGTTTCTGGAAGGTGCCAGCGCGGCGGAGACGCTCACCCCGGACACCCCTCTGTCCCCGGTCCCCACCGGCCACCACCCCTGCTCCCGCGTCCGATCAATGCCCGCCGCGCTCAGCCCCGTGCCGGCCACCAACTCCCTGGATTCACGGCAGAGGTGAGTATGCTGGAAGTCTGTGAGTCACCATGAAATACCGGATTTTCACTTCCGTGTGAAATTAGAGCCGGTACAGTCACAGAAATGCACTTTCATGTACAGCAATGTGTTTACTTGTAATATTTGTATTTATCTATATGGTTTCAATACATATTATAGTCATTTGCCACATGTATAGTGTCGTTTAGTGAAAGTACTCAGTAAACTCATTTGACTCAGTGATGTAAAGTGATTTCCATAAGGGAGTCTTTTACCTGTGCATGGTCCTTGTGTGCTTGATAATGAGGAAAACCACTAACACAGACTTTCTGCCCAGGATAAGGAACGTGTCTGGTTCTCCTGGACCCAAGGTGCCAAAAAAAGTCCACTTCATCAAGAGTATGAGACAGTATGACACCAGAGGATGCAGGTCAGTGTCCAGACAGCATCAACACGCAAGCGCACATGCACACACACACACACATACACTTACACATACAGATACACATAATCACACTGCATAGGGATGTGGTTAAAATCAGAAGTGGTTATATTTTGGGCTCTGAATGTGGAACCTCACTGAGTCTGCTGTCTGCTCCTGCTGGTATTGTAATAAGCTGCTTAACTGTGGCATGCAGGCTGCAGAGGAATAACAGTGTTGATTGCTACGGTGAATTTAATCACCCTTGGAGGCTTAGCAAAAGCCAAAAGAGGTGCAGTGTGGAAATGTAACACCATATTGCACCAACAGTATAGTGGGGGAACCACAGACACTGGCCACATTGAACATGGTGACATCTAGACTGAGATTTATTGTATCAACATTCAATGAAAAAACACCTGCCATGTTTCATATGCCATTCCTTGACTCACTATTTTTGATTTGTCTTCCACTGTCTGCTTCATATTCATTTCCTCATACATCACATGTTTTCTGCTGGTGAGTGCAACAAAGTGCTGTAGCAACCCCGAACTGTGCCCCAGGTTTGGCTTTCTGTTTCTGTTTGAGGCTGTCACATATTGTTTGATGCTCTCTGAGCTGAAGGGAGTGATGCTCTGGATCTTACATAACTTCTGGTAATTAATACTAGAAGAAGCCTGTGTTGTAATACTGTCCACCTCCTAGAGAGAGTTGATATTTCCCCCTCAAGGTCTGGCATGAGTGTTTACTGCCGAGTGTCCCTGGCAGAGACTGCTGACTGCATGTTATTGTTAAGGACTGCACCCCCCCCTCGTGTTTGCCTTGTTCTTTCTCGTGTGTTTGCAGGTTGTGTTGCTGTTGAGCAGACTGATTGGTTGTTTATATCTATAAATATGTCGGATCAATTGAACTCCAGGGAAATCTGTAGAGTTTATTGGTTATTTGTGCATAGTTTTAGGTAGTCCTGCTTTAGGTTGTACCTCTTGTGCGATACAGAAAGATTTCAGTCACACTCATCCATATTTAAATTTATATAAAAAAGGCTAGTTCAAGACTATATATCCATAAAACCTGTAGTTTCCACCAAAAAACAACAACTTTTAAAACCTTTCATATCGTAGACTATTAACCTTTGAAATATAATTCAGAATAAATTGATGAATTCAGTTGAATAATATTTGTGTTCCTGTCTGAAATGCACAGTCTCAATCTGAAGCTGTCAACATATTTTCAGCTACTTTAATAACTTTCTCTCTCATTTTTGAGCTAATCTCTACCCGAATGTTGTCTGATTCACACTCTCACTGAGTTGGAATGACACAATATTGTGTCTGATGACCAATATTGAACAATTGTAGTAGGTCTTTTTGTGTTGTTGAAAGACTCAAACAGGATCATTTGTACATAAATGCAGAAAAAACAAAACCAAAACTGCATTTTTGAATCGAGGCGGTTCAAAGATTTCTTCTCATTTGTGTAGATTGTCTCAGGAGGACTTCAGCTGTTTTTAAACAACCAGCCGGCTCACACATTGTTTATCTTAGCAGAAGAATCAAAAACTAATTTCCAGAAATGTGAAACTATTTTCTTCCTGATTTTAACAGATTTTAAGAGTAATGACTTCCTCTGTGTTCAGGTGTTATTTTGGATCTTGTCCAGCTCCGCTGTGTACCCTCCTGTTGTGAGATTTAGATTGTTTGTGTTGTAGAAGTGGCGCTGTGAGCAGCTGATGAATGTTCTGTGTACAGCAGGCTCTGAGCAGCAGTGACTGTGGCTGTTTCCTGTAGACTGACACCATCTGTTCTGTCTGCCTGTACTTGCTATGTCCTGCAGGATCATGCTGATTTGTGCCAAGCGGTCGCTATATGCTGCTTTCTCAGTGCTGCCCTATGGAGAGAGTGCTCACCTCAGGTACAAGGACAGCAACACCACGAGCAGAGAGCGCCCACATCCTCGCTTTTTATGTTTCCCTCATCCTCCATGTCACCCTGGGCAAAACAGCAGCGTGTTTGCAGCGCGTGCTGGAAATGACAAATGTGCCTCTTTTCACAGTGATCTTAAGCTGGAGGCTCAGAGGCAAAGACTGTCCTCTGTGGTGGCAGCGGACCTGCTTCCGTCCCTGGAAGGCGTGGAGCTGGGTGCCATTGGGAAGGTAAACATCGAGCCCTGAGATACAGAAATACCAGCACGCTCTCAGAAATCCTCCCACGGCTGACTGTCTCCTTCTCCCCCCTCAGACGGTGTCCTACGCTCAGTTGCTTTTTCCGACCAACGCTTTGGTGAGACAGAAGAGCAGCGGAGCGGCGGAGAACAGCACATCGCAGACCCCGCAGTCGCGTTTCCGTAGCAACGGGCAGAGGAACTTCACCCCTGCACGTCTGAACAACAGCGCGGCGCAGGACCCAAGTACGGCTCCAGTTTATAGACCCACTGCTGCTTCTGCCCGTCGACCCGACCTCCAGTGTGTGACTCACCCAGGTTCTACTATTTGTGCGTTTCAGGCATCGAGGAGGTTGTGGAGTACGACCCGAACCTGCTCAGTGACCCGCAGTGGCCCTGTGGGAGACACAAGAGGGTCCTGATATTTGCATCATATGTGGTGAGTATTATTCAGCTGGAACCAGTGGAACTCGTCAATTGTACCAGTGTAATTCATAATAGAGATTTAAAAAAAAATGTTTTTTATCATTTCTGCATGTAATAACTTGATACTTGTTTGGTGTGACATACATGACCTTTAGACAGCAAACATGAACACGCCCAAAACCTTTCTCCAGTGTCCCAGAAATCGAGAAAATGTGGATGAAACAGGTTTTTTTTTTCATCCTTCATTTTGATGGATTCTCTTTAGCTGTTTCTGAACCGAATCAACAGCGGAGGTGGACTTTGCTAAGAGTCTGGTACATAACATGACGGCTTGATTCAGTTTAGCAGCGAGGCATTCAAGGACAGCTGTGAGCGTAGGTTGTCTGGGTTTCAAAAGAGCTCAGACTCAGAACCTTGAGCAAGATAATTGTAGTTATTTGATTTAGATTTCTAACTGAAGTCTTCGGAGGCAGTTTGAGCTGGAATGCCAAAGTTTAAGAGGAGCAACATCCAAGACTACTATGAGGCAAACCAACTTATTTTAATTGCTCATAAAGGTTTTTAATGCAGTTTGAATCATAGAGACATTTAGGTTGTCACAAAGTTCCCAATAATCTGAGTTCTGCACGTTTTTTTAAAAGGTATCAAACAACTCAATCATGTTTGAACGACACTCTGCCACTTGTAGAACGGCTGAAAAGTCTGATGGGGGGCGGGCGCTGCTTGGCAGGCGTTGGTGCAGATTCATTTGTCATGTTGTGGAGAAAACCGGCTGGTGTTAGTAATTGAATGTCTTTGTATCTGGTAACGGGAGACGTCGCACACCTATAAATTTAAAATGGGACTTTGTGGATCATGTTCAGGAGGCTGATGAATAATTTGTGGGGTTTCGGTCTGAAACTACAGACCTGCTACAGACGCTGTCGCAGCTGCAACCTGCCAGAGCTCATCGGCGAATGTGACAGGAAACAGTTTGGGAAAGACCCGAAACAAGCCGCCAGCTTTTACTGAATAAACACATGTACCCATTATCAGAAGACCTCCACCTTCTAGACATTTGAGGACGTTCCAGCACAAAATGAAGATTTTGTTCCATAATAAAGAATGATTGGCCGTCTCCACTAGTTTTCAACTATTGCTTGTGACTCGATTCTAAATCAAGTTTAAGGTTTTTATTTGAATGTGATTTGAAATTGTGACTTCAATTATTTAGGATTATTTCCTGCAGATCTGCATTAACTTGAGGCCTAATTATATGAATCATGACTTGGTTTTATTCCTCACGAGGCAGACTGATCACTGTATTTGGACTGAGTGAGCAGATTTACATCCCCACAACAGTAATGGATTCCCATCCTCACATGGACACCAGGCCAGGACCGATGCAGTGTCTTCTGTTACTCCTGCAGCTAAAAAAAGAAAGTTGCGTTCCCAAATTTAGGTTTGCAGTAGTTCAGGAATAACCTCTGACCGACTCCATGTATGTATACTAACATTTACAGAACCAGGTAAACTTGTGTCAGATTGCTTTTTCTTTAATTGATTTCAGAGTTTTCCTGATTCCCTTTGCTCTGTGTGAAACGGTTCTTCACATCCTTGGGTGCCGTTAGAATTGTTCTGTTGCTCGGCACCATGTGACTGCATGTGAAGCGAGTTCCTCCTGCTGACTCGAGTCGGGTTTGATCTGACGTGCCGACTTGTTTTTCATCCCTGCAGACGACCGTCATCGAGTACGTGAAGCCGTCTGACCTGAAGAAGGACATGAACGAGACTTTCAAGGAGAAGTTTCCTCACATTAAGCTGACGCTGAGCAAGATAAGAAGGTGCAGATATCGTTTGTGCTCCTCTTTGGTTTTCAGCCTTTCGAAAGTTGAACTTTGATTTGAATGTGGCTCGTTGGCGTCGCACAATTCTTTCTTTCTCTGAAAACAAACGGCCGACTGTGACGTTCTTCCCCCTCCGGCCAGCCTGAAGAGGGAGATGAGGGCCGTGAGCGAGGAGTGTGGCCTCCAGCCCGTCACCATAGCGATGGCGTTTGTTTACTTCGAGAAGCTGGTGCTGCAGGGTCGCCTCAACAAGCAGAACAGGAAGCTGGTGTCTGCGACATGCGTGCTGCTGGCTGCGAAGATCAGCAGCGACCTGCGGAAGCCAGAAGTCAAGCAGCTCATCGACGTGAGTGAAGTTTCCACACAGTTTAACTCTTTATCGGGCAAAAAAACCTCCACATTTCTTCCCGATTCTTCCAAACTTCAATCACAAAGTAATGACAATCATAGATTAAGTGAGTCTTCTATTTCCAATATCAATTCTAGGAATGATATAATGTGTGCTCTGGGTCAGTTAGATGTATTTTAATCTATTTTTTCTAAGGAACCGATACTTGATAAGGATGTTTGGAACTTTTCTACACTCTGGCACCCTTCATAGAGGACTATAAAAATCCCCTATGAAGGCTTGAAAGAGAAACACAACAAGAAGAGAAGACAGTAAATAAAGAAGAAAAACCAGCTCAGTGTTGTTTACACAACATTTTTCTCTCAACTGCCCGTGTCCTCCACGACTGCAGGCGGAGACACGGCATCGTTTTATTTCAACCAAACAAATGAAGACTATTTATCCTGCTTTCCAGAAAGAAATAAGTGGAAGCCTTTGGGCTGCTAAAGATGGGCACTTTGATCAAATCTTGGATTAAAAATCACATTTTAAACCAGATTGTATAGTTTATATCATGTTCCACTAACCTGCTGCACACAGGGCAAACGGAAAAACTAACTGTTATAACTGTGATGCTTTTGCAACAAAACTTAAAGTCACACTTTCATTTAAATGCAGTAATAACTTTAAACAAAAACTGTCTTTGTGCCAGTAAGTGTAGTTTTCTACAAAAGAAGTATCAGACAAATTCGATTCAAAAGATTTTCTTTGGACTTGTTTCAGTACTGTTTTAGTATTACGCCATTATTAGTAAGTAATCATATGTCATATAATCATATATATATATTTTTTTATATATTCTTAAAGAAGAATCCCCGTCCCTGGTGTGTGAATAATCACTGGCCGACGTGGTGACCTCTCTCGTCACCACTATAACAACCACTGCACTTCCAGTACTGCAGGTTGTAAAATCAGCAAACAGTCGCGACAGAAGCAGCTGTTTCTCTGTTTGCTGAGCAGGAAAACAATGTGGAGTTGATTCAGACTCTTGTTTCTGTTCTTACTGCCGTTTCCAAACCTGCTCAGTGAGTCATCGAGGAATACAGAAATAAATGATAATATGATTTAAAAAATAAATAAATGACGATTTTTAATTCAAACTGTGAGAAAACATTAATCTGAGCGAGCAGCCTCCATCCGTCGCTCTTCTGAAGTACTTAGTCTGGAAAGTTTGTCCATCTATCAGCAGAATAACACAGGGAGGCCCAGTCAACATGCAGTAACGACTAAAGGCAATCTAGAGTCAGCAGCTCGGGGCCAGTGCTTGTTTCTGGACTGTGGGAAGGAATCAGAGTAACTAGAATACATTGGAACCTGCAAACTCAACTTTATTTGTATAGCACTTTAAAAACAACCACAGTGTTGTACATCAGTCGGTATGAAAACCGAAAAGTGTAAACAAAACGATATAGATAGAATAAAAGCCGGAGCCTCAAGCTGGAATGGAAATATAGAAATGTTTGGTGATTAAATAATGATCCTTCATTGTTTTAAGGTAGGTGTGTCCCATGTCCATCCCCAAAGCCAATCATGACCATAAGTCAGATATTTTAGTGCTTCCTCTCTCCTAAGAAGTCACTATTTTGCACACAAACAAATGCATGAGTATAAATGTCATGTGTGGACCAATCATAGCCTTCGCTGTCTCCTGTGTATTATTGAATGTGACACATTTCCTCTGGTTTCTTGTCCCCATGTGTCCCCGTGTGGACGAGCAGAAGTTGGAGGAGCGTTTCCGGATCAACAGACGGGAGCTGATTCCTCTAGAATTCGCCGTGCTGGTCGCACTGGAGATGGGCCTTTACCTCCCCGAGAGCAAAGTCATGCCACACTACCGCAGGCTGGTGCAGCAGGGTTAGAGCGGCGGCGGCGCCATCACCAGCAGACGTGTGTGTATGTGTATGTATGTGCGCGTGTGGTAAAGGTGTGTGTGTGTGTGGATTGACCAGTTAATAAGCTGTGGTGTTCAAAACAAATAGCTCCTATTTATTTTGTGAGTGAAGAACTAGTTTACACTCGTTTAGACTGGATGTGTTTGTAGACGTGGCGTCTGGTGTCGACCCCCTCATGAGCTCTATGTTAGAGACGTTCAATCAGCACGTTAATTGTGCTTTTACTTTCACGTCTCGTGAACAAGTTTCCTTTCTTTGTGTTCTCGTATTGGAAGGAAACAAACACTGAAACGTCTGTGAACCAGCTCCTCGCCTGCACCTTCATCACTGTACAGCCTGTATAGTTTATTTTTTAATCAACCCATACAAGTGATTATTTTTATTTTTATTTTTTAATAGGGAATGCCTTTCTTAATCCACTGTGACGCTGACGCTTCTTTAGCCATGAGGACTGAAACATGACACTGTAGAAGTTGAGAGAAACACCTTTAGACAGCAGCAGCCTTTCTTCTCTGGTCCTTCGTCTCCGTCACTTCGCCAAACTCAAGAAGCAGCTTTCAGCTCTGCCGGAGGAGAGTTGACGTTCAGTTTGACCCCTGCGGTGTCGCCTGCACACAAACTGGATTGTAAGATTGTCTTATTTATTCTAAGTGTAGTTATTTTGTTTTTCAAGTTCTTACCCAGGGATGTGTTTTGTAAAATGTCATTAACGCGTCAGTCATACGACTCGTCGTCACGTCCTTCAGTTCTCAGGAAATTTTACTTTCTTTTTCTTCCTTTTCGTAGCTCGTAAAGTCAAACCCAAAGAAGTTCCTGTCGCTGTCGTCCATTTGAATCGTAGCGCTCTGGAATGGATGTTGATGCTTCGCTGCAGTAATTCCTAAGATTCGTATGATGAGTGTTTTAGTATTTAATTAAAAAAAAAAAAAAAAAAAGTGCCTGAAGCTCCAGTGGAAGTGAAATGATTGACAGTCTTGTCCTCTGTGATATTTGGTGTTGACATTTCTTCGTCCCGCTGCAGTTGATCTTTTAAAATGTTCTCGTCCGTGAAAGATAATCACAAACATGATGATTCAGTTTATGTGTGTCTGACGTCACGACGCCACACGAGAGCCGCCGGTGTGCAGTCGGGGGGAAAAAAGGGGGTTTGTAAATTCAGATGATCAAAATCTGAAATATTGTCCAAGATTTTGATCAATTAGTGAATAAATGGTTGAATTTGCTCTTCCTGCTGTATTTTAGTTTAGAAAAACTGCCTCCTCGTTCAAACGACTATATTTTACTTAATTCATTCAAACCGAATCTCCTCCTGGTCTTTAGTATGAAGATGATAATCACATCACATGGCTCCCACTCCCAATCATCAGCTCTATGAGAGGACCGCTTTTATTAAACTTATGGAGAAAAAGATTTCAATGTGTAAATAGAAACAGGACGGTGGGATGTCGCTGGGCTGCAGATTTCTAATAGATGAGGGTGATTGATCACCTCGACTCGATGGAGCGGTGTGGAAGATAATCGTAATCTTTAGTTAACTGTAATCTTGTGGGGGTTTTTCTTAAGAATTTCCCCTTTTTTTTTTTACCCGCAGCTGCTCTCGTATGGCGTCAGACGTGATGAAATGATCCAAATAATTGATCTGTGAAACTGCACACGATGTATGTTTTGGTGTCAAATCTATGAGTAATAACTCTACATGTTGTACTGGAAAATTAATGTTTTTAAAAATGTATTTAAAGAAAAACCCTTGACGAGTCTTCAATATGAACACCACACACACACACACGCGAGTGTTTCCATGATTTTACTGCTCTTCTCACGAGACAGGAAGCTGACATGCAGGTAAAATAACACTCAGTTCACTCGGTTAAACCAGCAGATCTGGATTCACGGCACGATCAGCCGAGAGTCACAGTATCTACCGTGCGTATTAATCTTTATCCTTTCTAAACAAAAGCAGCTAAATAAATAAATAATCTGGTGCGTTTTAGTCCAGGCTCATGTCTTCATCGTCGTCCTTTTTGTCTTTGGAGTCTCCGTCCTGGTCCGACTTCGTCTCCGTCTCCATGGCTTTGGCGAAAGCCTCCACATCTGCACAGAATCATGTCCAGAAATCTAAATATATATTTCAACCATTTATTTCTTACTAAAATGTTAAACAATTACATTTCCCACGTTTTCTTGGATTTAAATTTATATTTGAGTCCATACATACTAAATTAAAAATATTGGAATACAGTCACGCCTTGGTTGTCAAACTAAATTCTTTCTTAAAACTGATTTTCTCATAAGAATCAATTGAAAAATCGATCAATACGTTCTGAAATCTGTTTTATCCTATTTGGCTGTAGTTTATACTTAAATACCTACAAATGAGATGTTGGGGCGTGTGAAAGTCCCAATTTTCTTTCATACTTAACATTTTGCATTTCATATTTGATTTGAATCATTTTACCAAGATAAAGGAATCATTTTCAGTGTGTGTTCCAGTAGAGAAGAAAAAAGACCGTCTACTTTGTCGATCAGGAAACAAGATTCAGCGTTTGTTGGGTTTTGAGGATGAAACAAGTCGATTTAGTTTTTAAAACAGGTCTGAGTCTGACACATTCAGCTTTCCTGCAGGTCTGCAGCAGTGGGAAGTGAGCTTGGGTATGCGGGCCTCGGTGTCACAAAAAGGGTATTTTTCTTCTGTGGATGAATTGGAATGTACTTTACCAGGGATGTAACTAAAGCAGAGTCGTATCAGAGACCCGGGGATTACTTTCAATCTCTTACCTGCTGTTCTCATTATTTTACTTTTATTTCACAAACTTTGCAACACGTCAAAGGAAAATATCACAACATCTTGTAAGATAAATCAAAGTGCGTTACAGTTCGAGCTGCACGGTGACCATGTGCTGCCCGCTGTTGCTAAGCAACCAAAGTTAGTGTCGAGACACTGACGTATTCCTGAGTTCAAAACTTCACTGAACCGACTTCTTCAAAAAGCAAGGTTTGACTGCACAGTAAACTTGAATCATTTGAAACGTACAACAACCTCCAGGACGGCGTCGGCTGGTTGTGGCGTTTATCTGGGTTCCTGTGCCCTGATGTTGATGCTTTTCTCGGTGACGTGAATTTGCTTTGCAGCAGTGAATCTCAAACACTGACCTCCTTTGTTGGCGGCGTCGACCGCCTCTGCAGGCAAACCGAACTGGTTCATTAGTGGACCCAGCTGGCCCGACGCCAGAGCGCTGCTGAACATGCTCATCGCCTGCAAACACCACAACCGTGAGCTCAACGTCTCAAACAAACGACACACTCCCATGACTTGAGTTCTTAGGGCCCACCTGCTGAAACTGTGGCGAGCTGAGCGTGTTGTGCAGCTCGTCGGAGCTCTGAGGCAGCGACTCTCCGGACGGCAGGTAGGGCGTCAGCCGCTGCTGCACCTCGGGGTTGGCCAGGATGGGAGCCATGACCTCCGGCGTCAGCACACTGGCGAGGTCCACTGCACCGCGCAGACACGACGGAATTAACTTGATTTATTCCAAATGAAGTACGACTCCAAATATCAGTACACAGAAATTCCAGTATGAAAAACGAGTGCAAGGAATCCAAACTTACTCAACCCAACCCGTTCTGCGTCAGTTATTGAAAAGTAACTTGCTTAATTTTCTAAACTCAATATAATAAATACTGTCACTATATTCCCTCTATGTCACATTTTGACAACTCAGTCCCGTCATACCTGCTCACCCACTGTCTCATCGATGTCATTACAATATATGTTTAGACCTTTTTATTAATTGTTTCATATCTGAGCATTGCTTCAACTGTTTGTTAATAATTCATCACCACAAACTCCGGTGGCACAGTCTTCACCGGAAAACGCAGGAAGTCATGACTTTCACAAGAGAGACATCATGTGATCAGTTCTCGGGCCTAATCTCATTTCAGCTGCTTTCCATATCATCTCACTTCCCCTCAGCAGCCTCATCTGTTTTCACTCTACTCTCTTCCTGCTCCCTCGCCGGCTTCTGCTGTGCTTGCGAGTCTGTGGACACAGTGATAAATAGCGTCACTGAAGCGGGAGGCCGAGCTGTGCCTAATGTTGTGTGGCACAGGGAAATTAAATCCCAACAGCCGCCGACTGCAGTACTTTCAGGAAGTTACTGCCTCTATAACAAACTGAGGTCATTATGGGAGAACTGCACCGTATTACACATGCTGTTGTTATCAGAATGCTCATTATTTGAAGCATAATTTCAATGCGATGGCAGTGATTAGGCCTAATGGTGGCTTCATGCCATCCCCTGAGGCGGCGTCTCACCTCCCTGCCCGCTGGCGGGGACGTTCATGGTGGCCAGAATGCTCTGCAGGTCTCTCAGCTGGATGGGCTGGGTGGGGTTGGCCGCGCCCGCCGCAATGGAGGTCACAGCCGGGGTGGAGGGCGTGGTGGCAGTGGGGGAGGCCACGGAGGTGGTGGAGGGAGTGATTGGGGTGGTGGGCACCTGCGAGGAGCCCAGCCGGCTGGTGGCAGAGGTGGAGGTCGGGGTGACAGCAGTGGACGGACTGAGAGGAGAACAAACGACAGTCGATGAACATGGAACAGAGCCTCCACCAATCAGGTACTTCCTGTTCTCCAACCAAGTTTGTCATGTTTTCATGCAACAACAACAATCTAGAAATAGTCACTGCATCAGGACATTTTCCCAAAAACTCACTGAAGTTGACTGGAGCGTGGCTGTTCTTGTAATACCACTTTGTACCACAAGATGGAGCAGTGAGTCAATTCACTAACATGGGAATTAAGCAACACAAACTAAAACAGAGAAGTACAGACCTTAAAATAATTCAAAAGAGGCCAAAAATGCCAAATTGTGAAAAACAAAAGTTAACATCTACTGAAATTTGCAAATGTGTAAATAAATCTATTATACACTGCTAAATGTGTCAAACTTTTCAAAAATGTGTTGACACATTTAGCAGTTCATCATAGACCTATTGAAATCTGCAAATATGAGCTTAACGTGTAAATATTTGTCTAATAAATCTGGGAATAAGTATAAATGTGTAAAAACAGACAGTAAAGAGAAAAGGGATATACAAAATAATAACTCATGTGAACAGTCCAGATTAACTTTAGGCGGATATTCTCAGCTCCAAGCTTCACAATCAAAATGTGTCTCCCTGGTGCTCAAACTTGAAACTGCGGCTGAATCTTTCTGGAGTTTTATTTCCACCCGTGTTCCAGCAGTAACAACAGATATAAAGCCACCGAAAAAGCCTATTTTGCCCGGCTGTTCTTTGAATGTAATGAGCAGAAGTAAGAGGCGGGAACCTGGTGGAGGAGTTGCTGGCTGCAGGAACGCTGCTGCTGCTGCTGCTGCTGCTGCTGCTGCCCAGCAGGTTGGCCAGACCTGGACCGGCCAGAGCGCCCAGACCCCCTGAAACACAGAGCCAACAGGTCCCGAGAGGTCCAAACAACATGCATGTTCATTTCATGCCGTCAGATCTGCAGCACACGTACCAATCCCACCCAGCCCGGTCGGTCCAATGAGCTGCATGAGCTGGTTGTGGCTCATGTTTCCCAGAAGGCTTTGCAGGCCGCCCTCGCCTGCGGAGAGCAGGAGAGACGCAGTAGCATTAAGATGAGATATTTCAGGTCTGGTAAAGTGTGATGAATGGGAATCAAACAATTAGTCGGTACCGCCCAGCGCCGACAGGTCGTGACCTCCACTGCCGCCGCTGCCGAGCGTGCCGGGCATCGGCGGGTTGTTGAGGTACTCGTTCACCTTACGGCAGTACTCCTCGTCCTTATCGGTCTTCGGCTCCTGAAATCAGAGCAAAACTTCAGTCCGACTGTGTTTCATCAAGATGCAAAGATGGACTGATACAGGGTGTTATTGTGTTAAAACGTGAATTCTAAATGTTCTTAAAGCTACACATCCGATATATCCATTAAAGCAGTCACCATGATTAAAAACAAACATGTCCAACTGCATTTACATTCTTAATATTCATTTAGTCTGAAAAAAGTGACTATAAATGTAGAATATAAAACAAGAATCAAAGAGGTTGACAATGAAGAATTGAATCCAAATAAATAAGAATATAACTACTTCTATGTTATCCATTGAGTTTATTTGTTCATTTATTTCTGTTTAGTTAATTATCTGTCAGTGTTATTTATGACATGTTAAGATATTAAATCACTTTAAAAAAAGCTCCAGTTTATTTTCCCTTCTAATAATTTAAACAAAGTGAGGAATAAACAATATTTATGTTTTGTTCTTAAATTACTACTTTACATTTAAGCAAATTAAATAACCAACAGAATGAATGCAAGATGTTCATAGTTAAAACTATTAAAATATTAATATCCAATATAAGTCATCTGTATTTTCCTCAGTGGAAACTGTTTTGTGAATATTTCTGTGCTAGGATTTAGCAAAACAGAGAAAAAGCAGCCTCCATGTCAATGATGAGTAAACAACAACAATAATGCCATTTTTGCTTAAAAGTACGTCCATTTTGTTGCCAAAAGAAAATTAGAACAAGTTGCAACAGCATTTCAAATCTGGTGATTTATCTTTGCATACTAATGAGAAGCGTTAAGAGAAAAGCACAGAGAGATAAAACGTGTGTTGCAGCTTCAGACCTGCATCCAGAAGAAAAGCCTTTTGGATCCGGCTTTGAACTTGAGCACATAAACCCGCCCGGTGGTGCACTGGTTCACCCGTTTGAACTCGCAGTCGTCGGGGAAGATGATCAGGTCCTGAATCACAGGTGGAAAAGAGTTACGCCGCTGGTCAAGTCGCATACGGGCGAGTCTCGCCGACGGCTGCACCTACGTCGTCCACGTTCCCGGTGGTCCGGTCCTTCCAGCAGAAGTGGATGAGCGAGTCGTCCGTCTGCTGGATGTAGACTTGACCTTTACGCTTGTCCGGAGTCACCGTGCTGCCCTTCATCGTCATCTTCCCCGCACGAAACTCCACCAGGTATTTACTGGAGGAGCCGCGGGACCCGGACACCAGGCTGGGGAACAACGCTCCGGAAGCCATGATGAAGAGGAGGAAGAGGAGGAGTGTGGAGTCTGTTAGAGGAGGTTTAACAGCGTCAATATTAGAAAACAGACAGAAATGACACAGTGACGTTCCAGTGTTTTCACATGTTTCTCAGATACAATGTCTGGATGATTCATTCTATATCAAAGCATGAGATCTTTAAAATGACAATATTTATCAATTTGGAGTTCACTGGAATAAAAAAAACAGTATTTGTTCACCTTTTAATTACTTAAATCACATCAGAGTAACTCTCACATCATCATGTAGATTATATCTTTAAAGCATGGATTTAAACATTTGTGGCTTAGTTATAAATTGTTTCCACAAAACTGTGACTCTCAACATGTTCCTTTCATTTCATTTCATTAGCCCGCAGAAATGTAAAAACTTGAGAACTTTTGAATATCACGCACGCACGCACGCACACACACACACACACACACACACACACGCACGCACGCGCGCTGAGGCCCATCTTGATATTTTGAAATAATAATGTCTGCACAACACAGACAAAGCTTCTTGCTGCACATTGAATATGAACTCACAGTAAATCTGTAACTGTGTGTTGTAAGTCTGATGTTGTGATGATTAAAGCCCCACAGAGCCTGATGGAGAGAATCTAAACTGCAGCAGACTGAACCAGAGCTTCACACCAACACACACTGGAGCCCAGCAGTGACTCTGCATCCTGCTGCCTTCGCTCCTCCTTCAGCTCCCAGAGCTCACACCAGAGCCGGCTTCACGGATTCACACACACACAATCAACACGCAGGCACGGAGCGTCAAATACAAACCGAAACATTTATAAAATACAGAGTTTAACTCACATTTCTGCCTGAATTATCCTTCAGCTGCACCACGGAAGAACTCGCCGAAAATTACTCTGATTGGCTGAAAAAGATGGGGTGCTTCGCTGTGATTGGTCGGTCCGTGTGCCAGTCCGTGGGGGCTTTAGGCGCCTCAGTGCAAGTTTGGTTGAGATGACACGACAGACTGTATCGCATGTCAAACCTTCAAAGACGCAAATAAACTGAAATTAAATAAATTATTTAAAGCAACTTCTCATCTAATGAAGTAGAAAATACACAATAAACCAGTATAGATCTTCAATTACCTTTTTAACAGACATCAAAAACTGCAAAATAAGGTATCTTTGTTACTTAAAACAAGAAACATTCTGTTCTACTTTTTAAGAAAAAATATAAATGGACTGATGATAAGGACAAGGTCATCAGTTTTTATTTAAACTTTAAGGACATGGTTCTGTACAAAACATTTTACACGACTTTGTCATGATTTGTGACATTTGTATTTTGAGTTTTCTATTTCTATTGTTAGGCTCCGAGCACTGACGGTGCAGGAGGTTCCTATTGGATCCTCAGATTATTCACAAAGTTACATCGCCAAGATAAATCACGTTTTTCAGGGACTTCACTTGCATAACTTTTTGTGAAATTTTGCACACTGGTAATGTCTGGAGAACTATTTGATAATTTGGGGGAGTTACACATGTGACTTGTGAAATGACTCAACAGCGCCACCTACAAATTTGGAAAAAGGTAGCCTCGGAATCCCATTTCATAGAGAGCTCCGAGACTCGACACACATGTGTAACAAGCCAAGACGAACAAATTGTAAGGTTTCATATCTGCAAATAAAACAGTCATACCAGTGAAACCTCTTGTACGCACAGCTTAATTAAATACGGTTAAAATAAAATTGCTTCCATTCTAAATTCATACATAATAATTGCAATTGTATTTATTTTTTAATAATTATATTTAGGTAAAATGGGATGTGTAAATTGAGTCGTGGTCCCAACGTAGCTCTCAACTAATCCCTTTGAATCTTGAAACTGAATCATGGATATTTCTATGTGATAGGTTGATTTCTTTGTCTTTCTAAGGACTGTGAGAGCACAATCTTCATCGATGTCTTTATTGTTCCGATCGGGGAGAAGCCGTCACATCCTGCACGGACATTCTCAACGGACTGTCTCTGTGCTCGGCCTTATGTCTGCCAAGCTCAAGAAATCTTTCACATACATCTTGATTCAATATCTTATCCAACTGTTCCATTCCCCTCTGACTTCAGCAACTTCTACTCAGAACACGGTGTCTCCACCCATACATACTCACCGTCACACTATGTCACATAAAAGATGTCTGTTTGACAGACAAGTTCATCATAGGGAACAAAGATGACTGGGGTGGCAAAAGTATCCAGATGAGTTTGTAGTTTCTATATTCTCAACCTGGTGAATAAATTTAACTCAACATTAAAAAGTGTCTTTATACTTATATTGCTTTTCAATAAACTATACACTATATATATATATAAGCTTCACAATTGCCTGTAGCTTTAATTAGTTTAAAATGCAAATTGTAATAAAGAAAATAGTTGTACCTTTGTTTTGTATTGTCATTGGTTTTTAATTAATGCAACAATTCAATTCAAATTTCTGTTTTAATAGCTGCCTCTGAAAAGCACACACACATACATTCACATGCATGTTTTCAAACTGTGTGAAGACACTCGAGGAAAACCGACGCATGTTTACAGTGCAAATAACGGAGCAGAGATGTTGAGTTTGTAGTCCATAATTTATTTTCTTAAATATGCTTTGTATGCATATGGTTGTTTCTGGATGACAGTATGAAGGAGGGGAAACACATGATCAACATCAACAAATTCACAATGTAAACATTTCCAGCCGGAGGCTGAACGAGGAGACGAGAGGGAGGAGGAGAGGAGCCGCGGCTCTGAGGAGCCACAGGTTCACAAAGTGCTTTGAATTCAGAGTAAAAGATGAAGGGGGAAGACTGGATGGAGGAGATTTCACTGTACATACATGTGCATAGGACTGTGAGCGTTTACATGTGCAGTTTAATTCAATGTTAGTGCTTGGCGAAAAAACTAAAATTAATAATCTACGCTGTTCAACAGCAGCCGTCGCTGCATGCGCGTATACGAGTGTTTATATAAACAGCACACGACATTCATCGCCTGCTGCATCTGTCACACCGGCTACCCGCTAGAGAGGAATCTGAAGTTTTCACATCTTAGGAGAGGGGATAAATCACTTTGCATAGATTTATGCTGCAGACAGGCCTGTGTCTGATTGAAGGAGTAGGCTGGACACTGCAGTCGGTCCGAGTTACTCGTCCGTACGTGCAGGAGAAAACCGGCATGGCTGAAAACTTTCTCTTGGAAGCAGAGTGGAGCGCACCTCCCCAGAGGACGCCACATCATGTGGCAAGTCTTTTTTTAGCAGGTATTTTTAAAAAGTGGCTTGAATAATCATTGGTGTTGCCGGTAAACATTCAAGAAACTACTGAGAAATCCTCTTTGAGGCTAAATCACCTTCCTCAGTGTAGATGTGGATATAAACTGCAGACAGCCAAATTCATGTCAACTATTTACTGCAATTCATGGCAACGCGGAGGAAAAGAGTACAATCAGGACTTGTGTTTTTAGGCTAAAAATAATCATTTATTATTCAATTCCAAATGTTGGATAACACAGTTTTGAATGAAGTCAAATACTAAACGTTGGAGGGGGAAAAATATCTAGTATTGAGCTGAAGGACAAAAGTACAGGTTCAGGTATGACATTTAGTGGAAGTGGAAGAGAAACTCAAAAAAGACTGAGGTGACACAAAAACCGAAAAGAAAATTTCATTCTTGACTTTAAACTTAGGTCAACTCGACTTTGACTTCATAATATTAATATTGTATTTATTTCTCTTGCATAAATTCTTTTAAAGCTCTCAGATTCTTGATTAAACTTTTCAAACTGCAGTTTTCCTTTTTTGTTTTTGTGCCCAATAAACAAAAACCTCAAAGTGAAGTACAAGAAAATATCAGATATTAGTTTGATGCATATCCCCCCTTTCAGGAAAGAGTGATGTTTCTGAGGATTTCTGAGTCTCATACACTCCACTGTCTGCTAACCAACATATTTACTGCCTGGGGAGGCGCCTTTCCAACACATTTTTAGAAAAACTGCTGCTGTAGTCGGTCTCTGCATCCTTTAACCTTGAAGTTTCACATGAATGCATTTCTACTCAGTGCAGAAAAGGTTTTTATGGCTTTAACTTGTGTGTGAATAATCATCCCGGTGACCATGCATGCACCAGATTATTATTATACACATAATCTATGTAACAGCAGATGACTACATAAAGGTACCATCGATGTGTGTCCGACATGGCAGTAAACTGAGTTATAAGCAGCTTGTATCTCTACTTTAGGTCTCTATTCACAGAAACACTTGTGACAGTTTACGCATGTTTAGTGATGTAACTAAAAATAGACATCTAAGTGTCAAATAGGCTAATATAAAAGTAGCATGTGTGTTTAAATAACCCCTGATATTTGAATGCGATGCGACAGAAGTGTGTGGTGAGTCTACAAGGTGCGATTATTGTTGAGTACCTGAACTAGAACTGAAGAAATCCCCTTTGTGTCCTGCAGCAGCTGCTTCGCCACCCCAGAGTTCCCACTGGACGCAGGTTCAAAACCCTCCAATGGGTGAGCAACACACATGTTCAGGGCACGTAAAGATGAAGATGCTTGATGTCAACATTTACAGTCAGTAAACTCTAAAATCCTCCGTATCATCACACATCCTTCACAGTTGCGGATAATCTGACAAACGCTCCGATATCAGCGGCTCTAACAAAGACACGGTACCAGCAAGCGTCTGGCCGTCGAAAGGTCACGAATCTTAGATGCTGAGAAACAAAGTGAATCCTATCAGAGAGAAGGTGTTTACACCGAGCTCCTCCTGTGTCAATAAATGTTGGGACAGTCACTGTAGTTCCTGTCGAAGTATCCTCCGGTGTAGAGCCAATCCTCGGCTCCCGTGTGGGGGTTGGTTGCCAGCTGGAACCACCTGGAGAGACAACGAAGACGTCAGACCGGGTTTTAGAGACGACTTGCCAACAACACGAGCCATGAAAACAGACCAGGTCAGTCTCTAGACCTCTTTTTAAAATTCCCACATCTGAGCTCTTTACGAAAGGAGGAAACTGGTAGAAACTGACATTTTCAAAGAGAAACTTTTACCTGGTCGACCACTCCTCTTCGTCCTTGGATCGTTCTCTGCGTGCCGCTCTCTGTTTCTCCTCCAACCTCTCCTTCTCTGTACTGGCTGAATCTACAAAAAGAAACACACACACAAAAAAAAAAGGAGTTGGAAAAAAATAAATCCCCCAGCAGATCAAAAGTAGTAGAAAAGTTCCTTTTTGGTTAATATTGATATTTCATTTTTAAGCCAATAAAATTCCTTTATAAAGACACAGCGTCAAAAGAGCCTGCGTCCTCAGGTATGTCATCTTTACAGAGACTGCACCGGCCTTGATTATATCTATTTATGAGAGTTTAATTGTAAGAAGCTACAATATTTTATCCATTAAATAATGCATCTCATTGTGAGAGTAAATATTTTTGAGATTTAATTGTTGTTTGCTGCCATTTTAACTTGTCTTATAAAAAGGTTTTTCTTATAACAACATTCCCAGCTTTTCTCATCGAGTCTAAAGCTGCAGATTTGTCTTTACCTATGTCTCCGTTCTCCATGGCCCTGATGTCGGGCCTCAGTCGGCAGTCTGTGGGAGCCAGCAGACTCCCCACTCCAGGCTCCATCTCGTTTAGCGTCAGGGCAAAGCTGGTGAAGTTATACATCTACAAGCAAGAGAGAAAATACACCGGATGCAGGGTCATTTAACGTTTTCTCAGGAGGAAATCTTCCAACCTATTGCAAACTAAACCAACACCTTTGAGGGCGAACAATCTTAACCATCTGATGTGATCCATTAGGACGCCTTTGCCATAAATCTTATTTTTTTTAAAAGGTAAAAATGTTGAGTTCAGCTCAAAATCATGGATTATTTTATTTGTGACAAGGAAGAATATCATGTACACTGAAATGTAATAGAAAGAGTTATAAACTAATTGGTAAATTAAAACCTGAACCTTGTTCACTTTGTAAGAAGCAGAGTTCAGGTCAAAGCTGTTGCAGCTGATCAGACCAGAGTGTAACACAATAGATCAGTAATTCATTGTGATTTAATTGTTCTTTCATGCTGATTGTAAATCATCATTATATCAAGTGAAAAACCATAAAGGCTCATTTCGTCTTTTATTGGGCTTTTGTTGAAACTAATTTAATCACATGAACGTTATTACATCCTAATCAAATATCAGCAGATAATTCTATGCTCATGTCTCAGTGAACTACATCTAAAAAACACAATCACATGTAAACGGTTTCATTCTTGTTAGTGTTTTAATACAAACTATTTTCATGATTCGGGTCATTTTGTTCTTCAGATTAATGCTTCCTTTTCTGTTTAAACAACGAATAGTATAATAGATCTATAACAATCAGATGAACAATGATTTTATTGCTGGAAAGTGATTTGTTGCCTGTTTTGAAAACATATTGCAGGTTTGCTGACCTGTGCTGAGTGAGCGGGCCGCGGCGTTATCCTCCACAATAAGGCACTTCCTGGTATCACAGTCACAGTCTCCTGAACCTCTGGCATCTCGTCTGCGTCTTCACCGTCAGCGCTATGTTCCTACAGACACACACACACACACACACACACACACACACACATGAGGACCAATGTGTTCGAGCAAACAGCACAAACATTTCATGTGCAAACAGGTGATCCACAGAGCCACAAATTCAACACATCTCTCAAGCAACGATGCATGTCATTGCAAGACAATATGGATTAGTGCTGGCAATGATCTAATCATACACTACACTCGGAACGTTACTAGACAGCAGCAGCAGCACACTACAGATACCAAGTACACCGTTACCTTACCTTCTACTAATGCCACTGCATGTTATTGTGAAAGGAAAAGATACCGTTTGAGAAAACATTTTCACAGTGATGAGTAACAAGTCACACGTAAACAAGTCAAAGACAAACATGAAAGCAAACTGTAAGCTGCCGTTTCATCACAGCGGGCCGTCACACGCAGACTTCCTCACCTGTCTCAGCTTTTTTGGGTCTCCGCTGGACTTCCTCTCTGACTTCTTGTAGGAGTCGTAAACCTTGGGGTCCACGCTGTACATGCACTCCGTCCACTTTCCATAGATCACTCTGCGTTTCTTCTTACTGAAGCAACAAAATAAATACTATTCAGTCCAGAGGGACAAAACATAAACGCACACAAATGATAGCAAGCGTTTATGGAAGTGGGGAAGCTCTTCACCTTTTATCTTGAACATAACCTTCTACTTTATGCAGCTCCTTTCCAAACATCCCACACGGCTTGAAAGTCAACACACACTTCTCCCCCGTGCTGAGAAATGAACCAACAATAAAATGACCATGAGAGCAATAAATCACACATTGAAATCACTCGTCACTCGTCCAGCATTTGTTATTTTCACCATAAAGTACTTGTTGTTTTTACCTGTGGTTCAAAATTTCAACTGTTCCATACTGCTCAATCCAGAGTTTTCCCAATATGATGTTGTGCACACAGCAAAGTGGATTCGTCCACGTGTACGCTTCTTTATGTCTGTGAAAGAAATAAAAATCAAAAATACACAACATTGTTATGTCTGCGTGAGCACGAAGAGAGGGAAAAAAAAAAAAGAACTGAACAATCTCACATCAGCAAGCACAATGGAAAAGAAAAAAATCAATGAAAGAAAGAAAATCTCCAGCAGAAACAGCCCGATGATCCTGAAGTCTATGACTGCGTCATTTGTCATCCATATATGTGAAATTGGGGGCCACATGTTGGTGGAGTGGTTTCCAATCTCACCCCCATATCATGAATTCACCAGGATGTATTGAAAATAGAGTCCGGCTGAGGGATTTTAATGTGCCGTGTTTGCATGTTCTCCATATGCATGCATGAGTTTGAGGTCAATTAGAGTCAACTGTGAGTGTCACACTGCCTTTGTCCTGTGATGAACGAGAAATATGTCCTGGGTGTTCATTCACTCATAATCCGCTAGGATCAGGGCCAAACACTGCGACCTGAAGCTGAATAAAGCGGCGTAGAAGACGACAGCAGCCTCACCTCCCTCTGCAGTGATCACTTCTCACAGGGGAGTTTTACCTGTTTTGTTGTTAACATATTAATATTAACTGCCGTTACTGCTGAACCAACATCTGATCTACCAACGATCTACCATTATTCAAAGTACAATTTTAAAATCCAATTTTATTTGCATAACAGTTATATTTTGGCGTTTCACACTTGTCTTCCTTTCTCCTCTAAACCAAACACTACACCAGGCTTCACTGCTCAGCCTTGATGATCGTTTATCCAAAACATGCATTAAGCAAATTATGCAGCAGCCCTGTCTGTCTGATATATTATCATTTGACCTTTACATGTATTGATACTCACTTTAGTAGCTCCAGCGTCATGGTGCCTTTAGGCTCTGCCTCCACACTTTTGCCCCAGAACTTGAGTTTTGGGTAGATGGAGCCGTGAAACTCGAACTCTTGCTTCAGAGACTGAGCGTGAAAGGCACTGATGGGGGGGTGGTGGCTCACCTGCTCCGAGATCAATCGGTATCCTTCGTCCTCTCTTGAAAACAAACATATAAATGTGTGAAACACGATTTTATCTTCAAGGCGCGACTGAGTGAATCCGTCCTCTCAGGTACCTCGTGAGCTCGTACGTCTCCCCAAGTAAAGGGTTGAATGGCTTTCCAGTCCTTTCCCACTGAGATGCAACAGCTGAAACAGCAAACGCAGCAACGACCTGTCGCAGAGGCGTACAGTGAGACACAGCAGAGCGGCAACGACTGAAAATATAATTTCATCAATTTCAAGGGTCGACCTTTATTAGTGCCTATGAGCCTTTCTTTGTTTTATGCGACTGTAAAAGAGAATATTTGTGTAATTTGGTGAGGGTGAAAGTATAGGATCATAAACTGCAATATAATCCGCGACAGAGTTTTCGTTTCAGGCAAATCTTGGCAAAAACCTATCGCTTTCTTGGGCTCAAATCACTGTCACTGAAAAAAAAAAAGTGTTTGACGTGTCTGACACAAAAAGTTAACACCACAAGAAGTGAGGGGGGAAAAAAGAACCAATCAATCAAACTGTCACCAGGCATCTCTTTCCTGTGTGACGTGTACCTGCATGCGGTCTATGGAGTCAGACAAGCTGCAGGCTCGGTGGATGAGGTGAGTGTGTTCCATGTACTCCGAGATTCTCTGGAGAAAGCTCAGCGGCTCGTTGAACACAACGGGCATTGCGATTTTTGACAGCTCCTGTGACACACAGCAAAAGAATTGGGTGTATTTAACCGGAAAAATAACAAACTGGTGACTAACTGAGTAACGCAGTTTGTTGAACAGCATTTACCCGACGAATTCATGCACTGTATTACATAACTTGCACATAATAGAAATGTCCCTGTTTTCAGGAAAGACAATAAATTGTCCCTCTGTGTTCATTTAAGTCATTTAGTTTATTACGTCCCCATTTCCAGAAGTAACACGAGCTCAGTCATGATTGATCTTGTTGAAGAGGGTTGAAAGCAAATTTGAGTTACGCAAGTTGTTGAATTATTCAGTTTGAGAAAATACAGTCACACGAGCCAAGAATCTGGCTGCAGCTTGTTGAAGATAATCTCACGTTAAAAATTTAGATCACAATGAGCGTAGCTGCACGGAACAAGAGTTTATTTTGTTCCGGCTGTTTAACAGGCAGGTGGGACTCACCATGCCGATGCATTTCTTCAGTATATTCCACACACTGAAGTTGTTTCTGGAGATCATTTCGGCTGGCAGCGTTTTCCTGGGACATAATCAAATCAAATGACATTAGAAGTTATCTGAAGGAATCCGACAGAACGTCTAACAAAGCTGAAAATGAGCAAAATGATGGTCATTGGAAACCAATAGGAAATGCCTTGCAGTGGAAGTGTTTGCTGATGGCCAACATAAAAATACGTTTTCACTGGACTTGTCGGGAAAACACACGGAAATGCATGCATGATGAAACCTTCAAACCCGCTCACTCAAAGACGCACATGATCATGTGAGAACATGCAGAGCAACAGGAATGACGAAACATTTCAGAGTCCGTGGGATCCGTGGGAACATGAATTCTGCCTTCTCCTTGAGCGAACATGCTTCTCGGGGGTATTTGGTCTAATTTTAAAGTAACTCTAGTTTGAACTGCATTTATATTAAAAGACAGACACATCTAAATGAAAGAAACATCTTATTCTCAAAGGGTCCTGGTTCATATACTTCTGCTGCTGCAAAACCGACAACAACAAATCATGGATGAATAAAACATGAACGCTACATAGACCAATTGATCAAATACATCAAAATAAACCATACACCTGACGTGACAGGAATCTCACCAAACGTCCTGAATTAGAATCAGAAAACATACTAATTGGCTTCTAATTAGACTACACAACAGCCAAACAGACAAGAAAGACATCAACCTGACACAATACTATCAAACAGTAGAATTTAAGAATATTAATGGTCTCTGCTGCCACTGGCCCAACGTCACGATGGCTTGCTGAGTGGTCGTGTTACCTTGAGAATTATGTGATTCAGGTGCTATGACCTTTAACAGTCTCAGAAGAATTTTAATCTATCTATACATTATATCAGAACCCTAAATTACCAACATCAATCCATGCTGCAAGACTATAAAGTCTAACACAAGGCCAGAGCAGAAGCCAATGGATCCATGTATAAAAAGTATGGAGGAGTTGCTCCATACAATTAATCACACAAACAAATAAAACCATTCAAAAGTTTTCAAAAAATTTGGTCCACTGCTTGTTAGGTAATGCTGCATTTAGATTTTAACGGACCAACATCAAGCATAAAGAGACGTCAAGTGGACTTTGGCAGAGGAAGACTTCCACAAATGGGCCATACTAAAGCAGCAATCATCACAGGGTTCATTTTAACTAGACCAAATATGAAGAAAGTAAACACACCCTTAATTAAATGGCTGAAACACCACAAATGTCTTTAAAAAAAAAAATGAACTCAATTTTCTCAATCAGTCTTGAAGAAACTCATGTCAACCACATATATACACAATCTCGATCATTTTGTTATTATCCAGAGTTCAGGTGATAAGAGACGGATAAAGGCCTTGTGTCTGTCCAACACAACACGCAAGATCGATTACTGTCATGAATGAAGGACACACAACTTAGTGTAGGTTGTTTCCCTTCGCCAAGTGTCAGCAGGATAAACTTTTCTTAAAAAAAGGTTTATTTGCATTTGAGAGAAATGTTGTATTTTGTACTGCACAGTCCGGTTTTTAGGTGCTGATCTGCGGCTGCTTGCAAACAAATTGATTACGTAACAAAAGCACCATTGCAGAAACTGAATTTGCTGGTACTTTAGTGTTCTTTCGTGGCTGGCTGCTCACCTCCTCTCCCACACTCCGTTCTCCTGCGGGGCTCTGCCGTCAGTCCCCGGCTTGCCGTCAAACACCAGGGCATCTTTGAAACTGACCTCACAGGAATCATCTGACTCCAGCCCTGGAGGAGAGGAGAGGAGAGGAGACGCAGCTGTCATCCATCCATCCAGCGATAAGTCGCGGGCATATCTCACCATGTGGAGCGGGGTTTTACGAGTTTCTCTCACCGGTCTCCGCGTCGTAAAACTCCTCCTCGCTGTTCATGCTGAGCTCTGGTAGAAGCTGGAGGTTATGAAGTCATGTTTCCACCGGGGGCCTGTGTCTGCCGCCCAGCCGCTCTCCGAGCATCACACACACACGGCACCTGCAACACGGACAGCGGGTTAAGTACGAACGGAGAGGCCGCCTGCGGTCACCCGGGCTAAATATTATCTAACTCATGCCGATACTACAACAATGAAGGCCTGTCTCTCTCTTCCTCCGAGAGCCGCAGAGAGCCGCCGCTTCCCCGCGAGCTAACTAGCAGTTAGCATCTCAGCTGCTACGAGTTAACCTGTCAGCCTGGACACGATGTGAGCGAAAGACAACCGCAGAGCCACTGACACAGCAACTCGGACACCGACACGGATTCTTGGACATAGTTTAGTAAAGTGTACCTGTGAGGAAAGGTCAAAATTTCGCTGTGTGAAACATAAACAACCGAAGACTGCCTGTGAGACTGGGCGGAAGAGGGCGGCAAGGACACGGTGATTGACAGGTGTGTCAGCCAATCAGAGAGTAGGCAGGAGTGGGCTACAAATAGAAGGAGTCCTGCAGCTTTTTTCACCCCCCCCCCCCCCCCCCCCCCCCCCCCACACACACACACACACACACACAAAAGTCAATAAAACACAACAAATTACCCCACTGCAACACAGATGTGTCTGTTTCAACCACCTCGGGGCTTGTACATATTATTGAATATGGATATGAACATGTTTGAATGAAGTTTGAATTTGACCCATTTTGACATTTGAATGCAATCTTTTTTTACCTTGTAATTTGATTAGTTTCTGTCAATAATATGTATAAGAAAACCCCCGCAATGTTTCAAATGTGCATACTTTTGTACTGGTGCTATATTTTGTTTTATACACTGATGCTTTTCTGGGTGGAATTTGAATATGTGTTGACAGATTTTAGATCCACTAATTGTTCACAATTAATCTAAATTCAATGTGTGATATGTGTATCATGTGTGATAGATGGCCATGTAAGACATGGTATGTTATAGCATGATAAACATGAGTGTTGCAAAAACCCTCCAAAAATGTATTCAGTGCTCTGTTCAACCATTTATTGAGGCTTTATTGTCTGTTTACTAATGCCAGTTAGGCTAGCTGTACTTTCTAATGATATATTTCAATAAGGTTAGGGAGTTAGTGGTCTGGGTCAAAACTGACCACTGTAAAAACATGAAATGTGAGCAGTATAAGGTTTAAGGTTTAGATTAAGTAAAAACAAAACAAAAACAAAACAAACTAAATTGTGAGGGTTCTTACAGAAATATAATGACTTTTAGATTGTATTTTATACTTAGATTATTTTCATAAAGCATAAGAAAGATGTCAATTGATATATTATGATCCTCATATAGTTACAAGATACTTTTCCCATAAAAACATTCATCATACGTCATTGGATTTGCTGTGCCTGTGCCCTAAACAACAAATAAAAATGTCCAGACTGTTTCGAATGACTGTTTTGAATTTGTTTTTATTTATATTACATATATTTCCCCAGATCACGTTTTTTCCCCTCCTGTTCAGTCTGGGGCTGCCATGTTTTCCATGTGATGGATGTAAAGATGGAGCACATGCTGAGCCTTCACACCCTCCTGTGCATCTCCACACACCTACTGCAGTGACCAATGAGCAAGCAGCTCAGCTTGTGTGTGTGTGTGTGTGTGTGTATGTGTGTACGTGTGTGTCGGCAAAGCATAATCTGTGGGTTTTGCCCGCTCAGAGACAATAAGGATCTGATGGGATGTGATGTTTGGAGGTCAGAAGAATAAAACTGCGTGGTTTCTGCAGGAATGCTGATGAAGGCTGCAGCTGTGGTCACTGAAACAAGGAAAAACGACCGCACGTGAAACACAAACCACGAAATTACAGCTCGGCTTCTCCACAAGGTGGCACTTTTACTCCTGCAACATCATCAGTCAACATATATGTAACATCAGGTTTATACCATGTACAGCAGCAACACAAATACAGCAAATTTACACAGTGGTGAAAGAAAAGAATTTGTTGTGTTTTCTTTGCCTATAGCCTATATATGACATGTACATAAACATAATTATGGCTTGTCAGTAAAATGTTATAACATTTTATCTTGTTTATCTTCTTGAATATGTGAATGTCTAAAACATATACACCCACTGTATAGACTGGTATAGACTTTAACAAGACTATTGTGGTGGCATTTTATGCGTCTATTCTGATATTGGCATATTCTAAATTGCCTCAATATGAACTGGTCAGTCAATCAATAATCAACTAACTAGTCAATCCGTGTCAAAAGGGTTGGTTAGAAAGGAGGCTGATACTTGTAAAGACTGAGGGCTGAAGATAGGGTGTACACACACACACACACACACACACACACACACACACACACACACACACACACACACCCACACTTTCATGACTTTGTTATTATTATTATTATTATTATTAATTTTATTAATCATATAAATTTTATTATTATTATTATTATTATTATTATTATTATTATTATTATTATTATTATTATTATTATTATTATTATTATTATTATTATTATTATTATTATTATTATTATTATATTGCACTTTTTCGGCAATGTTACAAAGTGCTTGATGACAAATGTCCAGGTTGAAAACCTGGAAATAAATAAAAAAACGAGATTTGGCTTTTAGTTCTGGAATAAATGTTGTTTGTTGACACTTGTTGCTATTACTTTTGTGCCATTAATAGACTATGGTGATTTATAGGAATGCTTGATCATTGCATATGCTGCATGAGACCTATCAGTACGTCTTAAGATTAATTACTGGCTACAAGTAAATCATGCAACACTGTAGACAACATGGTGAGGTGAAATGGTTGTCTGCTCGCAGGCTCCTCTACTGGTACACCTTCCTTTATAAAGCAATTATTCTAACATCATACCTCTGCATAAATGTCATTTTAACTTAAAATTCAACATGCAGTTTGCCCCGGAACATGGACTGAGTTTGGGTAGAGGGCATTCATGTACTCTGCTCCCTCTGTCTACGCTTCAAAAATCAAAATATTAAAAGGAACTTATCACTCATAATGATTTTAAAACTTGTGTTACAGACTTTTTAATTGACAATAGTGGAGTAGATGTTTAATTGTATAGTACCTTCATCATGTTTGTTTAAATTATCGTTTCGTGAGTGTTAGGGTCTTTCTTACCAAACTCAGGATCCCCTACCCCCCTATGCTCCAGGCTTCCACTTATACTCCCCATAGCATATCTCATCCACATAATTAAAGGACTTTCTCATTTTGTTTGTATATTTATGATTTCTACTCCATGTGTATCTGTCTATCATATTTTGTTTTTAATGCTGTCAGACTTTGCTTGTAAGAGAGATAATTTGATCTGAAGCAACTGCCTTGTAAAAATAAAGAAAGTTGCTTTTTTTAAATTGAAATATAAAGAATTACCGAATTAAATGTAAAGTAAAATATGTAATGAACATAATGAAGACACAATACAATATGAGCAACATTTCAAAGCCATAAGGGTGTCAGGTGAAATGCTGGCAGGCTGTTCAAGGAGACTTGATTTATACCTTGAAAGAGTAAAAGTGTGTCTCCAAACTAATAACATTCATTGCCCGTGGATCCCAACAGTATTTTATATAAACTAGAGTACGAAGTCTGCCAATAAACTTATAGGGACAAAGAGTGTCTCTCTAAATGCAAGACAGTTGGGAGCCTCAGACATTGTGCTTATAGCAAATGTACCCTTTAATTAAAAAAAAAAAAAAGTGTGGCCAGCATGCTTCATTACTTGCCAGCGTTTTCAAAATGTATCCTTAAATTAACTTATCGTCAAAAGCACTTATAACGAGGCTTAAAACATTTAGGTTTGGAGAAAAAACTGAGTATTATTTTACTTTGGTGAAAACAACATTTTCAGAGTATTTCTTCAGTTTAAATGGTTTTATTTTGGCCACAGAAACCGGACGCCAGTGTTAATCCACGTCAATGTCACAGCGTTGACAGGGAATTCAGACTCTGGGCGCGCCGTGCCAAAGTTTCAGTCTTCAGGATGGAGGGCAGCTGGTCGGAGCTCCTCTGTTTGTGAGTGGCGGATTTTAGTTTTTTTCTTCTTTACTATTTTTTTTTTCAGAATATCCTTTTGTTTTAGATATAGTAGCGGTCTTCCTGTCCAACAAGAAAAGAGAACATACTAGAAAAGCTTCGGAATGAACAGGGACGGAGAGAAAAGCGCAAAGACTGCGCTACGCAATCAGAAGCAACCCAGGACGCAGCAGAACAAGAAAAATGACAATAAAGAGGCGCAGAGCTGTTCCTCTCTGAAGGACACAGAGTCGGAGCAGTGCGGCCATCCGAAGGAGATGAAAACTGAGGCACCGCAGGCTAAACGAGCGGGGAAAGTGCCGTCAAGTGCCAGCGCGGAGTGCCAGAGGAGCCCGTGCGCGCAGAGGAAGCTCTCCGATGCCAGCAACGCTTCCGAGGACCTGAGCAAAGACTCCGGCTGCCTGTCCGGGAAACTCTCCTCCTCGGACAGCAGCTCAGAAATATCCGACTGCCCATCTGAGAGCACCAAGAACGACTCCCCGAGCAGCGAAAACGGTTTAAGCTGGATAGACGACAAAGCCTATCTGAGCCGGGACGGAGAGGACGCAGCCGTTGAAAACGCACCGTGCGTAACGGGAGCGGGAGGCAGCAGTGCCCCCCAGCTGGATGCTGCACCGGCGGGGCTCAGTTTATTCAACTCCTCAGGGGCATTTATTGAGCTCATGATGGGGAATACAACTGAAGACTTAGTCAGAGAGGTGGAGGACCTGAGATCAGAGAACGAGTACTTAAAAGTAAGTTTAATCTACTTTAATCTAATTACCTAATCGAGTTGGTTTGATTTCGTTCACTTTAAGTTAGTTTGCATGGTATCTGGATTGATTTAGTCTAAATAGTTCTCGTATTTGTGTAGATTTTCTCGTGTGTGTGTGTGTGTGTGTGTGTGTGTGTGTGTGTGTGTGTGTGTGTGTGTGTGTGTGTGTGTGTGTGTGTGTGTGTGTGTGTGTGTGTGTGTGTGTGTGTGTGTGTGTGTTCTTGTGGAAAGCCCTCAGACTCTCAAGACGAGAGCAGACTTTCTGTCGGCGCTAAAGCCGTGTCATTCTTCATTAGAGAGTCCAGAGCAAGTGAGGAGAAGCTGATGGACGAATCAAAAGTCCAGGCCTCACCTTAAGAGGTGAAAAAAATTCATCTGTATGGCACTTAGACCTAGATTAATTCGTTTTTTTTATTTAGGAAAAAAAAAAAACTTTAGCTGATTATCAGACTAGATTAGTAATACTCAACACATGGGTGCATTTAAAAGGCAGGAAATTACTCCTTGATTAATGCAGTCATTTGGATATCCGGAGTCCGGAGATGAGCTTTACAAACACGTTTTTTTTTTCCTCACTATTTTGTTTCCTCACATTTTAAAAGTGCATCTTAAACCATCCGGAGGCCCAGTGTTGCAGTAAAAGTTTCAGGTCTATTTCTAAAGCTGAAATCTTCTGATTTGACAACTACTCCCTTAGTTGAAGAATACTGAAGACGCTTTATATGTCAAGTAGGTGGTGGAGTGGTGAGAATCCAGGGTTTTAAATATTCTGACTTACTCCAACAACCCAAAGACATTGGTATCTGTAAATGACCTGTTGGTGTGAACGTGTCTGTCCCTGATAACCCTGTGTTGGAGTGATGACCTGTCCTGGGTAATAAAGTCAATCTAATCAAATTAGCTCACGACACAAGCAGTACATTAATGCTTGTTACATAAAGTCCAAGGATTTAAAACCGTATTGTTACTTAACATTGAATCTAAAGTTATCTAACGTTAGTACTCACATTTAGAACACCCACATCTAGCAGTGCCAGTGGGCATGGGTAAACAACAACTTAGACTCTCCAAAGAATTTAAACGACATGCATGTTTTTGGATTGTTAGAGAAAAGCCGGAGTGCACGGACAAAACTCATGTGTGCACGATGAAAATAAGCAAACTCCAGACAGATCAAACCCGACACATCTTTCTGTGTCGACCTTGCTGACAGCTGTGCCCCTGTTCAAACTGACCACACACTTGTAAAGCTCAAAGTAACACACTCAAGCTTCCAAAACAAAACCAGATAAAAGTAACTCTAAGGATCTCTTGTCTGTGACCACTAATGGACCGCTCGTGTCTGTCCACAGCCCAAAGTTTGGAAACAATCCCTACAAACTGCATCAGAAATCTTAATGCCCCCCCCTCTGTGTAACCGTCTGACTGCCTGCAAAGAAAAGATTTGGTTCCAAATGAGAAAAAAAGTGAGCGGGCCTTCTCATCCTCTTAGTTTAACTCCATTAAATAATAACAAAAAAGTTACTAAAGTCATTAAAAGAATAAAAATGCCTGAGACTCATGACTGGCAACTATTACTGAAAAGTAGATATTAAAAGGTAAAAATGTTAAAATTCATAATGAAAGTAAAGAATTTGATGACTCAGCTCTTGCCCAGAAACAAAGTATTGTTATTTCAGTCCTTCCTGCCTCCGGTTTCAGTATGTGTGTGTGTGTGTGTTTTTTTTGTGGCGCCAGGACGAGGTGGAGGAGCTTCGATGTGAGATGCTGGAAATGCGCGACATGTTCCAGGAGGAGGAGGTGTACCAGCTGCAGGAGCTGCGGCTGCAGCTGGAGCAAGCCAACAAGACGTGCCGCATCCTCCACTACCGCCTCCGCAAGGCCGAGCGCCGCAGCATCCGAGTGGCTCAGACCGGGCAGGTGGACGGGGAGCTGGTCAAGAGTCTGGAGCACGACATCAAGGTGAGAGGCCGGGTGGTTTCCCTTAAATTCACTCACCACCAGTCAAGCAGTGAAAGCCTTTTCCACAAACAGGCTCTCTGGATGAATCACGGTGCTTCCAGTCACAGTCATCAGAGCAAACGTGCAGCAGAGCCGCAGAGCCGCTCTCATTTCAACACATTAAACAGTGATCGTCATGTTCATGCACACTGGAGGTCTGAAATCAGTTGACTACACCCTGAGTCACGGCTGTTTGCTGAGCTGTAAAGTGCTCCCTGCTGTTTGTCCGCGCCGCAACAGTTTTATCACCCTGAAATGTCTTCATCGTGCATCCTGTTTATATTTTCGTCAAACTGTAGGGTGATTATGTGGTGAGCTGTTCTTGGTGAGTAAAGAAACATAAAAGCAGCTTTTATCAGAAATGTCGCAGCTCAATCACTGTTGTTAAATGGTGGCAGCCAGACTGTGTTCCTGCGAACTGGGGCAGGGTGTGTGTGTGTGTGTGTGTGTGTGTGTGTGTGTGTGTGTGTGTGTGTGTGTGTGTGTGTGTGGTGTTGGATTCCTGACAGCCTCACCCTCACCCCCTCCATCATCTCCTGTCACAAGAATTTCCTTGTAAAGTCTCTCGGCTTCAGCCAAACCGACTGCTGTGGGAAAACAGTCCACTCAACAACACTTTTCCTCCTTTAAGCTGCAATAATATGCATTTTCCTCCCATGGACAGGTTGCAAAGAGCGTGTCCCGCCGCCTGTACACCGAGCTGGAGGTGGTGCAGAAGAAAAACTCCCAGCTGGAGTGGGACAATGAGGCGCTGCGAGAGAAGACCCAGGAGCTGGAGGTGTGCAAGCAGGTCCTACAGACGGAGCTGGAGAAGACCAGAGAGGTGAGCTTCTCACATCAGAGTCCCCATAAGTCATACATTTACTTAACAGCTGTTCCAGGAGTTTCAATTTCACCCTGCCGAGTTTAACGGTAAAATTCTTGAAACGCCAATCACCTTTCCATCCTCTACCCACTCTATCCAGGACACTATCCTGTGGGGGCTGGAGCCTATCCTGGCCCACCTTGAAAACACATATGTGAGAAAGGCTTTTGTCAAAGCCAAAAGAAGAGAGGATTGTTAAAAGGCAGCAACACAGATGTGATGTAGAAACCTGAAACCAGTGAAACCTGACCGACCAATTTGAGATTTTCATTCATACGTTATTGATCCCTCAAGACATTCAACAATAGGAGTAAAAAAACTACTGTTGTTAAACAACAATAAGGTTCTATTCATTCTTCTTCTATAGCAGCTTTGTCAAGAAGAGGGGTTGGGGGAGGGGTGAGGGCTGCAGCCAATCCCAACAAACAGGTGGAAAAGCAAAGCTGGGCCGATCATCGCTTCATCTCAAGGCGGATATAGAGAAAAACATCCACACATATTTACACTAACAGGAAATGTACAGAAACAATTAGCAAGCACATCTACAGATTGCTGCAGACCTCATTCGGTTGCAGGGAGAACATGCAAACCCTGCACAGAAAGGCCTCATTGGACTCCAATTTTAAACTAGAATCCTGCTGCTGTGAGGCCACAGTGCAAATCACTACACCGTGCTGCCTTTGAGAGATTCACACACAAAGTGTCAGGAAAGTTATTAGTGCTTTGGAGACCTGGTGGAAATCCACACCCCCACAAGAAGAATGTGCAAACTCACTATCAAAAGGTCTCAATGCCCAACAGGTTAGAACCTGGAACCTTCTGGTTGTGAGGTTTTTGATGGTGTTTCTTGTGGCCGAAAATGAGGTCAGATGTGGGTAGTGGGTCGTATGATAAAGGACTATTGCGGAGTACATGTAGATGTGGAATTGCTGCTGTTTTGAGTGGTATTAAATGTGTGTCTTGAACTCTAATGATCCCACCCCCCAACTTCACAGTGGAATATTCCGATTTTCATGGATTCCCATTTATTTCCCACACTTGGTAGTGGGAACAATTCCAGTTCTTAGTTACTTGTAAATGCTGACTGGACTGGACCGTTAATAACTCATTTGTCTGAGATCTTGATATGTGGTCTGAACACTGACAGAAAGTTAAATGTTCATCTCTGTGGTCAGTTGTCCTTCTCTCGGTTACCCCACACAGCTGCACCCGTCCAGCTGTCCTTCTCATCCCTCGTTCCCCCCTGAAGTCAAATGATACGTGACCCTGGGGGATATGGGAGGAGGAGGGCTGGGCCGGCAGCTGCCCGGTGCCGGGGCTGGGTGAAGCAGCCTGGTATGCTGGAGCCTGAACTCTCAGCACAGCTGATGATGTCGGCTGAGAAGACAGGAAAAAAAGCAGAGAGGGTGCGAGGGATTACAAAAATAGACTCTCGCTTTCTCTCTTTCTGCTTGTATTAAGCCCGGCTAAATCTGGATCAGTGTGTATTATGGCCTTCAAAAAGACGGCTGTTGATGCCTTGACACACTGACCTAAAACCATCCTTGAATACCCTTTTATCAAACGGGGTGCCACAACTCCCCCGACATCAAATGAAGACCCTGAGCACCTTTGATTCTCTCCTGCTGGATCCTTTGCTCACTGCAGAGCACTCCAGTGACACGTGCTTGGTTTAATCCAGGATTCGGTGCTTTGGCATGGGCTCAGTCTGGTCCACTCATCTCAGGCAGAGGCTAGTCTCTTTGATCCCAACAGGGAAATCCACTTAGATTACCTAATCTAGGAGCACAAAACACAGAGTGGAGAGATCTGAAGGAGGGAGGACGGTCAGAGCCTCACTGCTCTGCTGCTGGACTGTTTAAAGGAGGAAACACGAGGCTGTCAGCTCAAAGAGAAGCTGCACAGACCTCAACAATAACAAAATCCTCATGAGGATATGCAGTGAGAAAGATAAAGCAGCAGCATTGGTGACAATGTCACCTTTTGTCAGCGATATCACATTTCAGGACGGCAGCTATAGAGACCGTAACGTGACCCTGAGCAGGAAACCGTCCTGGTGTCCGCATCTTCCAGCTCGACTATAAGAACACTATTATTAACACAGTGACATCCAGTCTGGTGTTTAACAGGGAGACAACGCTGCCAGACACAAGCTTACATTCCGCTCATGCTCAGACTTACAAATAACTTGAGTCATGCGGCGCAGAGAAGGAATAAAAGTGGGAGATCGTACATTTGGAGCATCCTTGGACATTTCTCCTTATAAAGTCAAAATCCAAGTTATATTTGTTTTGTGATGGTTTTATCAATCCAAAATGTGGATAGACTCTTTGTTTTTGGTGCTTCGGTCTTGTGTTTTCCGGGCTTTTGGGGTAAATTCGTACTTTTATTAATTCATTCCTCAACCATGTGTAACGCTGAAGAAATCAATTTGGACATTTTACAAAAACAAACAAACAAACAAACAAAAAAACCCCAGTTATTTATCATAGCTTATAAAATACAATGATTTCATGTTTCACACAAATGTTTGAGTTTAGCTTTACTAATTAGGTTCTGGAGTAATGTTTGCATACATCCTACTTTGCTGGGAGATGTAATGTGAAGACATTTGAAATTTTAGGACCGTCACACTTAATCACAAGTTTCTGACACACAAATGAAAGAAAGAAAAAACCCCACAAATTCAGCTCTCAAAAGGTGACCAAATGTAGCCTCACGTTATTTATTTCAAGAATTTGGGAGATTTTCTAAGGATTAAAATTCAAATCTGCTTGAAAGATTTGTGCGAAATGTTTGAGCAGCATGAAAATGGAAAACTCCTCGACTGGGTTTGAAAGTGTAGAAATAACTAATAATAAATTTGCTTTTAATTTCAATATGAGGGTAAAGGATTAAAAAAAGCAGGGTATTGTTCAGAAAGTAGCAGCAGCACAACACAACAGAAAGAGATTGAATTGTCTGAGAAACTTGTGAGGGGCTGAAGAAAAGCAGAAACCGTTACATCTCGAGTTGTGGTTGTTCCTAGATGTTATTTTACTGGTCAGGCCCACTTGAGATCAAATTGTTCTGTATGTGGTCCCTGAACTAATGCGGGTTTGACACTCCTGCCTCACTGTGATGAAGAGGAAGTTTCAGACCTCCGTGCTCCACTCATCCCTTCATCTTCTGGTTTGCTATAGCCAATTAGGGTTGGATGGAGCTGCAGCTTAAGTTGTATTTTCATACTTTAAAGGGCCATTGCGTAAAGTTTAACTCGTGATTCTTTGGTACATTTGGTCACCTGTCAGTCCTTCACCTGGAGATTACATTTTCGTTCTCAAATAATTGAATAATTAATTAATATGAGTGTGTGAAGAGATCTAAGTAACAAATACACATAGAACTTATAAACTCCACGCATAAAGGCAGCCAGCAACAGTCCTAACCACTGTGTCACTGTGCTGCCCCATCTGGATCCATTTCTGTGGATTGTGTGTGGTAAAACATTTGTTTTTGCCCCTCAGAGCTCTCAGAGGAAAAGAAGCGTCAGATCAACAGCCAGCAAAGCAGAGAAGCGGCTTTCTCAACAGATCGAGGTTTGATTCGGATTCATGACAAATTTGCTGTAGTTGCATCCCTGAGTTATTTCATGTGGTTGTGATTCCCTTCATTGTGTTTTTTTGTTTAAAAAAGGATGACAGCGCTGATCTCAAGTGCCAACTCCACTTTGCCAAAGAGGAACTGGCCCTCATGTGCAAGAAGCTCACTAACCTGGTATCAGACAGCGAGACAATGCGCGACGATCTGGCCAAGTACCACGCAGCCTTCGGCGACATTGACGCCACGCAATCGCCAGAAGGGAAGCAAAATTCAGCCCGCAGCAGAGAGGCGGAGGTCAAAGCTCACCTGAAACTGGTGGAAGAAGAAGCCACGCTTCTGAGCCGGCGCATCGTGGAGCTGGAAGTGGAGAACCGAGGACTGCGAGCAGAGATGAGCGACCTCAGAGAGAAAGTTGGAGGAGGAGGAGGAGTAGGAGGAGGAGGGGAAGAGGAAGATGAAGAGAACCGGGATGTTTTGGATGAAAATCAGACCGCAATGGATAATAGAGAGAGAGGTTTGAAAGTAGGACCCATGATGTGTGAGCAGGGTCAGAATGAAGAGTCAGACAAAAGAGACGTGGGTGTTGAGGCAGTTTGCTACCGATCGCAGAATGACGTTATGGCGAGTGCGTGTCACATCCCGCGAGAAGGTCCCATCGGAGGCGAGTGGGACCCTTCAGACAGCCGCGAGAGCGACGACGGCAACAACAAACCCAACAGAGCGCTCAAAGGAATGAGTGTGAAAGACTTTGAAGCACTTCTTGCCCTCAGAGATCATTCCTGCGTTTTGAGCTCGGCGCTCCAGATCCTAACAACACCAACTAAAAACAGCCACAGTTCGCCTCCCTCAAGTACTTTCACCTCCCCCACAGAGAAGAACTCCAACGGGAAGACACAGAAGATATTCCTCAATGAGGCTTTGGAGCTTCTGCAGGCCATGCTGTTGGGTTTCATCAGCCGGGTGGAGACGCTTCTGGCACTGGAGGATATGTGCAAGACCTCTGCTCACAATGACGGACATGTAAATCACGACGCTCACAATATCAGAGAGTCCCAGCTGGAGAGTGCAGTGGACCGCTGCACCAACGAAGCCAAGCAGAAAGCGAAAGAAACCGGAGCAACGCCTGCCGATCAACATGATTTTGTCAGCAGCTGTAGGGATCCGAGAATGCAGCTTTCTTTGCAGATTCTCTGGATCCTCCATCAGTGGTGTCAAGTTAACAGACCGGACACGAAGGGAAAAGAGGTACAGTAAAAGTACACACAATGCACGCATAAGTACAAGCACAGAGACTTTTGTGAAAAAAGTATAAAACCAGGAATGCTGATACTTCTACTTGAATAAGGACATTGTAAAAGCATGAGGGGGTTCAGAAATGAGCACCACCTAACCTGAAATTAATAAGAAGAATGAGAAAATTCATACAAGTTTAGTCTGAAGTGTCCTCTTGTTGAGGTTGTATTGAGGCTATGACTAATGTCAGAGTTCGATTTTCACTTGAGAAAGAAATCGTCCGTCTATACGCCTACAGTTCAGTGATTTGGCGTCTTAAGAATAGTCTTCAGGTTCTGCACAAGTAATTATCCTGGACTTAGTATATGGATCATGTGCTTTGAAAGCATCCAGGTCTGAACACGCTACTTCTCACGATCCAAACACCTATCCAACATGCCTGTTGGCTAAATTAATAACTATTCTATGGCTGTGTGTGTAGCTCAATGTCTCCCTCTGTGTTACCCATGTGATTGATTAGAAATCTGCCAGTGGTTTACCCTCTTTTGGTCGATGTTATAGCTGGGATAGACTCCAACACCCGCTGAACATGACTTAATGAAGATGGATGGATTTGATACGGTTGTAAATCCACGGCTTGTGACTGGCTGTAGGACAACTCAGGATGAATTTTGCTTTAATCTGCTTTAATGTTAAAGTTGTGGTAACAGAAAAGGAATGCTTCCAAAGGCATACTTGGAGTTTTTTCAGTAGTAAAATGATGGATGGGGAATCTGTGAATCTGATCACTGTTATCTGGTTCACCGTCAGCCATGTGGCTGTGAGTTCTCCCTGCCAGAGATACTCTATCATATTTTATAGTTGGAATTTTACCACCCGTTCTCGCTATTTCCTTCCCATGTGGAAAATACCTTTTAAAAACTTGTATGATGCATGTTTAAATCTGGAAACTTGTTTAGGTCTATATGAGTCTTGTAGAGAAAGCTGACATAGTGAATTAAAGGAAAACATTTTTATGACATATAAATCTCCTCCAGCGTGAAAAAGTCACTCCTAAAATCTAATAAAGCATTTTTTGTCGTTGTTTTTATTTAGGATAAAAGAGACGTGTCCGTGCTGCGAGGCTTGTTGCGAGACCTCGGTGAAGAGCTTCAGGATGAGCGGATTGAATTTGACAGTGAGGCCAGAGCAGCTCCGGGCGAGACCGCCGAGGTAAGGATGGTGTTTACCCTTCAGGCAGGAGCTGCCCTGCTGTGTGTGTGTGTGTGTGTGTGTGTGTGTGTGTGTGTGTGTGTGTGTGTGTGTGTGTGTGTGTGTGTGTGTGTGTGTGTGTGTGTGTGTGTGTGTGTGTGTGTGTGTGTGTGTGTGTGTGTGTGTGTGTGTGTGTGTCTGCGTGATACAGCTGGAAGTCCAACTGATGATCTCTGTCCCTGGCTTCACATCCTCCTGACACTCAACAGGCATCATGAAAAGACCCATGCCAGAGTATTTAGGGTAATCTCCTGTAGGAGATGCAGCCAAACAGGACAGGCATGTTGGAGTCTACAATATGAAAACACTGATTCAACTCGGCATCCTACATTCACAGAGTTTTACATTTCCTCATATTGATCAATCGAAATTCAAAGAAATGAAGCTTTATTTCACAACAGGACTGCAGATCTTCTTCAAAGTGCCAGATTGTCTTTGTTACTCCACTGACTAGACTGTAATCCTGCTTTTCCTCAGAGAAACAACTTTTCCATGTTGAACAAAAGCATGCCAGCAGCTTTGCAGGTCCACACTTGAGCTGCAGCTGCGGCTCATTCCCTTGCCGAGTTTGTGTCAAATCAGAGATAAAATGTATTTTTTCTGTAAAGCTTATAATACTTTAGAGTAAAATGTTATCCATCTGAAGATTGCTGTTCACTATAGAGCCACATTTAAAGGTTACCGTGTCCCAAAAACAACAGCCACACAGCAGCATTTTAATCAGAAAACTGTTGATGTTTCACAAATATGTTAATCTTTCTCATCTTTACTGAGCCCCTTTAGTAGTACCTTACGATCACAGACAAAACTCATGTTTCTCAGTACCGTGAACAGCGCTCAGCAATACTGAAAATGTTGAAGGTTTTAAGTTCTCCTGGGAGAAGAAGAATCAAAGGTACAGCCATAAAATCTAAATAACTACAGTCAAACTGGAAGTAAAAGTTTTAACAGAAGTAAAAATGAATTAGTTTAAAAATCTTGCATAAAAAAAGCAATGCATCTAAAATAGTGGAGTCAAATCCTGGTCCTACACTTGCTTTCATTGTCTCCATCAGTACTCCTGAATGTCATGAGTAGCTCATTTCACTTCATATGAATAGTAGTTGAAAGACTATGAGTTCATTATCATCCAGACTGAAAATCCAGGAATGTCTTTATGGATTTTCAGTCTGGATTGTTCCCTCACAGGGTTTGTCCATATAAATATTTCTTCTCTTTTGCCTCAGCGTCCCGTCAGCGGTGTTCTCCATGATGGACGATCCTGTGGAGCCGACAGGTCAGTGTTCACCACAAACATCTTGTTCATGAGCCCATCGAAGACCAAACGAATTTATCACCTGGTGTTTCCACAGGATCTGCAGCTCAACAGGGAGCCGAGTCCGGCGACAGTTTTCTCCACACGGTGCTAAGCGGAGCAAGAACTGGTGCTATCTGAGCCAGGAGGCGGCCCAGCTGGACCAAGAGGACCCCGTTAAGACGTGGGACCATCTAATCATGCCGCTGAGCTTCCCTGATCTCAACTTTGAGCAGATGTCGATGGAGAGGAGCCACACTGCCCCGGAGCAGTCGGTCTTTCGCATCTATTACAGCCCGCCGTCCGCCCGCAGAGTCCAGCTGGCTCAGCAGAAGCAAAGCCCCGTCTCAGACAGTGGATCTGTCAGCACGCCCTCCCCCTGGTGCACGCCGCCGACCTCCTTCTCTCAGCTCTGTCTGGGGTCTTCTGCCAACCTGAGCGACGACATGAAGGAGATGACGGCCAGCTGGAGGCACACGAGTCACGGCGGCTCACAGGAGAAGAGGGGGAGATTAGCGGAGCGCTGGGTGGACGTGGCCTGCTCGGGTACTCAGACCCTCATCAAGCCTCAGATGGTGAGCGTGGGCCAGCAGACAGATGGGACTCAGACCTCCATCACCATGAGAAATAGCCCTTCCAGAGTCCTGAGCCCCTCGCTCGTCTCTGCTCGCTCTCATCACATCTCCTCCTCGTTGGACGGGATAACAGGCCGAGCCGAGAGACCTCGATCATCGACCTCATCACCTAAACTTTACCGAAGACACTCTGCTAGTGCCGTGTCCTCCATCCCCTCACCCACCAACCTGAGCTCCTCCTCCTCTTCATCCACTTCCAGGGATCGAGCTCTGTGGAACATGTCGCACAAAGGTCACCCAGGCCTCGTTTTGAATCGACAAAGCAGCCCTCGTGCAGGTGCGAGTCAAACCCACGGCTCTCTGAGCAGCAACAAGCCCCCCAGCAAAGCAGCCAACGCCAACCGGTACGGCCTGGTGACGGAGTTTCTCCGCAGGGTGAGCGGCCGGGCGGACAAACCAGCGCCGCCTGGCTCGGGGCAGAAGCCGAAGAGCCTGAAAAACCTTGAACGAGTCCCAATAAGGCCTCCGGCTGCCCCGCTGCACAGGAACGACAGCGTGACGAGGATCGTCAACCAGAGATTCATGAAGCAGCGAGAGGAGGCCGGTCGAGGGCAGAAGGAGGAGAAGGGGAGCAGCCTGACCCAGAGCGGCAGACAAAGCACGAGTACGACCACAACGGAGGTCAGTGCTGAAAAGCACGACAGTCTATTCGGTTTTTTATTGGCTGTTGTCAAAATTTGCATATTTGCATTACAAAGCAATGCACAAATAGGAATATACCAATTCAGACGTGGCTACATTACGGCTGGGAAGTGCTGATCGTTGACCTCATCAACAGTACAGTCTAATGACCGACTGATGGATTAGGATGCAGGAAACAGGAAATGTCTTCTTTATCACAATGTGTGATTTCATTGAGTTTCCTACTTTCATAGTAAAAAACAAAACCTTGCCTTGTTGCCTTGTTGTCCCCATCAGTCATACTTACTGTACGTAACTGACTGTTTGCTTTAACATGATCAAAATCCAGCTATTGTCTGAGCACCTCTAAGCTCCTGTTTATATAAGAAGGAGAATCTACTGTCTAATGAATGATAAATGAAAGCAGCTTATAAGATTTAAAAGCAGTCTATATCCACAGAATCAGTGCTGTTAAATAGACTGCAACATACCTTTATAGGTGCTGCCTGCTGCTGTCTGCATGTGTAGATTTTCTGCCCTTTCTAATCGCTGCTTCGTCTTTTCTTAGGTTTTTTTTTTTAGAAACATCCAGATTATAGATCATGTTTCAACTAACTGATGTAACTTCAGCTGAACTTAATGAATGAATCAGTCATTAGCGTGACCCAAGGCAAGGCAAATGTATTCATGGCGCACCATTCAAACACAGTTTCAAAGTGCTTTACAAAGAAATAAAAGCAATAAAATAAATACATAAAAACTTTACAAAGAAATTAAAGAAAAGTAAAAATAAAAGAAAGAAATTAAAGCTTTAAAAGAAATGAAAGAACTACATTAAAGCAAGCAACGAAGAATCTTAATCTCCGGATCTTTAAGTATTACTGCAATAGCTACAATACAGCTATGTACACATTACCAAGAAACTTTAAAGAGATCATTCAAAAAATAATTACTTTACTAGTCATTTTTTATTTGTAATAACTAGTACAGTGACAACACTAGTTTATGAAGCTTTATTCAAGTCTTACATTTCAGTAACATGCAAACACTGCTCAGTAACATGTTCCAAACAGATTATTACCAAAATAGGTGCTAATAAAGTTTTGGGAACTGTTGACACATTGCTCACAACATTCATCAGTAACAATTAAAACCTTTCTACTTTATCCTGCTGAGATTTATCATAAAAACATTAAGCTTTGACATGTCAATTCACATCCACTATGTCTCCTTTATTTCTTTGTTATTATGTTCGGTTTAATAATGGAAATTGTCATGCTTCACATCAGCCTGTTTTTGGTTTTTTTTTCTGCCGGCAGGATGGGAACTATGAGTGCAGCTCCAGCAGGACGTTGACCTTCTGCTTCGCCCGTCAGTCTCGTTCCACCCAGAGGCAAACCTCCAACCCGAGCAAGCTCCAGCGGCACAGACACCCGCCCGCAGCGAGCACGGCAGGAGACTCAAGCTGTGGCTGAAACGGAAGCTTAACATCGACACCAGGAAGAGAAACGAACAGATTTAACATGTAGTCTTTAAACTCAGCTTCACCGAAGATGATTCAGTGGAGCGCTCAGTTAATTGTATTTAGATGTATTTCTTATGGTGCAATTTAAAAAAAAAAAAAAAACCATCTCCTTTTACCTTTGGGCTTAATCCTTATGTCACTTACTTATAATACATTTTATATACTATGTTTACAGAGGATAACTTCATGTTTCATTCAATAAACAAACATCGAACGTGAAATCATGTGTGAATCCAGTCATGTGTTTTTGGTTTTACGGTCACTTATGATTTTGTTCACACTTCCGACACTTGTTTACGAGGCAGTAATCAGCTCTTCGAGAACAGTGCTGCTGGCTGTTACGCCACATGTTCAGAAAAAGAAAAAGTACACGATAAGCAGTTAATAGGATGAGACTTCTTAACCTGTCAGGAGCATGACCTCACTTCTCTTCTTTACTCAGTGGCCGCGACTCCTGACTTCCACTTTCACCGGGCAAAAAAGCAAAATCTTTTTTTCAAAATGTGTATTTAAAATCTTTCCATGTTCAGCTTTGTGCTACAGATAAGAATATCAACATTTGAATTTCCCTCAAGCACATACTGATTCTCTACAGATGAGATCAGATGAGGCTCTTTGTCTCTCAGCTGGTAGTCGTGGTCAAGGACAGGTCGAGCAAGCGCCGGAGGAAGAGGAGGAGGAACACAATCACACGGGGTCACATTTCACACATGTTCATCCTCCACTGTTACACAAACACACACATCGATGTGGGTTAGTTCCCAGTGGAGAGGCTTTGGTTGAACATGATAACCCAGATACACGGGGCCAGTGAAGCCACATGAAACTGAAAACAAGAACATTTATATGCTAAAATATCTTTCTGGTTTTAATAAAGTATCAGTGTGGCTACACTTCACTTTGCATTTTTATTTTTAGCAAAACACAAAGTTCACCCCGTTCCCCATGACCCTGAGCTGCATAAAGTGGTTTAGAAGATGGAATAAATGAAAAAATAAGTTAATTTACAAACTCGTTTTTAACTATTTTGATCATTTATTGACTAGTTTTGCTCCACATTTTTCACCATTTAGATTGAATAATCAGTGTTTGACAAAAACCTGCAGGTTTATGATGAACCTCAAGAGGTGAGCTGTTTTTAGGTGATTGAGTTATTATTAGTTTGAGGAAAATACTGCTGCAAAATTATTCTCAGCCTTGGTCAAGCAAATTACTAAACTCTCATTACTTGAATTACATAAGACATTTTCGTGCTATATCCAGTATGTAATTTTACATTAGTGTAATTTACAGCATTTAATCTACCATTCTACTGAGTGAGCCTTTTGAAGAGCTTTTGAATTACATTTTTCAAGACAGTAATTTTATTTTTTAATGGCATTAAAGTTACAAAACAAATTGCAATTGTGTAATCTCATATACATTATTATTTGTCTGAGAAAGGAAAATGTAAAAACTGTGCTTGTAACGTGGAATTGAAGACAGTTCAAGCAATGAACCAGTTTATATTTTATCAAATGACCTTTCATTTGGGCACACAGAGATGTAGTATAGGGATGGGCAACTTTCTTCATTGTGAGGGCCTCAATGTTTCCCTTTTTCCACCAGAGGGTTAATTCATTGTGTCACAATAAATGAGAACTGAAAGAACTGGTTTACATACTAACTAAACATATAGAAATGTATTAAATTGATTGCATGGTAGAGCAGCGATTAGCACTCTCGCCTCACAGTAAAAATGTCATGGTATCAAGTCTTGGTGCTGGCATGTTCTCACCGTGTGCGTGGGTTTCCTTCATTTACTCTGGTTTCTTCCCACAGTGAGGTTGATTAGTGACTCTTATTGAATGCAGTATGTACCTAGGTGTTATTATGAGTGTGAGTGATTGTTTCTCCCTCTCTGTCTACTCTGTGATGGACTGGAGACCTGTCTAGAGTGCAGGTTGGATGTATGAGCATAGAACTGGTCAACATATATCATTATATACCACCACCATAATTTAAACCTCACTACTGGCCTAATAGGGCCCATTTGTCACTGAGTACTTATACTGCAAGAACATATGCACAATAATGGCTTGTCTTAAATTTCTAAACACAAATGTAAGGTAACATTATGAATATGGTGTATCTACATGTCAAATTAAGTTCAAAAGTGGTCAAAATGACTTTATTTTGGGAATTGGCTAAATGGCCACAAATAATGGTCACAGTGGCACGACGAGCTGCCATTTATCCATGTCAAAAAGATAAATGTATGATACTTAGGTCTCAGTGCATCAGTAGAATTACTCTTCGAACGTATCCTCTGTTACCTGCAGGGGAGCTCACTGGTCTTCCATCAGTGAAGCTGCTCTGTGTGCAGTACCGCTCGGAGGCGTTTGTGTGGGGGCGCTGTGCCCCCCCACCCTCTCTTTCTCTGTCAGACCTCTGGACTCTTCCGGATGTTTCATCCCAGCATGTGAATGGAAAACAAAAACATAAGTCTGACTTTTGATAAACATGGAATCTGTTTTCCTGCGCTTTGAGTCGTTTGATTTCGAGGCGGATCAGCGGTTTGTGGACGGATTAAAGTGTTTGAACAAGCCCGACTGCAGCAAAGAAGAAATACTGGACCTGAAACTCTTCTTTTATAGCAGGTGAGACACTTTAGCTTAATAATTGGTTTATTCTGGACCTAAAGCAAAAGCCGCGTTTATGTCATGTTTAGCCAGTATTTCCTCTCATTAGATGGGAGTCTGGTTTTAATACATTGTAAAAATATAATGTCAGTATCACTACTTGAGGGTTCATTTTGAACCCCAGCCACACTTTTGACATGAGGAAGACCTCAGAGAAGATTGATTGATGTGGTGAAGGAAGCCATGAAGATGGTGTGTCAGTGGAAAAGGCAGGTAATAGTCTGTAGTTCACCACTGCCCATAACAACATGCTGAGAACATGCAAAGCAGACCTTCCTTTCTTTCTCCTCAATTTTCAGTTGCTACATACAACTGATGTCTTACAAGCACAATGTTAAAGGCCAATAGCCACACAAACACAAATAAACTCTAAATTCTTTACACCTATAATAAATGCTACTTGCCTGCATTTCTCCTATATGATTACAATATTTGTGTTGTGTGTTACTCTACCTTATAATGGAGAATTTGCTCGTTCTTAACTGCTCTTGGCTGCAATTTCCAATCAGAAGGTAAGTGAGGAACAGAATTGTAGGTAAAAAGGAGAATACAGTGTTATTCCCCTGTAAGAAACTCCTGATTGCAATTGAGAGTAAGTGTGTGGTGCAGCTATGTGCTGTAGTGCCTCAGTTTCATAATCCAACTGTGTGGGGAAAAATGCTTTTAAAGGTCATCATGTTACAGTGTCACAGAAAATTCCTCCTCACGACACGAGCTTTGTTTTCTGTGCCATCAGTCCTCTGCCTTCTGATCCCACCAGGTTTGTTGAGCCCATCGACCGGTCCAGCTACAAACAGCAGAAATCCTCTTCCCCCTGTGCTGTTGAGCAGCGGGAGCAGAGGACGTCTTCGCTTTCGGGTTTTGAAGTCGGTGAAACTCCAACAGAAGAAGCTTCTGCACAAACCCAGACAGAGCAGCTCTCCTTTGCGGAGGTGATGCGGCTCATTCAGGAGGGGAAGGAAGTGCCCGGAGTGACGAAGCTGGATGTGCAGCCGAGCAACCAGAGTCCCACACCTTCCAGGATGACTCGGAGGTTGAAACCCTGGGAAACAGCATGAGTCTGGGATTGACTTTAGCTTGTGGGACCAGGCAGGATCTATCTAACACTCAAGATAAATGGAATGGACAACTTGGGTCAGTGTGAAGGCCGCACAAATTTCAGACTTTCTCCCAGAGGACCAAATTGGGGCAAACACGTTTACTACAAGGAGATACAGCAAATGTGACTTGAAAATATTTAAAGCGTTTCAGATTTTTTGGGGGAATACTTTTCAGTATATAAAGTTCAAATGACTTTTTCTCCTATTATTATCCGTTAAAACTTTTATGTATTTGTGTTTGGAAATTGGCTTCAGGGCTACACAATAAAATGCCCATGCTTGGCATACAGGCACAGGGAGAACATGCAAACTTCACACTTGTGTATTTTCTTGTTTGACAGATTTAATCTTTCGCACTGCATTTCTTTCAAGTGCATGAAATAAAATAAATCGAATGAACCTGAAATCATCATGAAATAAGAGAAATAGAAGTCTCTTCATGAACACAAAACAAATCATTTCTGCTTCTGCTTTGATATCCACGTCAATCTAAAAAGTCGTATGCAGGTAAAATGTGGTTTGGCTGTTTTTGTTTTATCATGTATAAGGCATTTTGACTAGAAACGTGACTAGTTAAGAAAATACATTTGTTAATCTGTGTGGACTCGGACAAAGTATTTCAAGATGAGAAGACTGGAATATATCGAGGCATTGTGTAGCTTTATTTCCTGATTGAAATATTTCCCATGGAATGTAGGCAACCGTCAAACATTGTAAAAACTATAGACAGGTGTAGATATAAATGTCTGAGGATTTTACACCAACTACTAATCACCACTGTTGTTTGGAAATGGTAAAATGTAATGCTCTTAAATTATATTTCACAGAAAAGTAAGGAAATGTGTTGGAAAAATGCTTCCTGGCAATACGTGATTATACTGTTTGAAAGGTGGATAGTTTTCCTTTTGAGTCGTGCCATATTTGTAAGGAACATGCATTTGTGGGATGTGCAGAAGAGTTCAATGAAAAGACTTTAAATGGAAGGTTTATTGTCAAGAATAAGTCTTAGAACAAAGAATCTACCAAACTATTTCCTTACTTTTCGTACCGTTTGTCAACTTAAAGTTCAACGTTTGTCCGGAAAACAAACCAAATCAAACATTTTGCTCCAGTAAAAACCCACACAAACTTTTATTCACTGTATTCTAGTCCTTTTTTTTTTTTCCAGCCCCCAAAAACAAACACACAATATTCTCAACAGTACATTGCATTGTTTTTTTTTTTTTGTTTTTTTTTATGACTACAGAAGCACAACTTGAATCAAATTGAGGAAACAAGGAAAAATAAAAGACATGTTCATATAGAACTGGTTCCTATTGGGCTCAGAGGCTGAAACACAAAAGTTAAAATGCACATGCACAGGTAAAGTTAGCACCATCAAGTAAATCACGAGGTAAAAGTGTCGAACACGTCCACACTGAAGGCCTGAAACATCTCGGCTCGAACACGAGGCATTCAAACAGTGAAAACACACCAGTGTCAAACATCCTGACACCTGAACAGTGCTGAGAAAAAAAAAGGAGTGCACCAGTGGTAATTCAGTGATATTCAAACTAATGACATCAATGCAAGTGGGGGGGGGGGGAAGCCACCTGAATATAAGATGGTTAAAAAAAGAAAACGATCCAAAGCAGATTACCAGTTTAATAAAGACAGAAAATGAGATTGTTTCTTTTTAAAGTCTTTACTACAAACGTCCCCATTTAAATGAGTAGTTTGTTTATCAGGAATGTAAATATCTCATGATAGTTGAGCTTTTGATAGAAGGTGTATGAAGTATAAACTGCACCGAGTGAGAGTGAAGGAGTGTATAATGTGGAAACTTGGTGTTGACTAAAAAGTGAAAGGGCAAAAACGTTTTCGCCCCCGAGTGGCCGTCGTAAAAACAGAAAATTGCAGGAAACAAACATGCAGAGCTTTGATGTCGCGGTTAAATTCCTTCTTTTGTCTGGAAGTATTTGTGGTTATTTATTTCAAACTGAACACAAAGCAGTCCCATTTAGGTAAATAAACCAAAGTGTTGGAGGTCTTGGGCAGCTGAACACACAGTTTACATTACAATGTGATGGCAGTGTAATTTAACTTTGCTAAAAATAAAGCAGACTAAACTCTCAGTGTGTTTCTATCCTGACACGGACAAACGCGCAGAACGGGGGACCAGCTGGATGGATTCAAGATTCCCTGATTTGTTAAAGCACCGATGTGTTTGTTTCTCTGAGGCAACATGATTTAAAAAAAATAAAAAATAAAAAATCATCGGTTGTTAACAGTCAATGATCAGTTTGAGTACCTGAACTTGATTTAGCATCTGTGTTTTGCTTATTCCGGGGTTCACCTCTCAGAAGATTAAAAAACTTCTTTTAAAATATTTTTTCCAGTCACAATTAGTTCTCAGTAAGCAGATTTAAAACATTTTTGGTCTTGGTGTACATAAAATTCCTTAAAACAGATAAAAACATGACATGAAATGTAAACCCTGTTGAGTCAGTTTGAATCACCGCTGGGATGCGCCGTCTCTGGGTAAGAATTTGTTAAAAAGGAGAGTTAAAAAAAAAGTCTAGTCGTTCACTATATTAATCAGAAGAAAACGTATAAAATTCATCACAGCACCTGATCTAATCTGGATTAGATCAAAATCTTAAGTAAGATGATACAGTACAATGTTATAAAATAGAACGATCAAGTTGGAGAGATGCAAAGTTAAGGTTTGTCGTTATAAATTAACAAATATCAAAACGTTGACTGCCGAGTTTTTAACCGAGTCAGCACTGAGGTAGTGAGCCGAGGCCTGGGTCACGAAGCTCGGCGACTATTTGGTGAGGAACAACGGCGGCATGCTTCTCCTGCATCGAGCAAACTACGATTCAAAGATTTCAAAAGTGGTAAAACTCAAAACTCCTGAGGAAGAACATTTTTCACACTGGACTTTTTGTCTGGAGAAACCTGATGATTTTAACCGAACCAGTTAGTTTCCCACCGAGCAGAGTCTGTTCCTTATATTCATGCATTCACTCACTAAGTCTGTGTTTGCTGCGACATTATGACGGCATTTACGCTGAACCCCAATGGTGACATCATACAATGAAACCGACAAGATAAACTGAAAGATAGCAGAATTACAGTGTATCGCTGTTTCATTCCGACTTTACTCTTATTAAAATTGTGTGGAATTCAAATACAGCTACCACTCAGTATGATAACAGCTGTGCAAAAATGTCATTTCCTATTGTTTCGGGTGGGCAAAATGCCTCCAGTGATGTATAAAAACACGCCTGCAAGCTTCGATCCGATCCTCATTCTGAACAGGCAGCTTTGTAGCACCAGAACCTGAGTAAATATAGAAATCAGCTCACCGGCCGTCATTCCTCGCTTCGTGACACAGGCCTTGTGTTCTGAGCAATATTATTGTCTCATTATAGCACCATGATTCCTCAAAAGGTCACCTGGAAAAATAAAAGTAAACTGGAAAGCGTCCATGTCTGCTGGTGACGGAGGATCACGATTAATCGGCGATTCACCAGATAAAAAGGACCATTAGGAAATAACCTTTTTAAAAAATCGTTAATGTAACAGTAAACTAATTTAGCTCCCCCAGAGATTTGGACAAGTTTGTACTACGTAGTAACGCCGGGCACGATAAGGCTTTAGGTTTACTGCTGCTGCTCTTTAAGTTTCAATTCATGGTTTCTATTCACATTCAAAATAGTCCTTCAGCGGGGCGAAGAGGTGACGGATTACCGGGACACTCCAGGAGCGACCGAGGACCTTCTGCCGCTGCATCCGGCCCATATTGTTCACGTCGGTGTAGTGTTTGGGAAAACCGAAGATCCTGAAGGAGCCAAACGCACAAAAGTTAGAAAGAAACTCTGAAAGTAACGTGTGGACGCAAAGCGCCTGCTCGAACTCGAACTGGATTACTTTTAGATTTCTGATTCTTTGTTGTTGTTTTTTTTTATAAATGTTGCCGACTGTGTTTCTTAGAAACGGAGTAATCAAGCTTGTGCCGTCAATTACAAGCTCTGAATAAACAGCAAAGCTCCCAGACACCGAGTCCGTTTGGTGATTCTCATCGGTTCATCGAACACGACGTTGTGAGATTTTAGGAAGTGAAGTCAGGCATGGGTAACTACAGACATCGATTGAATCAATGTGAGGTGTGTTTCTTTCTTTAGTCGCTGCCCAAGAGTCACAGGTGGCCAGCTTTGTCATTTCACGATAAAACATTATGCAATTATAATAAAGCAAACTTACCGTCTGTTCTGGAAATTGATCTCTCACAGGAAAGTTTACAACACAAATAAGCCAGGACAGAGCCCAACCCACCTTTTGCTGGAAACAACTGAGCGATATAACATGTTAGACTTACTGCTCCATCTCGGTGCACCACAGGTAGTCCTCTTTGCCTTTCATGCTGACAGGAAGCGGCCCCGACTTCCCCTGTCTTATGGAGTTACTCTTAGTTGTGATGGTGCGGACTTTGTCAAACTGTACGGAGAGACAATAAATTCATAATAAAAATGCACAGTTGGGGCCAAAAACTGAACAAATTGAAACTTTCGTAAATCATTCACACTCGCTCTACCTTCGCCGTGCGTCCGAGTTCCAAACAATCCTGCAGAAGCACTTTGTCGTCCAGAGACGTAGCGAGAGGTCTGAAAGAGAGCAGGCACTGAAGTAAACAGACTCTAAAGACAAAGTGATCGTCTCTTCCAGTATTGCAACACTTACGAGAAAAGAACGACTTAAATTATTGCTCACCTGTTCATGCCAGGAAGGTTTCCCCAAAAGTAACGCGCTCTGTGAGCGGGACTGACTTTGATCGCATCAATAAGAATCGGGTTACACTGAGGAAAAAGAAAAATGTTGAGAAACGAAGCCATTTCCAATCCCTCACCTCTCATCAGGCTGGTTTAAACTACATTCACCTCCAGGAAGCGGCAGATGTCTGATTTGTCGTTGCCGCTCATGAAAACCACGTTCTCAAACAACCAGAAGAAGGGGCGGTCTTCATCCTCCTTCGGCTTCAACAAGGTCAGAATGCGGTAGAACTCGAAGAAGAGCCTCCCGGTGCCCTCTGCAGGACGGAGACGGAGACTCAGTGAAGAGGAGTGTATATGTGAAGGACACTACAGCATGAGACAATATTAAAGCCCACTGTTGTGCAAACAGGTGAGTTTAAAGACTGTATACCAAACAATCCCTTTCGGAGCGGGTTGACCATGGACAGGTCGTTACACGGACTGCCACCAATCAGAAGGTCAAAAGGGCCCCACTCAGCCAGCTTTAATAGAAACAGAGCTCAGGTTCAGTTTAACAACCTTCAGGTCTAAACTCTAAAACCATTAGCATGAACTTGAAAACAAACTGAGTGACTACGGAGTTAAAAATGAGTTCTACTTGATTTTCAGCGGATTGTTTTTTTCGCACCCCCCCAATCTCCACTCACATGTTTTCTTGTGATTGTGCGAACATCGTTGACATATTCAATATTCCCCTTGTGCTTGACCATTCCCACAGCGATGGAATCGTCACAGATCTCTGAAGCGATGTAGCGCTCAACCTTGAAGCCCAGGTCTCGGAGTACCAGGTATCCTGTCAACATACGGGCCAGTTAAAGACGGCAGAGAACATTTTGTAATGCGGACCAAGTGTCTCGATCACATCTGTGCACATTCCTGAATCAGAGAACAGTCAGACCGAATCTTGAAAAGCTCTGGATGCGTTCAGACAGAACATCACAGTTTATAATAAAGAATGATTGGATCCGACTTGATGAGCCTACCTGTTGCGATGCCATCAAAAAGTGAGAGCACCTTGATTGGTCTGCGCTTATCAGCAGGTATGGAGGGATAAACTCTGTGAGGCTCCTGTGATGAGGAAGCAGCATTTATTACCAGATAAATTTCACTTCGACCACATGAGGCAAACTCATCACAACAGAATAACGCTGCATGTTTCAGAAGTGAACGTGGCTCGTACAAACTCCATGGCGCTGTTGTTGGCAAAGAAGTCCTGAACTTTGACCCCCCAGTCCTGCCTGAGTCGGAGGTTTCCTCCACACTGGGACGGCTTGCACATGAAGCAGCTCCAGGGTTCGACATCTTTCAGCGAGTCAAAGGTCCCCGGGCCCAACAGGACGTTCAGACAGTCCTTACAGAAACACCTGGAAGAGATGACAAACAGCCCGAGGAAGTACATGAGATAAAAAAAATAAAAACCAGGAGACTGATCCGCCTGAGAAATCTGTGAAGGTGTTGGAAGTGTGGCAGAAAAACTGATTCCATGGAAAAACAGGAAGCAAAAAATGAGACGGTAATTTTTTTCAGAGTAAAAGCAAGACTGTGGGTTTGATTTGTATTGATAATTAAACTTCAATCAAAACACATAGGGATATGATACACATCTGAAAATAAGTGTGACTCACGGAATGACTCCTACAGAGATCGCTCTCACAAATAATTCAGAAATCACATTTGACATAACAGTTTAAAAAGCACGGACACAGAAATGGACAACCGACTTATTTTATGTACGAGACTAAACAAAAATGTGTTCTGACTGCTTTCTGTACTATATTTACCATCTGTACTTTTGTACTGTATAAATGAAAACAACTCAACAGCTGAACTACAGGGCATAATGACTATTAAAGTGTTTATATTGACAAAAGACAGAGACTCGCCATACCATAATAAGCCTTTGGGTCCTTCCCATACGATATTTAAACAGATTTGATCAATCCTGTATTATTAGGTTGGTCGCATTGATTGACAAATTACCCCAAGTATTTCATTGTATATACATATGCTTGTATTGTGACTTGAATTTCAGGAACAAAAACTGAAAATTAGACTAAAACAAAATATACGTGTCAGAAAGATGTGAGGTGGGAACAAATCATTTCTTTTTTTTAAAGTAAAGTGAAAGCATCAGCATGCCTCGTCAAGTACTGCAATTACCCAAATATTGTATGCATCTATGAACATGATCTCCTGGTGTGAAAAATACCGAGGTAATAAAGACGACTGTGACGACAGGCCAGTAAAATGACGGCATCATTGAGCTCACAAGTTTCAGCTCACATTGTGAACCTGATGCTGATGTAGTTGTAGTTCCCGGTTTCAGTGTTATGTCTAAACAGTGTGACCCACTGAGGACAAACATGCTGCTTTTATTAATTAACAATTTGTACCCCCTGCAACATGACCGAACAGGCTGCACTGGACCCCTCAGATGTTTTAAACTCCTGCTATAAATCAGAAAAAGCACCGTAGCCGAGCTGTCCAATAACAAAGGGATAACCACGGAGACGTGTTTACCTGCTGCAGCTGATGTTGTCGCACAGAATGACCTCCAGGCCTGCGCAGCACACGGTGCAATACGACTGGTAGCCGTCGTCGTCGTAGCGATACAGCGTCTCTGTGAAGTTCTCCTGCAAACAGTCACAGGGTCGTTTCGCAGCATTTCGAATGTTAATGGCGGCTGGGTTTCAGATGAAGGTTAAACATTGAGACAGTGGGCTGGGATGGAGTAAAGCGCACCAGACAGACAAGACAGGTTGCTGGGTTATTAGATTACCTTGCATTTAAAGCAAAGACCACCTTCAAACAACGGGTGTGCCACATCAATCTCAGTCGATCCACAAGACAAACAAAAATCTGAAATAAAGCATCATCTCACGATTAAGATTTCAGTTTATATCAAACTCTGAAATCAGGGGTTTTGTTTCCCGTAAAAATAATTACCTTCAATTGTTTTACCCTTCTCTTTGATCTTTTCTGTTATTGCTTCTGTTAAAAAAAAAAAAAGAACAAAATAAGGGAAATGAGGCCACAACTGATGACGGTACCATTAAACATTCTATTCCATAAAGTGAGTTCATCCAGAGTTTTTCACTTTATAGACTTTGTGAAAACTGATTCCTACCTTTGTTGTATACGATGGTCACGCTGGCTCTATTTTTCAGAGCGTATTTTTTCTTGGGTGGTGGCTGGTAGTCAGAAAGACTAGATTCAGATGCGTCAAGACGTGACGGAGAATCTGAAACACCAGGGGATTGTAGTATAAAGAAACTTTAATGTGAAAATAAAAGCTTCGATATTCATCTCAGGGGAAAAGCGTTCAATGAAAATCTTTAATGGAGAGAAAACAGACAAGCCCCCTTCTGAGTTGTCCTATAGGACCTGCTATTATTAATGCTATAATGTAATTCATGAATACCAGCTATTGTTTAATGTATAACAGCAACATGTGGAGGGAATTAACAGTGTTTTAGAGGAGTTGGGAGCAGTATATTATTTTAAATATAGTTGACATCCCTGTCACCTCAGAACTAAACCTTTTGACTCAAGCGCTTGAAAATCCACTGGTTTTTTTTGTTTTTTTTAAATAGAAATATCAGAAAATAAATGTACTTTGACTCTTGCAACCAGTGACTCTACCTTGAGCAGACGGATTTGTAAATGAATTCATACCAGGGGGAGCAAATCCGTCAGGTCCGGTGGGCAGAAATCCTCCAAAACCCCAGTCCATCATCATCTTCAGCTCTTTGTCTTTATCATCTCCTGCATGAGCGAACGTCTTCCCACATCGCTCACTCGCAAGCTGCAGACAACAGAGGTGATCAGACCTGGAGCAGTAGTTCAAGTGTGTGTGAATCTCTCGATGATAAATCAGATGTTCAGAGTCGAGTAGTTCTGCATTCGCTGAAAGCTGTGAGACGTGACACATTGGGACCAACTGGTTTGACAGCGAGTCAACAAAGCCGGGAAATATGTGTCATTTTAACATTTAGACCTTCTGTTAGTCTCCAACCAAAGCACACACAGACATTTATTTACTCATAAAACAGATAAGATAAACAGTGTACTTGGTGCCACATGGTGGTGCAGTGGTTAGAGTTCTACCCTCATCATGAGAAGGTTGTAGGTTTGAATCCAGGCTGTTTGCATTGGTTCATTGTGTATTGGTTTTCATCAAAGTCCCCCTCAAAAGATGCACGCGAGGTTAACTGGTGACTCCAAATTGTGTGTGAACGTGAGTCCGTGTTTGTCTCTATGTAATCGACTAGATCTTGATTTGTGTGTCCAGCCTCTGCCTGTTGTTAGCAAATATTGGCTCAAGCTGACCGTTGGATCAAGCGCTGCAGGAGATTCATCACTATGGTAATGTGATCACATTGTGTGATGTTTTGATCATTACAGTCACACTAAAGGTTTCCAGCACTTTTCTTTTTCTCCTAAAGAAGCTCATTTAAAGATTAACCCATCAACATTATTGTGATCCTTTGTAATTTAAAGAGAAGCACTTCTTTTACTTTTCTTGCCCATTATAAGTGTCAAACATTCATCGGACTGCATCGCGGACACAGAGTCACGTAGGTCACACAACAAGAGTTTCTTTAAAGCTTAAGGCTGCATTTAATAGTCTGGGATTATGTTGTATTTCTTGGTGTTTTGTTCTTTCTCCTTGTCCATATTCTTACACTTATTTGTCACTTTTGCACAAAGAAGGACGCCAAAGATGGTAACTGGTTGTCCTGAGATATTATTTTATGGAGATGTGACACTCATAAATAAAAAATAAAAAACTAACCAAAAAAACCCAGCAGACATAAAAAGATGTTGCCACATAGAATGTATATCATCCACCTGACATGCTCTTTTGTGAATGTGCAGACATGATGATTACCTCCAAGCTTTGAAAGAGGGCTGACTTGTAAAGGGGCAAGCCAGCAAAGGAATTTTTGCAGAAGCACTTTGTGAAGGCACTAAAAAGCTGCAGGCTCTCAATATAAACCTGCAACAAAAAAGGAGATGATGTTAAAAAATAAATAAAAGACCTGGTTCTGAAACTTCAGCAAATTATGATTGCAGACATCCAAACATGACACTTCTGACCTCTGAGAACATCCCGTCTCCAAACCACTCCACCCTCCGCATCCCAGGAGGAGTGTTCTTGGTTTTCCAAGGCACAACCAGCCCAGGCCACCAAGAAAAGCCCTTCAGTTTCCCCCACACCAGCTCCCCTGTCAGAAAGCCCTTTCCATCCTGCAGAAGAAAAAAAAAACAACCAAAAAAAACCACTGTAGCTCAATCTCATTTTGCTCTGAAACACAAATAAAACCATCTTTGTCCATAAAGTATTACCTGGTAGGCCTGTTTGCGTCGTCTTCTGGTTGGTGTGTGTTTGCCTGATGGCGACATTTCCACAGTCTGTAAATAAACCACAAAGTCAGCCCTCACTAACGCTTTCTGTACATCACAAATACCAGTGCTGCTTGGACAGGAGTCGCCTCACCAGCCAAATATTTGAATACATTGAAAATACTTTTATTTGCTAACCAATTTCCTTTTAGATACCTCATGAACTGTTGGATCATTAAGACTTTATTACTTACTGTTGTGGTTACAGTTTTAGTGTTTTTGTCACAGTAAATGACTAATGCATCATTTTTATCTCGTATCTTACAATAATAATAATTAACTGCAAGAGCTTTTGGTACATCATTTTTTTAGCATTTAGGATTCTAACCAAGCGGTTTATTATTTTGTTCGAGCAGTATGTCATGGCCCATAGGCATTTTGGTAGTATACTCAAGTATACCTACCACCTCATCTTGGGACTCCAGACCATTTTTGCTGTCGTTATCAACATCTAAAGGGTTGCCCCAGGTGTTAGCACCAGCCTGAAACACTGTACGGGCTTTCGGCTTCTGGCGCAAACTGGCTTCCCAGCCAAAACTTCCCCTACTGGGCTCCTGAGAGACAGCAGACTCTCATTACACACTCAAATAATATGCACATGAAAACGCAAACCAAAACAGGCACGTCTTTGTTCAGACAAACAACACTGAACGTGTCATTCTTGAAGATGAGAGGAATATAAAAACAAAAGTTATTTGGGAGCTAAGTTTCCATTCACAGCTGCACAAAGTGTGTGGTTTTGGTTTCACCCCGGTGTTGCCGACAGTCATTACAATAAATTAATCACATAACCTTTAGAAAATTTCTTTTTCATTCTGGTAGATCAAGAAGCAGAGAAAAGACGTCACCTCATTCAATGACACATCGTTGTGTTCAGGTAAACCATCAAAATCAGTAGGTGAGTCTGGGAAGACAAAAAACAAACAAACGATATTTATGATCAGAAATAGGATAACGGCAATTTGTTACATTAAAACTAAGTATTACAACCACATCCTGAACTTTTAACTCGCTACAAAATCGTTTAATAACGTTGCTTAAACTTGCAGTTAAAACAAACATTTACATCATTTTAAAAAGTTTAATAATGGAGATAATAAGTGAACACATTTCATACGACCTAGCTTTCTCAGACGGACTTTACATGTCTTTATTGCGAAGCCATTCAGTGCTGAAAAAAAGAAAGAAGAGAAAAACAATCAGCTACAGGATTTGAGGCAACAACAGTACAATAATAATAGCTTTGTTACATGTACATACATACAATGGCTGGTTTGTACGAACAACTTGTTCTTACATCAAATTAAAAGCAAATGTTTGGACTCTCCTCACCTTGCTCGTCCTTGTTGCTAAAGTTGTCAGAAGGCACGTCAGACTCACTTCCTGTTAAGGCATCGCTGTCACTTCCCAGTGGAACCTTGCCATCTTTAAAAAGCTTGAAAAAGAAAATACAGAAAGCAACATAAGAGTCACAGTAAAGTTACTTACAAAGGCGAAACATGGAAAAGGAAATGTAATCGGCTTTCATTCGCATACCCGAGTGAAAAACTGCTGAGCATCAAGTGGAGGACATGGAAACGACAACAGGGTCAAAACGAGCCTCCTGAAGATCGACGTCTGCTTGGTTTCCTTGAATACGCCGGCCCAGTGTGTCTCCAGTGAAATCTCTTTAAACGCGTCTTTCTGTTTCTCTTCATTCTCTCCCTCCTCCGCCAGCTGATAGTCAAGGAACTCGCTCGTGAGCTGTTCGACCTCCTCAGAGGAACGGCAGACTCCCAACTTGGTGCCAAGCTCTTCCACAGCTTTCCCTGTCACCTTCAGTCGGCTCTGTGGGTTCAGCAGCTGAGCGACGCTCCTGAGCATCCAGTCGTTTAGCGGCAGCTCCTGTGCAATGCAGCCGGTGACTGTGATGTAGAACGACAAGGCCTCCTCACTCAACCACGACAGCCCCTCTGCAGCCTCCGACTTCATGAGGAAGTCCTCCACAGCTTTCCCACCCAGGTTGAGTTCACCGCTCGAAAGGTGGAATTTTTGGTTTTTCAGGATTTGAGCATCATGCTCCTTGAGGAAACGACTTGCGGCGTGGGAATGAAGGAAATAAGAGGTGTAGGTGGACAGCAGGCTACTGGCCTCTTCTAGTAGGAGCACCATATCGGCTCGGGGAGTTCCCTGCGTTTGCTTTTGGAAGCTGTGCAGAGGCTTTAAGGCCTGCTCCAGGAACATTAACGTGGCCTTGACTTTGGGATCTTTCAGCTGAGCATAGATCGACTTGGCCTTGTCATCGTCCTCACGGCAAGAACTAAAGTACAACTTCAGATCTGTCCACATCGCCAAGATTTTTGTGACCAACGGGTAAAATGTAAGGCAGCAAGTGCTGGGATCAAATGACACGCTGTCCTGACTGATATCGGAGCCAAAAAGGGCCTTGAGGTTGTCACTCTTGACAGAGCTGGAGGAGTGATATGCATGAAGATTCGCCATCAACTCCTGAGCCAGTTTGCAGAACTGCTTAACACCAGCATGACAAGCAGCATCAGTGACGGTGTACAGACCCCCAAGGGTTATTATGTTTGTGTTGAGCGCCCTGAGCTGTGAGCAAATCTCATCTGAAGCTGCACCACTGATATAAACGGTGACGAGATTTTCTGTGGAAAACTCAAATTTCTTCAAGGTCTCCACCACTGCAGCTGCTGTCTGATCTCCTGCACCGTCCACTGAAGGGACTGCATCAACAAATCGGACGCAGTGACGGGAGGTTTCAACATCAAAAAACCCAATCAGGATCAGAGAGGCAGTGTCGTCCTTTCCCACGTTTACCCCTCCATAAATGTATACACAGTATGGAGTATGCCGACAAGCAGATACGACGTCTTTTGGGTACTGCCTCCCCAGTTTATAGCGTGCAAAGCGTCTCGACGCCTGTTCATCACTGGCAGGCTCAGCATGATGGTTGCAAATGAACTGAATGGCTGCATCGCTGCAAGGCAATGGCTCAGTGATTTGACTTTCAGCGACTACATTCCTGAAAATACCAGCCCTTTTCTTGTGCTTTCTTGTTTCCTGGTGTCGTTTAAGTTCCACGGTACCTTTTGAACCCGTGCTTAGGGTACTCTTACAAGAGGAGCAGTTGGTAAAAAGCTCTCCAAGACAGCTCGGCTCAGCCCAATCGTAAGTCTCCTTCCACTGATCAATGTAAAAAAACTTTTTAGGACCTTTGTCATTTTCTTCTGCTTTTGAATTCCCTTTAAATATTCCTGAGAAAATGAAAAGAATATACATCACTACAAGAGATATTTGTCATGTACAAGGATTTTATCTTGATCTTATTGCAAGACTTTATTATTAAAGTGAAAGAAGGTCTTAAATTACACTTACGTGCCTTAGCAAATTTCTGAATAGGGCGAATTTCAAGGCTGTCCTGAGCTTTCACGGCGTCACATCCTTCACTTTTCACATTTGCAGTGTAGACAGCTTTAAACCAACCGAGGGCCTCAGAGGTGCTTTGGATATTTCTTTTTATGAGGTCTTCAACTGGAAGGCTCTGCAGTAAAACATACAACATATGACAACAAAGGCAAATGTACCTCTGGTTAAAAGAAACTTTGGCTTCAATTATGTAAATTTATGTCACATATACAAATAAATGTAAATGTTTTTTTTTAATAAAGCTCATTAGCATTCTCGACACAAGTGAAGTTTCCTATGAGGAGCAAGGTTTCAGAGTATGTAGTGATGTACAAATCCAGTTTTCAAAAACATCTCAACTTCGTGAAGATGACACAACTACAGTCTGAGCATAAGTGAAGGTTTTTCATGAAATTTGTCTCTTCTTCACTCCAGAAGTGGTATTTAGTCGATGATTCACTGATGTGCGTCATGTTTGTTATTGGGGTTTTTTCTGTCCACTCACGTTGGGATTCTTCTATTTCCCACAAATCCCCTTCTCTGTTCAATCAAATAAATCTATTAGGGACAGGACACATACCCTTGTAATGCCACTCTTGGTGAAGGCCTCCTGGAGGAGACTGAAGTTGTGCTTGCAGTCCTCTTCACTTTGCGCATCAAGCTTCACCTGGGCCAAGTCAACTGATCCAGGACGAATGCGGTCCATTATCCGACAGTAGCATGCACCTGTTGGATCAAACATAGGTGGTTAATTCAAAAAGAAGCAGTGCCAATGGATTTATGATCTTTTTACAGTAATTTTTCAGCAGGGAAATAGAACAAATACTGACATAATATTTAATAAAGTTCTTATGATTACTGTGCTCACAAATTTACATTTTTACTTCAATACAAATATGTGACATTCCCTGACATTGCTTTAGAATAGCCTTCCCGCTGATTTGCCAGTGAAACCATGTAAGTGACGCTTTTAGTCTGAGCCATGTATTCACAGCCTGTCGGGGAGCCGAGGGACTAAAATGAGCTAAGAAAAGTGTTTGAAAAGACGGTCTGCATGAGGACTGCTCATCACCTGAGCCCGTTTCCTTCACATCTTTGAAGTTTGTCTTCAGCAGGTTGTTGATCCAGGTCACCAGTTCCAAATGGCTGGATTTCTCAGGGGAGGAGGCTGGAATCACAATCTTTCTGCTTTCCATCTTGCTGCGTGCTAAAAAAAAAAGGATAAAAGAAAACAACCATATTTTCCCAATAGTCCAATATGTCCTTTATATTTTCACTGACATCAAGTCCAAAAATATCCTCATTTATTAAATCACCCAATGCTCATGTGACAAGTCTCAACACTTGAATCCTTCGCTCTTCATTTCCATCTGTTTGAGTCCTGGATCAAGAAGATGAGCACTAATTTACATCACACCAGCAGAGAAGCTGGATGTCAGGAACTTTGAAAAGGATTGCTTTTTGTTATTCAGTATACACAGTATGTTTGACAGGATCAGTGATCGAATCTGCAATACATAGTTGATAGACTTTTTCATTACACTTGTCTTTTAGAAATTACATTTCAAATAGTTGCTATTTGTTTACCTATATTTTATATCTGATTTGCAGGGGGAGTGTGGGTGTTATTCCTAATCCTCCTATTGTCTGTCTGTCTGGTCAGATGGCATGAAGGCAGACGTTCTCACACATATATTAATCACTGTATGTAGGTTATTTGACAGTAGGTAACAGTATTCCAGACACCATGAGCCTTGAGGCAGATCCATGCTGTATGCGGAGGGAGCAGCAGGACTCCGGAGCCACGCTGCTCTCTTCCGTCTCTCCTCCCCCTTGTTCCTCCCAATGTATAGAAAACCTCTGCAAAGTCTCGCGTTGCTCCTGTTTTGCCGCGAACGTCGCCATGCCGTCAACTTTCACCAAGTCCAACCCCAACATGAAATCTCGTTGCTTTATCAGATTACAAATGCTCGAAATACAGAGATAACGAGCCGCTCCACGACGGCTATCGGTGCACATTGTCGGGTCAGATAGTGTCTTAGCCCCTGGTGGTGGTGCACGGTGCAGCAGCGACATGAGGGGCGAGAGCTGTCCGATCCAAGCGTGAAAGCAAGTGGATAAAAAGTGATTTGTTACAACCTGACAAGCGCTTCAGAAACTTGCAATGACAGCCGATCGTCACAGTGCGCACACCGCGTCTCACCGGCCGGCGCGGAGGAAAGTGTTTGAAGCAAAATTCTATTGTTGAAAGTGGGAAGCTCCTGTTTGATTGTTTCTGCTGGTGTCGTCCTGGGTCTTTGTGTTGTGAGGCTGAACGGTAAAGGATTTACCACAACAATACTGTCTCGATCGGACTCCGTGCGCAAACAATCTGCGTTCTGTATCTTCTCCGCAGACTCGACGCGACTCGTTTTGTTTATATACGATCGTTAGATTGTGGCTGGCTTACCTCTGCTACTCCCATACAGTACGATCCAGCCGGTCCTCCTAACTCCGCTCCGTCCTGCTACATTTTCCTACCATCCAACGGGGTCCTGTGACGTTTACGGCCGACATGCAGCCATTGGACAGCGGATACGGAGGCTGGCTCGTAGCGGGACGGCTAGCTGCAATATTGGCTTACGAAGCGACGCATCCGCCCATGAAACCCGATACCAGCTCACGGGGGGGTTGATTAACGTGTACGGTCACCCCGAATTGTACCGACATCCACGACTGAGAATGGAATTAAACTAGCTAGACCCCGGTTCTCGTATTTTACGCACCAGTTCAGTTTACTTCTGCTGCGAAATGAAATCTGTGCATTGTGATCACCCACGATGTTAAAGCTCGAAAACCTGAAAGACAACAACTGCGCCAGTATTGCAATTAGGCTACATACAACATGGGCTTTTTGTTTTGGATAAAAGCGTCGCACGACATCAGCTTTGTTTACTTTACGCAACAAGCATCGAATACATATTAACTCCCACTCGCTTGTCGCGTTCCGTGCTCAACATTTGCGGTTAGGCCTGGGACATTGTTTTCGTTGCCTAATATACACAATGACCGTTTATTGACTCCCTGCACGGCGCACACTTAGCCAGACCTCATAATACAGAGGATATTCGATGCAAATCGCCCATCTGTCTGAAAGCCTGACGTTAAGTGCTCCAACAGAGGACGTTTGGTCAAACTACCTGTCACCAGAATTACAACATGTTTCCGCAGCAACGTTTTCAAGTAAATACTGTAAACTTCTGTTGCGGTTTGGTTGTTTGATTAGACAAAGACGGCGTTGTGTGTCCTTGAAAACATCTTCCGGGCCTACGCATGCGCAGTGGCAGCGAAACTGGCGTTCATTCAAAAGAAACAACAACAACAACAATGGCGGATTTTCAGTGCGCTTCTCCAGCGAAGTAGACATTTACGAGAATTCACGACACATGCACACGTCCTGGAATTATAAACACTCAAAACTCATTCGGCTAGTGCTTTAGCATGGAAATTACAGTGTCTCCAAGGAAATTTGGTCACTTTTGTACAGTAATTGTTATCGAAACACTGCGGGGCGGGACCAACTTAAGAACTAAAACAAAAAAAAAAAGGACCAGATGTTGTTTTTTTTTAGAAATGGTTTCTGATATACCAGAGTACTCACGTTATGTGGAACTATCCTCAATTCAACCTGTCTGATGTATTGCACCGACACATCGTCAGCTTATCTTGGATAACATTAACTTGGGAATACTTCGTAGAGTTAAATACAACTACGCAATTACTACATATTCACATCCGTAGTTTGGCACCACAACAATTAATCTAATAATAGTTATTATCTCAGGAGTTGTCAAAATTCTAGCTCTGACAAAGTAGCTCCGAGCGAGCTTACTGGCTATTAGCTCTCGACGTTAACGGAGTTCATTCGACATTTAAACGGGTAATTATTTAACAGACATGGTATATTATAGGGTATAACAACCAAATAAAGCTAACCTGATGGGTTTAGGTTCCATTAGTTTTCATAATTGATGATTATTTTTTACTTCCGGTATTAGTAACGGAGACAAACAAGCCGCACTGCGCAAAATCCAAAATGGCACATTTAAATTTGTGTGATGTTTACGCGTAATTTCTTACTCAAAAGTAATGGCAACCAGCGTGTTTCCAGCCATCAGTAGCAGCCCCTTTGTCTCCTTTTCATGACAAACCAAAATGTCTGCTGAGGCCATTTTGTAGATCACCTCTCCTAAAATTGCTCAGAGCAAAGAAACAGATGAAAAGAAGCAGAACTAAAAACTTCTCTCATGTCTGTATTTTTTTTACTGACATTAATATTGGTGTTCAACCATGACTGAAAGTGGGAAACATCCAGTTAATATTACATTTTAAAAGCGCAGACATAAATATGACTTTAACATGTGTCTTTCAAAAAAAAATGATACAACCCTCCAGTATTGGCTGTAAACCAATAAAAAGTGACTACAGGATAATTAACTGAACCTATTAATTCTTACTGTAAAACATGTGGCCTAATTTAATCTTAGTTTTTTATTCTCATCCTCATTCTTATCAGAAGTTTGGGAAACGATCATCATCACAATAATTTCTAAGCAGATTTGGTTTGTGCCTAATGCTCAATCATTTTTTAGGAAAAACAATACTTGGTTCACAAACTGTAAAAAGCTGTAAAACTACCTATGTTAATATGAAACACTTAGATAAAATTAGGCCACATGGTGGCGCAGTAGTCAGCGCCAGCAGGTCTGGGTTCAAATAAAAAGGATTCATGATTCCTTTGTACCCCAGGCCGATCAACACTGGACCATAACACCAGCTGAGACCCTTCTGTGTGGAGTTTGCATGTTCTCCCCAAGTGTGCATGGGCTACCCACTCCGATTTCCTCCGACAGTCCAAAAACTTGCATGTGAGGTTGATTGGGGACCTTAAATTGTCCCGAGGTATGAATGTGAGTGTGTGTGGTTGTCTGTCTGTTGGATGGACTGATGACCTGTCCGGGTGTATCCTGCCCTCGCCCATAGTTAGCTGGAATTGGCTCCAGCATCCCGCGACCCTGAACAGGATATATGCACTATAGAAGATGGATAGACGGCTGGACGGAGGGGCTATAATTATTATTAAACATTTACAAGGTGGCTTTGATACAACCTCCCTTCAAAGATTGCAGTTATTACAAAACAATAGTTAAAAAAAAAAGAAATCCGTTAATTTAAAAGAAAAAGCAGTGAAGGCAGTAACAATTCACATAGTTTCAGAAATGGTCTTTTTAAGTTTTTTTGCTTATGACTATAAATGACATGGAACATATGGAGGAAAAACAGATGTGTCTCATTGTTTGACTTATTTAAACACGAGCCCCAAACTGTGTTTATTCAAAACTTCCCCAATAACAAACTATTAACTCCAAGCTTTTTACAGGAAACAAATTTCTAGCCTCACGCCTTTGCCAGGAGTGTAATGAAGGATAGATAGAGGTCTGGAGCCTGAGGCTTTATAAGTTCTCCAAAATACATCAAGCAGTGGCAAATATGTTTTATTACATTTTTTTTTTTTTTATACAAGCATACTTGCAAATTGATTAAATCGCAAAATTATAATGAATAGTTAATCTTCAGTCTCATATTCAAGTGTGTTTTTGGACGTGATTTGAATCGATCAAGCAAAAACATTATGGTGACTCTCAATAAAATAAAATACATTAACTCAATCCATCTTGGCCCGGTGACACTGCAGATCCATCACTGGTCCATACCCTGACCGTCACGGGGCAAACACAGAGAGACAGACAACCACACACACTTACACTTTCAGCTACGGGTCATTTAGAGTAGTACATGTATGTAGACTGTGGAAGGAAACCAGAGTTCCCTGAGAAAACCCAGAGACGTGCAGGGAGAACAAGCAATTCTATAAAAAAAAGCCCCCAAGCCAAACTCAAAGCAGGGACATTCTTGATACGAGCTAAGAGTGATAACCGCTACACAACTATGCAGCCAGAATGTTTCTGGCATAAGGAACCAAAAAAAAAATAATTAAGAAGAAGCTGAAAGTGAATATTGGTACGTCATTGAAAAGTGACTTGGTCTGATTTCTTTTTGGTTTCATTGATGAGGATGCCTGATATTACTGTGAAGACGGGTGTAAGATTCCCTTTGTGTAATTTGCATTGCATCACATTTCACTGACTTGCAGTTGTGAGTGTGTGTGATGGTCTATCGCTTTGTGTTTGTCCTGTGATGGAGTGGCAACCAGTCCAAGATGCATCCTGCCTCCTCATGGTCACTTGTGATCGGCTCTCGTCCCCGTAACCCTAAAATGCTTTAAACAATATAGGAGATGGATGGATGAAAACCATTATTTGTAATATCAGTAACTTGTTTTCTGAGCAGTTTCTGAGGTGTTTTCACTGTCGAGTCATTTGAATTAATGAGGAAAATAAACATGTCAGTTCTTTCTGGAACTTTACTCCTTTTTTCTCCTGATGGTGAAAGATCACTGATTGTTTCTCAACAGCTTTCAAACAAACCGTTACAGCTATGAAGATGATAGTATTCGAATTTACATTGAGGTGTGAATAAGCAGGTTAAATATATATATATTTAAAAGAATAAAATGAACAAATAAATAATTTTACCACTGTATACTTTTCTAAGCCTCTCTTTTGGTTACTTGCTGAATCTGCAGTTTTTCTTTCAGGTGGAAATAGAAATTAGACGTGTCAATGTGTGAGGGGTTAGGGAAATAAAAGGCTGTTGAATGACTATCAAGAGTCCATATAACAGTTGTGTGCCTTTGATGGTAATGATGTAGATGTAATGGCTCTGAGAGTAAGTGAGGAGGTCCAGGGGTCCATGTGTGTGAGTTTATGTTGAAATACGTGTGAGTGGATGTTTAGAGATCCAGGCTGAGTGCTAATAGCAGCAGGTCCCCCAGGGAGAAGACACGATGTCCACGTCACACTATTTATGGACTCATCATAAACCTCTATGTGGACAAAAAAAAAAAAAAAGAAGCTTTTACAGTATGAAATATTGTTTTAATACTGAGATCAACAAATCGTCCCTGAAGGTCCTCTTATGGAGACTATTTGATAGGGTTCTGCGACACCCTCTACAGTGAGCGTTGGCCTACAGCAGGGTCACGGGGTCAGGGAGCGCTTTGTTTGCCTGGCCACTCCTGAGCCGGCCCATCCTCCCAAAGGCAAGGGTCACCTTAGTACCGAGACAGAGCACAGCGCCGGATCGTCACCTCTCTTCTGATGTCTCAGGGACGTTTCCCCATTTAACCGTGCTTACAAGACAGACTACCGTATGTGTGGGTTTATATCAACAGTTAAAATATTGATTGGGTTTCTTCATTGAGGTATTATGAGCTGGGTCAAGAGGTCAAACAAAGGAATGCAGGAGTCTAAATTGCAGCCGCTCCGACAAAAGGAGAAAAAAACTCCCACCATAAAGTGCGGTGGTGAGAGCTTGAATGACTGGTTCGCCATGTTAAGAAAATCCCTTTTCACATGCGATAATTGTCTTGCGTATACATTTTATTGACAGTCTCGTCTTAGCAGTAACAACTCTTAACTAAAATAAGCTCTGGATTTAAAGATCAGTGGTTGTCAGTGGTTAGATAATTCACAGCTTGGATTTACGATTAACTCAGTCACATACCTTCATACTTAACAGAATTATAACAAACAGCCTCTATCAGTTCTCGTTAGTTGCATGAGCTTGCAGTACAAACATGAGTTCAAACATACTACAAACTAGTTGGCTCAGGTGTTGTACATTACACGGTTGAACTGCAGACTGTTTCTTCATTAGTTTAATACTAAAACTTCCTTACAAGGATTGAAGAACTTCAACAGTATTTTAGAGCTTTTATTTACACATGTTGCCCTATTTATGTCCATCACTGAAATATTTGTACAATTACCTGTGGTGTCATCTCAAATTACCCACCATTAGTCTCAACCAGACCCTGAGGAAGACTTCGCTCCTCTTCTTCACACCCTACCAGAATATCTGAAACCAGAATGAGTCTCCATGTAATTAATCTTCTGGCTACAGTAAGTGTAGTTTTGTCCTGCCAGAACTGATCGTTTGGACTGACGACAATCCAATTGGTTATCTAAAATAAATACAAATATTTTCCACAACATTGAGACCACAGTGATAACTAGGAGACACTTCATGAACAAAGTCTATTTATCTTTTCTACCAGGCCAGGGTGAAATACTCTGAACTGAAGTATGTCTCCGGCCACATCTTGTTGTTCCGGGACATGAAGGCCTCCAACACAGCCACAATCAGCCATATTGGTAATATTAAAGCAGAACACAAATTAATTCAATAAAGCTTCATCAACTACAAAGCCAGTGGTACCCGGAGGCCTCCTCACTGTATGTGTTATGATATTCATGCCTAAAACACAGGCAGCAGGAGCTCAAGGTGAAAAGGGTTAATGAAATCTGTTGACTGTGGGAAGAACATAAAGTAACACCTGCCCTAATTCTTTTCAATTATACAAGGACAAAGATGGTTGAATATTAATTGCCAAAACAGAGCGATTGAATATTGGCAGTCACACTGTGCAGGTTTGTGTGTGAAAACAGACTCCTGCTGCTTTGTGCATAAAAAACAAGATTTGTGGAGAGCGCAAACTATTACGCGCAATCAGCTACTATTAACATAATAATCACTGAAATTCTACTTTGATGCCAAAAAAACATTTTTTTCTTTATACATTTTGATGGTTTGTGGGATGGGATTGAGCAACTAATAGTCTGAGTGTGAGGCAGGGAAAATCTGAAAAGGGGAGAAAAACAGAGACAAAGGTCAGACGGAGCTTTTAGGGGATAAGGCTGAGAGGACAGAGCCTGACAGAAGCAATCAGATGTGTCACACAGCCGTGGCAAAGTGGATGTCAGCGCAGCGATGGGGGGCCGCTATAAGCATGTCACAGCCAATCAGGAGGGTCGAACAGCAGCTGAAGAGTGTTTGGGCAGCAGGCAGTGTTTGTGTCGCTCCACGGTGAGCCCATTACAGCTGTTGAGGCAGGGGAGCATCGGCATGATCGAGGCCACAAAACCAAGAGGGGCTGATGGAGTCCACACTCTTGAGAGGCAGTGCACGGTGGATGATGTAAACCACATGCAAATAAAACTTTGTCAGTGTTCAGACCAGGTAAGAGTTTGGATTTCCTCACAACAGCAGTTGGCTTGCTGTCAGATTGTTCTTTTTTTAATCAGTGACTATAAACCCACTTGATTGCTGTCACTTTGCTGAGCAGATGTTGTGTCAGAGATAAGGCTTTAGTTATGAACGGTGGTTAGCGCCGCCTTTGTGTGGAAGTAACACGCTTCCTCTGGGCCCCTCGCTGCGTCTCAGACTGCACAAGGTTCAAGACTTCCCGGGAAGAACTGTTAGACATGCTGCTTCTACGCCACATGTGTGAAAAGGAGAATTATTTTTCTTCTTCTAAACAACAATGTTAACTTTTCCTTCTATGGACATGATTAGAATAAATGGTAAATGTCATTCACTCGCAGTGTGTTTGTGAGTAACAGGAAGAGGGAAAGTTGGGCTTTTGAGGCATAAAAGATACTCCTGAATGCTGTCAAGCTGTGATTTTCCAGAGAGAAGTTCTAAACAAATTAGGAAACAAATGTGGCTTTATTCAAAATGTCAGCATTTGTGCATCTTGCTCTCTGTAATCATCCAACATTATTGCAGTGAAGTGGAGCTCCAAGATTTCTGCAAAGTGTAAAACCTGGAAGAGATCACACTGAACACTGCACAGCAGAATTTGACATTTAAAACATGGGAATAATTAATTAACTCAGTCTAGAGTCGGCATAGCCAAAGAGTTTTCAACTGGAAAAAACTCTGCCATAGCCAAATCTAGACAAATGAGTGCCAGCAGGTTGTCGTCACCATAAACCAAATCTTCATAATCACCATCCAAGTTCACCTGCTAGACGCATTTGAGAAACGTATGTAAGCCAGTGGCGGGAAAAAGCTTTTGAAATACACACCACTAAATATGTCAACAGTTAAAATAAAAACCTGAGTGCTTCTGCATGGAAACCTCCTTGCATGAACAAGAACATGATGTAAACGAGGAGTTTGTCCTTGTAACCAAAGCAGAAGCTATGTTGTATTGCTTGGTGTCCAGCTCTCACTATTTGTTCATTGTCCAATATTAGACAACAAACACATGACAAATGCTCACAATTTTTCTGCCGCTTATGTGAGTTCTGACCCGCTTCATGTTGTATTACTAACATTCCCAACTCAGAAATGAGAGTTTCCCATCTGGTACCATGAGCACCCACCTGCATGACCCCACCACAGAACATCTACAGTCGCCTCGGAACTTTACACTGTTAATATCATTCAATCACTGATTTTAAATATTAGGCTTTCTGTCTTTGTTTTTATGTGGCAGCGGTTGGAATTTATGGTGCGGTCATGATTAACTGGTAGGTAATAAAGGTTTTATTTTCCAGTGGGAAAAATACTTGAGTGGCTTTTTTCAGATAACTGCCAAAAGCAGGTCTGACGTCTCGTAACAAGGCAGCGTTTTTTTTGTGAAGTTTAAGAGATTTAGTCATTCTGCACACAATAACGTTATCTTAATATTAATTCGTGTGACAATCGCAACCATTCACACTTTATCTGTCGCCACTTCAATGAAATACACTCATTATAAGGCTTTATAGCAACAGTTATGATTGCTTGACGAGTTAGCGGCAGAAAACCAGGTAACTGCTTTCGAGCAAATCTAAACTTCATTTCATTCTCGTCATGGTTCATGTATGTGATGATGAGCTTGTTTGTCTCTTTTTTAGCCTCTAACAGCATCGAAGCCACATTTTTCACATGTTCCCCTCTAAAAAATTGTTTGATGGCATCAAAACAGGTATGTGTGGATGATGAAGTTTGTCTACTGTATAGTTCATCCACTTTCTCTCGTGCAGCATTCTCATGCAAGTGCACATTTGAAAGTGGGTTTGATTTGAAAACTTCGGCTGCTCAGACATCAATGTTTTCGGGACACTATTGTGTGTCTATTATTGCTCTATTTCAATTAAGAATGTTTTGCCTCCAGCCTCGTCTGCCTACTCACCAGCGAGATGCAGGAACGGATGACAGTATCAACTGATATACACTTTGTTCAGGGACTTTTTGTAAAATGCAGCTGCATAAAACATGAGCTGAGGGTGAGCCAAAGCAATAAATTTGGGGCGGACAGCATCACAATGAGCTGACGTAATGACCTCTTTTGTGTTGTCATTGACTTCACTGCGATTATTAGAACATTGATTTCAGTTGTGTTTTGGGCTACCAGCACTGAATACTCAAACGCTCTGCCTCAGGAAATCCCTGCACAGTATCCCGAGGACCAGCGGTTTACAATAGTGGCTCACTGAGGCTCGCACCCACCAAATCCAGTCAGGTGAGGAGGTGGAGAGAGCTGGATCTGTCAGGGCTCTGGAGCAATGACTGACAGTCACCAGAACAGGCGCCAACGTAGGTGAAGAGGCGGATAACAAAAGTAAATGTGTTCTTCGGGGCAACTTTTCTGCAGGGTAATGAACGAATACAGTGAAGACAGATAGATGTACACTTACTACATTGAAGTACAAAGTAAATCAAACCACCTTTGGAAAAAACAAAACAAAAAACTGTTGTTTTGCTTGCGTCATGTGTGCTAATTTTGTTTTTCATTCATAATTTCTCAAAGTCCCTGGTTCAAGAAAAAAAAGACTGCCATGTGACCTAGGAGCAATATAATTCCAAGGTCAGTCATAATCCCCACTTGTTTCCCGCAGTAAGTGTTTCAAATCAATTTATTTCATCATTATATTTTTAATTGAGTGATGAATTGAAGAAAAAAGGCTTCAACCTTCTTTCTTGAACATTTAGCTCAAGTCTTTTAAGACATATGTCAAAGTTCCGTTGACCTGATCCAATTTGCATTGAGATTTAGCTCGAGTGTGTCTACTGGGTTGAGCTATATGATAGTGTTCTGATCTGGAAATCTGTATATGTGAGTGGCTGGCTCTCTTTCCTTGAGTAGTTCATGTGTGTAGTTGATACATTATGGACAGCGGGAACTGGATTTGAACTATTTCATTCATGTTTTCTACAGATTGTACATGTACATTATACATATAAAATGTCCTCTATATGATCACATTTTATGGTATTGTGTTGTACCATGACTGTAAGGTGGTAAACCACTGATGTGGTGACCTCATCAAATATTTCACATTGGGCGCCACTTTGAGCAGGTTCATCCCTGCAAGCGACACCCTCTCCCATACAAAGGCTCAGCATAATGGCTGAGCTTTCCCCTCTTCTGGTAGCTTGTGCTCATTCACACCCCCTCAGAGATTTACAAAGAATATGACGGTGATGGAAGGGTGGAGGCCTCCCCTCCCCTCCACCTCACGCTAATCCCGTGTCGATCCCGCGCACGTGGGCAGGAGAGAGCGAGCCAAAACTGCAGCTCTCGTCTTGCAGTCAATGCCCCTCCATCCTCCCCCCATGATTAACCAGCCTCATCGGCCTCCCTGCTCCATCCTCTCCTGTTACTTAGTTACCAGTTGCCATGATTTGCCTGGGCCGCTTGTGTTTCCATGGCGACCGTGCCCATCCTGTCGTCTCCTGGCTGCCTCTCGGCTGTGCCGTCCCGATGGCCTGCAGCCGCCCCGGGCCCTGACCCGCAGCTCCCTGCAGCGCCCCGCCTCGCGGTCCCAGAAGGGTTGTCAGTGTGTGTTCATGTTGCGTTGCAGCCGCTTGCCCTGCCAGGCTGCTAATGTAACTTCTGGCTGGTCCGTGCAGGGGCCGCCTGGGCAGACAAAGAGGGGGTCGATACATTAGAACGGGGCTGCTCTCAGCCAAATTTTAGCCCGAAGCACAACATTTTTTATGATTCCCCTACCGATTAGCAGTGGTACACTCCCTTCAAAATGATTCTGTAGCAAAAATGCCATTTAACATCTGCCATCAACAATCTGCTGAAAATAACACAAACAAATATATAAATAAAACCGGGAAGAAAACTACTCCCTAAATGTAGGCCAACAGTACATTAAAAACTTGATATCAAAGAATCAGCAAAACATATAAAGTGATAATTGAAGAGCTGCATTTAAATCTGGCTCCCTCTGTTCACAATGATTAGATAATCTACTCACCTTTCAATTAAAAAATTCCCTGTTTTGCTTCTTAAAAAGCTGCAAGAGTGAGCATTGTGGAAGAACTGCCTCTAGTCGTCTGAAATGGTATGTATAAATGTGCAAATGATCCACAGAAGAAATACACACATTATGGAGACGATACAAGGCCAGGTATCAACATTAAACTCTTTTTGCGAAGCTCAACTTGCACTGTTTGTCTTGTCCTACTCTGACTGAATCGTCTTCTGTCCTTCAGATTTGACTTGATTTGTGTCTTGTGAATTGAGGTATAGCGAGGTTCCCGTGCATGGCCACAGTGGAGTGTGAATTTACACTGCATTTGCAAATATAACAAGGCGATTATCGCAACCTGAGGCCCAATCTACAGCATGGTCCCTCAGTCCTGCACACACACCTGCATGTCACACACCAGCCATAACTGGCCTCAATCAATCAAAGTTGAATTAAACAATAAAAATTACATACTTATATGACCGACATTCATACTGTATTTGACCTATGAGTTTCATGGAAATGTAACATTTTATAGATTACAACCCATAAATGTTTAAAATCCCAAATAAGATATTTCAACATCTCTTTAAATATACCCAGCACCCTCAGGTCAATGCAGGAAAACTGATATTTATATTTGATGTTAAAACGCCACACAGCATTTTAAAAACAAACCCCAAACATTATTGTAAACTGTTAAGTATTGGACTGTCCCACATGTTAGCAGTAGACTGGAATTTCTCTTAATGTACTTTAGAGGGCACTATAATGACTCATACGTCCAGTGTGACCATCACACAACTTCACGTGAAGCCTGTTCGTTTTAATTAAAATGCCTCAGCAACAATACAAAATAATTCAAATAGACAGGTGAAATATTTGTATGATTCAATATTCATTAATACTGCAATTACAGTCACAACATAAGTAGAAAAAGATTAAACACTTGAGTCTTATGTGTATATTTCTAAACCTTTTGTGAAGGATTTCATACACTGCTCATAACACATTGATGTGTTATGATAAACCAGAATAAACTACACTCATTCACTGTTAGGTTGTCGATTATTATACTTGGGAATTATTCGCAATCAATTATTTTAATGTATTTGTTGTTAAAAAATTGGAAAAATGTCTCATTAAAAACAAACAAAAAACAAAAAACGTTTGTGGACCACTGGAGAAAATATATCACAAAAAAACAGTACAAACCTAAATAAATTGCTAGTTTTGTTCAGTCTACTCATGAGTTGATGACAGAAGTAGGAGTTCATTCAAAAATAAGATGCATCAGGCTAATAATGATAAACGAAAAAGGAACATTAGGAGGAACAAACTGCAGTAAATTGAAACTCAGACTTAATGCAGATTATGTGCTCTCTGTTTAGGACAGGCCCTCCTCAGGATGGGTGCAGTTCTCAGCTCCTCCATCGGGCGGCGGTAGTGATCTGAATTGTCAGTCAGACTCTAGTCAGCCCTGCAGATCAACACAGGGTTGTGTGCAGGGTAAACTTGTCACCCTAACGGAGGCTGATTCACCATCACTCCCCCTCAGTGCGTCTGCCTCTCATCCTCTGACTGCGTCTCACACTCACAGCTCTGTGCTGCTGCTGCTGCCTCTCTGTTTACTGTGCCCCTTCACCCCTCCCCCGGTACCCCCCCCCCCCCCCCCCCCCCCCCCCAAGCTCTGTTTAGGTGGCTGCAACCTCATCCGAGACAGATTTTGTTTGTTTACACTACAACTATCCTACATGAAGATTCTTGTTAGCAGTGTAAACACCCCTGAGGAGAAAACCTCGAGAGTCGCTCCCAGTGATACAATCAGTAATGGAAACACATCCACTCACGTATTCTGGAGGAGCTCAGCTTTCATACTTTCGTGATGATGTCGGCGTATGTAAAAACTTTGTCCCCAGAACCAATGTATGATGCTTTTAACGGCTTCATAATGAGCCATGTTTAATATTTTAATAAACGCAAAAGTTTTGAGTAATTCACTAATGTTCACGACTGTTGTGTTATGACAAAAGAGTTGACATGAACACTTTGAATTGTGAGACTTTTTGTCTGACCTGGTGAATGTAAAAGTAAAAATCAGCTCTCCAGCTCATTTTGCCCTCTTACATGAACGCAGTCGTGCGTTTACAACATTGAAGAAGTGACAATTTAATAAAAGCTTAGATAAGTTTTTACACCAGATGCCTCAACAGTGATTCGAACCCAGAAACACATTAAAGATCGCAACTTAACCTGATGCGTCACCAAGTGATGTAAGTTTCAAACATTAGACAATGCTCCTTTTGTTTAAATCAGATTTGAGTTCCATCAGACACAGCTGGAGCAGCTGGATGAGACTCCTACAACATGTACGTACTATTTCTGTATTACGCAGTTCCTCCAAAACCTTATGACCTGTTTTGGAGAATATTGTGGTCAAAACAAAAGCATTTTGCTTATTATTCTCACACAAAATGGGATTTCATTTGTGTTTTATGGTATGAAACGGTCAAAGAAAATGCCAGATTTGAGTGGAGAAGGTTTATCAGACTGCTCCATAAAAAAACGAGCCAATAAATTTGAGACGCTGTGCCAATATGATGCAAATTACACAAACAGCTGAAAATATATTTCGTCTAAGTTAACACTAATTGGTGTCAAAACATGGGTTACAAAATACTGAGTGATTATTGCAGCTCTCATAACAGTGTGACAATAAAACAAGAGTTCCACGATCAAGAGTTCTACAAACATAACACAACATGACTTCAGTGACTGTATTTTCTGATGTTAGTTATATTCTGGACGTCATTTTTGGCAGGAAAACAAAACAAAACAAAACAAAAAATTTAAAAAAAGGAATGGAAACTGTAAATTTCCCTACGATTTTGTTACTCTCTCACTTCCACAGTAGCATGGTCTGGCAATGAGTTTAGTCCACAAGCAAATGATAAAATACTGCACATGGCATTAGTCTGTATTTTGAACGATTGGAGATGACCTGGATGTATTAGTAAAAAAATAAACTTAACCAAGATTTTATGTGGACGGTGTCGCATTTTTGAGACAATTAATGAATGTCACAAACTATTGCACACACTGAAAAAATAGAAGAGGAATTTGAAATGTCTGACGACACAGTGGATCTGTGGAAGAAGGCAGCGTACACCCTGCACGGGATGCCAGTCTATAGAGGGCAAACATAGAAAGCCCACACAATCGCAGTCACACTCACAACTTTAAAGATGGTCATTAACCTCAAACGCATTTTTCTGGACTGTGGGAGAAATATCAGAACATCCAAGAAAACCCATGGAAGAACATGCAAACTCCAATCAGAAAAGAGGGAAGCGTCTCACTATGAGGATCCTTTTATCTTCAATTTAAAAAAAAAAACACAACATATTTTGCCTGAATGTGGATTTTACTTTGATACAACCAAGATTTAACATTTGAAACAATCTGCCTGTAATGTACATGTAACTGACATGTACTGTAAGTTGTGTGGGTAGTTTTTAACAGACAATGATTTATTTATTTTTTCTCACAGACTTCTTAATTCCTATGGAGTGGATTGTTCCTTAAAGTGACTTGAGTGATCTGTCACAGATTGGAGCATGTTCAGAGGTTCGGCGCATTTCAACGGAGACGGCGCAGCGTGTGGACACAACGAGCCATCGAGCTGATGAGGCAGGTGTAAACAGACACTGTAAGAATGTTGCCCCCGTGCCCCTTTGTTGTGGAGAGGAGGGATTTATTCCTGAAGGCGGGTCGTCTCAGTGCGAGTGGGGCCCTCGCTGTGGCCCCTCCAGGACAGGAGCAGTCCACCTCGTGGTGAACGGAAAGCACTCAGTGGGGGATTGTGAGCATAATTACAGCAGTTTTGCCTCATTAGGAGTGAGGAGGCGTGACCCTGCCTACAGGTCCGACAGCTGAAGTGCACGGATGGTGGCACTGGGAGATGATCCCTGCTCAGGGGGAAGCTAAGAGGGCAACATGGGTCCTGCTTCCTGTTAAATATGTGTGATTTTAGCAGTTAATATCAGAGTCTAAAATTAGAAGCTGCAGTTGAACCACCAGCACAAACTGTGCTTTAATAATAATAATACATATAAGCACTAAATTACCAGTTGAGTGTACTTAAAGCATCAAAAGTAGTCATTAGTCGTGGAATGGAGCTTGTGATAGTTTGTTATATGGAGAAACAATAATGTGTATTTAAGTTAGTGGTTTGTTCTTTTGCTTCTCTCCCCTTTATATGTTCAGCTTGTCAGACTTCTAAATGTCCTTCAGAGGAGTCAAATCAAATCACTGGCTTAATAATTCACTGTGTTTGTGTCTTTAAAGCACTGATGCAACTCCGGGCTCACTTTACCAGTCAACAAAGCTTACCGGCGTTTGGCCTTAAAGGACTAAGATGTTTTGTTGCTTGTAGAAAATGTCGTGCATGAGGCCTTTCAAGAAAGCCAGAGAAGTATCCGTAACACGTGTCATCTGCAAAGCTATAGGAAGCCATGGAATAGGTTTCTTTCTGTGTGCAGTTTGTTCTCTCTCTCTCTCTCTTCGGTTGGATATGTGAACGGGGGAATGCAGTGGATAGAACTGCCCCTTCACAACAAAAAGACCTGGGTCTGATTCTGGGCCGAGTGCAGAGTCCATCCATCGACCTTCTATATCGCTTTATCCCGGGCTGGATATTAAAGTTCACTAATTACACAGCAATTCTCTTGAATAATGGATTCCTGAAATGCCATATTAATTATGAAAATAGTGATATATATAGTGTGATTTGTTGCATTGACCTCCAGTGTCGGGGAGAGTACAGCATTTGTATGCCAGTGTACATCGATAGTGTAATTAGTTTAGTTGGGTCTAACCTTCATTGTAGTTATTTTGGTGAGTGCACGTTAGCTATGAATCGTATGTGAAGTTTGCTTCCTGTAGTCATTTCTAAATGTTAACTGGGATTTATGGGACCCTTTTAATTAAGTTTGTTAGTTAAAAAAATATATTCTGAAGATGTTACTCTTCTCTGTGTGAAGCTGTGGTGGATATTTCCTTTTCTTTTTTTTTTCAAATATGATTGACACACACACACACACACACACACACACACACACACACACACACACACACACACACACACACACACACACACCCACCCACCCACCCACCCACCCACCCACCCACACACACACACACACTCACACACACACACACACACACACACACACACACACACACACACACACACACACACACACACACACACACACACACACACACACACACATATAAAGTAAAGTATAGTATAGTATATATATATATAGTATAGTATAGTATAGTGTAGTGTAGTGTAGTGTAGTGTACTATAGTGTAGTATAGTGTAGTATAGTATCTATCCATCCATCCATCCATCCATCCATCCATCCATCCATCCATCTATCTATCTATCTATCTATCTATCTAAATAACAACAAATCTGTTGCTTGAAATTTTAAAGACAAAGTGATTATGGAAGAGAATTATGAACGGATGTCTGTGTTCTGTTAAAAACAGCAGACACCTCAGCATCAGAAGCAGAAAGTGTGTGTGTTTGTTAGTGCAGTCTGGGTACTCCGCACATTTAATGAAGAGGCCACCTGGTGTCACTAGTTTTTGCACGTCATCTCTGCTGTATCACAGTTTACTACAGTTACAAGTGAGGATTTCTGGTACAGGTTAACAAAGTCTCCCTGCACTTTCATTCACTCTTTTACATATTCAGGACTACAATCCAACAACCGTCTGAGTGACAGTTGCTGGGAGTTGGAGTTGATCCCAGATGAAAACAGTTCAGGGTACATCCTCGGTAGCCATTTAATCTAGACTCACTGGTTAACCTAATGCCCACATGAGTGGGATGTGGGCGGAAGCCAGAGTTCTCATCAAAAATCCACTCCTACTCAGAAGGAACGTGCAAACTCCACACAGAGATGAACGATGACATTCTCACTGTTAAGCGTGAATGCTGTCCACCACCATCTCCTTAGATGATCACATTAAATCTGGTACATTATTGTATTGTTTCTGTATGAAGAGAAACCATCACAGCAGAGCAATAAAAAAATCATTTATAAAATCCCCTCTGTTGCAAACCAGTAGAATTGCACATATTGTTGCACTTAAATGCTTTTAAATTCTTATATTTGTGGATTAATTCATGTTCACAGTTTAGATCACAGTGACTTTTCTCTATTACAACAATGAATGCTTATTAGATGTCTGAAGTAAATTATGATTGCGCTATCAAACTATTATTATGTTGCAGAAGGTTTTTCAGAATGGAAAAATGCCTAATTCCAAACTAAATGGTCATCTGTTAAATGTTATCATTTTATAGACACTTCAGCACAAAGATATCTGCAAATTATCGTGGAATTATTCTGTACTCATGTGGACAAAACTTAGGAATTCACTTTTTTAAATTGACAATCTACCTATGATGAGGAAGTGATCACATACTGAAAGCAGCTATTCAATCAAAAGCAGAAGTTTAAAACGTTTCACTCATCAGTCAAGCAAAGGAAAAAGAGGTTTACTGTCTTTCCAATTCATCTAAGTTTCTGAGCTCAGTTTCATGGTTGTGGGGCTGTCCTTTTATGGATGCAGGGAGTGTGTTTTGCCAAACATCATGGAATTGCCCTATAAATGAAGAGTAAGCGTGAAGAAAAATCTGTTTTCTCAGAATAAGTTTCTGTAACAACAGGCTGCATCATTTGTGTCTTAAACGGAACCTTTCAAACAAAGACGCTGAGATGTTGCAGGGTCCCCCGAGGGCTGGAGAGTCCTGGAGCAAGTCCTGCATGCAGGGAAGTCCTGAGAGAGGAAACAACATGCAGCCAAAATGATGAAACCAAACGAAACGGCTTGCAAAGGGCCTCGGCTGTTCACCACATATGAACTTATGAACACATGCATGGACTCTCTCCCTCACACACAAGTGAGTTCAGTTTTCCTTTACCCAGTGATCGGTGGACGCGGCACATAGCTGATGGTCACACGGCCGAGGTGGGGCTTTTTTTTCCCTTCTCAGGCCGACGTACCGTTGTCTGAGTCAGGATGGAGAGATGAGGACGGGGCATCCCACTCACCCTCTGCACGGCCGGAGACACTGCTGCGCTGCTGTCATGGCAACAGCAGCAGTCACCACCACCAGCATGGGCCTGTAATGCACAGGCCAGGAGGAGTCACACACGCGCACACACACACACACACACACACACACGCACACACACACCACACACACACACACACACACACACACACACACACACACACACACACACACACACACACACACACACACACACACACTCACACACACACACACACACACACACACACACACACACACACACACACATAATGAGAGCACGACACATGGACAGAAAACTGCCCAGAGGAGACAAATACTGCTCCTGAATGTGCTGCTTCCTCCTCAACACATCTGTACACATTAAAACAAAGACAGTGACACAACTCTCTCTGGGCTGGCCCAATCTTGTTCCTGCATATCAACCTATCACATGAAAACAAGCTGTTTGTTTTGTTGGAGATGGTTGTAATATGTTTGTTTTCTTTCGAAGATAGATGTTACAGTGCTTTCTGAAAACATGTCCTTTGTTTAGGACAAATTTATGGGATTTGTACATAGAAGAGTTACTGTTTTTATTAAAAGCAGAAGTAAACAGGCTCTACATCATCTAAATTGGACTGTTATGTGAGGATGTTGATATTCAGGTCTAAATCATGAGTTAGTTCACCCACATTCTTAATTTATCTGTCGTAGGGTTCCTCTATCTACGCAGTGTTTTCTGTTTGAAATGAAACATTAATGGTACATCAAATAAAATCTGCCTCCACCCTCTCCCACCTTCCGCGTCTCCAAATCGGACATTTTCTCTGAGCCCGTGCCACATAACGCTACTTGTAGATAGCCCGCTCTGTTGCAAATTAAGACAATTATTTTTGCAACGTAATGCAGATTTGAGTGTCTTATTCTTTCGGTAGAAAAAAAAAGAAGCCGTCAGTGCAAGCGCAAATCCCATTCAAACAGGTGTGAGGAGCAGGAACAGTCCCAGGTGGCGCATGTTGATCGGATACGTGGCCATATAGGAGCTCACTGTGAGCATCTTTGCGCTTTTTTTAAGGGTTGAGCAAGCAACCCGCATCCGAAAATAGTGTTGCCTATGAAAAGTAGGTCGATAGGAACTGAGAGCGACGTTTGTTTCCAAGCTTTTGTCTGTTCTTTGTTGTTTAGCGAGGACTGTGGTTTTTTTTTCCTTTCATAGCCTCCCCCTGTGCGGAGCGTTTTACGCACAGGTGGGAGATACCCGCTCAGCCTAGGACAGCCCCCCTCTCTGCTCCTCAGCGGATGATGTGAGGAAGTGACATTTTTCACCGCTGCGGTTCGGGACAGTACTGCCTCTCTTCAAACAGGTGTGCGGCTGTCCGGGTCACTTTCTGCTGAGACACCACGGGGAGGGAGCGTCCCAAAACCAGAACCACAGCCTTCTGGACGCGGGACAGCGGGGACCAGAGGAGGAAGGAGAGAACCAGCCCGCTCAAGTCTTTTCTTTATTAGCCCGGGCTGTTTCAACGGCTTCTGACACGCCGAGAGAGAGAGGGAGAGGGGCAGCGATGGCAACGAAAAAGGCGTGCGTGGATGCGCCCAAAAGGAGCCGGAGTCCGGTCGTGTTGGAGGCGGAGATGTTCAGTGAATTTCAGGACTGGTGTCTCCGGACTTATGGAGACTCCGGTAAAACAAAGACCGTCACCCGGCGAAAATACAACAAAATCATGCAGACACTGTTGCAGAACGACGAGTCGGACGGCGTTTATGTCGACAACAGCCACATCAACGCCAAATTCAAATTTTGGGTGAAGTCTAAAGGATTTCAGGTCGGCACCAACGTTCTGGGAGAGCACAACAAGAAAGGAGCTCCAGGGAAACCCGTCCTATATGTCCCGGTCAAGTCAACGGTAAAGTGTGTGTGTGTGTGTGTGTGTGTGTGTGTGTGTGTGTGTGTGTGTGTGTGTGTGTGTGTGTGTGTGTGTTAGAGAGACAGAGGGATAACGGTCGCGTCCACACGCACGAGGTGTCCCGCTGCCGCCTCTAAGTTGTCATTATTTCAGACTGCACGCATGCACCTGTCACGTGAATTTAAAGGCAACTTGTAATGTTCTCAGGCGTCCCGACTCGCCCTCGTCTTCCTCCATGAAGCTTCACTTTGTCCACATCCCAACCAGAACAGCCCTACTCTCATCCCCCTGCTGCCATAGCAACGCCGGTGCCTCCTGGCGATGGCAATTGTAAAAGGTGGACTATCGTGCTCAGCCATCTCGCCGGTGAGCTTGAAGTCCTGTCAGCTGCGCGCTGCCGGGCGCAAATCACGAGATAATTGACTATTGACAACATTTTTGTTTGAAACCGTTGCCGTTCAAGTCTCGTGCAGCCCGGTACGGTGACGCCGTGCGCGCGCACGTGGATGCAGCGGCATGTTGGTGGGTCGGGCAGCCCGTGTCAGTGCATCGGCTGCTCTGGCATGCCCATTGAGGCGCTTTAATATATCAACGTCAACTTCGGGGTGCCAGAATGAGCTCGGTGTTGCGGGTTTCAGCGGGTATGAAGGAAAAAAAAATAAACAAAAAACGATCTGTTAAGGGACGCACCGCGCACTCGCACTGTCCCATCTAAAAACCGAGAAATACCGACCGTGTCCGCACGCCTGCAACACTTATCTCTTTTTCTCCGAGACAGCAACGATAAGCTCACAAAACACCAGAATATATGGTGTTTTAATGTGATTCCTGTGCGTGACAGGCAGTGTGAGTGTGCACCATACTTTTCATTGTCCTGGGAGGGATGCGGATCGGCTCGCAGGCACTCGTTGCTCTGGCAACACCTGTGCAGCCCAGGATAGCCTGCCTGTCTGCTTCTGCCGCATTTTATTGTGCACCTCCCGACATTCAGCTCTGTGAGCTCTATTTAAGACTGTCCACGCACTGGTAAGATAATGAAACCAATTCCTACTTTTAATGGAGAGTGGGAGCCGTGCGTAATTGGTGACCACGTGAGGGGCTGTGGCGGAAACAAAAGGGTCTGCTCGGGACTGATAGCGACATACGCCCACAGTTGGTGCTCAGACTTCACTTCTCCGTGTTCCTGGATAATAGGTGGTGATGTTTCCTCAGTAAAATGGAGGTCAGGTCACACTCCGTCCCGCTGCACAGGCAGCGGCCCATCAAGGGTTACACCACACATCCTTATTTGTGGCAAAGATAAACATGTGCACGATGAACTGTCAGTCAGTGCCCCAGCAGCTCTTTGTGCGCGCGCATACATGCGTGTGCTCGTGCGCGCACACGTTGATGTGGGGTGTTTTGGGCCTGCTGTGCCAGCAAGGAGACAACCACCATTTTAAATAAGCGCCTTCGGGAATACCCCCCCCCCCCCCCCCCCCCCACCCCCCTGCCGGGACAATGTCCCTCTGGACCCCAAAGAGCAGGGACACATTTTGTGTTAAACTAAAGAAGATATTAGCTCTGATTAGACGCCAGATCCTTTGATTTGAGCTGAATGGCACTGATCCCTCTACAGGTGCTTTACCTGTGTGAATGAGCAATCTAGATTCAGGCCAACAGTCTTCACAAAACTCCTCTAATCTCTGCTCAATATTATGTTTCCCTCTGGGCAGGGGGGCAGGTGTGAGGTGTCTCTGCAGGTGCAGCTGGGACCAAAACTGTGTTTGTTGATTAGCCTTTGTCTGTGGCTTTTGGCATTTCTTGTTGATCTTGTTAATATAATTTCATTTTTTTTCGGTCCTCCCATGCCTCACATTTTTCAGTTAAAAAAATTCTCTGAGCTGTGTTTTTGTTGATTTCTCTGCGAGGCTCGTTTAACACCAGCCAAGCTGATACAACTTTGAGGCCAAAGGAGGCTGAGAAAGGCAGATTTCCTCTGAAGAAGTGAAGCTCTATGTTTATTGGAGAGGAGTGCACACGCTTTGTAGCCAATATCATAAAGCAGGGGAAAACCTCCCCCTGACTCAGCTCCACTTGGGAAATTTAAACAACAAACAAAACATCAGCCAACACAAGCTGCTTCTAATGATGAGTCAGAAGCCACAAATCAACCAATTTATATTCATGTGACTGTATTAGAAAGCACGATTCTTTATCCAGCGTGTGCTTTTAATAAATAGGGCTGTCCAGGCCGGTGGAAGAGTGACACAAATGCGTGCACGCTCACGCTCACGCATACGCACACACATACACATGCACACACAATGGTCAGTGGCTGCACACAGGGCTGCAGGGCCGGGGGCGTGTCTCTGGAGCTCCAGCCCTGGAAGCCCCACTGCAGCTGCTCCCAGGGTGTGCCAAGTTTCTGTACGGGGGCAGGCATGGGCCTAAATGACAGGGAGGCAGGGTGGGGGCAGGGATGGATGGTGGCTGATGTGGAGACAGAGAAGGTCTCTTCTATGTGTCAGTGAAGCATACAAGGCGGCTTCAGTGTGTGATGGGACAGAAAGGCAGGGCACTGTAGCAGCACACTGGTGGTAGATGCCTCTTTTCAAGCCGGACAGAGAATTATTTTCTTTCTGCGCCCATCTCTGTCATCCTGCTCACGTTGTCTCGCCCTGCCTGCGCTGGGAGAAACCCAGCAGCCCTCAGTGTGGAGATGCAACCTCGTTTAGCTCTCATTATGTCCTGATTAGAGAACGCTACGGAGGAGGAGGGGAACGGGACCAGAAGCAGACACGGAGATGCACCACAGAATGGCACACAACGCCGGCACAAACCTTTTAGTGAGTGCAGCCAATTTCAAAAGAAATGCTCAAACGCCCCGTTTGATTCCCTCCAACTGACGTGAGCATTGTACTGAAAATTTTGAAATACAGCGAGCTGTTGCTTTTTGTTGCCATGCCAACTGAAATCTGTAAATATCTCAGTTCATTTGTCTCTCAACAAGCTTTTGGTGGCCCTGCTCTCACACATAGACTGACAGAAATACTTTACATGATGTTCAGGACAAGCAGACACGAAGTACGACTTTGGTCAACATAAGCTTCATTCTTCATGGGGAAAAACAGACAATATCATACAAAATTAAAAAAAAAACATAATGATGAACAAATGAGACACCTGTAAAGCAATGAATCTAAGACCCCAGGAGGCCTCATATTTATTGGTGGATGCCTCCAAAAATCTATCCTAAGACAAGTCAAATTTTATTTAACACAAGTAGTTCATGAGACAGAAAGAAAAACTAAATCTGGCATGATTGACAGTCCATTGCCTCAAAATTGGCAACAAATACTGCAGGAATAATATGAGATGTCCTGTGTGGTCCAGGTCTCAAGATACTGATCAAAATAGTTTATCCGCAGCTAGTTAACCAACTGCTTCAGCTCTACTTGCAAAGACTTTGCTAATTGAGTAATGGTAATTTTTCTAGCATTTGAATTTAAATATACGAATGTGCTGTTTTTGTCTGCACATGTACAACAAGTGGGTAAAATACTTTGTGTTATGTGTTGTTTCTCTGATGAAAATGAGCATTTTCTGACATTTTATTGAAAAATACTCCATTAATTTATAGTTATTGCAGAAATAAGCAAATGTTCCGACCATACAAACAGCAGGACAGGATAAAATCAACCGGGATGGGCAAAGAAGCTCGATATTGAATAATTCCAACAATTTACAAATAAAGGTTTGTCTTGGGACACCTCCCCTCTCGTGCAGAAAGCACAAATTGTCATTCCTAATCTGTGTGATGGAAAATGGGCCCTAAATGTTTGCGCCTCACCGTCAGACGGGAAGAGGAACATCATCATTATTATCTGATTAATTAGTCCGCATTTCCCCTGAGAGTACGGCTTTTGTGGAAGGGCCACGGAGTCAAAAGAATACTGGCCCTATTATTCAGCAGCATTTGCATTAATGCAATTTTTGTCCTCCATGGTGAGTCTGGTGTATCTTTTTGTTTTGTCCCTTACTGGATAGTGCTTATTAAGAGCAACACATGGGCTCGCGATCATGAGTTCAAATGGCAAAACGCTCACGAGTCCAAACAAGAATCACCTTGGCTGTTTTCATCTCAGAGATGAATTCACCTGAGTGCGAGAGGTGGCGGTCGCGACTCGATTCCCGTGTTTCTGGAGCCCATAAAGATGGAGACTTGCCTGTTCGAGGGCAGAGACTTTTCTTTGTTCATCGAGAGTCAAATAGAAAGATGCACAAAGAACCAAGTTTATATCAGTGTGTGTATATTTGGTCATGAAAGATGTTGCTATGTTACTGGGACTTTCTGTAAATGGGAGACTAAATCCATACGAGCACGTATGGTGGTGGTTTGTGCGTGAATGTGTGTGCCGGTACAAAGAGGGGGTCGCTGATCGCATGCTCTGTGTTTCCTCCCTTCAGCACCCTCTCTGTTGCCATGGAGAGACCGTTCTTTGCTTTCCCATAGGAGGAGAAATTAACACCATTTTTAACTGGCCCGGGGGCCTCCCCCCTGTGTGGGAGACAGTCTGAGTTGTGCTTCACACACACACATACGCGCGCACGCATGCACGCACGCACACGCACACACACACGCACACGCACACACACACACACACACACACACACACACACACACACACACACACACACACACACACACACACACACACACACACACACACACAGAGTCTTGAAGATGGCAATAATCTTCCTACCACATCGCTACTGTCATCTTTAATACCTTTGCAAGGCCAACATTTAACGAACTGGGACAGTAGGACAATAGCAGGAAAATGGCGAAATGGACTCTGGGATGTGATGATGTATGTGCAAGTCCTTTACATACCATTTTGAGTCAGCGACTGGAATGTCAACAGTGCCAGTCTAGTAGGAGGGCAGTGGGACTGCCTGCGTCTCCATCCAGCTCTGTGGAATATTGGGGGGGGGGGGAGGTGTCACACACTTTATCAAATAATGTTCATCATGGAAGCTGCAGAAAGAGAAGCTCTCTCTCTCTCTCTCTCTCTCTCTCTCTCTCTCTCTCTCTCTCTCTCTCTCTCTCTCTCTCACGTCGGACAGAGAGGTTGGGCTGGGTGCACCTAATGTGGATTTAATGACGGTGTTTTATGAATTGAAGCAGACTGGGGTGGATGGCAGTGGAGAGAATAGAAGGGGACGTCTGGGTTTATGTTTAAAAAATGGGAAGACTATGGAGGTAATAGTCACTTTTATCCCAGATTTTCATCATACAAACCTTTATCTCTCGCTGTCTTCCCAGAAGAAACAAGGATTGTCCCATTTATGTGTCCATTAGCCATTTGATAGATTTACAGAGGGGAGATGGGCCTTTAAAAGATGACCTGTTGTCACATCTGCAGTGAGATAATCTGAGTCATGAGTACTGTTGACACAGCCATCTTTACTCTCCCTCCTTCCTGTCCACACACACACACACACACACACACACACACACACACACACACACACACACACACACACACACACACACACACACACACACACACACACACACACACACACACACACACACACACACAGATTAAGCTACTTACTGCGCAGTCTCTAGGATGAAACGCCGGCATTGTACATTTCTGCAAATCATAGATACAGTGAATGTTAACTTTGAAGTTGTAATATTTGATAGTAGGACATAGGGCATCATCTAGTGGAATAAATAATTTACACATAAGTGATGAAAAAAATTTGAAGAAAGGGCAGATAACTATTTTCTATACTGCTTTATCCACCTCTAGAAGAGGAGAGGAACCCGCTGGACATGTCACCATCTATCACACACACCCACATATACATCAGTAAATGTGGATTTGCCAGTTAGTCTCAAATGCATGTTCTTGGCCTGTGGCAGGAAAACCAGAGTACCTGAAGAAAAAACTCCAGACATACACAGGAAGAACATACAAACTCTACATAAAAAGGCCCCCATGTCCAACTTGCACTCAAGACACTACCTGAATCCCAGTGAGGCACACATGTGACGCCACTGAAGGGATGTGATGTAAATATACCGTCGGTCTTACTACTAAATATGGCCCTGGTTACTTAAAAATATTAATCAAATCTAGAATGCCTTTACTACACTGTGAAGTACTTATACTTAATATATGCAAGATATATTGAAACATATGGAATCAAATGCGACTGGTTACAATTTTCATCACATACAAGTAGTTTCAGTGCCGAAACCAATTGTATTGAATGGTGGTCTTGAAGAGCCTCCGTCCTGCATGTTATCAATATATATCAACACAACTGGCACCAATAATTCAGCTCAGAAGAAAGTTTGACATAAAGTTGCTCAATACAATCAGTTGTGGGGGAGCAAGGTGACACCTGCATCGTGTCAGACAGCAGCCCTTCAGATCCAGGATCTCAAGCTGAGGCCGTTAAAAATTACATAACTTTAAGACCTAACTTATTGTCTAAACACTAAACCAAGTATGCTTGAGTCTTTTGAACGCAAATCCATTTCTTGTCAAACCTATATGTTGTCTTGCTAAGATTAGAATCTTTGGTGGCTAAACCTTTACGATTTTGAGAACTATGTGCATTTACTGAATCTAATCGAGTAGTTTTAGTCATGAAATCATTAAAAACGGACAAAATTTGAGCCACAACATGAACTGTTCAAACAAACTTAACCAAGTAGGTATACAATAATAACCAAGTACTTTGCCAAGAGCCCAAGTGTTTGATGATTATTTCAATTCAAACCAAACCATGTAACACTAAGAAACTTCCCATTTTAAGCCAAATCAGCATTTTTTTTCAACGCTTAGTCATTTTGGTGGATAAACATTTGGACCAAAACCATTGATTTTCAGGCAAATTCCAAGCAAGTTCTACAGTGCTCAAATTCTTTAACGCTGCATCCTTTTGACTGATTTGACATCTCAGAACAACCACACTATGTTGTGTTGCCTTCTTAACAGCAACTTTATATTTTTTAAGCATGACAAAGAAGGCCCAGTAAGCCTGTGGTTGTTAGAAATGTAGATAAGAAAAATATTCATGAAATACATTTCAGAAATAGTCACATTCACTGCATCCACCCTTTGTGTAGAAATTGCAGACAATTGTAAGATTTTTCCTTCAGACTGGGCGGCGGCGTGCACCCCCCATGTAAAAATAATATCTCCATATATTTGCTGCTTGACGTTAAAAGTTAAGCGAACAGCTTATTTTCAGATTATTGCGTGTTCATGTGTTCACCAGTGGAGCTAATTTCTTGTGTGATGCATGCCGTCTATGTTTGCCGGCCTGTCTTTGTGACCCAGCTGCTTCCTATGAACCCCCTCCTCACCACCTCCTCCTCCTCATCCTCCTCCTCCTCCTCCTTCTGACCTGCCTGTGTGCAGGACTGCTCCTCTCTCCCCTCAGCGACTGCATGTGTGTGTATGTGTGTGTGCATGTGTGTGTGCATGTGTGCGCGTGTGTGTGACTTGCCAGCGGGGGTGGGGGCAGCCGACTCAACCCCTCCAGTCTCCTAGCAACAGAGCGGTTTGGTGCGGGACAGGGGGAGGGGGGGGAGGGGGGGGGGGGCAGGAGGGAATGGAGGCTGGTTGTACAGTGACTGTGGAGAGCAAAGTCCTATGGGATTATAAAGATGGAGAGAAGGAGGGAAGGGAGAAGGAGGGCGAGAGTTTTGCAGTGTTGTTGGCGATTAGGGATGCTGACATGCCTCCTTTGCTCTTTAAAGCGGAGCGCTACTGAAGACACCAAATATCCACAGCGCTGCTCAACAGCTGTTCTCCTCTGAGATGCCTCGGCTATGAGCTCTGCCCGGTAGACATATCCTGTGCTTAAACACACACACTCTGAAACTACGCCGTGTTTGCGGGTGAATGTTTAACTCCCCGATGACTTGTGTGTGAAAAGTGAACGATAAGACAAATATTTTTTCATAGCATGTAAATCCATTAATTAATTTCTCAGATCTTTCCGGTCTATTTTGAAGTTTTCTGACATTTCTCCCGTGTGTTATTATTGTACACATGATTTCTTTTCTGAAGCTTACAAGCAAAATGCCACTTTCGTCCACTCCTGCCATCATTGATCTTGTTCACTGATTTGATGGATAGAACAGGGGCAGTCCTGCAAGGGGAGGGGGGGGGGGATACACCTCAGGGTCCGGGCTCAGGAGAGTTACTGTCATTAGTAACTTCAAATCAAATTCATATGACTGAACATACTGTGAACTGTACATTGCAGACGAGGCCTGTACAAGTTACTGCAACTATTTATCATGGTTGGTAATAACTTGAGTCAACAGCTGTCTTATTTTCACAGGTTAATTATATTTAATGCAAGTTTACAACTAAATGATTGGCCAATGTCTATTCGGCTGTCCCCCTTTTACGGGCCTTATCACAGCAAGTCATTGCAACTTGGCGAGTTTGCAAACTTAATGCCCTTTCTGCCACATCAGGGATCTGAACCCAGACTATTTACACTGACGGCCAAGACTTAACCCAGTTCCCCACAAGTAAATCGTCTGCATTGTGTTTGAATGCACCTTGGCGTTGGGGAGAGTAACTGTCTTCTGTCCCACTATTGGTATGGACTGGACTTGTTCCACAAGTGGGAGATCACATACATATATCTGTTTGTCATTTAAACAGTCTTGAAACTGCAATACGGGCGCAGAAAACTGCAACTTTTCTGGAATCTGAAAGGGCTGACTGGTGCAGGAGGACCAGAGAGGGCAGTCTGTTTGAGGGACTGCGGGAGATACAGTTGAAGAGTAAACAAACAGAGCTGCAAATATTGTGATAACAGAAAGGCTTTTTTTTTCAGGAAAAACCTTCTGCTTCACATATAGAATTATGTGCATTTTTTTGCAAAAACTACCATTAGTGAGACAAAGCATGATATCTGATGACTTCATTTTGTCTCAACTCTCACTGTTAGAAAAAAAGAAAAAGAAAAGCTGCAAAAGCTTTGTGAATATGAGTCCAGGCCATGATGGCTGCAATATTACGTATGTGTCTCTTATTTGGTTCAGGTCAAAGGAAAATGCTCCCAGCAGAATCTCCTGTGTGCGTGTTGGATATTTTGTTGTGGCACAACTCAGTGGAGGATGCTGCAGCGGTGTGGGTGAACTGCACACCCCACAGTTGTATGAGATTATCCAAATCCAGCATGAATGGACCCGACACCATTGTCCCGAGCAGCAACAGCAGCAACAGCGGCAGCAGCAGCTTTGGCGGTGGCGGTGGTGATGTCACCAGAAGAAAAGCTGATGATACCTCCAAGTGCGATAGATTACAGCTGTGATGATGAGGCGGAGGGGATTGCTATTATTTCATTTATTATCATTACATTTAGCTCATGCTGACAGGGGAGAGTGGCTGGAGTGAGAGGGGAAAGAGAGAGAGAGCGACTGGAGGAGAGGGGCCGGATTAAAACAAACCCGCTCTGTGAGCTGGTTTTAGTTGCCATGGCAACGATCATTACCTCGCACTTGGGAGAGCAGGAGCAAGGAGAGAGAAGAGGAGGAGAAGTAGGAGGAGGATGGGGGTAGAAGGGATGGAAGAAAAAAAGACGGGACGGGTATGGGATGAAGACAGGGAGGTACTAGGAAAGAGGACGCTGTTGGAGGAAAACAAGAAAATGAAATGTCAGATCCTGGGAACTGCAGAAATGTCAAGAAGGGGAGGGGTAAAAAAAAAAAAAAGTGTGATATCTCAACGCCAAGGGGACAACTTTTTGAACTCGGGACCCTACTCTCACTCAAACAAGAAAAGATCCCTTTGCAGCTACAACCCAATCTACAGGAAATGTCAGAGCTTGTCATATATTTGCCTGCAAGAGGTGGACTTCAAGAAGAAAAAAACTAATTAAATGCCTAAATCCATTTGTTCCATTTTATGCTTGCCGGGGCACTTTGTGTTCAAAATATCAGCAGGTGCAGGAATATAACGATAAGCAGGGTGAGATTTGCCGGGGGGGATGGGCTATGTATCCCCCCCACCCTTCTGCTAAATTATTTTTATCATGGGAGGGCAAAATCTATCCTGTCTTCATCGTCATTAAAGCTGCTTCACCTGCAGATGGGACAAAACAACTGAATTTATATTGATTTTAAAATCCAAATAAAACATGACTGCACACTATTATACGTCCAAAAGTGACATTATATACAAGTTTGATAATGGGAAATATGATTGTTAATGATTCTTAAGCTCTATTCAGCATTATATTGTGTGTGATCGTTAGACACTTTTACTTTAAAGGTTTGTTCAGTCTTTTTATATAGTCTGCAACTGTTGCATACTTTTGAATAAAATCCATTGTCGTTTTGAACTTTATTAATTTTCAGTTATTCTAATAATTTATTCATATCAACATTTCTACTTGACTTATCGAAGTCATACTGGGATGGTTGCCCTCTCCTCTCCACACCCTCTGGCTTGTTCACAAATCGCACTCTGCTGATAAGATCTGCTGGAAAATGTTAAGTGTTGATAGTTTGCATGGAGGCAGCGAGGGGATGAAAGAGTACTTTAGAGGGAAAGATGGAGGCAGAAAGCAGAGGAAAGCCCCATGTGGTGCTGTGGATGGAGGCCGTTGTCCTGGCGATCCTACTTCTATGGTGTGTCACATGACCCTTTGCCCAGCACACCTGCCCGAGAGAAATCAGTGGCAGTTTCTATGGCGACAGGGTCAGCAGTACAGGAGGCAGGATGGCTGCCAGAGGTGGTGGTGGTGGTGGTGGTGGTGGTAGGAGGAGGGACTGTTGGTCTTGTACAGTGTCTGTGGTGTTATTTTTAAACATGGGAAAGATGAGGGGATGGTTCTAGACTAGTGGTGGGCAAATCATTCTCCCAAAGGGCCACATGAGAACTGGGACTGCTGCAGAGGCCTGAGCCACAAGTAAAACTTATTTCTGCTCAGTATTAAAACATATCTTAATAAAAAAAAAGCAGATTGGTTACATGGCGTTGATAAGCTTTCGGTCAAATTTTGCCAGACAGTAAAAGTGCAGCCACAAGCAGAAACTAGGTATGTTAAAAGGAAAGCAGCTGTAACGGCACACACCGTGTACTCTAACTTGTATGTGATTGATAATCTTACCTCAACCTTGGTAAAGGATGTGTCCTGCAGGTGCACAAGATCCAAGTCTTTTGTAGTGAGAGTGGGAGGTGGGATGGACACAACAAAGCAGCTTGTTTCAGCTCTTCATGAGACAGAAATGGTACTCACACATCCTCTCTGTCAAACTAAAGCCGGTCTGAGTGCACTAAAGTCCACTGTGTGTGCGCGTGTGTTCCAGTGTTCCGATGGCAATTCAACGCAGGACAACTCGTCTCTAAAGCGTGTAGCTGTGGTTGAAGACTTCTTTGACATCATCTATGCCATGCACGTGGAGATGGGTGCGGATCCCGGCAGAGCGCCCAAACATGCGGGCCAGAAGAAGACCTACAAAGCGGTGAGTAAACAGTTAAAAAAACCAAACATTGCACAGAGTCAACATGAAGCCAACATCATTGCATTTAATTTCCTCTGGTCTCATTTCTATCAACAATATGACCCTTGTGTCCAAACTGCTGGTGTGAAACAGAATTATGAGCACATCCAACTTCAGATGGTTACATGGATGATTAAAAAATATATATATATTTAAAGGAAACTAACATATTTCAAATTCTAAGAAAATGGCAAAATCACACATTTATATATTTTTAAGCAATTTTAGTTGAAGTGTTATAATTAGAGGTGAATAGGCTATCAGCAAAGCTCATTAGATTTGATTTTCATTTTATTCCAACGTTTTTAAAGTCAAAGGATTAAACACGTCAGTAGTAGTCATCCTTTGAGGAAGATCAATGTCAGAAACACAAAACTAGGTCAAAACCTGAATCCTATGGAATATGAGAGGGATTGTGATTTGAGAGTTACCGAGTACTGGAGTGGAGTGAGAAATTGACAAAATGGAAAACTCTTCCGCTTTCTTTGCTTCCTGGACTGCCTCCTCCTGCGACCAGTAATATCATTATTTTTAATAATCTGCTTTGGCCTGTAAAAAGAAAACTATATGCATCTTCATTTTTTTTTTTTTTTTACATTTCGAAAGAATATTGGAGCTCACACATCATTGCAGACATTTGGGAGCAGTGGCTAGTATCAAGTGTTAAACTAGAATAACAATAAAATTACTTAAAAGAAAGTAAAATGGAAAATAATAAAATAACTGTGTACAAAATGTAAATTGGCCAAGCAATAATAAAAATTTACAAAGGATTTAACTTTAACTGTGCAAAAATGATTAAAAGAACTGGAATGGTATATTACTATTTCATTTTCTTCATCAAACAAAATTGAAACATTAATACTCTTGATTTAAAGACTATGAGCAAAAAAACTATTCATATAGTCTTTTTTTCTTTATTGCAATGGTATTGTTTTTGTTATATGTGCCAAAAATCTTTTTTCTAATGTCAATTATTAATGTGATGTTCAAAGGGCCGAACTCATTATGGAGACCGCAGCACAGAACAGTAGTGAGTTACCCCATACACACAGTTGCAGTTTGCCTTTATGCAATTAAACTTTTTTTTTAAGTCTTATGTTACTGGATCGCTATGCAAGACAATTGAGTGTTGTGAATAATTCCATTCCACGCCATCACTAACTTCCGTTCCTGCAGCAGACTTTCCATGTGAGGGAGGGAGCAGAAGTGAATATGAAACGGAGGGGAAATCATTGAGTGAATAAACAAAATGTTGAACCAATCACTGAGTGAACAAATCAAAGCGTGAACGGACCACTGACTCAATGAATCAAAGGTTGGAGGAATCGTTGAGTGAAGGATTGACTGAGTAATTTAAAGAGTGAAGGAGTCTAACTGTGAATGAACCATTGACTCAACGAATCAGTTTGGACGAATCATTAAGTGAACAAACCAAATTTTGAAAAGAAACCCCCGAGTGAACGTATCAACAATTGGAAAAATCACTGGGTGAATAAAACAAATAGTGAAAGAATTACTTGAACGAACCAGTCAGTGAACACATCAAACAGTAAAAAAAAAAAATCTAAGTTTGAAGGAATCACTGAGTGGATGAGTCCATGGCTGAGAGTCTCTGAAACATTAAACAAACTTGATGAACACATGAGCTCACAGTAGCTCAGAATGAGCGACCATGACGAGCTTTTCTCAGCTCATAGCAGCTGGAACGAGAACCAAAGCTGTACCTTTTCCTAAAGGGCTGATAAAGTGACTGAATGGACTAATTAATTCAAATGCACTTGAAAAACCAGTGGCACATCAGTGACAGGGGGGCCTGGTCCCTTATTTTCAGTTAGATGGCAATTTGTTAGCCAGGACGAGTCAGTGAATCACGAATCACGAGTTACGAGTCAGCAAAATGATCAGGAGTTTTGAGTCTTCAAGACTCGCCCATCACTGTTTGACCAAGATGGCGACGACGAGTCTGTAAGTTAATAGCTTGACTAATATCAGAGGAAGAAGTTGTTCCTCCGCACTCTCTCATTTCGAAACGCTTTAAATTAATTAATTTACATCCACCTACCTGAATTTAGTTGTTTCTTCAGCGATTTATGTTTTTGTGTACATTTGTGTGGAGCGTGTTTGTTTATGTGAACGTCCACAACGCGGATTGACACAAACAAGTGATGCCTAATGTGTTCGCCTTAAGGTGGATTCTCACGATAAAACATTTAGGAACTTCGTATATCTTTTATATTATTATTATTAGGTAAACGTACGTCGGTTTATAGAAGTTGTAAAAGTTTTGTAACGTCATATTCCACTTGAATTTGGAGGAACTACTTTTCTTCCGCCTGTCGTAGTAATGTGACGGGAACAGCTGCACTGAAGTTCTGAAAACAGGAAGGTTTATTAATGGAAAAAAAGATGAATGAATGAATGACAGCCTGTGTTCCTGTATAACTTGATAAAATAAATAGCTTTTAACCCCCCCCCCCCCCCCCCCCCCCCGAACACATTAGGATTTTGAACAAAATATATATCTGTGTTATAGCTGAACCTGTGTTATTTGGAAACCATATTTGAAACCTGAGCCACAGTTGGAGAAAGATTGAATCAATTCAATATTAGGTTGTTTTTTTTAAATGAGGCCAAAGTGGGAAATCTTTTAGTGATTACAATACTTGAATTTGTTCTAAAAGAAAAGTGTTCTATAATTATGTATTAAACTGTGAACAGCAGTACTATACTTGTTAGTCTGGAAGCATGATCATTTTTAGCACCAGGAGTTACCAAGGGAACAACCACATTCACCTTTACCTGCAAAAATACTTATGTTATTTTATTTTATTTTGGTGCCACATTGTTCATGTTTCTGGAACAAAGGCAGTCAGTCAGCCTGTGCTTTAAACCGAGGTGTGGTCTCGGTTGGTTGGTGTGTGTGGCGTCCGGGCTTTGTTTGCAGCTCGCAGAAGTGCAGAGGCAGCAATGGGATGGGGGCAGTTAGCAGGACTTTGGTACCCCCTCCTCTCCTCCCACCTCCCCCAGGAATGAAATAAAGTCAGAGAGCCAATTCCCGGTGCCCTATAGAGATGTCCTGTCACGTCTCATACAGTGTACCCTTTTGAGGAGGCAGCATCACTGGGGCAGGGCATAATATGGAACTGTCACTGTGGCCTTCTGGGAGGTGCACGCTCCTCTGGGTGGCCTTTCCCTCTCAGCTGCCTCAAGGGGCAACAAGGGGTGGGGAGGCCGGGGTGGGGTGGGGGCAAAGGGGATGGTGGGCACCCCCACTGCCTCTTCATGGTCACGTGAAGGTCGCATTTTACAGGGAAACGCCAGAGGGGGCGAGGACGGAGGGGATGGGTGGCACAGCAGCAGGGACAAACAGAGGCTGAGCATGAGAGGGGGAGGGAGGAAGAGAGAGAGAAAGAGAGAGGGGGTGAGGATGTGCTCCACCTGACAGATCAGGAGGGGGAAACCAAATCAGAAAAAACATGAACACCCCTTGTGTTTTTATAACCTATCAAAGCAGGAATATGTAGAGGGGGTGCTTCAGCTGGAATTAGGCCATCCAAAAAGCAACGATTGCCCAGGGGGAGCGTTCCTCCTCATGCCATGTTGAGATAACACGTAATCACTGACCCCAAACTTTCTCACAGCGCAGTAAGAAAACCCACCTGCACGCAGTTTGAGTTCAGCCTGAGCCAAATCTGCTGCTACCGTTCCCTGCTTCATCCCCTGTAACCCAGCCGCTTCCTCTGCTCCCTCTTCCCTGCACAGATAGCAGAGACCTACGCCTTCCTGCCCAGAGAGGCGGTGACTCGGTTCCTAATGAGCTGTGGAGAGTGTCAGAAGAGGATGCACATTAACCCCAGCACTGCGGAGTTCAAAGGTAAAGACGCACATCCCACCTGCGGACTTCTCGCTCAATGCGGACACATCATTAAACGTGGCTCTATTTTTGAGATCAACCTTTCAGAGTTGCTAATGCTCAGATCCTTTGACACATCCCAACATGGTCGGAACCAGTCAATCTTCTGCAACAGCCATATGTTACTCTCATCATGTTATTACTAGAGACGTTAAATGTGAGATGTTTGTAGTTGCTGTCTGCCGGCATGTATTCTCCTGTCAGAGACTAAATGTGAGCTGTTCTGATCTCTGAGGTGTTTGCACTTTGAAGAGTTTCTGATTCAAAACCTCCTAAATAAAACATAATGTGTACATCCATCTTCAGCATGATGTAACAAAGACTCAAGAGGGCCAGTCCTCCGGGCTTCACTGAGCCTCTAAAATGATCACAGGGTTCCTCTAGTGGCCGGAGAGGAGAGTGCAAACAGCTGCCAGCCACATTGTTTCACTCCAGGTGTTACAGCACAGCTCAGGCCTGGATCTCAGCCATCGCTGATGTTATTGTGCCATGTCATGGTTATCACTTCACTGAAAGGCTGAAAGAAAATGTGAAAGAAAAAGACTGTGGTGTTTGTCCTGTAGCCTACTCAAAGATTACGCTCCTTTTCACACTCAGGACTTTTTATATTTTTCTCAGACTCAGACAACATGCACATATTCATTGAATTTGTATTTGGAATCACGCTAGTCAAGAGTGGGTGAAAACAGACGGTAAAATGCAGAGTCAGTTTCTCCAGAGAAAGGAGAACTGAACAATAAGACACATTACTAAGCAGTTTTTGCTGGTGAGTGTTGACATTGTATCTGTTTTGAGAACATGATGGCGTTAAAGTAAATTTAATGTTCAACCTCACAGCATCAAATCACATTCATAAATCACAGAATCAATGTCAGTTACATTTTAAAACGTTTCTGCATAAATCATAATCCAGTGCTTGAAGACATTTTGAAATTATATCATTCTAAAAGGAGTGAATTATAATAACAGTCATTTACACACACACACACACACACACACACACACACTGGAGGAGGAATAAGTCATGTGCGTACAGGTAGAACATGCAAACTGTACCACAAGGCATTCTTTTGTTTGTTTTAATAGTTTTTATGTTACATTAATATATGATATATTAAAGCAGTAACCCTTCAGCATGTTTAACTGTAACTGTTTTCAACCCGATGTGTATTTTAATGATCAAAGTGGTGAGATTACTTAAAGATGCCGTCATTTTATCCTCTTCACTGAATGAGGAATTGTGACTCACTGGTACAATGGTTAGTAATGTCTCTCAATCAGGGTTCAGATCTGGGTATTGACCACTCTGGTCAATGGTTGGAGTTTGCATGTTCTTCCTGGATTTCCTTTGGATTTCCTCTGGGTAATTTGACTTCCTTCAATAATCCAAAGACGTCCTTGAGCTGTAAATTGTTGGTCTGACTTGCCCCTGGCCGTGAATGTCTTGTGCTGTATGTTTTCCCTGCGATGGATTTTGCACACAGTGGACCTCGGATATGGTCACTTGTCTGATGACGGGTTCAATGGGAGAAATGCAGAGTAAAATAACTAACCTGCTTTCATGTATCTGCATCTTCCTATATCGAATGTTTTCTGTTTTTTAAATTGTCAGAAAACGACAGACCCACTTCGCTGGTCCCGGACCTCATCGATTACAACATGCCTCTCACTGCCACCTACCTGAAACAGATGAAATTACAGTGCATGACTGCCCCTGAAAGGGTAAGTGCCTCCTTCTGGACTGTGTGCATACACTAGATATAAAAGCTTCCCTCTTAATTAGAGAATCCGGCCTTGTTTAGGTCTCCTCATTCATTTGTACCGACTGCACGAGTCCCCTGATTATTTTTCTTTCAAAGCTGTTGGGAGAGATGCTTTGTGCAGGCAAAATAGGACGTCCTTCCTCCCAACTTTTAATTCATTATTAAACAATCGGCGCGGTCCCCCCTGCTGGGAGGAGGAGCCCTGTGTGAAATGAGGATTAGGAGAGCTTCTGTGCATGGTGACGTCATGGTGAGGCCCCTCCCACGTGTGGATGTGACAGAAACACTCAGGAACTGCTGCCACTGAAGTGCAGGGAGCGGCACTTCATGATGATAATGTAGACCTCACTCACGCATAATTAGGATTATCCGGAACAATGACCCAGACTGTGATTCGCGGGTGAGTACAAATTAACAAATGCTCAGAGTGTTGGTAGCATCTGTGTGTAGTCCGAGTATGAACAGCCCAATAATTTAATAATTAACCACCGCAGAGGGTTTTCTTTTCTTTTCTTTTCTTTTTCTTTTTTTTAATTGCAGGGTTGTAGGAGACTTGTAGTGATTTGTTCCGTATCTGCGTCGCTCTGCTTTGCAGTTCAGAGCAGTCGCTGGTTCAAAATGCAGCAGGTTTGCTCTGTTGACAAAAGCAGATCAGGGACGTGTGTTCAGTCTGTTGCAGCTTCGCTTCTCCACTGCCTGCACGCTGTCTCGCAGAAGTTTGCTGATTGTTCCCATTCAGCACTTCTGTTTTGTGAAGACCCTCGGTAAACATGATGCTCGATAGAGAGGCAGTAGAATCTGATGCGTTTTCTATGATTCAAATATAAGAATAATAATCTGCACCTTTTCTCTAATATTATCTAATAGTGACACAATAACAGAGATGAAGTCAGAGGTTTTTCTTGACATGACCAATCAAGTTGCTGGATTATGAGCCTAAAAGACAAATTATACAAAGAAACAAAGTCGCAAATATTTATAGAACAGAAACATTTTGCTTAAAATATCTGATTATCAAAGAAGCTGCAGGTATTTATCGATGAGATTACTTTCAACATTTCAGAAAAATCTCTGGATGCTTCAATCTGCCAAAAACACAAAAGCAAGAAGGAAACGGGAGCTATAGCTTAACTGTGTGATTAAAATACCATAAAAGTTTATCTATTGAAACAGTGTACAAAATGGAGATGCAAAACATTTGGGAGTTTTATCCTCATAAAATGACTTATTGTTAAACAAAAGAGTGAAGATAATTGTCTATAAGCTTTTCACATAAAATATCTGGCTCTTACAACTCACAGAAAGAACAGATTAATATAGAGGTATTTCTCCGAACCAACCATCTCATCATAATCAATTAAAGTCCTTGTATTTTTTTCAGTTTGTGTAATAAGACAGAAAGATGTAACACCAAAAAAGAAATGATCTCAATATTCATTTATTGTCAAAAGAACGACAGACCATTGTTGATCAGCTTGCTGTTTGAATATTACAGAAATATCTTGACGCTCCCAGCAGAAACTCTTGAAACATGAAGTTATTCTCATGTATAAAACGTAAAATGCCTCAAATGTTCACACTTTGGTCTACAAGTTCTAGCTTTATCACTTCTATGAGCTGCATCATATTCTGGACCTGCACTTGACTCAGTTTCTTAACTGATGAAAAGTTTATTTTTGCTCTATTATAAAACATCTCTGCCATCACTCATTTTAAACTGTTCCATGAGCTGGTCCTCCATGTAAAAGGTTTTTCATCCTTTTCTGAGAGTGATATCTTCCCAAAGTACAGCCATTAATGAAGCCACATTTCCAACTAAGATACAGTATAATTAGAGCTCCCTCTCTGTCTCTGGCTTTCTTTTTAATGCTACATGGCTCACTTGGTACCTAATAGAGCTGTCACTGAGCATTTTGGTCCTCCACAAACCCCTTACAGAGGGACCGCTGCATATTCCCAGGAGTTTAGCCCTATTTGTGTGCTCGTGTGGGATGAATGAGATGACGGGATGGGTTGCTGCTCCGCTCCTGTCACATGGAGGTAGTTCTGCTCTCTCTCTGACTGCGCGATGCCAGCTGACACACGATGGCAATGCATGCCGGTCATTCATGTTAACACGCAGCGAGCCGACCCGGGCCGGAGCGCCGCTCAGCTCAGCTCGCTCTGAAATGTAAATATAATCCATGCTTGGAACCAAAGCTCAGGTCGGCCATCGAATAGTTTGTGGGATTATCCCGCCCTCCTTAGCTAATCCTTTTGCCCCCGTGGGTTACTCATGTTTGTATTACGCTACAACAAGCATCTTCAGGGTCTCGGCGTAACCGAGTTAAAAATAGCCGTGCGCCGAGAAGGAACGCGGGAGTTAAGAGAGAGGCTCCTGCATGTCCATTCTTACTCTGTTCTTTGGCTTTACCAGGCATCAGTTCACGTTTTCTTTTTTTTAAGTTTCAAACGTTGTTCACAATTACGATGAAGTGAGCTTAAGTGCAAGACAGTTCTGTCCCTCTTATTTGGTAGTTGCTCTCCGTTCTGGGCAGTTCACACCCCTGCGTGGGGTGTTTGGCCTACTGCAGCCTTTGCAAAATAGTACTTCAAATTCAAAATAAAAGATAGAGATTCAAAGCTCTATACGTGAGAAAACTAGCAGCAGGGAAGAGAGAAACAAACACCACAAGGATCAACATGATGCAGACTGATGGCGCCAGGAATCAATCAGGAGCTTTTCTCTCCACAGCCAGAAATCCCTACAGAAATGGAGAGAGAGAGAGAAAGAGAGGGAGAGAGGGAAGCACAGATTACAGGGGAGAAAGACAGAAAGATAGTGACATAAGGTGTATATATATATATATATATATATATATATATATAAGTATGTGTGTAGAGTGAGTGAAGGGCTCTGTGCAGGAGTGAAGTCTCCCGGCAGTCTTTAACTACAAACCGTCCATCACCAGGTGGTCCTCTTAACTTTTATTTGATGTTCAGTGGGGGGGCCACTCGTGCAATACTGCGATGTTTCTACTGACTCTATCCTCTGTAGTTAATTTATCTGGGAGGTGGAGTTTATTAAAGGCAGGTTACAAGCTTGAAAGATCACACGTCCATCACAGAGATAAAACACAGAGAGAATAACGTTCGCCACTCACACACATTCAGGCCTAATTTATTGTCGACAGTTAACAGAACGCGCATGTTTCTGGATCTCGTGAGAGACTTTACACAGGAAGGAGTAATGATGTTCTACAATGAGCATTTTGTTTTTCTTTCTTTTGGATCTGAGGATGAACTTCGATTAAAGTTGCTGCAAGAAATGCAAGGCTCTTTAGATGTTAAGTAACAAAGTACAAATAATTATTGTGGAGTTTGAAGGTATGTGACTTTTTCTGCCAGGTAACTGTAGCTGATCTTGTTTTAATTTGGCAGGTTTTATGCCGGATGCTTTTCCTAACACAACAACAACAACAACAGTCCGATTCAAACCGCCAAACTCCCATTTACTTACTCAGTGCAATAATGTAACGACAAACACCCGGAAGTAGTTAAATCATAGGAAGATGTCAAAACAAGTATTTCGTTTTTACAGTATATGAAAATGTATGAAATCTTTTAAAGATTTGATATTTGTGTGCTTTAAAGATGTGTTTTATTTGTATCAGTTTATTGTAGCTATACATGTTAAATATAGCCTGGTCCTTTTACAATTGCTATATTTAATCTTATCAATGCTATTTTTCCTTTAATAATCTATTTTTACAATATTTTTTTCTTATATTGTCTTATTTCTTATTTCTTTCTATTCTGCTTTACTGACTTTTTACACTTTTCCTACACATGAACCGAAAGAAAAGATTCATTTTTGTATTCAACATTTTTGGAAATCTGAAACAGACACAGAAAAGGAGCGACATGTGTGAAAATGAAGCAGGTAACCCTGATGAAGGAGCAGATCCAGAGAATCAACGATATTTTGAAAGCTTTAGTGTTTTTACATCTGCTGAAGTTGACTGTGAATGATATTTGCAGCAGGTTCAAATTGGAGGATTTGTCCTGTATCCAGTCGAAGAATGTGCGTTTGCTCTTTTCCTGGGGTCTCACTGCTTTCTCTCGGCGGTTCCTCAGGATGACAGTTCGGTGAGCAGCGAGGACATGAACGCTGCCGAGCCCACATGGGTTGCAGCCGAGCAGCCCGCAGTGCCTGAGCCGAGCCCGCCCAACGGAGAGCGCGTGAGCAATCCGGCGGCCATCGTCAAAGAAGAGGACGGTAGGACTCCAGCTGCACGTTGTTTGTTGGTGTTTGCATGTTGTGTTTATCTCCTCCCTGTTTGTTTGTGTTTACAATTTGGAGGTGCTCCGAGTGAAGGGGACTGGCACATACTGTTGTTGTGCCGGGGAAACAGCTTGCCTCATTCTTAACGGACTAATCCACATAAATCCACTCTTACAGGGGGTGGGACACCAGTGCAGCCCCAATCCAATGTGCACCCCTCTCGCTCTCAGGGTGCAGAGCTTAGAAGAAGTAGGACAAAGGCCGATATTAACCTACACAGATTAGGCACCACTGCACATTCCAAATGCAATTGAAAGGGAATCAATCTGCGGAGGGGTCACACATGTTGAAATCAACACAAGAACTGAAAAACAGGCCCCTCTGCCTCATCGCTTTCTCTCTTTGCTGCAAAACTCCTTTAAGTCTAATTTTTATTTGTTTTGACAGTTGACCCCAATACACACTTCCTTAACCATTTCACAAGGCAGGAAGTCCCTCCCCCTCCTCCCTGCTGTGCACTCCCACTCCCCTGTTAGAGCCGATATCATTCCTTGTTGTAGAAAACAATCCCACATAAAAACGATGACAAACATCCGCTCATCTCTCTTCGTCCCGTTCCCTCCTCTCCACCAGACGATGACTCTTCGGAGAGCGGCAGCGCCAACGGGCTGCCCGCCCTGACCTCCCCGGATGCGCTGGCCGTGGGCGGGAACCCCCCAGATGGCGGGGCCTCATTTGGGGAGGTGACAGAGAATGGGCTGAACGCGCCCCTGGACTTCAGCACCACCTCGTCCTCGTCGTCCTCAGAGGATCAGCAGCCGGTCAATCTAAGTGACAGACTGCTGCCCACCGGGAGCCCGCCGCCCAATTCCTACCCCGCAGACCCCAACAGAAAGTACCCCGTCAAAACAGAGTACGCCAACAAGGTGAGGAGACAAAAGTCGTCTCGTCTGAGTGGAAAGGAGTGTTGTGTCTGCGTGCTCTGTAACTGTGGCGCTGGTGTTTGTAGTCCCCTCCGTACAGCTCAGGAAGCTATGACTCTGTGAAGACTGAACTGAGCATGAGTGCAGAGGACTTGACCTCTGCCCGGGCACAGATAATCGACGACGACGACGACGATCACGACGACCACGATGACAGTGACAAGATCAACGACGCGGAGGGGATGGACCCCGAGAGACTTAAAGCCTTCAATGTAAGTCACATGTGGACTGCGGCCGCAGAATTAACTAGCGTGTTCTGTTTACAATGATGACTGGTGCAGGGTTACCCACACAGATGTTTAATTTCCTCCATAAATACCACAAATTATTCAAAATTCAACTTAGAGTCCTCAAATGTTTTGTGGTGAATGGAAAATCGAAAGCAGAAATTAGACATGTAACAATTTTTAGGGCAAAAACATACAGTATTTCTCATCAACAAGGCGTCTGCATGCCTGCAACAACCGTCTGTTCTTCTTAATCAAAAGTGAAGACTCTTTGGTATCTCTCGCTTTTTATTCCCCTAAATATTACTTTTGACAGATTGTATTGAATTCAATCTCTTGTCCTTGATATTTCTTAATAGTCTATCTGTCCTGATTGACCGCAGTGTTATTAAGAGATGAAGAATAAAGAAAAAATTGAACTAATAAACACAAATGAATTTGAAAGTAAATTGTAAGACAACCAGTCTGGACTGGAGATATTTGCATGTCACAAAAAGTATGAAGAATAAATGACAATAGAATAAAAGTACGACATTGAAAAATAGAGAAATATGTCTATGCATTAAAAACAAGAAATATTAAATTCAAATTAAATAGAAAAATACAATCAAGATTATTGTCACGATTTGACACACCTATTTAGACGTGTGTGAAAAGACATACACACGCAGGTCAGCAGCTCCAAACACTGAATTTGTACTTTCTGAACAAACACAATAATAAATGATTTAAAGAAAGTTTTCTTTATTATTTCGAACTTAAAGTGTGTGTGTGTGTGTGTGTGTGTGTGTGTGTGTGTGTGTGTGTGTGTGTGTGTGTGTGTGTGTGTGTGTGTGTGTGTGTGTGTGTGTGTGTGTGTGTGTGTGTGTGTGTGTGTGTGTTTTAATGGTTCAGTCAGATAAAAAAAAATACACATTTTATCAGGAAAAATATTATTATTAAATTATAAAAAAAAAAATATTGTCCTGCATTTGAGTGATACATTTTTCCATCCTCCTGTTTTCATCACCTCCCCCTCCTTCTTCATCCTCACATCTTCTGCCTCCCCCATCCTCCCCTGCCTTTCCTCGTTCCTCTTTTGTTTCGGCTCTCACACCCCTCTCCCTCGCCACCTTGCACCCCCGCTGCATTTTTCTGCTCTACATCCCCTCGCTCCCCTCCCCCTCTCCGCCTCTCCCTCTCCCTCTTTTTTTCCTCCCCTGTCAGATGTTTGTTCGTCTGTTCGTGGATGAGAATCTGGACCGCATGGTGCCCATCTCCAAACAGCCCAAGGAGAAGATCCAGGCCATCATCGAGTCCTGCAGCCGCCAGTTCCCAGAGTTCCAGGAGCGCTCTCGCAAGCGCATCCGCACCTACCTCAAATCCTGCCGCCGCATGAAGAAAGGTGGCTTCGAGGTACAGAGTCGACCCCCTCAGCGGAAACGTTTCCTCCATCAATCCAACATTCACTCAAACACGTCAAGCCCTTCACATTTGTAACGTGGAAATGTCACTGATCCTCCTCTAAGATACGACCAACACCTCCTCACCTCACCTCCGCCATGGCTGAGAACATCCTCGCCGCCGCCTGCGAGAGCGAAACCAGAAACGCTGCCAAGAGGATGCGGCTTGACGTCTACCAGGCGACGGTAAATGTCGTGGCAGTCCGTGTTCTGAATGGTCCGAGTGCGCTCGGTGGACCGCATCGCTCCATGTAAACTCCTGATATTCGGCTCAGACTGTAGAACTTTTCACTTTCCCACAGGATGAACCCGCCTCTGTGGACAAACCCAACTCCAGAGACCCGGCGTCTGTGGCTCCGTCAGCGTTCGCCATTTCCTCTGCAGCTTTTGCCCAAGACCAGCTCTACACCAACGGAGGCCTCAACTATAACCTGCGGGGTTACGGGACGGTCGGCAGCAACCAGCAGACCGCCGGTGCTGCACAGACCAACGGTGAGCCGCTGCCCAGATCACACATCGAAAGAAAAGATAAAATCCTTCATAACGCCTGCAGGCCGGAGCTCGTCTGCCAGTTTCATTGAGAACAGACAGTCGTTACTTTTAGCAGTTGCTCAACAAACAATTAGCGCCAAGTCAAGAATACCAACACCCACTTAAAAATCATAAAACCTTCTGGAGTAAACCCAACTTCATCCCAGACCTGATGGAATTCTAAGACTAAGATATATTTCCCCAAAGCATTAATTCCAGAATAATTCAGTATGAACATGTGCCAATTGTGACAAAGCATCTATTAATTATTCCTCCAAATGTACAAAAACTTAAGTGGCATATCTTTACCTAAACTCGTTGTGCTAATCAGTCCATCATAGTTCTGTTAGTGTGACTTTTTAAAGAATCTTATAGGGAAAGGCAGAAATGAGAAGAACATAAAAGTCTACAGTTTCTCATCCACATTCATGTTGCATTCGTTTTCGACATATTTCTCCTTATTTATTTACTTATTACTGTGACAATCCCCTTCAATGAAGGAGATTAGAGACCCTCTAGTTTTACAAGCGCTGTTGTGTTTCTTCACACACATTGTAAAATGTAGTGAATAATTAGAGGGAGCCACACCTTCCAATGGAAAACCAACTTCCAGACAAAACTGAGTGAATATGAAAAAAAGCAGACAGAATTCAATCACCCTGTTTTATCATTGTTATTATATATGATATAAATATGAATCTAGGTATGTTTGTGTAGTAATACCAAACTCAAATACAAAACTGAAAACTGTAGATGTGTGGATGAGCCCATTTCAATACCTCTGCTGACCACCAGGGACACATAGTCCCTGGTCAAGAATCTTTACTGTCTCCAGTAAGCTTTGGTTTACCTTTTAATAGATTTTCTGACCATTGGTATTGTTTTTTTTAAAGTTAAAAAGAAATCAATAGTAATGGGATACTTAGGAAATAAGTTTATTACGAGAGTACAGTCCATATTTAATATGTCTATTTTTAAAATTTCTGAATGTATTTCAATGTGGGTGTTGCTGTTTATAAGCGGGTCAGTCCTTAACGTGTTCATATCGTGTCCACAGGTCCCACAGATCTGAGTATGAAGTCCGTCGCTCCAAACTCCACCTCCAGCTCCAACAGCCACGGTCAGGGTGGCGGCGGCGGCGGCGCCTCGGCCCAGCTCAGCCCTCCGGAGGTGACGGCGGTGAGGCAGCTGATCGCAGGGTACCGGGAGTCGGCGGCCTTCCTGCTCCGCTCCGCAGACGAGCTGGAGAACCTGATCCTGCAGCAGAACTGAGTCCGAGCCAAACCGTGCCAACACCCTCCACCCTCCCTGGCCTGTCCATCCGTGTCACACACACACACACACACACACACACACACACACACACACACACACACACACACACACACACACACACACACACACACACACACACACACACACACACACACACGTATGTTTGGACAGCCGCTCACATACAAAGACACAATTGTACACGAGGGATTCTGCAAAGCACAGTGGGTCCTGTAGGTATGGTACCTTTACTCAACCCCACATGTTTATGTATCCGGATGGGCCAGAACATATCACAGCCTGAAAATGTTTATTTATGCATTTGGTTCACTTTGACCTTATAGTGCCCTGTTACCTGTAGCCAGTCATCTCACCCACAGTTCATTTTACCACCTGAACCTCCATTTGTCTCAGGAAGTGACGATCTATGTGAAGAAAGGTTAAAAAAAAAATAAAAATAAAAAAACTATCACAGACTGAGGCGTTGAATTAGCCAAATCAGCTAGTTTGTTGGACGTATGGACAGTTAAACAGCAGCGAGCTAGCGTCATTACTTCTTTCTATTTTTTAAAACTGATGTAAAATATGCTGTACAGAGGCATGATTGGATCGGGGTTGTCCGATTTGAGCCGTTTCTTGAGCAGATTAAAGTCCAGAGATGAATCGCTGCTAAAAAAAGACGCGGCGGCCCGCCGCTCACTCGTTAACCTCAACCGCTACAGTCTGATGTGCCGACTCAATTATACGCAAACAAAAAGTTAATTTCAAAAACAAACAAACAAAAAAAAAAAAACTTAACAAAGTGCGACAGTGTTCGAGAGTTTGACCAGAAGCACATTTCCGTCACTGCGTGGTAAAAGTTATACCTCGGTTCTGCTCTGTTGGAGTGTTTTTCCAGACATTTAGGCATGTGGTCACCACCAGACTGAAAACTCATCACACGCAACGCGACTTCACTTTGACTTTCTTTAATATTTCTATTCAACGCGGGCAGTTTCTCATTATTCCCCGAAGGACTAAAGGCTTTTAGGAAGCCTGGGTATGCAAATTGAGGTCAAAGACACCTGTCAGGGAAAAAGAAAAAGATTAATATATTGTTTAGATTTTTGGTTTATATCCAGTGCTCCTGGAAAAAAAGGTGGAAAAAGGTGCAATATTGAAGATAATCAGTAACTGTGATTTTACTGAGATGAGAGGTTACACGTCATCGGGATCCTCTTCTGTCGAGCTGTAAAAAGAAACGATTTCCCACGCAGCATTGTAGCCAATTTCAATGTTGTCTGTCGTTGAATCCTGATCTTTTATCGCTGACCTCACACCGATCTGGACTGGCACCAAGGAAAATGGGACCTCGCAGAAAATTTGAGACGTAACGTTGCACGTCTTTTTCTTCTAAATGGTGATTTTATTTTGGGGGTTGGGGGTTGGGGGGGGGGGGGGGGGGGTTGTTTTCATTTATTTATTATTTTTGTGAAGGAAGCGTTCAGTGAGTTTGATAAAGGGCACCCAGAGCTCACAGTGCATCTTTTACTGACAAGTCAGTGCAGCAAACCGGATGCAGACGAACTCTCCTCCTCTGTACCGTCCGTCTGTATCGTCTCCTCTGACCTCGGCGGCTTCAAACCCTTGAATCACGTCTCCGCTCTGTTCATTCATACCACGTCTGGGAAACAAAACAAACACACTGTTTGAAAAGAAGCAAGAGACAATCTTTGAAAAAGATGTTATCGCATCACAGTTTACTCTCCCAGCTTTCTGCTATGGTGTGTATTATGGTGTGTGTGTGTGTGTGTGTGTGCGTGTTTGTGAGCGTGTGCATGGTTTCAGGACACACACGAGTACTCCGAGCAGATCTAGAGCACAGTCTCACAACTTTTAATGGTGAGTCACTCGGCACAAAAACAGTTGTGTAAGCATCTGTATTTCATTTCTTTCCGTCCTTTACTCTCTGTTTTTTTTTTTTTTTGATGATGTAAGTGTAGCTGTTGACTGTGTTGTTTATCTGTGTGTGTGTGTGTGCGTGTGCGTGCGTGCGTGTGTGTGTGTGTGTGCGTGTGTGTGTGCGTGTGTGTGTGCGGAGTGACCCAGTTTGTACAACATCAATCTGTGAAGGTTTAATTCAGTCGGCTGAAACATTCCAAACAATGACAATGACTCTTCATGCAGCCCAAAAAGTGGCTCGCACCTTATCGATTTGTCAAAGTTTAGAGAGATATATTTCTGTATTTATCACAAATCTTATCAGATGTATCATTAATCACTCTTATTTCACTGGCATCCGTGCGTTTTCTTGCCTGTCTCAGAGATGGACGCGCGTGTCCAAAATGACCGTCTTACATTCTATCACCGCCTCATTGATTGGGCTGCGTTACACTGAAATTCTATTATCTATTGCAAGTTTGGAAGCACTTTATAGCTCAGGATTAAGGCGACATGGTGGTGGTTTGAGTGTGTCTTTACCTCATCTGGAAAATCAGCTTCAGTTCAAACACACAGAGAACTGATTACCAACAAATGGACAATTTGACACAACTCACAATCAGAGGCAGTTTTCATCAAGGAAAAAAGTAACGGACGTCTTTTTTCGGATTTATTTATCAGAGCTCAGTTGGAACTCATCAGCGCACATTGTCCATCTGAGGGGTGTTTCATAACTCGGAGGCTCAGAGACGAAACGCTTATTGTGGGAAATCTGTCCTGAGTCAGTGGCGCAACGGCAGCCTGATGCAGCCGAGCTGACGTGAGCAGACAGGGTGAAATCCAAGATGTCAAACAGTGATTTCTGTCGCGCAGAGAGGGAAAGCAGCTGGCAAAAGAAACTCGGTGAGAGAAAGTATTACGGTAAAAACAAATCAGAACACTGCCATTAATGGAGTGAAATATCTGGATTTCAGAAGCTTGTTCCAAAAGCACAGCATAGAAGTAAAGTAGTCCTGGTCAAAGGAAACCCCATAGAGGTCAAAGGAACGTCAGTGCGACTTTATGATCAAAGAATATGTGTCTGACGTGTTTGAGGCCAAAATATAATTACCTGTTTTTTTCCTTAAATATACACAAATTAGGATTTTCTCAAAATGGGTGTGACTCTATACAGCAGAATCTTTCTACATAAGGAATTCCACTTTTTAAAATGAGCTTTCTGTTAATAAACCGTATGGAAGCTGAGGTCAGGAAAAAGCCGGACTTTGTTGGCTTCGCTCATGTAGTTTACCAACTGTTACAAAAACACATTGAGCCCAATAGTGTAGAAGTAAATATGATCAGACCTTTCAGGCCTGGTTTAATCCATCGTATGTGTGACGACAACATTCTTGTTTTTGTGCAGATTTGGGCGAGTCTTATACAAATGCCTCGATACTCATTTGATCTCCAAACTCGCAAACGATCAAATTGACGATCCTCGCCGAGTTTCAGTGATGTCAGAGAAAGACACCATCCAGAGTATTCCTGTGCTTCATGTTATTGCTGCAGAGCCCCCGTCCACCTGATCTGACCTTATGAAACGCCCCTCTGGACTCGAACCGACGTTTTTTTTTTTTTTTCATAGTTGTACGCTGGACCTGAGTCCTCACTCGCACGTCTTCCTCGTCTCCTCGTCGCAGCCATAGCAGATCGTCCACACGTCACAGCCAGGTGTTTGCTTGCAGTTCCGTACCCGTCTTTAGTCTACGCTGAGCGACTTTTTTAGCTGTGTGCTGGAGTTACTGTGATCAACGACAACCACTTGTTGTCATGTTGTTGTTTCTTTGTTTTTGTTTGTTTGGTTTTTGTTTTTTAATTTTCCTAATGATGCCCAATGGATTTTCTCTTTGTATTGACTGGAAAATGTAATCTATTGGTGTTGATTAAAAATGCCCTGGTAGCTTGTGGATTGCTAAAGTGGTCAGATAAATGTACTGTATAGCTGTACAAAGAGTGATAAAAGATGTTTTAAACCTTTTCTTTTTTCTGTGGGTACAGCACTGTTTAAAAAAAAAAAAAAAAAAAAAAAAAAATCAAAGTGGTTTTTAGCCCATTGCCTGTTTTGACTTATCATTTGGTGGTGGTCTGTATTACTTCTATTGTTATTTATATGATTTCAGTTGTTGCCTCTCCTGCACCGATAAGAGACTGTAGCTCTGTGCAGAGAGTCGTACTGTAAACCTGTGTGAAGCTTTGTATTTTCTCCCCTCTGGTTTTGGACTCAGTGAAAGTGTGATGTTTACATGTACAGTTTTTCAGAATACTTTTCTTTTCTTTGCATTTTTATTCAGGCGATTTTTCTTTTCCCCTTGATTTTTCTTTTCCACCTTTTCTCCCTGATCTGTGTACACTTTTGCCCAGATAGTTCCCTTTTTGTTGTTTTTCATTGCATCGAGTGCGGACGTGACCTCGCCGACGACCCGGCCACACGGCCGGCGCGCCGTGACGACTGGCCGCGGTCAGCTCGGCGCTGTGGTGGCTTCCAGCATTTTAGAAAGGAAATATTAAGTAAACGGGAGCGTCAACAACTACTCAAAGTGGACCAGCAAACATTTATTAGGGATCAAGACGACTGTAGTCCAATGTTCTAAAATACTACGGTGGCCTAAGTGGAGCAGGTACATTTATGATACTACATTAAGTGCTTGTAATCGTTTAAGATCCCGGCGGCCGTGTTGTCAGGGAAAACACTTTGTTCTTAACCTGACTGGTGCCCTGAAAGGTACACTTTGACCTGTTGTAATATCTCCTCACGAGCATAAAAGCCATTCCCCTCTCCTGGCCTTCTAAGGGGAACCCATAAACCTCAGGAAATACTGAATCTCCAAGTTTAGTTTTTATCCTCTGATTACTTCTGAAATGAGATTTAAGTCTCTTAACGAAAACCATTAACATTTATATGAGATGTCTATTGTTTTGTACATTTATCATTGTGATTTAAAAGTGGAGCTTTTTCCAGTACCTGTGACTTAATATTTTGGATTTTTTTTTTTTTTTTTTGAGTGTTTATAGGTATGAATATTTATTATTATATGTGAAACTACAAAAAGTCAAAAGAAAAAGGTTGAACCTGTTTCATTTGTATGTTTCATGAAAAACTGTCCAGGTGAGATTCTCTCTGCCTCTTACATATCACTAATGAGGGACCTGTGTTTGTTTGGAAATAGCGCTTTTTCAGTGTTGCATCAACGCTATGAAAAAAAAAAAAAAGAGTTGGAAAAAAAAAAGAAACCAACAAAAAAACACCAGTGGTTTACCAACAGCAGAGTTGCAAAGCTCTCCTCTTCTCCTGAGATGTCAGTAATTGAATAAAATAGTGCGATGAGCTATCAAACTGAAACCTGGCCTGTGGCGTCTTCATTTATTTTTCATTTCTCAAAGCTCCCAAAGGGAAGCAGGCGAGGTGAAGTGGTGGCTCGTCGGCCACATGCAGCTCCTCTCGCCACACAAGCCAATATCCAAAAAGTGATCAGCTGTTTGGTTCAGAGGTGGTCGTAGGATGATTGGTCACTTTAAAGGGACCAATTAAATTAATGTGACTTATTGAGTTTATGTCATGGTAAAATATTTATAAGTTTTTGACATACAATAATTCAATAAATTAGCTATTAAAACTCTCAAGTCTTTGTTTTGAATGTGTTTGGTCATGTGTATAATTTGAAGTGGCCAGAGCTTCTTCACGGGTTGTTATATCTGTGTTCATCAAGTCGTCCACTAGAGGGCAGCAAATTTATAGAAAACATGAAGAAGTGAGCCTTTTATAACGTCTGAAAACACACACACACACACACACACACACACACACACACACACACACACACACACACACACACACATTTTACGTCATGTCACAATTCTTGTCTATTTTGTTTATCTTTTGTCTTTTACACTGTCAGGGTTCCATCTCAAGGTTATTTATGTGCATCAAGCCTTCATCACTTTGCCATTTACATCATTTTCACTTCTTCCCTTTAATTTAAGTTTGTTTTTCTTTCTTTTTCGTCCACTCTGATCATTTTGTGACACAGTTTGTTTGTTAATTAGCATCTTTCTGTAACCATTTGTTTGTCTTATTTCACATTGTGTATCTAATCTAATCCTTCTGGTTCCCTGGGCCTCTGTGGTAGATCCATTCACTAATCCTCTCATTGTATTTGCACATTAATTAATCCTATTTATTTTTCCATAAGTATCACCAGTGGCGACAGTTTGGATTGCACAGTGTTTGACACAGAACGCATGCATGCCGTCCTGGAGGTACTTGTGGGTGTTTATTAGGAGGAGGCTCCAATAGCAGCAGCCTAACAGCTGCTATTGTTGTCCTGTACAGTGTTGTGACCTGTTTCACTCACACGCACACACCAGCAGTGCTACCGGGCAAAGCTGCTGGACCTCCACAGGAGGGTTTGGTGTTCCCAAGGACACTTCAGCACATGAAACAGGATCAAGGGCGTCGAACCGCTAACCTTGAAGTGAAAGCACACCATACTCTGAAGGCTTTATTCTCTGCCGCATTTTCACTGCAATTTCTCACTTATGGGACAAATAAAGGCTCATCTCGTCTCGTCTCGTCTCGTCTCGTCTCGTCTCGTCTCGTCTCGTCTCGTCTCGTCTCGTCTACTGAACTAATACTGAACTATACTAATGCTGAAATACTGAACTCGGCCTGACTGAAGCTCTTGGTCCTGCATGTTGGGGCAAATAACCGAGTCTTGTTAGAAGATCTGAGGGGTTACAACAACTCAAACACACTGTGGGTTTGATATTATGGTGCAGGACCTTTTCTAAGGGAAGTCAGATTAGAAATCCTCACAGAGGTTAATCTGAGCACATTAATGTTGAAACAGTAGTAATAAAGGAAAAGTTGCCTGATACACATGTCTCTTTACCAAATCAAAAATAGTATATTCAGAGTTAATAATAATGATTTTTTAAAAAAAGTTTCTGTACACTCATCACGCTTGTTTGACCTAATTTGTACTTGGCGTATCATTTCAACTGGACTTGCGCTCACAGTGTGGTCGGATATTTTGCTTGGCTTTGTGTTGTCCTGTCGGGTTTCACAGCTGCTGTGAGAAACAGATTCTCATGTGAAACGGGACACAACGTTCCCACAGAGAGGAAACATGGCAACACTGACCTCTTTTTGGTTTGCATATTTATTTTTGTCAAAAGCTAAAATAATGAATTTATTTTTGAGTTTAGTGTGAAAACAGTGGAGTTGTGAATGTACACACGGAGGTTTTGCATGAAAACACAGTGAAACTATGAATCATGGGAAATAAAAATGTATCAACAACTTTGGTAATAAGTACACGGAATTGTATGCGTCAATACTACTTAAAGTACTCACATCATTTGCCGTTCCGTAATTGCTGTGTTAAAGTGAAAGTCAGTGTTTGAACGTGTGTGAAATGCAGGCTGCTGGTCTACTGCAGCTCTAACTGGGAGGAGGTGAGGATCAGGTCTCATCACAGCTTTTTAACTTGTTTCACTTTCTCCTCGTTATTATATACTAAAAATCTGATTTAAAAATCTTTTGACACTTAAGTGCATTGACTCCAGTTGGCTGGTTGATGCTACTTTACATCTCGTATTTTCATTTTAATGCACCAGATTTTGTCTGTGTTGCATCACTCACTGTGTTTCTGTACAGAAGGGCTCCACCTTGTATTTTTAATTTTGTCTTGTTCTTGTCAGGTCTGTCCTGGTGTGTCCTGGTCTGTCCAGGTCTGTCCAGGTCTGCCCCTTTCGTTCTCGCTGTCTGCTTTATCGTAACGCCAGCTCTGCTTCCTTCAATCAACAGCTTTTCACCAACACCGAGGGGTCAAAACACAACACACAAGTTTTTTTTTTTTTTTAAATCCAATATGATTTCACCTCATCAAAGAAACATTTTGCTGCCAGTGAGCAGAAGCAGAAGGAAAAAACACAATCTTACACACACACACACACTCGTACACAGGAAGAACATGCAAGCTCCTCCCTCCTTTGGAAAAAAAACACTGAAAGACAAAGTTAAACACTGAATTGAGTAAAGTTTTAACTCACAGTTTGAAGTAAAAGTAGCTGCTCAGTGCAGGAAGCAAATCATATTAAAAGAAACATATAAGGATAAAAAAATTAAATAAATGAATATTCATTGGGATGTGAGACTACTCTGCTGACTGTAAAACACTGGATCATTATTGGTCTTGTATGAAGACGTCCCTCATGTTGCAGGTGGATTAAAAACGGTTAATTTAAATTAACAGTTGAAGTGAGTTTGGACATATAAAGCGTTAAACTGTGTGGAAGTCCAGCATGTCAACAAATAAAAGTGTTTTTGTCTGTTTCACTGCTGCCGCACAAGCTGATTGTCAACATTTCTAACATCACGCGCCCATTAGTGACGATAAGTTTGTTGTTATCAACAGTCTGAACTTTTTTTTTTCACAATCTGAGGATGTTTGTCACTTTTGTGAAGAAACATTCAGCTGCTGCTACTTGGCAGGAGAGGAAATGTGGGAAAGGTGACGTCTGGTGTTGGCTGTGAACAGGCTGCTTTCCTAGTAAATATAGGCACAAGGTGAAAAAGTCCCTAACAAGCAAAGCAAAGTCTCTCCAGCTCCGAGAAATTTCACCTGATATAACTACGATGAACTTGATAACGGAGAGTCCGGCAGGACAGATTTTCAAGGTACTTAAAAAAAAAAAAAAAAAAAAAAAAGCACCAATAAGAGCAGTGGTCTGAGGAGACAATCGATCTCGGAGGAGGGGGAGACTTTGACAGCGTGCGGCCTTTTCTGTATTGACACGTGGAGGGAGGCTGGAGTTTCACCTTCTCGGCTCATGCTGCCGATCAAATATAGATCAGAGACCGGATGACACCCGACACCCTGTAAACAGTACGAACCCCTTCACCTGAGAGGTCACAGGAGGCAGAGAGTCTGCCAGGACGTCGGCTGTAATTTTCCTCTTTACCACACTGCGGGAATTTGTACACCCCACGAAGAAAAAAAACCCCCCTTCGAATTAGGAGCAGCCACTGACTCATGGTGCGTTTGCCCTAGATTCCACATTTAACTCTGAGCACAGTGATGTGCAGGGCGGCTTTCTGCGGCCATGCCAACATTTCCACTGACCCCTCTGGCAATTACAGCAGATCGTGACACGTAGAAATGACTCCGACGACACAAATAGTTTCATCAGGCGTGACGCGGAGCGTGATTCAAAGTCTATCTTTGCTGTGTCGCTGTCATAAGTCACGATAAGTTAGAATCGCTTTTTAAAACGTCCGAGTGAAAGCTGGAGCGACGTTCATCAATAATGGAACTGAAGAAAAGATGATCGCAGAAATATATGTGGCTTCCATTGTAATACACAGGATGTCTCATATCACAGCAGGAGGTGAAATGACTCATTCCGGTTTCACACTTTATGTGACTTTGTGTAAATCGAGACTTTTAGGGGTTTCAGAGATCCTCTCCTTGAAGTGACTCGACTTTCTCCTTTCAAAAATGATGAAATCGGACTTTCTGAATTCTTATTAAATGTAACACCCAATAGGAATCAAACACCAAATACATTCCATTTTTGCACTTAATCTGATCTGTGAGAGGAAAAATGACACAAACACATTTGATTACATCTCCCAGATTTATATCGCAGCTTTCGCCTGTCAGGTGTGTTTGTGCAGCGACTTTTTGGGATCCAAGGGTTCCCGTCTCTCCACACTGTGACATCAACACCCGTGGTGCACTCCTGAAGGATTCACAAGCATCTTTTGCTTTCTTTCTCCTCTTTTCGGTGCTTTTCTGAACCCTGCTTCGAGGTTGTTGTGCTGTTTTGCCCTTCACTCACTCTCCGTTGTTAACTTTGTACAGGGAAACCTACATTACCCTCTGCAGTGGAAAATGACCCTGCAGAACGGGAGATTCCCGTGTTCAGTTGCTCTCGGCTGGTTCCACCGGACACTTTTAGGCCTGTGTGCCTCTCTGATACGACGCCAGGAATAGCGCTGGGTCTGGAAGGCTCAGAGGACAGAGGATGCTTTATTTTAAGTGAAGCGAATCACTTGAAGGTCTGCCCGTGTAAATCACATCGCCTCTGAGGTTGATGCCAAAATCCAATGCCCATGTCCAGCGCTGTTGCTCCCAGCGTTCCCGGGGGGCACCCGGTAGCTGTGTGACATTTCTGTTTAAACAGATCGATTATCTTTCATCAGGCCAGGACTGACACCAGACTTTGTTCAGTCTATTCTTAGTTGTCTGTGTGCACATTGCAAAATGTCCCCTCCATCTGATTTCATGGAAGAAAAAAAACTAACAAAAAAAAAAAACCTTCATAGAATTTGCACATTCATTGATTGATTTAAAGTTCATCACACGAGAACAAACAGGAAGTTTTAGGCTTCAAAATAAGTATAAATTCTAAACTAAACTAAACTAAACTAAACTAATTTAAACTAAACATTTGAGGTATTGCCTTTTAAAGAAGCATGCATGTTATTTTAGTCACAATCATTTTAACTGTTTAAACATATATTTTTGCTGTGACTTTGATTTATTAATTTTATATATATATATATATATATATATATATATATATATATATATATATATTTGTATTTGATATACTGGAAGTTACTGGAGGTTGGATGCATTTTTCTTCTTGCTCGCAGCATTTTATAGTTACGAAATGAAAGAAAAGGCTCAAAGTTATAAACCAACGCCTTGATGGCATAAAAGGCCCTGCAGGAATCTAGAACGTGACAGTAGCCGGGGAGCCACCGCTGTTCCACTTTCTGTGACTCCATTCAAACCAGAAACGTGTTCGCAGGATGTAGACAGCCTGAATGAACCGGCGCCAGAAAAACACAGAATCTTTCAATTCATCCAAACCTCAGAAGGGAGTGTTTGGTGACAGATTATGAAATATAAAGATGAATATTTTTAGATAAATAAGAAGCATCTGGACATTCTGACCGGAGCTCTTTTGGTGGTGTGGTTGTAGCTGAATGGTTAATACATTTTGTTCCATTTTATACTATATATGGGTAAGAAAATGCATATTCACATTGTTTTATCGCCAAAAAATAGCTTTATTTGTATAAATACTCATTTATAAAGATATACGATTGCTTCCATGTACCAGGCAGCTGCTTTACATTCATTGTGTCCAGTATATTTTATTTGTTCATATCCTGTTTAAAGTTTCATCCATGTGTCTCTTTTGGCTTCTGTATTTTCCCATTATTAATACTATGACTGTTATAACTAGTTATGTCGAAAAATATAACGTAAAACACACAAAGTGTGACCACAGATAGAATACACATGTTAAATGACCACACAAAACAACTGCAAACGAGCATTGAGACGCAAAATTACCTCAGACAGACGGGGATTTTTCTCAAGGTTCAAGAAAATTAACATAAAATGAATGTTAAAAAAGATGTGGAATAAAACCAAACAGAGAGACAAACCACATCAGGAAATTAGTTCTATTTGAAGAACAGCAACTCTTTGTTTCTTTAGGATGTTGGGGTGGAAAGATAAAAGATAAAAGACAGGCGGTGTGATCACTTATGTATTTTAATAAGCTTGTCTGAAAACGGCAGGACGACTGGTCCTGCTTCACATGCAGCAGTTTCTAATTTTCAGTCCAATTTAATGTGGTGAACTCATTTGACCACATTCCAACACGGAAGAGTTTTTAATGTACCTCTTCGTGATGGGTTTGTTTTCCCAGAAGCAGCCATGACCCACATTCCAGTCATTGTGTAAGCGGAATTAACACCTGGATTAATCGTTTCTAATCATATAAAAGTTAAACGGATTACATGTGATCAGTGTGTCAGCGTTTCCACGCGGAGTTATGAAACTGCTGCTCTGCTGTGAATGAGCGAGGGCGAGTTGAGACGGCGTCACGTCAGAGTCTTGGACGTTACATATCACATGTGACACACAAGAAGTGAATGGAAACATTTTATTGTCAACGTCATTACAGTGTCAAGTCATACAAAGAGATTCACGAGAAAAAAACAAAACTTTACATACGTTGTTTTTTTTGTTTTAAACTTTTGGTCGTAATAAAAAGATAATATACACAAGCAACAAAGTTAAAGAAAACTATCAACTAAAAGGTGAGTCCACCTTCATCTCTGCCATCGAGTTCTCCATCTCCAGCGTAGGACTATGTGAGTGAAGGCAAGCTGAAGGTGGGGGGGGGAATGGTGGGGAAAGGGGGGGGGGGGGGGGGAGTGGGGTTAGGAGGTGGCCGGTGGAGGTGTCGCCACTGCTTCAGACTTTCCACTGTCACTGCTCTCGCTGGCCTGTCGCTTCAGGACCATTTCCCTGGCGATGCAGGTCACCTGGCCGTTGGCCACAGTGTAGGTTCCGTTCCTGCAACACAGAGGAAAAGTTAACAGGTTAACCTCGGCAAGCGAAAACAAAAACAGATCCAGCTTCAGTCTTGTTATGTTTTCATGACAGGAAGCTCACTTTTGACTTTCAGATCCATTCTGCACGCCGGGCTGGTTCTGCTTCGCAAAGAAAAACGAAGTCCACCAGTGACCAGAGTCCTGCCTGGGAAGTCCTGTAAAGAACAGACATTAAAGCCACTGCCTTCTTCAAAATGAATAAATCTTTTAGAGTAACACCTTGTTCTTTGTCCTTACCTGGATGGTGTGGAATGACCTCGCCTGTGTACTCGGCACTGCCACATGAGCCGTTACTGGACGTAGACCCAATACGCCCTGGAGGGAGGGAGATTTCCTTTTAAAGAGCTAGTAATAATTCATGGGTTCACACTGGAGGATAGAAGACACTTCCCAAAGGATTTTGTTTTCTGTTGCCGAGATTCACTAGACTGCATAAAAGAATAATTTCACTCACTTCTGTAGTAATCATGGGTGGCGATGAGGGAGCCACTGGATGGAATTGCTGCCATTTTCTCCGACCTTAGGTGGATGGAAAACCCGCTCACAGATGAAAAATAGTGATCTAAAAGAAAACACAAGTGTGATGAGAAAAAAATGTATTATTCCATTTATCTTGCAAGCAGTGCTTTAAACAGACAGCTCATGGTGGCATAAGAACATCTGGAACGACAGCACGAGTCACTCAATAGCCCTTCCTGGGAAGCTGCCAGTCTTCATTCATGCTTCTCAGTTTACGCCTTTGCTGCTGAGCGATGAAGCAGCTGCTTGTGAGAGTCTGGTTTCCCATGACTGGAATCAGCAGAATGTGTCGGGTAGCAGGTCCACACATTCTGCACAAGTTATGTGCATGCACTGGCTGCATGACCACAGCAGTGCCTGGCAGAGGATTGGTCAGTTTTTCTAGGCCAGCACGTGCTTGCATTGCTGGCACACATTCAGCCTATACATTATGAACGATATGGAAACTTAACATTTTGGGGGACTTCATCAAATGCACACACACACATGAATGAGTGTTTGAAACGGCTTGAATTTGTTGAAAGTCCTGGGAACCAGATGAAGGATTCAAGCTTAACTCCAGGTGAGCAGGCAGATGGCTTTGGGGATTTCACCAAGCAGCAGACAAATACTTGTCTGGACTTCACAGCCCAGATAAACACAACAACTGATGTACAAACATTCCTCCTATACAGTAACCAGATGGCACTTCAACCAGGTGACGTGGGCTGTATATGCTGATAAAATATAATAACACCTGAGCTTAGTGGCATGTGTGGCCTTTAAATCAAATGTTGCAAAGAGATAAGAACACTTCAAGCATCCAGACTGTCATTCTGCCATGCAGATGCATTAAACCACCACGGAACAGTTTATGTATGTGAAGTTTCTTTTTTTCAATCTTTAAATTAAACTCACCTTAAGAGCAAGATGACCCTGTTGGCATGCGGTTGTCAGGTGCGGATGGCTGGAAGTAGTTGAGGTACTAGTTGTTACTGTGGCCCATTTGCGGAAGGAGGCTCCGGGTGCTGACCGTGTTAGTCGCTGTGCGGCTGCTGTAACTGACCTCTGCTGGGACAGGAGCCGTTTTTATACTAACCAGCCAGGCGGCCACGGCGCGTGCTGCAGTCTCTGCACGAGGCAGGGGGGCGGGGCATATACAGCTCGAGGACACAAGGAACGTGCGTGTGTGACCGTACGTCTGTTCCAGGGGCCGCGAGAGGCTTTAGCTAACCTGCTGATAGCGACAGGGCGACTAATCTGCGAGTTTAACGGAGACTTATACACACGTCAATTGTTTTTTACTCATGAAATTGGTTATAAAGTAAGTGCTTTGATTAAGTTCGATCAGGGTTTGATATTATTAGACGTGTCTTGACGTTTAAATGACGTTAAGCTCCCTTGCTGTGAAACAATATTCTGTTTAACTGTTTTCAACAAATGTACAGAAAAACCTTCTTGGTTAGGAAGTGTAACGTTTACAGACTAACAAGATAGTTTGTGTACTTAAACTTGGATGCATAGCTGCCATGTATCCTTCCCTGGTGGTCTAGTGGTTAGGATTCGGCGCTCTCACCGCCGCGGCCCGGGTTCGATTCCCGGTCAGGGAACTACCTTTTTATTTATTTATTTTTTCCTTAAACGTTATAAGCGGAGACTTTTTGTTGCTTTCTCATAGTTGTACATCAGCTTTTACTTCGCACATTGTGGCTTTACTTTAATGCAGGATCAAACGACACAAATCGTTCTCACAAACCAGCTCATCTCATGAAAAAAGCTGTGAGAAGTGAAGCCTATAGCGCCACCCAAAGGCTCACACGAAAACCGGCTCGAGTGCTTGCGTGTGGCCAAACCCTTGTAAAAAGCCAACAGCAGAAAATAAATTAAACACAGACTTATTGACCGACACAGAACTGTATACACACGTCTTGAATTAAAAAAACCAATATGGCATTTGAGTTTCTTTTCATATGGACATAAATTATATCTCTGTGAAATCATATTTTGATAAAAATAGAAAGAGAGTCTTGATTTTAAAAAGTCTGAAATGTGTTGAAAGACGTTTTTGAAACTAGATGGGGACTATAAACCACAGGAGAGCATACCGTGAAGAAAAGGCAACTTCTGCTCATTCAAAACAAAACACTGCATCTCATTCTATTGACTTTAATTGAAAAATCTTAATTTACAAAAACACTTCAGGTAATACAGCTGATTTCACATGTTTGCTTTACTGTACTCAAACATCAACATGAATAACATCTCTGAAACATATTACATAATAAAAGATTACATTTATATGTGGTGTCAAAATTAGTTCACATCAAAAACTTTATACATTCTAGTAGACTTTGTGCGGGAAATTAACAATCACAAATATGAGTGGACAAATTCACACAGATATGTAACAGTCTGTCATAACTTTCCGAGGTATGAAAATATTTATGCGTGAGATGGGATCATCTCACGTGCGTGAGGATCGCCTTTCAAACCCTCCCTTGTCTCCACTGTTGCTCTGGCTGCCAGTCATCTTGCCCTGTGGAGTCAGAAGGGAAACAAGCGATCAATACACAAACAGTGAGGGCAGTGTGTGATCTGTTGTCTCGACAGACGCACCTTCACGTTTCCAACCATTTCCTCAAAAGACCTGAATGTGGAGGAAGGTCTAGAGAGAAATAGGAAGGTACATTATAATGGTTCTAGCCTGAAATACAGTGAATAAAAAAAACAAGTTGTGGTGATTTTACCTCATGGTGGGGACGCTTATGGTGTGATTCAGATGTCTGAGGAGGACAAAGAGGAGATTAAACATTCTTTAACATTTCAATGTTTCAGCAAAAGTATATATAAAAAAAAAAAAAAACACATTTTAATCTGCACAAAATGTCATTTACAATTGTCTTGGCTGAAATTGATCTATTTTTTATTCTAAATGATCAGAGCCTCAAAATGAACTTTGAATAATTAGAAAGCAAGTATGCGATGTTTTCAAAATGTATTTTTCATTTTACAGCTGTGAGAAACTTTTACAAAACATGCCCATTTTAGGAACTAAGTTTATTGTACCTAAAAAGACCCTTGGACTCCGACTCACCAGGAATAGGGAGGACAGCCAGTGTGAAACTTGAGCCAAATCAAACATTCTGTTTACTTAATCCACTGCAGGGACTTCAGCTGCATGGAGCCACATAAACATCTCTGTGTGGTTCAGACCTGTAGCTTCAAACATTTATTTCACTGGAGCTTTTCCAAAAAAGCTGCTCAGAAAGGCTTCAGATCCTCTTTCTGAGATTTACAACAGATCTTTTTTCTTAAATTAAAAATGACACAACTAACTCACAGAATGTGAACAGTAAGTTGTGAACTTCAAGTAATTCAAATTGACTAAATATTTAAAAGGCAAAGGAGTTTTCCAAACAAATTCAAACAGTTCTACAATGTGGACAAAGATATTATTTCTCCTGAATGTTGTGACGTCTTCCCGTTTACTACGAATGAATTTGTCATTTTTTTTAAATTCAATTAGTCAAATAATGGCCAGTCACAATTGAATATAAAGTTGTGAATGGATATACAAGGATATAAAATAGCACAATAATACATAAATCATACACCTTTCTTGTAAAAGTCTCTTATAAGCAACGTCATTGGCCCTCTCTCTGTTTCAACTGTTTTTAAGTAACTTTATTTACACTACCAAAGTTTAATAATTTTGGTCAAGACACACGTGCATCTCAGCTTAGTCTTACCACTCACAGATCTTACCGTGGTGGGCTGGGAAGAGGTAGAGCTCTGTCGGGTTTGCAGCATGAAGATAAAGAAACACACACACACACACACACAGATAACGTCACACCGGCGTCTGTTTCTACAAGGACAATAACAACAGACTTATCAGCCACTGCTGTTGAGCACCAGATGCACCGCTGTGATTGGATTAAGGTTGTTTTCTGGCTGAACAAAAGTTCAAGACAGAAAACTTCCCATGTTTTTCCAGAACCTCAATGGCGGCTTGAGTAGTCAAATTTTTGTGGTCTGCAGAATGTAATGTTTTCTATTAAGCCACGGGTTAATGACAAAAAGTCTAAATATGCCACCTTAAACTAAATGTATTTTAAAGTTTTGGTTTATTTAAGATAATGTAAAAGATATTAGATAATACAAGTTTAGTTTATTATTGAGAGGATGTGGCGTGATTGTTCACCTCATTTCCCCCAGTCTCCTGGTGATGGCCACGCCCACGCCGGACAGGGCAGCTGAAGTCACCTGCCCCGCCTGAGAAAGACCTTCCCGTGTTCTCACATATCTGCGAGTACAAAATGAAGTAAGTCAGCATCTGGGTGAAGCCTGAATTACATAAAAAGTGGTTGAATACGGTGAGTATGAAGGTGTGACGTAGTAACGATAAGCTTGTCCACGTCAGCGGCTGCACATCATCTCGTCTTCACTCTTTCAAAGAAACGCTGCCGTTGCCTGCTAATACTGCAGCTCCCTGTGCTAAGTCGGGCTGTAAGGCTATTAACAGAGCACCGATCCTATTTGACCCGGAAAATCCCATCACTTGTTTCTTAGGAGAGATTCCACTTTAACATGTGAGTACATGAGAAGTCACTGGGAAAGCCCTTCAGGACATGACATGTAGCACTATGTTTTTCTGGGTTTTTTCTCCCCTGGATGTGACTGAAGCATGCGGAGTGACACTTACACGCTGGAGTGGCTGATGTCGTCCAGAGTGGCCGCTGCTGTGAGATATCTGAGAGGACAGAATGAGCACAGGTTGACGGATTATCACTCTGACTTAAGCGGGCAGCTACGACAGACATTAGTGTGCTTTTCATGGTTATGTAACCACGTAACACGAAGACAACGCCTGGCAAAGGTTCTGTCACTGGGTGCCTCAAACCAGGTATCATTGTGCAGCCATTCTGAGCATCCAGAAACATTTTCCGAACAATTCTGCGTCGTATGCACTTACGGAGCTGAAGTCTGAACATCTTGCCAACCTTTGGACAGGTTCTGCTTGATGTTACCGAGAGGACCGAGTCCCAGCTGCCTCCTGATTTCTGCTGCATATTTTTCTTTGGTCAGAAGTGCCTGCCTCAGAGTGTGAATTTCATCCTCGATCTAAGTGAAAGAAGAAACACAATCGTTTCTGTAGAAACAGCTTTAAAACAGCAGTAATACTTCATGAGAGCTCCCTACCTTTGAAAGTTCAAAACGTAGATTGTCCACATCCTCATCCGTTAGATCTGTGGGTGAGTGTCCGTTCCCCGTCATCCCCGTGGAGTGGACGTACGTGGAGGAAGAGGCTCTGGTAAAGTCTGAAAACACATTAGGGATGAAATCCTCAGACAGAAAAGACACATTGACGTAACTGTGCATGAGCATGAATATCTACCGCTCATGAGTTTTAATCTGGGATTCAAGATAATGATGAATTACAGGATTATTCCATTGATAAATCCAGATAATAAGTAGAATTAAAGTAAGAACCAAACGTGGTTAATACAGTTTATATTGTACATTACCAACAATAACCTGTGTTTATATACGAAGTGTTTATGTTCCTGAGAACAGAGACAAATTAAGGCAGCATCAACTTGAGCTATATACGTTGACAACAAAGTTATGTAACAGAGAATTCAAACCAAAAACACATACATATGTTGAGCCCACATATTGAAAACAACACCTTATGAATTAATAAGACATTTTGGACATGTTCAAGGAAAAAGAAAACCAAGCAAAAAGCTTTCATTTAGACACGAATTCTAGTGAATCATCGGCACTAATAGCTCGTGGAAAATTATTCAACGGTATAAAACTTAAAGGCCTCGTAGTTTCATGAGTAATATGTGTAGTTTCTGTTGGTTTTGTTGTTGAAAACATGGGAGCTGTCCTCAGTGCTGAAGCTAACATGCTAACAGCTAACCGACCTGTTGCCCGCCAACTGGCGACAACTAAACTAACTCGCCATAAACACACAAGAAGACATGCACGAGCGCAGATTGTCGTAGTGATAATGTGACAGAGGCTTTACCTTGTCGATTCATCGTTGCCACTTTCACCTCGATGCGTTTTTGACGAGGCAGTTTGCGCCAAGCGAAGTGTTCCCATGCGAGGAGCTGAGAGGGAGGGGGATTAACGCGCACGCACGCGCGCACACTCTTGGCAGTATAGTGTCTGTCACGCTCGCCCCATGTCCAGTCAGGTTCCTGTGCAGTTTGCATGTTCTCCTCTCTATGAGGGGGTCAGTAGGTTTTGTCCGACGCATGTGGATTGAATTGTTTATATGATTGTCTGTCTCTCTATGTTGGCCCTGTGATGAACTGGTGATGTGTCCATGGTGAAACCTGTCCTCACTCAGCCCGCTGGTTTTGGCTCCAGCGCGCTGTGACCCTGAGTTGGATGAAGCAGTGTGGAAGATGGATGTATTGATGGATGACACACTGTAGGTTGGTAAAATTAATAACTTGTCTCCATCTGCTGGTGACACCTGGTATCACACGGCGCGATGACAGAGCTGCTGCTGAGGAAACGGTGACCAGAAGATCAACAGGTTTTCCTTTAACCAAAGCCAATGTTCATTATTTTTACACTTTTTTACAATTCACGATAATTTCATACAAACAGAGGGAATTGATCTTTCGAAAATAGTTTGCTTTAGATAAAAAGACTAAACAATATTCTCAATTGAAGTCGCCTTGGTAAATCCATAAAGTGATCTTTAATAGTAGTTGTGCTGTCTTTTGAACTGAACAAGTTCACCAAAAATGGCATTGTGGGAGCTCTGTATTTGAGATTAAAGTATCTGTCCTGTCATTGAATAAACAAGTGACCATCCCATGCAAAACTGTAACAGTGAAGTCCTGATATATTCATATAGGTTTTTCAATGACCTAAGAATATCATATCTGTAACGAAATTAAATCAAATGTCTTTTAAAAGTACTTGTAATATTTAATCTTTTGATGTATATGCTTTTATGAATGTACCATTTTAAATGCAGGACTTTCCTTTCAGAGTATTTGGAGTGTAGTATTCAGACATTTACTTAGAAAATCAAACAGATCTCTGTAAGTAACCTTTAATCTTCCTTCATATTATAGAATCTGTCCAGGATGAGAGAAATCACACAGAGAGAAATCCCACGTTGTTACTGATCGAAATGACGACAGTCAAAATGTTGAGGAACATTTATTCAACAACAGCAAATCAGATCAATGACCCACTTGTTTTCTTCCAGACACACAATTATCATGCTACAACAGAAACGTTAAGGTTTATACTTTATATGGGCCAAGTGTATGTACAAGCGACCTTAACCATTAAACCATTCCTTGCAAATTTTAATGGCTACATTACAACACCATACCATTGGAAATTATAGTCAATCATCATCTGAAACATGACAAAGTATGAAATAAATAAAACTCAAAAAAAAAATGCATCATATAACCGTTTCACTATAGTTACACTATATACTATATTGTCTTTTTATGGAGTCATTTCCTGATCATTGATTCATTATAGTTTTGTTTTTTTTGTTGTTTTGTTTTTTCAAACACACAGTGCATTCAACTTAGAACATTTACAGTAGCATTTTTCAGTATCTCAATGAAAAAGCCATGACAGGAACATCTATGTTTCATCAAAGGGTTACAGGTAACATCATACAAGGGCCACAGAGGTCAACATCCATACCGTTAATAGCAGAGGGTGGGCGACGGGAGCTCACCATTTGTAAACCATTGAAACACATTATTTAGCAGTCATGAAACTGACGGAAGTGGCAAAGATGTACATGGCGGATTTATGGCAATAATTTGTGGCAATATACGCAAATTCAGTAGTACGAAAAAAATGTCGTTTTACTCGGAGCTGCCTGTCGCACTGGCTCACAGATGATATGCCTGATGAGCATCTTCACACGGATTCAAAAAGACTCGACGATGAGAAACGATCACAGCATTGGACAAAATATCAAAGTCGTCGGACTTCAGCTAAAAAAAAAAAAACCCACAAAGACTAAAAGGGCAATCATAAAAATAACGTACTTGTTCTGTAGTTACCTTTATTTCTTCCCAAGTGTAACATGTTTTTTTGTTTTGTTTCCCCCCAGCGTTTACTTCCGAATATATTCAAGAGTTTAAAGCATGTTTTTGTCTAGAAAAGTGGCTGCTGCTGCTGCTGACACACTTCTGTTATATCTACCTTTCAGCAGGACTGATCACACCCTGCTGGAGCCTCTGTGAAAGCACAAAAAAAAAACAAAATAAATACAGTAACGACATCAAATGCATTTCTATCCGTTTTAAGTCATTGTGACGTCTCTGAAAATAGTTGATCCACATGAGGAAATTAAAAACACCAGAGAAAAAGGCAGCAGGACCTCAGTAAAAATCCCAATAACCTACATGTTTCAACAAAAACTGCATAATTTATACAGATCTGCTTCGAATAAGTCCGTCGCAATTCACGGCCCTGGTGTTGATGTCATTTCTAGCTGCTGAGATGGCAAAACACCAGTGAGACACACGTTTAACGACTTGGGTCTGACGCACGTTCAATTCATAATGCAAGAAATCACAAATCAACACAAAGGTTTACCAGAATCATTGCGATCAACTGCTGCAACAGTGGGCTTACAAGAGGGAGCGAAAGGCGATAACCAGTGGACAATATCTCGTATAGAAACGTTACGTCAGCAGGTGTTTGTGGACATGAAGCTCTGTGCCTTAACAACCTCATGATTCACGTTAAAAACACTCGTTTTGGGGGGGGGGGGGGGGGGTGCACGAAAGACAAACGAGCACAGTGCTAAAGACAAACTGTGGGTCTAACAACGGCCGGTGGCCTTTTTAAACCCAAAACCAAACATACATTGATTGCAAATCAGAAGTTTAAATGTGGGTGACCACTGAGTTCTTTAAGCGTTTTAACGATGACACTGACCGCCTAAACCGACAACAATCACACGCCTCCAAGCAACACCTTCCTGAACCATGGCTCCTCATTCCTCTCACCTGATATATCTTGTAACCCACCACCACCACCTTCACTGCACCTTGTGAGCCGCACGTGGCTGAATCGTCTGCACATACATGATGAATTTCGCAAACTATAGATGTTGCAAAGGATTGAAGTAACGTTTGAGTCCTTGTTGTCTAAGACAGTGCATGCTACACCATTATGCAAAATATGGGTAAGGGACAGTAGGGTAGGCGACCTGGGTTGTTAAAGGCTAAGGAATATAAAAGAAGAAATAAGAGGCAAACAGTTAAGTTGTTTCACTTTTCTTCTCACAATGAGGAGTGAACATGTAGTGGACCAATCGGGGAGGAGTGAACGGATGTGGCTTCGTTTAGTTCCTTTAAACAGGCCATGCTTACTAGTCCCTCTCCGCTGCATGGCTCTCTTTTTGAAGTGGGAAGATGTTGAAGTTTTATCTCACTGGGGTGGAGCAGGGAAGCAGGCAGGACCCCAGGCCAGGATTGACGGCATTGCAGGATTAGTTGAAGCCGGTGTCGGTGTGGTAGGAGTAGTGCCCATCCGATGTTAGCTGGGTCGTCTCTGTTGCTCCTGGTTGCAGCACTATGGGGTCACCGCCAGCCTCTGTTTGACCAACGTAAACAACAGGTCAAGCCCTTGTAACAACAGTGAACGCTCACAGAAAATGTAAAAAAAAAAGAAAAAAGGTCCGTGACACACACCGCTCGGTCTCACCTCTCTCATCAGACTGCAGCTGGGCCTCCAGGTCCTCGGGGGACACGTAAAACTCCTGGTCCTGGCCCTCCCGTGGCCGTGGTTTACATTTTCCACAGCAGCAGTTACAGCAGCAGCACAGGCAGCAACAGAAGTAGCAGCCGGTGGCCAGGCCGCAGAATACAAACAGAGCCTGCGAACGGACACGTTGATTAGCAGTGACAGAAATACAGAATAAGAAAAAGAGGTTGGACAGAGAGCAGATTAACTGGTGCGGACGGTTCTCCGGTCTTACCTTTGCCCACCAGCTTGACAGGACAAAGTAGGTGTTGACATTCTCCTCTCCAAACTGCTCAGCCACATAAAGCCCCAAAGAGCCATATTTATCATAAATATTACGCTTCGTGGGGTCATTCAGTATCGCATGGGCGTTGTTAATCTCCTTGAATTTATCTGCGGCTTCTGGATTGTCGGGATTCTTGTCGGGATGAAACTTTAACGCCAGTTTCCTGTGCAAATGAAGGCAGATCGTCGATCAAAATGATCGCAGTGACAGCAGGGCGGTGACTTGAGCCGACTGTGAAGACTCACCTGTAAGATCTTTTAATATCATCGGTTGTGGCCAACTTCTCAACTCCCAGCACGTGGTAGAGAGACTCGCCTGCGGTGGACAGGGAGCGCTGCCTCTGATGGTCTGCCATGATGCCTCACGTCCACAGGCTGCAACACAGAAACACAAGACTAGATGGGCTGATTGCAGACGAACAAACCTGTCTGGAAGAAGACAGGCTTCCATGGAAAGTGAGGCCTGTGCAGGCAACAGCTGGTCCACTGCTATCTTGATTAAATATCCTGAACAAGTCACGTGGAAAGAAATGCAGATAGATAATTGAGAAACTAAATGACAGATTTATTGCATTTATAAAATTAAAATGCTTGTTTCTGTATATTTAGAATTAAAAAAAAACAAAAAGAGTGATCAGTGGGGGCTGCAGCACTGATATAAATTGTCCTGATTGATTCCAGTTAAAGTGTGACATCTTGGCAGGACCCCTGATGCCTCCGCTGCTTTAAGCGAATGAGAATCTGACATTCACACAGAAAACACAACGCAACGCAGCGGGATTCGTCAAAATGAGTCCAAAATAAATAAAACGTGAAGGCTTTTCTCAAGAATAGAGCTGCCTCCAAATGGGTGTCATCGCCACTCAAATGAATAGCTGCTGCTTCTATTTCAAGCCCTCTCCAGCTCGTTTCACCGTTTCCGTCAAAATGTTGCCCGTTTGGTGGAGTGACTCCGGGATTTCCCTCCTTCGGTGATCGCATTCTGCAGTGAACCGTCAATATGGGAAGGATTAGACGCTGGGAATACGATGCTAGGAGCATAATCTCTGTGCAAGCAGCATCATCAGCTGCACTGCCGTAGTGCACAGCATCCATGTTGGTTGGCTTCCTGGCCTGCTCTGGATGCAAAAGACGGGGATGGGATCGTCGGCAGTGATTTTCAAGGGCAAGGGCCAGCGTGTCGTGGAAAACGAGGCGATGGAGACGCGGGGGAGGGGAGAGACTCACCTTTCACTCGGCTGCGATGCTCTGCAGAAGTAACGATCCCGGCTGCTGGTGGTTTGAAGACAGTGGAGCGTGACTATGGCCGCATCTCGCACGTATCCGGACGCTGTGTGGTTTCCACTACACAACCATGGACAGCTGCAGCAGTCCACTGGCTCCGCCCCCTCCTCGACACCCCGCCGCGCGAGGCCCGCGACCCAGCGTGCGCGCTCCCGAGGAGGATGCTGGAGGAGGAGAGAGGAGCGGTCGCGACATGGAGCAGAAATACTCACTTTAATCGTGCAAAAAGAGGGATGGCGACATTAATCCGACCATAGATTGGTTGTATAGTGTGAAGCTTCCGGGATACCTTTTGTGACCTCGCCATTTTTTATTTTATGCTCATACCAGTCACTGCTTTTATTAACTGTATATAATAATATTTAATAACACTTAATTAACTATATCCTGTCATGTTGACATTTCAACTTCAATACTATTTATTCTGTGTTAGTTCTGTGTGGAGCTATGTTGCAATAATTTACCGTGAGATAAATAAGTCATTATATTCTATTCTATTCTATTCTATTCTACTCTATTCTATTCTATTCTATTCTATTCTATTCTATTCCCTCTCAACAATTTTGGATCAGTTCACAGTACTGCATTGTACAGTAATACAATACTTTAATGCTACTTTTCAGTTTTTATTATATACATGTAGACAGTGACTGTGAGTCTCTGCAGGAGTTGTGAGACCTCTCATTAAATTTTGATATTTCTGATATGTTTTGGATCATTCTATCCCTCCCTCCCTCCCTCCCTCCCATTTTCACAAACTGTTGTTTGTTGCTTAAATAACTTTTCATCCTCTGTAGAACTACCCCCACCCCATGATACCATAACTCTCCAGTTTCTTGATTATTATGTCATGATTTGTGTCAAATGCTTTTTTGATGTCTATTAACACCCACATTGCACATTTCTATTTATTAATGCTGGCGACGTTAATCTTTGTGATCTGATTCCATATTGGCTTTCAGAGAGGAGTTTGTGTTTGTAGGTTCATTTGTGCAATCTGTGAATGAAAAGCTTCTCTATGATTTTGTAGAATTGTGGAAGTAGAGAAATGGGCCTGTAATTATTGAATTGGTGTCTGTCTCCATTTTAGTATAGTGGGACGATTTCTGCAGTTTTAATTTCTTTTGGGAATTTCCCGGTTTGGAATAACAGATTGCACGTCAGAGGCTGAAGAATTGTTTCAATAACCGTTTTAACTATTGTCATACCTATACCATCACAGTCAATTGATGTCTTGCTTTTACATTTATTCACAATATCTATTATTTTTCTCTCCTCCACTGCAGTGACAAACATGAGTTTGGATTCCTATTAATTAATGTTATTATCATCAACATTATTATTAATATATAATGAAATAATGAATAGAATATTAATAGTAAAAAATGTGCTTATGCTTTGAAAAAAATTCTCAAACCACTGAGATTCACAAAAAACAACAACACCAAGCTAAATACAAAGAGAGTAATCCAAGAAATGTAAAACCATCACAACGATAAATAATTTTCATAGATAACATATATTTAATTCATTTATTCTGTGCAATAATAACATTATCCCTGGTATATTTTATATCGCTACCAACATCATCATGCACAAATGTAAAATATTGTCACGGTTAATATATTGTTTTTATTTAATTGTCTTTGATATGTATTATTCTTATTATTGTTCATATTCATTGCTACTCTTTGATTACCGTTCACGCACTGCAGCGGCAATGCAAAATTTCCCATTGTTGAAAAAATAAAGAATCATCTTATTTCATCTCATCTGAAACAGAAAAATGTAAAACTGCAGGGTTGGCGGCCATTGTGCCATCCATCTGGTGTCTGGGCGTCACATCCCAAGCTACGGGCCACAGGATGGACCAGACTTCAGGACTCTTTTGGTAGCCCCACCTGCATCTGTGAAACTCACTCTTGACAAGACCCACAGACATGCAGAATCCCTCCAGGACTCACTGGGCATAGCTGGAAAACACTGGTTACTTGTATCTGTCATCTTGGTGGAGATCTAGACCACTGCTGCCATTGTAGATCCAAAAAGAAAAGAAAAAGACACCTATGATGATCACTGATTCTCAGAGAGCTTGGCGAGACAGAAATGTGAAACTGAGGTGTCAAAAAAACAAAAAGAAAAAAAAAAGTACAACATAGACAATGTGACTATTTTGGAGGGTGGGGGGCTGTTCATGTGTGATGCCCTCGTCCCGACTGTTTCTTCATCTGTCCATGATTTCAGATTATATCAGGAAATAAATGTCTGGATGAGGAAGAGGCTAAACTGTCGGTTGTATGTACAGAGATGAATCAGTTCCCGGATTTTATTCGAATAGAAATCTTCATTTTATCCCCTTTTATCGTCGTTTAACCGACCGGACTGTTCCTCGGCAACCGTGACGTCACAGCATCCGCCAATGGGAACGCGCGCGGGTGTGACGTTCGTATCGCGAGGTTATCACATTAGCTTGGTTAGTTAGCTAGCCGCGAAAGAGCTTGTCTTGTTTGTCCGCATTTTATTCTTGTTTTCAGACCCCCGTCGGAGCCCGGTAAGGACCGTGCACTGCTGAATTATCACGGACTTCTCACGCCCGCGAGGAACGGTAATCTCCGGAGCTTGTGCGCGCGCGGTGAGTTGTGTGAACGCGGCTAACCCGCCATGGCAGTTTGTTTTGGAAGCCTCGGAGAATTTCCCCCCCGTCTCGTTTCAGTCACGTCCGCCACCGCGAAACGCCGCCAAAGCTCCAGAAATAGCGTGTTATTAATTCAGTGGTGTTTGTCGGGAGAGCGGGTTTCCTCCATGTCCGTGTTGTGTTTTTAATCTGCGGCTGTGTGCGGTTTGTGGTCGTGCAGGTACAAAATGTGACCGAGCTGTGTCAGCCTTGCTCACGTTTTGCGGTTTTCCAATGGCTTCGTTCCCTTTTGCAGGATCCCAATGATGAGTTATGCTGAAAAGCCAGAGGACATCACGAAAGAAGAGTGGATGGACAAATTAAACAATGTGCACATACAGAGGGCGGACATGAACCGGCTCATTATGAATTACCTGGTCACAGGTGAGACAGTTCATTTCTATTCAATCCATCATCGGAATTACGATGGGACAACTTGTCATTAGTCTTCTTCATGATGAAATACTTAAGTTAAAATTCTTTCCTACTTTTTATTTGCATATTTATAGTAAACTATCTTTCTGTTGTGAACTGATGAATGGGACAATACAGTATGTTACTGGCTGCATTCAAGGCTTTGGAATACACTGATCTCTGTTTTAAAGACCCAACAACTTGGTTTTTTTGTTTGTTTGTTTGTTTTTAGTAATAAAGGCAAAAATAGCCCCTCGTCTTTTTTTCCACTATATTTGTAAAGTACACAGTTTTATGCACAAATAAAATAAAATGTATGAAAGGAACTGGCCACTTCTTGATGTCAGTCTCAGTATGAACATATATTACCAGTAATCTGGAAATGCATCGTAGTGTTACCTGCATTACAATAACGTGATTCAATTCTATTTAGTATTTATTCATCGTAACATTTGACAGTATTGATATTGAGCTTTTCTGATGTTTGTTTTTTTTCCACATTCTTGTGTAGAACAGGAGTTTGTTAATGTGTGACAGGTGAAAGTGTTTCTCATGTTTTGGCTGTGTGATCAGTTTAAAATCAAAGGTAACTGGAGAAAATCCACTGGTAATCTGGGAAGAAATAGTGAAATCACGTGATTATTATCTTTGTGTAATAGTCAGCATTTCTCCACATTGTGTGTGTGTTTTTTGTGCTTGAAGAGGGCTTCAAAGAGGCAGCGGAGAAGTTTCGGATGGAGTCTGGTATCGAGCCAAGCGTGGACCTGGACTCTTTGGATGAGAGGATAAAGATTCGAGAGATGATCCTGAAGGGCCAGATACAGGAAGCTATTGCACTTATCAACAGTCTACATCCAGAGCTGCTCGACACCAATCGATACTTGTATTTTCACCTGCAGGTACGTCTGAACCATTTGCTTTTGATTATACTGTGCTGTTCATTGGAGTGCAATCTCCTGCTTGAAATGAATAGCTCCTTTTTATAATCCAGCCTGCCATTGTGCATGATGAGATTATGCCTTTCCCAGTTAATTAGGGAATTGATGGGATATTAGATGGAGCTTGAAGCAAACATCAGCGCTTGTGTTTGGTTTTCCCTCTCGCAGCAGCAACATTTGATCGAGCTAATCAGGCTAAGAGAGACTGAGTCAGCGCTGGAGTTCGCTCAGACACAGCTGGCAGAGCAGGGCGAGGAGAGCCGGGAGTGTCTGACTGAGATGGAGCGAACGCTCGCTCTGCTGGCCTTCGACAACCCGGAGGAGTCGCCCTTTGGAGACCTGCTCAACATGATGCAGCGACAAAAGGTGGGCTGCTTTTATTTCCTAACCCGGTCCTCAAACTAAAGTCTCATTTCTTTTGTTCATGATGACATTTGTCAGAAGTTTTAGAATGTTAATTAAGAATATTTCATCACTTTAACTTCCTAATCACCCAATTTTTCTGCGTCATATCTTTCAATTTGCCCAATTCTTTTTTTTCTTTGTTGATTCTTCACCACTTGTGAAGTGATGATCACGTTCGACACACATTGACATTTCTTCTGATGATTTGCTATTAGGAAGTGTTCTAGTGCATGTTGCTATACACCACATGTGATCATTTGTGATAATGTCATTTCTGCCCCTGAAATGGATCAGTTCCCTGTCCACAAAAAGTCCAAAAGTTGGATCAGTCGAGCCAACAGGACTGTGAACATCACTGGAGTTAAGCTGAATGGCAACACACTGGTTTACTGTAAACCTTCCGTTATACCTCGTTATACTAACCACAGTGAAGTTACATCTATCTGGACGACAGCATTGGTGGTGTATTCCCAGTGTGCGTCAGTCAGTATCTGGAGACCACACTTCTTAACCTTCAGGACTTGAATCATCTGCTGGCCAGATATTACAACCTGCCTCCAGGAGTCCAGGCAATAAAGGATGTCATGGTTAGCTGTATGGCTGTATGACATTTCCTGCTCTTCTCTGCACAGCTGCAGTGACTTTAGGCCGTGAAACTTAACCAGAAAAGTGTGTTTCGGTCTGACTGTTGCGTGCATCTCTGCACAGGTGTGGAGCGAGGTCAACCAAGCTGTGCTGGACTATGAAAACAGGGAGTCGACGCCCAAACTGGCGAAACTCCTGAAGTTGCTTCTTTGGGCTCAAAATGAGCTGGACCAGAAGAAGGTCAAATATCCCAAAATGACTGACCTCAGCACGGGCACCATCGAGGACCCCAAGTGAACACAGCAGACGAGAGCAACCGCCTTCCACGTCCCCTTAATTTATTATCAGTCAGTGACTGTGTGACAACCAGGTAACATGTGTATAAACAAATGCTATGTTTTTTTTTCTTCTTTTTTTTTCTCATGTTTCATTCATAAGACACTTTACTCATTGTGCAAACTGTAAATTGCTGTATTTCAAAGTGACAGAAACTATTTAGTTTAATTAAAGATCTTGGGTTTTTAGATCTTGGTGACAACAAAGTTCAAATTGCTGTTTTATATTTTGTCTTTTTGAAACATAAACTGGTAGTATTATTTATTGTGACCGTTTTCCCAATGGAGGCTTTTATGTTGTCAGAGCGAGAGCTAATGATGTTGTAAATACTGTGTGGGGCTCAAACTGAGGAGCCCCAGGAAAGAGGGCGGTACAGCAGAGATATAATTGTCCTTTTTCACCGAAGGCTTGTCTAGATTGAGATAGTCTACTGCAGTAGAGTTTAAAATCAAAATTTCATAAACGAAATATGACTATTTTTAAAAAAAAAATTAAAAAAGGCATTTAAAAAAAAAAGAAAAAGGCTACACTTTAATGATTTTTATTTATGATGATCCAAGGCAATTTGCTATATGGTCCGCAACAATCTTTTCACGCCATGAAATTTGATTGTACGCGTAAGACGTGTCTATAACATGGGCTGCCTTGAAAATTCATCATTTCGCGTGCGTTTGAGACGGTGAAGAAAGTCCAGACAGACGGGTTTAAATCAGAGACGGCGTTAAGCCTCGGAGGCCTTTTTTCCCACTCTCCAGTGTGCACTGCCTTCAGTACGCTTGTCTGTGGCGTCCAGACACCGGGAAGTTTGGGCCCTATGAAATCCATCGACTTTCTTCTCTAATTCTGCATCGTTCTTTTATCCTTCTGAACTATTTAAGCTTATCTTGTCATCAGTGATCAGAATAAATCCCCAATGTGGTTTATTCTTCCTAAGTTTCAGGAGACGTTCAGATAATGCTCCAAACTAAATCCAACCGTTTCAATGTTGTAGTTTCTGGACTTGAATCTCAACATAAAGCTTTATTTTTATTTTTTTCTCTCTCCAGCATTTATTTCTGTTGCACTGCTTCTATATTGCTAATAGGTGTGAATGATCGCGTGTGAAGTTTTTGTTTATCCTGTGATGAACTGAACCAGTCCAGGGTATAACCGGCCTTCGCCCCGAGATATTCAGCTGGGATCGGCGCCTGCACCCCCCGCTCTCGATAAATTGACTACACAGGTGACCTCCAGTCACCGCTGTACCCGAGCGCCACCTGTACAAACCAACACGAGGCAGAAACTCTATGAAATGTGCTTCATTTCATTTGCCTTTCGGCACAGTTATAGAATTTGTTTGCGTTTCCCAGACGGACTCTAGTTTGATCTATATTTCATGAAGCATTTTCATATATATATTTTTTTTAAATATATATTTCTGAAAACATAGGGCCCTGAGTAACGTGCTGCGAGTCGCAGCGCAGCATGAGAGGAAAGATCTGCGTCACGAGATCGCAGCAAGCGACAGGGTTATCGGTTATGCGACTGAAATGGATTCAATAAAAATCTCCAAGACAAGGAGATCTTTCTACTCTGAAAGCAGTGATTCTCAGCTGGTCTGGGTTTGGACCCACCGTCGTCCCTCAACGACGAGCCACAACTTAAATCAGGAGAAGATTCGTTGAAATAAAATTGTGCAGTTTGAACCCGTGATTAATTCAAGCAACAAATCCTCCCTTTAGTAATTCCGCCTTTTTTTCTTGAATGAATTAAAGTTTCTCTCTACTGACCTGTACTTCCTCTTCAGATTTGATATCTTCCACCTTTCACCTGTCAACACTTCACTGCACAGAACGCTCTGATGTCCTCAATATCACGGTGTTTATCCTAACCGTCACGCTCGACTGGCTATGTAAGCAAGCGTCAACTTACTTTGTGATGAGCCGATGTTATGACGATTTTTATCTTGTGGTTTCTTTTAGCAGCCCACTTTAGTGTCGTGACCCACCAGTTGAGAATCACTGATCTGAAGCATCTTAAAGCTGATTTATGCCTTTCAAGAAGTTAGTCGTTCCACTTTACCTGCATGTGCTTAACTTTCTGTTTTCCACTGGGAAAACGCACTTGTGCTTCTTTTTTTTTGTTTTGTTTGTTTACTTTTATAAATATATAATATATAGATATAATTAAAAAAAATAACTTGCTGCTAGTTGTTCATCCTTAATTTATTCTAAGGTTGTATTGTCTTTATAGATATTGGCTTTGATGAATACTGAGACCCGGAAAGCTCACATCTTTTATTATTCCACATTTTTAAGATCAGATTTGCAGTTATTACAATAAAACTTTTGTGAACCATAAAAGAACTGGTGTTGCTTCGTTTATGTTTTCTTCTTCACACATACAAATACTTTAACACTAAATTCCCCAAGCTTGATTCAGAAATGCAATTATTCTCTCGAGGAATATGCAAATGGTTACGTCATGGCCGAGGAAGACCTCTACTGTTGGTACAGAAAATCACAACCAGGTTGAGTTTTGTTTCAACAAGTTTGACTTGTTTGGCTCGTCTGCCTGAGGATACGCTGTTCCTCTGAAGCAACACCTCTCAAGGGACAGTGGCACAGATCACTGCGAGGAGACCGGTGTGCACTGAATGGCTGGCAATCACACATCGATAGACAACAAGAGGGACGCAAATGGTTCTTTACAGGAGAAATATCGACCCAATTCGTCTGCCAGGAAGGACTCGGCGAATAAAGACCTGTGGCCGAGGTGAGTGCACAGGAGTAGATTTAGACGGAAACAAGGCTGCAGTTTAGTTTCCACTCCAGATTCCTGTGGGAGCATGGCTTGTAGCAACACTTCTGTCATTTTGTGTCTGTTCAAGTTCCTCTGATCCAATGTTATGTGATTGAAATACACTAAGTTGGCTTTCTGTGTACTGTACTCGCTTTAACGTGACATTCAAGGATGCATGTTTCTGCACGTTTTTAACCCTTTAGTAGTCTGACAGGATTCTGTGTGAATGTCTCATGGATGTCCTGTTTGGACGGATCCTCAGATTTGACATCAGTTTCCACTTAAAGGCCAACATGTTTGTTTGTTCTCGTGGTCCTGACAGTGACGGTTCATAATAATTTACCCGGAGCATTAACATGCACCTTTCAGCTTAGTGTCTCACATCATGCCGATGTACAGCACACGCTACATGAAGGTGTGGTGATTTTTGCATTTCTCATTTTGGGAACAACAAGACGGAAGTCTTTTATGTTCAGGTTGGACGGCATATTGTACAGTATGAGTGTCATGTTGGAGTCGAGCATCTGCTCTCACTATGAGTTGTGATGCAGCATTACTAAGAGTGCTCCTCATTTAATCAAATCAGCGAGACAAAGCTCCTCACTGAACCTGGTGTTCCTGTTTTTGTTTAGTTTTTTTGTTTGCAAATACTGACTGATCTGCTATCTTCACGATCAAAGTTAAATAAAACTCTTATGAAGAGCAGCTTGTTTTTAGGGGTAAAAGCCACAGGGGGCCACTGCAGATGCAGTGTGGTGACATGAGGCTCCGCAGGTTACAGCCCACTGACAAATGCAAATACTGCACACAGGATGTGTCTCATCCTGGTCCTGGAGGTTCCTCGTCCTGCATGAGTTTGACCTCTCACTTCTGTGAAACGCTTGGAGGTGACTTGCTCATTCAAGATTCGTCGTTTAACAGATTTAAATGTGTTTGTAGCTTTGGAGACACTGAAAACATGCAGGACCAGGATTAGACACCTCAGCACCACACTGACCTTTTGATTCTTTATGCATTATTTCTTCTCGGTAAAGCTTCTGAAAGACCTTCAAGACTTTGGAGACCTAAGAACTGATCTTATGATGAGTCTGGTTCAGACGCTTCTGGCTCTTCTAGTGAAGTCAAACTTCATCGTGTGAAAGTTTTACCCCTTTTTGTATTTCTATGCTCAAGGTAGTTCTTCAGAAACACTGCCTGCATGCAGGGGGCTGTTTTCCTCTTAGGCAGAATAAATTTGGGGGGCATCATCTTCCTGCTGCTTACCTGATGGGTCAGTATCGCACAGGACCCTAAAATGCACACATCTGTCTTTGTGTGTGCTTAAAACCACAGTATTAATATATATTCTATAATGTGTATTCATGATGGTTGGTATTGTTGCTCAACTGTTTGACCTGCTCGATAATGCTGACATTAGCGGTGTGGCCTTGTCTTCACATTCGTCCTGTTCGCGTTACATTCTTTGGAGACTGTCTGAGAAAATGTACTTCATTCAGAAACTGTATTTGTGTGTGTGTCTACTTGTCCTCACAGAGCTCTGGCTCAGAAATGGACAGTGATGCTGTTTATCGGCACCTGCCTGCTTTACTGTGCCAGGATGGCCATGCCGATCTGTGTGGTCACCATGGCCGTGGAGTTTCAGTGGAGTAAAATCGACTCTGGGCTGGCTCTGGGGGGGTTCTTCTGGGGATACTGCATCACACAGGTCCTGGGCGGACACGCCAGTGACAAGTAAGTAACTCTTTAAGCGTCTGTCTCAGTGGTTAGTACTGTTGGCTCACATCAACAATATTTCTGGCTTACGGTTACATAAACATGCAATTAACCTTGTAATTTTGTATCATGAAATCAATGTGGTGTATTTCATAGAGGCAATGATTAGGAAACTAAAATATCGAGCCGTAGGTTAAACCATACTAATCCTAAGCGTTAGAAATCCCCTTTTATCTCAATTTCAAAATAAAATCTGTGTCTGAATTCAGTCTGATCTGCCGGTGAAGCCACATCAGTCATTAAGACGGGAGGTTAGATTTTGTTTCCCACCCGCCCTGATTGTAATATCTCAGTGCATTTGTGAATCAAAGGTCTGTTTGTTGATTTGTTACCTGTCTTGTTGCTACTCAGGATTGGAGGAGAGCGGGTCCTGTTCATGTCCACAGTCTCCTGGACTCTGATCACACTTGCTACTCCTCCGCTCGTTCACCTCAGCTCACACACTCTGGCTCTCACGACTGTGGCCAGATTCCTGATGGGAGTCCTGCAGGGTGAGTGGTGGCCCTGGTTCCTGTTGCCCTGGAAGTAAAGGCTTAAAGCTTCTATTTTAGGGATGCATTTATCTGAACTTTCTTGCCTGAAGGTAGTTGACAAGACTAAAATCAGTGTGACGTAAAGACTCTACATAAGGGAAACTGAATGTTCTCTTTAGCCCGGCCTTGAGGGCGACAAACAGTGAGCAGCCAGAGCAGCATTGTGTCTAATCTGAGCTCAAGGTGCTGATTCATCATTTACATTTTTATACTGAAAAAGCAAGTAGAGATATCAGAATTCAGTAAAAATATTACTTTGTTAGACAACTAAATTTGAAGGTTTATATGCATACAGAGGACCTAGGCTTAGGTCATATCAAAATTAAAAGGTATATTTGTGTAAATCTTTAGCTTCTTTTAAGTATCATGCGCCTGTGCTTTATTTATTTATTTAGTTTTTAAATAAAGTGATATCTTGTTCTCCCAATACAGGTATAAACTGATCAAATCAAATCTAAATAATAAAATAAATCTCCTCTGTAGAGCAGCCCGCCAGTAAAATCCAATTTGACTGCAGTAAAATCAAACATGGGAAGTTGTGCTTTATTAAGAGTAGTTGCTAGGTAACCAGCGGGGATAACAGGAAGTGTGTGTGTGTGTGTGTGTGTGTGTGTGTGTGTGTGTGTGTGTGTGTGTGTGTGTGTGTGTGTGTGTGTGTGTGTGTGTGTGTGTGTGTGTGTGTGTGTGTGTGTGTGTATTTCACACTCAGATCTTGAATTAAACGTAGCTGTTTCTCCATATGTGAAATTAAGCCGAGCAGGACTCTGAAATGAATTTGTGCCAAATTAGCTGCCAAACATGAACAAATGTTCTAAAATCCTGCAGTAGTCCTCTGAATAGCGGCTCCATCACTGCCGCCGTAATCATTTTCTGTGTGGATATGTCTGGGCGGGCTCTGGATTGAGTTCAAATTTTGCTAAGATGAGGTGACGGAGTTGTCTGAGCTCACAGATGGAAGATAAATCCTCTCATGATGTCTTCCAGGTGTTTTCTTCCCATCTCTGGCCAGCCTGTGTTCACAGCGAGTGATGAAGGGGGACAGAGCCTTTTTAATGAGCACCATGCACAGTGGCTCCGCTCTCGGGTACACACACACACACACACACACACACACACACACACACACACACACACACACACACACACACACACACACACACACACACACACACACACACACACACACACACACACACACACACACACACACACACACACACACACACACACACACACCAGTTCATATTTAAACCCATATTGATTTCGGATGCCTTTCATTCTTCCAGAACATTGTTGGCTGGAGGGATTGGTTCCCTGATGCTCGACCGGTTTGGCTGGGAAAGTGTCTTCTATTGTACCGGTTTCATGTCTTCACTTTGGGTCCTCGTGGTCTGGCTGTGTTTCATAAAAGGTAAAGTGATCAGACCATAGTTTAGACAGGAAGAAGCACACAGCCTCGTCGCCTTCTGACTGAAAATGACATCCAGCTTAGAGGTCCACTGCGGCCTTTATTCATTAAATAAGCAAGAAAAATGACAACCATTGTTTTCATTTTAACAGAGAAAAGCCAAATGATGTCAATGGCGACAAATCAGAAAATATGGTCTTTCCTAAATTTTTGCAAGCCGTGGCTTGCACAATAAATATGTTATATTGACAGTACATGACAGACATAGTATCTAACGGATCAAATCTTTCTAATTCTAAACATTACTAAAACTTCAGAGTAGTTCCTGTGTCTCTTTTCAGGCAGCAATCGTTTTCTGTAGACTCCATTTAACGTCGTACCATCGCAGAATCTGAAGAAGATTATTGCTTAAAACTGTTGAGTTGTTTGTTTAGTGTTGTTAGGTGTATTAATAATAATCACATCAACATTACTGCTAAGTCGATGTGGATTGACCCAAGATTAAATTCTCCTGAAACATTTATCAAAACCTCTGACTTACCGGTATCAAACATTTGACCTTTGACCCAAAACCTGCCTCTAATGGAGCAAATGAGGCATTGTAAGAATCGCATAATGTTAAATTTACACTTTTATCACTTTTACAGAACAAAACATTCTTCAGGACAGGATCAGACAGAGAGCATCAAGCACAGTTGTAATGAAATGAAACCGTCGCTTCGTTCTGCATTCCTCAGTCCACTGTTCAATGTGCTTCAGGTCAAGTTCTCCCAGAGCAGAAGGAAGGAAAGATGAACCCTCAGCGCAGCGTGTCGAGGACTCCTTGGCTGAGTCTGTTTAAGAAGACACCTGTCTGGTACCACCGATTTCCTCTTTCATTCATTTAGAACCACATTTACATGTGCTGATAAATTCTGACCCCATCTCTCTCTCCCCCTCTCTCTCTCTCTCTCTCTCCCCCCCCCCCTCTCTCTCTCTCTCCCTCCCCCCCTCTCTCTCCCCCCCCCCCCCCTCTCTCTCCCTCTCTCTCTCTTTCGCTCTCTCCCTCTCCCCCCCTCTCTCTCTCTTTCTCTCTCTCTCTCTCTCTCTCCCTCTCCCCCCCCCCCCCTCTCTCTCTCTCTCTCTCTCTCTCTCTCTCAGGGCCATGGTGGTTGCTCATATGTGCATGTGCAGCACATCCTTTGTTTTATTATCATGGCTGCCGACATATTTCAACGAAACATTTCCACAAGCCGAGGTATTTCTGAACTAGCCCCCATTAATCAATCAATCATTGACTGACCCTCACTTTAGAGCCTTTAGACACTTCAGACACTGAACTAACTCGCTCTGTTTTTAATAACACCTCATTTGATTTGTTTGCTGTTTCAGGGATGGGTGTACAATATGGTTCCCTGGGTGATTGCCATACCGTCAGCAATATTTGGAGGATATTTCTCAGATTTCCTCCTCAGCCAAGGTATAACAGATGTGTATTTCTTCAAGCAATCCCAATTTGTTCAGTAAAACAAAGTTATGTTGACACCAGTTTTCTCTCTGCAGGTTGTGGTTTACCTTTTGTGAGAAAAACGACACAAGTAAGTGCAGGAATCCAGTCCTAGTGATGCATTGTTACTTGTGTGGTTGCTCGAGATGCCTGGAGTGCAGGGGGAGGTTTTACCCGATGTTACTGAAGAATTCTTCCAGGAATTCTTTTTACCAGCTGTTTCAAACATGTCATTACAAGCCTTACAAGTTTTCTTTCTTTGAAAAATGCGGAACAACGGTCTCCTCTGTAACGTTACGAGCTGTCATTGGAAGCTCTTATACACAAATATCCCATCTAGCCAATGCTGTGTATTTATTTAGCGATGTGAGTTTCTTAAGGAGTTTCAGTCGTATGTCTGAAGGTTTTGTGACATTGGTTTACTTTTTGCTCATAAGCTGTGCCTTCAAATGTCTCACCTGCCAATCTCTGCGTCCTCAGTTCGTTGCCATGGGTGTATCAAGTCTGTTTATAATCATTCTGGCTGGAGGAGTCTCCTTTTGCACTGCTGTGACAGTCGTCTCCATCTCTGTGGGCGCGTCAACATTCACCAGCAGGTATGTTTGATGATTTCATTCTCTGGTGTTTCATAGCAAACATAGCATGAACAAGAAGCAGGTGTAAATAGGAGTCTGAAGGCTATTGTTACCACACGACATAGAGTCGCACGAAATCTTACATTTGTTGTAAAAGTGTAACTATAAGTTAACGCTGCTGTTTCTGTTGCAGCGGCGTGTCTGTGAATGTTCAGGACCTCACTCCGTCATGCGCAGGCGCTCTCTACGGTACGTTACTCACAGGCAATCCTTCAGTTTCCCTCAAACAATCTGTTTCTTCCTTTCGTTTCACTCAAATGTTCTTTTCTGTGACAGGTTTTATGAACACAATGGGAGCTTTTTCGGGTACGTTTTGAAACTTTTGTTTATTTAGAAATCACATCAGAAACATGATCTCATATTTAAACACTGGTCGTGACCTTGAACGGTCTTTCCTCTGGTGTTTCACAGGACTGGTGTTGGTCTCGCTCTCAGGTTACCTCATCGAGGTCTCACACTCCTGGGCCACCATCTTCTCCCTCATCACTGTCGTGAACACTCTGGGTCTCGTAGTCTTCCTCATCTTTGGAGATGCCCATCGTGTCGACCTCGTTGATTACAACTCAGTAAATCTGATTTGACCTTCACAAATCTCCATCTATTTAAGTTCACTATGTCTTCTGTGTGCGTTTTGATAGGAACATTTTTAATACCTTTATTTTATTTTTTTAAACAGACCGTAATTTTTTGCAAGCAATACCAAAACTACTATGGTTTACAGTTCATTAGAAATTGTTTGTGTTGACAAGAATCTGAACTAGGTATTTTTGTGAAATACTTCGGATTTGAAATGAAGGAACTTCAGTATTCAGTAGTTTTAATTCCTGATTCCAGATTACTCTGATTGTTTATGCTTTGAGCTGCTTTGTAAAAATAACAATTGCATATTTAATGTGTTTGACTGTTTACATTTTTACATGTTAACAAGTGAATCGTAGCCAAAGTTTATAAACTCGAACAAACAATAAACTCAGGTAAAATATCAGGTAGGGATCTTTACACTGTAGAAAATTCACTTCTTACAAAGTATATACCACCAATTTGTAGTCCATTGGTCTTTTTTTTTGTCTAAATAACTCATTACACTTGATATAAAAGACAGTTATCTAATAAATATGATTTCTGGATGATGCCTGAACTCCTTTGGAGTTTAGTTTGCTAGAAAAAACAACAAATCAAGGAATGTATGGTTTTGTTTTGTTGAAAGATTATTCAATTACAAGCAAACAAATGTGGGCAATAAGCCTAAAAATAAATACTTGTGTGATGTCCAGAATCACAATTATTAGGCAAAGAAATGTTTCTTAAAGGGGAATTAACCTAATATGTAACGCATTAGATGATTTGGGGGTTTGTTTCTCAATTTCAGGAGCTTAAAAACAAGACCATGTCATGAGATATTATGATATTGAGATATTACGGCATTGATGTTGTGCTTACACTTATTAGATTACAGATGAGACTGAAAAGAACAATGATAAAAAATTAATAAAATTTAAAAAAGGTAAATTTAAGAGAAAACTACATGGATGGCTCAGCAATTTTAAAGTGTCACAATCTGTTTATCTCAGGGAGAAGTTGGGAGAGATGTGTGATTTCTACAATAGATCACATCTATATGGTATGTTTGTGAATTACGTCCCTCATCCCTCTGCTTAGAATGTTGACTTATTACTAATAGGTATATTTTTCAGTTATTTTTCCTAGAATCCTAGAATATTGAAATATTTTTGTCCCTTTGTGAGTTTATTTCATCATAAATTGTGTGGATGGGTTTTTATCAGCTCTTGTGCAGAGCTGTGGCCAACCCTGTTGTTTTTAAATGTGGTGTATAAAAAAACCTCACCAATATTAATGGTGCTGTTTTTTGTTTTTTTTCAGGAGATGACTAGATTTACCAGATACAACTTTATTTGCTCTTGGCAGTGAAATCACTAAGTACATGTGTAGTGTCGTTATTCTGCTCTGCAAATTGGCAGTTAAGGAAATGTGTTATGGTTGTCTGGTTAAAATTAACGTTTTGCAGTGAAAATTCTTTTCTTTAACAACAGTCATTAAGTTGGAATTGTGTTTTGTTTATTTGGACTTTGTTCCAAGCGTCCTGTACCTCCTGGAGGACTGGTTTTTGCCGTCCGGCCTCTCTGTCAGCAGGTTCAGTCTCGAGACCATGCGTCTCATTAGTTATTTTGGTGCCAAGTGTAAATAGAAATGAATGGGAATGTATTATGACCACATACATATTTATTAAACCAACTTTCTTTGATTTTGTCAAGTTTGGCTCTGGTCTTTATGAAATACCTGACATGATGTACATACAGTAATACCTGTTAGTATGTGATCTGGTCACAAATAAATACATTTTGAAATGAAATGTGTTATTTCATATGTTTGATAAGGTTTAGTTACATTACGTTTAGAGTGTGGTCCAAATCCATTTTGAAGAAACTATTCCTTGTTCATTAAAATGTCAATGTGATCAAATAGTGCAACACATACAAACTTATCAAATATAATTTTTCAAAAAAAACAACAGATTTTCAAAGATGTTGGAAGGTGAATTCAAGCTGGTAAACAGGTGTAACAAAATGTAAACAAGAAAAATCTGAGACTTTTCATCATTTACCTTCTGTTAACACCGTCCTTCAATCCATTCATCTTTTATATGACTTTACTGGGGACAATGTCGGCTCATGATGGGCAAAGACAGTTTGTAGGCGTCTTTCAAGGCCTTTATGGTCACTTTAGTTTAAACAGCTCACAGCAAACAGACAGAATAAATAAATCATACATTCCATATTATCAATGTTGACAAAATCAAAGTTGAGAACCAGAAGTGATTCTCCCTTTTCTACTAGGTCCCCCAACAGCCTGCTCATGGAGATAAAGCTGCAACTGCACTTTTCTTAAAGATGAAGTAAAACGGACTTTTACATACTTGGTTTGAGATGATGGCATCTTTCTCTTTTTTTTTTCTTTTACATTTTTATTTATTGAAATTTCACAGGTGAAATTGTACAATTTTACTGGTCAGTTGTGATGGTTTGTGGTTATTTCTTCTTTTTTTAAGATAAGAGAACAGAAACAACAACAAACAAAAAGAAAACAAGCATAACCAGACAAGATTAGTTGATGGCATCTTTCAGATAGATATCTTTTACTTTCCCTCCATCCATCTTGATGAACCTTGTACATGTAATTTGTTTGTGGATGTCTTTCTATGAAAGCTCTTTGTAAAACTTTGTTGTTATTCTTTATAGTTGTTGATGATTAATGCGTTACATTATATCATCATGTTCCACGAGGGGAGGTTTTAGACATCAGACCCAGCATGTAAATAACGTTGGGACTGATGCTGTGGTTGGTGCTGTGATTATGTTGGCGATGGTGTTGTGGTTGGGGGACTGATGCTGTGGTTGGTGCTGTGTTGATGTGATGCTGCACTGAAGCTTTGATTCTGAAGATGATGTTGTGACTGGTTGATGTTGTAGCTGTTGTTGGGGAGATGTTATGGTTGGGGGTGATGTTGGGGTTGTTGTTATGGTTGTTGTTGGGGGTGATGTGGTTGTTGTTATGGTTGTTGTTGGGGTGATGTTGTGGTTGTCGTTGAGGGTGATGTTGTTGTTGGGAGTGATGTGGTTGTTGTTGGGGTGATGTGGTTGTCGTTGAGGGTGATGTTGTGGTTGTTGTTAAGGTTGTTGTTGAGGGTGATGTTGTTGTTGGGGGTGATGTGGTTGTTGTTATGGTTGTTGTTGGGGTGATGTTGTGGTTGTCATTGAGGGTGATGTGGTTGTTGTTGTGGTTGTTGTTATGGTTGTTGCTGAGGGTGATGTTGTGGTTGTTGTTGTTATGGTTGTTGTTGGGGGTGATGTTATGGTTGGTGTTGGAGGTGATGCTGTGACCAGAGCCGCTCTGCAGACGCGTTAATGGGCGCAGCATTGAGCGTCTGACAGCGAGGAGCGCAGTGACGTCATGACGCTTCAGCTGAGAGGAGCGGGACGCGACAGAGACGCAAACCAGGACAAGGACGTTGAGGCTGATGTGAAGAAATGTATATTAGCATCGTGAAATCGGAGGAAATGTCTTTCTTTTTCTAGGCGTTTGACGGTGCAGCTGTGAGCGGACTGAGCGTCTGTCGGTCCGGACCGGACCGGACATCATCATCTGCGGCCCTTCATCAGCACCGCGGCGGCCGCACTGGACGGTATCTTTCGGCCTGCTGCTTCACCTCCACAGATCCACCTCAGAAAATCACACAGGACGAGGACGTTTCCAGTAAAAAAAAAAAGAAGACAGTTGCATGCTTAAATAAATAAATATTTTTTTTTATAAAAGCAGCTGCTGCATGACGACGCGCGCGAGACTCTTGACATTTAATTATGACATTAATACATCATAATTAAATCAAGAAGTAAAAAAAAACGCATTAGCGGACGTACCTTATTGTGCCATTTGTGTTATTGCTCATAATTCGTGAATCTGAATTGCAGTCTTTAGCAGCGTTGCAGTGTGATGGCGCGCGGGCCAGCCTGTTCATCCGTGCGTCTTTTTCTAATCCTCCCCCCAAAAATATGTTGTTTTGTGTTTGTGTTTTTGTTTGTATGACCAAAAAGCCAAGTGGACTCGACGTGGGAGAAAGGATGGCCGCTCCTCGTGTTCACGGCGGACCTTGATTTATTAGCCATACAATTAAGGCACGCGGTGAATGCCAAGAGAGGGATCACCTCTGCAGCCTGCATCCATCCGGAGGACGGAGAGATTTAACACATCTGCAGAGCCCCTTTTCTCCTCCACTCACAGCGAAAGCTCACAGAGCTGCAGTGCTTCTGTGGTTTCATCTACCGCATTCATGTAATCAGTGGTTATATTCTGCAGCATGCAAGCAGTCTAGTGTGTGACTGTTACATTTTAATAAGTAATGGTCATTAAAGATTCTTAAAAAAAATAAAAAATAAAATCATGCACCATTTATCCTATTTATCGAAATCTGTTGGAAAGAGACCAAAATTCTATGTATTCAATGCCTTATATCTACAAACTGTCTTTAATTTCATACACTATTCAGTACTGTCCTACAAGGTGATGTGTTGTTTTTTTTTTACAAAGTCTCATAAACATTCCTTCAATGTGTCTGTTGTCACTGTCAATAAATAGTGTCATGATTTTTCATGGTTTTATTTCTAAGTTAAATGGGTGCTCTCTTGCACTGAGGGTAAAAAATACTTTGCCAAAGAAATGGTGGTGGTGGGGGGGACACATTAGTATGTCCATCTGATTTAGTTAAAGAGAAAATATCTGCTTTAGTTTCAAAGTCATAAACCGCCAACTTAGTTCAATGTGTATCACAATTCTTTTTTCATAATATCATTGTTATGAACTCATAGTTGGATTTGAAGACATTAAGAATTAAGTTACCGAATATGGTCGCTCACTCTAAAGGGTGAAGGAGAGCTGAAACAGTAAGTGAGGTATGTAATCTGTGGACAGTTTTTATTCATTACTTTGTGATCATCTCTACCAACCACACTACACTGGACAAAGCAGTCGCTTGATGAGAGACATCCCAATAAGGTAAAGCACTTAAAAAAAAAAAAAAGCCATGTAATTCCTTCACACATTTTTAGAGCAGAGATGTATGAGTACATTATGAAAACCTGTACCATTCTGACGCTTCTGGTACAAACTATACTGACCTGTCACAAAACCCAGTCCTCTACCAACAGCACTCCGCAGCCTTCAGGCACGTTTGCATATTCACCCTCACAGAGTGGCTTTGATGCTGATGATACTTCACATGAAAAGAGACCGCTGGCATGCTGCATCTCTGATCTGTCAGCTGGGCTCTCACTGTTGTACTATATCCACTACTATGACCGACACCCTAGAATCTCTAGGACATAAATTAGTGACAGTGATCTTATTGAATGTTTCTTAGACGTTTCAAAGTCATGTGGGCTGGCTTGGACCTCCGGGCTTACAAGACTGACTCCCCTAATCCAAGCAATACCTACAAGGTTCAGGTGAGCGCTTGCAGCTCATAAGCTCAGTAAAGTTGGTACGTACACACACACCACCAGCTCCTTGGTCTTTGCCACGTTGAGCTGCAGATGGTTCTGCTCACACCAAGTGACAAGCTACTCCAGGTCCAGTCTGTCCGGGGTCTTCATAATGCGAGACGTCAGCGCCACCGGTCTGCAGTCCTCAGATCCACAGGGACGTTGTGTTTTTTGGTGCATGAATGGTGCAGGACGTCTTCCACAGCAGGGGGCCCTCTGGAGACTCAGGCTCATGCTGAAGACATGATGAAAGACTCCCTCTGTTGATGGACTGTCTATATTGTCATTCTACTCCAAACCTCTCATATTGTTCTGCTGGAGCCGCTTGGATCTTTATACACAAGATGGGTAAAGCAGTATAGTAAAATGACTATAAAACCTTAAAGTCATTACTTCAAGAAACAATGACAAAATAATGTATTACTGAAGTTATAAAACCAGATATGGACCAATTGTTTGTAGACTGAAAATATCATTTGAGAGCTTCAACTTTTTTTTTTAATCCTCAGATTCTCTACAACTCTCTAACGAACTAGACTTCAAGAATCAATTAGTTTTTTATAAACGGTCACTTTAAATAATTTTTGTTCAGGACATCTTGATCTCTGTGTGGATGAACCAGATGGAGAACATTTCTTCAACTGCTAAGTTTCACTAAACAAATGAGTTGATTTTGACTTGAAAGCAAAAAAAAAAATCGAATACGTTTGGGATGAAATTTCACAACTGTTACATTAATTTGAACATTCTGACAATGTTTTATGTCTTTATTGTCCAAACAGGAATTTCAGGCAAAGAAATCACTGACTTGATAAAGCAAAAGAAAGAAAAAGAAAAAGAAAAAAGACACAGCTCATAATAAGAAAAACACAAAGAACAGATAAGTATATCTTTAATAATGAACATGATCAAATCTAAGAATGTGATAGTGACCTCTGATACAATGGATATTTAATTCAAGGGTGACGTAAAACTTTTTTTTTTTTGCATAAATTTTCTATATTCCAATACCGTTTTATATAACTCTGATTGCTCCACAGTCATACGTACCTCTAGTTTCTTTCACTCTTGCACACACACGCATACACACAATACAGCAAGCGATTAAAAAAACAAACAAAAAAAACAAACAAAAAGTCACAAACATATACCATATAGGCTAGTCTCTGGGTTTTCATACACTTGACGATAAATCAGTTAAGTATAATGCTACAGTTAAACATTTTGAGGCGATCTCAGTTAGAAATGCCAGTACGTTAAAGCTTACATTGTCTGAGGATGAAGTGGACAGGTTATAGCAATGAAAATGTTGAGATTATAATGATATTAGGAAGGAAAAAAAAAAAAAAAAAAAAAAAAGAGAGAAAAAGAAAAACACCCCAACAACAGGCCTGGCTTGAGTTTTCAAAGCAGTTACATGCTACATCGCCTCCGGAGGTTCATCAACAGAGACCCCTGTTGGAGTAATAAGGAACAGAGGCAAACGCCTTCAGAACAAAAGGGCACAAAGCAGATTTTGTGTTGATATAACCTGAATGATTCAGCTTCTTCTACTTTTTTTTTTTTTTTTTTTTTTTTTTAAATATCCATCCTTTAAATAAGAGAAGGGGGGCACCTTTTAGAGTTTTTAGTCTCTAATCAGATTTTCCCTGAAACTCTCGCTGTAAAATCATCAGTTACAGTACTGAAAAAAACCAAGAAAAAAAAACAACAAAAAGAAACTAAGATTTTAACAATACTACTCGAAATTAATGTTAAGGCTCCACTCTGGAGAGACAAAAACCCACATTTTCTCAACATTATGATAACTTTATATCAGCCAGGTGATACGTTACTCAAAATATTTTTCTAACATTTACGCGTCCTAATGTCACAACCTTTCACGATTATGTCTATGCATACAGAAACCTTCAGTCCTCCCCTCGCATGGGAAAAAAGAAAAAGGGGGCATCCACAGAAGTTATTTTTTTGTCTTCTGATAATATAAAATACAACTGGCCACACACAGATAGCAGACATTTGTCAATAAAGTGTAGTTCACTCATTTAAGATTAACCAATACAAGCACTTAACATTTCTCCAACACACAAACCACAAAGTGAACAGTCACTGAATATCAGCAGCATGTTGTCAAGAGATTTTTCCAAACAGACGTGCAGATATTTATATTAAGTCAAGAATTTAATAAGTCCCAGGGTGGTGATAGAGATTTATAAGGCTAAAAAATACAGAAAAAACAAGAAAATAGATTATTATTGAAGCGATTCGTCTGATGGAACTGGCTTCATCCCTGCACGCATCTCAAAGATTGGGGGAACCGGGAGCCGGGGGGCTCGAAAGTTTGACATGGGCCAAGTCGACAAAATTAAATAGAAAAAAATATTAGTTTCAGCTCTGTTTTTAGCTTCAGTCCGTGTGTTTTCCATTTAAATCTAGATTTTAGCATGTCCGTCCAAACACAACCGCTGAAGTCGCCTTCAACAGTCTACTTCTGACGGTCCTGGGAATGAAAGGAGCAGAGACAGAGAGAGGATCAGATTTTAGGCTTCACTCTTACGAGGCGAAATAACAAGACTTGACTGTTCAAAAAAAATCTACTGAATACCATTTAATTCACTGCAACATCATTGTAAACAACGTCCTCAAGATTAAACATAGAACTTACACACTGCTCACAAACAGTTAAGGATATTTGGCTTTCAGGTGAAATTTCAAGATGAATTGAAAGATACACTTTAACCTTGGCAGGTGAACTTAATGTCATCTTCCCAAAACGTTTGAATGCTCATGTCCAACCGTTCAACGTTTCAGTACGACCAATGCCACTCAGCTCCAGGCACATTGAAAGGAGGTGAGATGCACCAAGCGTCACGTCAGACCAACGGAAACCGTTCACGTCAGCGTGGTCAGCGTGCGAGACCCCGAGATCCCGTAAGAGAATCTTAGGGATCAACTGAGTGGCCATAGAGGCTCCTAACTGTGTACCCTGGAACCTGAATGACCCGAGAACTCTTGATGCTCGAGAAGATATGACAGGTCATTGACACATTGGCATTTTTGTTGTGGTATACCCTCCACCGTTGGCTTTTGTTTCAATAAATTGTCTGAGATGAGGAAATCACTATGGCATGCTTATACTTAACTGCCCTACTTTCACAATATAAGATCACTGCAGAATGAACTTTTTACGATTTCCATAAATTTCACCCTAAAGCCTAATATCCTGAACTTTTTCTGAGTACTGTATAAATATACTGCTCTGACAATTTCAAGTAAATGTGAACATCATTACTTTTGAAACAGGCAGAACCGATGCACTGGAATATGTTTGATTGCACAGATGTAGCTAATAAAGAGACCAGTATGAGTAGATTCATACTGGTGCAATTTAAAATGTCATGACTGGGTAGTGTTCAAACTAAATTTATTATCCTGGATGACACGTTCCGATTTAAAAATCCTATTCAAACTAGAACGTTGACAACAACTTTGCATTGTTGAATTTTAATCTTTTAACAACATCATTATTGTAATCAAGCTGCCCAGCCCAGAGACAAAACAGCTTACCTGATCAATTCGGGAACGACTCTGTATCGAGGCAGGCTCATAGCTCTGTTGAGAAAAGACAGACACACACACACACACACAGCCTTAATGAACTGACATGAAATAATAACGCAAGCAAACACATACTATCACAAAAAGTTGATTATTTTCCACTGACGTGAGAGCAACGCGACAGAAAGGGAATATGGTTTTCAAGTAACAAAGGAAAGCAGGCGTGACAAACAGGCTCAGCTGCATGATGTGAAAATACAAATGATTTAAGTATGGCCGCCAGACAATTAATTGTACATGAGGTAACGTCTACTAATGGAATTTATTCTTGGAATTTTCAAGGGGAAAACTTACTGAGCTCAGAACTTGCATTATTAGTTTGGAAAATCTGACTAATTCACATTTGCTGTGTGCACGGGTGTTTGTATGAAATACAATGTCTTCGTAATAATAATAATCATAATAATCATAAAAAGAAATAAGAGCTGAACTTAATTCCAAAACATAAAACCTCAGTGATGAAATGAGTACCTTTTTCACCACCTCCTCTTCCTCCTGCTTCTTCTCGTAGTGGGAAAAGTCATCAAAGATGGAGGTGGTGTGTTTGTACTGGGCGATGATCTTGAGCACCTGTTTGGCCTTCTCCAGAGGAACCTCCTGGGTGTCACGTGAGTTGGTGACTGGCTTGTTGTCGTTGTTCTCCAGGCGGATGTGTCGCAGCTGGCTATTAGGCACGTCTTTTACAAACAACCAGTTCACGTCAAACTTGCCCTTCCACTTGTCCTGCGCCCACACGCCAGCGCTGGTACCGTAGTCCACCGGCGAGCGCATCTCCGCCACGCCGCAGAAATGGCCGCTGCCGTTGACGCTGAACAACAAGTAGACGGGACCCTTAGAGTTCATGGCTCTGAAGGCCGAGTCCAAACGCTTGTTTCCGTGCTCTGTGCTGCACCAGATGGAGTACTTGATGGAGCGGTGGATGTCGTCCTCGGAGTAGCTCTTGATGATGAACACTCGCCCGTTTTTCAGGTTCCAGTCGAACTCCCTGGGGTTGTAGCTGTGGGCCGCTCGCAGCTTCTCCAGCACGGGGTGGGAGTCCGCTCCAGGATCCAGGGGCACGCCGCCGCATCCCAGCCCTCCGTTACCAACACCGCCGCCACTGGAGGAGCCGCTGCTGTCCAAACTTCCGCCGCCATAGCAGAAGTTGCGGTTGCGCGGGGCCACCCATCGGGTCTGAGGTGTCGGAGCAGAGTTGTGGTTCTGGTAAGACTGCGGAGGCGGCGGTGGAGGACCCTGCATGGTCATCTGCTGTACAAGGGACTGAGCAGACTGCAGGGACTGCTGCAGGGGGGGCAGGAGGCTGGGAGCGTGGGAGTGAAGCTGGGGCTGGTGCTGTTGGTGTTGGTGGTGGTGATGGTGGTGATGGGGCAGAGGAGGGGCCATCTTGGCAGTCACTTTGTTATCCCATGTATCGATGTCGATGCTGTGTTTGATGGGAGGAGGAGGCAGCGCTCCTCCGACCATCGGAGGGCCAGGCTTGTTCTTGGTCTTTTGTTGTTGCGGCTTGGCAGGTTTACTGGCGATAGCAGCCCACGACGTTGGTTTTGGAGGGGGCATCCCAATCGGTGTGCCACCGTTGCCCGTGGCAACAGCCGGAGCTACGCTGCCACCGCCACCAATCACAGAGCCTGCACCCTTCACACCGGATCCGCTTCCTGTCACATCCCCGCCTATTTTTAGGCCCAGCATACCCTGTTCTAGGCTGTTCATGCCCGGGGCTTTGCTGAGGGTGTCGCTATGGAAACCTGTCTGTCCATCGGGGACTAAGGTGCCTCCGAGGGAGCTCGGGGGGTAACTATAGCTTCCACCATAGGCTGAGCTCTGAGTCTGCTGGCCCTGAGAGCCACTGGTGCCCCATGCTGAGAACGCTGGGTTCTCTGGGAAAAAGTTAAACCTGTGAGGGTAGATACTGCTGCTGAGCCCACCTGGCTGCCCAAACACTGTGTCAGGCATGAAGTGGTGGTCTCCATTGCTGAGGGGAGCATAGGGGGTCAGGTAGGGAATGGGTGGATCACCTCCTGTCGACCATGGGGCCTCACTGAGAGGGTATGGGAATCCAATAGAGGGGGCATAGTAACTGGACAGGTATGGGTCTGTCATGGATTGATAGCTGTTATTCTACAAAGAAAAACAAGTTGAAGATGATTATTAGGGGCAAAGACATATGGAAACCAACTAAAACAAAGTGGACTTGGAGTTACCAAAGGGTTTGATTTTTCCTACCTGGCTGGACTGGCCAGTGAGATAGGGCTCAAAGTCATTGTCATGGACTGTATCCTTCTGGTGGAGGGAGCCATTCTGGACTGAAACTGGAAAGGCTGCAACAAAACCAGACTGTCGTCAAAGCTGCGCGGCTGTGTGCACGCACATTTACAAACGTCACAATGAAGCTACATCTACCGTCAGTGTTATCAGATTTAAAACTGAACGGATGTATCTGACAGACATTGTTAATGTTGGACAACTGTTTTACATATCTGTGAAAAAATTTATGTAAAAGAAAATGGCATGTTTTTTCTTTTAAAGACACACACACACACACACACACACACACACACACACACACACACACACACACACACACACACACACACACACACACACACACACACACACACACACACACACACACACACACACACACACAAAGAAGTCAGATTAACAAAGCATCATGATGTTCATCAGTTCACTTCATAATCTCTCCAGCCATGTATAGATTATTTACTGCAAAATCATTTTGTATATAATACTTTGTGGTCCTCCAGAAAAGCATGAACAACTGGCAGGAGGCAGCAGGTGTGGCAGAGAACATAAACAGACTATTACCTGCACTAACGAGACAATTACACCAGTTGACTCCAAACCATCTCCATGTCCTCTAAACTACACCCACAAGTGTTCTGAGGTCTCTCTTTTCTCCTCCTGCCTGGCACCTCCACCTCCACCATCCTCTGTACAATATCTCCACAATCGCTCCAAAGCAAATGTTCAAACCATCTCATCCTGGCCTGTCTAATTAATCTCGAAGCTGCTCAACCTTAGCCATCCCCTTAATGTGTTCATTCTTTTAATTTTTAATTTCTGTCCATCTTGGTCACTTCCAATGAAAATGTAAGCCTCTTCATTTTTGCCACCTCCTGTTCAGCCTCTTCCGAATTGCTGCAGACAGCTGCAAAGGAGTATGTCAATCAAAATAACAGTAAACACTTTTTTATTTGAATCACTGTACCACCTTAATTTTGTGAAGGGAAAAATAGTATCATCTTGCACATGTCTTCAAAACAGCAGCATTGATAACTGTCACCACTACCTGATAGTAAATGTTCCCCAGGGAGTATGAAAACACAGTATGCAAAAACAGAATATAGCAAAACACAATGCTTGTCAAGTCTGCAACCGAGTATTGCAGATTACTTTGAGGTGTTTAACCTTTTGAAATAGACAAGGTATTTTCATAAGCTTGTTTGTTCTTCTACTGATGCAGATTTTATTATTAAAACTACAAAATTCATGGATCACATTATTTATGCAGAGGCATTCTTCAACACTTCACAGATTTCCTTCACAGCCAGAAGATTACACGCGTAAACGTAAATAAATAGATATTAGGGGGGTGGCACATATTGTGCTTTTAGTAACAGTTTCGCATCATGTATTTTTACAGATTTGCTGTTTTAGATTTAGAGTTCTCTCTCCTTTATCATAACTGAGCCAAATGAGTGTATAGTGGATATATAGAAAATGCTAAATTCATTATAATCTACAACATGCAGACAACAGAAAAGGCCACGATCTGAAAAATAATGCTTTGAAAGATGATAAATAGGGCATCATGTCCTAAGACCACCAATGAAGGGATCCTCTAAAATCTTACCTTTGCTTGCATCTTGTCCTTTAGATGTCTGCAGAAAGAAAAGGAGAGCTTGAGTGGGTCACGAATATTTTTCACAACATCCCACATTTGTACCCGAGCGTCACACGGAGATGTATTCATAACATGTACTCCGTGACCAATAACATTCACCGCCGTTTGTTTTTTTGTTTTTTGTTTGCAGATTGCCGCTGGAAGCTGTGATCCAGGCCTCGGTGTGGTACCAGCAGGGAGCAGTTCTCGAGCTAACCTCCTAGCTGACTTAGCAGGCAGCGGTGGCATCGCCTCCAGAGTGCTGGGCTGCACACACCGCACATCTCCCCTGGAGGAGGGTGGAAACGATCTAATGCCGGGAGCTTCCCCTGGCGGCTCACCTGAGGGTCAATGCTGGCGGCAGACATCATTCATCCACCAGGTGTTGAGTTAAACCGGAGCCCCGAGCAGACGATGTGAGCAGCAGACTCCGCCGTGTGGTTGAGGCTAATAGCCGGAGAAGCTGCCTCGGTGCTCCGCGGTACTTCGCTAACAGTTGAAGTCTGTTAGCAGCAGCTGTTCGCTGGAGTCTCCGCTCGCCGCGGACGGTTCGCTCGTCGTAGCCCTGCTGGAAGCACCGCGCTGCCCTGTCGACATTAATCCAGAGGGGCTTCAATCTGCTCCGACCCCCTCGCCGTTAAATTAAAATCCGACCAGCCTCAGTGGCCCTCTCACCCCAACGGCAGCTTCATCCGGGTGTCTGCTGCTGCCGGAACTGACGTCACTGACGTCGACGACGCGTCCGCGGCTGCCCATAGATACCGTAGAAATCCATAGATACAGTTAACCATGGATACTATAGATACCTACTGTTCATGGAAACCATAGAGACTGTCCATTACCCATGGATACCATAGATACTGTACCTACTATTACCCATGTATTTCATAGATACTGTACCTACTATTGCCCATGGATACTATAGATACTGTATCTACTATTACCCATGGATACCACAGATACCTACAGTTAGCCATAGTTACCTACCGTCATCCATGAACACTATTATCAATTAATACCATATATATACCTATCATCATTTGGAGATACCATAGAAACCTACAATTTTCCCTAAATACCATCCATACCACCAATACTGTTACTAATAGATGTCGTAGATATCCGTAGATACCGTTATCTCGGGAAACCATAGAGACCTACCGTTATCCATGGATACCATAGAGATCTACCGTTATCTCTGAAAACCATCGATACTACGGATGCCATTACTATTAGATACCACAGACAACATTAGCCCCCTAGTAGGGATTACCACTAATAGATACAACAGGCATCCCTACCAAAAGATATTATTCTACCATTACTCATAGATTACAACAGTTATCCAGTAATATATGTACTAGATACCATCACTTATAGGTATCATGAACACTATGATGTTGACACAAGAGTCAGTAAAACAGTTGAAATTGACACTGTGGATATAGATTAATGTTACTGCTCCATGCAGTCCGACATTTTTTTTGGTGCTGCATGGAGTTTGTTCAGGATTAATAAAGCAGTCCTCAGAGGAGAGGTGAAAAGTAACCATTAAGACAAAAACATTGGTTTCTGTTAAAGATAATTGATGGTTCATCAGCAGGCTAGACAAAAAGAGCAGCTCTGCAGGTCCCTGACTGTTTTAAAATACACTAAAGGTTACAAATAATGAGCTCAGTAATTTCAAATATGTCATTGATTTAGCTATAATTGTTAGTTACTAGTGTGCCTCATACCAACATATCTTTCACATACAATTCCCAACACTGTCCATAAATACTTTAGATGTTCTTAGATAGCTTAAATACATTTACCAGGGATGCAGTAACCTAAAGTTCCCATAAGCACCATGGATTCGTCAGACACAACCACCGACAACAGTAGTGTCAAACTCATCTTACTTCACGGTGTTAATGTTAAAATATATTCTGTTTCGTCTCTGATTTTCCCAAATCAAATAGAAACCACTTGAAGAAACCACAATGACTTGGAAAATACGGAATAGCTGTCACTTTTATTAAGAAGAAGATGAAAGAAACAGAAAAAGAAAAAGAACTTGCAGTTTATGTTCTCTATTATCTGGAATGGATTCTCCTGTGGGTCGTATCTACAGCAAATCCCAGGTAGCAGTACCAATAAAAAACACTAATACTTTTACTCATTAATACCATTGAAATAGAAAAACAAAACAGAAAAATAAAGGAGGTTGAAAGGTATAGCTATAACATCTCTACTTATAATGACTTGAAAATGAAAGAAAGATTTTTGTGCAAATTCCTCAAATCTGTCCTGGAGCACTCTGAACCAGGATTTACTTTTCTTTGTAAATATTTGATGATAGCAAATGTAAGCAACACTCCATTACAAGATGTTTTCTAGATATATTTTATACTACTGAAATATATCACACACACACACACACACACACACACACACACACACACACACACACACACACACACACACACACACACACACACACACACACACACACACACACACACACACACACACACACACACACACACACACACACACACACACACAGCAAGCTGTCACTTTTTAGTAATGAGTTGACATACATGAATAATTTATACATTTTCGAAAACATCAATAGCAACCACTTATTTACAGATTTAAAAGCACACTGTGAGGCTGTGGCTATGGCTCCGTTGGGAGTAGGTTGTCGTTCAAACAGAAGGTGGCAGGTTCAATCTCCCATCTCCTGCTGTTGAAGTGTCCTTGAGCAAGACAATGAAGCCCAACCTGATCCTATCCTGAGTGTGTTGCATATGAGTCTCCTCCATTAATATGGGTGTAAAACACTTTGGGGGCTAAATCCGCTCTATTTGAGAAAAATCCATCAACTTTAGCTGAACTTGAGTGTTTCATTATCAGACATGTAGAGGAAGAACCAGAGGACCAGTTTATTTAATAGATTCCTGAATTAACTCAAATCTTACGTGTATTAAGGCTTGGCCTAATACAGAATGTAACTTTTTTTCTCCTTCTTCCTCTGTGATATCCTGAGGTTTCCCTTCTTGAATCATCCCGGTGCTGAGTGAAGTTCAGTATCTGTGACGTGTGTTTCTTAGACAAACAGCTCAAGATGATACATCACAAGAGTCTGTGGAGTTGTTTGATCTTCTGCCCGCTTCCTTCTCAGCCAATCTCAGACTTTCCTTTTATTTATAGTCTAAACAAAAATATGAAAAAAAACCCCCCACACATTACGTATGACATGGTGGTTATCATCACATTGGTAGAAAAAAAAAAGAGGCAGGTTGTGATGCTGTGTACTTACCGTTGAATCATTGCACTAGAAGAGCAACTGAGAAGGTTTGGATGGATGATGAAATTCACCAATGAAATTAACTAAAATGAATAGGACAAAAAAAAAAAAAATCACATGATACACAAGGCAGTGTCACATAGTGTGTCAATGAAATGGGATGCTTGAATGCAAGGTGTGTGGACTCAGATCACTGCTGAGTTGGTAGAAATAAATGAGAAAGAGTTGGTATGGAATAAATGATATATTCCAGGTGAGAGAATTGAAATGAATGACATGTTTGGCTATCGTTGATTAGGAGGACACTTACAACTGTCTTCCTCCTCAGAGAAAGAGGTGGCTACGTAGCAGGCATAAACAAATCCCAGGAGCTGCAGAGATGAACACAAAAAATACCCAAACAAGTTAGCCTTTAACTTTTCAAAGAAGATGAGAACGATTTTACCAATTGTAAAACATTTCATGTTTCTTTCCAACGTAAATAAAAAAAAGAATAAAAAAAAAAGATGGTAGATAAATGGCACCATTTCTTTGCCAGCCTTGTGGACAATGGCCCACAACAAGTAAAAAAACAAAGTCGTCTTTTGCATTATGTATTGGTATAGTGGTTAGCACTCTCACCTCCCAGCGAGGTTAACCACGGTTTGAGTCTCGGCTTGAAGGTGTTTCATTTTTTGTAAGTGGGTTACCTGTCTGCACTCTGGTCTCTTCCCAGTGGTCAACAATATGGGTACCATCCCTTCACAGATATACCGATACACACATTCATCATAGACTGATGCAATGGGCTGATGTACTGTCAGAAACTCTTATTTTGCCTCCATTAGAACCACAAACTGAGTAAATCATAATACAGCAACTGAACGTGTGAATGAAAAGCTCCTATCAGTGTAATAATGTGAAACCATCCCTAAATGTTGTCAGCCTGTCTTCCAATTTACAGTTTCTGTTGCTAAGCAACCACCTCCTCCCATTCATGCAGATGCATATTTATCAATATTAAAACGATGCTTAATAGTGAATAAATACGCAGTTCAGTTTAACTTCTAAACGTCTTATGGAGAGAGGTCTGCCGAGGATTTTATTTGTCTAACGGACTGAACAGGAGCACAGACTCACAGAAAGGAGCAGCTGGGCGATGCAGTGCAGGATTTCTATGTACTGGTACTCCAGCCAGCAGCTCGTCACTGTGGTCAGCTCCGGGTTCTGCTGGTTCTGCCACCCGGTGGAGGGAAGGCTCTCGCTCTCACAGCCCGGCCCGTTGTCTTTCCACCAAGAGCGATGTGGGGATATTCCCAGTGAGAGGATGTCACTGTCCTGCAGACACACCACAGACAGGAAAATAACCTCTCAGGGTCCTGAAGATATTTCGGATGAATTAAGACTTTGTGAAGAGAGCAGCTCAAGGAGAACTGAGAAACCCGACAAAAAGCGAGGGAAAGATGTAACGTGAACATAATATGATTTTATCTTTTACTGTGCAGAGCCACAACAAACAGGTCATTTCTATAATTGTTTGCATATGATTTAATTTTATTTGTCAGCGGATGACAGATGAGATTGACACATCATATCTGTGTTCACAGCTCTGGTGTGGAGGAAGGGAAAACCTGTTGACATGTTTGAATGAAACTATTCCAACCATAATGCATATCTGTGTCATGTATCATGATTGTGAACTAGGGCAAGTTATTAGGATGAATTCGTCGAGTATTTCTCATGTAGTATCTTGAATTAACAAATGTTCTTGCAGCAAGTATAGGAGACAAATGGTAATTCTGAACAAATATTGGAACGTAACAGTGCTGCATAGCTAAAGGAAAACTCCCAGAAACAACTATCATACAGTAAAACGGTTAACTTTCTGTGTCACACACAATCAGTGGAAAATCATTACAAATGTCCAAAACAAACAAACAAAAGAACAACAAAAGAGAACAAAAACGTTTAGGATGTTTTATCATGTGTCTGTAATTGGAGGCCGATCCTGAGAGGAGCTTGTAGCTTGTATTTGAACTCTGTGTTTTGGAGCTGTGGCTGCGTGGGTCTCTAATTACCTCACACTTTAGTCTTACCTTTGAAAGCCCTCCCAAATCCAGGTAGAGACAGCTCACAAAGACATTCCAGCCGACCCACAACAATGTCCAGAGCAGGTACTGGGAGAACAAATGCGCACCATTAGAAGTTACTACAATGTTGTCATATTATTCGAGTATGTTCACAAATACACCAATGAGCTGGACAGGCTAACAAATAAACACTTGATGTCTGGTTTGGAAATTAATCTCACGCAAAAAAGTGGTTGCAAACAACACCGTGTCATTTAACACTGCCATTTCAATTCTGTTTTAAGATTTAAAAAAAGTTCTAAAGTTTCTGTTTGGTACCTCCAGTTGGCCTTTTCCACTCATTTTGCTAAACAAAGCAAAACCACCTGCTGGCTGTATATATGCAAACTGAAACCGACCTCAAATGTTATTGGTTCAATTCAACAAACATCTGTTCATATCAGCAAGTTGCAGGACCTTCCTCCACCTCGTAGTTGGCTCATGGTTCCATTAATATTTGTAATTACAAACAGCAAATGAACAACAGTACATAAACAGCAACAGTAAATTTGTTTGATTTGTGAAATCCAAAATATGTGGAGAGATTAGATTTTCATATGTTTGTCCCTACTATTCCTATTAATCTTTGTATTTATACTTTGATCTCTCGTGGAGCCTCTGTCATGAAATGTTAAGTGAAAACCAGTGCAGGAAGCCTCTCTTTACCATGATAACGTAGCGTGACCTGTACTGGACGGCTCCAAACAGGCCCAGGATGACCACGATGATGTGAAAGAAGTTGAGCATGATGGGAGCCCACTGGTAGCCCAGAAAGTCAAACACCTGCCTCTCCACCGCAGTGACCTGGAGGATCAACAGGAGCCAGAAGAGAATTTAGTCTTCATCAGACCAGTCTGATGTGCTGCGGTTTGGTCTTTGTCAGGGTTTTTTTTTTCTTTTTCTAGAAGGTTGTCAAGACAACTGAGCCACGAGGGACAAAGCATGCTGGGGGAAAAGACGGAGTTGGGTTATGGTGTTATGTCCTCTGAGGTCACTGCCCCCAGTCATGAAGAGGGGGCAGGGTGGGAAACAGAGGAGGAGGAGGACAAAGTGGGGGCAGCTCTGCTTTGTGATGTTAAAAGTGCTGGGTAGCTTCTGCTTTTCATTGGCACGTTCAGCTCTGACAAGCTAATTCTAAATATATTGAATCTAAAATACAGTCTTATCATGGCTGCTGTCAACAAGTTATTCCACTATCAAAGAATCTCTCATTTGTACAGTGTGTATGATGTCGAAGTGGTTGTGAAAAAAAAGGCCAATAAGACTCCCAAGCTCAAGGTGACATACTACTAATTCCTAATTCTCATTCCCATTATTGTCTAAAGAAAAAGCCTAAACACAAGAAAAAATATATATTCTTACAGTTGCAGGTATTAATAAAACCTAAACAACTCAAGGAGATGTAATGAGCAAGATCTGGGGTATTTATGATTTAAACTTAAATTTTTTATAAAAAGAGAAAGAAGAAGAAGAAGAAGAAGAAGGTGTCAAATAATTCAATGGATTTTGAAAATGTGAATGAGTGATTTGCAAAGACAACTCATTTCACATGTTTCTTGTGTTTATTTCCCCCCCCCCCCAAAAACCGTCTCCTGTTAAAAAAAAAAAAAGAAAAGAAAAGTTAAAGGAATTTTCACATACATAGTTTTAAAGTTGAGACCATATTAAAACCAAAAATGAACTTTCTTTCACAGCAAAGTACCTGCAGACATAGAAATGCTGATTTTAAGTGTTGCAATAAGTAAACAGAGCTGTGTTTGTGTCAATGCATCAAGTGTGATAGGAAAACATCTCACCAACTGCAGACAACACAGCAGGATCAGTGTGCACCGTGCAGAGCAGCACCCCATCTTCTTCTTCTTCTTCTTCTTCTTCTTCTTCTCTGAAATCACCAAGCCTGATGATGATGATGATGATGGTGAAGGTGGAGGTGTTGTAGAAAACAGCTGAATTTCTGTGTTTTTAAAAAATACGTTGAATCTTAAAACATGGGAAGCGTTACATCCTTTGCCAAACGTGAGAGGAAAAGCTGATTGCACTTTGCCTCGGAGGAAAACAGTGTCGGCCCCTGCGAGGGCACCAAGAGAAGGGGGAGGGTCGGCCTGTGTATGGCGGCCGCTTAGTGCCACAGCGAGCCAAGGGAAATCCTGAAGGACCAAAGCCATGTGTTAAGTTATCATAATACATGTGTGATAAATATAGGATGGTTGTGAATGTTGTTCTGTTAAATAACACTATTGTTCATCATTGTATATTTAATAGTTTATAGGCAGTTTTTGTGCTTGTATTAAGATGTTCACTGGTTCAAATCCCACCGTCAACAGGTGACCGCCGTGGGTCCATGAGCAAGGCCCTTAATCCCCTAAATAAAATGTTCAGTTTCTGTCGGGAAGGACATCCGATGTCAAACTTCACAGATCATTAGCGGCTTCAAACCTCTGGACATGAGCTGCTGTGAGGAGCAGCTGAAGTGCACCACAACTCTAAGTATTATAGTTTCATTTAAAAAATATTTCATTGAAATAACCTAAAATGGACATCACTAAACTACTTGAAATCATTCTCTGAAACAACTGGCTGCACAGTGCTTTTTGGGGGTTTAGCATGATATGTTCAGAGTGGTGAGCATTGTTACCTCACAGGAATAAAGTCCAGGTTCAAATCCCGGCTTTTTTAAATGTTAAAGTGTATTGTTCTCCCTGGGCCTCCATGGGTTTTCTCAACAAATTAGAGTCAAATTTCGACACTGACATTCCTCTTTAAGCTGTATTTACCTTGGAATCCTTCTAAAACCCTGTGCTGACTCCTCTGCCCCTGTCTGAATGAGGCACTGATCGACCGTCATACAGCAACACCGTCTTCTGCACCCTGATAGGTGGTTGTTCTTCCCCAATGCTCTGAAGGCACCAGCAGGTGGTGGTAGTGGTGGAGGCAAAGGCTTCAAAGGTATATGTGAGTGGCAAGGTTAAATCCAAAGCTCCACCAAAGAGAAAGACAAAACGGCCCCACTTTTAGTCTTTCAACATCTTTTTATAGAAAAATAGTTAGTGTTTATTACTTATACTGTGGTCTCAGGGGGAAAACAGACACTCTGAAAGGTTATTTTAGAGGTTCATATGAAGCTTGTTTATTACAAATTAATGGAGACTTCTGCTAAAAGTTGGACCTTTTGTGTTGTTTTGACAGTTTTATCTTGAGATGTCAGATCAATAAAATAGTCTCTTAAACCGACCAAGTTTCAGAAAAATCTTTCAAGTCATTGCCATTTAAGACCTCATAACAACTGTTTGTATGAATTTGTAATTTCCCCACTTAATTTATCCTATCTGACTTTTATTTTGACTGAACTCTTCAACATCTAAATGTGTCTTGTGTTTCTTTAGAATCCTTCTGAAAAACAATGTACCTCAAAAAAAATAAAAACAAAGCAAAGATATTTGAAGCAGGTGTTGAAAGACCCTCCTCGACCAGAGGCGGTCGATCCACCAGACCTACGGGTGCACTTCCCTTTCCTTCCGTGGGATGACGCTAGAATCAAAAAAACAAATTCATAATTGGGGGGGTCTCCAGCTCTGCCTGTGTCACATGGAAGCACAGTAGCCGAGCTGAGGGGATGCACGGAGAGATGGAGGGGGCTTGAGGGACTGTGGATGAGAAACCTGCGGCTCTTGGAGGTACAATCGGAGACCCAGTTGCTCCAGCAGGTCGGACTGGTCCCAGCCTCCCTCCCGGCTGAGGCGCAGAGGCGCGCGCGGACAGGGCGCACGGCACGAGGGGGTCAGCGGGCGCTCCAGAGGATGCCACATGCAATATGCTGCATTCCCGTTCCGTGAAGCCCCGGGAAGCTGATTTATCGCCTGTGAATGATTATGCTGGCGGGGAGCGCCGGGTCCGAGGGGAAGCAGAAACTGAAGGAAGCGACCGGGGTTGACGCTGCGCCCCCCCAAACCTGCGAGCTGAGTGAGTACAGGGAAGCTATAGCGCAATGCTCTGTGCCCGTGGCTGTGACAGGCTGGAGGGAGGTGGGCTGAGAGGGAGAGGAGGAGGAGGAGGAAAAGGAGAGGGGGTCATTCATATGTGCCTATAGATTGAGCTCGATAAGCCGCACAGGCAAAGTGCAGCACGGCATCCTTTATTCATCCAGCAAATGACGCGCAGCCTGTTTTTTTTCTTTGTGCTCGCCCTGCCTTCCCTTCATTTCCCCTGGCCATACATTTAACACATACAGACACGTGTGCACCCACCTCATCCTCACTGCAATGCCTTTTTTTCCTCACCCCCCCTGATTTACGATCAAAAATGACTGGATCCGACAGAGAAAGTTTATTGTGATCTGATGGGAGAGACGCGCAGGGAGCCTCCAAATCACGCGTTTTCTGGTGACTGAAGCATAAAGATCATTAACGTTAGACCTTCCCTTAACATTTGTAGCACCCCCCGCCCCCCTCCAATCCCCCCCCCCCCTCCTCCCTTTTCCTCACTCACAAATAGGGGGGTGTGGGGAACTGGCTTCGTCGTGTAAGTTGCCAGCTGACCTCAGGGACGCAGCATCCTTTACCATCCTCACTTTGATCTGGAAATTAATCGGAAACGCTTTGATGATTAGAGCAGAGAAGGAGAGAAAAAAAGAGGCTAAAAAAATCTCTCCTGTGCGCTACAGGCTTAATGAAACAAAACCGTGATAAAAGCTCACTGCATCAGCCTGATTCCCCCCCCCCCCCCCCCCCCCCATTTTCTGTGACCGCCTATAGCCTCCACCTGCATGGGCATTTTTAACCCCCCCTACCCATCATATACACACTCCCCTTCATCACCAAACGATTAAACCTCTCCCCCCCTCATCCCCAGTCCCCACCCTCAGAGGTTTTCCCTCTCAGCATCATTTGAGTGGTGGTTTGTAACCTGTTGTCACCCAGCATCACTGCAGTTTGAGGTGTCGGAGCCCAGAGGTGCAGCGAGCCGGGCGGCCAGCAGCACAACCGTCACCCACTGTGTGATTGATGCCTGCTGAGTGGGTGCCATCATGAGCCACACACACGACTCCAACCTCCCCAGATACACACTCAGACACATGCATCCCCGTCCACAGCGAGGCCGTCTTCCAGCAGTGTGAAAACACGATTACCTTTTTAACCTCCTGCATCTCCACCGCTGTTGTTTTTCTGATCACCTCGGAGAGCAATCACATGTGAGCACGAGAAACCATATTTATTCTTTTTAATTTGCTTTGGATTCGTGTTGTCAGATGGTGTTTGTATCAGAGGCAGCGCTGCACAGATAAAGGCAGCCTCTTCCACCCTGGCTTCGGCTTTCTTCCTCACAGGGGCATGGTTAATCGTTGTTGCAAGCAAACATTTGACCTAATTCACATTCTCACACAATAGCAGTCTCCTCTCTCTCTCTCTCTCTCTCTCTCTCTCTCTCTCTCTCTCTCTCTCTCTCTCTCTCTCTCTCTCTCTCTCTCTCTTCCCCCATCCATTCCTGTCTCTCTCCCTCCCTCTGCCCCTCACACACACACACACACACACACACACACACACACACACACACACACACACACACACACACACACACACACACACACACACACACACACACACACACACTGCTGTTATTTGTGTCACACAGAGGGTGAGGATTTTTTTTTTGCTCCACATGAACTCCCAGGTGGTTTATCAAAACCTGAGCAGATTGGCAGAGAGGCCACTGCTGGCTGGCTGGGGCTTGTTGGAGGGGAGCTCCAGTATATTATTAATAATGAACACACGTGCGAACCCAAGTGCGTGTTCCTAGAAAATTAAATGCCTACCGGTTGCTATCTATTGCTACCAGGTTTGAATGTGCTCCCTTAATACATGAATTTATACGAGGATTACATTGTAATTTCTTGGTTCACTTCATGGCCTCGTCAGGGGCCGTAAGCCAAAAAACATGGATGCTGTTTTTCTTTCTGTTTGAAAGAGTAGCATAGTGATCATTTGTTTGTTTTTTTTGTTTTAAAATGGAATTACATGACTTATAAAGCATGATCTTCAGATGAATGCAATTTTGATTAATGAAATGTGTGACACAAAAGATGTAATTGTTGTGATGAGATAAAAGTCAACAGGTGACCCTATGACTTGTCAGTTATCACAACAGTTCGATTTCATCTCATGGCCCTTTACATTCAAAAAATGTGTAGAGGGAAAAACAAGAAAAATACCATTTTTTTTACCGAGAAGAAACCTCCAATAGATCCAGACTCCATGGCGATGGCAGCTTTCTGTTGTACAGGTTGGAGTTAGTGAATGGTGAGAGAGAAAAGACAAGACAAAGAACAAGTTGTCGAGTTGCAGATACATTTCCTGTAATCAGTTAATGAATTGATTGATTATTTTAGCACTACAGCTGTTTTTGCTTTAATCCATTTTCCCATATATTTTGGAGTATGTGTTAAAGAAAACAAGCAAACTGATGGCGCTTATCAAACATTAACAGATACACCTTTCTCCTGTTTGTCCAGTCCACTGTTGCTTGCAGAGATAAAGACACACACACAAAAAAACACATAAAGACATTAGGTTCTGGTGCTTTATTTTTTTTTTTAATCCAACAGAACAGCTCAAAAAGTCCCCTTTGTAGCCTTTCATGCAAATCTTCAAACAAACACTGTTTTGTCACTGTTCCTGAATGTCAAGACGGAGCTTTCATGTGATATTTTAAGTAACCAAAGAGCTATATTTGAGTCTGGCAAAACATGATCAATGACGCTCCAGTTTCCTCGTTACATATGGCCTCCCCTCAGCGAGAGTCTCCTCCTGGTCTGTGAGGGCGGCACCTGGAGAATCTGCACCTCCAGCTGTTCTCTGGTAGTTTGTAGCCAGCACCACCGAGGCTGAGGGAGAGGGGGCTTTGTTAAGCAGCAAGGCGGCCGGTGGAGGGCCATTTCTTGGTCTTGCTCTGCGCGCGATGTCCAATTGGTTGGCTGAGACGAAGCAGCTCTAGGGCCAGAGATTACACTGCAGTGCTGAGGCGTCACTCTGGCTGAACACCGCAGGCGGAGGCAGGAGGGATGGAGGGGAAGAAGAATGGCGAAGGAGGTGTGGACACTCTCACTGACACGGGGACGTGAAAGGGAAGGAAAAGGAAGGGGAGGAAGGCCCGGAAAAACCTTACCGGGGAATGTGACAGCCTCTTCTCATCATTTGCTATCAGTGTCTTCAAACACCTGCCACAAGACTCCCACGCATGTCTTCCTCCCTCCTCTCTACTCCTTTTCTCTTCCTCCACACCTACACCTTTCCCCTTTCTTCTCTCTCATTAGCCTCTCCAGTTCCACACCTCGGCTCTGTTGCCACATCAGCACAGATATAATTACACTGTCGCTGTTGCATCTGTGAATTAAATGATCTTTGCCTCATACGGTGTTTTAAATCCGGCGTGATAGTCCCGGCTGCTCACGTAGAAAGCGCCGCCCTGGTTGAGGTGAAGCACCGCTGGATGATTTAGTGGCTTTAAAAGCAGGTCACAGTCAGTGGCTGCCGCTGCTACACCACACTAAATAGTTTTGATAGACATGCTGGGGAAACATGCTCCCTGTTGCAATCACTTTCCAGAGAAGTAATTATACTGGGTATCCGCAGGTGGAGAATGTGACTCATTCATAGATCATATTAATAATAATCAATGGAATTAGAAAACAAAGCGTTTGCTCTCTGGGTAGGAACTAATCTGAAGTTACAAAAAAAAGAAAAAAAATTACCCTCAAAAACAGCTCAAAATCACCAACACGTTCGTGTATAAGAAATTGGTGCAAATTGGTTTTCATGCTGTAAATACTTTGCTTCATGTCCGGATCTCAAGAGAAGGATATGCAAATTTAAGAAACTCCTACCATACAAAGCACTCTGCTTTCACACTTGCGCAAACAAAGCGGACCATCCAAGGAAGTGAACTCTCGTGTGAGAATGCCCTTACTTTGTTTGAGTTGCACAAAAAGCAATGCTGATATTCACATTGTCCAACTACTTTTGCAGGTTGGACCTCTTATACCCTCAGACTCTTCATCCTTTGACATTTGATAAGGTGATAAAAGCTTTGAGTTTGTGGTCCATATTGACATGCCAACATCACACGTAAGTAACCATTAGAAGACGGTTCACTTTGGTCATAAACGGACATACATGGCCGGCAACAATACTCAAGTAGACTGTGGCATTTAGATGCTCAATTGATTCTCTAGCGCCCAAATCTCCCTCTCGCCATTACACCACCTGAACCACTGAGACGAGGCAGGATGGATCCCTGCTTTCATGTTGTCTACGCCAATTTCTGACCCTATCATCTGAATGTCACAGTAGAAACCGAGACGCATCAGATCAGACTTTCTAAATGTCTGTTGTCCATTGGTGACTTGGTGAGCTTATGTCCATCTGGGGGTTCCTACTAGCTGCAGGGCCCTAGGCAGTCATTGCTTTGCTCCGTTGACATATTGTGGATTCAGAGAAGGTCTTCCTCATGCCTTGGATGTAACCAGTGATCATTTCAGTTATCGTTGCTTTTCAATCATCTCCAACCAGTCCATTCCTTTGTGACGTCTGTCCTCAACAGGGCATTTTGGTCCAGGGATGTTTTCTCTGTTTGTGCGTGAAAACCCTTATCGATCAACAATTTGTGAAATACTCAGATCGGTACATCGGACACCAACAACAAAGCCACATACAAAAGTCACTTAAACCACCTTTTGTCCCCATTAATATTCAGTTTCAATGTCAGCTGCTCAACTTGCCATGTCTACGGGCATAAATACATTTATCTACTGCCATGTGGCGGAATGAGTAGCGACTATTTTAAGTATTTTAATGGGTTTACCAAATGAAGTGGCTGGTGAGTAGGTTTGATGGTTCAAGGCAGACTGAAATAAAAAGGTAGATGTCAGTGGGGTGGATAGAAATATTTAATTTGATCCATTTTCCCTCAATAATATTTAAAATAGCTACATATGACTTTGCTTACAGTATCGTGATGTATTGTGTATTCAGTCTTAACTAATGTGACCGCCAATAATGTTCTGTATTATAACAGAATATAAGTTGTATATTAGTACTGTTGCCAACGTACACACGTCATGATGTCCAAACGAAGGTCTATGCATTGGACATCTTTCCCATCACTTCACAAGTTTGAGCCGAGCTGCCGTCTCATGATTGGCGAGCTCATTCATTCCACCCACGTTGTGACCCGGGGGTCACAGTAAAGGTACAGCGCCAATCTAGACTACAGCTCTGGAATAAACCAATATAACCATCACAATTCTATCATAACATCATCCTTTTTTTAAATCCTTTTACACATATGGAACTTTTGTCTGTAGTTTTTCAGTAGTAATGTTGAATCGGGCTCCAGGTAAATGGCCTTGAAGCACGAGAGAAACAATAATAGACACGAGCGTTGTAGAGTATAGTTTCTGAAGATTTCTGTACATCACACACATATTGAAGGAGGGACTAATCCACAACATGCAGTCCAGAATAGGGGGCCACAGCCATGCAGCAGGCCCAGCATGCACTCATCCAACCAAGTGAGAAATGTCTCAGCAGGCAGCAGATTTAAAATCTACTGTGAAAGGCAGAGGGATTAACAGTGTGGTGATAGCTTTAATCAGCATTGTGTGAACTCAGTTGGCATCAATGTATTAAAGTCTCAATCTGATTTTTTTCCAAAGAAAGATGATTACTTTCAACTAAAGTGTTTGCTTCTCCAAAGCAGTAAAACTCAGAATACAGATTATTCCTATGAATTGACACAACGACTAAATCTATTCTTTCTTATGCCATTCTGCATCAATCACAAATGACATTGTGGCTGTTTTCTGAGCTGAAAAAGCAAACAATACTTTGCGATCCACCTATCACCAACATGCACCTCAGCTTCTAACCTGTCAAAAGAACTAGACAAAAACAAACAAATGGATGAGTCCTGTGAAAGGTGTAATCACTGAAAAGTAAACCTAAAATGTTTATTTAAAACTTTGCAGATCAAGTCTGAATATTAAGTTACTCAAACATGGGAATTGATCTTAAAACAGATGATTGCTGATGTTTCGGGAATCCACAGGTGAGACGCGGCGTTTTGAGGTGCTTGTATCAATTATATTTTGATCAAATGTGAGACAGATTTATTTGACAGATCTGTTGAGGATATTGTAAGAGCCGCCATGCAAGGAGCTTATCCACCGTTGTAAAATTCTGGGGTCTAATACTTAGAGACCTCAGCAGGACAGTGCTGCCCCAGGGTTTAATCATATGACACTTTGGGTGAAAAAAAAAAGTAGAATAAATGGGGAATACATGGATCAGCCATGTCCCCGTAACTTATGATGCCTCACCTTGGCTGCTGAAACGTCTCTGACCCATGAAGACCCAGACTCGACCGGAGGTTGGAAGGTTTGCTAGTTTTTGTGGTCTGATCCTTTAAGACTTCGAAGCTGTGCTGTGGAATCAGAACGAATTTCACTTGTTTGTCCAGCACATCCCACAGATGCTCGATTGGATCGAGAGCTGGGGAATTTGAAGGCTACATCAACATTTGAATTTTGTGTTCTTCAAACCATTTTTCCTTGGCAGAATGCACTGTCCTGCTGAAACAGGCCTTCAGAGAATACTGTTTCCATTGTTGCGGACCATGTACTTGTGTATAAGCAGCTAGGCGCACGTAAGTGGCAAAAGAAAATCCACATGGATAATAGATTTTTTTCCTGATGAGCATCGCCCAAAGCATCGCACAGACTCCACCAACTCTTCTTCTTCCCATTGCACATCCTGGTTCCAGGTGTTCCCCAGCTCAGCGAGACACACTTCTGTCATTGTTCCAGTTTTGATGTTTGCGTGGGCTTTGTTGGTGTTTTTGGGGATAAATGAACATAAACACCCTGACTGGTCTCTCGCTGTGTAGCCCTATGCACAGCAAACTGTAATGCAATGTATGTTCTCAGAATGTTCAATAAGAATCCACGTTGACGTCAAGTTGAGAAAAAGCCACTCGTCTGTTAGATCGACCCACACAGACCAACTGCTTCCACTGCACACCACTGGTCCTGTTACCGGTTTACTGCTTTTCCTTCCTTGGACCATTTTGGAGAGATATTAAAAACTGCAGACTGTGAAAACTCCACAAGTGCTGCAGTTTTGGAGATGTTCTGACCCATTCGTCAAGCCATCACTATTTTATTCCTAATATATACCACCTAGTAACAGATGCATTGATGAACAGATAGAGTTATATACTTTACCTGTCAGTGGTCATAACACTGGACACTGTAGACATGTTTCATAACCGGTGAAACTTCCAGGTCCATTTAGGTGTTTCTCGAGGAAAAACTGAATAAAACAGATGATGTGGACAGTTTTTCTAAAATGTCAGTCTATTGGGGATTTGATGCTTGAGTATGAGGAAGAGTGGAGTAAATGGAACCAAACTACAGGGTGGAAGTGAAGAGCAGAGTGAAGAATGGCGGACACACTTGAGTTTAATCCTTCAATAACTTCTCTTCACTCTGATGCGGCGCTGAAGCTAAATTATCAGGGCCGCTTCAGATTGACGTGTTTGCTTCATGAGCAGCCCGGCTAAACGCTGTGGTTTCTCCTAAAAAGCCATCTTGAGGTGTTCAAGGCTCTGGCTGGCGCTCAGAGAGGATACACATAGCTCAGCAGACTACAGACAAACTGTTAAAGCAATTTGGTCGGTGAAGATTAAATTCTGTCTGGAAGGGAAGCATCTACGAGGAATCCAATACTAACGCACGCCGTTTAAAGAGGATGCACACATACAAAGCTCACACAGGATGAGATCCAACACAGAGGGTGTTGTTGGGAATGGGGGGAAAAAAAACCCCCAAAAAACCTGCTGCTATAAACCGAATAAATAAATGGAAATAGGGACAGACATGTAACTTTCAGCCGAAGCCGGTGCGACATTTCCTGCAGTCTGCAGCTCTGTTGTTGCTGATGGACAAGTGACAAACACACATTCACACACATGAAAACACATTGTCACTGTAGACAGATGGTGCGATTTGACTGAGATTAGGGCTTGTTTGTTTGGTCTTTTTGTTATCGCTCAGTGTTTTTCATTGTTTATTTGAAACATATTACTCTGCCAAATGTGAAACTGCCAGGCAAGCAGCGAGGAGCGAGGAGGAAGCAACAGAGATGTTTCTGTCTGCTTGCTCGGCTTTCGCACTTGTCTCCTTCAGTGTTTCAGGTTACTCTGCCTGCTGGCATGTTTGGGCTTCGCTGTGACTCATTGTACCTTCTCAATATGTACGCTTGTCCTCCTTGGGATGGTAAAAACGTAGGAAAATTGTGTTACCCATATGGAGTTGCAGCTGACTAACAGACCAGCACTTAAAAAAAAAGAAAGTCCAGAAATTGTGTTGTCACTGGTTCATTTTTGGTCATGAAATGTTTTAAATGAGTTGTTGGACAGCTGCTGTTGCTAACCCGGCCTGGATACCTGAAAATCTGCGCCGGGGAGCCGCTCTGCTGTTGATGTCTATGTAAGTGTGACACACAAAGCTCAGTAATCCCTCAAACAAGGTAAAGCAGAAGCACATGCCTGAGGCGTAATGTCTGTTCACTTCACCGCTTCAGCGCTGGATGGGAATTCACACCGTTCTTCTTTTCAAACCACTGCTCCCCCTCCTGCCTCCTGCATATTTTACTTCTGGTTCCACTGCTTTATTAACCTTTGAAATGTTTTGTAAAGGTCAGATAATTTTGTAATTAAGCGCCACTCTGCGCCTTCTCGTTGCAGATCCCAGTGAGACCGGGGCACTTCTCGGCGTGAATGAGTGTAAGGGTGTGTGTGTGAGTGTGTGAGAGCAAGTGAGCGTCAGCGCTCCCACATGGCCTCCATGCAGGACGGGCTGAACTTCACGGCTCCTCCCTACGGCAAGGTCCTGCTGCTGGGTGCTATCGCTGCTGCCTCAGCCTTTGTTGTTACGATCCTCATTGTGGTGCTCTGCGTGGGCTGCCAGAGGTGAGACACGCACACACGCATGCACTCGGCCAACAATTTTGATTAAGACACAACAGCATTCACACATGAACACATCAAAGAAAGAAATCTCCAACTTCGTCAATAAAACCAAGAGTACGAAAAGTGAAAAAAAAAAAAAAAAAAGGCCTAAAAAGTAAGATTCACACTTAATAATATCCACTGGACATCTAACAAAACTATAGTAGTAGTTATGTCACTCTAAAACATTCCAGTAATTACAGATTGTTGAAAATGCTATAAAAGTTGTTTTTCAGGAGATTGTGGAAAGAAATTAAAGGTCAATTAAAGTTATTCATTCAGTATGAATGAGACCAAAACGTTCGCTGTAAAGGCTCAAAGTCTAGCCAAGTATATGGATTCGGTTTGAAAATACGTCTAATATCAGATACAACCATCAAACAATTAGTTAATTTAATTTGACTCTACATCTTAACATTTGATACAGTTTTTACTTTTTCTGGTTGAAGTGGCATTTCGCCCTTTCTAATGCCACTAAACACCACCAGCTGCTATTTTCTGTCTCTGACATGTTAGCTGGAAGCAATGACACTGTGTTCAAAACCAGTGGTATTTGGTTTAAAACACAAACTTAACCTGCCTCGTTTCCAAAGACGAGGGTGGAAACTTTGCATTTGGTCCTCGCACCATTTCTTTTCGCTTACAGGCTTTGGTTTGTGCGAATGTCACTGCGTCTTCCATGTCTGGAGACATTCGAACATCACAGTGCTGAGAGATTCTCCTGGCACGTGTTTGACCTCAAATAGGTTTTTATCAGCTTTAAAGCTGAAAAGCTCCTCTCACCAGAGGCGACAGAGGCAGGGGCAGCGAGCGGTTAGCCGAGGGCCCCGTTAAGGAGATTCCCAATGTGTCGTTGGAGTTTGAGAGGGTTTAAAGTTGTGCTGCTGATGTCAGTGATGTGCACCATGTGTCAGAAATCTCTGGCAGGCCCCCCCTTCCAGCCAGTACACAGCCCCATTAGGATATTGCTGTTGACAGTATTGCAATAAAGACAGACATTAAATGATAGCTGAAGCTAAGAGATAGAAAATATACAGAAAAATTTAAAAGGAATATGGAGAGCAGTATACTGACGAGAGACCCTCCGTCCCTTCTCCTGCCTGTTGGTGCTTTATAAACAACAGGACTATTAACTAATAGTGTCTATTCTATTCTATTTTATTTTAAGCCATTCATTCAAATATTTTGAACATCTGAAAATGAATGATGAAAATAGCATGCACTCTTTTACATAAGGTATAAAAACACAACAGCCAAATTATACATTTGACCCAGAACGGTCTCTGTGTATAAGTGCAGTAGTACAAAAGGATAAATATTTTAAATTGGTCACTTTGGGGAAAGTCTTTCATTTAATTTTGAAACTTCAGGGTGTTTTAAATGCTGTCAATTGTGGAAACGAGTTAGTTTAGACTTGAGCAGTATGCTAAGGTTAATGTTTTATCGTCTGGTGCTGAACATGGGGTGTGGGGGTGGGGGTGTGTGTGTGTGTGTGGGGGGGGGAAACAAAACAAGTAAACCCAGTTTTGATTTATTGAATTGTTAATAATTAATTGTATTTTCTTTTAAACATGTCACATATTTTGGTGGTAATTAATTATCATCATATATTTCAACTCAATGGATTTGAATGATTCATCATCCAGCTTCATTATAACCAGTTCTGGTAGTATACAAAGTTTGAGGGCAGTTTGACAGAAAAATGTAGACACTAGTTTAGTGTAGAGAAGTACTTCATTACTGCCCTGCTTGAGTAAATGTACTGGGTTGCTCTCCATCACTGGCACGCCCGATGCAAATATACTCTGAATGCCGCTGTCACATATGCAGAGTCATAAGATGACTCAGCCACACATGTACCATGACTCAGATGCAAACTCTGACACACACAAACAAACTCACGCATGCATGCGCACAAACAAATGCATGCAAGCGAGCGTGCATTTCTTACATCTGTAAACATTGCATCAGGAGACGTTATATTAGATAACATTCGTTTCAAGCCTTCACCTTAAACATTTCAGGACTTCACTTTTGTCTCCACAATGATAAATTGTTTGTATGATGTGAGTGTGCAAACAGATTCCAGTCACACACACGAGCACACACACATTAAAGTGCATCGGTCCTGTATGACAGCTCTTGTGCTCTTGTATTAAACACAGAAAGGGGAAGACACACAATGTCCCCGGCGAGGGTGGAAAGCACCGCCTCATGGACATGGTAGGTATCAGACAACGCTCTCCTCCATGTTTTGTTTGCATTTCAGCTGAGGTAGCTGAAGCAACTCAACTCGCCAGGGAACAATATCGTTCAGAGGACAACCTCTTCAGTCTTAATTACTGTTTAACTGGGCCTGTGTGTGTGTGTGCTGTGCATGTGTGTGTGTTGCCAGGGTATACTCAGGCAGTCGAAGCTGCGGTCCATCAGTAAATCAGACACTGAGATGAACAAGATGAACTGCAATGGGAAAAGTGAGTGCGTCTTTCACATACTAATCCTGAACTGTGCTCTGTAAACACTGCCTCGCTGTTGTCAGGTAGAAACCCACGTTGTCTTTTTCGTTTTTTGGGGGGAAATCTTCTGGGCAGGACTGGTAGCAACGAGCTTTAAGATAACCAGATGTGCGATATAAGTTTCATTTTTCTCCAACAGCGACCAAGTATGAAATGCAAGAATCTAAACTTGAACAGCTCCTCAGCTTGCATGATGATACAGGGTTTGTTTACATTTAGTTTTTGTTTTTTTGATCAGAACAATGTCTGTTGGCAACATCTGACCTGAGACTCTTTGAGGAGCAGGTCTCGGTCGCTGAAAAAACTCGGGTGCAGTTCAATCAATGCCTGAAGTTAGTTTAGACAGAAGAAACAAAAGCAACCAAACAGACAAAGTGACTGGCTGGGTGGTCCTGTTTCATCCTGCACATGTTTGTTAGTGTGTGGAACAGAGTCCTTCCTGCTGCTGCCTGTTGAATTCTCAGTTTGTAAACATGTGACTACAGTTACCCTGCAAATATTGTTAGTCCAAGTTTAGATGTTCAAATGAGAAACAGCTTTTTGCGCTGCAGCTTTGTGCCGGTTGAGGCCGTGGAAGTGGACTTGGGAAGCGTAATGTATGAGTAGTTAGTTAGTTAGTTTGGAGGTTTTTAATTTTATTTGAGAAATCCTGATGAAAAGAAATAAGTGGAGGGTAAAACAGTTAGAGAGTTTGGGTATAGAGGCCCAATTATGCTTCCTATATGTAAATTAGTCTGTGCTTTTAAAACTGTTATCATTAGTCACTGCTTTTATTCTCCAGTGTGTCTCTTACATTGGTGCAGTAGTTAATCGTTACATCCAGTTGAGGACATGCATTGAGGAAACAGGTTCAAAACTCCTGCAAAAAACTGCAGTTTGTTTCCCTGGTAGGATTTCCACTTTATTTGGGAAGAAAAACAATGCTTAGAGTTAGTGGATTTATTATTTGTTCAGCAACAAGCATCGTCTTCTATAAGTTCACTCATATTTAACCGGGAACAAAGTGTTGGTTGTGATTTTTGTACAGTTTTCACTGAATTTAACATGTGATTGAAGCATGTCCTGTGTCAGGTTATTACATTTCTGTGACTCAATGTTGAAAATATAAGTGTAAACATAAATCTGAATAATATGCAACTTTTGTTTCTTTTCATCCCTGCTTTGGTTCAGACCACTGAACTGGACCACAAGTATGAACACATTGTAATTCGCTAACGTACTCACTAAGTGTTGCCTATTGTCACCGACTCAAACATCATCCGAATTCAGGTCTCTTCGTATCTGATCTGGCTCTAAATTCATGCAAAAATGGCTCTTTACTAAGATTTGAAGACTTATTAGAGGAGAAATTTACCCTAAAACAGAATTCACATTACATTTATAACTCTGTTTCATTCCTCTGGACTGTTCAGCCTTAATTTATGAACATGCATCTCTCTCTCAAAGACAGAAATCAGAGTGCCAAGACAAATCCTGGAGCTCCTTCACTGACAGTCAACAGGGAACTGCATTTGTGGGCACTGTGACAGCAGCCTGAGAGGGTTTGAAGAAATATAAGCATATGTCCTGCTTCATACTTGTCCTGCTTCCACTGCAGTGGAATGAAGCCAATTTGGATGCATATTCTCAAACATCGAAGTCAGTTCCCAGTTCACTGTCAGATTTTCACTCCTCTGAGCAGTGAGAGATTTTTTTGGTGTAGGTGTGTGTGGATTCTGTTTTACGGAGGGTAGCGGCAGCTCGGTTGGTGTAACAGCAGAGTTTAGGCGCCTTTCGGAGGCTTTGAGAGAAAAGGTCCAGCCTTCATGGACCTTCTGCTGCTGCCCAGCCGCCGGTCTAACTCTGACCTTCGTTCTCAAGGCAGGCAGCTTCCCCAGATCCCCTCTGGGACTGGAGAGGACGGCGAGCACACTTACTCTGAAGTGGGCCGGCGCTCCTCCACCTCACGTACTGACGATGCCCTGTACGCCATGGTAGGCAGGGCCGGGCAGACGGACACTCCGGCCCCTCCCGCCGTCCCTGCCAACACGCCGGCGCCTCCGGACCCAGACGGCGACGTGGAAGGAGGACTGACCGAACCCGAGGCGCAGGTCATGACCCCCCCCCACCCGCCGGAGACGGCCGAGTACGCCTGCGTCAGGAAGCTGAGGAAGGCCGACAAGGCGCCTCAGAAGAGGGACAGCGGGACAGACATGGGGGAGCCACCGGCGCCACCTCCACGACACGCCCCGCCATCACATCCAGCCCCTCCTCCACCACACCCCCACAGCACAAAGTTGCCCCGCAGAAACGTTGAGGCCTTTAATGTCCCGTCATTCCCAAAGGTCGGTGGAATCAATATTTCTCTGTTTGATGTGATAGGAAGAGTTTGACAACTTGATTTCTTCCAGAGAGTTAGATAAGAAGATTTCACACCTACATGCAAAGTTTCTCACTATGCTTTAAGAATGAAAACAAATGAAAACTGTGTAACTTTAACCCAAAACAAACTTTTCAGGGACGAGACTATCGCCGTACGGAGAGTAATCACTGGCTTTGTTTGCAGTTGGAGCAGACAGAACGTGTCATAATGGGCGTGTGCGGGGAACATATTACCTGGTTGTCTGGAAACTTCATAGAGCCCAACAAGGTGAAAACTCAGTTTACAGCTGTGTGACTGTGAAGGAAACGTGAGAAGGCTTTTAATTTCAGAGCTGCCAACTGGAGAGAGTTGAAATCGAGTGAAGATTTTATTGCATAAAGGAGGTTTAAGCAATAAAATGAGAGACTATGAGACAACAAAATCTTGTTCTGATGCTAGATTAGATATATTAGAGACATTAATTTGGGTTTCTTAAAGACAATCATAAACATTTTTCATAATACTCTAAAAATGTATGTTAAATGCTCAAATCTAATATAATATAATGAATGATATATATTTTCATTCAGTTCATGTAAACTGTAAATATTTTATAGCTGACAGATGTGATCAGATGACTCAGTATTGCCAGAATAGTTGTTACCTGCAGTGATGAAGACTTCAGATCCGGCTGGTTTGTTGATGTCTGTCGCTGCACTGTCTTCATAGTTTGCCGTCTTAGCTTATGAAGATAAGAAACGGAAAGAAAACTGAAGCTGATGTCTGATCAGCTGCTCCCTTTTATGGTTGCATACATTTGGAAAATTGCTGTTGGCAACAGTTACACTTCATGCTTTTCAATTACAGCAACAACACAGTTTTAACATTAAGAAATATATAACTAATTCAGGTTTCCCTAAGCAAATAAGGTGCTGCACTCTGTCTCTAAAGATTATTAACAAAAAAACAGGATAAGCATGAATGCTTGTTCAATTTTGCAAGTAAGAAGATTTGTAACAGATCCAGAAAGTCAGTGTTGTCCTCGGTCAGTCAAACCAGTTCAAACTTTTTCAGAATAAAATAAAAACAAACAAGATAACATAAATAGATTAGCAAGTTTTAGAGGTGCTAATGGGATTCTGTTATTTTGGGACAGAGCTGAGCAAGAGACACTTGAAAGCAGCACAAATCTTTTTTTATCTAACTCTCTGCGAGATATTCAAACAGCTGTTGTTTCTTAAAACTATTCCTTTATGAATGCACGGGATAAGTGTGTGAATGTGACACGGCCTTCCTCTTTCCATGATTTCTAAAGGTAATATGAAACCTCCTCTGTTGTATCAAGGGAAATATTAAATCAGATTATAGAAAAACAGTTTAATTTGTGATACACGGAACCAAAGATTATTCACTGGAGCTTCGGCACCGGAAAGAAACACGAGTCAGAGAAAAATGCAGATGTTGTATTTGGAGAAACTTCAGCAGGAACCGTGTGGTTTGTTTTCTGAGCTGAAGAGAAGCGAGAAAGTGATGACTGGAGGGTGAGAGGAAGCTCAAAGATAAGTCGGGTTGTTATTGTCTCCGGAGGTCCGACAGGAGCTGATGAGATCACACAAAGTGGAGTAAAAGTGAGCCGACGCTTCGTGTTGTCGAGTCAGCTCAGTCACGGACGGATTATGAAACAACTGGGCCCCGGGGCACAGTCATGGAAAAGCCCCCCCAACATTGGTCGAAGACTGAAAGAGACACAAAACAGCCACAGAGCATGCAGAGACGAGCCGCGGCGGCGACAGGGGGAATCACTTGTGTCATTCGGCGTCACGCGGGAGATTTTGCTATGAATCGTTCTCTTTTGCGTACATTTCACCTCCTTGATGGCGTTAAACGTCGTCATGGACGCATTTTGGGTTTCTTTAACTCACTTGTTGTCCTTTGTCCCTTTTTTTTCATCTTCATCATCCTCTTCTTTTTCTTCTGAGTTGCTGTCTTGGTTTTACGTCACTTTGAGGGTTTGTTGTTGCCCCTCACGTTTAGGCTCTGAAATTATGTTATGGATCTTTTCAACCTGTGATTAGTTTGAGTCTCCACTTGGATTTGTTGGTGTCCGTAGTTATTTGAAATCATTTTTTTTGTCATTTAGACTCAGATTTTAGTTTTGTTTTTATCTCCTCATCATAATTTTTCACATAATTACAATATATGTAGTTTGTGTTTTAATTTTTTTGAGAGGTCACTCTATGGCCTCAGTTTTGTGTCGTATTAGGGACATGTTCTGTTTATTCACGGTAATTTTGGGTCCGTTTGTAATATTTTATGACTCAGATTTTGGTTTTTAAGCATCCCCTTTGCAGAATTGTGTTACTTTAACGTCACATTTTGGTTCATTTGTGTCATGATTGCAGTTGTGTGGCAAATATTTGTAGACATTTACGTTCTTTGAAGTGAGTGTGACATATTTTTGTTATTATATTCCCACTTGTGTAATTCTGCACACTCCTGAGGCTATTTTATGTTTTTAGTGACGGTCATGGATCACTTTTTCATTGTTTTTTTTGTTTTTGCCATAATTTTGTCGCTTTGCCTCTCCTCTTTTAACCGTACTTCATTGCATCGGGGTCCGTTTCCTACACAAGCTGGGTGTTTTTGAGTAATGTTATTCTTATTATTTCCCTTGTGTGTCTTTTTGGGCTATACCAGTATATTTTATTTCTGTGATAAGAGCCTGAATACTCGCTTCATTATGCTTTTATAAACAATATGCTACATATTAAATACACTCAGTGGTCCCAGCATTAGTTATGCCTTGGTTTTAGCTGGTTTGACTCCTTTCTGCCTTCACATCTGTCAGCTTAGTGAACTCGTCATCATGTGCAAGAAACCAGTCTGAGATGTGTCAAAATGTATGAGACGTTGGACTGGAAGTAATGACGAGAAAAAGGAACCCTGTGGTCATGATAGGTTGTGTACATGGTCAAGAACAAGCCTAAGGAATGCTGTGATGTTCAACTCTTGAAGAAATGTGGATACCCTTGTTTATCCACCACAAACAGCATAAAAATAATCATGCAACAATCTTGTTTCAATATATATGAAATTTAAAAGAGGAACTTCAAATACAAGATGATGCAAACTATTATACATAAATTTCTGACAACAACAAAGACCTTGGAATAGACCTTCTGGCTGTAATTATATACTCTTTATACTTTGGGTAAACAGTTTTAAAGGAGAAGCCTAAGAAATAGAATTAGGGTCACGTCTACAATCATTTCATGGCCAATAGCAGTCGACATTACGAGACAGGATCTATCCATGTTTTTACATGTTGTTTACATCAAATTAGAATACAACATCGGAATTTTGCAGATAAAATTAGAGGCTCGTCATCCAAGTCAAGATTTTTCTCGTCTTCTGCTATTGTCCATCAAGGTGTCAGAAGTGGTGTTGTACTCTCCTTTGGCATTTACAGCCAGAGAACTGCTGCCTACTTTACACTTTCTTGTCACTTGTTACACCATACCTACGCTCTACATGAAAATCTCGGAAGATCGTCAGTTTTTGAAGCCATTAGTTTCTTGTTTAATTCTCTTTTAGAAAATGTTCTTGACCTTGTTTACAAGCCTTCATTTTTTGGTTTGGGAATATTTGTAATAAGAGGCTGTTGAACAGGGTTACATGTTCTGGACAATGACTGTCAATCAGATTGTTTTGCACACAAACATGCAGTTAGTGGTTCAGCCGGAGGACCTGGGCAGAATCTCTCTGATTTCCTGTGTGTTGCTACACGACTGTGCTCACATTGCTGTTTCCTCGTACGATTAGCTGCATTGAGCACAATGTTTTGATATGTTGGCACGTCTATAGATGTCTCATTGAGGTTCAGGCGGTGTTTATTTGTTCTCGGCGATAGTATTTGTGCTCTCAGCGGTGTCACCCCTTCCATATGCTCACAGCAGCAGGAGTGTGGGCAGACTGTCTGCTTTTTACTGCGGCGACGAGGCTCTGTGCACCCCTCCAGGTGACAGTGGGAGACCATTTGCTGCCCTGCGTGAGGTCAGCGAGGTCACTCTATCTGCTGCGACCCGAGTTCAGTAACACGCACAGTTCACGGGCTAACATGTGTAAGCAGTTTGCTCGCAGGCCTGCTCGCCACTGATTTTCCTGCGGATGACGCAACGTGCTGAAATTGAGTCATCCAGCATATAAGCACATGGTTCCTCACAGGCTCCACCTTCCAGGGAAAATCTATTCAGTGCTGCTGTATGAGCTCCATCCACTACATTTCTAACACTGCAGAGCTCCTTTAGAGGGGTTAAGTGATCTTCTATGGGTCCCGTTACGTCTCTATACAAAACGCAGTCTTTTACATTCATGAATGCTCATTTGTCATTGCGGCGCCATGCGTGAACACGTGACCGGCTCTGCCCAATATGTGATTTGTCGTTCTGTTGACAGGAAGTGATGTTTATGGGCAACGGGGAGCAGTACATCTGGAAGCCTCCGGAGGATGATGACATGCTCCTGCTCCAAAATAAAGCCCTGGGCCCTCTGGGTGCTCACACAGTGGAGAATATACAGCCGTCTGCTGCTGCGGTGAGACACTTGTGTTCAAGCCTGAGTTATTTGGTTAAACTGCTCTGCTTGAACCGCCGGTTCCCAACATTCAGCTCAAGATAATGCAACAAAACACAGTTTATAATATAACAATTTATGCATTTAGGCTTCACCAATGTCTCTCTTGAATACAATAAATCGTTTGAGCGCTCAGGTTAATCTAATACACACACACACACACACACACACACACACACACACACACACACACACACACACGCACACACAGAGTAAGGAAAATGGTTATATCTTGATTTTAGGTTAGTAATTATCCTAATTTAACCTTAACTAGAGAAAATTTACACATGCACAGGCAGAACACACAAACACCACATAGGAAGGTCTTCAAGTGTGACTTGAATTCTCATCACTGCAGAAAAATGGTAAAACTCTGTGATATGATATAATATTGATGTGAATTTTAAAAATACAATAATCGCAACAGTTCTGCCTGGCAGAGTAAAAACCTAAAACACTGAGAGACATAGACAGACTGACAACCAGAACACACTGACGCTGCCGAATATAAACCAAAGCCACCGGGTGACGACAATCACACAGTCAAGGCACAGGTGAAAGACATCAGGGTGGGGAACAACGATTGAACACGAGGAGGGGAAGTCAAGGAGCCTCAAGCGAGACACATTTAGAATCTCACAAAAAAGACACAATAGACAACACATGAACCACAACACAATTATTATAAAAATAAAAACATAAGTGATGGTCAAAAGCATTAATATATATAAAATATATTAATAGCAGCTGTTAAAATCAAACAAATCTCATAATGTGTTAGAGGCAGAGTTAAGCTGCCGGTCCGCTGATGAGAAGAATTGATCGGGTTGCACAATTAATATTTTCTATACAAGAATTGTATTGGTTAATGTAGAAAATATATAAAGCGCAATATAATGTGAATAGTTAATAGTTAGTCATTCATATCAATGACTTTCTTAAATGCAGATTTTAAGAGAAAATATTTTGTCTGTTGTAAATAAAAATCAGGAGGATGTGTATTTCTGGCTACCTGGAAAAGGTAACAGCTTGAGAAATAGGTTACTGTTTTTTTTTTTTTTCAACAGACTGAATGTTTTTTCATCCTCACAGTCAAAAGAGTCTCTGAGGATTTTCAGAAAAGCAGCAAGTTTTGTTAAATGTCCTGTTTTATCTTTCAGTGTGACGACCCTCTAATGATCGCGCATGAGAGACACGAGCCAGAGCTAAATATAATCATACAACGCCAGTCACCGTGATTTTTAATAGCTGAATTACATCATGTAGGTTACAGGTTCAGCATTTTATGCAATTTAATTCAGTGAAGTTTATAGATATCCCTGATAAATCTCCATCCTCTCTAGAATTAAACATGGCAAAATAAAATTGTTGTTTGAGCTTCTATTGATGATCTTGGTGGGCAGGAATAGTTAAATCAGCAGTTTAATAGTTTTATTTTAGTTATCTAAGAAGATAACATACAGTACGTGACTATTAAATGAGGAACTGGAGCCACGAGGTACATATTTTAGCTTAAAGAGTAAAGAGTGCAGGCGTGCGCGTCATAAGAGGGTGTCAGTGGCGGTCCAGTCGCTGATCTCCTGGTGTTTGTTTGACTGCAGGTGGCTGAGATGTACTCTAAAGTGTGTAAACCAGGAAAGAAGAAGAGAGCCATGCCGGGGTCTCCCCCAGCCAACCCTGGCTTCCGGACCTTGGGTCGAGGTGACCGGGACCGAGATCGGGACGGGGGTTTTAGTGTAGTGGTCAAACCCCAAACGTGGGCACCTCAGGAGGGCAAAGCAGTGGGAGGGCCCCTGGATGACCACTGCTACGAGTCCATCGGGACGGAGGAGTGCGACCTGGCCTACGACAACCTGGAGGGCGGAGGCGCCTGGAAGCGGGAGAGACCCCCCAACACGTGCGCCACCCTGCGACCACGAAGGAAGAAAGCCCAGCAGCCCCTCCAGCAGCAGCAGCCCCCTCCGCCACCGCCTACACAGCAGACCCCCAAGTTACAGCACCTGCCTGCCAAAGCCCTGCTGCTGCCAGGGGAGAACCTGTACGAGAGCATCGGCGACCTGAAGCAGGGCTCCGCCACCTCCTCCACCACCACCATCTTCACCTTCAACGATGGCATGGAGATGTACGTAACGGGGCTCTGAGGCTGCACTGTGACCCCCACCCCCGCCAACCCCCCACCCCCACCCCACGTGTCCTTCAAACAAGGAGCTGAGCTACAACCACAAGGAGTGACGGCTGAGCCCCTGTCATGCTCACCCACACATACTGTTTACATTCAAGTCATAACGTCAAGCCTTTCTCAGGCTCCAGAGGCCTTGAGGCAGTAATGTTGATCTGTTATGACCTGGGCTGAATACAAAGTCCAATCTATCAAACTTATAAGGAATCCAAAGGTAGTGAATAATGAGCACAAGACCTTTGCAGAGCAATCTGTAGGTAACAGTAGCACTTCTATTTTACTGATACATATGTGCAAAGCACAATAAAGTGAAAAAGAAAAGCTTAAATTCTTCCTCAATTCTAGCGGGTAAAAATAGTCATATATATTTATCTGGTCCGAGCAGGACTCCTGTTTAGGGAAAAGGCACAGCATTGTGTGTAATATTTTGGTAGCGCTTAGTCTGTTGTGAACAGGCCTTCCCTGTAGTTGGTCAAGATGTGATTCAGGATTTAAATGATATAAAGGAATGAATTACTAATCAAAATACTTGAAAGCTCAGGGACCAAGAGAAACGATTATGAGAGTATTATAACAAAAAATTGCACACATTTTTGCATTCCTCCTAATAAAAGCTTCGACTAATTTCGCCCATCTCCACACATTGGAAAGCCGATCGGATACTTCTGTCCATCACCTTTTGTTTCACATCACGCGGACTGAACACTGTCTCCACTGCCGTCTGTAAATGAAGTGTTTTACTTTGTTGATCCTGTTTCTGCACTTTGCCTGCTACAAGTTGCATGCTTAAAAAAGGAAGAAAAAAAAAGTGGGAAAAAAAAAAAAAATCCAACAAAAAAGTCAAGCACTGTCATGTGGTACCTCTATATGAATGTTTTATTTTCTATTGTCGTTGGTTGTTTATTTTTTAGTGCGTTGCTTTATTTCTCTGTAGCGCTCAAAGCCAGTTAGATTAAGGATGTCTTTGGCTCGGTGGGACTCCGTGCAGTGGAGAGGAGCGTTAATTTTCTCTCCCGCGCCTGCGACACACACATCACACACACACACAGTAAAGATGACATGAGACTAAAGAGAAACTGCTCGAGTCCTAAAAGGTGGAGACAGTCCACTCGACCCCCCCCCACTACCACCACCACCACCACCACCACCACCTCCCCCCACAACAGGCCTCACAGCCTCCTGCTGCTCAGTCCTCACATCTGTGGACTGTTCATCTGCGAAGTCCGTGCCTCTGTGGCCATTTGAATCTGCTTGGGTTTTCATCTTTAGTGCAGCGTGGAAAGCTACAGTGGAACCGATGTGTATTAGCAAAACGCCACGTCCCATCATCGCGCCATCGACGAACACTATCTCTGTTATCAGTGTTGAAAAATATCGCAGAAATGACAAAAAAAAAAAAGAAAAGGTGAAGCGAACGGTTTGCAAGCAGAGCCACGAGGATCCAACACACACAGACACACACACACACACACACAAACAGAAATGATTTCATTCGACCAAATATCCCCAGCAAACAATGTGATTATACTGTATGTTGATGCAATGTGTATGTACATGACAAAAGAGAAAGAAAAATAAATATATCATCAGTGTCAAGAAATCTATCTTTTTCTATTATGTTTAATTGTGGTTTTGGAATGACTTAATCTTGTGACACAAACTGCAAAACGAGCTGCAAATGTACAAATTTCAGTGTTATTCTGTTTGTTGTTTTTGAAGCCATGAAGCTACGGTGTGTTCTTGGAAAGCCCTGCTAAGTTAAATGTGGCAGCTAATGTTGTGTGTTTGCTATTCAGACTACAGGGTCTTGTACTCAAAAAGCGTGTAATTAAGTGCTAAGTGCAAAAGATTGTAATGTTTTATATCAAGAATACTATTCATGAAATGTCAGTCAAGTTTATACTTTTGTAATAAAGTGGCACTTTAAAAAAAGATCCTTATTCTCATAGTCTCGCTTATTAAATATGTGCAGAGAACAGGATTTATTTGACAAACCAAGTCGTTCCTCTGAGCTTAATAAGCTGCCTGTAGATTCACGTCTTTAGTCCCTGAAATAGAAGGAAAAAAAACCTCTGCATACCTACATACTACCATTTCAGGAGTTATATCGAGATACATGGAAATATTTTTCACAACTTTAACATCTGGAGCTGCTTTTTCTTTCAATTGTCCCTCATTTCTTTTGTGCACAACCTACAACCTCATTTCTCGAGGAGCGTGTTTGTGTGTGTGTGCGCGCGTGCGTGCGTGCACGTGTCGGAGTAGCAGGGTCTGCGTCTGAGTAGCTGTGAGGGGATGAAGGGGGGGAGGGAGTAAAAAAAAAAAAAATAGGTCACCCCTTAAAACAAAAAGCTTGCAGTCAACATCGCAACCGTCTGCTGAATTTTCATTGGCGCGCTTGTCTCCATGGTAACAGGTTAACCTTGAGGCAGTAGTCACATGGGCGAGCGAGTCTTCTGCTGTCTTGGAGAATACCGCGTGCGTCGTATGACATCCGTGATCAGTGTGTCACCCGCTCGCGAGCCGAGCAGCGCGCGGAGGGAGAGGAGGAAGAAGAGGGAGCCGATCCAAAACAAGGAGGAAGGTGTGAGGAGGATGATACGACGTCCACAGCTCATACGTGATGTGCTAGTCTCACTGTGAGGAGCATGAATGGCTGAATGAATACATGAATGAAGGGCAGGCACGTTCATTGAAGGTACACAAAGGTGAGGAGACACATGCTGCAACACGGAGACGAAGACCGACGAGGTGTGTGTGTGTGTGTGTGTGTGGGGGGGGGGGGGGGGTGTCATTTTTGCAGCCCCTGAAATCTCACCATTCTAAATGAGCAGTAACACAGTGAATTCAGTTGGCGAAATCCTCCAGCAGCCGCTCAGCATGTAAAAGCTCTGACTTGTGATTCAGGTGAGTCTCCTGCACCGCACTGAGCACTTCTCTCTCGGGGACACTGGTTATAAATCACACTGAACCAAGCTCAAGATGAACTACACTGACCCCTACAGGCCGGAGACAACATCACAGAGCGGAGCCTGTCTGTGAACTCTTCAGAACAAAGCTGATAAACTTGGTTTTCGTGCATAATGATGATCTTTACTTTACTTTATTAGGTTTTAACGTTGTTAGAGAGGAGAGCGATACGAGCAGATCTTGAAAATGTTAAAGTTACTGTACCATAATCCACACAGGAAAAAAAAAAAAAAAATTTAGACCCAGTTGATGTGCATCTCTAATACATTGTCAATACCTTTCTGAAGGAAATTCGTCATTAAACTCATGCAAACACGTATTTCCAGCATTTAAATTTGGCAGAACATCCCCGGGTTTGTTGACATATTGGGTCACGGAAACTCCAGAAGGTTCCAGAGACATTGTGTCACAAGATCCCGTTTGTACACTCGATCTCCCGAGATCTCCATTCGCACTGGGAAACAATTAACGATCAGTTTAACAACATTCAAGACTATTGTCGTGGCTTGAATACAATTTCTTTGAGAAAGTCTGGCTTTTTTTTGGGCTGAATCGGTCAAATAGTAATAGTTTTGCTTGAGCAACGCCACCTTCGATATCCCAGGAACCCTTGCACGCAGGCTTCCGAAGATGACGTCAGTCAGCAAAACATAAACACAGTCTGATAACTACAAATTCCAGTTTGTTTGTAAATATATTGACTTTGGTGTGATCGATTTAGGCAACTGCGAGTCGGAAATTGATGGAAATGAGTGGGAATGAGATTTTTTTTCAGGTAGTGTAACATTAACATTCCATGCACTTTTCCCCAAAAAATATTATCTGGAAAAGTGAAGTGCAATCTGGAAATTCACATTTCTCTTCAGAGTAATGTCGCTCAAACCCTGATCTTCTTTTTGTTGCCTTTAGTATGTTCCCAGAAGTCCCCCTCAAGCTGTGGCCTTGATGCTAATGCTGTTCAGCTTGCATTAAGACAGATAATGATTCTTGTTGTGTCACTGATCTTTTGGCGAGGAGCATTTCTGTGTCTCAGTGATGCTGCAATCCCAAAGGAAAAAAATCACTAAAGCACTTTTGGTTGTAATTGACTGTTGAATGGGAGGTGCCAATACTTTCACCTCCTCTTTAACATCTGCCTGAACCTTTGTGACCTCGCTGATAAAAAATCTAACATTCTCACACACACACACATAATCCACCAGCAGCTGTAGTGACTGGAAATTAAATCTGCAGTTGAATCATTAATTTATTGCATCATCTCAGTTTTCCTCAATGTGAAAAGAAAATTGCAATTTTACTCCAAATCACAAAAAAAACTCTCCTTTGTGATTCATCTTTAATATAAAATTTCTGACAACTACTCTACAGTAGAAGTAAGTGTACACTGTTATACAATATAAAAAAAAAAAAAAAAGTATTTTTGGAGCAGCAGAAAGTGTAAATGGATGTTCACAGCTTGTCCCCCTGAGGTCGGCCGCAGCAGCTGTTCATAAACTGAAAACGTTCTCATGTTGTGACGATATATGTGAATCCTGTGTGATTTCAAAGTCTCCTGAAACCATCAGCCTAAAAGTGCTCAAGAGTTGTGCCACTTCTTCCTTGTGAAACGGAGGAGAAAACTTTATTGCTTTGCAGAATCTCTGGACGATTATTATCATGAGTGAATAAATAATAAAAACTTTATTTCATCTTGAAGATGCTCGCTCAGGAAGCAGCTGTGATCTCCAGTCTGATTCTCTGTCAACTCTGATTTCCCTTTTCTGTCTTGAAATAAAACAGTTTGTGTGTTATTGTCCCACCATTGACACATTTGTCTTTTTCTGTTATTTTATCGGGGACCACAAATGGGGCGGGCTTTATGCTTCTGGTGTTGTTTGTTTGTTTGTTCGACCGAAATGTTAAAGTAAAAGAAATGTGATTGTTTTGTAGATGCTGTGTTTGTGTGTATGTACTTTGGAACTGTGAACAGTGAAGGTACTAAATAACATTCAAATTATTCAAAGTAAAGCTTTAAATGAAAGTGATTGTCGGCTGAAAGATTTGTGGCGGCCACCAGTCATTCTTCTTCTACTCACACAGGAAAACGGACGAATGTCCAGGAGACTCTCGGACTGTTCATCTAGCACCACCATGAGGCTGAAATCTGTTTCTTCATTAAAGCGTCTCCTTTCGAGAAACCATTTTCTGCTTCCCATAATGTCTCACCATTTCTTTGGCGTGTGCTGAATGACTTGGTTGTACTTTGGTTTGGTAACATGATGAAACGTGACCTGCTGCCCGGAGAATCACACTGAGCTCATTTCTCGCTCCCTGTTTACGCTCGCTCGTCCATCACTGTATCCTCAACTCGGACTCTAATCGCTGCAAACACGTCTGTGTGGAGTTTTCATGTTCTCCCTGTGTCTACAAGGCGCTCTGACTCCCCACGCTCCAAGGACACGTCTGTCAGGTTCATCAGTGACTCGGCCGGCTGCAGAAGCGAGTCTGTCCATGGGTGACGGTCTTTGTGATGGACCGGGGACATGTGCAGGGCGTCTGGATCGGATCCAGCTCATATAATGCCGGTATGGAACAGTAAATGGACTTCACTGATGGTGCATTTTCACCGCTTCAGCAGTTTCAGAGTGTTTTACACTGTCAGTCACATTTACCATTCTCACACACCAATGATGAAGATGCTCGACCTCCGTTAGGAGGGTTGATGAGTGTCATGTCCACTTTGACATGTGGACAAGGTCAAACCATGTGCTCCACCCACAAAAGGACATCCAGATGGTTGTTTCCTGATTTAGTTTGACCTAGATATTAATCTGTGTTTGAAACTGAAGAGCTGGATGTAAGAACAGCTGTTGCAACCCGGTCCTGCATCACATCCTTTTAGTGTGTTAATGTTATTGCATTGTTGTACCGCAAAGGCAATGGCACCGTTTTACGTCTGTGACTCTTCTCTATGAAAGTATTGGAAGAGGTCGGTGTATCCCGCGTGCACACGGCTGGACTGAGACTCGGTGGTTGAATAGGAGTACAAAATAGCATGTAGTGTACACAACGGCGGACATAGCAAAAGTTTTGTGAGTCAGTGCCTGAAGAGGAGGACACACAAGAGTGTAAATAGTCGAGTTGGGTTTTTTTTTTTCTTTCGCTTTCCTGAACCGATGTTTGAGTCAGTATGACACCTGCTCCTCGTCCTCCCCATCGCTCCAGCCGTCAGAGCCGTCCGTCCCAAAGTAACGGTCCCCGAAGTCTCCTGAAAGGACACAACAGAGACATCAGAAGGGGACGCGAAACCTAATAATATCCCCACTTTGAGCCTGAGCTCAGGGACGCTCTCTACAGAGTCTGCATGTTCGCCCTGTACATGTTGAGCTTCACTCTTATCGATATAAATAAAGAGAGTGTAGTGATGACAGAAATGACATAATCACCACTGAAAACAATAAAACAGGTTTTTTTATCTAAAGAATTACAGGAACCACAAGAAGCTTCAACATCAGTCGGCTGCCATTTAGTTCCTTTAGGAAAAAAATCTATGACAAGGCCGTGTAGTGGTTGGACAGTATTGTCTATTTCTCCTAATATGTTTGGTGGTAGTTTAACTGGGGGTGTCACACCTACGACCCCACCAGTGGGTCTCTGTTGCAGTTGGATGAACTTGCAATGTCCAACAATTTTTTTTTTTTTTACAAAAGAAACGTTACCAGACACCTTTCATAATCAATAACATTACCCGGGTGTTTCTGCTTTATTCACAAACTGCAGAAATTGTGTGTCTCGAGACACGACAGACTGCAGAGAAACTCTGCTGCTGAGATCAATTCATTTCAGCTCTTTCTGGAGATTTGGAAAAAAAAAGGTTTGATCATTTGTTGCGCATTTTGTAGTAATGAGGGTTTTTACACGTCATTGTGTTTTATGGCAGAAACGTTATTCAGTTTGTGTGTAACTGCCTAATTTCACTTCTTTTCCTTTGTAAATTTAAACTATTTCAGGTTCCACAAATATATATTTCATGAACTTGTCATAAAGCACTTCTTCAGATTAAAACAAAAGGGGAACATTTAGAGATGTTGTGGGGTACGCATGTTGTGATTTTTCTGTCTTGAGCAAATGCAAATTTAATTGAGATGCATGAGAACTCTGAACTAAAATGAGCTGTCACCCCTGGAAAAATAAACCTAAATTCCACTTCGGGTAAATACTTTTTTTGTAGTACAGATGCAGAAGGAGAAGAAGTATGATGATGATGATGGTGTGTGTATTTTCCTACCGATTCCAGGAATCACATGTAGAGAATCGTCCAGGCTTTTGTCCACCGCCGTGGTGATGATTTTGACCTTGGGGAAGGCGTAGGCCACAGAGTGGACACCGAGCTCCGCCATCAGCAGCGACACCAACATGATCTTCTCCTCCTGCACCTCGTGGTCCTGCTCGGACACACGCCAGAGGGACGGCGGTCAGGCGATACTGGACGCTCAATTAATGAGTGTAAAGTGACGTGAGAATCGATTTGGCATTTAGTTTCAGCAGATTTGACGCTGGTGAGCTCTAACCGTGACAAATGACGAACGTCTCAGGACATGAGATGAGCAATAAAACACAACAGCCTGACCTTTGGGGTGGGGTGTTGTATTGTAGCCTCACTGAGGGATGATTAGGTTAATCTCCACCTACCAAGTAGGTGTACAGTGAGAGCCTGTCACCGACGACGGCGGTCAGTCATGTCAGCAATCAAACATAGACTGAGATAATATTCTGCTGTCACCCGAACCTCTTTAACCCGACGGCTGCAATCTGCAGTTATTCGCAACAGAAATGCAGCTGAAAATCATTGCAACGCCTAAACGATGGTTTGCAGATGTCAAAGAAGGTAAAATGGCAGTACTCTTCGTTTCTAGGTGCTTTTCAATTCCATATATTCTACTGCAGCTTAACTTACCGCCTCATGCAGTCATAATAACTTGGAATAATAATCATAATAATATTAATAATAATAATAATAATGATGCTAAAATGTTGCAATGAGGCAACCAAAAATAAGAATAATGTCTCAACTGTGTATTTTTATGCGATTCTCCTTCTGCTTGAAGAAACAAAAAACAAATCTTAGAAGACATGTCAGACTTTGAGGAAGACTCGTCAGTGTATTTCACCATGTTGGTGACCGAGGACTGCCGTCGTGGTCGTACAGAGGGATAATGAGGTTAATCTCCACCCACCAGCAGGACTCGTACGGCCATCATGGCCGCAGCGCCGGTGGAGACCGTGCTGTCCATTAGGATGACATGATCCTCGCTGATGTCTTTGGGCAGTCGCAGGTAATGCAGCTGGCGAGGCCAGAGAGGAGGAGACCGGTTACCATGGTTACAGAAGCAGGAAGGGTAGTTACCACGGAGACACACATCATGTGGAAGAAATAAATAAAAAGACAAAAAAACCCAAACAATCAAGAACGCTTGTGTCCGTTTGATGTGATCTTCGAGACGTTGCACTGTGAAGACGTTTCTGTAATGTTACAGTTACTGACGACTTATCGGTAACTGACTGTGATTTTCTGTAGCCTTATGACATTTTCTTCTTGTTGTTGTTGTTGTAGTGACATAAGAAGAGATTCGAGAATGGAAACTGGATTCAATTAAACCAGATAGACTTGATATTTAATTCTGTTTCCCTGCACACGCCTCTGCACTTCACCGGTTTGATAATAATAATTTATCAATAACTTGGACTTTGACTCACTGTTCTGACTCACTTCGCTGACTGACTTACAGAACAGGACTAGAGATGAATATAATCCTCTAACATCTGAAGAACAGATTCACTATTGTCAGAAGAATATGCTTATTAGGCTCTGCTGAGAAAAACTCCACCCTGATCTATCTACCTTAAAAAAAACCAAAAAAAAACCCCCAATGTCTATTGTCATTTTTAGAGATAATTACTCCTTTCTTGTACCTCTGGCTCGCCGGAGTCGAGGTTCGTCTGGATGAGGATCTTTCCGATCCGGACGTCCTTGCACACGGCCCTCAGAGCGGGTTCCATGGTCTCTCCTGCCCGCAGGATGGACACGCCGGTGATCTGTGGGGACGACGCAGCAGAATGAGCGAAACGAGCGCAGAGACACGGAGATGAGAGGCAACAATAGCTTTGGGAAAGACAAACCCCACTCACCCCTTTACCGTTGTAACTGCGACCCTCGTACTCGTGGCCCTGAGGAGTCTGAACTACATATGACTGAGAGGAGAAGAACAAGAGTTTGTTCACTCAAACCTGCTCATTGTATGTTAATATAAAATATACTAATATAACTGTGCATTCAGTCATGTCATTATCAGGATTCATATATCTTCTTTTATATGAGTGCATATAGGTAAACAAGACATCCGGGAGGGAAGACAGGAGAACCAGGAACTCTTTCTAAGGAAACAGGTGATACGATTATCTTTAGGTGATAAGCACTCTGCCTAAAGGCTAGTCACTTGCTAGTCATGAAATTGCTGTTTAGGGCGAAATAAGTAAACCATAACAGTGAATTAAAGTCTCTGGTTCTCAAGCTTTGTTTTCTTGTGAGATCCATCAGATTTATGAAAGCTCTATGGACTCACTGTAGGGTTGCTCATTTTCCCAAACATTGCATTGAAGCCAAATACACCTCTTTCAAAAGGAGGAGCCTTGAGGTGTGCTCCATATTGTACAAAAGTGTGTTAATAGTGTTTCCTCTGAGCATTTGATCAAAAGTACAGATGAATACTATTTAGCGTGAACTCACCTGAGATGGTAGAAATGTCAGTGCGTGCTCTATGAGAAGACGCATTAATCTCTTTGAATAGAAAATGAACTCGTCTCGGCTGGTTTCTTTGTTCCTAGAGGAAAAAAAAACCAAAAACTTTTTTTTATAAACTTGTGCTGCGGTGCAGAGACACACGCACGCACGCACGCACGCACGCACGCACGCACGCACGCACGCACGCACGCACGCACGCACGCACGCACGCACAGGTACCTGATGATGGTGTGCAGGCCCCTGACCTGCGGCGTGCTCTCCAGCACGCTGAGCGTCTGAGGCAGCGGCTGCGTCTGCTGGCCAGAGGCCAGGAGCGCCCTGAAGCGGAGGGGAGGGTGTTCAGATCAGATGTTCATTTAAGAGTAAAACTTCAAGCACAAAGACAGACGAGGCACAGAGTGACGATCATTTGTGTACAATGAGTGGATGAAAAGTTTCCTAATCACAAGCAGAGGAACAAAGTCACATTAGGTATCAGCGTACCTGACACTGAGCTCACGCTGCATTAAAAAAAAAAAGGGTCAGAGAAAGGCTGAGAAATAACACAGAAGAAATTCTTCACAAGATCATCACCATTAACTGTGATTAATGACAGTATTGGGCCTCATGCAGGGGCAAACACACGCATTTTTATTCACCATATTTTATGCCTTATCTTTACATCTTTTGACCTGTTTAATGAGTTATATTTCACTCAGTTTGTTGTCTGTAATTCACTGAGTGTGGGATCAAACAAATGTATCTGTTGTTATCTTTCTGTCACTTTTGTGCAAAGGGACTGTGCAACTCTCTTAACTGTCTATATTGTGTTAACACAAAATTTAGAAACTGTATGACTCAGTCACTGATGCCTAATAAAAATATAAATATATTTTAATGTAAATAATCTTATTTGAATTGAAACAAGTTTGTTTAATATCCATGTCTTCTGCTAAAAATGTGTTTCCAGAGGGCTACTGGCACATTTTGGTTCCCATGTTTATTGATTTTAATTTTGCTGCAGAGCTCTGAAAACCTCATCACTGAGATTTCTAAGAAACATTTTGAATTTACTTCTGATCAACTTCTTTTTCCAGTTCAAGTCTCATGTTTTTCCTTCCAGAAGCAAAATAACAGGGAATTATTATGAGCATGAAGTCTATGAGACCAACTCAAAATTTATTGTGTTCACATCACACTCACCACAACTATTTGACAATTTTTTCTATTTATTTTTTTTTAATTGTTTTTGACCAGAAAAGTGTGAGCAAATGTAAATTTAGGCATCACTTCTCTAATCAGGTGCCTCAACGTTTTCCAAATAAAATTTTTCAAAATAAAGTTACAAAACGTGTGATTGAATCTGTATGTTACAGCTTTTGTACACAAGGTGGCGCCACCCTCTCTGGGTAACTCACCTCCTCCAGCTGGCTGTGCACATGCTGGACTATCAGATCGAGGGCCACCATGTTGCCGCCGCCTAGAAACAAACGTCAGTCAGACAAACTCGGACGCAGGTTCTGCTGTTTTTTCTTCTTCTGTGCAGCAGATTTAATCGTGTGTCAGAATTTACTTGATTAGGTTTATATATATTTTATTTTTTTTTTACCTCTGGGCACGACGATGTCTGCCAGCCTCATGGTGGGCTCGATGTACTGCTCAAAGGCCGGCTTCACAAACTTGTTGTACTGCTTGATGACGCCCTCAATGTCCCGTCCGCGCTCTGTGATGTCCCTGCGGAGCCGGCGGACGAGCCGAATGTCTGAGTCTGCGTCCACAAAGATTTTCATATCCAGGAGCTGCAGGTGGAAGAGAGAGTAAATGCCGCTCCGGCACAAAACGACAAGTCCTGGAGCTTCACTTCACTTGAGAATTCTTCAAAAGAGAAATAAAAGAGTCCCACCTGAAGAAGCTCTTTGTCCGCAAAAGACATAATTCCTTCAAATATGATTACACTGGCACCGTACACATTTTTCTGCAGAGAGAGGAGGGAGACGCAGGTCTTAGAAGAAGAAAGCTGTTTTGTGTGGAGTCATTTCAGCTTTTTTAAGATTAAAGCTGCAGTGTGTTTCTTTGAGAACATGTTTTTTTTTTTAAAAAGCAAACACATTTTGTTCAACTTTAATAGTTTCAGCTTTGAAAGAGTAACCCGGCAGAAGATGCAGAAAGTTGCAAGCAGCATTTTTATTCTATTTGTTAAGAAGTACCTGCGCGTGATGAATTCCCACTCACCCAGTCCTTCTGCCTCCTGTGGGTGGTGAAATCGTACACGGGGATCTTCACACTCTTCCCCTGCTTCAGTTTTCTCAAAGTGGCCACCAGCAGCTCGAAATCGAACGCACCCGGATGGTCGAAGTTGTAGTCGTTCTTTGCGGCCAGGGCCTGCTCGTCAGGGGACAAAACCTGAGGAACACCACAGATGGGCTCATACTCATGGGAAGAATACATAATGTATATGTCTCTGAATAGTTTTTAAAGTACTTCGCGGCCTCGCAACTGGTTCTTTTCACGTGGAGTTTGCATGTTGTTCCCAGGTGTAGGTTTTCTCAACGATCATAAACTAAATATATCAGCGAAGAAGATGATGGCGGATTGATGAATCATTAGAAGCTTTCCAGTATAATTTATTTTCTCATCAACACAAAGTTATCACCGCATATTCATACAAAGATCACCAAGGTACACCGTCACTGGTGCAGCATGCGTGTTTGTACTAAATATTTTACCCTGTAATTTTCAGGCAGCCTAAACCTCTTATTAAGTGGAACCAGTGACAGCTCTATAATGATCGCTCGGAGGTGCTGTCACCATGAACGCTCCTTACAAAAACAAAACATCTTCTCCCAGAGGCGACCACGTGTCTCTATGGCGAGCCAACGGATAATCCGTAATGACTCGAAACAAAAGAGGAAGGACTGACGTGTGTGACGCGCTCACCTTGTAGAAGGAATCCATGGACAACAGCACCACCCACGACACATCCAGAGCCTCGATGATCTTGTTGGCCACGGTGGTCTTCCCTGAGGCGCTGCCCCCACACAGTCCTGCAGACGCATGCAGCATTTCAAAGGACCATTATGTGTGTTTTTCGGAGTGTGTCTAATGTTGTCTACTGGCGTACGTGTGATGACACTAAAGCCATATGAGAACGACCAGGACGTAAAGGGAACAGGTTCTGCAGCTCGGAGCAGCGACTTCACAAGAAGGTAGAGGAGAAACAGTCCGACTGTCATACCGATGACGAAGGCCTCCTTCGACTGAGCACCGTGCTCGTCATACCAGGGGGGGCGGCCGGCAGTGTAGATGGTTCGGGTGCCGGTGCGGAGCAGAGGAGGTTCTGTTTTGCTCGAAGAGGTAGTGCTCTTCCTGCGAGGGGCCCCGGCTGGGGGCAGGAGCCGGTCCAACGAGTCCTCCCCACTCCCACTGCAAAACAACAAACAGCAGCAGAGCATGTCACAGCCTGAGAGAGAGAGAGAGAGAGAGAGAGAGAGAGAGAGAGAGAGACAGACAGAGAGAGAGAGAGAGAGACAGAGAGAGAGACAGAGACAGAGAGAGACAGAGAGAGAGAGAGAGAGAGAGAGAGAGAGAGAGACCCTCTGTGTTTCTTGTGTTCTGTATTCTGCAGGTTGCTGGCCACACATATCTATTAGATTAAAGCCACACAAGAAATTACAGTGCACACTTTGTATAAAAGCTGCAAAACCAAGGAAACCATCCATCTCAAGGCAGAACACAGAGTGATCACAGAGGACACCGCAAACAGCGACAGGGTAATTCACAGCCACTAATTAACTGAAGAAGTGCGTCTTCAGGATGCAGAAGGTAGAATTCCCACACAAGGTCAGGGGGAAACATGCAAACTTCACACAAAAAGGTCGGCAGCTTCGACCCGGAAGCTTTGTCAGTTTTGAGTTTGCACACACTGTCTTTCTGGTTATTTAGTTTTTATTCATTTAATGGTTGCGGTCTTTTTTAGGTGGGCGACTTTGTGGAAATATTATGCCATTTCGTGGCTGTTTGGACAAATTAACCCGTCTGAAAATTAAAGTTTAATTGTGTTTCGTTTCTTTACTTTGCTACCTTTGATTATTTAACATCACTTGCAGTTGCTCCATATCTCTTTGGAGCTTATATATAAAGGAAATAACCTGAATACTTCTGAATTGACTTTCTCTACAGCAGCCTACAGATAACCAATTATACTGTAGAGCAAATTCAGTAGCCGAGAATAAAATTAGACTGCCACAGCTCTGTTCACTACAGAACACCCAAAAGTCAGCTTAGTCTGTGCGTCACACTCGAAAGAGGACACTCCTGGATTCCTACTGGCAGTAATTAGCAGTTAAATTAGTATCTCTGCTCTCGTTCTGTACATGGTGAATAACTATGAATACGAGATGAGGCGAAGTGTAAATGGAACGGGTGACTAATGAGTGTTTTGCGAGTTCAACCGAAGCAGTTTCACATGTTCAGTAATGACACACGGCAAGGAAAGTGTGGTCTCCCTCCAAAATCCCTGCAAACTAACCTAGATCCGGCACTTCCTCTGACCTCCCAGCAACCCCTTCTTTACAGACTATTTATAGCACGCGAACACGTATCGGAGAGTTTTGAGGTGTGAGCTTTGTGGTAGAATGAAGTGAAAAGAAACAACAGATTTCAGTCCAATCTCACCTGCGGTCAGTTCTCAGGGACCAGCACCCTGAGATTCTGGCTCCAGTGCAGTCCAGCAGAGTCATGTCTGCCTCAGACGACAACCTGCTGCCCTCCAGCTCGCCTGTTGCTGTGGCAACCAACCAAAAACAACAGCAAGATGCTCTCGACACTGTGGCCGGGGGCGGCGAACGAGTGTAAATTAAAGATCTGCTCCCAGCCTGTGTTCACTTCTCACATCTGTGTATCTGCGAGACATCGGCGTGAAAACCCGGCTCCTTTCTGCCCCATGTGTCGTCCTTTCTCTCCCACGCTATGTGTTTGTGTGACAGGACGCTAAGAGGATCACTGTAACACCAAAGAGCTGCTTGGCTGGTATTAATAGAGGCACCCATAAACCAAAAGAGGACAGGACGAACATCTCGGATTCATCCGCTCAGAGTTCACGAACCGGACAGAAAAACAGCACGACAGAGCCAGAGATGCAGCGTGGTTCTTTAAACAATAAACAAAATTCAACAAAACAGTCCAGAGGAACACAGACACCATCTCTCAGTCATCACTTTCCAAAGACAATATTCACACTTGAGGTTATGTTTCAGGGCAGTAGGATGCTGTAGTGGTTAGCACTCTCACCTCACATCTACAGATAACCGGTTGGAGGCTGGGTTCGGTGTGGAGGTCTTTCTCTGGGATGTTTGCATGCTCTCTCAGGTTTTCTCAAAGCACTATTGTTTCCTACGTTTAAGACTAACTGTTGAAATGGAGTAGTTGTGACTGTCTGACTGTGTTTGTCCTGTGATGGAGGGGAGATGGGTACAGGATGTACCCTGCTCTCACCCAGTCAGCTGGGACCAGCTCCAGCCTCCTGCGACCTTAACATGGAAAGGTCACACCAAATGGATCGATGGATCACTGCTTGTTGCAGTTCTCCATCAATCTAAATAAATGTATTTGAGTCCCGTAATAAGTGATGTCCATTAGATATTAGGCAGATATAAAGCTTTGTGTTTTTATTTAGCCATTTATCCTAAAAAATATAGTTGCCCTCAAGGTTATGTTGTATTTCTACATGTAGTGTCGGCACTTTAAATGAAATGACCTGGATATAAAATGATTTTAGACTGACAATTATGTGGTAATTTCCCCCAAAAAGTAAATAAGAGTAAAAAGTGCATTATCAAGCAGACAAGACATATTAAAGGTTGTTTTGTTTTTATATAGGTTTTTCTCTTATTGACGAGTCTGTGACGCACAGCCAACCTGCTTCTGAAGAGCTCCGTGTTTGACCACATTCAGCACTAATACCAAACCTCATGGCTCAGTTATTTAAGGCACATGAGAATGAAGCTGATGTGGCTATATTAATTGATATATGGATGATATGTTGGTGTTTTGGAGCAGGAGGAAGACGAGGATGTGTCAGTATGGTTACATGAGCAGGACGCTGCTGCTGCGGACTATTGGGGGGGGGAAACGCAGAAAGCGACTGAATTATTTCGATATAAAGAATGAAAAAACAGACAATGAAATAGTAACTGATGGTGTCAGGTACCTGTCCGAGCAGGACGACATTATTTCCCCGCACGCCGCTTCTGTTGGGATCCTGCGACCTCGGAGCCGGCAGCTTACAGCCATGGAGTCGAGCTCACCCCTCCGAGGGATTGTGGGTAATGTAGTTCATCAATTCAATGACGCCCCCAGTGTGGCAAAAACACCAAAACTCGTCATCTTTTTCTTTATTAACGTTTTATTTACACCTAAAAAAAAATCTTCACAGAGAGGACAGGGTATGTTATTACAATAACAATTAATTACAGAACATATAAATTGACAAAACAGATTGTCAAGATGCTTTTTCCATCACAGTCGGTCTGTAAAGACGAAGTCTGTTGATCGTGCAGAGAGAGAGAATAAAGAGCTGCCAGCTTCCAGTCAACAACTTTATTCTGGACATCACGGCTCGCTGGATGACTTTGTCTCAATGATCACATTTCAGTCTTTTGCTGATATTTTATATGAAGATCCCACACAAGAGTCCACTTCTTCCAGCTATGAGATCTTCCCAAAGGAGCCTGCAAAAAGACAGGAAAACAAATACCTTTTTTCAGAGCTGCAAAAAGGGAAAAATAATGGCAAGAGAAAAGTGTGGAGAAGGTTTGGAGCAGGGGTGGAAGCAGTGAGATGGTTGGGTATGCATGATTTCAACCGTGACGAGTATTCGTTTATTATTTACATATTTAGTGTTTAGTTGGGTTCTGTTGTTCTCTATCATTGTAAGAGCGCTTTGAGATGTTTGTTGATGTGATTTAGCGCTTTACAAATAAAATTGAATTGAATTGAATTGAATTTATTGATGTAACAGAAGACAGATGCAGTAGGATGAATTTCATATTCTATCAGGAAATACGGTCTCCCGATTCAGTCAATTTCAGAAAACTTGATGGGAAGGCGCTTCCCAGTACAAATGAACAATGACCCAAAACATACCACAAAAGCAACCCAGGAGTTTTTAAAGGCAAAGAGGGTGAATATTCTTCATTAGCCATGTTAATCACCAGATGTCAACCCGATGGAGCATGTTGTTCCCTTGTTGAAGGTAAAACTGAAGCAGAAAGCACCACAAAGAAGGAAAGGATTGATGGTGTCCATGGATTTCTAACTTCAAGCATACATTACCTGCAAAGCAATCTCAGCCAAGTATTAAAATAGTCATTCGTGGTGAATTGTCTGCTGAAATATGGAGACTTTGCATAAAAATGGTTGCAATTCCAACATGTTTTGTCGGATAGTTTTGTTCGTCTCCATATATTGACCCTGAAGGTCTGCATTTCATTTCCATCTCATTTGGAATCCCATGAGGTCTGCTGTCTTACATTGTGTTTTTATTAGAGGTCTGTTCGGAACAGACTCCTCTCACGACACACAATTATAAAGTCTGGGACTTTTTGTGAGGAATTTGTATGTTCTGTCCTCTGTGTGCCTTTCTTTTCTCTGGCTATTCTTGTTAAATTGTTCGTGGGTGTGGATGTGAGAGTTTGTCTCTCTCTCTGTTTTCTTTGTGATGAACTGATGACCCCACCAGGCGGTACCTGTCTTCTCCCTATTGTTGAATTTCTTTTGCACGCTTCCAAAACCAACGAAATGAGAATTTTTTGATGCAGTTATTCAGAACATATCTTGCAAAATATTCATGCCCATTTTTTGAAGCAGACCAATGAGGAGAATCAAAACATTTGAAGCTTTTTTTTTTGTAATTTACCAGGTGTACTGAAACAATGAAAATGACCTCACAATCGTTGATAGCTTTTGCCACAAAACAAGTTACTGTGCAGAACTGAGGCATCACTTTTGTGTGTCTGTACTTTAACAATATTAATGCTTCTCATTGGTCTCTTTCTGTAAAATGATGTTATCACATGGAAATGTCACACCGTATTGCAAATTGTTGTTTCATTTCCCACTGTATCGTATCATAAGGTCCAAATCGATTAAACTTTATTTTAAATTACACTTGTAGGAACTGTGACAATATATTCTAACAACAAACAAAAATGTTGATTTAACTCTGTTAACAAATCAAATTTCCTCCTCAGAAATGAGAGGTTGAGGTCAGGATTCACCTCTGCTCAGCAGCTGCAGGTTGCGTCCCTCCTCCTGCACCTGCAGCTGCAGAACCTGCTGCAGCAGCTCCTGTCGAAGCGTTTCTTGCACTAAACCCATCCTCTCCAGCTTCTCTCCGTTAAGACGCAGCAGCGCGCGGCCTGAGAGGTTGAAGCAGAGGAGCGTTTATTCCTTCACACCACCGTCGTGACATTTTATACACGAGTCTCTTATTTTTAGCTCCGTCACCTGTGATGGCGTGGTGGGAGAACGCCTCCACATAGGTCAGGTAGTTGTGTGGACAGTGTTTCTTCAGCCATTTACAGACGTCTTGCTGCGACCAGAGGACGACGGGACGGATCAGGCTGGGCTGAGTCGGGCTCGTGTGATAAATCCCATAATTGTCACTTGAGCGATACTGTTGATTAACACAGAAGAAGATAGGATTAATACTGAGAGGATGGATATATTGAAGCAGACATGGACTACTGGCACATGTGGGTCTCGTACCTGTATTATGTAGCCCGCGGGCCCATTTACAGATTAATAAGACTTTTATTTTGGAACTAATTTAAATTACTTTATTGATTCGGTTTAGTTTTTCAAGGTAGAAATATCACATATACACAGTGATTAAAATGAAGACACATAATCAGCCCTTTCTATTCAATTAGCTGCTGTAATTCACAAAACTCTCACTGGCAGACGTTTGAATATGTAGTTTTGTACCAGACTTTTTTCTTGAGTTGGAAGGGTGAACTTCTAAAAACAGCTTGTTAAAAAAACAACAAGACTTCTGCAGGTGGCAAATACTTTTAACCAGTGTCTTTACCTATAAAGAGATGCAAAGTTGATATCAGCAAACAAGCCTGCCAATAGATCTTTTTTTCATACTCCTGTTCAGATTTGAGAGATTTCACTTCAAGTTTTACTCTACATTAGAGAAAGTGATTAAACTGAGTACCACCGAAAACAGCACATTTGTTCTGTGGAGTCAAAGACGTTAACATGGTCACCAATGAGACACTTATGCTCAGTCCTGAATCACAAATTCCTCCTGAAGTGTATTAATGATATTGGATAGAGATTTAGAGTTGGATTAAGGAGAATAATACAGGAACACAACTTTGAGTTTAAATACAAGCGTATTTAGCATTTTGAGAAGTAAGTTGATATTTTGAGGGTCCGATTTCACACAATTTTAAATTCAAACAATTTTAAAGTTATTTTTGTACCTTTGATTCTCAGAGACCCTCGGTGTGAAGCGGCACATTAATTAATCTCTGAGAAGCTTATCCGAATCTGGTTACGGAGATGTCAATTTATTTTCCACAAATAGAAAGGAGGCACATTTTTGGATCATTTAAAATTATAAGGCTTCCGTTAAATAAACTTTCAGTATCAGTTAATTAACTTGACGCTCAACCAAGTGTGTACCGTACTTTCTTGTGACTCAAAACACAGATTAAAAAGGAGATTTAAATTGCATTCCAACAAAGTGTGACCAGTTCATTGAGCATGCAAACTCCACAAAGGTCAATCAACCAGTATGTTCAGCCGACAAAACTCAGCCGCTGCCCCACCGTGTCACCCAATGTTGAAAACAAAATGACTGAGCTGTTTCAAGAATTCAGTTAAAATTCTCTGAATGAAAGTGAACTGTTGACTTTTACTAAACGTTGACTTACATTTGTTGTGAAGCGTATAACTTAACAAATATGGTCACTTTATCACATTAAATAAGACAACGAAAACCTAATAGCACTGAAATATTGGTATACTCGTTGCCCTTTTCAGTGATATTCAATAAATAATAATTAGTAGTTGGATTGAAAAAGACATTTCTTGGTCTTTCTAACATCAATTTTGTAATGCAGAAAATGTAAGCCTCTTTTTATGTCGTTCTAATAGTAATAACACTAATGACTTGGAAATACATTCCAGATGGCATCAGTGAGCTCAAACACCACTGAAGTAACCAAGTTACTACGGTACTCTGTTTAAAGTTGTGTTACTCTCTCATATCTGCCACTGAGTCATCAGACATCCTAACGCTACACGACGGATGAGGCCTGATTAATGAAGCATCCGTGAGGACGGACACTTTGCTTCACTTACTCACACAGCAGGTGTACACAGGTACTCCAACTACCTGAGACAAACCCGCTGAAGAAGTCCTCTACAAGAGCGAGACGGCGCTGATTAAAGCACACAGGGACGATCAGGACCAGATGTGCATGCAGATGAAACGCTCGGCGTGCATGCGAGCGTCGGAGCTGTTTGGACGACCGGCGAAACACGCCGCCGCCGCGGCAGCAGCGTCAACAAAGCAACTCCTGAACCGCGTGATCGTATGATCCGGCTCTTTAATCTTATAGATGTGCAGGATGTAAAACTGTGGCGGAAACTGTGAGGAGCAATCAGACTCAGGCTTTGATCAGCCAATCAGTTTTAAAAATTTAGCAGGCTCAGCGTTTCTCCAACTCAAGACCGTCTTCGCTGCAAGATGAGAAAAGGCTTTAGGAGTCACTGGAGGTCTGCTTAACATGCTCAAGTGCACTAATGATCTCTCTGATACAGTGGCATGTTACATTTTAATCCAAATTAAAATAAGTGTGTTAGAAAATTGACATCAAAAATTATGTACACTGACTTTATAACAAAGTAAAAGTAATCCTCACCCAAGAAAGATGTGAAGATGCAAAAAGTACGCTTATTTCTGACTTCATTAAACAAACATCAACTATTAATGACGTTCTCTGGAAAAGACGCTCAAATGGGCCTAATATCGGTCGTCTCTATAGCCAATCAGACTCATGGTCACGGGGCTGTGGTCAGCAGGGTTCCTTTTCTGAATCTGCAGCTCTACAGGGATTTTCTGTCAGGACTTTGCATGTTCTCCCTGCCTGCGTGGGTTTTCTCTTGATGCTTTCAGAACCTCCGCAGATCCAGAAAGTTGAATTTTTAAGACTCTAAACCACTGATCCTCAAACTATGGTTCAACTCTTTTGGGACCTGATATAATCGTGAGAATCTCTAACATGATTGAAACAGTACAAAACTATATAAAACGTAAAATCCACATTTCGGTTAAGTATTATCTTTCCTTCACGTTCGTCTCAATATCAGCCTGCGATGTCCAGTTAATACATTTCAGACATGATCAGCGACATGTTGAACTGTGAGTTAAACAGTGTTACTGTGGCTGGCAAAAAAATCACCCAGAAATAATCCCCATATTAGGACTAAATATGTCTCCTTTGTGAAATGCTCACCGCTAATCGGGTAAATTATACTAGTGAAGTTTTGGGAGGCTTTTCTGCACGAAGGTTGCATGATCTCCCTGTGTGTGCTTTGATTTAACCTGCCTTCATCTACAGTCTATAGCTGGTGATGAGGAGAAAATAACAAGATGGATGAAAATATTTAAAATTCCATGCAGGATGACACAAACTACTCAATTGGGGTGGTTGAAATGAGGCAAACTGTAGTAGAAAGGTTACGCAAAAGCTCTGAAGATATATTTTTCAGACACATGTGGTTGTCTGGCCTCCCAGAAAGCAGATCAGCCGACTCTGCATCAACATCACATGTCATAACAGGAGAACTGTGGTATTTGTAGCCACTGAGATTCTGGTGGAGATAAATATGATTTCAATCCCTTCATAAAATATGCATTGCTGTCTTTTCCACTCCTTTAAGCCCTTCAGCAATATCTTCATACCTCTCAGCCGGATAAAATGAGTTTAGGATGCAGTTCACAAGTGAGAAAGACGAACTCACATATGTGTTGAATGAAAGCAAAGTCACACGTACGCTACCGTGGAACACTCCTGGTTTAAATCCAACGGCTGATACGACCTTTCTGTCTAGAGTTTGCACATTCTTCCTCTTGTTTTATGATTAAAATACATGTTTGTTTGTTTTTTAATCTTATACAGAGACATGTTGTGTGCCTGATGATGTGTCGCTCTGTGTTGGACTGGTGATCTGTCCTGGATGTACCCTGCCTCTCATCCACTGTTGGTTGTGAAAGCCTCTAAATCTCCTGGTTATTATTGTCTGGATAAAAGCAGGTATAGTGTATAAGGACGGACGGACGGGTGGATGGGTGGATGTCTGTGGTGCTGCAGTGGTTACTGTTTGTATCAGTGGTTTCAGCACTGCGGAGGCTTTTTTCCCAGAGAACACGTCAGAAATGATCAGCATTGTTTTCTTGTTGCGGCACAACATGCAGTTAATGAGCGTCTAAATAATGAGGACAGAAATATCATTCAGAGTCAAAAGTTTGAATATAGAATTTCTCAGCCTTGACTTTTAAATTTCCTTTCCTTTGTTTTCACTTGCATTGCTTCAGTGTTTCCCACTGCACATCCTCTCTTTTGTAACACTTCACTGGAGATTTAAGCTCCTGCAGAGATAAACGTATTCTGAATTATCATAAAAGTAACTAATCCTTAACATAAAATAGTGATTGGTTGATAAGAAGAAAATCAAGTCACGAAAAGTGAAAAGTGTCCGTCCCAAAATCCCAAATGACATCAATTATATTGCAATCGTACACATTTTATGGAAAGAAAATATGACTCTTTAGGCTTCTTATTAATCATTTTGTTTAAAAAAGCAGGCAGTCATATAGCAGTTAAAATGTGTGTTTGTTTTTTTTACAGTCTAGGTGTGATGTAGTTGGAAAACAGAAAAGTTAGAGAGAAACAGGAGTTTTCAAAGCTTGTTTAGAGGATCACTCTTAAACCCAAACAGTGCACTGTGACTGAGAAGAGACTGGTGCTCAGAGAAAAACTGATTACAATATGTGAAAACAAACCCCAAAAAAAGTGAATACAACTAAGTGAGTGTGGAGAAGCTGAACTGTGAAAGAAGTGAAAATACTCCATACGTTTCACACCTCAGCACAAATGCGCCCAACTGATTAAGTTCACGTTTCTCCATAAACCAAAACCATCCGGCAGCCACACAAAGTGCATCCAAGAGGATTGAAGCAAACAAACAATGCTTTGTATACAACTCTGTTATCAGCCCAGCCCAGTTATGTGTTTGCAGCTTTAGCTTTAGCTCATAACAGCCTTTTAAAGAGCCTTTTATGGGGTGAAGACAAAGGCTCCGGCTCTCTGACTTGTAACCGAGGGTTTTAAATGAGGCCAGTTTGCAGCATAAATGGAGACAATGCTGTATCAGATAATGAGGAAATTTAATTTAAGCTGGAAGCAGATATGACCATGTTTCACATAAAAAAAAAAAAAAGGGTCTTTAAATAAAAGCTTGCTGCTTATTATCCTTCAACCGGAATCGCAGGATAGATGCTATCAGCAGCATTCAATATCAAACTCAAGACTCAGACTCTGTGGTGATGCAGAACGGCACCGCTAGAGTTGTAGAGGACTCGTGCTATTTAAAGCCGAGCTAAAAGGCTGTTAGAGCCCAGCGACCCGCCGGGAAGAGAGGCTTCCATTCTCTGCTAACAAAGTGCCCATTTGCAACAATGGATGGTGACCGGTTGCATTTGCCAGACGATGATGCTTTTCTTTTGAGACTTTCCTGCACAAAAATCTGATAGAGGAGTTGGTGAGCGCCAGCGAGGGTCATCTATGTGCATTCATAAATCATTAAGAAAGGAGGAAACAGCCTTCAAAGTCTTGTTGAGTAAGCATGACAACTATTTGCATAACTTTTATAAAATAATAGTGTGGAACAGATAATATACAGTTTCAAATACATTTATTTTAGCATTGTAAATGATGTCTGAGTAAACATGAGTAAGTGGTGTGCCTTAGTCTCAATCAGTAATCAAATAGTATCTTTAATATATTCAATATATGGTGATGTTTTGATTGAAAGTTTTTTTTAATATTGTTTTATGTTTAAACACAAGCATGAATGATCTGTATTCTTATGTGTCTTTTACTGGGTTGTTGTTGTTGTTCTTCTTCTTGAAAAACAGCTCATTCATCCAACTGCAAAACACAAGATGACTCTGGATAAAAAATGCCAATCGAGGATGACAGGGAGGATGAAGATGCAGAACACTGTTTAACACTTCTTGTCGGCAGGTAATTAATACGACACCGCAAATTATTAGTTGTTTTAAGTCAAACAAGTATCTTTTTCTTAATCTAGCGCCTATGTTTGAAGGATTCATGAACATGTTCTCATATTACTGCTTGTCACTGCCAGTCCACAGGAAGTGTTCCTGACATGTCTTGTAGGTGTGTGTGAAAAAGACCAATTTCCATCATTTTCAACTGTACTGTTTATAATGACTGGCTGGAATTGACTTTGGGAATAACCAAAGTGCAACATTCAACTATACAATTCAGACAAACACAAACGTTACATCAGGTCTGAAGTGGTTTAATGAGGCCTTTAACTGACAGTATCAGAGCCATACAAAACAATGGTTAAGAAGATTTTTTTTCCCACTTTCTCAAATACATTTACAGCTTTATAACTATCAAGTTTATATTTTGCTCTAAAAGATGAAATCTAATTCATGTGTGCAGTGATTTCTGCCGGCAGTGTTAACATTTCATGTTTTTTTCAACAAGTGCTGTTTCAAATGAAGGATGGAGGCCGACTACCTTGATCCTTCTCATAGGTCCTTTTCTGTTTACACTGAGTAATACTGTGACCTCGGCATAGTCTTTGTGTGTGTGTGTGTGTGTGTGTGTGTGTGTGTGTGTGTGTGTGTGTGTGTGTGTGTGTGTGTGTGTGTGTGTGTGTGTGTGTGTGTGTGTGTGTGTGTGTGTGTGTGTGTGTGTGTGTGTGTGTGTGTGTGTGTGTGTGTGTGTGTGTGTGTGTGTGTGTGTGTGTGTGTCTGGAGTAATTTAGCAGCAGAGTTTGTGCTTGTTCGAATCTCATTGAAATGACGACTGCATCTTTAGTGCCGGTGCACTCAGTAACAAGTTTAAAACACTGAGGAATACAGCGGCTATCTTCCTATTTCTGAAGAAATAACCTCACACTTCAGTGCGGTGTCACATTTTGTCAAACACCATCAGCTTAATGAGGCTCAGAGAACCACATCGCCTTGATCTTCAAGAATGAAGAAGACCCCTAGGGTCTCGTCGCACCACCAGCCAGGTGTGTGCTGCTGGACGTGTTGAGGTTGTGTCGGTGTTCGGTACCTGCAGGGCCTCTGTGCCCGGCTGCTGCAGCAGCTTCACTGTTCTGCCTCCTGCAGTTTTCTGCCCGCGCCCGTCGTGCCAGGTTAGATTCCCACCTGTCCGTCGACTCAGCTGGTGTTTGAAGTCCTCAGGCAGAGCCCGGTACTCCACAGCCGGCCTGCAGAAACTGAAGCTTGACGCAGCTGAAAAGATGAAGGAAGGAGGTATAATGATTAGCCAGTCAGAGCTGCTGACAAGGTTAAAAAAAAAAAAAAAAAAAAAAAAAAAAGAAACAGGGTGAGACCTGCCTGCACTGCCTTCACTCTGCGTGACTTGAAAACAAAAAGCAAAGTTTAACCCTTTTGGACACCTTGTCATTTGAGGGTGAGCTCATTTTGAAACACAAGCTTGGACTTGCTCTGCTGACACTGAACACATATGATGTAACGCTCAGTTATCTGAGTCTGGACAAGCTGGTGGGTAAGCCCCCGAAGTCAGCGTTCAGGTACCACAATTACTTTTGTGAAAAGCTTGTCGGCGATTGTCAGAGCTTCGAGACAAGCCACTTTCTCATCATTACGAGGAGGCCTGCAGGCAGACATCCAGGCCCACTCAACAGCAGGTGGCTTCCCAACATTCAGTAATTAAAGAGAGTGTGGAACTACAGTAAACATGCTGTTACTGGCACAGATTCTGGCAGAAAGCCACCGGTCATTATGGATTCATGTGCCAGATTGGGAGGATTTTCTTACTGCGTTTGAAGATATGCGTGCAGCTGTGTGTGTGTGTGTGTGTGTGTGTGTGTGTGTGTGTGTGTGTGTGTGTGTGTGTGTGTGTGTGTGTGTGTGTGTGTGTTAATGTGTATTCTCGCCGTCCTGAGTTGACTAAGACAATTTGAAAAGAGGACAGAACAGGAGAGACTGTCAGAGGGAGGGAGGGTTTTGAGGAGATGAAAGAGCGTGTTCGCTTTTCTTCCGTTGTCTCTCCGTTTGTCATTCAACGTCTCCCCACTGAGAGCCGAGTTGAACCGAGTCCTGCAATCATCAAGGCAAACCAGCAGCTTCAGGTTATTATGAAGAAAACTTGCTGTGCGATTTCTTTTATTTCTTTGAGATTTTACTCCCAAACCGTGTGCATGTGAATGTTTTCTTGCCGTGTTACTGATTCAGGCAGCTGCTGTAAAAACAAATGTGCCCTTTTCATGGATTTAATATGCATGATTAAGACCACTTGTCTGAGTCTTTTTGCTTTTCATTGCCTCTGGGTTTTTTTCTTTTTCCATCAATGGGAAGAAAATGTTCTCATTAACTAACACACATATAAACTGCCGGATGGGAAAACACTTTCATTAGAAGAAGGAAAATTACTAAACAAACTGTGAGGAATCCAGCCTTGCCTGGGTGCCGGGTATTTAAAGTTTCAGATTAAAGCATCTTTAATGATGTTTTTAAAAATTCGGACTTTGGCACCAGGAGCAACATATTAGTCTCTCTCTTTCTTGCACATCTGAACTTTAAAGGCAAACTTTAAGATTTCAGAGCACTATGACGTGACTAGTGTGTGTGTGTGTTTTTCCCTGTGAGCTGTCCTCTTCAGCACCATGTCTGTGTCCATCACCAGACCACCCTGCGTCCTTTGTGTCCCTCAAAAACACATTTCTATGTTACTCTGTGTCCATGCAGCACTGAGTGTACAGTTATCCCGTCAAACTATAGCATATTACTCTGTAATTTAACAAAAGAGTCTGAATTACAGCTGTTAAGTGATGTTTTTAACCTCCTACAATCTGTTCTTTATTACCCTGAAAGGGACATTTTGCTCGCAGCTGCGACCACTTTACACGCCAAACTGGCTTTGCAACTGTGGACTTCAAATAACAAACTCGTGTTTTGAAAAGAAAAGAAAAGAAAAGAAACCACGTTTCATACGGAAAGCGTCCTACCGTCCACAGCCATGATGTTTACGTGTTGGAGTGGATCTAGTGAAGGGCTCCCATCGTCTTCGGTGAGCCGCGCGCAGGCTGTGCGTCCTGCGTCTTCCTCAGCGCGCCGTCAAAAGTTTCACTGCGGTCTGGCGGCACGAGAGCCGCTCCTCGTCCTCCTCATGTGCGGAATAAAACTCCCCCAAAAAAAGCAAAAAAAAAAAAAAAAAAAGCAACAAAACAAGCGCTTTATATCCGGTGCTGTGCGTCTGAGGTCTGAGGTAGTTGGAGACAGAGAGGAATGTCTCCGAGCAGCCGACTGACCGGTTCTGCTGGTTCGTGCATGGCGCGTCCGCGCGTCACGGCGCGGCGCGGCGCGGGCGCGCGCAGCCACATTTGTGTGTGGTTTTTATGTGTCGTGAGAATCAGACGCGCGTCTTTTTCTCAAGAGCATGCATGAGCGCAGTGAGCTCAAAGTGCAGCCCCGGGCCCTGTAATTAACGCAGCCAGTGGAGAAGACTCAAGAAAAAAAAAAGAAAAGAAAAAGAAACAGCCGGATGAAAAGGCTTCTCTTCACTGCAGCATCCACCATGAGGATTTCCCCTCTGCTTCTTATTTAAAGAAAGGGAGCTCTGTGCCCTCCCTTGTGATGGACCCTTTATATGTGGGGTTTGTGCAGAGAAGCACTGTCCCTGCTCCCATCTGCCCTTTACACTCACTTTGCTCATCAGCTGGACTAACAAGAGCAGGCGGATGAGATGACCTATGACCCCCTATTCATTAGACAGGAGCTCTGAACATACCAATAAGCCAATCTATAAAATTACATCCTGTTCTTTCCCCTTAAATTGTTCATCCAATTGGTTTTCCACCCGCATGAAACGAAGAAAAAAATGTAGTTCATATTTCAGGAGTGCATAAAGAATGGTGGAGAAAAGGCAAAAAATGGGGCAGGGCAATTCCTATCGATTCATTTTAATCACTCATCCCCTCTTTAATACACATGACCTATTTCACTGGCCTCTATTTAAATGAACATTTTTGAGAATGCTTTTACTCATCTCATGCAAAGGTTAATAGCCAAGTTAAACTGAGAAAACCATTATTACCCACAAACACAAAATCATTTTTAATTAAACGTGCATGAAAAGCACCACTGAAAACAATCAAAATGACTAAGAACACAACCTGTAACAGAAAGTAAAATCTGTACACTTAAAAGCTTATATTTCACCAGTCTGCAGCACCAAAAACCCTATTCACAGCCATATTTTCATTGGTTGCCTTGACAGCGCTTGGAACAAAGGAGTTCTTATAAATAGCACAATACATTGATCCTCAGACAGATTCTTTCCAGGTCAGAGGATGAAACACGGTCTGTGTGGACGACATCAAAATCAAGAGTCAGAAGAAATGCCACGTCCACTGCAGGAGTGGAAAAAAATTTGTTTTGAAAACATAAAAGCACAATAAAAAAGACACGGAACATCGTTATGCAAACATATAAAACAGTGACATTTCGTGACGCCTTGTTAATAATGTTGATTGTCCTTGTTGAAGATTCTCTCTAACAACAGCCTGAAGGGAGGAGTTGAAATTAATTGAGGAGCAGATGTGAAAGGTAATTTAAAAGATCATCATCATAAAATTCATAACAGCATAAAAACAAAAAGTGAGTTACTTTAAAACATAAAAAAGCATCTTAGTATAATATATAGTCCAATAAAGTCACTTTGATAATCATGCATGCATAAAATGTATTTTTCAGCATTCAGATTGAGGTTATGAGGTGACAGAGCAAATCTATATCTCATATAAATCTAAATATGTTAAACACTCTTTCATATCCACTATTCAGCCTTTATGTTGTACAGATTTCAGAATGAAAAATGTAAAAAAAAAAAAATCATTATCCTTTGTCTTCCTCGCTGTGTCTCTTTGCCTTTAAGTACATCGCTGAGATGGAAACGAGAAATGCTGAAATAAAAAGGGCTTTATGGTCAGTTTGATGTTCCCCAATGAGAGAAAACATTGTTGGAAATAAGAGATCAGATACAGACTCACAGATAATAGAAGTAAAAGAAGAAGCAGGGTCAGGAGGAGGGTTTGTTCTTCATATACATGGACAGAAGCAGTTCCCCCATGATGATAAGCCATTTGAAGCTGAGGCCAACACAGTCTGGTTTTTCATTTTTTATAAGGTTAGAGGAGGAATAAACTTTCTTCAACTTTCCAGTAAAAGTACGCGGACATTTTGTAATTTCTTCCACTTGAATTCATTATCAGTGCTTTCCTTTTAAAGACCATTAAGCAAACATCAGTCACACACTGCTACATATGCAGATTTGGAACAAGAATACATTAAAAAAAAAAAAAAAAAAAGATGGTGTGTTTATTCATTCACCTCTATGAGCCTTACTGGAGATGTAAGAAGTTACAGAGGGAATTGTCCCTAAAGAGCGTGCGCTATAATACATTTACTGGATCTTATCCATATATTTATAAATATTTTATATCTTTTATATCTGGCTGCTCTGGTTTTGCAGCAATTTGGCTGGAATCAGCAAACGAGTGGCGAAAAACAAAAATATGACTCTGCAGTAGCTCGTGTTATCAAACTAAAATGAGTACATGGGATAGGGGGTTCTCTCTCTCTCTCTCTCTCTCTCTCTCTCTCTCTCTCTCTCTCTCTCTCTCAGTGCTGTGCAGTGTTGATGAAAGATTAGAAACAACAAGGTAGCTCAAAATAAATAAAGATTATGCTTCATGTATACAGTAGAACATCACATAAAGTCTGTACAGAAACAAATGATCTATTCATGACTTCTAGGTATTAAACAGTTGAATCACATATAAAATACTTGTGTTGTAAAGTTGCACAGCACGAAACTGGTATGATTAAGGAACTTTGAAGATTGTTATATAACATGTATGAAAAACTAAAATGATACTTAGAAGCTTCCTGACAGAAGAGCTGCACAGTGGTGAAGCGGTCAACACTCTCGCCCGGCAGCAATCAGGGGGCAGCTGTGGGTAAAGTCTGTCGTCTTTCAATCGAGAGGCTGCAGGTCAGGTTGATGTGTAAACTAACTGGTAGGATCGGTGGCATAAGATTTATTCATGATACTATAAATAAAACAAATAGATAGCAGCGATAAGACATTCTGAGATTTATCAGATCACCATGGATTCATGCCTGTAGTATCATGGTGGGGGTCATGGGCACTGGAACTTGACCCAGCTAAAACTGGGGGAAGTGAAGGGTACATCTGATCTGAACATTTATCTTCATCTCCCCCATCATATCTAGACTATTATTAAAAAAAAAAAAAAAAAAAGAGCCTGAAACAGTTTTGAAGTGCTCCACAAAGACAATATACTGTTATAATACAGGAAAAAACAACAACCTTGTCTTGACTTTTAAAATCTACATGGAGTTAAAATTCTGATCCTTGCAGATATAAAAAGAGTCAAAGTGAGGAGGATGCCACGAATAAAAAAATTGGGGGTAGATTTAGCAAATGAAGCAAATCACTTGTGATGACCTGTTTAAATAAATCAACTCAAATGTTCCACATTAAAAATTAGAAATCATGGAGGCTATGATTTTAGTACCAGATATAACCTGGATAACACAGTGGTTAATTCACAAGGCCAGACGTGTCCTTCTGGTGCAGTGGAAAAACAAGGTAAAAGTGTGAACAAAGCAGTTGCATTCAGAAACAAACAACAGCAGTAATTGCATTGCTTCACTTTTAGAAAATCTTTTTTGTTTTTATAACTCGGTAAAGCCTTTTTTGGACAGTGCAGGATTTAATTACTGCTCTGGGAGAGGCGGTAGTTTGCAGACGAGGTGAAGGTGAAATTCTCAGGGGAACTGTGAAGTGTTCTATTTGTAATGAAACAGTTGCTGACAGCAACAACGGTGAGGCAGTTTGTGCTAAATGATGCGATGCTCCGCCTGTCCTGATTTAACACCGAGTCTCCCCGGGTTCACTGGAACCAGAAGACACCAAGAAAGGATGTACGGAGGAGCTCCCTGCTGTTGTTGACATTGCATCATGAGGTTGATGATTATTTGAAATGATTGCGCATTCGACGACAACATGCACCAGACATCCTCACATAATCTATGCCCGAGTTTATCCACAATGATTTGCAGTAATTTTCCACAAGCAACTGCTGCCTTGTCCTGATTTCTCAACACAGCGGTCACACAGATGCAGTGTGAATTACCCAAGATACACTGCAGGCTGACCCAGCTGACTGGAGTAAGTTTGCTGGAGAGGGTGAGGGAGCGGTTTCTGCAAATGCTTGTGAGGAAAGGGATACTGCGGCACAGGGGCCTCTCTTAAACCTTAAGCCTGGACACATTTGGCTGCTTAGAGCTCCGCAAGATGAAAGGAAGGGCGTGAATTAATAGTTTCCTCAGGAGAGAACATGAAAGAGCCTCAAATATTAATAGTCCACATTCCATGGCTGCACTCAGCAGCTGGCTTTTGTTTGAATGTTTAACCAATTATCCGATTTTCATAGATTATTTTTTATGATTCATCAGAGGAAAAGAGAAAATATGTCTGTTACACATATGGGACTGTGACGCAGCTGCTACAAAACACTATTAATACCTTCTTACTTGCCGCCTGTTTTATTGCTGACAGGTGTGGTGAGACAAAGCAGCCAAAGCAGCTCTGGTGGCAGTTTGTTTGGTGCAGTGGACACTAGGGGGCAGTATTATTCTGTGGACTTGTCACACACTCCAGGCCTGCTGCTCTGTTGGTTTTTCAGGAACATGTACGACTGTTGCCCAAATTAAATCACTCGTCTTTGGTTTCTGTTCTGTTACACGTATTTGCATCAGGCACAAATGTGGAACATATAAAGAGGAAAGAGGAGCCGTTTGATTTTTGTTTCCACATAAGCATGAATAAATAAAGCAGAGACTGAGCACAGTGTCTTTGAGGTTGTTGTTTTGTTTTTTTGTTTTTTTTAATTTGTACGGGGTTTATTTTTTCTAACATATAACATCCATCCATCCATCAGATAATAACAGCAGCACAATTATTATGAAGTAATAGTATAAAGATGTGATCTTGTACATAAACATCTCAACCTCAAACATAATCAAAGAAAACAATTAGATTGAAACTTGAGCTGTAAGATGTATTTAATATAGAAAAGTTCTTTATGAAATGAAGAACGGGTCTGTAAATTAAAATTAGAGCTTTGAAATGACTTTCCTAGTTCAGTATCAATTGCAACAGCTGTGAACTGTTCATAGTCACTATACTGTATTGGCCTTGACGCTTTAAAAATACAGGTAAAGACAAGTAAATACAGATTAAGCCCAGAACAGCTAAACACCAGTGAATCAGGGACTGACCAGTTCACCTTTGAATGAAATACAGTGTGGTGAGTAAAACAATCCAAATTGCAGCTCAGAGTAGTATCTTTAAATTTTTTTAAATTTTCTTCTATCCAAGACATGAAGTATGTTGATGATTCTGGAGACGCTGTCAAAGGGAATTGGAGGATAACTATGGTTAGAGTGAGTTTATTTCATACAATTGGACCAGATTTTGGGGGTATATAATAAGACCACTATTAAGAAAATACTTGTTCACTTCTGTCAACGTATTCTTTTTCTTGCAATAAAACATCTAATCAGTAGTTTTTTCTGCCTGTCATCAATCGCAAAACTAAAAACTGCCACGCATCCAAACAGAGAAAAAGATGTCGGACTGTCTATGACGAGCAAAATAAACAGCAGGAAGGACCGAGGGGGGAAAAAAAGCAACAACCGAGGAACGCCAGCTTAGGGCAGAGGAATTCCCATAAGTATCTATAATATCATAATGTGTGTGAGAATTTGTGTTAATCTAAATGTTAAAACACTGGCATCCGCCAGGCAACAACAAACGTGTGCAGTGGCTGATGTGTGAAGTGTGCCATGGCCCCGATAATATACCAAAGAAAGTGCCTAGAAACTGATTGTAAAGAGATTGCAATGTTCTTTTTAGTCTTTAAAGAATAAATAAAGACGAAATAACGAGTCCAAAAAGTGCCTATATAGTGTCTATGAAGGTCCTATGAAAACTTATAAAGAATCGATAAAGTGCCTATAAAGAGTTTGTATGAAAGTATATAAAGAACTTCTAATGTGTCAATATAGAATCTACAAAGATCCTATAAATAGCTCATTAAAAAAAAGAAACACATGAAGTGCTTATAAATGGTCTATAAAGTGCATAGTCTATGAACATCACATAAAGGACCTATAAAATGCATATTAAAAGGCTAAAAGGCATTTACAACGAGTCTTTAAAGCACTTATAAATGGCTGATAAAATCCTTCTCAAGTGTTATAAAGAGTCTTTGAAGACCATATAAAGTGCTTACAAAGCACCAGTAAAATGTCAATGAAATGGCTATTGAGATCCTATAAAATGAAAATAGAATTCCTAAAAAGTCATTTTAAATTACCTATTGAAATGCATATAAAGTGTCTATAAACCACGTGTAAAGGACCTATAAAGTGACAATAAAATCCCTGTTAGGAGTCTATAAAATGCCTATAAAGAACCAATAAAGAGCCTGTAAAGAGCTAATCATTTTGCCATTATAGACCATTATAGGCTCTTAATTGGCACTTCATGAATTAAGCTTGTTCAAACTACCATTTTTCTTATCTAATTCCTTGTGAGCACTCTAGAATATATTTTCACAAATGCAAAAAAAAATAAATTAAAAAAGCAATATACAGTATATGTGTGCTCAGAAACCTGGATTAACTGAAACCTGGAGAACTTTTGAAGCGCACATAACTGTGGGTTTACCAGCAGAGGAAACAAGCTTCAGAACTCGTGAAGTGCTGTTTGTTCTTTAACATGCCTGTGAACACACAGGAGCGGATATAGGTCAGTCAAAAACAAACAATGCTGCAAATTACAGTCAACTTTTAAAGCCAGTTCTAGACTTGGATTGGCTCCTAAACTCGCAGTCACCCAGATAAATAAAAGCTCTCCGCACCAACATTTCAGCCTGTCAGGCCAGAGCCATTGATAAATTAGCATTCAGCTCTCAGAGATTTGGGTCAGATGTTCACAGTTGGGTTTTTATAAAGCTCACAATATCGGATTGGTTGTTTCCAGTCCCAGAAAAAAAAAAAAAAAAAACAATACAACTTTCCTGTTCTTTTGATCAGGATCCAAATCAAAGTTGAAATGATTTGCAAATACTTTAAGAGCCACTGCTGTTGATGAAGTGCTGCCAAAGTCTCACAGTCCAGTAACGGAACGACTTGAATAAACACATGAAGAGATTTGCAGGCCGGCTCAGAATGTGGAGAGCTGGTGTCAAAACTAAACAGAAACAAGGAAGAGACAAACAAAAATGAAGCCCTCCATATGTTGCTCAGACTCACACACGGTTGTTGACTTTGCCACCGGCATGCAGGCGGGCTGGGTCTCGCCCCCACGCCGCCGGAAAAGTCCACCAACAAACCCTAGTCTGACGTAAGCATCGTGACGGGCAGGTGAGTGGAGGATAAAACAGTTCGGACTGTATGACGCCATTCAAGGAAAACGCAGGGTGGAGCGGCCACAGCACGGCCAGAATAAAGCCGCGCTTGTTCCGCGGGGCCAGAGCTGCACAACGTGTGCCCTGCAACATGTTTCACAGGGTACAATGAAAGCTTGTTTACAATCGAGAGAGGGAAAGGGCCGAGGGATAATATATAGCCAACATACACACAATGTTGTGTATTCTCACTGATCCGGGTGTTTCCAGGTGAACGAGGGAGGAGCTGCGACAAACAGGGACTCAGGAAATGGACCTGCCTCTAAAGCAGGTCAATCAAGAGCTAAATAATGAGCTCAGTGTTGACCGTTTTTCAAACGTAAAGGTGTAAAATTTACACCGATTTATTCTTAAATACAGTAGAATTGTATCTGTAAGTGTGAGGTGGGAGGTAACGAAGTACTAATACTTCTTTGAATAGACTTTTTGTGTAGTCATTTAGCAGGCGTTAAAAATGTACTTCCCATACATTAAGAATGAGTATACATACTTTCTAAACTTTTTTTCGGACCTGGGTTGTTTAGTGTTGATTTGTTTTTCTTCCTTCCATAGATTTCATATGGTACGGATTAAAAAGAACTGTATTAAATGAGTAACTGATAACTGAACAAATAATAATGTGTCGTAAAAAATAAAAAAAAGGTGCCAGAATATGAAGGCGAAGAAAACATTGTGCCCAGAAAACATGATGTCAGCGACAGAGAGGAATTGTAATTACATGGCTGACATTGAAGCAGATAACATTGAGGACAGTGTTAATTTACAACTCATTCCAGGAACGTCACCTTTCACCTATTATGGAAAAAACGCTTAAATTATTCAGGGTCACACATGAACGGTAAACAGAAATTTAACGCACAGAAGGAGTTTTTACTGTTATACTTACTATTTCTACTATTAATTGAGCAACAAATTAGAATTTCTATCTTAACGGGTTCTTGATAATGAGTGATCGAGCTGAAATGGGGCTGCAGCCAAGTCCTGCTGGCACACAGTGAAGAGTGAAGTGAAGGGTAACGTCCGGGACGATCACTCACGGTCAGAGCAAAGTCAAGGTGGATGTGGCTCAGTTGGTAGAGCAGCTGCCCGTCACATGCCAAGGTTGGCGGTTTGATCACCCTCTCACTCTGTCCAAGTGTCCTTCAGCAAGACACTATTCCAATAAAGTAAAGTCATTGTTTTATTGTGGAGGAAGCCGGAGAACCCAGATGACACTAAAACGGACACAGAGGGAACCTGCAATCCCCCCGGCACTGAAAGCCTCTGGCTCGGATTTGAACTCGACCTTTCTTACTGTCTTCCAGTTGCACTCGCTGCAGTTGAAATGCTCACCACTACACCAAGAGGCCACCTCTCTGTCAAACTTTTAAAAAAAATTTTTTTTTTTACTTTTTAAGTAAGATTTAAAAGGATTATCCACATTGAAAGAGGAATGTTATCACTGTGACTTGCTCATATCATGCAGTGATAGGTGATAGATGGATGGATATCTCAATCCTCACCGGGATTCCCTCTGAAAGGTCACTCAATAAATCAGGAGAAGCAAGAAGAGAAACAAAAGCAAAAACAATATTTGCTGCAAATCTTTGCCTTCCAAAAAAGTCTGAATGCCCCCCTCTTAATGTAATTTCATTGAAACCAGCCTTTTTTTCCTACTTAAATGCCTCCTCACTGCTTTATGTTTAATTAAGGTCACAGTCGGCCTCGTGAGTCACATGATAACAAGAGAGTTTTTGTTACCTTGTAAATGAATTACATACCTATTCTGATGCTGCTTAGCATTCCTGAATGAGAAAGAAAAGGAGGGACAGATGAGTAAGAAAATTAAATGTACAAAGTTTTGAAGGTCAAAAGACTCGTTTAAAATTTTTTACTTTTATTTAAGACCTCCAATAACTTTTATATGTAGAAAAAAAAAAAGAACGTTTAGTTTGTCCTCCAGACTGTAGGTTTATTATTTCACTCCTCAAAAAGTTGGAAACTTGTGACAGTGAATGAATTTTGATGACTGCGTGCTACTGAAATGTGGCTCCATCTAAGTGGTGTTTAAGAGCAGAGTGTCCCAGCTGTGGCGGTGACCTTAATAAACCGCACAAAGACGCGTGTTGTGAATGAATGTGTGGGCTTTGTGGGGCGAGGCACTCGGGCATGGGTGTGTACTGTCACAGCCTCTAACACAGCCTATTTGTTTTTGTTTGTTCCCGTTCCTGGAGGTTTGCTGTTAGGTTTGGGGGCCTCGGGACTGTGTCGGTGGGCATGTGTGAAGTTAAAGAGCCCAAGATGTTTTACAGATTTCACTTCACAGACGGCCGGGTTGCCACATAACCTCTGCACAATGTCTGCATAGTTACACCAGCCTCAAGTACGTGCACATCATCTCCCATTGATAATTCACACTATATCAATGCGGTACAGCGATGTTGAAGATTTAAAGAATATATTTTGTATTAATGCATTTATGTTTCAGACATACCATGGGAAATCCTTTTCAGTTGTGCAGTGTAATCATGAACATTTACTTTAGTTTTGCAAATTGTGCAGCTTTAAATTTGTACCACACAGCACTAAAGAGGAAAATATTGTCCTATTTCCTTTTTTAAATGAGCATGATTACAGTTTCAGGTTTTATAATCATCGCTGACATATGTCATATGATGGACTACAGTGCCTGGCAGTTAATGAAGTGCTAATGAAGCCATGAAATCAACACGTTTGAGGAACCCCAGAGCGCAGATAAACTAGAATATAATTAGTAGCAGCCTAAAAAAGAGAACAACCTGAGTGGTTTGCACTGTTTCCTCAGAGCAACGAGAGTTGAGATTTCAAAATGCCATTACTTTACCAAACACACAGAGACATCCAAGGCCGATGCAGAGCAGCTTCTCATCGGCATCGTGTGACACACTGCTTTCTAATATGATACGACATGAAGCCAGCTTATGCCTTGACCCTCTCCACCTCCCCAGTCCTCGTTTCTCGTGTGGCCTTTTGGGAAGAGAAACTTTCTATTCATGATATGGATAGTCGTGCCCTTGACTGCATGAGGTGCAAGGGTATACGCGATGGATGGCTGGATTTAACATTGGTAATGGAGGGCTTTCAGTATGAGACATTTTCTAGATTTTACTCTCCCTTCAGGAGAATGTAGAATTCTGGTTTGCGATTTGCCTCGATGGGCTTGAATTATCTAGTCCAATAGTTCAATGATTACCATCATTTACTGCTTTACAAACAGTAAAATGACCTATTACATAGTTCACAGCATTCAAATATTGTAACTCAAAGTGTGACAGGCCTTAAGGCCTACTGGTGAGTTTGGCTCTAATTCAAACCCGTTAGAAGTGAAACTGAAGCTCCATTATTGCTATTATTTTTTGCACTACATTGTCTTCCTTGTAATAACCCCATCATGTCTTTACGTTCAGTGTGGATGACCTAACGCAGGGTACATTTCCTCAATGCTATAAATAACTACATCCCACAAGGCCTGATGTTGTGCTTACTGGAGGTGACGCTGTGTTTCCCTTCAGGTTTGCCGTGATGTCACTGTAGGAAAGCAGCACAGCTCAGACTGGATGTGAAATAAGAATTTGATTTATACTGGATGAGCATTAGAGAGCATCATAGGAATAACCCCAACTGTGAAGATGAGGGCTCATTTCTCTCCTCCGGTGTCACTCTGGTGTTACTTTGAGGAGACTGAGTGGGAGGAGATATGCAGATGAGGTCGGTGGGGCCCTATTAGTGGCGTCTGTAGTCCCCCAAACTCACAGTGGACTGTTGTCAGTTGAACAGAGTCCACCACACCCACAGCCAGCACCGGGGGCAACACTCAACAAGGTGACATTCTGCTTTACAGCACAACCACGCTCAAGACATTTTTTGAGTTGATGTGGTTGGAGATATTTTGACAGAACTAGTTGCAGTGGAATATTTAGAGCAGAGCTTGCCTTTGATGGAGGAATATTTTTTTTGCTGCGATTTAATTGTGACCTCGGGGTGAAGACTCTTTCATCTAACCTTTTTACTTAACAGAAGGATATTCAAAGATGCATTTTGCCATGGCTGTGAGTACTTTTACAGTGATGACTTTATTTCTATCACTGGTTGAAACCAAGTTCTACAGACCGGCTCAGTTTCAACCATATAAAACTGGGCTTTCTCCACACCATGATCAAGGAAATCCCACCAGTCGACACAAGTAAGTTCTCTCTCTCTCTCTCTCTCTCTCTCTCTCTCTCTCTCTCTAATTCAGCTTTAGCAAGCAATGATATTTATTTGTCACGCTTTTATTCTCTCATTTCCCCCCCCCCCCATCTGTTCTGAAAGGAACCACTGTGCATATGTCGTTGAGAAGACCGTGTCTTTCACCATGCAGGATGGGGCGGCGCCGTATGTAAAAGCTGAGTACAACAAGTGCTCCTGGGGTCAGAAATGTCCCACTCTTCTGTGAGTGAACAGCCGATTTTTGAGACAATATCAATGACAATATAAAACACTTCAGCATATGTTTCTGACTTCATGTTCCCTCAGGTATCGTCTGATGTACAAGCCAATGTTCAAGGTGGCACATAAAACTGTCACCGAGCTGGAATGGCGTTGTTGTCCTGGGTATTCTGGTTACGGCTGTATGAAGGGGCATCCTGTTTACCAACACCAAATGAGGATGATGCCGCCATTCAAGGGTCCACCAATGAAAGGACCAAGTTACAAAGGTCCCATGTTCAAGGGCCCACCTATTAACACAGATGTGAAAGCCAACCCATGGAGTCAGGCTAAAGGACCTCCCACCGGCAGCTTTAACTCCTACCCCATGCGCCACTTCGGGATTCCGAGGTCCTCCCCCTATCCAGACCCCTCCTTCGAATCTTATCCATCTGAACCAGAGCCAATGCCAGAACCAATGCCAGAGCAGCATCACACGGATGATGGCCAAGAACATGAACATGAGCACATCCAAGGACCTGAGGAGATTCTCCCAGAGGAAATCCCTCCTCCTCCCCCTGGTGGTGAACAACCCCATGAAGCGATCATGCGTGGGTTCAAATTTTAAATTCTAACATTAACTCTTTCTTCCCCACTAAGAAGTAGAAATAAAGGTACAATATATTGTATTATATATATACATTGTATATTATATATATATTGTACATTATATATACATTGAATTACCTCCACTCTTGTTGAATGTGTGGTTACGGCGAGTCACTGCTGGATTCAGTCTGCTCTCTGTCCGGCTCTAAGAGCTTTGGCAGTTTGCTGTTAGCTTGTAATTACCAGCAGCTCTGTCATATTTCCCATTCACTGGTGGATAAACCTGCTTCTTCCTATTCTCATATTGAACTAAGCACAGACTAAATGTCACAGTGTGTTTAAAAAAAAAAAGTGTAGCACATCATGATTCATTAGTATTCTGGTTTCCTTTTTTTGTCTTTTCTGTAACACCTCCTCTTTCGTTCCTCAGGCCCGGCTCTTGACAGTGAGACAGAGGAGCGAATGTACCAAATAGAAGAGGATGTGCGGCGTCTAAGCCAGGGGCTTGAGACTCTGAGAGGAACTGTGAATGGACTGGAGGAGAGTTTGCGAGCGTCTCTAAGAGAAGACGCCAACAGGATGCTGTCAGCTCTGCTAAACGCTGCCCCAGGTCCTCTTCCTGCTCCAGCTTTGGCGTCAAATCCCTCCACTGTAGGGTTTGTGGAAATTCCTGGGGGAGACCCTGACAAAGAGGGTCTAGATGGTAGACATGTCTTCCCAGACCTCACAGGACTGAATGGGCGGGTGGAGGAGCTCAGGACAGAGCTGCAAGCTAAGACAGCGGAGCTACATGAACTCAAAGCCACAGTGAAGGGACACGATGGAGCGCTGATGAAGATCTCCAGAGCAGAAATTGTGTCGGACTCCACAGGCAATCTGGAGGGAGACGTGGAGAAGCTAATTGATGCCAAACTAAGCGACGTCAGGAAAGAGATTCTTGGTAGGCTCGAGAAACACGTTGAAGGTACAGAGAGCAGGTGTGAAGAGAAAGCTGGTGACGAGCGGCGTCGTTGCCAGAGGGAACAAAGTGAGCAGCAGGAAGAGATAGAAGATGCTCTGGATAAGAGAACGACAAACTTGAGAGAGGAGTTGAGAGGTTTTAAATCAGAGATTGATGGTGTAAAGGCTGTGGAAAGCTGCTGTGGGAGGATGAGTGGACTTGTTGAAAGGGTGCAGCAGCTGGAAACATCAGTGGCAGGCTTCAACCAGTCCCAGGGGCACCTGAGGGTGGAGCTGGGTGGACACAAAGACCACATAGAGGGAATATTGGAGGGCCGTCTGGCTTATATTGAAGCCAAGCTCAATGTGACTGTACAGGGTAAGAGTCATGACTGTCGAAAGAGTGACGGTGTCCCAGACAGAGCTAAGACAGGACCGGCCCTGGAGGTCAGGCTGGAGGGCAAGTTGAAGGCTCTGGAGGGCCGTTTACTAACAGCTTTAGAAGAGCTGGGTAACGCCACGGCCCCCGCCCTGCTGGAGGGTCACGCTGTCCCCACTCTGGAGACAGAGCTTGAATCTCTCCGAGGGAGATTAGAGATGGATGTGGATCGAGTGCAAAAGCACCTCAGCAACCTCGAGGTTCTCTGCACCTCTTCTTGCTCCTCAAGCCAAACGTCTGCCGTGCAGGGAGACTCTGCAGCAACAAGTGACGACCTGGCAGCGGAGCAGGATATGAAGAAGGTTCTGGACATGCAACAAGTCCATTTAAATAGTCTCAACAACACACTGCAGAACATTGTAAAGAAAATGACCCTCAAGCACCAACAGGAACGAGCAAAAAAAGAATCTCCAATTGAAGGGGAGCTGACAATCATCCAGATAAATATGCGATCAGTCAACAGAACTGTGAAGGGCCTCCAGGACTCACTTGGGGCTGTGGTTCACCAGGTGGGACAAGCCAATAGCTCCTGGCACGAGCGAGAGGCTCGACTGGCTCAGCAAATAAAGGGTGTTGTCCAGCTGGTTGGACATCAGGCTTCCATGCTCGGTGCAGGTGAGCGCAGACTGACCCGACTCAAGGGAGAGCTGCAGGAGATGAGGAGGCGTCTGGCTGAGGAGGTTCGGGGGTGCCGCAGCACTGCCATGGTGGTGAAAAAAGAGGTGACTGAGGTCGGAGGCCGTGTCGCCAGCGTGGAGGACCAGTGTAAGGGCCTGAACTACTTGGCAGAGGACCTCGAAAGAATCCGAGACGAGCTGGAGAGACAATCGAATGGCCTCCTGCTGCAGGTCAATGGGACTCTGTCCAGCCACGCTCAGCAGCTGTCGGAGCTGAAAGGCGAACTCAGGAACTGCAGCTCCAAGGTAGAGCCAACGCAACAGAGTTTAGAGATAAAGACAGAGGAAAGGCGAGGGGACACCTTCACTTTGAATTAGTTCAGTTTATTAGGACCATCAATTATAAACATGACCATAGAAAAGAGAGGAAACATTCTGCAGGCCCGATGGAGTTCCACTAAAACATTTTGATATTTGTATTTGCAAACATGTTGAACCTGCACTGAAATAAAGTTGGCTTTTGTTAACTGACAATATTCAACAACAACAATAAAGGCAGCTAATTCTGATAGCATTTACAAGCTTAAAATGGAGATCATGAAGGTGCGCCGGTGAACTGGTTAACAATTGTAAGGGAGTAAATGAGAAAAGGAAAAATAACTAACTGCACCCGTGTAACTGTACTGTCTCTAAAAGGTGGATTTGGACATTTATCAGTGTTTACATTTTTTGTATTTCTTTTTATGGCTATATCTTTAATGTTATATGTTTTTTTTAATATAAAACTCCAACTTTTGAGACTTAGTTTTTTCTACTTGTACTTCTGAATAAATGTGACAATATCTAATCGTGATGTTTCTTCAAGGTGTTTTCAAAATCCACAGAACACATTTCTTTATAACTATTGTTTCTTGATTACATGCATTTCAGAAAACAACTTTAAAAAGCATAAATATATGCAAATAGAAACCAAAGAAGACAAGATTATTGCATTCAAGTATGTGTAGTGTACCAGTATTAATAGTCCTCAGTTTTAACATGAATATTGATTATAACATGATTCATGAAATGATTACCATAATAACAGTACACTCACTCAAAGTAATGTACAATAATACGTAGGCAGATACTGATGGCAATAAAGCCAGAGGCTGTTGAGAACAACAGTTTTCTAGCATTTTGGAATAAACTGAAGTATATTGCAGTGGTTATTACAAAATTCTCGAATTCTACTTTTTTCCAATCGAAATGTAATATGTTGCTTTTGTAATAATCATAACCAAACAATGTAATCAATAATAAAATTGATATAGATAATAATGTTTATTTAATTCACTCTTGCATGAATTCTATTGCTTTAACTCAAATTGATAGTCTGTCAGCATACTAATAATATGAATGAGCCAAAACTACATCAGACATCACTGTTTTTTTCATTTTACCATAATGTCGTGATCAACAACACTGTGCATGTGGATGTCAATTAATTTTTTTTCTAATATTCAGGCAATTCATTATAAAATGCAGCAGATTAGTAAAAACATCTTATGTCATTAATTAATGAAGTGGATGTATTCAATTTGGTCCAGTTGTTATTTAATGACTTGCTATTATGTAAAGTGAAGTCAGTAAATGTAAAAATCCCTGTCCTCTCTGATCAAGAGTAAAGCGGCTTGAAATCATATTGTCTATCACTGTAGAGCTTCACAAAATGAACTACATTGCATTGCTTGGAGAGCTTTATGCCATATGGATTCTAAGATCTCTACTATATTTAGAAAGAATCTTTGTATTCGCTTTTTTGGGGGGGCATTTTTAAATTTTAGCGAGCCTTTGACATATTTTATTTATGTGAATTTGAGGAGAAAAGTTATAGGCCTCGTGCTAGAAAGTGAATTTAATAAGCAGATCACTTGTACACAGGAAATAAATAGAGCTGGTAGATGTCAGTATAATTGAACACCTTTTCAAGTTTCTATGAGCAGAAAAAATAAAATACTTTTAAGATCTCTATGATAATACAGAACATGAAGTTTAAGCTCGACTTTTATTACTATCAATATTTTAGAAAGTTCTTGTACTTCATAAATGCAAGGTAGTAGCACAACCACAAGAGGGCAGTAGAGAAACATTAAAAATGGTCAACTTTAAAGACATTGATGTGGGCTAAAATATGCCAATTGAGTCTTACAAAAAAAAAGTCCAGAGTGCTGCTGGAAGAAGACACATTTGTTTTCACTCACTACCAATGTGGTCTGAAGAAAAGACAAAGAAAGACAGCAGTGGAGCACTTCACTACATGTAATTTCTCTCTGCAGGCTGCAAATCCACTAAAGTGAACCCAGTTTGCTCAACTCTCATTGGACGATACAGTTGGACCAGAGGTGACCTTGCTGATAACCCACCCTGTTAGCTCCTGTTCCCTTATCGGACAAACAACCATTAAAATGACAGCTATGTGGGAGATGAGCCCACTGCTGTGTGAAAACGTTTCAGCCCGAGACATGTGGTGAATAATAACAAGGGAAATGCCAGGCAGGAAAAGGAGGGCAGACAGAGGAGATAGACGGTAGATTTATGTAGGTTTGAGGAGGTGAGGGATGCAGCAATTTCAACATGCAAACGGAGACCGAGATAATGATGCATGTTTGTGCATCCACATACACAAAGTGTGAGAATATGACAGGAAAAACCTTTCACACACAAACACGGAAAAACTACCGATTCTCACACGGCTTGGTTGAAAATGATCAACGTCCATCTTCCAAACAACTTTACCCAACTCGTGGTCATAGGGCGCAACTGCTGATCAACAGTGAGCGAAGGCAGGGTACAAGTTGCAGAGAGAGTCACACACTCACATAATGTCACGAGACATAATCACATGAATAAAGGTGTAAAATTGAAGATATTAGATGACTCACTACTTACTATTTGGTACAAGTCTCACTGAACTTCTCTCATCATTGTTTTGGTTTACTCCCTTCTTTTCTGTATTCCTCCAATGCTTCTGTTAAGTTCAAACCTCACACGAGCCCAGACAACAACACATTAATCTTGTTTGTTTCCAACTCACTTGGGCAGAAAGGGCAGCCGGGGCTCTGGTGAATTTGTCTCCTCTGACTCTCTTTGCTGCTCACTCATGGATCCGATGTTGAGTTTACACTCCCCCGCACAGCTCGCAGACTGTCACCGAACTAAGAGCGTGCCCCCAAATCACAAAAGGCAAAAGCTGCCTGGCACAAAAACAGAGGACGGAGGATATTTGGGGCAAACAGACGGTCGCGGTGGGTGTAAATGTGAATCATCCTATGTAACACCCTTGGCGGAAGCTTAAGGTGAAAGGAGAGCTTTTGTCCTCATTAAAGTGATGGCCAAAGAATGGACGGTGTTGATTACAGTCGGCGCACACGGGACAAAGGTCAGGAGGCTGTTGCCTTAAATCAAGGACTCTGAGCTTCTTAGTAATAAGCCCCAGGATCTGACAGTTTCCAGGAAATCAGCAGCGTGTGAAGCTGTATTGCCTCTGTTGTCCTCTGTACAGAGAAGTTAATCCAATGAAAAAAAAGGAAAAGCTTGTAAAATATTGTGAATCTTTTAGACCATAGCTAAAACATCAAGAAGGTGAACCACTGAGTCTCCACTGACACAAGAGGAGTGAAATACAAGTAACTTAACTGTAGTTTGGCCGACTCCTGAAAGCATTCAACACATCACAAGGATGAATTTGTATTTATTTATTTATTTTATCTTATAGCACTGTATTAATTCCCGAGGGGAAACTCATATCGATTGACCCATCGGTAGCAGCCGCACAGAGCAGCGCTCAAGGGGAGCTGGGGGGGCTAAGGGTCTTGCTCAGGTTCCCCCAGTGAATGAGGATAATGCAGAGGAAATTAATTCTTGCCTGTGGAGCAAAGCTCTTTCCATAAACATGAAGCTTTTATGAGCAGGAAGTGCCCAAAGGTCAGTGAACTATATATCGGCGGACTTAATAATTTACATTGTGCATGATATCGATGTTTGGAGCATCAGGTGCATAAAGGTCATACTCAGAAACATCAGCTCAAGATCTCTTCTCTTTCAAACATGCAATTAAACTTGAACTCATTTACATCATGTTTGACTTGAAATTGTCATTTTTAATGCTGGCTTGTGATTTCTAATGTTTACGTCTGAAAAGAACCCATATGCCAGCATTATGTGTCGGCGGATTCATCAAACCTGCCTACAAAGACGATGCAAGACGATAAACATGGAGATCCGACATGTTGTGTCAGATTCATGAACTTGTCTGTCTTGCAGGGCTGGAAGCAATTTGTGGTTCAGTGTCTTGCCTAATGACACTTTTGATATATGAGCATGGAGGAGAAATTGCTCCACCACCTGAGCCACAGCTGCCCCAAAAAGTCAGGATTTCAAAGCTTTTGTCGTTTAATATTCTCTGGAGGTGCGTCATGATTGGCTGTTTCCTCAAAAGCAATAATATAGAATTCTCACGTGTGTAGACGAATGATGCTATTGAGGTTTTGAGCAAAGTAGCTTTTTTTATACATCACTCTCCTTCTACACCCGTTTTTATTTTTTTTTAATCAAAGTTAAGATCCTTGAGAGTCGTTGCAGGGCAAAGTACACCCGAAGAGATGACCAGTCAGTGGAGCGCACGTAAACTTACATTTTAGAGTCACATATCAACTGAACGAACTTTGGTTTGTGGTAGAAAGAGCATAGAAACTCATCATAGTAAGACCAGGGCCTTGAAGCAAACTGGCTCTTTTTTAAAAGACATTTATCTTCACGAGCATCTTCGACGTGCCACTGAGGGGTCAGCGTTGGTTCCACACCAGACCTCTCTGAGAGGTTTGCAGCCCGAAATAAACAGCTCAGAGGATATCAGTGTCAGTGCTCTGACTCAGAACCGCTGTGACCACATTGTTATGGTCAGGGCGGATTTTTTCATTTCACGATCTCCCCACCAGGGAAAAGAGGGAAACAGATAAATGAACCATCATTACACAAAATGAGTCTCCAAAACACCATTTAATAGGGAATCGAAGTCGAAACCAGCCAAAAGCAGCCAAAACACAAAATAAATGCACTAGCAATAATTCTATGAGCTTTTCTTGATGTCTGGTTTTGCAGGGTCGTGGTAACTTGTGTGACTGGCAAAAGTTATTTAAAATATTAGAGGAAGATTTCTCATGCTGACACGGTTATCTTGTAATGGATACAAACTGCAATAACTCAATATGAACTAATTACACATTTATTTAACAGACACTTCTTTTATATTTTCTTTTTCCAACTCATCTTTGGCCTGAATGGAGATTTCACTAATTGGAACGACAGTTGCTGCATTAAAAACAGAAAAAGAAATAATGTTTTGATGTGTGAGAGATGTTTACCACTCCGCATTCAGATTATTCACTGACGGGAGGCAAGCCAAAATTTCCAGCAGTGCCAATTAATCATTTTGCAGTTGCTTATCAGATGAATTCTGCTGCCTGAAGCTTTGTAATCCCGTCTCTTAACGGGCTGAAAGACGGTCTCCTCCTTCAACTGCCACTTCGAACTTGACGGAGGGCTGGAAGCTAACTTTGACTCCATGTCGAGAAAAAACAATGTGCCTAAAAGTCATGCCTTCACTATAACTTACAGATGTGCATGGATCTCTTCATGAAGGGTGACGGCAGATACATTCCCAACACCTGCTCACACAAACACTTGTGATGAACAACAGGCCAAAAGTCTCTGGAATATTTCAAATGAAAGGTTCGATTTCTTTGAAAGTTCAAGCCGTTTTTCATGGTTCACAGATGATAATATCCCTTTGAACTCCACGAGGACGAGAAAGGATTATCACTCTTTTACATCGCAGCATTACAGTTGATTTCAGCGCTCAAGGTCACTTTATTAAACTGTGCTTAATGCCTCGTCTCCAGAGGCAATGCTTATGCGTCCCTGAAAGGGATAACTGTACACAGCGAGGTCTGTCAACCTTTTCAAAAGTAAATCTCCCGTTATTCAGTTTCTGAACATACAGTACCTATGAGGCCCCACTGATATTTGACCTCTGGAGTAAATATGAAAATACCATGAATCAATATCTTTGGACTACAACCGCAGTCAAGAAGTCAAGACAGTCAAGAAAAAGAATTCTAAAGTACATTTACATTCACTGGACTGTAAATACAGACTGTAAATACAGACTTTGCGGCACCAGAAACGCTGAGTTATTATTTGAAGAAACAAGTTTTTGTCTATAAGTACATATAGAATTTCCACAGACCTTACAAAGTTTACTACAATGAGTATTACAATACTGTTGATACATTATTTGTAGCTTCATTGAGTTCTAAATGGTAACTTATCAACATGACTAATCTCAACTTCAAATCAGTGAATCAACAGTGAAGGACAACATTCAGCTCCTGCACCTTTGAGACGTCCACAGGTTTGCGTATCCATGAATAGAAGCTGAGTGAATTACAGTCCTGGAATATTTAAAACTGTGACGCTGTATTTGCCCTGCGACAGACTGGCAAACTGTCCAAAGTGTCTCCTGCCTGCCTCCATAATTACTTGGGATCATGAAGTACCCATGACCTGAAGATGGTTTGATGGTAATTATTGCAATTACTTTGTATATTTCTACCAGTTTCTATCAGCAGCTTTTTTTGTCCCTCCTGTGAAAATAATTTCTTCACATTAAACCCGAACTATTTCCAGGAGCAGAAAGCTCCTACCGTGCGGGGCCACCCGGAGAGCTGCTGGAGGTCAGGGACCTTGCTCTGCGACCCACAGCCAGGAGCTGTCAGCTGTGGGATTTGAACCTGCTCACCTGGGATCAGGTCCGCTTCTCTGACCTCCAGGCCACTGCTGCCCCAGATGTAAAGAACAGATGTGATAACAATGCATTCTTTTTTGTGGTATTTCCAGTCATTTTACAGCAACATCGCAACAGATTCAGAGAGAAATGTCTGTAACAACGAATGACTTTTAGCAGTATTTGCCATCTTCTCTGTCGACTCAAATACTATGATAAAAGTCTGGGTTAAATCTGCAGCAACACACATACAGTGCTGTGAATCCATGGGATTGTAATAAACACAATGTTTTTCATTATATTTCTGCTGAAACTCGCCTGATGCTTGAATCCACGATACCACACTCTTGCACTGTGTAACATTAACTTGACTCGTCAGCCACACAGGCTCGTCTCACTGCCCAGGTGGAAAACGACTCCTCTCATGTTCAAACATTCTCTCCAACGATTTCAGCTCATTCTGATCATTCTCCGCCTGCTGCCAGCTGTAATAAGTCAGCGAAGAGGCTTGGTAGCGCAGTGTGATGTGGCTGGCCGTGACACTAAGTTCATCGAGACGCATCCGAGCGAGTGGCCTGAGAAAGAGCAGGACCCTGTGCCGAGGTATTAATGTGACAGTGCTCTTCTTTGCAGCCCTGACAGCCTGCAGCCTCGGCACAGCTCAGCCAGTGAGCCCACGCTCCCTTAAGCAGCTTTCTATGACTGTCAGTCTGCGAGCGATGCTGCTCCGAGCAAACTGCATGGGTGGGTATGATAAAGTAGGATGACACAGCGCCTGAGGTTCAGTTCAAATGCTGGGACTGGATTTACTGTGTGACCGCGGATGACACTTTATTTTCTAAAGTGGTTGTCATGTTCTTTTTAGACTTCCAAATTAGGCACAGCCGACTGAATCTCATTGAGGGTGCAAATTACACATTACATGTCCAACATAACAACAGGCATGGTGTTAAAAAAAAAAGAAAGAAAGAAGAAAGAAAAATCATGAGCTCTATAGTTGGTGATAAGGCATTCAAAATGAAGATATTCAACCCGCTGGTGTTATTTGAATATATATTTCAAGTTAAAGTAATTTAGTAGTTTAATTTACAGTCTTACTTGTGTGTGTTACATACAGTCATACACATATGTCTCTGCTCCATTTTAAATATAACAAAATTGAAATCTTAAACTGAGAAAAATATAACAATTTTCACATTAGATACTGTGATATATGACATGTACTGGCACATTGTGCTATTTGCAGCACAGGAGGCTTCCAAAATGTCACTATCCACATTAAGGATGATGTTTATGTTGTTGAAAGTGTACTGGATTTCTTGGATTTTCAGCTCGCACGGTTTTAGGATAACTGCAGAGCAGGCATGTGTTCAATAATAGTGTTTTACCTTACTCACTAATATCATTACCCAACAATTAACAAAACAGAAAGACAAACTTTTATATGAAAATGGAAACTGTTTATGATTAAGAGCATATGGAGACCCATTATGAATTTAGTTCAGTCTGTCCTCTCTATCTGTGCTAAAGATGTTTATTATTTATTCTTAGTGATGCTGTTCAACATAAAGTTTCATTTATTAAAAAAAAAAAAAAGTAATTAGATGAAGATTCTTCTTCTTAATATCTCCGTTCTTTATTCTGATGCGTTGGCAAAAATTTTTTTTTTTTTTACAATAAATCTATTGTGATTTTCTTTAAATTTTTCTTTATTGCCTCAATAGTCATTATTATAAAATCTAAATTTCAAGAAAAGTTTGGGAAAAGAGGGAACAATATAGACTGCAGGTTCTGTCTCTATTCTGTTAACCAGATACTCAATGAGAGCTGAGTCGTGTGCTTTCAACTTATTACCAGGCATTGAGACTCAGAGGAGCAACACCACTCACCTCTCCGAGGAAGGAGTGCAGCAAAGTGCTCAAGGACACAACCAGGAGTCTCATCGCCACAATGAGGATCCAACATGTGACCTGCTGTTCATTAATTTAACCATCTCACCAGCTGACATGGAGATCTTTCAAATACGATCAATTCCGCCTTGACACTGTTGCATTTTCAACTATAAATGTATAATGAACTGCCTTTCTTTCTGCCCCCAGCTCTGATTTCAAGTCATATTGATAATCATTTGTAGATACATGCATTCAATATACAAATAAACTAAATAAATGTGCTTTTTCCAGGAGTTAGCAGCGGCGTATAATAAACATATGAAGGCTGATTTGGGAAATCCCACCTGACATGCTTGATTCACACGAATGATTCATTCACATGCAAAGAAGAAGGGAATAATCCCGAGTGTGAAAACAAATCAAAGCAGGGGGGATGTGGGTAGCAGGAAAGCAATTGGAAGTAAGACTGTATGGAGGAAATGAGGTAGGGAGTGGTACTTTGAGTCATCAGCGACACTCGCATCTTGCCAGTTTTCTGCTGATCCCTCCCCCCCTCCCCCCCTCCTCTCTCTCTCTCTCTCTCTCTCTCTCTGCATCAGTGGGATTCAGTGCTTGTCCACAGTGATGGTGGATGAACATGTGTGACAGAACCAAGTGTGCGTCCACCTGGTCAGTAGAGTATGTAAGTGTGCTTCACTGAACAAGAGGAAGACACCTGAACCGGACTCTTCAGAGGAACTTCAAGAACACCCAGTGCTCCTCTTTTTCTCTCTCTCACTTTCTCCTGTTCACCCTTTCTCTCTCTCTCTCTCTCTCTCTCTCTCTCTCTCTCTCTCTCTCTCTCTCTCTCTCTCTCTCTATTCTGTCTCTCTCCCTCCTTTGACTGCCCCCCCCGCCCCATCCACTCTTCGTCTCCCTCTCGGTGGCTGGCCAGGCTCCTCTCCTGTGTGTCCTGCTCTTCACCTGGCCTCCATGAGTTTAACTGGGGACAAGCCATTCCTCCCTGGAAGGTAAGCAATTCGACTGTGGGTTGTCTGTTTCTGGTACAATACAAAGAGACGAGTCAATAACAACAACAAAAAGGCGCATTATTGATGTTGAGGCATTTGTTAGAGCTCTCAAATGTTGCTCATGCTGTTTTTCTTTCCTGTGGTTGCTTGAAACAGAATGTAAGATAAGCTAAGAAAGGCTGAGAAATATTCATTCGGTTTATCTTGATCTCTACTTTATTTTCTGGGATGTTTTTTTTTCCTTGAACTGCAGTTTTTCCTGTGATAACATCTGGTTACTTAAACGGATGTTTACTGAAGGGCATTCAGTCAAGGTTCAAACACTGTACCAAGAAAGTGAATATGGATTGGGCCGTCTGTGGTGCTGATGAAATGAACGAACAGACCCCACATCTGACTTGTGGGATCTGTGGCTGGATTAGTGATGAGATCCTTTCATTATCCCTCTCTCTCTCTCTCTCTCTCTCTCTCTCTGCTTTTCTTTGTCTTTTTGTGGAAGTTGGTGCAGTGCTGACCATTTTCAACGCAGCCTGTCGACTTGATCTCCATGTTCTTTCTGCGTGTTATTGTGTCTCTGGAACGGAGGTTGCCAGGACACACATTGTGCTGGCTGTTCCCTGTGCAGACATATTTGTGAGTGACAAGTCATTCACCGGTGCTCTCTCACTTTAGTCTCACAGCGGAAGATCGATACATGTGGACAAAGAGTGATTGTGATGCTCCAGTGTGGCGTCTCTCTGTTGTACGCAACATAATTTAACAAAGTGAGTGACCTTCAACTTCAGAGTCGAAGGCAAAGGCGTGAAAACATCTGTTTCTGCACATCTGAGTCATAAATGGGAAGAAGACTGATGTGTCACTACATTTTATTTACAGAATTGTTGTTGTTAGCTGAATTTGTGCCTGCTGTTAAAATTGAACAGGCACAATTTAAATCCTGATTAACGTTGAGGGTAGTAATACGTGACAAGTAATATAAATAACTCAGATTCTTTTTCATTGAGCTTCTGTATTAAAGGTAATTCAATTAAGCGTAAAGGCAATGCCAAGTTACCCCAGTCACTACTGTTTGGGCCAGACGTTTTGCGATGAAATGTCTGTGTGACAATCAACTAAATGGAAATCTCTCAGCTCTGCTGCCACATCTGTGCCAGAAACCCTCCAAATCCTCCAGCATCTCTCCTTCTTATTTCCTCTGTCTCTATCCCTTCGGCTTAAAAAAAAAAAAAAAAAGAAAAAAACAGATCCGCAGTTAGTTTTTAATTATCTCTGCGCAAAAAAACAACAACAATTGAAACTGTGAATTTGTTGTCGATTCTCCACAAATCTCAACAATTTTCTACGAGCCAATGAGGAGTGTTAAAGATTCTCCCCTAACAAATGCAACAAATGTGGACGACGAGAACATGAATGCAGTTGATTTATATAACGATGTCCAAACCTGAAGACTTGCAATACTCAGTTGACAAATGATTCACCATTAGATTTACCATAAAGCTCCGATGGTCATCTTAAACACACCATGCAGGGCGTACGCCGCCCATGTGACCGTGCTCCCCGGTGGTTATGTAACACATGTCAGAGCGTGCCCTGCAACGCTGGACACAGCCGCCTCCAACCACACTGTCATGCGGCTAAAACATTGTGTAAATGTTGCACCGTGTAGGCATTTACTTGTCACTGTCAGTCACTCTCAGATCAGGAGGCAGAAACACACAGAGGGTGAATACAGTCCACTTCAATCTCACAAATGTCCTCGTACACGGACCCTCAGGTTATGTGCCACGCGCCATGTTGTGTGCCATATATGCTGCTCTAAAGGGTGGCATTTAAATGTTATACAACACAGTGAAACACGAGTTTGTATTAATCTGAAAAGTTACTTTCAGAAGTTTAGAGAAGAGCTATACAATGTGAACTCAATGACACCCATATTTGATTATTTGACTTGATGCTTCCGATTAAAAAAAGAACCAAAGGAACTTCCTCAATTTTAAGGGGCTTTTCTAACAGTGAAATATTTTTGACATTTTACAGATGAAACAGTCCACTTATTTATAATGTAAATGACTGGTTCATTCTCTAATAATGAAATGCAGCCATTGTTTGCCATCCTAAATTATTATAAACTGCTGTAAAAGTAATACATTTCAGGAAATTCTTTTTCTTGACAAAATTTTTATAAAAAAGCAATTAATTATATCACTGTGAGAATATGTTCCAATATGGACAAAATATACAATTACAGACAAAAAATGTGCAGTGACGGGAAATGATCGGTTTTTATGAGGTTCCCATTTGGTGATTCTCTGTACACTGCTCTCTTCTTCACATATTTGGCCTGACTCTGTTTTGGCAATTTTACCAAAGTTGACTTGTCTAACAAAAGGTAAATGCTACAGAACCAGTCAATAAATAGTATTGTGTAATAATAATGTGGTGGAAGCCTAATTTGTGAGGTCTTTGTTGTAATGAGCAGAGTCATTTCGAAATATATGGAAGGGTCACAGCGTTTTCAGGTTATCAAACCTTCCTGAGTGTGGCTAAGTAGCACCGCCAGCAGCAGCGATTGTTGTACTGGTACTCCAGTTTCCTCCCACAGTCCAAAGACAAGCTTATTTGGTGAATTTCGTACCTGTACGTGTGTGTGTGTGTGTGTGTGTGTGTGTGTGTGTGTGTGTGTGTGTGTGTGTGTGTGTGTGTGTGTGTGTGTGTGTGTGTGTGTGTGTGTGTGTGTGTGTGTGTCCTGTGATGGGCTGGTGACCTTTCAAACATGTACCCTGCCTTTCACCCATTACAAATTGTAATTGACTCGAGTGCCTCAGGATCCTAAGTTGGACGGTGTGATATAGAAGATGGGCGGATCGATCGGTGACGTTCTCCAAAAACTACCTTTAAATACTGAAATAAAATCATCTACAGTGTGAATCTGTGAAAATCTCAAACAGGTTCTCCGTGACGGTCATCAACTCTGAATAAATCCAAACGGAAAACTAGATGTGACGCAGAGATGACAGAGTTCAGATTACCAAGCAACCTGGTCTCAGTAAAATCAACCGACAGTGAGACAAATTTGGATTAATCTGCAACATGAAAACTCACTGCAATGACATCCAACAACATGTGAAGTACAGAAAACAGAAGAGTGCTACAGCTAACTGTGGTTCTTTGTTTTAAAAAAAATATGTAGCACTTCTGCACAAAAAAACATATAAAGTCTTAATCTGTAATTTACTGTAATTGTTCTTACAATATAAAGCAGTTTTACTTAAAAAACCTACTGTCAATTCTTTGCAGAGTACTGTGCACATCTGTATCAAACTCTTGTGGAATCAGCACGAAAAAAAAAAAAGCAAACACTATTACAAGTACACAAAATCCATAAAAGATAGCAGCTTCTCCACCGGGTGTTTGCTCTTGGTCAGCATGTTTTTTTTATTATTAAAAGGCATCACTAATTGTCCAACACAGCTTTGAAATGCTTCGATGGGATTCTGTATAAGCGCTGGAGGCACAGCGCTGGTCAATCAAGCCAAGCAGACAAGATACAATTTGACACTTTGCACACAAGAATGTAAATATTTTATGATTCATCATGTCAAAGGCAAAAAAAAACAATGGCTGTGAACACAACATCACAAGGAATGCAGTGGAGAGCAATTTATCTTTATCGATACTGTTGGCAACATTATTCTATGTACACATGGGACCGGTCGTAGTATTGGTCTTTGAAGACGCACGGGTGATTTTGAAACATGCATGAGGTTCAGACACAAGTCAGATACTGAGGTTGCCTGTCAGTCAGTGAAAGCCACGCAGACACTGTGACATAGTCGCTGTCACAGCTCATGAGCTCATCCATGTGGTCTCTCTTGCTGTAGCGCTTAGATTTCCCGATATTCCTGTCAGTCTTTAAGCGGCTGCTCGTCTACGTTGACTGCAGACATTTAAAGGTTATGAGTGGCGGCTCTGGTTTTACTGGCAGCACGACTTACACGAGTTCTGAAGACTTGCAGCGGGGAAACTTGTCGCAAACTCACACTTCGTGCAGATGACGTCTGTAAACTGCAGATTGAGGACGGTAACTCTTCCACTCAGTAAATTACTTTTCCCAGGATCAAAGAAAGAAAGGACAAGATGTAAAAACACATCAGAACGAAATAATAGGGGACACTGGCAAGGTCAGCAGGCTATAAACACATGGTTTTCTCTCCAACAATTTCATCTGGAGGTCGGAATCCTCATACCAAAAGCGGCGAATTAATCTCAGTTGAAAAGAGTAATTCAGGCAGGCTCAGTGGTGTCATAGCTAAGCCCTTCTCAAAATACTCAATCTATCACAGCAGACCAAGGACACAGTTTAGCTGGATAAAGTTCCCTGGTTCAGCAAGACAAACCAGTTATCCTATACCAGGGTTTTTTAACCTTTTTGGACCAAAACAGCCATTACACCAAAATAAAGTTTATCTGGAGCCGCAAAGCGTCTGTGAAGTTAAGTGAGACTATTGTTTTCCTTCCAAGACTTGTTTTTATTGGGAATTAATTATGGTTACTTTACCAATACATGCATTTGGAAACGTAATATTAATCACCTGATTGCATGTTAGGATGATTTGAAACATTCTTTAAACTAATTATCCCATCTGTCACCTTGAACTGCAAGTTAGGAATCCTTCTGAAAGGTAATAGTGTGCAAATAAAATGAGTAACGTGTCATTTTCTGAGAGCTTGAAGTGCGGTACTGTGTTGGGTTCACTTATGATCTCAGTGAAACTTGAATGCTTTGTGTTCTTTGGGGTTCAGATCGCACACTAACAATAATAATGCACCGTTTCATTTTGTTTTTAGTGGCAAATGTGAATACAGTTTCAAGCTACTTCAACTTAATCTCTTGGGATGAAATGAACAACACAGCGGACAAACTTGTTTGGCTTTTTTAAAGTCTACTATCTCCCACCTGTATATATGGGAGAGTGAAGGTGGTGGAAAGCGGGACAACAAACATCTCTAATGAGGAGAAAAGGTCCAGCATGCACTGTCTTTTTCTCGCGAAGCTGAAACAGGCATTTCTTGATCACTGCTGATGGATTTCTGTTGGTGAGCCAGAGGTACAGTGGAGGACAGGAATTATCTGGTGAGGGTGGCAGAGCACATCATAAACATACGACCTCACCTCAGAAATATTTACACTATAGATAGCTGTGTTTTAGAGCAGGTTATGAACTGATTTATAGTCAGGATCCAACGTCACTACTTGATGATGTGAAACAAATTCGGGAAAATGTATTAATTGAAAATATAGGACAGTTTGAACTATGTCACGACTAGACTATGACAGTGTGTCGACACAACAAACCAACATAACCATGAAGTGGTAATACCAGAGAGGGAAATATCGTCTTTTACGCTCTATCAGCTGAATTCCAACAGAAACAATTCACTTCATCTTCTGCCTTTTTTTCTTTCTTTACTAAACAGATTAAAAACAGTCAGTATGTAATGTCAATAGACACTACGTTTTTTTAATACCCAGACAGAAAATGTCTTGTGACCCACACATGTTGACAATCACTGGTTTGAAGGAACCAGACCTGGATGCCGCCTGTTCTCCCTGCTGCTCTCTGAATGAAGATAAGGTCTCTTATAAAAGCTTCAACAATTACACTTAAAACAACTTCTACCCTTAAAACATACACAAAATGTCATTCTAATATTTTACAGATGTTCCAATTAGAGTTGCACAAACTTAAAAAAAATAATGCTTGTAACTCATTTTCTATGTCAGCCCAGATTTCTTTTGTCTTCCAATCAGACGTTCATCATGCTCGATGGCCTGAGCTGAATGAAATTTTTCAAGTAAAGTAGTTTTTTTAACTGAGGAAATAAGCAAAGCTGCATAGTCCAAATTGTCTTTAAAGTGTTGCTGGATTTCCATGTTTGCAGACACAGAGACCACGCAGCTCTGGAGACGGGACGATATCACTGTCAGTCAGTGTTGATAAAAGACACAGCAATATATTATTTGCCTGAATAAATATTGGTGATTTATCTCATTACCATTAAAAAAAAAAAACAGACACATTGCCATCTCAATTAATGTGCGGGTTTTAACATTGTTGAGAGAAGCTGCTCACTCAGGCTCTGTAGAGTTGCTGAAGCTTATAAAATCAGCGCTCTCAAGAGGGAAGTATCTGCACACTCAGATCTATGCAAAAGTTGTTTTGAGTAATGGGAGCTGTAACTCTTCCAGACGTGAGACTTTCTCACTCAGAGCTGGCGCGAGATAAAGCATCTTTTCTGCAACATATGAGTGCACCGACATCTCCCTCAGACCATAAAGCCATAAAGCACAGGTAACACGCAGGACACATCCACCCACCAGCTGTGTTGTTTGTCAGCATGAATGTAAATACAGTAATGGAAATAAGTGTCTGTGAAAGGATCAAGTCTGAATAGACAAAGGTTTTATGCCGTTTCTTTGCTGTAATTAACAGAAAACTAAGTGTTGGATCTGAATTTAATGTTTGATTACATAGACGGCTCTTCTCAATATTATGAATCATGTATCTATCACTGTGCCGACACAGCAATGGCGTCCTTGGATTGAGCGTCATGAAAACGGGACATATCTACTGTGCCGAGACTCCTTCACTCACACTGACTGGACATTTCGTCATTGACTGGTGTGAAGACTTGCATATTAATGAAGTCTCATTCTTTATCCTGTGTGCTCGCCAGAGTCCTTGACAGTCGGTGTTGCCTCTGGATCCTCTTTTAGCTCTCATGCCTATTGCTCCAAATTTGCCCCTTGCGTGCTACTTTCCTCCTCCGAGTTCCATTTCATTTGGTAGTTTTTCCATCCAGCAAAGTGGAGCTCTGAATAGCAATCATCATCTTGTTTGCAAGGAGATGCCGATTGCCTGAAAAAAAAAATAATAATCCAGCTCACAACAAGGAGCATGAGTGTCTCAGACGTGCTTCAATAAATGCAATGGTTTCAAAGCCCTTCTAACAACATATTGGTTTAATCTAACATCTCTCTTAAATACTTGAATGGAGCACCTGTCAGTTCTTAGTCTCTGCTCATTATGAACCTATTTTATACTTTACAGGTCTGGTTTGTATTTGCGCACATCTACTTGTTCTTGTCGGCCTCCGGTGAAGCCCGTAGGACCCACACTGTGGCAACACAATGGTTTTCCAGCGCATGTTGTCTTTATCGTAATTGTTTTGTTCTCCAGCACATCTCTCATGATCCCGATGTAAATCCTGAAGGGCAGCGTCTTTCTAATTCCTTCCATCTGTCAGTCCTGCTTTGTATATTTATATTTAATACGAATGGTCCTCATCTTTTGCAGAGGATTATGATTATTTTCTTCAAAGCATTTTCATTTATTTATATATCTGATCCAGTTGGCTGGAGATATTGCACAACAGAGACAGTAGGGAGGCACAGCTTACACTGCAGATAATAGGGAGTGTCTTAAATGTATCACAAAATTGGCAGTGATTTCATTTCAAATATTGAAACCTTACAGCAAAAATGTGGTATTCACATGCATAATTTAACACACATTCAACATTAAATTTGATCTCCGCTAAGAAACTTCATTTAGGCCTCCTCTATCATGAGTAGACAGCGAGTTTTGGTAAATTCTTCCCGTCATTCGGCGCATTATTAACAGTTAACTCATCTGAGTGCTTGTGTTTACATTTTAGATGGGAAATGATTCAGACACATCTGCTGTGTTTGCCTCCACCATCTCCAAGGAGTACGACATCCTCATGGGTTCCCTCTACAGCGTGTTTTGTGAGTGCCCAAGCCGAGCCAACCGCTGCTGTCTTTGTGTTTACGTTAACTTCATGCATCTTGACCCTGGCTCGATCTCTTTCTCTCCTCAGGCATTCTGTCTCTCATAGGCAACTGCATTCTGCTACTTGTTGCTTATCACAAGCGTTCAACCTTGAAACCAGCAGAGTTCTTCATCATCAATCTTTCTATAAGCGACCTTGGAATGACGCTCACTTTATTTCCGCTGGCTATACCATCAGCTTTTGTACACAGGTATCTCTAAATTCGTTTTTGTCTCATCTTTGGAATTAATTATTTCTCTGAGAACATCTAATTGACTAAATGGAAACTACTTTGATTACAAATAATGATTTAGTAATTTCATGGTAAATAGTTAATTAGATATTGAGCAAATGTTTTCTGAGTGTCCGAATCTTGACCTGCGCTCTGTGACTGTGTGTACAGGTGGCTGTTTGGAGAAACTACCTGCCAGCTCTATGCTATGTGTGGAGTGCTCTTTGGTTTATGCAGCCTGACAAACCTCACTGCCCTCTCCTCAGTGTGCTGCCTTAAAGTCTGCTTCCCTAGCCATGGTGAGCAGATAATCCCAGAATATTCAAATGTTGTCAGCCAAACTCAACAGCAGTGTGTTTTTTAACCGGTCCTATTGGTATGGGGTAGTGGGGCTTAATAAAATCACCCGTTTGGGTCACTAAAAGTATGAAAGCAGCAGTTTAGAGATGCAAACAGATAAAGAATAAATTGGCAGAAAGAGGAATATAGATCTGGACCTTTTAGCTAAAAAAACAAAAAACAATAAATAAAAAGAACGGATTAAAAAAAGGGAATTATTGCAGGTAAGAGTGTCATGTTTGCCTAATTCCATAAATCAATCCTCCCAGAGAAATAGTTTAACAAGTAAGCATACAGGTTTTAAAATAAGCCTTTGTGCAGATGTGAGAACCTTGATGTTGGAGCTTCACTACTCATATGCAAAGACTGAAAATGTTGTCCCTCTCACATGTGCTGGCCTATTTGTGAACAGCAGGATAAAATAGACATTATGTCAATCTCTTTATAGTCCAATTCAATTCAATTGTATCTAAGTAGTGCCAATTACAGCATAGTCTCCTCAAGGAGCAAGGACAGGGGACAGAGGAAAGGAAAAAACTCCCGGTTAACAGAAAGAAACCTTTGAATAAGCAGCCTCAGAGGTGGAGGCTTTCTACTGATCCAGTTGGGGTTAGAAAGAGAGAAAAGTAGAGGAGAGACAGCAAAAAGCTCTTTGTTGCAATCTTGATGACGTTCCATCATTCAATAATTATGACACAAATTATGATTTTACCGAGCATAACAAGAGGCTGGCTCTACTACACCACAGAAATGAAGATCAACCGTCGATTGATCTGATTCCCAGACAGTGTACAATACAGATCATGTCTATACGTGACAAAGAATCAGTTCTCTTTCTCCTCCCTCATCAGGTAACAAGTTCTCCTCTTCACACGCCCGTCTCCTGCTGGCTGGAGTCTGGTTTTATGCCTCTGTGTTTGCTGTGGGGCCACTGGCTCGGTGGGGACGTTACGGCCCTGAACCCTATGGCACGGCCTGCTGCATCGACTGGCACGCGCCCAACCATGAGCTTCTGGCTTTATCTTACATTATCTGCCTTTTCGTCTTTTGCTATTCACTGCCCTGCACCGTCATTTTCCTCTCCTACACCTTCATACTGCTGACCGTGCGGGGGTCCCGTCAGGCCGTGCAGCAGCATGTGTCACCGCAGACCAAGACCACCAACGCCCACGCTCTTATCGTTAAGGTCAGAAGATATGAGTGTGTTGCTTCAGCATCACTGACTTCAGGTTTTACAGTTGAGAGCATATAAGTAGGATATGAGACGATACATTTTTTAGAGGCTATAGCAATGTACTGCTGATTCTTTTCTCTATCTTTGCATTATTCTCTCACGCATATGAAGCAGTCTCTGCTACACCAGGACAAAATGCTGGAGTAATTTTCTTCATCAGCATCATTTATGTTTGTTTGCAATAGTGTTGGTCATAACAAAACACTGAGAATTGAGTGATATATCAGTGAAGCTACAGTAAAGTAGCATTAGCACCAAAGCCATACTATGTGGGTGATTTGAGGTCTTGTTGCAGCTTTGGTGTTATATGTGTACTCATGTTTGTCCGTGTGTGTGCGAATGCTTCTTTTCCACAGCTATCAGTTGCAGTATGCATCGGATTCCTCTGTGCCTGGACTCCGTATGCTGTGGTGGCCATGTGGGCTGCTTTCGGAGACGCCACAGAGGTTCCACCGACTGCATTCGCCTTGGCAGCCATATTTGCCAAGTCCTCCACCGTCTACAACCCAATGGTCTACCTGCTGTGTAAACCCAACTTCCGCGAGTGTTTGTACAGAGACTCGTCCATGTTACGACAGATGATCTACAGGGGAAGCCCCCAGTTGGAGCCCAAAGAACATTTTGGATCCACCTCGCAGCGCAACAAAGACACGAGTGTCTCCACGCGCTTCTCAAATGGACAGCAGGAGAGCTACGGGACCTGTCTGCACTGCACAGAGAGCACAGCACTGTGTCATGTGACTCCGCCCCAAAGGACTGCCTGCATCCTGACCGGTTCCACCTACACTGAGGTGACAGTCAGCCGCCTTTCAGTCGAACCACAGGCTAATTTCCTCTAGTGGCGCAACCACCGCTATTCATGACACAAACGAAAAGGGACACGTTTTTCAAAAAGACAAATATAGTACAACTTGTGGTTTCCACAAGATGCCACAGCATGGTAACAACACAGACTCACAAGGACCTAAGATTGCATCTCCACTAAGAAACTGAAAGACTTTTTCTTGGGAAACGCTTGGGATTCAAAGAATCTGCACTCTGCCTAGTTCATCTAAGAAAATGTGCCACAGAAATTCACATTTGTAATGTCTAGAAGGATATGCCGGTTTGTTTCCTGTTTAATTCAAATGCTCTGACATTCAACTGAATTCTAGGGGAGCAGAGTGTATGACTGTGGAACCCCTGCTGCTCCAAGGTTAATTAGTAAAATATCTACTTTTGTATGCAGCATGGGGTGAAATGTGTTTAATATCTCACCAAAGCAAACAAAACAAGAAGGGGTTCACCACTGAAAAGTATTTCAAAGAGGATTAGGAAAGTGAAGGACATGTGTAACTATATGTATGGAGAGTGGTTCCATCCAAATCAATGTACTCGCCCCCTGCAGGCTCAACTGTCTGCACTGATGTCCTTGTCACCAGTGGGATCTATTGTAACAGAGATATGAAATCAATCTGACAGCCACTGTTTCTCCAGTAAGAGTGAAACAGCCAACTTTTAGCAGCCACTACAGGGGTCGAGGATTTGATACCGAAAAGATTTCGACAGATTCAGGTGGAGTACTACTTTAGTGCATGGCAGCGCTTCCCTGGAACATGTAGCCAGCAGTCATTTGTCTATACCAAAGACAGCAATCTAAAAACATATTAATAGAACACCAACACTGGTTACTTTAGCCGCGGTCCCAACCAAAGGTGCTGACGCTCCTCTCAGTGACAGGAGAGGAGGAGATTCAACAGGAGCTGGACGCTGCTGTTCAAAATGACAGAGTTTAAGCTCACAGAGAAAGGAGGTTCAAGGCTTTACTCAGACAGCCGCCTGAGCCGTGTTGTTCGTCCGACTACTGTTGCGTAATGGCAACACATACCTGCATCGTTCACAATGACGCCTACGTTTTAAACGTACTCTCTGGGGACCGCGCAATAGAGTTGGGTCTGGGTGCTTTGCCGTACCGTACCGTTCTGGCCCGCCCCGCTCCAGCACGTACTGCAGGGTGGGACCGCAGCTTTTGTTTTCTTCTGTAGGGTTAGTTCTTTAGGCCCTGTCTTCTCTAGATCTCTGGCATTTGAGGTGATTTCAGCTCAATTTGATTTGATGAGAAATTACAGTAACTGGAATACAACAAGATTTTGCAGACTGTGGAAGGAGTGTACTGTCCTTTTTTTCAAGAAAAGAACAGGGGAAAATGTTTTTTTAACGAACACCATGAGGGTCCCTGATCGCAAATATTTATTTCTTGTTGATGCTCTACACATTTTGAATTGATTCTCAACGTATCTGTATACAAAATTCTTAAGCCCTTTTACACTACATTAACCCTTATATTCCCATCCTTTCACAGCTGAAAGGATTTACCATGCAACATTAAAATTACTCCTGGACATTTTACAATATCAAGAAGATGTTTTAAAAAAAAAGAAAAAAAAGTAGAAGAACGGCCAGCAATAGAGCTTTGCACCCATACATGAGTCATTTCAATGGTCCCCAGGACATCCACAGTAAGTCCATCCAGTCACTGTCAAGATTCACCACCATTTCAGACTTTTTAACAGAAACTCAATGATATTGGGTGCATTTTTATTTTATTTTTATTTTTTTTAAAGCACTTATTCATTTCCCACTTTTAGACAATTCTACGTTCATTAAATCAACACAAGTCTGTGCAGCCTGAATACAATTATAGGCAAAAGAGGTCATTAAAAAATGTTAAAGGTGATTTTAGTTTTTATTTGACTATTTTAAGTCTTTATTCCCTGTTAAAACTTGTACAATTGTACATTAACTGTCCATTTGAATACATACAAAATGAAAACAATGCCTCTTTGGATTTAAATCAATGATGGTGACAATCAAGTCTTATCCTGCATGTCAGTAACAAGAGTAGTTCTAAAAACACAAACAGCACTGTGCTATAGTGATCTGCTCTATCTTTGATGTGCTACTGTGCTGTGTGGTTTAATGTGTATATATGAAAGCGTAAAGTATGTATTTGTCATCATCCAAACTGATTTTTGTGAAGCCTTAATTACTAAAGATGTAAAAACATTCAGTAACTGTTGGGTTTTTTTCTTCCTTCTTTTCCTGGAACAGAATGCTGCATTTTCTTCCAGGAAACCTTTCAAACTGGAAAGAATGCCAGACATGAAACAGCTGTAAAATACACTAAAGCAGGTGAATACAGAATAACTTTTGTGAAAAGAAGACACTTTTTTTGCCCGTTATTTCTGATCATTTTCTTGGAGGAAGTGTTACTTTGAAAAATGTTCATTAACTTGAGAGCACAGCGGGTTTAAATTCACAGGCGATCTAATTTTCTACAAAAAGGAGTGTATTGACATTACAGGAGGCACCATGGAGCGGTCTCCACTTAAAATTCCTCGGTTGATCTGCACCATTTCCTCAGGCTAAAAAGAAAACTGCTCTCACTTTTTCAACAAAGGCAAAAAAATATATACCATTTTTGATTAAACCATATTGAATAATTACCATAAATAGCAGCAAGTTGCTCTGGTTTTGTAATCATCTAATCTCCGCAATCACTTATTCACATAAAAACACAAAAATGTGTTTTTGATGCGTTTCTAGCCATTCATTCGAATTATGTTTAAATTAATGCTTGATTGAACAAGATGGTATACATCTGCATTCTGAAGCCCAGATGGAAGATGGTTCTATGTTAAAGTCTTAGAAAATACAAAACATTGAAATCTATATCTATATGACGCAAAGCTATCTTTTGAAGTGATCCACTTCTATCAGAGTTGGAATGAAATGAAAAGGCGAACCTCCTGCCAGCGGGGAGCATAAGCAAATATGCGTGAAGGATCAACTTAGATGCAGAGAAATGTATTTTCCCCCCACTTGAAAAAAGAAAAAAAGAAAAGAAAAACAGGGATATGGATAAGCGTTTCATTGGCAACCATTACAAGTAGGCAGTGAGAAACAGCCAGAGGAGGAATTGAAAGGAAAATAATGGCAAACATAACATTGTGAGAAACTTGTGGGAACTGGCAGACTGGTCGAGGGCCTTTTTGAAACTTACTGCCAATCCAAAAATAATGATCACTTGAGAGTATTGATACTGAACTGTACAATTTGATTTTAGAGGGACAGATGGTTTGAGTTCAGTAAACACTATTACAGCGTACAATGCGTCGCTTTTTCTGGAGTTTACCCAAATATATAAATAAGCTGAATTTCAGCAGTGATTTCTCAAATAAGTATTGTTCAGTTTACCCCCTCCCATATGATGTTTTTACACATATTGGCATATGTCCAATTAAATTTTTTTTCAAAAAACCTTTTTTAAAATGAGTTTCAATAAATCCACATCATGACATGGAATACCAGCTGCTCTCATACAGGACCTCGACCTCTGGCACACAGTTAAATGATCATTTACTTTGGCATGTTTCAGTCTCTGCGTGGGAAAGAGGCAGAGCGTAAGAACCATGGGTAAATGAAAAGAGAGAACAATGAGATCAGAGGACTTCTCTGGGCTTCAGCATCTCCACCTTACCTTCAATCTGAGGCACCTCCAGTCACGTCTGGTGGCTTCAGGCTGACGTCAGCACAACACTGTTTTCTATTGATCGAAACACAGTGAGTTATCAGAGTGTACTCCTGCAAGCTGTTAGATTTACAATAATGCGAAGCTAGAAAAAAACTATCTGAACATGGAATTCACATGAAAATATAAAGCCTCTCCCGAGTCAGATCAGAAAACTAATTTCATTTTGGCCAAAAGAATTTTGGAGTTGCAGCTTTTCAATTGCAAATCTTAATATCATTTCACCATGAAATTATCATCGTATAAGTGTAGACATTTCAAAATGTGGCCTGTGTACCAGGCAGCAGTGCAACCTCCCTCTAGAGCTACGGAGAGAAAGGTCTTTTATAGAAAACCTCAGAACCAGAAATATGAAAGATGAAATCCATATTTTTACAAAAACTATTATTCTTGTGCCTGCCTCTTTAAGAGGGGAGGCACAAAGATTACTATCCTAGGCTGCAGTTTAATTGTATTATTTTTCTGCCGTTTTTTTCTGCACTGTTGAGAGCATGGACCCAAAAAGCACATCAGAATGTGCAGAATCTTTGTGAATATGACCTTTACTAACGATTCGACCTACCTTTTCCAAAGAAATTCCAAAAAACTCTGAAAAAATGTCACATGCTAAGTGGATGGGAGAGGCACCTCATGGAGGACATCAGAGGAGAGGCAGGCACACAAAATTTCCTTTGTAATTTTCTAGTATTTACATCATGTTTGTCTCAATATCAGCCTGCTTCATCCACTTCAAGCACTTATTGACTTGACTATATTGCTATGGCTGGCTAAAATTATTAATAAACAATCCTCACATCATAAGTAAACATATCACCTTGGTGAACTGTAAATAGGTATACAGGTAAGTCTCCACTAATGCATGTTCATGTAGGTCATTGTGGTGCTAATTGGAGAGGTGAATGTGAATGTGACTGATCATGTAAAGCCTGTTGAGACTGCTCAAGTAGCAAAAAGGTGCTATGTTATACAAGTAACTTTAATTTACACATCATATAATAAGTCATCATTAAACAATCTATTCATTGCTCAATAATCACAATAACTTCTAATCGAATCCCCCCACTATTGTGACAACCACTTGCTGTCTGTATGTATGTATGTATGTATGTATGTATGTATGTATGTATGTATGTATGTATGTATGTATGTATGTATGTATGTATGTATGTATGTATGTATGTATGTATGTATGAATGAATGAATGAATGAATGAATGTATAAACATAAAACTTTGACTCAAGTCTGTAAATGTTACATATTTTACTAAAGCCCTTGCCTTAAACTGGCACTTCACTCTTGGTCCACCTTTACAAATCCACATGGAAAATTGAGGGGCTGCAAAAAAGTGTAGTGGCATCATAGAAATGTCAATGATTTGACTTAAACTTTCTATGTGATATTTGTATGTTCCACCATTACATGGGTGTATTTTCTCTGGGTATTTTGGTTTCCTCCACAGTCCAACAATCAAGAAAGTAATTCTATTCTATTCTATTCTATTCTAATCTATTTTATGTGTGCACTGCCATGTCCAACAGTCAGCTGAGATAAGGTCCAGATCCACAAACCTGATTATAAAAGATGGATACTGACAGCACAGGTGATATCTTCTTGGTGCTTGATGCCCTCTAGTGTATACAATCAGAATAGCATTAGGCCTTTGGGTCTTCCCTTGAGATGATTCATAGAGGATTAAAAACGTCTCATCCCCTTTGAAAGTGCGTTTAAAATGCCCGAGACACCTTAACATATATTCTAAGTTAGTCTGGTTGATCATATATTTACTCCGGTCAAAGTTGCACTGAGAATTGAATGAAACACGACGCGTACTTCCAACCTTCATTGTGGATCTGGTTCGAGTCCCATTTAAAACGACAATAAAAATCTCAATAAATATTACATTACTCAAAATTGTGTTTGATATCGATAAACTGAAAAAAATGTAAATAAAAAATAAATTAATATTTGATAGTCGTTCCCGTGTTTTGTGACGTTTCCTGGTTACCGCCTCCTCGCGCCAGTGGTGTCAAAACGCGGCATTTTCAAATTTAAGGTAGGTGCTTTCTGACGTTTTTTTTTTACACGACATGTTTGCAAAAACAACACTTTCTGGCTTTAATGGCCTCATGAATATCACGCAAAAGTATGTGGCATTTGTGTTTATGTCTGAATATCGGAGGAACTATGGCTATTTATTATTTACCTTTGAGCTAAAATTGACCCTGAAAGCTCAACCTCATTTAGGCCCATTTCAGGTGTATTAGCCTTACCTTGTGTAGCTGAATTGCATTAAAATACACCGATATGTTTGTAACAGGTGTCCGCGACGAGTCCACAATGTTTTACACTCAGCTCTTCACGTCCAAGCGAGGCCCATTAGCTAAGATCTGGCTGGCAGCTCACTGGGAGAAGAAGCTCACCAAAGCCAATGTGTTTGAATGCAACCTGGAAACAACCATCAGAGACATCCTCTCACCAAAGGTAAGTCCACCCTTCCAAACCATATGCATATATATATATATATATATAAAAATAACATAAGTAGCACGGACTAAGACACAACATTGGATGTCTGTATATATTGTGAATTATTATATTCCCTTTGTATAAAAACGTACACTTAAAAACTGGGTGTATTTAGTTTATTGGGAAGCTCAGGATCTCATTGTTTTAAGTTCTTTTGGAAGTAACCTTTGCAAAGCCAGTATTTTCTAATGATTGGGACTGCCTGTGCACAAAGAAAGGATGCATCGTCTTTTATTCATCAAACCAAACGTTTAAAAGGTCCAGTGGATGCATTGAAACTGTGGCCAATGGTAATGATCGTAAACATTTTCCTGTCGTCACTCAAATATTTTCTCAATACATTTTCTATTGATTGACTGATTTGATAAGCTGTGTGACAGCTCCAATGAGGTGTGACTTTCGCTTGCCTTTGCAGATGAAAATTGGTTTGAGGACATCTGGACATCTGCTCCTCGGTGTGGTCAAAATCTACTCAAGGAAAGCAAATTACCTGCTCAAAGACTGCAACAATGCCCTGGTCAAAGCTAAATTGGCATTCAGGCCAGGTAACACACCCCATTTGTTTTGTCAGTGCCAACAAGCATTGAAATGTGAGTAACACACAAAGATGCCACAGGTGGCAAAATTCTGCTCATGGAACTTTTTCTATACATACATACATACATACATACATACCTACCTACCTACCTACCTACCTACCTACCTACCTACCTACCTACCTATCTATCTATCTATCTATCTATCTATCTATCTATCTATCTATCTATCTATCTATCTATCTATCTATCTATCTATCTATCTATCTATCTATCTATCTATCTATCTATCTATCTATCTATCTATCTATCTATCTATCTATCTATCTATCTATCTATCTATCTATCTATCTATCTATCTATCTATCTATCTATCGATCGATCAAAAGGTATGGAACACTATTGAAGGTGATGTTATTTCTCTCAAGATTATTCAACGTGTACAGATTTCGTAAAAAGATATGAAACTAAATGTAGATGTTTTCATAATTTATTTGCGCTTAAGCAAAAGGAAATGTTTTAAATGTAACAAAATGTGTATTGAACAGTTAATATCCTTCTGTTTTACTGGTCTGGCTCACTCAAGATTAAATTGAGCTCCATGTGCCCTCATTACTGAAATGGTTTGGCACCCGTTTGGATGGATGGACGGACAGATGGATGAATTTACTAACGACCAACAGAGGGTGGTGAAGAGAGAAACTTAGCCAGTCTATTCTGTTGTAATTGTTTCAAAATGATTTACCAAATCTTTATTAGATCAAGCAGGCAGTTAAAACAGAAGAAAAGTAAAAGGAATGAATAGTAGTGCAAATCAAAACTAAGGGCTGTTGGGTCATTGTACCTCAAGTCTTCAGAAGAAGTTGTGTAGTTGGAGGGGACCAATTCGGCTGCTACAGCCAGAAGCTGTTTTCTATCAGCTGTTTGCTAATTCACTAGTGATTTTCATACTTAACATCCTCAGAATGACAGAACACTGTCTTGTTAGTTTTTATTGAATCTCTTAAGATGGATCACTTGTTCCTCTCAAACTCCTGAACACAGAACATTTCTGCATCATTTTCATCTTTTCGTTTAACACTCCAGGACAGACCGATTTACCTGAAGAGGGACTAGAAGCAACAATTAAAGCAATTACCTTGGTTGAAGGTTTTAATACTTTTGACGACCAGCTGCCACTCAGGTAAAGTTTGACAGTAGTTGAAGTGTACTTTTAAAAAATCCTCATGATTATAAATGCAGATTGATTATCACCGATGTGAAGATTGTGTCATGAATTTGTGAAGGATGGATAAATGTTTTTTATACCTAATGAACAAAGATTGTGTCTATGCTCACCCTATGTTGACAGCAACACCGACATTGCCGAACATTTTTCACTGAACCAGAGTCGATCAGAGGAAATCACTATGAAAGAGCAGTTTGAAACCACCTTATTGACCGTCAACGATTTTGGTAAGAAACACACTGCTTTTCAGACTGTTAGAATAATCTGAAGTCTCTTGTATTTTATTGCTAATCTGTCTTGCATTTAACCTTTCACCCCCATCATCTCATGATGAGCAATAGTAAATAAAGGAACCACTGTTTCGATGACTCATGTGATTTCACACTATAACGGTTCAGGGTTTCCTGCCAATGTCTGACACTAACTTTGTGATTTTATTTCTTTTTTCCTCTTTTCTCTTTCATTTGATGTCCACTAGAAGAGCCTCAAGGCTACACAAGCAATCTGCTTGACATAAGCTTTCACAGCTTCACACAACATGGAGATCAATTTGGAGATGAGGATAGAGAACTGGATCTTCTTGGTAATCTTTTGATTGTATACAAGCAGGTCTTGTTGTATATTCTAACAACTTCTGGGTTTCTGACTTAAGGCGCGTTTACACATCGGCATGGTGAGTTACGAAAGTCATTTTAACGTAATTCCTGGCACATTCCTGACATTCTTTATGTGCCGTAATGCATCTGAATATGGGTCTTAAATGAGCGTGTAGGTGAGTGACATTCGTGGAGCATGTTTTTGGCTGCCACAAGAATCTTCGAAGAATATCAAGAATCCTCTGGATTCGTGAAGATTGCAGCTCAGCGTGTCGATTAGTTGTGATGTGTGGTGTTGACAGCATTCACTTTGCTGAATGACCGCGGGTCACGATATATATATTGTGATCCGCCGTCAGGAATTGAGATTCGTGCAATTCTAGGATGGTCGTCGTTATGCGTAAACGCACCTTTACTTAGGTGTCAGACAGTAATGCTCCATTGGTGAGTATCTTTACAGGGGGAAACATTTTAAAAATGACTCATTTTGTCAGTTTCTGTAATGAACAAACTAAATCTGCTTTCAGTGTCGTACATCACTGGTTAGAAACCCCCAGCATCTGCAGTTACTTTACAGAACACCAGGAAATTTAGCTCTGTTATATTGAAAAGGTGATCAGTGAAGCGTTCTAATTATAAACTTGTAAAAATAGAACTTATATTCAGATTTTTTTCTGTTCAGAACATATTTGTGTTTATTTGAATAATAATTGTATTATTCATTTTAGCTGTACTGATGAAGAACTCTCTATAGTGCCACTCAAAATCATTTTCATTAGTCAGTCCTGAGTTTTGTTTTGTTTTTTTGCATTAGTGATTTGCACTTGCAGCTCAAGCCAGATTTTCTAACCCAGACTTAAACCTTGCGACTCATTCTTGACAGAAGACTGAATGGAATATAATTTGGGCCTGACACATTGACAAGGAGGTGGTCTGAACAGTAGCACTACTATAACATTATTCCAGACTGCATGTTATTATTGCTCACTTTGCAGACTTTTTGACAAACTCCAGTGACCACCCCGCGCTGACGCACTTCATCTCAGAAGAGCCTCAAAGTGTGAATATGGAGCACGACGCACAAAATGATCAACAAGGTGATTGAGATGTTCACCTCCACGTGAGGAGCAGCTCTGTCGTGATGGTTTTGTTTGATGTCACAGCAGCAAATAATTTTTGATTTTTTTTTTTTTACTCTTTAAAAAAAGAAGAAGAAGGCTCCATGAGATATCCAGAAACTGAGAGCAGACAGCGTGTAGTGATGGAGACTCCCACAAGCCACCAGATGACACTGCTTGCTAATGAGGAAGAAGCTTTTGCCCTGGAACCGGTCACCGTCACTCGTGAGCACTTAAATTCTGATTGTTGTTCTGCCCCACACACACACACACACACACACAACTGAATAAATGTTTCATTCTGGATACTTGAAACCGAACTCGCTCTGATATTGTCTTATCTTCAGCAATCTCTGAGAGAAAGAGAGGCAAAAGACGACGTAAGTTGGTGGTGGACAACGTTAAAGAGCTGAGCAACGACTTCATCGCACAGCAGCTGAGTGACTATTCAGATCTGGTTGCTCCTTTGGAGCTGGCTCCTCCGACGGCGGAGCTCATGCACTGGAAGGAGAACGGAGGAGCAGACAAGCTGTTTTCACAGCCGTGTTCATTTATAGTGAGCCCATACACAAAGGAGGTAATAGTCTACACGAATGGCTGCGTCTTAAAGAAACAAAACTGTTTTGTCTCAGTTAGAACGATGAACATGTTTAATTCTTCCCAGTTGAGAAAAGGAAACTGAAATGTCAAATTCAGGCGCTGATGTCATTTGAATTGACTCGGAATCCAGTGTTGACGAAGGATTTCACTCGGCATTAAATCCATTAACAAATTGTGATTATTACTTTTATAAAGTTGAGATGTATTCGACCAGCAAAACGAGAGGTGGCACCCGATGATATGGTTAAGAAGTGACTGTCATATATAAACTTACACTTCTTTACAAGCACTCATCTTTTAGTTTTTGTTTTAATTCATATTTAATCATTCAAATCAATCAGTTTGACTCACATACTACCAACCTTATGACAAAGTTGAGGCGAAACAGACATTAACTTGTTGCATTAAGTTTGTTGAGTTTCTCTGTTAAAAGCACCTAGAAATGACTGTTGTATGTGGCGCTATATAATTAGTTGAATTGGAGTGTTTTTAAGGACTTTTGAGGAAACACAACACAACTAACTATATACCACAGTTCTTATTGTGTCCACACAATACATGTCACTGCACAAAACCCCCATAATAACATTTTGCCTTTGCAGTTCTTCTCCCACAGAGTCTTTCAGATGAAATCTCACAGCGTGTGTGAGGAGGTGGAAGAGATGCGTCAAGAGGAACAAGAAGGTAGACAACTTTCTTTTTGATGATCCATTCAAAAGATGTTTTCTAATAATTACAATCTTGTGTTTTGTGCTGCCTTTGTTGGGTTGTGACATTGTAGTGCCGAGGAATGCAAGCTCCTTCATCACCAACATCAGTGAAGTTTCTTCTGTCAGTCCTGAAAAATCCCACATGACTGAGCCGACGGTCCTCGATTACACCGACTACCACTGCCAGGACAGTGTGCAGTTTGACCAGGTGAGCCTCAATGTGCCTGGTGAACATCAGTAATGAAAGGAAAAGGCGTTTTCACCATTTTATTGTCATCATGTCGTCCCGCTGTCTTGCCCAACAGGACGAGCCCAGTTCAGACGGGTCTCTTCCAGCACCTCCATCCGAGGACTCGCTGTTCGTCCATCCATCAATCATGAACCAGGATACTCAGTCCACTTCACTCCTCACCCAGGTGCGTCTGACCTCACACGGAGAGAAACAGAGTCACAAGCTGCTGTCACCTCAGCATCACTGACTGAAGTGTGTTGTTCTTCTCACCTGCAGTCTCTTCTGAGCAGCGAGGACTTTGAGGAGAAGAGAGCCACCAGACAAGCCAAGAGGCTTCTGACGACTCTCAAAGTAAGACTCCAACATTAATGTAAATCAACAAACCCGTCATCTTGCTTTTACAACGTGTTGGCGAAGGACACAAGACTATTGACCAGTGTTGTACCACATAATGAAAACACCCCAGTCAGAATGAACAGTCAAAAAAAATAAAGTCTGTTGGATTAACCTTCATTTTCTCCTCAAGTTAATGAGATTTATTAGCCGTTGACATACAAAATAATGACCTTTTCAGGTAGAGGACCCGCTGGCTGCCGCACCATCAGCTAATATGGAGAGTAGATCTCAGACAAATACATAGATTTCTTTTTTTTCCTATGTATAAACTAACTGTCTATATTATTGCTCAAGATTAAGAAATAAATAAATAATATTCAAAAGAAGTGTTTACATTTCTTTGTTTAACTTCTCTACTACATAAACATCTACACGGTTCACTTGAACAGTAACTTATGGTGTGGCCAAATGTTTTAGTTTTTTACCTGCATCTTCTTGCATATTATCTCCATTTCAGATAATAGTTGGTTTGCCGCTGTATGACCAGAATACGACACATATTTTGTCACGTTTCTCAGTAAATAATTGAATTTAAAAACGATCATAAAGACCCAGGTGTGGTGATTTAATTGATTTTTTAAGTTTTAAGATTTCAAGACTTTGTCTTCATCAATCATACACAACAAACATAATTCATTTTCTTTCTTGTAACAAACCTTTTTACCTTGTAACTTACTGTGTTTAGTAGTCTGATAGTGCTGGTGGTTGTGACGTTTGTTTGGTATTTTCTATTTAATCGTCAGTTCAGAGCAGAAGTGTTAATTCTGCATTCAGTTGTTTGCTTGTCACAGAACTGCTCCGATCAAAAACACAAGTAAACACAACACCATGTGAGCTGTCATCAATGTAGGCCGCTTAAATAAATCTTCAATCTGAATGAAAGTTAATCGGAGAACCAGAAAAATGTTTACTTAATTCGTCCCGGGATTTCACCGAGGTTGATGCTTTGAAATCAAACAGTCATGTTGTGTGTTTTACAGCAGACCCGGAGCGGCAGAGACCCCAGCTTCAGCCTAATGGCTCTCTGCAGAGGAAGACTTCGTTCAGTGGCTGCAAAAACCTTCTTCTGCTTCCTCCTGCTGAAGAAAGGAAAAGCTCTGGAGCTGCACCAGAACGCACCCTACGAGGACATCCTGGCCACGCCGGGACCCGCTTTCTACGAATAATTAAAGCAGAGATCGTTTCCATTAAATGAGTGGACGTCCTGGCTCTAAATAGAGCTGCTTTAAAAAAGAGCTGGCGCGTGTTCTGTTACTGAAGCAGGTTCCGGAATCTGATTTGATTCTCAAAAAAAGAAAGAAACTTTATTTCTGTAGCGAAACTCTTAATATAACGTTGGCACTTTTTCTCAAATTCTTTGTCAGACTGTTTTTGTATGAGATATAACAGATGCACCTTCCTGCAAGGTTAGTTATGTGTTTGATGCAGTTTCTTGATTCTTTTCTCTTATGTCACACGGTGGATGCCTTAATTTAAATATATCAATATATACATAAAATTCTTTTATCAGAGCTGAATATTGCCAATTTCACTTTAATATATGTTATTAAAGGCCATTAATTTTTCATTGTTGCCATTGAGCAAAGCACATACTGAGAATAATATATTAAAATCCCACAAGGTGCTGTCACCTATGTGTTTAATGCCTGATGGGTCACTTCAGCAAGTCAGAGCTCAGAAACACGACGTGTTCAGCAATAGTATTTATTTGTTTTTACATTTCATAATGACATATTGAGGGTTAAGAGTGGAAGTTGTTTGTCTGCTATCTATGTAAGTGTAAATATGTTGTGGTTTTTGTCGTTGTGGACTGTAATAAAAGATGAATCCTGGGGAGTGCCTGTCATAAGTGAACAAACCGTTTCAACTCTGTGTGTGTGTGTGTGTCTGAATGATACTGAATGATTATTTTTATTATCTTGTGAAAGGATACAAACCGTTGTGAGATTAGACTTGGTGCCAAAGTGCCAGGAGTGGATGAGACGCGCCCAGAGTTTGCTCCAGTGGCTGACTTGATGCAGTAGGAACTGTGGATTTCTTCCTCACATGATTACAAATGAGAAAATATGTGATCACTTAAGAGAATCCATCGTTCCAGAAAAATCTAACACACATTCATAATCTCCACATGAAGGTCTTTGGACTGTAGGAGGAGAACATGCAAACTCCACAGAGAAAGTAAGATCAAAACTGCAGTAAGAATAAGCATTTTTATTTTGGTATTGACAGTGATGACGCAACATACGATAAAGTTTTTTTTCAATTCGACTAAAATCGGACTTTGACTACAAAGGTAATACATGTGTCATAGAGGTACTTTCATCCTAAACTCTACAGGATAGTTGAAATCTAATGTGTCACAGTAAGTAGTATTGCTCAAAGATGACAAACAGAAAACAGCATATCGGGGTTCTTAAATCCCCATGTAATCTAATCTATACTTTTATATTAAAAAAATTTTAAATGCACAGTTTAAGCATGACACCAGACAATCACAGGACTTTGTCCCACACAGTTCAGTTAAACACGTCTAGGAAAGTGCACCTCTGCATCAATGTATATAATATTTGAGGCACCATGAAATACATAAAGCATTTTGCCTTTTCGCTTCTCTCTGCCTCCGTCTCACACGATCTTCTGCCTAAACTACTGTTATCATCTCCCACATCCTGAGTCCAATACCCACTTTGTCTGTCTAATCCATCTCACCCTCATCTGTTCCTCTGATCTAGATTAATTCACCTAACATCGATCCAAATGTATTTGGTTGCGTTCTACGACTGCTATTCATCCTGCCACCTTGTATGATAAGAGTTCATGTCAGTTGAACGGTTTGCTTGAACATGCTGGCAAATGATCATCTGTGAAGAATGATGAACAGAGCATCTGCAGTATTCACTTTTTCTACATTTCGTGTTTCAGCCTTATTCCAAAATGCAGTACATTCATTTTCCCTTCAACCTTCTACACACATAAAACCCACAACAACATGAATACATTTTATTCTTTTTCTTTTTTAGATGTTTGCAAATTTATTAAAAACATTTTTTTTTAGAAATTACATATTCACAGCCTTTGCCATGAAGCTGAAATTGTTTGGAGGAAACCGGGCACTGCTCACCACCAGGCCAATACAGTACTGTCACTACAGTGAAGCATGGTGGTGGCAGCATCATGCTGTGAGGATGGTTTTCAGCAGCAGGAATTGGGAGACCAGCCTGGATGAAAACCTGCTCCTGAGTCCTTTTGAATCATCTTTCAGCAGGACGAACTGAAACACGCAGCCAAGATCCCAAAGGAGGCTTCAGAACAACTCAGTGGATTTCATTCAGTGCCTCAGCTGGAACTCAGACTTAAAGGGGACATATCATGCTAAATCCACTTTTTTAGCCCTTAAATGCATTTTGTTGTATATTTAGAGTGTTTAGAAGTACAGAAAAGTTCAAAGTAGTCTCTTCAGGTGCTCCGTTGATATCTTTATATTCTGTTTTGGTCATATTTTGCGATCGGTTTCGATTTTTCTATTCTCTATTACGTTTTTTGAACAATGACGTCACAGTATTCTCAGCGGAACTGCCAAATTAGGACATCGACATTTCGAGCAATCCGCCATTTTTGTTTCTCGCTGCGATTTTGTAGTCCAACCGAAGTTACGAGAGGATAAGTCGAAATGTTCGGTTGTTGGATGTAGTAACCCACAAGCTTCGTTACACCGTCTCCCAGCATCAGAACCTTTTCGAAGTGCCTGGTTGAGTTTTATTTTTCACAGAAATGTACCCACATCTGTGGGTAAGGTCATTTTTGTGTGCGCGAAGCACTTTAAGGACGACTGCTTCAGCAACCTCCGCCAGTATAAAGAAGGATTTGCCGAAAGACTTGGTCTGATTGAGCGGTCAGATCCTTCTATCTATGGAGACGACGAACAGAGCACTTCGGTAAGCTGTATATAACGCTAAAAAGTGTGATGATAAGACGTCCCTGTCATTGTTTTGTTAGCATTAGCAGTTGCACCGTCTTCATATGTTAGCGCTGTGTGCTCGTTTTAGATTATAATGTAACTTCTGTGTTAAATAGTCGTTGTAATACAGGCAGTATTGTAGTAGTGGGCATGGATGGAGAAGTTAGTGTAAATATAGTAACACACCATTGCGTTACATCCATATGAAGACGTTGTTCTGTAGGTGCATCATCGTCATTTTCATCTCGCTCCGCCGGGTCCGACTCTGGCTCCAACATGTATGGCTGGATGGACAGATCTTCCGTTGTTGACATTTTGTAAATAATGTGTGAATATAAAGTTTCTGCGCCGCTAGATAATTGTATCTGTTCTATCAAACTACAAAGATGGCCGAACAGGGTGGCGTTGAACCGAGTGTCACCTCTGCAACCTGGAGAGGAGGCGGGGTATGAAGTGTCTCATTTGCATTTGAAGAGACCGCACCAAAACGAGTTGCTCTCAGAAGCACATCAGAAAAGGGGTAGAAAAGGGGCCTGTGGAGCTCTAATAATGAGGAATTCAGACCCAAGCATTGCAGTTCCGCGTTGTATAGACCACAACTGTATGATTTATATGTAAAAAGGAAGGATTTAAAAGCATGATATGTCTCCTTTAAATGTGATTCCACATCTCTCAATAGGTCTGAAAATGTCTGTGAACCAACACTTCCCATCCAACCTGATGGAGCTTGAGAGGTGCTGCTAAGAGGAATGGACCAAACGGCCCAGATAGGTGTACCAGTTTGTGAAATCGTATTCCAAAAAGACTTGATCTCCCCCCAGTTAAGTTGCTCAGACACATGATCAGGGAAAAATAGTAGATCGAGCTGTGGACTTTGGGATTAGAAATCAATGACCAGCTGATCCAAGGTTGAACCATGACTCAGCAGCTGTCAGCAGGACAAAACTGTTTATTTATTGTTTTTTAATTATTTCACATTTGTATTTGATATTTTTCTCATTGAAATGCACTTACTACTACTGTAACCAAACATTCACAACATCAGCTCTTCTCATCGTCCGACAAAATAACAATTTATTGTCTTTTTTCAAAATGTGACCCTTGAGGCCATGTTCACATTAAGTGCTTCATGCTTTGATTCATTATCTTACTAAACCTAACTGAGATTATCTTTACAGATTACAAACACAAGGTTGTTCAAATTTCAGTGCGAAACTGAAGAGTGGGATCCTTCATCTTCTTCTTGTAGTCTTCATCAAACTCTTCATTCTGAGCCACGGTGAAGTGATTCTTCCAGTCACCGACTTTTCCTGCAGAACCACAGAGACTCAGTCAAGGCCTTTGTGCTGGTGAATTTCACTGCATCCGATTATAGTCAAGCATACCTTTTCTCATGAAGGGAGAAACTTTGAAATCCATGACAAAGTGTGTTGAGTAGTTGGCCATCCCGTCCTTCTTCATGTTATCAAACTGAACTCCTCCTGTTACTCTCTTCTTCTCCTCAGCTGAACGAGTCAAGCCAAGAAAGGAGCAGAGTTTGTCTATTTCTCGTCCGGTGTCCTGAAAACAGCACGGTAGATTATCTCCACTGTGAAACAACCCAAAATGACGTTTTAGAAATATCGTCTTATTGGTGAAATCCATACAGCTCATTTACCTCAACCATGTCTTCAAAGAACATGTAGTGGAGATTGGAATAAGTCTCTTTCTTCTTCCACCAGTTGGTCACATGATCGTACCAGGATCCAAACGCCACTGAGACCAGAGAATAGAGGCTTTACTGAAGCAGTGTGGAACAGCTGCCATCTTGTTAAAATAGTTTTCCATACGTACTGTTTCCCTCCATGAATCTCTGGAGGTAGCTGCTCCAGTCTCCAGGCTCTGGCTGGATATTGTTCATGCGATCAAAATGGAAGTAAGACACCACGTTGTCCTTTGCATTCCGGCCCACATAGACAATCTGCGGGAAGAAGAAAAAAAAAACCCCATTGGTTAAAAATACATATAAGTGAAGCAAATAAGGAGAACAGGAGAAACGGCGGCAAACACAGAAGTGAATGCTACCCTGCAGTTTTGCTCCCAAAAGGACTTCGGCACAAACTGCACAGGATAGTGAGTTTTAATGAGTCGAGGGGACGTGGTCATCTGGTCCACCTGGTCTTTTCCTGTGTGAAGAAGTGACCAGGATGTTAGTAGAGCTCTTGATACTGTAAGAAATGTACATCACCTAATGTAAATGTAACAATATTAACCTTTCATCATGGTTCAAACTGAATAAGCTTTTATAATCGTGTTTGTATGAAATGTGGTAATGATGCCTGTCAACCTGAAATCACAGAGGGGATAATGAGCTCCAAGAAAGGCACTCTGTTATAGATGGGGATTGTTGATTGACGCTCTGAAGACGCTTGACCAAAGTAGAGCAGATCAAGGATATAAGAAGCCCACGTGGTCCCTGAAGAGTGACAGAAAGACATGATGAAATAGAGATGCCTCCATCAATTCTGCAATGCACTGACCAACTCTCTTTAATGAGATGATGCAGTGCATCACCACCACACCTACACTGGTGCCTTTTTTAAAAAAAATCTCTGATCTGATCTGATAACCCTCATAATTTTGCATCCTGACCTCATCCACATAATTCTACCTCAAACTCTAAACCTCCTTGCTTTTCAAACACATTTCCTCAATAATGTCCAACACAGTTACATAATCCCTCGCTTGTACAGCCAATAATACAGTGCCGTACTCACTGAAAGCAAAATATAAAGAGCTTATGTCAACCCCTCACCTATGCACACATAATTTTACAAGCCATCATGCAACAACACAGGCTTCAGGACTGACCTGCTTTAGGATATGTGGCGATAAGGATATCGTCCGGTCTGGCCTGAAAGTTTTGAACGTTCTCCCAGTTGTCGGTGAAATATGGTGTCATTGAGACTCCGTGGAAATCAAACAGCACTCCTCGTGTGGATGAATCCATCTTAAAAAGAGGAAACCACAAAAACAAAGTAGATTCAAAAACATACAGAAGCTATGAACAACTATTGTAAAGTGGAAAACAGACTGGACTGGACTAAATATTGTTATCAGCTCTCGACAGTGACATCAGATTGTTTTACTGGACAGTTTCTGCACCAGAAACAATCCAGTTAAAAAACAAAGAAAATCTTTCTTTTTTGAAGAGTCTACAACTGTCAAAACACTGACTTGTCCTGAAGGGAGAAACGAGTGATAGAGATCTTCATGCACTGGCTAAAGCTGTCGAGAACATGTTGCCCTTTTGTGCCACTTACTCACGTCAAACATTCACTCTGCATGTCAGGATAACCCAAAGACAGATTTAAAGTAAAACGCGTTGCTCACAAAAAGAAAGTCATTGGTAGTAACTGTGTGATATCATATCTTAACAATGTCCGAGGACTCACTGTTGGCAGCAGATGTCTGTCGTCTTCTAGTTTGTCCGCTGCAGCATATACTTTCTTCTGTTCCCCCTGGTTTCCCCCTCGAGTTGCATAACAGAGGCTCACTTCCCAATGAAATCTAAAAGCTCTGCTGCTCCTCCCTCCCTTTCACATTTCCGCACCGTTGTGTGTGTTTTGTGTGTGTGTTTGTGTGTGTGTGCGTGTGTGTGTGTGTGTGTGTGTGTGTGTGTGTGTGTGCGTGTGTGTGTGTGTGTGTGTGCTCAGATGAACTCTGATACTCATGTAAATACTTCAAAGGTAAAGGTTGTACTTTAATTAGCCGTATCTATGAGTGAGTGGGTCAACCTCACCCTGAAAGCAATGGTTTATGGGATGTTTACACACAGGGTCAAATTAGGGTCACCAGTCAATCTCACATGCATATTTTTGGACTGTGGGAGAAAACCCATGCACACACAGGGAGAAAATGTAAACTCCAAACAGAAAGGCCCAGCCAGTATTTGAACCCACGACCTCCCTCACCCCCTTCCGTTTTCATACGATCTGACCGTTAAATTTGATGACACTACAATCTTTGGTAAACTTCAAACAAAGCTCACACCAAATGCATGACCCAGTTCATTCTAGTCCAGGATTCTGTGCACAAAGGATAGTCCATCAAACTGGAGTGTACATAGACTAACACAAACAAGGCCCAATAAGCAGAGTCTCAATGAGATTGAGGTCAAACACGACAAGGCAAGGCACAGGCCTCAGCACTCAGGAGTGATCAGGGTGGAGGAGCACGGAGGAAGAACGAGACACGAGGGGGAGAGAAGGTCCAAATGACCAGAAACATAAAAACAGACATGGAAACTCACGCCAGAGAAAGCTCAAAAAGACAAAACTGAACTTTTTATTTTCAATGCAGAACAAATCTTCAGGACTGTCATCAATCAGTAAAGGACAAATCAAGAGCGTTTGTCAATCATTGCAGTTGTTCTTTATTTACAACAACATCAACACAGTCGTCGCCACGGCAACTTGGCTGGTGTTCATACCCGATGTCCTCCTTTCTGGGATTATGTTTGTAACCCAGGTCCACCGCTCTCAAAGTCCAGATGTGACACGAAACTATACTGTCAAATCAGGAGCATTCACTTTAATACATGATTAATCTTTTGATTTCATGTGTTCATTCGTCATTCAGGCTTTGCAGCTCCGATTCCGACAAATCAGCAACATCTGCACTCCGCGTCTCTCCGGTCAGGAGTGCCGGATGCAGTCGATCGTTCAACATCTACACATCTGGTTCTTTTCAGACTTCAGTGCGAAACTGAAGAGTAGGATCCTTCATCTTCTTCTTGTAGTCTTCATCAAACTCTTCATTCTGAGCCACGGTGAAGTGATTCTTCCAGTCACCGACTTTTCCTGCAGAACCACAGAGACTCAGTCAAGGCCTTTGTGCTGGTGAATTTCACTGCATCCGATTATAGTCAAGCATACCTTTTCTCATGAAGGGAGAAACTTTGAAATCCATGACCGGGATATTTGAGTAGTTAACCATCTCATCCTTCTTCATGTTGTCAAACTGGACTCCTCCTACAATTCTTGTCTTTTCCTCAGCTGAAGGAGTCAAACCAAGAAAGGAGCAGAGTTTGTCTATTTCTCGGCCGGTGTCCTGAAAGCACGTGGTTCAATGTCGTCATTGATTTCAGACAGGGATCTGGAGAACCAGTCTCAAGTAGGACAGAAAAACAAACAACTCATTTACCTCAACCATGTCTTCGAAGAACATGTAGTGGAGATTTGAATAAGTCTCTTTCTTCTTCCACCAGTTGTTCACATGATCGTACCAGGATCCAAACACCACTGAGACCAAAGAATAATACATCAAATAGTATATAAGCAGTATGTGATACTAATGTGACGCTTGGTGACATTAACCTTATGTTCATATTTAGTACATACTCTTTCCTTGCTTGAATCTCTGAAGGAAGCTGCTCCAGTCTCCAGGCTCGGGCTCGCCCTTGTTCATGCGATCAAAGTGGAAGAAAGACACAACATTGTCTTTTGCATTGCGGGCAACGTAGACAATCTGCAAAAAAATAAAGAAAAATGCAATTAATAAGGAATAAACATTCACAATGAGTTTATAATGTAGAGAACTAACCACAACAATCGTAACAATTAAACATTACGCCGTGAATACGATTCAGAAACCCAGCACTGAACCATAAATGATTACATGGAGCATGAGAGTGGAGGAGTGAGTGTTTCAGTTGGATTGAAGCTGTGTGAGAGGGGCACGTCCTAACACTTTGAGGACCTCTGGTATCTGTGAGAAATGCGTCATATACTGTAGAAGAGACAACATAAGGAAAGGAACTCTGAGACACTTGAAAGACAAAGGACAACAAAATTGTCTTGTAAATCTACTTTACCTTAAAAAAAAAAAGAATCAGCTATTTTAGAAATAACAAACATCACATGTCAATATCATACCCTGCAGTTTTGCTCCCAAAAGGACTTTGGCACAAGCTGGACAGGAAGATGCGTTTTAATGAGTCGGGGGGAGGTAGGCAGAATGTCTGCATACTCGGTTCCTGTGTGAAGAAATAACGATGCATCAACAAAACCCATTTGTAAAACAGCTTTTTTGTTTCACTGTGATAAAATAAGAATTGTGATTTTAGCAAATGTAAAGAAAAACTATTTCAGAAAAACAAGCCTCACAATGAAGGTTCGATAGGCTTTCCTGTTTTGTATAAAACCTGAATATGGTTGTCCACCTGAACCAATGTCTGGGTGAAACATCTCCATGAAAGGTACTCTCTCATATATTGGAATGGCTTTCTCTCGCTGACCAAAGTAAAGCAAATCAAGGATGTTGGAAACCCACGTCGTCCCTACAGAGAGAGAGAGAGAGAGAGAGAGAGAGAGAGAGAGAGATCATCTCAAGTCAGCCAGGAAAGTGCAAGATTTTCTTCAATTCGATATCAAACAAAATGGAGATCATTTACTATCACACAATCAATTCGTGACCCAACTGTGTCGTGGCCAGTGTTCTCTTTTAACGGCACATAGACTTGTGTTTGAGACCCAAACAGTTCCACAAGACAAGGAGAGAAGAACATCATCTCTTCACCTCTACACACATTTGTTAATGTTATAAACTGGTTGAATTCCACATTCAGTCGACTGTTCATTAAAGTGATTACCCAAAGACACACCTGCGTGACATAGTGCAACTCCACCTTATTCTTAACTTTAACCTCACTTGATTTCTAAAACCAAGTCTGAACTCTTCAGACTTCAGGGCAAACAATAACGGCTGCCCAAGTTGTTCCATAAAGTGTCCCAATACTATAAAACAGAGTTTTTATTGGTCCCACAAAGTCACATAATCCAACACTTCTACTACAGCATAGCAATACTGATCCACTAAAACCAAGATATAAAGAGCGTATCTCAACCCCTCACCTTTACACGGGTGTTTTGATGAGCTGTCATGCAATGACTCAGGATTCAGGACTGACCTGCTTTAGGGTACGTGGCGATGAGAATATCGTCTGGTCTGGCCTTAAAGTTTTGAACGTTCGCCCAGTTGTCGGTGAAGTATTTGGTCATTGAGACTCCGTGGAAATCAAACAGCTCCGGTCGAGGAGTATCCATCTTCTTCAGGGAGAAATATCAAACAAAGCCAAAGGAGGAAGCAAAGCAAAAAGTAAACACCCTAATTCTGCGAGCATTAACTGCAGCATTGTCTTCATGTCGAAAAAAGAGGGGTAAACATCGGCCAGTGATGTCAGAATGTCCTGCAGGACCGTTTCTGTAAGTTTCTGCACCAACAAACATCTCAAACAGTACTCAAAATGCAAATGAATATAGTTACAATTAAAAGTGCATTGCTGTTGTGAGCATTACAAAAGCCTTTGATAAAACATTCTCAACAGTTTGCATGGCATGATCATCTAGAGACAAACAACATGAACTGCTGAGTCTTTCATTGAAAAGCATTGTGCTCTAATTTGAGGGTTATTAAACTTACCTTTGCAGTGGTCAGTCACCTTCTCACTCCTGTTGATTTCACCCTGGCTTTGTCAGCTGCAGCTCTACACTGATCATAAACTATTCCCCAGTGACATTCCACCAATATCCGTTTTTGTGACCTACCGTGACTACGTTATGAGAGTTTATCTCAGATCATAGCTCCTCCCTTTCCTTATTTTCTCTCTCTCTCACCTTCACTCTGTCACTGCATTACACTAAATGTTGTTATTAGTAATAGTACAAATATTACATTTGTTTTAAGTACCGTAGTTATGAAGTGTGAGGTAAATTATAAAAGCAGTGTTTGGAAATCAATGATCCTTGTTTCAGCTGCAAGTTTTGTAATGACACCCAGACATGAGGTTTTGCAAAAAAAAACAATTTTTTTTGGCATTGTTTCTTCTTCCTTGTGAGCTTGGTTAACAAACTGTACACTATCAAAAACATCTACCTAGTGATTTAATCTGTCCCGAGAATCCATCCATCTTCTTTCATTCATCTTTTGTACAACTCAGACGGTCAACTCACACACTCACATTCACACCTAGGGGGCATGCACACATAGGAAAATCATCTCAACTGCAAGTGTTAGCTATTACCTCAGACATCAGACAAAGTACACTTATTTTGAATAAGCCATGGCAGGATTCATCTAGTCATCAATAGAAAACATGTCTTTACATATACACGATGTATGGTTCTTTTCAAATTTCAATGTTAAACTGAAGAGTGGGGTCAAACTGGCTTTTCCTGCAGAATCACAGAGAGCTTTGTTGACCATCTTTGAAAATGAAAAAAAAAAAAAAAAGGATTAACCAGAGACACTTGCTGTTACAAAGCAGGAAATAAGAACAACACATTCAACTTTACTGTACAGTTTGATGGTTTGTTAAATAAAAGTGGCTGCAACCTGAAAATCTGAATTTTGGGAGTCATTAAAAGAGGAAATGAAGGAGTAAACCTTGTGTATGTGCACAGTCATCATGAACATTGACAATTCAAGATAAGGGCACACCCACTAATTAATAACAGTGATATATTGTTTGTTGATTAGATTAACAATACTTCATATTAAAATGTTTGCCACCATATATCAAAGGTGACCAATTTAAAAATCACAAAAATTCAATAAAAGTAGCTTCTGGCTCCCATAGAAACTATTAAATGATTGTCCTATATCTCTATCGGGATGTAATGGAGCATAAGAGGGAGAAAGACTCACTTCTCAGACTCAGACACCCACAGTGAGCCGCAAATATCCAAACAAACTTGCAAACATCCAGTGAGTGAGCTACATGAAGGCGCGATAGCTCTGTTAACGTCGTTCTCTCCGGACTCAAACCGTTTCATTGACAGTGATATTGAAGTGAAATCTAGACAATAACCACTGACTGCTGTGACTCTTGTTTTTGCTTTTTTGTATTAAAATTGAACTAATCCTTATGTGTTCCTGAAGCTGAATTCCTTCCTTTCACTCCACTAAATTATTATCATCTGCTAATGCAGTTTAGTTTAGTTTTTATGTTAACATGTGACTTGTTACCAACAATAGATTCATACATATATGAATAAACATTAATATGTCAAATTAAGTTATGTATGTATGTATGTATGTATGTATGTATGTATGTATGTATGTATGTATGTATGTATGTATGTATTGTTATTATTATTATTATTATTATTATTATTATTATTATTATTATTATTATTAACAACAACTATTAACTATTTTTCAATCAAATAAAATGTGTCGTCATCAGTACGTAACAGGAAGTGTGCAAATGAACACAACAAAGATGGCGGCCCCCGGCGAGGGAACGGTGAATGATGTGCACGTGGGGGAAAAAAAGAAGGTAAATGAGAATAAATGATGTTTATCAGCTGATAAACCAAGCTGTTGACATCTTAAGTCAGACGGAGAGATGAATTGTTTTCAAACAAAATGACTCCAAGTCACGTGGATGTATCCGTCGCTAACTCTGGAAGCTAATTGTAGCAGCGCTGATGTGGACGAGTTAATTTAGATTCCTCTGGTTAACACGCTTTTCTGATGAAGTGATTTTTTTTCCTGGTTCTGTTAATTCACCGCTACTTCTCTCTGTCAGCCCCCAGCTCGATACTGGCAGGAGCCACAGACGGAGGGTGGAGATGAAAACAAAGTGGAGAAACACGATGGACATACTAAACAAACACAGAAGCAGAAAACACGAACTGTCAAGAGAAAGCAAGACGGGGATGAGAGAGGAGGAAAGAAATTCATTTCAGGGGTAAGTCATTGTTGATTTGGCTCAAAGTTGCATGTTTTAAGACCATCTATCTATTTTGCAGTATTTTCTTACTCATGAAACCTGCTCACTAATGTCAGTGGCGGTTTGATTCACATTCACTTTATCAGTTATATCGGTTCAAAGCTAAATATACTGAAATATCACATGTGAAGCAGCAAGCTGAATAAGTAAATACAATTGTCCTTGGTGCTGAGATCTTCTCTTAACTGTGAACTTGAATCAACACCTTTCTGAAACAGAGAAATCCTCATTAGAAAACATGAATATTTTGATGATGAAAGAAAGATATAGACAGACAACATCTAGTTTAATAATCTAAATGGAAGTTCCACTCTAAAATGTTACCTGTCTGGAAAATTATAGTGATCTGCAGTATTTTCTGTAGAGGAATTACATTGAATTTTTTCAAAATTTCTCAAATGTAAAATGTTGTTTATAATTATTAAGGAAAAGGCGGAGGCGCAAGATCCATGTACTGAATGTCTGACTGCATCTCCTCACTCTGAAGAAGCCTTTAGAACCAGAAAATCTTACATGCAGATAATAAACTTTTATTCCCCGAGGAGTACAGAAATGACATAATCAGGAATAATAGTGTTTGTTATAAAACCATTATTTGTCACGGGCATTGCCATGTCTCGTACTTATTCCTTGAAATATCAAGCTGAATATCGATCCTCATGAATATGAAGAGTGTCAATAAGCTTCTTAGTGAGGTGTGCTTCGTCATACATTCCTTGTGTTCTGCAATTCAATATAAAGTTGTGTGAGTTCATTCATCAGAATCAACAGCTAAGTTAGCTTTCATAGTGTCTCACCTGCATCATCTTGTTGAGCCTTTCTTATAAATGTTTCTCTTCTGACAGAAAAGTGACCCTTTCCCAGGACCTGCTCCTATTCCAAAGGACAGAGTGCAGAAGTTCAAGAGGAAAGATACAATTAAAAGGGTAAGAAACTCACTCTCTCCTATGGCGCTGCCATCACTGGTAACCTAATCTGCGGCCAAAAGGTAATATCTCTTCTCTATTTATGTCTTTATTCTTCCTGTTTCAGCCTAACCGCAGGAATTACAAGCTGAAGGGGCTCATCGTTCATTCAGAGAAAACCTCAAAATTTGCCCAGAAACAAGCGGCCCGGTTTGACCTACTGCTCCCGGAGGATGCTGGGTAATTGCTTTTTGGCCACTTTGTGTCACAGTGGTTTGGTGAGCAGTAATGAAGTATTGATAGATGTCATGTTAAGTCCTGTTTCTCCCCTCTCAGGTTTCTTGAAGGAGATGAAGGTGAGGACACGTGTACGGTCTCACAGGAGGACATTGCGGAGGCTGTGGATATAACATCTGCTACAAAGGTACAGAAAAGAAACATCTATTTTATACTTTCTTACTGTCCGTTGATGAAGGACCGCAAAACACCTAGAGGGACCTATTGCACTGTTGTTTTATCATATTGCTTGTTTATCTCCTGCTGGTTGGTTGAAGCTCTAAACAATAAACATTAACAACCCTCAGACAGGCCTGCATGAGTGGGGTACAAATTTTGCCCTAAAAGAACAATTGTTACTTGTGTTGCTCATTCATTATTGAATACAGTAGTTAGAAAACACAGTGTGTGACTGTGTGTTTGTTATTGAGGGGCTTTCCTTTACAAAAAGTTGTTATTGGTATTTTGTGTTCAAAAACAAAAAGAATGAAAGTACAAGCTGATATGATATGTTAAATAAAATCATTTCTCATTTCTCCTCCTCAGTATTTCAATCTGAAACTATCCCAGTTTGGACCCTATCGAGTGGATTACAGCAAAACTGGACGGTCAGTATTAAACTCTCCTTAGAGTCTGTAAAACAGTAACAGATGTGTGTGACAAAACTTTCATGCTACGGTTAATGGTTGTGTCTCATTCCCTGTTTTGTAACTGTGGGAATCACAGAAGTATGACTGTTTTTTTTAATTTTACACAACTTGTTCTTTGTTACAGCCACCTGCTTCTTGGTGGGCGGAGAGGCCATGTGGCTTGTATAGACTGGCAGTCCAAACAGCTGAAGTGTGAAATAAATGTGATGGAGTCTGTCAATGATGTAAAGTATGTTGTTTATCTGCGCTGCCTGCACCACACAGTTATCATTGCCATTCATGTTTTGCTGTCATCCAACGACTGAATCACAATCTCAATTATGTAGGTGGCTTCATAGTGAGGCGATGTACGCAGTAGCTCAGAAGAAATGGCTGTACATCTATGACTCCAAAGGAATTGAGCTTCACTGCATCCGTAAATTCAACGACGTCCTCCGTATGCAGTTCCTCCCGTACCACTTCTTGTTGGCTACAGCGGTGAGTTGTCAGGGTCCTTTGTATCTTCATCAGAAATACAATAACACACACTCACGTTCACACCCATGGACCGTGTAGAGTCCCAGTTAAACTTAATTTTTGGTTTCTTTTGAATGTGGTACAAAGCCTCAAGCGTGCACTGGGAGAATATGCAAACTTCCCACATTAGGACCTCTAAGCTCAGACTTGAACTGGGGAAATTCTATTTAAAAACACAGTTAAGGAAAAAAAAGAAGAAGAAGGATTTGATATGAAGACAATATAAAGATCGAAGCAGTTTAGAAGGAATGTTTTTACATGGGTTCAGCTGAATTCTGGTTTGACCTACTCAGGCTGAATCATTTTTTGACGTATTTTTGCGCACAGGGTAAAAACTAAACCAACTGGATCAAAAATAAAATTCAAAGAATTAACCTGCTCTTTTCTAAAGCCTTGTTCACCGTATATTTTTCTCACCAGGTTTTTTTTTTCTTTTCTTTTTGATGTTGTCCTCAGAGTGCAACAGGTTTCCTGCAGTACCTAGACGTGTCTGTGGGGAAGGAGGTGACAGCAATCTGCACAAAGACAGGCAGACTTGATGTGATGTGCCAGAACCCTCACAATGCCGTCATCCATCTGGGCCACTCCAACGGCACGGTGACCCTCTGGTCACCCAACCAGAAAGAAGCGCTCGTCAAGATGCTCTGTCACCAAGGCGGCGTGCGATCAATCGCCGTGGACAAGACGGGCACGTAAGTCATTTCATATCCGTCTCTCACATTCACACCTACAGGCAGAGTTCAAAGTCGCTACTTCCCGCTGCAAGGCTCAAGCAGCCATTCCCCAAGTCCAGAATGCCAAGGCCCACTTAAAAACCATTGAATCCTCTGGTGCACGCCCATCTTCAAAATCTCCATCTGTACTAAGATGAATGTCCCTGGAACATTTATTCTGAAAATGGAAAATGTTCAATATCAACGTGGACTAATGACAATGAAGTCACAAATTTGCTTCATCGTAGACAAAACATTGTACAACATATATAATAATATACTATATAATTGTATAACTTTCAATAAAACCAGTGTCCAGTACAGTCCATTATAGCTGGAATGTGGACATGAATTTGTAAATAATCAGACAAAACGTGTGATCGCTCCATGTTCTTCACTGCGACTGTCCCATTCGATGGATACCATTAGTCCTCATTTATCTTCACAACCTCAGTTACAGTGATGACTTGAAGTCTGTTTCCCACATTGTGATTTCGGAAGTTGACACACCTTCCAATGGGAAACCAACTTCAAGAATAAGAATTTATTTTCCCCATATTATCACTTTTTATATTTCTTTATATATGAATATGTATCTGTGTAAATCGTGTTCGCAGCACCAAAAGAACCGCAAAATTTAATAGAATAAATGTTTTGATAGCTTCTACATGAGGCCCCTGAAAGAAATCAAGTTACGACTGAACCTTCCACGTTGGGCCATCCTTTGTAAAACCAGCAGATGGCAGTAAAGTTCCACTTTGACCGGAGAGTTTAAACTTTAGACTATTTCACAAGTGCAAAAATGATTTATGAGAGCCGAAGTCCAACTCTCCTGTCATAACAAAAGTGTAAAAACAAAGGTCATGCCTGAATTTCAAGGTTTATTTAGATTCTCATTACAGCAGGAAGCGTTTTCCATTCCTCCTGTTGACCTTTCCCATCACAGTCATATACCTTTCTTGCACGACATGCATCAGATAAAGCCACTGCAACCATCATATTAACTATACAACCTAAAGTACAGATAAGACAAGCTTTCTTTGAATGGAATTTTACCAAGCACTATCTACTCCCTGAAAGGTAACGGCTGTGTAACCCTTTGATTTATGACAAGAAAAGAATAACAACAAACTCTTCTGTATCTCATTTTCTTTTTTTTATCAAAGTACTAAAAGTGCAGCGCAGATCCAGAGTTTGTACCCTCCACTATGGATACAAGATACAGCAAGTGGGCAAACGAGGGACTGACTCATATAGCACACGTGTTTACAGGACACGACAAGAAGTCCTTTGAACAAGTTCGGAATGAGCTCAGCTTCCCTGGACAAGATTTTTATAAATTCTTACAATTAAGGCGATCTACGGAATCATAAGGAATGGGGTAACATATGCAGAGCCCCCTCAGAAACAGAGGAAGTAGTTATGTCTTTTACAGAAAAAGATACAAAGACAGCTGTTCTTTAAAAAGTGTGTAATGCATTGCAACATGATTCTGATGATGACAACATGAGGGTTAAAGACAAATGGTGTCTTTAACCCTTTGTCATAATGAAGGAATAAAATGAGAGGAAACATTTAAAGAGGAACATAAACTAACAAACAGTCCAACGTGGAGGGAGTTTGGCAGGAAATTCGAAATGTTTACTTTAACACCCCATCCATCACCTCAAAATGCAGTTCTACTTCTGATCTGTGCTGGAGGGGATTTGGACCAGTGGGGGATATTATGCACAACTTCTGGGACTGTCTAGAAATGACAACATTTGGAAAGGGTGGGTGTATTCATGTACAGATTGGGATGCATGTTGTCAGGTAAAATAGCATGTTACAATTAGAAAACAGATTATTGTAATGAAAAGCATCTCCTGAAGTTGTGTGCTATTATTGTATATTCAATAAAAACAAAGTACAGCGCAGGGAAAACTGATTGGTTTCACTGCAAAAGAAAAGAAAATTAACCGGTGTTTACGTCAAGCAAAGAGTGTGAGAAGCATTGAAATTCATAACGGCTTAAGTCATGAATGCAGCACGGATCAGTTCTTGGTTACATGCCATGGAAAATAGCAGCAGATGCTGAGCTGAATAAAAAGGTCCCGGTGATGTTTTCCAGATGTTTGAACGGAGGCCCTTTGTCAGTAGTATGGAGGCTTCAGCTGGAAGTGTATTTCAATTATTCTTCTCCTGACACACTCGCACAGATAACCTTTGAACACACGCACATTCTCCCGATGATATGACTGGATTACTTGCATAGTGTGGTGAGAAGGCCAGTAAGACTGCTCTAAATTTAATGGTTTCTCTTTAAAGAACAATGCAGGAGGGGCTTCAGTGGATAAAACAGATTATTGCAAGTTTCTGAACGTGTTTTGTTATTGCGTATTGTTCAGTTTGTTGAAATAATGTGGGCAGTCCTGGTCCGGGGAAAACCACAGTCCTGCGTGTTTCCAACGTTTTCCTGCCTAAACACTCCAATGTGCCGCCACTCCTCACAAGTGGAAACCATGTGGGACTCTGACCCGGGGTGCTCACCTCAACTGTGGATTTTGGAGTCAAGGATGCTTTTTCAGAGCCTCATTCATAAGATCAGATCCCTCGAACAGTAATCACCAAAACACACGTGTTCAGCACTGTTTATCAAGATAATGATTTTTAGTGCTTTTCAGTCAAGTTTTAAACTTAAGTGTTTGGTTTGAATCCCAGAAGGAAGGGCGTCCACTGGGACATTGGTGGGATTCAAGTTGAGGGAGTTCATGTTCCCTTCTATTTTTTGGGGGAAATAATGAGTTCTGTAATAGCACATTATAAAATAACAAAACATCAAGCTGGTCTTGAACGCAAATACATGTTGAATGCATATTTTGAGTAAAAGCAAATTTATTTTGTGTAATGGTGTGACAGCCACCCCAAATCAGCCTCAGTTTCCCGAAACAAAAAAAAAAAAGTTTTCAAATCCAGAGACATGATGAGTAGACACCGCACTAGGTTTCATACCACAACTGATAGATACAGGATATTATGGAATCATTATGGAAGGATTTAAAATGTACATTTATATTCAGATGTATGTGCTGTAGGTGTTGCACGTGTACGTTTCTTTGGAGAGTTGATTGTTAACCATGGTCTGCCTTCACATTGTTAATGTTTCACTTTGTTTTATGTCATGTAATGAGTAACAATATGTTGTTTCAGCTGCCGCCTGGTAAACAAAGGCCATGTTCTCACTGACATGGGCAGAAGCATTCACGTTCACTAAAGTTGTGCGCGTGCTGTTTGCTTTTCTCTCAGTTTAATGCAGAGGTGGAAAGAAACACCCTATCTGTATACCGTGTTCGTACTTATGTCAAGTTACTGTTTGTCTTAAGTACATTTTTCTTGTTTACATTGTTTAAACGGACTCTTCAATATTCTATAGTGATACAGATACAGGATCAAAGCTGCTCATGAGCCTTCAGTTAGATCAACAATGATTGAATACAAAGACGTCTGGTGTCCTTGTTTGTTTTGCACTAAGTCCACACATGTTGTTCCCAAAACGTGTATTTGGATGATTTAGTTTGTGACTCAAAACTATGATACAAATTAAATCATGATCTGTGCCATTGCCAGAGATTAAGCTGGTGTATCCGTACTGACAAATATAGTGTTGAAATGAGTATTATTTAGTGATGTCAATCGATTAAAAAAAATAAACTAATTAACTGCACAATTTTCTATAATTAATTGCAATTAATCCCATTGTTTTTCTACTGAAGACTGAAGCTTGTAATGGATATTTATTCAGGGAAAATGACTTTTTATTACATGCTTGTAGCTTTGTGTGAAACTGTTTCTCTCCAAGATTAGCAAAATAATAATAATAATAAACATCTAACAAGTCTGGGTTTTGTTAGAGTGCAGGTCAATTTTTATAATTTTAGAAACAAAGTTGTGAACTTGTTACATGAACGAGAGAGGGGGGGGGGGGGGGGGGGGGTCAGCACTGAGGTCAGCCAGGAAAGTGCAAGATTTTCTTCAATTCTATATCAAACAAAATGGAGAACATTTACTATCACGCAATCAATTCGTGACACAACTGTGTCGTGGCTCGTGTTCTCTTTTAACGGCACATAGACTTGTGTTTGAGACCCAAACAGTTCCACAAGCCAAGGAGAGAAGAACATCATCTCTTCACCTCTACACACATTTGTTAATGTTATAAACCGGTTGAATTCAACATTTAGTCGACTGTTCATCAAAGTGATTACCCAAAGACACACCTGTGCGACAGTGCACATTTCTTTCTAAAGTGAAACTTTCGGCCTTAATATTACTCCACTCTGTATTCTGCTGCTCTGTAGTGGTGGTGCTGCTCTGGTAAGGGAGTTTAAAAGAAATATAAAAAAAGGAAGTAAACAAAACTGCGTTAATTACGTTAACGTTTAACAAATTAAACGTTTCAAATCAATTAATTAAATTAAACCGTTATTTTTGACAGCACTAGTATTATTACAACATTAATTATAATAATAATAATAATAATAATACCCCCTTAAGGACGGCGTTCATACACGATCCCTAGACACTATATAAACAATTTTGTCGCATACCTTTTATTTAGGTTACTTCCTTTCACTGTTACATTTTTTTCACACTGGCTGTCGACATTTGGTCTCCGATCTTAACGCTCCCTGCAATTTAAACGCTTGCGCTTACGCTCGGCTTGAACACTGCACATTATATTCTAAATCAAAACATGAAGAAGAGTGTAAAGTTTAAACAAATAGCACAGTCTGCATTTTTCTTTACAACCTTGAATATTTATTGTGAAATTGAGAAATATTTACAATTCAGCATTCCTGTGACTCGTACTGTTTGGTTGCACAACCACAGTTATTGAGAAATGCTTCACATCTGTGCGGCACGGACTCGATCAACCTCTGGCCACTGTGAACTGATCCTCCACAAACACAAGCAAGAATGTCGGGAGAGTTATGACTCAAACAAGTACCGTATGTTTATTTAATATAAGAATGCTTCTGTGAGGAAACCAAACGCAAAGTCAGCCATCACTAGAGCAAAACTCCTGGGCGCAGACCGCTGGAGGGTTTGAAATGGGAGGCGCTTCTCAACACGCACACACCTCTTCATTTTGTACTACTTACGACTATAAATCTATTAAAGTGAAAAATGTGCTTACTTTCCCACGTTTTTTTTGGTTGAATTTCCTGTTTGACAGAGAAAGAAATGCACTCAAGGCATCCGTCTCAGCGCCAACATGTTTTAAGCAGAGCTGATCAATGGGCACACCGCACGATACCCGCGGGGTCTTTTACCGAACTTATCGAGGCAGAAAGTTTGGAAATCTTGTTTCGTATATGTTTCAGCTGGAAGACTGTTTCAAATATTTCTTTCAGTGTTTATTTTTGTGATTAGAATGATAAACAAATGAGCTTAATCTATTTGTAGACGCCTTTGTTTTTAATGCTTTCTTATTGTTGCATCTTGTGAAGATTAAAAACAAACAATAACCGTTGAACAGTTATGTTGAGTAATACTACATTTATTCATCTGTCGCTTGCATAGACACAACATCATTTATTTCTGATCTACTGTACTTAGACTGTGAGTGTAAAGGCGAGTTGGCTTTTTCTTTGCTTTTTTAGGTGTAGAGGAGGAACTTGAATATATATTTAAGACAGTTGGCAAACTGTTTCCCAATTCTTTCCTTTTTCGAAAGCTCAAGCCTAGAAAATGTTATTACACTGTGAAGGCCTCAGATTGCCTCCTCCAGGGTGAAATACATTATTTACTGTTTCTGAGGTGACAATTGGAGTGGAGTGTGTAATGACCTTTGTCTCTTTTGCAGATACATGGTGACATCGGGCATGGACAAAAAGCTCAAGGTCTATGATGTCCGTTCCTTCAAACCTCTCAGGTCGTACTTCCTTCCTGCGGGAGCTTCCTGTTTGTCTTTGAGTCAGAGGGGACTTCTGTCTGCTGCCACCGCAGACATTATTCAGGTCGGTGTCACATTCATACTGCAGCAATATTGATTTGTCAGTGAAAAACAATCCCCGCACACAGGAAGTGGGGATGTTGACCGTTGGAGTTGTGGTTTTGAGAGGTGTTGTTCACCTTCAGCAGAAATTTTTTTTCTCCTTTCTTCAGTGGAAAACTGTAAGAAGCTCAGTCAAAAGTAAGATAGAAACAAAGAAATGTGACACTATGCATGACGTTGATGACATGATGTTAAAAATAAACACCTTTATACTATAGATCTGATAATGCGCTCCAGATGAATTTGCTCGTAAAGAAATGCTCTCTGTGTCACACAAGGGGTTTGAATCCAGGCTGGGCCTTTCTGTGTGGAGTTTGCATGTTCTCTACATGCCTATGTGGGGTTTCTCCCTTTAGTCCCGTTTCCTCTCACTCATTGGAGGCATGCATGTGATAGATTGTAAAATCTTGACATATTGTGAATATTGATGTATCCTCCAGATCTACACTGGAGACACCCTATCGTGGTGTCACTGCTCCATCCTCATCACTATTCTGCTTTTATCTCTTCATCGCGTCCTCTGCCGTCTAATCAGCGTCTTTACATCACACCTGTGAGGTGGAGGGATTATCTCTGCTAAGGAGAAGTGCTCACTTGCACAGATTTAGACAAATTTATATACAGTATTTGAGAGAAATAGGCTTTTTGTGTACATAAAAGAAGTCTTAAGGGTGTCAATGATGTTTACATGCTGAAAGCTGAATGTACTTCAATCTATTTAAATGGTTGTAACTAAACTAAATAAATTACCAAAGAAACTTATCAATGTAGTCAATATACTCTGGCAGTAGCAAAGTGAGCTGAGCACATGTTTGTGTGAGCTGAGGTTGTGAAACCCTTCCTGTTAATGCTGGAAATCATTGGCCCAGAACAAACTGCTGTTACAGCGCAGGTTGTTTGACAAAATGGCGGCGACCTGCTTTATTTGCCAGAGTCATGAAGTGAGTTTCAACAAGTAAGAAAATAGTCCATTTCTTCTCTATGGATCCAGACAAAGAGAAGCACAGCCGGGAAGTCAGAAAAACAGTATGTGAGATCATTAAATATTAATGGAAGCAATAATGGAAAATATTGATGTAATATTCAGGAGTGTAATCATACAAATATGCAAATATAAAGTAGAAAAAACAAAATCATAAAACAAGTTATTTGGTTTTCAATGACTCCAGAGAGAAAATTAATCACGTTATCAAATTGAATAATAGTAACAATATTTTTTAAAATAGAAAAAGATGCAGATGTGTCTAAAACGTCGCATATCGAGGACCACTTACTTAGGAATTATTCTGGTTTTAATTGTAATTATCTTCTAGCATCACTTTAATGAGGATGTGGGTAGAGAAGATTTGAACCAGACATCAATTTGAAGTACTGCAAATTAGGGCTGCAACTAAGGATTATTTTGATAATCGATTAATTGTCAAATCTTTTTTTTCCATGAATCGGATAAAAAAAACAACAACAAAACATCTCAAATTGTAGGACCAGTTTATATTGAACAAGCCAAACACCAAATATATGGGCCAGACTGATAAAATATTGCTATAATAACCTTTAATTTTACGCTTCAAAGTTTTTCTTTGTTGAGGTCACAGTGTACGTGATGAAATCGGCTATATTTTTGTTTGATCAAACAGTACTGAAAATGATTACAATCTTAACAAACTCAATTTTAATGACATATTGTGCTGCAAAATACAGTGAAATGTAAAAAAAAACATAAAAAAAAACTTGTATAAATCCTATATAAGCTCCTTGCTTGGTGGGACCAGATTGGAGCCTCCCGGTCGGTTTTGACCCACTGACTTATGTCCTCTGCTGTTAAATGAAAGTGAAACTGACGGAGAGGAGCTTCACTGCAGCACTGTGCCGCGGGAAGCGGCAATGATTCAGATCTCAAAACTAATCTCCTGACGGCACAACGTCTAAATATTCCAACAATCGGGTCCAACCCAGGTATTTTGGCCGTTTCGGTGTCGCTAAGCTTGAAATTTACCAGGACAAGCTGTCTGTTGGCAGGTTGTCCTCATTCAGGTGTGTTAACAGGTAAATACGTGTCCAGTACATCGTGTCGCTCCTTATAGGTTCTACTGTACCTCCTCCGCCTCGGTCCGTTCAACCTCGCCCTGCAGGTTGAGGCTCTGTTTTTAAACTTTATTTCAGTTGGCCAGCATTGATAAAGCTCCGAAGGTGACGTAAACGGCTCCTCAACATGGGGAGTGGCGACACAACGAATTGATAATGAAATTCTCTGCCAACACTTTTAATAAACAAATTTTATCTATTCGTTGTTGCAGCCCTACTGCAAATGAGTTTATTTTAAGATTGAATAAATATCAAATTTGTTCTTGTTGAGTAAATTTAGCAGGGTTTTTTGTTTGTTTTTTGTCACCCTCATTGTGATCAAAGTTGCCTATATCTCCTTTGATAGTATTGTAACTTCAATTGTTGTCTTTTATATACCTGTTTTCCCCCGTGTTAGCGTTTGGCAGTTTTAGCTCAAAGTTGAGTATTATAGTCTCACTGTTCTACTTCTACTAATCCTTCAAAAGGTTTACATGTAGTGTCACATGTAATGGTTTCATACTGAGGAGCATGCACACAGTAGAAATGATTCAATGCTTCACATGTTTATTGTATTTATATATGTTTATTGCACCATATTGCTGTAGCAGCTAATTGTTCATCTGGAGGAAAGATTAGGTGCTTGGACTTTAGCTTTGCCTGTGCTGGACACTTTGTCTTGGAGATCTCAGGCTGAGATTTGATAACAGCAGCCGCTTGTTATCTGAACCTGCAGTGCGGTGCTTCTCAACCGCAGGAGTTCAGCACAATGATGGCTTCAGGGAGATGCTTCGTCCGCACAACTGGTTCAATTTACTGCACTCCCACAACGGTTAATGAAGTTAACTTTGCACATATTTAGAAAAGATGTCAACTTGCTCCTCAGTTACAGTTGTAACCGCGGCTCTGATCGGTCTGATTGGGTCCTGGCATGCTCTGCTAGTTACGTTTCTGATTGCATACACACAGATATGCCTGTTTGTGCAGCTGCATCCAGAAGTGCTTTGCAACATAATGCTTTATCATATTACAGCACAGAGAATACCCATCATAACACTTTGAAGCCTTCGTAATGTGTTATCCATTCATTTTCAAAGTAAAAACAGTGATTTACATGTCCGTGAAGGCTTCCCTCCATGTAAATCTGTAAAATTGTGTCTCTGCAGGTGTACAGGGATGTGTGGAGCGCTCCAGTGACTAAACCCTACATAGCTCACCGAGCTCCGGGGGCAGTTTGGGGGCTTCACTTCTGTCCCTTTGAGGATGTCCTTGGAGTTGGACACGGCGAAGGTTTTACCAGCATGCTCATACCAGGTCAGACTCAGCTTCACCGAGTACCATCACATTTAAAGAGTGTCATTCACAAAGGATGTGCAAACGAAAAAAGTCATGGCCAAAATAGACAGCTTGACAAATAATGTGGTTCAGCTTCATGTGGACCAGTTTCCTAGGGGACTAAGAAAAACATGGTAGCTCACTACACCAAATATTTGCTTTGTTCGACCGGCCACATGCTTGCATTTGTCAATCTGTTATTGTTTGCAGTCTGTCTGCACTTCATTTTACCTTTCTTTCTGAAGTTCGTGGATTTAAATGACATGTCGGTCTTCTGGAAGAGCGGCACAAGTGTTGCTCCGAACAAGTTCAAACTTTTGTCCTCCATTTCCGTTCACAGGTGCGGGAGAGCCCAACTTTGATGGCCTGGATGCAAATCCGTTCCGCAGTGCCAAGCAGAGGCAGGAGTGGGAGGTCAAAGCCCTGCTGGAGAAGGTCCAGCCAGAGCTAATCAGCCTGGACCCCACAGAGCTAGGACAAGTCGACCACGCCACCTTCGAGCAAAGACATCAGGACAGGGTTCAAGCGCTGGTCAGAATGCACAAAGCACCTTCTCTTTAAATTCTATTCAAGCTACAAATTGGCACAATTTGAATTCCCAGCAGGCGGACCCCAAACTAAAAACGGGTCCTATTCTCTTTCAGGGTTATGACCCGCTCGCTAAAGAAAGGTTTGTTCCAAAGTTCAAGAAAAAGGGGCGTAGCTCTTCCGGCGCTGTTGAACGACGCAAGAAGCAAGTGGCCCACGAGGACCAACGGGTAAGTGGTCCAGAGTTCTGCTTGAACATTTGATTTAATCGTACTGATTTTGACACAGAACCTGTTTAGAGCGTCGGGCAGACAGAGAACTCTTTGGCATGGTGTGTCCCCGGTATTATATTCTGTGATGCTCTTGATGACCTTCCACATGGCCGACTCGCTTGCCCTACTTCTGCTTCCGTGCACATCTCTTCCTTTTGCCTCCAGAGCGTCACAGCGTGCCTAACGTGGCTTTCACTCCTGATGAAACTGTTATGACCGAACCGTGCCTGATTGTCACTGCTCTGGTGTGCGCCGCCATCTTGAACACATTTGACTGATCCATCTTAACTTGTTTGCCCCCTAAGGATGACATCAGGAAGACTGTGGAGGACAAATTGAAGATGGAGAAAGAGAGAAAGGCGATGGAGAAGAAGAAGGCGGTTCTATCTAACCAGAAATCTGCTCTGGAAAGATTCAAGAAGTAGAAAACGGGAACCCTTTGTGCAGCGGAAACCAGCGACAGCTCATGGGAGTGACCTTTGAGCCCCACATAGAGGAACACATTGTTTGGAAATTACTCCAGTAAGGGAAAAGAACAAACCAAGTTGAACACTGGGTGCAGTCAGAAAATGATATCTCACATTCTGATGGACATCAGTTCATCTAATCAGTGCGGAGTGCCGTCACGTTGCAGGATTATTGAACGTCTGTAGCCTGAAGCTCTTCCTGGCATAATGGGAAACTAATGTGAGGTGCCACAGTGGACAGTAATGCTGGCTAAATTTGTGCTTTTTTTTTTTTTTTTTTTTCATTTTTTGGTTTCACAGTGAACACATTTTTAGAAAGTGCTTGACTTTTGGACAGAAAGTCAAACTGAGTCTCATGCTTTTCTATAAATATGTTTAAAAAATAAACAACATGATAATGATGCTGTGAATTCAAACTGTTATTCCTCTAATTCACTCTTTATCAAGCTGTGTTTGGTAGCTTCTGCATTTCCTACCGTTTATTTCAAATGAACGAAATGAACCATTCAGATGAGAGCTGCTGGCAAAGCATTTTTCTTCTTTACCTGATTGAAGCTAAAGCTAAAGACATCAAATATAAACTAAGTAAAACTGAGATGAGCAAAGCACACCTAAAACTACACAAAGATCTATGGCAAGTTTTCAACCAAAATGTTTATAGTAATTCATTTTAAAGATATTTTTTCTTGCAAATCAAACATATAGTAAAACTTTAAATAACGTTAGATTTTTTCCTTTTAGATGTTCATGTACCTTTGATACTTAAGTTAGAAACTATTAAACCTTTTAGCTAGTATAATGCTTTTCATCAAACTTGAATGTTAATATGAACTTTAATGGCATACAGGTGTCATTAAATGTAAAGTTGAGATAACCTTAGATAATACTGTGGTAATTCAATGGTTAAAAAAACTGCTAATTATTTTCCTAAAAAAAAATTATTCTATGGCCAATCACTGTCATACCAGTCACCTGTAAACAAATATATCACTAGGATCTTTTTAAAGATATTTAAAAAAAAAAAATCAAACATAAGATAAAAACTAGCTCGAGACCAGTTTGTACAGTAAACGGTACAATAGGAAAACATGACTCGGATTTGTTGTTGTGTGCATTTATCTTTTATTATCTTGTTTCGGTAGATTAAAAAGAACAAATATGAATCATGTAGACCTCTTAAAAAATTCAAGGAAACAGAAGGGCAACAGTTTACCAATATCTGCATTTCTGTCTATAGACTAAACACCCCCCAATGTGTTTACTCTTCCTCTTGCTTGTTCTCAGGTAGTTCACGATGTTCAATTAGTAAAAGAGAAAAAACAGGTTATACTTTGAAACAAAGAAGACCTGCAGTTGTTTCCAAACCCATTTGCTGTTGTCATTCTGCATTTCCTGATTGTAAACACACTGAATTTCACTCTGCAGACTCTGGAGGAAGCAAACAGCTCGGGGTCATTATGGTGAATAAAATGTCAACGATCTTTTGAAGTGTGTGTCACTGCAGCCTGGTGTACCAGACACTAAACTCAGTATACACACTTTGGTGCAAAGCCGTCATTCACACATGTTTAGTTTCACTATTTCAGGAAAAACACAAGTATAAATATCATTATCACTGTTTCACATCAGTTTCAGGATCAGTTTTATTTGTGCGACATTGAAATTCATAACCTGTCTCCAAGCAGAGAAAATCAACTTCTGCTGCTGCAGTTTCCTCTCAACTGTAGCTGCACACCATGTTTTTTGTTTCGTTTTGTTTTAACAATATGAAGTTATTGTTTTGAATTAAATAATTATATTCCAGAAAGTAGATTGAACAAAGTCAGTCACTGATTAACTAATAATTCTTTCCTACTGGAGTATATAAAGCCTGTGATTTGACACCTACTGTAATTTTGTTTTGGGACATGCATCTTATTGAGGTACTTTGTGGCAAACTGTATGTAAGTATAGCAGCCTTAAAATGTCAGATAACATTATCCAATGTGCGTTATTAACATAAGCTGCTGTCTTCCCTTGGTGTATATCAGCATGCTTGTTCTACAGCAATAGTTTGTGTCTGTGTCATAAAATGGGGTTAAGGTCCAGTCAGGTTCAAGATTACTCTTCTGGCGCTCAGTCCCTTTTCTGCAAAAACAACTAAACTAAACCAAAAAAACTAAACAAATAGATAGATTAAGATGTTTATAAAAAATAAAGTGAAATATTTCCAGCGCATAAAGTAATAACTTCACAGCCTGAAGAGCACTTGTGCTGTTCACAGTACTGAAGCGAGGCGTAGGGTCAGTACGTCCACTTTCCCATCACAATAAAAGCATCATAATCCTTGTTTCAGGCCCAGAGCGTCGCCCAGCATCGCCCTGACTTTGCACATCCCTAAAGAAGCTCGAACACTCAGCCAGGAGCAAGGTGGCGATGAATGCACGTCGGCCCAGTAGTGCAGCATCTCCCTGGGAGGGATGTAGTGGATGGACACCATGGCCTGATAGCAGCAGCGTCCATATGGCACAGCTGGACCCCCGGAAAAGAGAGGGCAGTGCGAGGGCAGCACTCCAGCGGTCCGGGCACACAGGCCGACGAACACGTCCTCGGGAGGCAGAGGTGTGGACAGAGGTGATGCTGACGCTGCCAGGGAGATTTTTAGCAGTGCAGAGCGGGACAGGATGTAGGCCGTACCACTACAATAGTCTGGAAAGACAGAGTGAGGGTAGGCCCCGGTGGGGAGGTAGTGCTTGCTGTCTGGGTCTCGGTCCGGAGCCACCCGAAGGTGCACCCGGCCGAGATACAAGTCTCCCTGTTCGTAAGGGTTGCGGCTCTTGTTCAGGAAGTGCAGCAGGGCGCTGGGGTTGAACAGGACATCATCGTCCACTTTAGCCATGAAGTGAGCCTGCGGACAGAAGCGGCGGGTCCAGCCCAGCAGGGACAGCGTCTTCAGGGTCAGGTTGGAGTAGGTGTCCATGAAACGACCCTGGATCAGGTCTGCTTTCTCTCTGGCCTCTTCTATCAGCAGCTTAGCCAATCCGGGGTCTGAGGGCACCCCCACCATGAAGAGGGTCATGACCCGCAGCCCTCTGACCTCCACCTCCCCACCCCAGGTGTCCCTGACGGCTTGGCGCGCCCTCTGATTGGCAGGGGCCGAGGCCACCATGACGATGAGGTAGGGCTTGGCGCGCTGGCACACGAGCGGACTGGGCATCAGCAGGAACTCCTCGGGTCTGGCAGGAGGGACGCTCTGCGCAGGGATGATGCCCGCGTGCTGCTCCACCACCGTGTTCATCCTCATGGAGGTCACCCATAACTCGATGAAGTCCACAAAGAGCAGAGCCAGCAGCGCGGCGCATGCCACCACCGTGCAGAAGAAGGGCAGCGTCCCCAGCCTGCCCCCTCGCTTTCCGAGCCGGGTCTTACATATCCACAGTCCCCGTCCGATCATGACCGCTGTACGCCCCTGAAATCCTCCCCACACACCGTTTTCTTGTCTCCTGTCTTCTAGAAACACTCCGCCGCCATTGCGTCTTTTACGCGTTATCTCGCTCCTCCGTCCGGTCGTCGCTGCGTCGCTCGCAGAGTCAGAGAGCCGCTGCAGCAGCAGCAGCCGGAGGAGAGAGGGCAGGGCCGCGGCTACACGGGCAGACAGGGGGCCGAGGAGGAACGTGAGGGGGGCACGTGGTAGCGGCGGGGGCGCGAGCACGAGGGTGTGTTTGTGGGTGCGTGTGCATGTGTTGGCGGTGTAATTGTAATGTAATTGGATTACACTCTGACAGGCCTGTACTAAAAAAAAAAGAAGAAGAATATTAATCAGATTGTAACAACTCAAAACATGACATTTATCTTAATTGGATGTCAAATATCAACACTTCTCACTATTGCCAATATTAATAAAAATAAAATGGCTAGGCCAAGTTATACAGTATATAAAAAAAAATCAATTCACCAAGTTATAAAAAAGAAAACTGGAAAATAGAATAAATTATATAGAATGAAATATCCATCCAGATCTTGACAACCAATACCATAAAATATATCTTCAATGGATTGCCTACTTCTCAAATTTGAAAAGTAAAATATTAATACAATAAAACCTCTCATTATAGGCAATATTTACAAAACTAAAAAGGGTTAACATGGTTATGTATTTTCCTAGAATTCTCAGACTAATTTGTAGAGCACAACAGAACATTTGGACATTTTTCTTCTTCTTTTATGTCTTGTTTTAAGCTTGATTGTTTGGCAAGAGACTGAACTTTGTTTGCAACTGAGTAGTTCAACTCTCCTTCCTCCTCAACCCACTGTGCAAGCTGCTGCAGCAGCCGGAGGACAGGGATCCAGTACCACCGTGGATGAGGTAACTGGAAGTCCAGTGTTGATGCAGCTGCAGCGCCGATCGCTTTTAGAGAAGAGGGACATGCAGCTGCGCAATTGGATGGGTCGATTCCTCAGCAGCAGCAGTGTGGAGGTCGATCTGTCACAGTGGGTCACACTTTGAGACAGTCCACCCCCCTCCTAAAACGCACTCCTCGTCGATGCTTTTCCTTTGTTGTGTGCATTTGTTTAGCAAATTATGTCCATGCAAATACGTGGATCTACATTACAAAACCAGACCTGCCACTGAAATGTAGATCGAAAATAGCCAATTGACTCTTTTTTTTTTTTACTACCAAGCATGGCGATCATTGCTGAAAAATAGGGCAATAATGGCGAAGCATCTCTCGCCTGCAGGGAAGGAGATAGTTTTTTTTAAATGCATATCTTGCAATCTTTGCATTGGAGTCCATGTGTGATATTTAATCAATTTAAGATTGCAGTTAAGACTGCGGCCAAAACAAACAAAAACATCTGAAAGATTATTTGTTCATCATCATGCAGATTCTGAATCTAAAGCTCTGCTGTGTGCCTATTGTCTTCCTGCAGTCCCATCACACCTCGTGGAGCAGGGCGACCCCTGCTGGTCATTCAATGGTGACACTTATTTCACTGAAGTTTGACGTAAAGAGCCCTGGATGACAGTTATCAACATCCTTGTATCAGGTCATCAAATAAATATATATATATATATATATATTTTTTTTTTTTTTTTAACTGTTCCTGGTATTTAAGGTGCAACATTAGAGCGTAACACTGAAAAGGTGAGATGTCTTCTTTAGAATGTAATAGAAACAAGTTTAGTGGGATTACTGTGGATAGCACATTTAGTTCAGGTGAAACTGCACATTCAATTATGGCGGGACTCTACTTCTCTTCCACTGAGATGGAATTGAAACGTCTCGTAGTTCCATTCACAGGTCATGTTTGCTCAAGACGAATTTAGCTGAACACACCATACATAAACCATACATTGGTGTTACTTTTGACGAACTTCCTTTTTTAATTTTTGGCCTAGGAAAGGCACATTTAAACGTAAAGCACATTTAAACCATAAGGGAGTTCAAATTGTTGCAAATCAATAGCAAATATTGCCAATGCTACAAGTGTAAAAAACAAGAAAGGTGAACCAAACATCAAACATCAAGATTTTTATTTAATTAAAATGTCCATATTTCAAGTGTATTTTAAGTATTTAAGGGTCCGTGGCAGCCCCTCACCTGACACAGACACACAAACTCAAGACTGGAGGTGCAATTACACCCGAATAATTAATTTTCCTTTGCATCATTATTAATTGGAATCGTTTTTCTTCCTGCTTGAACAGCTCCACATTTTCTCATTGTTCTTATTCACAATGACGACACATTTGTTGTCTTTCTTCTTCTACAGTAATTGATATAAATATTTCCCAGACGAAATTGTGGCCATGATGAAAATAGGAGATGAAAAAAAAAAAAAAAAGTAAATAGAGAACAAACGTTAAAGATAACATGCTGCAAAAAAAGGAACTATTTAGGGACACACGGAGCCACTTTGTAGGTTATTTAATCGTTTATTGAACTTTATTTAAAATAAAATATAGATTAAATTATGTTGAAGTGAATTAAATGAAGTCTACAGTCGGTCAGACATAATGACGTCAGTGCTGTCTGGCTCGCGCCGTGGGTTGGGGGGTGGGTGGGGGGCGCGGGGAACGGAGAGGAGGAAGGAGGGGAAAAAAAGCTGAACCATCATCACCGCGCTGTTGGTGCGGGGTCACGAACTATGACCTTTAACAGAAGAAAACCAAAACAAATATTTTATAAAATAGCTCAGCGCCCCAAACCCACGGCCGCTGCTCGCCGGAGGTAAGTGTCGGTCCCGGGGTGAAAAGAGTAGAAAGCTCTTCGGGATACCGGAGCATAAAAAAAGACCGCAGCTAATCTCCCGGCTAGCTCGTTAGCTCGCCGCTGCGGAGCTCCGTCCTTCCCTGCCCGGCTCCGGCTGTTCCGGGCTCCGGGCATGGACCGTGGAGCTCCGCTGAAACGTTAAAGTAGCTTTTAATACGTGACACCGCCGTGGACTTGACGTGAAGTGCTCCGTGCATGAGCCGGTGGGGGGCAGGCGGGGGTCCGGGACTCCCCTGCAGCTGTGTTTGTCTTAACTCTGCTCGCTGTGATGAACTCGACCCTTTTACCTTTGCCATCGCGATGACAGCACTGCAGCGACATTACTGCTTTATTCATCACTGCTGCTTTTTTTTTTTTTTTTTTTTTTTTTTTAAACTTTCGCCCTCAGCACACACACAGTCACATACTTTGTTGTCCGGAAGGAAAATCACCGAATGATATTTATGATAAGTGCAGGTCTGCAGTGTTTTTGGATGACAGCCAGATCTCCATTTTGTTCTGTGTTGTGATGTGTGGAGGGACGGAGGTGGTGATGGACAATGACTCTGACCAATCAGTAAACGTGACGGACCCTGAGTCTGACCAATCAGTAAACAACCTGCAGCAGCTCTCCCCTCCCTCCGATCGCAGCACAACCTGTGTGCTGCAGCCAAATTCCATTTTAAAGTATTACACTATCGATCTTTAATCCCAAATCTAAGACATACTTTGGCGTACCCATCAACTTTATGACCGTTTGTAAACACAAAAGCTTGTAAATATAAATTTCTTAATCCTTTTCATACAGTATTTCTCAGTTTACACAACTTTAAATAAAGTTTGCTCAACAAAAAAATGTAATGAAGCACACTAACAGATCTGCTGGAAAATGTATTTTTACTTTAGCAAAGTGACAGTGGGTAATAGGATTTGCTCATACTGTTACATAAAGTTTCTTTATTAAAATCATTTGTGCAGGGGAGATGCCACTGTGCTTCTGAGTTTTTCTCGACACTGTTGCTGGTTCACTGCTTTTACGGCTGTGGACCACTTTTATTGGATACTGATCACTACAGATTGTGAACACACCACAAGAACTGAAGCTTTTCAGTCGTGTATTCATCACCTTTTGTTTGGGGCTTCTAAACACATCAGCTATGAGGACAAAATGTCTACTTGTTGCCTCGATTTGAATCATTTGCAGATGGTGTGATATCCCTCTCTGGTTATAATGTAATGGCTGATCGGAGTTGGTCAGTAGTGAAATACAGCTCAGCATTCATGTGCTGCTAAACAGGTGTTGCAAAGGACATATAATTAAATGCACAATGGTTTTTTTGATGATCAGATTTTTCCATGAAGTGTTGGTATGAAGTAAGAGCATGATGATGATGACTGCGTGCTGTGAGGACGGTTTTGGAGGCCTGGATATGAAAATAGTTGTAGTTGAGCAGATAAATGATCCCTCAACTATCTGAGGTCTTCTATTCCTCCTCTGGAGTTTTTGAGGTCGCAAACAACCAGGATCCAAACCCGGGACCCCCACGCTTCAACATTATGACTTAACTCAGCTCACCACTCACTGCCTGCTGTAATTTATTCAATATATAAATAATGTACATGAAAATATGTGATTAATAAAACTTGTGTTGTCATGTTTGCATGTGTTTTTATGTCAGTGGAACAGAGCGTCATCCATGATGTTGTGATGTGCATAAAAATGTCTGTGTTGGCCTGCTCCTCTGCAACAGTGTTGTGGTTGATTAATATCTTTGGCATCTTTCCCAACAGACCTCACTAATGACCTCACATCATCATGACGACCAACCTGACTCTGCTCTCTCAGCAGAACGCAGACCCTGAGCTCGAGGCAGAGGTGAGTGTGCAGAGGACAGTGTCATGATGCACTGCCCGCATACTTCCACCAAACCATAGGAAAGTGTCTTTCAAAATTGAAAATTGCACGGTGCTGCTTTATTGAGCTGTGCGGTTACCATAGAGACATACTTTCTGCTCCTACTTGCATTTACCTAGACGTAGGCATTAGACCCACTCAAATGAAATAAATTTGTGTCTCAGACTTCTTGATCAACATGATTTGATCTTGTTTAACTGGCTTAGGTGTCATCCTCTCCGCCAGACTCAGTGATGAGTGAGTCTCCTCAGCGCTTTCAGGTCATCTCCTCGGAGTCCAGCAACGCACCACAGCGAATACAGGTAACAACTTCACTGATGCAACATTGTCTGCCTCTTTTTAGAAAACCTAGACGTTATAATTAGTGACTTATGTCGTTCCTTCTCTGTTAAACTTGGACCCCATTTGTGTGTTTCCATCCCCCACCCCCCTGTCTTTGTGTGTTACCTCCTGCATCTCCAACGCCCTCAGATTGTAACGGACCAGCAGACAGGTCAGAAGATCCAGATAGTGACAGCGATGAACCCGTCCAGTGCTCCCAAGCAGCAGTTCATTCTGACGACGGCTGACAGCTCAGGGGCAGGCAAGGTTATCCTGGCCTCGCCAGACAGTCACAACACTAAGCAGCTCATCTTCACTGCTGCAGACAGCCTGATGCCTGGAAGGATACAGGTACAAGTCTCTTCTAATAACCACCTGTAGGTCAGTAGTTCCCACCAGAGGGTCTCAGACCCTGTCCAAACATCACATGCCAAGGCTTTGCCTGATCTGAAGTTGTCAACAATAGATTTGTACATGTTGAAGAATATCTGGGAAAGTGTCTGCTGCTTCTATTTTCAGGACAATCTGACAGTTTTGTGCTTCACTGGGGGTCCGCAGCCTTTCTCAGATCCGAAATGATCAAAGGGAATGATACTGAAAACCACTGCCATAAAACATTTACTGACAGTGTCATTGGCTAAATGCTGTCTTGTTGATTTTGATTGTGTTTCCCCCTTCATGTTTCAGATTGTCACAGATCCAGTGTCAATGGAACGGCTGCTAGGACAGTCGGGGGATCTGAACCGACCCCAGCCGGTCGAGTACTGTGTGGTTTGTGGAGACAAAGCTTCAGGTACCACAGCACGCTTTACCTGATGCTTCGGCCTGATATGTCTAACAGTGTGTTCAGCCTCATGGTGTCAGTAATCTCACACACACACACACACACGCCGTGATTCACCTGCTCTGTCTGTGTGCAGGGCGTCACTACGGAGCCGTCAGCTGTGAGGGATGTAAAGGTTTCTTCAAGCGGAGTGTGAGGAAGAATCTGACCTACAGCTGCCGCAGTAAACAGGACTGTGTCATCAACAAGCACCATCGCAATCGCTGCCAGTTCTGTCGGCTGAGGAAATGCCTTAAGATGGGGATGAAGACTGAGTGTGAGTTTACATCCAAACTGAACATAAAGCACAAAAATACATCATTCAGACAATTTTTGAAGGTAATACAAGCTTGGCAGCATGATAGGAGTAGTATGTAGTATGATATAAATAATATTTGGTGCTACACTGATTGGAAAAAAATTAGGCAATCATTTTGGGTAAATTGTAAAGCGAGGTATCTACAATAAATACATGTTGTATATTATCTACAGATGTTGAGTCTGTCCCTTTTCTCAGTGGAGCCTGAAAGGATTGTAAAGTTCTGGGCTCGAAGGGAAAGTGCTCTGTGGCCCTGTGGTATTAGGGACAGATATCAGCCTGGTTTTAGTCCTCACATATCAGAGGATGAGAATAAAACTATAGACAATTTCACAGTAGATCCTCCTTACTTAAGAATCTAGAAATTTACAAATTGACCTTTTGCTGCGAGTGCTCTCAAAATTTGATAAGTTGCATTAAAGGCAACTAAATAATTCCCCTTGATGAATTCCAAATACATATTTTCCATTTGAAAGGTTATATCAAGTTCAAGATCTCGATTGTTTTCTTGCCTGCCATGTGTAAGAATCAAGTGAGACTGCTGTGACAGCAAATGATCCAGCAAGAGGCTGTTCAGGGACTTGATGGTGTGAAACATTCCACATGGATGAAATATTAAGCCACGACATTAGTGCTTTTATTACATTTGTAGTTTATTACTTTTTGGGGTATTTTAGAATCACACTGTGACCTCCTGCTGGCTCTCTGTTGAACCTGACCTCCTTCACACACAAACACTCAGAGAGCGTGTTTACAAGGAAACAGTAAAAAGTGACCCAGGTGAGGTGCAGAAAAATAATTAGTCCGAGTGCAATAGGAATCATACCGTTTATCAGTACAAATAAAATACCAACAGTGACGTTACTGTCCATCCCCAGCTGTACAGAGTGAGAGAAAACCCATCGATATCGTGCCCAGAGAGAAACACACCAACTGTGCTGCCTCCACCCAAAAGATCTACATCCGCAAAGACCTGAACAGTCCACTCATCGCCACTCCAACCTTCATATCCGACACTGAGACAGACGGCTCCAGGTCAGTGGAAATCACGTCCAAAGTGTTCAAGTGTTTGATCTGTTAAACAATCTTCTTCTGTGACTTTCTGTTCATATTTAGATCCAGCCTGCTGGACCAGGGGATGCTGGTTAATATCCAGCAGCCTGTGATTCAGAGCGACGGGACGTTACTGCTGGCGACTGACTCAAAGGTGAATCTCATCCTAACCAAATCACTGTAGCAAAACGTCATCTCTCTTTTGTTCTGCTCTTTTTTATTACTGCGTATTATGTAGCGTTTCATTGAGTCCAGTTTTGACAACCTAACCTCTGATGTGTTTCTTTGTCTCATTTTGGTTTATTCATTTTTTTATGAAGGTGAAAAATCAGCATGTCTCTTTGTTTTTTGTGGTCAGATGGATTCGGGGCAGGGAGACTTGGGGACTCTAGCTAATGTGGTGACATCACTGGCCCACCTGAGTGATTCGCTGAAAGAAAGCCTACACAACGGCGACACCTCAGACAGCCAGCACGAGGAGCATTCTGCCAGTGAGATAACACGGTGAGTAAGCAGTCCAGCCCCCACCTGGTCACCAGTCCGGTTACTGACCTTCTTAAAATGGACCATGTTTGTTTCTCTCAGTGCCTTCGACACCCTGGCCAAAGTCTTCAACCCACCTGAGGTGGAGGTCAGACAGAGTCTGCTTGACAAGTCGCGGTGTGTCAGCGGAACAACGATCCAGCTGATTGGTCGAGACCAGGAAACGCCCATCATTGAAGTAGAAGGACCCCTGCTCACAGACAGCCATGTTGGCTTCAAGGTGGGTGCAGTCCACTCATCCAGCTGGTGGGAAAAGAAATGATGAAAATGACAGATAATTGAAGGATACAGACAATTTTGTCAGTCCATGGGAGAAGTGAAGAATTTGATTTAACTTTTGTCAATGCACTGATTTAAAGAACCACACTGTATGACTCTGGGGTGTCCAGCAGTTTAAGTTGCAGACTAATCTTAACTGAATACTTTTTTTGTCAAATGACACTTCAAAATATGCATGAGGACCTACAGTGACCTTTAAGCTTATTATGAACACAAACAAACTTTGCTGGAGACATTAGGTGGTTTGTCAATGGAGCTGTTGAACAACCTGCCTCTGTGGATGGACCTACTCTCAATATACTGTTGATATGAAAAGTTTATTCCAGGAAAACCACAAAACAATCATTTTAATTGGTTGAATTTCTATTAATAAATCCCAGTTAAGTCTCCATATTGCATCTCTGAACACCAGAACCCAGTTAAAAGAGTGTAAAAGATTAAAGTGGCCTGTTGCCACGTAGGCTGTAGGTCCAGGGTGCTGGAATTGATCCCACACCTGACTGTGTGTGACGGTACACGCTCACATTGACAACTACTGAGTCGCCCATTATTCCAAACACAGAGAAAATCTCTTAACAGGTCAGGGAGCTTATTTTGTCTATAATCCAATATTGAAGGAGAATTATTGTGAAAACAGTCTTTCAAAATGTAATAACTGCATAATTTGTGATAATCTATAAATATGGCTTCATTTTTAAGAAATAAAAGCTTTTTTTTTGTTTTTTTTACAGGTTTTGTGCAGTTTGCTTATCAGAAATAAATCTAATGGACGCGATAGTCATCATATTCATAATTATGGTTGTAAAAATCTTCACAATTATCAGGAACTTTTAGTTTGTGCTTCAATCCTTTAGCTGACCATGCCCAGCCCCATGCCTGAGTATCTGAATGTTCACTACATCTGTGAGTCGGCGTCCAGACTTCTCTTCCTCTCCATGCACTGGGCTCGCTCCATCCCTGCCTTCTCAGCCCTCGGGTGAGGATCTGTTCCACACAGAAACGCCTCAATTACACTTTTAGAAATTACACATCAAGCTCCTGTTTAGTATTAACATGTATGGCTTTGCACCACTGTCATGAAAACATCCCATTTTCAATTGCCTCTGTTTTTTTCAGTCAGGAGGCGAACACCAGCTTGGTGCGAGCTTGCTGGAACGAGCTGTTCACTCTGGGTCTGGCTCAGTGCGCTCATGTGATGAACCTGTCGACCATCCTGGCTGCCATCATCAACCACCTTCAGAGCAGCATCCAGGATGGTACGGACCACAGACCTCGCCATCTTTTCACAGTAGGACAAACACATTAACAGGAGTACAGAAATGTCATTATTTTTTCTTTGAGGTGTTGAAAAAAAATTTTTGGGGGGGGGTGGGAAATCAGAAAGATTATCAGATATAACACAGTAATGTGCCTGACAGTGTTTGATAGCGCTGACATGTTTCATCTAAGTCATTGGGTGGCAGCGTGGAGTCACTCTAGTATCTCTCAGTCCTGGCTTCAGTTTTGGCTCGTTTCTTCTTGGTTTGTTCTGACAAACCTCTGACATTAATGAAAATAAAAAATTTTGTAATTCAACTGTGCTATTAGATTTTTTTTAATGTGGTATTTCACATCGATTACAGCACCGTGTAGTAGCCACGATTTTCAGCCATTATTGTGTTGACTTTTTACCAGGCTCAATATCACTTCTTGTGGCTTTAAAGCTTGAACATTAGACATACCGTTCATGAATAACGACACATCAAACTGTGAATCTTCTTCCATCTCAGACAAGCTGTCAGGGGAAAGAGTCAAGCAGGTGATGGAGCACATCTGGAAGTTTCAGGAATTCTGTAACAGCATGACGAGGCTGGAGACGGACAGCTATGAATACGCCTACCTGAAGGCCATAGTGTTGTTCAGCCCCGGTGAGTCTGAGAATTTTAACTCGGTTATCGGTGTAATAAAAGGATATGAAGTTAAGGATTTACATAATGGAGGACATCTGCTGTGCATGGCTGTCTGTGACCCGTCAGATCATCCGGGCGTGGACAGCGGAGGGCAGATTGAGAAGTTTCAAGAGAAAGCTCTGATGGAGCTGCAGGACTATGTGCAAAAAACCTACCCTGAGGACACATACAGGTATAATCCTACTGGGATTATAATACTACGAGCAACATTTATTGGTGTTTAAAACTCTTTCAGAGTCTCATTTCTCTTGGCTCAAATGTGTGGTCCAGGATTGTCCAAATCATCTGTGCATGTGATGGAGGAATCCACAGTGGATGGACCGGGCTTAGTGGCAATACTGTGCTATGTGCATGTGATCAAGGAATGGTATCGATATTCAACAGGACTTGCATGAAAACAGTTTTTTTTAGTCAGTATTATGCTAAAATATATTTTCCCTAACTATATTCAAGTTCCCAATTAAGAGCTCACACTTCAATTTAGTAAATTCCTGATTTATTCCAATAAATTCCCGTTAATTCCCATTAAAAGTGTCCAAATTTGAAAATTCACGGAATTTTGCGACCCTGGTTAGTATACCGGTGAGCTACAACATCTGCAATTGTACAGTAAAGTGGATTAGTAGTGGATTTGTGAATAACAATCAACATTCATACAATAGCTTGAGGAACGCCTTCATTCTTTCAGGCTTTCAATGTATACGTCTATCTCTGGTTACCCGACATAAATCATACTCTTAAAGGGTTTGATGAAACTTTACTTTATGGAAGCTTTTTTTTTTTTTTTTTTTTTTTTTTCTTCAGAAAAACAAGTGAAGACGACTTTTTTCAGGAGCGTGTCTTTCTCTTCAGGCTGACTCGTATCCTGACGCGACTCCCGGCCCTTCGACTGATGAACTCCAGCATCACGGAGGAGCTGTTCTTCACCGGCCTAATAGGAAACGTCTCCATTGACAGCATCATTCCTTACATCCTCAAGATGGAGACGGCTGAGTACAACAGCCAGGACTGTGACTCTACAGAATGACGGCCCGTCACTCAGAACTGTCGGTCTCCCCTTCAGGTACGAAAACCCTGCAGCAGCTCTCGTTTTCTAACACTGCGTGGTGCAAAGTCGTTCAGGAACACTCGGTAGATTTAGTAAAAAACGTGACATTGGAATTCCCGAATGACTGAGAATGTTTTCTTGGAGCTGGTGCCGCCAGTCGTTCCGTATCACGTGAAAAGAAGAAAGGAAAATCCTCTACAGCTGCGACTGTGCTCGTCTCCTTTAATATTAGTGCAGCATTCCTGCCTACATTACATCACCTTCTGACCTCAGCCTTTCCTACTGTTTTTCGATGTATCGACGCCTTATCACCAAGCTGATCACCTCCATCCTTTTTACTTTCAACGCCAATAATGAGATACGTGGCAGGATATAAAGTAAAGTGACAAATGGAAACTTTTGTTTCATTTATTAAACTGGACTTGCGCCACAATGTATTAAATACATAGAAAATAAAGTTGAAATGTTATTTTCAACATTTTCAGCTTCATTTTCTTAAATTTTAGTCCGGAGTCTCAGCATTAGAAAATAAATCTATTGTTTTACAACACAGTCAGCTGTAAGCTGATGTGTTTAAGGTGTTGATAAATTCAGGCTTTAACAGGTGAGATATTTCTGAATGAATGTCTTTGATTTATTTTGCACAACTGAGATTGATTTAACGTTCTTGAAGTAATTCTGGAAAAACCACATTAATCACGTGAAAGTGCTAAATCATGAATCTCTTTAGCAGGGGTGTCAAACTCATTTCAGCTGACGGGCCACTCATCAGTAGCATCATAAAGTCTATAAATAACAGCAAATACTATTTTTTGTGCAAAGATGTTGAAGGTTATTGTTGCTTTAGAGTTTACCAGATGATCCCGCAGGACGGTTTATAACGACTGATCTGATCTTCTGGACCGGTTCCCGCCCCTCAGGCCGTGTGTTTGACGCCGCTGCTCTGAAGTGTTCAGGTTTATTAACCAGCACACGAAACACGATTAACTTGTTACAACCAACTCTGTGTTTCAGTTTGACTTTTAACTCGCCGTCACAATTTCTCAAGCTTCAGATTACTTCACTCCCACAGTGAACAACATTGAGACACTGTTCGTGTTGAGTGATTTATTTCTTTTTGTGTGTGTGTGTGTGTGTGCGTGCGTGCGTGTGCTGCACTTCAGGAGCAGAGGTGGGCCCTCATCGTCGAGCCCGTTTACATGCACACTGATCTGGAGTTAAACGGGGGGTCGTGTAAACAGCGTATTTTGATCTGATTTATAAGATGACTGCATTAATCTGATTATAAGAAATCTCAGTAAGACACATCGGATTTCTCACCAATACTCTGATATCTTTGAATAACTGCTTTGGTTAATTTGTGATCCAAATGATTTCTTTTACTTCTCTGCGTGTTTAAAACAACAAGTAGGGAGAGAAAAGTGAGGCAGAAGACAATAAGAAGTGATAAGCGAAGTAAGTCAGTGGTGCGAACGGGCTCGTTGTCATCATGCAGACCTTCATACTGACACTTTGATGAGATCCAGACGTGATGGAGGAGCTGGCCTCTAGAGACGGAACCAGCAGAGCTCACCTCTGCTCCTGCTCAGCGTCGCCACGTTGCCGATACCATCTGTTTAATCACTCCTCACTTTATGACAATCAATTCTGTGTTGTCCCATCTCTGTCAAGACCCTGATTTTCATTTTCTCTGTCTGTTTATCGATGGAAGTTCATTCTTTGTCAAGAAACCTAATCATCTTAAAGATTTTGCTTTAGAAACTAAGCGTGTGTGTAGCTAAGCTACAGTTTTTTCTTTTTTTTTTTTTGCTTTTGTATTATCGTGCACATCAATCAGCTTCTGGACTGTGTTCTCGCTGACTAAAACTTTGCGTTTTGTCCGTTTCCTGGAAACTTTTCTTTGTTGTGAACAAATTTGCTTGTTACATACTAAGTGTACTTAAAGTACTTTTGGGCGGGTTTCCCTGATTTCAAAAGAAAAAGAGAGTTACATTATGTTGGGAAGCCAGTCTCAAGTGCGTTGATGTCTCAAAGACGGTATGAGGATATGCATCGGGGCTGCCCCTCGAGTAGAAAGCTTCAGAAAAAGCCTCCACAGCGTCGTGAATGAGAACGGGGATGTAAATAAGTCGACGGCGAGTTTGTCTTGTGAAATAAATGTCAAGTGTAATATTTGGGTTGAAAACCTGGACAGACTGTTTGTAAAGGCACTGGTGTGAAACGACCTTTGTACATGTAATTTCATTAAAATGAGTGCATGTTTTTTTTAAAGCAGGGTTTTATAATCTTGTGGCTGTCTGCCCCAAAAAGGAGCCTTGTTCTAATTTTTTATAGTGCATTGCAATGCATGAAGAAGTTGCTTAAAGCGCATTTTATTAAATGCTGTATGGAAAGTGTCGATTTAAATGTTGTGGCTTTAAAAAAAGATTTACCATGAGCAGCGGATTTTTATTTTTATTTTTTTTTTTATTGGTGGGCTGAGTATGTTATGACTAGAATTTTATACTGTGTAAATGTACCTTTGTTTTTCTGCTCATGTAAAAATGTATTTCTTCTAACATTGAGAAGTTCAAAACAGCATTCATGTTTTACTCAAGTGGGTCACAACCTTACATTTCTACCTCACACCGACGAAGATATAAAAAAGCAAATGTATTATCGACTGAGCTCCTGTATCAGCATTCCAGTCTCTTGAGGCCGGCTTCTCTGGAGCCGCACAGTTTAAACAAAATAAACAGTTATTCATGAAACGGGACTCGACTTGAGTTGTTCTTGTCGGGGACAGACAGAACCTCTTATGAAACACAAAGGCAACAAGTAAGTACATTGAAGAAAAAAGTCCTGATTCCAAATGGACAAATTTCAAATAGCATTTACTTCTATTGGAATAATACGGTTAAAGTCTTTATTGTGATGTTTATCCCATTAGTCATGCCCCAGGTCAGACTGGATCCTCTGGTGGGCTGGTTTGAGCCCACAAGCTTTATGTTTGACACCTCTGATGGATAAACCACTCCTGCTAAAGATCTGGATTGTTTTTCTAATGAATTTCAAATTCTGCCATTAGTGTAACTGCAACTGCATTTTGGGGTGTTTTTTGCTCGAAGTGTGATCCATGTGTAATTTTATTCATACCGAAGTTGGCTGGCAGGAGGCGATGGCAGTAATTCATTTAGTTCAATATCTAATCCTCAGCCTCGTGCACACACCACACAGCTCCATAATCTAGAAAAGAGAAAGAGAGAGGGATGAAAGGAAAAGACGCTCGCCTCTTTTCTTTGTTTCTGTACCTCATTTACGTCACTCATTTTGGAGAAACGACATTAATAGTTACTCTCAAAATCATTCAAATGATCTCATCTGCAGTTTAAAAGCCAACAAGTTAATACTTTTAACAGGCAAAATTCTTTCCTTGTGGCTATATTTTTGAATGAATTTAGAGGCAAGCATGTGATTAGACATCTTTCTGTTTGTTTTTTCCATATTTAATCTCTTTGGTCCCTAATAACTGAATTTGAACGCATTTAAAGTATATTTCGAACCATGCTTGTAGTTCTTCTAAAAACTACAACTACCCTCGCTCCTCGGGCGGTTGCTGTTACACGTGTTACGTCATCAACACGCGTCCTCTCGGCGTGCCTGTGCGACACGACACATTCAGACTTTAGATTGTAATTTTGTAAATAAAAGCAGTAAAATGCCGATGAAAGGACGGTTTCCGATCAGGAGGACTCTGGAGTATCTCCAGAAAGGAGAGATAATGTTCAAAAACAGGGTGAAGATTATGACAGTCAACTACAACACCAGCGGAGAGCTGAGCGACGGAGCAAGGTCAGACCAAAGAATCCGGATTAAACTGTTTAAAAACGGATGCATAACCACATTAGACTGGGTATAATTAAAAGGCAACCAATGTATCGACAGAGCCGTCTGATCAAACGATATCTCATCGATCTTGTATTGTCATTTAATCATGTCTTCTGATGCTTTAGTAACACAACTGTCTGTATTTTCACGCATAATCGAGACAAAAGGCCACATTCAGACTGTAAATCTTAGAAATCCTACAGTAGATATCGATATGTATCATAAATATAGCTATTCCTCTTATAGAGGAATTTACATGTAGGCAAAGATGATATATGCAAACCTCACATTCATTACATGGGAACGTCGATCTGACATCCAAGTTCATTTTAGAAAGTTTTTATTTAGTTTTTTTAACTAATAAACTGACATTTATTTATAATGTTGGTTTACAAAACATGCACCATTCCAAAATTGCAGAATTTTCTATGGTCAGCAATAACAAGAATAGTATAGAAGAGAAATTCAGCATAGGTGGTATTTTGAATGCACTTTAATATTGATCAATTATTTTCTCTCTCGTTCTCTTTCTTGCAGAAAGTTTGTGTTTTTCAATATTCCTCAGATCCAGTATAAAAACCCCTGGGTCCAAATCATGATGTTCAAAAACATGACGCCGTCCCCTTATTTGAAGTTCTACCTGGGTGTGTAACCTCACTGGGTTGTTTTTTTTTTTAACCTCCTGACATGTCCTACAATCTCTATCTGACTGATGTGTTTGTTTTTTCTGCCCGCGTCCAGATGACGGGGAGCAAGTCCTGGTGGATGTTGAAGGAAAAGACCACAAGCAGATTTCACAGCATGTTCGGAAGATTTTGGGAAAATCAGAGTAAGAAAAAAAGTTTCATGACACCTGCATCTTCACAGGGCTTCTAGAAAATGTCTGAAAGAGAACATTTTGAGAAGTGTCTTTATGAACTAAGATGACAAAAGGTACTAAATCCTCTGCTGTGGCTCCAAATTGTGATCAGGTGCGTCCTGTTTGCAGGAGTTCCAGTTAATGTGTGAAAAATTGAAGGAACTGGATAGAGTTTGGCCGAGCTCGCAGCTGCGTGTGATAAGTCGCACTGCATGTGGAGACAAACAATGAGGGGATCACGTCCTAGAAACTATTCATCTGTATGTGGTGACTCAGACAGACTTTAACACCAAAGAACAACTGAAAGAGAAGAAAATGACATTTCCACACTAATATGAAGGTATTTGAAATGATTTGCACTTACGAACTAAATAAAGATGTGAGCCGTTGTGCATAGATCTGTAGAAGAAGGAACTAAACTAGCTTACAGCATTACATTGAACATCTTATAGAATTAATTGTAAATGTTAAGAAAACGAGAACTCCTTCGGCAGCTAATTCAGGGATGAACACAAATGATACACAGAATAAATGAGTAGTTAAAATCAGAAATGAGGGATTAGTAAAGACCTCCTTTCGGTAGATATCAGACTTCCAAAGGATTTTTTTGTTTTTTATTGTACCTGTTACATTTCTGGTTTTGTGCCATAACTTATTTAATCATTTTATTTTATCTGCATTACATTTCCATGGCGTCTAAAAATGTGTTTGAAATACATAAATATTTGAAACTTACCACTTGTTTTCATATGAGGATTTCTTGTTTAAAAACAAACACTAAAACTACAATAAATGAGGCGTGCATGTAAACAGCACAGCTTGAAAGGTTAAGATAAAGCTGGAAACTGCAAACTCAAAGCAAACAAAGGGATGACTGTTGTATTGAAACTGTGAGTCGCGTGCACATTATTAGGATCTGCAAGCAGATTTCAGAAATGAAATCACGAGTTTCACAGGTTACAAGGTGAGGAAATTCATTTCACCACAATTCAACCTCGTTTCATTTGCGAGTCGTCTGTAATTAGAGTGTTAAATGAAGACTCCTCGTTAAATTGGTGGCCACGGTTTCAGTACATCTTCGTGGCGGAGCCTCGCCCCGCTGGTTGGTCCGGAGTTCAGCCCGCATGACTTTGACGATTTCCGTCCCCTTTCGCACGTTCGCATTTCAAATGTCCGACCTCCTGCTGAGACCAGGCGATCTGTTTGTGTGTCCGTCTCCGCAGGGAAGTGTTACAACGGGAGGCTGAAGCCAAGATGCAGGCCTCCAACCCCGCCAACTTCGGGCCAAAGAAGTACTGTCTGAGGGAGTGTATCTGCGAGGTGGACGGCCAGGTGCCGTGTCCTGGCACCACGCCGCTGCCCAGGGAGATGACGGGCAAATACCGGGCCCAGATGGCAGCGTCACAGGAGTGAGAGTCTGTGAGGCTGAACGGACTTTTGAAGATTCCCTCCACGTTTTGTTTTTGTTTTTTTGCCGAGGCGGGACTTTTTTTTGTTTGTTTTTTTATACGGCCACATGAAAGTGTCGACGCTCAAGCAGCAAGCCGCCGGCGCGTCATCACAAACTTTGAACGGCGTTCGGTTAACCCGACATCACATCTTGTCTTTGAGCATAACGTGGTTAAAAGAGGTACTCGGACACGGATGTTTACCAGAATATTCTAATAAAACCCAGGTTTTCCTGTTCAGGCTGTAGCCACAAGCCTTTCTTTCTTTTCTTTTTTTTACTTTGTTTGATACTCAAATGTACATACAAAATTTATTTCAAACGTGGGAAGATCAGTCAAATGTGGAAAAGCAGGTTATAATTAATTGAAATGATGGAAGATATTAGCCCATTTTGAACGGCTTCCACCGCGTTCCTTGTAATTCAATCCGTAAAGAGGAAAACGTGCCGTTTTAACGTCTTCACGCTCGTGAGTCTGCTTTCCCATGTTTTCTGATGGTGAAAGTTCTGGACTGGCGACAGTCCGCGTCTTTGTTTTCCAAAAAGTAGTTCAGCTTTTTGATTCGTCTGATGAGAGAAGAGTTTCCTCGGTTAGATTATAATGCGCGTTGGCTCAAAAGCACCGCCGGGACTGTGCTCACTCTCCTCTGCGTGTTAAAGTTTGAACTTGTATCAGTAGACTGTGCTCACAGACAGCGTAGCTCTGCTCATGCAGTGGTTTCCTAGTACAGACACGTCACGTTCTTTATGCAGTGGTAAACACATTTTTTTTTCTATTTGTACTGTGGAGGGATCCAAATAATTTTGTTGGACATCAGTCTACTACTGGATTCTATCACAGCTGACAATCATAACAAAATAATAAAAGGTGAAAGTATTTTTTTTTATGCCAGTTTCCAACTATTCTGGGCTCAGTTGCTGCCATTATATCTAAAATAAAATCGTATTATACTTATAGTAAAGGAGATTTGATACAGAAGAACAAGAAACACGTTTTACTGTAGACAAGTTATTTTTTTTTGTTTTATTGGTGCCGAGATGGACTCTTCCAAAGTTTATAAATGTGTGTCAAATGTTTTCATTTGCCGCCGTCGTGAATGGAGAGAAGAAGAAATTGAAGCTCCTCGGTTTGTTCACGCTGCCATCAAACATTTAATGTTGCAGATTTGGCCTAAGACCTCCGGCGAGCGTCGAAGGGAAGCAGCGCGACGAGCAGACACAAAGACAAACAAAAGAAATGGTTTATGATGCGAACTATGGCGGCACGACGGCTAATTCTTGTTAGTGGTAATACTTGCTGGCATTCATGTAGTGTTAGTATACCGGACAATGTTTCTTTGACCTAAAGTTTGAATAAACCTGCACAAATAGGGCTCATTTCTGTACACACATGGATTTTTAAGCTGTTAGTCCCTCGGTAAATAGTGTTTAGTACCGGCACGGTGAACACCAGGTTTTTACAGATAACATGCTTCACATACAGTTCGTGGCTGATAGTACGACACAAGAGTGACTTTTTATCAGATTCATATTCATATTAAAAAAAAAAAACAAGGTGCAGGAAGACGAGCGGGGCCACCGGCTCAACGTCGCCTCGGAGGAACTGACACATGCAGCCCATTGAGAGAAAGTGTCACAAACTTCACTGTGATCACTTGTGTAAGCGTTGATGTGTGACGATGATCCTTTAATACCAGCAAGGCTGCTCAAATATACAAGTTGTATTTTCATTTCCTTCTCATTCGTTTAATTAAATGCGAAATTGGGCCCAGTCTTCGTAAAGGAGTTATGAAGACTGTGTTCTTTAATGATCATTAACTGTCGATATTTAATTTCTGCGATTCTACAATTACAATGTGTTTTAAATCTTTATGTGGACGGTAAAAAGCTGAGTGGCGTCTACATGTTTAACTCAAGCTGAGATAATAATAGACTTTGTTCATAGCATCAACCAGAGAGCTAAACTGTATATCAGGACTTCCAAAAGAACACTGACCGATAAACAATCCTCCATTGTTCATGGGGTTTCTTTGTTTTTTTTTTCAGTTTACATCTTAATCTACACATCTGTACAAATGCTTTTCACTTTCAGTGCTTACAAAATTGTGCATGCTGGCACAGAATCCAGCTCTCTGCGTCCCTCGACGGGGTGAGTGGTTAAAAAAAGACATTTGGAAAGTAAGGAAACTACGACTGCACTGTAGTTTGTGTTTCAATTTGAGATGAATTCAATGTGTGGTGCGGTCAGACCTCGCCCGGTCGGACCTCGTCGGGCTCATCAGTCATGTAAAGTGAGCGAAGCCTTGCAGGACTTGGTAAGTGGCGGGTGATCTGGATGAGAAATGTGTCAGTGCTTCTTCTTCTTCTTCTTCTTCTGTTCTTGCAGCGTGCGCTGCAGCTCCCGGAGGTTCTCCGACAGCAGCTCCACCTCGTCCAGTCGACCGCTGAGCTTGGCGTCGAAGATGTAGGCCCTGATGTTGTCGATCTGCTGCAGCAGTAGCTCCTCCTCGATCATGTCCACGTCGGGCAGCGCCTCGCTGTCTTCGTCGCCGTCAAACGGGTTGGTGGAGGCTTCTGGAGAAGTCCCGGAGGCCTCCAGGAAAGGGTTGCCTGCGTCACTGTCCTCCTCCTCAAAGGGGTTTCCGGGTACGGCCTCCGCCGCTTTGTCGCCCTCTTCATCCTCATCAAAGGGGTTGTATTCCTTCTTCCCGTTGGGTTCCTCTTCGTGCTCCCTCTTGATGTCCTCAAAGAAAGGATTCGACGGATCCTCCTCGATGGGGGTCGAGTCCTCGTCTTCAAAAGGGTTAAGAGCGGTGCTGTTCTGCCCCTCGCCACCGGGGGGCGTCACATGCCCTCCTAAGCTCCTCAGCCTTGGAGGAGACTCTTCCTGGCTGATGGGAACCGGGAAGGCCCTCACAGACGACGGACTCCTCCCAGCTTTAGGAGTCAGCTCCTCTGCGGCGGCGTCGTCCTCCTGGAAGCCTCCTGCTGGGCTGATGTCCAGCGACTGTTCCCAGGTGATGGAGGGCAGGCTGGAGCTCACGCTGGAGCCCCACTGCACTCTCTCCTCCCGCTCCCAGGCCTTCAGGCGATCGATCTCCCCCTGCTGCAAACTTTCCTCCCGCGCCAGCTTCTGGGAGAGCGCGATGGCCAGCGTGGTCTGCTGCTGGTCGTACTCGTCCTGCAGCTGACGCAGGTTTTCCTCCAGCATGGCCACCTCGTCCGCCCTCTGGGCCTCGCGCGCCTGACGGAGGAACGACTGGATGTTTTCGATCTGCTGCAGGAGGGGGTCTTCCAGCTCGCTGCGCAAGTCCGCAGAGGGCAGCCACCCGGCGGCTTTGGTCATGCGTGGCGCTCTCGGGGCTTGAGGCAGCTCGCCGTTGGTGCTGGCCGGCGGACGGCTTCTCTCTGACTCCTGCCGCCGCTTCAGAGCCTCCTGAGCCGCCTGTGGACGGAGACACACACACTGTGACAAGCTGCAACCGGAGCCTCTGCAGCTCTAAGGTCACATCATAAAATGTGGCTGTAGGTCAGGGAGCATACAGTTCATAAGCAGTAGTGAAAATTCTAAATATTTATATTGTGCATTTTAATGCAGTAAACAAGTAATTACACACAACGGCCTTCAATTATAAAAGAGGCATTTACAATGTAAATTCAACATCTCATCATCTTTTCAGTGTATTAAGCATTAGTGCCACCACTCAACGATTACTGTATTTGGATGTAAAATCTCACCAGTCTCTCTTGTTGGAGTCTCTTCTCTTGTTCCTCTTTCCTCTTTTCTTTAAGTGCTTCATACTTCTCCTTAGTGGGTAAAGACATCAGACCTAGCAGCTTCTCCTGAAACATCCAGGACACAAAGAGCAGCCCAGAGTAAGAAAAGTGAATGTGGGTGCGAGTTTGTGAGCTCTTGGTTGATCAGTAGGATACCTGGACAAAGAGCGTGGCTGTGTAGCGGATCATCCTCTGTAGTTGGAGCACTTTCGGATGTGGCTGTGGATCATCTTTCACTCCCAGTGTTAAAATCTTCTTACTGAGAACAACAAAGCTCAGTTTAATCTTTCACGTTTTACAAGAGTTTACTTTTGAAATGCTGAGTCAGGAGTGACTTGAACCTCAGGGCGTCGATCAGTTCGTAGTACTTCTGCACTTCGAGCCTCAGTCCACCAGCAGTGTCAAGGTTGTATGTAGTTTCTCCGGCACTTTGAAAGGTGTAGAGCCCAGAGTCAGTGAGAGTCAATCAATAAGTTACCATTTGATTCTTTTTTCTTCTTAAAACTGGTCGTACTTGAGAGATTCTGCCATTCGAATATACTCCGGAGCCTTTTCATCCACTTTATCCATGCACATCCTCAGCCGCTGAGGAGGGAGACAAATTACGAGCAAGTTAACGACAGGAAACACTCACCTACAGGAAGGAGGCAGCTTAGCAAACTCTCAACCTGAGATTCCCAAAGTGTGGACCGCGGCCCCCTGGTGGGCCTAGACGGTACTGATTGGGCCCCGAGAGGTCATTTAAAAAATATACATACATATACAAGTTTGAAATTAAGCTCGGAATGACTCAGAAAATGTACACAGATTCACCTCGTAGAGTTTCACTATATCTGGCACGTGATCCTTTTCTTCTAACTTCTGCTGTCTCTTCAGCAGCGTGTCCATACAATGGTGACAGCAGCGGATCTTCTCGTCGTCCTTCTCCTCCAGCATGGAGGTCACGCTGCTCAGGCTGCTGATGCTACCTCTTCTCGAGCCCATCCCGCCACTGCCGCTGCCACCGCCGCCGCCTCCCGCTGGGGGCGACTGCGACTGTCCGGGACTCCCGGGAACACACAGGGCTTCTCGAGTGCCACAAATCAGCTTCTCTATCGATAGAAGCAGAAGAAATAAGAACTGAAAAGTTAAAAAAAAAAAACACACGGCGACAATTAACTTTACATTTCTGGTCGTTTTACTCATGCCTGAGCTGTTGTTCATACATACGTGCCAAAGGTAAGGGGATGAACTCCATGCACTTCCGACACATGATGGAGCCACAGAGGCGACAGTGGTGCCGGCGGTTTCGGATGTTGAACTTGTTTCCGCAGTCGGGACAGAACGGCACATCGGAGTCGTTCACCCAGGACACCACAGACTTCTCAATGGCTACAAAGGAGGATACACACTCGTGATCTATGACATTTCATAACTCTCACACCCACGCACACACACGGCAAGCGTGAGATTCAAAACACAAACCTCTGATTCTAGCAGCGTCCGAACTGGTTCTGTCAAACGACGTCAACTGAAACAAAACATATTCATTAAAAACTTTGCGTCGAGGGCGAGTTCACTTTTAATTTGACAAAACAGCAGGCAGGAGGAAAATCAGGATTGCAATCATTGGCAATTGTACGTTGCACACCTTCTCCAGTCTGATGATAAGCTTGTTGACCTCGATAACATAATGATCTATTCTGGCTGCTCGGTGCTTTTTAAAGAAGTCCAGGTGACTTCTCGTCGCCCCTGCAAAGAGAGAAAGAAAAACACATTTGTTCATTTATTTGATAAAATAATGACTTTTTCTCTTCTTGTATTTTTTTAATAGAAACGTTGATGCCGGTGCGGTGAATATGCCTCGCTCACCCAGTTCCTGAGGCTCCCACATGTACGGGTCCACTCCGCCATAGTAGAAGGACTCATAGGTGCCGGTGTCGGGTCTGTCATCTCCGTCCCTCTTCAGGAGTTTATCTTTGGCTTTCTTCGCTTTCTGAACCAAACCTGAACACAAACAATGTCAAGACTTTAGTGGAAAGTCGCACCTATAATCTGGTGTATTCTAGATTATTATGCAATGAGGGGATGCACTTCTTTTCAAATCGATCACCACACAACTAATCGGCTGCTTCCGGCCTTCCGCCTCACGTTCGATCATTTTTCTGGCACTCCATTAGTAAATACGAGCGCAGCTGTATTCAATGCACTGTCTTTTTGAAAGACAAGACAGTCAAACATTTTTTTATTCTATTTACAACAGTGGAAAACAGTAAAGTACCACTTACTTTTGAGCTGCCCCCTTACGTGCCGGTCATCCCCCGAGTGCTCCTCCTCATAGTGATCTTGGAGCTGGTAAAATGACTGAAGGTCCTTTAGGCACAGCGGGCAGAGGAAGCCCTCCTTCACTTCACCTGTGCCCTCAAACGGAGGCGGGTAGCTGGAGGCCATGACGGCAGGCGGCTGGGTCCCTGGGAAAGAAGTGCAAGGTGGCGGGATCCTACTTTGGTCCGCATGTTACGGGGTGTGACACCGGCGCCCCGTGAGCTCCATGACTGCCTGAGAAGATCGCGGCGAACCTGAAGGCGGAGAAGAAGGAGAGGATGAGCCCAAACATAACTGAGGGAAGCAATCCATAATACAGCTTACACTAGGAATTTTAATTTGTGCTGACCTAAACACACAACAAAGATGCTCAAGATGGATGACGATAGGAGCATATTATCCAATATCAACAGGAAACATAGTGTCTGAACACATGACATGACTAAATAATCCAAGCTTAGCCGAAAGAAAGGCCAGTTTTTTTGCATAGCCATCAATACTTTAGTCATTTATAAAGCACCTTTCAAACAGAAATGTAGCACAAAGTGCTTTAAATGATTTGAAAATAGCCCCACTAGTGTAAAAGTGCACACGCACACACACCAACTCCTTATTCTCCTGTACAGTCACATGTTACCGTTATGCCACTAACTTTATGAGGCCCCTTTAGTCTCTCTCTCTCTGTACCCTCCTGCAGAATCTGTTAACTTCGAATCTCTCAAGTTACTCCATCAGCTCTGAAGTAAACTAGTTTTTCTTAAACAAAAACAACAAACTTCTTTTGTTGTTCCTTTTTGTCAATTCTCTCACTAACCAGAGCAGGTGGAAAGCTGACGTTACTGTTTTCTGTACCAACAACATGTGTTTGGAGGTGTGAGTGTGTGTTGTTGTCCATAGCTTTGTGTTTTCCCTGTGACAGATTCTTGACCTGTCCAATACGTTGCCTTCACCCTCAGCGGGAACTTGATAAATTGATATAGAAGATCGATCAGGGAGCTGAGCACAGCATACAACCTATATATATTTGACTGTAATGACACATGGTGGCTTTTATAAAAGTCAAACACGGTCTGTGGGAGAGTCACTGCCATAAACAGGTTCACTGACACAACTGTTCCACATAGACAGTGAAAAGTATATTTCCTCGTGTCCATATGAACTTTCACTGAGGTGGCAATACGAGGATTACCTCAAGGTAATGTTAAATCCTTTTTTGTCCGATGGCTGATATTATTATAAAGCTTTATTTAGTGTTTTAACTGAAGTCAAAATTGAAACTAAATTATGTTTAAATTTTTGCCCATGACTTGTAGAAAGAAGATCTGACACATGTTGAGATTATATTTATTATTGCAGCCAGGTAAATCTTTCTAAAGTTTCTGGTTAAATTACTATTTATTACACAATCTTAGTCCAGTGTCACTTGTAACATGTGGATAAGGTGGAAAGATTTACATTTGCCTTCAATGCGCAGCATGTCAAAGACAAACTATGTGATTAATTATTCGTGGGTGTTTTATTGATTTTATCCGGAAGAAAGGCAAATAAAATAAGATTTTACTGCTTGAATTGTAAGACTTAAAAACTTGCCGACTTCACGAACGGAGTGGGAAAACACACCCAGCTACAAAGGTGTTTACTCGCAATTACCGCGCGTAAACACTCATTTGAGAGTGAAAAGAAGCTGCCCGGTCTTGTTATTGAGTGATATTGATCTCCCTTTATCCGCCCTCCGCTACACTGACCAGATTTGAACGTTAGCATCAGGATGCTAACAGATGTTCCCGTTTCCTCCGCGTCTGTTCGAAGCACAACAACAACGAACTCCCAGCGGCGCGGAGGAAAACGCTGCCAATCCAAACCGCAAAGTCGATTTATTTATACTCACGGATAATAACTGTGTTGTTGACAGTTTGGATTTAGGTTGACAGCTCGACGCCGCCTGCAGCTGCAGCGACTCTTTCCGGTCATGTGATCGACAACACGTCAGTACCACCGGAAGCGGCGAGGGACAAAATACGTGCGACCGCGCAAACTTAAAAGGATCGCATAGAAAATGTAAAACATGTATTGAAAAATGGCAATTGAGAAAGGCATGAAATGGAGGATACACAAAGTGAAATCTTTATTAATATAAGGGTAATATCTATCGGAAAAGTTGAGCAAATAATGCTGTTTTAAAGTCTGATTTAAAAGAAACGAGTGCGTCAGCAGTTCTCAGGTGTTCAGAAAGTTTGTTCCACAGGCGAGGAGCACCTTGAGAATAGAATAGAATAGAATTAAATATAGAATCAAGGGAGATTCACGAGTTGCTTTACCCGGTCTGCTTCTAACTGGATAAACTTTGTGAGAACCTGAGTCATGGATGTTTCATGTTGTCCAAGTAAATCTGAGATGTATTTCAGCCCAAGTAAGTACATTGCAAAACCATGATTTCTTTTTTTATTGTCACATGCTTTTTTTTTTCTGGTGATCTTCTTTCCATTTTTTATATCTTTCTGAAAAAAATCACTTGATCATCATTGTGGTTTTTCTCACTAATTGCCACTATTTTATGGCTGTTTGCAGCTATTTACTATAGATTTTGCGTTAGTTAATCACTGATATTGATTCGCAAATCACTATGGAAGCTCCCTGCTTCCACCTGATTCCTTGTTCCCTGGCACTAACTGGTCCTGCCTTGTCTTTTTATTTACAGGTGCGGGTAATGATCCATGCTGTCAGGCTTATGGAGATCAAACTCATTTATATGACTGAGGTGAGGGGAATTAGATGAACATTTCTGGTAGATGTTACAGTTTACTATGTGTGAACTGCATTCATTTTAAATGATCAACCCCTGAGCTGTTTATAGAAAATTTGATATTTCAATTTTGTACTTTACATGAAGCACTCACCAAACTTTGACTAACATTCAGTGACAAGTGGCGACAGAATAGTTACGTAATGCAAAGAGATTATGTGGAATTGAAAGTAAATGCCGATCCTAATATAAATAGATTCCTCATCCTCTAAAGCAGGTTAATTCCTGATCACTTATTAGTCATGGTGTTTCATTTAGGTGACAGCGCCTTGCACGGCTGCAGCCTCCAATGGTGTGTGAATGTGTGTGTGAATGGGTGAATGTAAAGGGCTTTTGGGGCTGCTGTCAGCGAAAAGGCGCTATATAAGTGAAGTCTATTTATCATTACCATTTAAACTTTGAAGATACAAAAGTAAAAATGCAAACTCTTTCTCAAAATGCTTTGGGATGTCCTAGATGTTTTATACGCTTCCTGGTATCTAAAACTCTTTAAAATGCAAGAATATTGACCACACTGACGTCACAACTTGTGGCAAGGGTTGGCTTTGTTTCATCTTAGGAGCACAAAAACGAAAAAAATAATAAAATAAAATGCTGAACGGTAAATAAAGCATGAATGTGTGTCTGTTGGAGTGTACTTCACTATTATTTTAATACCAAATGGAAATAAGAAGAAACTCAGAAGCCACAAATGTTTCTTGCTGAGTTTTAACATTGCTAGAGTGACAATAAAGAACTTCTATTCTATTCACGTCTCTTTCTTTCAACTAGTTCTATCAAACACATATTTCATGTGCAAAGACGTCGGTTTGGTTTGAAGTCGTAATTTACTCTATTTTTCTTGCTTAGCAGTCAGTCAGTCCATTGCATCTGAAGCTTTTCTAATGGAGTATAAAGTCGAGAGAGAGAGAGAGAGAGAGAGAGAGAGAGAGAGAGAGAGAGAGAGAGAGAGAGCTATGTACAATTCTGTGAATTTCCATCAATATGTCTCCATCTCTATCTTGTACTTGAGGAGTAATTTGCATTTTGATCAGCTCTATAGACAGCTGCTCCAAAGGCTCTGATGGAATGAGCCCAATTAAAGTGAGAGATACCTGACCCATACGCTTCATCTGTGTGTGTGTGTGTGTGTGTGTGTGTGTGTGTGTGTGTGTGTGTGTGTGTGTGTGTGTGTGTGTGTGTGTGTGTGTGTGTGTACGCGCGCGCGCCACCTCGCTGCATTAATCATGCTTGGAGCGGCTGCAGCACAATGACTGGGACTTTGTTGAACTACTACACACTAATTAGACCTGGTTGGGTTGAATCAACGGTTTAATAGTGCAGTGATAAAGCATGCATTTACTACAACTAAAGCAAGAAATACATTTTCACCAATGCATTTTATTGTCCAACAAAAACATTGGCGGTTGACTTTAAGGCAAAGGCAGCTTTTTATTTACAACACTTGCTCAAATGAACTTAACCCGTGCATTAATGTAGAAAAATAATCAGTGACACTGCATTTTTGCTGTGGTATACATTATATTTTACAGAAGTAAAAAATAATAAAACACAAATCAATTAAGAGGATTTTTTTTTAAATGCATGACTGCAAACGTTTAGCCACTTTAATTTCATCTCAACTGAAACATGAACTGTACCGACAAGCGTGTGTTGCCTCACAGAGGGAACGTCGCCGAAGCCAGAAGACTAATTCTTGAATATTTGGACACCAAATGAGTGTCACGTAATCTAATCAATTTAACATACGAACCTATCATAATGACTCTTTAATAAATGGCACAGACCCCTCCGGAAAACATAATGTCCAGGGAAACTCCAAGGTCTGGAGAATAGTTACGCACAAGCTCTTGAAAACAGATGAACACGGGTCGGCAAAGAAACAGTTGGTCAAAGGAAGAACAAAATACAGTGGCGTAGAAGGCGAAATTTGGTAACTTCTTTTTTTCACTTTTTATAATTCATTATGGTAGTTGATTTATACATTTATGGGTTTACAACACAGAAGTAAACACACACCAGACTTGCTCAAATTACTCTCCTTCCACTAAATCCTCCTCAGGTGCGAACCTTTTCCCCGGGTGTTGCCTCTTCTCCTCCGCGTGACTTTTGTTGATGTTGTCTAAAACGTCGAGCAGCAGACTCGTCTTGCTACAACCCGCAGGGTCCAAAACGTCGCACGGACTGTTTGTGCCCATGTCCGGACTCGAGTTATCCCAAAAGCGTTTCCCGGGGTGCTGACGCTTTTCCAAGTCGGGCAGGTCTCCCTCTCCATCCACCTCCCAGTCCCAGTCACCGTCCTCATACTCGGGATGGCGCTTACCTGGGTGCTGGCGTTTGCTGTGCAGCATCAGGTAGCGTTTCCCTGGGTGTTGTCGTTTGGAAAATTCGCTGAAGAGTACATCGGGGTTGTCAGAAATGTGTCCCATCGTAAAGCGCTTTCCGGGGTGCTGTCTTTTCTGGAGCCCCAGCAGCGAGTGCAGCTCATCTTCGCGCTTACCCGGGTGCTGTCTCTTTTGCACATCCAGGAACTGTTCATCCTCGTCCTCCTCCCTCCTGCCTGGATGCTGCCGCTTCTCCAAGTCCTCGCTGTATCGCTTACCGGGGTGCTGTCGTTTTGTCACCCATTCATTCTGAGAGGCAATGCCTTCTGGGAAAGGGGACAAAGCAAAAATTACTTCAACAGTCCCCAAGTTCACTTTTATCAACACCTGAGACAAACCCTTGCCTAACAGCGTGTGCGTAAAATGCGCGTAAAACTAGGTGGTCGTCAGCATTCTTGGCATTGTGTCTTTTCTCTGGACAAAATCGTTTCAAGCTCGATTTTAAACTGGCGAAACACAAACGTTGTCGGACATTAAGACTAAACTTTGACGATTATTGGCTTAATTAATCAAAATCAAATCATTTCCCCTCTCCAAACGTGCGCAATGAACTCTAGACTGCAAAGAACGTCTCAACTTGAACACAGATGTCCTTATATCAATATCATTAATGATAAGGTTTATACAAGCATTAAGTAAATACATTGTTGAATGGAACTGAGTCTCTATCCAGTCAGAAAACGCGCTTTAAGCCTAAGAATGATACAAAATGTGTGTTTTACGCACCGTTTCTCCCGTCGTCGTCCTGCAGCTTCTGGAGGATGGATCGTAAGAGAAGACCCTCGGCTCTCTGTAGTACCAAGTCGTCTAGGCTCATTCGGTCCGTGTCATCCTCGGCAGAGATACTCTGTCCTCCGGACACCGCCAAGTTGCAGATCGTCAGAGAAACCAGGATGACCAGACATGTCGACTTCATTGTAATTTAGTTTGATCGTCTGTTAATAAAGAGGAAAAAGAAAAGAAAAGTGCGCAGAGCTGAAATTCACCTGAAAAATGTGATGAGAATAAGAAACTTTGCATTAGATAGTTTTTTCTTGAAAAAAGAGTTTCAGTGTTATTTTTCTGAATCAAAATGTTAGAGATTTGACTTGAGCAGCTTGACACTTGTTCAACTTTTGAGAAATATATTGATTCAGTCAAGCTGCTTTTCGTTGTTGATTTGTTATAGCCTCTAATGTTGTTGTTGTTGTTTTTTTTTAACAAGCTGGCGTACCATAAAAACTACAACAGCAACTAATGATGCCAGTTTGAAAATGTTAGTTGGAATGATGCCTAGAATGAAGCAGGATCACTTCACGACGGGAGATCATGCAGAGGGTTTGTTCTGAAATGCATCAGCCTCACCTGGTAAAGTGTCCAAAGTCTCCGCTGTCCCCGGCTTCCAGCAACCCCCCGGCAGTGGTGATAGTTGCTCTCAGACTCTCGCAGGTTCGTAATGACCCTTGTGAGGCCAAGTCTAAAGGTGGGCAATGATGGTAAAACTTTCAGTCTCAGTATTTATACTCGTCGGACACTGTCGTCACGCCGACGCTGGAGTAACTTTTCAGGATCCCTCATGTGTACTGATGTCACCAAGTCGTGCGCGAGTGGATGCGGCGGGTTATCTCACCATTGGGGCTACTGCCCTATTTGTCATTTATAAACCAATAACGGCCAAAGATAGACGACAGGTGCCACGACTGGATGAGATAAAACCATAACTGAACGATGCATTTGACGTTCAGAATGCGTGAATTATTAATTCGCCTTTCTTTAAATTGGGCAATCTTTCGTTTTTGCGTTGTCACACATCGTTTCAATTATCCAGATTTATTTGTTTGTTTGTTTTTGCAATTGGATCTCTGTCATGAATCTTCCGAGTATCATTACAATGAAATGTGATGGTTTATAGGGCGCCAGTAAAGGCTGCAGAGATCCTAGAAACATTTCATATAGAGTTCAAGGTCACATGTAAACTTCTCCGGCTGTATGTAATGTATGTAATAACCACAGAAATGTACATTGTAGTATGGTTTCTGGTCACGACGCAACACTGCTGAACGTATCAGAGGCGGATCTAAGTTACATAGTGAAAGAGGGAGCGAGTGAGAAGACTGATTAAACATCCAGAACAGGAAACGCCACAGCACTTTAATAAGCAGTTCTGTAGACTCAAGATTTACATATATGGCAACGTTTAAAATAGATTTTAATGCCTTATTTGCTTTCCTCCAGTGAAAACAGCACTGCAGTTACTTGTCTTTTCACAAAGAACCAGTGGTCATATTTTATCACTGTCTGAATTTCTTCTTTTTCATCTGTACTTCTAAATTATTCTTTCCTCATGGGTGATTTTCCATAATGACAGACATTAAATTTAACAATTGTACATCAAGGCAAATATGACAGTGCATTCTGATTTACTGTTTTCACCTAGTTTGAACCCTTTTTGTTTTTCAAAACAGGTCAAAGGATTTGAGGCCTCAAAATCCAAATCCAATGCAAAAATTGTAAATATCAATTTAGTGTAACCTCAATGTTTTTTGCATGGTGTTATCATGATTCAATCCAGACAGCCCTTTTGGGATTTGAACATATCTGCAGTTATCTGTTTTGGAGTGACCGGTCTCAAGGCGTCTGTGCAGACACTTGAGATTTCACATGATCAATCAACCATGGGTAGATCCTGTCAACACACAGCATCTGTCTCAGTTGTTTGACAGCTGCAACCTCCTGGTGGTTCAGTTGCATGTTCTCCTGTTGCATACTCTAGACTACCCCGGTAGTCCAAAGACATCTGTTTGAGATTAATTGGCCACTGTAAAATAGTTCCTACATGTGAGTTTGTGTGACTTTCTGCCTCCGTGTGTTGTGGTGTCCCGTCCAGGGTGTATTCTGCCTTCACCATCAACAAAGTGAGCAGGAAAAAGTGGTTTCAGAAGATGGATGGATAGTAATTGAAAATATATTTGTGAAGATTCGTGCTTCATATACTTAGTGTTGTTGAGCATTTTACATTTCTTAAAACTTAATATTTACACGTCTGTGACTTTTGTGAGGATGAACCTCTGTGGATGACGCGGCCTGTTCACTCCACCATCTGAACGAAGTCCTGCATCACTCACTCAGTCAGCGCTTGAATGTCAGCGTGAATTGAATTGACCGTGTAATGATATAATTACTCGCTTTCAGTGTGCTGTCACGTTCAATACTTCAAGTGGGTTTAGCCAAAACATCAATATCATGGTTTCAAAATATTCAATATGCTGAGTGAATTTATTTTTATATTATTGAGAAGTCTGATTGATTTTGGGCAATTATACTTTTAGTATTGGTAAGTGAGAAAACGGACATGGACGGACCGTCAATCACAATCATGGCTTGTGATTAACTGATTTGTTTTTTATAAAGCATGTTAAGGGTGTTTGTACATCAGATTATTTTGTTAAAATCAGTCTCTGTGTAACTCTGTTACTCTACTCAGGAGGGAGAATGAGTTTTCGTGAGCTCAAAGGCTAATCCCCGTGTGGCTGTGAGTTTTCACAGTGTGCTCACGTTGCCTCAAATGAACACAGAAGGTGACAGTGGCACAATTAAGACATGTCTGATCTGTATGGGCGTCCACCTCCTTACACATGTCATGTAGGTCCCTTCTCTCCTATTAGGCCACAGTGTAACAACATACCCAAAGGAACCAATTAATAGCCCAAGAGAGTGTGTGCTTGTATTTTAAACGGTTTAAAAGACCAGGAATGTGCTAAAGAAAGTCTTGTGAATTGCAGAAATCTACTCTGTGAATGTGGCATCCGGATCACATGGATGAGGAAACATTTAGTACAGACAGAGTGGCAGCGTTTGGGGTTTTTTCCTTTTATTAATTTAAGGCTGTGATTAGAATACAGCCTCCATTCCTTTCATTCACTCTCGCTCATCCTCCACACAAAAAGCTTGCTGCCTTTCAGAACTGGGAAATCATAACAATTAGGATTCTGTCCAGTATTATGTATCTCATGTACTAAGGAAGAGGATAGGTTAAGTGTACACCCTGTGCGGTGGCAGAAAATAATAAGACTCATTAGCCTCCGCCCTCTGTTTCTCTGTTTACTGTAGCTGGTGTTGCAGGGGTGGGGAAACTTTGCCAGTTTGTTAAGACAGTTCCTGCAAAGCATCAATATGTTTGTTGAAGTCACCAATGCACGCATCAGGAGTTTTCATTACCAGGCAAGACAGTCTTAAGTTTACCTCTGTACTGTTACATGACAGTACTGCATGGCTGCAGGCTGGTGCAGGTTATCTTCAAAGAATTTATGATTCTACAGAGTAATCAGACTTCTAGTTTGAGAAACATTCATATTCCAAACCAAAGACCTATGAGACTAAAATGATTGTTTATATCAGAATAATGTATAGTTGCGTTGTCAAAAAACTTGAAAAAGAAATTTGTATGTTTATACAATTTTAATGTAATAAAGCCTTTTTGTTAAATTAGAATTTAACTTGATCTTTTAGAGACCGTACTCTTTCATCAAACAAACTTGGAGTATGTGTTACTTAATTATATTTGAGGTTCACATGCAGGATTTACTGTGTGTTATTGATCGACTGAGTGTCATACTGTTCGTATTCTCTGCTAACTCCTCCATGGACTGTAGTTTTCCCAGAAATGAGTGATGTTACCCTCTCCTTTTATATCGTTCGCTTCTTTTCTGTCACTGATTGTTGCCATGGAATCACTGGTCGGCATCTGTTAGTGACTGTTACCATAGAAACAGTGGTCAGTAGCTCCTGCTGACTGTTGCCAAGGGTCTTATTTGTTGACTGCTGGGGTCTTTGCCAGTGTGGCTGCCATATTGGATGGGTCCCCGCTTCGTCTCCTGTGTAGTCCACTTGTATTAAGGAAGGAGATTTTCACACAATTAAAATAATCAAAACTCACCGAATGTTCAATTGATATTCACACGGTTTGGCTTGTGACAAATGGCAGACATCAATATATGTACTTTAAATACTGTATGTTAAGACTTGTTCAGGATAGTACCATTGCAGTCTATGTTAGCTCTCCCGGTCACAGCTCTTTATCAGTGCTTGTAAATCTGAAGTCATGTCGTACACTGGGTGGAGGTTTTGAGTCACTAGTCTGTTTTTGTGTCTTTTCTTTATGGTTGGAAGCTGTAAGGATCCGGATTAGGTTTACTTTGTTAATGGTGTAAAATCTTTTCATCATGTACAGTTCAGCTCTGTTAGGCAGTCAGTTTGGTCTTCTGCCCTGACAGCTTCTTTAAGTGACCTGACACATCATCTTGTGGTACAAATTTGTATTGCAAGGCTAATAAGGCCCCGTTTACACAACAGCGTTTCACGTGACAACACCTAATCCCTTAAAAAAAAAAAAGGAGTGCGTTTACACTGCAGCAGCGGACACAAAGACAACGATGTGGTTAGTATGCCCGGCCACTGGAGGGCGCTGTTGCTTGATTTTGTAATGAAACTACACAGAGTGTGAGCAAAGAACAACACACTATAAACGTTAAGAAAATGGAGAGCACCCGACATCCGCATGGACTGATGACACATCGGATGCTATCAGGGGTGAGTTTCAACCACAAAACCACTGATATGGAGGATAAAACTAGAATATGAACCGTGAGTCGTACCACTACGGGGCCGCCATGTTTGTTTACAACTGATTGAGCAGGAGGGAGGGGGAGAGATGCGCACGCGCAGTAACAGGCTCCGTAGCCCCGGCAGTGTCTGCAGGAGGGAATAGCCGCTGTGAAAGAATCTTTCCACCTTGGAAGCTAGATTAAGAGTGTTTTTTTGTCTTTTCCAGCATTTCATTATTTTAGGTTATATTTATAGTCAGTAAACAACTTTATTACACATACTACCCCCCAAAAAATTCCACTTTTTTGTTGGTTGACAGGAATCCAAAACAGCCTGAGATCTGGTGTGTAAAACAAAAAAGTGATTCTTTTAGATCAGAAACATTACTTTACAAACACAAAGCCAGAATGAAAATTTGTGTTTCCTTGTGTTGAGCTTGAGATCATATTCTCTGTTTCTTCCCACTCGTCTTACTCTTCCTACCACTTAACTATACAAATGAACATGATTAGCCGCAGCCTCTTCTGCACAGCTCCTTTAAAAGATATTATCTTCAATTTTCTCACCTGTCGTCTTTTGAAGAACCTAAAATGATCAATTATGGATGAAAAACGTAATTTTAATTGACACATTTCATCTACTGGAGTGTTTCTTCAAAAGTTAGGCTGAGAAATTGGCTATGTTCCCAGTTTCATTGCAAGTATCTGTTTGAGATCAGCTCTAATATTCTGAAGCCATGAATCTGACATTTTGAAGAGCAACTAACACTCAGATTCTGTTTGTTCAAAAGCTGCCTGCACAAACCATTGATTTACAATTCAATCAGCAAACATTTGCACGTCGTCACATCGGCAGTGCTATTTTTCTTTCCTGGTCATCTTTCCCAAAACCTGATTCATGCAAATGCGAAATTCACCTCACTTTATCCGTTAATTTGACTGGCTGCTATATTGCTTCAGCTGTTATACTGAATATTTGTTATTTCATTCATTTATGTCAGATAATACCTACTGCAATCAATGCCTGTGGTTGATGTTACGAGACATTATTCTATTATAACTTGCCATCTGTATAGTTTGTATGTAAAAAATACACTGTTTATCTTATATACTAACAAAATTAATTCATTTTATCAATTCACGGAAAAAAAAAGAAAAGAGCCACAGGACAAGAAGAACATTAAAATAGCCCAAACTGACAGCAAACAGAGCTAAAATAGGGCAGAGAATGTTTTTACCTTGAAAAAATATATTTTTCACGCTGTGAAATGCAAACTTTAGTTTCCTAAAAATGTCCTTTTTATTTATATTTTCCACGGTCATTCAAAACAATAGAGTCTCTTTCTCTAGGACTTCAGCCATTCCGGTTCCTCTGCTGGGAATCCATAAGAAAAGATGATTGAAGTTTGTCTGTTTTTGTTATGTGGAGTGGACAATGACCCATAAATTATGTCAAAAAACAAAAAGGAACATGTGAATGACAATCAGACAAAAGAAGATTCCAAAAAATAAATAAATGACAGGATAAAAAAGCTTAAAAAAGCATATACTTTGTTGTTATACTGGCTGTTTTATGCATTTAGATGCAGTTCAAGGCTTTGTATCGTGGGTGTTGTTCACAGGTTAATAGAAACGCCGTTAGAAAGTGAGGACTGCAAAAAGCCTCATTTGGCCTGCAAGCTGTACAATTCCCATGTTTTGGAGTTTGTCATTATTGTGCCTCTGAAATCAGGAGTTCGATTCTGCAGTATTTGTCTTTGTGCTCATGGAGGATGTTTCATTTGAACATGAACAAAGGATTTCACTAAATACAATTAAAACAAAATCCTGACAATCTTCAGTGCAAGTCACGGAGAGCACGGCTGCCGGCAGGTGAAATTCAGCCTGTTTCTGTTCGAAGCCCCCTCTGACGAGACATCCCGCCGGTGACGGCAGGGGCGCGTTAGCAGCGCCGGGTAAGAAGATGGACGGGATGAGGGCAGACAGGAAACAAAGCGACACAAACAAATAAATAAACAAATGGAGGAGAGCGAGTGTGGGTGGATGGCGTGATAACAGGGGGCCCCCGAGACGAGACTCTGGCCCGACAGGGTCACTGTGGCAGGGAATGAGTGACAGATGGTCACAGGTCAGGAAGACAGACTCAGCATTACCGACCTGCTGGCTGTTGTTGCCTTGCATGTTAATGTGAGACAGGGATTCAGAGGGAAACTTTCCAGATTATGCATGTTTTTTTGTTTTTTTTGAAGTGTTATTTTCTTTACTGTTGTAATTCCGTAGTAGATTCACAAAAACTGATGACTTCTCACATGCTGAATTTCTGTCTGAATAATCTTTTGATTTAAACATTTCAAGTAGTCAGAGGCTGCTTTACAGGCAAAGTGCTCAAATATCATTATCAATGCAGATTCTTATCAAACAGCGCTGTTACAGGACGGCGATCTATCGATTGTCATTCAAAACAGTGATGACAATCCTGCAGTGCAACCGCGGAATGGCTGCAGAGGCTGTTGTGGTATCAAGTGAACCGAAACAACCCTGCCCTGCGGCAGCGTGTCAACAACATGAAGCCGCCGTTTGATTAGTGTTCTTCTCACCCTGAGCCTGTTTACCATCATCAGTCCTTTTTTACTAAAGTTTCACTTTTTACTTACAAGTCCTGAATGCAAAAAGTTGCAGCTATAAATGTCTCGAAATATCACTTTAAAAGTTTCTTCTATTTGTTTTTTGTTTTTTTATTTTGCGTGTGTTTGACACTGTGTGCACTACGCTTCCAGATTGACTAATGTCTTATATCCTCATTTGTCAACAGATGACACACAAAGTCCATTATGGACAGACAAAGACACACACACACACACACACACACACACACACACACACACACACACACACACACACACACACACACACACACACACACACACACACACACACACACACACAGGAGGAGGAAAAACGAGGATGGATTTTGCATTATTTATTTTCAAATTTCATCTCTGTCTTTAGCTGTGTGTCTGTTGCCTTGAGAATCCCATTATCTCTCAATAACCTGCGAGGCGCCCGTGTGAGTCTCCAGCCAGAGACCGTGATTAGTGCACTACTACCACATACTACAGCTCACTTATCATCGCCCTCCCTCTCTTCTCCTGCGTGTCTGTCCTCCCTCGTCTTCGCACTCCTCCATCACAGTCAGGTGGTGTCTGGGACCGGCTGTGATCGTGCTAGATTGAGCTGATCTTTCAGTCTCACGCTCCACTGAAATGGCAGGTGTGAGCTTTTTAAATGTTTTACTCCTCAGAGGTGATAAAGGGGAAATAAGTTCAGGGAAGAAGTTCCACAGAATCGACGATCTCCACCGTACCAAGCGATCGTGTCTATAATTGAGTTGCTTCCCTCACACCAAAGAGATAATGAATATACCAGCTTGCTGAGGAAAGTGTAGCAGAGATCTGAGCTGATCGCAGCGCCAGCGAACATCAACAGGACAAGCATTGACAGACGCTCAAATTCACAATTTCAGTAAATTTAGAATCACCAGTCGATCTCAAACATTTCTTTAATATTGTAAGAATCAACGTGTGCACGGGGAGAACATGTAAACTCCATTCGGAATGATCACCAGGCTTGGAATCAGTTCTGTCAGACTGGACTGCGAACCATCCGAGGCGTAACTTCATAAATTCAATTGTTTCCAGAAACGTGGATCTATTAAAGATATTTTCACCGTTAGTGTACCGATGCACAAAAACATGGATGTTTACAAGATGAAACGTCTGAGAAAATACAATAAGGGACTAAATGGAAGAAGCAGGACATTTCCTGAGATATCATATTTTCTAGAGTCCTGAGAAGTTAAACCCAACGGCTGAATAAGCCTGCCAACTAATTCTATTCATTCAACCTCTCCTCCCTCACTGCTGCAATAATATCTCATTTTACTGATACTTCAGTAAAATTTGCACCGAGTACATTATTTCACTACTTCTGAAACGAGTCACTACTGAGTATGTTGCATCTTACAACATGAAAATATCAAACTTTTTTGTAAAATCAATGTTTATGATGCATATCAGTTTATTTATAACAGAAAAATTCCTGTTTCATAGTCAAATTTCTTTACAAAACAAAATGCACAGTACAATATTTAATTTAGTTGTTGGTTGTTTGAGACATTTGAAGGTATTTTGTGCCAATAAATGACATTTCATTTTCAATTTTGAGTAACAGAAGAACAAGCTGGCATTTAGGGACTTTGAAGAGATGAGTTATGAAGGCAAATAGTTTTGTTTATTATCACGGTTATGTAAGTGACTCTTTCTATGTTCTGCATATCAGATCTATAGTTTAACTCGCTGATATTACAGAGATTCACACATTCAAACCATAAAGCAGAATAGACGTACACTCTGCACAAAGTTTTACCTCCTCAGATTCCCCCCCCCCCCCTCCCATGCATTTCGCACAGATCTAGTGCTTGAGTTAAACTAACTCAGTAGAGTCTTCAGCCCCCTGTGATCCTCGGTGGCTTTGTGGGAATGTGAGAGGATAAAACAAAATCACAAGATGCTGCTGGTGCATCAGTATCGGCACGCGCAGCGAGCTGGAGCCGCAAGGTGTTTAGCTGACACATGCAAGCATCAATCTTCTGTTTGGAGATAAAGCAGACACACAGCTGAGCCTATCTCCAGTATCCCTCCCCGCACATCCTTCAGCATAGTTGATCTAATTGTCGGGAAATCCTCGGCAGCTGCAAAGCATATTAAAAGTATACTTATCCCCAAATGTAAATGCCACAACATGCAAATGAGGTTATCTCCCTCCCTATCATCTGCACAGCGAGAAGCACATGAGCAAAGAAAAACACTTCCAATTCTTTTCTAGATCAGGCTCGTCACAAGTTCGAAGAGAAATATAAGTAAAGTAAGAGAACCATCTGATAGTATCACATGCTCCTCTTTAATCTGACGTCTTTCCTTCAGGATAATGGACTAAACCTTAGATTTAACATGCACAAAACATTGTGTGTCCTTGGATAGAAAGAAAAGAAAAGAGTTAGATATTGAGTGTCCTTTAATTCCATACATCACTCAGTTAAATACTTAGAAATTCAACATTTCCATCTTTTAGTGCTGTTTATGGATTTTTCAAGACACTGTAGAATGCTCACAAATTCTAGAACTCTGACATATTTTAAAATTCTCACAAAAGCCATAATTCCAGATGCTCACATCTTGGTGGGACACGCTTTATTTTCTCCAGTATTTGGGTTAAGCATAATAAACTTAAAACGTCTTTGAAAATAAATCTTTTATCTTTTTTTTTTTATGCAAGATATTCTGGACATACACTCACCAACCATTTTACTACTCAGCTAATTATTTAGGCATTATTATTTAATTAAAATTGTGACACTTGCAGATATTTAAAACATTTTTAAAGGGCTTTTTTTTTCTTATCTGCAGTTTTAACGATTAAGTCACACAAGGCCGAGATTTATCCTATTATTTTTTTTGTTTTAAGTTTAAGGTCATCATAATCTCAAGGATGTTCACTGATGGAACTTTTTGAGATGCATCTGTATATATTTTATGTGCCTGTATATTTTTCATACCGGTGGATCACACTATTAACATACTTATAATAACACTACTACTCTCACTGGAAGACATCACTGCTAAAAATGTAACTATTAGCTTTCTATATATAATTTCCACTACTTTTATGGACTTGTGACTGCGGTACAATCATCATTCATATTGAATATTGACGGTGAAGTTGGGAAAGTTCATGTTCATGTGGCCGTTTCAGGGGTTCAATCCACTAAAGTTCTAATAGTCTTGTTTTATTAATTTTAATCTACATCTCATGACTATAGTTCAGGGAAACGTTGCAATTCAAGAGATTTCCCACACTCACTTCTTCAACAACACAGGCCCTGTCCTCTCAAGGCACATCTAAGCTGAAATGTTGAAGACACTTGATTTCAGGAGCCTTCTCAATGCCGGAGAGTGTTTTCATCATATACAAACCTTTCTGAAAGTTTGGCTCAGGACGCGTCTCCATAGCACTTCAGGTGGTTCCTGAAGGAGGAACCATATTGGTGTGGAGCGAGTGTCACAGTGAGTGTCTATATAATTCAAAACTACAATGTGTGATATATTGGTCGAAAGAAGTGTGGATATGTCCATGGACAGAACAACTTCAGACATGCTCAGTCTTTGTGCCTTTACAGGGTGACAGAGGAGAAAGAATTACACCAGCCACTGCAGTAATATACTGTATACTGGGTCTTGATCCGCTGTCTGTCTGCACAACTGCAATAAAAAAATAAAGAAATTTAAAAAAGCTTTACAATAAAATAGACAAATAATGAAAGAAATAGCCTTAAAATATCTAGATTTTCTTTCTTTTTTCTTGCTTCTTAGCATGTTAGCAATATTATAGTATTTATGTTACAAATCACAACAATATTGAGGAAGAGGCTGATCTGTTTTTGGGCTCCTTCTCCTTCTTGTTTTGTTTTTATCTTCTTGTGCACATTTTTTTTTCTTCTGCTTTTTGAGCTCCTAATCAGAAGGTGGACATCAGGGAGCCATGTGGAGGAGTGCTTGATTGTGCCTTTGCTGTGTGGAGTACCTGCAGCTTTTTATGTCTGCCACAGTGATCAATGAGAGAATCGGTGCGATGAGAGGGCTTGATGAGCGGCACATGGGCGTCAGACCAGCAACACTCCTCCTCCATTCCCTCACCCCGTCTGGAATAGGCCACACTTAGGTCTCACACCGTGGACGAAGATGGCTCAGGCTGCGTGAGCTAAAGAATGACAGGAACAATCAGAAACTCGCCGCCCCCCCTGGGGGAACCATGAATGGGCTCTGTGAAGCCAATATGAGTAGCAAAATGAACTTCAGCTGGAATAAAATATCGATATTCTTTTATGGTTTGATGGAGAAAAACAAAGTTTTTCTTTATGATTGAAAGAAAAGTTACAATAATGCATAAATATTTCTAAATATTTACACAGCGATATTACCTCCAGGTCAGCATTGGCCTGTCTCGTTTACCTTGTCAATTCAAATTACTTTTCATGATGAAAAATACATATAAGGAGATACAAACACATTTTCATTCTCTTTTTTAGAATTTGATGTAAATCGCCAGAGAGACGTGAGAGATGAGCTCACTTGTTTTAGAACCTGTCTTCAGGTACCTTTCCGTGGGGAGTTTCCATGTTTTCCTTGTGTTTGCATGTTTTTTGTTTTCTAGGAATCCCAGTTTCCTCCTACAGTCTAAGGCCATGCAAATTAATGTGTCTCTGTTTTTAAGTAACTTTGATAGGTGTGATAGTGACTGCAGTTGTCTGTTTCTCTGTCTTTGCGATGTGATGGACTGATGACCTGTCCAGATTGTCCTCTGTCCTCACTCAAGCACCCAGCTGCCGGTAAAGCAGTAAAGATGCATGGATTGACACATGGATACAACTGACATGGTATGGAAATGTTATTCAACTAAATTTTCATTCAGTTTGTGAACAAGTAAAAGCCACGAGAGGAGCCTCCCTCGTATCGCAGCAGGTGGTGATTCTCCCCGCTGACCTCTTCCCCGGAGACAGCGGGAGGAAAAGCCCCGTCAGCTCTCTCCGTTGTGGTGTAACTGCAGCCAGGAAACAATACTTCCCATCTTCATCTGCTGTCACGGCTGAAAGAAAAGCACCTGTATCAGTACTAATAATGTTGTGTTCATTGTGTTAGTGGCAAAGGAAAGCACAACCCATGAGGTCTCTGCTGTTGGTCTCCAGTTTTATCTTTACTAATGAGGTTGCGGTCAGTTGAGGCTCGCAGCCATCTCCCGCTGCCATTGTCCCTCCATCTGAATTTGGGCCATATTGCATCACTTTGACATGAGACTAGTCTGCTGGGATGGCCTCTCAGCCATTGTTTACAGTAAAGAGCAGCAGTGACAGGGCCGTTTGTTCCACCAACCTAATTGTCCGCAGGTATGGATGAAGAGACACTGCCTCTTTAAGAGGTTTGGAGAGGTTGTAAAAGGTCAGACAAAAGAGTTGAGCAGGAAACAACCACAATTTTTTTTATTTGTTTGAACTCCAATCATGATGTAAAGTGAGTTTCATTACAGGACAGACCAATCATTTTCATAACAGTAACTTTCTCATAAAACATACTCAAACTGAAGATCCAAAATATGTTCAAACCATTATTTGCAACTTCATAATGTCCTAAGTAAAGTAAACTAAAGTTAGATTTTCTATGAATACTGGCTTTTGTAAAGTTGCTAATAATTGTTTTGCACTTCCACCATGAGTCTCCCAGGCTTTTTTTTGTGATTAACAGTCAAATAATTCTACAGGAAATTGCTGTACCTGACCAAAACTGTAAGTGCCTGGAGAGCAGCTCCATTTAAAAACCATTGGCCTCCTTCAAATGGACCATGTAATTATTTTTTATGCTTATAAACATTAAGCGGTTGATTTTGTTGGTCTTTTGTGGGTTTTCTTTAAGTACATGAGAGCAAATCCGTGTTATAAACCAGGGGTCAGCAACTTTCAGGAATAAAGGGCCATTTCTCCTCTCTCATCACTGAATATACTACAGAACCTCAACCTCCTCTAAGACTTTTTTTTTGCCGTATTTATTTATATATATATATATATACACAGCCCTTGCGACATTTAGACCCTAAAAGCCTCTGGACCAATAGTGTCCAATAAATCCTTGGGTTGCTGCCATGACAGGTAACAACAAGTTTCTGGCTACAGCTGTGCATAGCCATTTTCACAATGGAGGTCTTGAACAGGGACTACTCTGACGTCAGGTCTCCAACCTCCTCTGGTAGCTGGGGGAATTTCTCATACAGGTGAGAGCTGAAATCTTTTTGGGCACAGTCTCTCACCCTTTCCTCGCTGAACCTCACGATGTGCTTCGGTCCTCAGATTTCCCCCCACCAGATCCAACTCACCATCAGATGGTGATCGGTTCAATGCTCCGAACGTCTCTTCACCCGAGTGTCCACAACATACAGTCTCACGTCAGGTGAAACAACAACGAAGTCCATTATCGATTGAAGACCCAAGGAGCTCAGGTACCAAGGACACTCATGAGCATCTGTTACTCCAATTCGCTCCCTTCCAGGTTACCCAGTCGTTGCCAGCGTGAGGGTTGAAGTTACCCAGTAAGACTATGGAGGGTTAGGGTTAGGGTTGTTTGGTGCATAAGCATAAACAGCAGCTCAGAAGTTTTCTCCCTGCCACCTTAATCCACAGAGAGGCCCACTGCTCATGTTAATAAGGTGTTATGGTATTTAATGTTGTTTAAGATGTTTTAGATGTGGTTATTGTCTCTCTTGGTTGTTACTTTGCTAATGCTGGGATTTTTGATCATTTACATCAACGGTATAGTTACTGTCTGTACTGTTGTCTCCAATGCAGAGGCCCAGTCTGTGCGTTCACACCACAAAAGTCCACGGCAAAAAGTTTCCATCAAGATGACAACAGGAGCAAAATTTCAATTTCCTCCGTTGCTGAGGCAAACTGTTTCCACACTGAAAGGCACAATCACTCAACTCATATTGCATGAATCAAGCGATTGTGGTCAGTCAAGTCCTTTATGAAAAGCCTTTCTGGGCATTCCTGCTTCTTGAAATTCATTGTGACAACAATCATCTTCATATTCAGGACTTGAGCGTCTAAAACATTCAATGTCTGCCTCATAATCCTGAGTCTTTGTCACGGATGAATGAGGGGTGTACGTTTTTGTCAGAGACAGGAAGCTCCACTGGCAAAAGTGGGACAGATGTGACTCCAGTAAATGGGAATCAACTGAATTACAAAATCACTTTTCTTTTGTTGTTGTTGAAACACCATTGAGCTGCACAGAAAGTAAACTGATTTGACTAAAAAGGCCTCTGGAGGAAACATAATGGTGTGGTGATTGTGGTGTTGGTGGCTTTCTCATTGTAAATAGCGTAGGTTTGTACTGTTCACCAGTACACCACATGTGCACACACGCTCACAAGCAAATATTTCATGAGATTGATGCTGTGACTGAGGGACAGATCCTTCTCCTTATTTTTACCCCGTCAAAGCAGTTTCTAAATAACACCAGAATCAATTTGTTGATTCTAACTGATGCTCAAAATGAATTATGTCTGTGGTGTCTTGTTTATTTGTGGCTGACCTATTCTCCCGTCTGTGTGTGATGGAATTACCCCCATGTGGAAAAAAGTTCAAATGTCAAGTTAAATATAAATACTGACTCTGTCAGAGGACCATCTTTTGTATTCCTCACATGCTGTACCTCCTTCATCATTTTCTGAGTCTTGTTTTTTCCTCCAACCTGAAGGGATTTCCATTTTTTGTTTAAAATCAATTTTCTGTGCTGAGGTGTAGTTATGAGCGATACAGGCCTGCTAAGGTTATTTACTGCAGTTTGCTTAACGTAATTTGCATTATAATGGAAACAGCCATGCGATCAGGTCCAATGCTCCAAGGACACAGACTTCCAGTCTTTCATTGCAGCTACATTCCCACTGAAATTGATTCTTCATCTTCTGTTAAAACTCTGCTAGACTTTTGTTATGAGTCATTGGAGTGCAGAGTTAAGACGACGGCTCCGAGATAGTTATGATAGGAGTTGCAGTAATAGAAAAATCACTCAAACTGAAATTGAACCTGATTCAGTTTAATCATTTTCATCTGACTTCGCTACCTGAAGATTTTAGAAAAAAAAAATCATCCACATCATTGCCGTGTTGTTATCACAGAAAGCAACGGTCTGTAATGTATGCTGCTGTGTGGTCAGTCTCCTGCACCATCCTGTGCCTCCCTGGCCTCCAGTCTCTGCTCTCTGTCAGACACCCCTGTCACTGTCCCAAATCCTCACCATCCTGCCAACAGACGCCTGCCTGCTGCCACACTAATGGAGGGGAGAAACAGCTCGGCTGACAGCCGGGGTGACTCACCGGTCCTGAAATACTTTTAATCACCCAAAGTACAAAACATAGGAAAAACATCTTCAGTGTCTCCAAAAACTGAAAATACATATTTCAAGTACGTTAGTGGTCTCATATCCACTCAGCCATATTATTATGTACGTCACCCATTTACCTGTATTGATGTACAAGCTCCACTAGATCTGTGAAGATGTGCTCTGACATAAAGATGTTTGTAGCAGATCCTTTCGGTGCTGTAGTTTTCACGGTGGGGCCTTTATCGGACCACCTGCCCTCATGGACCTTGGCCACTGCTGGCCCTCTTGCAGGTTCACTGCTTTTCCTTCATTGGAGGACTTTTGGTAGATACTGACCACTGCAGACACAATCCCCCCACAGGAACTGCAGTTTAACAGATGCTCATCACAATTTGGATCTTGTCTTGCTGAATTCCTTTCACTTTCTATTTTTTTACTGCTTCGAACACATCTACTTTGAATCCAAATGGTCACTCACTGCCTGATGTTTCCCCACACATTAACTAATGATATGACAAAACCCAGTATTATTTGCCTTACATGCCAGGATTGGTGTTTTTGTCTCTTTCTAGGGCCAGAACACTGGAACCACACAGACTTGTTGGTTTAATGTAACCCCAATCTGGTCAAATATGGTTTTAGGGTAAAGATGAAATTGTGGGTCAGGGTTAGACTCTTACCTGGAGCTGTGGAGGTTAAAATTGAGGAGGAGTATAAAGTAATGTGGCCATGAAAAATTAAAGATGAGCCCAAAAAAACCTAAATCCATTAAGCTTTAAAAAGCTACATGTTTCCATCTTTATATTCAGTCCTAAATTCATTCTGCAGTAATCCCACTCCTGGTGTTAAAGAAAAGTTTGCTGTAACATGTAAACCAAAGAGACTGACAACTGATGGTTTAACTCCCACCAAGACTTCAATGCTGTGAAATCAGTATCAGATGATAAATAGACAGCAGCAGACCAAACACACATAAAAGTCCACTTTGAGTTATTTTATTGTTGGCAATTCATATAAATGTGAACATCTGAGAGCTCCTGCTGCCTCGAGATCAGAGCGAGTTACACTGAATGGTCAATCAGAAATTACAGGAATGAACTTAAAACAAAAACCCAGAAACACACAGTAATTAAGCGTGTCTGCAGGTTTGAGCTGTCGGGAGCACTTTAAATGTACTGAATCAAACATACTCTGAAAGGCTTGTGTACAGATTTTACAGAAAGTGCAGATGTGAATGGATGTTTTCATGTGAGCACCCGAGCTGCATCATCACATGCCCACCATGAAGAGAACAATAAGGGATAAAGGAATAAAATAGACGGGTCCGTGAAAAACAGAACTCTTTTCTTTATTTTAAATACATCCGACTAAGTATATAGATGTGCATTTCTGTATCTCTGTGTCATCTGGGGATTTTGAACACAGCGTTTGCTACGGAAGAATGTTTTCCCTAATTGAAGGTCTTCACTGGTGGTGTTGGTGTAAGGTATGCTTTCACGCAGCTAACAATTATTAGGGCTTCCTGACAGCAATGGTCGCCCACATATTACTTAACATTAACAGCAGAAGGAAGAGAAAGGCCATGCAGGAGCTCACATTGTTTCGAAGGCAACAGCGTGGCATCGGCAAGCGAAAATTTAAAGGATAAAGATAGCAAGGGGTTGTTGTTCTGTGTGTGTGTGTGTGTGTGTGTGTGTGTGTGTGTGTGTGTGTGTGTGTGTGTGTGTGTGTGTGTGTGTGTGTGTGTGTGTGTGTGTGTGTGTGTGTCTGTGTGCATGCACATGTGTGTGTGTGGGCTGTGGCCTGTAATGGAGAAGAGAGAGCATTAGGCACACTCAACAGTGAGGTAGCAGGAACTTGCAGCACAACTCCACAGAGTCCTCTCCAGCTGTAATCAGCGGAGTGAGAGGGGAGTCACACCTCCTTTTATCCTCTACCTAAACAATCCCTGTTTCTCTCCTACCTCCTCATCTCTGCTTTTCTTTTACTTCTTTCTGCCTAGTTTCAATCTCCATGTGTCACATTGATCCATATTAATTTGTGGTGTGGCACAGACTTAATGTAACGATAGTGTCAATGAAATTGCGCAGCTCATCTCACTCCTCTATCTTCTGCACTGCTTTTATCCAATGTGGGGAACTGGAGCCGATCCCAGCCGACTCAGGGTGGGGGCAGGACGGGTCACCTCTCCATCATAGGTCAAACACAGAGACAAACAGTCACACTCACTCATTCACTACTATAACTACATTTTCAAGCCACACAATGCTTAACTGTGGGAGGAAACTTTGGAAAGATGCAAACCGTACAGATAAAGGCCCACAAACCCAACCCAGACTCCAACCAGGGACCTTTTTGCTATGAAGCATACTGCAATTACACCAGCTCATCTCAGTCAGCACTCGGCAAGCAAAGGTGCTGAAGGATAAATATACTGTATAAGAAAGTTCTTTACTGTCACGCCACTTAAGGCAGCCCCTAAATATGATCCATTTTGTCCCTTAAGCTTGTTAAAGATGCATCTGTCTGTGTAACGTCATTCACAAATGCCTCCAGAGTATTTTCCCACTCCTGCATGTCGTCTCCGAAACTGCACACACTTAACATTTAACAACACAGGCTACAAGCTGCACCTCCCATTTGCATTTCCCATCCCATCTTCCTCCTTGCTGAGTCTTATATAACCAAAAATGGCTCCCATTAGCAGCACCTGATCTCCTCTTCTCCTCACATCTCTCCATCAGTCCGCTGGTCTCGGTGGGGTTTTCTGTATTAGTGAATTCATCTCTGGGCCGATGGTCATTCTCCAGCCCCCCTAAAGAGCTATTTCATGAATAAATGAATAAAACTGGCAAATTATAACAATATTGCACCTTTTGTTGCACAGTATCGTGTATTAGTGTGTTACTGGGTCTGGGTGCGTGAATGGCGGTAAGAGACTCCAATTACCTGAACTATTCTTCCCTGAGTTACCTCCAAAAATGGATTAACACAGTTTTGTGTAAAAAGGCCCATCTTAACCCTGAGCTTTGCCCAACGGAGCGCACTGAAGATTAGAAAAAGATAGAAGAAATTGGTTCGATCTTACTTTTTTTCTTGTGCAATTATTAGTATTTGGTTGTGTGTCTGTTCACAGTTTCTATGTAGATACAGCCACTCATCTCCCAATGGATCCATTTTTGGGGGTCGTTTGCAGCGTTGATTGGATGGGCAATGCTGGCAGAACCAGCAGGACGCTCATTCTTTGTTGCGGTTAAAATGCCAGTGTCCGATAGCAAGGTTCATTTATCGAAGAAAAATGCAGCCCTCTGGAAGATGACTTGCAAAGGGAAGGCCTATAGGGAGGAAGCAACTTTTATATTCAACATGCATCCTCCTTTCTGATGATGCAGCCAAGCTGAGAAAGACAGGATGAGAGGTGAAGCCCTGGAAACGATTGTGCCAACGCGGCACTGAGGTGATGAAGAATCCACTGCTGGACTAAGCTACGGCCTGACAGCTTTGACTTTGGTCTTGAGCCAACCTTTTCAGTTTTATGACAGTAACCTACTGACATTTTCAATGTGGTAATGATTGTGCCCTATAGTTGTAAAACCTGTTCCTGGCTGTCTACTTGGAGCAAACCGCTTCGCCACGAATACTGGGATGATGAGAAGAATGTAACCTGCTCCAGTCCGTTTGCTCAGGCCTGTCAGAGCAGTTTCTCAGTTTTTAGACAGCACCAAAGTGAGCTCGGAGAGCTCTGTGGAAGCTTTAGCATTCCAAGCCAAGACTGTAGGTGTGTATGGTAAATAAAAGATCGGCATTTAAAAAGCACACAACTGCATTCTGCCCGCACAGCCCACTCTCCTCCTTTGATTGAAGCAACTAATAAGGCAAAAGGTGCTGAGGTGCTGCCACCGGGAAGGTCAGAGCTGCCTCATGTGCGCCTGCAGTCATTTTGCACGTGTCTACAGAAGTGGATACTGTATAAGTCTGATGTGGTGTAATGTCTGTTTGCCCCTTGACTGTGTGTCTTTTGTCACAATGTGAAGAAATCTACACTGAGGAATGACATGTAATTACTTTACTCGTAGAATAGATCTTTACATTGATTGACATATATAGACCTGTGCATGTCACTGTAGTAGCGGTCAGAGTGGTAATCATGGCGAATATTTGAATGAATCTGATAAGACAGGGCCGATGAAAGAAGTTTTCCTAAGAGCCTGTGAATAGAGTTTTTAATTGCTCACACTGTTATGTCCTAAAAGGATTTGCAAGATCTCAGCAAGGAGCTTTAATAAGGCAGAATGTGGGTGAAAGTCAAAGTGGCATGTCCTATTAGCACAATGTAAAGAGAAGGAGGGGATCTCAGTGAGTCGCCGGCACAGACTGAAGCACATTAGTTTAAATGAGCCTGTCACTTAGACAAGGACCAAAAATTGTAAATCAGACTGAGAGCAGGCATTATCCTTTCTCGCGTTAATTTTCACTGTGTTTGACTGACATATTTTTATTTATTACTTAGATAATCTAAGTTTAAATCTTAAAGATGTTCTCACCGACTGGAAAGAATGATAATGGTCTCTCTTTCAGAAATAAACTTAACCCACTGTAAGGCCTTTATTAAAATACTCCAAAATTCCAATACAAATTTTTTATTGAATCACATTTTTACTCACAGTTTTCACAATCACATATTTACCAAGTTATTGGTTAAAACTTCTTCTATACCGCTTTAACCTGTTTAGCGTTATGGGACCCTAGAGCCAATAACTATGGGCAAGGGCAGGATACACCATCGACAGGTCACCAGTTAATCTCACTGTGTGTGTATATATGTATATATATATATATATAAAACCGGGGATATTCTCATTCATTTCAGGCAAGAGTGCAAACACCCATCCGCCCCTTAGTTGAGCACATTTGTTGAATAATCCATATGAGTATAGTGATGACTGTACACTGGAAAAAAAAAAAATAGGATGTCTTTTTACGTTAAATTAACCATTTGCATTGACTTGCCGGTCCATTACATTGGTATTGATGCCATATAGATGAGTTCTGGTCTTGTTACTTTTTTTCCGAGATCAATAAATTCCACCAGTGCTCACTGTCACACACATTCGGTTGTGATGTACTTTCTCATGAACGTTGATAAGCCAAGTTAAACCATGCTGGTAACCTCATCAAAAACAGATTGTAACATATTTCAGATGGGCTATGAATGTGGACTCTTGGATTCAGGTGGTTTTAAGGTACTGCTGTGGTTCAACACCTGTTTGTGTCTTTATGTCAAATGTTCATCAGGGACTATACAGTAATCATAAATGGAAATCCCTCTGGTCTACCTTCAGATGTGATCTGTGTGACTCGGTGTAATATGAAGTGTTTGTATCACAACCCACTGCTTTTCTCTGGTGACGGGGGAAACCGTAAGGACCTGCGGCTGCAAATCACATCCACAGAAAAGCAATTAGACCTAATCTTCAATGTATTTCTCAAAGTATTTCACGAGCCTCTTCTCTATTCCATGACTATAAATGACTTTACGTCTGGCCAGATAATATTTAGCTCAGTTTTGTGTCTCATTGAAAGCCTGGAAGTGAAATTGATCATTTGGGAAGACTCCTGATGCCATGGAAGCTCAGTTCTTTGGAGAATTCAATTCTGATCTAAGAAGTTTTTCTTGAAAATGATGGGGAAAAAAATATTATTCTTTATTTGCTTTTTTGATTTTATGAATAAACAAATACTGGGATAAATTTGCTATAATCTCTAAAGATAAAGAACAACACAAACAGGCAGTGGGAGGATAGGGCTGGATATACAGAAAAAATACAAGTTCCTTCATATAAAGTAGGAGTGTTTTAGAAAGGGTACAAGCTGTGTTACAGCATCTTTCTAACAATTTACTTTTATTTATATAGGTTATTCTAACTCACCCAGACACAATTCAAAGACTTTGACATTGATTGATGATCTTAAAAACAGATTACAATGACGGCTGATGACTCTGTCTTTGTGAGAAATGAAGGGCCTAAACTAGTAATGACTTATCTTGAAGGAGATGTGAATATCTGTACCAAATATAAGCAACATTTGTCAAATAATTGTTGCAGCATTCAAGAGCAGCAGTTCCCAACCTGGTGTGTGAGACCCCCATCTGGGCTGCCACAGATCAGAAAGGTGGCACAAGACTCTAACGTTCCCACAGTTTGATTTGCACACGTCAAAGAAAACTGCAATGATATTGTTACTTTTACAGTTCAGGGAAACATCAAATGATGAATGCCCAATAAAATAAAGGATGTTTCAGTGGCCAATAAAGACTGCTGGAGTCCACATTTTAGACCCGATGATAAAACAGCTGTCGGCTCTGCCGGCTTGCACTTTCTTTTGAATGCTAATCCACAACTAGAAATGGCAATTAGCCCCATTAGCATGCCGATCACTTTGGAGGTGCAGAAACACGGAGGAGGAGACAGAGGGGTCCTGACCTTATCAAAGACTGATACATGGTGGGCATGTTTAGAATATGGAATATGTGTGTGTTTATTTGTTTATTTATCACAGAATGTGAGTGTTGTGTTCATTGAACCTGTAAGCCAGAGGATCATGCATACAGGGGAAAAGGACTAACTCTTTGGGGACCTTGAATGTGTACATAATATGTCAGATCTAGATTGAATTTGTGGATCAACAAAGCCGCCCCAATGCCAGGTATTATAACCAGAATGCAAGCAACAACTCCAGTTTTATTCAGTATATATATACATTGTTTCTTGGCTAAAGCATGACAAAAACTACCTAAATGTGTGAAAACATCAGTTCAGCCATCTCAAAGACATGTGCTGCTCTGCAGTACTACTTTCTTCCACAAGATGGTGCATCGAGTCACCTTTGGATAGGTAGCTGTAGTCATAGTTATGAATCATTATCTCGAACATACAAATAGGAAAAGAAAGAAAGAAAGAAAAAAAACATTTAGATGAACAAAACAAAAACAAATAAACAACACAATCCTGATCTACATCTGCATGATCAAAAAGGAGTTGGAAGAAGTGTAAAGCGTATTTACTCCTACCCCTCAAACACTCCTATATCCCTGTCGACCACTCACAAAAGTTCCTTTGAATTTAATTTTACACCAACGGTTGAACAGATACTAATAATAAACTGGTTTGTTTTCAGTCCAACAATACTGGATGAAACAGGTGTTGAAACTTCTAACTGTATCTCTGAATAACATAAAGACTTGAAGTTCTTAAAACTGCAGAAACTCTCAGAGTCAGGCTCACCACTGCCATCCAATGGACAAAAACCAACACGACACTAATCATCCCTGAACGTTTTACAATAGATCCTCCAAAATCTGGAGCTTTGGCTTACAGACAACCTGTCACTCAAAGAATCAACCTAATTAGTTATTAGACAATGGAAGAAGGAGCTGTAATGACTTCTGCTCCACATGAACAATTACTGCTTTGTCAGGGTTATTCTAAAGAGCTGAGACTTGACAAGCTCACTTTTTCTCGTAGCTTGCTTCTAAAATACAAAAGCCTGAGGCACATGGGATTTCATAACAAGACACACCAGCAACCGCCGCAGGCTTTGCACTGTTGATGCACATCAGCACTAGAGGTTTGACTGTGAAGAGGGTGAACGATGTCTGACATGTGAAAAGAAGTGAGTGTAACAAATGAATATAATGATGTGGCGGTGTCAAACAGAGGACAGATAAAGAGGAAGCCACTTCTCTCAGAGGACTATATGTATGATAAACACAGAAGACATTGAGGTCCAATGGTCCCCAGGCTTTCCCATGCTGCCCCCCAGCTGTGCCCTCATATGGCTGAGATCAATCCCTGCCTGCCTGACTCCACTTCCATGCTTCGGACTCTTCATTAGGCCCGGCCTGCTCAAGTGTGCGCTCTAATTGACAAGGGCCACTGAGAGCCAGCATCCTCGTCTGCTATGCTCTCAGAGAAACGTTCGCAAGGCATCAGCCGCTCACACTAATCTTCCCCATTATCCTCTGCGCTACTGTGGGAGCAGGAAAAACAGCCTGTCTGTATTTCATGTGTATCTTGCATCAGTCCGTGTCTCTGTTTTTGTGTGTGAAAATCTGTGAGCTTTGTGTGAGTTCTCTGGCTAATGCGAGTGCAGGTCCGATGAGCTCATGTGAAAAACAACATCATTACACCCTTCTCAAACACTTGTTGACAACATTTGAGGGTGCCTTTTTCTGTGGGGTGTTTTTTTATATGACCTTCATTTAGTACCAATGCATTTCCTGTTTGTGAGGAACTCTGACACAAACAAACACGAGGAGCTTCCGTTGCTGAGTTGTACATAAACAACTTGTTTGCTGTGTGAGTCTCACCATTGGCTCGTCTTCCGCCACAGCTCCCTTATGATTCATACCACTCTATGATCTCATTTCAATGCTTCATTACGATAATTAAACATTTAATTTAGGAATTAAAGCAACCAGCACCATGCTAATAATAATTTGCAAGGTCAGTGTATGCCTCACTATATGTGGTGAGGCATCCTTCATACCATCAGTGAAGACAGAATTTATGAATCTATGGGTGGAAAAGGTGAGCTGAGGCCTGGAAAAGTTCTGAGCAGCAAATTCAATATTAAGAATAACTTTTGAAGAGGTTAAAAAGTGGGAACATGTTTTTTTTTGTGCTCAGCCTTGTCTGTTTTATATCAGTCATAAGAATGTGAATTACTCTTGCGAAATGGTATTTCAATTTAATAATAATCAATGCCTTTTTTTCACTACTTCATCCAATTCAGGGTCACAGGATACTAACCAATAATTCCAAACAGTTTTGTAGTGCCTCTGCAAGGTAAACAAGACACAGCCATTTTAATAATTTTTTTCTAACAACAGATGTTCTATAGGTTCTATATATATCATCAAACCAACGGACAATGAAAAATATTCAATGTCTCTATTTTTATGCAAAGTCATGTGGCCATAATTACTGCACACCTAAAATTGTATATTGGGACCTGGTTGGTGTTTAATTATTGGACATGGCTATAAGATACCTGGGTAAAAAGAAAAGGCTGACACTTTGATAGAGATTAAACCTGATCCTGCATATTGCCCCTTGAGTGTCGTAGTCTTTCATTTTAACTGATAGTACACAGAAACACTCAGGACCTACATGTGTATTGCACTTGGTTTAGTTTTTACTATCTCTCTAAAGTAGGCCTGTTCATATATTGAATGTGCAAAATAAAAAAGCAACAGGTAAGGCCGAAATTAAACCCTTGTTCTACAATCCCTTGCTAGTAAGTGAGCTATGTATAGCTATGTAAGCCACTATACTACAGACCCACCTTAATGCAAATCAATCAATTAGTTCTATTCTTATTCATACTCTGACAAAACACTGAAGACACTCTTGCATGGGATTTGAAGCCCTGGGTCGACACATGACTTCTAGAACTTCTCTTAAACTTCTTGCATACAGAAACACCCAGAAGCCATATTAAAATTAAGACCTATTTACATTTTTTTAAGGCGGGGATGGCAGAAGCAACAATAGAAGTGAAAAAAACAGCAACCAAAAACTACCAAATATTTCTTTTAATGAACCAGGAAGCATATGTTAACATAATTCTGAATGAAGAAGTAAAACTATTTACATTCATAGATATGAACCACCAACAAAGTCATGTCAGTCGATGAGAGAAAAAAAATACACACAATTCCACGGTTTTACTCACACTGGCACTAACGACATGTCTCAAGCTTACGCATCATGTCATTATTTTTCACATTCTTCTTCTCGGTTTAATTGAATAACTTACAGGAGGAGGCTCTAGAATTAGAAGATAGAGAGCATTTGGCCTGCACATGCAGGAAGTTTCAATTGTGTCTCACAAGAAAAGAAGATTCAGAATCAGCAGTTGCAGACTGGTCTGCAGCAATGTTGCCATCTAGTGGAGCAAAACGGAGCACAATTACATCAAGTAAACGTCCATCTTTCCGAAGCTGATCCCAGATAACGAAATACAAAAGGCAGGGTAAACCCTGGACTGGAGGCCGAACCATCAATTACACTAATCCGACTTAACAAGTATGTCTTTGTATTTTGTGAGCAGGCCTGGCCGCTTGTTGGTCTCGTGATTGCCTTATAGTGAGAATATTGAGGTTTGAGTCTGGTCTGTGCCTCTCTCTGTAGAGTGTGCATGTTCTTCTCATGTGTGCATGGATTTGCCCTAAGTACTCAAGCGGTGACCCTAAATTCCACATAATTCATAGACTCCAGCACATCGTGACCCAAGATTAGATCAACTGGAAAAGAATGGAAAAGGGGGCATGAAGACAACCCCCTTGCACACAGGGAGAACATGCAAACTGCACAAAGAAAGGCCCTGAACTCTTACATAACTGAGTCTCTGAGGAAAAGAGTCAGTTGGACTCTTCTCCTGTAAGTGAAAAATGTCACTGTATGGCCAATAGTTTTCATTTACATTGTGAATAAAAATATGTTTAACTAAAAATTCAAGATCTAAATGACAATACGTAAAAATAACATATAAAGTGATAAACTGAGATTTTAAAAGTAAATTATAAAGGTAGCCTAGTGAAAAGCTGTTTTACATCAGATCACATTATCTTGAAACCTCAAAGGCAGAAATCACACACAAAAAAGATAAAAAGAACAATTCTCTGCTCCGATTGTTGCCATACATTTCATGTTACCATAGCTACCATGGTAATTCGAATGGGGCCTCACACTTATTATCCGGAGATGAAATGTTTCTACAAGGACAGCGTGTTATCCTCTCAGCAGGCAGGAGCGGAAATATTTAAGTTGTGCTGAAATTAGTGTGATAAGCAATTAGTTTTGATCTGGGATAAATCATGCTGACATTTAATTTCTCCAGTTTCAATCCCCAGTCTGTTTGCATGGTGTCCCAAAGAAATCTCTAAATAAAGCTGCAGCGAGATACTGAGAGGTAGACGTGTTGGGTTCAGTTCGAATGATGGGAGTGAAGAATAAGATCCTGAAGTAGCACCAGTCCACCAAACACCACGACACAGTGTGCAAACCCGAAGAGTTTATCCTCTGAGAAAATGTACTCATCATTACAGAATATAACCAAGAGACTGTATTTCACATATAGTGTGTTATGAGGTTCCTTCCACTTTTTTTTATTTGAATTGTACAGGCGGTGGTGGAGTTTGTGAAGGGTTGCCTCGGTTTACAATCGTGAAAAATGTGGGAGCCTCTAAAAATGTTTGGGAACCACTGGTCCAGGACAGGGGTCTGCAACTTTAATGACCTTTTTGTGATTTTCCACCAAATCAAATTTACCTGGAGCTTCAAAGAACCTTTAACCCTTAAAAAGAGACTAACGCAACTTCTAAATTTTCATATAGACACTTGAAACAAGGACAAACTGTATCTGATGTTGCATATAGGAAATTTCAATTACAATTTTGATGGTAAACATTTCATTAAAGTTTCAGCTGTTTTTGTACATGATTTTAGTGGATTTATTCTTCTATTCCAGCATCTTTCAGACAATTGTGCGATTTTAGAATAGAATTGATTTGAATAGAAAGATTTTATTAATCCCAGAAAGGAATTAAATAAATAATTTTAAATAGTAATATTTACAAGGCTAAATTGTGACTAATATAGGCACAGAAAGGATTAAATTAACCAGAACACAGCAAACAAAGAGGACTCAGAGTTTCATGGCCACAAGAAGGAAGGACATTAGAGCCACGTTGCTTATTTGTTCTATTTGTAACTTGCATTTCTTCTTAAAAGTGCTGGGGGAGCTTTTGCGCACATTTTCCCACTGCCTCGTTTTCAGAAACAGGCCAGTTTGTCATCGAGAGAGTGTGACTCATCTCGACGCAGTGCCACTATCTTTGTGCGTCGTCCTTCCCGTTGCGTTACGTTACGTTACGTTTGACGTCATGACGTCAGCGCTGGCAGGGAGAGCCGACTGCGGGGCGGGCGCACGAGCTCTCAGAGGAGGGGTGTCGCGCTCTCAACGTCTGTGTCAGCTCCAACAGTTTGCTATCACCCGTGTAAGTGACAAATATATTTCCACCTTAGTTATTTTTCAGTGCGGGTGGTTATGGAGGGGGTCGTTTTGCTCGCTGGTTTGTGCGTGTGTGTGATGCTCGTGGAGAGTCTGTTAGAGCGCGCTTGTAGATATTTGATCGTATTTGCAGCCCCGTACAATGACACAGTAACGGGACTGTCAACCTGAGTCCGGTTAACACTCCGCTGCTGCTCACTGACAACACTTGTCTCGGTCTCTACTAACATTTCTACCGTTGTTATTGGATTGCTGTCTTTTTTTAATGGTGGTAAAAATTCACCACACACACGCGCGCAGGCTTGCGAACCGTTTACTTTATGTATTTGTAAAGTACAATCTGTGTGTCATTGAATTATCTTTAGGTCTCACAGTGTCAACCTAATGGCTGTTTTTGTTGAGGTTTTTAAACGGATGTTGTTGACAACAGTTTTGCACTGTTAAAAATAACACCAGCAAAGTTTCAGTTTGGGGGCTTCTGGGAATATATATATTTTATATATCACTATAAATTGTGAGATACATTTCTGTCATTATGTTGCTGTCCTATGGACGCCATCGTGATGTGATTAGTCATTGCCTTGCATGTTGGATAAGTTTGAAAAAGCCCTGACTGAGTTGGGGTTTATTTCCTCCCTCCTAGCTTTAATTCAGTCTAATGGGCCAATAAGGATGGATAACTCAAGCCTTATTATTTATGAAGCCTAATAATCTTCACAGAGTTGCCTTTTTGTGCAGCCTGTTATTATCAGTGTGGAGGAGACACACACACACACACACACACACACACACACACACACACACACACACACACACACACACACACACACACACACACACACACACACACACACACACACACACACACACACACACACACACACACACACACACACTCACTCACTCTAAAGTCTAAACAGAAGTACAGTCTGTCAGACAGGCGCACAGACGTGCCAAGGAAGCATTTAAATGATTACATTTTCCGTCTCACTTTTTCTCTTCTCTGCTGAAGACCCGTGGGTTGGATGCAGCAGCCTGTCATCTCCTCTGCAGTGATGGAAAGCCACTACAGCAGCATCACTACGATGGACTGAAGGTTTGTTTTCATCCACTTACTCTTACTCATCCACTCTGATAACTGTTTCCATCTCTGTAGGGCTGCACGGGGGTTTGGATGGGTCTGCTATGACATGATGTGTGCCTTTATCTGTTCAGCATACACTGTTAAGTGGCAGAGAGCTTGGCTGCCCCTTCAGGGCACTGCTAACACAGCCATTCATGTCTCACTCCGATGGTCAGACCACCATGATGACGCTGCCCCCCCCCCCCCCCCCCCCCCCCCCCCCTCCTCCTCCTCCTCCTCCTCCTCCTCCTCCTCCTCCTGCTTCTCCTGCTGCACTCACGTTGTTTCTTCCCTGTCGGGAGCTGAGCTGAGAGTGGAGCGTCGTTGTATTGAGTGTTTGTGTGTATGTATTTGTGCTTACACAACAGACCTCGGTGTCACCTGATGATGTAGTGGTTGCCTCGTCCTTTTTGTGCTTGGTTTCACGCAACTCTCCTTCACAGGATGCGATGAAGATGCCTTCATACTAAATCAGATCACGAGATTACCACAGCATGCTGTGTGCTTGTGACTGTCGGTGGAGTTTTATTAATTGGCCACGTGTATAGGAAGCATGTGTTTGTTAGGACAGAGCTGCAGACTGGCTCAGAAATAAGACGTGTGTGAATGATTTTTATATGTTCTGTTTTACTAGAAATTAGTGTTGTAAAGAATCTTTATTCATTTTTTTTTTTTTTTTTTTTTTGATAAGCCATCCATCTTCTATGTGGCATTATCCTGTGCAGGCTCGCCAGTCTATCACGCGACAAACAGAGAGACAGACAATCACACACACTTACAGTCACACCTCGGGGCAATTTAGGGTCACCAGTTAACCTCGCATGCATGTTTTTAATTTGTGGGTGGAAACTCACTCGCACACACGGAGAGAATACGCAAACTCCACACAGAGAGGACGGGCCAGTACCGTCTCGCTGTGAGGCAAGAACACTTAACTGCACTGAATGTGAATAATATCACGCTCATATCAGTGACACCGTCTATCTCAGATAATCTATAAAAGAAAATTTCAACTCCCTTTCATAGAAACACCAGAAGTCTTTTTCACAGCTGGACAACTTTGTAACTTTAAAGGTTTTTCTTCCTTTCACAGCTGATAAACATCATGAAAAGTAACAAATGCAATTCTCAGTTTGTATTTCTCTGTACTAGAGTCAGAACACTTTTAAAGATTTTAATACTTTATCAGGCAGATTATTATATTTGGCAACTTCCTAATTTCTTCCGAAATACCAATATAAAGTCAATAACAGACGTAGTAGTAGTAGCTTGGGTTTAGTTTTGATCATGAAAATGATGATAACCTGTATCACATCTGCTGTAAACTAATCACACAAACGCTTCTGTGTTTTGACTCTAGTCACTCAAAAAAAGATTATTTTTAGATAGTATCACAAAACCTTTGATCGCCAGCATTCATAGTCTAATTAGTCATAATGGCATCATTTTATGCAACTAACAACATTAGTTGGATTTGAAGTACTTGAGAATCCTGCAAGTCTAACAAGAAATGCCTCACATGAGTTTTTTTTATTCTTAAAAACCAAGATTACTCAATCCAAAGGCAGGCTCAGCTTGGATCTACCTCACTTTGTCCTGTTTGACTAGGAAATGGGCAAATTAATTACACGTATTCTCTCAGTCTACATCACAGTTTTACATGAGTCACAAATTGAAATACCAAGAGAATTCAAAATTTACTGAGAAAAAGACAAAGTAAATGAATATCTTTGGGTTTTTGATGACACAATAACATAAATTGATATATTTTCAGTTGCTTCCAGCTGTTTGTTTGCACACTTTTGTCCAAATTAATCAGCTACTTGCAGCATCAAGCAGCACTAGGATCTAAATGTGCATCCGGAGCGAGAGATCTGCACCTTCCCACACATGGCACAACAGCCCGAACTTCATTAATTATCCAGCCTATAATTAGAATTACATCGCAACACGAAGAGCAGAAGTGGCACGCTCTCTTCTGCTGAGGTTTTTTTTAGAGTTTATATGGCGTTTACAAAGAAAGACGGGATAGTATCACACTACTGTTTTCCTGTTACTATAATAATCTAAACGACATTCATTTTCATCATCTTGATGTAGATCAAGTCATATAAGCTTAATATCAAAAGTAGCTTTATGTTTGAAGTGATTCATTACACTTTTGGAAATAATTTACAAAAAATACAATTTGTCTTTAAATCAGGTATTCCTGTTTTCTATAATGAACATTTTTTCGGACACAAAAGTCTTTCTGTTGAAAGATGGCACTGATCCTTTTTCCCCAAAGTCATGACAAGTGGTCGAGTAGCCTACAAATGTTTGGATTTCTCTCTCTGTGGTGGGTGACACTGCACTATGTTTATGTTGTGCCTAACATCTCACTCCGTACACATGCCAACAAGCAGCCATCCAAAGGCTTTAAGCTTCAGCACATCTGAATGGGATGAGTGGCAGAGAAGATGGATGAAAGGAACTTTCACATGTAAAATATTCAACTGCAGACATTTCTCCAGGAAAAGAAACCTTGAGGGAAACGTGTTGCAGTTTGTCCATCTTATCACCCACTGCGTGTTTGCTCTCCCCCGACTGCAGCAGAAAACACGGTATGTTTTGTGGAGACAGAAGCAGAGACGCAGGCTACTCCAAAGCTCGAGGTTCAGTTCTTGGCAGCCGTACAGTACTTTCAGCAATGTGTGCCAGTGGGAAGCTGGTGAGTGATCATGTCTTTGTTGCTGCACTAGTGTCCTTCTGGCTGGTGAGGACGTTAGGACGGAAGTGTGTATCACAAGAGGAATGTTGTATAACTAATGCTTATTTTTTCAGTGGTTGATGCTAAAGGCTAATGGTTAATGCTAAAACTGTCTTTAATGTTGTTTTTTTGTTTTAAAAAGCATCAGACTGTTCCTAAAAAACACAAGCAAAGGACATATCGATTGCTTATTGAGCAATAAACTATCTTTTGAACTTTTTAGTATTGCACATTCATGCATTCTTGTATCTTTTAAGAGGACTTCTACATGGTGAAGTGTGTAAGAATGGTAATACTCCCTTACGTTACTTAGCTCATGCCATACTAGTCAAGCACTATGAAACTGCATAGCGTCAGAGTGAATATATTGTGATCTAATAGCCATCTATCATCCCTTTTCTTTACCGCCCTATCCAGTGTATGGTTGTGTTGTGCTTGAGCCGATCTTAGCAGGGTCCATCCTTAAAGGGTCTGCAATCCAAACGCAAGGCATTTGAGAGTCACAGATTATCCTCAAACATGATTTTAAGACACCAGACCCGGAGAAAACCCATGCATACACAGGAAGAACATGCAAAAGCTGCACAGAATAATCTAATGATGGTAAGAATAAGAATAATATATTTTTTATTTCTAATGCACTTTTCATTTAAAAATCTCTAAGTGCTACAAGCACATTAAAAAAAGAAGCAACACACACACATCTAAAATTACAAATTCAAAATGGTAGGTCTTCAAATGCTTTTTAAAAGACGCCACAGTCTGTGGTTGTCTTCGCAAAGTTGTGGCTCGCAACAAGTTTCTCTTTCCACAACAGATGCTGTAAAAATGATTAGTGAAGGATTCAAACGGATTCAGATAATCCCTTTCTTTTAGCCACGCGGCGTCTCAACAATCTCAGCATCGCTCAGACAGACATTTGCCTCCAGTCAACCATGACTCTGACAGTGGCTGACTGTACCACACTCCTCCTCCTCTCACCTTCTTCCGCCTCCAGCAGATTTGCAATTTGAAAGCCCACAATATAGCAGATGTGTAACGGTGCAGCTTCATTTACACCTCATATGTTGCCTTTTTCTTCCTGATACTCCTGCAAGTTGTAGTTCACACATTACATTCTAATAAAAACTTTGTCTCATCTATTTATTCAGTTAGTGCTGCTAGTGTGAACACACCGGGTCTATTTTTTCCCCCCCAACAGAACTGACTCCCACACTTCCAGAGTGAAGGTGAAATTCCTCTAAAAAGGCTGTCGTTTCTCGTGGCAACTAGCTGCCTGCCTCCCTCTGATCCCTTCCTGCTTAAAAGGCAGAGGCTGAAACAAGGCAGAGGTCACACAGTGTCTCAAGAGTTTGCTTTAAAACCAGGCCGAGGTCCGGTGAAAATGGACGGCTTCTTAAACGATTACCTTTAACAATAGTGAGGTGTGTATTTAAACAGTGGGATATGGTTCACTGATTGTTTCTTTCATTCATTCTGATGTAGTCTCAGTGTAAGCGATGTGATATATCTGCAGTTTAAAGTTTATTCCTGCCTTATGTGAAGTTTTGGGAGTCTAATTAGGAGTATGTCCAGTTGAACTTTAGTGCTAAACATGTAACTTTGTAAAGTAAAGTCGCTTGATAAAACTAATATGGAAAACTGAAATATTGTGTTAGCTTAAGATAGTGGTTTTCTACAATATTGAAACAATAAAGTTTATTATGACGATATACTCCTTAAGAAGCTTGCGTGTGTTTTCGTTGAGTTACATTGAGGTTCTCCAACCTTAATGCTCTCTAAGAGAGTGGACTTGATGTTGATGACCCTCAGCCTACATGGTGAGCCTGATACAATTCGTCATACCCAAAGCTTGGATGCGCTGATCCCCCACAAATCCTTGTAGTGGGCTTGAGGGGTGTCTGGTTACCTGAACCCAGAGTTGTGACTAAGGAGTTATTTAAGTAGGTGCTGATGAGGGTGATTCATATCTGACGTATGCGCTCTCACCTGCTGACACCAACGAAGAGGTAAATGCCTCTGGCCTGGCACCCTGGCAGGTTCTCCGTGTGACAAAGTGTGCGCCAACCGTGACCTGCATTCCCTTTTTCCTATTTCATACGGCTGTGTGCCTTTAACAGTCTCTGGGATGGGATTTCAGCTGGTGTGTAGGTGGTTTCCCGCCTGCTGACAGTTGATGATGCCATGCCAGGGCTTGTGGAATATGAGCTATGTTGGCCAAGTTGGAGGCCTGACTGCTGTGAAGGCCACTTTTACAGGCCCTGCGATATTGTACATGGCGTACAGTTATTTTTTTTCTTCCTCTTTTAGTCCTTTCCCACTTAGTCCGCATAACGTCATATTGTGGTATTACGAAGAGAACAGAAGTCCAGACATCCCCGTCATGTGCTGCTTCTTCCAGCTCTTCTAGGAGACTCCAAACCTCTTGCACACCAACTGAAGGATATAATTCCTCTAGATAATCTAGGATTGCTTTCAGCCACTTGTGTCTGTGTTGTAATTCTTCCAGTCATTATCCAAAGTTCATGATCATATGTCCGACCTGCGATGTGGATATAGAATTTTCATGGTCACGCTTCCACTTTTCAATCAGACGTCAACATACTTGCCCTGGGGAAGTGTCTTCCCCCCCGATCTAGCCCAAACCTGTATCTAATATACTAAACTGTAGCTCAACATCCATGAAGTTTTGTTTAAAAAAAATATTTTTTTTGTCCTCCTCACCAGTAAATCAAACCCCAGGAATAAAAAAAAAAAAAAGTGTTGCTGAGGAAAAAGTTCACTTTAAAAATTTCTCACAAAATCTGCCCGCTGGACTAGTTGAGTGTCTGTGGATTGTTGCTGGAGTGCCACCGGGTCAGTAAAGGATTACTGTCAGTGGCTGAATCATCAACCTTGGGCTTTTCTCATTTTGGAAGGAATTTTACACCATGCTCTCTATCTATTTGTCTATTAGAAGGTGCTTAAAACTTTGAAGTATTCTAAAACATTTATGTTATATTTAAAATTTTATGATACTTCTCTTTCGAATATAGATATACAATATTTACACTACGTTAAGGTTTCTCTTGACAACAAGAAACCAGTTCCAGCTATGATGCTTCGCTGGATGGGAATGGTACCACAAAGATGCGAATCGTTGCAGCTTTTGTTTACAACAGTTGCATTTCTCTGAGCAAATATTTCTACAGCACTGGCTTTCAGCATCAAGGTGGGGCTACACAAATTACATTTTTGCTTCGATTGTGATTATGGAGTTAGGACATCTGGAACGCTTAAGGCTGTTGAAGTGTATACACTGTGAACACCCAGAATCTGATCCTTGTCTTGTGTGATCAGTGTAGTAGCTGTTGTCAACATGGACCAGTGTCGGTGCCATTAGCAGTGTCAAGTATTTATGAGAAAACTTTGCAACAAAATCTTCTAGCCTTGTCGGTGTAAGGCTTCATGTCCATCACGGTCATGACCAGTCTTCACTTAGTTTTCGCGTCACTGTTCTACCTTGTGTTACCGACCAACATAGTTGTGTAACCTATGCCTTAGAGAATAACTTGATTTTTATACTTCTGCACAACCAGAGGAGATCAACACCACAGTCTGTCTGTTCTCATCCCACCTCACAAAGTGTGAGATACTCTTCCATGACTCAGATTTGCTTTACTCCCAGTTTACCACCTGTTTCTCACTTTTGTGAGTGTGGTTTTGCGTTCTGTTTTTTTTATTCTTAAAATGGTCTCTGTTGTGTAAGACGAATGGTCTGAAATAAAAAGCTTGTTAAAGCAAAACTGCTTATCCAATGCTGAAAGAGTGTCCACTGTTTAGGAGCATGTACAGGTCAGTTTTATAGAAAAAGCAAATATACATGACTCCCCCTAAAATGTGTGGTGTCACTGAGCAAACACAGATGTGTTACCTGAAGTCTGCATGTGCGGGAGTAGATGTTTGTCCTGTTCCTGGAAAGCTGAGCACAACTTTGGCATTGGGGCCTCCCTGTGGGTTTCAGCTTGCACAATAGGGCGTTGTGCCTCCCTCTTTCAGGGAACTACCTGCGGTACACCTCCTCATTCATGCACGCTCTGCGCTGAACACCCAGAGTTGAACCTGACACGGCCAGGCGAGACACGGTGCGAACCATGGAACGCCTTTGATCCATGTCTGGGCCTCTCTCACTCCCTCTGTAGCTCTCTGTCTCTCTTCTGTCACTTACTCATTCCCTTGTCTGATACAAAGAGATGTGTCTCTTATCACACTTTGTCCAGTATGCTGAAGTCATCTCCTCCACTGTCACAGCTGACACAACCGTGCTATTCTCTCTGCCTCCCAGGCCTACACACACACACACACACACACACACACACACACACACACACACACACACACACACACACACACACACACACACACACACACGTAAATACAATAACGATTGTTCCTGTTTCCTGGCTATGCTGTCATTATGCAGCTGCTGAATGAGATATGGTTCACTTTCCATTTGTAAAAGACAACAGATACACACACACACATGCAGACATCCTACCATATTCACATTTCCACACGATATATATTTCCCGCAAACTTTTTTTTTTTTTTTTTTTTATTCCCCCCCGGTTTCCGTTTCTGTCTGATACGAACACGCGCACATATTCGTGCATGCACTTAAACACAAACCTCACTGACAGAACTCTCTGGCCTAATTCTCCTTTTATTGATGTGTGTCTGTCACTGAAAGAGGCGCAGCACAAAGAGCAGTGATGGGCCTGTGTATGGCTGGCAGAAAACAAAGAGCAGTCTATTCCACGCCAGCTCTCACACTCTTCTGGAAACACTGCTTTGGCTTGTTAAAACTATAGCCATATTTTGAATCTACCAACTATGTGCTCAGCAAAGAGCAACAGCATGTCTGCTTCTGTGTCAGCTCACACAGGCCAGATTGACCTCCACTCGGGATTGGTCAAGCTTTGTTTGTGCTTTAATGTCCAGTATAAGAAAACAAAGCAAAGAATAAATGGGACAGGGTTATTGTGCCGGTAACTGCTATCATCAAAATGCGCTTATAAAACCGCTTTACGCAACACGTATACTTTTCCTTCTATTCTGCTTTCATGCAAATTATCTTCTTCATCATTTAACAGTCTGAACCATAACCCACTATTAGTGTTAAGCAGGGGATTAATCCCCTTTGAAATAATCACCAGTGACTGTCTCTTTTGCTCAACAACCATAATGGAGGGGATTTCAATTTTTTCCAAAATTTTTTTTCTATATTTATTTATGTAATCACAATGAGCGACACAAGTTCTCATTTATATGACATATCTGATTGCAGAACATGTTGGTGCCGGTTATTTGTCAGCAACCTCTCTGCCTAAATGAACCTGTCGCTGCCATCAGTCCAGACAGTACAGTTGAACATTTACAGGATGCTGTGTAATTGATTGTCAAATGCTACGACCCGACCAGGCCTGTTAAAATGGCCAAAAGAGTTTGATGATTGTTTCCAAGTAGTTAATGCAATGTAATTCTTTGTAGATTTTAGATCCATCCATTCAGCTCAAGAACATTATTTAATTTTTTTAGTTTTATTTGGGGTAAAAACTCAGAGTTTGACAAGTGCCATTGCTTCTGAATGGATGAGTACCGGAATACAAAAATATAGATGTGTATGTATGTGTTGGGACAGGCACATGTTTGTGTGTATTTCTATGAGGGATGGTTCTAGAGAGGCCACGTGGTTATTTGTATTTTACCTTTGACAACATTCAGACATTTCTGTGAAACATGCTGACTCACAGGTCACTGACCCAGGCCGTCACTGACTCTGTTCAACACAGATAATCACTGATCTGTTTCAGTGCTGGACAGGGATTAAATTCACTAATGTACATCCCTTCACTTGCATGGTGAGCCAGCACCATATGAATAGGAAAAAAGGTGCTTGCGCTTTTGTATGTGTATAATAAAACTGGTAAATGGCTTTTTCTTTTTTTTTTACAAGCTATCAGCAACATTTTCAGCAGTATAACAGCAAAGTGCTAGGTGGTATTTTCCTCTGTAGTTTGTTTGTAGCTTTACTGCCAGAATAGGATATTGTCTCAAAACAAAGTAGGACAGGTTAGAACAGAACAGTTGTCATTAAAGATTCAACAGATGTTTGTTCTTGCTTCATCATTTTATCAAGGTGGCTCATCAATGCATACTAAATCTTAACAAAGATGCCAGTGTATTCACAAAGTTTAACAATAAAGCGTTGTGTGCCGAAGGCTCTGGAAAGCGGATTTCATTTGCAAATAAAACCACAGGCAATCAAGAAAGAAAACAATCCAGCGTTGGATCAGTCTGGGGGATGAAGCAGGGGATTTATTGACACAAAGGCAAGGATGGGTAACAGGGTCGGGTCAGGACTTCAGGTTCGGCTTCAGCTTCAGGAGAGGATTAACGCAGGTTTACCCCTCCACTCAGCAGCTCTAAAAAAAACCCCTGCATCGAGCCTCGTCATAATGACTCACTTCACTGTCACTTCTTGTGCCAGTGAACTGTGCATGCATGCATCCATAATCAAGTATGTATGTAAACATGATTGTGTTGCATTTGAATGCATGACTAATCACACTCTGTGAGACGATTCTCTATTTGGAAAGCTTGGCCACATGGAAAATACACTTCACCACAGACATTTCATCTGTGTGAGCAGACATGTAAACATGAGTCTATTTATCTCTGTGTCTTTACAGTAAACATTAAAAAAGGGTGAATATCATCCTGTGCTTTTAATCCACCTTCCCCAGGTGGAGGAATTCAGGACAGGAAGTTGCAGTAAAGCAGTCACAGTACCGGACTGTTGTGGTGAGGAGGGAGCTGAGTTGTAAAGCAAAGCTCTCTGTTTACCGGTCGGTCTACATCCGCACCCTCACCTATGGTCATGAACTTCGGGTCATGACCGAAAGACTGAGATATCGGATACAAGCAGCTGAAATTAGTTTTCTCCGCAGGGTGGCGGGCGTCACTGTTCACGATAGTGTGAGGAGCTCAGCCATCTGGGAGCGACTCCTCCACATTGAGAGGAGCTTGTTGAGGTGGTTCGGGTCTGAATAGGAGTCCCCCTTGCTGCCTGCTATTAGAGGTTTACTTGGCACGTCCGACTGGAAAGTGTCCCCAAGGCCGTACTGGGACTCGCTAGAGAGATTATAGCTTTGGTTTGGTGTGGGAGCGGCTTGAAGTCACCCAAGGAGAGCGGAAGGAAAATGCGGGGGACAGAGATGCCTGGGCTTCTTTGTTCTCTGCGTATACTCTCACCGCGACCCCATACGGACTAAGTGATGAAGAAGATGGATGGATGGAGAAGCATTTTCAGGGCTCGAGCCTGCAGACAGTTAACAGATGTCTAAAGTAAACGTTATAGGAAGAGATATAGTATGTGCACTGTTCTTAATACCCTGTCTGTATGTCAAGTGTGTGCCGCTTCGTGCTGTTTTGTGTTCCTCTGAGAACCTGACAGTGCAGCCGAAGGAATATAGTTTGAGTATATAACTGCCCCTCCCCTTGCCTTGCTTGTTTTGTTGCCCTCAATGGGAGCAGCGATTGATGCTTCAGGGAAGCCGGAGGTGACTGAGTGCCTGCCTGCCTGTCTGTCTGTGGGTGCATCTATGAGGTGATCTCTGCTCCACCAATGAGGTTGCTTCTCGAGGACGACGGTTTCTATTTTCTCAGGTGTCTGCTCGGTTGCTCTTGTCACTGACTTGAATTCATGCAGACGGCATGCGATGCTGCGGGAGGCGATCATACACTTCATGTTAGTGGCTCCACACTGTTGGTTGTTTCTAATGCGGAAACCCTCGTCTCTTGGTAGTGGCTCAGGAAGGGGGGCCTTTGGGGATAATAAATGCGCTCCTGAAGGAGCTTGTTTTTCGTTTGTCAATACAAGTCTCCGAATCCTCATGATCTTACATATTTAAGCCGACAGTCACAAATAGATCACAATAAGAATAAACACTAAAATCTGTTTCACGACACTATAACAATGTCTTTCATTATGTTCATCATGTTCATGCATCTGGTTAAAATTGTGGGGGAGAAAAGCCCTCTTCGCTAAATTCTGAGTCACTGAGGTGTTAGATATGAAAAATAACAGTTTTTTTTATTGTTTGTCTCTTTTCCAACTACCCCCATCCCCTCTCACAGGTGATGCAGAGGAGTGTTTCACACTAGGATGACAGCTGGGCTGATGGTAGGTGGGTTTTTCTTATGCTGATGTAAGACATCAACTTTCTTGCCCCCCTCCCCTTCTGTCTCTCTATTCTCTGCTCTGTGTGTTCTTCCTTTTCTACTTGTTTTTTTTTCTGGCTACATTCCTCTCTCAGCTATATATAGTCATAGATGTTTTATGCGTTTCTATTTTCCACTCCCGTTTCGCTATCATGACTCACAGACAATCTTGAATTTGTTTACGATTTTATGCTTAAGACGTCATTATAGCTAACAAGTTGTGACACAAATATTTCAGCTGGTATCATCTTTAGTTTGTGAGATATGGAGACTTTAATAATTTCGGATTTGCTCAGAATGATCCAAAACGTATATGAAATAAACCTCTGCAGGAATGACACCCAGTGGCGGCTCTCTGCTATACAGGCTGGATCAACAAACAAATACGTGGACATCAAATGACAAGCTTCTCAACATGCTACAGATGTAAAAGGTGCAGGAGACACAGATGACTAACTTCCAGGATCCACATTATGTCAATTGTGCAGGAAAGTACAGCAAGAGGACAGAGAGCACAGACTATAGGAGGGAAAGTTACTCGCAAGGAGGGTGACTGTATGAATTTATGGTGCGTGACAAAATGTGTTATTTGCATTAGGAATGGTGCCCCAGCACCCTAATTGTATTGCAGCTCAATCATAAAATGGTCCAGGGTGACCTGAGCTGGCTCAAACTATAAGCTTTAATAATATAAAGGTTTCATAGTATTCAGTCTTTTATTCTTACAATTGTTGGGAACAACTCGTGGCGTATTTACTAAGTTATGCAAAAAAATGGGTTGTGAAGAACTGTAAGCAAACATATAGTCTCTTTTCTAGATCTAATCTGAGACTTTGAGTATAATCTGTATACCAGTGTTAAATACACTCCACTGCAATTACTGCATTGGAGTGGTGCACTTGTGGAAGTGTAAACACTGCTGCCTAAGCCCCATTGTGCATCAGACCTCCTCTAAACCGGTCTTGTGCCGTTCAATTAAACATCCATTGAGGTTTCGTCAACACAGAGCAAATACATATGAGTGAATGGATCGGCTTCAGAAGGTCTTTATTCTGGATGCATATTATAGTTGGTGTGTGCACAGAAATATTTTCTGCTGCTGGTTTAATTTATTTTCAATGTTATATTGTCAAAATAGGAGATAATCACAAGGTGTTACTAAATTCCGAGCTGGTAAAAATACCAACATATTATTCAAATGTGCATTGCTTTACTTTTTTGCGGACATTATTATAATTCTGTGATTAGAATCTGTTAAACATTTGTTTTGTTTGAATTATTTCAATCGGATTTTAAACATGCCTGTCAGAGTGCAGAAAAGAATCTGGATAGAGTTCACACTATCAAAGATTTAGTGTTAAACTTTGCTAATACACTGAAAACTGCACCATCAGCGTGAATGTGATGTGTTCTTTAACATGCCGATTCGATATGGATGACCGTCTTCATCTGGGAATGAAACATTGGCTGTTGAAGCTGGATGATTGAAAATGTTTGAAATGTTCAGTTGATGTGGTAGGCATTGTCATTTCAGTTTCTCCTAATCTGTGTCCTCTTTTTCCGTTAGACCAGCATGGCTACTTGTTCCTGAGTCAAAGCTGCATGCTCGCTCTTTGGATCCATCCCTCTGACTGCCCATGAGCTGATCCAACCCTCCATCAGACAGTCCCATCTCCAATGTATCCCATCTCCATCTCTGCCCTACTCTGCTGCTTGCTAGTCCTCTCTTCCTCAGTCCCTGACCTAGTGTGGCCCTCTGCATGCCTGGCAAATAGAGAGTGAAGCGTTAGCAGACTGTTTAATTGGACATTTCTTCCCTGCTATTCATGAAGTGTCAGCTGGACCAAATGCAGCAGGGAGACAGTCAAAGCGAGCCAGAGGGGGTGGCCCCCCGTTCAGATTCTGGAGCTAGAGGAGTGGCAGCGGGGTCACATGACCCAGGCTTGAAGAGGGCCTCATCCCAGTTAGAGCACCCTTCCTTCAGTAAGATGAGCCAAAACGCCAGGGAGAGCATGGGGCTTCTTGGCCAGGGCTTGAAGCAGCTGTTCCAGCAGCAGCGGAAACGCCTCTCCCTCTCTCGTTCCACCATCACCTCTTCATCTTCCTCCTCATCTTCCTCTGTGGTGTCGGCAAGTGGCACTTCCCCCTTTGCCCCCGAGGACACCTCGTCCTGTTGTCCTGACTCTGACTGCCTCTGTGCTCCTGTGGTTCCCTCTGCAGCTGGCCAGGGCTCAGCCGCTGGGGGCATGATGAGGCGTGGGACCAGCCTGCAGAGTCGGCGCATTAAGGGGTCCGGCTCTGTGAGTGGGGACCGAGATCCTCTCCTGAGAGGCAGTCCCCAGGCCCCGCATCGCCGTAACACTCATGACCCACAGCAACACACCAGTCGCCCACGCTCCTCTTCCACCACCGACACCACGCCCAGCAGTCCTGCCCCTGGATGCACTGCTGGCGATGTGGTCCTGTCATCGGGGTACCAGTCTACTGAGGAGACTGACAGGGTAAGAGACAGCAGCCATTAATCATTATCACTGCACACGCTGAGTGATTGTGTGTCTTTCCCCCCTTTGCTGGTGCCAGGGCCTTGCTTGTCAGTGAACTGTCAATCACACACTGAGGTTCTCTTTTCTGCTGACGTTACCGTTTCGGCTGTTTCAGTTGTGAATTCAAAGTGGGTCCTGCTACCTGTTTCCACTGTGTTCTGACTTTTCCGAGTTGTAGTATATTCTTACATGTAAACATTTTTGATATAAATTGACAAATAACATTAATTTATGTTCAGCTTTATGACATAAAAGAAACACATAACACATACTTTAAGATGTAACATATTATTTAATATTGAATAGATGGGTTTATTTCTGACTCACAAAGCTGTGTGAATAATACAAGTTTTGTTTGTCAGCCGCTCTTTCCTCCTTAAAAGCAATAAATAGTTCATTTTTCATTCCTCATGGGTAGAGATCTTTGACCCCAGTCCTTATCCGGTGTAAAAATACATCCCTTAGTAGCTTTAGCAATTTCTACCAAAGCCTCATTACTTCCTCAGATAACACTGATTTATCGCTTTACTGGTAAGATATCCTTCTTACACTTAGGAATGCATAAACAGTGGATTTCTATTCATCCATCTTCCTTACTGTTTAGTCCGTGTGGGGTTGGGGTGGCAGCGTGGAGAGCAATGAAGCCCAGACGTCTCTGAATTTCTAATGGTTGTTAACAGACAGAAAGACTGAATCATTGCATGTGTGAGCAACTCATGTTTTAGGACAGAATTGAAACAATGTGATCACATCTTTTGCAAACTCTTTGTTGTTGGTTTTACGGTCAGTCTTTTCAGTAGATGTAAATTAGTCAAACGTTTGGACATAGAACAGGTTTGTACAGTACAGAATACACTAAAGAACAAGATAGAGGAACCAGACTAAATCACATGTTTATCAGTTGAGTTCAAGTAAAAACATTTAATACTTCTGAGATTTAGGTGGAGAATCAGGTGCCCCATGTCGATCTCCTGTAGGGGGGATCATTTCTTTGGTCACCTGGAATGGTTTGTCATTAATTAAGATGTGTCTCATCAAAACTCATTGTATTTTTTTGCACCCTTAATGCATGTGAGGTTGCAATTGTGATATGTGATAGTCTTAGAATATAGCAGGAACTCATCAACCAAGAAAAGAAAAATTACAGTTCATTGGTAAAGGTAAATTAAGGACGTTGCTGAAGGGATAATACAATTATTTGATCACTAGAACATTTCAACCGGAAGTTTTAGCAAAATCATGTTGAAATAGATTTGATTGTGTATAGATATTTTTTATGTATATATTATAAGATATTTTGGGACTATGTCTGGTTTTTTTGTGTGTGTGTGTTTTCTTTTTACATTTTCACAGTAAAAAATCTCCTATTCTTGAACTCAATCTATGTTTTTGCCTCTATCTGCCACCAGAGGTCGCTGTGAGACCAGCAAACCTGGACTGGGCTTGGCTCATATGGAGGTGGTGATTGTATGCTGACCTCATAGTTGTTGTAGACTTGACTGATCCTTGGGGTGATGAAATAAGCTGTGCAAGGGCCAAGTGTGTTACAGACAGAAGGATGTCTGGCTTTATTACACTGCCCCAGTGGACGTTGATATCTATATTAATGGACAGATATAATCTTTAAGCTGGCTTTAATAAGGCCATACCTTCATTCCTGGTCTGTAAAATCTAATGTTGGTCAGTCATGTTTGAATTACCTCACCTGTGATGACAGAACACGGCTCGCAGCCAGACGTCTGTGGAGATATCAGTGTAGCTTTATAGACAACGATCAACCTCTCTGAAATCTGCTGATTTTAACCTGTTCTTGTCTTCTGAAGCCAACATCACAGCAACCTGTCCACACAGCAACTCAGCAATGTCACTAGGGTTACCCCATTCGTCGCCGTGGTTACCGTGACACTTGCAGCACGCTGCCTAGAACTACGCCCTGCTTGGGTTGCCATAGTAACAGCGTGATCGACCTTGGAGGTGTTTGACATCCTGCTGTTAGTGGAGGCCGAGGGTTGAATGGCTTGTTTGAACCTGTCTACCAGGAGTGATCAATTTTCAGTGGTTTATCAGTTTCCCCAATGTTGGATATCTTTCTTTCGTTCTTTCGTTCTTTCTTTCTCTTTCTTTCTTTCTCTCTTTCTTTCTTTCTCTCTTTCTTTCTTTCTTTCTCTCTTTCTTTCTTTCTCTCTTTCCCTTTCTCTCTCTCTTTCTTTCTTTCTTTCTTTCTCCATGTGCACTTCCTTTTCCCTCTCCTGTTCCCCTCCCTGTCCCCCTCCCACGGTCCCCAGGGAGAGTGAATACAGACTGTCAGCTTGTCCCTCCTCTCGTCCCATTTCCTCCTCCCTCTCAGTCTCTATCACCACCACCTCATTCTTTCCCGACCCTCCGACTCACTGACAGGAAGCGGGAGGCAACCTTGCCTCGTTGTAGATGAGTGAGAGCAAAGCACGGGCTGTGTGTGAATGTGGAGGGGTGTGTACATGCGTGAATGTAAGACCTCTTTTTTTTTAATCTCTATTCCAGATTGTGTATTGACAGCCATGTGGCCTGAACGTCTTCCACGAGTGACTTTATCTGTAGAGGGAGAAACAGCTCAGGAGATCACTCTGAATATAAGTGGAGGGCAACACAGCTGAGCTGTCTTTATCTCTTCTTAGTCTGCCTCCCTTTTTTCACCTCCCTCTCTCTTGCTCTCTCTCTCTCACTTGTGTTTGCATGGTAGACGAAAGCAGTGTGGACTAGAAATGTGTGTGCACATGGGTGTTTGGAGAGGAGGCGAGCATGTGTGTTTTCAGTACGTGTGTGAGGCTGTGTGTACTTTGGATGGATCTCAGCTCAGGGCAGTAGAACAGGGGATCCAGCTGCGGGTCCGTCAGTCAGTCAGTCAGTAAGGATGGTGCAGCGCTTCAGTCTTCGTAGGCAGTACTCTAAGGTAAGCTTTAAACACACAGAACCTTATCTTTTTCTTCCCGTCACACTGCTGCAGATTCATTCATGGCCAATGCCAGAGTCTTTACTACCAGGAAAGCCTTTCATTATGTTTGTAATGGCTGTGTGTTGCGCTTGCATATCTTTTCCTCTCATCTTTTATCTGGCTTTGTTTCTTTCTGCCTTCAAGGCATTTGGTACTGTCCCAGAAAAAAAAGGTCTTTACAGCTGCTTTATCATACCATTGAGAAGTTTTGTCAAGTTCAATCGATACCGTAAATGACCCTGCTGCTTAGTGCAAAACAAACACACTTATCAAAAGTCCTTTGATCAGAGGATGTATTGTATCTTTCTTGAAATTTTTTTCCTCCTTCTAGCAAACAGAGATTATCACCTGAGTTCCCTTTCACTTTTACGAAGTTTAATCCATACTGTGACATACAGAGTTGTCCGTCATTGCACTTTATCTTAACTCTTGTTAACAAGTAACTTTTGCCGCATCAAGCGGCCTATAAGGTCGATTTGAGGCAACCCAGAGGGATGTAATAATTGACAAACTTGATGTTTGATTATTGCTGATGAGAGGGCATTTATGAGTTACCACAATATTAAGATGCTGACTAAGTATTGCAACCACCCATGGGTTTAATATATCGTTCTGCTTCCACTCTTAAATAGGGCTGTGATATAACTCAGCATTCGGTCTGTAAGAGCATTTGCTCGTGCTGCTCCAGTGGATTTATTTACAATTAGCTGCTGATTAATTGTTTGACTGACCAGACCCTCCCTGTTTGTTTTCAAGTCCACGTGACAGTGCTGGTACACGTTTTCAGTGTTTGAAAGTATCAACACATATAAATATAGTTGCAGAGTGTGCAGAACTCTTCTACACCGGAAGGCCAGTATCCAATGTGCCTGAAGTCTGATCTTGTCTCCTCACATCTCCGCTCTCAGACTGATTGAGAGACAAAGCAGAAATATAAACTGAGGAGGATGTAAATGACTATGTGTCAGGTTAGACAACTTGTTTTGGAAAGAAGAACTATAGGAGATTTCATTAGGAGTTTAAAGTTACAAAGAAAAACAGGGCCAACCTTGAGGCTGCTCCCCCCGAACCAAATTTTTGTGTCTGACAGATTGAAGCAGTTATTGTCTTTGAAGATCACAGCCTCCTCCAGGGCCTGTCTGCAAATGTTCACTCATCTTGTCCCCTGCTAATATATATACTTACTTATTGTATTGAAGTAGATTGTGTATATGACCCATTTTCTTTTCCTTTAACCACATTTCCACATAGCTATGTGTTCCCGCCCCCCCCCCCCCCCCCCCCTGCATCTTGCATGTTTTTCTCTCTATTGTGATTCTCGCCTCAGAGATATCCTGTTGTCTTCGTCAGAATCTCCACATTTATAGTTTATTATAGGAACAAATAAAAACTTTAGGCAGTGTGGTTAGGTAATAATAAATTATCATAGTTATTGTATGGAGTGTCATTTTCCCTTAGTTTGTCATATAGTTTTAAAGGTTTTCGCAACTCAAGAGTTGTAAAACACACTCAGGCTTACAAATGTATATGTTTATATTGTTATAGCAATTTTGAGATGCTGAAGTGTTATTCTCCATTATTTATGTGTGTGTGTGTCCATCCATCCATCCATCCATCCATCCATCCATCCATCCATCCATCCATCCATCCATCTATCTGTATTTGTCCAGAATGTGGCAAGTGGGTGATGAAATGACGACATGGATTTTAGTGTTTTATAAATAATTTGGCTCGTGTTGTAGTTTTCTTTTGTGCAAGTGAAAATGGCTTATAGACTATTGTACTTTTTAAAGGCTTAAATCGTTCTTTTATAACTTTTTGTCATTTATTCAATCAATTTGACTCCTACAAATCATATCATCTCCCTTTTTGCTTTTTACACTTTTCAATTCTATGTTTAGATTGCCGTATTGTATTATTGTGACAGTCCAGGGGCTGCCACCAATAACATTGATAGGAAACTACATTTTGGATTGTAGCATAATCTGTCGGAAAAGGTTTTGGTGTTTTTATTCACTCCACTGCTGTTGTCCTTTAAGTGAGAGGGGGCATCGGTGGGAGGATCTGAATGTCACCTGGCTGCCTAAGGCTTGTGCTGTCCCTGCTAAATTAACATCCTTATAACTGCGTTTTAATGGTCTCTCGTCTCCTCAGGCTGTTGGCTGTGTGTTGATGAAAGTGATTGCGACCTCTGCAAAAAACTCTGTACGAGATGAGCAAAAACCATGACTCTGCCATCTCCTCTTCCATGTAACTAGGACTGCACATATGCATTTCATAAGAGGCCACGCTTAGCAAGCCACCGCCTCAATGGACCGCCTTGCAGTGCAGTCATAGACAGTGAAACAGAAGCGCACAGTCAAACCAGTGTCTAATCAAACAAGTCAGTTTCGATTGACTTTGAGCAGAGTGAGAGAGCCATGGGGCTGATAAAGCATGTGCTCCTCGTCCACACGGGAGGGTGATGTCATCCCAGTGTGTTTGCTAAGTACCAGCCCAGAGCAAATTGTTTTTCAGACACCGTGCATGCTGCTGTCAATGTATTGTCCTGTTTATGTTTCACAGTTGCAGACATCGACGATGAGACAGTTTCACACCCACATAGCCAAATGGTGAAGTTGCATGCAGGCAGAAATGGGTGTTTCAGATCTTGTGATGTGTGTGGGCTTTCTGATAAAAACTAACAAAAAATTGTATCCTTGAATGTGTTTTTCTGCTTGGACTACTTATCTGGCCCTCGTTTTCCACTCAGATGTAATTATTTTTTCGTTTCACTTATTTACCGCTGTCAAAGTCTGACTTTCTGATATCATATCAGCCAGTGAGTTCTCTGTCATGTTTGTGCCATACTCCAGTGGGATGGTTTCCACAGAGGGGTCAAAACAGCAATCGTATTGTACAGATTCGTGCCAGATTTTGAATGGGGTAGCCAACAAGGCACATAATTAATCTAACAATGAACATATCTGTCATGGGCAAAATCATTGCGCTCACCATCTGATGTCTTTAAAGACTTCAAGATATGACGAATGAAAGATGTGTTTGCTCACCAGAGGATTCGCCAGCTCAGCAACATGTTATCACAAGTGTGGTTTTTTTTTCTATTTTATCACCTGTTTGTGTAAATTTTTTTAAGATTTTTATATATTTTTGGTTTATTAAAACACCGGAGTTGTCCAGAGAAGATGTTTTTACTTTGTTGCATAAACCTGTAGATCGGCACAGCTGAGTGTAAATTATGTGTTTTATCTCTTCAGCAGTTTCCCTTACTTCATTATTTCGGTCTCCACGCCCTTTAACTCCCCACTGTTGGTCTCACTTTTCCTTCTTCTCTTAATCTCTCTTCATTGCTCTTTCTCTCATCTGTGTCCAGTGCTCAGACGTAGAGCCAGTTACCCATCGCCATGGTAACAGGGTGATGTTCAAAGACGGCCGAAGCGGCTTTACCCGGCTGAATGCTCACAGGTCCCCCGTATGATCTCACAGCCACCTCATCAGTCTGTCTGGTGAAATAGCAACCCTTTCGAAAGGCAGGGAAAAGGTGCCTTCTAAAATTAGACTCCCCTGCAGTTTGACAATTGCAACAACTTTGGGTTCAATGCTGCTGCTTCTGAGTCTTGTAATTAAGCTTTGTGCTTTGTCTTTATTTCGAGAGGCATGTAGTAATGGCACCATATCACTTAAATGTTTGTGATGAAGACACATTGCTGTTTCCTGTTCTGACACATACTGTAATGAAGTCGTCTGAATGGCTTACAAAGAACACTCAAAGCAGACTGTGAGAAAGTGTTTGTGTTCATAGACCTCTACGGGACTTCTGTCTCCCACTTCAAAGAAAACAAGCAAACAAAAGTAAACAGATTTACTTGTAAATGTTTTATCTTTTATGTGTAAAATCCAGGAAGTAGACTTTAATCATATTTTGTGTGTGTGTGTGTGTGTGTGTGTGTGTGTGTGTGTGTGTGTGTGTGTGTGTGTGTGTGTGTGTGTGTGTGTGTGTGTGTGTGTGTGTGTGTGTGTGTGTGTGTGTGTGTGTGTGTGTGTGTGTGTGTGTGTGTGTGTGTGTGTGTGTGTGTGTGTGTGTGTGTGTGTGCGCGCGCGCGCGATCTCGCCACCCAACTGTTTGTTTTCCCTTTGAAGCGTATTCCCAGTCTGTTTAATTAGGCTGTTGAATATGCATGTCATTATACATAAAGGCCAACACCCTTATCCGTTACTGGCTGCAATTAGCATTCACAACCCGAAACCCATATTCATAGTAACACTAACAACTTTGCAGTTGGCGCTTAAATTTGTGATTGAAATTCTTGTGAAATTAGGATGAATAACGTGTGTGTGTGTGTGTGTGTGTGTGTGTGTGTGTGTGTGTGTGTGTGTGTGTGTGTGTGTGTGTGTGTGTGTGTGTGTGTGTGTGTGTGTGTGTGTTGTTCTTCATTAGCAGGATAAGCAGATATATAGAAAAAGACAGAAGTAGATATTGGAGGTCATTTTTCCATCTCAGTCAGTTTGATAGGTTTTCTAATCTAGGTCTGAATGAGGAAGGAGTCTGCAGCAGCTCTCTGCTGGTTTCTCTGCTGCTATTAATAGACAGATGTCTGAAGCCGTGCTGCTCAAGTTCACCGTTCAAGGGCGTTTAAATGTCCTGTATGAATATCTTCAGGAAAATCTCATAAGTTTGTGTTTATTTAGATTTTTATTGTACTCTTTAAGAGGGAAATAGTCTACATCTTCTCTCAAGGCGATAAATAGCTTTTATGTGTTGGTCAAAGGATAATACCAGCTATGGGATTTTTCAGGAAATAACCTTAGTCATGACAGATTTTTTTTTTTTCATCCGTGCATGTGGTCATGCGCATATATATGTACATGTCAGCAGTGAGTCTCCATGGGTCATCCTTTGTGTATTTATTTTTGGCCTGCAGCTGGTCCTTCCTCTTGTGGTTTGTGGGGTATGTGTGACATTAGTGTGGGTATGCTCGTGTGTCTTTGTTGTTTTCTCAGCCGTTCCAAAAACACCACATACTTGGTCAGTAAGTCACCAAGGACGTCCTGGTCAACCTTAACCTACATATCTGATCCTCAAATATGTTTTTTCAAAAAACAAAATTTTTGCATTTTTAGATATAAGTTGAAATCTCAACGATATGTAGAGCATATGCAAATGTTATTAATATTTTAGGTGTATTCTCTGTGTATCCTCTTCAGTCTTTCCTTGCTTTTGCCATAATTTGGCTGTTCCTGTTCCTCAGACCGTCGTCTGGCACAATGATTCTTCAGTGTAAACACTGCTTGCCCTCGGAAAGCCAGCTGTCCGGATTAGCTCTGAAAATGACTTCCCCGACTTGGTGTGTTTGGTTTTTCTCTCCTTACACAGCCCGATCAGTCGATTGTTTTCAAACGGAAATTGCTCTTCTGAGAAACAGAGATTGGAGAAAAAAAACAAACAGAAGATGCACCCCTGCCACTCCCTGCTCCATCCATATCATTTGTGTGACTCTGATGAATTATGGATGAGGCTATAGATCGCTGAGCTCAGCTCTGCTCCACTGACCCACTTAGAGCACACGTGCACAGACGATTCAAATCTGATCACAACCTCCAGGGAAATATCATATTTTCTCTCCACTAATAACCAGAACCATCCCTCTAACTCTCATGTATTGCAACTCTTAGGAATCCCGGGAATGTTTTACTTTCTCCACTTATGTCCTGTTCTACAAACAGTACCCCCAAAATTAACTCACATTTATCATTTTGAGTTTTTCAATTTATGGTGTACTTACTTCAATATGTCCCATCTAAAATCCCACATTTGATAAAAGGTTCATTTTACACTCTGCTTTAGACACATCTTTATCCTATTCCTCTATTTCCCAATCTCTCCTCGTCATTTTGTCCTAATTTATGATCACACTGTTTGCCACCATTGGTCTTACTCTGCTTTCTAGCTCTCTGACACATCATTCCTCCCTCCCTTTTCATTTTAGCCGGCAAGTTGCTTGGGTATCATGCTGTAAATGCCTCTTCAGATACGATACGTGATGCTCATGTCCGTGAATGAGTTAGGTGGTATTGGAAGAATGCAAAAACATATGAGGGTTTGACTGACAGGAAACCCGTGAGGAAATGAGAGACCAGACAGAGCAGCCTGAGTCATCTGTGTAACACTCATCATGTAGCATGTGCTGGCTCCTCCTGGTGGATTAATTGTGTAATTGTCTGGCATAGTCCAGAAGTGACAGTCGAGCTGGCTGTAGTGTGTTCACCTTTTATATATCTTACAATCTGTATGTTTAATTGGTTAAGTTTACTTTCACCCCCATAACCTGAGGCTTTCTACACTACATGTAAGTGGGCGTGCGGCGAGGCAGTTGAGGTTGAGCCTTCATTACCTTTGTTAATTTGCTTCATTTTTCTTTCCCTGTTATGATACATCTGTTCTCAAAAGACTTTGAGTAACTGAGTCATTATGAGTCAAACTAAATCACTTTATCCCTCCATACATAGTTCTGGAAGTTAGCCTAATTTTATAAAAATATGAAATATCACCATTTTGTTTGATTGTCCTATATGCAATGAAAAAGTACTTTGTTAACATATTTTTAGATAATAGCTGTCTGACACTGATAAAAACGCCTTATTAGCCAAATGTCTCTTCTCATTATCCGTTTGTCTGTTTCAAAATCTTCTGCTCTCTCATGTCTAAAGTCACAAGTTCTGCAAAAGCATCTTAGACTTTACTCAGGGCCCAGACATCTAGTAAGTCTGTTTAAAAAAAAAAAAAAAGAAAAAAGAAAAAAGGGCAGCGAGAGTCCAGTCAAAATAATCCTCTGGGGCCAAAAAGCTGGGACTGTTTGTTCTACATTCTTCATCTTCCTGCTTCTGAATAGGCTGGCACTGTGTTTGGGTTTACATACTGGCTCTTGGTACTCCAAGTATTGTGCAGCATCCAGCCAGACCAGCCCTGCATTTTGGGCCAGTGCCCTTTCCGTTTTGTTGCATAACCAGGATGGATTGAGAATAAACAGAACCACCACCAGTAGACAAACACTGTGCCCCTCCACATACTCACCCTGTTTACCTCCAGCACCTTCAACACATTGTGTTCCTACACGTACACAGGCTGCTTCGTCTCACACACCTGTGTATATTTTTAAGGTACACAGAATAGCTGTAAGTATGAGAATGTATTGCGACTGTGTGGTGGGGTTTGTGGGGAATCAATGACCTCTAAAATGATCTCAGTGGCATTTTTTATTAATTTTTTTGCTGAGCTATCTTATTGCTTATCAGCAAACATTCAGATAGTCATGAATATGGACACAGGAGACAGAGGGTATAGGAAGAAGATGTTAAAGGATCACGGAAGAAGATGTTAAAGGATCACATTTAAAAAAAAAAAAAATACCTTGATCAAAACTTCATATTGTCTATTTTTAACACAGATCATGACACTCATCATCTGGCAAATGTTTATCCCGACGATATCTTTATCAAGAAGTAAATCTGATTGAAACAGTTCTCACAAAATCTTTTTGCCAGAATTCATCTTCTATGACAGCTTTATGCAGGTTATGGTCACTGAAACTGCTGAATTGGGTATTATACTTGTTTGACCGGAAAAAAAAAAAAGCTTGTTAAAAAACATGTTTTCAATACAGCTCAGATCCTGGGAAAGTGTCTTTATGATTATGTAGAAATGCAGTTACCACAGTAAGCACGAGTAATTCTGAAGGCTTGTTATGAAACAATATTTTAACTCTAATTTATAAACAATGGCACAGGCATTGTTACCTCTCTGACGCAGGACTGATGCTGTTCACAATTACGTTACCAAACAAGCCACGAGAAGACGTGATCGTTTGGGTTGTTGTTATTGTCATTTGTTGGTCTTCCTTCCTGCCTGAATATGCCCGTGTTGGAGTTGGCTACTGAGATGTTTCACGCTCTCTGACCTCGCCAGTCATAATAGCCCCTGTGTATAAAGTGCCCAGGGGTTTATGTAACTGCTAATAGGGCCATTGATTATACTGAAGCACAGACTCGGACGGAAGAGACAGCCAGTGTTGGGAAGGGGGCTTCTTTTAATGCAAAAGGAATTGTTTAAAAGGGGTAGAACCCCGAGTCATGGTTGTCTCCTCTTTTAGGCTTGAGTTACCATCAGTCCATGCAGACAAAGCTTTGGCTCTTCTGTCTTTACGTAACCTCTCACACTACTAAAGCATGCTACAGCAGAACTAATCCAAAGTTGCTGTCACATGGAGGGGACTGTGGTGTTGGCACGGGAAAGCAATATTTTGTGTGACTGCATAATTTTAGGGAATCAAAACAACTATTGTATGATGTCACAAATGAAAGAAAAAAGTGTAACCCTTAGTATGATTTTACGGTGTTGCTCTCTCTCTTGCTGGATTGTACATGTACTCCATTCTGTCTCCTCTTTCTAACCCCAGTCCACATATATCCAAGCAAGCCTCATCAATGTCCCCTCTGAATTCTTGCAAAACTTTCTGGCTGTGTACCATCACTCTGGCTTGAGCTCAGTACTAAGCTGCGTACTCTGCATGACAATTAGTTTTATGTATTATTAGGTCTTTGTAAACTCACTCAGGAAAGATTCTCAAGCTGTCTTCTTTGCCTTTGAGCTTGAGGGTTTTCACAATGTACCGTATATCTCCTGAAGTGGTGTAAGACATTGTTTTAGGACATTGTTTTAAGTTGTTAATAGAGATAACATCAGTAAAACATACTGGGAAAACTGCCATAGTAAAAGAAACAATTTTTAATGAGTACTTTTGCTGCACGGCTGTCTGCCAGCTATGTCATATATCTAGATATACTGTATATCTAGCCTGCTTGGGATTGAACTACTACATCACCAGTTCAGCATTTCCTGTTCCCCTTAAGACATATGTTAAATGCAATTTGAGTAAGAAAGAAATGTATTGTGGCGCATTCATCATACTGGGTCAATGCATTGGATAGAAGGCACATGTTTCTCAAACTGATTAAATGAGAATCCACAGAGGCATCAACAGGTTGTTATCGACCTTATGGGAACAAGTCGAGTTTGTGTTCCCTCAGACACACACATGCAGTTTAATTGTTTATACGTGTCACATTAACTTGGCACTCTCGCCTCAGAGTCCAAAAACATGCTTGATGGTTCCTCCAAATTGCCCCGAGGTGTGAAAGTGAGTGTGGGTGAATGTCTGCCTCATGTTTGCTCTGGTGTTCTCCGCCTTGGCTGACAGCTTGATCCAGCACCACCTGAGTGGATGAAGCCAAATAGAAGATGTGGATAGAGGAATGGACATCAGCTTCATTTTAAAGTTCATACAGTTTTTATGCTCGTAAATTATGTTACTTATTGTATCTTATAGTAATATATCATATTTTGGTTAAAAATTCAGTTTAAACTCTCAGTATTAGATTGTGCATTACCAAGTAAAACTGTAGAGCGGCCTCAAAACAGTCATACATAAATGAAAAGAGAGTAAGTAACAGTACAACAGAGCAAGAGATAACTTTTCAACAGAATTAGACAGGAAACAAGATACTGGTCATAATGAAGAAGAAAATTTGTACAAATACAGTTACATTATTTAATTTGCCATTTTGGATCCTGCAGTACTGCTTGACCTTTCACTATTGAATCAACCGGTTTCTGTTATCGTTGTGGTGAGGTTTCCTTCATTTTTTAAAAGCAAGGCTTTCAGTTCAACCGTGAGATCATTGAGAGGTTTTTCTTTCCTCTCAGGAGGAATCTGGTCGTTGCCTGTAAGATTTAACGCTGGGGATTCATGCCTCAGTTCTGTCAGCGATAAATTCTTCTTTCACCATTTGGCTGGTTTATTAGAAGGCTGGATGGTCCAATCGTGTTATTTAATTATTATGGCTAATTTTGGCTTTCACTTCTGCACAAGACATAGTTAAATTATTATTGAGAACAGCTTCAAATATTTCACAATTACAAAAAAAAAAAAATAAATGGTAACAGAGTTCAAGTCACTATTCCAAAGTTACATCAGCTTGATCATTTTTTTTCCTCTTGTTGGCTTAAGATGGCAGATTTTAAAAAGTTTTTATTGCTGCTTTTCTTTTCTTTAATTTGATCCCTTTTCAATATTCCACTTTATGAACGTTTCCACTGCGTCACTCACATGCAGACTTGATCCCCTTTCTAATGGTCGGTAAAATGAGTCGTGTCTGTTGATTCATGTTGATCCCAATTCTCACTTCTGCCGTAATTTATCTCACTGTTATTCAGTTCAATCTGCTGGTGGTCTTTATGGATTCGCCTACTGTTTCCTATGTCTTCAGTCACAAGTCTACTATTTTAGAACTGTTTTACAACACACTCGACTGTGGAGGACGGAGTGTGGCAGATTTGAGTTTCTTGGTGGTCTGAGAAGGAGAGAGTGGGCTTCTTTGTTCATACAAACTGTGTTTGACCTTTTGTCTGAGCTCGCTTCTCCTGTCTTTGCCATTTTCTGGAATTGTTTTTAACCAACTTGCTCGAAGTTCATTCTTAGAGGATGGCTAAGGTCAGTCACCCGTCAGTTTGTACAAGTGCCCCTACAAAGATAACGACGGGTATAATTGATCACATAAGTGATATGAACACCTACATTTCATATTAAGAACTCGCACCATTTTATAAAGTGTCCATTTAGAGCGATGTTTTGTCTTGTAATATTCCTTTTCATTCTTGTAAGCATTTCTAATAAACAAGATTTTAGCCAACTTTTTATGCAGTGACTGTACATACTTCCTAAAATCTAAAATAGATCACTCATGTCTCACTTAACATTTAACTAACATTAATTTCTCTGTGAGTAAACGGCACCTGAGGCAAGCCGCAGCTGTTCTCTCTGTCCCTTAATTTTGACTGGCTGATGTAGCCCTAATGAGGTACATCTTCCCCTGAGGCCAGCATTCTCATTTTCTGTCCTTTTTCCCAGTATCTGTAACTTGTCCGGACGTGAATACCCCCCCCCCCCCCCAGCCCCCAGGATTCTGTCATTGCAGAGTCACTCTGCCATTTGCAATATTCCATTAATCCTCGCCGAGAATGTGAAAAGAAGTTGAGTCACCCTGAAAGAGTGAGTAGAGTATTCCTGGACAGACCGGAGTGGCTGGGATCCATATGACCTCCGGGGGATACTTTAGGCTGAAATGACACTGACATTCATGCTGAGAGGAACCTGATCTGTCAGGCTGTTCAGTGTTGGTTTCCCCTGAATGACTTCAGATCAACAGTTAAGTCAGCTGTAAGAAAAAATGAGCATGATGATGTCACTTCCAGTCAGTCCAGATACAGTTGTCTTGTTTTCAGTCTGCATGAAAGAATGGCAAAATAGAATAACAACTTTATTGATTTATTGACATTTAAAGTACCAGATTTTTTTACAATGAGCACTGAGCACAACCTTTTATAACCTTTTCCTTTGTACTATGGTAAAACCAACACATCACACTTCTATCTGAGCAAGTTTAGTTTGTTCTTATGTAAGAAGCCTTTGCCCCCCAATCCTCCCCTCTCTCTCAGGGCCCCCAAACTCCTCCCGTTCTCTCATTAAAGCCTATTCATGGCCTGTTCTCCCTCCCTCCTGTCGGCTTCTGCTCAGAAGTCTTTAGTAGCCCGAGTCCTGCCTCACCCCTCACACCCCCTACCTGCTTTGCTTTTTTCTCGCTAATTGCGTGGGGGCCATTTAAAAGTGATGGCTTGGAAGTCCAAAGAGTTTTTATTTTTTTAAATAATTATGCTCAGCAAACACTATGTGGGAGTGTTTTAAGGTGACTTGAGATTCTAGTTTCAAAATAGATACTTTGAGATTCACCCATATAAATGAAAAATATCTTTACTAGGATACTTTTTTCACCAAGCAATGCTGTTTTTTTTTTTTTTTATGTCTAAGCATACGCATGTACGTAACATAGTAACAACATTGGTCATGTGTGTGCACACGTATGCACACTTTTGAAAAGCAGCTTTGTATTCGTCATATGACTGTGTAATCTGTGGTAATCCAGGTCTTTTCTCTTGTTTTCTATCTTAAATGAAAACTTTTCTTTCATTCACCCATGTGGTTTAGTTATACAATCTGATTTAAAGTAATGCACTACTTTCAGCACAGGTCAGGTTGTTCAGTATTTACTGTTTGTCAAAAATTGGGTTTCCCAGTCTGACGGTACAGAAAGTCAGAGGAAGGTGACTCATTACAGCATGATCAATCAGGATTGACCAAGACAATCAAACTGTGTAATAAGTGAATTGAGGGCGAAGCCTCTTCTTTATTCTTTCTGTCTATGTTACCCAAAGTTTTGGAGCTGAAATGGCCTAGAAACTCTCGCTCAAGTCCCCCCCCCCCTCCCATCATGAAGCCTTCCCACAACCCCGCTCTCCTTTGCTCCCTCTCTCTCACTCCGTCTCCCTCTTACTGACAGCTCCTGGTGGGCTCTTTTTTCCCTGCCTGCTCCTGTGCTCCCCTCACATCCGTCTTCTGGGTCTGCCTCTCTTTTCTCCCTCTGAGGATTTTATACCCGGTGGACTCTTTGAACACTCTACTTCACAGTAGACTCTTTCTTCTTTCAGTGCTGCCTACATCCAACCTGGCGAGCCTTCATACAGTTTACCATCTCTGCTGGCGTGCCTGCTGAAGCGCAGGCGTGCGTTCCATGGATGCTCTGACTCTGCAGGGTGTGTGTGTTTGCACTGAAGTGTGGTCATGGACTTTGAGGAATGGCTCTCTCTTGGATCTGAAGGTGTTAAATTGTTCAATACTGGAGATCGTGAGCCGTGGACTCTCGCTATTCAATCAAACTAATCTCACATAGTCTCTGTTGTCAATTGAAGTCTTTGTCCTGTAGAGTTTATGTTGAGTGGAATTTGATTGGATGAAGTGCCCTGAGTGATGAGAGCTCTACAAGTGCAAGGGTGCTCCTCTTCTCCACCCTCACTACGGTTGTATCCTGTGAGACACCCAAATAGAAAAGAAAACTAAATTCCAAGCGCCACGCATGCGTCTCTCTTCCATGGAGGTCATCGTCAACCTGGTTACTCCTGACACCTCTCCAATTCCCACCCCGACCACTGTGAGTGTCTACCTGGATGTTGTTTTTGTTTGCGAATGTTTCACTTGTTCATGTTTCTGAAGTTGATTTATTCTTGACGTTTCTGGGGGAAGCGGCCGCCACTGCAGTAAGTCACGTTTCTACTGTATGTTCATATTGATGTCCTGTTTAAAACGCTGTGTTGAAACTCAAGATCATGATTTCTGGACTATTGAGTGCAGCTGAAAATAAATCGCACCCACCGAATTTAAAAAAATGAATTCCAGAGTTACATGATGCACCTGAACGCATCACCTATATATTGGCGTTATGAAGGTCATTAACGCCTAAAAATCCATAAATCAGTCATCATTGTTTAAGCCACAGGGTTTGGCTTATAGTCTGGAAATTACACGACTTACATTACGAGTGTTGTTGTTGTTCTTTGCCCTCCTGTGCACTCTCAGTTGCTGATGTATGTTTCCCTCTTTTACATATGAGTAGAAAAGCCTTTTCTCACGCCCTCTAAAATCCTGGGGGAAAGAATTGGCATGTGTGTGCGCGTGATTATGAGTGCAACTTTCTGTTCTAAGATAATTCATGTGTGCATGTGTTGAGTAAAATGCCCCTTGTCCGGCTTCACATGGAGTTATGTAATTCTTCATTGCTGGTGAATGGGGTTCATTGTTGTGACACTGGATCCCCTTAAAAGAAATAAGAAAAACAAACAACAACAAAAACATCTTTTCATTTGTGTAAATTTATCACGATTGTGTAATTTAACACAATGGGACAGGGTATGAAACCATGATAAAAAGGATGAGTGCAAACAGATCTGATGTTATATGATGTTAGATATGGCATTGATGTGTTACTTGCAAAATGATGTTAAATGACCAAGTAATTGTAAATACATGATAGGATCCACGCTTTATGGATGGCATTGACAAGCATGCTTGACTACCAGAGTTTCACAGTGTGCAGCACACATGGACACTTTAAAATAAGTTTTTGTGGAATCCCCTGGACGTCTCAGTACTGTCATGCTCTTGCCATGTCGACTCTGTTTGCTTTCTGACTCCCAGATGGTGGGTTTAAAGATCAGATAAACTAATCACAAGTGTGAAGTTCAGTCACTCAGGAACTCCCAAGTTATCAAGTCAGAGAGATACAGCCTGTGTAAATGGATTATTGAATGATTTGAAGATGGACGGTGCCGCTATAATCATCCTCCCAAACATCTGAATTGTGTATCCAAATGGCCGTTCCTCATGGATATTGAACTCTTCAGATAAGAGAAACCAGAGCCAGGTAACCCAGCCCACAACTGCTAAAACTCCCTGATATCCTGTTCTATATCGGTTCAGCACATTCTCAATACCTCAGAGTAGGCTATAATTGGTGAGGTGTGGAGCAGAGCAGCTTTCTCACAGGGAAACCTGAAGTTACAGTGTCTGCGCAGTATCACTATTTCATCTCGGCATGGGAACCGGCCACTTGACAAGAAACACAAGAGCTGACATCAGAGGGAGTTCACAGCCTTTGAGCAGGAATGCTTGGTCCAACAACCAACAAGGTACTGTGAGTCTGCACTCAGGTGTACAAATTGCTGAAACTTGACCTTGACAGCAGAGAACACAAAAAAAAGAGTAAGACGGCTTCAATGTTGCAGACCGCAATGTTTATATCCAAAACAATCACGGCATGTTGCAGTGGTGTGGCTTTTATCTGACATGTTTATGCTAAATAATGTCTTCAAGACCATTATATAAGCGTTAAATGTGACACATAACAAAGGTTTTCTGATAATTTTGTTTTGTTCTCAAACATGTGTGAAATTTATATATCTTTAAACAAGCTACAGTCAGGGTTGGAGGCGGGGTTCAAATTCCACCCGCACTGACCTGGTGAGAGTGTTGATAACACGAGTCTGACAAGATGCTCCGACTGTGTCTTTTTCTGCCATTTGACATATTAGGGCATCTTCACATTATCTGTGTTCTAAATCAAGGAAGTGACCTCACAAAATCTGAACAAAACTTAAGGGACTTTAAGGAGAAGAAAGCTAGGCAAGTTTCATAGTAGAGAGAAATGAGAAGTGGAATCATTTAATCCTAAAAAAAAAAGAAGAAGAAAATCTGATGACAGCATGAGGACATTTTTTCACTCCGTGACCTACATCGAACAGTCAGGAATTTGGGGCATTTCTGTGTCCTCTGTGGTCGTTAGAGAGATGGGCCAGCACAAGATGTTCCCGCTGCATGTATTTAATTATGTGTGATGCATATCTAACAATGTTAGCTCTGTAATGCTCTCTAAATACCTTTTTGTGTGAAATGCATTTTGTAGGTTTGAGTGTTTAGGTTTAGCTGGGCTTTTCCCAGGCCTTTGGCCAATCCAAGGTAAGTCAGAGTTGCCCTGTCATGGCTCTAACCAGCTTTGCGAGGATCAGAAGCTCTTATACAAACCAGCCGGTGTTCCCAGTCTGAAGGCATGCAGCAGTGAGAGAAGTTTTTCCCGTTAGTGTGGGTGTATGAGAGTAGCTGTAAGGCAGGGGACAGGTCCACACAGACCCTTTGTTTTTTCTGTCATACTGATGAGGTCTAATCAGAGTGGGATCAGGCGACACCCCCAATTACAAACAAGCTCACAGTTACCCCCATAAGCTACACAGACTCCAGTAAAACAGTTGCCTGTCGTTTCTTGCTTCAGCGGCTCAGCACATCATCGTATTTGGCGATGTTAACCCTGGGAAATTAGCCTAATCTTTCAGCTCACAATCTTTAATTACGTGCATGATTAGTCACAGACAAACTCAGCCATTTGGAGATGACACTGATCGTACAGACAACTCCGGTTTGTCCCGTAACTGCAGCTCTTCATGTGCCTCAAAAAGCTCGGAATGAAGCAGCGCTTTGCTATGAGCGGCAGCATGACAGTATCATGAGCCAGTAAAAAATAGATGAGAATAGAAAAGTGACTGGGTTTGGAGAATGTATGAGCTGTAAGAGTCATGGCTAATGATTGGAAAGCAGGTGTATGTTGTTCCTTTGCTTGTGTAATTGGAAAAACTCAGCTGACTTGAATATTATCGCTCACCCCAGAAGGTGTTGGTTTGATGTCGATGTGTACAGGTTACTCGGCCTTCTTATCTGTTTTAAACCTCTATCTCCGCTACATGCTGGGACAGCCCTGCTCAGCAGAGTTGTCCTTTGCCCCTTTTTTTTTTTTTTATCTTTACTAAGAAGGCATGGATTTGATTATACAGATAATTGAGTAATCTGTGAAACGAGAGTAACTGCAGCGTGCCCATTTGGTTGATGAATCACTTACGTGAATGAAGAGTGGGACATAGGTTTTTAGTGACAAAGCTAATTATAGCACTTTGTTTATATAGCTGCGAACTGACCAGGTGCTGCTCTAAACACCTCTCTGGTCTTGCCAGGCTCGCTCAGCAGGCTATTCTGGATGTCTGATTCATTTGCCCGTCAAGAAGCTTCAGTAATGATTAGACTTACTGTAGCAACATTTGCTGAGTACAACTGGGGCATCACTTGTCAACGTTACTGCGCAGGACTCAAAATGTCAAACCTTTTGACTTCAAGCCAATTTAGCCGGAACGTTAGGATGAATCATGGTTTCTGGCAGTTTTGGAAAGTACCAAGAGGAATGTTTTGTACGTGTGTGGTGTGTGGCGTTAAGTGATGTCTGACTGGTTTTTCTGGCCCTCCATTATGTCTCTGCTGGCTGGCAGGAAGGCGGACAGGCTGATTGGGATACATTCTCACATTGTGGTCCAGACTCGGTCTGCCCCGTGGCCTTTTTGACAACTCGACTACTGGAATTCACTTCACACATTAACTGTCTGATCCCAAAAAGGTGTTACCTATCTGTGTGATTACATACAGTAGCATACATACAACACGATTTGTAAAGTATAAATAATGTAGGGTTTTACATTTTTTTCTTGCTTTTTCAGTTAAATGCTTGCTTGCATGCTCATTTGTGTTTGATAATTAAATGTTGGATTTCCCTGACAACATTGGAGTACATAATAAAAACCAGTAGTCGATTAGCTTTTCAGATCCTTTACTAAACCCATGATGAACTGAGGCAGTCGCTGTGTTTATCCTCTTGTTTATACTGCTTTCATGCTTTTGCCCACCTGCTTTCACGTTTGAGAAGGAACAATATTGCAGTTCATTTGTCACAATAGCACCATGTGAAATGTGTGAGGAGATGAGGAAGGGATCTGCTTATGTTGCTGGAAATCTTTCTGAGTAGAAGTTGAAATATTGCATTGTGAAATTGGATAAAGGAATATTATTTCTTTGATACTGACCTCCACAATTTTTGAAATCATCTTATTATTGATGGGTTTTATTGTTACAACCTCGTAATATCTGTGATTAACGGTTGTAGGGTGTTTTTTTTTATTTTTATTACCTGGTTTCATTGAGGGAAACCAAAGAGTCTCTACGATGTATTTGTGCTCTCACTGCGGATGATTGACTTGCGCGTGCGTCTGACGGTATGATGTCATCTCACCCGGCCGTCCGAGGGCTGGAGGGGGCGGGGCTTCGCGCGCTGGCCGCCTCGGACACCGGGCTCTCAGGTGCGCTTCAACTTTTACAACAAGCGGAGCGACTCAGAGCCACGGCGGAGTCTCACTAGAAACTTTGAACGTAGCAGAACCGAGCTGTTAAACGTTAGAAGCAGCTTCAGTTCAGATGAAAACACGCAGCTCGGCTTCACTGTGGGGAAAATGCACTGGGAACAGTTTCTCCGTTTGACCAATGGAAAGGTGAGCTCCGCTTTTCTGCGCACAGTTTGATCGCTAAAGTGGACGAAAATTAAGTTAGTGTTTTCTGTGCTTCACAGAGGACATACAAAGTCCATTTTTGTCAGAAGTTTTAGTTTCTGCCGGATGTGTCGCGGTTTGTGGAGTTGACTGTAGCGTTTGTCATCAATTAGTCATCCCGCTCGGATTGCAGGTGAGACTCGCTGCTGCACTTCTTTTTTTTTTTTTGCCTATTATGGTGTGTCAGTAATAATGATCTGAGTGGAGAATGATAACTTAATAGAGTCATTGTGCCTCAACTCTCGCCCTGGATTTCTCCTTTGTCGTTTCTTTGACTTGGATCCTGAGCTCTTGTGGTTCAGCGGCTGAGTTTTTTACGATCTTTTCATCTATTTCCCCCTAAAACGTGTCGGTGTGTCGTGTGTTCATACCCTATTATCTCAGGTGAAATGTATCACGTCCTCTGGCTGTGATTGAAGGTCTTATAGGTTATTCCTTTTTAAATGCAGGGGAAAATATCGGTTTAGATGGTGTGTGTGATTTTGCAGAATTGATTTGTGACCTATACATCCAGTATCTGAGACAGCAAATAACACACAAATTCCTCCAATGTGAAGTTGTTATAAACCAAAATCTGATATACTCTGATTCAGGTTCTATGCCGTCACTGCTCAAACAAGAAAAAATAAAATACAGATCAGGCTGATAGACTATAGTGTTGCCTGACTCTGATCACTGAAGAGAGACAAGCTTAATTCACACCTTCAGTTTTGTGTGGATGTGGTGACCATCATAAGTGTTTTTCCCCATTTTTCTCTAGAAAAGCTTGAATCTACTTCCTCTTCTGAGAAAGTGACCGCGAGTTGCTTTTTCAACGGGCTTAATTTGCCCACTTTTCAGGCCACCGGATGCAGAAATGCAGAAGCCTCTTTTTTTTCTTTTTTTTTTAACATGTCAGCAAAGTGAGCAAATAATAAGCTGCCCACACTTCCTCTCTTTTTTAATTTTGCTGTTGGATACACCATTTTTGTCATGTTACAGATTTTCACCCACTCGACGGTTTCCCTCTCTTTGTCTTAGATTGACCGGCTGGAGGTGAGCGGGCTCGGTCAGACACCCCTGGCTGTTTCATGTGGGGCGGACAGTTCATTCCCAGGGGGTGAGGACAGCCTGCCAGACCCCCAGCGCACCAAGCAGGCCATTGCCCAGCTGCAACAAAAGATCCTCAAGCTCACGGAACAGATAAAGATTGAACAGACTGCCAGGGATGACAATGTCGCAGAGTACCTCAAGCTGGCCAACAATGCCGACAAACAGCAAAGCACACGCATTAAACAGGTATAGTATGTTAAACTATTAATAAGCTGAGGGCATTTTGGTAAATCCAGGCGCCAAATTGGCTTTTATGCATCAACATTTAAGTTTACAGGGAGCCGAATGACTGCTTTATATTTATGTGACTCGAGTAATCGTCTCAAAGTGTGCAAAGGTGCTAAAACTTTGCTCTGTGAATGGCAGGTTTTTGAGAAAAAGAACCAGAAGTCGGCGCAGACCATCCAGCAGTTACAAAGGAAACTGGAGCACTACCATCGGAAGCTTCGGGAGGTGGAACACAACGGCATCCCCCGGCAGCCCAAAGATGTTCTCCGGGACATGCAGCAGGGCCTGAAGGATGTCGGAGCCAAAGTCACGGGCTTCAGTGAAGGTGTGGTCGACAGCGTCAAGGGTGGACTCTCCAGCTTCTCGCATGCGACCCACTCAGCCGCAGGCGTAGTCGTTTCCAAGCCCCGGGAGATCGCCTCACTCCTTCGCAACAAATTCGGCAGCGCTGACAACATCCCCTCCCTAAAAGACTCTCTGGACGACCCGTCGGTGGAAGAAGCTGTGACAGGCGCAGGTGGACGTTCTCTGGCCAGCGCTGGACATCACCTCCAGTCCAGTCCGAAGTATGGGAGCGAGGATGACTGCTCCAGTGCTACATCAGGTTCAGCAGGGGCCAACAGCACCACCGGGGCCCCAGGGGGTCCACCCAGTTCTAAAGGCAACACACTGGAGAGGAGCCAGAGCTCCAGCCTGGACATGCTGCTGCAGGAGATGCAGGAGCTGCGGGACGGCCAGGCGAGGCTCGAGGAGAGCCTGGACAGCGTGAAGACCCACTATCAGAGAGACTACACTGTTGTTATGCAAGCACTGCAGGAAGAACGGTTTAGGTAAAGACAAACAGAAGCGTTCTATGTGTATTGTACGTTCTTAAACTGTTTTCGGTAATCACAAGTTGTCTCCTGAAATCTTAAGCTTGAAGACTGGAAGACATGCTTTATTTGATGAGATACTCCTGAACACGCTCATGTCACCGCCATACCAGTCTTGCATGTAATCGAGCAGCTATTTCATCAGACAGAAGATAAAAGCAAAACCTCGACCTGCAGTTCATTTACATTTAATGTGAACATCTTGCATAAACAGCTTCTTTTATTCTCATTCTGAAATCATCTTTTCCACTTGCAGATATTTACTGACAGGCCCATCCCTTGTTGCTGCCGCATTCAAAACACTGAGCATGTTGTTGTTGCAAGGCAGCAGCTGACATTTAAACCGTAGGCTCCAGACACACCTGTACAGTTCACGGGTGTCCCATTAGTCCAAAGATCACCAACGTTATTTCAGAGCTTTTCCCAGCGCCGCAGCCAGACTGAAAACACGTGTGGTTACTCCAAATGTTCAGACAAAAAGGGCATGAAGATTAGGCAGAAATGTAGCGAGTGAGCAAGTCGAGTATGAAAAATAAAACATGAGGCTGTTTCTTCCTAAAATGACCAAGTACAGAACAGCCAGTGTTTGTCCTCAAAGACCAAAATAATACCCGGCGGGCAGGAGGGGCCACTGAAGAGCCGTTTATAGCCTTCATATGGGGAGTTGAATCGTTCACTCATAATGTAGATGAAAAGTTACTCAGAAGAATTTTTGCTATTTTTATTTTTGATAGCTGAACGTTAAATGTGTGTCCAATTGACAGAATGGTCGCGTGTAACAATTTAACAATGTTCTGAAGAAATAATCAATTAAAACTGAAGCTTAAGTCTGAGAGAACAAACCTCTACCTTCTTTCTTCATTTCCTTAAAAGAACAAAATAATGCTCCGAATACACACTTGCCATTTCCAGAAGAGTACTTTAAAAGTATATAAATTAATAAAGTTGTGACGTGACATTTTTTTCTGTTTTGATTTATACAGAAAACAAAATGTATAAAGGATATTAGAGTCTATTTTTATCTTGTTTTGTCCATCCACATGTATAAGCATTCCAAAAAAACATCAGTATAGGTCCCTCTCCTTGCCATTGGCCGGTCTAACAGTGCTGACGCTCTCTGATTGGTCGGTTGGATCAGCAGATGAGTAAGGATTTCCTAATCTTGTCAGGAGGAGTCATTAGTTCAGTCGGGTGCCATGTGGTCAGATGCCTTTAGGGTCTGTTTTCACTAATTCCTCCCCGTGTTTCTTTGTCTAAGCTAATTATGCCTCAGACTCTCGTGTGTGTTTTCTTGACTTGGGCGTGTGTGTGTGTGTGTGTGTGTGTGCGTGCGTGTGTGTGTGTGTGTTCAGGTGTGAGCGTCTGGAGGAACAGCTGAACGACCTGACTGAACTGCATCAGAATGAGATCCTCAACCTCAAACAGGAGCTGGCCAGCATGGAGGAGAAGATTGCTTACCAATCCTATGAGAGAGCCAGAGACATCCAGGTTGGTCCGACAGCCTGACGTTCACATGCGCGCCAACAAATGAACCGCAACAAATACAAACAATAACGTCAGAGTCACACTTTATATGGATACAAATGTGTTAACAGACAGCAAGGATGTTGTGAATAAACTAAGCCAAAATAGCAAAATGAACAACCAGAAGCGAAGAATATGAGTCCTGTAGGATATCAAGCGTTTCAGTTGCCAACTCAACTTTAATGTCCTTTTACCACACAATAAATAAAATGACCTCAGTGCTCTTAAATACTTCAGTTCCTTATTGAAGCTCAGGGGTATCTCAAAATGGAAATTCCTATTTTGGTCAAGTCTGTTTTGTAGTTTTCCAAATTCATGTTTTTATAGTTGCTTATGGTTTCTTTTCTCATCAGCCAATCACGCGCCACAACCTTTTTATCAAAGTATAAATAACCAAGTGCTGCCGTAATAATAGAAGTGGTAGATGACTTCACAGAGTTTCAATCATTTTTATGTGTATATATTGTTTATGATGTCCAGTCTGTTTGCATATGTCCATTTTATGTGACGCTATTCTGTAAGTCCTCCAGCAGCTCCGTGTTAAGATCCTGTCAGTGTGCTGGCGAGGACGTCCCTGTCTCTTTGTCTTAAGCAGCAGTGAGCTAATGCAGTTTAGTCAGACTAGACGTCATGTTGCCAGTCTGAAGATAAAGTGAAAGCCTGAGGTGGCCGCACACACTCTGACTGTCGGAGGTGTTATCGCCTTGTGTGTGTTGACTGTGTACACAGGAAGACCCAGTCGGAGGACAGCTTGTCTTTGTTTCTCCAAAACATTAGCGTTTCCTTGTGAATGTCTCACATTACCTCTGTCCTGCTCTCAGTGTCTGTTCACGTGTGCATGTGCAGCTTCAGTTGCCCCTCACTGCTGTTCTTCTCCCTGACTGTAGGGGGTGGTAGAGGTCTATAAAAACCACATTTAGTAACTCACTTCAAATGTAGACATCTTGGCTTCAAATTTCAGTGTGTTCAAAGGAGATGTTTCTTTTCAAATACTATCAAGTTGTTATGAGTACAACTAAGTAAAGATGATTATCATGATCTTAATGACTCTGAAATCAGACTATTGTGAGACATCAGTAACAGTCATTCAGTTCATCAAGCACTGAGAGAGAAACAGTGAAACTGACATTGAATTATCAAACTACCAGCTGTTGTTTTTTAATGAAAGCTGTAGGTGACTGCCTCCACAAAAACAAGCTTCCTATGAACATGTAGCCAAAAACCCACTAGTAACAAGAATGTGTTCAATTGTAACACTTTTATTTAAAGAATTATATTGTATGTTTAATATTGTCTTAGTAATGAATATTAAAGGAGATTTAATTTATTACTTTCACTGATTTCGGTTAATTTAGTTCATTACAATAAAGATGACAGTACATGGTGTTTTGTGGGTCCAGCTTTGATATCTATATTTCTGTGTTTGATCATGATGACGTCTCTGACGTGTTCCCTCTGGGTGGGCTTTGCAGGAGGCGCTGGAGGCATGTCAGACCAGGATTTCTAAGATGGAGCTCCAGCAGCAGCAACAGCAGGTGGTCCAGTTGGAGGGGTTGGAAAATGCTACGGCTCGGACCCTCCTGGGAAAGCTTATCAATGTGCTGCTGGCCCTTATGGCTGTCCTTCTGGTCTTTGTCTCGACCGTGGCCAACTGCGTGGTCCCCCTGATGAAGACGCGCTCCCGCTCGCTGTCCACGCTGCTCCTCATCCTCCTGCTGGCCTTTTTGTGGAGGAACTGGGACGCCCTCTCGGGTTACACGCACCGCGCCCTGCAGCCCCCGGGATGACCAGCTTGGAGCCAGCACGTGTTTGTTTCGGTGACGCCGGGTGACGAAGAGACTGTGGCTGCAGTCATGCAGCGGGTTTGAAAAACGTGACGGCCGTCATGACGGCCGTGCGGTCGCACGCTGAGAATTCGGCTGAGTTCACTCGGACACGGTCTGAAATCCAGAGAACGAGGATGAAGCCGGATTAAGTTGAGAACACTCACACATGGGAAGGACAAGACTGTTTACATTTTTTTTTTTTTTTTAAATGAACTCTTGTGCTGCTATCCTTCACAGAATACAGCACTGTACTGTTTTTATCTTTAGACCTTAATCAGTTATGTTATTTCTAATAATATTATTTTTATTTTCAATGTTATTTTATTCAGTAAGATGTAGCATCACGCTCCTCAACTTCTACATGAAGGGGAGTTTAGTCAGGAAACTGGACTGGCGCGTCGCCTCGAAAGGCATATGTGAGAATGTGGTTGATTGCCTTTAGGAAGAGAGATTTCTCCTTGCTGTGATTGGTAGATTTGAACCATGGCTGAAAACCTTCCTGGGAGTTGTTCTTTTCCTTGCTGTGATGAAATTAGCTTGGACTGAATATTTTGAAGGACACGCCGTGACCTTCGAGTGTCATGATGAAAGGAGACTGTGCTTCCGTACTATTTTAAAATAACAAAGGTCACATGGTTTTGATTGATAAGTGAAAACAAAGAAATAGTGAAGACGTGAAAATATGAACTCAAAGGTGAACTCTACGGCGGACTCTCCATAAAACCTCACACATGGACACAGAAGGCGTCTGGCTGTTGTCTCTGCCTCCGTCATGTTTGCAGCACGTGTACTGCATGTTGTCTACAATGAAACCACATCAGAACCCGTTTGCAAGCAACGTCAAAAGCCTGGATAGTTGTCTCTCCCCACACCATATTGGATGTGATCGGGTTAGGAACGAGAGACCACTGGTGCTCATCCAGCTCTATCAGCTGGATCAGGAATGCTGCTGCTTCATATCTACAGTTCAAGTCATCTCCACTGCCATGCCAGTCAAATGCACACTGCCTGTATGGGAAATACAAATGTCTAGTATACCAGTGGCTGCCCCCCCCCCCCCCCCCCCCCTTATTTTTTTCTCCCCACAAGCACTCCAGCTTGCGGTGTAGTCCCTCAGTGCCAAACTTCAGTTAACCCAAGTGGAGAAGACAAGGTGGACGCTCCTCAGCAGGTCTTACACTTCTTTTTAATGAGGTCATGAATGTCTTGCTGGCATGTCAGGAATGTCTTTTTTTTTTTTTTTTTTGAGTGATGTAAATCTTGCCAGGAAAAAAAGAAAAGGCTATTCACAATCTTAACTCCACATCCCCGGTTGTGTGTTTCTGCACTTTTGCTTCACTGAGTACAATTCCTCCATTCAGCATCTGGTCTCTCTTAAAAAGTCTCTCTCATCTAGTCAAGGACACTGTAAGATGACCCAGCACGTTAAATCGTCCATGTCATGCTGAGAAGCTGATTTCCTAACAGATTGCGCAAACATTTGAACTGTACAGCTGCACTTTAGTACACTGCTCGATAGCTTCTGGTTCAGGCTGATTCTGGTCACTCTTCAGACAGACCCACTCCGTGGGTGAAGAAGAGCGGACTCAGGTCAGGATGGCTGTCATCGTTGTCAAAGGAATAAAAAATAAATTAAAAAAACACCACACACAAAGGAGCTTCATTTCTGGTCAAAATGTGAGTAAACTTGACTCCTTTCAAGTTAAACATGCAATTAAGATGGCACCAAGTAGATTTGTGGACGTGTTGACCTTTCGCCATCGCGGGTACAGCTGACAAGTTGACAGCAAGTCTGTGCTCCGAACTGAGCTTGTCCTCGCAGTAACACTCATGATGTCGGAGTTGTGTGCTAAACCACTCCAGTGCCTTCTGATGTCCCTTTTTTAATGTGTGAAATAAATAAAGTGCATTCCTGACTAACCCCTGAACCCCACGTTGTTCTTAAAATGATGTTTCGTCTGTGTGCTGCTGTTGGAAGAACTGGGTCACAAATGATTGTGATTTTTTTAATTTGTTATGATGATTGCTTGTCTCAATACGTTTGTAACAGTGAGACAGATTTAGATTTTTGTTTTTGATGGGAGGGGGTCTTGAAGGTTCTCAGAGTTCTTCTGAGTGTTAGTTGGGTTATGTGACGCAAAGATGGGCAAGCTTGGTCTATACAGTCCAATTTTGATCAACATACATGCGCTTGATTTATTATCTTGAAATGAATAGCTATTTTGAGTAAATTAAGTTGATACTTGATTCAAATGGGATTAAATTCACTGCCACAGTCCAGATACCTGTGAAAGAAATTGGCTCGAGGGCTGCAGGATGTGACCACCAGTTGAATGACTGACTTGTGTATACGGTTTGCATTTTCATGTAAGCGCGTGTACCTCTGTTGGGGAGATCCATGCCTGTGTTTCTGCCCATTCTCCTTGTTTGCGCATGAACTGATGCGCGTTCTCAGGTCGCGCGTCTTCTTCTCGGACCACTTGCAGGTCCGTATTAAAACCACTAGATGGCAATCTTCCACTTCGTTGGCTCTTTTCGCCTTGAGAGTTCGTGTGCGGCGTGTGTTTGTGTGTGTGAATGGTCTGCTCTTGAAAAGGAGGAGGGGGTCCAACCACACAGGGGGTGTCGCTCCTTATCAGGAAGGAAACAGGTTGGGTGGAAAGCCCCCGGACTGCCAAAAGTTTGGGTGGGCTACCAGGGATAATATTTTCATTATAAACACAGCAGAGATCAAGTCTTATTTCACTTTATTGCCTCTCACGCGCGCGGTCCAATTCTGTAGCAAGTCGTGTTAGATGGAGCGGCTCCAAATCGCCGCTGTCACGCCTCACCGGCGACACGTGACACTGACAGGTCTGACCGGCTCCCTGAGAGACCTCCTGGATGGATGGATGGAAGGATGGATGGATAAACCTCGCTACCTGCCGAGGTCGACACTGCTGGTGGCAGAGCTATTGTGCGCTGCCGCGGGTTTTAGGTCATTATGTTGCACTTTATCAGCGCGCTTTCCTCCTTTTCCACACTAGCAGATTTGATGCACATGGCTGTGCGCCAAGGTAAACACGGGGCGCACTTTATCTGCCCTATACTGAAAGCTGCAAGTGGTGACTGGGGAGCAGAGGCTGCGTTTGTCCCCAGAGGAGTCCACAGTAAATAGGCACAAGCGATTCCACGCGATTTAGCATCAACTTTAATTATTGCATGAATTCAGAGATAACACTTCGCCTGCAAACTGATTTATGCAGTGTCTGACACATCCGTTGTCGTTTCTCTACTAGAAATCATTAACTTCTATTCAGAGATGTGAGCATATGCACACACTCCACCCAGGGACAAAAATGCTCACCATATTCGTGCATTTTTGAGTGGGGTGCGCATGTGTTGTACTTGAATATTTATGAGGGGGAAAATGTGCAAAATAAAAAACACGTTGGATGGATGTGGATGTCAAACACCGGAAAGGTGTGCTGATGTGCCCATCTGGTTGCACTTTCACGGTGCTTACCGTACCGTATGTGCCCAAAACGGAACCCTCCGGATCTGCAGAACTAATCTGAGAGCCGAGGGAATCAGGAGCGCAGGAGGTAGGACTGTGACCCGCCATTAACCCCACGACGAGCGGAACGGCTCAGTGGGTGGAGACTCATCAAGTGTCTCATCTTAAGAGGAGCAGTGAATGCTCATTAAAACTTAGTGCGGCACAAAGGGTTTACTCCACAGCCTAAATATACACATTTTATTGTTGCTGTGGTTCTACTGATATCAGGAGAGACAAATTAGGATTTGATTTATCATCAATCAGATTATTGATGAATGGCGCTTTAATGTGATGTGTCATTATTGGAATACGGTGCCATTTCTCAGGGTTAATGAGTTGACGCCCCACGCTCCCATTAAGCAGATTTGACTTACATTGCAATAATGTGTTAATAATTTACTTATGAATCAACCTAGATTTAAAAAAAACAACATACATAAAAACAACTTAGATTACTTTTAAGAAAACATAACGTCCAGAAATTACGCACCGATGAATCACATTATTTGTCCCCAACTAGCAATTGTTTTTCTATTTTTCTTTTTTTTCTTAAATCACAAAAATCTCCCCCTGGTATTGTGGCAGAATGTGCCTCGGGAGAAAGAGCTGCTGAGCTGCACAGTGGGCAGAGAGGGACAGAGGAGGCAGCCTGAAAAGGAAGCACGACTCGCTTATCGCGTCATTCTGGGTTGAGGCGTTGAGCAGGAAACAGCCTTTCCTCTCGGATTGTCGCAGTAGGAACAAACACACAATTTTGTCTTTGCTCAATGCACCCCTCGGCACAGAACACGCGGAAGCCGGCCAGAAGGAAAAATGCCTCCTTCGATAGAGATTGCTGTTCTCCTTCTCGGCGTCCTGGCTTTGGAGACGCGCCGGAGCGCCAGCGCGCTGCACATCCAACAGGCTTTCGCGTCTCCAAACCAGACCAATAACTTTGTGGTGGACCCGGTCTCCAGGAAGGTCTACCTGGCTACCGTTAACTCAGTGTACCAGCTGAACGGGACCTTGACCCTGGAGGTGGAGAAGAGGACCGGGCCGGTGGAGGACAACCTGTTGTGCCATGCGCCACAGCTGCCCCAGGCTCCGTGCGAGCATCCCAAATCCCTCACCGACAACCACAACAAGCTCCTCAAGCTGGACCCGGAGCAAGGGGTCGTGGTGCTGTGTGGATCTGTGTATCAGGGCTTCTGTGAGCTCAGAAAGATGGGAAATATTTCTGAGATAGCGGTGGAGTTTCCCCCTCAGGGAGAGAAGACTGTTTTCCCCAGCATGCTCAATATTGCTGCCAATCACCCGAACGCGTCCACAGTGGGGCTCATCTTCAAGAGTCACGGGGGAAACACCCGGCTGCTTGTCGGGGCCACGTACACCGGGGCTGGAACCCAGTTTTTCCCCAAGAACCACAGCAAGGAGGACCTGCGTTTTGAAAACACCCCTGAGATCGCCATCCGCTCCCTGAACATTAAGGATTTATCCAGACTTTTCACCTATGACATTAACCCGTCAGAGGATAATGTATTCAAGATCAAACAAGAGGTTAAAACCAAAAACAAACTGAACTTCGTCCATACCTTCATCCAGAAGACTTATTCCTATATTGCCTTTAACAATGACGCAAAAATGGGCCACAAGGAGAGTCAGCCCAACAGCATCCTGGCCAGGATCTGTCTGGACACCGACAACCCCCGAAAATCCAGCGGGCCGGAGAGCAGGAAGCTCACAGAGTCCTACATCCAGATGCCCCTGCAGTGTGGATTAAACGGGAACATTTACAACCGGCTGCTGTCCGTTTACCCCGCGGAGATCCAGGCAGGTGACGGGCGCAGCTCGGAGCCTTACCTGTTCGGAGTGTTTACCAAAGCGGACAGAAAGTCCGCCCTGTGCGCCTTTAAGTTCGGAGACATCGAGGAGGAGATCCGCCAGGGCCGGAGGAACTGCTCTAACTCCCCCAGCAGCGACGTCCAGGTGCTGGACAGCGTCATCCAGGGCTCCGGGGCAGCCTGCATCCAGAAGGGCAACCTGGTGGTAAGAGCTCACAAACACATTAGACAACTTTTACTTTGTTTACTTTCATGCTGAAATATCTATTTGATCACCTCTGAAAAAAAAAAAAAATCTTATGGCTTGCAATAAACAAATATTAATGTGGCGGAATAAATGACAATACTGACAGCAAGAAAAACAAGCAGGCATTATAATCACCCTCATCAACACAATTTCAGCTTCATGATTTTATTGCTTCATTTATGTTGTGATTTCTTATCTCTGCAATTGTTTGTAAACATTGCTGCATTCAAAATTGATCTCTTCTCCATAATGCTTGGAGATGATAAAAAAAATTGAAGCCTTTCTTCGTGAACCAGAATAAAATTATTTGCCAAAATAATCAACCAATAAACCTGCCTTTGATTTATGAAACCTCTAGGCCACTACGTTTTGTTCAGGCTGCAATGAGATTAACTCACTCACGTCTGCTCTTTCTCTCTGACGGTTCCCATTTATGCCTCTAAACAGTTATCTTCTTTAGCCCTGAGGCTCATGACTTGGAGAGAGAGGATCTCCCATGTCAGAAGTGGAGGTCATGATAGTTGGAAAGACCCTCCAGAGCCACGCTGAGGGTTATGGGAAGAGCGAGGCTCTTCTCACGTCCCAGTCTTATCAAATGTGAAGATGGGAAAGGGTCAATAGTTTGCTATTTCTTTTTCCTTCTGCACTCCAGACCCGACTTTTCTTCCTTAAGTGAAAGACTGCTGCTAACTGTAACCGAACCACAAATTTAGCACAATGTTAGTGGATAAATAGTCGCTTTGTTATAAACACATGGTCAGATTGTATCTTGGTGTTTTCAGCTGCATGCTTTCCACTCACATACCAAACTAAATATTTACCCTTAAGGGAAATCTAAGTATTGCACGCTATATTTGCTCCCAGTGTTTTCTCTGGATATAAATGGTGTCTGATAATAAAGGAAAATAAGTCTTGGCACCTTTTCATAGAAACACGGTAGACTTGTGTGTTTTCCATTCAGTGGGTCTGACTGACAGAGTCGAGGTTAACAGAGGTTGTCCTGTGACCATTGTGCCATCAGGTCACTGTTGTCCTCCTCGCTGCTTTGGCTCCATTGGCTGCGGCCCCGGGGGCCACTCCCCCTGCCACCACTTCTCTCAATACCACCTAAAATGGCCCAAAGTCCCTCCTGAGAAAGAAAACTGCTCAGATCAAAGTGATTTAATGTTGATTTTTTTTCTCTCTCTCGCTCGCTGCGATACAACCCAGTTACCACTCACAGTATAACTTTCTTTAGTTTCACGTTTATGTTGTTGTGGCTGTTGAAATGTGATCTTTTTTGTAGTCGACAGTTTGAAGGCCAGCACTGAGGGAAAGCCAGACACAATTTATGATAAGAGAGATGAGGCCGTGAGCAGAGGGGCCCGTGGGAAACGACTCTACAAATATCCACTGTGCTTAATTCTTCTCTCTCTCCCTCTCTTTTTGACTCTGTGTGCTCTGAAATATTCAGAGAATTCCCAATAGATCCTGGTGCTCATCCAAGCGTGGCACTAATGTTTTATCATCGCCTACAGAGGATTTGACAAAAGCAAAGTCTTATGAGTGTTGAAGACCCTTGTAAGCCCTTTTCAAGTATTCACTGAGATGTCTAAAAAGTGATTCAGAAGAATGAGCGGCGCCAAAGTGATAGCTACTATCGGTGCTTATTTTCCACAACGCTTTCATCACGCAGTCCGTGCTGGGCTCTCTTCTTCTAATCTATACCAAGCACGTCCACATGAAGGCTGATGAGGACTGATCTCTCCCTCTTGTTTTGTCTGTGATTCCAGTTGCAGCCCGAACAGCTGGACTGCGGCGCAGCCCACCTGCAGCACCCTCTGGCTTTGCGGAGGTCCCTGAGGGCCATCCCGCTGTTTGAATACCCAGGCCTCACTTCAGTCTCTGTAGACAACATCCACAACCACTCTGTGGTCTTTCTGGGGACCAGTAATGGACGACTTCGTAAGGTGAGACGCCTGCACAATCTGTGCTTTTACGGAATGAACGAGCACAACCTTGGGCCATTACACAGTTGCAGCGCTCCAAAAAGAAAAAAGAAAAAAAAAAAGTTCACTAATGAATGGAGTTAATAATTTTTAATGTGATTGTGCCCCGGAGCCCGGAAAAACTATAACAGCAACAGTTATGTCGGGCAGCTCTGATGTGGCTTTCTATAAACTGAATTTAGGTGTGTGAGGAAATGCAAAAAGCTGTAACAGAGCGAGCAGGAATGTCTGCTTTCATCTCCGAGGTCCTCTCATTGTCACCACTCTAACCACCCCCTCTTGCTTCATTCATCCATGACCCATCCTGAACCTTAAGTAGCCCTAATCATGTGCTCTAATGTTCCTCAGACCTGGCTATTGTCTGGGAGATCACCAGAAAGACGTTTAACGAGGGTGGTTGACGACATATGACTCAGTCCTGCCGCGAGCAGGTCTGCGACCTCAACGTTAAACATCTGCAGAAGGTCCAGCCTGTGAAAACCTTTCCTGTCTAATTAAAAGCATTCCTTAATTCTCCCTCAGCCACATTCCTAGTCACCCCTGACTGCGCTCGCCGAGCGGCCGCTTTGCCTCCAGGAGCAGCAAGCTGCTTCTCAGCTGTCTGTGGAAACAACATGAGCTGACTCTGAAAGCTTTGCCACCTTTTTGTTTTGCATCAGCCTGGCACCTTTTTATAACATTAAGCCGTTCGGCTGCAGGGTGTTTCGTCCGGGCGCTGCAGAAGGAGGAACTTGTTTTCCTCCCTAGATGAAGGCGCTGCTTCTGCCCCAGCTGAGCGCAGTGTAATTGCTTTTTGGATGTTTTATTCGGGATGCATCACTTTGGTTGGGACGGTGTGTTTGTGTGTGATCTTGTTTGTGTCTGTTTGCTTGATTGCAGGTTTGACTGCGTTTTCAGGTGTTTGACTTTGTCTCTAGGCCAGTGTGAATGGTTTAGTCAATTCATGTATTTACTCGCATGAATACATACCCTGTGATTATGAGTCGTGTGTGTGTGCGTGCGTGCGTGCGTGCATGCGTGCGTGTGTGTCCCTTTTATACGCAGACTGTAGATTTTATGTGACCTTGGGCAACAACATACTTGGTGCCTTTTAGTTTTTATGTGGCTCTCATTGTTTGTCTATGTATCTGTGTGTGTGTGTGGCAGTGTCTGCGTGTGTGTGTGCCCTGAGGATAGAGCTGTTGCAGAGGTTAATGGTGCTGTTAGTGTGTGTAATGTGATTCTGACTGTGAGTTTGGCTCAGACTAAACGCAGGGGAGCAGTGGTTCAGATTAAGTTAGGCCTCTTTTACTGTCTTTGAGAGTACCCTCAGTGAAGTAATTTGTAATTACATGCATTTTTTAATGAAGTCTCTCCCTCCCCATTACAGCTGACTTCCATTTTCTGCCACTCGCAGTGTCCGCCTTTATCTCACTCACTCTTGTCCAATTTTACTCCTCCATCAAGTCCACTCCTCCACTTCTCAGTTCATCGCTTCACTGTCCCCCTCTCTGGGCTCCTCTTTTCTCTCCACCTCACATACAAAAGGTCCTTTGATTCATTTTGTAAACAAACAGACTTTATCTCTTTTTCCTTCTTGTTCCATCTCTCCTGCCCCACCTTCATCTTTATTCTATCTGTTTTACACCCAGGTACACACACACACACACACACACACACACACACACACACACACACACACACACACACACACACACACACACACACACACACACACACACACACACACACACACACACACACACACACACACACACACACACACACACACACACACACACACACACACACACACACAGTAAGTGCACAGCAGCTGAGCACTCCTTGGTTGAATAAGGTCTTTCATCTGCATAAAGATAGACAGAGAATAGAGTTGGAGCGGCCTGCCAGGACAGCAGGTGTTTTGTTGGCCGACCGGGTGGTGCGCAGTGCCTCTGCTCTCCTCACTGCTCCTCCTCACCGCAACGTGTCCAGGTGTGTGGGCTGCTGTTTACTCACTCCCCACTGAGACACTCGGGACTGTGTTTGCTGTCGCCGGGGTGAGGACGTAGCACAGCTGCTTACTACCACTTAAGACGAAGAAGTGCCTGTGTGTGTGTGTGTGTGTGTGTGTGTGTGTGTGTGTGTGTGTGTGTGTGTGTGTGTGTGTGTGTGTGTGTGTGTGTGTGTGTGTGGGTGTGTGTATGTGTGTCAGCAGGATGAAAATGTGATAGAAGGCTCACATTATGGGAATAAAGGCAATTCATTAAGTTTTAAAATTTTAGTTGATGACTTGTTTCAGTGTCAGATGAAAGTTTAAGTAATGTTTAGTTATGCCACTAACTACAGCCGAGTTCAGTGTAAGTCTTCAGGAAATCAATGTGAGTCAATACAATGTCCCTGAGTAGCATGAAAACACATTGAGTGTTGGTGTGTATGTCAACCGGAGTACATACTAACCCGAGGGAGCCCTGTGGTCATGGAGACAAAACTTGAGGTTCGTTTATGGGACATGAACACAATTTGAATCCTCTCTTAGGGTTTGCTCAAAGTTGGGATTAATGCAACTTTATCTGAATTGTTTGGAACGTCGTGGTTACGGTCATTTTTTGTGTAAGTTTGCAACAAATGAATGTGAGTTAACGCGTCATCAAAACTCAAAGTGTGTGTATGACAAGGAGTGTGGGGGTGTTATGAAAACGACAGCACTGCTTGGAGGCTGAGTTAATGCTTTTCATTGCAGGTTAAGCCAATGGTTTACTAAGCTTCTGTCTGCTCTGGTTGAACATTAACCAGCACATCTCAGTGGGTGGTGATGTCTTTGTCTATATATATTTGTGTGTGAGTGTGTTTGTCTGTGCATATGACGGTGCGTTTGTTTGCTCAGCAGATGGAGGAGTGACACAGCCCGTGCTTGTCACCAGATGCTGGTCAGTTCGCCAGTTCCTCAGGGTGGCAGGATGTCTCTGTTTGACGGGGGAAACCGACAAATCGCAGAAATAAGAGCTTTCACTGTCTGTGTGACAGGAAGTGTCACTCAGCACAGTTTGTTTTTTCTAACACAGTGTGTATGCGTGTGTGTGTGTGTGTGTGTGTGTGTGTGTGTGTGTGTGTGTGTGTGTGTGTGTGTGTGTGTGTGTGTGTGTGTGTGTGTGTGTGTGTGTGTGTGTGTGTGTGTGTGTGTGTGTGCGTACGTGAGAACATGTCACTCGCTTTATTATCTTGAACTGGAGGAAGGCCAGGATGTGGATAAATCACTGCTCACTGGAACACGATTAGGCACTCGGACTTAAAAAAAAAAAAATTACTTTATAAAATGTGTTTGAGAAGGTGAAAGATAAAAAAAATAAAAAATCAAAGATGGAGAAACTCGTACTTTACTAAATTTGGCAGTCATTGTTATTCATGAATTTTAATTACCAATGAGAGTGTTTGGTGCTCCCTTGTGTTTCTCAGTCGGGTTTGCAGAAGCTAAAGTTTCCAGACAAAAGGATACAGTATGTTTGTCTTGCTGATACTGTCACATTGGCCTTTAAATGTGGTGGAGCGAGGAGACAAAGACACATTCACTTCTTGTTTGGAAATTTACTCCAAACACTAAAAACAGAAAAGAAAAGAAGTGCACAATTCAAATACCTTTGACCTTGCATACTTACAATGGCGGTTGTGAGTGCAGAGGTACGATTACACATCAAGCAAACCCGGTTGGCAGGCAGGCAGATGAAGATGATCATGTGAAGTAAAAAAAAAACTAATGATAATATCATGAAATAAATCTTTGATTTGCAGGGCGATTTGTAATAAATCATAGAACTTGTTTCTCGTGTTTAAAACCCCAAATATTTATGAGACGAGGTAAGGTGGAACAAAGCAAAATAAAGTGAAACCGATGAAAAGATGACCAAGGCGTTAATTAGAGTGTCATTTAATTAAAGTTTGATACGAAAAGGAGAGAACTGAAAACATGTCATTTCAAAAAGGGAGAGAAAATACATGTAAACCACCAACCCACAAAAGAGCGGCCATTACTTCACTGAGGATTAACCACAAACAAACCAGATCTGATTTACAATACAACTCATTTAAACAGTTCTAATCATCAAAATTGCCCCATTTAAATATATTCTGGTCAAAAGGAGACATGCAAAGTGAGGCAGCTCCAAGCTAAACCGCTACTTAATATCAGCAGAAGATGAGGGAGCTGGATCGTGTACATGACAGGTCTTCATCGTGTTTTTGCTGTTTGTTCGCACGACAACGGCGTTCAGAGTCACTGAAAAGAAAAAGGTTTTTTGAAAACATCTTCCACTCGTTGTGTGAACTGAACCCGAGTCCACGAGAACAATTGCTCCTCAACTCTTTTCACTTTACTTGTTTAGTTTTGCTCAATTTCTAAATGCCAGAGGAATTATGGTTATCTTCTTCAATTCCAGAGGCATTTGAGAGCTGAACCAAGATACTCTAATATTGCAGCCTGCAGAAGTTCCAACAACAAAGAGTTCATTCATGAAAAGTCCTCTTTGAGTCACTTATTGATTTATGACTCCAGGATATTGGAGGAAAAAAAGGAACTTTCCATGAGTTTGTATCTTTGAACTGGTTTTTATAATAAAACTGTGTATTTAGTTGGATTTTATGTGATTTCCTTTTGAAAACTAAAGTTAGTTTTTTGTTTTTTTTCACTTCCATTGATTGAACTTGCCATGAAACAGTTTGGAGCCTCCTCTGGGAGGCCTGTGATATACAGCACGAGCTGAGCACTTCACAATACCAACTAAGGACAAGCTTTTTGCGCGAACAGTGATATGATTTACATGTCGCCAGGCACACATAACGGCCTGTGTTTTAATTAAATCAGTAAACAATGCCAGCAGACATCTGAGTGGCTGCTAAGGTCATGAATTATAGTAAGTGCTCTACGCCAGGCTTCCATTTGAGAAAACATTTATTTTTCACACCTGATTCACGAACTTCACAAATAGGTGCACAACGTATGTAACACACCGCGTACTGGTGCACGAGCAGAAGTGCAATTTGACACACAGTTCTGGTTCTGCCACTTTTTTATGGACCCTCCCACTGAGTAATTAGAGTGGATTTAACCATCACCAGACGGTTTCATCGGCCCCATTATCCATGCAAGCATTTTTTATGCATTTACAGTTCCTGTAATAAATCCACAGCCAGCTAAACTACTCTCTAACTATATCCTGTAGCACTGGAATACTCAGTCAATTGAATATATACACACACATCCCCACCCCAGGTTCTCCAGACATGGTTCAACCTGGAAGTATAAAAAGCTTCAAGCCCCCCTAAAGAAACTTAATAAGCCTACAATACATGAGATGATTGGCTCCGGGTTCACTTTTATATGTCATGTATTCTGTGGGACTGACTGCATTCACTACAGGAACTGCAGACAATAAAACACAGCATGCACCTCCACGAACATGAGATGGCGTGTATCCACAGAGCGCGCCACGGTCGCTGTCGATAGCTGTGGCGTCTGAGGAGTGATGTTGTTGAAGCTACAGGTGTGAATTCTTTGTTCACGGCAGGTTGATGATGTGGAAAAAAAACAAAAGCTGCTTCTGTCGAGGTGTTGCTGAGAAAGGGAAGTGACCCTGAAGGGGCTCCGAGCTGCTCAATTAACAGGAAGCCAATGTGCTTACTTTAGGGGAATCTTTCATAACAATGTGAAGCAAACTGCAAAATATTGCACTCGTCCTCCCCCCGAGCACTTACAAGCTGTTTCTGCCTTCTCCACAGCTGACACTCCTGGCGAACATGACTGTGGCCAATCAGTGGACTCTGAAGCTGCCTTCCAGTGAAGCCGTCCACCACATTATGACCTTCGACCCCAATGACAGCAACTTCCTTTATGTCATGACCTCTCACCATGTAAGAACACGTCTGCAGATGTGAGATGTTTGTAGCTTGTCAGCAGTGCCACCGCAGTCACAGTTAAGCCAACAGAATGTCATTCTGTTGTACATTTCAAATGTGCATCGTGGTTAGTTATCTTTTGAAAAATACATCATCGTACTTCCTCTTGTCGAGGCAAAGTTTGATAAGCAGCGGCGATATGCGTGAGCCTCGTTTCAGATATTTCCATGACAAATATTTGTGTCGCATTTTGTGATCTGTCATCACCCCTCACGCTTTTCAGCTGCAACCAACACAATTTTAATTAAATTAAAACAGATTATCGATTCAGCCAATAGAAAGAAGCCTTACGCTGGGTTTTGTGATACATTATGTATAATAGCTTGAATAGGTGGCGTTGGGGTTTCCCATTCCCCTTCCTGGATTTTTCTTGGCATTTCAACAAATACACTTCTTCTACCTAAACAGCTGCAAACTAGAGTGCTTGCTGCCTCCAGACCTTCATATCAGGCACTGGACATTTTCTACTTGATTAATTTTGTACCTCGAGACCACAGATTAGTAATTTGGATCAATGTGAGGTCACAAAAAATTCTTCCTCTCAACCAGAGGGGCACATTGTTACTGAGCATATCTACAACCAGGATTTATTGTATTTTATTGAAAAAAAAAAAGACTCGACATTTCTACTTTAAAACCAATGTGCGTACATGTGTTTTTCTTGAGGTAGGCTCAGTAAAACAGTAATTTACTGTCATTTCAACAGATATTTGTGCCAACCAGGGGGTCATAATAAAGTAGACGTTAATGTAAAACTGTGGGTGTGACAGTTAAAGACTACATGTAAAGGCTTACTTGATATTAGAAGCATAAAAACAAGAAACAACATTTATATAATAGTAAAAGAGTAATAAATATAGCATGTTAAAATTAGGGAGGCTGTCAGGTAAAAGCTGACCTGTATTCTTTGAAAACAAGCAGCTGGGGTTTGTGTCATGTCACATTATAACTGAAAACATTGTTCAACTTTCAGCCCACAGTGTAGCTACAAACCATTTATTATCTGGTTAAAAACGCTTAATCAGGATGAGTTAACAAGTTATATTAGTCGTTAATGCATGGAAATCGTTTCCTGTTTGTACAATTTCAGAACGAGATAAGAAATATCCAGCATATTTTCCAACTGGCCACTTTTGTTTGCTTTAATGCAACCAATGAATTACTCAAACCTAAACAGTGTAATGACACGGATAGAGAGAACAGAGGACTTATCTCCTTAAACTGCATTACTCAATTATTTTTGCCATATGAACTGTTCATTGGTATCTCCATTAGCAGGCGGCCTGCAAATTAATATCTGTGTTTTTTTGTTTTTTTCTGCCAGTGTTGAAAATATTGTTTTTTGGTCTTTGTGCAGATGCTAAGGGTAAATGTGGCAGACTGTGACCAGTGGCGGAGCTGCAGCGACTGTCTGGGAGCAGGTGACGCCCACTGTGGTTGGTGCACTCTGGAGAATCGGTGAGAAAAACATGCACACACTCTCTGCATCTGTTTATCTGGCAGCCCTCCTCACTCTTGTTCCCCCGGCCCGTTGCAGCTCTTCTCCTCCTCTTTCACTGCTACTGAAAACACAATTTCATCAAATTAATTTACTATACGCTTTGGAGTAACACACACACACACACACACACACACACACACACACACACACACACACACACACACACACACACACACACACACACACACACACACACACACACACACACACACACACACACACACACACACACACACACACACACACACACACACACACACACACTACATCACAAAGCATGTGTATACATTTGTAAATTGTCTGCTGTTTATGTTTTAGCTGGAGTCCATCAGCAGCAGTTTGTGTGAATGATTGACCCTCTGCTTATTATGAGGCAATCAAAGATTAAATGAGTGGCGCAATAAAATGATGCCTGCTTGTCTTTTTTGATACTGCAGATATATGAGTGTGTAAAACCACTGAGGCTTGTTTGCTGGTTTTCATCATCCCCATTCTCAATTTCAAAATGTCGCCCGGCTGAATGAGTCTCGGCACTGGTAGAGTGTGGTGTTGTTGTTTTTTTGGAGGGGGGTTGGACGCCTGTTGTTGGATTGAGCAGAATTGATTTGCTTTTCATTAGGCCTCAGAGTCGGGAGTAACATCATTGTTTGGAGCGGTCCCCTGGTCCCCTGGTAGTTTCAGGAGGGAGCGACAGGCTGGGAGCGCCCAGCGAGGAGTGACTTGGCTGAAGTGAAACTGTGAGCGAGCGAGAGTACACTGTGATTAATGTGGCTCAGTCAGGACTGGCTTTCAGGGAGAATATGTGTGGTGTCGAGCTGTGTTTGTTTGCGGGCTGTTTGTCTGCATGGTTGCGTGTGTGTGTGTGTGTGTGTGTGTGTGTGTGTGTGTGTGTGTGTGTGTGTGTGAGTTGGTTGGTTGCTTGGTGATTAAAGCAGATCAGACGAGAGATAGTGAGTTTTGTGATGAGCAGCGCTGCAGCTCTGGAGGCTCTGGCATTGCCAGGGGCCATTCAGAACTGGAAGAGTGGAACTGATGAGTGTTGTGTGTTTATGTGTATGTGGTCAGACTGTCTCACTGTCATCTCCCTGTCTCCTCTCTTTATTTATCTATCTGTCGTCTCTTTATCCCAGTCCTTTTCTCGCTTCGCTGCATTTTCTTTTTACCCTTGTGATTCTCCGTCTTCATATTCCCCCTTTTTTTTTCTTTCTTGCCCTCACATTTTCCAGTAGCTTTGAGACTTTAGCTCCCATTCTCATCCTCCCTCATGTCTCCCCCGTCCTCATCCCCGCCTCCCCCCCCTGCCCTTGTCCTCCTCTCTATCTCTCTACAAAGGAGCGTTGATTGTGATGATGGTGGTGGGAGGGAGAGTGCACACTGGCTCTTTTGACAAGGAAATGTCAAAGTGTGTGAGCCTGTGTGTAAGTGTCACTGTGAGTGTGTGCCGCTGTCTGACTCTCAGAGGCCAGGGAGCTGATGTCATGAGTGTGTATGTGTTTGATGCGCTGTTTGGCCAGTCACGCCAGCCGCTGGGCTGACTCTGTGGCCCTCAGAGCCCAGGGGGACCGGGGAGGTTGATGTGTGCGGTGGACGCTCTCCTACGTCACCTCGCTGTCTCATACAACCGTGGACTGGAGGGAAGGACCACTAGATCTTGCAGTCTGTGAGGCCACCACTGTCTCAGTGGGTGCCAGTTTGATTTTATGCATTTCTCTGACGTCTCTCAGCACGTCTGCATTATAGAGAGCGCTAAGAAACATGTCTGTTCGTTTGTTGGAGGCTGCATTGTTGTCTGAAAAAAGGGAGCCAGTTTCCCCGCAAGAGATAAAGCTTTAGTCCTTGATCACTCTTTTCATGCTGGAGCTGGTTTAATCTGCCACATGTCACAAGAAAGCACTTTAATATCTTTATTTGAATCAAATTATGCATCACATGCAGTCTTTGCTGTTCGCAAATTATCATGCTTATCTGCATGTGCTCATCTCACTGTTACTTTGCGTGTGTCTGCGTGTCAGTGTGTGTGTGTGTGTGTGTTTGTGTGTGTGTGTGTTAGTTGACATGTTCTCCCGCTGTTTAACAGTCTCCCTGGCTTCTCACCTTATCTGACGTACAGACACTCAGGAGGTGATGAGTTTTCTCAGGTCATATTTTAGCTGCAATATGTTCCCTGTGTTTATTTTAAGGAGCTGTTTGAAAAGCTTTTAAACTCAGCAGGCGGCAGGAAGCAGATGCAGAGCGTGTGTGTGTATATATATATATATAGATATATGTCTCTTTTCTATGTTAATTGTTTATTATTAGATATTCCACACTTTCAGATAAAAAGAAGATGTTTCTTTTTATTGTTGCACTTCACCAAATTTACATGACACAGATGTATTTTGGTACAAGATTGAAAACTATGGAAAGGAAAAACCATCATGTGTGACCTGGACCACCGGCAGGCTGCTTGTTTTCATCTCCCACATTGTTTGCTGATGTTCATCTGAGACTGAATGTCTTTTTCTTTTGAGACGGCAAGATGAAGTTTCCTGGATGCCTGTTTCAGTTTATACCAACTGGCATTTATAAGATATTCAGAGCTTAAAGATAAAATCTGGAGTTTACTGGATAATCTAAATATATTCTTCCAGATGGAAAACAAGGAAGACACTTTTGATCCGCGATAACCCAAAGTGGAAGTTTTTTTTATTCAGAATAAAGTGCCAGTATATCCCATTGCACGTGCACAGCTCTCAGCCAGTTTGGGCTTTATAATATTGGATTTAAAGACAGGGCTGAAAAATAAAATCGTACTTCAATACTTTAGAGTGCTAAACTATAACAATAAACTGTGTTTTCTTGTGTTTTAAAATTGAGCAGCAATTTGAACCTGGAGTATACACTTTTCTTTACTTTATTTCTTTATTTTAGAGATTTTCACATACGTATTTAATTTGCAGTTTTGCTTACTCAAACCTAAATTATTAAATAGCTTGATAAGTCATGTCAGATATGTATATTGCGAGCATGTGATTCTCCTGATAAATGAACAATAATGGGTTACGGTTGATTATGCCATACTGACACTCTACAGTAATAATACTCACAGGCTGATAAATAGCAGATAACTAGTCTTTATCATCAGAGGCCGATGGGAACTGTGACCTTTTTTCAGTAGCAATGATAATAACATATATTTAAGATCATGAAAAAGCAGAAGAAACAACAATCAGACAAGTAATAGGTTTTAGTAAAATTAAATATAATGATAGATATAGAACAACATGGATGATAGAAAAAAAAGAAAAAAGCAGTTCATGTAAACATATAAACACATAAAATGGATTAAAAGGAGCACAATTTATCAGAATGGTGGCAACACTTGACTCGAAGTTAAGTGAATGTCACAAAGTTACGAAATCTGGAGTCTGACCCTGACCTGACCCGGAGAGAAAAACACTTGGGTAACCTTCAGTCTGACATTTTGGAAAACCCAACAGACTCGGCAGAGGGTCTGCAGCTGCGATGAGGCTCTCATGGTTCAATAGCTCTGATCACAGAGCCAAAGTCTGGGAGCTTAGAAAGGTGCAAAACCAGATCTCTATTATCTTTGAAAGGAAATGTCCTACCAAAAGCGGTTGTGGTGCCTACACCCTGAAGCTCTGATATCTCGATTCTCTGAAAATAACTTTTAAAAGACAGATTACATCGACAACTAAGCAAATGTTGCATTTTTGGTAAATTAGCCTGTTTATTTCTAAATCAGTTTTACTGTGGTTCTTGAGTTTGCCGAGAGTGTGTGTGCATATTTTACGAGTTTGTTTGTGTTTGTGGGTTGCTTTGTTTTTTTCCACGGTTTGCCGAGCTGCTCAATTCTATTTTTAGCACGGTTGTTGACCTCACGGCCCTTCTGAGTCCCTAAGTGCGTATGGGACCAGGAATCTGGACAATCACTTTCCTTGGACACAAACACTTGCACACATCAGGGATGCGGCTTCACAGACACACTTCTTGTAAAAAAAAAAAAAAACAACTGTGAAAGTGTGAGGGGGAAGTGAGATGTGCCAAACTCATTATGTGGCATGTTAGGACGATGCTAAATGGGGCCTCTTTGGTTTTTCTCCTCACTCTGAGGGCACGTTGTCCTTCCAGTGTGTACTGCAGATGAACTGAGCTCTGTGCCAGCGTTGAAGTTCATTAGAGAAGCAAAAGTCAAAATGTGAGGCCACCTTGGTTGCTGAATACCCTCCTAACAATTCTCCTGTTGTAGACGTTTCATTATACTCACAGATTGGCATGCACACACACACACACACACACACACTGTATGCTTTGTGTGTGTCCCAGCAAATAAATACACACATTCATGCGTGCACTGTTGGTCTATGCAGAAACTGGTCTGAACAAGACTAGTAGTTTTATTATTCTGCTATCAGTAACTGGCCCTTGATTTTGGTGCCTGCGGGATGGGTTACCATAGCAATGTGTATGACCTGAAGTCAAGTAGTGTCTTGTGTTGAGCCAAGCAAACTGACAGCCGGGGACTGAATGTGACACTAGGAGACCAGAGCACCTCATAAATCTATGGGAAGCCGACCATGAAACCCAACGGTGAGAATTCGCCAAGTCTGGGAATGAAATGGAAACACAGGAGTTCGTGCTCTCCCACAAAGGATGAAATGTTCAATTTGAGGCTCCGCGTTCACACGCCGGTGTTCTCGATTACCTGCTGCAGCGATGACAAGCAATCAGTGTCTCTGAGGTGGTCATAATCTCATATGGGCAAGTCATGTTGTCTGTGCAGGGAAACAGTGAAAAGTGGGAATGCTGATTGAATTTGGGTAATTCAGTAGAAAACCCCAAGTATGAAATATATTCAATCAAAATATGCTAGATATGATGTGATGAGATTGGAATGTGACATTAAATCTGTGTTTTTCCGTCCAGATGTACCATCCAGAAGGAGTGCGCTCAGGGGCAGTTGGCACGCTCTTGGATCAGCATGAGCGAAGGCCCCCAGCAGTGTCCGTCCATGACCCTGACGCCCCCAGAGATCAGTATCGCTGCAGACATCAAGGTACAACTCACAGCTCTGTGTGTATTACAGCTGCCATCACATCCTTTACATAAGTCAAATAGACGTGATTGTTAATCTTTATAAAGCCATGACTGCAATGGGGGCAGTTTATTTAAGGCTGATGTCTCATGACTGCCTTTATAACCTGACACCTCTCACTATTATTGTAGAGCCTATTATTATGGCTCGCTGATAAAAATCACGCCTGTGCCGTTAGCTGCTGCAGCTCCCTGCACCGCTTGTCAGGGTGCAGCGATGATGGTTCAAACAAAAAGTGATCTTTATTGAAGGTGCAGCCCAACTGAAACCACAGACCCAAAACTAATCCAAGGGGGGTGACGGAGGGTTTCGAGGTGGGGTGGGGTGGAGAGGGGGGGACCAGCGGGGAACGGAAAGATAAAAAGCAAATACAAACCAGGGATTCTAGTCAGGTCAGACAACCGGAGTTAAACAGACTGACCAAAATAGACACAAGGACAAATTTGTATTTATCTACATAAATTAAAACTAGACTTGACTTCATGACATATAGACAAACACCCTCAACAAGTCTTGAGCTGAAAACAGACATGACTAAATATAAAAGATAAAAATAAAAAACTTAAAGGTTGCACTTTGACCTCACAGTGAGAATGTCACCAGTTTGGGTCTGTGTCAGCTTTTCAGTTTGGTGTTTCCTCCCACTCTAAAAACATGCATTTGAGGTAGTTTGGTGACTCTAAATCGCTCGTAGGTCTGAATATGTAAGCGAGTCTGTCTGTGTTTGTACTGTGATGGACGTGCGACCTGTCCAACATGTTCTCAGCCTTCAACCCACACCTGGGATCAGCTCCACAACCTTGAATTGGACAAAACGGTCTCGTAGATGAATAGATGGCCTCAGAACACAAACCAGGAAGGCCGACAAGACAGGACAATAACATGACAAGACATGAAACACAACAACAAAAAGCACTACGAAGGAATCAAAGAGGAAAAAATAAACCTCCAAAGCCACAAAACATGAGAACTGTGACGCAGCTTCAACCTGCACCCTAACAATATCCGTACGTCTCTACTTGTTTAGCTGTTTCTGTCTTTGTTCAGGCTCACTGCTCTCAGAGGAGCTCAGACTAAACAGTGACCCTCAACGCAAAGTCACATGTCTGAGGTCTGTTGTGCTAAACTGTGAAACACACAGCTGCCACGGAAACATTTAGCACCAAAGTATCCAACTACTTTTAACCTTTGATATTTAAGCACTATTATGTTGAAGGTGCAGCATCGCTCACACAGTTGTTTCCATGTTTAACCTTCTCACTGTAACTTGGCATGGCTCTGCTATTGTTATTTCAGACTGAATGTCCTGAAGCACAGAATCACCAAGAACAAAAAACATGTAGCTGTCCAGATGGTTGCAATCTGGACTGTAAGTTCTTTAATGTAAGAGGAAATGTCTCAGGGCTGCAACACACATGAAATCATTTAATTTACTACAATGCTGAAGGTGCTGTACAATCCATATCTCCCAAAAAAGAAAAAGAAAAAAAAAAAAGCGACATGCAAACGGAAATTGCCAGATTTGTGCATCTATTGTTGCTGGATATTGCTGTAAACAGTTTGCGATGGAGGAGCATCTCACACCTGAGACGAAAATTACAATAAAGTCCTGACAGAGCCAAAACTGCTGCGAGCCTCTATGGAGGGAAAACAATCGTATTCATTCAAAGAGAAAAGATGGTGGCACACATTTTTATTGACTGTGTTTGCTTTTTCTCGAAACAGTTCAGTACTTTTAATGAACACACAGCCCTGCACAACATTTGTAATGTGTTCGTGCAACCAAAACACTCTGAAGATCAGCTGGAATAAGGTCTCAGGAAAAGTGACACCATCGACCCAGGCCATTACAACACACTTTGGATTCTGCTTCACTGGCTCTTGTTCCTCATGAGGCTCCAGTCGTTTGCAGAGGCAATGTTCTACGTGGTATCTGATGCAGCTGAATTAAATTGTAAACTTATGCACAACTGATTTTGATCGTGGGTGAGTTTGACACAGTTTTTTCAAGGCAATAAAAAGTGGTTAAGAGACTGTCTGCTGATGTGTCGACTGCAAAAAAAAAAGAAGTTTTCATAAAGTGGACATATTATAGAGCTGTGTGGGTAACCAACTGTCAGAAAATAAAAGGTCTTAATGTGCAGTGATGTTCTAAGTTGAGGCGTGAGAGAGCGAGAGAGAGAGAGAGCGAGAGAGAGAGAGAGAGAGAGAGAGAGTGAGAGAGAGAGAGAGAGAGAGAGAGAGAGAGAGAGAGAGAGAGAGAGAGAGAGAGAGAGAGAGAGAGAGAGGAGAGAGAGAGAGAGAGAGAGAGAGAGAGAGAGAGAGAGAGAGAGAGAGAGAGAGAGAGAGAGAGAGAGAGAGAGAAAAAACATGGGTCCATATGAAAAGAAAGCAAAGCACTTAGATAAAATCAAAAACAGAAGGCTTGTTATCCACTTCAGTCCAACTTACACTTGATTCCCAGAAATGTTTGTAGCCTTTTCCCACTTGTGGAGAAAACATGAGACTTTTTACTAATACGAAAATCATGTTGGAAGATTTGCACATGCAGGCAGAAGGACAATGATCTCCAGCCTGCTTCAATGTAACGACTTTTAAAAGTGATCTAACTCCTTTAAACTGCACGTCAAGGACCCCTCAAGTATAGATTTTCTGACAGGCGTCACATGTCAAAAAAAAAATCTGTTCTTACGTATAGTTTTGAAGGTGTTTTATATTGCAGTATTTCATAAATCTGCTCTCCAGGGTTCCAGTCTGATAGTTTTGAACAGGTGAGTCACCAGTGACTAAAAAGCTGCTCCTCTTTATAGGTGTGCTATCAAAAATATGTTTTTATCTATTTGTATGCTCTTTCTAAAATATCTTTCAAAATGGATTACGGTAAGCTGTTTATAGTGGTGTAGTGGTTAGCCTCACCACTATACGGTAATCCCAGTTCAAGTCTGAACTTAGGTTCCTCTCTGTATAGAGTTTCCATCTTCTCCCTGCCCTTGTGTGGGTTTTCTTCAGGTGGTCAGGTTTACTTCCACAGTTCAAAAAGATAAGTCTGAGGTAAAGAAAAAAAAACAACTGCCTGTTGGTGACTGTCTCTCTGTGGATAAAGGGCCGACATGATGATTTTTGTGGAAAAAAACTAAGCAATTACAAAAAATAGCATTTTAACTAAAGACCCCCAAACGACACGGTGAGGTGGCCAGTCAAAACAATAAAACAACAAACCATCGTGGGCCAGCGCCACCGTTATCAGTTTATGTAGTGCGCTGAATAACAATTAACTTGTTGAGACTTCTGTTGGTTCACAGTCAAGAAAGTGTATTGGGATGATGAGACATCGATTTATGCATGTAATGCAAATCAGTCGCGCTTAAAAAATAATGATTTGCACAAACGCTGAATTTATTTCAGATGTCAGCAAACAAAACTATATTTTTAGAGCATTCAGTGATTCTAAATGAAGGCTTTTGTGCAAATTAGGCTTCATCCAAAACACTGCATTTTTAACTTCAATAGAATTCTATCCTTCCCTCCACAAAGTCATTTATTACTTTGGCTTTTCAAAAGGTTTAAACATATTAACACTCGTAACTAAACTACATTTTGTTCATTATATTATTTCATTGTTATGTCAACATAATGACAGCTTACCTGCTTAGAACCATCATCGCTTTCTGAATTACAGACCGACTTTACATCCGTTTGTTTTCTTAAATTCAATGGAAGTCTATTTATAGTTTAAAATACATACTTTTTGATACGTTGTTGAATTTACGTAACTACTATTCATGGTTGACTGCCCCTTTCCGACCAAGGAATAGGATTTCCACACTTGAACTTGAGTGCTGGAACAAATTAGCATCTCCGTGACACGCTACCTGTCATTAGAAGTGACACCTGACCCGACACCCACCGGTCAAATGCCGACGCAATCCTTCTATTAAACAGCAGCCGCAGAGGTTGAAGAAGCGACCTACTTTGAGACAATGTTCCCAGCTGTCCACTCGATTGAGAGGACCATCGCTTTTTAAGAAAGACCCATTTAGCAGCCTGTACTAGGCTAATGTGGCTTTAGAAAAATCAGGAGAAAATGGATCTGAAAAGTGATTGTGACATTGAAACCTGGGCAAGGGTCAACTGCATGATCAGTTGTGCATCATTAGACATAAAGACATTTATGGCGAGAAGACTCAGAGAGAAAACTCCTCTGAGGCCAAGCTTTTAACCCAGCAGCTTGTAGGGTAAGACCAACCAGCTTCCCTGAACACACCCGATCAGAGGGGCTTATACGGACCCATCATACTCCGATACCGCCGCAGCATCGCTTCGAGTGGAGGAGGGAGAAACGGGGAGACAGACATAAACACACAAACGCACGGAGGAGATTAATGATGCATGAAATCACAAGACCTGGGGTTGTAACACTGATTTTAATCAAGCTTGTCAGAATAATATATTGTGGATAAAAGAGCACCTGCATCATACTAGTAGGGCAGGCTGACATGCAAACTGTTGTTTTCAGTAATTTCTTCCAGTCGGTATATCAAGTAACAGAAGGATTGCAATGCGATAATTAGCTCACTGAAATCTGACACTTGGAATAGACACTATTTGACCTTTAATTACAGATCATAATTAGACGAGAGTCAGAGTCGACAGGTCCTTAATTGGTTCATTAATTGTGGATATTTGCTTGTCATGAAGGTCACTGTGGTCGGGGCTACCGCTGCCGCCTGATCTAAACACAGGAAACTCCGCTCAAGTTTGTCTCCCCACAAACAGGAAGCAGCAGTCAGGACATCAGGACTCCAGCCAGGAAATGATCAATTCCTGTGAACAATAGAGCAGATCTCTGAGGCATGTTCACACATGCCGCTGGCCACTTCAGCTCCTACCTGCTGAGCCTGGCAAGATGTCATCTCACTCTTCCTCCCCGCCTAACAATCCTCGCCTCGCTTCCTCATCCTCCCTGAGTTTTAAATTATTTTTTTTTTTTATCACATTGAAATCATTTAGCTGAAATCCAGACATGTCAGTGAGGTGTTATGTTTCTCATTATATGTCTGTCATACTTAATCACAGACCCAGATTTAGACGTGGCGGTAGCGCCGCGCCATCTGTTTCTTCATTACACATTAGTTTCCCCATTTCCAAAACTCCTCAACAATCCAGAAGTCAAGGCTCCACTGTCTGCCCTCTATCACTGACTAATTGTACAGAAACTGGATTGAAATGCACGTTCACGGGCGCGGGGGAATAAAATTGCTGATTCAATTAAATTACCGTGAGCTGTTATTCATATTCCAGCATCTGTTTTTGTTGCAGGACGTTGGCATCCTGATAAACGGCAGCGTTCCCGACCTGATCGGCTCCAGGGTGGAGTGTGAATATGGACCGGGTGTCTCCACCGACGCCACGGTGCACCTGGACTACGGCACCGCTCAGATCCAGACCTGCCCCCTGCTCCCTCCAGACAGCTTCCAACCAATCCCCCGCGGCACAGGTGAGACTCCAGACAAGCGCCCATGTGGCGGTTTGCCAACAGTTTCCCACGCAGCCATGGTATTCAGCTTTTCTCCTATGAGAACAAATGTAATTTCCCTTTTCATCTTTCAAAATGCAGCCGGATGTCTTGCTGTCTAGTTTGTGTTATGACAGCGATATCATCTCCATTGCTTGACACATCCAATGTTGTCTACATTCCTTTGTTCCTCCAGATCATCTGACTGTTTCTGTGGCGATAAAAGTGAATGGCACATCTGTGGTATCAGGCAGCTTCATCATCTACGACTGCGAGAGGACTGGAGCAATACACCCCAAGACGTCGTGAGTCACATTCATTGTCACCACGGTTTATCTCAAATTCTTCATTTATTCAGATTTAATGACTCTTGGCCGACTTACTGCATCAGTACAAATTCCCTCCATCCACAGTCAGGCAATTAGATCCAGAGATGGAAAATACTTTTACCAAAGTACTGCGCAAGTACTTTCTTATACTTTATCCCTAAAGTATCTCTGTGTAGCGCCTGCTGTTATCATCCATCCATCCATCCATCCATCCATCCATCCATCCATCCATCCATCCATCCACAGGGAGAACATGCAAACTCCATATAGAAAACCCATCAAATCCAGATTCGGACTGCATTTTTTACCAACTGTGAGGCTAAACTACTAACCACTACTCCACCACATGGTCTCTGTTGTAACTGTTTTCAAGTGAAAGGACAGTTTTCAATTAACAGCAACATCTGAAATAGCTTCTTTAGAAGATCACCCCTGCGAGTCCCAGACTAATTTTTTTTCCGACCCCTGACCAAAAGCCCAGTCTGTGGTCTCTTGTCACTTTTCAGAAAGCTCACAGTCATTAGCTGCTCCACCAAAGAGTGAATCCTGCCCTGAAAAATGACATGAAAGCCTTTACATTCTCCAGTGTTTCCCGCCACAAACTACTCCTCAACATCAATAGAAATGTATAAAGCAATTTATTTTTATCCCCTCGGAAAACCAAATTAATCATGTCGTGACCCTTTGGATTCATCTTGTGACTCTGTGGAGGGGCGTGTGTGGCAGCCAACTGGACTACTGAAGACACATTAACGAGTTCAAACTGTCTCCACACAGAAGCGCTTCAGTAAAATGGGAGTGAAGCGCTGATGTATCAGTAATAATCTAATTATGAGAAATGTACTCATATATCACTCACGCAAGGCTTCTTGTTTCCTTAATGAGCACTTTCGCTTTTAATACTTTAGCTACGATCTGCTATTAATGTTCATGTACTCTGACCCAAGTCAGATTCCAGTTGCAGGATTTTTACCCTGAGTAATGAAGTATTATTGCTTTATAATTCTTCAGGAAGCACACCTGGTTATTTACACGTCTGCTCGGTTCTCAATACCATCACAGATCCTTCAAAGTAAACCTTCCGTAATTAGACATAAATAATAATAAACTTTAATTATGGTGTTTCCAAAACATAGTCAAAGTACCAGTGAGTGTCTTTTCAAACGTCCATTCAGAGCTGAAGGGTGGAAGCTGTGTCTGCCCACTTTGCTCATAACCTCTTCCTCTGATGTTCTCTCGGCTGCTTTCTATTTAGGCCTCAGCGGGTAAATACTGCCGACATGTCCTCTTGGAGGGTTTATTGTGTGTTTGGCTTGCTCAGGGTTTCTCAGTGCAGGATCAAATGTGGGATTAATATGCTGTAAACGCTAAGCCAAAGGAAATTAGACGTGTATGTCTGGCCGATCCTGTCGATGTTTGTTTTTGTGAAGGACTGTGACTTGTATGGCCCGGTCACAAAGAGGGTTTTCTCATATCTGGAGGCCGTCCAGCTGGCTTCCTCCTGCATGTTGGACCATGTCAGAGGATCCACTTCTATCTGATTGGCAGATCTGCAGCTCAGGGGGCCATCAACGTGTGTGTGTGTGTGTGTGTGTGTGTGTGTGTGTGTGTGTGTGTGTGTGTGTGTGTGTGTGTGTGTGTGTGTGTGTGTGTGTGTGTGAGTGTGTGTGTGTGTGTGTGTGTGTGTGTGTGTGTGTGTGTGTGTGTGTGTGTGTGTGTGTGTGTGTGTGTGTGTGTGTGTGTGTGTGTGTGTGTGTTTAATTCAAAATCGTTTGGGTTTGTCCCTTTTGTTCACTTTTAGAAAGCACTTTGGAGGTGTGAAAACAGCAGTTGCAGGTACATGTGTGCAAGACTGCATCCAATATGTGCACGTGGCCTCGGTGCTCGGCGAGGTCCATGAGTGTGAAATTAGACGGCGGTTTGTCGAAGGTGATAATGAGCAAAGTGCCATTCTCACAGGATGAGCAATGTGCCGCAAAGTGTGGAACTGCTATACTCTATCTGATTTTAATCACCGCATGCTGCTTTTTTTTTTTTTTTTTTAAATAATCCCTAAAGAGAGTCTTATGAGCCACTTGTTCTCCGTGAAACCAAATAGCAGAGCCTCTTTGTTTGGTGCTTTAAGAAAAACCTGTCACTCAGATTTTTCACATGTTATTAGATCCTGATTCCTGAACATCTGTACAAACAGCCAATGTCACAAGAGAAGCTTTGCGAAGTTACGTTACTCCTCCTTTATTTGACTGAAAATCTGTCACTACATTTCACTTCAGTGTATTAGGACAAGAAAAGTAAAAAAAAATGGCAGTGGAGGAAATTTTCTATCAAGGATGTCGTAATTACCTTATGCAAAACAAGGTTAGATGATATCATCAATGGGATTCTGGATCTTCTGCCAGAGTGATCAACAATGAACCAAATTTGGAACCGCAATTAAATTCATTATCTATTAATCTGCTATTTTTTTCCCCAATGAATAATTAGTTCCGGGTGTGGTCAGAGTGGTGACAGTCAAAAATCAAAAGATGCCTACTTTGCCATCACTTCAGGCAAAGAGAAGCAGCAAATTCTCAGGAATTATTTATCAATATAGCCACCAGTTCACTTTGTCTTCATTGACTAATTGAATAATTAAGCTAAAGATTTGATATTTCTTGTTTTTATTCCTACTTCCTTCTTCAGCTCATTGATTAATCAACTCAACGCCGTGGTTTTCACATTAAGGGCTGGGCCTCCCATGGGGGCGTCCAGAGAGCCTCAGGGAGGCACGACAGCAAGAGACAAAGCACAATACTTTATCTTTCAATTTTGAATAGCAAATGAAAAGAGATAAACAGAGGCTAGACATATTTTAATAAAACACATCTGTAAAACTGAATGTAGTTTAAGTGTGACTGAGATGAACAAGATGATAATTTATCATTGGGCGAGGCTTCAATCATCCCAAAAGCTCAAAGGATGTTAAGACTTACTCCACGATATTCATGATGGTCCTAAAATAATGAACTAAACATGAGGAAATAACACAAGTTCAGCTCAGGCCAGCATGCCAGCACCTGATAATAATAATACTACTTGTATCATATATGAGGATTGTGTGCCTCTGGCATCTAGTCTGTCGTTGATCCTATTAAAAAAAAAAAGAGACGTTACAGTTGTGAGCAGCAGTTTTGGGCTTAATGTTCTAATGGATAAAATAGCTACATTACAGAAACACACTAGTAACTGATAACACAGCAACTCCATTAAATCTAAGGCTGTAATGAGGCTGCTGAAACAGTGAAGGACTGTTTCTCTCTGTCCTCCTTAACTCTTAACATTAGCAGTAGTCAAAGCTATTGTTTTAATGGTGACAATTAACCTAAACTCCTGTTTATTGGAGGAAGAGCTCTTCATTAATCCTGAATTAAGTCATTCTCCCCCACAGCAAGATGTCTGATTGTCCGTATTCACATAACACTTGTCATAATTTATCGGCAAATCTTTCTTTTTTTTGCAAATCTTCAGTTTCTTTGCTTCGACATTTTCTCTTTGTCCTCAGATCATAAAACTGTTTCTCTCAAGAAGTGCTCACATTCAGATTATAGAATATCTTCCCCTGAATCACTGCTGTGACTTCAGTGAAAGTTAGTGAGCGAAACCTCCATTACAGTGAACCACACAGTGCTGACAGCTCAGCTGACGTGTCAGAACAACACTACAACAATGCTGCTCTGTGAAAAACATCATCAACACATCCTAATGGACAGAGACAATTAAAAGTGAAGCATGAGCTACTTTTCCAAGTAACTAGCAATTGTAGTTCTTGGGTCGTAGTGAAGTGAGTCCTCTAATTTCTAAACCAATACCTGGTAACAGTAATCAAGTACTTTTTGTCTTGCGCCACACTGCTGAGCAGTAGGAAACAGTTATTGTTTGACCTGTAATAGCGAAGTCTGAGAACAGACAGGATGCGAGGGTGACTCACTCAACACACGGACCACGCGTGTCATTACTCAAATCTCACACGTTAAACAGTTAACCATTCGAGTCCATCAGGATTATTAGCTGCAGTTTCCAAAGCTGTTATTACAAATATTTATAGCACAACATTGCTTAGCTCAGCACATACAATGAAGAAAAGGAAACATCCGTCTCCTCAGGCACATCTGCTCAAAGACTTACATCATCTTGAATCAATCACCGCAAAAACACAACCACCCTCATAGACTGGCCGCAGTCTCTCAGATACATCATTTAAATGCCAGAGCTAAAATCCAGGAACAACATGTTTCAAGAAGTTTGTGCATTTCTTTAAAAAAAACATCTCACAGCAAATACTATGGAGGAAAAGCACCATCATGTGTTTGTGTGTAAAATATCAAATCATTTTATATGGGTTACACAGAAGGTGATATCAAGCACCAGTTGGCATGATTTTATTTTTTGGGAGGGGGGGGGGGGGGGGGGGGGGGGGGGGTGGTGTGATGTGTGTGTTTGTGTGTGAGTGTGTTTGGATAGTTCTCCCTCGACACATCTGAAACCGTCACTGGGCAAAGTGTTAATGACAACCAGACGAAAGCATTCCAGTCTCGCCACTCAGCCCAGTCGGACAAACACCTAACCTGCCCTCTCACTCCGCTCCTCTCACCCGCTTTGTGTGTCACAGCTATGCTCACACTCCCAAACGCACACACTCCTTCTGTGTTTTATTTGCTTTTTATGTGTCTCGAGTTGTGGCACGTCTCCTTTCTCACTCTTTTTTCCTCTTTCCTCGTCTGTCTCTGTCCGGTTGCCCCCCCCCCCCCCCCTTCTCCTCTCCATCCTTTTCTGTTTCTCTCCGTGAAACTGATCTTTTCGTCCGTGCGTATTTCTGGTTGACAGAGATGTGATTGAGGATGTGTGTTTAACCGCTGTGTCCACTCAGGGGCCCTGAGAGTGAGAGCCCGGCTGTGTATTTAGTGTCTGTGTGTGTGCATGGTCATTATGACTCGGGGTGGGCAGTTTCACATAGTATTTACTGTCGGTGTTAAGTCAGGCGCAGAGAGGGAGTGTGTACGTGGGTGGTGATGCTGGAGAGGTGTTTTAGTGGAGCCAAAAAAAAAGGGAGTCCGGAAAAACAGAAAAAGCTGCAGCTGATAAGACCCTTAAGGAGTCCGTCTGGTTTTAATCAGATCACACACACACACACACACACGGTTTCAGTTACGTCGCTGCATCTTCTTACACCCACTCCACCCCACACCATCCAGAGACCCCCTCGGAGTGCGGCTATCACTGGAGGCACTATCATTCCTGGTGTGGGACATCTGTCTCTTCCCGGAGGCGACGCAGTGGCACACTCCCCTCACACACATACTGTACAGCAGAGGTGTTTCACTCCATCTGGAAGATACACACACACTTTTTAGTTCTCCATCCACAGCAGGCATGAATACCATTTGTATCCCTGAGCGCTTACCCTGTTTCATCTTAATGACACCTCTGTGAACATTTTCCATTTCGAATATCTGCTGCACCTTTCGGGACCTGCAGCTGTGGTGATGGCAGGTGAACATATCCGCCTCCTAATTGGACACCCTGACTCAGATGTTACCGTCACTGTCCGATCAGATTCAGAGGCACAAAAAAGTGCTCATACCTTGAGGTTAATGCAATTTCAGTCATAATTATATAGCACCAGTTACAGAATGACCATTTCATAGCACTTTTACAGGGAAAATCCAACAATCCCACATGAGCGAGCATTAGGTGAGAGTGAAGAGGAAAGCCTCCCTTACATGAAACCTCTGCAGACTCAGAGGTGGCAGCATTTCTGCTGCATCTGCTAGAGGTTAGGGGTTATTAAAAGAGACACAGATAGGATAGAGATAGAGGGCATTGATGGGGGCAGGTGGCACAGATCATACATTTCTAGTTCTCCTGTCAGAAATCCTTCAGGAAGGTACAGAGAAGAGAGAGCACAGACTACAGACTACAGGAGAGAGACATGAAATGGCGACATATGAATGGAGAAAAAAACATGGCAGTAAAAGTATCCCAACTATCTAGACCTATAGCAGTGTAATTTAGAAAATGGTTCAGGGTGATGTGAGCCAGCAAAACGTTTAAGGTTTATCTAATATCCATGCTTTTCAATATCAAGTCTTTAGTTCTTAAAGTCCATGGTAACAAATAGCTGCATATTTGCAGTTCATGACCATCTTCGCTCCAAGCAATCCGAACCTATAGCAGGGCAACTAAAAATGGTCCCAGGAAAAGATGTAAAGCATCAAGTTTTGTGGAAACGTCTGTTAATAATGTGTTTATCATCATCAAATAGCTGTATTGCATACATAACATGGGTACAAGACATGTAGAATATAGATTTAAAAATAATAATTACAAATCTGGTCTTGTATAAAACAGTCAGACTGCATTATATGACTTCTGTGCATTAAGAGGATGTAGTTATATAGTCTAAAATAATTAATGATGATCAGGAAAATGTGTAGTTATTGTAATCCAAGCTGACTAGGAGAAGGCAGGGTACACCCTGGACAGGTCACCAGTCCATCATGTTTTTGTACTGCAGGACAAAAGCAACACACTGGGAAAAGAATGCAGACTCCACACAGAAATATTCTCACGGCGAGTCCAAAGCACAAACCACTATATATAACCATGAAGAGACAGTAGTTATATACCTTGTAAAATAATCAATATGATCCAGTAAATATTTGGATATACTGTACATACTATAATATATATACCATCACTCTTAATGTTTGCGAAAACATTTCTATTTCTGTGTTTCTCAGAGTCACCTCGCCCTTGTTATAATTTATTCACAGATTTTACACTTATAGTCACGATTTTCTATTATGTATGCACACATTTGAATTTTTCATGCAAATTTCCTTAACAAGTTAACAAAGGGTGATTTAAACACTGCTACCTTTGTGCTAGCTCACAATATGCAGTATGCTTTACATCCCCTCTTATTCATATGCAGAGTTGCTTCGGTCCATTGTAGTTGTATTACGCTGCCAGTTATGGGAAGGACCCAGCAGAATGTATGGAGAGCAGAGATGATGTGATACATTATGTGATGAGTTTAGTGGTTATTACTCATTCTTAAAGGCTGATCTCTGACACCATCCAGCTGCTGGTTGTGAGCACAGCTGCAGCTGCTCCGGCTGGCCATAACGGCTGAAGCTGGATATATGGCTAATGCTCAGAATTGCTGCTGCTGCGGTCCCTTCTGTGGCACGGTGGAAAAATCCAGCTGTTATTATCTGAACCTGTGGTGCTCCTGTGACAGACGTGTTATCGACACACCTCATGAGATCAGGAGTGCAGCCGCTCCCATATGAGGCTCAACCGGCAGACAACCAGCACTGCTCACACACAACCTCTGCGTGTAGTCTGTGTCATACCTATTAAAAACAAAGGTGTCACAGCCAGAGCAATAACAACCAAAGCACAGCAACGACTTCAGCCACACTCTGACAGATATGTCATCCTGAGGCTGCAGTCCTAATCAGAGCTACAATCTGTCTCAGCAGCGGTTAGTGGGAGAGCTGCAAACCTGCTCCACCTGCAAATTACAGCCCACATCTTAGTGCCTCTGTGTGTTTGTGTCCATACAAGTTTGCTGTTGGATTTGTACAAGTTGCTCTGATCTAAATGTGATTAATCTAATTGAACTGTTGTAGCATGGCGGTGCAGTGGTAACCTCTCTCTCTTCATAGCAAGAATAATCCCTGGTTCCAGAGCAGAGGGGGCTGTTTACACACCCTCCATGTGCATGCTTGTGTTTTCTCTGGGTTTCCTGAAGCGGTCATGTTTAAGGTTGATTTTTAATTCTTGAGTTCTGGAGCCTCAAAATGCATGTTCTCCTGGTGACTGCGTGGGTTTTCCCGGTACTCTGATTTCCTCTCACAATTCCAACACAGGGTTACTCGTTACTCAATTGCCTGTGTGTGTGTGTGGAGATGATTGTATCACTGTGGTAATGTTATGTACTGGCAACCTGATCTTTGCCTAATTTTAGCTCGTATAATCTCCAGGTTAACATATATCAAATCTTGAAATGGAAGATGGATGAATAAAATGTATTGAATTTAGAGTCATTATTTCTAAATATAAATATATACATTTTTCAAACTGGTAGTTGCAAGTGGTGGTAGCACTCATAAAAAACAAACGCAGCACAAACTCTCGTACTGCAGTAAAATTCTCTTGGGTTAGGGGAATGTAAACATTGTTTTATCGCTGAAGTCACCCTCAAATTGATTCCCACACGGACCATTCAGCGGTCATTATTTTGTTAAGAGCAGGCTGCTCTTAGTCTCCTCACTTTTATCACCAGGTAGTAAGGCATGGGAACTTCAATCCGAGCATTGATTCACCAAAAAGCCGACAATACAGTGTTCACACAGCTGCTCTGCTAAATATACAGTGTGCTCCAATTCAATTCAACTCAATTCAATTCTATTATACTTCTATATTGCCAAATACAACACAGTTGTCTCGAGACACTTCACTTAATAGAGTAGAAAAATCAAACGCAGCCCATGTGAGCGAGCATCAGGGAGAGATGGGGGGAGGGGAGAGAAAAATCCCCCCTTTTTTAACAGAAAGAAACATCGAACAGAAACAGTCAGGCCTCTCCTGGTTGTGTTAGGGGAATTTTCAAAGTAAAAGCCAAAGAATAACAGCCAAGGAAACATATTCCCATAACCCAAAGTAACCTTGCTTTCCCCTCTCACTTTAAACAAACAGAAAAAGGCTTCAATATGCTGTAATTCTGTCATTCTGAGTCTCAAGACTCAAATATCTCATAAAAATGCCCGGGCCTGCCTGTGTTAAGTGTTTATATGTTAACCTCCTGAGTAGATACAGAAACACAAATTCTCTGACAAATATTTTTAACTCATTTTGAATGTCTTCTAAAGGTTATATGGAAACACATTCCTCAGCTCATCAAGAGCCCACATAAGCCCTGATTATCGTTTGAGTGGCCAATAGAAGAAAACAGCTCAGTATGTGTGTGATTCTCCAGCGTCTAGTCATCATCTTCAGTGACACACACCCACTCTCTCACTCACTCCTCGCTGTGCACTCACTGTGCAATATCAGCAGAGTTTTCTTTTCATTCATTTGGCCCTGTAGAAAAAAAAAAAAGACCTTGCATGCAGCCGGCGACAGATGGAAGCCAGCGAAGCAGCCTCCTGTCCGCCCACAGTTTGCAGGTCAGGCGACTCAAACTGAAGAGTTGGAGGGGGGGATCTAAAGCAGTCACCTATATTTAACTTTACACACCACAGTGGTGCAGGAGCAACCTGAAAAATACACACAGCGCCGGCTTATTCTAGTCTAAAGCACTCATCATGAGTATCATAGTGGTGCTCTCCTTCATCAGGGTCTTTCTGCATCTGAATGAGCTTTCTATAGGTCCTCTGGCTTTTTTCTGCAATCCAAAGAATGCTTGTTATGTTAATAGGGTTGGTCTAAATTGCCCATAGTTGTGATTGCAGATAAATGGATGGATGGATGGATGGATGGATGGATGGATGGATGGATGGATGGATGGATGGATGGATGGATGGATGGATGGATGGATGGATGGATGGATCATATCAATATAGCACCATGATAAGGTTGAAGTCGTCTTTTAACCTGATAATAAACCTTGTGATTAATACTGTCATTTGATGGATAGTTGTCAACAATAATGCAGGATAATCATTAATATCAGCTGTAGCAAAACCTATCGAAGCTTTGAAAGTGTTGTTTCTTTTTCTTATGAAGTTGCATAAGGCTCCTTTAAAGGCTATTTTATACTTGTGTTATTTAAGGACCAAAGCTATCAGTGCAGCATTGCCTCCTCTAAATGCTTTCTGACTACCCTACCCTGTCTGTGGCTCTCAGCCTTAAGCCTATTTGTGACAAATCTTCAAAACCCGTTCACAAATATATAGCTTCCCCTTTAAGAAAGAAAAAATAAAATCTAATTTTCTAAATCTGGCCACTGCAGTTTTAGGAAACATCTCCCAGGCTGCTTTATAGTCCAGTGGGTATATAACAGGAGGAAGCTATATATGGGCTAAATTCAAAACAGACTACAACTGTTTGCGTTAGTCATAATGAAGAAACACATCATCTGGCACTGCAGTATGGCTCATTAATGACTTTTTGAAGATGCTGGTCAACAGTAAACATGAACAACGCAAATAAATAAGATGTGTCAGGCTCTGGAAACACATGCTGCACTTGTTAACAGGATCAATTTTATGTAGGCTTTGTTCTTTTAACATGGATTTGTGATCCCCTGACCTATTTAAGAATGATTCAACGTATAAATGTCTCTTTAATATAAAAACAGCTATCTTCAGTTGTCAAAATTGCCATGAGGCACTCCCACCCAACAGTTCTTTAAATGCATCTTTAACCTGTAGCTACATATTGGTTCGTCTTGAAACAGTGGGCAGGAATAGTAGGAAGTCAACAAGCTGCTGAATGACTTACTTGCCAAAATTGCTTCACGTAGGCAGCGTAAAACTCTAACTGGATCTAACAGAGATAGAAATACAAGAGACAGCATGCACACACACGCATCGGCAGTTCACAGTCTGAGCGTTTATGGAGAAGTGCTTTGTCTCATCTCAGCAGATTCAGCCCAGTTTGACCTCTCTGCTGTCTGTATTGTAACTGTGAAATGAATGTGTCTGCTACTCTGACTAATCATTACTTCCTTTTATTAAAGCTAAACTTTGATGCCTGTAATCAGCTCGACCTCACAGTTTATGTTGAATCAGAGGGGGCCGCCGAGTCATCTTTTGAAAAAAGAGGCTGTATTTAGTGCACGGGAACAGATCACAGGGAGATGCTGCGCTCGGGGGAGAAAAACATGCCAGCTCTGGCAACGTTTCTTAACTACCTCCACGTTTGTGTCTTTCCATTCGTGTCAGATGTGTGAGCTGCCTGAGCACCAGGTGGAAGTGTTACTGGGATCCGGAGAATCACCTCTGTGTCTCCAGTAAAGATGACTCAAAGCCCAACCTGCTCGAGGTGAGTAAATCTCCTTTTAATCCATCAACTAAACACTGCCTTCAGGAGCGCACAGTACTAATATACGTCTAGTTGGAACCTCAGACGTAATCCAGACTCCGCTGTCCACAAAGTGTTGTATAATGACCTGGGTGCCGACGAGTTAGGCAAGAGCAATCATGTGGTAATTCACAGTGAGGTTACGAGTGTCTCAACACCAGTGTGTAGCAATGTTTGAGCCAGTTATAAAATCTCGGGAGATTCTGGTTTTACAGACTCATAACAAGATAATGTGCCATTTTAAAACCCCTGTGACCTGCTCTAACGTTTCTCTTTTTGGCAGTTTTGTGTGGCTGGGCGGACTCACAATCACAAATTGTGCCCATGTATGTGTTATTTCTAAATGTCAACTCTGCCTGATGGCAACAACCAGATAAATGTACTCCTACATTTTCAGCTCTGGTTTTATATATCTCTTCATTTTGAGTAGACGACAGTACAAATGGATGCAGATGTATGTTTTCTAATCTATACTTTGTGACCGTGTGAAATACCCTAACAAGCAAACATACAAGAAAGTGTGCACTGCTTGGCGCAAGAGCACGAAATGCCAGCAAAAGTGGACAATGCATCCCAAAGTAGTGCAGCCTCATTGCAACCAATTAAATCTCCACAGATATGAATATCCTTTGGACATTTCCCTGACATCGTCAAGTCTTAGTCAGCCATTATATTATTTCTGTCGCCTCTGGAGCTTTATGGCGGAGCCAGATCTCATGGTCTGCATGGCCCAGCAGACGCTGGCCCTCAGGGCAGGAGGCCTGACTCCACTCGCTCACAGTGCTGGTCAGACAGGAGAGACAGAGGAAGTGACCTAATCTCTGTATCACGTCCACACAAGTAAACTTTTCATTCTGATTGCAAAAGCCTCAATGATGTTGGTGTGCGTGAGCGCCTTGTACAACAAGCGTCACCACTGATCTTTTCTTTTTCTCTCATTCTGTCCTCTAACTCCAACCAGAACAGCAGAAAACTCCACCTCTGAGCCTTCAGCAAATGTTTCTCCTTTTCACTGTTCCCCATGCTTGTGGAATAGTTGGGTTTCTCCCTGTAAATGTTTGTTGCTGTGTGTTGTTTCTGGCGCTATGTTGATCAAATGAAATCGATGTGTAAGTGTGTAAATGATTGTGTAAATAGCTTGATAAGTGATCACATGAAGCACACTGAGACTTTTTAAGGGATAAATCTAGCTACAATATAGAACTTTAGTATGTTTACCAGTTTTTCTGAAATTAGTCATTCAGACAGGTTAGTTACTGTTATGCTCAGTTACCGTTTATTTTAAAATCTCCTCTGTAATTCTTAATCCTGTTAGAACATGAAAGGTTCCCCATTGTAAGTGAGACTAACTTTTTCTCGTGCACTCATTTAAATCCTTGCAAATTTTACCACTTCTTTTTATTCTTTTACTCTATTGGCTTTTTGAAAACAAGAAAAATAATCTTAATTTAACTTACTGTATCTGAATAACATATTTTTTATTGGATCTGTAAAAGTTTACACATTCGATATATTAAACATAAATATTGGGTTTCCTACAATATAGTGAATACGAGTTTTGTTTTGGCTGCATTGCATATTTGAAAATTGTCATACTGTAAGTTGCACTAGTGCACAATGCTCATCCAAATATGGAGCAAAGCACAAAGGTGTTTGTTATTATAGAGTATGAAACAGAAATGTTTTTTACAATTCCTAAAATAATTACCTCTATGTCCTGTACCACTTCAGCTAGTTCTCAGATTAGCAGAAGAAAAGCAGAATTTAGTGGATATGGTCAACGGCTGATAAGGGGTTAATATTAGCCTGTATCCTGAGATGTTTCTGTTAGCGCTCTTCTGCTGTCTGCGTGTTGTCAGATTATCTCCGGTGTTTTGTTGCTGCTTCTTGTTGTTGTCAGGAGTTCATAAATCTGTTTCCTCTTCCAAGTAACTGATACAACTTCAGAAGTACTTAATAAATAAACCATTGAGCTCATGTGTCACATTATATCAACTGTGGGAAACAATTAAAAGTAAAACAAAAGGTCCTCTCCCAAATAATTTAATTACATTTAATTGTTCGTAAGTAGTAAAATAACTTTGATCAAGTACAAGGTGTAAGCACAACACGTTTAATAAATAACAATCAATTTGTCAGTGTTTGGTTTTTATCACAAGAGCTGCAGAAATAACTGAAGTCAAAAAGATTTCCTAAAACAAACACAATGAATCCTCCTCAGACAGGCTGTCCCAGCTCCCACAATTCAGACAAACAAACATTTGAAAGCACAGGAGGTTTGTGCTTTTCAAGTAGCTTTCTGATTTCCAATTTTTCATGTTCTTTTCAAACATGACAAAAGCTTTTTGAGATGAAGGTTATGAGGACATGATGAGGCGCGTTGTTCCTGTTCTGCTGAGCCCATCATCACGATGTCCGGTGGGTCTGTTTTTCTAATCCCTCACCATCTCTCTATTTGAAGCTATTGTTGTTTCCCTCAGAGCGAGACGTCACCCTCTCATTTCCTCCTCCTCCAGATAAACAGGACAGGTATTTTGGGTTGCGGATGTGTGCGAGGGAGCTATTGTTTTCTTTAACTCCTATTTGTCTCTTCCTGCCCCCAACACCCTGCCCCACCCCACCCCAGAGCGCAGCTTCCTGCCCCAGCCTGGTCGCAGCAGAGGTTCCTCCATCGCCGTCGGGAATGGCCCAAGACTTCACTTTAACCCTGAGCAACATCCAGGAGGTATGGCAGACTGCCTCCAGTCATGGAGCTGGACTTGGACTTTGTCCAAAATGCATGTTGTGAAAATGATTGGAATAAAACAGAAGCATATGGTGTGTTTGCTTCCAGCAGAGTTAAAAACAGATGGATATTTTGTGTGCTGTGATTTGGGTCAATGAGTGAGTAAAACCTGATACTGGGCGATCTCTGGGCTGTGAGACAGGGATGGAAATGAAGGATGAGCGAGAGTATCTTTATGCTTATGTTGCTCGCTGCTCAGCTGTCTGGGCCCACCACGTCTCCGGTATCTGACTGTGACGAGCTGAGTTGTGTCTTCGTCAGCACGGCGTACAATGTGCAGTCAGGTGGACGCGGCACAGGCGGCGGGGGCTTCATTTCCCTCACATTTTGAATTCGACTCGTCTACTCGCATCAGCGTCTCAAACTCCCATTGTCATTCTTAATCCACTCCGAGAGAGTGCAACACCGATCCTGCATCCCTGATCAGGACGCAGCCGGGATCTGTTCAAAATTCCTGTGCTGACGAGTTGCCAGGCGTGGTCAGTCACATGCCTAACCCCTGCCGGCCCCTCAAGCCATCTCCTGGTGTGTTGCTATGGTGACAGACATCGAGTCACATACAACACACACACACACACACACACACACACACACACACACACACACACACACACACACACACACACACACACACACACACACACACACACACACACACTTCCCCAGAGCAGCACATGGTGTGATTAGCCGTTCAGTCATACTACTCTTAATTCTCAAAGTTTACACAAACTGACGCGTTTGAATAATGTGTTCATCCTTCCGACGAGTCAGCAGAGCAGGAAATGTGCTGTCAGTCAATATTGTTCCCATCGTCCGTGTTGCTCACATCCCTCTGGAATTACTGATCACGGCTTGTTCCCACACGTTCAGGAGACAGGTTTCCCATTCATATCTCAAACATCTTTAAAGTAAAAGCAGGTTTTAGGCTGAAATATTACAAATGAGCACACAGTCTGTGTAGTTGTTACAGAGCCTGGGGTCAAATGGAACATTTTAAAACAAATATTTAAATAAACTGATACAGGCAGCCATTTTTCTTTTACTGGACTGAGTGTTTATATGTAGTCCTACTGTCCATCAGCCAGAACCAAACTATTTATAATAATACAACTAAACAAGACGTACAAATAAGCTTCGACAAGCCCATAAATGCCAGTTCCTTTCTGTCTGTGTGCATATTTGTTTTTCTCACTCAGCCGGAAAACAGAGTAGATGAACCAACATACGTTTTCTTTGCTCTGCTTGTACATTAGAACAACATCAGATAAGCATAAAACATCATTAAAGAGCATAGACCAAGGCAGAATAAAACGTTTTTTTATGTGTCACAGTGACAGAAGAGCCATAAGTAAAGCATTGTTGAGATGAACATGCAGGCCACAAAATATGTTGGCTAACCCGCATCCAGACTCCTGCTGTCATGAACTGTCATGAGTTTGAATTCAACTTGAAGAGAGGTTTTTTTTTTGGGGGGGGGGGGGGGCACTCGGATGTCGGCACAAACAGGTATCTGTATTTTCTAGAGTCCGCTGTGAAAGAAATGCCAGATTATTATTTCAAAACTTCATTAGTTGATGTTTTTAGAGGGAACATTGATTTAAGTCTCGGGAAAATAAGTCATCAGATGCAAGAGAGGCTGAAAAACAATGATTGGAGAAGCACAACTAATATTTCTCAGCATGCCTTCTTCCTCAAAAAGGAATGAGTATGATTAATTGTTTTTTTAAATACAGTATTCTTAATCAAAAATAAATGTAAATTGAGTGTAAGAAGGACAAATCAAAAGTTAAAAGATGTGAAATAGTCTCTGATGTGTAATAGGTGAGTGAAGAATACAAAACTGTCCATCACCAATAAATTAAAAGCTCAGTCACATAATAGTACTCAAAACATGTATCTTGATGTGAAACGCAAAGTTCAGCATTTAGCATTTAACTGCAGCTCTGTGCGAGATGAGGTAAGAGTCTCACGTTCAGTTGCCCTAATCCACAGAGACACACATTGAAAGATGATTTAAGTTGAGAGATTTAACTACAAAGGATCCGGCGCTATCACAAAAACAAGTGAAGTACAAGAGGAAATACTTTTGTACGTCAAAATTAGGTTGTTTTTTTTCCTTCTTCCGTAGGACGCTGCTTTCTGGCATGTGAATTAAGGGCTCCACTGAGCATGTTCACAATGGATCAGGTGAACTCTGATTATACTGAAGTGTTATACCTGATCCATGCGGTCTCCACAGAAAACCCCCTCTCCAATTGTTTAATCTAAATTACTGAAGGATAAAGTTGTAATTTTTGCACACAAAGAAACAGTCATACCAAGACATTTAGTAAGTAAAGAAACTAACTGGCTATTACATATTATTCAGCAGCTAGCCATGACATGGCTAAGAAATTAAGTGACTAAGATTAGTGATCTTGTCGTCGTGGCACCTGTCAGTCGGTGGGGCAATTCAACTTTTTGTCTGCAAAGTTGATTTGTTGAAAGCATAAAAAAATAGAGATGTCTGGGTGAGAATATCTCCAGAAGTCTTTGTTTGGAGTCTTTCTGGTCTGCAGTATTCAGTACCTATCAAACGTGATCAAAAGAAGGGAAAACAGCTAATCCACCATAGGGTCTTTGGGGAACCGTGGCTCTTATGGCCCCAATAGAGTCCGGTGCCAGATACCGCGGCACACATCCAGAGGTCCAGTAGAGTCCATGACTCGGTGGGTCAGGACTGTTATGGCAGCGAGAGAGTGATCTACACAATATCAGACAGGTGGTCATAATGTTATGGTTGATCGTGTATATTTGTTCAAACTGAACAAAAGTCCAGAGAACATTTCAGAGTACTTCAGAGTCCCCCCTCCCCACACAAAAAAACCAAAAAAAAAAAACAAGCCGCCAGTTGCCAAAATGAAAAAAGAAAATCAAGCTTCTCTAGTGTCAAAAAGCTCAGAGAAATCGCAGTCCTGGAGAGGCCGATCAAAGAAGACCAATTTAAGCTGGCTGAATTCACAGACAAATGGCTTCTTCCACTTTAAGCACTTATTCTTTACTGCTCTTACCTATCTTATCGTCTTTATGGTCTAAACTCTCCCATATCTTGGCTCAGTAAAGCTCAGGGCAGTCGTTTTGTGAAGAATTAATTCATATTCATTTTCCTGATTCCCAGATGACTTGCCGAGGTGTGGGAGTCCAGATGTTTATGAATATGAATTCTGAATGGCTCACATCTCTTCCTGGCAGGGACAATTATTGTGTGTTTTTCTTTTTTTTTTTTAGTTTCCTGGTAGTCTTTCAGCAGCATCAATTGTTACCAGACATGTTTGAGAGAGTGTTTCTTTTCAGAAATTTAGCCCATATTTCAATCCTCAAGTAGTAATTATCTCATTTTGGGAACAGCATAATATCACAGTTGTGTTGCTGTAGATGTCAGGATGCTTCACATTTCCTTCTTTTTTTTTTAAAAAAAAAGTGTTTTTCTGTTACAGATGGAGAAGCTGGAGTGCGACTTTGGGACAGAGCAGCGATATGAAGCGACATGGCTGAACGACTCGACTGTCAAGTGCAGCGGAGTGACAGTAAGTATAGACAATGAGTTACCAGAAATAACGAGTAAGTGAATTTGTCAAGTCAGAGTAAAGATCAGTTGAGCTGCAGCAGTTTCGCAGTGCAGTGAGCTCATTATTGTCGAGTCTCAACCTGATATGTACTTTTTGTTTCTTCTTATGTGACTATTTAAAATCCTTGTTTATAAGCAGACTATAACTGATTATTATCTAAAGCAAGACTAACAGGAGTCGAAATTATACATGATTATATTGTGCACTACCTCTCCGTCCATGTAGCTGTTCACTAATCAGAGGAGTCAGATTTACCATCTCAGCCTGAGGAGGACGGGATTCTTTGGTGGACAGAGTGAGGATATATTTGTTGACAGCCCGCAGCCGATGACAGGTAAGAAATAAAACCCATGATTATGTAGACGGGCAAAAAGAAACAACACAAAACTGCTCTGCTCTGCTGTGCTACAGTTCTACAGCGCGCCTGTATTTGCTTTGTAATTAGCTCACCACCAAAAACAAGAAAAAGAATCTGACACTGTTTCTCCCAGAATGCAGTTCACCTGTGCACAGATGTTTGCCGGCCAGATTGGTGGGTTTGATTAAACCTTTAGAAAAATAAAGACTCACTTACCGGGACAAACAATGTTAGCCTGCCTTTCACTTGTAATAATAGCATTTTTGTGTATTACAACACATAATTTGCCAACAACCGGTAATTTACCATGACGTTATATTCAGCTACCGTCTAATTACACATAATGATCAGTGAAACTTACAGAACTACACTTTTAAGGTGTTAGCAATGCCTCCAAGAAGCGATGTCCATATCTATTGTTGCAAATACAGTTTGACAACAGTGAGATGATGAAATGTGGCGTGCGTTGTTGGACTTGGCATGTTGTCGACAGCGCAGCTTCATACCCAGCCCTGGCCTGTCCCAGATGTGCTGTTCACAGTCCATGTGTATGCCATGTGAACAACAGCCCTGGACAGCTGCCCGGCGCAGTTTAAAGGACAAGATGCTATTTCTTTTTCTTTTTTTTTTTTCATAACATGCAGAGTCATCAAGTTGCAGAAGTGACAAGCACTTTATCACACACAGGCAGACACACACACACATGAGCAGAGACTCGCCCAGATGCACATGCAGTGATACAAATGGGACTTCTCACCGGGAGGCACATTGGAGGATGAAAATAATCAACTGTTTTCTCTGGCTTTGTTCTCTTTCACTCCTCTCGCGCTTCTTTTTTCTCCCCCTGGATTAGTTTTATAGTCATGAATATAGCATCTTCTGAATGCTTATGTATATATTTACGGTACTCAGTCCACATGGTTCTCATAAGCCATGAAATAAAATACATTCAGGAGTGTACCTTGGGTCTGCCAGGCACAGCAAAACACACTTTAGTTGTGTTTTCTTACTGTAGAGCATTTTATTCTCAAACTGTACCAACTTAGACACGTGATGTGACCTTACTCCAGTGTGATGTAGAGGAAAGTCAGTTTTTCCACAAATGAAATCAATTTGAAATAAAAGAAAAATAGTGCAGCTTTCTGGAATTCTGACTAAAAATGATTTCCCTTATATTTAATGAAAAAGTATCATCATATTGGAAATAAGCAGTTTTTTTTTTTAAATAATGTGTGCTTCGCCTGGTCACAGTGATTGTACTCAACATTTTCTCAGGTGGTGCACACCCTAAAAACTTTGCAAAGCACATGCCTCACTGTCTCCCGCCTCCCTCGTCTCCCCCTAGTGGAGGTGTACAACTGTGGAGTGGGCAGTTCGGACTGCTCGCAGTGCTGGGGCCGGGAGGACCAGGGACACCTCTGTGGCTGGTGCGAAAACAGCTGCAGGCCAAGAGATGACTGTCAGCCAGGGAAGGATCATTGTTCTGCTCCTGACATCCACAAGGTAAGATTCAACATGGGTGACTGTGGACTACAGACCCTCTCATTCATCCTCCTGCCCCCCCCCTCACTCCTTACTGCAGCCCGCAGGCGCAGTGTTCCAGTGTGTTTCAGAAATGGTGAATCATGGGGTCACTCACATGGCGTGGTACCACCACGGCCTGTCTGTCCAGTGTGAGCTGCTCGGGGATTGTTTAAATAGAGTCTTATTAACGCCCTTCACTCAGCAACAACACCACAATAACTTAACCACAGCCCTCGGGGGGATACAGCTGAGTTGATCTGCAATCACTCAGGAGGGCATGGGAACACCTTCTGCCCCGTGAAACTACAGTACGTGTATAAACTCTGCGGGCTGGGGTATGAACGCTATACATGTTCCACCCCTCTTTGTGGAAAAACCGCTAAAAGAAAACAAATAGGAACCATAAGGGTTTGTAGATTTGAGACCACAACAAGAGTGAAGCCACAGTGGTAAAAGGAGTTACAGAGTGTTTATCTGACAGAGGATCTGGCTGCGGTCACGTCGTGGTGATTCCCGGCGAGGCCTCGCTGTAAACGGTTTTTGAGCTCATTTGCATGATCATATTCATTTGTTTGGTCCGACGGTAATGGGAGCACGTTTAGAGTCATCCTCCGAAGCTCTTTTTCCTCCCCACCACTACCAAACGTTATATCAGCACAGCCACGGTAGGCGGTCATGGGAAGCATGGCTCACATGAGACTCAGTCGGCCTGAACTTCCTGTAGATAAAACCTGGTCGGCCCAGGAGAATAAGTGAGCAGAACAAAGCAAGCGGACACGCACACACTCTCTCACATACACACACATAAGCCCGCAATCTGTCACCCAAATAGGCCATATTGAAGCATTCACGATTATCCTTCATTCTTTGGAGCTGTCAGCATACTGTGACTAACAGGATGCACTGCGAGAGTCTAACTTATGTGGACTTCTTACGTGACTGAAGTTAGCTGGGCTGAGTTGCCGTGTGCGTGGGTACACACCATTGTTGCCACACTCTTTCTCACACTTACACACAGACACAGACACACACACACACACACACACACACACACACACACACACACACACACACACACACTCCCCCACTCGGCTCCTTGAGAAGAGTGTGTTGCCGAGCGGATACTGGGGTTGTGGTTCGGTGGGGTGTGTGATGCAATGCTTTGGCAGCCGTGTTTCCCAGAGAATCCACGGGGGTTAGAGCCCGTGTACTCCAGATTACGGAAGAAAAGATCCACTCTCCCTGAACGTTCACACACATACTCGCACGGCAGCAGCTCTTTTGTTACACGGGCTCAGTAAGATAATGAAACATGCTTTTTCTATGCCTTGCTTTGTCTCATGCAATCTCTATTGCAAGGTCCTCACACCAAAATATCAATAATATGGAGGAGGATTTCATTATTCCCTGAACTTTGTCACTTACCACCTAATTGTGAAAAATGCTCTCTATTCAGTGCATTGACGAAAGACAATAGAGACATTTATTGTCTTCACGCTGCTTTTATTCTAATGTTATGTGTGGGCTTGTTTTTTTGTTTTTTTTTGTCTTTGTAAGCATTGATTAGAGGTGCGCTGGCATCCAAAACAGGAACTGCCATACATAGTTTACCCTCAACATGAAAGGCAGGGGAACAGAGAAATGGTTTCCGAGAGAGGATGGAGAACGAGTTGGACAGAGAGAGGGTGGAGAAAGACACTGTATGGTGAGGCGCTTTTTCCTGTTTTTGTTCTCACGTCCTCCCTGATTATTGTGATGCAGGGGAACTGGAGTGAGGGGAGGCAGATGAAAGCTCTGACTTTACAACAATCTTCAGAATAGAAAAAAAAAAGGCATATGGATTTTATTGGTTTGGTAGTTTGTCTGTTGCTGGTTAAGTGTATCTGCACGTAGGCACATTTGGAGTGTTTCTGATTTGAATACAAGAATGTGGAATTATTTAGACCTGAAATGCGTTTAATGGCTGCGGCGTTCCTGATGGAGGTTTCTGCAGAGACACATTCACACTCTGTGATCTCCCCGGAGGCCTGGCAGAGTTTGTGCTGTAAATCAAGACTCACAGACTTGTAAGAGGTGTAAATGAACAGCCTGCAAGCTGATGTTGATGTCAATGCTCGATGGCACCACAGAGACACACGGCGTGGCATGAGATGCATAGTGATAATAAATGACTGCTTGATGCTGGAATCTGTTCTGTGTTTGTGCATGGTTCTGTGCTTTTATGTGCTGTTTGTGTATTACATCTGTATGGAAGAATGAGTGAGTGTTTTCTTTTTTTGAGGTAGTAGAGTTTACAGATGGTACATGTAGACGCGGGGTGGACACACTCAACATCTAAAAGCTTCGCGTAACCACAAAAACATGTGTATCATTTCCTGTGGCGTCGGTCTCGCAGACATACAGTGAGTAGTTGGTGAGCTTCCTATGGTTTGTTTTCACATAATATTAAAGGTAATATATTCCTTCTTTACTTAACCGCCTCCCCATTTAGCTGGGAAATATAGGGTTTATTTATCTGCGCTGTCACTCTTTTGGGCTTAGCGTTATCTAAATGCACAGCCAAACCTCGTCCTCTCACCTAGACCAAACAGAAGTGCTGTTTTCATTCTTCGGCTCGGTTTCTGATAGAGACGGAGCCGGGCTAATAACACAGAGGGGTCACGGTGACCTCCGCTAAGCCAGGGGGGGGCGGGTCATTGGGAAAAAGCATGCATGCAGCCGCGCTAGATATGGTACAGTGGCAAGATGATGGTAGATTGCTTCTGTCTGGGCGTTGGAGATGCTATCTATAAAGTTGTATTTTCATGGTGATTGGAGAGGTGACGGTCCTCTCCTTTTCTTTTTGCCGGCTCCTGAATGGAAAGTTACGAGACCAAAGGCGCAGGCTGAAATGATGCGTGAGAGCATGCCTCTGAACAACAGCAGAAATGGGACTAAGGAATTTGACAGAGCAGACACAGGAAAACAGATGAAAGGGAATAGCACTGTGCATTAATTCCCCTGTTGAGGCTTTGCTCTCTCTCACCACCATCAGCATTCACTTTCCTCTCGACACTCAGTTCCCTAAATTGCCTCCCCACTCATCCACCTTTCTGCGGTGCTCTCCACCTCGCCTCTCCAGCCCTCACTTTCTCACTCTGTCTGTCTCTTGTGGGATGTGAAGGGGGCTCTTAGGCTGCTCTTTATTTGCATGTGCTGTAGAGGATTAGCGGCTGAAGAGTCTCAGACTGGCACAGTTAAGAGTCTGCTTTGTGTGTGTATATACCTAAACCGCGTGTCTATTCAATTAGATCCCAGTCTTTGACAGAAGAACACTCAGACCGGCCCTTATCTCTGTGTGTGCCACACTCAGCGTCACAATCAGGGCCAGCATCTCTGCTCTCTTAAATCTTTGTCATGTTCATTACAACCCGTCATTAGTGGGATGTTTTTAGCGAGGTGATCTCCTTATGAGCTCTAATTTATTGCACATATTACAGTATTTTCACAAGCTTTTCTTTCCTGTTCTCTCTCTCTCTCTCTCTCTGTTCCTTTCTTCACTCTGTCTTTGTCAGATCTCCCCCCTCAGGGGTCCGGTGGAAGGAGGCACCCTGCTGACTGTACAGGGCAGGAACCTGGGCCGGAGGGCCGATGCTGTGAAGGTCTCCATAGGAGATGTGCCATGCACTCTTCTTCCTGAGCTCTACACTGTTTCCACAGAGTAAGTAGTGCAGCGCATAACTCAATTATGATCCACAAATTTGCAGTGTCTTTCTTGCTGTTTTCCTCGTGCTTGCTCGAGCAGAATAAAGAATGAGGGACATTCCCCTCTTTTGATTTGCAGCAGCACTTGTATAATTGCGTCTTTACTTGGTCTTCATTGTCAAAAAATTACAAGACGGCAGGAAGAGATCCCGCTTCTATACCTCGTCTGATATGATATTTAAAACCCCGTTAAAATATGCAGTAACGGTGGAGCCGGGACGTGTGAGATGATAGCTGACAATTACCTGTTGTCATAGTAACCTGACATGCTTTCAGGCAGGTGAGTGCTCAGGTGGATGACAGGCAGAAATAGACACATGCACGCACGCACGCACACACACGCACACACCGAGCAAGCGAAAGAAAGATTTCCTGACTTGAGCGTCTCAGGCATGAACGCTGTGTGTGCTAAAATGCTCTTAAATCAGACGGTGCACTGAGAGCTGCCTGTTTTTAATGGAAGCTCGCTCTCCCACTGGGAAGACCTTATCAGGTGTGGAAAAAAATCTGGGGTACCTCGGTTTAAAACTACAACATTTCAAACTGTTCTAATGTGGCTTTGATAGTGGAGTTAAAGGGAAAGTCAACTAATTTTACACTTCACGTGCTTACAGGCCTTTGGGGGAACTTGTGGATATGTGATATAAAACATAAAAGCTTTCATGACTCCTAACAGAGTTGAGGTAAACACGATAAACTGATTAAAAAAACATTGAGTTTGAAAATGGGGTAAATCTCAAGACGAGGATTTAGTAACACTGAGAACAGGCCTGCAATGACGGTTCCTCAATTCCGATAAAGACAACACGACCAATCTGCAACCGAAATGTCAGATAATTGAGAGACCTCATGCTGTTAAAAGAAAGGAGGAAGGCACTGGATGAAGAATACTCTGTGTGATTCGGCAACATTGACCAGTTTTACTTGTATTAGAGGCAATTGTGGTTAAGTTGTATTTGTGAAATATGAATGAAGAAAATGGGGGGAAAGAAAATTTAATTGGATATTAACCAGAAAATACAATTCAAGACTGAAAGTGTGGAGTCCCTGCACATCACCAGCTGGTAAACAGGAGTTCACATGGTTATCAAGATTCATCCACACTGACACACCGATAGTAGCAGAGATTTTATTCAACGTGCTCACTGAAGGCAGAGACTCAGACTTTGAGTTTAAAGGACAGTCTCTCCAGTCTCTCGCCACAGTCCATTTTCCTCCTGCTTTGAGAACTGGAGCTGTTTTTCTGTGTTGCGGAGCGGAAGTAATAAAAGATCTGCCCTCTTCAGGTCAGGTTTCTGATGGTAAACTCAGGGCTGCTGCAAAGACCCCGAGTTTTGTTTCCAAAGTATCTGCACACAGTGTGACATGTTAATATAAACACTGTGGTTTTATGTTGTTTTTCATTCGTTTGGATGGCTTGTAGCTACAGCTTCGAGTTGCCTTTGTTGTTGTGTCAGGGAGACGTTGTGGTCCTTACACCCTGCAGCTGTGTGCAGAAACAAAGACACGGGAACTTTACTGGCCTTTGCTGTAGGATTTATTGTGAAACAGAAAAATTAAACATATTTCTCTCTGAGGTAATAACAAAGTGTTTCTGGTAACTGACAAAACTGTACATATGACAATATCCCGGTTCACAGCATGGCAACACATTTAGATCCCCATTACATTGTGGCATTACCTCTTTTGCTCTGTTCTGACAATAATATCAAAATGCTCTGTGATGTTCTTCAGATTCCCTGTAATTTAACAATAATAGTTCTACTATGTTAAACGTGTATCTTCTTGTTTTACAAGATGTGAACAATTAACTTTCGCCACGGATGCATCTTCAAACCTGACAAAAATCCTCCTCTTGAAGCATTCCCACTGTTAACCAGCAGCACAATCACTGTATAGCTTAACTTCTCATCTTTCACAAAACAACGACACAAATACTAATTTCTAAGCATTACACATTATCAGCACTCTTGTGATTTTAGCTGAGGTTTATGTCAGTAGTTTAAAACAACATCAACTCATCAGTATGCAGAGTCAAAGAGGCAGGAGCTTTATATGCGTTCAGGATTTATTTTACAGGCTTATAGGTTTATACTGGTTTCTGTGCCACAGAAAATACAGTGAAATCGCAATTTTGATCTGTGACTATATTTTTTATTTTTTAAATGACTTTTTGTGCCTTTACTGTATTTGCATTCCTAACCCTTTATATTTGGTACACTGTTGCCTCTAAGTTTGAAGTTCTGCTGCTCTCTGCACAAGCGCAACGTTCCTTTCTTTTGCGATGAACTAAACACTACAAAAGTGAAGCAGACAAATGGATGATATCATAATTAGTCAGTCATATGAATAAATGAGACAGAATAGCTAAATTAATTCACACCACATCAATGTTATGATAATATTGGAAATTAAAACTTCTGGTGCATCTGTGTGTCCAGTTGGTAAAGTTCCACTTCCATGTTGGGGATTTTTACATGGCAACAAGAAAGTTTGACACTCAACAATCTTCATAAAATGAATGAATAAAAAACATAGGTATGCTAATGCATGAAATTATGACAAGTCCCACTTATGATGGAGGTGTGTGAAGTGGCCAACAAGTTTGCCCTGACATGAACACCATTGTCAATAACCTCACAAGCCACTGCATGTTGATAATGTCGGTAAGGTTATTATTATTAATGCACTGCACTGTTTCGTTTTTACAGACATTATTAAACTTTTGCTTTCTAGTAACCCGCCACCTCACCGTTATGCTTCCTTTCCATTTCCACGTATCTCAAAATTCTGAGGGGGTTTTTGTGTTGTTGGGTTTTTGTTGCTGTTTTTTTTTTTTTTGCTGTGTTGCGAAGAAGAAGTAATAAAAGTTCCCTTTAGGCTGAAATCCCGAAGCACCCTCAAGGACCCCGACTTCAGTTTTCAATTTCCACGTCACACATTCGCATAAACACAGTTTTATTGTTGTTTCTGCAGCATGTAGCAGTTTTTCGAGCTTCCCTCGGCTACAGTGTTGCCTGGGGTATGGAGTTATGCTATTCTTGCGAATAAGATCAGAATGAATGTTTTTCTTAAATTATACCCTGTATTTATTTATAAGAGCTAATGCCAGAATAACCTCACTCATCTGACTTACAATGTTGTAATCAACTGGAATGCTTCAACTGTTTTTCCGAGGAAGTGATATCATTTGGAGAAACTATTTTCTCCTTTATGAAGCCAGAACTTTCCCAATTTTATCTCACACACTGATGTTCACATAGAGTATAAAGTAGTATAGTTTAAAAGTTATGTTCATTACATCTTTTGATACCAAGATAAAGATAGAAAGAAATCCTACATGTACGTGGAGCAGCTTCATTTCTCCAAACAGGTTAAGCTCTTTGTTTATAATTCATGCTTGCTGTTTTTTTATTGGTTGTCAAATTGACTGGCTTTGTCCCACTCCCCGATGGGCTGTTTGCCTCAAAGTTTCGTCCCTGTTGTTTCAGCCATGTAAATCTGACCTTAAAATATAAATGTGGATCTCATTTCTTTCCGGCTCTTTCATTATTATTGAATATACAATTAATATAGGTTGTGTTGTTTTGAATGTGTGGTATCAAGCAAATATCAAAGTATGGATATTTTTGACAACCTGAGCAAAGGTGAAGGAAACAGACCATTAGAGGCAGCCCGAGTCGTACTTCTCAGTTTGTAATTGACAAGTTTCTTTTGAAAGAAAACCCCAGATGAGCCAATTACTAAACTTCCTCTCACAAATCACCATCACAGATGACTAATAATATCTGCCTCAAACAGGTCCGCCAGTTTTGGAATTAGAATGTCAACCATCCATGTGTGGTTTAGTTTTCATGTATTCATGAAGCTAATTTTCACAAATATTATTATGCAGCACACTTCTCATTTTAAATGACTCCGCCACCATCCGGCTGTAGCTCAGGGACCATCAAACTGTCACCATGGAGACAGCAGGACCCCGCTTTGACACGGGGCTCAGTGGAAGTCTGTAACTCCACAATTATATCCGAACTTCCATTCAGTATCTGTAATGTTGCTTGAATGGAACTGTTTATCTGGTCTTGCTCCAGTGAAGCCAGTCATTGTATTAGGACCAGTTCTGGGGTGACCTGAGGGTCCGACCTGTCACTCCTGCTGCTTGACACACTCCCCCAAAAAACTGCACATGGTGAAAACAGCGAATCACATTTCACTCCTGGGGTGATCTCATTTCCAATCGTCGCTCCCCATTGGTTCCCCGGGCTGGATGTTACAACAGCGGCGCACATCCTTACTGCTTGAAGTGGCATTGACAAATCATAGCATGTCAGTGTGTTTGACAGCGTCAGCACATTTGACTTACACATACACACACCTACATTTTCCCTCCTCCATCCCTGTGGAGACCTCTGATGGTTGATTCAAGTTTCCCTTAAATCCATCATATTCAGCATCAATGTGTAATGTAGTTCATAAATGTAAAAAACTGAATCTTATAATAACATTTTGGTTATTTTTTTCATTTAAACTGTAGCTCACTGAAATGCCAGTCACACACACTCATACATACATGTATGCATACACACTCCTGCTCATGTGACCTCATTTACCGGGACTGTTGAGACAGGTGTCTGCTCGTGTGCTCAGAGGTGAAAGTTCACATCTGTGTGCCAAAAGGAGAACGTGCAGCAGTGGAGAGACTGTGCTCCTCACACTCGGTGTCAGCGTGTTAATTAATGGCACAGTCAGTCTCGGCACACCTCATTTACTGGAGTACTTCTCTGGATATTTGGCTCGGATCCTACGTGCTGCCCCCTCTATCATTTTCATGTGAGCCTAAGAGGCCTTCGCCCCCCACCATTCAGGCAGCACCCAGACAACACTCACACCCAGACACATACAGACTTGATTGTTGATGGTCCTCATCATCCACTCGAGGGAAATGATCAGAAACTCCTCATTATGAAGCCCAAATATTGGCCCCTGAAACCCATAATATCTCCACAGTGAGGCGGTGCTGGAATGTGGAGCAGGGGTCAGACCCGGCTCTGTCTGCTCCGCGGGAGTCTGCCCATCTTTTGACTGGGATCACGCTGCATAAACATCACACCCGACTCACCCACACTTGGGATATTTCGCAAGTCTTGCGAAGTCTTGCAAAAGTCTTTTAGTGTGATCTTTTTTTATATTTGACCGTGGGCAGCCAGGAGATAATCACAATAATGTAAAAGTAGAAATCTTGCAACATGAATTGTGCATGCAGGAGGTTGTGCAATCCAGTTCTAGTGACATTTGAACGATATTCAATATCGATAACTGTGGTAGCTTTAGGATGTGCTTTGTTTTATACCTGTAGTTTAATGTTTCAGAAAGTTGATAATCCAGTCTTATTAGTAAAACCTGAAGCGAAACCTGCGCACATCCTTTTCTTATAACCTGCCATATGTAGATGTGTTTCCCTTTATAAAGCTGAATGTGTAATCTTATCACCTTTTCATATCACACATATTTATGCAGATCACAACGTATTTCACAACGATTTCACACTCTTAACCAAAAATGCATTACCTAAAGCACATTTGTGATGCATTCAGCTCTAAAGTGGGTACTTCCGCTCTCAACGTGTTAGTTGTTATTAATTTCATAATACACGAGGAATTGCTATGATTAACTTACTGATGCATGCTCTTTATCTATTCATTACTGGGTTGGAAATGTCTGAAGCCGATAATGACATTCGTGTATTTTTGTTTTCAAAGTCTTTAGTGGAAATATAATTTTAGGTTGCATAATGGTATAGTGGTTAGGACTTTCAGTCCTTGGTATAACTTTCTGTGTAAGATGGTTGGATGGATGGATGGATGGATGGATGGATGGATGGATGGATGGATGGATGGATGGATGGATGGATGGATGGATGGATGGACTTTGGCTTTGGCTTTGAAATATTCATCAGACAGCCGAGAACATCTTAAGATGTCAACTTATAAACCTATAAATGTAATAATACATAAAACTATTTCCATTTTTTTGCCTTTTGTAGTTGTCTGTTGTTCATTGGCTGGCATATTTAAAGTATTTAATGATTCTTGAATAGTCTTGATTTACCCTAAATGAACTTTGGCACAGCGTGTGTTTAAAAGCTGCGCGTCATATCTCTGATAAGCTTTTGTCTTCAAGAGTTACTGATTTCACGCTTGTCTTTGTTGTTAACATGATAATTCCTATATTATGGCTCAATAGAGAACTTTGTACAACGTGATGAGCTGTTTTGATGACAGCGAGATTCTCAGCCTAAAGCGAGCCTCCTGGTCAAAGTTGATTCAGGCTGCAGATTCTCAGATTTCCCTCAAGCTTCAAGCTGCGAAGACTCGTGTTTCACTTTGTGCTTTTTTTGTGTTTCCTCTAAATTATTGCATGTGAAATGATGCGTTCTCATCAAACAGGTGCTCGTCTGCCCTCATGCGACATAACTGTCAGAAGTGTAATGCGAGTGTGACGACATCCTTTAGCTGATGCACCTGTAATTAATGAGAAGCAATGAAGATGCAGCCAACAACAGATGGCTTTGATTATTTTTAACACTCGTTCAAGCATGTAAGCAAAAGCAATCTTTTAATTGGGCTCATTAATTGCTGTAGCAGTTCTTTCTCAGGTAAAACAGAGTATATTCCAGTTTGGGTAAGATAAAGCCTGGGAGCCTTTTAAAGCCTTAAAAAAAAAACAAGCCGCAGATGTAACTTCCCTCCTGACCTCAGCCCTACAGCTTGACCTCACCCAAGCCTCACACTGTCCATCCCAGCCTCGGCTTACTGTTTGTCCTACCAGGTCCACCTTCATAAAGCTTATGTAAATTCCCCTCGACTCTCCTGTCAATCAACTGATCTCAAGCTGCGTATTTCCAACCACTGTAGCAGCAGGCGCCTGACTAAATAAACCGACAGGGTGTCAAGCTGGAAGGGGATCATGTATGGCTATGAAGGTTGTGTTCTCCCCTTACTACAGTTATACGAGTGAGGTCCCAGAACAGTAGGGCCCCGTGTCCCGGTGCACCACCGTGTCATTAATATGAGACGTCCCTGCAGAGCGTGCACTGATGACACAGGGTTTAATCACAGCCAGGAGGCGAGAGGAGCCTCAGCAGGTCCTTAATCTCCTCTGTGGTTAGGCACATCTGGTGTGAGGAGCTTTGAACTTTACATCTCCTAATATCTGATAGCTCACGGCTTTATTGGATTCCATATGTTAATGCAATAGGGACTGATGAATTAGTTCATAACCACCATTTTCTAAGATTAATTATGTGCCTTTGTTTAGCTGTCATGGTCGGGATCTGCTTCCTCTTCGTTATATTGGTTTCCCTCATTTGTAATTTGACATGAGCATTTCTTTTTCAAATTATTTTATTATATTAGGTTTATGAGATGCATTTTTTTTGTGTGTGTTATCTGTATTACATTTTTTTTTATTAACTGAATGAATCTATTGTGGTGCTTTGTCCCCAGGCTGGTGTGTGTTACTGGGAGGTCTGCACATGACAGGACAGATATTGTCCAAGTGGATGTGGATCAGAGTGGGATGGGCATGTCAAAGGAGAGCTTCTCATACTTAGTGAGTATTCCCCTGTTATTTACTCTCCTGCTGATTTCTCGCTCTATCTGTCCCTTCCTCCACATTCCTCTTCTATGCTCTTATTCTTTGTTCCCCACTGGGAACAGCTCCCCAAGTGTGCCAGTTGAGTGTTAACAGATGCGCTTTATGATTGAGAGGAATGCAAGTGTGTGGGAATCTTCAAACGTCCATCTGAGCTGCAGCGAAGCACCATTGTCATCCGGCGCTCACTGCCAGCAAAAACAAATATGGCAATTGTTGGAATGTCCCTTTTCGCTCTGAATTCATCATTGGTTGGGGCCGAGCTAGCCAACATTGTGTTAATTGACCTCCACCCACACAGTCTCTCATTGGGATAAGAATATTCATCCAGTGGAAATACCCACGTCAGTCCTTTGTGTGTCTTTGCTGATACACAAAGAGTTTTTCATGATTCAACGCTGGAACTGTCTATCACTGCCTGTGAGTCAGGCACCGCTGAGAAATCACCCCGATTTCGGAACCTCTCTTGATACTCAGGGATCAAGAAAATCCAGAACAACAAATATTACGCCGTGCTGTTGTGGGAACTCCTCTCGGGCTTCCTTATCCATCTCTGAGATGTTCAGAGTGAGGGAGTTTTTTTACTGCAGAACATGGGGGAGAAAGGGAAAACACTTTCGGAGACAGGATGTGTGTGTCTGTACCACATCTCCTTCCTCCAACCTTTAGACGGAAACATCTGCCTCCTTCCACCCACTCTGACACACAAACACACAATAGGTCTGCTCCATCCGTGTGCACTGAGGAAGTGAATCCTGTCAGTGAGGATAAGAGGTTTACCCCGGAGGCGAGGTTCACGGCAGGGATAGAAAGTTCGGAGAGAGCAGGAATGCTGATGCTGGTAGCTGCAGAGCTGGACAAGGATATTCATCTTTGCCCAAGGAGCCGTCGTGTGTGTGTGTGTGTGTGTGTGTGTGTGTGTGTGTGTGTGTGTGTGTGTGTGTGTGTGTGTGTGTGTGTGTGTGTGTGTGTGTGTGTGTGTGTGTGTGTGTGTGTGTGTGTGTGTGTGTGTGTGTGTGTGCGTGCGCGCGCGCGTGCCTATGTGTTTGTATGTGTATACATGACTGTGTGTAGTTTTTATTCCTTCCTAACCACAGCATCGCTGTCCCGCTAGGTTGGGCCCAAAGGCTTGTTGGGCCCAAAGGCTTGTTGGCTTCAGCAACACTTTACCATACTGCAGCGTGGGCTGCCTTCACAGTTTTCTACACTAATTTACTGTTATAGTCAGCAGCTGCCTCAGCCAATCTGTAAAGATGAGATATTTGTATCTCAAAGGATGATGAAAGACTTTTGTTTAGCGTCAAGAAAAAGCATCGTGGAGCACAAACATGGCTTCAGTAAGCCTGTGTTTTCTGGTGACAGAAGCTGTCAGTCGCTCGGCTGTGAATCTGAAGTCTTGTTTGTCATGTCGTGTATCTCTGCGTCGCACGCAGGTCCCAAAGCTTGTGTCCTTGGAGCCAAAGAAAGGCTCGCGCGCCGGAGGAACCAAAGTGACCATCAGGGGCGAGCACCTGGACATCGGCTCTCGGGTTCGAGTCATGGTCAATGACACATTGCAATGCATCATCACAGAGTGAGTGCAACTCACATGGAAACAGTTCGCAACTGCTGTTGGTTGCAGTCTTTGAAGCAAGTATATCTGCTCATTTAGGCAAACTTCTTTTCCAGCTGGTGCAGGCGGCACCGTGCACAAGTACCCTGGAGTAGCCAGAGTAAATAAACACAAGCGCAAGGAGAACATGCAAACTCCACACAGAGGCACCACCAGTCACCATGCCACAGACCTACACTGCTCTGCCTTTTGCTTTGCATGTAAATCACTTCCGTAGCCGTGTGTACATTCATGACTTATGTAAAGAACTCAAAAAAGACGATATCTTCCTTTATTGTCTATCTTGGCAGGCAGAGTGGACATTTAACAAACACACAGCTGCAAAAATTTGCCAGCATTTTCAGGAAGTATGGTTTTTCGTCTGACATTTTATCATGTCAATGGTACTCTCTAAGAGGGTTAGTTCAAAACAAATCTGGGGTTACAATATGTAATCAACAACCTTTCAGTGAGGAGCCGCAGAACTTTGCCATGCCAAGCCAATCAGAGGCAGAGCAGCACCACTGTAGTATGATTCATAAACTCACATCCAGGTCAACTCGACATGATGTTTATAACTGATACCACATGCGTATTTAGGTTTGGAAACGTGAAACTGCTTCACAATTTGTAGGGCAATCATTTAAATACCTGGAAAGTACCTTAGAGAGTTTTAAGATGTTTTTCAATTTGAAATCTCATCATGACTCAACATCATTGTGTGCCATTTTATATGTACTTCCTCAAAAATCCCTCAGAAAGTGTAAAATGGAAGCAAGTCATGCTGCCAATAAGGCGGCAAGAAATGCAGAACTTTGTCAAGTATAGTCACTTTCCTCATAAAGTTCTCACGTTTTAATTCACTGTCTCTACATGTTTCCATGCAGCAATGCAAAATATTTCAATAAAAGACATTCCAACTGCAATAAACAAGACTTTAATTGTATTTGCTGTGTAGACATCCTAAAGTAAGTGCATTTACAATTTCCTCCCTGGTTGTGTGTGTGCATTTTTGTTATTTTTGTTTGTTGCAGGAAAACAGATGACGTGATTGACTGTACCATGCCTCCAGCCTTGCATGCAAACACTGACTCAGTGTTAGTGTGTGTGGAGTTTGAAGATTATCCCTGTCAGGATGTGGATCTGAGCACCACGTACACCTATGAGAAGAACCCAATAATCAACTTTATCCATCCAAAAAGGAGCTTCCTCAGGTAGGTGGACACACACACAGACACACACACACACACACACACACACACACACACACACACACACACACACACACACACACACAGACACACGCATCAGTTATGTTCACGCCAAAATGTTTTAAACATTTCAAGCTGTGTGACTCTGCGGTTTCCTTTCCATCCCAGCCTCAGAAAAAGTCATTACTCTAATGTTGTCCTGTGTATTTTCCCTCCATTGTGCTCTAAATAGCACAGCGTGTGTGTGACAGGGCAGCGGCAAGTCTTTGATGACATGTGCGGATTTTCACTGCAGCAGTCAAACTGTTTTGCATTATTATCTCGTCCCCAGTTTCTCTCTCATTTTGGCGCAGTGTCCTGGAGCATTTGCATACCAGTAAGAGTTTGACACATTTGAGTATGTGTGTGTGTGTGTGTGTGTGTGTGTGTGTGTGTGTGTGTGTGTGTGTGTGTGTGTGTGTTGCAGTGGTGGCAGGACCATCACAGTGTCAGGCCAAGGTTTTGATCTGGTGCAGAGTGTCACCATGCAGGTGCTGGGAATTGGACAAACGGTGAGTAATCAACCAAACTGTTTTTCTTTTAACTTGATGAAGCTCTTTCAGGTATGTAACAAAAAGAGGGGGTGATTTAGAGTTGAAGGGAACAAAGTGAAAACTTTTAATAAGTCACGGTGTGACTGGAGATCTGCTTATTTGCATACTTTTTGAAAGATATCGCCCCACAAAACAGTTCATAATGAGGTACTGTTTGAGAAGTACAAACTTTTAGTGTCTTCCTTGCTCCGCTCACAGCACTGCTCGGTCCTCTCCACCTCCTCAATCATCTGCCCGTCTCCATCGTCCAGCCAGTCCCAGCAGACCTCGGTGCAGTTCTACCTGAATGGCGTCCTGTACACGGGAGACAGCCCCTTCTCCTTTGACAGCGAGCTTGAGGAAGAAGAGGAGGAACCTCATAAAGGTCACTTTCTGTTGGAATATGTGGAGGACCCCCAGTTCTTCACCGCCAACAAGGAGAAGCTGATTAAACATCATTCAGGGGAGCCGCTGACGCTCATCATCAACGTGAGTGATGCTGCCGGGACGCCTCCACTGTGTCTTCACTGTGGCGTTGTTCATAAATCAAGCAAATGTTCTCCTTCTATGATAAATGTGATCCGTGCCCCCTTGTTGGTCATCCTTAGTTAAATGGATCTACTTCATTGATGACATGTTTATTGTCTTTTACACAACCTTGGCACCGACACAATCGTTGTGGTTGTATCACATAAAACTGAACATGCTCACATTAGTCTGCCTGCCACTGTAGGTAACTTTACAACAATCTTTAATAAGGAAATAAACTCATAAATCAGAGTTTAAAAGTTTACACTATTCAACCCAATAAGTATGCTTATGAGTTAGAAATAAATGATCAGATTCAGTTGATGCAAGATGTTTTGTTCGTAAATTTGCTCTCAATGTTACTGCAGATAACTAATGTCTTGGCTTTGAATATCAATTTTCAAACATTTGGTAACTACCTCTAGAAGCAAAGTGTAGTGAAAAGCATCAGTCAGGGAAATGTACATAAATATCTGAACCAAATGTTATATTCTACTAAACAAAAGTCTAGGAAATTGGTAGCACTTGATAACCGAGAGTCATTTGTGGTTCATGAATACCTGAAATAAACCTGAACAATCAAGTGAAAACAGTCAAAAGGTTTAATTTAAATGAAACATTCTGCATTGAAAATCAAATCAGAAAACAAGTAATGCTATCATACAACTCAGAGTTAATGCTGATGTCTGCAAGCTAAATCAGCCATGATATCCTAAACATTTGAACGTTTTGCTGCTGGATTGTGTGTCAGTTAACCAACATGTGAACGTTACAGGCAGTACTTCAGCAGGTCTGAGCTCTGGCCTGAAATATGGGTCACAGTTAAATTGATGGTGGCACACAGAGCGACGTCTTCCCTGAAGCTGAATTGTTATCCAAACTTACCTTCGGGAGACTGTGAATATGTGAATATCACAATTTGTGGCAAACCATACAAAAGTTGTGGTTAAAATCCAACAACTGCCAACCGAGTGGTGAAGAGTCAGAGACGGCCAAATGAGGATTCATCCTCCACACACGATAAACTCGGGCCTCAACACCTTTTCTGTTGAGATATTTCAGTCTTCACCAGATTTGTTGACAGATCAGCTGCCATTGCTGTCTCTTCTTCTGTTTGTTTTCTTGATAAAACACACGTCAGATTGATATTACCGTCAGTAAATATTAAGGATTTGACATTCTCAGCTTCAAATATTTACCTCTCTCACTCAATCCATTAAACCCGTGATGTTATTTTCTGGTGTTTTCTTGTTTTTTTCCGGCTCCGAAGGCAGCGCCGCCGTAAAGCTGTCTGCCCCCACTGTGAAGAGCAGACAGAGCTGAGAGTTTCTTTATTCATATTCACATAAACCAGAGGCACATAAAACACATCAAAGGCCTTGTCCTCTGAAACGTGTTCACTTCTGTTGGCGGTCCACGGGGGGAAGGGCACCTCGGTGGGGGGTCTCGTGTTCCTGCATTCTGGCTGATCTAAGCACCTGTCTGTACGAATTCATCAGCCTAAAGGGCTGTGACACCGTGCGACGTGCACATGCTAACAGCACAGACAGGGAAGTTCGAAACATGATGCAGTTTCCTCTTTCTGTGTTTGTGTGTGCCAGGATGAGGCCCCTGCAGTAATCGCTGCCTCAGCCTGTCTGCATGGGCGACTCGGCTGTTGTTTCCTGTTTTATTTAGGAAGGTGAATTCCACTTGTGGTGGCCCTGACGGGGAGCGAGAGAGACAGAAGCTGGAGAGAAACTGTGTTTGTTTAATAGGGAGCTTGTTAGCCAGGCGGATCCTATATTAAGGACCTGAGCTGGAATGTGGGTGGGTTTTGTTTGCATTCATCATGTTTAGTCTAATAGAATGTTTTTTTTATTTTGGTCGGATTAGCTTATGTGTGAAAATGTGACGCACGTTGGTGTTAAAAAAATATATTTTTCCAATATGCTTGAACATATTTGTGATAGTTGTGTGTGTGTGTGTGTGTGTGTGTGTGTGTGTGTGTGTGTGTGTGTGTGTGTGTGTGTGTGTGTGTGTGTGTGTGTGTGTGTGTGTGTGTGTGTGTGTGTGTGTGTGCGTGCGTGCGTGCGTGCGTGTGTGTGTGTGTGCAAGGAAATATTTGTTGACAAAAACCCAGGGGCCTGCATCCTGCTGCAGGGACAGGACACTGCCCAGAGGGTGTAATCAAAGCAAGGAAACACACATAGGGGATAAGCACACACACATGCAGACACATACTTCCTCGTTTGTCATTCTCATATTGAAGGGAAATTGCATTTTTATACAGATGGGGTTGTGTTTTTGTAGGTCAAGCCATCATTCTGATTAGAAGGAATAACATTGTGCATACCAAGTTAATTGCAGAGATCTGAAGTAAAGAAACAAGCATGCAGGGGGGGAAAGGCGAAAGTTTAAAGCTTACATCTTTATTGCTATATTACATTCACTACAGTTCACAAATTGGCAGTTAGGTTGGGCTTTTAACTTCAAATGTAAAGTTTTAACTAATGCAGCTATACATTGGACCTGTTTCTTAATTGATGGACTTAATGCTTCCCAGACCTCATCCTGCAGGCATTATATGACACAGAGCAGTGAGACTGGCACTAATACAGAATATCTCGAAAGTTTTTGGAAAGGTTTCATAATAAAAATCCCACATGAGCAAGCACTGGCAGTGGAAATCAGAAAGAAATGCCTGCAGAACCAGACTCACAGGTGGTAGCTTTCTGCAACTCTGGCTGAAGTTAAAGGATATTAAGAGGGAAAATGATGAGCCAGAGACAAAGAGCAACAAACAAACAAACAAACACGTTGACTTCAGAAGCTAATCAACAAGCTGCAGACTTGATGGAGGTTTCCTGCTCTACTGTCAGAGATCCTACAGGAAGGTAAAGAGGAGAGAGAGAGAGAGAGAGAGAGACAGAGAGAGAGAGAGAGAGAGAGAGAGAGAGAGAGAGATCGAGATGTAATGTTAGTGGAATGTTGTGGTAAAATATGAACATAGAAACTAAGAAAAGCAGAGAAGCTCAATGCTTTGAAGAAAGTCTCCCAGCAGTCTAAACATACATCAGCTTACTTTAGCCTGATTTTAGAAATAGTCCAGGGGACCTGAGCCAGCCTGCACAATAAACTGTAGCAAATAAGAAAGTTTTAAGCCTGATCTCAAAAGTAGGGGCTGTGTAGCGAATAGTCTGTTGCCTGGAAGCTCGGCCTCGGATTCTACTTTTTGAAATGCTAGGGATCTCCAATAAACCCCCACTCTGAGACTAAAGTGTTGTGATGGGATTATATGGGACTTCCAGTGTTTTAGGAAATGATGGAGCATTTGTTTGTTAAGTGTTTGTCTCAACAATTGAAAGTGTATAAAAACATGTTACTTTTTTCATTATACAGTTTGACAATGAACACGCAACGAGCCTATAAATGTACAGTGTCACCACAGCAGTTAGAAGCTGCAACAAAAGACACAAGAAAAAGTTATTTTGTTGCAGTCAATAGATTTTAATGGGGATAACGGCTCCTACAAAGAAATGTCTAAATGTAGACTTGCTTAATAAAGATCCATAAAGACTGGAAGCTGTTGAGTTAAAGAGGTATTACAGCTATTAAACCTCACACTTTCAAATAGTATGAACATCTGAGAAGGACACGTAAAAATAATCATTACATTTAAGTTAAATTACATGTTTAGTCCCAGGATGTTACAAACCATCCAAACCACAAATTTCTCGGAATCAAACCTTCACCACCTGATAGTCATTTGTCAAACTCCATGTTGAAGGTTTCCAAGGGAGGGTGAATAGCTCAGATATCTGGGTTAGAGTTGAATAAAGACGTCACTACCATCCAGGTTATTTTTTCAGACTTTAGAACCCCCCCCCCCCCCCCCCCCCCCCCCCCGTGTCCTTAGAAGATGCTTATGTTGTAACAAGCTGAGAGTTATACGTAGTGACTAAGCAAAGTCACTCATGTGTGAAAGATCGGAGGAGTATCCCTCTAATTAATGGCATATCATTGGAAAAGGCTCCTGTAAAGGCCCTGAGAATGTTATTCTGGGCACAGGCAGGGAGGATCATCAGTGGCTTTGTTTGTAGAGACTTCCCAGACCACGTGAGAGAGGCAGCGGGGATGTTTGCTGCTTTAAGTTGAACTCTAGCCCAAGCTGGATGAGTTTTCTGCTGCCTTTCCGCTGTGTGACAGCTGCATGACGGGCCCGCCACAGCTCGCTTTCTTTGTATGAGTCGGCGACTGGCTGTGCGTCGGCACGTATGTGTGGGTTCAAGCTCCTTGTGAATGTTATCTGTGCCTGTTCAAAGCGGGCCCCACTGGTCGGTTACCGCTGACCATCTGACGGCTGTTTTTGTTCCTTCCTGGCGCAGAAAGTGCCAAGCGATCTGGAGCTGGTGCCGGAGGAGTACTTGGTGATGATTGGCTCCTATCCCTGTAACATCAGCTTCCATAACGACCAGCTGTTCCACTGCACCATCAACGGGCTCCTGAGCTCCAGCGAAAGGGAGCTGCCTGTCACTGTAAGTATGTAAAACACCAGAATAAAATACACATACACATCCCGCCTCGTGTTGAGAGGACCCCGTTAATTTAGGGATATCACCCATCTGTCATGCAGCGTTCAATCCAGGCGTTTAGTCAGACCATCTGCGATGTTCATTGAAACAGATTTGATCTGCCCTGTAAGTGATATGTGCGTGCCGCTCTCCATGCATTATGAATGGTTTGTAGTTTCTGAGCGTGCCACCGTGAGTCAGTAGTTAATGGGGGTGGTGAGCTGTCAACTGTGCCACGACGCCACAACAAAAAAAATGTGACATGCTTTGGAATCACTCTTCATGTCTGAAATCCTTTAACAGTGTATTTATTAAAACCGACACTGTCGCTTCTGTTCATCAGGTCATCCGAGTAGCGCTGAGCTCTCCCTCTTGCACTTGTGTTTTGGTTTTGCTCCGACGTATTCTCCATCACAATTAAAGGTCTTAATCAAGACATGGTCAAGCATTCTGCGGTGCTGATAAAACCAAACACCCTCATTCCTCCACCCATCTCCCTTCCCCATCTGTTGTTGTCCATCCGGCTCTGTGTTGATAGAGCTTTATTAAAGGAGTGCGCCTTCATCTATATTTAAATATGAGCCAAACTGTGAGTGCTTTGCTGAAATAGCTCAGAAACATATGTTAGTCTCAGCTGAGTTGTACTGTAAGAAGCGTTTCCCCCCATTGACACAGAAATAGAATGAAACCTTTTATTTTATTTTTTCCTGCCCCTTTCACTCACTCTTTGCCTCCATGGCTTGTGTGGTTGTAGCTCATTCGGGTTCCGTCCCTACCCTGTCCGTCTCCCAGGATGTCTCCCAATAAACACAAGCAATTAGCAAAGACATAAAGCCAGGGCAAGGGTCAGACAGGATGTCATAACATAAATGGGTGGGCTGCCCGTACACAAGCAGGGAGGGTGATTTGTGTGCACGTTTGACAGGGGCATAAATACAGAGCGCACGTATATTTTCCTTTGTGTCGGCACATTTGAATACATGCATACATGTTGGGGCTGACGCGTAGCTTATGGCCATTTGTGTTTCTTCACTTACTTTTGGTGGCAGCTCTATTTTTACGCGCCTGTGTTGTGTTTGGCTCTGAAGTGGAGCTGAGCTCCAGAAGTGGATGAGGGGAAGCAGTGTTTTTGTACCCTAAGCGAAACAGGAACATGGAACAATGGCATTTTCCCCTCCATTACACCAAGTCTGGCTGTTGCAGCCTCTGGAAGAGGGCCTTCTCTTGCCGGTCTGAGTAAATATATGCCTGGACCAGAAAGAGAAGGAGACAATGAGGAAAAGAGGGACCCCAGTGAGCCAGTTTCCCCCCTCAGAGTGAAAACCAGAGTCAGAGGGATTTGGTCCGAGGATTGGAGGCTTTTTATCTGAGTCTCTTTTTATGAAGTATGTTGGGATTGTGGAAGGAGAGGGAACGATGTGAGCAGAGACCACAGAGACCCTGCTGACTAATCAGAAGGCAGAAGTGAAAGTTCTTTTCTTGTCACATCTGGGTTAGTCTGAACTGCGTGACTCCTCGAGCTCATTGCAGCGCGAGACCATTTTTCAAAATCTACACGGTGTAATCTTTTATTCTTTTTTTTTTCTGTGTGTCTGCACCTGTGTCCGTGAAAGAATTTATGTGCCTGTGCATGTGTGCAGATATTTCAGTTCCCATTAGGAAGTGCCTGTGTTGTATACTGCATCGGTTTTTTTAGACCGTGCTACAAAGGAAATATATGATGTGCGTATTGTTTCTGCTCATTACTGCTCCTTCTTCATGGCCTTCCGTCTCATTTCTTTCACCAACAGTGAAGTGTAATGCAGAATTTCTTAGCAGGATGGACATCAGAAGGTTTTATTTGACTCCCATTTGATCATTCCGAAACTTAGTATCCAGGGACGGTAGCTAAAATTAAATCACTTTGACTGTCACAGATCTGGAGAATGACATCCCCTTAAATCTTCTTATATGTGCTGCTGCAGTTTGTATTGCTCTTTTACAGAGTTGCAAAGTGCTGCCACAACATTTTTTACACATTTGCTCAGCTTTAGAGTTAACTTGTGACGTTATGTAAACAGCAGTTCCAGAGATCTTTTAACTGGGGTATTTTTGTGATCGCTCTTCACTAGGAAGGCAGTGATGGGATTCATTGTGTGATTCAAAGTTGAATGCTAATTGTGTAAAGATTCAAGGGTTATACTCAGATGTCTTTATCTTTAATGATACCTTATTGTAGAATGATTCCAATTTTGTTGTCTCTGATCCATGCGCTTTTTGTATTATGATGTACTTGTATCAGTAATGAAAGGTTAGACTGTTTTTAGTTTTCTTCTCCCAGTATACTGCTGTAACATGAGAAAATAAATTGTATTTTTACATCCTTGAGATACGTACATTTACTGCAAAAGCTCTTTCGGGTTATATTTTTCTAAACTATTAAGGGCACAAAACAATTTACACATATTTACCTCGTGGTCTAAATCAAGAAACAGTGTTTCCAAACCTCGAGTTCATGACTCATCTGAAGGAGAGTCGGGGATCACGTGGGTGAAGATTTCAAAACTGTATACGATGTGCCTATTATTTGCACATGTTAAAAAATAGTCACAGTAGGATACAATGCAGATTATAATTTCTTTTTTGTGTATGATGTCGACCACCAGTTAATTTCTCATGTGACTGAAGGAACAAATCATCAAGTGCAACATTCTTCTACTTCTTCTTCACTCACGTGTTTGCGCATTTTAATTGAAAAATAATGATTGTGATGCTCTTGTAACGTGGAAAATACATTGTCATCTGGTGGTATTTCGAGGTGTTTTGGCTTCACAACAGTGGTAGGTTTCCTCTTTTTCTGATGTGGAGCCAAGATGGCAACTGTTGAGAGCAGGACGAGTGCAGTGCTGACTTTGTATACTGAGAAAAATCTCATACTGACAGTGAACCGCATGACAGCTTACCTACAACTCAGAATATAAACTCTTGAGTGCAAAAATGCATGATTTGAGATGCAGAATAGATTTGGGGCTATTTTTGTTTGTTTATTAAAGCATTATATTTTTTGTGCCACATTTTATTATGAGGATTTCTCTCTACAAAAACAGGCACAGATCGGTTCGTTAGAACTGGTGTTTCTTGCTTAACTGTCCCTGTCTTTCATCCATACAGCTGTAACGTAGCTTCTCATGTTATAAACACAGAAATATATCGGCAACATTCAAAGCCCATGAAAACAGAACGATACAAAGGCTGTTCTTTCTAGTCGCATCAAACAGGCACATTTGTTGTTGTTTGTCACTTTTGGCCCCTTGTTGTTGATAAAAGCATTGAAGTCGAATTAGAGTCTCACTAATATCCATATGATCATCTGCTTTGGTTGCTTGAGGCCACACGATTAACAACAATTAACTGCTTTCCTGAATGGATGATCTAACTTTGAAGTGTGTTTCCTACAAAGTGGGAAAAAAAAATACTCTCTCACATCAGGTCGTTAATTATTCGATGAATGAACTCATGTAGACACAGTCAGAAACATGTCAGCTGAGCATTCGGGGTATTCAAAAGAACCAACAGTAGAAAGAGAAGACAAGACGAGTGATATTAGATTAAGCAGATATTTAATAGAACTCAGCTCCAGTGTCATTTGCTCTTTTCTCTTTTGTTCTCTTTAGGTGCAAGTTGGGAACTTTCATCACACCATCGCCAAAGTGCAGCTCGGCGGCAGCGAGCTGGCCATCGTGGTATCCATTGTGGTGTGTTGTGTGCTGCTGCTGCTGTGCACTGTGGGTACGTTGTGTACACATGCTTACCAGCAGATGATTGATGTGTGCCTGCTATAGCAATGGACGCTCCAGATGTGGAGCAGATAAAAGGAATTCTGGGGTCATAGTTTCCTGCACTTGCTTCATCCCTCTTCAGTAGCCGGTGCACAAAGAGCCCAGTGTTCCTCTCAGCGTCTGCTCCGTCTGTGTGTGTGCTTTTGTGCGTCTGTCTGTGTGTGTGCACTGTAATCTCTGAGTGAGTGTGTCTGCAGGGCAGGTGTTTAGGTGAAAATTGGTGCGAGTGTGGGTTTTCACACCATTTCTAGTTTTAATTCGGATCTCAGATGTCCCCTACTTCCTCTCTCCGGATTTTGTGCACATGACATAAAATAACTTGTGCACAGATTTTCGATACACGTTGAAAAACGTGGATGAATTAAATGTTCTCACTTCTCGAAACATTCATGCAAATGTTTTTTTCACAGGCTTGAAAACATTTCAGGAAATCCTTTTACAAATTCTGAATCTTTAAAATCCATTTTCACCCCACGTTATGTTGTGGAGGTTGTGAGACTGTTATAATGCATGTTTTGAAAATAAATATGAACTGTTTTTTTCCCTCTGTTTGTTTCTCTCAGCTCTTGTAGTGTATTGCACAAAGAGCCGAAGGGCAGAACGCTACTGGCAAAAAACTCTACTACAAATGGAGGAGATGGAGTCTCAGATCAGAGAGGAGATACGTAAAGGTGTGTACGCACACACACTATTCTTCAACGGGCTTCTTTATCAAACATTTAGACCAGAAACACTGTTTTGCGTTGATTGACATGAAATAAAGAGCTTCTGGGGAGACAGAAATGTTGGCCACACGTATATGTCTGTTTGCCTAAGAATCTGTTTCTGTGTGTGAGCAAGACTTTTGTTTATTTTAAAGGTTTTTCTAGTCTGAAGTGGGAGAGTTGACAGATTTGTGCCTAGTAAGCGTGAGTCATAAAACACAGTGTCTGACAAATGATCAGTCACACACAGACACACTGAGTGGCCACATCGCCTCCACTGCATTTAGCCTATAGGAACCAGGCCTCTGTGTGTGTGTGTGTGTGTGTGTGTGTGTGTGTGTGTGTGTGTGTGTGTGTGTGTGTGTGTGTGTGTGTGTGTGTGTGTGTGTGTGTGTGTGTGTGTGTGTGTGTGTGTGTGTGTGTGTGTGTGTGTGTGTGTGTGTGTGTGTAAGAGAGAGTGTGTGTTTTACTTCTGTGTCTGTCTGTGAGCGCCTGTGTGTTTCTAGGGCATTAGAGTAAAGCCGCGTGAAGGCCACTCCACGTCTCAGCACCCAGATTTATGGTTTGGAGATGGAGGGGACGGATAGAGGAAGAGAAATGGAGGGAGGAAGCGATAGGAGCGGGAGTGAGGGCTGCGAGCCTGAGGAGAAGCAGGAGCGTGGGAGGGAGAGGAGGAGCGGAGAGGTTATTTAGTCAAAGGACACAGATAGATTTGTGGCCGAGTTCAGGGTGAGTGTGCACAAAAAAGAGGATAAAGAACCTGAAAGAGGAATAAAAGATGGCAAATTGACATCTTCCAGTGTAAACAAAAGGAGAAGTTTGGGTTTATTTTTTTCCTCCATGAGGTGTGAGGAGGAGGGGAGGTCTGCAACTCAGGCCTGCTGCCTCCAATCTGGGTTTGACGATGTGAACTGGCTGGTTTAGAGGCCGCTTCAGTGAGCAGGAGGATAAATAACCTGGTGAGGTGATGAAAAATGTTTTAAATCCCAGAGGACTAGTATTTTGTTCTTTCTGCATAAACACAGTCCTAAGAAACTGCCATTGTAACCCAAATACGTCTCTCATCCCAACACAGGAAGCACTTTTCCATAAAGAGATCTCTGGCGTCTCATTAGTGGAGAACATTATCCTCTGCTGGTACATGCTATCCTATAAAGTGGCTACAATATTAGCATGCAGATTTGAGTCCGTGTCTGGACATGGTGATACTGTTTCTGCATGGACTAACCTCAGCCTGCACACATGTTTTGGATAAGAGCCTCAGACTGGATTTGGCTGCAGTGATTGTCGTTTGGTAAATATTTGCCTGCATGCCATAATGGGCTGCACAATCTGGCAGTGAGAAGAGGAAAAGATGAGAGGATTAGCGTCTGTTATATTTAGTATTCAACCAGAACGTGAAGCTCGATCGTGGAAGTGAAATGATAAATTTCTCTGTCTCTAATTTGAAATAATTTACCCCGAAATCAGCCAGACTCTTTCAGCAGCCTGAGTGAAATTTATGATCATTGTATTATTTCGTAAACACATTTCTCACTCACTTCACTTAGCAACCAAGTTTGGGGAGCCAGATGAAGAAATAACTGTGCTTCAAAAAAACATTCCCATGACTCAACCCTCTTTTGTGTCTTTCTGGTTTTGTGCTTTCAGGTTTTGCAGAGTTGCAGACGGACATGACGGACCTGACCAAGGAGCTGAATCGGAGCCAGGGCATCCCCTTTTTAGAGTACAAACAGTTTGTCACTCGTACGTTCTTCCCCAAGGTGAGAAACCCCATTTTCCCCTGTTATCTGATTTCAACTGCCACACTGACAGTACCATTGTTCTCACTGTGGTTTCAATACCCCCCCCCCCCCCCCCCCCAACATTTACCGTTGCACGTTTCCCACTGTTTATAATATGTGGGATAAAAATTCACCTTGGAACTTTTAAACATACAGCAGACATCTCACAAAGTGTAGCTCAGTCCGGCGCCCTGCGGGAGAGGTAATGTGTTCTCTATAGGTAAGCATTTTTCTGATGTGCGAGCCAACCCGAAGGTAGACTGTGGGTCTATCTGTGGGTGGGTGTTTTTCCACCAGTACAGACAGACACAACTCAGCAGGCTTTGTCTTCCAACCACAGGCATGGACTCTCAAGGAGACAGAACAATGGCGGGCACTGAGACAAGGAAACTTTCTCCCTGATCTCTCACAACGCACTCTTTACTCGACTCACACACCCACGCTGTTTTTGCAACTATAAACAATGTTTCACAATGACAGCCATGCTGGTGAGAAGTGGACAGAGGATGCAGAAGGAGAGTGTTGAAAAGCTGCGAGGAGGAAAGCGTATATTCAAGTGTTTTGGTGCTGCTGTATCGTTTTTCTGTAGTTTCCCTCTAAAACAGCCAACACTTTATGCATGACCCTTCACGCTCTTGCTTTTTACAAGCGCGTCTGCTTGTTTGAGATTACACACTCACAAAACAATGTTAGACACACACTTAGACACAGTTACAATAAAAACCGAACGTATCTGTCCTGCAGTGACAGACTACGTTAAAAAGCTGCCACTTAGCTGTGGGTCACTTTGTCGTCAAAGCCATTAAGGATCATGACGCTTCGTGTCGCGGCGTCATATTTCCTTTTCATGCTTACTCAGAACTTATTCAGGGTCTGTTTAAGAAATCCAGTGTTTTGTGTTGAGATTCCAAACTTACAGCCAACAGCTCTTTTTGTTCTCCCTGACTATCCGTTTTGTGTTTATGGCTGCAGCTGACTTTTGTGTCACAGTTTTCCCCGTGTGTTTATTTGGGCTTTCAGATGTGCTCGGATTACGAGAAGAGTCTGGTCCAGCCTGCCTACGAGAATGACGGCTTCGGCCCCCGAGCGCTGCCAGAAACCCACCCACTGCTGCAGGACTGGAAGGTGAGGGGTTAAGCCATTAGGTTGTTAGGTTAGGTTTCCTTCTGCCAGAGTGCCTTGATTTGGGTCCTTTTAAACTCCTGGGTGCCTGAAGTGGGTCAGGCTGAAGCATATTAAGGTTTCATGGGGAGGTAGATGAGCAGTAAAGAAAAGCATGTCGTGCAGTTTTTCTCATTTGCACATGTGTGTGTGTGTATGTGTGGGTGTGTGTGTGTGTATAGAGTATGTCACTATATTATCTGGAAGGGCTTGAGTGTGGGAATGCTAATGTATGTCATTCAGCGGTTTCTAGTGAGTAAGACAAAAAACATTCAGCTACACAAAAGATACGCTGCCCACCGAGTTGATGGCAGGTTGTTGACACACTTCCCACTGGCTCTCAGGCAACCAGAGTGTTGCTACTCACTGAAGTCCAGCTCCAGTCAATGTGTGCATGTTTATGTGTGCGTGTCTGTGTGTGTGTGTGTGTGTGTGTGTGTGTGTGTGTGTGTGTGTGTGTGTGTGTGTGTGTGTGTGTGTGTGTGTGTGTGTGTGTAGGAACAGCCCAGAATGGGAGTGAATATGTTCGTGCTCCAACACATTTGTGCGTGAACGCACGCGCATGTGTACGTGAAACATTAGAACGAGAGAAAGTAAAGATTGCAGCACCAGTTTTAGGTCGGCAGCCGGGGGAGCCTGTCTAACGGTGATGAAGTGCTTTGGATCCACATCGTCTTCCCAGGAAGTGTTTTCCAGGTCACAGCAAATAAATCTCGCAGGCGGGCATTTATCTTAATGGACACCCCTGTTCTCCTTCTGTCAGGCTGCAAACTACACCATATGGCTGCAGTCCAGAGGGAAGACTTCATCACACTGCTGCTTAGTCGCACCCATGGATAGGCCACACTCATTAAGTCGACTCTGCACATTTAGAGACAATCACGCACAGTAAGGGACTCGGGCGGGATGTACAGATGCTGTAGAGAAACACCAGAGAGGGAAGGGCCCGAGGAGGCGGTGTGAAGAAGTGTGATGGAAAGATGAAGTGTTCACTCAATGGGTCACTTGAGATCAGAGGGTGAAATAGATTAGGGAGGGCGCAGCAGGTGTGTAATCTAGTTAGGACGAATTCACAGAGAAATAACTGTTCAATCCCCCCTCTGTCATCAGGCCACCAACACAACAAGGCCAAACGTAGAGGAGGGCATCACTCTCTTCTCCACTCTCCTCAATAACAAGCACTTCCTGATCACCTTTGTCCACGCGCTGGAGCAGCAGAAGGACTTTGCAGTACGAGACAGGTAACTGCTTCATATGACACATCCTTCAGACTTTAAACCATTGTGAGTAATAGAATATTCCATTTCTTGGTTATACGATATTTTGAACTATAAATAGGGTTTCTGGAGATTTGCCAGTTCACGTTATCTCGTAAAGTGTTTTAAAGCCACTTTTTTAAATTCCACTTGAAAAAAAAAAAATAATGGCCAAATTTTAAGGTTACGAGCACAGAGATAATTATCTACCAACCCTACAGGTCCCCTCATTTCTGCAGAGCATTTTGCCATCCTTGATTTTGTGTTATGACCCAGAGCATTTACTGGTTTGTTCCTCTCCCTTCCCTCTCATCATCGCAGCAGGAACAGAAAAAGCAGCAAAAGGACAATGTTACCAACTAATTGGTGATAAACACGGTGGAGCATTTATCAGTTAATAACACAAGCGTGTGTCCCACAGTATGGTGATGCAATATTATTAGTGAAGTATCTATTGGACTTACTCTATATAAGCTAAATAAATTTCACACGTTGTTCTGAATGTGTTTACCACTGTTTATTATATCAGTTTGAAAAGGGATCCCGTGCTAACTTGCAACCAAAATGTTTACTTCAATAGAATTAATGATACTTTATTAAAAGGAAACATACACACGGCGTTTCCAATACGGATTAATTCTCCACTAAAGAAGATTTTGCCACGTAGTGTTGCTGTCGTTAGTACTCTTGCCTCAGAGGGATAATGTCGCTGGATGGGCTTGCAAGGCCTTTCTGTGTAGTTTGCATGTACCTCCTGTGCACACACGGCTTTTCTGTGGGTCACAGTCCAAAAACAAGCATTTTCAGAGACTCTAAACGCACGTTAGTGTGAATTTGAGTGTGTGTGACTGCCACTGTTTGCCCTGTTATGGTTAATTGGACTGACCACTTGTCCAAGGTGTAAACTGCCTTCACCTACAGTCAGCTGAGATCACCTCTTCTCCTCCCATGACCCCCGAGGCAGTATGGAAGATGGATGAGTAAAGAAAAATGAAGAGGGGAAAAAATTACAGCCACTGAAGTCTATTTAAAAAGATATAAAATAGTTGATTCTACAAGCAGTGACAATAAGTGAAGAGGAATGTGTTTGCTGCTTTAAAGCTCCTTTGCATGATTGTGTTTTTAATTTACTGTCCACTTAGTCACTACTAGTTATTGTTTAAATATACTGTTACTTGAGTCATTACTAGTTTATTTTTACTTTGGTTTACTTTCACTACTTCTCAATTGGCGGTTTTTCTCTAGTTCTACCTCTTTTGTGCCTTAGTTACACTCATGGATGCACACAGAGATCCTCTTGTAAGTCTTTTTAAGACTTATTCCATCTGTTAGTTCTGGTTGGAATAATTCTTGATCATATGAGGGTGTGCAGAAACCCTGATGTCTCTTCTCAAACTTAAGTCTTGATAGTACTTAAAGTAAGTCCCTAATTCTGAAAGACCTGTACTTATATTTGTGATAAAGTTTAAGGTACAAAACTTAAATAGAAAACTTTAAGTAAAGTAACAATATTCCTGCCTCTGCACGGCAGCCATTCATTCCTCGAAAGTCGCCACTTTATATCCATGTCAGGATTGCGGCGGTGGCTGCAGGCGAACTGAGCTGACATTGGGCAAAAGGTCAAGTACACCCTGAACAAGATGTCAGTCTGTCACAGTGCTCTCACACAGAGGCAGACAATAACACGCACGCACACGTATACACACACACACACACACACTAAAGCTTGAACTTGTGTGTGCATGTGTGTGTGTGTTAAGAAACGAGAATACCAGGATAAATTGCCCTTAAATTCAAGTTTATTTTAACCTCATATTGTAATTGACTTTTTTTGTATGTTCTGCTTCTTTAAGGACTTGTTTTCCTAAATGTCTGTTATCACTTTAACACCTTTTATTTGGCTTATTTCGTGTAACTTTCATATCCCTTTGACGTCTTATTTATCACTATGACTGTTGATATTATCATGTGTGTACGTGTGTGTTCCGTATGAGCACTCAGTCATGTTTGTAGGTGTCTGTTGGCTGATAATTCTTTTAAATGTTTTGTCAAAGAATGAATTGAAGCACTGCACGTTGCATTATATTGTCTGAAGGTTGAGGTTGATTCCTTTTTAAAGTTTCAATCACTCTGTAAATAATTACAAAACATTTAAAACACCTCCCACTATCACATCAATACACACCACAGCCTCAACACTTAAAACCACAAAATTATTGGGCTGGACGGGGAAAAACAGTGTGCTATTGTCATCTCTATTTTCCCAGACATCACTATGACAGCTTGTTTACTTCTGATTTGAGGTTGTATGTAATTGTTACAGGCAGCAAAAAAAAAAAAGAAGAGAGGAATGTTTACTTCAGAAAGTGGTCGCTCAAGTTTCACTCGGTCATATATCTCCATAGCTGTTTTGGTCTTGGATGTCCCAAAACTCAGTAGTCATTGTGAATCGGAGAAAAATTCCGGGGCCAAGACGACCGCAGCCCCGTCCCAGCACAGCGTCAGCACTTACTGACTGATGTAGCCCTCTTCCGGGTGGATTAAAGGGGCTTTGTTAGGGAAATCCCCTGCACCTCTGGACTTACTGACTCAGACACTCCCTGCATTGGATCAGGCTTTTATTTGGCTCTGCAGTCGCAGGTGCAGTGGGGAGGGCTAAACCTCATTGTCGCTTCGGTAATGTAGTTATTTCTTAAATCTCCACTGACCACACACTGACAGGGCATGTTTGCAAAAGCATTTTTGCTCATCCTTCTCCTCTGCTAATCTGTTTTCTCACTCCTCAGATGCAGCCTTGCGTCTCTGCTCACCATCGCCCTCCACGGTAAACTAGAGTACTACACCAGCATCATGAAAGACCTGCTGGTGGACCTGATTGACGCCTCCGCTTCCAAGAACCCCAAACTGATGCTGCGTCGCACCGAGTCCGTGGTGGAGAAAATGCTGACAAACTGGATGTCCATCTGCATGTACAGCTACCTCAAGGTGAGGACGGAAAAAATGGAGACTCATCAGAAATAATGACACAGGACTGATTAGACAGAGCTTCTCCAGCTCCAATTTGACCCCACCTCTGTGTCACATTCCTCAGGAAACAGTGGGCGAGCCCTTTTTCCTGCTGCTGTGTGCAATCAAGCAGCAAATCAACAAGGGCTCCATAGACGCCATCACGGGGAAGGCTCGCTACACCCTCAATGAGGAGTGGCTGCTTCGTGAGAACATCGAGGCCAAGCCACAGGTCCGATGCCTTTTCACGCTCTGGGTTTATCTTTCACATCCTTTGAGAGCTCAGAGTTTAATGTTGAACTCACTGATTCAACGAATGCCAGAAAGTTTGTGAAACTCAAAACTGCACCATTCTTCCCAAGTGTTTCTCACTTTGCTGTGTTTGTTTTCGCAGAACATCAACGTGTCCTTCCAGGGCTGTGGCATGGACTCGTTGTCTGTCAAGGTCATGAATACTGACACAATCTGCCAAGTTAAGGAAAAAATCATTGAAGCCTTTTATAAAAACCTGCCATTCTCCCAGTGGCCCCGGGCGGAGGACGTAGACCTGGGTAAGAGCACATTTTCTCTGATTATTTTCATCCCCTGCCCTCCCCAACCCTCCAAGATATAGTAATCTCCTTTGCAAAAGGTCAATTCCCCTCATGAAGCTCAACTAACCTGAGGCTGCAATATAATAAATGACAGAATGCATTGAGGAGAGTGTACAGTCATAATCACAAAGAGTTATTGCTTTCAAAAGCTGTGGAGCCTGCAGAGCCGATTTGATTAATGGCCCCGGAATATTTCCACAGGTCGTGACACAGCGAGTTAGAGCACGGCTGCCGCCTGTCTCGCATATTCCTCTCCGAATTTAGGACGAAATTGTCTAACAACACAATGTTCTTTCTTCTTTTTCCTGCTTTCAGAGTGGTTTGACTCTGGCAGCAACAGTAAGCTTCTGCAGGACCTGGACAACTCCTCAGTGATGGAGGACGGTCGAAAGAAGCTGAACACAGTCTTCCATTACCTGGTATGTGTGTGCGTGTGTGTGTGTGTGTGTGTGTGTGTGTGTGTGTGTGTGTGTGTGTGTGTGTGTGTGTGTGTGTGTGTGTGTGTGCGTGTGTGTGCGTGTGTGTGTGTGTGTGTGTGTGTGTGTGTGTGTGTGTGTGTGTGTGTGTGTGTGTGTTAGTAGCAGACCTTTGTGGTAGCTGTTATCACTATAACTATGTATACCTGATGTTGTAACACCAGCAGGAGGTTTGCTGAACCTGAGAACTCCATGTTAATGATGTGGATGGATGGATGCAGCCGGATGCATTAACTTCTGTTTGTGTCGCTGTTTGCGGCTGCGCCATGTTTCATTTTTATGATTGCGTCACACGGGTCATTTACTGCAGCGGAGCAGGAGCAGATTGTTGATACTTCATGTCGGTGTATTTCTAGAAAAAAGTGAAAGTGTAATAATGTTATTCTTGACTCAGGTACAGAGTCTCGAGAGTTTTATTTATTTTAAGCTTGCCTCATCGTATACAGCCATGATTTGATTTCATCTTTTGACTTCTGGACACAGTACATCTCTTATAAGCAACCCCTCCTCTCTATTCAGGCACCCTGAAGGTTTCAGCTCTCCAACTATCAGACTGTTGTTGTGTTTCTTACTTAACCATGACCGGCCTCCAAAGAGTTGCTCATGCTCACATTTAAAGTGTCCTCAGAGGAACTTGCTCCTTCAGCAGATAACAGTGAAAAACACACTCAGAACATAATGGGAATCATTGTGCACTAAAGGTCTGAAATAACACAGAGCAGACACATTTTAGGGCGGAGGTGAGAATTCATGATTTATGTTGTTTTAACTGTAAAAGTAAAAGTAAGTTGTGAAATGAGTAGAAATGTTGGCAATACGTTTTGGTGACATCTCATGATGTTAATGAGTGGTAGATTCTTTTTTGATAAACAAATGCAATTAATGAAAATATCTATATTTCATTCATAAAACTTTTTAGGGAACTCGATAAAATACTACGATCGAGAGCATTGCAATTCTAGGGTGTTGTTACCGGCAGTGGCGGGCCGTGCATTTCTGACCGAGGCCTTCACCAGTGCTGGTCTGACTCCATCCACCCCTCAATAACTTTTTTATGGCTACAAAAACCATGTTATCGTGGAGAAATGCAGTATAAAAAGTATTTGCATTACAGATACTCGTGTAGCCACAATAAATACCTTTATGAATGAAAAAAAAATCCAAATTCAGTCTCACCTTCAGCTGTAGCTGCATAAAATAGAGCTGCTTTTCCCAAAACTTCTGGGGGTCGAGAACGGTGACAAACATCAGCTTTTCGTGGTCTTGAAAATAATATAATGGCAAATAATATAATCCTGAATCCTGCTATTGAGTTTGTAGTGAGCGCAGATAAATTACACTGGACCTCCGTGCACTCAGAGTGCTGCGGTGCGTTCAATGACCTCTAGAAAAAGTCTGTCTTGAAAATTGTTTTGATGGAAAATCTGCAACCAAATCTCTTTATCTTCTTCTTTAGTCATTGTGGGTTGATAAAACCGCTATTATATAAACACAACTATATTTTTGTGCATGCAGCTCGCCACAGATGCCATCAGCTAGCGCTGGAGCGTGAACTCTGACGATCCAATCAGAGGGCTTGAATATGCTGACGTCACTCTAGGCCTTCAAGTATATAGAATGGATTATATGGATAATAAGTATTCATGGACAAAATATAATCAACATCAGTCTGTGATTCTGATATTTGTTCTTAGGCCTTCAGAGAAGGCCTTGCAGGCCCTGACGACCCGCCACTGGTTAAAGGATGTTTTTACTTCTGACTTGCGACGTCCGTCTTAAATAATGTTACTGTGATTCATGTTTGAAAGAAATAAAACCAAAATTACTTTGAACTTTCAAAATTCATCAAACTACGCGTAAACACCAAAGTTTTCTATGAATGACACATATTTCTTACTTGAACTTTGCAAAGCTTTTATATTCCTGATGTCACATTTATACACTATTGAATCCCACCTTACTACAGAAAGAAAGAAAGAAAGAAAGAAAGAAAGAAAGAAAGAAAGAAAGAAAGAAAGAAAGAAAGAAAGAAAGAAAGAAAGAAAGAAAGAAAGAATGAATGAATGAATGAATGAACTAAATACAATATTGCTTGCAAACACCAAATTTTTTGTGAACGTGCTGGTTTATGCATGTAATTACAAAACATTATATACATTTTTTAACAATTTCATATTTGAGCATCGCTTTAACTCTGTTTCCCATTAAATCCATAATTTAACACCACAAACCAAAACTTTTATTCATCATGCACACTTTGTGAATTTTAAAGTTTGAATTTCCTCTCTTTGGTTTTTATGTTGTTAACTTTTGTGAAGTGACCTTGAGTGTTCTGAAAGGCGCCTATAAAGAAAATGTATTATCATTGTTTAATATCATCAAGTTATACAGCAGCACCCATCTAGATCACTTGAGTCGATCATTATTATGTGCTTACTGCAAAAAGTACCTTAAACATTCAATTTTATTTTTCAACTTTATTTATATAGCACCTAATATAACACAGTCATTTCTAGGTGCTTTTAAAATATGACTTATTAAACATATACATGCATATATTTAAAGAATATATGAGACAAAAATGCATTTTCCTTTTTTTTTCTGTTGCAAAATTCCAGAAATCCGTCACAAGCAGAACTTATTTTAATGTTTAAAAACAAGTATTTGTCTGCGCTGTCTGTGACTTTCATACATTTTTCATCATTAGTTTGTCAGAAACTGGAGGAAATGTGGTAGTTATCAAAAAGGAGCACTTGGCCGATAAAGGGTTAAATATTAAATCAGTAATACCGGTAATAGGCCCCAGGACTTGCTCACTGAGACCGTCCAATTACGGCAGTGTGTCACACATGAGCCTGTCAGAAACACACAGTGTTAGTGTCTGAGTGTCACATTGCTCATTGTTTTTACAATTCTACACACATAAAATCAGAATACATCCATTTTTATTCAGAAGAGGGTTTAACTGAGAATGAGTATTATTTATTGTATTTTACAAAGTACTGAAAGTGTGATTGTGATTTAATTTTCCAGAGTGGCATGTACAGCTAAAGACACATATAGACTTTCTATGCTATCGTTATGAAAACATCTGTATGAGGACAAAGTATAAAAAAGGAGTCTGGAAAACTCTTTATAACCGTCTGCATGTTGTGCGTTATTAATGTCCCTGTTAAATAAACCAATAAAAGTAATGATGGGCTTTGTGTTAGCCTTTACAATGCTCTAATTGACTTTTAAAATACTTGGGTAATTATTCATAAATGTAGTGTATCATTTAGTTCACTGTAACACGGGGAGGTAAAGAAAACGTTGACGTAATTGCTTCGTTACGTTTCATTTACTTCATTTAAATGACTGCGGATAGCCGTGATTGAACAATCAAATTAACACAAACATGTAAACTAAAGTAAATAAGGCACATTTATTCAAACCTTTTAGAGGCAGTTTGCATTCACGTTTCTCTTTAGTAATGCTAACTTGTCCTATGAAGGAAAATAAATAGGAAACGAGTAAAAAAATCGAAATAATAACAGCCCGGTCTTGTGTTATGTCTTTTTGTATGTGTATGTTTGCTTATGTCTGCGTTCATTTGTGCGTAAGTAAACAGACGTTCAGTGACTGTGGACCTTTGACCCGTTACCTGTACTAGTTAAGTGCTCTGTTTAGTTTTTGCTGAGCCAATGGGGACGGAGCTGTGAAGGCAGCGAGCTGCAGCGTGTACCAACAGTCTGGGTTCACCAGCAAGGCTGTTCAATCCATTTCACCACGGGTTGACTTTAATGAGCACAGCCAGTCTTGCACAAACTCGCCACCTTTCTGGACGCACACAAGACCAACACTCACACACACATACAAACAAATGCACACACATAAACACATGCACCTCTCAGCACCTCGCTCCCCTCGAGGGCATGCTTAATGATGCTGTTCTAGTGCACCCGGGCTCACCCCTGACCCCGTGACCTCTGTGCTCTCTCTCTCTCGTCTTTCCCTCTTCCCCTCACTCCCTCTTTACTTCTCCTCGCCCCCCCATCACAGATCCCAGAGGGGGCATCGCTGGCCATGAGCATGAAAGACAAGAAAGAGAAAACCCTGGGGAGAGGTACGTCACCTTCAAACACACCCATTGCCCGTCGCTTTGTCACACACACTCACTCACACTTGGATAAGTACACTCACCCACTCGATCACAGAGAACGGCACATGCTTAGTTGGCCACGAGAACATGATACGCTCATGTAAACACACATGCAACCGCACACCTTCCTGTCCTCAAAAGACACAGCGGGCATCTGAACGCACTCGCACCTAATAAATCACAACACATACTCTTACGCTGCTGCCTAATTTAAGGGCTTTTTGTCCATGTTGTAGATGTATTCCATTAGCAAGTGTCAGCCTTTGGGGGAAAAAATGAGAACACGTCGGCCCATTGTCCGTCGTCAAAGCAGAATAAAATTATTGCTTTGCCTGTTGACAGATGAGTTTACGTACAGCCTTTAATGGGCCTGTCCTTTTACTGTCTAGGGTCTACCTTACATAATCAGTACCGGACCAGAGCACAGTTGTGTTCAGGCTCTGTCCATCAAAGCCTTTCTTCTCATTCATACTGGGCCAAAAATAGGCTTATGTGGACTAAACCTGGCTGCTGCTTCAAAGCATCAAGAGGGTGTTATGAGTCTGTAGTGCTCCCTGGCTAATATAAAACACTGTCCTGCCTGCCTGTGATCAGTGCTGAGGGTCTGGACGGAGGCCCGCTGGGCAGGAGCATCGCTGGCAGAGCTGGCTGTAATGAGAAGGCACTCACATCTGTGTGTGTGTGAGTGTGTTTTTGTGTGTGTCTGTGTCTGTGTGTGTGTGTGTGTGTGTGTGTGTGTGTGTGTGTGTGTGTGTGTCCACACAATGCTTGATTTAGGTTTTTTTGCCATTGTGTGCACAGAAATGTACTTTATTTGTCTGTTGAGTCTGTGATCGTGCCTGTGTTTGAACATGTATCTGCATGTATCCTTGTACTCATAACTGTTGATGCATAATCATGAGCGTGTTTGTGTTTAGATCTATATATAAACCATCAAGGTTTAATGCTTTTTCCCAGCGTTGGCCAAGTATTACCATCTCATTACACCGGCTCCAGAACCAATCACAGTCTCCGTGTGTCTGTCTCCCCTAATCTCTTTTCTTTCTCTCTCCTTTCACTCGTAATCTTTCTCTTTCATTCTCACAGACAGCTCCCCTCCCCTACCGGCCCACAGTCCACCTTAATCACTTTCTCCTCTTGCATGCACTCTATCTCCCTTGCACTCCTGTCAATCTCCCTCCTGGTTTTTTTTTATCTTCTTCCGATCTGTCACACTCTGTGCTCCATCCTCCCATCTCCTCTCATTGTCTCAGGTCTCCACCTTGCTGATTGCACATTGTTTTACACTCTTGTGTTTTTTCTCTTTAGTGAAAGATCTGGATACTGAGAAGTATGTACACTTGGTGAGTATCCCCTCGTAGGTAATCAGAATGTTTCTATAAATGACGTCTGCGTTCATTACCGGAGCTTTTCTTGTGTGTGCCGGTGTTAGTCAGCCCCAAGCAGGCCCGATGACAGAGAGAATGGGGGTGAATGGAGGTGAAAAGGAAAGCTGCTGAGAGGACATGACAGCACTAATGCTGCTTAAGCTCTTTTATAAACGTCAGCCAAGATATGGGCCCTTTGACTTTAGAATAATGAGTTCCTCCGAACACAATTTGCCGGGTGAATAGTTAGTTTTACAGGATGGTTCCGTAGGCCTTTTTGACTTAAGGAGGTGGAATTTTGACGCTTTTTTTTTTCTTCCCCCTACCCCTATTTAGACTTGTATGAGCAAGTCGGAGACATGATCTTGTATACAGCGAGCAGAGGAAAGCATAAGAATTTCCCAACTCGCATCACTTCCTCAATTCTGTGTATTATTCAGTGCTTCACACTACCCTGATGCGGTTTCTGGATCATGTGTCTAATACAAAAAACAGAAAATTCCCATCTGACAACTCATCCAGCAGAGACAGTCATGCATTCATTTAGTTGCTCACGGTACGGGTCATTGCTTCAACCTTTTTCTGAAGTAATGTTGACCTTTGACCTTGCAGGTCCTACCTCATGATGAGCTAATGGAGTCCAAGAGGTCGCACAGGCAGAGCCATCGCAAGAAAGTGCTGCCAGAAATCTACCTGACGCGTCTGCTATCTACGAAGGTAAACAACCCTTTTCATGTTCTTGTGGCCGTTATTATTCTCAGGAGACACATATAGGCTCTTACATTACATGAAAACATGTTTAGACATATTTCTTCTCCTCCACAGGGAACTCTTCAGAAGTTCTTGGACGACCTCTTTCAGGCTATCCTCAGCATCCCTCCGGACCGCCCTCCGCTGGCCGTCAAGTACTTTTTTGACTTCCTGGAGGAGCAGGCTGACAAACGGGGCATCACAGACCCAGACACACTGCACATCTGGAAAACCAACAGGTGGCCAACAAAGTGCAGCCTTTGAAAATCCCTTTGGTCAGACTCACTGTGAAAGCCTTTAAAAACCTCTCTCTCTCTCTCTTTTTGGATAGTTTACCTCTGCGTTTCTGGGTGAACATCCTGAAGAATCCCCAGTTTGTTTTTGACATTGATAAGACCGATCACATGGACGCATGTCTGTCTGTAATCGCCCAGGCCTTCATCGACGCCTGCTCCATTTCTGATCTGCAACTTGGCAAGGTGAGTCTCCCACTGCCTCTATCTTTTGTTGTTTTCGGCCTTTTTAGTAATCCCAACCACATGATCTTAAGCACATGACACAAGTACATTTGGGCACAGCAAAGTCCATAGTCCATTCTTGCTATTTTAATGCTGAATAATCTGACTCCAAAGTTGAAAGGCAGTGGAATAAGCCTCTTTTCTGATGATTGATGTTTTTTGGATGTAACATCTGATAGACCGTTCAGTGACCGATCACTCGATCCCCTTAACCACATGAGATCTGAAGCAGCATTTATCTCCGTATCCATTTAACCATGTGTGACGTTTCCGATCTTCTTTGGCAGCCAGATGTGAGTGGGTTTGTCATAGGAATTGAAAACAAAAGCATCATGTGAAATGTACTCACATCCAGCTCTATACTGACCCCAGTTTAAAGGTTGAAGGGAAGGGGGCCCGAGGCTGTTCGAAGACTGTCCAAATTTATTTTGCACATGTTAAAGAGAAACAGAATAATACGCTTTCTAGTATATCAAGCACACTAGTGAACTGCACTGAAAAATGTTGGTAGTCTAAATGTAGATTTGCACATTAGCCCATTGATATCATGAAGCAAACAACATACAGATGAGTGTGACAAATATAAAATAAATAATCTGTGAAGTGTTGTAATCTAAAAAGTACATTCTTTCATTTCAATTTCAAATTTGTCGTCTTAACTTACACTATGTTCCCGGCGGCCACGGCAGCCTCGTTTGCATGAAACGTAGTGCGCCGTGGGATTTTGGGGAATTCTGAGGAAGGCGTGGCACCTTTTTCACGTTCTGTCAAAGTTTTCTACGGATGATGGACGCCGGACCATTTTGAAAGCACGTTTATGCCTCAAAGGGCTACCAAAAGTGAAGGCACTCATTGTATCCTGAGACTTTTGTTGGGTGCATACATACCGCTTGATTTCTTTTTCAATGGCAGAGCTTGTAGAAGGTGTTCTGTCGTTAATTACTCAGACTCGAACGAAACTCCCCTCCGGGCTCGGAGTCGGCTTCCTCCCAGACCGTGCGCGCCGTGACAAGCCGCGATTGAACGTGATGAAACGGCGCCGTGAGAACCGTGACAAAGCGCGGCGCGACGTGATAAAACGTAAAGCAACCATGAAAGAACCGCGATAGAACGCGCACTACGTCACTTCCTGTATGCTTCCCGTCCCACTACGGACCGCCTCCAAGTTCTATTACGCCCAGTTATGTGCTGCCAATAACGTTCATCACGTTTTGCTACGGGCTACTAAGTTTCTCATCTCATCGTATCTTTAGACTTAAAGATACAAGTTCCTTTGAAAGTTTATTTGTTTGTTTGCTGTGCAATTGGATTCAAATAGAAGCTGAAAAATAACTTTTTTCATTTCACATGTGCTTTTGTAAAAGTTACCAGGGAGTGGCTGATGAGTCACATGCAGAGCCATTGGCTGCAGACCCCCGCCATAACTTGCATAGCCAAACTCTGAAACATCCCTGTTACCACTGATTGCAAAACCCTAAGATTGACCTCGCCTCATATTTAAACCACAACTAATTAAAAACATGGACAGCAATGTGGAGTGCAGCATTTTGGTCCTCACAAGGAGGTCGAACCAGACTTGTGAGAGTAGTTTCAGGTTTGAGATACTACAAAGTGAAAAAAAAGGACTCACGCACACACACACACACACACACACACACACACACACACACACACACACACACACACACACACACACACACACACACACACACACACACACACACACACACACACACACACACACACACACACACACCTCTTGAGTCCCCTAGTGAACCCTCATTCCTAAGCCTTCAGACTGTCAGCTCCATCTACCTCTCCTCATGTTATTTCAGCCCAGTCGGCTGATCCAAGGTCATGAGCACCGGGGAGCTCTCTTTTTGTGCCGTGCACAAGTGTGTCTGTCCATCTGTGTGTGTGTGTGTGTGTGTGTGTGTGTGTGTGTGTGTGTGTGTGTGTGTGTGTGTGTGTGTGTGTGTGTGTGTGTCTCCGCTTGCATGTCAATGTCCTCACTGCTCACAAATCCGTCTCATCCTTCAGACACCGTGACCCTGAGCACGCTCTGCTTCCTGTCTCCCTCTGACTGGCTTCCTCCCCGGAGGGAGCCGAGGACTCATCAAATAATGCTCTTCTTTCACCGAGAAACAGTCTGATTTATATACTTGACTTCAGTGCCAGAGAACCAGTGTACTCACGGCAGCAATAGTCATAGTTACCTGCAGGCCGATACGTACCGACAAGATGCAAAGAAAAATCTGAAAACGGTTTCTGCAGCGGGTGTGTCAGCAGCTTCCTCATTAACGTGTCACATCTGGTTGTGCAAGTTCTGGGGAGTCACCAGGTCCAAGGATATGGTCACGTTATCTCCTTGGGTTCAAGGAGAGTGCCACAACACTCCCCTACATTTTGAATATTTACTGTTGCCTGCTTCTACATGGAAGGTACGGGGTCTGGATTAGCGAGAGCCCAGCAGGAGAGAGCGAGGGGTAGCAAACCAAGAATTTGCCTGCCGTTTCCACAGAAACCCTCTTATCTGGCGAGGTGCAGGACATGAAGGGCCACGGGGTCACAGGGGGGTTACGAGGCAGATGGGCGAGCAGCAGGAAGTGACCTTGTGGACAGGAAGAGAGCGGGTTCCCTATCAGACAGAGCGGCTGTGGCTGCAGCATTTCGGTCCCTCAGCACATTTAATGTGCACACATACAAGCAAACAATAGGTGACACAAATAAGCCATGACACAGAAATATTAAGGTGCGTTGTAAGCACCTACACCTTCGCTGAAAGCTGCAACCAGCCCTCTCTTTCAGCCCTTGTTTTCCCCTGTCCTACTTTCTTGCTTTCTTTCTCACACACACACACACACACACACACACACACACACACACACACACACACACACACACACACACACACACACACACACACACACACACACACACACACACACACACACACACACACACACACACACACACACATAAACAAGCCACTCAAAGTCCTACACACCCTCGCTCTCAACCGTAGTCGCCACTAAAACCCGAATATGCCCACAACCTTTTAGCCCCGCTACTTTTCCTCTTGCTTGAATAAGCAGCAGCGCTCGGGCCCGAGGTGACTGTGGCGAGAGCGGTTTAGACCGGAGCGTTCCCTCTCTGGCTCCGACTGCTTGAGTCTCCCGTCGTGTGGAGAGGAAACTGTTCCCTCCCTCCATTGTCTCGCTGTTGGTTGGTTTAGATAGGGTCATCAACAAATTACAGCCAATTTAACTTAACAGCTACTTAGTGGGACATTAACACCACGGGTGGAAGAGGGGCTCGTTTCTCTCTGGCGTGATGAAGGGGCACCGTTTGTGAAAGATGAAAGGAGACAGAGCGTGGCATGACGTGCCAAAAAGGTTGCCTTGAAAGTGTGATGTGTGCTAAAAGAGGTGGAAACCCGCAAAATACAAGTACTCCATCAGTGTGTTCACATAAGTGTGCTAGGTTAATTTTTTCTTTTAAAGATGATCATTTTTTAAATCTTCTTTTCTTGTTTTAATTTGAATAGAAAAATAGTGACTTTTTTTTGCATCATTGCATTATTTCCCAACATCAAGATTATTTAAACTTTCAGAGATTAAACAGGAACATAGTAATTGTATCTGAGGAATATGTGAGGAATAAACAACACAGCCAAAAGTGACCCAGCCAGCAAACATTCCGCATCCATAAACCTATTTATTGAGACAGCCTCCGGGGGGCCTTTTAAAGAGAATCAGATCAAGATTTATCTGGGCATATACTTAAGTAAAGAATATGGCCATTTCCTCCTCCTTTGTGTGTTAGTTTGTTTTGTGAAGAGCCCATTGGGCAGCATGACACCAATACGAAGGCTGTGAAAGACACAATGACCAAATTGCTGTGATATTTAAGGCCCAGCTACCTGAAAATAGTGCTCCTGAGTCCCATGGGCAGAGAGTTCATTGTTCTAGTGTGTGACTTTACAACTGCACAGTAAAGATTTAACAGAAGGAAGGAAACATGGATCAATTACAAGGGACAGGATATAGCAGATAAGAGGAAAGACAAATACTGAGCTTTTGCCTTTGCTTTATATTGGATATATTAATATGAGCATCATTGTACTATTGGAGATAATGCTGTGCAGTTTAATTAATGAGACCTCAATCTAGTGGAATAAAGAGACTGTACACATTATAAAAACACACCTGAATTAACCCAAAAGTTTGAACTTATCCTATCACAATGTGATCTGAAGGAATCAGATATATCAAATGTATGTTTCTAAAGTGAAAGAGGCGTTGATTAAAATGTTGATGTGAATGTTTTAATTGAAATGTATGATTGTTCTTTTTAGGACTCCCCCACCAACAAGCTGCTGTATGCCAAGGAGATCCCCGAGTACAAGAAGAGAGTGCAGAGCTACTATCAGCAGATACAGGACATGGCTCCGCTCAGCGAGCAGGAGATGAATGCTCACTTAGCTGAGGAATCAAGAGTAAGTAAAGTTATTGCAAAACGTCTTTTAGATAGTCATCTATCTGTGACTAGACATACCGTTTTCTAATTCATTATTTTGATGTCTGCCCTCCAGAAATACAGAAATGAGTTCAACACCAACCTGGCCTTGACAGAAATCTACAAATATGCCAAGAGATATAGGAGCCAGGTGAGAGAGCCTCGTTGATTCGGTGTCTTTGTGAAGTCAGACAAGGGATGGATATATCTGAGTGATCACACTAACACTTTTTGGCAGCCACAGCACCTCCATGAAACCCAGTTTGCTGTATCAAGTTCCAGCAGATTGAAATCTGAGCGTGGCGTATCAGTGTGCAAGATCAGCTGTATTGTTGAGAGACCTAACGTACTGTGGACGCGTTTGCAATCTGTCACTGTATGTTCTGGTTAAATGTGTGCAACAAATAGCAGATTTTTATTTCGCTGGATGTTGTCAGCAGCGAAAACAATCTGATGTGGACTATGTTCAAAGCAGCAGCTGCAATTCAGCATTGCAAAATCCTCTCTCTCCAGCCCACTGATACCTTTCACTTTAAGCAAACAGCGTGCTGTTTACCTTCTCTTTATTCACCACCCGTATCTGCTTAATGACGCTGTTAAGTTGCTGCTTCGTATCTCCTTGCATTGCTTTGAACTAGCCCTCCACAAACCCTCGCTGTCCTCCCCCATGTTTCTCTACCGCTGTGACTATTCTCCCGAGAGGCTTAGTCAGTGGTGACTGTGCCTTAATGGAGCACCCTCATGATAATACCGTTTAGCTGCTTTCCTCTGTCATGCTACTGTACTGACGCGGGCCAGAAGCTTAGACTCTGATTCACAGAGCTCTATGAATGGCCCCTGATTGCCTATTCTCTCGCCCCGGCTCAGATCGCTGTGCCTGGTAGCACACTGCTGCTAAGAGCCCATAAATCCCACTGACACACTGACAACTATTGGCCATGAAAAAACACAGCAGATGTGGGTTTTGTAAATAAGTGAAGAGCAAAAAAGCTTTTGTGGGGTGGAGGCATGCATGAAGGCAGAAGAAGAGGCTGAAGCACTTCACTCGATCCTCTGCTGCTCTCCTTTTCTCTTCTGCAACTTTCTAAGTCCAAGCAGGTGGCTGATTTTCTCCCTCTCGCTCTGTGTAAGATGGATGCATGAATGCTCGGGAGCCGCTGAAAGTCATCTTTGTTGTTTTTCTTTTCTATCTACCTCGGTCAGGTGGTGAACGCTCTGGAGTCAAACCCCACTGCACGTCGCACTCAGCTGCACCACAAGTTCGAGCAGGTCATTGCCCTGGTGGAGGACAACATCTATGAGTGCTGCAGTGAAGCCTGACCGGGCCGCTCTCCTCTGTTTGCCGCATCTTGTTCTCCTGCTGCCAGCTGCCTTTCTCCCACTTACATGGTTACTTGGGAATGTCGGTCACTGAAGAGTCGTCCCTCTTAAGTGTCATTATTATTCCCACGGACTGCAACAGGGGTGGAAAAACGGCAAGGCGAAGGACTAAAACCTGCCTTTCAAGCGTCGGACATTTGCAAAGTGTTCCTCGTTTCGTCTGGGGATGCGGTGCAGTTTTCCCAAATCTTTTCCAGTGACGCAGACAGAATTCCAGTCTTGTCGACTATACAGTAGAGGGAACGTGTAGGAGCTCAGATTAGGCTTCTTGTGGATGTCTTTGAAGATACTGGGGCCTACAGTAAGCCCTGGTGGCAATCTTAACGCACTGAACCCTTTTCTTAAGGGAACGAGCCAATGATGCACTGTACTGTAATATATGTCCATAGCAATATTTATAGATGTGTTATAATGCTTTCAAGTGACCTGCTTATCAAGATTAGTCGGACCGTCATAAAATCCTCCCACCTCCTAAAAACCTGCAACGTTCTCAGGTGTGACCGGCGAAGATGAGCGACTGACTCTCATTCGGTGCTTTGAACTTAATGCCCCAATGTGCTTTGCAGGTTTATGATGGATTGAGGAGGAGTGGAGAGAAGAATATAAATGACTGAATTTTATGAAAACAAGTGTAATGTAGCTCACTGGGAAGAGCTGCACCAGTGTAAAAGTGTTGATCGGTGTGCTTGTGTAAACGAATGAGTAACATGTTGGATTTTGATCAATTCAAAATAGGCAAATTTACATTTAAGAAAAAAAAAAGAGCTCACTATAATCGGAAGAGAAGACTGTATTTGTGATGCCAAATGACTTGTCAGAGTTTGTGAAATAAATTACCGTATTTAGGATTTTAAAGTGTCTAATGATGACAACTTCGTTGTAGTAAGTCTCGGAGTACTTCATTTCTGAATGCATTACAGCAGAGTGAAATTTTAACCATGTTTGAAAACTATTAAGATCTGGCCTTCCACCCCAAAAAAATCCTCAAAGTAGCATCTGGAACTTCTCAAGAAAGCCTTGTAAATGTTCCCAAGGAAAGGCGAGTAAGGGAAAAGTCATACAGACATTTAGCTTTGTTTTTATTTCAGCGCACAAAACAACTTCCACAAGCCGTAGCCTTTACACGACCAACAAAATAATACTCTCATATCTCCTTAATACACACACTGACACTCTGGCATCCGTACAGGCACAGAAACATGTAGCACATATTCAGTTGCTTGCAGGAAGATCCTTCTTCCTTCAGAGGCTCTGTGCAGTTCCATGTGTTTAAACTTAAATCTCAGTCATAATTAAGAGGAAGTTCGTCATCTCAGCTTCATCACCACACAAACAAAAGAAATGACACAGAAAACAGAGGAAAACATTGTGTTGCACTGAAAGCTCATCTAAGATATCTGAACAAAATCCGTCCTAATTTTCTCTACATTTTCTATAAAACATCATTTCATAGCGCGTTTTGGGGATATATAGGTGACATATTTCTTTATTTAAAAAAATGATGAGGTTGAAATCATGGCATGGGGTCTGTACAATAGGATTTCCCAATGATAAGTGTTTTCTGGGCAGCAAGGAGAATGTTAAGGTAATTGAAAAAAGACACCCTGCTGATGCCAGGTTAAAATCTGTTAGACCAGCTCAATACGTCCCGTGAATAAAGGGATTGAAGACACACATGCTGGCTGATATCTAAGACAGTCCCTCCAATGGTCCATGAATAGTGCGACTGAGCTGGAGACAATTGGAGAGGTAAGTCAAAGGGATTGGCCAAAAGAGGGCTGCTTGGCGGTGGCGCGTCCCCAGGTGAGCAGGGACAGATGGGACGTGGGGGGGGGGGGGGGGGGGGGGGGGAGGTCAAGCGGGGGCCACCTGGCTGGAAGACACAGATGAAGTCTGGGTTTTGGAGACTGTCGTCGTGGTCTCATCCTCACCAAACGGGTTCTTTCCACAGCACACTGTGGTGATCATGCAGTTCCTGAACTTCAAGGCACAGAGGAAAAGGTCACAATCACTGTTAGGATGGTTTCATTCAGAAGTACTGGAAGATTCTGTTACTAGTGAGCAGAGACATATTTCTTCCATAAACGTTCAAAAGAAAAAGAAAGCCCTGGTAATATCATAAAAACAGGATTTTTTTTTTTTTTTTTGAACATACCTGTCTGTTTAGCAGGATGTAGATGACTGGGTTGTACAGAGCAGAAGACTTGGCGAAGAATGCCGGCACAGTCATGAACACCGGCCCAAACTGGATTCCCTGATTGGCAAAGATGTACCAGGCCACGGTGGCGTAGGGCACCCAGCACACCAGGAAGGATATCACCATGACAATGACCATGCGTGTCACCTCCCGCTCTGCTCGCTGGGTGGTTTCAGACTCCTGCTGCTGAGCTGCAGCCTGAGCACAAACATAGTCTCTTTATTATCATCACAAAGAAATGAAACAAAAACCAACACTGGAAGGCAAACGATCAAACACCAAAGTGACTTGGGTTAAAAAACACTCTTTGATTTTTCCATTTTTAATCAATTAGAAAAAAAACTAACCTGAAATAAAGTAAAACATAGCTGGAATATCGAATTTTGAGAGATTTTGCTTATCATCAAGCACAGCCCTGCTCTCTTGAGTAAGCATATAAGCGTAAAGTCCCAGGTTTCACATGATCGCCTCGTCCAATGTGTCAGAATAGTTCAGAACAAGGCCATAAATTAATCTAATGTTAGTTAGACCTCTAGATGAAACTTAAACATCTAATTTCGTTTAATTTTGCACATCAGACTAACTTAAGCCAAGGAAGACTCATGTTGCCATGGTAACTGCGGGTGATCCCTGCTGACCCCTGGACTAACCAACAATAAAAATCAGGAAATGTAGCTCGTAAAGCTTGATTTTTAAAAACAATATTTGTGTGAAGAGAATAATGATGAGAGGATTATTAATTATTATGGGTCTATGAGGCAGAGGTTTTGTGAAAGGAAAAGGAACAGATCGATCTTCTCTTATTGTCCTCGAATAAGAAGAGAAGAAAAGAGCTCATGTTTAAAAAGGCTTTTAAAGCCATTTCCTACAAGGGGAAAATCAAAAGTATCTTGAGCTTGTTTTCATCAGGTACAATTTAGCCCAGACATTTAGTTTATGACGGCATGGTGGCATAGTAGTTAGCACTCTCACCTCAGAGCAAGAATGTTGTGGCTTTGAGTCTCTGTGGGGTCCTTGCATGTTCTCCTTGTGTGTGTGTTGATTTTCTAGCACAGTCCAAAAACATACATTTAAAGATAATCGGTGCCCTTAGCTATTCGCAAAGTTGTTTTTTTTGTTTGTTTTGTTTTTTATGACAAATGCTTTTATTTGCTTTTACTTCACAATTCAAGACTCTTTATCGATCTTTAGGAAAACGTCGTCTCTTCTCAGAGATGACGGTGGAAGGTCACCTCTCAGAACGCACATAAACAGGAGCCACAAAGGAGACCATCGTCTTGACAATAGAAGTATGTCTGCTACTTTTAGCCCCTTTGTGGTGTCTCACAAGTCACTGACTTGCTATATTTGTTGTATGATTATGAGCAGGTAGTGTAAATGAGCTTTGATGTTGTTTTTGGGAGAGAAAACAATGGTTAGCGTGAACCAAAAAGTTTGTAATTCACCTACCTGGAATTCAATCATCGATCCCCTGTCGTCGAAAGGAGCCACAAACTCAGATAATACTTCTTCACTTGTCAATTCAGTACCATTCGAAAGCGTTATAGTACAGCTGCAGCTTTCTAAAAAATACTATTTCTGCTTTAAATTACATCTTTATCATCACTTTAACTATGTATGATAGCTATTGCATTATAAATGTTGCTATACAATTATTAATGAGGGCATCAGGATGACACAGTGAGGAGTCAGACTGCCCTTTCGCCAAAGGACTATAAGCTGCCATGTTGGCAATGATCTGACCTCCCGAAGTGTCCTTGAGCCACTAAATCCCTTAAATCTCCAGAGACAGTGATACTCTCCAAAAAAAGTCTTTACTCAGATAAACAATGTATGAAATACCGATTATCAACAGTGCATTGAAAGTGGGGTTCGTACCGCTCGCACAGTGCAGAGCAGGCGACTGTAGCAGAAGAAGATGATGAAGAGGGGGATGCAGAAATGGACGACAAACATATATATGACAAATGAGTTGTTGTTGATCTCAGGCTTGGGAGTGTAGTAGTCAATCCCACAGGAACACTGCATTCCCTCCGGGATATACCTGTGTCCACAACACAACAATAATTGAGGGTTTTTTTCATGAAAATAATCAAACACAGTATTTGATACAAACTGTTGCCGATAAAAAAAATAAAACAACCTCCAAGGTCAGAAGCTTCACTGGGTAGTTTTTTTTTTTTTAATGATTTCAAAGCTTGACGGTGTAGACAGTGAAACATACAGTACCGGGACCATCCCAACAGAGGCGGAGCAGCACAGGTCAAGGCCATGACCCATGTGAACGCCAGGCCAGCAATGGCATGTTTCTCCCCAAAGCGGAAGTTAGTCATTGGCTTACAGACCACAACGTAGCGCTCAATAGCCAAAACCACCAGAGACCAGAGAGCAATCTCTCCTGGACATAAAGCATAGGCATTGTGTAAGAAATAACACAGGAATGAAAAAGTCAAAACTCCATGTAAAGATCAGCGCGATACTCTTGGTCTCTTACCTCCCAGCGTGGCAAAGAATCCTTCAATATTGCAGCCGGTGACCCCTAAGATGAAATATCCATGCAGAGCGGTGTAGAGAGTGACCGTGAAGCCCCCCACCACCATGAAGAGGTCGGCCACCGCCAGGTTGAGCAGGACGTAGTTCAGAGGGGTCCTCAGCTTTTTGTGCTTGACGGTGACATAGAGGGTGAGGAAGTTAATGGGAAAGGCAGTGATGATGAGGAACAGCATGTAGGCAGCCAGGAGAGAGTACTTCCAGGGCTCAGCCAGGTAGTACTGAGGGTACTCGAACGGGCTGCGCACCAACCCCGTCTTGTTCGACATGGGGACATAAAAGTTGGGTCCCTCTGTGCCATTCATGGCCGCACTTGTCGATGTCTTTTCTTCCTCCGCGACCTCGACAGTGGGGAAAGATCTGTGCTTCTCTTTTTAGAATAGAAACACTGTCGGGAAGCCTCGTGGTGCAGATGAATTGAAAGAGAGGGTGAGAAGACGGGTGGTGGCACGACGCCTGTGGAAATAAGATGTTCTTCTCGTCCCCCCCGAAGGAGGTGCCGCACCTTTTAAGAGGCTGGTCGGATTAAGGACGGCCCAGGAGCAAAGTGCTAGCGGAGATGGAATTAAGATGCGCAATCTGAGAGTGTCTGTCAGACACAAAGCACCACAAGCAAAAACCCCAGAAATAGATGTGGAGGATGTTAAGCATTTTCAAGGTGAGAGGTTACCCCCGTGGTTAACCGAACCCTGTCATTACTGTCAGGTGCATCGGTGCTATTCTAGAATAAGATGAGAGCGTAGGAGGGGGAGCGGAGAAACGGGTCCGTGATTTGAATACTTAACGGTGGACAAACTGCAAATTACATTTCTTGTGCAATTCCAGCTTATTTGCATATATAAAAGCGTAATTTCTTACTGTTCTCATAACGTCGAGCACAACTCTTAGGTTGATGCTTAATCAGAAATAGTGACGCATACTGATCGTGACATGTCTTCTTTAGTTGAGCCTCAGATCGCTTCATAAACACTCATAGTAATAAGTCGTGTTTGTAATGTTAAAAAACAACAACAACAAAACAGCCATTTGAAATACCAAAATAGTTTATTCAAAATCATTCTAACTATAAAAAAGACGTTGATGACTCAAAAGAGGTCATATCAAACATGCAGCACAGCTGCACTATAGAAGCTGAAGGACATGCACATGTTGGTGTGTCCATCATAACATTACAGACAAACATAATTTACTTTATGAAAATAATGTTTTTAAATAAATGTGTTTTCTTTTCTATTTTAGACTTTGTGTACCCACATTAGATCTAAAGCCACTGACAGCCCGAGGTAATCTGATGCTAATAATCCAGCTGGGTTGATAAGCTGATGGTGCACTTTTCTTTCCCGCTATAATGACCAACACACAAACACTTGTCGTATTACTTCAGCCACTCATCCATGAAAAAACAAAGAGCTGCTCTTGAAAGGGAGCTCCAATTACACATTCACAGTACAGAGTACACAAAGCATATTACAGGGACAACTTGTTTAAAATGCAAATATAAATGCAGTGACACAACACAGAAAATCAACGGTCGGATGAAAATGCAAAAGACAAAAGACGAGCTGGAGGGAACTAAATGTGACATGTTTAAAATAGATGCTCCAGTTTTGAGTGGATCAGTTTGGTTCGTCGATCGGCCTGCGACAATAAGGACAACAGTTGTGCTGAAGTACCAGGAGTTCATAATCTTCACTGTGGAACATCTGCAAGCAAATAAAAAAAGACTGACAGTGAGGACATTTCAAATCATATGTGATCTCTGCAGACGATAAGCACTAGGAACCAGAGGACGCAGCCTATTGTCCAAAGTCTGTGTGTTATAGCTGCTGTACCTTGAAGCAGGTGGGGCACATGGTGATGCTCACATCAGGCAGCAGGGAGCGGAAGTATTCCCATTTGAGTGGCCGGGGCCAGCGTTTGATCAGGACGTCCCTCCTGCTCATGGAGCGCAGCACCGAGCGGCTCACCTTGACTGGGACAAAGTTCGAACCCCCCTGCTGCTCGGACACACACACCAACACATCCACATTCTATTATGGACTCTGTCCTTCTCACCCGCTCCAGCTGGCGTGCACATACGGCAGAATATTAATCACCTCATCTAAATTGTCCTTTTCTTCTTACCTCAAAGCTCATTTTGGCTGTGAATGGATCCTCCTCTGCATCATCCAACCCATCGTTTAACTTCAGGGTCTGTGTCTCTAAACATTTTTAATAGAAATAAATAACCCAACCAAACACGTATAGATATTTGACAAATGCCACTGCGTCTTGTTTGTTCTGACATGTTTCCTGGTGCAAACATGAGTCTTATTTCAGAAACAGGAAAACCCCTTCTGTAAGAAGCCTTGTAAGACTACTCAGAGGCAAAGCGTTCAAAATCAGTTGTGGCTGTCATTCACATGACGGCTGTGGAAGAACAGAGCAGACCTCGGTGCCCTTGAGTGTCTGCTGGCTAATGCAGGTTAATCCCGGCACCAGGGCTGTGGCTACGGCTCTCGCAGGGTTAGTGTCATTAAGATGAGACAGGAGAGCCTCACTAACCCTATTAGCTCAAGAGCTAAGATGACTTAGTTCTGACAGCTTACCCACAAGCACAGAATCAAGGCCAATGCAGACTAAACAGCTTCTTAGAACTGTCAGAAGGCGCAGGAGAGCCATGTGCTTCTTTGAAGACGTGTGCAGTGTTGAAGCCAGAATAGAAACTCTCAGGACAAGCAGAGTCGGGACTTAATAATTCATGTGAATAATCTGTTACTTTGGGTGTGTGTTAGGTGAGGGGGCCGCTACACCCGGCATGAGATCAAAGGATACCTCCCTTGTCGAATTGTAGCGACTGTGCCTCCTTCTGGTCCCTGTCAGGAACCTCCAGGTCAATAAGAGAAAGAGCCTCCTCGTCATTGATGCCTTCCTCCAGGTAGAACTGTACCAGCGGCAGCACCTCTGCACACAATGGAGCGCATGTCAACGAACGATGGCGTCCCGCATGATAACTACCGCACGGAGTGCGTTCCAGTGTCACTGACCATATGATGAAGCTGAATAGATGAAAGGCTGCCGGCAGTTGATGCACATGCTGCCCAGGTTGTTCAGCAGCGGGTTGTTGGTGGAGCAGCGGTAACACATCATGCTCTCAATCAGGTCCTGCGGGAAAACATATCAGGCTTGAACCGATTTCTCATTCTGTGTCTGTAGATCTGATCAAAACAAATTCCATTTGTCTTCGATTTGTCTCTTTTTTAAGTTTACATACTCATGAGCCAAACAAATGTGCAAAACTTGAAAGTTGTATTTTCTTTAGCTTTTGAGATAAAGAAGTTATTGGACGGTGACAGAATCTGAAAAAATAAAAATCCCATAAATACTTTCCTACTATTTATGATACTTGTTTGACATTTTCTGTGGGAATGTGAGGAGAAAAATAACAGACTTTATGATAATTTTTTTTTTTTCTGTCCAAAGTTGATAGTTTCCTGATTCGGTCAGCAGCTGTGCTGATACTGGGAACATGACCTGGCTTGACTTGAATTATGATATTATAATGTGGATGGAAAATACTTGGATATGGGTTAAACAATGCAACTCTGCACCCAAAGAGATAAAACACTTTGTTTTTGTGGGACTGTTTGAAGTTCAATATTGATGTTGGGTTTTAGTTTGCGATACAAGAATAAGATTCTAGTGAGTTGATGTTACAACAATGTATTAGAAGCTTTTTCAGTCATTCAAATTTTAATATTAGATTTTTTTTTCTCCTATTTTCAAACTACATAAAGAGATGTAATGAAACATAACTCTATACTAGTATCTATCATATCACCAGGTTCTTGCCAACACTCAGTCATCAATTTCTGGAATTGTTTGGCTTTAGGTTTCTCGGTGTGGTTGTGGTTAAAACGCTTGCCTCACAGCTGAATTGCCTCACAGCTGGAAGATCTCCAGTTCAAGTCCATTTGAGCTTGGGAACCTGTGTGGTTTGTCGTTTTTCCATTATGCCTGTGTGGGTTTTCTCTGGGTGCTCTGGTTTCCTCTCACAGTCCAAAAACCCACATTTGTGACTGTAAAATTGCCTAAAGGAGCGAATGTGAGCATGTGTGATTATCTGTGTGTGTTTGCCCTGTGATGGACTGGCAACTTGCCAAGGGTGAACCCTGCCTTTGTCTACAGTCAGCTGGCATCAGGCTCCTGTGAGTATAATATCATTAAATTAGTATCTAAAGAAGATTTTCCATCCACCCCCTATCACACATTCACGTCTGAGGGCAATTCAGAATGAACAAATAGCCTCAAACACACATTTCTGGACTGTGGGAGGAAACAAAAGGACCATGCATCACAGGAAGTATGTCATGAAGCCCTGGCGCCAAACAATCCCCAGCAAGTTCAATACTCACCTCACTGTCGTGGAAGGGTTTGGACCGAATTGTGAGGCTGCCCAGCTCTATGCAGTCCTGGAAGCGAGAGGGAATGTGCAGCTCCAGGAGCTTCTCGTAGCAATACCGAGCGAGCTTGAACGCGCCAAGCTTTCGACTCTGCTTGGCTAAAGCGTACAACGTGTTTCTGATGGTCGGGTCAAGGAAAATTAATTAGGAGGCAGAATCTGCACAGGAATATTGATTTCCGGATATGTTGTTCAATACAATGTGGGGGGGGGGGAAATCCCACTCCTATGCATTTATAAATACTGGTACATTAATATACATTCACACATTGCTGTTAATGAAGAGAACTGTGCTCAGCCAGCGCTGGCTGAATGCCTTGAAAGTAATACCTTGGTTAGTTTGTGTGTGGGCTTTTGTGTTTGTGAGTTGAGGAAATAGTTGCTTATTTGTATTTATGTAGAGTTAGATTGTTAGGAGAGCAGCTATGAGAGTGGCAATCACGGGTCAATGAGTTGCAGCTGCACAAGCTCCACTCTGGCTCTTCTCCATCACCTAAAACTCCACGCTATTTCTCTGCTCTCCTCTCCACTCGACGACTCTCCAGCTCCTCCTACACACCCAATTCTCTTTGGTGGCTGGAACTTTTCATAAATATATGTCCTCCTGTTTTGTCATTTTTCAAGTAGATTTTTTTTCAGATACTTTGGGGAATATGTTTTCAACTCTTCAACACAAAGTTGAGTCTGTAAATCAAAGTTGTTGGAATATTTCCGTTTGGCCACAGATGATCCCAGCTGGTTACTCTCGCTTCCTCCTTCAAAAGCTGAGCTTTCCTTCCTCAAACCAGCTTCCACTGTGAGCGTGGTCTGTATGGTCATGGGGGTGTATGGTCACTGCGTGTTGTGTGTATTGGTCATGGGGTTACATGTAGTCACAGAGCTCAGCAATCAAAGCTATTGTTCAGAAAATGTTCCTTCTTACTGGCATCAGCTCCTCCTCTCGTTTCCCATTTTCTTTCTCTCATAGTTTCTGTAGCGCTACCAAAACTTCCAGTTATTCTCCCCCATTTCTGTCCCTTATCCACCACTTTATCTCCACTGCTGCTGCCAGTCTTGATTCTAGAGCAGTATGTCTGTTGTGGAGAGTTTTCAAGACGCCACGGACCTATAATCTTAGATTTCAAGTATAATTGTCTGACATCTTACACAACATGACGGGTCTTTTTTTCTTTCCACAAATCTTAGGATACACTTTAGAAATGCCTGGTGGTATATCCTTGGTGAGGTTGTTCAGGAGAAACCTGCAGATGTTGAAGAGTGTCTCCGGCATGTGGGAACTGAAAGGCTCATCCTGAAGATGAAATTAGAAAAAAAAAAGAGAAGAGACATGGAAAATTGAGGGGATTATAAAGAGAAATATCAGATAACAATTCTAAACGGTCCATTTCTCCTACTTCCCTTCTTAAATTTTTTTTTTTTCATCTTTTAACCTGGTTTAATAGTAGCTTAACTCAACCTCATTCCTCCTCACAAAGGGAAAAGGAATTTTCTAAAGCAATCACTAACAGCACTTTATCCCTGAAGTTGATAGTTCAAATCTATAGCGCCTGTCTCGGAGGGTTAAAGTGAGATATAAAGGTTTCCTGCTCTGGACTGGCTCACATTGATGCTGCTCTGCAGCAGGGGTGTGACCATAGCAAAGCCAAAAGCTGAAAAAACAAACAAGAGGAACGCTGACACAGCCCAGGTCACTCTTAGGGTTCTCACAAGAAGAAATTGCCTATTTGTAAGTAGGTTAGGGCTGAGGGTTTGGCGTAGACCAGTGATGAAGTGGTTATCTTGTTCAATTAGGCAGCTGGTTACCATGGTAATAGGGGTCACAAAGGTTTCAGGACTGATAAATGGTAATGGTGGTTTCTTCAAGCTGATCTTTCCCTTCAATGAATTGTAAGCCAAATTGAATCCTGACCGTTCCCTCTATTGTTCACGTTACCGAGCACCTTCTGTGCATATATTCAATTCACTATTAAATTAAATAATGCACATACCAGTCTGCGAAGTCAGAGCATCATTCTCATTAAATTCACAAGAAATTTAAGTGCGAAGGTTGTTTTGCGATAAATGTTGTAAACAAACAACAGAAATATTGTTTGCATTCAAACAATAAATGCGCCCACAGAGGAGGTACTGTGTCCAGGAAGAAGCGATTTCAGCCTGACAGCCAATCAAATGGCTGCCTGATCAATTCCCAGGCCTCCCCAGAGTTCTGTCTGGTGTGGCTATACGAGATTAGGGCTGACAAAGGATCATGTTCTCACCGTGTAACGCTGAATGGAGCGATAGACATGGTAGAGCTCAGCCAGATGCTGGAAACGCTCAAACTTTTTAAGCATTTCATCCTTCTGCTCTTCACTTTCTAGCTCAGGAAAACAGAGGTGCAGCAAAAGGGTTACAAACACGAACACGCCAAAGTGTAGTGCAGTTTGAATTGTGTTTAGGTAGAATGAAGATTCATCCCACCTCTCGCAATGTCCAGACACTGCATAGACAGCATCCAGTAATAGTACCCCGCGTCATTGAACCTGTTTTCCACCACGGCATTGTGGGTAAGCTGCTCCAGGACTTTCACGGCTTCATTCTGAAGACCAGCTTTGTGAAAAGCTAAAGGGTGACAGGACAAGAACAGTGATCAAAGAATTGCTATTCTTGTAAGTAAAACTAATTCAAGAGTTACTGAATTCATTTCTAGGTAATATATCTGTCAAGGGGTTAGGGCGAGGTGATCAACTGTTCAATAAAACAGGTCAACTCGTTCTTCATGGAAGTTTGTTTTGATTCGTTTTGGGTGCACAAATAAAGAAATTAAAATGAAGGCGACTATGCAAAAATGGAAAACATGTCTAATGCAAGTTAAAAAAAACAAAACTGTATTGTGTCTGGTGTCATTACTAATCTGATAACACATTCAATCATTTTGTGCCAAAGCACATCTTTGATGTAATATCATAAAGTCACCAGTTAACTTCAAATACGTATTTTTTCACAAAGGAGATGACTGTAATCTCAGCAAGCGACATGTTTTACTTCCATCTACAGTAATCAGGTCAATAAAGTTTAAATCATAAATTCTCTTAGAGGACCACCAAAGGTCCGTGAAGAGCATCAACGGCTGTTGAATTTTTCTTTTTTCTTTTTAAGCTTCTTTAATTTAAAGATAGTTCTGACCGGATAACACGCTTCTTGGGTTCATCCATTTAAAAAGACATTTTGAATAACCATCTGATTTATGGATTCAATTCATTTCCGTTAATCCATTGTGGGAACAAATGAGCTTCATCTGAGTCACCCAAAATCTGTAGCACACCCATTTATCTGAGTGAGGCCATATTAACGTCTCTGAAATTGTTATTGATAAGTTAAAAAGTAACGGTGAAGTGAACGGGAGAAAAACCAGAACAATCATTACTAACACAATACTAATTCCCCGCTTGACTAAAATACACACAATCAGCAAAACGAACGACCATAAGCAGGATGATGTACAATCAGGCCTGTTCAGTCATGTAGTCTGTGTCGAGACAGGCGGAGGAAGATTATGTAGAAGAGGAAATATGCCTGCTGAGATCATAATTATAAATCTATGAGCTGATTATAACTATGGTTACAGTTGGTAATCATCATCAGAGCCGCTTGTAGTACTGGTGATTAGAGGCAAGCATGCATGTCGTTCAGTTAACAGGCAACCCCGCGCTGTCCTGCTCTGCTCCAGCAAAGAGGATCATGCTTTACTGTGGATACAGAGAATCTTAAGGTAGAAACATGCCCAGAGCTTGTTTGAGCTTCGTCACGACTGTGTAATCACTGGCTGCTATTGTACACTAAAAATTGTACACTAAAATAATGCTGAAACCATACATTTTAGAAGAGAATATGGCTGAATACATTATAGTCAACCACGGCATTATGACCACTGACAGGTGAAGTTAAAAAAAAACCATGGATGTAGGTGGGATATATTATGCAGACAGTGAACATTGTGTCCTCGAATTTGATGTTAAAAGGAGAAGAAATTGGCTGTTTGAGGAAATATGACATGGGCCAATTTGTGAAGGCCATACAAGTGGCTCGGTGACTCTCCGAAAGTACAGCTCTAGCATGGTGTTCCCAATCTGCAGTGATCAGTAGCTATCAAAAGGCGTCCCAGGAATAAAATGGGTGAACTGGCACCAGGGTCAGAGATGAGCAATGCTCACTGGTGCACGTGGTGAGATGGAGGCTCCACTTTGGAACTCACAGGCTAGATACCACAGCTTTCAGAAGTTGGGCGGGGTCAGGACTCTTAGATCACACACACCATGATGCTGGTGGTCTTAATGTTATGGGTGACTGGTATATGTACAGCTACAGAAACTCACCTTTCTGTGCCTCCTCAAAGCGATCGTTTTCCGCCAACCACTGAGCATAAGGCACGAAGATGTCGTTTTTGAACTGGGGGTGCTTCTCCGCCAGTGAGAAGGCCTGAGAAAATTACCATCCAGAAGACAAAAGACATTTTAAAAATATCACAAAGTATGTAACCAGCTCACTTAAGAATTTGGTCCCACAGGTTGTAATACATCAGGAACAATGATGAACTGCCCCAGGTAATTAAAGTTCAACTGCACATGATTAGGCCACTACAAGGTACTACATATTTTAGAGAAACATGTTACTCCAACAAAAATATTCCTGCAACATTATTAATTAGTTGAGAACAAAGAAAATGTATGAGCTAAGTTGATTTCACGCTCAATTAGAAGTACAAGTTCAGCTTTTATGCAGCTTGAATGACAGGGTATAAAGAGCTGCTGCGGTGCCCAATGGACACATATTTGCCTGTCATAGTGACTAATTAAGCTAAATGTCCTGTGGCAAAATCTGGGCCAAGATACACAGTCCGGTCATACCATACAGTAAAGGGGAGAGGTGTGTGTGTGTGTGTGTGTGTGTGTGTGTGTGTGTGTGTGTGTGTGTGTGTGTGTGTGTGTGTGTGTGTGTGTGTATCCCAGGCCTGTGAGTCCAAAGTACTTTAAAACAAAGTAGTGCTTTAGAGAGGCGCAGGAGCAGTGAATAGCATCCATATGGTCCATGCAGTAACTCAGTCTGTGCTGTTGTCTTGGGGTCCACCTCCCCCAGTGAGACACATAAAACCTCTGCCCCCCTCCCCTTTCTTCTTTTTCTCTCTCAGAGGATTAAATAAATATTCCACGAACACTTCGTCAGACGCTACAGCACAACCATGTGATTGTGATTTGATGTTCTGTTTTTGGATCTACTTTCGGCAGCATGCAAATCGCAGTGTGCATCTCGGTAACGCCTCTAACTCGATTATAGACTGCAGATGGATTAAAGAAATGCAATATTTTCTTCATGTCTGAGAAGCGTGATCCATCCTGATGGAGGATTGATTGGAAGCAGAATGGAGCTTTAAGCCGATACTCTTTGGGTGCAGTAGAGTGTTTTGAGCTTCTCACTCCTTAATCATCATGTGGGCATGGATATAGAGAAATCTAAAGTTGGATGATTAGCTCTGAAGTGCGTGTGGTTTCAGTTTGTCAGTGTATAGGGAAATTAAGCACACATATTGTCTTATTCTGTACATTCGACTATGAACAAATGTGGTAGACTATTTTGGAGAGAGTGAACAAAGCCCAATAATGGAGTAGTTTATCTTGTGGTTTTTGTCTACCGCAGTGGCTTTTAAATATGGCCCTGTATGATTCACATTATATTTATGTGATTGTCTCAGGGCTTGCTTTATATAACTTATGATGAGCAGAGCAGGTGTGCATAAATGTGTCGGACCTCCTCCCAGTGTCGGGTTTCTACATGCAGGTGCACCAGCGCCTTCAAGTCCCCCATCTTGGAATAGGTCTCTGAGGCATAGCCATGGTGCTTCAGCCTCTTGAAGTGGAGGGCACACTTCGCCAGCGGTTCGCGTTCAGCTTTGTCCAATTTACGGGCAATGTCGATCAGCCTGTTAGAGGGAGAAAGGAGACAGGAATGAGCACACAGAGAAGGCAAGGGAAGAAGAAGAAAAAAAGCTCAAACAAGCTGGGTGTGTGCTGTATCACACTCTGCTCATGACCCCAGAAAAAATGTGAATCAGTCAGGGTCACAAGCTGAATCTGATTCAGGTTAAATAGCTCTGACTGTGTACAAGTACAGTGTGAGTTACACTGACACACAGGTAGCGCCACAGGAGGCTGACACCATGCAGACAGTGGGTCAGATGGTGTCAGCGGGGAGTTCTGACATGACCACAGAAAATGAGTTTGCTTGGTTTTCAACAAAGCCGATATTTTCACTGGACTTGACTGACACATAATGGAGAGATCAGCATTAGAGATGCTGTATGTTTCTCGATGTTACAGCTTTCCCTTAGCAGGTTCGGCATTTTAAATGCTTAGCGTATGCAACACTTGAGCAAGAATTTTGCAAGGCTTGCATATATTACAGCCACAGCAGAGTTGTTCTACATTCTGCCACCTGTTTCACTGGAGTGTAATGCATCAAATGTGTCAGAGAGGGCATTTTTTCATTTTTTTTTTTTTTTAAAGTTAATTAAAGAAATTGAAGTTTACAGGATAATATTTAAATAGGAAAGCAATGGAAACCAGCCTTTGTGTTTTATCCAAAAACGGAAGGGGCAGACAAGTAAGCTTTGCACAGATGCTTTAGGGAGATCATCACTACTAAAAGTGGATTAAAGGAATTATCGCTTTAAAAAGTACCAGCAGAAGTATACAGATCACCTGCAATCTATTACACTGATATAGTCTATGACAAGAGGGTCCATATTTCTATCCAACAAGGGTGGGGCCACTTTGTAGAGGTGAATTTTCTGCAGCGACTTGCTTTCTTGAGCTACTTCTATTCTGCCGTTTTTACAAAGATTCCTGGTTGGAGACCGTATCAAAACTCCGAATTACAATAGTTTCACATGTGGGCCATTTTTAGGAATTTGCGAAAGGCAAATTAAAAATTGACCACAGGCTAAAGTTTACCTGTCGGCAACTTTGCTTGCTCTGCTATGTGATATATGTATATATCGGTCAAAAATAAGAGCAAAAAGACTTAAAGTTTCACCTTTAACAAACCATTACTAAGTAGTATTTTGGTGTAGTGAATATTTGTAGCAAACTTGAAAAGGGATACTATTGGTGGTTGATCAGCTCCAAGTATGATATCTATTTATAGAGTAATTGAAAATGTAGTCTAGAAAAGGCTAAACAGGTGGAATTGTATATCAAAGGGAAGTTGTTTGTTCTAGAAAATGAGTGACACCTACATGTCAGCCCAGCCGTGCTCGCCTATAATGTCTATGGCTTTGAGATGTTCTCCTGCTGACAGGTACATCTCTGCTGCTGCCCGCGGCTCTTTGCTGCTTTTAGCCCAATCTGCCTGCTTGGTCATCAGGATCCGGGAGCTCTTCGGGTCTGTTGCCCCAACAAACTCCTGTAAAGCAGGAGAAATGGTTAGAAATGTGGTGATCTAGCATCAGAGCTCATTAAGGCTGAGAGAATTATGTCGATGTAACAGCCACAAAGACATTCTCAACAGTAAGATGAGAAGTCCAGTTCAGGCAAACTGAGCCACATGGGTCAGGTCTGAGACAGCAGGAAGAGAGTCACACAAACAGCAGGCTCCGAAAAGGTCTTTCCCTCCAGTGTCCATCCTACCTAAAACAAACAGCCTGTGGGACCAGATGGCCACACAGCCACATAAATATACAGCAGCCACATCAAACACACATACAATCTGATACTCAAGCATACACAAATACACATCAATGAGTCATGGCTGTGTCATCCGCTCCCACAAAGTGAATATAATGCTGATGATCAAAAGTTTCCCCCTATGTGTAAACATAATAAAGCACGACTTTGTCTAGGCTCCAAATGACCCCGTCATCAAAGTGTTGGCGTAAGGGCAGACACCCACTTTATCTCTCCCCATTTGTGCTCCATTTCCAACTATAACTTTGAGTGTAAACTATACTTGTGTTGTGCAAGGTATGTGAGCAGACGTGCGCCATGTGTGTACTGATCAGATGATGTATGTGGAGATTCCAGTGATATATGAGGGGATGAAAGACAGACGGGATGGGGGGGGGGGCCGTCTGAGCGCAGTGCAGGGCCCCAACTTGGCATAACTGCACAGGATGAAGAAAAACACATGTTCTGAACCCCTAAAACATGCAAAACTTTGCAAACCATTTTGCCTGTATTGATTATAGTGCATTTCCTGTGTACCTGTGTGTTTGTCAATCATTTTTTATCACCTTGGCATAATCGAACATGCGCAGGTCGGTGTACATGCTTAGGGCTCTGGATTCGTGGCCAGTACGTTTGTAGAGCTTGGCTGCCTCGTGGAATTTCCCCTGGTAGGCATAGACGTCTGCCAGGAACAGCTCATTGTCGTTCTCACCCCGCTTCTTCCTCTCCTGCAAATCAGACAACACAAACAAGGACATGTGTGCAGGGATAAACAGTCACACACATTTATACACTTATACACAATAGTTTTGCAAGCACACACATTTTCCAGGAACAGCAGAGGCTGGTTAGATGCAGTGAGACTCGCTGTTTAAACCCAAACAAAACACTTATCTACAACTTGATAAGGTAACAAACTGTTTTTTATTAACCTAATGATCATTTCTTTTAAACATAAAACGGCAGACACAGACAATTTCAAACAATCTGGTCACCGTCCAGCAAGCACATTGGAAAGGATAAAGGCTTGTGCTTGTGTTTAGATGTTTCCTTACATATGTGTGGACCGAGCCTGACATGGTCAGCCGGGACATGTGCTCCTCCCTTTTTTAATGATTAGAAGTTTAGCCAAGAAATAAAAGGTTAGCAGTTAAATATATAACGACAATAATAACTGTGCTTTGGCTCGTTGATTATGTCAGCGTTTGCAGTTGCCAGAAATTAAATCATCTAACAAAACATGTGAAATTTGGATTCACACACAATACAGAAGGGGTTTCTTTGTTCCATGTTCGAGGAGTAAATATTACCTCAATGCTGTTGATGAGTTCCAGGTAACGCAAGTCTCGTATTCTAATGAAGGCCTGAAAGTGGTTAAACAAACATAAGCTTTAGACCAGGCGTCACTGTCTTCATTTGCGTTATCGATTTATTAGAAATTCATCCATCTTTTATACTAGTTTATCTAACTCAGGGTTGGGGGGCTGGAGTCCATCCCAGCTGAATATAGGCGAAGACCAGGTGCAGCCGTGACAGGTCGCCAGTCCATCACAGGGCACAGACAATCTCACACACACTCACACAACAGACAATTTAGAATCATCAATTAGCCTCCATTATCAAGGACATGGCGCTATTGTCCACTTGGGTGATGACAACTAATTTGCGGTGAGTGGTTTACAAATAATAATTCAAAAAGTGAGGCAAACAAACAACAACATTTTTGCTCATTTCAGTAAAACTACTCAATTTTGTAAGATGATGTGTTATTAAGAACAAGATGTGACAGGCCTTCTTTGCTGTGTCAAAGTCAAGTCCTTCCAGGGCTTCTGTGGCCAAATCCCTCCAGTCACTGTCTGTCACACCAAGACAGGCGATCTGGTAGGCCTCCTTATACATCTTCCTCTCCAGATACTGGTACATGGGCGCTGACTGTTCAAGGCAGCAACAATAGAGTAAAACCATCATACTCTTACAATGTGAAATTCTAAATACTCTTTGGATCAACTATCATTTACATAACTAAGCCTTTTTTTCCTTTACCCACCTGAGGCACCTCAACTGCAGACATGGAGTAGGCATGAAGACAGAATATCTTGGAGCCATTGTAACCGACCATAAAGCCTTGCATCTTCTGCTGGTGAACGGGAAAGTTGCTCGCTTTAATGTTAAGGTAGCCATTCCCGGAGAAGCACAGCATGTCCTCACACTGGGTGTTCCAGGCCACGCTGTTGGCATTAGGCTCCTACAGAGAAGCCAGAAGAAGGTACAGGGATAATAAGGTCTAGAGGTGACTGTTGAACACAGGCCAGCCAGTAGTGGAAGTGAATACATTCCTGTACACAGTGCAAATAATTAAACCCACATGCATGTTTCCATTTTTCTCCACTCCACTGCACCTCTGAAAAGCATTTCAAAATTCAACAAGCTATGTTCCTTCATCCTAACCTTTCCATTACCCACTGACCTGAAAGAGCAGCTCTTTACTGTTAATGTCATAGACCAAAAGAGTGTTGTGCTCGTCCACCACAGCCAGTTTATTGCGGGAGGCACTCATGTCCAGGCAGCGCACTGATGTTGACAGCTTCAGCAGGGTGATGGGAAATGGGTTGTCAACAAATATCTTCAGGATCTACATCAAAACAATAAAACCAACAGAACAAAGTGAGAATAAAGAGGAAGTAGTGATGCGACCTCATTCCTGTAAACTTCAGGTATGGCTCCAGAGATTCCAAAACAATGGAAATGTTATTTTTCCCTTAAGTTACATAAAACTGTGAAACTACCATGTGTTTTACATTTATTGCACTTAACTTAAATCTTAATATTTCAAGCCCTTTTGTTGTCTTCTTTAACATTTAATCTAATAAGTCATGAAAATGTAAAAAAAAAAAAAAATCTAAATTTTTTACTTTTTTATGAGATCAGATGCTTTTCCTGTGTTTTGAACCAGACAGAAGTCATAACTATTACATCCATCTTCTATACAGCTATATCCAGTCCAGAGTTGCAGGATGCTGAAGCTGATCTCAGCCGACTATGGAGAAGGCAGGATACACCCTGAACAGATCTCCATGCCATCAGAGCAAAGACAGCGAAACAAACAACCACACACACTCACGTTCACACCTATGTGCAATTTAGGGTCATCAATTAACCTCGCATGTATGTTTTTGGACTGTGGGAACGAAAACACACCCACACACAGGGATCTTTACCCACGACCTTCATGCTATTAAGTGTGCTAAGAGTGCTAACCACAATGCTCCCTTTTACTGTGAATGGCATGATTGCAGTGATAACTGACAAAACAATCAATTTTACAATGACACATCTATGTCTTTCAACACGTAGTTCCATTTGAACACAGATAAACATTCCTTCCATTCCTCGGGCCATGAGTATGATGATTTCTAATGTTACTTAATGTGTTTTGCATTTTCCTGAAATACTCACAGCGCCGTTCTTCAACCCTACAAGCAGACCCTCTCTGCCTGGCGGGCCACCAATCACTTTGATGTAGCGAATTAGAGATTCCATCACCCATTCTTTCTCCCTGACACTGGTGAAGGACAGACACTGGAGCCTCTTCTCCTGCACGAGAGCAGCGACGAGAAAGGTGAAACCACAATTCTACATAACACATGAAAGACTGAGTGGTTCAGTATGGAGGAACGCTTTTCTTTCTTCTTTACCCGTCTCACAGTTTGTTAATCACATCCTTTACTTTATTTAAACACACTCATAAATGTCTAATAGATCTCATCACAGTTTTATTTTAACATCAGCTCGACAGTTTTGTGATTTGACAAAGACATCCAAACTCCACATGAGCACAGCCCATTTACATTGCCCAAGAAGTTGTCTGAGGCATGAAACATGAGTATGCCCAATAGAGAGATCTGAAGCACCTCTGTCACAGACGGGCAGATTTAAAAGGATATAACCTCAGTGTTATGGCTGCTCCTCCTCTCTACCAGCCTCTGTCAAACACAGACGAGAAGCAGAGACGAACCCCAAGAGACACCCACTGGTTCAGCAGACTGTGGCCTTTCCCTTTATTTAACTATCTTAATGTATCTGGTGTGAAGAGGGTTGAGAGGGAGAAAAAGACAGGGCCTGCAGAGCATATGCACAGCTGGAGCTTTCTGCATGTAAGGCAGAAACATCTGGGGAAGCAACAAGTCTTTCTTGGCAGCTGGTGCTCGTAGTAAATTACTGATCATTGATCTGCCCTCCTTTCATATAATTGGTGATGCTCGAATGTCAAGTGTACAATAATGTAATTTTTAAAAAGAAGTATTTTCACTAAAGGTCAGAATAACTTAGAGATCCGAGTTGCGTACCTCAAGGAAAACTGTGTGCTTCATCACAAATTAAGCCAAATCAGAACAGGGCTCGGTAAAGTGCAACTCAAAGAATATACAACATATACTCTGCTTTTCTGAGTACTTCACTAAAAAATTTGGAGCTAAAACTGATTCAACCTTTTTTATTCTTCTTATTGTAGAAATGAATTTCTTCTGACCTGGCAGAGAATGATGTGGTGGGAGCAAACTACCAGCAGGTTGCATTCAAACTTCCTGCTGATCTTCTCCTTGATGCGGTAGTGCATGTCCGTGGAGTCGTCGGAATAGAGCTCATAGATGAGGATCTTCTCAGGTAGCTGGATGGCTAGACGGTTTCTATAGATGGCAATCTTCTTCACCAGCTCACGACACTTGATCCTCACTACAATAACAGGGGGGAATGAGAAATAGACATGAGAGGAGACTGAGGAAAGTTTAATTATCCCAGCAGATGAATTGATCAAGTATGTCGACATTCATGCTTTTCTCAGAATTTCTTCAACTATCGCTCATGAAATTACTTCAAACTAAATTGTTATCAGGGCTCTCTCGCAATCTCCAGCAGAGAACTGTGATGGCGTCTCATACGAATGATGTAAAAGTTGGATGTAACATGACATGACTGCCCAGACTGCGATTGATTTGGAAATAAATAAATAAATCACACATGCATTTAGTTTTAAGACCACATATGAAAGTGGCCTGGATCTGATTTGAAAAAAAATCGAATTCTGTCATAAAAAATCTAGTATGAGTCACATATGGGCTCAAAAAAAAAAATCTGAATTGGGATACGGGTACTTTTGCCTGCAGTGTGAATGAAGCTTATGACACATTCAACCTGTTACTTGGAGAAGCAGAGCAGTATCTTCAAATTATAAACTCCAGCAAAAAGCGCACCTTTTTGCTCAGTGATGAGGTGCTGGACGATGACATCAGTCATGCTGTCTCGATAAGCGTAGCGATCCTTGTAGAGGCCGTGAACTGTGCTGAAGATAAGTTGGTAGCAGGCGATGGTCCCATCCTGGCAGCCCAGCACCTAGATAGGAGACAACAATGTAGCAGTACATCCTATTAACACCTCTAAGAAAAGACTGTGAGAGTGGGAAAATGTCCCTGTTGTTAAAGCATCTACACCTCAGAACTGAGAGAATCTGCCAGCTACCAATTGTCTCGTGTGCGCCTCATCACTTTTAGTTAAATATAGTGAAATGGAGCGCTGTAAAGGTGTGACTGTAAATCAAATACTTTGTGTAGTTAAAGAAGCACTGTGCTGTCACATCAAGACAGGGTATTGAAAGCAGACAGACATTGTGAATGATAGGTGTGGGTCTAAGCTTTTAGTGCTTTGCTTTAAAATATTGTACCCGTCCAACATTGTGACATGTTCTATAATTCAATAGGTTTCCAGGCAAATGGCCCTACAAGCTGTGGACCCACCACAAAGTTGGAGTCAGGCTTCACTCGGCACGTCCACACCCAGGCATCCTGCTCTCCAATGGTTCCTAACCGCACGCCATCTTTTGTGTAGAGGGACGCCTGTTTATCAGAGCCTCCCATGACTATATACTCGCCCTTGGAGAAATAGCTGATGCAACACGGGTCATAGGTGAGGGTCCTGTCTTTCCCAATCTGGGGAAGACAAAGAGAAACATGGAAATTAAAATGAGAATAAAACAAGTATGTCTTGTCTTTCCTGCCCAGGGGCCTGAGCCAACACTTCCCACTGTCTGGGCTGACACACTTCAAAGTGCTCAGCACATTCAAGCATCCCTTTGAGTGTTTGATGAAAAGACAGACAAAGAAGAGTTTCTCCAGCTTAAATAGCCTCTATTGTATCAGTGTTCAAAGTCCATTTGAGCAGCATCATATCAGGTCACCCAATTCTGTACATCTGTTTCTTGTCACTCCGGATAAAAGCTTCCATGACAATTCAGAGTTATTTTCTTTCATTGTGAACAATTCCTGGTGTTGTAATCAAAACAGAATGTTCATTTTAACAGATAAATTGGCCGATGACAATATACGAGCCTCAGGCATAACGGCAGCGTAATGAACAGTGCATATTTATCTATAATTACGGTAGTGCCCACAGGGAATTTAAGAGGAAGGAGGGATACTGAGGGCACCATTAAAGCATAGTGGGATCACTTCCAATGTACTGTTATGGTTTCAATAGACCCTGACAGTCTGATTACAACAGGAAACACAAATCTTAAACTTAGTAAAGTGTTTCCAATTTTATATATTTCCAACAAACAGTATGCAGTTTTGCCACAGCAAGTTGTGGCACATAGTGGTTGACAGTGTTTCAAAATGTAATAAGTCTTCTGGTTATCCCCACAGAAGAAAAGTGACAGTGAAAGGAGTTGCAATAACAACACTCCGTATATAGATATTGTAAAATCATCACAGTGTCTGTGCTTAGAAACAGCTTATCGTGCTTTAAGGGTTTTGTTGGGGGCGCGGGGGGGAGTGATCACAGACTTGATATTCACCTGCTTTCCACTGAGCTGATAGAAGGAGAGTTTCTGGCCCCAGTCTGCCACAGCCAGAATGTCATTGTGCTCATCCCTGTGAAAATACAAGATGACTTCAGGCGAAAGAACTCATCACAACAGTCTGTGCTGACGGGGATTTTGGTTGAAGTGCTGATGACGGTAAAAACAAGAGTAGCCAGGCTTTAACAAGGACAACGAAATAAGCTATTTTCTCCCTGCTAATGATGCAAAGCTTCACAGTCATTTTATCCCGACTCATTTTAATTGTGAATCTAAGCTTCTAATTTACCGAAGACTTCATTGACACCCATAACTTAGACTCTCTTGCAGTGCTAGGAGCTCTGGTCTCTTGTGGACCTCAAGCTTTGACCTAGAGGTGATTATATGAAGCAGCCCAGTGGTATATCTATTGTCCCCGGTCAGTGCCACCTTCATCCTGTCACCTGCAGCTTTCTGCTTTTTTCCTCCACCTCCTCGCATAACTTGGTCAGTGATTTGCTGCCGCAGCTATAGCTGTACTCCGCAATTTGGCTGCAGGGGGACTCAGAGTGCAGAGACAACTGCTCCAAGGCATCATAATGCTGTCCCTCGCCGTAAGACTTGCACCACTCGCTGGTTGTTCACTGCCACCTGCTGGCCACCCACATATTACTCAACAATAACATGCAAATGACTCTGCCTTCACAGCATTGACAGACAGCACAAGATTGAATGTGGCAGTGTGAAGTATTAAAAGCAATTTGTTGGTACAGATAAGATCGATTCTATATGTTGCTCTATTACGCTACAGTAATTACAAGTTACTAACTTAGATGGATTCCAGGCTATGGACCAAATAGGAGAGGAGGAGCCTCCCGGACGCTCTATTTTGACCTTCTCCTCTCCGTTCTTGTTCCGTATGCTCACCACCCCATTCATCATGCCAAGGGCAAGGTATTGCCCGTCGTTTGTCCACCTGCAAAGAAATAAAACAGTACAGCAACAATGCATCACATGTACTTCTGCCACTGTGTCAGAAGGTTATAGCTGAAGACTTTGCTTACCCACAGCATGTTATTTTACTGCTCACTTTGTGTTTATTCACAGATTTTTGCTCTGGAGACCACAGACCTAAAAATATGAAGAGTTCAGTCACGATCACTGTTCGACGTGTCCGATAGCTCCTAAAATATATATACAGTGTATTATGTATTATGTTTTTAAATGTCTTGATTGACTCTTGAGTTACTCACCAAAGTCACCAGAAGAGCAGGAGGCCAGCTGGTGAGTGACAGGGTTGTAGGCCACACACTGGATAGAGTCATTGTGACTACAGATACACACATTCAAAAAAATATTGATGCATGACTACAGGAGAGATTATACTATTATCTGTGTAACAGTACAGCAACACTCACGTATACTTCAAAATTCCCTCCAATTTAGAAGTCCAGATAATGATGCTTTTGTCTGCTGACCCCGAGGCAAACCTTTTACCTAAAGATAAATGCACTTACTACAAGAAAAAAAACAAACTGGTGCAGGAGGTGTACAATACAAACGGATAATATGTCAAGTACCATCTTTGGCATAGGCTACACAGTAGACGATGTCTTTGTGTCCTTTCAAAGGATGAATAATAGCTCCATCTGCTGCGTCGTATACCTGCAACAAAAGAATTACAAGAGTTCTAAGACTAATAATAACAATTATAATGACATTAGAATATTTGATTTAAGGTAACGGTAAAGTTTTACCAGCACACGAAGCCCTGCAGCAATTATGATTTGTGTTCCATCTGGCTTGAAGGCAATATCGTACACACTGCAAAAGAAAATTGGATATGTATTTAACTGTGCTTTTGAAATTGAACTGGAAGTTCATGGATGGAACTGAAAGTTTGTGGTCTGACACTCCTGCCCCCATAATGACTGCAGTAAGTGGATTCATAAAATCAGCACAGGAAATACTTCCTGTGCCATTATTTTTTAAATCTCTAATACATTGGACTTTTTTAAAATACTGCACAGAAAAGTAAAGATTTCTGAAATAAAAATGCAATATAAAGCTACAAGTCCTACTTCACTGCTATTGTGTTGCAAGGATCCACACAAGACAAAAACAGAGTAATAAGTTTCTGCCACGACAAATGTTTTTTTTTGCAGAACTAAAACTAACATCCAAAAGTCTGATTCCTAAAAAATTGGAGCGCATTTTATAACTATGATAACTCATTTGTATTAAATAAATCGAAAAAAGTAGCCCACATATCTATTTGATATGAGATGAGCTGAAGCTAAGTCCCCAATTTACAAGTTACAACGTCATATCTTAAGATCCGCTTTGTTGACTTAGTTTTGCGACGCTTTCAGCCTGAAATCTCAGATTAAATGTTTCACGACTGAACCAACTCAATACATTCAAAAGCAAAGAGTCCCGAAACTATTTGATTAATAAAGAAACAGCATTACCAATTGAGATTCTCATCATTCTAGGGGCAATTTGCTAAACAGATGAAAAAAAATCTTATTTTAGCTGGTTTTCTTTAAGTAGAAATGTTTTATTCATTGCACATACCAAAATCAAACGGAAGCTAGCTAGCTTAAGATCCCGTTAGCTCCATCTAAGATTAGGAAATTCCCCTGGCATAGCGCGTTATTTAAAAGCTCCGTATTCTGCCCGATATCTTAAATGAACAATATATACCCCCGCTTTACTGTCACTGCCAGGGGATAACTCTGCTACTGCTACTGCTGCGATGCTAACGCTACTTAGCCGGCTAACACTAGTTTACATAGCAACCACCGTTACTAACCACCCAGCATCGGGGCTTGATTATAACTTTAACTATAAGAATCAAATATCTTACCATTGTTCTCGAATAGCCTCTTTCCATGCAAGTACAGCTCTCATTTCCAGCTTTAAATAGGAACCCAGCTGCAGTGTTTTTCTGTGGATCAACAGGTTGTTTCTTCTCTTTTCATTGCAGAAGATGTTGTCAGGATGGATGAGTGGTACCGATCTGCAAACAAGGAGCGCCGCCATTTCTCTCTCAACACAGGAAGTCACGTGGTCTTTATACAGGAAGTAAATCTTCGTCTTTTTATTTTTATTTTTTAAATTAATTTATACTAAGCATTACAAACAAATAAAGGAATAGCACAAACACACAGTCAATAATAGAAAATGTAAATCTTACTTGTATGCCGCATCTCTATACAGATAGTTACGTCACTCGAGCCGAAGATAGTCTTCATAGGATGTTGTTGATATGAGGCTTTGACTTTGCATGGAGTTCGATCGTTAATATGATTAGAGTGGCAGGAAGTCTGCTCCTCTGAGTCTGGTTCTGCAGATTTCTTCCTTTTAAAAAAGAGTTTTTCCTTTCCACTGTTGCATGTGGTTGCTCTTGAAGAATGGTTGTGCTTTTATCTGTAAGAGTACCTCTGATTGACTTTTATATAAATATAATTGATTTGAATTGAATTAACTTCCATTTGCTGAACTATTTTCCAAAGTGTTCACAAGCCTATGTAGCATCCTTAATACAATGATGTTTTTTCCTTTTTAGTACTGTTGCTTGATGGGTCAAATGTCGCAGCCATTCAGTGTTGATTTTCAGCCTTGCCCCTACATTCTGACATTTCTATGTATCCTCTGAATCCTTTATTGATACCTGGGTTGTAGATGCTGAAAAACCCCACAATACATGAAATAATCTTGATTCTAGCAGAGGATGTCCAAACTCTTCAGGCTGAACACAGTATTTACATTGATGGTTAGTGATGTCATAGGCGGTGAAAAAACTACAGATTTATGAAAATGGACAACAAAAAGAGCATTTATAACACTTTCCCCTGTGCCTCCAAACACTGATATAATGTCAAATATTACAAGGTTTGAATTGAAATCAAAGGAATGGAGGCTACCAGGTGAATAAATCACCAATGCAAACTGAGAATAGGCTGCACAAAAAAATGACTTTACTGTATTTATTTTACAACATTTGCATACCATTCATAGTTAGGCTATGAGTTTTAGATTATTTAAAGTTGTTCAAGGCATATTATTACATCGGTAACTTAACATGATCTGCATTGTCATCCTGAGTTTCCCTGAATGCTCGGATGAGCGGGTCCCTCTAAATAATGTCGCCGCAAGGAATTGTTGGGCAGCTTTATTTCTTAAATTTTTTTTTGCTATTTTTTGAACAATAAACAAAATACAATGAAACAGGCAAATACAAAAACCTCACAGAGGGAAACTAGTTAATCAAGTGCAATAAGACTTACAGTATACAATATAACTAAGAAAAGAAGAAAAAGAAAAACACTCAGGGGGGTCGGTCCTATAGTTATTGTGTCACACTGCCTGTGAGCGCCACCTCCCGTCAATGAGGACAAAGTTCAGGTGGAACTAATCACCTACTTAACCCATGGGAGGGACTATTCGAATGTACCCGCGATTGTGTTTTAAAATCCGCCGGTGTCGATAGAGAAATGGCGGCGCTCCTTGTATGTTCGCAGTAACTCTCGGGCTGAGTCCGCATTGCGCGTGCGCGAAGATGCTCCCTACTTCCTCCTTCCTCCTTGTTTACAACTTGGCTCCAGTCAGTGGAGTGGTTACACAGCAAAATAACTCAGAGAAATGCATCCACGCACCAAACGTTGCATCAGAATGTCTTCCGTGTAAGTACAGCCTATTGTGCTGATTTAATGTTCTCCTTTGTCATCGTCATCAGATTTTAAATAGTCCTGACAGATCTTGACAGTGTGATTTTGCCTTTCTCTTCATTCCATCAGCTACATTTAGGTGACGATCACATCAGGGATGACTGCGGAAGTGCTTTCAATTATTCAAGTGCTGTTGCACCATTGAAAGTTGTCATTTTCGTCTGTCGCGCATCTGAAGATGTTCCCCACATGATTAGCAGAATTTTGGAACTGTTGGAGGTGAAGGGACATGGAGGATCCGAGCTCCACTTCTGCGATGCCAGCTGGCTGGATCAGAGAAGTGAAGCAACGCAAAGCCGGCAAAACAGCAGGAAAACTGGATGTGTATATTATAAGGTGAGTTGTTAAACCCCGATTTCGACTGAGATGAGCACAAATGAGGTTAGAATAGATTCTAATTCATTTGTTTCATGGGGTCTTAAGTCCTCAGGGCCAGAGGTTTCGATCAAGACCATCACTGCAAGCTTTTCTCCTAAAGAATGGGGAAGAGGATGTAGACATCGCTCTCTTTGATTTCACCATACCCAAAGATCATGTTACTACTACTTCACAAACTCCATCTTCCAAAATAAAGGAGAGGAAACAGAAGAAAGAAATGTTGGAATCCGAAAGAACCAGTTCTTCCTACAGAAAGGATGCTCAGGAAAAGAAGGAAAAAACTGCAGAAGATACTGATCGTGAGGAAGCAGACATTGTGCCGGAGAAGATAACACGTTCACCAGACGTTTGTGGAGACAGAAGTGATGAGGCTGAGAAGTGTTGCTTGCAAGCTGTGCCCTCAGGAATAGAGTGTGATGTGAATCTGCAGAAAAGTCCTCGGAGCACGGAGCTGCTGCCAGAGAAGTTACTCAGATTGGCTCCTTCCAGTGACAAACAAAACACTTTGATCGTTCACAAGGACGCACAGGTAGACTTCCAACCTTCAGTCCCAACTCTGAATATTACACCTGCCACTGACAGCGAGAGCGAAGGTGAGGAGGAGCGGCTCGATCAGTGTGTTTCTCACAGCAAAGGTGAGAAGGAATCTAATTCTGAACTAGAAGCCGACACCGACAGTAATTTGGGTGTGAAAGACGAAGAGGTGTCACCTGACGCGAATGGTGGAAGTGACTCATCAGTGCAAAATGCCCAGAATAGTAAGTGTGAACTGAACCATCTGACAGATCCTGCAGTTTTAAGGTTAAAGGGGAATCATGTAAAATCTGAGCGGTGCTTCTGTTATACATTGGGCGGTGGCGTTAAGTCACTTTAATATCAGGCGGCTCGGTTTTGCCACTTTACACTTAAACTGAAAGCAAAAAGCTCCCCGAGCTCAGAGAGTCCGACTTTAATGGCAGGCTGATGAGCAGGTTTGTGACATTTCTTTCCTGATCATTAAAACCTCCATATTCATGTGTAAAAATACATTTCTCTATTCATACACAATTGCACACCCCAAAAATATTTCATTAACCAGTGTTTTATACACATCAAAAACATAATTGGAAGAACGAAGAGGAGCACCCAGTGACATCTAACTTACCCACACTATTCATTTTCACTAATGCAGGACTATTTACTCCTTATGTACATCAGTGATTCAGTACTGCTTTTGTTTTTAAGGATTTGTTTAGGTCTTAACTCTATTGTCTCATTACCTGTGTCCTGTAAGAATGCACTAATCTATTGTTTTCATCTGCATGTATTTCTGCTGTCTGTCTAGAGACCAAAAGCACCAAAACTAAACGAAACACAAGCCCCTATTTCAGCAGGAAGCCCCTTGGAGATGGTAATGTTTGAATACTCCACCTGATACATGTACCTTAGAGATATTTCCCATTGGGACAAACCACCATTTTGTGTAATTTTCAAGATTTTTCTTCTGTCCAAACTCAGAACCAAGCCCACCCAAGAGGAAAGCCTTTAAAAAGTGGACACCCCCCCGATCGCCTTTCAACCTTGTGCAGGAAACCCTTTTCCATGACCCGTGGAAGCTGCTGGTGGCCACCATATTTCTCAACAGGACAAGCGGTAACATCCTGCACATGCTGCCTCATTTTACGTTTGACGTTTGACTAATTTTCATTTACCACAGGTAAGATGGCGATCCCAGTGCTGTGGCAGTTCTTCGAGCATTACCCGTCTGCAGAAGTGACTCGAGACGCCGACTGGAAGCCCATTTCTGAGCTCCTAAAACCACTCGGGCTTTATGAGCTCAGAGCTAAAACACTCATTCGCTTCTCAGGTGAATGTTGTTCTCTGTCCATCAACTATATCCTCCTCTTCTATATGATACTGTGTTGTAAAGCTTCAGCCATTGTTTTGTTAACTTCTTACTGCTTCGTTGTGCGACTCAATATGCCATCTAGTGAAGCAAACCTGTATTGCAAGAGAGACATAGCCCAGGCTGATTTTGAGGTTGGATTTAGATTTTTCGAGATGCTATGTGGCAACTGGTTAGCTATCACAATTTGGCTTTTAACAAACATTCAAATCATCCAGTTTGTATATTTTTCTGCTTCTACTCCATCAGCTTTGAGGACAAAATATTCTCTTACTCCCTAATAAATCCCACCCACTACGAACTACAATGAAAAGGGCATCATCTCTGTTAATCACTTCACCGATAGTGGTTGTAATGTTAAGGCTGGTTGGTATATGAGACCATATCAATTGCCAGAAAAATCTGAAAAATCCCCTTTTGTTTATTTACAGATGAATATCTAACCAAACAGTGGCACTACCCAATTGAGCTGCACGGCATCGGGAAGTACGGCAACGACTCGTACAGGATCTTCTGCGTGGGAGAGTGGAGAGAGGTGACTGTAATCCCCCAGACTTTATTCCTTTTTTTTTTATTATTATTTTACAGGAATACGTTACATCTGTAATCATACCTAAAGCAAAAATCTAACCTTTTTGTTGCTATTTTCATACCAAAGGTGACCCCTACTGACCACATGTTGAACAAGTATCACGGCTGGCTGTGGGAGAACCATGAGACTCTGGGAATCTGAAACCAAGTTTTTCTCGCATCTTTCCCTGTCATATCACGCAAACCCTGTTATTTCTCAAATAACACTAGCATTATGATCATCATGCAATGTTTTTAGCCTTTTTTGAAAAAGTTTTACTCTGCTTCACTGTAAATTAATAAAATGTTTTTGATGGTTTAAAGTTGAACTGATTGATGGGTGCATTGTTCATTCGGCCCTCTGATTGGGTTTCTTGTCTCATTACTTTACACGGAGATGAGATCCGGAAGTGATTATCTGTCTGTGTCTGGTTAGCCCCCTGTCACAGGTTAATAACCTTTCTTTATGAGTGCACTGATGCATGGTACACAGCAGCTTTCTTTTAGCGGCTGGTAACCTGAATCCCAAGGCAACTGTTGCCAACGCAAAACACCTGAACGAGTTCAAATTGTTAAGTTGGGACGTGTTGAATTAGATCAGGGCTGAGCAACAGGCAGAAATCTGAAGGACAGTTTGACACAGACGGACAAGACGAGACACAAGCATGTTGACGCACATTGAAACTTGTCCCGGACTTCACAAAGTTCTTCAGCAGGACGTTGTCGAGAGCCGGGTCCAGTTCCTCACCGACGTCCTCGATGAGCAGCGGGCGTCCACTAGACAGACAGTCGTCCAGATGAGTCCGGAAGAGCTTGTGGTTGAGTGACGTCACCTGCGCAGAGAGAATCCCGGCCGACGGTCACAAAGAGCAAAGTGAAGACTGAACCGTCAGACTGGATCAGAGACCGCTTACCTGGAGGGAGTTGGCCTCTTCTTTTTTCTTGATCCAGGCCTTGTCCTGAGTCTGGGGGTCGATGAGGAGGGGGTACCTGGTGGCTTTAGTGACGATGATGCCGTTCTGCACAGACAAGTCGTCTCCTGGGAGTCCATGGAGGTTCCACTCGCTTATCTGAAAAACAGTCTCACAGTCAGGAGACGACATACGGCAGCTTCCACACTTCTTCCCAACTAACAACAGGACGTTCACGTCGGTCCTCAAATAGTCCTTATTTTCACAAGTTCTACAAAGTTTATGCTTTTTCGTTTCAGGGTTCCTGACAGGGTGCTGATCACTGTTGTATTTCACTCACAGTCGCAGGGTCCACGAGGGCAGAAATGATGTTGAGGTCCTCTGTGAAAGGGATTCCGTACTTCCTCAGCTCCGCCTCCCAGATCTCCTTCACCAGCGTCTCACGGAAAGTCTGATTGAACGGCCCGCAGTACAACAGGAAGCCGGCCAGCTGGAGGACGTCGCCAACGAGCCTGCAGAAGACAAGAGAGTCGAGTCAGGAAGGATCGCTTGACGGACAACTGGAAATAAAATAACCACGAACTAATGAACCCACCTGTTAATCTGCGATTTGAACTGCTTGCTCTGCTCCGTCCAGCGATCTCTCTCACCACTCAGTCCGCTGATCAGCGCAGTCGCAGCCTCCATCTTGTTCTTGCATCGCTCAGCATCATCCAGCAGATCCTAAAAAGCAGGTTCGTTCAGGCCATCTCACTCAGTCACTCAGTACAGTCAGATAAACCCAAGTTCACACTGTGCACACCTGCTGCTTCTTCATAGCAGCATCACTTTTGGCCTTGACTTTGTTGAACTCTGCTTCCTTCTCGGCCAGCTGGGCCTCGGCCTCGCTCAGCTTTCTGTTGGCCTCCACCAGTCTCTGTTCTTGAGCGGCCAAGTTCGCCTACAAACAAACACGACACGGGACGATCAGAGGAAACGCAACACGGCAGACAGCTGAGAAACTGTGTACTTAATAGACAAGGAGGCTTAACTGCAGGATGTCTCGATGTGGAAAACATGGACAGAATCACATTCTAACTCTGCAGCGTTAAACTGCAGATTTACACCAGAAATTAAAAAATAAAAAAATCTTTTTGAGCAGATGTGTTGAACATTAACCTCACCTTGAGTGGAACCACCTCTTTGTTAATTTTATAGAAGTCCGCCATCGCGCGGGTCCAAGCCAACAGGCCGGCGACACTGCTGCACGCGTTTTTGGCATGCTCCATGGTGTATTCCTCCAAGTCCAAGTAGGGCTCCATCAATTCCACAGTTTCCCCGTTGATTCTTTCTTTGGGGAAGTTTTGCAGGGACGACAGGAAACCCGGGGCACTCATGAGCTACAGTGGATGAATTGGAATAAAATGAATTTTAACAGCACGAGACACGCAGGCACATACAGAGTTCACAGACTTGATGGTACATGAAGAGGCTGTTGGAGATTTGTTACCTTCAAGGCCTCGCCCCAAGAGGGCTTCGGAGCGTTGCCTTCAAGAACAACAGGATCTAACTTTCGCTGGAATAAAATCAGGCAGCAGTCTATAATCATCATGATGAGCTTTGGAGGCTTGGCCAGCTTCTTCACCGTGGCAATGTCAGATGGTTTGATGGTCTGCAAGCGGACAGCGTTAGTTACTACGTGAACAGAGACGCCGCAAAAAAATGCCTGGATACGTTCAAAGAAGGCTGAGAGGTCTCACGTTGAGTTCCGCTTCAGCTTTTTCTAACCCGGGTCTGGCAGCTTCCAGTTTAGATGCTGCCACGGCTTTCTCTGCCTCAATCTCCTCAACGATTTTCTGGGCTTTGTCCTTCACAACCTGCACCTTGTTCTTTACAACGGAGGCCGCTTTAGCGATGGTTGTCACCTCCGCCACCACCTGTGTGAATGTACAAAAATGAAACAAACCAAAAAGGTGTCAGCCAAAACATTCTGATAGTGTCTGTCTGGTTGGTACAGTGGGTGGAGCTCTGGCCTTCACAGAGGGGATGTTGTCTGACTTTCTGTGTGGAGTTGTGTAACCATTTTCATTTTCGGAGGAGTTTCATTGGTGCGCGACTTACCTCATCAGCTTTCACAGACGCGACGGCGAGCTCCTTCTCCTTCACCACCAGCTCTTTCGACAGCTCAGCCACCGACTCACTGGCCTCCACCAGTTTGAACAACCCTGCAAACCGGGCACACGTCATCAAACTCAATCCTCGGCAAACATGGAAGACTTTAGATCACGTCGCCTGCACTTACCGACATTCATGCGTTCTGCCAGTGTGTTGATGTGTTTGTGCTGAGCGGTGTACAACGTTTTATAAACATTAATGAAGGAGAGGTAGGACTTTGGGGTGACGTGAGTTCTCCGTCGGAACCTGAAGGATAAAATACTTTGAATACTTTTGCAAAATTAAAAAAAAAAAGAAAAAAGATGAAGGAAATCTTAGAAAAACAAACAAACAGAGTGTGTCTCGTACCTTTCAAAGTAGCCTTCACATACATCAGCTACTTTGTCATGGTAGGTTGCCATGGTGGACACCACAGAAGCTTTCACCTCCGCGGAGCAGACCAGTGGAAAGTCTGACAGCAACCGATCGGCCACGGCCACCAGAGCGTCGGTGGGCCAGGGAGTGAACCAGTCCATGGTGCAGCCAGAAATCAAGCCGGGAAACTTCAGAGCCCTGGAGCGGAACTTCTGTCCCACCTGTCAGAGAGAGCAGATACTACGCTGTTAGTCCGGAGAGAGGAAGACATTTTATCTGTGTTACAAGACAAAAACCTCAGAAACAATACGAGATGCCAGGTACAGGTGCTGGATCATATAAATAAACCAATAAAAACCAACATTACCGGTATTGGTCGGGAAATATTTTTGAATAAAACTGAGACTTACCGGAGAGAAGCAGAGGACGATGTGAAGATTCTTCCGCGCTCTGGATATGAAGAATTCGTAGAGGTTGTCGAACGTTGGAGGCGTTTGAGGAGACTCAATTTTCATCACTGGGATCAGATTCTGGGTGATCTCGTCAAGCTCATCCTTGGGGAAGAGATTGGAAACCTGCACAGAGTTCATTTCCCACGGAACGGTTAGGAGCGGCAAAGAGTTTCAGTTTGAGAATTAGTGCTTCCTGAAGACGGGCGGGTCCTTGAATGCGTCTTAAAGTCCTTACCTCTCCGGAAGAAAGGATATTATGGAGGTACTCCAGGAAAGCCTCGTCCTTGATTTCATTGTCGGTGAAGGTGATGCCTTTTCCCTCAGCCCCGGCGATCTTGTACAGAAGTTTCAGATCGTCCATGAAGTTGGTAATGTTATATGACCTGATGAGAAAAGAAACACCGTATTGGTAAAGAAATAGACACAAACGAGGCTTCGGGATCTCTTGTACAGTTTCTGTGTGAACAGACACTGTTTTCAGTGTGAAAGAGAAACTTTTCTGAAATGAAAACACTGGAAACGTCTTGGTGTAAACGGGGTCCAAGACAGCTGGACTGGCTCCAGCAGCAGTGTCTAACTTGGTCAGGGTGATCTGGAAGACGTTGTAGCCAGCGATGTATGAAGCCAGGCGAGTCAGACTCTGTTTCCCAGATCCTCCCACTCCAACGAGCAGAGCATTCCCATTATCGGTCCGGATGATTCTGGAGATCTGGAGAAAAATTGAAAAACTCAGAGGTCACCACGATCCGATCACCTGCAGTGGAAGACGTGTTGAAGTTCAAAGAGGACGCCTGCTTTACCTTGACGAGGTGAGTCATCGCATCTTTGAAGAAAAGCAGATCCAAGGTGACGCCTCGGACGACCTTGTTGTGCTGAGACTGATACAAACTCAGCTTCTCAGACAAAATCTCCAAAGTCGGCACCTGGGAGAGCAAAGGTTGTTCAGATTGTGGGCAGAGCTTTCATCACGCGAACAGAGACTGTCGGGGAATACCAATCACTTACCATTTCATAAACTTTAGAAGCGTCAAAGCAGGCGTCTTCGTCTTCTTCTCCGGTCGGCTCCGGCGCCTCTTGGAGGAAGTCCACGAAGAAGGGCTCGGGATGAAGCTTCTCGACGAGGGCCGGGTCGAGGGCCTCCTTGAACCACTCCCTGTCCTCGGTGCAAATAAACCTGCAGCAAGACGAGACGACAGTGTTTAGCCTCTGTGCAGCTGCTGCACTGTGAATCACGGAGACGCCAGCGACCGACACCTACCTGTCTGCGATCACCCGTGTGCATTCACACTCGAAGAGAGCCAAGAGGGTGGGCATGTCGGGACACTCTTCCGCCTTGATGTTCAACATCCCCTGCCAAATCCTGGACAGATCCCTCAGGTTGAAGATGTAGTGGAACTTGGAGGGCGATGGAAGCATTTTACCCTGAAATGTAAGAACATAAGATTGTGTGCTCAATGAAGAACCTCGTGAGTTTTTATTCCACTCGGTCGCTGTTCTGACCTTTGTCCACTGCCACAGGACCCTTCCAGCCGGCACCAGGGATTTCACCATTTCCGTCACTTCCCTGGAGAAGTTCCTACACTCCTGAAAATATCCACAGCCGATTATACCTGGAGACAAAGAGCATTTGTGCGTGCAGTCATTCATTTTGAAAGTAGAATTCTTATATTTTCATGATAAAATATTGTGATATTCTCCCTGAGCGGACCTGAGTCATTGATTTGCGAACCAGCTTCCTGGCGTGCACTTCTTGTCCTTGGCCCATCGATATCGACTCGCAGTCTACAAGATGAAGCAAAGCAAACACACGTCCGTGAAGACGACTGAAAAATAATCACACTTAACGCCGCGTGGAGGACAAACTCACCAACTCGTAGCTTCTTAGCGAGGGCTTCAATCTGGTTGGTGGGGTCCGAGCCCATGGACAGGAAGCAGATCAGGGGAGTGCGGGGGTCACTTTCCTCCCAGGTGCTGTGGAGGTTCAGGATGACGGGCTCAGTGAACCTCTCGCCCAGAGACTCTCCCACGTAGCCGACGGCCTGACACAAGGTCCGATCGGGGCAGCACGACCTGCGGAGGAGGACCAGGTTATTACTGTCATCATATTGGACCCAGGCGACGGGTTGAAATTAAGGAACAGGATCCAACCTTATCAGTAAAAGCTTGTGGAAGACGTTGAGAGAGTTGTATCCGTCGGGAATGGCGCCGTTCTCTGGTGCGTCCAGGTTGAACCACGCATTCCACTTGCTCCCATTCAGATTCACCTGAAAACAGGGAAGGGAGAAACTCTGTATGAGCCACTGCCGTCCAGGGTGTCCACATGATATACAAGCTTCGTAATATAGGAAGTGTCAGCCTCCACAGGTTGTTAAAATAAGGATTTTAAAGTCTGTTGTAGATTTAACAGGAAGCCAATGAAGAGAAGCTGATATTGAAGTGACTTGATTTCTCCTCACTGCAGCATTTTCAATCAATTGGAGACTTTTGAAGCCGTTATTATGACACCCTGATAACAGGGAATCACAATTGGCTGGTCTAGTAGCACTCATACAACATCAGCACTGCAGAGTCATATAAACCCAGCACTTTAACTGCTGCACGGAACTTCAACTGACCTGATCGACGATGTTGATGAACGGCGACAGCTTGTTGAGTTCCACCAGATTCAACCAGACCATGTCCAGGAGCCATTTGTGGGGCTTTTCAGGGCAGGTCTTCAAGTCCAGAGCGGCTCCACCTGTTAAGAGGTTAGGGAGACGTTAAGAGGTGGAGGCCTTCGTTTGAAGATCAACCGTGCTTTTTGTTTTCTGTGCAGTGATGAAGGTGCTACCTTTGAGGAAGACCTGGAACTCCCCGTGGTCGATTTGGCCGCGCTGCAGGTCGATCTTGAGCGCCAGCAGGAGGGTGAAGATGAATTTGTGGTTCTCATACAGGCCCCTGACCGTGTATTTGAACACCTCAAACGTCATATATTCAATGATGTTATCGATGCGCTGCTCGATTATCGGGGACGTTTCAGACCTGGGAGAGAAAGTTCACCAAGAGAGGAACAACATTGCGGTCAATCGGTCCAGTAGTCATTCGGAGCAAAACCCTGCAGACTGAGTTTTCTTCAGTAGTCTCACCTCTCCAGCGACAGATCAAATACTTTGAGGAACTGACTGAGGGAGGTCTGGTACATGACGTTGACCATGCTCATTTCTGTGATGAGGAAGTAGAGGATGCTGCCCCGAGTGGCGACGGGACGGTACTCCGCCTGAGCCGCGTTGATCTTCACCTCCGATTCGGCGGCCACGCAGAGCTTCTCACTGACCTCAGAAGCGGTTTCCTTGGTGATGGTCAGGATGCTGATCATGGAGTCGTCGTCAACCAAGGAGCCTGAAAGTGCGCAGAAGGAAATCTACGGTCATATTGAGAAAAATGAAACGCAAGCGCCGTGTGGACGATGGGACAAAAATGGTGCGTCTTCCACGGCCCTCGGTCCAATGTTGGGTTCTTAAATCGGCCCTCAAGATTTCAAAACTTTGAGAACTCCTGCTTTAAAGTTAATAAATGTGAAATTTGAGAACACTCTGGTCTCCGTTGTACCTTCTGTGCTGCTGAGTTTGTACAGCAGGTTGTCTTCCAGTTCCTGCATCTTCCTCTTGTTGGCAGACACGTCCTCGATCAGCTTCAGCCTCTCAGCCTCAAGCTCCTGTTGTCATGCCCTCCACTTCTCAAACCTAATTTGGTCCATTGGCACCATCTGGTGGCCTCCCTGCCTCATGGGCATGACCTCACCTCCAATAAACTCAAACTGCTTCCAGCTGCGGCGGGGAGTGGCCTCCCCACCTGCACCTCTATATAAACACCAGTTGAACATGAACCGACGCCAAACCGTAAAATACTTCAGCCTGGTCCTATGCGTAACTGGATTTCTGTCTGCCTCCTGCCTGCCTGGAACTACGATCCCCTCTAACCTTCCCACTCTGCAGCTGAGTCTCCCCACTCCTGTGCCAGACTCCTCCGCCCGTCCTCTTCGGCTGCGATCGTTTGTACTTTGTTTTCTAGTAGCTTTTCCGTCAGGAGTTTCCCGATCGTTTTCTGTTTTTGCCTTAGTGGGTTTTTTTGTTCCCGCTCTTCCTTTAGTTTAAATAAATCCGTGAATCAAATTCTGTGTCTCCTGTTTTGCTGTCTGCACTTGAGCCTCAGTTCCGTCTCATGACAGTACGGTTTGGCCATCATGCGCTCAGCAGACCGCAAAACGGAGGCAGGCGCTGCCTCTGCCATTCATCAGGCTGTAGATAGCCACGAGGAAATCATAGGACAGCATGATGAGCTCCTTAGGGGTCTTGTATCTAGTGTGAATGCACTAATTAGTCAAACGTCGCACTTAACTGGTCAGCTGTCCACGTTGGTACCTTCCCTAGCCGTTTCGGGTATTCAATCTACCGACGCTAAAATCCCAGAGACGGCGATTGATAGCTCTCCCCCTGTTCGCGCTGCAGCAGTCCGCGAACCCACGGTTCCCGTTCCTGAGCGCTATGCTGGGGATTTCGGCTCTTGCGAGGCCTTCCTGATTCAGGTTTCACTCGTCTTCGAGCTGCAACCGGCGTCCTACGCGTCTGATAGGGCTAAAATCGCGTACCTAATCGGCCTCCTACGGGGGTCTGCACGGGACTGGGGAATCGCGGTGTGGCAAAAACAGGGGAGTGTCTGCACCTCCTACTCCCGCTTCACCGCAGACATGAGGCGTGTCTTCGATCACCCAGTTCGGGGACGGGATGCTGGGGATCGCCTCACGACCCTAAGACAGGGGTCCCGCAGTGTCGCAGAATACTCCGTGGAGTTCCAGGCCCTTGCAACTACCAGTGGATTCAACGATCCCGCCCTCCAGAGGTTATTCTATAGGGGACTGTCCGAGGCTCTGAAGGATGAGCTCGCCACCAAAGAGGGGGGGGTCAGTCTGGAGGGCCTAATCTCTCTCGCCATTCGGATTGACAACCGCTTGAGAGAGAGGCGCAGAGAACGCTCACCCCAGAGGGACCTGGCATGCCGCCACTGTCTCGTTCTCACTCCCCAGCCTACTATGGTCGCATCGTCCCCTGAGGCAGCCCCCGAGGCCATGGAGATTGGTAGGATCAGTGGGGCACCGCTGACTCGAACAGGGAGAGAGCAGAGGCGGTCGGCTAATACCTGTTTCTACTGTGGGGGTTCCGTCCACTTCATTGCTTCCTGCCCCAAGAAACCAGTAAAAGAGAGGGCTCACTCGTGACGGGGAGTCTACGAGTGAGCCGGACTGCTATAACCTCCCCTCATCTGCTACAGCTACCAGCGACACTGACCCACCTAACTCACTCTCTCTCCGTGTCTGTGCTGGTGGACTCCGGGGCCGAGGAGAACTTCCTAGACGTGGACCTGGCCAGACAGCTCCACATCCCATCGGTTTCACTGGATGCTCCCATGGAGGCCCGCTCTCTTAACGGTCTTCCCCTGGCCACGGTCCGGCGGAGAACAATTCCTGTCACACTCCTGTTGGCAGGTAACCACCATGAAATGCTAACTTTTCACTTAATTGAAAATTCTCGCCCACAGCTGGTGCTGGGGCACCCCTGGTTGATGAAACATAATCCTTCCATTGATTGGCGCAGCAGCCAGATTCTGTCCTGGAGTACAGCATGCCATGCCAACTGTCTCCGCTCTGCCTCACCCTCTGCTCCGGTAATTCCCAAGCCAGTTCCCCGGCCTCCGGACCCGCTCTGTATCCCTGATGTTTACCGGGACCTAGCTCCGGCCTTCAGCAAGGAGGACGCCTTATCCTTGCCCCCCCCACCGACCCTACGACTGTGCCATCGAGCTCCTGCCCGGAGCCACCTTGCCCTCTGGTCGTCTGTACAACCTCACTAAACCCGAGCAGGTCGCTATGGAGGTGTACATTAGGGATGCCCTGGCAGCAGGTATCATTCGGCCCTCCACTGCTCCGGTAGGTGCGGGCTTCTTTTTTGTGAGCAAGAAGGACGGGTCCCTGCGACCCTGTATTGACTTTAGGGGCCTAAATGATATAACTGTGAAGAACAAGTACTCACTTCCTCTTATAGATTCAGCCTTCACCCTCCTCCATGGGGCCAAGGTATTCTCCAAACTAGACCTGAGCAATGGCTACCACTTAGTGAGAATGAGAGAGGGGGATGAGTGGAAAACAGCCTTTAACACCCACCTAGGACACTTCGAATATTTGGTGATGCCCTTCGGCCTCACCAATGCTCCCGCCGTCTTCCAGAATCTGATTAATGATGTGCTCAGAGACATGATCAACCGCTTTGTGTTTGCGTACATGGACGACATCCTAATCTATTCCAGGAATCAGGAGGAACACGTCCGCCATGTCCGTCTGGTTCTAGAGCGCCTCTTGAAGAACCGCCTGTTTGTTAAAGCGGAGAAGTGTGAGTTTCACGTCACCACTGTGCCATTCTTGGGCTTCGTTATCTCCCCAGGACGAATCAGGATGGATCCGGCCAAGCTCTCGGCTGTCGCGGAGTGGCCCCAGCCAGAGACCCGGAAACAGTTGCAGCGGTTTTTGGGCTTCGCCAACTTTTACCGCCGCTTCATCCGTGATTATAGTAAGGTGGCAGCCCCACTCACAGCCCTGACCTCCACCTCGATCCCATTCCAGTGGACCCCCAAGGCCGAGCAAGCATTCCAGTCCCTCAAGGTACGATTCACCTCTGCTCCAATCCTTGTTCAGCCAGATCCCCACCTTCAGTTCGTGGTCGAGGTGGATGCGTCTGATTCCGGAGCCGGGGCCGTGCTCTCCCAGAGGACCCCAACAGACCAAAAGCTGCACCCATGTGCCTTCTTCTCTCGCCGCCTGACCCCAGCAGAGCAGAATTACGACGTGGGGAACCGTGAGCTGCTGGCGGTCAAGCTTGCCCTAGAGGAGTGGCGTCACTGGTTGGAGGGGGCGGAGCACCCATTCATAGTCTGGACCGATCACAAAAACCTGGAGTACATCCGCTCAGCCAAAAGACTGAACTCTCGGCAGGCCCGCTGGACACTGTTTTTTGGTCGCTTCCAGTTCACCCTCACATATCGCCCGGGGTGCCATAACATCAAGCCGGACGCCCTATCTCGCCAGTTCTCAAGCGATGAGCCCTCCGGTGACCCCGAACCTATCCTCCCCCCCGCTCGCCTCGTCGCCTCTCTAACCTGGCAAGTGGAGGATCAGGTCCGCCAGGCGCAAATCCAACAGCCAACCCCAGGTAACTGCCCACCTAATGCTCTCTATGTTCCCGAGTCTGTGCGTACCCAGGTGCTCCAGTGGGCCCATGCCTCCCACTTTGCCTGCCACCCAGGAGGCTTCCGGACCGTGTCCATCCTTCGGCAGAGGTTTTGGTGGCCCTCTCTCGAACGGGACACTCGAGACTTTGTCGCTGCTTGCCCCACCTGTGTCCAGGGCAAGACGCCTTCCCAGCCCAGCACGGGCCTCCTTCAGCCACTCCCTGTGCCCTCTCGGCCGTGGTCCCACATCGCAGTGGATTTCGTCACGGGACTACCCCGCTCTGGAGGTAACACAGCCATCCTCACCATTGTTGATCGTTTCTCCAAGGCAGCACACTTCGTCGCCCTTCCCAAACTCCCCTCAGCCAAGGAGACGGCATCCCTCCTGATAAACCACGTTTTCCGGCTGCATGGGATACCGACAGACATTGTCTCAGACAGGGGGCCACAGTTTACCTCCGGAGTTTGGAAGGCCTTCTGCACGGCACTAGGGGCCACCCTCAGTCTCACCTCTGGCTTTCACCCCCAGTCTAACGGACAAGCGGAGAGGGCCAATCAGTCCCTGGAGACGTTCCTCCGGTGCCTGGTCACCTCCAACCCGACGGCCTGGTCTGAGCATCTGTCCTGGGTGGAGTATGCACACAACTCACAAATAAACTCTTCGATGGGAATGTCTCCTTTTCAGTGCTCCCTCGGCACCAGCCACCGTTGTTCCCCTCCCAGGAACAAGAAATCGCCATTCCCTCCATGCAAACATTCGTCAGCCGGATCAAGAGGATCTGGGAGAGGGCCAGGTCCACACTCCTACAATCGACCAGGAGGATGGAGCGTCATGCCAACCGCCATCGTCGCCCGGCCCCAATCTACACTGTGGGTCAACAAGTCTGGCTGACAGCCAAGGACCTCCCTCTAAAGGTGGAATCCAGGAAGTTGGCGCCCCGGTTCATCGGTCCCTTTCCAGTGGAGCGGATCATCAGTCCTACGGCGGTACGTCTCACCCTTCCTCGACCTTTGAAAATCCACCCTACATTCCATGTCTCACAGGTCAAGCCCGTCAGACTCCCCCCTGGCTCCCCCAGTTCGCCCTCCCCCCTCCCAGGATGGTGGATGACTCACCCGCCTACTCCGTTCGGCGCCTACTGGATGTCCGCCGCAGGGGTCGCGGCCTTCAGTTTCTCGTGGACTGGGAGGGATACGGGCCCGAAGAGAGGAGCTGGGTCCCCCACAGGCAGATCCTCTGCCCTGACCTGATCAGGGACCTCAAACGGCGGCGTCCTGAACGTTTCAGTCGTGCACCTGGAGGCGCACGTAGGAGGGGGGGGTACTGTCATGCCCTCCACTTCTCAAACCTAATTTGGTCCATTGGCACCATCTGGTGGCCTCCCTGCCTCATGGGCATGACCTCACCTCCAATAAACTCAAACTGCTTCCAGCTGCGGCGGAGAGTGGCCTCCCCACCTGCACCTCTATATAAACACCAGTTGAACATGAACCGACGCCAAACCGTAAAATACTTCAGCCTGGTCCTATGCGTAACTGGATTTCTGTCTGCCTCCTGCCTGCCTGGAACTACGATCCCCTCTAACCTTCCCACTCTGCAGCTGAGTCTCCCCACTCCTGTGCCAGACTCCTCCGCCCGTCCTCTTCGGCTGCGATCGTTTGTACTTTGTTTTCTAGTAGCTTTTCCGTCAGGAGTTTCCCGATCGTTTTCTGTTTTTTCCTTAGTATTAGTTTTTGCCTTAGTGGGTTTTTTTGTTCCCGCTCTTCCTTTAGTTTAAATAAATCCGTGAATCAAATTCTGTGTCTCCTGTTTTGCTGTCTGCACTTGAGCCTCAGTTCCGTCTCATGACACCTGTTCAGAGAGAGAATAGAGCAGAATCCATCTTAGCACGCTCGGTGGTAACAGGTCAGGGGCTCGGGAGATTCTACGTGAGTATGTTGGAGCCATGACAGAACTCCACTGATGGAGGAGAAATGTGCAGCTCTGAAGATCCAGCTGTCCACTAAAGTGAAAGAAGCAGTGCATCTTCAAGAAGTGGACCGACTCGCCCTGTCGAGTGAGAGAGAGCAGAGGATCCAGCACAGCAAAGCCATGTCTGCATACAGAGACGAGAACAAGAGGGTACAACCGCACGCATACATGATGCATTATGCATTCGCTACTAATGCTTTTGTGTGTATGCTCTTTACAACAGTGTCCTGAAAATGCTGTAGCATTTTCTCAAGTTGCAACATGAAAGTGTAAAGAGGGTTTTCTTTTCCTCTGGTCTTCTCTGTGCTGCTCGTGTACAGCTAATGGAGCAGAGCTGGAGGGACCGAGCACTAACACGTTCCCAGGAGGCCCTGAAGGAGCGAGAGCTGCTGCGCCTCAACCCCATTAACTGGAGTGGAACTCTGAAATAGACCGAACCTCCTCCAGAAGTCAAAACCTCTCACTCGGGCTTCACTCCTGCATGTCTGTCAGAGGAAAACAACATCCAACATGCTCCTTTAGCCACAATCCTTTGTGACCACGGTGCCATAACTTATTTAAATTGAAACTATTCAAGAGGTTTTGATGTAATGTGTTGATTTTTATGTTTTCACTGGTGTTAACATTGCATTACACTGAGAGATGATCCAGAGAGTCTGGACCTACATGTTAACATACAAGGTTGGAAATTTATAAAAACACAACACAGCTACTAGCACCTAAGTAGCCAGTAGTTGTATAAAATGGTTAATTTAAAGTGTGTTCATACTTGGTTGGATTAAATTCGTTTAGTTCTGTTCACGTGCTTCATTTCCAACTGCTGTTGTCTGAACCCTCACGCTTCCTGCAGAGCTCTGCTGTGATTTAACTCAAGCAAAAATACAACCTAAGACCCATAATATCTTGAGATCAGACATCCAGACAGCAGCCTCCTTTCCTCTGTTGTTATGCAACAAGCAGTGGAACTAAAGATTTTCAAAGTCCTGACAGCTGAAAACAAAGTTACGACAGTGGCAGACATTTTTATTGTAAAGGAAATATCCAGTAACATCATTCAACACAGGAAAAATAAAAAATAAATAGACAAATAAAAGTGACGCGTGGCTGGCTCTCCAGCATGGTGCTACTGTATCTGCTGGAATTCTAATATTAGAAGATGTAAAAATCTTCACTAAAATATGAGAAAAGGTTTGGTCGACTAATGCAAAAAACAAACATAAATACTGCTTAAAAAAAAAAAAAAGGCAACAGAAAATGGTTTGGATATTCCAGATCGGAGCTGAAGCACATTCCTTCACACATGATGGCAATTCAGCAGATATTAAAAGTTAATCTTTCATGCCAAAGTAAAATAATAAATTAATACATACAGTGTATTTACCTTTCATCAAAGCTCCTATTATCATGCATTACTACTGAAAAGAATCATTCAGGAAGGAGGAGGAGGTAAAAAGTCATTCTGTGAACAGAAATAATCAGTCATTCATGATTGAAACCTCTCAGATCGCTGTGGAGAAATTCCCTAACCCACAGCAATAACATTAAGCGTTGTCAAAAAGTATTTATCATTCAAACTACCAGCAAACCTCAGACACTGAAATGATGGAAAACGTGGATGGACGTGATGACTGGAGGTTTTCTTTGTGTGGAGGAAATCGACATCTTCACTTGAGCAACATAGAGGCCAGAAGAGACATCCAAATGCATAATCGATTTTGACAATCAGTAGTGGTCTTTATGTCACCCTAGTTCCCAACGGAGTTGAGGTAGGGGATTCAGTTCAGTTCCTTTAGATCAGTGCACTGTTGCTTTGATATTCTTCTTTTGGATTGGATTTACGGCTTCACCGCCTTCAAGTTCTCCCTTTATCTTGCATTATTGTGTTCAGAAACCGAAATTAATGAACCCAAGCCCTTTGAAGCAACTCCCCAAGTTAATCCCTGAAAGGCTAGCAGTGCAGAGCGAGTTTCCTGCCTCCAGTTGGGAGTTAGTCCCCCGGATCGGCTGGTGCTTCCAGGTCTTTCTTTAGTCATGGTACCTGACAGTCTAGCGTCCCTTCAGAAATCCGTCCAGCATGTAGTCTCCCTTCTCCGTCAGCCAGTAACCAGCCATGGCCGCGACTCCTCCAATGAAGATGGCTGTGAAGACCATGTCGCCTTTAGCGGCGAGTGTAGCGAGGGCACAGATCACAACTCCGAAGAACATCTGCTGCAGAACAAGGACCTCGTCGTCCGTCATGTCGTCAAACAGGCCCTTATCCGGGTCCACTGAGGACAGAAAGAAAGACAAAACTTCACCAAAGGTTCTGTAAAAACAGTCAACACGCGTTTGTACTTTTACTAAAGCTGCCACTCACCAGGAGGTTTATTCTCAACACAGATGCTATCTCTTCTAATGAATCCATCGGCACAGTCACAGTGGAAGGAGCCCTCTTCATTGATGCAGGCCTCGTTGAGTCCCGGACACGCTATTGCACGCTCACTACATTCATCTATATCTACGAACAATACAAGACATTTGAAGCACATTAGTAGACAACTAGAGGTTAAAGAATGTACTTGGCAGGGCATACTTACCAAGACACTTGGCTCCCTTCAGCCTGTAGCCACGAGCACATTTCTTACAGCGAGCAGGGCCACTACCCATGCAGCCGACACACGCCTGGTCGCAGCCTGCAGACATCAATCAACACTTTGAGCCACACGAGAGCTCAAATGCTGGATTGACAACTACATAAATGTGTCATACCGAGAAAACTGTGCAGTCCCATGAGCTAATTACATCCACAGTAACTAGAATCCAAATGCCATTTTAAAATGTTTAGGCAACAAATCGTTCTTCTAACATATTAATATCACTGGCACAATTTATGAGGCTGAATAGAGATGAAAAATCATACAACTGTCTATCAGATGCAAGTATGAACATAATTAAGTTGCGCTAGCAGATCTATTTATGACTTCATAAAGCATGACACCAACTTCTGCCTGATAAGAAAGTAAACAATTGTCGAATTCAGCCCAACATAATACGGTTAAGCTTTACTATTTTAATGTCTGGGGTATAAAAGGGAACATTTGTATTCCCAAGGAAGTTCATTTATAATTTCAGTCATTTCTCAAGCAAAATAATGAGCACTGCCTAGTTTTTACTTTTTTTATTTAAATTTCTGCTACTTTATTTTGGCGATGATTATGCAAAACAAAATGCATGATTTGCACAGATTCCTTCACCTGTAGGGAGAAAAACTGATTATTTATACACTCCTATGACTTCTAGCAATAATTTAACATTACAAATGCTCCTATTATTTTGAATGCGACTCAATGTCTGCCTCTTATTATTAAAAAAAAAAATGCTCATTGTGTGAAGAAGTGGTATAATTTCAATAGGAAAACTTACCTCTGCACTCATATGATCCATCAGTGTTGTGACAGTAGGTGTTTGATGGACAACGAGCGAGCTCTGTGCCGCACTCGTCAATATCTGAAATACACACATGGTGAGCTTAAACAACACGCAACCAGACAGCGAGCAGATTCCCCGACATGCGACCAGAGACCTCTGAAGCCGCACTCACCGACACACTTGTTGTCATGAAGGATCCACCCAGGTTTGCAGTCGAGGCATTTGTAGTCCTGCGGCCCCGAGCATTTCTTACATGAGTGATAGCATGCTGCAAGAAGCAAGAGCACAGAGGAGCAGGTCAGCTTAGGATGACCCCCAAACTGACAATAACTTTTAAAACCATCATCTGAGGCACCTGCACAGGCTCCTATGCTGTCATTGGAGCTTTTCTCCCTGAAGTATCCATCAGCACAGCTCTGGCACAGGCTCCCCGAGTATCCAGGATCACACACACACTCTCCGTCTCCGAGGCGGGTGCCCTCCCCCTCACAGCGACCCAGACCTCCACACACACCGCCGGCTCCAGACGGACACTCTGCGTTGGATAAACATGAAAATATTAGATGCTTTGAATTTGCATGACTCTAATTAAAGTCCCCGTTTTCCATATTTATGAAATCCCATTCCAGGTGGAACCGTTGAGCAACAACGAGGGTTTGTTATGGTCACGTCCTCGGTGCTGACACCAGACAGCTCGTGTTTAATGTTTTCTGTCGGTCTCACCTTTGCAGTCGGGTCCGAAGCGTCCAGGCGGACAGCAGAGTCTCAGCTCCTCGATGCAGAGCCACTCGAACAGGTCCGGCGCCTCCTGCTGCCTACAGGACAGACCGAGAGTTATAACCTGGACTGACGTCACATCTGAACACATCAATACACCAACAAAGTATTAATGATTAACAATACTATTACGTTTGAGTAAAATTGATTTCCTGGATCAGGACACACTTGAGAAAATAGATAAATATTGAATCGTTGTTATTTCATTACATTAATGTCTACACTGCTTCATCCAAACCAATCGGGAGGAAGTAAAGAGTTTAGCAGATACCACAGTTCTTTGTTTGCTTTAAATGGTGACATAAATCAATACTTGCTCACTTATCCAGGTGCCAGAACTTTTGTTGGTTTTGATATAGCTTTTACTTTGTTTTCAGTGTGGTAAAACAAATTTATGGACAAATTGCCTAATTGCTCTATTAGAACTTACCTGTGAAACCACCATGTCTCCACCTGATCCTCTATCTGCTCCAGCAGCTGGTTACATTCAAAATCTGCTTTCTCACATGCAGCTTCAACAATCTCAAGGAGTCGAGTCTCACTGAAAACAAACAAGAAAACACAATTAGAGAAGTAAGACAACGTTTAGTCTTTCATTGTATGTATATCATGCTCGATACACTAGTTTGTCTGCTGTTAACCATCGAAAAACACACGTCAAATACATTCCTAACCTCAATGTGGCTCTCTCATTTCAATAAAGGTAGAATAGAAATAGTAAATAAAAACATAGGCCACATGAAAAATTATATAGCCTCACTTTTGACTAGGTGCAGAGAGAACAAAAAACACCAAACCTGAGTTAAAGATGTCAGGATGTTATAGAGGTACGTCATAAATGACCATTAATTTGAATCCATACCTGCGTGCATACTTAGCTAGCTTCTCCTCCTCCCAGGCAGTGTTACCGCCACCAAAGTTCTTGTTCGCTGTTGTCTCCAATCCCTAAAATGAGACGTACAAGTAAAGGCTCCGAGTATGAAGAAAAGCACGGCTCAAAGAGTTGATGTTTCATTAAACTCACTGCAGTACCTTGATGAAACTTTCCGTGAGCTTTCGACACGTCTGGCACGGTGCCGTCTGGACTCTCACAACAGAGAGCTCTGAGAGAAGCACCAGAGCGGGCAGGAAGGGCCGAGCCCACCACATGGTCCTTCAGAGGGCACACACATACACACAGTCAGCATGACAAACAAACAAACAAACAAAAAAAGTCACATCTAACAACAGAAATCATCATAAAACACATCTATATGCATGTGTAGAGACTTATATAACTAACATGACACACATATATGATCTGTAAACTATACACTAGCATAACTGTACGGTGCTTACGTCTCTCTAGTGATGCATGATATTTGATTTTTCCGCCACACTAGTTTTCTCTGAGACCCATTTAGTTAAGGATCAAGAATCAAGATATCATTATAGAAAGGTTTCAACAATATTCATGTAATTTTAGCATGTGCATACCAAAGATATGATGCACACTTTTGGGAGAGGCAACGTCATATCTCATTTCATGTTTACCTTCTCATTATATTCAGTGACTTGAAAATATTCAGATATTCTCGAAGAGAAATGGATTTGATCGGAGAGCTGTTGATTTGAGTTTTTACTGCTCTGCTGCTCATTGTGGTCCTACTGTCTTCTTCACTATTGTCAAAATATAGGTTTATTTCGTCTTATTTTATATTTAGGGTTGATTTTAAATGACACATGTCACACAATATAAAGTCTCCCAACAGCTTTGTCTGTGTTTTCAATCTGAGGTTGTTTAATATGATAATCTCTTTCTCGTGGCACGTGGTAAAGGGTTGGAAGTGTCAGGCAACATTTTGGCTTTTGTTAAGGTGTTAGAAGCTGAAAAAGTGTCTGGATTTGAGTGAGTTTTGGGAATGACTCGGCGTCTCCAAAAGTATTAAAGTGCTTTCAGGATCATAGCCGGTCAAGTCTCATTGATGAATCTATGGAGGTCCCACCTCACACATTACACAGGCGTTAAGGATCTGCTGCTGACACCTCTGACACCTTCAGAGGGTCAAGGCTGTTTCTGTAACTAAAGGTGGACCTACACGATATTAGGTTGTTATAGCTGAGGGGTGTTTGTTAAAACTCATATTATGGTTAATAGTTACCATGTGCTATTATGGTAAGAATAAAATAAATCGGTGAGTGAACAGTGCCGCAAAGTCATAGCTCACTACATATCAAAGGTTGACATCTATGTACCCATGATTCATAGATGAGTTGTTTTCATATTTTGTTTAAAATTCGTCCTGATTTTTCTCGATGATCCGATGTAGAAGTCGTTTGTTCAGTGAGAATCAACAGACACACCAGCCTCTTCAGTCATCACTTTACACAGAGTGGATTTACTAACTTTAGTTTAACCCATTAATAATCTGATGATGAACTCTGCATACATAAACACACACGGCATCATTTACAGCAATGAACCCTGAGTTATCACACTTTATAAAAGACCATTGTTGTAGAAAAATGTCATTATCCATCTAGTTTCAGCACACTAAGCATCTCTTATAAAAATAAATGTGGCTGAGAAGTATAAAATATAAACCTCAAGACGCACATTTATTGCTGTTGTACAATCTAAATTATCTCCTTTCACTCGTTTTGTGTTTAGTAAATAACAAGTGTTGGCGGATATCTATGTTGATGATTTAACACATTAGCCTCGACAATGCGGCGTTGTTCTTCTAACCTCCTCAAACCAATTCTTTAATACAAGAACACTTTAAACAAACACTCGGTGAAATACAATCAACGAGTTACACCCGTGTCCGCGTTTATTTGACGCTGCTTTCTTGAGAAAAACCTCTAAAACCCCGCAGCCCGGCGTGTTTGTGATGCTTTAGCTTCCGCGTTAGCCTCGTTAGCTCAGCAGCATCAGCACCACAGCAACTAGCCGCCTAGCGTGTGGCTAAGGTCAGGAGCTAACTGCTGGCCGGAGCTGATCTGGCTTTAAAGTATGTGAACTAGTCCGCGATATCCTCCTCGCGACGATCTTTAAACCCCCGTGAGCGAAACGTGTGCTTTCATTGTGCTCCTCTTACCTTCGCTGGCTAACCAACCAGGCAGTCCGCTGCACCACAGATGATTGTCTGACTCCCGGCTGCTCCGCCAACACACCGGTTCACATGTTGGGACACTTTGAACGCTTCAAACGAGTCATCTCAGCAGAGCCAGACACAGTCTGCGGGGCTGTGCCGCTCGGTGAATGAGTGAGTGAGTGGATGAGTGGATGAATGAATGAGTGAGCAGCTTCCAGCAGCCTCTGTGTTTTTTCCACACAGGATGTCTAGTGGCACCGCCCCACCCTGCAGGGACTCAGATCCGTCAGCAAACCCTCTGCACAGCCCGCTGTCATCCTCACATCTGCACAAATCAATGACTCACTTTATCAGAGCTCACATTTTTAATGCATAATATCACACAAGGCATGTATACACTGCATATCAGCAGCTCCAATTCATATATTTTCAATAAATTTGAAGTAAGTATATATAACATAACTTTATTCTTGTCCTGATCAGGTGCAGGACAACAACACTATACTCATCGGTCCATGTCATGATCAGACTTTTAGATCATTCGTCAAATCATCTAAGTCGTATTCTGTTTCCCGTTGGAATGATTTGTGATTTGTTTATTTACTATCTGCAGTAATAATTGCCCCGCTTGAGAATAATAATGATTCTTGAACATTTACTTGCCCTGCCTCATTCCCGAGCAACCCCCCCCCCTTCAGTTGAATTATTGTGATCTCTACCTTAAACCTCCACTCATATTGATCAATGATACAAACAGGATCAAACACATTCAATTGAGGTAACAGCCATGCTTGTTAGTAATTACATTCACAATAATCTTAATTAAAACATTTTCTTTTGAATGTTTCTATTATTTCTACATTTGTGTATGTGTCCACCATCAATCAATCGATCAATTTTTATTTATACACCAGCTTTCAGACAATAGGGGCAACTTAAGAGCTTCACCAATGATTGAAAAAACAGCATGTGCTTAAACATACAAAAAACACACACACACACACACACAAAACATCCAGGGACAGCAGCCAACTGATGGACAATGGGAGATGGAAATGTTAGTTTTCATAACACCACAGTTAGAGAGAAAAACCCTAGAGGAGTAAAATACACTGAAAATGTTGATTAATGTATATCAGTATCCACGATACTCATATGTCATTACATCAACACAACAATCACCTGGTCTTCATGTTCTTGTACCAATTCATAGGACTTCTGGATCCCGACTGTGTGAAGGCAGAGTCCACCGTGGACAGGTCATCGGTCCATCACAAGACAAACACTCAGTCACATAAAAGTCCCAACAGCTATAAATAAAATCAAAGTCTCAACAGCTGCCCGGTGTGAGGCTTGTTTGGATGTTTATGTCCAGTCCTCAAAATGACATTGTGAACCAGACTGTAGTGGGAATACTTTTACTTTGGTCAAGTACAAGGAATCACATCATTCCTGTGAACAGTGCTTTAGTGTCATTTTATCGACCATCAAACTATTTTACTCTTATTTTAAGCTTTTTCATATGAAAAACTTCAACGTCTTTGAGCCCTGTTGTCAGACCCAGTCCACCTCACTGCCCCTGGGGTCCGTGTCTGGGCTGGATGGGGGAGTTATAAGACATGTCTGCAAGGGGACCGTTTCCCCGGAGTCTTCTACTCCCACACCAACGCAACTCTGGGACACCCCTGCAACGCGTAATACGTTTGCCCCAGCTGAGAAACTTGACAGTCTTTGGGCCAGAGTGCGTGACGCCATCCTGAGCCCACCCGCCCTTTTCCGTCTGGCTGATGCTGTCGCCATTTGTCGAGCTCCAGCCAGTTCAGTGAGGAAACCCAGGCTCTGGGAAGGAAGGCTGTAGACATGAAGGCCGCGGAAGAGCTGAGGCAGCGGCCGGAAACTGCCCGGCGGTTCAGGTGGGAGAGACTCAAACTGCACCAGCATGAACCTCTCACCGGCACGGCCCTGTAAATAGTCTGCTAGGATGCAGCTCAGCGAAGCGCTAAAAACGTCACCGCACGGAGAAGAGGCAGGGCCGCTTCTTCCTCCCTCCTCTTCCTCCTCCTTCATGTTCTTCTCCCTGGCCAGGTTTCTTTCCCAGCCTCGTGACCCCCATTCCTCAGCCCTCGTCCAGGTGGCCTGGGTGAGGACCAGCACCACCTTCCCACCCTGCCTTTGTAGTCGGTCCAGTCGCGAGTGGAGCCATGGCACGGGGCCCAGCATGCCGAGCTCCGCCTGGCTCCACAGGTCCAGCGACACACTGAAGCCCAGAGCATGGAGGCTCGAGCCCAAGTGACACAGCATGCCTGGCAGACCCCTGTCGTCATCGGGGGAGTACAGCAACAACACGTGGCCACCGCCCACAGCACCTGCAGATGATTGAAATGGCTTTCATGAGTATTTTCTAGAAATTACATGTACCGCATTTCTGTTGACTAACAATACATTCTACTTCTGGAACATAATACAGTAATGAGTATACTGGTGGATGAGACTATACTGTACAGCTTTTTGTTCTAGTTCTGCTTGACTTTAACTCAGGATCGATTAAGTATCCATCCATCTATCCATCCATCCATCCATCTATCCATCCATCCATCCATCCATCCATCTATCCATCCATCCATCCATCCATCCATCCATCCATCCATCCATCCATCCATCCATCATTCAAAGGAAGAGAGTTACGTAACCTAAGCGGAAATTTACTTTGTACACATTAAAAATTATTGCCTTTTCTTTCAAACAGATGCGTGGGGATTACATTACATTAGATTTAATATTCTGTCATTACTCCCAGGGCGGGGAAATTTCAGATGATACTTATAGTATCATAAAAATAATGATTTTTCTCATTTGATGAAAGAACCAGGAACAGAGTAACATGGATTATCTTATAAAGGTGGATGGAGGCTCATTCACCACATGCTTGTTGTGCTAAGTGCAAAATGAGATGTTGTAATCCGTTTTTGTGTTGTCATATCACTTATATAGCACAACTTCTGCAGTCTCAAAGCATTTTACACTGTCCTTCTCACACGCACACGCACAGATTTAAATAAATGTGTATGAAATGTGGTGAATAGGTGAGACGAGTGTCTCCTACCTTTAACGTCTTCCTCCTTCAACCATCTCCACACATAGCCTAAATGTAAAGACACAGTTCACATTGAATAATAATAGAAACCAAACCAGGTAGCTCAATGACTCTCAGGTAGAAAGCTGACCTCTGAGGATCCCTTGTATTAAATATGCTCCAAGTACAGCCAGAAATATCAGCAGTAATCCAATGAGAAGCGCCAGGCCCCATCTGGAGTGAGAGACTGGAAAAAAGTGATGTCAAACTTTCACTCTTATCAAAGGTGTCAATAAAATGAAGTGTGTCACTGTGGTATCACTGTGTTTTCGACATAAGTATGAAACCTTTGCTGGTTAAATATTTAATCTGGACAATTATTAACAGTCTTACTTGTGAATGGGCAGTGTGGCTCCAAGTATGAATCCATCGCTTTTATGTGTATCTGAAAAGAATTAATGGAGGTTTTAGAACACAAATTTACACACGAGGCATTATAATTCACACACAGTATGAAGTAATGAAAGAGTTACCTGAACACAAAACAGAGGGTGAGATGACACGTTGAACTCCCCTGTTTGCTGAAAGATTGAAGAAATATGAATCAATGAAAAGTATCAAGGAAAAAAAAAATGGATCTCAAAGTTCACAGAAACCATTCAAATTGAAATTATGAATTTATTTATGATTCTTGTTTGAGGACAGTATCATAGTCAACCCATTTATTCCAGCTTTCAATGTTTGTTTTTTTAATATATAGTAAAAAAAAAAAAAAAAAAAAAAAGGGGTCCTTGTAGTACATCTATACTCTCTACTCTACTGAGCAAAATTGAAAAGTATTAGATCAACATGAACATTTCTTAATGATAATGTGGAGAAAATAAAAGACAGACTAGTATTAACTTAAATAACCTGTGTTTTGTTTTCTTAACTTATGACACATGCAAATCCATCCATTTTCTCCCGCTTACCCGTCTCCGGGTCACGGGGGTGGCAGTCTGAGCACCGTCACCCAGATCACATTGCACTGATTAAGAACCTTCCTGCAGGTGGTGAGCCCATGGGAAGGTGGCGCCCGTGTGGGACACAAACCCTCTACCTTAAGATTGTGAGTCTCATGCTCTACCAACTGAGCTAGCCAGGGGTCACATGCAAATCACTTAATAAATATAAATACACATTTCTGGGATCATTTAGTCAGACAATTTTTTACTTGCATTAAAAAACTATTCAAATCTTGTTTCTATGTTTATTCCATGTGAGAATGAAATAACACCTAAAACACCTAAAAGCTTTTAAGGACCTTACTTTAGTTTGACAGATTGCATAGAGTACACGACCACTTTAACTTAAGCTTTTTCTTCAGCTGGTCAGGTCATTTTTTCCCCCCAAGTGTTCTTGTTTTCATATTGTAGGGAAAAAAAGTCACCTATGATTGCAGTGTTCAACAGGCCTTATAATGTATTACTGCAGAGCTGCATGTTGGGACATCACATCTTAGTGAAACCGAATATCTGAATAAAGGTGTGTTTCATCTGCGTCGTCATGATGTCACGACTGCATTTCAAGGGATCCTGTTTGCTTTGGCACCGTGTGCACGTTTTCCCTGGAAACCTTTCCTGAATCAACCTGTTGCTAATTATCGTTTTACAGAGCTCTCACTGAACAATGTTAAGACTGAAGATGTTTGCATTGGGATGCCTTTTGGAGATTCTGTTTAAACCTAAAAATCTTGTCATAATTCTAAAGAATTTCAGGAATCCTGCGGATACAACATATAATTCAATGTTAATCAGAAGTATTTAATCTTTGTAACTGTGAGGTATAAGCAAAGGGGAAGATTGTGGAAGTCACATACGGTTCTTAAGGCCACAGGGAGATTGAAACAATTTACAAGCCTAACCTATAAACCGTTGGTACCTCTTTAAGTGAGAATGTAAATTATTTTTTGATGATGTGGGGAATGAGGGTGAGTTGTATCAGGAACTCCCAATAATGATAATAACAATAACAATAATAATGCTACTACTACTACTACTACTACTACTACTACTACTACTACTAATAATAATAATAATAATAATAATAATAATAATTTAATAATATCAGGTCACCTAAGGTCACCTTACAGAGAATACAATCATAGATCATAAAAACATAAAGCCAAATGAAGTTAAGCACACAGTGTCCAATTAAAGTGTTATAAGCAAGTTTGAACAACAGGGTTTTGAGTTTAGTCTTGAATGATGTAAAGGAGTCTGACCGTCCCCCCCGGTAACCCCCCCACCCCCGACGCCACCCCCACCCCCACCCCCCCTCTTGTTCTTACCCAGTATCCTCTGTGCGTCACTCGCCAGTCTGCTTGAAGTTTCTGCCTGGAGCCCGTCACCTCAACACAGTGGCCTCCGGCGAGGTCTTTCTTGCAGAGCCACACCTCGGCGTCCAGCCTGCAGGGAGCCGTCACGTTCCAGGTCAGCTCTGTGCCGCCTACCCTTGTGTGAGACTCCTTCATGGACATGGTCACGTTGTGCCGCATCCTTTGAAGTGCATCTGGAAGAACAAACAAAGTTATTCTGAGCGGCTATGCAATCATTCACCCCCTACATCCAACCTAACCTCTCTCTACCTTGTTGATTGTCGAAAGGACAATATTTCGTTTGAAGGTCACTTCCCGTCCACCACGCCTGTGAACAAATAAGGTTTCTTGAAGCCACACTTTGTTTGACTTTGAAATTGTCCTGTTTGGTTATCACATTTGTTACCTTGAAGCACAGGCATGGCACGATAGAATTTGCTGAAATGACGACCTCTTTCTCGCCTTTGGGCTGCAGAGGTAAGATAAAGTCACACAGATGGATTAAACAGATTGATAGGAAGACATCGTGTAGATAATTAAGGACCAACTGACCCATGCAAGGACCTTTCCAGCGCTCTCATTCCAAACCATCCGCCACAGCACCTCATCTTGTCTGACATCAGTGTTTTCCAGTTGCAGTCGAACCACATTTCTCTGAGAGTCTTCCACGACTCTAAGTCTGGGAACTGAGACGGAAATGTGTCAATCATCCTAAGTTGTAACTGATGCAGGACCTGCTTTTGCGGACTAACAACAACAACAAGATAGTATGAAGCACAATTTGCAACAATTACCATCACACTTCTTAATGGTGCCTTCAAGCGTCATGGAGCAAACTGCAAGAGGGGAAGAAGAAAGTGTTCAGCGGCTCTTCAGCTGTAACCGGTCACAGTTTCTTCTTGACGTCACGCCGCAGCAACTCACCTTCTATTAAACTGGGAACTGTGACGTTTTGGACGATCATTGTTCCCTTTGAATATGCTAGGACCACGACTGGACTTTCGAAATTCACTTTCTCTGTCAACAGCAGCTGCAGTTGCAACAAACAGAGAAACATATCGTGAGAAACAACTCCTCCGCTCAGTCGTTCCCGCAAACGCGTTCAAGATCACCTCATGTGTGGACTGCTGAGACGCCGCGCCCGTAGCGGAGCGTCTTGATTCAAACTGGAGAGCTTTACAGAGAGCATTGCTCGTCGGGGAACTGAGGCACAGGTTGACTGTAAAACAGAAGAGTGAGATGAGAAATTCAGCAGCATGAAGAGGTCAAAATGTTAGGGACTGTGTTGATGTAGAGACACTATTATTGTTCTGGAGGCACAAACTCACCACTTCCCACTGCCGCGTGCTTCTGGTCCTCTTCATCGCTGTCGTTTCCCGAATCGCCAGAAAAATCTTCTCCAGCATTGATCTCTGCAGCAAAGTGTGTGACGGAAATCGCAGTGAGGGACACACACTGGGCCTCATGCAGGATAACGTTTATATCCTTATCTTATTTTTTTGTGTCCAGTGACCTTGTACTACTGCACCATGTCACATTTGTGAAAATTGACTTAACCGCAGAGGATTGTGCAAATGAAACTTGAAAACATTTCGGCATTCCACCTGCGAAAGAATGCGTGTGCATGTGTGTGTGTGTGCGTGTGTGTGCGTGTGTGTGTGTGTGTGTGTGTGTGTGTGTGTGTGTGTGTGTGTGTGTGTGTGTGTGTATTCCATGTGAAGTCACGTGAGCTCACACACCTGTAAAAGAAGTGTTCCTTCAGAGAAATGGTATCAGAGACGAGGAAGAAAGGAGATTAGAAATAAAAGATAAACAGTCGTGTGTGGTATCGTCAGCTGAGGAACTAAAGGACCTGAAAAATCAAAGCGATAGTAAAACATTGACGTCAATAAATGCTCATGAGCACACTATTACAGAACAAATAGTATCGATATGAAAATGTTGCCAAAAAAACAAAAGCAACACGGTCACCAAGCAACAATGATAACTTGAAAAATAAAGAACTATTCCTTTATGAATAAACAATATCTGGTAATCCACAAGGCAGAGTTAAAATGATACAAGCAATTATGTTAGGTCTATATCTAATAAAGATTCATTTTGACCTTTAATGCTAAAAAAATGAACTCCAGTTAACATGAAGTGAAATTATTGTGTGAAAAATGTTGATAACAGCAGACCGTGTGCAAAACCTGCTTCAACTTTAAAGTCGCTTTTGTAAAGAAGATTTAAAAAGAAGAGAACAATTTCCAACCATTTGAGAATAAATCTGTTTGCATGTGTTTTGTTGCACAGGGCTCATTGTGTCATTAAGGGAGCAGCATTGGGAATAGCGTGCCATGAAGTGCTATTGCTCACTGTTTTTGGTATTAACAAGTTCGTAACCGATGACTTTGCTCTGCTCTCCTTTCACTAGAGACACTTGTTTGCATGTGGTCACAAGGTTCTAATGAACAATCTATTATTTTGTATCGTAACGGTTTTGCTTTAGGCCAAGTCTGTAAACAAAAACTTTATCAGACTATTAATACTTGTAACAAGTTACTTTACGAAGTAGCTGCTTAACTTTTGTGTTCAGTAACGTAACTTTAAGAACTCATTTACTAACTTTTAGCAAAACAATGATTACTGGAGAAGTTCTCTGACTTTACGCGTAGTACCAACAACTGTGACTCTGATCAGGAAAGTATATCATGCAGTTTGACGGTTATCAAACTCCCCCGCGCGTCACTCAGTCTGATCTACGGCAAAGTCACCTCGGAGCCCGATGGTGATTTGTAGACAAGGAATGCAGTCGTGTTCTTCGGAGCAGCACAGGACGACTTTCAGCTGCAAATGTGTGACGTTCAATGGCCCCCGTGGATCAGGCAGAGCTTCGGAGAACGAAGAGCCTGTAAGGGGAGAAGTTTGGACAAACTGCACATTTAACAAGAAGGCAGATTATGAAACAAGATGCCCACACATCTATCGTGTTGTTACCTGAGCTGATGTGGCAGTTGGTCAAACCCTGTCAGAAGACATAACACCAGAAGAGACAAGTGAAACGGGAATACTGCGGCAACAGATGTGCAATTGAGATGAAAAGAAATGAGTTAATGAATTCAACAGTAATATATCACACCGTGATGGGAAATTGTGACTGTTGATTTCATTGTACGAAATAAGCCACAGAGGTTGTGTAGCGGTCAGCACTCTCGGCTCACCGTGAGAGGATCTCCAGTTTGCGCCCAAGCTGGGTGTGAAGTTGGAGTTTTAGCAATAATGAGAATAACAGTAATTCAGTCACAGATTGCTTTGGGGAGCAGCAAAGGGAAAAAGCTGCTTCCGAACAAGCCCTTTAAGACAAGAATCTCAAAGAATACATAATCCATACAAAACACGCACTCACACACGTATTTACCATGGCTGAACAGATCGATTTTACGTCACATTTTGACTACACCCTGCATTTAATCTTTCTTTACATTGCCTGTAGGTGTTAATGTGAGTCTGACTCTTATGGACTGGCGACATGTCCACATGCTAAAAGCCACTAAAAGTCTACTGGGTCCACCTACAAGCCGTGACCCTGATTTAGATGAAGTGGGATAGAACCTGAATGGATGAAGGTGACACTCTTTTTAAAAAACAAAAATCATGTTTATTTTCACTTAAAGTTCAGCAAATGTGCAAAGCTTTGTCTCAGGCGGTGGAGCAGGCGGTTATCGTCCAGTCCTAATGAAGGCAGTCCAATCTCCATTTCTCCCTGTGGAAGTGTTCTCAGGGAACCTCAAAAAGCAGCTCCGTCCCCCTTGATTGGTGCGTAACAATGTGCATCAGTGGGTGAATGCGACTGATCAGGTGAAGTACTGCAGCGTAAAGATGTGCTTGATAAGTGACGTCTATAGAGAGGAGCCCAACAGTCTGAGAATGTCATTACAAAAATATTGATCCTTTTTCTTTCTAGACCATCCGAAATAAGACGTACACATTCTCACCGACAGTGAATATAAAGTCACCAATCAACACAAAAGGCATGTGTGTGGATTGTTAGAGGTGGCTGAAGTAGCCGGAGGAAAACCCGGGCAGGCACAGTGGGAACATGCAAACCTTCCAGTTAATGAATGAAATAATCCTCCTCGAGTATTCAGGTTATTGTCATGCCTACATGAAAACGGCAAATATTTTCAAAATGTTTTGGACCGCAATATGAATAAACCAAAAAACAAAAACAAAGAGGTGACCAAACTCACTGGTTTCCTGCATCTTTCAGCATTAATATATTTTATTTCACATAAAATCGTGAGGCACTTTACCACATTTATGGAGAAAAAAAACCCAACTTATTTGAATATATTTATGAGCAATAGAGGTTGTTTACATGTTCCATTACATAAGTCTCATACCAATAATGAAAGGTTTTAATTCATTTCAGCAGGTTATCTAAATTGTGTTATGAAGGAAATACATTTACTAACAATACTTATTGGACTGTCTTAGTCAGATCATGAGATGGAAAAATGATTTGCAGAAAAAGAACAAGTAACAGTGTGTGGATGAGCTTTGACATTCGTCATCATGCTAAAAAATGTCTTCCTGCTCTACTGCATTATGAAAGTTTAAGAAAGACTCCTAATGTTTCCCTGTGTGTGTGTGTGTGTGTGTGTGTGTGTGTGTGTGTGTGTGTGTGTGTGTGTGTGTGTGTGTGTGTGTGTGTGTGTGTGTGTGTGTGTGTGTGTGTGTGTGTGTGTGTGTGTGTGTGTGTGTGTGTGGAGTATTGATGTGATTCTTGGCCTATCAGATGTTGCTGCTCAGATACTATATCAAAAGTTGTTTTTAGTGACATGCACGCCTATTTGTTGTGTGACTGTTTGAACAGGGTCTTCTTCAGTATGCAATGTGTATTGCTTTTTTTTTTTAATAAGATGAACTTGAACGTCCTCAACCTGCAGCTGAATTTTCAGATTCTACAGGTGCACACTTCATACTGATGTAAATATATAAATGCTTTACAATCACTTTCTTTCCTGCAGTTAATTCGATCACAGGATGAGTTTTGGAGACATGGGAGAAACTGCAGATAAAGTTCAAACTGGCGTCCTTGGAAATGGAGCAGTGGAGTAAGGTGTCATGCTCAGACAACCGTGGTAAATAAGTAATGGACATTAAACTCTGATCTCTTCTTATTTGTCTCTCTTAACTCGTCCAGTCACCATGACAGTAATCCTTTTTTTTTTTTTTACTCTAATCCTTCCTGGTTTTACTTTCTCTTTTTTTTTTTTAAAGTTGTACCTAAACTGTCGTTGAGTGTGCGGTTACCTCGCTGCAGGTGAGCTCAGGTGCGTCTCGGCGGATCAGGTCCATCGCGTCTTCTGCAGCGGCCAGCAGGACGCAGAGGACCGGGATCAGCCCGCGGAGATCCGCGCACATCTTACCGGGACTGTCCACCGTTTTTCTCCCGTTTATCCACCGCTCCGAGGGCCCACGTCATGACCGGGTCTCTTCCCGCGGATCCCACAGTGGCTCACCGCAGAGCCGCTCCAGGGATCCTGTGCACGCCCTCCCGGTGATTGACAGTTCCAAGGGGCGCGGTTTTTTTTTATTCGCCACGCGCTCAGGTGAGGCAGCGCGAGCGTGACACCTGCATGACACCACGAGGCCTGACATCCACCCTCTGTCAGATTAAAATACTGTGACATTAAAATAATTTAATTGAAAGTTATTTAGAGAATTCTCTGTAGATGAGTAGAATTAAACATCACTATTTTAGACGTTAAACTGACCACAGCCTGTATTGTCTGTAAGGTGGCACACTCAAAATTTCCGCTAATTGCCTTGCATTCTTAGATTAAAATTACTTATGAACTTATAAATAACGCAACTCATTAATTGTATAGTAAAATAAAGTATTGCACATAAAAGTATGTATAATTACGTAGTGGACACTACATTTCGAGAAACCCTGAACAGAAACAGCCATTTGATTTACTGGTAGTTTGACTTGAAACGGTCAATGAATTGTTGATGTGTCTCTGTTAATCTGGGTAGAGTTTATACTTTAATTTAATTAAACTGATTGATAGTCCTTGAATAAGGCCAGAATGCCAGCATATATGATAATTTCACAAGTGTGTAAAACAGACACATGATCTGTCACTATCATCAATTTACTTAGTTTGGCAGGAACATCAAATAAAAAATGTGCTGGTAACATGCTATAAAGGATTAACATCTTCACCCCCAGAGCCAATTACAACACATTTCACATAACTGGATAAAATAATTGATAGTAAATAAGTTGTAATAGTACCGACAATCCTAAATTTAATGTAACTGTACACAGTGGCAAGAGAAGGTATGGACGCCTTTGTGAATTTCCTTGGGTTTTTTTGCATTAATTTCCAATAAAAATGTGACCCAATGTACATATTCACAGTGCTGGTGATGAGTATGAGTGGACCCTTGGATTTTCTAGGTGGTCAATCTACAGTGAGCCCTCCAATGAAGACATAAGATAGTATAACTGTGTGGTGTTTGGTTGTTTTTATATTTGTGACACAGATGGAGATTGGACCAGATTTTATGAATGCACCCAGGAACCTTTTATATACATGTAATTATGCCAAACTGATCATTTGAGAAATCGTCTCCGAAATAGAAAAACTAAAACTAATGCCCCAAGATGATTTTCACCTGCAGTATACAAGTACTGTCACATTGCTTGAATTGTACCCATGTCAATGTACACATTTGTCAGTAGCCAGCTTTTGATTCATTTGGCCTATATGAAATATTACATTCATTTTCTCAGATAACATATAAATAATCATATTATGGCAGTTTCTTTTGAAACTGCAGGGATTGGCCACACAAATGTAGGGTGTACCAAGTAGTGAAATGTATTTATAAGAGTCAAATAGGATTACTTGTAAAGTAGGAGTAAAATCACTAAGTATCTAACTATAATACCCACTCACAGTAATGTCTTTGTTTTTTTTTTTACTTTTACCTGAGCACATGTTTATATATCCAAAGGAGTGTTTCCAAGGGGCCTCCTCCACACTGCTGTCAGATGTGAAAACAATCACATTAATGATAAACCCAACAGTTACATCATCAGGAAGACTATCAAAATCCCCTTAAAGTTTTTATCAAGTATTTTTAGGGTCTTCCTGCTGTGAAATGGTAGTAATTCTGTCTACAGCTAAACATTTCTGTCTCCGGAATCGACCCTGTGACATTTCAGTAGCATGGCTGAAACTGCCGTTTTTCATACAGAAGTTAGTCGGGGCGTTTTCGCTTGGAGAAGTTTAACCATTAACTTCCTTCAAACTGAGGTCAACTCAGTTTGCCAGTTGTTTTCTTGCTTATCTGAAGGACTGAGACACCTGCATCAACTGGTGCACATAATTGGACATATGTAAAGTTTTTAACGTCGGGGTGAAGATATGTCGCTCCAACTGAGTTTTTATTCTTTTGATATTTACATATTTTGTGGGGGAACAAGTCTTCATGTGCATATATACGAATCAACTGATAGGAGAAATTAGACTTATTTTTAGGAAATCATTCATAATCTTGATTCAAGACACACGTACGTGTGCGTGTGTGTGTGTGTTCCACGTGTGGATCTCCCTCCGGACAGGAGCCCACTTAACTTCAAAAATGGGCCTTTTTATCAGTTTTGTTTGAAAGTTAACTTCCTGATTGATCCTGTTGAGCAGGTCTGACACTCAGCTCGTCACTGTGGAGATTATTCCACGAGTTCAACAGATGAAAACAGGTTTTAGAGAGGGGCATAGCAAAAAGAAAGAAAAAATAAATTAAAAAATCAAGCATGTTTTATTTTTCATGGATACATTTTTAATGTCCCAGGAGAAAGTTTTACTGTCGTATAACAATGCAAGAGGAAAAAAAAAAAAAAAACTTGAGGTTAAAGTTACTTCACATTATATAACCTTTGAACATAATGTAATTGAAGCAGTAAATAAATGAGATATTAGAAAGCACCCCAGTCTTTCTATTGATCTAATGCTCTGAGATTTTAGGGTCTCTATTACAAAGTACAAGTGCTGTAAAGACTTATAAAATAATAAGAAAGAAATAATACTGGCTTTCATTTTCTCTCTTTTTGGTCCTTAAGCAAAAGCTCAACACTGACACTTGTTTGCAATAGCAATAATTTACCTGAAAACATTTACAAACATGCTGCACACCAAAGAGAAAAAAAATATTCTTCAAATATACGAGGTAGTCTGGATGAAATGTATTCAGTAACTATTCTATAGATGAATTATTCCATCATGATAAATTGGCCTCCTGAAAACAGTTGCTACGTTTCTGGCGTAGGAGACAAAAACCGTGAACGAATGGCAACAACTGTCATTCATGTATTCGTGCAATCCTCATCTTTGCATCCATCATACAGATAATAGAAAATCCTTGGTGTTGTTCCTGTTTTTCTATTAGATAATAAACCCAAACATGCAAATGAGCATTCTGCGGTTTTAAACCTCCAGTCGCAAAACACCTTCGAACATCGAGTGTCTCCATGTAGACGCGATCAAATTTGCAAAAACATTTTCATAGTGGTTAGCATATTCACAGAGATAAGGCAGGTGTTCACAAAATAAAGAAGCACCTGTCGTAGGCTAATTGCAGTAGAAAGGATCCCGTGTTTGTGTCTCCTTAATATGCAAAACAGTTGGTTGTATTTTTGATATTGTGGCTGGTTCCAAGTAGTGAGTATTTTCAGCTCAGCGAGCGGCTCGGAGGCACTCACAATGGAACATCAGCTCCCATGTCTCCAGGATCAGGTTCGCAGCGGAACAAAAGTCTGTAACATGAAACTTGAGTTTAAAGCTCCTGCTGTAACCCGCGGAGAGGCTCCTGCTCCGGCACAGTCTCTGGCCCGGCAGCCAGCGGCAACCTGAGCCTGCCCGCAGTCCTACCCGATGTCATTTTCACTGAAGATGAGACACACGGTCCTCGAGTCCAAGGGAGGACCGTTTGCAGCCGTCGAGCCAGCTGCCGCGCCAGATAAATTGACAGCACTTTGGACAGAAGTCTGGGCCAGCAGTGCCATCTGAATTTACTAGGTTTTGTCTGTGTTTTCACTCCTCCCAACTCCTGTATCAAACCCCTGAAATCCTGTGGCAGACAGTACCGAGGGACTCCTCTGAGGGCTTTTGGGATATCCCGGCTGTGCCCGAGGCCTTGGAAATAGACGATGGCTGTCCTCTGACCTTTGCACTTCTGCAGCGCCCCATCTAGGCAGGCCAGGGACGCCATGAACACTGGTTCTATCACCGTGGAGGGCTCTTTCTGTTGCCACCGGTCATTACAACCATCAGCAGTTCTGTCTTTTTTGCATTTCCCCAGTATTTTTCTACTTGGCTTCCAATCCCCTCTCTCCGCCGCTCCAGTCTTCTCAGGTCTCCCAGCACAAGCTTTCCTTTGATATTCCATCTTCTTCTCATCCTTATCCACATTCGCTCTCTCCTCCCTCCATTTCTCGAAGCTCTTTTTAGCCTGAGGGCTCCAAACAATCAGCACTTTTCCTTGTGCCTCAGAAACGGCTTCCCACTGCCCATACAGCCAGGGGAGCGGACCCAGATCGGCAACACTGGTCCCTCCATGAGTTTGGGAGCTCTGGGCCCACAGGGAGGTTTGCACACTGGCACCGAGCTCCTCCTGGAGGATTGAGGCCAATGCACACACAGCGGACACATGGGCCGACTGGTCGGACGAACACACCAGCAACAGCGGCCTCTGGAAGTACAGCCAACCTTAATGAAATAAAAAGAAAGTGGGGGAAAAAAAAAAAGGAGGTCCCACGTTAAATGTTTATCGTGTTTAAAATGTTCCAGTGAAGTTGTCAAATACAAAACAAATAATTTAACTGAGACAATATGTCCGTGAGATTAAAACCATGCGAGATGTGATGATAGAGCCGTCATTCAAAGACACGCTGGGCTCAGATAAATACGTCTAGTCGTGCCACCAAAGGATGGTTTCTACGACGATCAATCATCTGGGACTGTCTTTTTTTTCCCAGAGGACTTTAGAGGACGCTTCATCCTCAAAACAATCGAGGAAGGATAGGAATACCTTTTACATTTGTTTCGCACAGAAGAATTAAAGTGTTTAATAAATAAATGATTTAATAAGATCCTCACACACAGTAGATGGAGTAATATTCATTACAACTAAAAAGCCTAGTTTTACAAAAGGCCTTGCAGAAATACAATAAATGGCACCTAAGATTAAAGTGATTATTATACCAAGACACTGCTCACGAAGTCTGCCACTATTCTTTTCCATCATTCTCGACTACAGCCGGTTTAGAGTCAGCAATTCACGTTAAATGCATGTCGGACCTGAGGGAGGTACACTGAGCCATGCACATGGAGAACATGCAAACTCCCTACCGAAAACCTCCAAACCAAGACTCAAACCGGGGATATTTCCACTATGAGGTACGGTTGTGTGAAAGCGTTCGTTCAAAGCAAAAAATAATCATTCTCCCTGTCCACCCTGGCTCCAGGTTTACCCCAAGCCCTCAGGTATCATCCTACTGTTCAAAAAGCTGTGCTTGAGGTTATTTGCAGACTCTACATCTCCTGGAGGTGTGACTGTGGGCACGTTTGTCTGTGTTGGCCCACAGTCAACTAAGATAATTCTTGAGATTGGCTCTTTTGTGTGTGCTGGATACTGGATACTTCCTCCACCAGCTCTATTTTTCCATTTGCGTGTGGCCCATTTGACTTTGCACAACCAAACTTGGAACGACCAGTCCAATCAAGAACACAGCCTTGTCACCCAGAAACCAGAATTCAAATTACCATTGCCATGTTGTAATACAGTAAATAAACTAACCTGCAGCTCCACTCTTGACAACGCTACGGATGAATATTCCCAGTATTACTACACCGACCGTAAACGCCAAAGCCGCCACTGCATAAAGGCCTCTTCTGCTATGGACGTCTGCCAAAGGAAAAGAGTGATTTATTGCAGTTTACATGTGAGTAACCTGACACACAAAACACTACACGTCTGTGTATTTGAACTTGTGTGTTTATCCGTTGAGGAAACTCACGGTTGAGACACAGAATCCGACTTCCCCGATGAGGAGGATCTGACTGCCACACCTGCAGAAAATCAGATAAAGGAGGTAAGAGGAGAGAGTCCCGACCAGGAAAATAAATGTGGGAATATTCACCTGCACACACAGCTGCTCTGCAAAAATGTGAAAGGGCACATTTATCTCCATCTCAGTGGTATTCCTCTGCTGAAAAGTGCAAGTCAAGAATCACACATTTGCTGAAAGTGTAATGAATGTAATGATTTTCTGCGTACTGACCATTGTCACGGACTGTGTCGGCCCTGCGGGTGTACATCCCCTCTCAGAGAGGACACACAGTTGAGCTGAGAACTTTGCTGGGGCAGACGAGGTGAGAAACACCAGGAAGCTCCTTCTGCCTGGTCCAATTGTCGCCTCCCAAGTCGGTGTGTCTGTCAGGGACAGAGAAACAAACAATCAAGAGTGAAACACGAAAGGAAACTCGGCTCCCGTAAACAAAGGTCTTGTTTCAGTTTCACTCACCAGACTTGAAGGGACAATAGATATTGTGACTTTTCTGAAGAGAAAACTACAACAATCAAACACAAGCGTGTTAATCTGCAAGTCGAATACGAACAGTGAAAAAGTATTTCAGTGCGAGATAATCTGGTGTTTGATCTAAACTCTCACCTGCACACACATCTGAGGGTGTCTGTCCACGGCGGCTGTGTTGAATTCCTGTAACAAAGTCACAAAGTGCATGTTCAGGCGAACCGCAGACAATTGCTTAATTAGAATTCATAACCAGGGCAGGATTGCTCACCAGCGGTGGCCCAGGGCTTTTCTCCAGTGTGGAGTTGGCGATGGGCGTGCAGCGTCCGTGCTGCATCCAGCAGAGGGAGGCAGAGACGTTCAGGCCGCTGGCGGGACAAGGAGCGCGCCACTCCAGTCGCCTCTGGTACAGTGTGACCTCAGAGGCCCGCCAAACTTCTCCGACATCTGTCGAGGCGATGTGGATGCAGATGTTTACATCGCCCATCACTGCAGCGGCTTTATTGAGCATCATAAATGTCTGCCAGTACGTCAGCGTGAAGCAGCAAATGTAATTTCCTCTGTTGTTCAGCCATGCAGATATTTTGTTTATTGTTCTGAAATGTGTCTAATTGTTTTTAATACATCAGAACAGCTTAAGTATCGCTGATGCAAGATATTATCTAATGTGCACTCTGAGAAACACGTCTCCAGGGAGGTCAGAAAAAATATGCATCCATCCATCTATACTGCTTTATCCAATCGTAAAACCTACAAACACGATGATAAAAAGCAAACTCCACATAAAAAGACCACCGAGCCCGAATTCAAACCAGGGATATTGAAGTGATAGCACAGTGACATTAAGTGTGCTACCCCACAGAAGGATCCATGAATATGATTGGTTCTTTATGTTTTTCCTGATCCAGGCACACGCGCCGTCAATAGTATCTGCAGAGGGACTCCACATTTGTAAATATTTGCGCACCACTGGAACATGAACTCGAGGTGACTTTGATGTAATCTCTGGGTGATACAAGAGTTTTTCTCAAACGGGGTTCAGAATGAAGACCCACGGCTTTGATACGAGAGGATTTCTTTAAAATAAATAAATAAATAAACAATATCCAGCTCAATATAAATTGGCAAACTGTGGCACTATTTAATCAAACACCTGATAAGGTGAGTTGTTCAGTCCCACCTCACAGATCTTTCTGAAAATAACACAAATTAAGCAATGAAAAAACATTAAGCCCACCCCTGACCTTGAATGTCATCAATTAAGATCAGCAAGAAAAAAATGTTTTTTTTAAATGGTTGGTGATTCTAGTAGCTTAACTTAACTATTTCCAGAGAAAATGTCCTTCCCCAGAAAACAGAGAAAAACAACCATGATGATGTCAGTGGTGAGAGCATTCTGTCATGCAAGACATTTACTGTAATGCTCCTCTTACTTTGGAAAGCCTCCATATGAGGAAACCTTCCACTAGTGGAAAGAGAAATATTTAGCATTCTGCATCCCACATCTTAGAAGAAATCTCTGAAATCAGGCTATTTTGCCAACACTGACCAATCAGGATTTCATCTGGTTCAAGTGAACTCTCATTCACAACTACACTTGTTTTTGGAGGAAAGTGAGAGTGCTAACCACTTCACTGCCGTGTGTCCAATATTCAAAACCGTCCTTCATTTCAAGCACAAATAACTAAAAAGTGTATGAATCAGTTATATCATTTGCTGTGACACCAACACAGTAAAAATTAAACAGGAAAGACTAAAACCTCTCTGAGTTTAAAAGTTGGGTTTTTAACGGTTTTTGTTTCCAACTAATATGTCCCCATTCAGCTTGGAAAACCCCCCCCAAATAAAAACATTTAGATGTGTCACACTTTGCTCTTATTTCGGGTTAAGTCTTAGGTCATTGTGGTTAAGATGTGTTTTTCTGTGCTTTCCTCTTCTACCTCAAGTGTGGAACGCTGCAGAGCAGCAGCCAGTAATGCAATCCTGTCTGTTTGCTGGCGCGAGATAACATCTTGTTCTCGCACAGTCCTACAGTACGTGACCCCGACTGCGTTTCATGTTTGGAGGGACACGTGGGGTGACGTTTCAAAAAGAATTGAACAAAACATGAAACTTTATGGGATGTACTAGTCTAGTTTTGTGGAAGTCTTCATGTTAAAGGGAAATAAGGTTTGGTCTGTGTTTCTCAATCCCAATACAGGCTGTCTCACATTTCATTCAGGATTTATTTTTTTTTTTTCCAGCTTCTAGTACGATGATCAGGAGAAGCAAATATAATCTGCCAATAACAGTGCAAAAAAAAAAAAAAAAACAACAACACAACTATCAAGATTATTTAAGATGATGAGAGGTTACTGCTGCACACCTCACGACAATCTCCACCTGACTTTATCCAACCACACATCCATTACACCGACAGCCACCAAGACGAGCTATATTGGTAAACCACATCTGCTTTCTACGAGTGACTTTTGTCAATCTCCAATCACTCACCCAGGATGTTATCATCTTTAAAAGGGCACATTTCCTTTCTCCTTGCGTCTGTATAGGTGTAATAGACCTGTCGAAGCAGAAAAAGACCCGCATGAACAAACATGAGGTAAACACGACTGCATCAGACAATAAAATGGAGCGTACCTGGACACAAATACAGGGCAGCAGGTGGGGGAGGAAGAGGAGAGCAGATTGAGACGTCCTCTGAAAGAAACAAATATTACTTAAAAAAAACAAAACTTTGAAAGTAAGTGTAATTTTAAATCAAATGGCTTAACTAGAGAAGATGAGTGAAAACAATACTTACAATTAATTGTGAGGAATTCGAACTGCAGATCCCTCGAGTTTTATAGCACCATCTGACGAAGACTTCTTTTTTAGGCTCCACGGTGACACTGACGGTCTTAGACGACCGATTCACAGACACTTCGAAGGCTGGCACGGGGTCTACGCCACAGAAAGATACAGCCACGGGTTTATTAGCCTCCATGCTGACAGGCCGGTGTAAAGACAAGTGGTGAACGTTGAAGGGAAAAGACTGGACATCAACCAGAGGACAGACAGAAACACATTAGTCATTTTGAAAAGCCACATTCAGAAATGATTCATTTTGGGGTTTACAACTCTCACACACACACACACACACACACACACACACACACACACACACACACACACACACACACACACACACACACACACACACACACACACACACACACACACACACACACACACACACACACACACACACACACACAAACAGGCGATGAGGTGCTGCTGAAAGCTTTGATGAGTTTTCCTCTCAAGTACAAATGTTAAGTAAAAGTCTGCTGGCAGATATCTGACAATTATGTGTTGCAGGGGTTTGTGAAGCCAAAACTAACTAGGGGTTAGCAACTCTCGCCTCACGGTAAGACTGTGCCTGGGGTTTTTGTCACGTTACGAGCGGAAATGTAAAAGTATTTTGTGAGAGACCAACACGATGAGCTGCATACTTTTGAAGCGGGAGGAACATGGTACATGATCAAAAATGGTATGCTGAAGTACATTGTACATTATAGATCCAGCTTTAGTTGCAATCACAGCTTGCAAGCTTTTTTAGGAACATTTCTACCAGTTTTGCACGTCTAGAGACTGAATCTTTAAGTTCAATCAGATATCCAATCTGCCAGAGATTTTGAATTGGATGAAGGTCTGGACTTGGACTTGTCCATTGTCGCTCCGGCTCCATGTTTCACGTCGTCGTCCTGCTGGAAAGTGAACCTCCGTCCTCGTCTCGAATCTTTTGCTTTTTGAACAGATTGTTCTGTTTTTGGCTTCATCCATCTTCGCATGATGCTGCCACCACCATGTTTCATAATGGGGATGCTGTGTTCAGGTACAGTGCTGTATTCCCGAGTTTTGCATTTAGTCCAAAAAGTTCAATACTAGTCTGACCTGTCCAGAGCTCCTTCCTCCACATGTCAGCTGTGTCTCCAACATGTCTTGCGGCAAACTGCCAACAGGGCTTCATCTGGCTTTCTTCCTGCCACTCTTCAATTAAGTCCCAATTTGAGGAATGCACGACTGACAGTTGTCCTGTGGACAGATCGTCCTACCCGAGTCGTGGATCTGTGCAGCTCAGGTCTCCTTGCTCGGCCTGTAACTTTATGAGGACGGACATGTCTCCGCAGGTTTGCAGTTTAGCCAAACTCTTTCCATTTTCGGATGACGGAGTGCACGGTGCTCCGTGAGACGTTCAAAACGTGGGATGCTGTGTCTTCACAAATGTTCTCTTATGAATGTCTGATGCCTTCACAGAACCGCTGGATTTATACTGGAATTAGATTGCACACAGATTGACTCTACTTACTAATCAGGTGACTTCTGAAGCCCCTTGGCTGAACTGGATTTTATTTTGGGGGGGATCGGAGTAAATGAATCATTTTGCACACCATGCTTTGAAAAGCACACATCATTTTCCTTTTGCTCCACAGTTACGCAGCACGTTGTGTTGGTGCATCACATAAAATCCCAATAGTACGCATTTCCATTTGTGGTTGTAATGTGACGAAAAGTGAAATGGGTCAGGAAATTCAGCTTATGTCCTTTCAAGTTAAAGATCTTCCTGCAAACTCATTAATAAAATCAATACTGGAATTGTGTCTTATTCTGAAGAGGACTGCAAATACGCCACCTGGTACAGTGTGAGTGACTGTGCAGGAGGTTGAATTTGTACTGTAGGTCACAGAAATCGTCCTTCCTGCTCCAAATTCGCCGACTTCATCTTCCAACTCCCACTAGATAAACAAAACAGCATCAGAAACAACCATTTTAACGCCCATTTTCACTGAGTATTAGAACGTCTGATGAGAAATTAGAAAATCCTCCTACCAGGCCGAAATATTCCCTGATATTCCCTTTACATCTGACTCGCCTTTCATTAAAACGCCTTCTGTTGTAAACCTAAAAACAAAAGGACATGAGAAGATGACACCACTGTGTTTGTTAAGACGACGCAGGCTCCTGAAGGCATCACCGATTAAAACTGATTCAAGGAGAGCAGCTTTCACCTCTTTTGCACAGTTGTGTTTTTTCAGGTTCGGTTTGAGTGTCTTTTTTCCCAGAATTTCAATCTTTGGAAAGTTGCACAAGTCTGTGAGATAAAAAAAAAAGACACACTTTTCAGCACCAATGTGAACAAGATAAGACAATGGCGTTGTGGCTCGACTTCATACCATCAGCATTCATCCACACGCGAAGCGCGACTGAGTAAATTCCCCGGGTGTCGTCGGACGGCGCCGAGGTCATGTCCACAGGACACTGACCCTCAGCACGACCTGTCGGCAAACAGAGGAGCGCAAACGGTCAACGGTCAAGGCGAAAGGGATGCTTCGGTGTTTGCAATGTGACGAGAAAACAATAGAAATGTAAATGCTTACCATGGTGACGTGCCATCTAGAGTAAAGGGAGCACAAATGAGAATTTGTACAATAATTTGATTAGTTTGTATATTTATGAGTACTAGATGGGTAAATTGTAAGACGATTGCAATGAATTGAGAAATACATTGAAATGATTATATACACATTTCAATTAAAAAGTTACCAAAAGTATACCACTTTAATTTGGCCTATTTAAAAGGCAGCTTTTTCTTAAAGTCGGTTTTCAACTGGAAAATGAGACACCTAAACTACCCCTTCAACAAAAAACTAGAACATATGGCCTTACTGGGTTGAGACTTTGGACTCTTCCAATACTCACAAAAACATCCAGTGATGAGAAATAAACAGCATGGAGACATTAATCTTATTGCCAATAACTCGCGTTTATATCGAATTACCCTGTTAATCTAACAAATGCTCCAACAACATTCATCTTCGTCTCATTGTTATATCAGCTTGTGGAATTTATAGGCTTGGCTGGAGCCTAGATTATGCAAATGCGCTGAAGCATTTTGGAAGTCGCTGCCAAAAGAGACCAAATGGGACAATAAGGAAAAAAAAGGGAAAAGTTCATTAGCAGGTCGGCTGGAGGTCACGTGATCCAGTTAAAAATGAGGGCGTGAAGGTGTGAAGTTCACCTGACAGGTGCTGGCCTCCAGCAGCAGCGGAGCCGCCGAGCAGAGGAAGACCACCGCGGCGCACAGACGCATCGTACCGTCCAACGCGCGTGAGCACCCGCGGACAGCCGCTCATCACCGCGCCGTCAACGCGCACTCAAGTCCCCGCTCCGTGTCCATGCAGGCTGCCGGTCGGTGGACGGAGGAGAGCTGAGGGGCGATCGGAGACCCCGAAGAGTCGGAACTCACTAACGTGACGTCTGGAGCGCGCGAGCCGACAAGAGACACAAACATGAAGGCGTCTTGTTCATGACTGCTGCTCCTCCTCCTCCTCCTCACTACAAGAGGAGGAATGAAACCGCGGAACACATCCTGACCTTAAAGATTACTCACCTACTGCTGGAGGATTTTATTCATGGTCTTAAATCTATTATATTATATAATATAACTCCTTGAGGAATATCCATAGGTTGTTGTTTTTGTTTTTTACTACTGTAATTGTTATGTTTTTGGTTTTGTTTGTAGTTGTTTTAGCTGTTGGCTTTGTTGTTGTTTATCATTGTTTTAGTTTTTAATCATTGTTTTTGACTGTTGCCATTGCTTTGACTTGTTTTTTTTATTGTTGTGATTATTTTTTTATGCCCGTTGTTTTTAATAATTGTTTTTGACGACTGTTAATTAATTTTTTTATTTTTTATTATAGTTGTTTTTCAACTGTTTTTAGTTAAATCATTATTTATTTTGATGGTTGTGGTTGTTTCAATATTTCTATGTTGTTTTGGTTGTTACTGACAGCAGTACGGTGGCCCAGAAGAGCCAACAACACAACAAACCAACAAAAGCCACAACACAAGAGTCCCAACACGACAACAAAGAGTCGCAACACAAAAACAAAGAGTCACAACACAACAACAAAAGCCACAACACAACAACAAAAGTCACAACAACAAAAGCCGCAACACAAAAACAAAGAGTCACAACACAACAACAAAGAGTCACAACACAACAACAAAAGCCGCAACACAACAACAAAAGTCACAACAACAAAAGCCGCAACACAACAACAAAGAGTCACAACACAACAACAAAAGTCACAACACAACAACAAAGGCCGCAACACAACAACAAAAGTCACAACATAAAAACAAAGAGTCGCAACACAACAGCAAAATGCCACAACGGAAGGACGCAGCAGTCGGAGAGCTTAGAAACTTTTCTTGGTGTGTTGCGGCTTTTGTTGTTGTGTTGCGACACTTTGTTGTTGTGTTGTTGTTCTTCTGCACTGATAGAAAATCTAATCTCACAGCGTCTGAATGCAACAGCTTTCTGGCTTTAACTCACTTTCTTCTGTTCTCATCCACGATGTGTGGCTTTGTATTTGACCTAAACCAGACTGTGTTCGTCTGCACAGTGGTGGAGTTTTTTTGCACGGTTGCTTCACAGTGAGAAGTTGCACGGTTTGATTGTTGCTGTTTGTGAGGGTTTTCTCTCACAGTCCAAAACCCCCCCCCCAAAAAGCATGCTTACTAAATGAATTGGTGTGTGTATCTAAGACGGGAGCGTGAGTCGGACCCTACTGGGATTGATTCCAGGGACCTCATGGCCTTATTTGTTCTTTCTCAACATCACTGGACAAGTAGGATGATAGTATAATGTCAGTTGTTGTTCAGTTGTAAATCTCCTCTGTCTGTTACTCTCACCAAAACAAAACAATCACCCAAAATATCAGGCCTGATCAGATGCCCATCTGATTCATGTGTTTTTTTTTTAAATTTATTTCAGCAATTAACATTTAAATGTCAAACACTTTAAGGTCACCTTCTGTGCCGACAGCATTCTTCTTTTAACTACTGCAGCTTAACTCCTGTTGCTCTGAGCAGGAAGTACGACGTGCACACTCTCCCGGGGAGGGGTGTATTCTGGGCGTGCAGACGTAAAGACACATACAGTAGATGCTTTGGTGTGTGGGTGGCTGCTGCTGCTGGGTGGGGGATGTTTCTTTTTGTGTGGAAAGTGTGAAACAGTCCAATATGAGGAGAGGAAACTTATGAGCTGTTCAGTTATTTGTCATCAGATGGGCTCATAACAACTGATAGATTAACAGTCTGGCAACGTAAGGGAAATGTCGTTTTGATCGGGCGTGCAATTTGACAAACTGAGGTGATAATTGAAATGTAGATTGAAGATATTGTGTTTCTGGAATTAAATTTTTTTTAAGTGTTATACGATTCACACTTCTTAAACTCAAGATGATCCAGGTGGATTAAAGCACAGGGGACACACGATACGTGCGTGTTTTTGTAAAAGCTGCCTAACAAGTAGAACAAGTGTGCGGACCGTCTGCACAGGGTGAGAAACCTGCACAACCAGGCCTCATTTATGGTTGAATGGTATGAGTCAGACAGAAAGGAGAGTGGACTCAGGAAGGTAAACACTTCAAATTAGTCATTTTGTTAGTCCATTTCTGTTTGAACTTTCTGAGCGAAGGTCGTCTTTTAAGGTGTCGTTAGTCTGGAGGTGGACGGTGTTTTTCCTTTTAAATGAAGAATAAAGCTGGAGATTTAAAAAAAAAAAAAAAAGAAAGTTAAAACTGTGATCGCTCACAAGGAGGGCAGTGGTTCCACTAAATAAAGGCACATTTTAAGTTGCTTGCGGTCTGTATGACTTGGTAACACAGCCACAGTGTAATGTTCTCCCCAGAAAAGTAACCAAGATAACTTCCCCATTCACGTTCCATGTTTTTGATGTCGGATCAGACTTTTTATTTGATATTATTTAATAATGAAACCTATCAAAATGGAGACTTTAGTGGCATTTCCTTTCTTAAGTGAAAGTTCATGTCTGTGCCAAACATTTCCTTCCAGTCTTTCAATAACAGGGTTCAGTCCACAGTTGCTGAACCTGTTCAGGCCGCCATGATGGTTTATAATAGCAGGTTAATTAAAGGTTTTGGTTTGTGTGTCAAATCTATATGGAGAAAAAACTCAAATCTAGGTTTTCTTTTTTATAAAATTGATCTCAATAATTCAGGAAATAAAGCACATTTTATGACAATGCAACATTTTTTAGTCTGATCTGGAAATCTTTAGTTTGAATTAGTCAAAATAAAAGTGAGCTCAAAGAATAGCACAGAGACTCAACTTCTCTAAAACAATTAGAAATAGTTGAGATGATAAACCGGGCGCTGCACGGCGGTGGAGTGGTTGACACTTTCACCTCTACCTTTACTCTACCTCCCTTTAGCCACAATGTGAGGACACCTGAGACTCAACAAGTATTTCCAAATAAGCATGACTGAATCTTTCTCCGAGATGATGCAGGGATGATAAGGGATGCAGAATTGTAAATATATAACATAATACAGGGCAGTACAGTAACGGCTCAGTCATCATGGTTGTTTTTGTTTGGAAATAAACCGAAGGGACAAAAGACTGGATTTACACTCTATTCTAATACAGTGTCTTTTAAAATATGAGCACAGCTCCATGGATGGATGGACATAACAGACCAAGAAACCATAAGAATTAAAGGTAAAAACAAAAACCACAAGTCTTTTCTTTCATTATTTTTAATTTTTTTATTAAACTTCTATCTTTATGCAATCTGTTTATATAAAAGTTCTAAAGCCATCAGCCTGAGACTAAGACAGACAGTGAGGCAATCGTGTGTTTCGGTTTAGTCCTCATTATTGGTTGACCGACGGCGTGTGTGACACGTACGTAATATGTTAACAAAAGGCTTAAAAAACAGGGAACATGATGAAGACAGACAAACAGACAAAATGGACCTCACAACGATGTCTTGTGCGGCCGGAGTGATTCGAAGTAGTCCGTGACGACACGAGATAGTGGACCTTGGATAAAAAGGAGTCGGCAGAATAAATTAGAGTAAAGTTGGTTTGCGACAGTCTCGTTGTGCTCCTCTGACAGATGACTAAACACTAGCACCAGGCCTGTTTTTCTTCTTTTTGGGAGAGGTGGATGAGGAATGGACGAAGAAGTCCGGGGCGACGCCATTCATGTGTGTGTGTGTGTGTGTGTGTGTGTGTGTGCTGTTAATCAACACGATGTGTGTTCCCGTTTGGATATGAGATTACGTGCGACACCGCTGCAGAGAAAGGCAGACATGAGTTCACCACGACTCCTCACCTGATCTGTCAATAAACTTATATCCACCACATGAGAGGAATACTTTGACTTCATAATTTTGAACATAGCATAATTCTCCATCATTATCATCAATACCATTATTCAATTCTCTTAAATACAATATTTTACACGTCGGATTAAATACAGCTTAGTGTGTATGAGCGTGGTTATCTTGGATCAGAGATGTGGCTTTTCTTTTGTTTCCTGCCACTCTTTTCTTACGGGCACTGTTTTCTCGTGGTTTATGACATGAAGGGGGGGTGGGCTCTATAGAAATGCGTGTGATCTGCACAAAGCTCGCAAAGACCAGCACGTAAGGGTTTGCGCTCACGCACGTGCGCGCGCGCGTGTGTGTTCAGTCACTGTCGCTGGTTTCGCTGCTGGGGTCTCCCTGCACCTTGCTGCGGTGCTGCATGGCTCGGTGATAGGCCACCTGCACCGACTTGCGGATGTTGGATTTCCTCCCCTCCAGCATCTTCTCCTTGTCCAGCTCCTGGTCCACTCCGAGCGGCACCAGCTTGGAGCGCGGCAACCACTGCCTGCACACACACACACACACACAAACAGGTTCTCCGGTCAAAACCAAGACACATTGACACTGCAAGGACAAATGAAAACATCTGAGGTAATATCTTGTTAAAGATTAACTGCACTCTGATAATCTGTGAGATAAAGTTACTGGTTCCTGAATAAGTTATTTATTTTTAGTTGTGACCTCAAAGCAGATGAACCTGATTATTTTCTAAAGACGGAAAGAAGAATCGAGCAACTTCTGCTCCAGTCATCAATTTTGTCACGCAGTCTTTTCTAGCTGAGAATGTGACGCGAGTGCATAGAACATGATGACCCCAAAATACGTGTTCTTCCCCTCCGATTCTCAAAAACCACGTTTGCCCTACTTCTGCTTGCTGCTTTGTCGTCTTCGCACCTTGGTGGAGGAACTGCACTTTGCTTTGAAGCGTTGTCAGTAAGTTACGTGTGTGTGTGTGTGTGCACACATCCAGTCAGAGCAGACGTTTCTGTTTGTGCTTTCTATTTTTCTGCGCGTTGCCGCGTCATTTTCAGACACTGACCAGGTTCTCTTGTTGTCGAAGAAGAGCACCAGGAACAGGTGCTCCCTGGCCTCCTGGGTCATTTGCTCTCCAAGCTTCAGCACATCCAACGGAGGGACGGGTATTGGGACGCCGCGGTGGAAGACCCCCTCCCTGGGCATCTTGGGATCGATTATCTATAAACACACAGGAAGAGAATTGAAGTTGCATTCTGGAAAAACAATAAAAAATGCAGTTCATATTATTAGTACTGTCCACTGATGTCTCACCAGAGCAGGATATGAAGGGTAGCCTCTGCATTTGGCCCACACCAGGTCCAAAGCTTCCAGGGAAGAGTAGTCATCGGAGGTCATCCAGCATCCTGACCTGTCCCGGCCACGCACCACTGACAGGAAGGGAGGAAGTCACCGTTATGCAACGTCCTCTCTTGCTGAGCACTGGCCTGTTGTGTACATGATCAAACTGCTTCAAGTGTTACAGAATCCGTCCTCCTCAACCAAAACTGTGTCCGCGAGCATCTCGTGCTGCAGAAAATACTCCGTCTGTTAAGTGCTGGGCGGAGTGTCCCAAACAAACCATGCCCCCCCCCCCCACACACACACACACACACACAATGCATGTAGCTTTTGGCTTCTTAAACCTCACAGCTCAAGACACAGAAGGAACAGTTTTAAACTTTAAACGCTCTCTGGTGTAACTAAACGGAGACATCGTCATGTTTTAAGAATGGTCGGTGTAGTTCTTTTGGTTCTGTTTGGTGTACTGTGGACTAACCGGTGTTGTCGTAGTCTTTTGTTTCTTTGTAATGGAGAAAGGGAAAAAAATATAGAATTAATCTCAGTAGCTTGTTATAATCAGCTCCAGGCAAACAGCAATACTTTAGTGAGCGTTCAACATTATCAAGATGTGGGAATCATTAGCAATCTTTGCATGGGTATTCTAGTCAAATCATATCAGATGAAGAACACCACCACAGGCGTATCTGGTTGTCTGAGGTTCAACACTGAAATACCAGCGTGACTATGTGAAGCATTGCTGGAGCTTGTGTAAATGCCGTATATGCAAACCAATGAGGCGACGTGAATGAATGAATGAGGCTTTTGGTCTACAGAGAAAGACATGCCTTCCTTTTGTTTCTCGCAGCTTGTTTTTGACACATATATTCATCCTTTACTCAGAAATAGAAATGCATGTTTTACATAGACGTTTTTTTAACCATCCTATAAGTGTGTCCCTTTAATTCCCCCTATATATGATCATTTACTCACAATGTGAAACACTCCGCGATCCTCCAACTGAGTAGGAATCGTTTTCAGTGCCCGATGTCTCCTCGCTGCTGTCCTCCTGGAAGGCAGAGCGGGAGAACGACGCTTTTCCTCTACCCTGTTTAGAAGGAGTTGTGCTGGTGAAGAAAACAGAACTTTTAGAGAGCATATTGTTGGAATACGGGTGCAAATGCTTGAAACAGTTACACAAACAGAACTGCCATAAAATAAAAGGCCCAAAACATCAGTGTGGCTTCGTGATTCTATTATGCAGCAGAAAAACGTTTTAAGACGAGCAGAGGTGCAGTGGTCACCTGGTCCTGTCCGAGGCGGCGCTGCTGCTGCTGCTGGTTGTGGACTCGGAGTCGGAGCTTGAACGAGGAAGACGAGACTCACTTCTGTAGACGCGGAAGCTCTCTGTGACCGGCTGGTTTCCGGTATTGAAACCATTGCTCGGGAGACCTGACGGACGGCAGCAGAGACAGTGAGTGGCTGAGATTTGAAACTCAAAATCATACATTACAGTTGAGTGAGCGCGCCGCACCTGGCAGCAGGTCGTCGGCATCGCTGTCGCTGTCGGAGCTGGAGCTGGTGTGGGGGCTGCGGGGTCGTTTCCTCTGTCTGCTGGGTGACAGCAGAGGCAGCTGTGGGGGACCGATGGGGCTTTGACTCACTCCTGCCCCGGCGTACCCGGCATCCCGGTTCTTGGGGGGGCGTCCTGGTCTCTTAGGAGGCCCTGCCATTTTTTGGTTCTTCTTGGAGAAGAGTACAGACGTCCTGCGGCCCACCTCTGGAGCCAGGGCAGACGAGGATACACTCAGATCTTAACAAAGAGAAAGATTTACATGTTAACATGCACACAAGTGAGCATCTTATGTCATTTTCCATGCCACATGATCTCTGATAATACATTTTTTGGGACGCACCCTTCCCCCCAATCTCCTGGCTGCTGCTCTCTCCTCCCTCATCGAGATGTCCTCCGGAGGAAGAGTGATGGGGGAGGGAGGAGGACCGGTCTCCGCCCATGGAGTCCCGGCCGCCCATCCCGAAGCCTCCTTCCCGCTGGTGCGCAAGCTTCCTCTTGATCACACTGATCTCCTTCCTCAGAGCTTTGGCTCTCCGAGACTGGCCGATGCTGTGCTTCCCTGAGCTGACCTCGTCCAGACGCGCCTGCAGGTAATGCAGCTGCTCCTCCAGTGGCAGCCGGCGTCTGTTTTCCGGCAGGAGGAACTCTGAGAGGGGTCGGGAGAGAGACACAGAGTTCAATAACCCAACAGAGCACATTTTAATCAAATATGGATGATGTCCAATATGTTTGGAAACATTTAACTATCTATCATTTGGTTTTTAATCGGTGTTGTTTACTGCTGATGAACCTGCTCTGCATGAACAATAATCAGTTTATCATTTCAGGATTACATGAGTGACATGTGCCATCTACTGGCCATGTACATGTACTACAGCAAATGTCTCTTATTTCCTCTATTACCTACCGAGTATATCATTCAAGCAGTGGAAGCTAGAATTGGCTGAAATGCCCCTTTTACTCTATATTGGACAAATCAGTTCAGAAGACTTGTGGATGGATGTACATATTGTAATTTAGTATCCCACTCACACACACACTGGTCCTGGGTTCAGAGTTTAGGAGCAAAGTGAGTAACTGATACTTATAGTTACTACCAAATGTATATTACTCCTCACGTTTCCCAAAATTTACTTTATATTCACTCAATACATTTCCATGTAATTCACGATTTATTATTTATTTCCCATCAACAGATTTATCATACAACCTGAACATTTTTCCTAAACTGTCATTTTATAACACGTCATATCCTCCATAATATCAGTCCCAATGTGTGTGACATTGAAGCTTCATTAAAAAATTACTTTAAAACACTTTCTAATGCCTAATTTTCCCACAATGAACATTGTTTTGGTTGAGGCAAACCCCGTAATTGAACAATCAGAATGAGAGAGGAGCTCTTACCATCCTCGTTAGAAGACAAGGGGCGGTCTCTTTCTCGATCGCGGTCTCGTTCTCGTTCCCGCTCACGGTCTCGGTCTCGCTCACGGTCTCGGTCTCGATCTCGGTCTCGGTCTCGGTCTCGCTCACGGTCTCGGTCTCGCTCACGGTCTCGGTCTCGGTCTCGGTCTCGCTCTCGCTCACGGTCTCGGTCTCGCTCTTGCTCCCGCTGAATGTCTGGGCTCTGCTCTCGTGGAAGGTGCATGCCGGCCTCGTAATCGAAGCCGATCCGCTCGGCCTGGCGCCTGGCCGTCCTCATGACCACCCCGCCCATCTCTCTGAGCCGCAGGGCCGCGCGGTAGAAGACCGTGTCCTTGGCGTTGTACTTGAGGCAGTTGTTGACGATGAGGCCGAAGTCGGCCTCGAAGGCCTCGAACGTGAGGTAGCGATGAGACTCCAGCAGGTTCCACATGGTCTGAAAGTCCATTGGAGTGTCAATATGGTCCAGGTAGTCTGGCACCTGAGAGGCAGAGATTAGTGATCAACCTGCACTAACGAAGTCAACGACTCATTATTAGCTGAAGTCAGGTGGGAAAGGATCAACCGATAAGGGTCAAGCTCTGAAGAACCAAAATGACTTGTGAGTGAAAATATTAGGTTTGTGACAGAGAGCATTTACCTCTGCCAGAGGTACGGGCTCAGTGAAGAAGTTGTTAGTGTCTCTTTCCTGCAGCTGCTCCAGCGTACTTCTCAACAGCACCAGAAAGGGAGTCAGCTGCATCTCCAGCGCCATCTGCTGCACTTTGATCTGAACAGACACGTTCAATGGTAGGAGATTAAATACAATACAGGTGAGAGCGTAACGATGCTCGTCTTCCAGGGGATTAACATTTTCTCACATTTATGCACAATTCAGCATTCTAAAAGAGGTTTTCCATCCAGCAACATAATATCACCGGTTTTGATTCATATTAGAAACAGAATTGAATTATTTTTTGCCTCACCGTCTCCCTCTTGAGTTTTTCCCTCTTGCGGATCAGCTCTACCAGCAGTCTCGCTCGTTCCAGATCGTGCCGTAGTCTCTGCCAGGCCTTCAGCTGCTCCTTCAGAGCCGACTGTTTCTCCTCAGTGTCCCTCTGCAACAACGACAAGCACAATCCTGTGAAAACGTCAGACATCTGAACGGGATGGACAAATAATTCGAGCTGCATGGGCAGCGCCGTACCACAGGAAGTTGCGCCGCGGGCTGCGGGGGGAGCGGCTCGATGTGGCGTTGTGACTGGAGGTGAGTTTGGAGCCGGCGAAGCAGAGGTACACCGTTGCGACTCTGCCTCTTCAGGGTCCAGTAGCTGTGAAGCCGTTGCATGAACTGGCTTTTCCTGGGAACCGTCAGGTTACTGGTGATTTTGCTCAGCCTGAAGAAAAGCAAAGAGCGCTGGTTTACCACATCGTGAGTGGAAAGACTGCATTCACAGAAGGGGTCCAGATAATTCTTTGAACAGATCTTCTGGCATATCATTTAAATGCCAAGACAAAAACAAGGACTGAAGCGGTGTAATGCTGCTGACCTGTGTGGAGGTATACATGGCACAGACACCACGGGCGCAGCCGCTCTCCTCTCTGCTAAAATCTTCCTTGCGCGTTTCATCTTCAGCCTGGATTTGGCCTTTGCCCTCTTCGCCCGGTCAGAGCTCCACCCCTTGGAGTCCTCATCGTGGCCGATGCTGGGCTCGTCGTCCTCTTCCAGTTCCCCGTCGCTGTGAGACGAGCCCATGCTGGCCCCGCCCACTCCGCCCAGAGGTCTGGCCGACCCGGGGGGCGTGTGGATGTCGCAGTACGCCGTCTTGCGGACGCTGAAGGAGGTGCCGTTGGCCCCGGTCTCTCTGACGGGCTCCATTTTCATGTAGAGTCCCGCCTGCTGGGCACAGGTGACGTGGAACGCCGTGTAACAGTTTGCTTTGTGACACTGAATGCAGGCGCCCGAGCCGCGCTGCTTGCAGATGTAGCATGTGAGCTTCCAGCGCGCGGGAGGGATGTGCTCGATGCTGTCGATGGGCTCCAGAAAGACCGTGTTAGCAAAGCAGACCTGAGGAGGAGCAGAATACTCATCACCTTCATGTTCAAAACAGACCGACTGCATCGATCACTGTCCAGAACGATCATCCTCTAGCTTTACATCGTTAAAGCTCGATTCTGCATAAGATCAGAGGAGTATTTACCTCTGGGATCCACAGAGCACAGACGACATGGGCCCAGCGTGCGTCGTCCGTCTGTTTGAAAGCACCGCCCTTGTTGGGGCAGAGAGCGCAGTCCACGGCTCGACTCGGCGACTGCAGGCAGCGGCGACACAACCACTGGCCCTCTGGGATGTAGGGCACGCCGTAACACTCCTGATGGACTGCCAGATTGCACATGTCGCAAAACAGGATCACATTGCTGTTCTGACACTCTCCATCATTACAAATGCAGCAGACGGCATCTTCATCGATTAAGGTACTGGGGTCGGCCTGAGAGAGAGGAGCACAGGGACGCATCAGTCGGATGCAATCAATACACATTGCGATGATAAGACGCCACCTTCCACCCCAGCGTCCACGCTAAGATACCTTGTTGTGGCTCTCAAAGTAGGACTCCTTCTCCAGACGGTCCATGAGGTACTCAAAGACCTCCTGGGGGATGGGTGTCACGCCGTCACGCCGCCGCTTGTCGTTCATGATGTCAAGCCAGATGTAGTCCTCCTCGTCAATGTCGTACTCTACCTCCTCGTCGAGCTCCTCCACAGATTTATCGATGTACCTGAAATCCACAGCGAGAGAATAATTCAACCTGGAGAATGTTCCCGTGTGGCGTGAAAGCTGAGGTTTTCAAAAGCATATTTAAAGTGTTACAATTTGTGCTCTAAAGTACCAAAGCTATTAGGAAACCCCAAATCAGCAAAAAGGATTTCGACGAGACAGCACAGAGAACAAAGCAAAGGAAAAAAAGAGATCAAGAGTGAAAAGCAATTAAATATTTTTGTTTACTGAAGGTACATCAAAACATTACAAGATAAAGTGGCTATTTTTGCTTTCATCTTGTAAAATTATTATTTTTAAAAGTATTCTAGTATTTAGTAAAGTATTTTATCATCATTATACACATTGTCTTAATCATATGAGCCAGTTGTTTATGAATGCCATCATCAAAAGTTTTCTAATCCGGATTATTTTCCTCCCAGGTGAACGTGTTGATATAATTCAGTTTTACAAATGTGTTTTGAATCAGGCTGTAGTTAACATACTAAATAATAACACTATTATTTCAGTTTGCTCTGATACCGACATAGAAAATTGAGAATGGATAGTTCATGACAACCCCAGTATTACAAAAACGGAGTGAAGATTGGCTGAAATTTCAATTTCATCTAAAAAAGGGAAAGAAATGAGGAATCTAAAGTGGAATTGTTGATAAATGTACAGCAACAGGGCAGAGAAGCAGAAATAAACTGCTGAGAAGGTCCACTGCTACTCCTGTTCAGTTAAATATTCCTTGTAAAATAAGTTTTATCCATAAAATAGTGTTTGAAAATTCCATTATTTATTCATTACCAACCATTTTCTCTGAGTCATACACCTGTGTCATTAGAATGAATCATAGTGCAGTTTTGAATGCAGACCTGTAGTACGACGATGGCCGGGGGGGAGCGTCGGGTCGGTCCTGGTCCAGTTCTCTGAACACCGCCTCGGGAAGCTTGACTGCAGGACCAGACTGAGTGCTGTGGTGATGAGACGAGCTGTCCTTTTTCTTTTCTTTACTCTTATGCTTCCCAGACTTTGGCGTGGACTTGCCCCCGTTAGAAGAGGGGATGTCCGAGCGGTCCTTGCCGCTGCCTCCGACCTCGTTACCTCCAGCGCCTCCGTCACTGCCGTTGCAAACCCCTCCGCCGCCGCCGCCAGTCCCAGACGGTGGAGCATCCTCGGCGTCGCTGTCTTCCTCCGACACCACGTCGATGCTCTCAAAGATGCTGATGCGGTGAATGCGGCCCTGAATGTCCAGCTCCACCATGCGCTGCGCCTGAGCGTACGTCATGGTCTCCCTCCCCGGGGAGTGGGAGCGCTCGGACCGGTTGGGACTACCGGGTGTGTTCCCCCCGTGACCCGACCCTCCCCCTCCGATCCCCCCACCACCACCACCTCCTCCCCCACCGCTACCTCCACAGTTACCGCCGCCGTCGTCTGTGTCCCCTGAACCAGCCAGAGAGGCGCGAGGAGGCCGGCCCTTCCTTTTCTTCTGGGGCATAGTCTGTGCAGGAGTTGGGTTGTCATGGTCGTAGTGGTAGAGGTGATACTCAATGCCACTGTAGCTTTTGTAGACCTTACGACAAGACTCCACGGGGCACTCGTACGGGGGCTTGGTGGCCCGCAGATTGTGGCAGAATGTCTTCACATCGAAGTCCAGTCCCATTGTGCCGACAGCCACTGCTGGGACAGGCGGTGTTCAAAGTTACATCTTTTAAAAAAAAAAAAAAGAGAGAGAGGAGAGACCAGAGAGAAACAATGGCAGCGTTAGTTATGAAACATGAGAAAGAAATTACCAGTGTATTGATGAAAACTTTCCTCCTCAGAAAGTGTGAGGTATCAATTTATATAGCTGCCGAGACAATGTAATTTCCATAAAACCACTCTAAAGTAATCAGATTCATATTTTAGTTTCACAAAGTACTATAATGCCCAACAATAAAATGAATTGAAACAGAAATCCTCTAAACAAAACAGATGTACAATAGAATGTGTGGAAATATAGTGCACAAATGAAATTGCCCTCCTGAGCTTCGTTCATTTGCTGAGTAAAGATGAGTTAGTTTGTAAATTTACTGCTGACTTTCAGAGAATTTGCTATGATGCCTGTTTATTGCAGTCACGTAGACACTCAACTCGCAACTGGAACATTCCCAAATAGACACTTTCATATCAGATCACATCAATTAGAGATCAGGAGCATGAATAAACAAACAGGTGCAGTTTGACAGCCTGTCAAAGTGCAGAAGTTAAGAGTCAAATAACAGCTCACGAGATCCTGAAGGAGCGTTGTGCGTATGAGAAGAGTTCTCACTGGAAAACCGTCTTTTAATGGACAATGTCTTGGACCGACGACGACTTCTTTGTGATGTTGACTCTTCCTTTCTCTTGTGGATCGTCAGTTTAGCCCCGAGATGCTGTTTTGCTCCTGATGTGGACTGTTTGTCAACCGATCTGATCACTGATCATTACTCCTGATGTGAGACAAGACATGCCAACACCTGACTGACACTCCTGGGAGGGATGGAGCAGGGAAACATGCGAAGCGGGGCAGTGGGTCACCATGGACCTCAGGGTCTGCATGGGAGCCATGGCTGCACCTTGTGCACCTGCTTTGGAGCCGTCACGTGACTCTGACCCCAAACTCCCCAGACCCAAACAGATTGTCATGTTTTCCCAGTAACAGGTGCAATTTAGGTCAACATTTCTTTTTTTTTAGGCTTCTGCTCCCTAAAGACTTTGCAACCATGTGTAGTTACCTCTGAGTGCAGGCGACACTAGTCAGCTAACTGTAGTTTCCTGATCGTTGAGAGGAATACAGCTGCTGAGAGAAACATTTACCGTAATAACGATGGATGTTATTAGTATTCTCAGTTTCGGCTAACGTTAGCATGTAGCATTCTTTTTTTTTTTTTTTGCTCAAACAATGAAACATTGCAGGTGCTGTTAGCCGGCGAGCTAACGGCAGTTAGCAGGAAAACACAACACTTAACACCCTGAATATGAAGACAAAGCAGGTTTAAAACACCAAAGCACCGTCAACAAACTAATAACACACAACTTAGCCCGTTTTTGTCTTCATCCTGATCGTGGCTGTCTCGCGACTTTAAAAGCTAAACCGAGGCTGGTAGCTGGACCACAGCTTCGTGTTGGCCTCACACACACCACCGCGAGCAGAGCTTTTTTTTTTTATTTGCACCAATTCGTGTGAAATAAGTCATAAAACAGCCGTCTTTAGTGGTTCGACACACACACAGCAGCCTGGCTGGAACTCAGATGTCCATTCAGCTCCAGTCAGTCACTGTTTCCCTCCACAATGTCCTCACCCCCCGAAAGCCCCCTCGTCTCAGTTCAACTTGTTATTTCACGTTCCCAGCAGGAGATATGTGAAACTTCTTCATGAAACTCTGGTCTTATTGTTTTCATTAGTGTGTTTTTCTGCAGCCACACACACCTCTGAAATGTTTTAGTTCGAGGAAAACAGGCGTGTTGCATTCAGGCTCCATCAGCCTCTCTCTGTTATCACAATACGATGGGTAATTACAGCAAACTCTTCACCTAAAACCAGCTTCCACACACACAATGTGACTAAATTCCGTCCCGAAATGTACTGTTTTGATCGCGATCCCTCACAGATTTGCTCCAACGTTATAAACACTTACTACTCCGCGCTCCTCGGGACTGCGTGCTTCGGAAGCCTCGCAGCGGCAGCAGCTCGGACCGGGGTTCTGCAGATCGATTTTTAATTCATTGGATAATCCCAGACGAGGCCGCGGGAGCCGCAGGAGCAGCGGGATGTTTTAAGGGGACAGTATAATATCCCGATCATTTCATTGTGCGGGGGAATAATTCAGGAACTCGGCGGAACAAAAGGGGCAACCATTGCTGTAACGCTGCGCCGTGGACGGACGCGGCTTGACACATTCGACACACAAAGCGGCGCTGTCGGCGGGGAGGTGGGGGCTTTCTCCCTCCCGGGAAATAAAACCCGTGGTAACGTCTCTACCTGGATTTTTAGTCTCCGCGTGAGATATATTTCTTTCCGTCGCCTATCGGTGCGGTTCATTATTATTTATTTAATCCGTGTTTTCTCTGGGCAAGCTTCGTGTTGAACGTGGCGAATCTGCGGGTTGGTTTCAAAGATGGCTGCGCGTGAACGTTTCACTTTGAAATCACACCTCAAGCAAGACCCACACACTCACACACTAAACTAACCAACCCTCTTCAAACACTGTGGAATTCTCAAAACACTGAATTTGGATTCGTCAACTTGAGGTCGTTACACCAGGGGTCCGCAACATTTAGGGACCAAAAGAGCCATTTTTGTGACGTGATTTTCCACCAAATCAAGTTTCACTGGAGCTGCAAAACATGTTCACCTTTTAAATTGAGGTTAACTCAGCTCAAAAAGTTTTACATAGAGTTTTGATACCTGTACAAAAAGTGTGTGTTAGTGTAAGTCAGAGCGGTATTTTCCATTACATTTTCAGCTGTTTTTGTACCTGAGTTTAGGAGTTTTTACTTCTTTTTCAGCATTTTTTATGTTTTAACCATATTGCCCCATTTTTGAAAAAAAATTATTTTCTTTATTAAAAATTCACATCATTTCAGGTTTTTTAAAGATGTCCCATTATGCACCATTCACTTTCTATAGGGTTTCCAACAGTAATATGCATCCCAATAACTGGGATGATGCCACAGAAGTGAAGACAATCTGTCATCTCTCTCCCTGGCTTGTTTCATTTTTTAAAAAGTGTGTGCTCCAACACGTGAATCAGAAATCAAACCCTATGTAGTGTCATCAGGGGTTTAGCCAATCCCAATCAAGGTAGGCCCTCCCTCTGACCCTTCTACAATCAGGCAGCTCTGCTCTGGCAGATGGCACCACGAGAGGAAGTACTTCCTCCTCTTCCCAATATGGGCATGTGTGGGTGGCAACAGCCCAGTTCACACAGCAGATTGTGAATGCAGCTCATATGATCCAATATTCAAATGGATGAAAATCAAGGAAAAGCTGGATTGGGGGCAATATTTTAGGACCAATGTCAAAGTGTAGAAAAGCTGGATAATATGACTCCTTTAGGTAGTTTTATAATGCTTTATAATGGCAACACCATCGTGACCTACAACACGTTTGTATCCTGTGTAGCCTTGTGGGCGTTTAGGATTCTACAATAGTATTGAAATAAAAACAATGAGACATGTAGTCAAGCACAAAATTATATTTATTTATCTCAACATACAGTCTGTGACAAGAGTGCAGCAGGATAGGGTGGGGGTAATGCAGTGGGACATACAGCAGGCAAAAGCAATCCCACCACTTTAAATACAAGCCGTGGACAATCTGCAGCATATTCACCAGGGGGCAATGTTGTCAAGAGGAGACGTGAACTGAGCAGTGAGAAAAGCAGCTCTTCTGTTCCTGCTGCTCCTCTTCCTCCTCCTCCTCCTGTGAGCATTTCAGCCCTCAGTTAAGATCACTGCATCCAAAATGAATGTGCCAGGATTAGTTATTGCCTCCTCTGCTCTCCGAGTTAGCAGCGAGGGAGGTGGAAACGAAACACACCAGATACGAGTGACAGAGAACAGAAATCTCTTACTACTGGAAGTATTTCACCAAAGCAGAAGACTCTGCATAATATCCTATAAAAGTCCAATTCAAACCGAATTGATGGAATAATATACATCAAAAGCAACCCCTCCTCCACAGACACCCTCACACCAGGAGACAGTCCAACAGATTTACAAATACAAACGACAAAAAAAACCAACCAAAAACCTGTACATTTCACAGCTTGGCAGGATTGGGGTGCGGAAATCTTTCAAATGGGTCGTGATGTCGTGACATTTCACACTGTAGGATCTCGATTGTTTTAACTTTGCTTTGTGAAACATGAAAAGTTTGCCATGCTCGTCAGTGGTTTACACAAAAAAAAAAAAAAAAAAAAAAGTACAGATGGGCAACACCCACTTTATATACAGTGTAGGAACTCTTCGGAATAAAGAGAGACTATATGTTGTGCAAATCTCCCACATCAAGTATCATTTGAATTTTACTGGAAACAAAAAGAGGATGTCCTTTAAAAGCCATTTGTGAAATCAACACGTCCAAATTTCAACAAGGCAATAACACTGCTTCGAGAAGGTTTCATTTGTTAAATTAATTGGAGTCTCATCTTATGTACCATCATGTGTGAACAGAACTATACAGTGGGATCACCTTGACAGATGATAGCAGCATTATGGAAAAAAAACTAAACAAAATACATTTGGTAAGTTTTTGTTTTGTTTTTTTTTACATACAGTGTATGCTGACTAATAACCAAAGTTTTAAGAACGTTTAGCAGTAGTGAATTAAAGTTTGCTTTGTGGTTTGTGATATTCATACTATGCTTGGTCATTTCGGTCTGCTGCTGTGGTTTGTGGAATCGTTTTAACTTCTCAGCTTGCTCCTGTCGCACAAAGCGATAAGGCTTGTGGCGAGGCCACGATCAAAGCTTTGTGGAGGGGTAAAATTGCACTTTTGAGCCTCAACACTTCACATTAATTGCTACATTCTTACCAAAAACACTACCAGAGGCATATACTGTAGAAAGCACTATGTACAGTATGTATGGCTCTGAACACCGCCTTCTCCTCCGCACACAAGGCTACAACACTGCCAGCGCTCGTGCTGCCCAACGCATCGGCTGTCCCATCGAAAAAAAGGAGGCCGTGTCCAACTGAACCATTTGACCTGAATGAGTGGATTTTGGCTGCTGGCGTTTATGTTTTATTTTTTTCCTTCCCTCATCACAGATCAACCATGTTTCTGCAAGGCATCGGGACATCTCACCACTATGGCATTCCATCTGTCACAGGGGTGGAAAGTAAACAAGAGTTAAAACTTAATTTTATTATTTAAATAAAGAGAATATACTGTGTTAATAGTGCAGTTCTACAAGGGCATTCATATGTAAACCAAAGGAAAATTGTCTGAAATGCATTAAAAAATCGAATCAAAAACAAACAAACAAACAAAAAAACTGCACTCAAGCTACCTTCAAATGAAAAAAAAAAAAAAAAAAAGAATATATATAAATCAATGTTCAAGGCACTACATTCCTTCACATATTTCCATCATAAATACTGTCCTCTTTACGTTTATCTCACGCCACTGGTATTTGGATTCCAATGTAGTGTTTAAAGTGTACGCAACACAGAAAGGCAAAAGCAATGTGAAAACCGCAGTAACACAGGATAAAGTCAAATATGCTTTTGTGACCACAGATAAAATGTCTTGTATGGCTAAGTTTAGTCAAGACCAAAACCAGAAAGCGTTCGGTTTTCAGACATACCTCACATGTACTGTACATTAGACACACACATATCTACACACACAAGCATTCACAGACGCAGCTCACAACAGATAGAAGTGTTGTATAAAGAATTTTAACACTTGCGCCATGTTATTTACAAAAGCAGACTATGTACAAGAGTGGCTCCGGTGAACAGAGTGGAGCTAAACTGTCTTGCAAACACACAGTCTCACACACACACAGTCTCACACACACACAGTCTCACACACACACAGTCTCACACACACACAGTCTCACACACACACACGCACACACAGTCTCAGAACAAATCAGATAGTCCTCGTGTTTTTTGGACAGGGGCCATTCTCAGGATTGTGCATGACCACAGGGTAACCTTGGATCCCTGGATTAGCCATTGTAGAATAGGGCATCATTCGAGCGGTACCAAGCAAGCCGACGGGAACCACGGACCCGACGGGGCTCGGCATGGTGGGCCACTGCTGGGCGTAAAGCGGAGCGGGGGCCCGCCCTCTGTAGGAGCCTGCAGGCACCAGGTAACCAGGAGAGATCACAGCAGAGGAGCTTGGGGCGAGAGTCGCAGGCATTGCGGGGCCTAAAGCAGCAGTCAGCGGGCAGGAGAGAGGCAGCTGGAACTTGCTGAGATCAGCATGACATTTCATCTGAAACAGAAGGTGTATCGTTAAAAATCCTGCCAAGACCGAGACATTCAATACAAAACCCTGAAATTGATCGTTAGTCTTCTCTTTCACTGGGTGCGTTCACATGGATCCTGATATGATCCGTTCAAAGGCCACAGGAGAACAAAAATGGTCTGAGTAAATAATTTAATCTGTGTAACAGGCTGAACCAGGTTTATACGCCAATGGCAATGAAGAGGTGGGTTGAACCTCTCCATAAGCGGATTAAGAAAGAAGAAATCATCATTAAAGTAAACTAAACAGATTGCTTTTTAGCTGTATGTCTCCTGCACATGTTGAGACGCAAGCATGTAGGAATGCCTTTTTTCAAAAATACCAATATCTGTTGAGTCTTAGTGGTTTTTAAACACTGAATTATAATGATCAATGGACCAGTGGATTAGGAATGTATACATTCAGTAATTTAACAAAAAATTTATTTAATGTGAAAAGTGTTTTGTTTTTTTCAGACACAGAAATGAGCATCGATAAACGTTCCTTCATTGTCAAAATCTTTTTGTCGTACTCAAAAAATAACTGCACTGTTTGATTTTCGTTTTTTTGGCGTGTATGAAATGTTGATTTCTTAAAAAATGGTATTCAAATGGCCCTCAATGCTGTTGTTTTGAGGTTGTTCTTTCTAAAATGGTTACCTTTCAGTTTGTCAGTAAAAAAAAAAAGAAATCAAGTAGAGCACACTGCAACAAAACTGATGTTCTGGTGAAGAAATGCCTGTGGTAGTCAAGTATCATTTGAACGGTCATGATAAATTGATCTGTGACAGTCTGGCCTACAGGCACATCCCTTTAGTCTCACGAGATATAGCAGAAAGCAGCAGTGTCTGCGTGCACATTTTCAGTGCAGTACCTCACGTGCTCCCATCGGTGGCGCTCTGTCTTGCAGGCCCTGCTGGCGTTTCTGCTCTTTCATCTGATTCAGAGAGGGTCGCGGTTGATTGGCCGCCGCGAGGGTCTCCTTGGTCCAGTCGTCAACCAGCTTGTGAAAATCATCGGTAAACGTGCCTCTCTTGTTGTTGCTGTTGTTGGTCTGGACCTGAGCGAGCCGTGTGATTGGCTGGGCAGGGGGCGAGGACGTGGTCGCGTTGAGGGTCTGCGTCTGACTGGGGGCTGTCTGAGATGTGGTGGTGTTGAGAGACGACCCTGAAAAGACACAAACGTGTCAAAGGCCCGGTCCCCTTCATCTAGTTAAAATGAATAAATAAATAGACTTGTCAAGCCAATTGACTGCTGTATGGCAGGCTGAACAACAATTTGGACAAATGGGCCCATAATGTCGCCCTCATGAAAGCCTTTCAACAGTCTTCATGATTTTGGTGACTAAACGTGTTTAAATTGTGGCACATCTTGCCAGCATAGCAGCCAAAGGATCAGAAGACACAGATTTTACGTGTAATTACAAAACAATGAAAATGTTTGATGTGCAAGCAACGACGCATTTCTGCCGTCAAGACATAAAGGCACATTGCCATGCAAGACGAAACACAAATTAACTCGACAATCAATAAAGTACCCAACGTTTTTCAACAGAGTCAAGTGCCAGAACAATGCAGAGAAAAACAGAACAAAACAGTATACATACAAACACGACTAAAATAGTGAGGACAGAGTAAGAAAGACAGAGAGTAGAAAAGTAAATGAGATAGTTACTACTACTGCGCTCTTTGCCTAGACATAGTCGTTTCAGAGTGGACCCTATAAAAAGGTAGAACAGCACAAGACAGAAACAGTTAGGCCAGGACACACTGCACACCACAAGTATGTGGACAAGCTGCTTCAAAAGCACATTCAGCTATTAAAACGATCAGGGAGAGAGAAGGAGAAAGAGGGAAGACAAGGGGTTTAAAGGTGAGGAGGACTGGAAGAAAGAGCCTAGGTGTTCTTTGAAGAGAGGAACTGTGTGACAGGGTGGAGAGTGTGCCTCTGCTTTGGCTTGAGGTGTTACATGATCCTCTCTGCCGGTGTATTTACCATGTCAGGACCATTTTTATATGGATTGGAAAAGAAGAAAACATCTTTAACAGTCCCGAGTTGGACAGACGTCCGGTCAAATGCAGACATTATTCTAACCAAATCTGCTCACATGGAGACGATAGTCATTTGTAGTTATTTGGTAAAATTGTGTGTAAAAAGATTAGGTCTATTAGTTGGTGAGGAGAGATTAAAACAAGAAAATTGTGTTGTCTAAGAGAAGAAGGCTGAAGCCCGAGTTAAAAAAACAAAACATCCCTTAATCGATGTGAGAAAGCCTGTAAAACAAACTGTGAAACTAAAATAAGTAAAACTTTACGAAACTGAAAGAGCACAGAGACAGTAGCTGCAACCCATCAAGAGTCAGCGCTTGTAAAAAACAAAACAAAAAACCATGCAGGTAACTGAGGAGAGGTGAACAAAGAAAAGAAAAGAGTAATATTGATGATACAGCCCTTCGTATGGCGGAGCAAGTCTCCATCAGTGCCCTGCCTGGCGCCTGCACCATGCACGTCTTCTCCATCCAAACATGAGGGACAGAGCGAGCTTCCTCTACCAAAGCAAAGAGCCCTGCTTACGGGGGAGGGGTGGGGGTGGGGAGGGGGTCTCTGTGTTAGTGCACATAGGAGGGCAAACTTGGGCAAAGTGCCTCGACTTTGGAGATGTTACACGATCAAAATTAAGAGTGGATGGAAACACACAATAAATAAAATAGGGTATAAAAGACTCTGGCACACTTGTAACACAGACACACTTGTTGTTTAAGGTCTGACCTCAGGCCCATGTTTGGACAGGACGAGCCATTCACAAGCCTGATGTGTGCTTGTGGGGTCGGGTTTTTTTTGTAAAAGCCAGAAGCGCTGCACAAAGCAAAGAGGGCAATGCTCCCACAAATTAATGATTATGGATGCAACTGCAGTTCTGCAAGTTGTGGATGATGGCCAGAGGAAAGTCTGTGTACAGAGAAGTATGCATGTATGTGTATGTGTGTTAAAGACCACACACAGCTGGATGAGAGGAAGCACAGCCTGGAAATGTTTCCGGTTTCATATTGGAGACACTAATCTAAAGATATTCTCTTTAAGGTCATTCTGAAGTCATTAAAACACTATTGGATCATTTTGGAGAGCAACTCTTCATCGAATCACCAAACACTGAAATGTCTATAGAATGTTGGTAAAGTGGCCGTTGTTGCTCTTGAAGAGTGCACATGCATGATGGGATACATGATGTGCTATGGAAATACATTCTAATTAAAAAGTTCACTGAAAAAGCTCAGCAGACACTTGATGTTGATACTACAACTCCAACCTGAGAAAATACAGGAGAAGGAGAAGATGCAGATATTTGAAAAATACGTTTAATTTTCCAAAAGTGGATAGCTAATGTACTAAATGGTGTTTTTATATTTCAACCATGCAGATTAGTGCACTTCCTGCCACCATGTTTTCCCACTATGGCTTTATTTTGACATTCCTGCAATGTTTTAATTAAATGCATTTCCAAGTTCTTTGAAAGACCTATTTAAATGAAGTTATATAAATAAACCGCTGTCCCCTTCAGCAGTGTATTAAAGTCAAACAGTTTTATATTCCACAGATGAAAACACTAGGAGAGGACTTCACAACAACAATTATCTACAGGTAATGTCATGGTCACGGGCGTAGTTATAGTTCCTCCCGTCTCATCAGGAAGCAACAGAACAAAAACAGCCAGTTAAGTAGCGACTGGGTTTTAAATACGGTTCATAAAGACAAATGAAATGCTAGTTCGTTTGTTTATTAGAGGAAGCTATGTTTATAGAGTTCTGATGGGAGAAGTGACAAACTAGGAAGTATCAACATCCATTTTCAATAGTTATGTCACTGAAGGACCAGATTTAAAAAGACAATAAAACATTTTCTGGCTGCACAAACCTTTCATTTTCAGGATTTTGATTGTGTGTGCCTGGATTGGTGTGATTTTAGAGTCACAGGTTGGAGGTAAAAACAGATCACGTGTGCATGTGATGGATATCCTCTGGCGGTCAGAAAAAGAAAGAAAAAAAAACAACAAACTGTACAGAACACAAGCCTCAAGGTTGTTGAGGAGGGAAGTGTGAGTGGTTGGAGGAGAAAATCGGTGATGTACGTCAGATGAGGAGACCCGAGAGAGGGGTCAAAATAAAACATCCAACAGATTACGTGGAGATAAAAGAAAATATGGCTGATAGAGAAGAAAGACTGGTTAAATAAAGAGGAGGTGGGAATGAGTGAGGGGAAATAGAAAAGAACAAATACAAACAGATGGACAGAGACACAGGTCCACTGAGGAATCTAGCACGTGGTTTGCTACTAGATTTATAGGTGACTCTCTCTGACGTTTGGTGGTAAACCGTCCAGCCTGTAAAAATGAATATAAGAGGGAAGAAGAGAAGAAACAAGAGAGATGCTTTGTAAAAGTGCACAGAGACTGGGATGAGAAACCCCACCATTAAAAGCACCAGAAAAAGGACAGTGAGAAGGAATTTGACATGAAGGATCCCCTTATTTTCTCTGATGGTGAATGAAAAACTACTTCAAGTCAGTTTTATGAAGACAATTACATTTGGTAATGGAGACCACTGGTATTAAATGGATTGTGGGGAGCTGATGAATGGACCCATGGCACTACATTCAATACACAGGAACAAATAAACGCTTTTTCCGTGTGTGGTTGCCATAGACTGGATTATCTTTCGACAATTTGAATGCAATACTTATTTAATTGCATAGAAAAGAAGTGTGAAATCAGCCCATTAAACAAAACCTTGAAGTTTAAGAGGGATGACTTTGACTAAGTTTGACTAAAGAATTCAGAGACAAATCCACATTTATTATCCGCAATAAGCTGCAGAGTTCCTGACCTTGTACTGAACCAACTTTTTATGTGAGGAGATTCTTTTCACTACAGTACTAGAGAAAATCTAATGTAAGATGAATGAATTGAAATACCAACATTAAATCAAAGAAAAGAAAAGAAAAATGCTATTTCAAAACAAGTGCTTTTCTTTTTAAAAATAAGGACGTAAAGACATTTTGCTAGAGATACTGCATTTGAAAATAAAATGAAAACAAACTGTGTGCTACAATCTTTATGCAGTAGTAGTCTATTAAAGATTAATTGTCCTTAAAAACTGCTGAACATCGCAGATTCACTGAATAGTATCTCACTTTATGTTTGGAGTTCTTGGCATCCACTTTGCATTACCTCAGCAGTTAAAACTCCCACTGCTACATAACTCAAGTAATGACTTGAGCTTATAAAACCAAATTTACAATGTAAACATGTTTATAAAAAAGGTTAATAATTTACTAATTGGGAAAACAGTTGATTTTGTGAGTTATGTGTCATCTTGATTGGCTCAGAAACTCTTCGATCGTGCATCTGACAAAGAATAGCCGGACACAGTGCACAGACTGAATGTAAAGCACAACAGGCATTGTTTTGCTTATTCCAAAAAATTGCACCAATGGAACAAAAACACATTAACCAACTTGAAGGCCTACCACTGTTATTATAATATATGCAGTGTTTGAAATGTCCCTGCGAGAGTTACGTGAATAAATGGTTGGTGATGTAGTTGTCAAAACATTAATCATTTAAAGCACTTGTACAGTTCTAAAGGCATTTTTGTGGATTGTACGTGCCATCCACACAGACACACGATCATGCACATGAACATATGTGTACCTTGGCCATTGCCAGCTTGGTGGTCCGGTGCGTCACCATGCAGCCCGGCGTAGATGTTGTCGGAAGAGAAAGAGCCCTTCAAGGAGCAGGGCTGCTGGGTGTGGACCTGCTCCGGGGCTGCACCGCTGTGATTGCTCGAGCTGGAGCTGCCACTGGAGTGAGGGGAGCCATCTGAGAGAAGTGAACTTTTGGCTGGAGAGCCAGATGAACTAGCGGCGCTTTCACCTTTAAGGGAAAAAAATAAATAAAAAAATCCAAGTGTGAGTCAGAGTGAATCGCTATGAATCACACTCCTACTGTTTTCTTGACATGTTGCCATTCCTCTGCTTTTCACAGACAAAATGGGCGCTACCGACTATAAAAGTTCTCTCTTCTTGCACATAACCCACTTGTCACGCCACCACCAACCCACACACCTTTCCTCTCAACATTGCTGGTGTTCAGGTTGTTTCGGAGCTGCTGCACCATGGGATTGAGCAGTTTTCCGGGTTTCAACTTGTGTTTGCTGGTCCTGCGCCTGCGGCCAGTTGGGGGTGCAGCGTGGAGGAGGCTGACGTTTGGGGGCAAAGCTTTTCCCAGCTCCTTGTACAAGTGCTCAATTTCACTCCTTTGGAAAGCCTGCAGCTCCGAGATCTCCTTCATGTGTCTGATGAGAGGTTTCAGGACGAGACAATAGGAATAAATTAGCTTGAACCATTTGAGAGGGCACTCACACGCTATCTTTTCATGTTTTATTCTCCAATAATTTACACTCTTGTTTACCTCCATGAATAAATCAAAAGATGCATCGGTTTTCCCAGGATGCACACATCAAGTTATAAGAATCCTTCAAAATCCTTATTTTTTCATGCAAAAATAACCTAAACTAACAAACGAACAACTTTTCATGCTGCTCTGAAATCATCAGAATCATTGAAAACATTGAAAAACATTTAACACATCTGTACTAAGAGCTACAGCTAAAACTCTCTCTTAGATGTTGTGGTCATGTGATACATTGAGCTACTCGCTGAACTATTTGCCTGATAAAGCCTCCCTCCCATCTCTGCAAAGTTTAGATAAACTCAAGTAGAAAAAATACTGCCGTAATTCGTGACAGCAGTACTGTAGCACAAACCATGGGTAACTTTGAGATGAAAGGAAACCTTTGAATACTATTGATTGTAATTATACCTTGGTTTGTTAACTTCATGTACACAAAAGATGCTCCAACTTAAGAGGAGATATATTGGACTGAAAGGTTACTGAATGAAGAAGTTCATAGATTTAGCTTTTCCTGGCCTTAATCCACTGTGAACTAATAATTTGTCAGATAATTTGTCTTTTTTATCTGACAGCTAAGCAGCGGGCATTTCTGTCATATATTCTAGAGGGGAATTGGGAATTGGTTGGAATTAACTATTTTCAAGCGAAACCCCTATTCTGATGAACTAAATGCTTTGCTACTGCAAATGCTCTGGTGCTTAGTGCTGACTGGCTTTTAAATTCTGATGCTGATGTGCAGTAACTTGAAAGACTTTCTAATTACAGCTGGGGTGTAAACAAATAGTAACTCACAGCTTTTTTAAATAACCAATTACTGTACATAGATGATAATACATCCAACAGGCTCTGTTACACGTCAGTGCAGCCCTGCGCGCATGCAAATGTGTGACTTTACTTTTCTCTCAGTTTCTGCAGCTCTTTCTTCATATCTGCATCCTCAAACTCGGAGTCGTTGTCGCTGCTGATGTAGGATGAGTGAGGGTGTCCTGCAGAAGGTGGAGTGTGACCATTCATGGTCACTGGCTGCCGGGCTGGTGAATCAGAGCTCTGCTCACTTTTGCTCCGACCAGAACGCCGCAGAAAGGCAACGGCTCTCTTCATGAGGTCACTCCCACTGTGCTCTGAAAGAGCGTGAGCAGGAGGCGTGTGGTGAACAGGAGGAGCTACGCTGCTGCTTTCTTCATCTGCAGAGTCAGAGTAAAGGTGTGGCGACGGGTGATAGTGGTGACGGGTTGACGCGTCCATCGTTTGGGCCCGGGGGATGTGGCGTGGGGTGCTGTCAGGACTGGAAGTCGGGGTTGGCTGATAGAAGTTTGGAGGGGCAGAGTAGCGGTTATTGGGAAGTTTCAATATTCCTGCATTGCCATTCTCAGTACCAGGCAGCACAGAAGACGTGGACAAAGCCACACAGTCACTTTCTCTCCCCTTTTTGCACTGGGTCTGGCTGTGAGACCCTCCAGAACCACTAGAGGGCGGCGGGGAATTGCCGCTGCTGCAGCTGGTCTTGCTTTTCTCCAAACGACAAATGGCATCGGGTGGAGTTGGGATGATCTGGAGCGATAATAAAACCCATGCTAATAACAAAGTTAGCGTTCATACACATCGCAAACTAATGCAATGTTTGAGCAACAAACTGGAAGCAGGACAAATAGCATAAATCATGACCTACAATATAATACAATTTCAGTTGTTTAAATGACATTTATAGTGAACAGATTTTGTCATTATTAGGTTTAAAAGTGGATTCTTACTTGAAAGCGGCTTTTGGAGCTGTGTGAACTGGAGCTTGCAGACACATCTCTTTGTTTTAAGACCCTGTTGGTAGCTAAACGAGCCAGAAGAAGAATTCTTTCAAAACGTTTGACTATGCAGTAATGATGCAATGTGGATATAAATAAATAATGGAACCTACCTGCAACTGCAGAGTCACTTAATGCTCCCACACTATCCGTGCGCTCAGGAATCTGAGGCTAGCAGAGAAAAAAAGAAGAGTATGTGTGTGGGAGGTTGCAATCATTTGAATGGTGATAAGTGGTAAACCATTGCATATGCTCCAGCCTCTGCTGACCTCAGTTTTGTCTGAATGAGTCAGATCATGATGTGTTTTTGGTAGCATGCACACACACAGAAGGAGGAGGAGGTCAGGATGAATTATTGCAGTGAAGCAGTAATTTAGTTACCTGGCCGTCTTTCTAAACACAGTATTGGCCTTGCGCTTTACAGCTGATACTTAAATCAATAGTGCAGCACAGGGAAGTGATTCAATGATGATGCAATTACCATAGTGCATAACTAGTGTCTGAATGTTTCATATACACAGAATATTACCAGTGCTTCCCCTTTCTTTGTCTGCGCTCCCTCGGAGCTCTGGCCATCTGACACCGGAGGGGAGCTGACTCCATCTGTGCTGGGGGCCTGAGGGTCAGCTGTGGTGCTGCAGGGCTGGGAGGGACCATGCTCCTGATACAACAGATTTCTCAGCTTTTCATCCAAAGTCTTGATAGTCCGGTCGACAAACTCCACCCTGCGTGGCCCCTCGCTGTCTGACTCTCCTGGGCCTCCGCCTTGCTGCTGGCCTGACGAGCTCTGGGAGCTCTGATGTGCTGGACTCTGGGGCTGTGAGGTCATAGTCCCAGGCTGCATGGGTGTGGCGTAAGGCTGCTGCAGGACCACAGACTGATGGGAGGCCGGCTGAGAGGGATGTTCTCCAGTAGGGCTGGGTTTCTGATTTGATTGATTAGTTTGAGATGAGACCAGACCACCAGCTCTCCCTTTATCAATGGCCTTCACATCCAGAGAGACAGGTGGCACAATAGAGCAGCACGGCATGTCTGATACCATGGAGACAGCAGATATGCAGGGATCTTCCACAGGAAGGGTGTTCTGATGGCTGATGCCACCGGCAGCAGGAGCATGTTTGGCCACAGAGGGCTGAGTCTGCTGGACCAGGCCTTTTCCACTGGTTTGGTCTAGGGGTTGCACTGAGGTCTGAGCAGCAGCGGGAACAGTTGAAGAGGAGGAGGAGTTTTGGGAGGATGAAGATGTGACAGGAGTAACCAATGCAGCTGTGTTACTGGCCGGTCTGTCTGATGATGAGGCAGACTTCTCAGACTCTGGTGAAATAAAAAGATCAGCGGTAATTACGAGGTGAACAGATTGTCAGTTAAATAGCAGAGGCCTTGAAGAAGAGGAGCTTGGCCTTATGGGTGCCAGAGTGTTACATCACAACTCGTCTTTCCCTATCAGGCTCTGTCAGCTGAAGTAGAAATCCTGCCTTTCATTTCTGCCTAGAACCACTGCAGTAGCGTGGTTACATAACTGACCTCAACAGATGAACTGTGCAGATGCACACTCTTATACATGTGCACCATCTTCAGTAACAACAATAGCAAATAAGACAAACAATAGAGTTCACTCATATAATTAACTGGCTGGCATAAACAGTACATCCTCATGAAACACTTTTGTTTCATTAGGCAGGGAAAATTAAAGACAAAAAAAATTATTAACACTGAGTATTCCTGACTGAGGAGCATACCCTGGGCTGTAGAGGTGCGCGATGTTGTAGCGTCTTTGTCTATCATTGGTGTCTCAGCCACAGGGCAGATGATAAACCAGCGCTTGCCAGTGTGGAGGACTGTTGAGAATTGAGACAGAAAAACGTATTTATTCAAATCTATTTCAAAAGTACATTCAGCAGAAGCTCCCAAGGCAATGACAGACCATTTTAAAGTAATCTAAACCAAGAAAAAGACATTTTCAAGTTTAATATCAAGTTATCTCACTACCAGTGTTGTATCATAGTACAATTGTAAAAATGCAAAATGTTGGAGGAAAAGCTGCATTTCAGTTTCCCTTGATATAATCATTACTTACCATTCTGTTGGTACACGAGCTGTGGTGTGCTCGGTGCAGAGGCCTTCAAGGAAGAAGAAAAGATAACTACACACAGGACTTTTTTTTTTTTTTAAAAGAAGACATTAAAAAGTTTTCTCCAACCACCTAAATAGTTGAAACTGAAATAAATTCAGTTAGATCAAGATGTCACATCAGCAGCACTGGTATTTTTGGCAGCTCTTGCTGGCAGCGTTGAATGCAAAGTCATTTTGAGAGTGCTGTCAGGATGATGAATCCGAGGTAGAGGCACTCGTAAACAGATTGCACCTTTTCCCACTATTAAGTGCCAAAAGCTTCTTTCTCACCTCCGTTCCCAAAGTGTCAGTTCCATCACTTGGTTTGTGGCTGTATCCTGGGTCCGAGTTCCTTTCACCCTCTGTGTCCTCACTCAGCATGTCCTCAGCTTTGTCCACAATGTCCTTCAGCTGTTCAATGAAAACCTCCTTCTCGAGGGGCAAAATGAAATCATTCTCCACCTTAAGAGAAGAATAGAGGTAAAGTCAGACATTTTAGACTCTACCTGAGCAATGAGCATTTGTACTAAAGCAGACACAACACCTGAGGCAGCAACACGTATGTAAAAGGAGAGCGTAAAATAATCTCATGTATTCATTTACTCAAGTGCCGTGTTAAAACGAAGGTTTTAAGCTAGTGGCATCAGGCTGCAAAGTAAAAACAGGCGATAAAGCAACGTTAGGTGTGAATACTTTTTGCCATCAAAGCAGCTTTCAAACTAATTCTGTGCCAGCGTCCTCAAAAACTGTGTTGAGGAGAACTTGCACAGAATTTGTTTTAACGAAAGAAGCACAGATCATCTATGGATGTTCTTTGTGTCCTTTCATGTAAACCCAGGTAGACTCGATTGTGTTAAGATCAGAGCGCAGGCTGTCTCTGCTTCAAAATATATTCAGAGCCAATCAGATGGTATTACATGATGGATAAGGAGCATTGTATTACACCAGTCTAAAACTTTTTGTGCAGGACTGTAGTTTATGCCAAGATAAAAATAACACTTCTTTCAAATCAAATCCTGCACTAATGATAATCCAATGGCTGCTTCCCTTTTTGTGGAATTATGACTGACTTGATATTTCATTATAAAGTTTTTTTTTTTTTTTGTTTAATACAAGCTTTATATTTGACAAATGCGGAGTAGTTATGTCAGTAAATGTTCATACTTGCATTATAACTACACGTATCGTGAATTAGATTGAAGGAGACGTTAAAACACAAAGAGGCAGAAAAAAAAAAAGATTATTTTGATACAAACTGGAAGTATAAGTGTTTGAAGCATGCGTGTATCAGCACACTACAGAAATGTAAAGTAATTAAACTAACAACGACATTGCATCCACCATACGTACCATGTACGTAGCAATCTCTTCTGGTGCATCTCCGTCAAGGTCAAATTTAAAAGTGACCATTTTATGGTTATGAGTTTCCAGCTGGCACTCCACCATCTTGTCCCCAGTGTTACACACCTGCAACAAGAATTAACACATTATACGTTTAAAAATGTTTGGTTTTAATTGAATCCAAAGGTGTGCGCATTGTGTTTACCCACATTCAACATGCTGAGCTTGGGTCTGCTGATCTTTTCCTGTCGAGAACGGGTGCGTGTTGACCTGCGGTGATGTTTACGGACCTTTGCTTCACCCTTGCCACCGTGCGTACCTTCATAACCATCACTCATCTCTTTTCCTGATGTGGCATCTGAATTGATGCTGTTTCAGCAAGGAAATAATTACTCTTAATAAATGAGAAGTTCAAGCCATAACATACTAAACAGAGCACTGCGTGTGTGGTGTCAGATAAGCATTGAAAGGTATGGAAAACCAAACTAATTGAAATCTATAATCAGATTCACTGATACCACAATAAATCCCTAATAAAAAGCAAACAACTGCCAGAATAACATTTAGTAGATATGATTTGTGAAGCATAATGACTAACAACAAAACACAAGCACAATCTTCTCAATAGAATTATTGTGTATTGGGAATAGGAAGAGGGTAATGGTCTTTATATCCCGTGCTGAATGCCCGACTTTTGTGAAGTTTTCTCTGCAGGCTACTGAGATGCCTGCAAATGACACTAAACTCCTTATGAACTTAAAGCAGATACATTTGTGGAGTATGAACTATTATTGCAAAAACAATAAAACATATTTGGGTCTGAAGTCAAGTACAAAACCGTGCATGGTGTGAAGATGCATGCTGCTCCTTTTGGAGCGGTATGGACCATAAGGAGTTAATGTGTGTTTAATTATATATGAGAACTTCAAGATGTCACTCATGATAATGTTTATAAAATCACATTCAATATGTTCCTACAAATAAGACAGGTGAGATGGAACAAGTGAGTACCTGTCATAGCTTTGTCCTCCAGTGTGTTTCTCTGCAAACTGGTCCTATAGATAAACACACACAAAACCCCAGAGAGAAATAGCAAGATCAGATACATGATTAGTTTATTCTTTTACTGTTTTGTTCTGCAAGTAATTTATGATGTACCGGTACTGTATAGTCTCAGTACACTTTTGTTAAACAAAGAAATCGGCCTGCTGAGAAATTAAAGGGGTTTGTAGGTTCATACCTCTGTATTAGTCTCTGCTGGACCCTGAGCTGCAGCTCCTGAAGCAGAACTGAGTTTTTGCTGAGTCAAACTGGAGCTGGCAGACCCTGATGATGCTTTCTGAGAGTCAGAGGACTGCAGCACAGAATTTTGGCTTTGAATGTGACTCTGGGGCTGGACCGGTGGGGACTGTTGGCAGGAGCCAATATTGTCCAGCTGGGCAGCTTTAGTCGCTGTTCCCAGGTCTGTCCCGTTCTGCCCCGGTGCAGAGAAGACCGGAGGTTGTGTGAGTTGAACAGACTGAGTGCAGGGAACACGATCAGGGTGGTTGACCTTGGCTGGCTGAGGAACCTGGTATAGAAAACATATCATAAATACATAAACATTCTCCAGAATAAGGCATAGAAAAACACCTTCCACACACAAACACCTAAACTTATGTTCACACCTTCTAGGTAAACATTTGTGCTCCACTACAACTGGCATAATTACCTGAATCAGAGGCTGAGTGTTGCCATTTGTGAGCGTGTGTGTGTTCAGACATGGGACAGTGTGTGTGTGCATGGGGTGGGGAGTTAATGTGGCTATAAAAGCAGACTGTAGATGACAAGCTTCATATCTAGCACTGTGCTGCAGGGCAGCAGTGGACTGATGCTGTGGTGACGTTGGTTCTAATTGAGTCAGCACAGGTGTGGGGGAAGGTATAAGGGACACTGGGACGGGTGAAAGTAAAGCGTTTTCAATGTTCAGAGGGGACAGTGGGGAGACTGAGGGGTTTGAGGGAGCAGCTTGTCCAGGAGAAAGGAATATGTGATTAAAAGAAGAGGATATCGAAGGGTGAGGAGTAGTGCAGGCGAGAGGGTAGGAGGATTCACAGTCAGCCACAGCTGTCATCACCTGGACTGTGGGATACTTTGAAGGAAACTGAAGGGAAACGAAAAAGGAAAGAAAGACAGAAAGGAAAATCAATAGTCCAGAGAGAAAAAAGAAAACACGGGAGGATGTGCAACAAAACAAGTCTGTTTGTTTTGGTCTGTAAAAATAAAGCAAGCTAGAAAGATTATGTGCTGAGGCACACAAGAAATTGGACACAAGGGAAAAAATAAGGCACATTAGCTCATTAAGATATGGAAGCATTCAGAATAGACGCAATTGACAATACCTGGGACGGGTGTGATTGTGGGAGTGAGGTTGAAATCTGCAGAGGTTGAATTTGTTGAGGGACAATAGTCGAAGTCATCGAGTGTTGAGGAGGAAGATGTGAATGAGCTGACACACTGGAGCCTGACTGGTTAAGACTTTGTTCATCTTGTCCAAGATGTGAAATGCACTGACCAGCAGGGATATTCTGGAGAAACAAATGGTTAAAAAAAAAAAAAAAAAAAGGAAAAAGTTCAGTGACGACTAACACGTGACTTGGAATTCTGCATTTCCTACCAATCATAATAGCTCACATTTTCCATCCTTTATGCTGAAAATTCGTGATTTTATATGTTAAACAGGTGATCTTCGTGACATTACATAGGAAGCCTGGAATTACTGGGGAATTCAGGGGCTAAAACTATTCATTTGTATTTCCATAATCTCTCTGCTGGCTGATGTCTGAGGAAACCGTTGTTTATCGGGCTGTTTTTTTTTAACTGTAGAATGCAGCTGTTTTCAATTCAGCTGTACCAAATCAAATCCAGGCACCAAACTATGAGCAGCTTTAGGCATAAAACAACATACAAACATCTTTAAGAATGTTCCATTGTATCACATTGGTGGAGGATAATCTGAATAAAAATAAAGCAATGTAGAGGTCAGAGGCAAGTGCTCTATGTGAGCTACCGCACAAGAATGTAATTATAGCGACAGCGTTGAATCTCACCTGTTGGGTCATATGTGCAGGCTGGCTTTGCTGAGAACAAGCTGGATGATGAGTCACAACCTGGTTACTTCCTTCATAATTCTGAGAAGCAGCAGCAGCAGACTGTGCGAGCAGGTACTGGCTCTGACCAGAAGCTGTCTGTTGGAGGGCTGAATGTGTATAACTCTGAGTGGCAGCATCATGTAAAGCTGAGGCAGAGTAACCCTGAGGGTTTACCACCACCTGCACAACAGAGCTTGGTGTTGAATGGAGATGAGACAGAGATGCATCCTGGTTGTGTTGTGGCAATGCTGTCTGAAGAGAGCTGTAAGTGGATTGTTGTGCCATTTGTTGGTGAATGGTGTGCATACTTTCTTGACTATGCTGTAGCTGAGGCTGAATAAATGCCTGCCCAGTATTTTGAGAGTGTTGAATACTAGATTGAGTATTTTGTGGTAAAGACTGTTGGTGCTCCTGCTGAATGGATATCTGCCGACTGTAAAGTGCTGGTGAGGAGGAGCTCTGGCCAGGCTGCTGACTGGGCAATTTGACTGTGGCTTGGATCTGCTGCGGCGTGCTGGGAGCTTGTGCAGGCTGACACTGGATTGTGGCTACAGGTGCAAGAGGGCAGCTTTGTGCTAGCTGCTGCATTGACAGGGTTGTTGCTGCAGTCTGTTGTTGTACTGATGCAGGTAGAGCCTGCTGTTGAGTTGCAGCCACAGAGTTCTGAGAGTTCTGGATGTGCAAAGGAAAAGTCGAAGAGCTTGCCGATGCAGCCTGCTGTTGTTGGGGGCCTGGTGCTTGGTAGGTTTGCACGTGATGCTGCAGCAGCGCTGATGTTCCAATACTTGCTGCAGTTTGGGATTGCTGCAGATTTGTAAGTGTGTAGCTCGAAGCACCAGCTGATTGCTGGATGTTGACTGAACACATGCTGGCTGGAGTTGGTGAAGAAGCATTCAGTGGACCAGCATATGGAGCAGCAGGGTAGCTGTGTCCAGGCTGGAGGTAATGCGGCTGTGTGTGCATTGCTGTGCTGGAAGAGGGCAAGCCCTGGACAGACTGTTGATTCTGATGACCTGCAGAACTGGCCTAAGGACACAAAGAAGAAAATGAGTGTACTTTTTTTGAGAAAAACATTTATGGCCAGGGTTACTATCCTAAAAAAGGTTACAGTTAGTCATAGCGGATGTAAATATAATGGGAGGATGAGGGATATAAATAAGTTAATGAAACATCTGTATCAACAATGAGCAGGCGATGACAGCTGCAAGTTAAAATTAGGACAAAAGGGAGAAATAGGAGATCCAGAGAATGGAAATTATGTCGCCACCCCTCTCCTTTTATCAAAGGTCATTTTTCCATGGCAAGCGGAGGAGATAAAGAGCTCTTGCATTGGGTCTGTTAAGCAGAAAGGAAAATGTTAAAGTCTAAGTCAGTTGTAGAAAGGATCGTTAGGGTTAATCAGCGGGGAAATGGAGTCAGAGGTTTAGCATTGTCCTCCGACAGCAGCAGGTTTAGGATTTTGAAGAAAATGGTCAGCACTGGAGGCCTGTGAAGGCAGCAAAACCCGAGAGTAGACAGGAAATTGAACCCGCTCCATGCAGAAAAATGCGATGCCTCCAACAGGTGGGGAGAGATCTGCTAAGCAGGCACTTGCCCCAATACAGGGACCTAAAGCTTGTTTGCTACTGAGACCTACCACTCCTACAGCCCCGGTAACTTGTTTTCGTCCAGTACAGAATCTGCTCTCACACTCCTGGAGAGATTTTTGGTCCACAACCACACTGCCAGTCTGAAGGCGACTCTTTAGGGTGCAGCTTCCGTCACTGTGGGAAGGCTTGAGGGCAGCGGCGGGATGCTGCAGGGAGGCTTGGACATGGGTATTGTGACAAGGGGCTGTTTTACGACTGATTATGTTAAACAGCGACTGCTGGAGTAGTGAAAAATTTGAATAATCACTTGGGAATTTTTGCTGTCCACAACTAGATACTCCACCAGATAATGATTGGCGTCTAGAGTCACATGGACCATGGTGTGTTGGTATGCCAAGAGAAGGCCGACGGTGACTCCTGTCTTGTGACCTCAACAGAACCAAAGCAAGGCAGGCCTGGCACACGGAGCCTCTTTGTGTTGCCAAATGGTGGTGATGATGAGACGTAAGACTTAGAAGACTACTGAGGTCAGAGTGTCGACGTGCACTGGAGATGGGCACGGTTAAATGTTCACTGGTGGTCTCAGATGGCAGCTGGACGCTGGTATCACTAAGTCGACGGTACTCAGGAGGTGAACTGATAGGAGAAACTTGAGGAACGGGCAGAGTTTCCTGAGAGGGAAATCCATCCTCAGCCTCTGAGTGCAGCTCAGTTGGACTGAGTTCTGACTGGTTCTCTGCCACTGTGAGGTTGGGACTGATTGATCTCTGAGACTGAATGAGGGCATGAAGTTGAGCAATTTGGTTTGCCCTTTGAGAGTCAAACACAGGGGCACTTCCCCTCCGGCCTGCTGCTCCCAATCGAGTCCTGAGCTCTGGACTCAGCGTTGCCCCCCACACTTCACCCTTGCCACAGGAACGAGGTCGATCTGTCACAAAAGGGCTACTGCTCTTCCACTGATTAAAGAACAACCCAAAAGCAAAACACGTTACTCAAAATACACATAACATAACCCACCAAAACAACAACTACATTATGAAATGAGGGAAAACAATGTTTGCATGGCATGTTTGTAAAAAAAAAAAAAAAAAAAATATTGTGGTGGTCGACTGCACAAAACATATAAATTTATGCTAACTTTTTTTGAAGTGTTCCTACAACATGTGTGTTTAATTCATAAATCATGTAAGGGATAACTGTTCACAGAGTATTTTAATAAATTCAAATGTATGTGGTCCACTTGGGAATGTAAGCTGCTGATACAGACCTGCGGTGTTGCCATAGTAATAGGCTCCAGCAGGGACTGGTAGAGGACACTCTGCTGGCTGCTGTGGGAATCCGAGTACACAGTGGAGCCCATGCCACTATCAAGCGTGCTGTCTGCTGCAGAGACACACAAATCCCACACTCAGAAACACATGGGCACAATCTATGACTTTATTTTAATGAGTGGAGGAGAAAAGGAGCTCTTACATGTGACCGAGGTGGCACTGGTAGGTAGGTTACGCAGCCTGTTGTGCTGGTCTGCCTCCGTCTCTTCTGGCTCCAGCAGATGGAGCTGACCTACATGTGGAGCGCCAGCAGACAAGCCCTGAGATGGTGTCATCTGGATCCCGTGCACTCCGTCACCCTGAACTGCAGCAGACACCGTTCTCCCTCTCCTCCACTTGATCAGAGCCACACGGTCCCTGATCGACTTTCCCACAGTCTTTACATCACTCTCGTGGAAGAAGCCAGAGTCCACCTGACAAAAAAAAAAAGGAATGAAAAGCATGACTTTCAGGATATTTTTAGCGATGAGCATGTGAGAGAAGAGAGTGTGCATTAAAAGGGGGAGGGGGGGTGGCAAAGGGAAAGAGCAAGAAAAGAAAGGAATAGAAATTCTATTTTAGGGCTGCAGAGCAATAGGAGACAATTGTCAGTAATTTGCTCCATTGTTCCCTACAGAACAGTCTAGACCATCACATCTGCAAATAGAGATGAAGACAATGCATGCACTCGGTTGTACAACTCAGACCCCCAAAAGTTTGGGATGAAGTACAAATGTAAAACAGGATGCAATGATGTCTACATTTTCTTGTTATTAAAAATATGTTTCTGAGGTTTGCACAACATCTGAAAAAAGAAATATACTCAATCCATTAAAAATAAATCAGTTCTATGACCCTCATAGTAAAGTATAGAAAATGCTGGGTTGCTCAAAAGGTTCATTATCAAAATGTCAGTAACATGACTGTGTATAAAAGAGCATTTTGGAGTGGCCTAGTCTCTCAGAAGGTAAGCCATACCACAACTTCAATAGTATTGGCTGGCACTACTGTCTAAAGTATCCATCAGTAATCCCACCAGCCTAATTTTCAGTGACACCTTAATTTCCATTTCTGCTGGCGTTAAGAGTTTACAGCCTAAACTTAAGAATTAACGTTGACAGTGCTATCCATCTGCAGTTGCATAAAACATTTCCGTATGTGCATTTTCCATTAATGCAATGAATGCAGAATATATTCAGTCTTTACATACTGTCTACTGAATGAACTGTTAATGGTTTTATCCCATGAAAACAGAATACAAACTGATCCACGAACATAAAATTATTCTGAAACAACAGCCCAGATCAACACTCGGAGAAAAAACAACTCAACACGTTAATTCTGGTCTTTTGTGGCTTTTTCAATTACTCTCACTCAGTTCAACAATGTGAACAACTGAAAATCCTGATTTTAACAATTAAAGGTCTTCAAAGTGTATCACCCATTTACCTCACTGACCTATTACACCAAGGTGTCCCATCCACCCACTCTGATCTTTTCTCAGAAGAGCCCTGAACTGTCATACCATTTAACTGCAACATTAGTACGTCAGCCTTTTCTCCACTCTGATCCAAAACACTGAAACTAAAAACCAAAAAGCTTGAAAGAGCAGTTTTATTCTAATTGTTATTTTCAAATGTTTGAAACTCCTTTTATGTAAAAATAATGAATTATTAAATTCTGAAAATTCTTCGAGGATGTACTATCCATCAATCCGGTTTTGAATCATTTTCAGATGTTGCAGCATTTTCAGAATTATGATTGTATGCAAGTGATGACGATGAAAAGTTGAGCAAAGTAAGTAAGTTAACGCTTTGTAAGAAGCAATTTTACTTAAACAATAAAAACATTCACATTCTCTACTATAAGTTGACTCCTGCCATAATCCACACCCCTATTCAAGACATTTTCACTGAGGAGTTTTCTTATCTGATGAGCAAACTATGTAAACACAAGGAAAAAATAAAACTGCAATCACCGGATTCCGGGAATAGCAAAGTAAGATATCAACAGCAATCTCCATTTAAGTATGTCCTCAGATCAAGAGATGAGTACTGATGATAGTATGGACACACTAAGCTGCAAAGACACGCAAACCCTGATCGACTCAATGTGCAGCACAGCGTCAACTTGATTACTCAATCTATTTGTTTTGAATGGCCACTCCCACAGGAAGTTTTATAAAAATGCTATAAAAACAACTTTGCAAAAAGCCACAGCCCTCTGAATCAGATTTATTTCCTCATAGTTTCATGAATAAATCCATTCCTCTGATTACTGCATCTGTGAAGAATTCACTCACCATTTCTTGAGCCACAACCTCGGGGACTTCCTTCTCCAAGTCGAATGTGAACTCGATGGCTCCGCTCTCCTTGTACTTCCCTTTTAATTTCTTGTGGTCCTCCACCCACAGTTTGAGAGCTATTGAGGCCTTTTTCCCATCATCCTCCTCTGCAAGCTCTACCCTCACACCTGTGTCCTCAGCAAAGAATGCGTGGTTCAACAGGTCTTTGATAGTGTATCTGCAAAGAGGAGGCAGTACAGCTCACATTCGAGCTCAAAAGGTGCTCTACAGAGTAATCTCATCAGTTCTGTCAAATTGCTTTTATATCCCAAGATTTCTTAATTTTTGTGAACCACCTAAAAACAAAATGTTTTACATGTGACAAGAGGGGGGCACAAAAGTGTAGTGGTGAGCTCTACACCAGAAAAAAATATGCATCAGTACATTTGTATATGAATACAACTAAAAACAACAATTTAGGACAATGAGACCAAAAATGAATAAGCTCAAGCAATAATGCAAAACGTGAATATTCGAAGTGGTCAAAGTCTAAATGAACAAATCTTTTGTTTACAAGTGTTGATTCAGCAGTCACATTACTGAACGGGACTGGACACATGTATTGAACTGTGTGACTAAGATATAGCTTGATAGTGAAAGGCTATTTTGGCCGAGTCTTACACGTTAATTAAAAATACCACAGTCATGTGTGAACCTGAGCTTCTGATACACTCACTGCATCTAATCACACTTCCGTATAAAAAACCCACTGGAAACTAATTAGGACCAATTTTTTTTTCCCTCCATACACAGACTCATTATGTAACAGAAGTGAAAGACACCCTGCAGATAGGGAGGGAGACCGCAGTGCTGCTGAGAGCCCAACTGTCAGTGCCGAGCCAACAAAGCGGGGGTGGTAAGATAAGGCATGAAAGACGAGAGGGCACCTTGTGGGCCTTGTTGGCTGGACACTTGGCTACAACGAGGACAATCACTCACCGTTCCTCTTTCTTTTGGCAGATACACTCCCCAATAATCTCCTTGATTTCAGGATCCATGACCTTGTTGTAACTGGCAGGCTTCACTCCCTGAGGAAAAGGAAATGTACACAAAATGTTGAGGGTAGGCCATCTAAAGGATGCTGTGCTGAGGAGAAATAATGACAAAAGAAAAACAGAGGAAATGTGTGAGGATGTTTTTGCAAGACATTGTGGACACGGCAGCAACGGAGCTCAAATCCATGTCAGAGTTACAGACGACTTACAAAAATCTCTCAAACTAGACCTGCTACACAGTCAACTTCAGAGGGAATGCAATGAGGGCACACACTGATTTGTGGATTGGAGCCTTCTGATTATTTTATAAATACAAAACTAAGCTTTAAAAATTGGTTCCAAATGTGAATACATTCTGACTTTTCAGCCACCCCAGTAGGGCTGATTGAAGGGGTTTGTGTGAGCATCTGGCAAACCGTGGATTTTGGTCAGCGTTCCAAAAAATATATTTATGGTTTAGCAACATTTACTATCTATAAGTGGAGAACTGTGTATGGAGTGTACAAAATGTGACCATTAGAGAAACCCCTGATATTTCTGTGTATCTCTGTGTTTTTGTGGAAGAAAAACCCCAAACAGAATTTTAATTACTTTGCTTCCGAAAACCGAATCCTGGATGGCCAGAAATATTCTCATATTGAATGACAAAGAAACAGATTATCTTTATTGGTCTTTCACAAAACACCATGTCTCTTGCCTCTGCTTGATATTAGAAGAAGGATAATCAAGACCAAACTGTGAGGATTCTGGGAGTTATATTCAATGTCTGCCTAAGCTTTCATATATAAATCAGGAATTTTGTTTACAGACGTTTCTATCAGCTCAGGCAAGAAAACTAACAGAAACTTTGAAACTAAAACATTGTAACTCCTTGTCCAATGAACGGAAACTCATCAGGACTAACATTTTTACAGTGCTCATTTGGCAAATGGTATCTTAGCCCATTTCAGCTTGGTAGGTTGATAGTTTACAGTGAATGAACCTAACTTTAAACACACGTCATTTTCTGATGTGAACTGATTACTTTGAGATTGCTTCTAGTTTTCTCTTTAGTTTTTTGTTGAATTTGTGCTTTGTCATCTGCTATATTTGTTGATTCAGTTTAATGTCTGATGAATCCACATGAGCTGGGCACAATGAATGCTAAAATTATTTCAGTGTGATGTCCATATTTTGATCTTCTTTTCTGGAATTTTAATTAATCTAGAATTTGTATACATCTTATTTTAATTACTTGTTAAGCGCTTTGTTTCATCTATTTATTGTTTTGCTTTTATTGCAACAATATTACAAAGATAATCTTAATTGTGTACAAGACACTGCATGGGTGGTGTGTGTGTATTTGAATGGATAAATATGGCAGAGGGCATTGGGTACTTTAAATCTGCAGAAGTAATCAGAAATCTCTATACAAGTCTACATATTTCAGATGCAGAAAATGATCAATTAAAGTGTAAGCATGCATTAAATTGACATTTTTATCAGTTATGCAGATGAAAGCTGGATCTGTTCAGGATTGTCACAGTATAACACTGTCAGGGATTCTCTTTGATCAATGTCCTATTAATATCCTGCAGTGGTCTCAGCAGGGCGGTGTAATATCAGTACAGAAATTATGCAGAAACATTATCCAGTGATGGCAGCACTGATGCCGCCCAACCGTTCAGATCACCATAAGAGCCCTGTGTGTTTTAACAACACGTGAAAGAGTCATCATTTAACCCAGCCAAGTCTCAAGAGTGGAAACTCAATACTCCTCTACAGATCCAGGGGCATGTCATAATTTCAGACACCCTCCGAAATGATCAAGGTTTGCACTGCTTTGTAGAGGTACACACAGTGCAATCAAATTGAATAGAACAATCTTTAGCCTTCATTTAAAAACACTAACAATGTGGACTACTTTTGTAAATCCATCTAAAGGCAGTTTCATACTAGCGCTTTGTTTGTGTGAAAGCTCTTCCACACTCTGGTGTGGTCCAAACAATTGAAACTTGGTGCTGTTCATGTCTAGTGTGAAACACAGGAAATTAACTTTGTAACCACCGCAGCATGTTGCAGTCTCTTGCTGTCCGTTATCTTTTTGATAATACTGCATACTTCTGTACACATGTCAGCATTCTGGATGTCTCACGGCCTCTCCTGCTGTTCGTACTGGACAGCTTCTTGTGAAAAAGCAATTACGATTGAATACGAAAATTAAAACAATGGAGCAACTAAAAAATTTTTTGCTGTCCTGGTGTTTTTGTCTTTAATCTCCAGGCTTTTTTTTTTTTCTTGTTCAGAGGTAGCCTGTACAGAATCCATGTCAGTTTTCAGTTCTGGCCAAATAATTAGCCAGGTTCTCTTTTTCCTTAGGTTTTTATATTTCAAAGATAGATTTCATCCATATTAGCCAAACCAAATCCCTGCTCAATCGAACCGGAAGCCTGGACACACATTAAGTTTTGTATAATCTTTAAACAGCCGCCTTGGCCATTTGTAGGGCCTTCATTGCAATATTAAGAAATGGAAAAATTTGGAAGAACAGTCAGTACCCCAAGACATAATTTAATGTAAAGATGGAATAAAAATTTGTTGTAAAGTGTAAAACTGACCAAAATGACATTGTATTTCACCATTTATAGGGGCAAATCATTTAGGGTTGAGCAGTGTGTGTTCATCATCAAGACCTTACTGTTCTGACTGATTTTAACAAAGTTTAACAAGCTAATGTCGTTTCTCGCCATAGTTTCAGCTTCTAAACTTTGTTTAAACCAATATTTTCCCTTTAAGTCTTGTCAAAATGGGAAAACAACCCAATTAATTTGGACTTGGTGGCAGATAAACAACTTTCTAAACCTTCACTATGCTTTATATGCAATGTCGCATAAACAAGTGTATATCGTACAACTGAAGAACTCACACTTGTGACTTTGCGGTAAATCTGAGCAGCATTTTGGCACTCAGAGTAGGGATATTCCGAGGTGGCCATTTCCAGCATACACATGCCAAAGGCGTAGACGTCCACGGCCTCATCGTAGTGCTCCTCATACATTTCCGGAGCCATGAACTCAGGAGTGCCTGCAGAGAGAACGTGGCAAAGGGAAGAGTAACTACATTACTTATTTGACAGCAAGAACCAGAAATGTGACATGCCACACGCTCAAGTCTCCTACCTATGACACTCTTGGCAAAAGAAGCGGCTTTGAGTGTTGCCAGTCCTAAATCACCAATCTTTACTGACCCTGTAGGTCCAGTAATAAAAATGTTATCACATTTAAGGTCCCTGTGAATGATGGGCGGTGTCCTGGTGTGGAGAAAGTAGAGTCCTTTCAAGATCTGTCTGCACCAGCTTCTCAGTACCTTGGGCTTCATCACTTTGAAGCGTTTTAAATAGCTGTGGGGGAAAATAAAAGGACATTTTAAAAAAAAATGAAAAAGTAGTAACAACATGTAACCCTCATTTACAAACTTGTCAGAGATGTCATCACTACTCACGTTTTTAGCGTCCCTGACGTCATGAGTTCGGTTACCAAAACAATGCATTTCTTTCCTTTCAGAGGAGACTCCCAGAAATCATAGAAACGAACGATGTTGGGATGTTGGAGACCCTTCAACATCTCTGCCTCCTCTTTAAAGCGCTGACGTTCCACTTTGGATAGCTTACGATCCTGGAAGAAACACACAGATGCAAGAGAAATGATGATCATCAAGCACTTGATACTGATAATTGTGACATTTCTGGATCCCAGCAAACAAAACATCAATTCAGATTTAAATTCATGCATCCAGCATCCTATACAAAGAGAGAAAGCGTGAACAAGAGTCGTGCCAGCCATGAATTATGTGGGTATGTAGCTGCATTCCAACCTTGGCATGTATGTGTGTGTGTGTATACACATGAATGGATCAGCTTTAAATACTATATTTTATTTCAAAAATAAATCCAGAATTCAATTAGATTTACAACTTCAGAGTGATTGTAGATAATCGAGTGACTTACACTCTTGATGTGTGGTAGTTTGCAGCTTTGCTTTTACTTAAATCATAAAATACTGAGCGGAAGTTTGGATACATAGACCAAAGGTGGAATAGATCCCTCTCAGAAATTCATACCCTGTATATGTATAAATGGATTGAGATGATTCGGATTCAAACATAATGCAGAAAAAAGGAGAGACAACTAATTAACAGGAATCTATTTGTTTAAAATATAGACTTGTTTGATATTCAGAACCAGAGATTGGGTCAGCTGTTCTCTGGATTAAACAAACAAAAAAAAAACAAACAACGGATGTCTTTCTTCCAAATGTCCAAAAATTGTGATAAGTCTCAACTGCCGTTAATAGTCCACTATCACAAAACACAGACAAAACATAGAAACAAACAAAAATTAGAAAAATAGGATTAGGAAAAAAGATTATTGATTTTTAAATTAAGCCAGCCAACTGATTCATCAACTTGTCCCACAGCTTCATTTTTCCATGGGCATCATATTTTAGGGAGACAATGACATATAACCTTGCCCTGCCGAGTTTCACTTCATCTAGACTGAGGGGCGACAAACCACAGCAACTCTGGGGAGAACGAGTCCAGGCGTCAACATGGACACACCCACAACACGATGCAGCTAAAGGTTACGCATCGATCTCTTCTATCCTTCTTCATTTGCTTGCTCACGGTCTCACCCACTACCTTTTGCTACTTTCACCCCTCCCCCCAACATCTGCAATCCATCTCCCTCTCTGCACCCTATCACCGACCACTCCCTTGTTCAACATCCTCACACAGACACGCACCCAGAAACATCCAGGGCAACGGCTCCCCCTTGATTCCTTCACCAGCTCCTCCCCCCCGTGAGAGCGACTCCTCCTGTTGTGGCACCTTGTGTGAGGTAATTGTTTTTTTTCCAAAAATTCTCCCCTTTTCTTTTTTAAAACCGCCACATCAATGACTTACATAACGCATCCAAGCGCTCAGTGACTAGAGGCAAGACCCCACCCCTCACAGAAACGGAGACGGACGACACTGTCAGAGGAATGCAATGAACACAGCCTAGCCGGATCTAATCTATTCAATTATTCAACTGCAGTTGACTCCCTCGGCGATGAAACAGGCAATGCCAAATCAAGGTGAATTGCCTAAAAATTAACGGCGGACCAAGATGTGCTGTGATGCAATGTGTCGGGCAGTGATATGATGATAAAAGAAAGGCAACCGTGAGAATGTGGCATATCAGGTTTTCAGTGCAAGTGTGTGGGGGGTGGGGATTTTCACTGCACTCTTCTAAGTCCCATGAATAATTCAGTTCTGCAGAGAACTCTTTCTACTGAAGCAAGCTGAGCAATGCAAGGCTGGGGCAGCCGAAGTTGGGCTGGGTTATCCCCATGCGCTCTTTGTTGCACCGGAGCAGCACGTGGTCCAAGTTCACCTAAAACACGAGTCAGAAAGTGCAACAGTGAGGAGTGAAACAGACAGCCAAGGGCGTTCTTTTCATCCAATGAGCACTGCAGCGTTTTCCTCCCTTTGGGCAATGCTCTCCTCATCTCCCCACATCACTCCTCTCTTTCTAGCTCCCCCTCATCTTTCAGGAATTGTGCTGCTTTCCAAAATAGGAGCCTCCTTCAAGTCTCAATCCCCCCACACCTTTCCCTTTAAGTAGACATTAAGGCTTCTGCATAATTCACAAGGCTGGAAGGTGTTGTTCACTGTATAGACAGAAAACAGAGCATATACATCCTAGACAGCAGAAGGATATCACGCCATTAAATTCACACCAGACAGAGCATAACATACTCATCAAGAGATGAGACTTAAGTTTGTTTATAGTTACTGTGAGGTAGGACACATCTTCACAGGTATGACTCATTAAACTGTATTTAGACTCCAAACAGAGCAAACAAACCTTTCAGTGTCTGTCATATCCATGTAATCTTATCAAGTGTATGCTAAAGAAAAGGCTCAGCTGGCCTTAGCGATGCGTGCAGCCACCCAGGCGAGATTAAACACACACAGAACACTATATCGGGCAGCCAGGACAGAAAAATAGAATGTGACAATAGAAGGAAGCAATCTGTATAGCTATGCTTCACATTGCTCCTACCGACTATATCTGTGTCTTCAACTCTATTGCGTCTGTAGCTCTGGTACCTCAACTGAGACCAATCAGAATGAGACACCAACCAGTGGGCGCCTGGGAACTGACGAGACCAGGTAATAGATTAAAATCTCTGTCCTGGGAACTCTGTGGTCAAGTGTCCCATGAAATTGTGAAACTATGTGTTGAAATCAGGTTCATGGCATAATGTCACATGTTGAATTCACTGCATGCTGTCCATTTAACAACAAAGAGCCTTCATTGTGAGGAGATCACCCCTTTACCTGAGGATCTGGGGGCAAGTGCGATAAAGCTGTAAGTGTTGCAGTTCTTAGTTAGAGGAGCTTACTGACTTTATATAAAAGGCTTTAGCTGGTTTCTTGATGGCTACTGAAATAGTCAGCAGTGCTTAATATAACTCGTCGGGTGAAGCAGTGCTTGAATATAACCTTAGTTTGGAGTAAACGTGGCATTGAGATCTGCTATGCTACACAACGTACAGCATCGTCGCTCTCACTGTTTGCTATTCAGTGCCAGCAAAGATGGTATGATTCTATAGAGTTAATCTGTAAATAATCTACACAATAAAGCTTAATTCAAAAGTACATTATATATACATATACAATAGATATGTTGCCAAAGTACAACATCTCAGACAAGCATTTAGAGATATGAGAGGTTTTCATTGAAGACTAATGTGGCAAAAAACGATGCACAATATATTCACCATTTCTCATCAAGCTTGATAATTGGTCTATCAAACTCATGCAGAGAAAACACATGTATTTCAACAAACTCACAATAAGCACACTTGTGGTGAAATTAGTTCTGGAAGAGCCTGGTGTTCAACCTCTACCAGCACTTGGCCGACAGTACAGAGCTCTGCAAGCATTCGCCATGAAATTGGAATTTCTGAAAAACAACCTTTCATCTTCTAACAACATGACAAACATTAACACTGTGTACAAACAAGGCTTGTACCAAATCAGACTGAATCTAGATATTTGAAGATGCAGATATTTATTAACTGCCCAGATGCAACTCGCATTGAGTGAAACTATCATATACAGTATCTAGTTTCCGAATGTCTGCTGACTGATTCAAGCCAATGGGTGTATGACCATCAGCCATACAGGATAGTTTTATTTTGTCTGCTATGTGATAACCTGAAAAATGAATACCATAACACCTTCACCAAGAGGGGTGATGAAATTGTTGATTGTTGAGATTTGCTGGCAATGACAACCTGACATGAAGAGATGAGAGGCCCAACCCGTGCGTTTTCATTTCTATAGAGGTAGAGGAGCTGAAATATAGCTTAATCACAAACTAAATTCTGGGCATTTTTTCCTTCAAAGTAATTACATTTATTCTTCAGAAAAACTGTCAAAAGAAAGCCTGTAAGTGGAATCACACTGTTCTCAGTGTACTGTGGTGCTGCTTAGTGTTAAGGCAGGCTACTTCTCTGAAGGATCCATGGTAAAGATACTGTTGTACCTGTTCCACAAGCTGACTAATACATATAGAAATAACAGCAAAGTGGCTGGCTTACGATAATTTTGTGAAACAGTTGAAATACCACAGGAACCGACACTGAAATCTCAAGTTTTTCTTGTTCACATAGAGAAATAAAAAAGTATTACCCCCATAAAATCTTGAAAGAGTTGTGTATATCAGAGAGATTTTAGAGAAAGACTCCACTGGATCAAAAAATAAATGGCCAAGCATCTAACTGAAGTAAAGCTAAGTGGAAAGATAACACCGCACAGTGAAAGTCAAGGTTTCTCACTCTCACATTAGTCTTGAAGACACAAAGTCTAGTAATTACTTAAAATTCAAATAGGTCAGTGAACTTGTGGCATCCATTTGCAGGAGACTAAACGCATTAAGAGACTAGCCAGTTTCAGCTTTTTAGTACCATTTATGTCAGCCAAATTACACACCACGTCTCGTTGGTCTTTATCCACATCTTTGTGTTCCTAATTAACATTTCCAGATTTCCTTCATTAACTCAGCCTCATCCTGATCCTTCATTAACAAGAAGCAGATTAGCAACATTTGGACTCAATAACAATTGTGTGACAGAGATTTGTATTTAAAAAACTGGTCAACAAGTTTTACGAGAAAAGCTAGACAACTAAAGCAAGCAAACTCAGTGTCACACAACACATGAGTTAGAAGATTTAGAAAGGAAATATTCCGCCTCAGGATGTACAGTACTTACAGAAATATAAGTGGACTCCCACACACACACATGCTAACACAGAAAAAAAATCAAGGAGCAAACAGGCCACAGTAGAGCTTTTTAACACTGCAATGAAAAGCTTGAATTCAGTCTCACTCACAATGAGAATGTGATGCTTTTTTGATCAATGCGGGACCTATTCTCTATATTGGAGGTCAGACCATTACGGAACACCACCCATATGGCTGTGTCTTATTCAGTGTATTTAGACATCTTAACAATGAGGATGTTGGGAATCACGTGGAATAAACCAAAGGTCCCAGGCTGAAAGAGACATTGTAATTTGTTAGGCTACTCTCTGCACCCATTCTTAGTGACAGATGACTATTGCAGTGCTTCCGCTGCTGCAACAAAACCTGGTGCAACGCGAGCCATGAGCCAGCAGACTGCCCGCAGCTGAATTGTGTCCCATCCGTCATGTCTGCAGGATGCTTTGACCAGCAGCTGTGCCAGTCACCATTATCTAGATCTAAGTGTTATAGCAGCGCCATACAGCCAAGGCACACCCATGCTGTGTAAAATGACATACAGGCACTTTGCAGGGTGAAAATGTATAATATTTTAAACAAGAAAGGGTTGGGGAGATGTCTTAAAGGCAGAGAGCAAGCTCAGCATGAGAAAGAGCCAAAAGACAAGAACACCTAAGATGACAAGCCACTTAGACACTGTGACAGTAAAACAATAATCAGACTGTGACCAAATGACTACTTTCCTGTTTGAGTGTGAGAGAAGTGAGCCAAAAAATGATGGGGAAGAGACAAGCAGACATGATGAGGAGGAAGTTTATGACAGACACACACAGTACAGGGAAACGCAAAATATTCTGTAATGGCTGCATGAACAAATACAAAAGGCGGAAAAGTGTAATGCAGTGAAGGTATTCATGCTTGTTGGATGGGTTTCTAAGTGCGTGAAAGTGTCTAGCCAACTGTGATTGAGCCAATGCGAATTAGGGCACAAAACCTATAAACCTCTTTTCCGTCTCGCTATAAATGTTGGCTGACAAGCAAAGAATTCTTTACACAAAAGCAAAGACAAGCAAGTTTTCATGACTCACGTCTTTTCTCAAAATCCAACACCGCTCAGGCAGCAGCCATGACAATTGTTGACTTGTTACATCAAGCTTACAGCCAGACTAATATTAGATTTTTGACAACGCTCAAATAAAAGCCAAATATAAATGTCTAATGTTTTCTTTCTTACATGGACCTCACAAAGAGATTTTCCTAAAAAGGAACCTGAAGCATTTCAACAAATAAGGCATAAGACTTTATACATTTGAAATTAGCTGTTGAAGTTCAATGTGAGATACAAGATCATTTCAAATTTCTGAATTAAACATTGCTTCAAAATAAAATGTAAAGTAGTCGATAACCGACTGCATCTCTTGAGGCAAAGACAATTGCTACAACTGACAGGGTATCATGTTAATTATTTCATTATCAATCAATACTTTTGATCTTCAAAGTAAAATCTGACACGAGACACCTTCAAAACATATTATGCTCTTATAGAATACTGCATAATCGTTCATTATGTTTTTTACAGTTTAGCAGCATTTTAATCAGGTTCTTATTGAGGGCAAAAAGCATAATTTCCCTTCATGCCCAGCAGAACTGGACACACAACAGCTGGTAGTGACATCTTCAACACACACTCCTGCCCAGTCGCAACACAGACACTCGAAGCTGTAGTAAAAAATTATTTAGAGCAGCTAAATTAGCAGCTATGGTCGCCTTGGCGGGGATTTTACCCATCTGGACTGAACTTGAGACAAATATTCTCAAGTGTGCTTATTGCTCATGTCAATGCATGAAGCTGAATAAAGCCAGTGTGGACTGGTGAGAGCCAGTGAGAGTGTGTGGGAAGTCTGACACATGTGCCTCTGATGATGATGATGGTTGGGGCAAAGATAAAACTGAAAAAGTGAGAGTGGTGTGCTGGGTAGAGATGTCCTGAGTCGAACTGGCCAGCTTGGCACAGAACTCTCTCTTGAATACTTTATCAGCTGCTGCAGTGTGGGAGAGAGGCAGCCTTGATTCAGCAAAATACTGCGACCCAGACTAAACACTACACAGGCAAAAACACAAGCAAACCTGTTTCCTACGTGGAATGTTTAAAAGCATCCCTCTCACTTAATTCCTACGCTCACTTTTCTCAAAATTGACCCATGTCATCTAAGCCACTAAATGGGTCACACGTACATGTAACTACTACTAACATTTTGTAAAAAGACGACGTTGGAGCTGAAAGAAACTTGAAACTGCTCGAGTAAGGCAATGGAACTAAATAGTCAGTGAGGTGAAAAATTATTTCATATATAAATGATAAAACATTTGACCATTGGTGTACATATGTGATGGGTATGGTTGAGCAAGACGCCTCCCATGTTCTTCTTTGCCACCGCTTTGGCTTGCTGGTGTAGCTTTATCCTTAAGGAGTTTAATTAAAAATTTCCCCTTTTCTGTAATGGCTTCGTCTCCGCTGATCATATCTATGATTGGGGTACAATTTTAAATATTAAAGATAAGTTGGAGAGCCTCTATGGCAACTACGGAAAAATGTTTCGACATTCAGTTGTGTGTTTCTCACTGAGCACTCGCAACTTTACATCACGTGAGGGTCTCACTCTGAAGAAACTTAAAATGAGAACCAGGAGGACTCAACCCTGCTTGTGCTTGCTACAACTTCTTGGCCTGACAGTGAGTCGCTCGCCTTGTGTGTGCCATCCGTCCTCCTTTCTGATGGTGGCAACATCGTCCTGTTGATGATTTCACCTGCTATGGGAGTCATCGCCCGGTGTACGCAAGTGTGTGATTCAAGTGCCGGGACCGTCAGCTGTGGAGTGCGCCGATAGATTTATTGATCCAGGTCGCCTTGCGCAACGCTCACTCTATTAGGAACAAATCCTTAATTCTGAACAAACTTTTGACAAAAGAATCTTTAGACTTTATATTCCTGACTAAGCCATGGCAGCAAGACAAGGAGTTTATTCACCTGAAGGACATAGGCCCAGCTGGCGAATCCATCGTTTCTTGGTTTTTCTAGACATGGTGGAGGTCTGGCTGAAGTATTTCAGGACAGATCCACATGCAGGCTGATCAGCCCAGACTCTTTTTCTTTATTTGAGTTACAGATGATTCAGATGATAACTAAATTCTTTTTATTGTATTTTGATCTCCTGATGCTGCCAGAGTCTTAAAGACTTTTAATGATTTTTTATTTATTTATTTATTTTTTTTAAATCATCCATTAATAAATAGAAGAATTTGTTAATACTGGGAGATTTTAACCTCAATATCGATGACATGTCCTCCAATATGGCTGCAGAACTCATCTTCCCATTACATAGTTAATGTTCAGCAACATGTCCAAGGCCCCACATATAAGGGCGTTATACATTTGCCTCCCAAGCCACTGATTCAAAGACAAATAATATATCTATGCTGATGACATTCAGATATATTGTTCTTTCAAACCTTCTGAATGTTAGGCATTTTTTTTTAAACTCTGCATTTTCTGACAGAAATCAAGCATTGGTTAAACAATTTCATTCAGTAAAACAATAAGAAAACTGAAACTTTGATTATGGCTCCCAACAAGCTGATCCCAGATATCAGACAACGCATCAGCTTTCTAGGATCTTCAGATAAATCCAGTCTTAGAAATTTGTGTCCTCTTCGACAGTTTGATGTTGGAGCATCAATCTCAAAACAGCTGGTTAGAAACTGTTTTTATCATTTCAGAAAAATCCCAAAACTCAAACTGCTGGTGACAAAGTTGAAGTTGAGATGATTATCCACGCGTTTATCTCTTCTCACTTGGATTATACCAACAGTCTTGGTACTTGTTTAAACAAATCAGTATTGGACTGTCTTCAGACTGTACACAATGCTATGACAAGACTTAACTGGCACCAAAAGAAGGTCTCACATTACACCAGTCTTGACTTCTATTCATTGGTTGCCCTTAAATTTCTGAATTAATTGTATAATTTTAGTGTCAACTTTTAGGGCCCTACATGGTCAAATTCCCCAAAACAACTCTGACACCCTGAAACCATATTCTTAATGTGCCGAGGTCAACAGGGTCGTGTTCACACAAGTAATATAGATAAATATACTATCCTGATATAAAAAATATACTTGAATAAGTAACTTTAAATTGCAGTTCAATCAACAATCTTAAATCACATTATTAAGGAGTATTGCTTGATCTCTCAATTTTTCCAGTTAATGCAATTTCAACAGAATGCCACATCATTTGCTGCAGGTTTTCCAGAGTTGCCACATATTTTCTAGAATAAACACATTTCCACATTGTACTACCTGGGATTGCATAGACAATCTCTCACCTGTAACCAATAGCCACAAAAGGCTTTAACAGTTTCCTAAGGCTTTAGACAAACATTGGGGGAAAGATATGCACTCTGTGGAATGATAAGGTGGAAGTCCTCTCTTGGGTAAATGAAAGGTCTCATTGCTCAAGTCTGAACAGCTACAAATATCAAAACATAAAACTTGTGTTTTGTACAGACGTGTAGATGACAGGTTCAGCGCAGTTGCATCGATTTTAGAGCTCCTATAATAAAAGATAGAAGATAAAGAAAGAAACATATTTTTGGGGGGTTTTTGTGTCTCAGGTGTAAACTTAAATAAACCCAATAAGGAAGGAATGGAACATTTGGGACCATTTTTGAAATTGTAGTATTCTTAATGTTGTAAATGACTTTTATTTTTTAAACTTGAGAAGCAATATTTGTCAATTTCTCCAATTCCTTAAAAATATCACCCAAAATAAAAAACCCTTGAACTGCCTTTCATTCTTTAACAATGTCTTTGACGCAAACACTCATCACAAAAAGTATTGAGATCATTATGAGTTTTCTGGTCTATAAAGTGCACAAATCATTAGCTCACGTGTTTGAGCCATAATAAGCCTGGAATAAAATCCTTAAAGAAAAACCATTTCAATAAAAATCCCAAGATCAAGATGTGAAATATTCATACAACGCAGTGATAATGCAATTAGTTTTACCCATTTTATTAGTAAAGCAATATGAACAAAAACTGTTTAAGGAGCCTTAAGAGGCTTTGCATCATGACTGACCTGTCATAATAATCAATAAACGTCGAAAGTAATGACAAATTTAAACGGAAATGCCACATTAAGGACATATGTACGATTGCATAAACATCTTAGTGATGCAGAGGTCAACCAGAGTGTGTATTAAAAGTAACCCTTGTCTTCATACCACAGAGCCTAAGCAGGAGGCCTAAACAGGATATAAAGGTGCTCCAGGTTTATTCATACAAATAACCTTCTTAAATTCCAAAAGGGATTACTGGTCCTAATGAGCCTTTGTGACACTTTGTATTGTTGGGGGGAGGGAAGGAGGAGGTCGAAGGTCAGGTTAGTCAATCTTCTAATGTAAAGTGAACCTTCACAGCAACATTGCATTCAGCCAGCATACAGGCCGATGTACCAGCAGAGCAAGGACAATTTTCTATTCTAACCACAACATATAAACTGTTACAGTGCAGCACTAGCGAAGTGTGTCAGCTTCAATAAATGTCTGACCGCTGTGGTATTCAAGTCAAAACAAGGCAGCTCACAATAGGTCAGGTATCCACTCCTGGTACTTCTGTGGCAAGCCAATCTGCTAGTCAATCAGTAAACAGACACCAACCGATAAGTAATCTGCTACAATCGCTCATCTTTGGAGTGTTTAGGCTCTGCCACAAAAATCACTTATTGCATCAGGAGAAAGATAACAAACATTTCTTTCTAAAATGTTGTCATCCAAACAATGAAGGCAGATGGATCATGAACCGCTTATGTGAAAACGATACTGCACATTAATGAGGTAAGGAGGATCAAGACATGAATAAATTCAATGACAAAGACGCAGTATGAACACACACATCCACTCTAAAAGAACTAACTCTCCATGGAATTAGTAGTGGTGCAATACTCGGGACTGTAACATCTCGTCCTTTCATTGAATCTAAAGGAGATGAAAACACAGAACTGGAACTATCATAAAAGAAACTACTGAACATAATGTTGGTCAGATATGAGCTTCAGAAGTAGTTCTTGAAGTGGCTCTGAAATCCACTGCAACATTAAGTTTTTACTCACTTCTCTTTAAATATGAGCTTTTTCTGCATAACCAATTCAACTTATGGAAGCATTTGAATCCCGTGGATAGTCATCAAACTCTCATTACAGCCTCAGTAACCAAAAACTCTGCTTGCAGCCTCTTAAACTGCAGTAAATGAGGTGGAGAGCTTTTCCCCACTTGAAAACACTCTGGATTCCCAAGTCACTTCCACTCAAAGTGCTGTGTGCGCAGACATGTGTTCTCAATGACCCTTCCAAAACATGAAAATACAAGACAGTTAAGTATATATTAGCTTAAGATGAAAGGGAAGCTGATTTTGGAGCATTTACCCATGGCATTCTTCCCTTTTAGACAAAGTGGGACAAGAGGTGAAAGACGGGACTAAAAAGATGCCAAGAAATATTTTCTACGCAAGCTGTGTTTTAACGGTGAAGACATCACGTAGACTTACTTTTTATTTGCCACTGACAAAGAGAGACCATTTCAACTTACGTGTATGCAAAGAGTTTGTCATTCAGGAGTTTTTCTATGTCTTTTCAAACTACTTCATTTATCTTTTGTGACTGTGTGTATTAATTAATGTTGGCCACTATCTGCCTCCTATGTGTCAGATCTAGATTTTAATCGCCGAGCCTATTCCACTATGCTTGGTGGAGCTACTCTGACTTCAACAGGATTGCCTCTCTCCCCTCAGGCTCTTCAATTGGCTAAGCGATACAGGAACTTGGTTGGGCTTGAAGATGGAGACACTGATAAGCCACAGCCATCCAGTCTAGCTGCCCTTCGGTCTCTCACTGCCAAATGGGCCATAACCAATGACCCACTTGGGTGTCTCAAGCGTTGTTTTCTTTTTTCCAACTGAGTGGTTGTGGAATTGTTAGGCCAACACATGTTAACCTGAAGAGACAGTGATTAGACGTGCTAAAAAGCACATTATCATCCTATAACATATTCCATCTAATCCGTTACAGCAAAAGCCAGAGAAGGAATCAAGGCTCGGTCCTCATGACGCATGAGGTTATCTAGTGGGCTTGTTTGGCTGGAGGAAGGCAAAATCTTAAGCAAAGACACACAGGCTGATATAACTGCTGTGGCATCTACATTCACAATTTGCGAGCCAGATTAAATCTACAGAACAACAAGCTCACTGCCAAATACCACAAGGAAGTCTGCAGAAAGTCACAAGTAAACTGTGTCTTCGAGTGAGCATACAGCATTCTACACCAAGATAAAAATCCACACAGAACCGCAGTTGGCAAAAACCAAAAAGTTTATGAAGTTAAAATGAAACACAATCCAGTGACTAGAGAGGGAATGAGACGGGGCATACAGAAGCACAAACATCCCTTCTTCTCAACAATGAAAAAGTCACAACAGGCATCCTTCTCTCAGATTAACATCCATGGCTAAGACGGGGCCATCTGTGTTATGCCAACCGCCTGGCACAGAAACAGAGATGTGGGGGAGATGAGCATGGAAGGAAGGGGGCAGGAGGGGGGAGAAAAGGAGGCGGGTGGTAGAAAGGCAGAAAAAAATAAACACGAGACCAGATTAAAATTTCGAGGCAGGAGCCATGTGACCATGGGAAGGAAGAAAGACGGTGGAAAATCACAGAGTCGTATCTCATGTTTCTTCATCTCTCACAGAAAGCTCGTCCGTCTCGTGTGTTATAAAGACAGGTAGCTTAGCAAGACGAGGCTGACATCACATTCCTGCTACCAGAAGAAGTTAAAATGCATAACAAAGGGGGTGAAATCTCAACTATTCTAGGCGCAAACTCAAGACTTGTTGATACCTGTGCTTTTTCACTTGAGAGTGCCTTGCTATGATTGTCCCCTCTTGAAATAAAAAAGCACCTCAACATCAGAGCAACACACTGTTGCCCACGATTACTTTGACTGGTTAGATTTCTGGCGTTTTCATTTAAACAATGAAGCACCTTTTAATGCTCATTTAACAATGTTTCCCTTTTGGAACCAACACAGCACAAGCACAGTCCATCTGCACAGGTCACCCTATATTACGTAACTTAGTGATGTGCCACTTGACCACAGGAAGGCCCATGTTCAGGAAAGGAAAAGGACGAGACACAAGTACTCCAACTGCTGGCATTAGACAGAGAAACCGTATGTATGGCAAGATGGAAGGAGAACAATCGAATACAATTTAGTGCAACTCTACGCTCGCAGACTGAAGTCTCAGGGTGACAGCTGGCCCATGAATGAATTACCCAGCATGATACAGATCTCATCAAGTCTCATCAAGTGCAGCTTTATGTCCTATGGTCTTTTCTAAACACTAAAACGCCTGCAGTACTGACAATGAGGTTATTGTTGAAGAATAATATTAATTTGGATAATCATTAACTTTTTCTTTTAAAAAGGCAAAAATGTAAATCCAAAATATCATTTTTTGGAGTCTTTAAGAAATTTTAAGTGACTATATAATTTGGACAAAAAAAAAAGTGTCTGTCAATCGATTGACCAATTATTTAACAAATATGCAAACTTAACTGCACACTACAAACTGAAGAGCACTTTCAACCTAATCAAGGTTCAAGTTTTGCTTTTTTGTCTGACTTGCCAGAGCTGTTGTGTTTCATAATTTAAAAATGTTGTTAGTTGAAATTTAAAATGCAGTAAATCACAATGAAAATGGTGAATCAAATCACTGCCACCTTGTAAACACAGTAACAGCCAATGTGCTCTGGATAGTGTTTGTCTAATCCAATGATTTGTGGTAAAAGCTAAAGACTACAATACTATACAAAAGAGACAAACAATAGCATTATGATTAACATCCAGAGAGTGTCTGCTTGAGTCAGTTTGTATGTGTCATCAGGGCAAAATAAAATACTTTAAATTGCTTCCTGATGCAGTTGTGATTATCTGCTGAGCTCAACTGTAGCCCGGTGTTGTCAAATTGAGGGAGTTACTGGATCACTCACCGTCACCAGTCTGCATGATATCACTTAAATTAAGCCACAGAGTCTCCCACCTACTGCATCTTTATTTATTACTCATCAATGGCACGTTATCTTTGAAGAGATAAGATGTGTCAGTCTTGTGAGGCCACAGTTCTGAAAAAACAGGTTTGGTTATTTTTGAACTCCTAAAGCAGCTTGTATCACTTCATCTCAGTTCACTGGCGCAGCGCATTTTCAGCTCCATAGGCAAAGTATTCATCGAGGTCACTGACCGCCACACTGTTCCCAGCAGGCGACAACTCACTTTAGCTGCTTCCTGTCTGCCTACCTCCTGTTGCACAGAGGGTGGGATGTAGAGAGGAGCTACACTCATAACATGCAGACACACTGCTGCGGGAGAGTGCACGCAATTGTCCCTATGCCCCGTCTACTCCAGTAACATCAAAAGATTATCAATTGGAAGGCTTCGAGAGAAAATTGTAAGTTGATTATGCACAAACTATTTTTAAGCGAATGCTGAAAAAGCAATCACTGCACAGGTGTTTTCTCTTTGAGGGGGCCAGTTATGGTTCCTATAGTCCCTCTTAAGCCTCCTGGGAGAGAGAGAATGAGAGGGAGAGAAAGATAATCCCTGCTAGAGTCTCAAAAGGACAGAAATAATTAGTTAATACCTTTACAGTCTAAGCTTGTGATTTTCTTATGTTAGTATGATGCAAAATAGAATCCCTTTGTGCATTTGCAAAACCGCTGATCACTGCACCTCAGCAGATTAGGCATGTCAATCATTTTACCTGCATGAGCCATTTAAAAATTAGTGGGCAACCCATTTACAACTTAGTCGACTCCTCCATGAAGCTGTGATTGACAGCTCCCGAAAGACATCTCCGTTATACTCTCATGTCTGAGAACAGAGAGGAGTACAAGTAGAGGGCATCCTGAGGGAGTGAGGCATTCCCCACTAACAGTAATCACTGATGGATGCATTATATTGACTGTAGTGGAACTACACCAAAAAACAGGATTTAAAAAGGGCTTTCAGCTTTAAGATGGACAGTAAATAGACAGTTTAAAAAAAAAATGAAATATGCTTTTTAAAAATAAATCGTAACTTCATTACTATACCTGCAGCTCACACCAGGCCACCTCCACCCAGGTCTCAGTATCCAGGCCTTTGTAGACCGTCTTGAAGGATCCTCTCCCCAGCTCGATGTCAAATTTGAGGAACCTTCCTCCTGGTGATGTGGAGACGGCCTTCATCTCTGCTTCCTCTTCGTTCTCCTCACTAGCAGCCTTTATGGCAGCTCTGCTACCATCACTGCATACAACGTTTAACGCATCTCCACCCTTCTCCTTCTCCTCGTCGGCACTGGCGCTCTCCGTTGCACTGTCTTTTTGCCCACCTTGGCTCTCAGTGCTGGAACCCTCCTGTATCCCACCGCTCGTCCCCCGAGTCCTATCCACGATTGTCCGCAGGTTTATGTTGAGGATTTTACTCCTGTTGTCACACTCAAGTGCTTCAATGGCCTGCTCCTCTGCGTCCGAGAACCACAGAGTTCTCCTGATGAATCTCTGATGCACATTCCTCTGATGACTGGAGGATGGATATGCACTCGGGTCACTCCCACCTCTCACTACCGAGTCCACAAGGTTGACATTCCCATCACTCATGACCTCAGCAACAGTTATGGGCAGTTCGCACTCAGAGTTGGGCACGGAGGGGTATTTAGGCTCTCTGTGGTCCTCAGAGCTTGAATTAGACTCCGGCTCCATGCCGATGAATGAAAAAAAAAATTCAGTCACTTTGGTTTCCAGGTGGTTCCTGCCATGGCCAGACTTTCCCCTCCAACGCGCAGATTTACAGATGAATACCTGCAGCGCCCACTCGGTGACGCAGTTCTCCAGCAGAGGCCCTCAACAGCTCAGGGATGAATGACACACACGGGATCTCATCCGATATGAGAGCTGTGGAAGAGATGTGGCCAGTTAATAAAGGCAAATGGCGTGTTTGTTTGTTTTAAACATAGCGATCTCTGCGTGTAAATACCGACTGGTTTGGAGTTAGTTGGAGACATTAAAAGCGGGTGAATGGGAAGACACGAGTTAAATGGTAGAAGAAGCCATGATTGTCGTCCAGGTAAACGACAAAAAAAACAAACAACTACTAACAAACACAAGTTTACACGTCCAGGGCAAGCTAACCTCCGCTAACGCGGACATTTAATTAAGACCGCTAAACGCTCGGTTTTCACTTACAAATGAAGGGGATATATATTACTTACGTTGCTCGTTTTAAAAAGCGAGCAGACAGCGGAGAGGAAACCTGCCAGCTCCCCCTTCTTTTTTTTTTTTTTTAATCGGTGAAACCTCGCTAACGTTCGCCGGCTGTCCACGACAGAAAGGTGGACTTTAAAAAAAAAACCACACATTAAGAAAAAAACGCCCTTAACTGCATATTCTCCCCATTCTAATGTCCGGGAGCTGCCGCTAACCACCGACAACAAATACACACTCAAGTCAGGCCAAGTACACACACCGTGCCAACGAGGAGGAAGATGGATGGAAGAAAAATGTAAATGTTATCTCCTTTCAGGGTCCTGGCATCCCTCCCGTCTGCTGCTTCCCGGGGCCGCGGCTCTCCGCTCCGCTCGCTGCACGCGCTGCCCGCGGGGCGGCTCTAGTTCGAAATACCTTCAACACACGGAGGCATTTTCTGTTCCCCCTGCGCTCCCTTCCTGGGCAATTAACTCACACGGACAGCTGTTTTCGCTTGTCATCGTCTCTCTCTCTCTCTCTCTCTCTCTCTCTCTCTCTCCTAGTTTAGGTCCGTGCATCAGCAGCGAGCCGCAGCAGTCTGTTTCCCATTGAGCCCGCTCGGCTCCCCTCCACGCCCCTGGTGAAGCATGCGGAGACCCCGACCAATCACACGGCGAGCCGGGACACCGCGCAGAGCAGCCTACTCATCACTCTGGAGCACCCAGTGGCACCCTGTCCGCACTGAAACATGTCCCACACCGAAAGACAAAACAATGCAAGGAAAATATAAAGCAATTAATCTTATGTCAAAAATAAATAAATAAATAAAAGCTTGCTGTCATCTCTACAAAAAAGATATTTCCACACGCCCTTTTCTGGCCTAATCACGTGTCTTCCTTTATCAGAAATAATAATGTTGCATCTCAATAAAATGCATGGCTCCGTCTTTATGCTTGCAGGTCCTGTCCTCCAGCTCTCTCACTCTCTGTGCAGCTCAGTTTCCAGAGCTGCAGGGAGGCTGCTGAGGTAGAGGGGATGATGGACAGCAGCAGCAGCAGCAGCAACAGGGGAGGTGGGACGGAGGTAAGATCATTTCAATCCATTTCTCATAAAGGAAATAGAGAAATCCTGCACCGTGCCTCGACTCTTGAATTGTCTAGGCTGAGTGTTATATCTGAACAGCTCATAATAAAAGAAGGAAATATTCTGAATATGACCTGGATGTAATATTGTTCTGCCCAACAACAGGTTCTCACTGAAGTTCTCTTTGATAATATTGTATAATGGATAGATTAAATTGTGCATTGATAATATAGAGCTAAATTCATCCAAAGTTAAAATAATAGATGCTATGCGGCATGTAACTTGAGTGCTGCTGCCATTCAGTCATAAAGCTTATAAAGTACTTTTTTTGTTGTTGACAAAAGTGTTTCAGTTTGCATGAGCGGTTCCTTTTTAATGTAAGGTGATCATGTTTAAGTATCCACCTCTTGTGTGGTTTTTTTGCGTTTTCATCCTTTGTCTCAAGTTGCAGGAAAGAGGAAAAACTATACATTTTCTCAGAATATGAGTGATGTTGTCAGAACGGAAACACAGAGAAACAAGTCAATACAAGAAAACATTTAAACAGAGATCTTCATGTCTGTTGCATGCACGGTGGGTCAAATGACAGTCTGAGGACTGAAGTATTTATTGTTGGCACCTGAGTGACCTTATAAATAATGAACGCCTTCCTTTGTTTCCACTTCGTTGGCCTAAATGCAGACATAACACAGATGCACACACAGTTTTACTTTCATCTGCTGTCATTCCTCATCATGCAACAGCTCCATTGTTGCAGGACAACTGCTTAAGCTTGCAGAGTGTTTATTATGGTTTATGTAGCAATTAAATTTGCCATTTGACGAGTAATTACAATATGCAGTTCTTATCCTGCATCCAGCATCCAGTTTTACAGGGCAAGGAAATGGACTTCACTCTTTCATCTCCTCCGTCGCTGTCTTTAATAACACCATTTAATTTCAGATAAATGTGTGTTGTCGGTGAATGGGGAACCAGGTTGGAGGAAGAGAGACCCAGGCAGCCAGAGATACTTCCTGGTGACTGTCAGAGCTCAGCCAACAGATGCAAAACATAATACCCTCAAACCCTCAACGCTCGATAAAATGAGAAATTGATCTCATTTACAATGTGTCCCCCCACCAGTGTGAATCAATAATGCTGAAATCAATCCATGGCTGTTTTGTGGAGTGAAGATCTCAGATGCAGACTGCAAGAGTCACATCTGCATTGCACTGAAATCTCAGACTAATCTGTGTTACATTTTAGCACAGCACTGGCACATTCCTTTCTAATTATCTCGTCTTTTTTTTTACAACAAGCAGTAGCTTTTAAGATTCTAAAAAGTGTTTCATTCGGTGCCACAGCTGGAAAGAGAACTGCTTTGAAACAGCCATGTTTGCTTTGGATTGTGTAAGGCTGTAAAACTAAAAGCTCTACAGAGAATCGTGGAAATTAGATTTACTGTTGGGTCGATCCTCATCTGGAGGAGGGCCAGGGTTTGAGGTGAGTAAGAGAGGAAGGCTGCTGATAGGACATGATGGATGGGACGAGAAGAAGTGCTTATGTATGAAAAAGAAGGGAAAGGGGTGGGGGACACGCGGCCGGGCAGTCACTGGGATAATGGGATATTTTCATAATTTTGCTCAAATGCAGTGAGTCCAGTTAATTGAATAATAAATGCAGGGTTTCCACATGTCCCAAGTGGTGTCAAGCAATTCTGCTGTGAAGGCTTTTCATGTCAGAAACAGAGCTTAAGAGTACAAAGCAGTGGTTTCTCAGTAAGTGACACAGAGATATTCCGCTTACCTTAATCAGTCAGTGTGACGACGTGGGAAAAGGCAAAAAGTTTAGGATTAGGTGTACAAGGTGAAAGGGTTCATTTCTTCAACTTGGGAGTCAGCCACAACCTTAGTTAGCTTTTGATTACAGTGATTTTTTCTTTTTTTCCTTTAATTTAGAAACCACAGCCTGTCCAAAAAGTTTTAGGTTGCAGGTTGTAAGCAGAAGCAACTTCACTCCCCTTGGAGTGAAAGTCTTTAATGAAAAAGAAGTTTTCATTGTTCTGAGCTTATCTTTTCAGGTTTACTCTTCTCAAATAAAACTAAGATTAAAAGACTTTTACACTGGAGTGTGCGGTGAAACTTTTTATCACCCGAAAGACATGAATGGACCCGTGGCTGATATTTCCATCCTCCATCTGCATTGTGCCTTTGAAAACTAATATACCAAGTTAAAACTGAAATGTATAATGTGTCATAAATTTAATTTAATTGGCATTTAAAAGATGTTTGAAAACCCTCTGTAATGGAGTATGAGTGATATTTGATTATGGATATTATATTCATATATTTACTGCAAAAGTGTTTTGCATAGAGTGAGCATAGTGGGTATGTTTCATTTTTGATTGACAAGTTCAGTAGCCAATCATGATGAACATCCCTTCACAGCCCTGATAAAGCAAATGGTACTAATACTGCAGAAAAAGGTCATCCCACAATTGATGTCATTATTGATACCACAAATCTAGAGATTGATTAAATAATACCCCAAAAACACAACATAATAACTGTGAATTGTTCAACTCATGGACTCTTTAAGAAATATTTATTGCTCACTTTCAGTTCATTCATTTGTTTTTCAATGAATGTGAATGAATCCTAATTTGTCAGTACAGCAAATAACTGTAATTATTTAAAGATGATTTAAATGAATAAATTTGCTTTTTCCCCCCCCCATCTCATTTTCACAAAGTCCAATATTCCTGACACCTGATCTGATTCTGTGAAAACAGGGATATAATAAATATTATTATCCAAATCCATCTTGTTTTTCCTCCGTGGTGCATTAATGAGAGTTCAAACAACTTCCCCTAGTCTCACTATCTTCCCTCCCTCCTCTCATTGCTCTCTCCGTCTCTCCCCTCCGTTTGTCCCCCGAGTCTAATTCAGACAAGAAATACAGCTTGAATAATTCATCACAAAAATAAGCATTGAAACCAAGATCCCGTACAGAGCGATTGATTTAATGAGAACCTTTCTTTCGTTTTAGATAACAATAGATGTTGAATGGCTGGGTGACTGACAAGCGTTCTGTTTCTCCGGCAAACAAAAGTCTCTAATAGTGTGCAAATGTAGGTTATCTCCCTTTTTTCCCCAGATGAGATACGTACGCTCTCGAATACGTTTCTTTGTCCATGTCACATATTCTTTGTCCTACTTGTCACCTCAGTTGTGATGGTTACTGTATGTTCTCAGCCATATGATCGGAGGAGGCAGCAGGATTATACCTGGTAAAGACTTGGACAGGATGAATAGTTTGAATCGTGAACAGACGCCACTGTAACCTACACGTTTTTTTCAGGGGGATTTTGGGAGAAAAATAAGAGGCTCTGTTTCTAGACACAGTGACTCCATGTTTTCAACCTGAGTTCTCACAACAAGCATTATCTCACTGTGGTCTGTTGACTCTGGGATAAAGGGCGGTCTTTGAAAGGCCTGTGTCAGTGTTTGAGAGCAGAATGGCTGACCCTGACACGTCATGACAGAGCGCCATTTGTGACGTTTGGTGTAAATCACAGTCACAAGGACACCTTACTACACAATGACGCTTTATAGAAGGGCATATTTTGCTTCTAAAAAAGTTTTTTTTTAATTTTATTCTGATGGGTGGCACTGCAGACATACTACAGATTTTCTGAGAGCTGCGATTTGCTGGATGTTGTACACACGTCTCTACAGCTTTCGCAATAAACTGTGACAAATTATAAAATCTAAACTGATAGGCTCACTGCCAGATTAAGAACCTGCCCAGTGACATGTGTGATCCATGTCCCGTAAAGCTTTGGCTTATTAAGTGAATTAATCACGGTTTGTTTAGTATCACAGGATTGATAAAAACTCATCAGAATTACTTCACTCATACCACCAGCTCTTCTCCCACCTCAAGGACCACACCTTCTGTGCAGTTTGTACCCCCCCCCACACACACACACACACACACACAACAACCTAACCGATGCCAGCAGATTGTTGTGAATCTCCTTAAGACGTTGTAATTCAGCTGTGGCCTACCCCTCGAGCAAATTAGAGGGTGCAGCTCTTCTTTTCTCTATTTTCTTCATCCTGGGAGCAGAGGGAAGACGACTCGTACCAGCTCTGTGTTTTGGTTAATCTCTGACAAACTGCGCTCTGTGCAGCTGCAGGGGGGTGTTGCGAGAACATCGAGGATATTTTGGTACTCAGGAAGAGAGTGCTGATTATTTCTTGTTCGCTAAGATTGTAAATGTTCAGATTTTGGCCTTGGTGCTGTTGACTTTTTTGGGATCGTGCTCAGGTGTTGGCCAGGCGTCACTGAAAAGTAGACGTTAGTGGAATTTGGTTTTGCAGAAGTGCTCCAATTGAAGACATTTTGCCGTCATTCTAAATTAGAGTGCTTTCCTCTGCACAAGGGAAATATTGAATTTTTCCATGAGTTAGCTGTATGCATTTATTTTCTTATTGGCAAAAGGCCCATAGGACTAGAATGGATGCACACACACAGACCCAACAAATCCTATGTTATGTAATCATTGCCCACACACAAATCAATAAGGTCTAAAGTGTGAGATTTATTTTTCTCTTAAGTGCTTTTAATTTGCACCTACTGATCCATCATCGATAACTACTCATTATGTTTCTTAAGTCCTTGCTAAAGTTTATACTGTTAATATAGAACAATGTGCTGAGAGTCATTGAGGTGAGCGGTTGTCATTAAATGAGGGTTAGAGTTAAACTCTTGGTTTTATTCAGCCCTGTTCTGCAGCTAACTCTGTAATCATGCTGTGATATGAACAGGATGTGACTGGAGGGTCATTGCATTACTCTACACTACCAGTATATTTACTTACACTACACAGGCAGCTTTGATCTGAAAAGTCAACAAACGCTAGAATAGTAGGTTGAGAGACAGAGCGCAGTCCAGGCTCACAGAACCAAATAATCTGCACCAACTCGCTGCTAAGAGACGCAAAGGAAGGAGAAAATGTTGAGACTGAAAGGCGTCATTTGAAGCTGCAGACACACCCTCGTGTGCAGCCTCTCTCGCCATGTGTTAATGGGTCTGTTACTAGTTCCTCAGTTTCTCTTTGCTGCACTAATGGTCACTCCTCTGCAATAGCCGCTTGCGCTTCTAATTAGGTCAGAATGATAACCAGATCCTCACCATCAGTGCACAGGAAGTACAAAATGACTGCCAGTCTCATCAATATGCCGCTCAGTTGCTGTGTTGGGAGAACAATATGCAGCACATTGCATGCTTCGCTGTTTATTTCCAGGCATTATCTCCAATGCATAAACATGATCTCTGTGCCAGTTACTTTCTTCTCCCCCCCAGGCCACATATCCAGATGTTTGGCGCAGAAACGCAGCCCCTCTGAACATGAACCAGTACGCCAATAAGAAGAGTGCAGCAGAGAGCATGCTGGATGTGGCTCTGCTGATGGCCAACGCCTCCCAGCTGAAGGCTGTGCTGGAGCAGGGGCCAAACTTTCCCTTTTACGCACCCACCATCACCCTAATAAGCATCTCCCTGTGTCTTCAGGTCACAGTTGGGATTGTGCTTATCTTTATAGGTGAGAGAACAAACAAATCTGGACTTCTTCTGGCATACCAGGGATCTCTATGCTCTTCATGTTCCATCCCCTCCTCCCCATCTTTCAGATTGCAGCTCTCTGTATTCCACCTTATGCCCCACAGTGCATCCCCCCTCGCCAATGTCACGTCCGCTGACTCTCAACAAACAACCCATTACCAGCGGGACACTTGCTGTAACTATGGAAACCGGGCCTGACACAAGGTCATAGTTCACTAGGTTTTAGTGCGCTGTCAGCACTTGTGGGAGACGAGGGAGGGAGGATCATAAATTCAATGTAATATGTGTTTAAATGTGTCAGCATGTGCCATTGGCCATGTCTTTATATGTTCTGATATAAGGAGTAATCACAACAAATGAATAAACAAATATTAAAAAGTGCCATTTATACACACATCCACTGAGTTTTGTGACGTCTAATTGTAGCTTTCGTATTTTGTGTTGAATGAAAAAGGTCTGTGGAATAGGTTAGCAGGAAATTCCTTCTTCAGTTTTCGCTTACAGACTAAATAGGACGATCATGAACTTTAGCCAGTTTGAACTGACTGGCAGGATGAGTAAATAAAAGGTTTGTCACATGAGGTTACCGAATCTGAGAAAAGAAGTAACGTGTGCACAGTATCTCCCTCCTCCTCCATGTAATGATCTAAAAATATTCATGATACCAGCAGTTTATGGCACTCCCGGCTGAATATTTGTTTTCTGTCTCCTGCAAAATAAAAAAAACAAGTTAATACTTATCAGGGAGTTAATTTGTTCTGTGTTGAAAAACAAAAAATCACAACAATCATTACTAATCATCTTGATTATAATTGACAGTTAAGAGGTGCACACTGAGCCGTGAATCTTTATGAATTCAGGTGTCAGCAAGAAGTGGATCACCACATTGGTTTTTTTTTTTCCCCACCCCTTTCCCCTCCACGACCTCCGCCAAATCTTCTGATTCCAGCACCCCGCCTCCTCAGCCTCCACCAGAATATCAAACACCGCCCATTCTCTTGACTCTTTCTTTTTCCTTCTTCATTTTCTTTGCCTTTTCTGAAACCCACTGCCCTCTCTGTCCTAAACCCTCCACTCCAAACCTCACCCTCCCTCTCCCGTTGATCAAGCTCTGGTAATGGAGCCAGTGGTGCGTGATGTGAGCGGCCTACATACCGCCCTCAGAACCCCACGACTGCCCCCACCCATGCAGATGACACTGACACACACACACACACACACACACACACACACACACACACACACACACACACACACACACACACACACACACACACACACACACACCCACACACACACACACACACACACACACACAGCCAGGCAGGGTCCTTACACCATTTGACCTTTGGTAATCGTCCTCAAATACACACATACATGCACGTATACGTAACATGTGCCTGTAGAGTCATCGCTGCTCGACACACTCACACACCTATACCCCTACGCAAACATTTCTACACTTTAGTTTAAACATTAATCACAGGTCAGTAATGATGACCTTGATGTTATCGCGTTGCTGTCACACCATGAATCAGTTGGTTCCGCCTGATTCTGTGTAATCAAAGCAGACAAAAAAAATGATAGAAATACAAGATACCCTTAATGACTTTTTATTCCTCCTCTATATTTATCTTGTACTGAATCTGACAACTTGATGCTTTTAATTTGGCCTGTGTGACATTATCAAATCTTTCAAGGCATCTGACACCAAAGAATAACAATTTTAATAAATGTACATTTATTTAATCAACAAACAACATTGTGATGGTGTGTTATTGTGTCAGCCCTGCGATGGACTGATGACCGGTTCAGAATGTGTTGTGCCTCCATCCACTATCAGCTGGGATTGGCTCCAATGCGCCATGACCCTCAGTTAGATAAAGCAGTATAAAAGACTGATGGATGTTTTGTTGGTTTTCTATAATTATGTGTGTGCGCAGTCAAATTTCACTGAGGGATGACCACAGTCAATAAATCAGGTGGTGTGACGGTATAAAGGTCATGACCTTTGCCTCACCGGCTGAAGACTCAGGGTGAATAACTCGCTGAGGCCCTTCAGCACAGAGTTTGCACGTTCTCCCTGTGCTTGCTTACATTTTCTCAGCATACTTTGCCTTCTTCAGAAAATTCTAGAACATATTTATGTGCCAGTTGCTGACTTTAGAGTGTTAGTTGGTGTGAGCACATTTCTATACGCTAACCTATTCAGAATGTAGCCTGCCCTTCGCCCAATATCAGCTGGGATTTGTCTTTTATTTGGATAAAGTGGCGGATGAAGGGATGGAGGGTTGCTATTTACATTTTCAGAAATCTGCATACGTCACCTGCGCCTTTTACTGCTACTGACTAAGGTTGAGCTCCTGAGCCTATTCGAACTATTGATGAATTCCTTTTCTTTGTCTTTTGCCACAGCAGATAATCTCCATCTCAGTCTTCCCTCCCTCCTCCACGGTTACATCAACCACCTCTCTGCTTTCCTTAACTACATCCATGAATCCCTCCAAAACAAACGTCTGAGAGTAAAAAGAGACATTTGAATTCAATGTGGACTGAGTCATTTCCTGTCTTATCTTCATTTTGAAGGTTAATTATGTTTTGTGGCTCCAGACAAAAGCTGTTTTGGGAAGGGAGTGAGGCTCTTTTAATGAAAAAGGTTCCAGACCTTTCACTTATTCCAATGTTATTTCATGAAAACATTACTTGAGTGTTTAATTGGTCACAAGTTAACTATTAATTAAGAACCTGTCAATATGACGGGGGATTAAGCATATAGGGAGTTATTACACACATAAGTAAAGTTCATGCCATTTTATTTACTGAACCATCCCATCAGTAAAAAAAGAAAAGAAAAGAACATTAGTTATCCTCATAACTTCTTGTCAAGATGAATCATTTGAGGAATCTCTCTTGACCTATTCAAACCCGGAATTGAGTTTGTAAAGATTTGTGGTTGAAGCTATGTTATAATGAGTTGGCTTGAATCCCTGACTAAACTTGATCACAGTGGTTTGAGTTATTGCTTATTGAGTCTGTGAGTTATGAAAAGTACGTTTCCTGGTGTTGTTCACAGTTCGGTGGGACCTGAATGATGAGCAGAAGCATTGGCGGCTGAATTTTATGGAGAGTGTGGCCACAGGCCTGGTTTTCATCATCGTGGTTGTGAACATCTTCATCACAGCTTTTGGAGTCCATCGCCCGAACCACAGCGACTAACACAAAGGTATTCTCTCAATTTTTTTTGCCAATCACATACATTCTTTTCAGCCCCCTCTTTCACTACCCCCCCCCCCCCCCCCCCCCCCATTTAAACTGGTATTTTGTCTCCCCGCTCACTGTGCAGGTTGCTCCTAAAGACATCCATGTTGTCAGCAGATTTTTTTATTTTTTTGGTCCACTTCTGACCTGACCTTCGCGGTCCCCACCCTGACCTACAAACACTCTGACCTCTCCAGACCCCCGCAGACGTTTCCAGGCAGAGTCGGACTGCTGTTCATTTACCAGAAAAAGAAAACATTGTCCTGCTCCGCTGCAGACAAATAGAGAAAATGCAACGAACGAGAACGAAACAACCTCGGTGACAAAGTGGTCTGAAACATAAACACGTTTGTTCCTTGTGCACAAACAGGAAGAGTGGACACAACGACAGTCAGGCGCATGTGACCTCATGCCGTCTGCCTCCTGCGCTGTCCGGCTCTGACCCTGAACGTTTGGCCCGGCGCACATGCGCCACTACGGCCTTTTGCACACTAAAGCTTAAATTTTTAATTGCACTGATGACGCTGGAGCAGGATGACATGCTCTTTTCCAGACAGCTCAGACCGAGTCGTCTGAGCACGTGTGCGCAGGGCAGGGCGTGCCTCAAAGCTCCAGCCCACCTCTGCAGCTTTAACCTTGCCGTCACATCTGTCCACAAACACAGGCGTGAAGCCTAACGTTCAATTATAACAATGTTTGGTTGTGCCACAGCAGCAAACACACACCAAACACAGACTGCAATGAGACACTATAACAATAAACCTCAGCACACTTTATGACCTGCGTCAGTATTTTCTCTAGTTTTTGGCCTGTGTTTTATCTGTACAAAATTATGTGTTCTCTGTTCTTCTATAACCTTTGTTTATATGACACACAGGTTAGTATTACTTGAAGTGTACTTAATTCAGTTGTGGGGGAAAAAAAGACAAACATTTGATGTTATGTAATATTCTTATATTAATATATCATAAAAATCATATATCAATCAGATGTATGGGACTTTTTTTATGAATTCCCATTTATGTATGTATTTTTACTGTGTACATTACTGTGATTAAGTAAGAGTATTTTTTTTCTCTCCAAAGTATTCAATCATCACTGATACACTTGGATATCTCCGTGAATACCTGTGCAAGACTCTCATACCCTAACATGTCATTTCAGAACACGCCTGAAAATGTCATTATGCAGCTGATGACACCACTTGTGAAATAATGTGAATTTATTTCTATTTAAACTTCAGATATTTTACAGATATCAGTGTCTGAGTTTGGGATTTGCTTATTGTATATCTTTATTCTTGAGCCAGCCGATGATTTTAGTGTTAACTTCAACTATGTATTTATTTATGCGTTTTAATTAATGTTTAGTGGGCAACTTATCTTGTTTGTCCAGTATCTATCCATCTACCTATCTAGTTATCCATCCATCCATCCGGAGCTGTGGCTGTGGTTCAGTTCGGCGCCAGCAGCCGGTGAGTCACAATCAACAATGCTGGGGTCTGTGCAGAACTACTTGTTAAATTGGACGTCCTAATTAGACTTGTGTTTCAGCAATGTCACTGAAACACCAATTAGACCCCAGGCTCATGCTCATTTTATACACTTCACTGGTTTAACATGAGAACATAAAAGCAGCCCGTTTTACATGATGATCGGCTGAATACCTGAATCGTGCTCAAATCTGTAATTTCTTCAATGTGACTGTGACAAAGCACCTTTCAGATGATAAACTAACGTCACAATCTTATATTTTTCCTCCTCCACAACTACCATTGGTAACCGTGGAAACAACCAGGCGAGGCAAGGGCCAGACTGATCTCTCACACACACACACACACACACACACACACACACACACACACACACACACACACACACACACACACACACACACACACACACACACACACACACACACACACACACACACACACACACACACACACACACACACACACACACAGTATGGATGTATCTATGTGTGTCTGCTGCTCCTCTGGTTGTATTCCAAGTTGAACAGACCCCCTGTGTAGGGGGGGGGGTCAAACATCATCATGGCCAAGGAGGAGTTTCAGTTCCACTGACCTATTAATAGCTCTCTCATGGGAATGCGGATGCCAGTGTTCAAACTGAACAATCACTTTGGTGACATTTTCCAACCCCCTGTAACACCTCCTCGTCCCTCCTCCCTCTCTCTCTATCTGCCTCCCCTCTCATCTGTTGCTGTCTCATCGCAAGGAAGATCGAGACAGAAGTGTTGCTCAGTGCAGCAAATCTCCCAATATCACCTGACACCTGAGAGCTTCACTGCCATAATCTATGATGCAGCGCTTTTTCTAAGGATGTATGATGAGATTCAGCGTCAAACAAGTATGAAAGGCATCCATCCTGCCCACATCTCACTCGAGCGGTCGCGGAAAAAGCATTTATAGTAGCATTTGATTAAGTTAACTTTACCCATTGATTTCTATTATTAATAAATGAGGGCTGCCTTACACTTCAAGCGGTCATTTTTATAGCGCACTTCAATATTTTCCATCATCTTAGAGTGCTTTACTTTGGCGCACTGGATGAGGACGCAGTGCCCTCTAGTGTATTTACTGAAACCGTTCAATAAAACAGAGAAATGCTTCATCACAGCATCACTGCAATTCATTGGAATGAATCCCTCCTTTCACCTATACTAACAATATTTATTTGAATAGAGATCTTCATAACTATCATTTCACTGAATTCAAAATTAGGAAGAAGAGCCAGATGGTCGTTTTTGCTCTTTATTTAAACAAAACAGCACAAAACTGGTCTGAATTACAGTATTAAAAGGCACAGAAAGTAGGATTGGAAACTGTTTCTTGTACTCAACGTTTTGCAAAATTCTTGTTCATTTATGAAAGCTTTGGAAGACCATGGACAAATGTTGCTTTAGCTCATTCATCCTTTCGGTTTGGTTGTTTCAGACACCTAATATATATTTTTATAGGTCTGCTGCAAACTGTCTTAGGGAGCCTTGGTTATGAAAGTGTAGGATGATGGGTCCCCTGTTACAGCTCAAACCACATTGTTACACTTATGGTTTTGCGCAAAAGCTTATTTTATACATTACATTTTGCTTCAATTAAAGTTGCAACAAATTCAGTCATTTTATTCAGGGATTTTATAGATTATTGATCGTTCACTCCTCTGCATATTTCAATTGATCATTTCCTCCTGAATTAAAATGGAAAAATTCTTGCAGAGAAAAGGCTTCCCCCCGACCAAAACAGTTCCTCTTGCTCTGCCCCTTAAAGGTCGACCACATAACTTTAGGAACTAATGGAGTTAAAAAAAGAAAAAAAAAAAGAAAGAAAGTTTCTTCTGAAGGAAGATACGTAGTTTTTTCAATATAGGAAATGTCACTCACCAGCTTCAAAATGTGTAAATTAGTACTTACATGTGCACATTTATATAGTTAGATGTGCAACTTGTGGAAACAATGTTGTTTAAATTGGGTTGGCACTGCAAAGAGGTTGGTTTTTTTGGGGTTTTTTAAGGCTCGCCCTTTCCACATGGCTCGTTGTTGAGCATTTCACCATCATCATTTCTGCTTTCCGACGTCTGCACAGGACACGAAAGCATCTTTACTGATTCTTGCTGCAGAGCAGGGCAGAAACCCTCCGGTACACCTGAACGTTTCACCATCTGTGGGCAGAACGAGTGGAAAAGAAAAGAAATTCAAGATGAAATTATAAATACAAAAAAAACAACAACAAAAAAACCCCCACTAATCTAAGTCCAAACAAATCGTCTTCGTTCTATAACTCACCTCCGTAATAGTAGAGAACTGCCATTCCAACAGCAACACTGAAACAGCTCAGGAAGAACATCGGTCCTGCAGGAAGAAACGATAACTATAAGTTCTCATTCAACTTTTTAATAAATCTTCCAATTCCAGTTTCGGTGGTTCGAACCCCGACTCGCTCCATCCGTGTGTTAGAGACACACGAACTTGAAGTTGTACTCAAACGTGTGTTGATATTGCTGAACTAATAGACCTAAACTGAAGTGTCAGCTGCTATATTTCTATTTTTCAGTGTCTTCGTCTCTCCCTAAACAAGCCCTACCTTTTTATTTTGGTACCACTGATGAGAAGGAGTGTGTGTTGCAGCCTTGATGACCTACTTCCCTGCTGACATACCTTTCACCCAGTGATTGAACCCCTGACTGTTCAGAGGAATGCAGGACAGAGGAAGTTGCTTCGTACATGGGCTCAACTGACCCACAAAGTGAGGGGACGATGAATGGTGGTGGTGGGTGGGTGGGGGGGGCACGGGGCAGTGGGTCCCGCATTCTCATGCCCGGGGTTGAAAGGTTCATCAGGCAACTACGCTCGCTGAAGAACGAAGCTTAGTCGAGCTTAAGGGGCTTATCTGAGGATAAGCGAAGGGGGCACAGAGGCACTGGACACACTCTCACACACACCGTAAGACTCGTCCATTCAAAACTTCTCATGGTGCAATGGTGGGGTGGGGTGGGGGACACTAAAATATATCGATGCCAAAAAACATTAGGACGTCTGGCCTTCTCACAGCACTGTGAAAGCGGCTCATGTTCACACATTTTGAGCTCCTCTGCTGTAATGGCTATGTGGCCAAATATAACACATGTCGTGGGAGTAAAAACACTGATTCAAAAGCTTGATTTTGGCTCAAAATGTCTGGCGAAAGTTGATCACCTACACACACTCATACTTCATTTACAGTCTCGAATTAGGTCTTGCGACTGTGTGAGGGAACCAGAGAAAACTATCCGGGAAGAACATGCAAACTCCACAAAAGCCCCTGTGAGGTGCCAATGCTAACCACTGCAGCACTATGCCACGAAGGTTGGAAACTCAAAAGCGTCTGTGAAGTAAGTAAACAGATTTGAGTCAATAAACTTCTTTAAGCTGTGTTAACATGGACTCGAATAAATAAATAAAAAAAGATATATATATCACAGCTGGTCTATTGTTTCTGAGCGCAATAGAAAGGAAACACATCAGTTGTTGCTTACAGCTGCATCTCTACACGATGACATTAACCTTTCAACAAGTATAAGACACATTATTTCCTACTAAGATTGATTACATCTACATAACAGGTCAAATGGTAATGTGTTTTTTATATTGGTTTGAAACCTTTAGGAATCGAATATCAATGGGAAACGGGTTGTGCATTGTGTTTTACAGTTCACTGAGACAACAGTAGTTGGGCTACAACGTCTTTAAATTGACAATACCCACAATAATAAACATAATGATATGAATTAAAAGCACTCAGCCTAATATAGCTTTGTTTGTTACCAGCAGAGCTGAGCTGATTGAATTTACCTTTGTCATTTAGCACGTATTGCTTTCGGTAGACCGCCACAGTGTTTGTCTGTATCGGTTCCTCCGTCTCTGCAGCACAGAAAGGGAAAGTGGTTAAAGTGCAGCGGCCAGACTTTAAATAACACCCTGTTCAATGTCAGATCTACGACTTGAGCTGCAGCCCGGGCTTCACGCTGACTTCTCTCTGCAGCTCGAAGAGGATAAGCTCACTTCAAGTGAGGCAAGGAAATGACACAGTCGGGGATCCGCAATCTAAGGACACTTTGGAGGCTAATGTGATTTGTCTCGACTGTCTCAAGTTCAAACGTGTGAAAGCATCAAAAACATGGTGGAAGAAAAAAAACAAAAAACATTAAAGATACCGAGATCACAACAAAAAGAAAATATCCATGATAGGTGTTTTTTTTTTTTGTGTCCTGCTTTGCAAATACTTCAATTACATTGAAGATTACAAGAGGAACAGTTTGTGACACGCATGAGATGCTTTGGCTGAGCACTTTGTCAGTCTGCTTCAGGGAAGCGAGAGCCGGCGCGATGGATGACTTCAGGAGGAAAAGTCACATGATCAAAGCCACTCTGATAAAATGTCACACCACAGTGAACACATGCAGGCTGATACGCGGGGACAGTGTCACTCAACGGCGAAGCCTTCTGCAAAAATACTCATCAGCGTCTGAACTGCTTTAGGAAACTCTTGCAAGTCCACGTTAATCAAACTATGATGATCATGTTTCATTTTTTTGTTTATGATCTTATAGCAAGACATCGTTGGAATAAAAAAAAATGCCTTGAGCCGAATAGTTAAATAAGTTATACTGACTTATTAAGCTACTTCCTTTTCTGGAATCTCTGTACGGAAGACAACAACAACAAATGGTTTCCTTTTCATTCCAAAGAACAAGCGACATCTCTTCTTTACACAGCGATTTCCAGCTTCTCCAGATGGTTCAGTCTTTAATATTACAAAACAAAATGCTACCAAAACAGCTTGGTTCCTACTGAAGCTGAACTAAAAAAATAAAAGCTGGAGATAAACTTGGCACAGTAATTGTACAAGACTTTTATTTTGCTTCTTATTTGATTTTTGATTTTCTTTATCATTTCATGTGTTCCAGAAGGCCTCTGTACTGATTATGTTTTTGCTGTTCTATTTTAGTGTTGCTGTGTGAATATTTGTAATAATGGGTGTTTATCATCTTACTGTCAATCAGGAATACTTTAGTTGAACAATTTAAAATATTTAAAGTATTGATGAGGCTCAAATGAACTGTGCTAATATCTTACTTACGATTTACATCTCACAAATAATTGATACATTTTTCTACGGACAAGATACAACATGTGTTGTTTTCAGACATTTAGAAAATTCCAAAACAAGTTAAAAGAGCATCAAGATGAAGTTTGGGCCTATTTGGCTGCAATTACAGTGATTTCAGCAGAATCGATCCAAGAAACAAAGTCGGAAACAAATAATAATACTAAATGACTGCAGGTCCTGAAACTTATCTTGGAATAAAATGCAGAAACAGTCATTTTTTTGCACATTTTTGACACTTCGACAGTCATGAAATGAAAATATATGCAGGCAGCATGAATATAATTATAGTTCAAGGGTTAAATTTAGATTTTGAGAGATAAACTTATTCTCACATACTGAAATCTAAAGTGTTTTACCTCTTTTTCTGACTGTGGTGGGCAGGTCAGCGTAGATGTCCTCGGTGTGGATCTGAAGTGCTCTGTAGAATTCCTGGCACGCCTCTTCACCTTCCCCATACAGATGCTCCAGTAGCCCGACTAAACGCTCGTCGACGGGCACGCTCAGGTTCCTGAACTGCGGGTAGACGAAGGCTGCATTTAATGACCGCACACCCCTGATTTCAGCACTCTCAAAGTGTGACATAATCAGTATGACTAGACTCTTCATTGCCCGTAGTGACCCTGTGGGCCTCCTTGTCGCTGAGTATCTGAGGGTAGATCCTGTTGAGCTGCAGCACCAGCCGGTCCACCAGCTCAGCATCCATCCTCTGGTCTGAGCACAGGAAGTGGGAGTCGATCTGGAGCTGCTCCTGGTAACCATTAATGTCTGTACCAAGAAATATTGAACACAGAAGCACGGAATTAAAGTGCACTCAACTCTGCAACCACAAATCGGTCCTGATTTTATGGCAAAATGTATTACATGCCTTAGCACAGAGACCGGGCCGCAAAGAAGTCATGACCCTGCACATCCGTGCCAGCGGACGTCGCTCTGAGTGGAGCCCAGCAGAGTTTATGTCTCGCCTTAAGTAGTTCATTAGTAAGCTGATTTTGGCATCTGCCCTATTCTGAAAATAAATCGCTAAGAGGTTTACTCTCCTGTTTATAAAAGGTGAACATTCACACTACTTGGGAAAAAAAATAAAAAATCAGCAAACTATAATTCATTTAAAAAACAGTGAATAAGGTCAAAGCAGGGAGCCTGTGATGTGTTGATCATTATTGAAATTGGCTTTGTGGCTGTTTTTCATTGTAATGGAGCCTCATTGCTCTGCCAAATGTCTTATCCTGTTAAGATCCTGAGGCAGGAGAATCACGAGAGGATGGCTGGTGCTTTATGAACTGAACTGGTAATTTGATCAAGGGGATCATCAGTCAGGCAGAAGATTTAATTGTGTTTTACTCATTGAAATCCAAATAACACGATAATCTGTGTGCACCACATCACATTTGTAGCAGCTCAGTGAATCGGATAACAATGTTTCGAACTCCACCAATCAGCAACATTTGTAAGTAATTAGGATTATCATGTGTTAGATTAAGTGACTTGGTATAATCACCAGTCAATTTATTGCAATATCTTCAATATATGCTAAAACTTTGAAAAATAAAAACAGCTTGGGTGATACGATATTTTCCATTAAATCAAACAGTGCATGCATATGATGCAATTATGAGATGAGGCTCTTACCGAGGTCAGACTTGGACGAGACAGACAGAAGTAGGAACTCCATCTTCCGGCATGTTAACAATAGGCTCGGTCGCTCTCAGGAAACTGGGTTCCCTTTTTTAGAGCAACACTTTGGCGCAGATTCAGAAGACGTTAAAGTCCCAGTAACCATTTACAGGTACATCAATAATATTCGGTTCAATATGATATATTTTCGGCTAAAAGTGGAGCACCCACTCGGCTGCCGCTCAGGTGTGACACCCGGGAAAGACGCACGGTCTCTTCCTGGAAGTCAGACGCCGCAGCTCCAAAAGTCAAAACGCCTTAACGTGGATTCAAAACGATGTCACACTGACAAACACTCAAGCGGCGTGAGGGATTGGATTTCTGGACGTACCGGTAAAACCTCCATTGAAGTCACCCCGGGGTGAAAGATCCTGCTGCGGCGTTACATCAGCGCGCGCCGCGCCGCGCACCACCGCCATGTGACTGAGCTCCCGGTACCGGCGGCGATTAAAGGACAAAACACAGATCTGACAGCAAGACTAACAAAGAACGAGGGGGGAAATGCTCTCCTGAAAATACTGAATCACAATGTCTTTTTTAATCAAGTATTTAATTCAAAGAGCAGAAATAACAGTTATGATCAAGCTCGCAACTCTCATTTCACAGTTGGAGTGGATTTTGCATGTTTTTCCTGTGTCCACACGGCTTTTCTTTTTTGTGACACTAAACGATTGATGCTTCCAGTACCACGTGTTTTTGTTTTTGGATCGATTGTCCAACATTTTATCCTATTTAAGTCCTATTTCCTACCGGTTGGCACAAACACTGCTTCCAGGTTTGAGTAGTGATGCTAATCTGGCAAAATGAAGAAAAAAAACAACCTCATCCATGATGGTGCTCAACATCATGTCAGATGAGATGTTTTCAGTGGGCGGCTGACCTCAAACAGTCATGTTGGGGGTTGAGATAAAGAATGTGAAATAAAATACCTTTGACTCCTAAACCTAGACTTTCATGCCACATTAGACTTTTGTCCAAAATATCACTATCAACAATGCCCTCGATGGCAGGAATGTTAAACATAAGGCCCCGGAAGCTGGATGACTTTGTAAATTCTGAGAATTACAAGCAAAATATTATATAAGTGCTGTTGCTATTTCCAGGGAAGTTAGTGGACAAAACACAAAGACTGAGACCTCAGCGGAGAGACCAGAGATGTATCAATGAAGGCTTTAAATCCTGCAAAGAGGTGGCTTGTCACTGTCTTTTACACCAGGAGCCATTATTAAAATTGTATAATATTGAAATTGCATTTATTTGTGTAAATCTGAACTTAGTCAAAAATGTAACGTAAAGGTAATGCAGCATGCATCTCTGCTCTGTGTTTTTACTACTCAATCATAAAAAAGAGCAGCAACACAAATTTTCTCCAGCTATTCTTCAATAGTCCAAATAAATGTATTTTATCAGTGACAGCAAATGACCTGTATGGGTGTCTCCCTCCAAGGTGAACTGCAACCTGTCCAGACTATAACTTTATGTTGGATACGCCTTAGAAGATGAATGAAACACATGTGGTCTTTTTCCACTTCAAACCCATAAGTAATAAAAGAAAGTTCATTTATTTAGCTTCCTTAAAATTATTATTTACATACTGGTCTTTTTTTTTTTTTTCCAGCTTCTCTGCTGTAATTCCAACAGACACGAGGTTCCTAACTCTATATTATTTTTTAAGACATCCCTCTCAGACTACTACAGTGCAATGTGACCTCTACATCAATAGTCTCAACATTATATTTAAGTTGCAGCCCAGATCTTGAATAGAATCGCAGCATGTGTAAACGTCCACTCAAGGCTGGCGTGCTGAAAAAAATGCAATGGCTCCTCTTTTCCAGCAGAGGGCAGTGTGCCGTCACAGTATACAAAAGGCACATGAAGTCTGTCCATCAGCTGGTCCATGGAGCCCTCACACTGAGTGGCACAGCAGGTACATTTAAGGTGAAGTGCTGAGACAGTGCTCATCGTCCTCATCAGTGGAGTCAAGAGCAGATTTCTCCAAAACGCAGATGTGGCTGGTTTTACTCAAACCGATATAATCCTTATGGAAAATTCTTTAGGGTTTTTATTCCTCGTGCCGACTTCGTCTTGAGCAGGTGCGTTCCCGTGTGCCAGGCCGTCCTGCTGTCCCCCATACTGCCACACCACGCTGCCCACCGTAGAGATCTGGATCAGGCCCGGACTCCCAGTTTGACTGGAGGACAGAGGAGGTCCGGGGTAGCGGGGCGGATCACAATCTTGGTTGTGGGGTAAGAGGGGCTGATTGTAGTCGTGTCCAGGAAGGGCAGCAAGTGGAGGTGTGGGGGGGAATGAGCAGGCAGGATTGTAGGCGTACTGCTGCTGACATCTGTTAAAAAAACAACAACAAGAAGTTAATTTATTGTTTTGATCAGTTAGTAATATGGTTTTGAGTATTTCCAGAAGAATTCCCATCTCACCTGCATGGTGGCCTGCTGTCCCTCACAGCGGGGTTGTTGGTGTCCCAACGCAGCTTCTCCCGCGTGTTGTTGTTGTTGTTGTTTCGGCCTTTATGGCTGTAGCGTGACCTGCTTTCCTCCTGACTCTGGGCCTGCTCCTCCCATTGCCACATATCGGACTCCCTGAAGTAAACATCAGACCAAACAAGCATGTCAGTATTTCACCTTCATCAAACCCTCCAGCGATTTAGAATAACTTCTCAACATTGTACCTGTGAACAATTTAAAAATATTCTATTGTTTTGTTATTTTACACTTACACTGCAGGTTTTTTTCAACTTGAATCACATTTGATGTGGTTTTTATCAACATTACTGGATCATAACCGATCCAGTAATGTTGTGCAATGTAATATGTATTCTTCCTTATCCTCATATATTTCGTGGCCATCTCATTCATCTTGAAGTAGGCAGAGTAACAATTGCAATGATTTCGCTTTGGCTCGTGGTCATTCTTTCCTCACTGACCTCTCCTGCTCCTTCCTTTTGTCCTCTTTGATGCAGTCCAGCAGACAGCAGGTGATGAAGGCCGCGGACATGAGGAAGATGATTGCAGAGCTCACGATGGACGCCAGGACAGCCACACGGAATCCATTGTCCTCGAAGGGAGACAGCGCTGCAGCGTGACAGAGGAAGGCAGGGTGTTGATTAATTTATTGACTTTATTTCCATGTTATGCAGTCGGTCTAAAAGACAACTTTATCCTTCAGGCTGCAACATCCATGTCGAACACTCCCTAATGAGACTCCACGTTGGCAGACAGTCTGCTCCTGTCTTTACTCTGGAGAAATTGGCAGAAAATGAAAGTCCATTTTGCAACTTGACAGCTTATCAGGGATGAGACAATAAAATATAAATTTTATGTTTAATTTCTTTCAGTGTCTTATTAGACAGCGTTTCCTCTCTCATGGTGATTGATTGTGAAATGTAATTAAAATCCTGCTTCCACTTATTCCACTCATTCACAAAAAAACCCACAGTCCAGCTCTGCACCTGAGTGAAAGTATTCCTCTCCTCCGGTATTAGCATTAATATTGTCCTTTAATGAGCTTTTTGCAAAAGCAAGCAAGTCATTTCCTTCCCAAATGTGTTTTCACTCGGCTTAAAGCAACAATTATTGGAAGCCAAATACTACATTAGGCATCTTCATTAGCCACAATGCTTATAATAGCATAATATATATTCCATCTTCTCCGAATAATGAGCTGATAAACAGTTTGGGGGGGCGGGGTGGGGGTGGGGTGTGTGGGGGGGGGTTCGGCAGCCTTTGCAATTCTCACAGTAAAAAATACTTCAGTCTGCACAAATACATTTCGGTGGTAAAATGGCTCAGCAGACACATTCAGACTCCTGCACTAGTCCGCGGCAGTCATTCTTTCTATGCCGACGGTCATCTCAAGGTCTCCGTTTCCGTTTCTACTTACGCTTGCAGTAGGTCTCCCCCACCCAGTGGGTGCTGTTGGGCCCCATGACACACGTCAGATCGCCACCAATCAGTTTGTGCTTAGCTGGGCACTGCAGGGAGATGACTGTGCCTATATTGGTGCCATTGCCCTGGATGATCCTCTGGGTGCCCAGGGCTGGGAGAGGTATGGGTCTGCACTGCGAATGAACTAAATCAGAGAGAGCGAATGGTCAGGCGGTGAGCAATCTGCAAGAAATGAGGTTTTTACGAATGAATTATGCTGCAGATGTTGAATATGCATCAGTCACACAGACTTTGCCCAAAGTTTTGCCACATGTTTAATTCATGCGTCTTCAAACAAAATTTTGTATTCACAGAGATGATCAGACAACTCAAAATTCATGAGCGGCACAACAACAGTTCAGAGTGAACTGTACGAGAGAACGGCAGGAGAAGGAACAAGGGAGTGCTGCAGATGAGACTCGGAGTAGAATGGGACAGTCATTCCACGGCGATATCAGCTCTGCTCCCCTGTAGGGCTGTTCAACACAGTCTGACAAAACACAGCCAACCCTGGAACGGCCCGGCGCCGGGTTGCATCAAATTCTAACGGTATCAAAGCGGGAAACGAGATAAATCATTAAACAAAAGGCCCGCGAGGTTGATGGGAATGCACACCCCATCTGGAGGCGTGCTAAACAACTGGTTATCATACAGCACAGCGGGGTGCTCGGCACATCAGAGGAAGGGAGGACGCTCACTGTGTCAGCGCCACACACCAGCAGCCGTGAGCTAAAATAACATCAGGGTATGACTTCATCGTGAAACAAGACGTTGGAATGAAAATAAACACGGGAGCATAAATTTGGTGATTTCCAAAAGGATGGGAGGAACGGTCCAAACAAATGCAGTCACTAAGTGACATATTCATAATTTTTATTTAAATGCAGCAGATCTGTGATGTAGGAGGGTCCTGACTGTGTTTATATTAAGCTTTACACAGACAGATACACACTGAAACATGTGGTGCAGTTTTATCACCACAAGGGGCTCCAAACTATATCAAAAGTTTGGTGTTTCATGGATATTCATACAGAGGGAATGAATGACCAAGCCAAAAGCAGTTTCAACATCTCCTGATCCAGATGCAGTGGCAGGAGACTATAGACACCACTGGGATAAATTCCCCCATGAAGACCATTAGCATTATCTCACCACATTTATGTAACACAAGGACACACTTCCATGAGAGTAAGCAGAGCACACTGGTTTTATGTAATGTGTCTCTGTGGCTGAATGAGCCTGTATGCGTTCGATGTCCAGCTGTGGATCTGATGTTTAAGTCACCCGCAGTTCACTTCTTTCTTTATTTCTGGGAGATTTAATTCAATCAAATAACTACTGATCTGAGGGGCTTGTGAAAACTGTATCATGTATGTATTACAGTGATTAACGACATTCTGCCAGTACTTCATAGTATATATGTAAGACTAATAGACCAAGTGCATCTTTTGGGAAACCACTATCACTGCAAATACTGCAAGTCCCTGAAGGGATGTTGCACAAGAAAAAGACACACACACACACACACACACACACACACACACACACACACACACACACACACACACACACACACACACACACACACACACACACACACACACACACACACACACACACTAGCAGAAGTGCCAAACACCGACGCATAAAGATTTTACACACAATGTGTTTTTCTGCTGCATCTGTCCTACCTGAGTTTTTCCTGCCATGGCTCTCATCCTTGTTTGGATGAGCGGTCCTGGACACATCTGCTATTGAAGCTGTTGCTGCTGACATGTTGGTGACAGACACACACACACACACACGCACACACACACACGCACGCACACATACACACTCAGTGTGTCAGCAGCAGCCCTCCTGGTTGTGCGTAAAGACTGCGCAGCGGCGCTCCTCTCTGTGCCCGGTTCAGGGTAAACAATTTGTTGTGTTGCTTTATCGTCTCAGTACGAGTTTCTCCTCTTTCTCCCAGTGAACAGATTGCTGTCCACAGACTCGTCCTCCCCCCCCCTGTGCAGTTCCCTCTCCAGCAGCTCTAATACTAAAGCAGGTCTAAAGCGGCGCGTCCGAGCCGCTGTCGCGCAAAGAGGATGAGCGCCGAGGAGGGCGAGGAGAGACGATCAAGTGGAGACCTTGTTGAGCAAAGCAGAAATGACTCCCCGTGTTACATCAGGTCAGGTCAAGTCGGGCATCAGAGCTGCGCCTCGTGTGCAGCAGGACTCCGATGTGAAGGCGGACTAACAACCAGCAGCTCTCGGTTTGTGCAGGATGTTGCGCCGCTGGTTAGTTTGAGCCTATCAGGGCGCTTCTGGGTTCAAACTATGACAAAGACCAATAAGTCGTGACGCAAAACAGTCCCTCGTTTTTTTTTATTTTAGGGTTGCATGACTGAATGCACGACTTCCTCAGGTGCACCAAGTACACATTTACTGAGAAACCGCGCTCACAAATGAGACATCCACTATAAGTGACTGAGAGACGCATCTGTAGCTTTATTATTGACACCAGTCTGCTGGAGGAGACTTTATTTTATATATTAATATATTATAGTCACACTGTTACTTTTAAAAGTAAAAATAAAGTAACTTATTTGGAAAGCTCCCTTTTCAACATGTCCAGTCACTATTTCACTAAACTTGTGTTTACCAGAAGAGGAAAGCTCCATTAACTGACTGAACCAACTTTCTGTTGTTGTTGCTTTTCTGTTATTGCTATATTACTTTATTTGTTTCCGGAACGAATGACATCCAGATTACAGAGCATCTTCCAGCAATATGACTTAAACTGAACTTAAAGAGTGAACCATTTATTCAGCTGACGTGTCCCAGCAGCCATTAGAAAGAAAACAGTTTGAGTAAATGACACATTTTGCCAGGTAGCTGGTCGCTTTATATTTGTATAATCAAGTAACTCCACTACTTTTTTTTTTAGGGGTGTAGAGAATAATGCTAATAAATTACATTTACAGTATTATACTCTACATGGGAAGAGAATGCATGACCAAACACAAACGGTGACAGTATGTCTTGTACTTTTTTAAGCTGAACTTGTCTGCTGTCATTACATGACCACACACATTTAGTTGTACAAATGTAATGTCAAAACCACAGTTTCTCCATTAATTACCACAGTCATCTTCAAGCCACTGCACATAAAGACTGAATTTATTTCACTTCTCTTTCTGTTTCTCACCATGTCAGTGTTGTAGCGTAGGCCATTTGTGTCATTGTGTTCGATATGACGCATTAACATGAAGGAGAACTTTAATGAATACTTTGAATGTGTATTTGAAACAAACAAGCAGCCCTAATTTGGAATTTAGTTCAAAATGTGTGGTGCAAGAGAAATATAACATCATGGTTACAATAACCAACTTGGAATAAAACAAAAAGAGGAAAAATAATTGAGGCATGTACAGAAAATCCACCTGTGCACACGACACTAACAATTAGGGTACAAACTCACATTACATCACACAACGAAAACCCCACGCAGACAAAATGGAGGTTCCCCTGTTTAACTTTTGCCTACACGTCTGAAAGCAGAGCACTTCTCCTGTTCCGGGAGCCAGTCGGCCTCACGTCGTTAAGAATTCAGAGCATGCATGAGTCTGTTTCTGCTGTGGGTGATGAGTGTCTCCACAGGCTCAGCCCTGTTCACCTGAGCAAACCTCCACACACACACACACCTCCTCACACACTCTGGGAGTCTTTGTTCATCATTTTTGAACAAACTGCCTTACCTGATTAAAGTGGTATCAGGTGACATCGCTTTGAGAAAACATACCAGCCACACAAGGTAAGGGCATGGAAAAAAAAAAAAAAAAAAAGGTCCCCATTATCACCACTAAAGTCTCAGCTTAAGGACAATAAGTCTCCTGTTGTGTCTATTTTTGAAATTGCAACTCTGGAAGGGAAGTGGGAGTCTATAGCCCAACATCACAGATGGCCATAGTGTTTATCTGTGTGGGTTTTCTGTTGAATTTGAATAAAGACGGCCAAAGCTGACAGCAAGCACAATCTCAGAATGAGGACACCCCCACTAAAATAAACGTAAATGTTAAATTGCATCATTCAGTGACATTCTATTTGTGTGGCATTCGTCATGCAGGTCAGTGCAGGTAAAAGCAATTCAAAAATGACTGACTGAAATATAATAATACATAACAAGTAACAATAAGAATGAAAGGAAGAAAGAAGCATGTGGGTCTTTGAGAATAAAGTAAACAAGGTGAAACAATAAACTGACAAAATTGTGATTATATTGATGATAGAAATCAGAAGAAACAATTTGAAAAGGAAAAGGAAAATAAATGCTATAAAACAGGAGGGTGTAGAACAGCAGGATGCAGGACTCTCCATGGTTTATAATCTTTGCGGATGACAGTGATTTGTATTCAGAGTGGGAAATAGGTTGTAGAGAACCTGGAGAAGTGGAGATTTGCATTAGAGAGGAGAGAAATGCTCGGTACATGTGTGAACGGGAAGGATGGTTGAAACAGTGAGGATGCAGAGAGTGGAGGCAGCAAAAAGACACAAGTTGAAGTAGCCACTTGGGCTCAACCAGAAAAGTTTGGTGGAAAAGTGAAGTTGGGACGGCTTTTGGTTTTGTGTGGAGGAGAGACGAAAGCCCCGGAGCTGTAAGTCGGGACGAGATGTTGAAGGTTAATAATGAGAACGTTCATGGATGCAGTGCGGGGGGACAGGCAGTGACAGAATGGTTGTGAAGATGTAGGGATACGGGAGACAGAGTGAATTGGGAGAAAACAGCCTGCTGTAGTAACCCCCGAACAGGACAACACAGAGGGAAGGAAAAGAAAAACAAATCATGATGAATGGATAAAAGCCATAAGACGACAAATTAAGAACATAGAATAGAATTTTCCAATCTGAGTGTCTGTGCTTCCTCCAGGAATCCAGAACCCAGTGATGTTTCACCCTCAGAGGTCAGGGACAAGGAGGGAGACGAGATGCAGGATGAGGACATTTTGAGAAATTAGTGTGCTTAAAGTGGTCGAGTTCGCTTCTGATTTGGAGACGGTTGCTACAGCAACAGTTCACTTGGAGTCTCTGGGAGTACAGTTTGGACGCTCAGTGCCTTACACTTTATTCTGCTCTCAGCTTTCTGTCCTCTGTGTGCGAAAGGAAACCAGGATGCCTACTAATGAATCTCAGGACAGAATATCCGTCGCACTGCATTAACCTTTCTCTTTAATATTATTCAAGTGTTCAGTTTTAGTCAGGTAAACATTCATATATCTGTAAAACGGACCTCCTCATACATATTCACATTTTAAGGCCTAAATGTGTCTGTAAAGGTTCTTATTGAAAAGTGATTCAGTCCCACAGTGCAGCCTTGTAATTAGACTGGCATGACCTACAGGACACACATTTATTATGTTTGTTTAATTCCCACAGTACAGATGCACTAAACATGGGATCGGAGGTCCATAGCTTCAAATCCCACAGCTGACAGGTAACCACGGAGGGTCCGTTGACCCCCACCAGCTCCACCGGCACTGCAGCAGCCTACTGCTAACATGTATAGTAGAAGAGGTTACCTATGAGAAGGAAAGGTTAAATGCAGAGAGATTTATCCAAGTGGATCAATAAAGTATCCTCTCTTCTCAAAAATGAACACGAAAGAACAAAAGGCTGACACTCGGGATCAATAAAATACAAATCTGGTGCACGGCCAATCACACAAGCCTCGTTTGAGTCTCAAATGAAACCGAATCAGGTCAAAGGAACTTGGTCATATGTCTTGCAAGATGTTTCACAAATGTTTTCCCCTTTATCGGAGTGGTTTCATCAGTTCACTCGACTCGGCTGGCGAAACTTCTTCCAAAACATAGAGCCAAGTCCCGGTGACCTGATTCAGTGTTGCTGAGATGCCTCCAGCCTGGACGAATGACAATATACACAGAGTGTTGCCAAATGACTCAACAGATATGTTACTCATCCAGGAGAGAGCGTCACACACTCATTAGGTTTATTAACAGCTCCTGGTGCCACACACACACAAGTAAACACATCAAGGCTGTTGTGGGTGTGACAAAAGAAGCAGAAAGGAAAAAAAAAAAAAAAAACGAATGAAAAATGATTAATAATGGACATCAAAAGTTCAACTAGCTGAAGGTAAAGCATCGTTTTATTATTAATCTTACCTGACAGGCTGGGAGAGGTGAGGCAGGTGACTGTCCGCCCTGCCTCTGACACAGTGTGACACTCAGTGGCTCGGCCCGGGGGCGGGGTTGAAGGGTAATTAAGTAGAACAGGAGGGTAACCGCCTCACGCTGCCAACCGCACCGTCAACGCCGCGGCTCAAACCAGGCCACATATGGCTGGAGGTCTGGGCGGAGGCGAGCGAAGGTGCCCTCTGCCATTGTCCTTGGCTCTCTCCTAACAAGGGAACTAGTGTGTAAACGCTGGACGACCGAGCAAAAACCAAACAGGTAAAAAGAACCTGGGACTTCTCAACAAACCAGCCTAATGCCATAATCACAGTCTGATTCACCACGGCCTCGTTGTTTCCTGCTGAGATGCATGCGGCCGAGCAGCCTGGATAAAACAATCTTGAGCCGTGTTCTCACTTTCTCTCACACACCGACGGACACACACTGATGATCTGCCCATAACGCCATTAATACCTCTCCCTCTGTGTTTTCAGTCTGTAATCTCCGAACAAATCACTTTTTTTCTGGCTGGACTGTGGCCATCAGCGGCCAGGCAGCTCCATAAATCTGGACCTTCATGCACTCACTGGGAGGAGGAGGAGGAGGAGGGCGGAGAAATAGAAAGCAGAGGAGATGGGAAACGGCTGGCAGGTAAGAAGAATGAGGCTTTTGGAGGAAATTGAGTTGATCAAGCGTTTCTTTGCCACAGTGCTACTTCAGATGTGCACAGCTTGTGAGGCACTGGGATACAGATGTACTGCATTTTGCCCCGGCAGTGTGTCTGTGGAACTGTGGGAGCTGAGAGAGTTGGCCATATGTGTTTTTATTCGGAAGGGATTAAAGTTAGCACAGCAACTTGACTTCATTTTCAAACCCATGAGCTTACATGGTACATTATTCCCGCATCCAGCTGGTGACTGGTTTTTTAGAATATAAGTGCAAATTACTGGAGGCAGGAATAGTAAAACCAGAGTTTTCAGATTTAAGCCGGTGGTGGGCGAGCAATTAAATCAAGAGTTCACGTGAGTTCATCTTGTCATTTCAGGTCAGAGTCTTCTGAAGTTTTCTCATCAAATAAAAACCTTTCAGGGGCACACCGTTTCCCTGAATCTCGCAGAGAAAATCCTCAGTTCAGGTCTCGGCTCGGGGAAGTTTCTGTGTTGAATTTGCATTTTGTTCCTGTGCTCTGGTGGATTTCTCAATAAACCCTGCAGTTTATTACCTGTACTTCTTTTAATCTTCATCCGATGGGACAGATCCCATGTATAGATCTGTATAGAGCCCTTGTACCTTCATCCATTTGTCTACACCTTCAACCCTTTCACCTGCTGATCACAGTTTACTCCACTTTGTGACAGACACAGTCAACTCTGACCATGGAAACATGTCATCATGTAACAACTGAGACAAAGCATCTGCACACACTGCAGACACATCCTCATCTAAACACTGCCTTCCGTATGCTTTGGATCTCCTCATGAAGACGTTTCCTTGGATTTTGGCTCCTCAGAAATGGAATGGCATGTCCTCTGTGTACGACCGCCGTCTCTGTATTCTCTACGATATATCTTAACGTCATCTCTAAACTCTCCGCTTCGTCTTCAAGTCCAGTGAATTCCTTCCAGCTCCTCTCCAGACTGTCTTCAACACAGAGCTCCCCGCTCTTCCACCAATCCTAAAGTCTTAATTCTTTTCCGCCCTCGTCACTCCAGAGGTATACAAAACCCACCGAAGGAGCGAGGGAGAATGTGAACGTAAACAAGACCCGAGGGAGTTGCACGGTTTGCCGTCAGCCGTACTCTGCAGGGTCTTGAAGTGTTTGGACGGGTACGACCTCCGACGAATCCCACCGAGGTATCGACGGCCAGCAAACAGCAGGGAGCCCGACAGAAGACAAACAACTAAATGATGAGGGACCAAGGGAAGAGATCACGGATGCTGGCACCGACCCAAAACGCATCAGAGGAAGAACCGGGATAAGGTGGCTCGTTCTGGGGAACGCCAGGGGAACGGACATCCGTGAGGTTAAGTGAGGTGCAGTGTGCTGAGCTGGTCATTTCCGGGGAAGTGTAGAAAGCTGTGTCACTTTCTTTTTTTCTTTTTTTTTATGAAAGGAGTGACAGCTCAAAAGAGAACAGACTCTGATAACAGGAAAATGTTCTTGAAAAAAAAAAACAACCCATCAGCTCTATTGTTTTGTGGATTCACTGTCAAGTTGGTCGACTTCCTATCTTGAGCTTATTTCTATATTTGTTCATCCAATCCCATTGTACAATATTATTACTGGAGATATTAGAATGCACTGGCCTCTTGAGCAGTGCACAATATGTACCCATATACCTGAAGGGTAGAACAAACAGAAGTACTCTCAAGCTTTTTGTGAAAATCTCTTCAACCTGAATGTTTAAAAGTCCGAGCAACTGCTGGAATGGTGTCTGTGTGCGTCTGTGAAATAAAGCTCTGCCGATGGCTGCTGCATTACAACGCCACATCTGTCGCCTCGCGCACAATCACGTTGCTATGTTATATAGCTGCTTCTCTCTGGAATCTTCTTTGATTTCCTTTTGCCAAACGTTCCATTATGAAACGATTCTGCCACTCAAAGTGAAGTTTGTTCTGCAGCGAGTTTTAAGAGACGCCGTGCGGCTCCACATCGTTTCACAATGTTCCTCACAAGTGAACTGATGTTCTGCGTGATAAGAAGCTCTGGTCCAGGGCTTTACAACACATTGTGGTGTTCAGTTCCAGATGTTGCCTCCTTTATTTAGGCCGTTTAGAATGTGAACTGATGTGAAGTTTGGAGGGAATAAATTGGATTTCAGCTTCACTTGAGAAAGAACAGCCACTGTAAAGCTGAATGAATGATCTCCCCTGTGAAACGGAATTACTGAATGAATTTAAGCAGGAACACGATACCGCGGTGCTGGAGGCGGGGAAACCATGTTTAATACGGCGATTCTGACGACACCGCCTTCATTTACTCAAATAGATCAGGAGTAATCATCACCTAATCCGTCTTAAAGATTTCTAATTATAATATAATGGTAGAATGACCAATTCCGAATTAGATCCTTTTGTCTCTATCTCCTCTTGGGCTGCGACAACGTAATGGATCATCTCCGGTGATGTACTGTTACTATTACTATCATCATCGGATTCATCTGTAGACCCTCTAGGTCTTTGATTAAATGCAGAATATTTTCTCAGGTTGTCTGCAGTTTTGTTTTGAGGAAAATCCTTAAAAGTACTTCTCTAACAATAAACTATTTTCTATAACTTTCGCAGCTCCAGTCAATCAACGGGAGAGCACAGGAGCAAAACCCACAACATGCAGAAGGAGAGCGCCGAAATCAAAGGAAGTCTCCAACTTGTTCGCCTCGTGTCTCGGTGAGAGGAGACATAAACACAGACAAGGTTGAAAACAGACTCTTCTTCTTCTTCTCATGCAACTGCCAGGAAGCAGGTGCAACCACTTCCTCTACAGGAATGAAGAAGTGTGCACTTCCTTCACTTCACCAAGCGAAGAAAAAAGGTTTCTGCGTTTGCGTGCGTGCACGGGTGCTGCTGCTGCTGCTGCTGCTGCTGCTGCTGCTGCTGCTGTAAAGAGCGACGTGATGCAACGGCCGCGCTCCACTGTGTGAAACCCTCGATTATCTGGTGCACCGAGAGGTCTCGGCGAGCGGAGAAGAGTCCAAGTTGAAAATGGAAATGAAACTTTTTCACACAAGACGGAAAGTTTGACCCGAGGGCGATACCAGAGGAAGAAGAGAAAAAAAGAAAAAAAAAAAAAAAGAAGATGATTAATAACTGAAATGAAATGATAGTATCTGTAGTTGCCATGTGGGCAGATCTCACACTCGGCTGGACAGTAAAAGTTTCCTGTGTCATCAGAACAAAACAGAGAATTATCACCTGACGTCTGCAGCTCATTATGTGGATGTCCAGGCTGCCACTGCACTATTTTAGTTCCCCGCTCGTTGGTCTCACCGTGTCAGCTCTGGCTGCAGCAGACAAAAGGATGTGGCCAACAAGCCATAGAAAGTGACTCTTCACTCGCAGCTCAGCAGCAGATGGCAGACAGACACAGGTTTTGGGAAAGAAAACAAGTATCTGCTAACGGGTTTATCTTTTGCACCGCCGAGAGCGACGCCCTCCAACTTTCTTGGCTCGTGTCCCTCCAAAGTGATAAAAGTCTTCTTATCTCCTCGTCTGACAGGCGGCTGATCGTAGTTGGTAGAAGACCGTGGGACTAAAATTGGAGTTAAAGGAAACAATAAACAAGTGGAATTCGTGTACTTTCTGGGCCAATATGGTAGAGGGGATGTGCTCATCAACTTTGTGCAATAACAAAGACAGAGCGGCTAAAAAGGACAGACTGAGAGGTTTGAACATCCACAACGCAAACGTTTCTAGGCCACACACACGCGCACACACACACACACACACACACACACACACACACACACACACACACACACACACACACACACACACACACACACAGCTGGTAAGAGGCTTACGCTCCAGTGGCATATAACAGCTTTCCCATTAAATCCATTTTCCTCCACCGAGGCCACAATCTGAATCACTGAACAAATGTCTACACTTTAAATGATCTGCTTTGTTTGCTCTTGTGTTTTGAACTGGTGGTATCAGACGTCCCCCAGGATCAGTTGCTGGTGGACGGCCGGCAGCGCCCGCTGGTACCTGCAAAGTAACACACTGGGCATGTTCTAAAAATAGCCCGTAGAAACAGTTACTGACTCCAAATGTCACCGGGATGAAGGAAAAGAGAGATTGAGGCATGGCTCAAAATATTGTTTTCACCAAATCCTGTTCACGAAGCACTCGACTTGACTATGGCGAAGGCAGGTTGCATCCTGAGCAGCATGTTTCTTGGACAGCAACTTCAGAAAAAAAGTCAAACACACAGAGGAACACACCAAACAAAGACCCAGAGAGAAATTGTGGATAGTTTCACGGTGAAGCGAGATCTGTAACCTACAGAAGGTGGCTGCCATAGCTGTTCATTGCAGTGGAAAATGAATGCAATCAATTCTATTTACTGTGTGGCAGTCTTTAGGAGGAGCACTCCGTTCTGTAATCCGGATGTCTGATCGAACAGTCGCTAAGAGCAGGAGAGAGCCAAGAGAGACAAAGATTCCTTAAACAATCCTTCACAAACATTCACCAGGAAGCAAATTGTTTAGTTGTTGTTTGGAGCAGACGAATCCTTCACTGCTGCCGCTGAGAAATGCAACATTGTTCTTAAAGAGAGACGTAAAGCAAGAGGCTCGAGTTTCCTCGGAGGAGACTCTGGAGAAATGATCATGTTTTTTTTGTGTCCCAGCATGCTCTGCAGCCGCCCCGCTCCTCGCTATTCAAGATGTACGGCATGTAAAACTATGACAGAAGCGGGCAGTCAGCACTTCGCTCTCTATCTCCGCTCGGCGGCTCCAGAGAGACGCCGGCCTTCCACTATTCATCATGTTGACACCTCGCGTTGACTTGCTCAATAAAGGAGTTTTGCTTCACACGACCCATCAATAGCTGTCCCATCGTCAGGACTCTCGGTGAATATACGCGTCGATATGATTACGCTCGCAAGAGCTGCTAAAAAAAAATAAAAAATACTAAAGAGGAGTCAAAACAGGAGGAGGGAGGTGTGACTGAATTAAATCAAGATGCTGAAAAACTGAAGCCCAGACAGCTGCAGCAGCTCATTCCACACTTTTTTTCTTTTTTTTTTCAGTTTTCTCAGAGTTGATTCAAAAAGTTCAAGTTACATTCGGTCATTTGATGCCTGAGTAAATATATATGAGCCAGAAAACGACATGGTAAATACTGTAATTTGTGTATGAAAGTAATTAACACCATATTGTGTAGATCTGTATCACTCACAGATTGTCACCGCGGTACAGGAACCTTCCCTTCAGTTGTATCATGGCGACAGCTGCCTGTATTGCACACACCGAGTGTTTTTCCTTTCAGTTTTGACGCCCGGTGTCGTCGAGCTCATTTCCAGGAAGGTTTTTGATCGTCCAGTTCAGATCTAAAACCGCTCATGCCAACAAGGATTAAAACAACCGGATCGGAACGGCCAAGAAATGAGCATGAAAAGTAAACAGGGAGGAGGAAAAGCCCGAGATCTTAACTCAACGTATTAGATTTCATTAGTGAAAGAGTCCACAATGGTTGGTTTGCCAATAACTTCCGCCAGGGGATTTGCTTTGGGAATGTCTCAGCAACTGTTGAATAGATTTTCTTAAAGTTGTCAAGAAGTACAGCACAATAAGAAAAAAAAAAAAAAAAACTGTGCATGTGTGGCGTTACTCCAGGCGATCTGATTTCCTCCGCCGGTTGAGAAAAAACTTTCCGCTGACCTCTGATCGTGAACCGACTGTCCAGGAAGTCGCCGGCCTTCGCCCATTTTCAGCTGAGACCAACGTCACGACCTTCAGAGTTCGATGAAGGAAAAATGCAACGTTTGGAAGTGATCACACATGTTTTCCTGATACGCAGCTGAACCGTGTTTCCAGTATGACGAGAGGCTTTGTTTAATAACTGAACATTTCACAGACTTCCCAGTGAACTGAGCAACACTGAATTAAAATACGAACGCCAGCCATCAGGGGAACGGAAACTGAAGAGGACAACTGGGGGTGAACATGAAATACGGCTGAGTTTCCGAGAAAATCCTGAATGGAAATCCATGTCCTGCTCAGGATTTGCTATGATTCAAACTGAAATGACTCAGCAATAGATTTGCCACAGCGTTCGGTATTTATCAGTGTTCAAGGAGCCGACAGGCTCATTTAGCATGAAACACACTCATGAAAGTATTTGAGCGGCGGGGCTGATCTGGTGATAAGAAAATGTAAACTACCATCAGGGTCGAATGAACAACCGTTCACATTCTGACATATATCCACCGCAGGACAGTCGCCGTTGCAGTGTTTAGAAATGAAGTTGTTTTTTTTGTTTTTGTTTGCAAATTTTTTTTGCAATAACAGATTCCATCAGATAATATATTTAATGTAAAAGGATTGCCAAGAAACTCAAAACAGAAATGTTTGCAAGTTCTGCATAGAATTAAGATTCAATCCTAAAAATGATTTAAGGCCAAACATCAGAATCAGTTGTTCTGAGTTCAACATTTCGATTCAGAGCATCACTGTGTTACTGTGCTTATTTTTTTCCTCTCTGAAGTCTATAATCATGATCTAACTCATTTTTATGATTCCGTATCGACTTCTGATTTCTACTGCGCACACAGCTGATGTAGAAAACTCCCTGTGCTTCTATAGAAATAGTGTTAGTGTCATTTGCAGCTCTGTCTTTGTCTTCCTAGTTATGATTTTACAGTTTTTATTCCTCTTTGAGGTTCTGTACAGTGGAGAAGTGGTTAGCCTTCTCGCCTCACAGTGAGAATACATTTTTTTTTTTAACAAAACACTTCAGGTTTTGCTTGCGAGTGAATAAAGCAAATATTAAATACACACTACCACACTAATGAAAAACATGATTTCATCAGCGAAATAAATCCTTTTGGTAGGACTGTCAAGAAATTCAGCGGAGAAATCCGCGTCCTGCCGAGGCTGCCAGTGTTCTGAACAAAGAGCTGAAACTACAGAATATTAAACCTAGATTACAGATTACACACATGATGAAGCATCAATCCTTTACATTTAATCTGGATGTTGCCGTAAAGCTGCTGGCGGCACGGTCACACACGCTGGTTGCCGTGAGAAACATATCTGCGGTCACGGCTCCACAAATGTGTAAAAAGAAAACTCCAGCCACGTTAAGATCTTATTGGACAGTGCGGTACTGAAAGACCCACGTCTGTTTATTGATGATATGCTTGACTCTGCTTTTCCACTGTGTCACAATCCATGTTTCACACACTCAATGTCGACTCTGCTCACTTACAGTACAACATCAGGAATTCTGGAGCATAAAAAGAGGGACAAGGGCAAGATTTCATAGTACGGTACATAAATATGAGTGAGTTCACATGCACAAAGAGATTCAATGACGAGTTTTCTTTCTTTCTTTTTTTTTTTTGTTTTTTTTTTTATTTATTTTTTTAGTTTGTTTGTTTCGTTGCTACTTTAAGTTAAAGGCTGGTGCTGATAGGACCAGGGTGAACGGGGGCAAGGCTGAATAAACAGTTTTACAGTACTTGGTTTCCATCACATCGACTTCGGCAGAGGAGCGGGCGAAACGGTCGCTACGCTGAGATGGACGACGGGAAAATCATTTAATCTAGCGAGAGTACATGAGGAGATATAGAGAGACTGAATCTGAGGCCACGTGACTCCATCCTGACTGATTTCTCTCGGCTGGACGGGAGAAACGACGATGGGAGAGAGAGAGAGAGAGAGAGTGCGGAGGATCAGTTAGATTAGAGGTTTCACCATCCAAAGACGACGACGGAGAGGGAATTAATACCAAAGTACGAGAGAGAGAGAGAGAGAGAGAGAGAGAGAGAGAGAGAGAGAGAGAGAGAGAGAGAGAGAGAGAGAGAGAGAGAGTCTGTAAGAGGGGAGCTGACAGTGGGAGCATCAGGTGGCCAGCCACAAACATACACATTTCTGTCTTTAAGTTAAATGTCTTTCTTTTTCTTCTTTGTTTCCTTACATCACTATAGTTTACATACTGTACAACGTCCACCAACTCGACACTGCGCTCCCTCGGCAGGAGTGAAGAGATCAGAGAGGCGCGATGGGTTTCTTACGCATAAAACAATCAATACTTACCAAAAAAACAAAACAAAAAAAAAAGACTCACACGCCAACTCACACGCACACACACACACACACCCAGACACACAGGCACGCACACACTTCCACACAAATGAAAAGACCATCGACTGTCTGGGGAAACAGACACGTAATGAGTTAATGCTTCACAACACCTTTGGATAATGTACAAGGAACTTCATATTTAAAAAAAAAAAAAAAATCATAAAGGAACTTTTTTTCAGCTATATTACAAATAAAGGTTCTTCAAAGTTTTGCTCCAGCTGTTGACAACACTGAGAAATAAAATATCCTAACCAGTGGTACTGGTGGCTTGATAGCATCGTCCTTCTTTGAGAGTGTGTTGGAGAAGAAGAAGAAGAACTGCACGTGGTCGTCCAGGATGAAGATTGAAGTGGCAATGGAGGGATTGAATGGTCCTTTTAAAAGGAAAATAGAACAAAACCAAAAAGTGCCAAAGGTAAAGTGAATTCAAGTAATGTGTGCTCTATACACAGGAGAGGGAGGAAAGAGGGAGGAGGAGGAGGGGGGGGGGGGGGGGGGGGGGGGGAGTCCCGTGGCTCCAACATGGCCACTACTGGCTCTTCCTGTGTTCACTCAGTTTTGTCGGCGTCTCCGTCAGCGTTTCCCCGCACGCAGCTTTGAGGAGGACGTCCAGCCACTTGGCCTGGAGTTCAGCGTCGTGGGCGCTAAGGAGCAACGTCTGATGGGTGTTACTGAGCCGGAGCACGTGTTTCATCTCCGACTTCTCGGCTGCCCCCGACGGCACCGCGCTCACCTCGGAGCCGGGGAGCGGCACCGCCCGGGAGCCCTTGGAGTCCTGCGCCAAAGACAGAAGGAAAATAGATAACAGTTGACGGTGTGGTTGATGATTGTGTTCTGGTTACAGGTTTCCAGAAAAGGGCCTGTGGTACCAAGAGCAGAACCAGACAACTACTTCAATGTATCAGTGAGTCACTGTTCAGACAGTTAGTAGGAAAATAACCACATTATAATGGTTACAAATGTGAGCTTTTTGCTTCACATGCTGGACAATCTATGTCTATCAGACATGTAGAGTAAACGCCGCCCTGCTCTGCCCCTTCCCCCTCCTTCTGGCCGTATGATCAGGAAATGCTGGTTCGACTCCCATTAATCCTAATCTTTGGAATGGCAGCTTTCTGCATTGGGATTGGAAAATTAGTCTTGGAAATGAAACCCGGAGAGGTTTTTACAGGCCGACTTCCCTTCTGTGCAGCGGACTATGAATGACGGACACTTTCTAGAAAACCCTTTAAACAAAAATCGTACGAAATGTAAAGAATTCTTCAAATTTCTGAAAAAAAAAAAAAAAAAAAAAAAAAAAAAAAGAGTGTTTTTTTTTTCTTCCCTAAGCCATCATGCAAGCCACTTGTTTTATACATCCCTGGGACATTATGTGGAGATTTATTGCTCAATGCTCAATGCAGAGCCAAGATTTCAAGGAACTACTGCAAATCCAAGGAGTGACATCATCCGCTCGGTGCAGACTGACTGAAACCCGCTCGCACGGAGGAGCTGCGTCTCCTACAGCTGCTACACCTGAAGTCAGATTCAGGACAACAAAATCCTCCTGGCCCAGATCTACAGAGCACAGCCAGCCTGGCGCTGGTGGCACGCCACAGACTGGATGTGTACACACACACACACACACACACACACACACACACACACACACACACACACACACACACACACACACACACACACACACACACACACACACACACACACACACACACACACACACACACACACACACACACACACACACACACACACACACACACACACACACAGAGTCAGTGGTGTGTCAGCGGCAGACGCGGCTCTGCAGAGATGTCCTGCAGCAGCCGCAGTAAGCAGACAGGACACACAGGGAGGCCAGGCGGCGTGAGGAAAGAAGATAAGCAGATATACAGGACGGGACTGAAACACGCTGGTAATGTGGTCTTAAGTGTGACCTTTTGAACTCCAAACAGGAGTTGATAGATATTATGCATCAGGGCTACTGTGCGTACAAGAAAGAAAAAAAAAAGAGTTACAAATATGCAAGTAAAAAATATGTACTAAAATATCTAAAAATGGCAGGTTAAATAACTTTTTTTTTTTTTTTTACCTGTCCGCTACTTTGCAAGTACAAGACGAGTGGCTCGGCCTTGGTGACGGCCGCCCACATCTTGTTCCAGCTCTTCCCCTTGTCCTGCACGTGAAGATGGCCACACAGCAGGCAGTTCTCCCCTGTCAGGGACGTCTGTCTCTAGAAACACAATACAAGGCCAAAGGTCAACATTTGACAGAGGTCTACATTTTGCTAAAGCTCTGCAGAATATCTTAGGGTTTGAAAGTGGTGACAAACATGGCAGCACATATTCACACTTTTATGTAACAACGATGTAGGACACAGTGAGATTTGTACATGGACAGGTGTTCAGGCTGCTACGGGTCCTGTCTGACGCTTGCATGGCTTAGAGCTCCCTCTTGTGGCCAATGGTCACACTGCAGCTGTGACCCTGTTGTAAAGACATGCAGATCTGACCTTAATTATCATCACATGAGAATTCTAAACCACCCCGTCTATAAATAAACATATCAGATCAATGTCCGCTGGTCGGCTTAGCAGTGAGTCACCAGAATAGACGGTAGATCCACCTGCAGACAGACGGAGGAACAGACACCTGAAGTCGGCGGACTGTGGAGTCAGCAGAGACAGCTGGTCCTCCTGACATCTCATTATAATATTAGTCATGAGATTAGGTGAAGAGTGAATGTGTTTGTATTCATGAATGCATGTGGACTGAATGTGTGTTTAGTTACTTAAAAAAAACAACGGAGCTGGACTCAGGAAGCACTAATGTGTCTTTCTTCCTATCTGTTGCCGGCAGTGACGCCGGAGGACTGAAACATCAGTGTCACTGGACTGGCACGAATCAAAGCAGGAAAGTAAACGTATGCACATGCTGTTCAGTGGTGTGTCTATATGTGTCCCAACCAGTGTGTCTCACCTCAGGCGCCGCTTTTTTTCTCTGTTCACCAGTGCAGAGATTCTCCAGGCTGAGGCTGGCTTCAAAACACTCGGGGCACACTCGGCTCGTTTTGTTGTCCAAGGTCTTTGAACACTTTGCACAGATGGCCTGCAGACGGAGGAGAGAGAGAGAGAGAGAGAGAGAGAGAGAGAGAGAGAGAGAGAGAGAGAGAGAGAGAGAGAGAGAGAGAGAGAGAGACAGTTGATTGAAATATATTTCCACGTGTGTCCTCGCTGCTACATTTCCCCTCAACAGTGGCCAGATTTCCCTCCTTCCATCTGTGCTCACCGCTCCACAGGACTTGCAGTGATGTTTGCGCTTGGTGAAGTTGAAGCTTTCGTTGCAGCCTTTACACGTCTGCTTCTCTTTTTCCTTTTTACGAGAACTTTTCTGGAAAGAAAGAAAGAAAGAAAAAAACAGGAGTCAGATGTTTGAGAATCCACCTTCTGCACAAGTGGCGGATGTCTGAGAGCTCTTTGTGTTTCCCCCTTTATTTGCTGGTCTGTCTTCGATTCTGCTTTCTATCAATTCACGACTTTGGCGCTCATGTCAGAGGGAGGAGCAGCTGTCACTTAAATTGTTATTACGCGAAACTTGGTGAAACAGATTTGCTGATAATAAATACATAAACTTTAATCCAACAATTTCTCCTTTTGCAGTCAAAAAGCCTGTTGCGCTTCGTCCTCTGACCAGCTTCACCTCCGATGTCAAACATGTGGCCTTAAAGGGGCGACGACACGTAAACCCATTATCCAATCAAATCCTTACTTTTCTATGGTTTCTGCAAACAAATAATACAGATCAAGAACAGACACATACAAACTATTGCAATATCCTTTTATTTGATCTTCTCTCATTTAATTTATTTGATAAGCTTTCTGTTGATTCAATTCTCGCCCCAACAAGGAGGCTGTTACTTCCCACAGTAAGCAAATAATACACACGAGTTTGGTTAAGAAAAATAATTCTTATATCATATCTGTTTTTGTGAACTAACAGCCATCACTGTGGCCACAGCAGCACATGAAAAAACAAGCAACCGCTCTGCGTTCCTATTAGTTTAAATATTAACTAAAGTAATACAGAGCCAAGTATCCTGCTTGTTTTTCTGCAGTGAGTGCCATTCAGTTCTGTAAAGAGCACGAATCAAACGAATTAAGTGAAAACAACAGCTGCACTAGGAACATTTTAATCAAAACAAATTACAGCAACAAACATCATAAATTGTTGTGTTTTTTTTGCAGCAATTGCCGAATAAAGCCGAATATTTGAATGTTGAATAAATCATCACAAATTTGCACAATAAAATGAGTTCAGATGAAACTCCAGAGTGAAAAGCAGGAGACTGAGGAGGACTGGAAGCAACACAAAGCGGTTCACGCAGCAGCAGATGCTTTTTTTTCCAGTTGAAAAAAAAAAAAAAAAAAAGTGATTTGGCTGAGATATGTGCTGCTGCATGCTGGACAATTTCAAAATCTCATTCATCCAGACTCACAAAACAGACAAAATTAGTCAGTAAATCAAAGCTGATCACACACAGACACAGTCTGAATAAGAAATATGAAAACGATTCAAATCCCACCAGCTTCGAAGAACTGATTGTTTCCTGAGCGGCACCAATTCAGTGTTTCAAATGATCCAGTTAAAACCTATTCAACCACCGCATGGCCTTCAGAATTTCAACTCCACAGAGATGAGAGGTGGGATTTTAGGGGTAATTCAAGGCAGTTGGTGCATATGAGTTACTTCCAGATCTTACCCTCTCGTGTTTTTCCATATCGGAGTCCATGTTGGACCAGGGACCCTGAGGAAATAAAAAAGACAAACGGGTCAACATACAGCAAGTCAGGATTTTTTTTATTTTTTTTTTGATTGAGTCTTTTGAGTGAGACATGAATCGTCTTCAAAGCGTTAAAGTGGCAGAATTTCATTTTAGAGTTTAAAAAGAAATAAAAAAAATTATCTAAAATGATAACATTTTAAGAAAAACAATTTCTTTTATCTGACTGTGGGTGGCAAGTCCTGACTCGGTCCTCCAATAAAGTAAACTGGCATAAATCCAGGAGCTAAACTCAGGACAGACTGGACGTAACTCAAGTCTGCCACTGACTACGTTCATATTTCACTTTTCTTTCATGAGATCTTTCCAAAACTGTTTGAAGTTTGTTTCTGTGGCCTTCAGTGGCTACAAGTATATCAGATTTTATTACATGAACCTTCCTTTTGTCAGTCAGAGAGAAAAGTGCTCCACCACACTGTATGAAGGGGCACACAGGGGGTAAAAACAGGTGGATTAAATTGATAGAAAGTGGCAAAGAAGAAGAAAAATCTAAAAATCTTGATGAAATATGTTAGTTATACTTGTATGTGTGAATATGTGTAAATATAGTTTCTTTCTGTTTATTCACTTCAATCGTGTTATTTTTGTCCTCAGATTTCACGAAGCTCCATATTCTGTGGATAAATGCAAGTGAAAGTGCTTCTACTGTTTTATACTGAATCTGCTTAAAAACTCCAAAACCCAGTCCTCGTCTGCTGAATAGATTTGTGAATAAAGATTTAGTTTTTTTGGATCCTTCCCCCTGCACTCTGCTACCTCCACCACTAGGTGTCAGCCTGGAGCTTCTGAATCTGACCCTCAGGTTTGTGTCACTTGGCGGGGGTCCAACCACATACAGCCCAAAGTGGGTCAAAAGAGATCCATAATAGTTTTTGTATACACTCAGACCTCGGCTTTCCCTATTAGGTCATGAGAGTGGACGGAGAGCGGAAGAGACCCTACATGTGGAAATAAAGACATTCTTCACGTGTGTGGGGTGTTTTTTTTCTTTTTCTGTACAGCACAACCACGTCCATAGATGGAGAGCCGTGCAGGCGCACAAAGGCCAGATTACGACGGAGTCGTCTGGGGTACCACTAAGTGTCCCATGATTCATAGCACAGGAGGACCTGCTGATCAATGGAGTGAGTGACTGACCGGCGACTCGGGCAGATGGTCGTCCTCCCGGGAGAAGGAGCTGTTGAAAGCTTTATTGAACGTCTCGCTGTTTTGCTTGTGTCGTTCGATGGTGGCTCGGATCACCTGAGAGGGGGAAGAAATTCAGGAGACAGAGCAGGAAGGAAGAAGAATAGAGAGGGGGGAAATAAAGATTATTATTATTATTAATGATTATGGTAGGAAACATCGTATAAGTGATTGCACTAAAAGCTAATTTTGCCCTTTAATTTCTCGCTATTACACAGTCCATTCAGTTAAAAACGTGTGTTTTAATAAAATAAATACCTTAAGCCTCATTTATTTAATTACATCATGGTGTTTTCTTGTGTCCACCCCACACTTTGAAAATCTGATGGTTTTATTAAGAATAAATCTCATAACCAGAATAGTGGCAGTTATCTGAACTCCGCTTGATTTGTTTTGTTTCATCAATTCTATTTATTCTTTCATACCTGTGTCCCGCCATGACACGACTTTTAATTAAACTATGCTCTTATTTCTCAGTGTTTATACATTCCATGTTCAAGTAGTTTGAGTTTTAAATAGAAAGAAACTACATAGATCCGAACCCCTTTCCTCGAAAGAGAGACAGAGAGAGCTTTTATTGCATAAGTTCAAAACTCAAAATGTTGTCCCGCTTCCATTCCGAGTCCACAGAGTCCAATAACCTAAAAAGTTTCTTCTCCTCTTTGCATTCCATTCTTCATCGAGTTTTGGAATGCTACTTCTTATTTCAGCCCGTCGCTCGTGCTTACATACTTGGCTGAAAACACAGAAAATCCTCCAAAGCCGCCGCTGTAATATGTTCAGCCAGCCTGCAAAATGTTTTAATCAGCTTTACTCTGCTTTAATGGGCTAAATGAGCAATAATGAGGGCGCTTTATTAGAGAATAGCACTCTAACCCTGAGTGGGCGTGTGGTGGAAATCTTTCTCTCATTCCACCCTCTAATAAAGCAGAACGACCGGAGGCTGGAGCCCCAAAATGCTGACCGAGTGTAATTCTGTCGTGATAATAAAGTGTGTGTGAGACGCTTGCCTGAATCCAGTCTTCCTTCTCCTCAGCTGTCCTGTGAATCAAATGACACATTATGAGACACGATAATCTAAAAAACAAGCGTGCACTCACAATAAAATAAACGCTTTTTAAGTAATCGCAGAGTAGAATTATTAGACAATAAATAAAGTCACAGGGCAAACTGAATGCTTAAATCCTGAGCATGAAAATAAAGATCCTATATTGATCACGGTATTTTTTTTTTTAATCCATTACTGGTAAAAAATATGACAGTTTGGTGACTGGTCGCAGCGTCACTGCTGAGGAGGTCATCATGATAAATATTTTGGTGTAAGAAATTGTAGAATCAAGGTATTACGAATGACGTGAAAAAGAATCTCATGGCATTAAATGTACATTTTATTAAGGTATGGTTAACCCTTTACTGGACAAATGATCATAACTGATAACTTGTGGATCTGTTTTTGGTTTCTGTTGAATTAAGAATACAGGAAGAAATACTAATAATTGTGATGTGTGCTATTTTTGCAATAGCACGCCAGAACAACATAATAACACAGCGGAGGACGTTCATCTTAAAAATTTGATCTCTTTGCATGCCGACAATACAACTGTACACTGTATTGAAACACAGTAGTACTCAATAATGTGAGATTTTAACTATAATTTTTTCTATATGTGTGATTGTGGTAACTTTTACACCACTCCACATGGGCGTTGATAGTATAACTGTCATGTAATGAGGATATATTTATAGTAACGTTAAAGCCTTTAAGTACCAATATATCCTATAGTTTTACATGAGGGTTAGAATATATTTACTCTTATTTTAGTGAGTGTCACGTGAAGAATTTTGATGAAGGAATATCAGACTATTGTTAACGAATCAATAAATCTCACTGTATTTAAATGATTGCACCATATCTCATCATCTATTTGTTCATTCAGTATAAACAGTATTAAAATACGTTCTATAGTTACGGGGGAAATTTAAAATGACAGTTCAGAGTGTAAAAAGAAGCTTGTCGGGCATCATGGATAACAAAGTCACCTCAACTATTCAAAAGTCTGTCTTTGTATAGTTCCAATGCATGTTAGGTTACTCGATGGTGTGCGGGTGATTTTCTGTCTGTGTGTGATTTAATCTTTACCTGGCTTGCAGTTCCAGTGAGCGTTGTTTACCGTTGATGGCAAACGTGTGGGGAAGGTTCTGCTTCACATTCTCCTGCACCTGAGGTGACGACGCAGAAAGAATTATATTTTCAAGTGGAAAAAATAAACTAGGTTTTAAATCTTAAAAAAAAAAGAAAAAAAGAAGAAGAAAGCACTGAAGGGTACCTCCATGCCGGCGATGTCTATTCGCTCCCTGACGCTGAACTTCTGCCCCATCAGTCGGAGTTTAGGCACACAGTATAGCACCATATTGTTGAACTGTAGATTGGAGAACAGAAGTAATGCAGATGACGCATGGTGGTAGTAAAACGCATTTTTAAGAAAGTCCTTCCACTTGAAAAGCGATGGTCTCACCAAGTAGAGGTATCGGTCTTGTGCTGTTCCATTTTTTGCTGACATCTTTTTAATATGTCCTTCTTTGATGAGCTCATTGGCCGGGTTAACGATGTCCTCTTCTCCTCCAAGCCGCTCGTACACCTCCAGCAGCTTGTGCATCTTCTCCTGAAAAGAAAAAATAAGCGGCAGAAGATTCAAGACTGAGGAACTTTATCCCCCAGAAAACAGCTTGTTTACGCTCATTTTTTCATGCATCTTCTACGCTGTTTTATGCAACATGAACTACACTGCTGGAGCTGATCCCAGCTGACTGTAGGCGAAGGCAGAGTGAGACACACGCACAGGAAGAACATGCCAACTCTGCACGGAAAGGCCTCCGAGTCCAGACTCAAATGGGGGAAGATGTTAACCACTATATCACTATTGTGTTACAATCAGCTGAACATTACTGATAAACATCCACTTTTAGAACAAACTCCCTGAATAAAAACATGACAGCTCCGACTCCAAGTTCTTTAACACCAGGCTGAAGATCTTTTTGTCTGCTGCTGCTGCTGCCTGTCGGTAAAGACAGTATCTTTAACTCTTTTCATTGCTTCAATGTTTTCTGTTTATATTACCTTGTTTCTATTTGCATGTCTCATGCCTGCTCGTATAAATCACTCTGAATTGCAAGTGAAGCCGCCTTCCCTCGCCTGAGCTGAACTCTACCACTGGGTCTTCTTGTTTTATTGCAAACTCATTCATGACTTTCCCAGCAAGGCAGAAAGTGTAGATTGGATTTCTTCATCGATTCATTGACACAATTTGCGAGCTGAAGTCGTTTAAAGGATGCAAGGGCTACGGTTTCAGACGAGAGGAAAGAGATGCAGCGGATGAGTCTTACAGAGGGAGATATTTTTGTGAACTGCGAAACTGGAGGCAGGAAACAGCGGCTTCCTGTCTGCACTAATGCAACCGTGCCGACTGACAGTACGGCATCAGCCACTCGTTGGGTAACACATTAGCTGAGCTCTTACGCAGCTCGATCGGACAGAAAAGAAGTTATAGCGTTGGGCCACATCTTACCATTTTCCTGATCGCTGCATTGGAGTGGTTGGCTGCCGTAGATATGAGCTCCAGTGCCTCTGTAATACACACAAATAATGTATCAAAATCAGGATACACAAATGTAAGATACTTTTCATTCTAATAAAGCAATATTCTGCTCCTTTTCATATAAAGACAGACCAGATAAACCCCAGCAGGGTTTTTAGAAATTAAGGTCTATAAATATAACGAGCTCACAAACTAAACACGCACACTGTGAACATTCAGCAGTGTGCGCGTCGGCCTGGCCACGAGCCAGCGATAATGCCTGCGAGCACCTGAGTCAGCCATCTTAATCATAACCTACATAAACAGAAGAGACGTACAGGCGGGGAAATGAGGCCAAAGCAACTGTGATGGATTGTTTTTCAGCAGGAGTGGATGAGGGAAGCTTTTCCACGGACTCCAAACAAAGCAGCAACGCGGCGAAGTCGCGGCTTAGCGAGACGGACGCAGACATGTGGGAGGATGTAAAAAGTGTAATCTGTTTCAAACCAAACTGACACCTATTTTAAAGTTAAGAAATCACTAATACGGCGCTATAACAGGAAGAGATGAATATTCTGCCGTTATCTTCATGATACACGAACAGAGGGTTTCTTACATTTCATGCTACTTTTACAACTTTCATTAGAAACAATTTGAATCAATTTCTGTCATGAATTTAAAATATATCAAATAAGTTCATTTCAATGCAGTTTTGGTTGAACAGCCTCTCATTTTCATGGTTTGGGATGATCGTGTATTAGCAGTAGCACACAGACTGAGATTAAGCAAACAAAAGTCGGCAAAGTTGAATTCAGGTTTAGTGAAAATGAGGACGCAACTCATGAAAACAAAAGGAGATAAGGAGCCAATGATGATCTTAAGATCTTCAAATAAACATGTCACATGAAATATTTAACAAAGAAGACAATAAGAGTTGTAAGAAGACAGGATAAACAAGAAAAATATCAATAATAAATTAAAGAGAAAGTCTTAATCTCACACAGTCTTAAAATGTGACCTTAAACGACCCAATCTAACAATGCAGTATGACACGAATCTACGAATGTGATTAGAGGTACACTGTGTGCCTCATGAATCATAATATAATGTATGTGAAAAGTCACGGAGTGGCTCTCTGACGGGTTTAAGTCGTGCAGACTGAAAGCACAGCAGCTCGGTTTGACAGGCTAAATGTGAACGACACAATGTGAAGTGAACTTTGGGCTCGTTCTGGCCGCTGGACTGGGTTACGTGGTCTAACAAACTGTCTGGAGGGAAATGGGAACAATTTGCAGCAGGAACAGAAGCTCAGATCAGCGGGCAGCTTTTAAGTCTGTCCCCGTTCCAAAAACTTGATTAAAAGCACCCTTCATGCTTAATTAATGCTTTTTGGAAATGTCACTTACTGAGTTTCAGAATTCCTCCGACCTTTAAATGCTTCATAGATGTTATAGAAATACATGTGTGACCTTTACTTGAACGGCTTCAGTGTCTTCTATTCATTTTCATCTAGCCGCAGTAACTATATAATCACTGGTTTATGTATCCAATATTACTTCTATATCTTACATTATTACATTATTATTCAAAAGGGAATCAATGAGATGAAGTACAAAGACTCTGTACTGAGTATTTCACTCGATCGTAGATCAGTAATTATTCAACGGTAGCGTTACATTGTGAGGGTTTTGCAGTAGAAACTGTGTTTAACGTCTCACTTTCTGCGTCTTTTCGGTCCAGGGCGTCTTCAGGCAGCTTCTTCAGGTAGTCTTTGAGCAGCATCTCGTAGCGAGGGATCCTCTGGACTGGCTCCAGCATGTGATGCTGCAACGTCAGGTTCCCACACACGTCCTGCTTCTGGAGGGTCAAACACACACAAAAGAAAATAGGATTTGAAGTGACTGATCATGAGGAAAGTAAAAACGAAACCATCGGTAATCTATCAGAATATACAAATGATCAATTTCTGAGTGTTTAAGATTATAGCTTGAAAGAAAGGTTAAACTTCTTCAAAAAACTAAAGAACCTGAATACAAACCTGTATGTTCTGGACGACACTCTTGAACTGTGAGGATCTCTGTGTCCAGGTGTTGACCAGGTCCATGGCTCGGTCAAAGTTCTTCACATATTCTCCGTACATCTTCATAAACGGAGCCAGTTTCTGGAGAATGTCTCCAATGCGAGGGTTGGAGTCCCTGCAAGAAAAACCACAGGAATTCAGGATGATTTTCCCTCTGCTCTATGTACAGGACCACTCACAATGAGTACAGGAGCTTCAGCAGAAGGCCATACAAAACAAATAAACTAAATGTTTTAAAAGTAAAGTTTTTGAGGAGAGTCTCTTGGTGAAACAGTAAAATCACACAGTGAGTTTTCACTCTCATCAGGCCATGATCATATGGCGATCCTGGTTGTATTATACAAGATTCATGTAATCTATTCAGTCTATTTCAGCTCAATAATAAAATTGGACATCTTGTATATTCTTCGATGGTCCTGACAATTGGTAAAGGTAATTTACAGTCATGTAATAGGCTCAAATGCATGTTTGTGAACTTTAGGAGGATTCTGCTCAAATCCGAAGGAAAAACATGCACGAAGAGTTTTGCGCACTTGAATCACCTTCGAAATAACTGCATTTTTTTTCATTTTTACAGCAAGTTCAACTTTCAATTGAAGCTTTGTTTGATCCATAATAACATTAAAGCCTCAAATGAAACCTGAAACTGTACTTGTGCATGAACTCACATGCTAATGTGACCCTATGACTCACTGCTTGACGGGAAACTCTGCAAAGCCTGCTGGGAGATTAAATCTTTTGTCACATTGACAGTGAAACTGGTAATTAAACGATTTGTTTGAGCTGATTAAATTAGATGGTTTCTCTCGACAATTCATGATACAGCTTTCATTTCCATCAGTGACACAGGCTTCATCACCAGCGCCATTAAACAACACGGCCAAAGGTGCATACGAGATACGAATAATCAGAAAATCCCATTCGAAGCACGTCAAACGCGAATCCCTGTGTGAAGTTTCCTCCTGTGGTGGGCTTTCCTGACTTGCTGTTTACCTGTTTTTTTTGTTTTTTTTTCTGTAATTGTTTCTGTCTGAGCCCCCCCAAATTTAATGAGTTTCCAGAAAATAATGCAAGAGGAATCATGACGTGACAGGTGATTTCCCTGATCACAGCTCTCTAGAGGAGTCATTATCCACCGAGGGTGGCTGATGTTGGCACAGTATCGCACAACTAAGGTAAATTTCTTGCTTACCGAGACAAAAAGGCAGAAAACGCTCCCGTTCAGCAACTCTTGACACACACAACCCCACAATGATGCTCCGTCTGCCATTACTGTCCAACTGTCTTTAGAATCAAAAGCTCCGACGGCTTAAATGATCACCAAACCATCTCTAGAATAGCTTCACACCGTTACTCGATGTTTACTCCTCACCATTCTCCAGTAATCCGCGTCTTGAGCTCAGGGAGCAGGAACTTATCGTGGAAGCAGTAGATGGAGGAGATGTTGGAGAAGATCCCGGTAATGACGTCCTGAGGGATTCCAGCCTCTGTGAGCTTAGTGCAAAATACCTGCAGAGGAAACAGTGGTGCACAATGAACTCCTCCAGCAAGCACACACCCAGACTGGCTTCTACTGAAAGAGCAGGTTTGTAAACAGCGGAAAGTCCAGGTTGCAGCATATTTGCAATTTATACATACATACATAGATACATACATATATATTTATTCTGGAGAGTTTAGACTTTCTATGCATGACCAGCAATGAGATAAGCTCTCCAAGGTGTCCATGAGTTAATACTACAAACAGCACAGAATAGAAATATGTGACTGATGAAACTCGTTCAGCTCAATTTAGCTGGTGTGGCAGCAATATGTCACCGAACACTGAAAACACTAATAGTGCTCTGGGGCTGCAATTACTGCTCTTGATTCATCACGTGTCATCTGAGAAAGGGCCTAAAATTATGCAGACAGACGATCACAGGTGCTCAGAGCTCATCTTTCAATAACGGGCTTTATCTCACGATAAGACACATGACGAATCATCACACATTAATATGCTGATGTTTGCCATCTCGCTGGATAAACAACATGCTTTCTGATATTAAATGTCAACGCCAGGATCAGGGTTATCTTGATTGACTGGGAATCTGTATATTTACAGAAGAAAACTTCGATAAAATTGTTCTCTTTTGTTGCTCTAATTTGGGCTTATAAACCTTTGGAGGTGTAACAGTGAACCATTTATTGTTGGAACTAATTTTGTCTGTTTTAAATTACTGTGACGAGGAAGATCTGGTCCACACTGAAGTTCAGCTCGGTAGACAATCATGTTGTTTTTTTTATTTTTTTTTATCATGACGTCTGTAACAAGTTTAATTATCATTTTAAGAAGTGAAGAACCATTTTGCTTCTTCACCGGTCACAGCAATGACCAGGCACCACTGTTTCCATGGAAACAATTGTGGCACATGAAAGCAGCAAGACAAAAACAGGAAGTTAAGTGTGAGGTTTCTCTGCTCTCAGTAGCAAATAAACCAAAGCTGCTCTGTGATAGGACGTCTGTGTACCTCTGCCCCCACATGTAGTGAACAAAGAGGAAGAGGACTCAACTACCTGGAGCGAAGTCGTACCAAAATGTGTGAAGTAAAATAGGCCGCAGACAGAAAAAAATAACTATCAACTATTTGAAACTAGTGTTTTCTATACCATATGAATATACTGTTCTCTGTAGCTCTGTCAACAATGTACAGGAAAACTCTGATTATATAAATAGAAATACTTAAGGAGATTGTGTTATTTTCTTTTCTTGCTTCTGCGTTAATTATGATTCAATTATAAACTTAATTTGTACTGTTTACTAATTGTCTGGAACAAGTGACACAGAAAACCTTTTGTGAATTGATTGTGATTATTCACACTTAAGTTTTCATTTTAAATTTGTAGAGAATGAAAAACACAATTTATCACAGTTCATTCTTATACGATATGTATTTTGCCAACGCTAATTGTACAATGATTTTTGAACTATTGTGCAGCCCTGATAAAAAATACCACAGAGCAATCAAAGAGCTGTCAAGAGTTTGCTCTTCCATCAGAAATAATCCATAATAATATCTGAGTTACCATGGCACATTGGAGAATACTATGATATGTATGTACTATGGTTCATGATTTTATGAAACTCAATGTCTTTTGGCTAAACAGACAAGTAGTATATAGTTGTAAACACACAGTCTGGAAAAGGCATTATATGTTGTCTTCAAATACTTTAAAGAATTAAAAAAAAATTAATCAAGAGGGTTAACCGCAGCGTGAGTGGAGCTAAACTTCAAAAACATTTATGCTCCTAAATTATTACAGCACCTTTATACAGCTTCACATCGTTGGAACAATACAGAGTGATGTAAAACTCATAAATAAATTCACTGAGAGCATCATAGAGATTTATAATGTAGGGTTTATCATTTCTATCAGGTCTTTGTATTGTTAATGTCATTTTAATAGATGGAGAAGACTAAAAATAGCACTGATAGGACATTTTAGTATAATCTTAAAAAAACTAAAGCTGGCTTAAAGCCTAAACTATCTTTATAAGAAGCTTTTGAATAAAAAACAAACAAAAGAAGGATGAAGGAATTACACAGAAATACAGAGCACTGTGAGGGGATGGTGCTGCTACACATACACAAATATAGATATGAATCCCTTAATAGACACACAGTTATTCTGCGAGTGCAGTTTTTTTTCCATACCTGAGTATAAATATAACCTATAAATTGACCCTACATGCACACAAACAAATGTTCCCACAAGATCATGCAAACACTGAGTAATCCAGCCAGCACAGGGTGGTTGTGCAGCAGATCACAGTGCCAGTTTTAATCCAGGTCAGTCCTGATCTTAATCACTAGCAACACTGGCACACTCTGGTGATTGAAATCTGAACTAGAGGGCTAAAAAATAAATAAATTAATAAACAAAAATAAACACACACACCGTCACACTCAGATGGGCATTTTAACTCTGATGAAATGTTACCTGGTCGAGGAGGTTAAGTCTTTTTACGTAGGCCTCTTCAGTGTGGAGGAGCTCTTTGGCAATATTCAGCAGCTTCTGAGCCTCTGAGCACTGAGGAGAACACACACACACACACACACACACACACACACACACACACACACACACACACACACACACACACACACACACACACACACACACACACACACACACACACACACACACACACACACATACACACACACACACACACACACACACACACACACACACACATCAGTGACTACATCTGAGGCAGTAGAGTAAAGATAAATACAAACACTTCTCCAGGATGTGACTCATTCCTTAAGTATTTAAGAGTTTCAACTATCAGGTAACAAGAAAGCCTTCAGTTTCAGCAATGATCTGGAAAAAATATAATATCAACAGACACTAACAATGTTTCCACTGTTATGATGTATTTTAAGACAAAAATGGTAAAAACATTTCACTTCTATGTATAATATTGCACTTTTTCACCCATCACCCTCTGTCGGAAGCAAATTAAGATGTCCGTCTTGCCTGAGCACACTTCAACAAACAGACAGCGGGAAACCAAACACTGGGATAGTTTAACAACCTGCAACCTGAGCCACAGCCACCAGACATTCACTACAATCAACTAAAACATAAAGTCACATTGTGCAGGGATTCTTCCTCTTCCTCTTCCATCTTCGTGGGGTTCTGCTTGATAATTACACACTCAAAGTGAAATTAATATATTTCAGCAACCACAAGGTCAATTTGAATAAATGTAGGTAAATATTCATATCCAAGGTGCAGCAAGTGGGTTAATTCAGTTGAGTAAAAATGGCTCATATCTAGTAGCTCTAGTTTATTTTTTTGTGCAGTATTGTGAACCCTAATTTTCTACAGGGTTAAAAACTGAACTGAATCTTCCCGTGTGATAAAAATAAGTCAAATCAACCTCACACGGAGATGCTGAATATTAGTCAGACTTCTTGTTGGATTGTGGTTTCTTCACCTGGTTGTTTGACTTTATCTGTGGATAGAGAAGAAACGTTTCCACGTCCATCTGCACATTTTCCCTGAGCTCACCTTTAATCCCAGGTTAAGACAACATGGGATTATATTTTATTGTTTACATTTTCTGAACAATGCTTTTATGTTTTCATCTTGTTAATCTTTTCAAATTACAATCGCTCTTTTTCTGCCTTTGTTGCATCGCCAATGTTTGTTGATGGGAAGAACTATACACGTAAAACTTTCCAATTTGCTAGACATTGGAGCTCAAAATTAATAAGTGTCTATGTACTTTACAAACTATTCTGGAATAGTTGCTCTTTTTTTTTTCCTGGGTTGTGACTGATGTCTGAGGGCATTACCCGTCTTAGACCCAGTGTCTCCAGACTCGGCAAATTGAAGGTTGCAGCTAAACGATGGAAGGAGACTACTAGTTGTAACTTCTCAACTTAGTAATTTAACTTTTTGAAGAAAAATGAGTTTTTAAAAAGTGTTTGGATGATATCGCAGAAGGCAGCTGTGTTATGTTTGTGGCTGCAGCTTCCATCCAGAGCGGATTACTGTGAAAATGAAGGCTCCATTTATGTCACTTGTTTAGTTTACAAGGAGAAACTCATGAAAACGATCTGATATGTTGCAGCGCCGGTGAAGCTGGAAATCTTTCTCCGACGCTCAGTATGACTTAGTGGGGCTGAAAAATGTTTCAGTAAACACAAAAAAATTAAGCTGCTGACGAGGTTCATCCCAGCGTCATAGACACAACACAGTGATGTCAAGAGGCATTTAGCCTATTGCAACACTGTGACTTTCACAACCGTTGTCTTTCTCACACACACACACACACACACACACACACACACACACACACACACACACACACACACACACACACACACACACACACACACACACACACACACACACACACACACACACACACACACACACACACACACACACACACACACACACACACACACACACACACACATGCAATTTGTTCACACAGAAAGTAATAACTACCACCGCAAGATGCCAAGCCTCAATCAGCCAGTACAAGACGCCATACTAACAAAAGTCAGGCTCAAATGTGTCATTGTTTGCAGAGTGAGTGAAACACAGTCAGCAGAAAAAAAGTCAGCCTTCGGTCCTCCTTGTGTGCGGCACACATCACTGTAATACCCACATCCTCCGTGAAAAAAAAAAAAGCTGTCATTATGTAGCCATTAATATGTCAGCTTGAGTTCACATTGACACGGAGAGATTAACAAGTGCACACAAACACAAATACCCAAGAACACACCCTTCCTCGGCACAACCGTGCTGGGATCAGGAAGCACTGAAGAGCAGAGATACTTTTCCCCAAAAGGCTGTGGGTGTGGGCGACGGCTGCGTGTTTGTGTGACATCTGTGTGTGTGTGTGTGTGAGATATGGGTGTGTTTTACTGCGTTAAAAAGATCAGAGTATATTGTTTCCTGCAAACAAAAGCTAAACAACACTTTGTAGTTCTTTTCACTTGCCACAGTTATATCTCTTCAAGCCTTTATGCTTTTACATTGGAAAGTGTTGAGTGAAGGAAACACAAACTTCACCAGGAAGAGAATCAGCCGTGTTGTTTACAATCAATACTCAAGACGAAAGACGAGAAAATAGAAACTGTAGCTCAGCTGTGGAAAGATTTCTGTCTGCAGACTCTTTCATCCAGCAAGCACAAGCTCCTCTTACTGCTTATTTGGCAGGTATTTATCCTTTTATGTAAGGAGCCGCTTTTAGATACAAGCCAGTCAGATGTGACCAGAAAATTGAGGCTCTAATATTGTCTAACGTTTCATGCAGAAGTATTCTTTGAAAGTGCTCACTCAGGCTGAGATAATAATAGACACATGCTACTTTTTTCCATTATAAGGACGGCAGTCTGGGTGTTGGTAGGCGCAGGCTGTGCTCAAATTAAACATCCATTCATCTTCTGTACCACCTTTATTGACCTTAGAGTCACCCGGGGGCTGGAGATAATGCCAGGGGACAATATGTGAGAGGCATGTGACCCCCTGCACAGGTTGCAAGTCCATCACAGGGCGCATAGAGACACACACTCAAACCTTAGGACAATGTAGAGCCCTTAACCAAGCTAAAATGCATAGATTTTGATTAAACTCTACACTGAAAGGCCCTCAAGCCCAGAATTTAACTGGAGGCGTTGTCACTGTGAGGTGGGGTGCCAACCGCTAAAACACCAGGATATTACCACTAAAAGAAAATTCAACAGTAAAAGTTGCTGCAAGGACTTGTCTGTTAAGACTTTAAATGATAGTCTCAACACAAAAGGGGCACTGTGGTTCACATTCAGGCCCCCGAACGCACACTTTGTGGCCTGTGCTCTAAAACACAATTATTTGTTTAGCAGGTTATTGGACTACGATGAGCATTTGAATAAGTTTGAGCTATTCTAAATAACTGAATTATTACCCTCTACAGTCTTGACTTGCTGAAGCTGAGTGTGTGATGTACTCACTTTGTGCACCTCTGAGTGTGTTTCAGTCGGAAAGCCGGTCTGTGAATCTGTGAGAGAGTGAATCTCCCCACTGCTCCCCTCGTCCAAGTCACTGTCCTCGTCCTGTGTGGAGTCTCGCTTGTTGCCCAGGGTAACGCAGCAGGATACACTCTCCGTCTCCGTGACGCTGTCGTAATGATCCTCCTCGTCGATGGCGTCTTCGTTGGGGAACACCTCCCCGTCTGCCGTGCACGACGGGCTATCGATGCCACTGTCCCGGTTAGGAATCTTCCCGTTCTGCTCCGAGGAGTCCGGATTGTCCAGGAGCTTGTGTGACGAGCCGTCCTCCGTTTCCACTTCGTGCAGGCAGCTGACTCCGTGTGGGATGTCGTCCTCCGCGCAATCGTCCAGAACGGCATCGTCGGAGCCGTCGATGTGCATAGAGGCCAGACGGGAGAGTTCAGACACGTCGCCGTTCTGCTCGGAGGTGCCCAGTGCAAGTTTGTCCACGGGGGAAGGGTCTCCTGCAGCCTTTTCTGTGGGGTCCTGGCCGCAGGAGGAGGTGATGTCAGACGCAGTGTCCATTCTCAGGCACAGGTGGAGCTGTGACCGCGGGAGCACCCCCAGGATGGGCACCCTGAGAATCAATAGTAAACAACACACAGAAAGTCAGGAAATAGATTATTCATCTGTTGTCACAATACTTCTTGGCAATATATACAACAATACTGTAAAGTATTTTCATTTCTCCTTTAGATGATGCCACATTTGTAAAGCGCATGCATTTGTGGGATGTGCAGCAGAGTAAAAAATGGTCCAAATCTCCATTTTCTCGCATCCAATTTTGTTAAAACCAGCTCTCAAAATAAATCAATCTGAAAAGGCTCGCGCAGCATCAAAAACGCAGAGAAGTTGACGTCACAGACCAACTTCTACCCTAACCCTGCCAACCAACAACACAATTACAGGCTTGTGTTCGTTCTTCAGAGGCTACTGAGCTTATTATGTCTTCTACAACTAAAATATATTCTGCTTCTCAAGAGCAACAAGAGGAAACTGAGAACAGCACATGCTCCGAGGTGCTATGTTGAGCGTTTCATGCGTATGCCTCATGCCTTCCTTTGCGTTTATGGTGTATTTCTGTGGTGTCAATACAGCCCCACTATAAGCTTAATATGAACACCACAATGTGTTTGTGTGGATAAGCAGATGCAGTTTTGTGTGTAAGGGAAATGTAATTTTCATCTGCATGTGGTCTTCAGATCAAGGATCTATGTTTTCAATTGGGAAAAGGACAACTATACTGACACAGGTGCATCATATATAGGTCAAAGGCGGAAACACTCGCTCACATTCACACCTTCAGCCCAATTAGAGGCGTCAACTAACCACAACTGCATGTTTTTGGACTGTAGGAGGAAACCAGAGTAGCCTGCGAAAACCCACACATACACTAGAAGAACATGCAAACCATACATAGAAAGGCAGTGATGTTATTGCTGGGATGTGAGGGGAGCTAACTGTTAGACCACTGTTCCAACAAAATGTCAAATATCTAATGAAAAGGATGAATTCATTCTTTGTTTTTTTTCCCTTGAATTACAAATGGCAACTAGAAAATGGTACAAGAAGGAAGATTATCATCTGCCGTGTAACTTAATTGACAAACAAATGAACCTTACCTTGAATTTTCAAACCTTTCAATAAGAAGCCCGACCTTCTGTGCCTCCTTCTGCTGCTGTGCTCCCGGGACGGGAGGGGTGAGGGTAGGCTTTGGCTTTGGTGGAGGAGGCGGTGCTGGCAGGGGCCTTGAGGGCGCAGGGGGGATCCTCTTCGGTTTCTTGTCTTGTCCGAGGGCAAGAAGGTGCGCAGGTTTAGGGGGCACTACGTATGCAGAAGTTCAGACAAAGCAAGAGGAGGAGAGTAGATCGAGAAAAACAAGTCAGGTGACACGAATAAAGCCGAGCGAGAAAACCTCCATGGCTGAGCCCCCCGTGTGTTGACGTGGGCTGGATTTCTTGTGAAAAAAAAAACTCAAGAAAAATCCACAAAAGAGGAGATAATCTGGCGATGAGAGGCAACAGAGCAGAACGAGATCAAGTCTGAGAGTCAACTATCAGCCAACTTCCTCCTTTCAGAACAGGATGCTGAGATGAGTGTGTACAACTCTGCACGCACGCAGACACGCAGACACGCACACACGCACACAGACACAGACACAGACACACACACACACACACACACACACACACACACACACACACACACACACACACACACACACACACACACACACACACACACACGCACACACGCACACACAACTGAAAAGGCCCTGTCAGCCCCCTCATTCACTCTGTCTCTCTGAGTATGTGCACATGTTCAATTTTAGGAAGCCTGTTGGAAACGAGGAAATGTGACGATACGCTACAGGTGGTAATTTGAGGACTTCCTCTGTCTGTGTGTGACAGTCTGATAAAACAAAGTCCGGCTGAGCTCGTGTTTCTCCTTCTAATATTGAGATCAAATCAGTACAACAGACCGGCTCAACTTTCTTCTGTTAATTAAACTTCAATGAGGTAAATTTACATGTAAAACGTCATTATATCTCAATTTTAATATTTGCTTGGCAAATAAGCACACTTTTGTAGTATATACACATCATTTCAAGTTCAGTGCAGAACATTTTTGTTTATTAATTATACTAATTCATGTTTTCAGATAAAATAGAGACATACTGCAATGAAAAGTATTTTTCTGTAATGTGCAAATAAACTACAATAAAAGATTCATAATAACGTGTTTATTTAATTAGACAATCAATTTAATCTTTATAGGATCATGTAGCATACAGTATATGATCATATAGTGTGATTTTGGTCAAGAGATGTGATTGTATTTATACTATACTATACATTTATACTAAAAAGTATGGGGGAAGAAAAACTGGTGGATGTTTCTCCTGTCAGGTAGGAAGTCCTGTATGTATGTAAGTGATCTGGAAATATCATGATTCAGTTTAAAGATATACCACAAAAATCAAAACACAACAAGCGTTTCACACTTGAAAAACTTTAAAGTCACATCATAAAACATAAAAGAGGTGCTTTTATGTTCCTGGTGGCTTATCTTCTATTTAATCTAAGATTTCCTTTACGGTGTAACCCGTCTATTGCCCTCTGTTGGCTGTGATAGCCCTCCGCCCCCAAGTCACCTGCCTGGATAAAATAAAAACAGATGACATTTACTTTTATCTCCTCACTTATCTCAGGAGGAATATAAGTGTCGGCTTATTTAAATGGCAGAACCTATTAACATACTTAAAATGGGGAAAACGTTGACCTTGTAAAGGGTATTTCAAGGGCCAGTTTTTATTGGAGACTTCTTAAAGTCACAAAACTGAAAAAATAAACACAACACTATTATTTGTAATTTATTCATTACAAATCTGAGGGAAACGTGCACATTTGCACATATAATATGCTTTGTAGCATTAAAATGTGTCTAAATGGGACACATTTCTATTGCAGTTCGATGAGAAGTTACAACATTTTACTGAAGAATCTCATTCATTGCTACTTTGTGATGTGTTATTTGCAACAAAGGTTAACAAACCCCCAGTGTTTTTAGTTTCACTTGAATAAATATGAGGTCACATTTTTTATATTTGTTAAGATTTTTGATTTTTTGATTTTTTAAACATCAATTAAGTGAACCTGTGCATGAGTACAATCCTTTCACGCCAGTGATAGACATCATCTCTTTGCTGTTCGTCGCAGAAATAAAGAAGTTTACAGACACAGTCATAGCCCAATTAAAACTTAAAGAAAATAAAACAAAATGAATGAATAACTGGAGACACATAAATGGAGAGGTTTGTCATGTGAAGGTCAAAGTAAAAGAGCCACAGATGTCAGACTGGTGATGAGAGTTAAGTTGATTACACATTAAAGTGGAGACGTAATGAATAGAGCTGACAAGTCATCAACCATTCGGGTGAATGGCTTCAGCTTAATGCAAGCACTTTAAGGCAAACACATGAAATCAATCATGAATATTTCAAGTTTAACCCTTCTAATTTAAGGGCCTGCTGATATTCTATAATCATCTATTTTCTATACCCGTTTTATCTAAGTCAATATTTCAAGAGATTGAGCTAATTCCAAATGTAGACATGCAAATTCAGGGCACTGGACAGGTTATTGCAGGTCGAACAAAGAGAAACAATCCCTCATGCTCACATTGCCACGCACACAGTGGTTTTATGTTTTATCTCATTGTAAATTACATATCTTGGGTTTCAGAACTAAACTAACCAAGCAAGAATGAAGGAACAGAAGTGTGCAAATTACAAAAATTTGTGCATTTCTTTTCTCATTTCTTTTAAAAATTCTGAGCTGGTTAACTTCCTATTTTTAACCTCTACATGAAGAAATCGCAACACTTTTACATTTATTTTGAGCATCTGAGTGGAAATCAAGCTGCTTTGGATATTATTGTGTAAAACAAAGTTGACAGGAGATATTGTTTTAATTCGGTTTATATATTTAGAACAGCGACATTTTACATACAAAAATATGATTTACTAAAGCAAATACCTTTTATTGTTATGTTTGTGTTACTGCCTTTGCCGCTATTGCATGTCAACCCTTTCAAATAAATTTGAGACCAACACACTCAACACTTTTCTGTGCCATGCCGATGTAAACACTAGACGAGGGAATTTCTTAAGATACGAAAGCTCGTTTGAAGGCTGGCTGACGCCTGACACTTTTCCCTTTTTAATTTGCTGCACAGCTGCATGCATTAAAATGGTAATCACGATCAAATAAACATGATCAGAGTGGATTATTCTCGCCACATTTCTACACCACACTTAAAATAGCTTTTTGAATATTGGGGCCACGTCTGTGGTGTAATGTCCCAGTCTGCATCTCCCCAAACACAACACATGCTCTTCGTATTTAGCATTCTTCAAATGATGCCCGAACACAAACACCAGGGATGTTTGGCCTGCTTTATAACACCGGCAGCCATCGCTGAGGCGGCCCGCCGAGCAGTGTGAGTGGCAGAGTGAGGTCAGAGAGCTGACACGTACCACATTATAGAAAAGTGTTTGTCAGAGCAGAATAAATGGCAGCTGAGTATCAGAGGCCTGATCTCGCTGTGCCTTTCGTTTATAATGACAGCTTCGGTGTCTGAAAGGACCTTGGAGGGGCTGCAGTGTGTCTCGGTATCTAACCTTGAGGTTTCTGTGCGGTTGGAGGTCTGGGTGACGTGGAGGACTGGGGCCGCGGCTTGACGGCAGGCCTGTCGTGACATGGTCTGGGCGTCGGACCTTTCTTCACCAGCGGCGGGGAACACAGGTAGTCCACTGATCTACACTGGTACTGCAGAGTGGAGGCAGGGAGGTCTGCGCAGAGGAGATAGGAAGAAACACAATATCAAGTATCGATCAGGCTTATGAGATTCATCAAAACAGAAACCACATTCCAGCATAATCCTGCCGAGCGATGCAGCGCTGTGAAGTGACGGCGAGGTGAGTGAACGACCTTGAGCTCGGTTTTTTTTCGGGGTGTCGTTCACAGACAAAGAGAAAAGAAGAGAAGAGAAAACTCTGGTGCATCAAACCCCGAGGCCACACTGGAGCCACATAGTGTCTCTAACACTCTCTGGCCTGAGTGTGGCCGGAAAACTTCCAAGCTTATCCAAATACCGTCAGTAAGTAGATAAATATGAATTGTGTACTCTTGTAATTGAATCAAATATCATAAAAGGATAACACCGGTAGTTCTCTGTGTTTTTGTTTGAGGAAGATCCAAACAAACTCATGGAGAAAAAAACCTAAAAGACAAAACAAATGTAAAGTTTCATTACGAAAGGCTAAATGCATTTCTAAACACACTCTGGGATAAAAGAATTAGTTTACAGGGACTACTTTCAAGAGCTAAGTTTGTGCAGCCATGAATATTTATGCAGCAGTGACAGTCCACCCGACATCTCCTTGAAATAAACTTCAGTGCTCATGTTTATAGGAATGAACAGACATGGCATGCTGTGCCACAGCACGGGTTACTGATGTCTTCACCGCTCCTGAACAGCATCAAAAGCCTCTGGCGCTCCGTTTGGAGCTTCAGCAAATGATATTAGTATTAGTAATTCTTGATGGCTGTATTGTTTCTGTGATTTCTTGAGAGTGAAATAAACACAGAATACAGCCGGCTTACTAATGTTGAAGTATCAGAAATCCTGATTTATACCTTGATATATATACACACAACTCCGGAAAGTAAGCTTACCGTATGAGCGAATGTGTAAAAAAGATTACATAGTTAACAAAGATGAAGTAGTCATTTTCACAAAAGATTTACATGATCATGCACACACTCTTGTTGATATCTTTATTGCTGCAATAACACAAGGACGATTTCCCACAACCGTGTCTCGATAGAAATCATAAAATTAAAGCACACGTTTTCACGATCAAATTTCCACTTAAGTTTCACAGGGAAAGGCCTCTACGGATGCGATCTAAACTTGCCAGTGACCTTACAGTCAACTCTTTGAAGTTCAGTCATCGGTAAGTATACCCTGCGTTCGTACAGCTGGCAGAGTGTGTGTGGGAGTGTGTGTACTGTATGTACTCCAGAGCTGCTGCATTTAGACACGACGGTCTCTTCTTTGGCATCGCTGTTACCGATGTGTCTCTTCATTGTTCCCAAACAAAGTGATGACTCTCTGAAGCTTCCGATAACAACTATGCAAATCACACAGCCTCCTTCCCGAAGGCTCGACCGTTCAATCGAGTCACACCATCTCTCAATCGACTGGATTACAGCTTAAAAGTGGCACAGAGCTCCCGCAAGAGTCCCGGCATGCCTAATTGTGTGTGTGTCTGTGTGTGCTGTTTTTTTCAGATGAGCTCCAGGCAGCGAAAGCAGAAAATTGAGTCAGTAATGAGTCTTGTTGCACTGCCTCTACCTCATGTGGCAGACTGCAGGCAGTCCCACCATCACTGTGGAATAAGACTGAGGCAGGGATGGAAATAAAGCATACAGCTTCCTCACCTCTGGGCAATCATTTTTCCATACTGAGCAGACATGAATCCAAGCCAATTTCCAAAAATGAATACATAAGTGGTTTCACAGGTGTCGGAAGGAAGAAGGTCTTCTTAACCACATTTTCACCAGAAATAAATAGTAATCACTGCATTTCATCACATTAGCAGCCCCATTCCTTTTTAAATCCATGTGTTAGAAGAGCTCGGTCATAATTTGGCTCTCTGGCAGTGACGGCGAGCTTGATGAAATTCGCCTGACCCAAACAGAGGTTCACAAATCAGTACCTACTGTAGGTAGGTTTTATATTTATGTCGACTTCTTTCATTACCTAGCAAAAGAAATATTGTGAGCCTCCTGAAACGGCTTCTGCTAATGCAATCTGTAAATCAGAGCTGACTGGGGTGGTTTGAGTTAGAGGGAAAACTTGACCTATGATCAAGACAGCAGACGTGTCCTCCAGCCAGACGACTGCCGGCAGGACAAACCCTTTGACCCAAGACTGGCTGTGGTCTTTCCTGGGAAAAACAAACAGCAGTAGAAGTCAAAGACATAGGGGCTGGTACCTATGGAAACTCATCGTAGCCACGACTCCCTGAGAGCGAAACCTGGCCCTTATGACGAAAAGTGCTTAACACCAAACAGGGACTTGATGACACAGCAAAGAGAGCGGCAGAGAGGAGCTGATGCTTACAGTTTTTCCTAATTAAAATTTCACAAACGGAGGACAAAATGACACATGAGGGTACACTGTCAGCGGTGTATGCAGGAAAACAGGTAACACAAGTAAAATAAATGGCGAATTAAACTATGTTTCAGTGATTTAGAGAGAAGAGAAAGGAAGGAAAATGCAAGAAAAAGTAGAAAATAGTCCGAAAAACAAGCTTGACAAACGACATTACCTCCGCTTCAACCTTTCGGTTTCACATATCCAAAGTCCAAAGATCAAGTGAATGGAAAAAATCTTCACCACACAAACAGATCTGATCCCGCCCTCCCCCCATGGTTAGCCAAAGAACGCCAATGAAACCCGTCTCTGTGGCAAACAAACACACACACACACAAACACACACACACTCCCACTCACACACACCTTAAAATTCAAAGCTCAATCCTGCACTGCATCCAAACATTCACCCTTTCCTCCCCTCAGCCGTGTTCGAGGAACTGCACCTGTCTGCTCACCTGCCAAACCTGATCAAAGTACCTCCTCCTGGGGCCTAAAGTGACGTGACGGTGAATCACGGCGGAGCCCGGTAATCCTAGAGTACTGTTACAGCCCCCCCCACAATAACTGAACTTTGCTCACGGCGCACGGCACACAGCTCACAAGACACTTTCACAACAGGCAATAACCAAGGCAGAGCGTGCAGCATCGAGGCCGGTGGCTGAACTGATTCAGACTCAGAGGAGATAATGTTAACTTTGTAAATGTGTCATTTTAAAAGGACTCAAAGGAGAAGGATGTAGCAGGCTTATTAATTCCTGCAGCTTTGATCCAGCTACACAGGAAGAGACAAACAGGAACCATGCGTCTGACTTTGTTAACGCAGGGTTACATTGGCAATATTACTCTGCACGACACCCTTTCAGCCACTCAACTGGCCATTTAAAATGTCTTTAATCAGACGAACAAGGAAAACAATAAAATATTGTCTTGCCTGCTGTCTTTCGACTGATGTAACCACGTGAGCAGCAGGCCGAGAGCAATAGGAATCTTCCGAGCTGTAACCTGAAAGACTGCATTACAGCGTGTATTTCTAAACGAAGCAAAGGGGCCACTGTCTTCCTGACTCACAGAAAATATTCGGATACCTTCAGGTATTTGAAAAGAACACATTGGAGGTGTAATGATACTCTCACCGTCCGTCTGTCTCTGTGAGAGAAATGCATGCGAATGCATCAAAACTCTGCCTCGGTGATGCTGTCACAGGAGAAAAACTTAAGGAACGTATCGGTCAGGTCGCTGCAAAGCTGCAATAAGAATGAGTCTGTGTTTGATTTTGATTTTGAGTGTAAATATATTTTCTCCTAACGTATTGATGGAAATCAAAATTTTGATACTTCACCCACACCAGTGCCACAAATATGCTTGCATGGTGCATGCATGGGTGCCCGATCGTAAAATGAGGTGTGGTGAGACGCATTAGTGGCATATCAATATCTCGACGCGCCAGAAAGTCAGTGCACAATTGAACATTAAAACCAGGTCTAACGCAATGTACACTGTAATGTGTTTTCTAATCGTGGTTTTTAAGAGCTGGTGCATCTTCAAATGTGTGGCTTTGCAGTATGATACCTGCACACAAATTGCTTCATGTGTCGTCATTGCATGTGCTTTTTTTTTTGTTATTGGATTTTTTAATTTTTTTTTAAAACTCCAGCTCTCTACGTTTGGCCATAAATAAATCGATTTCTTCTGCAAATAAGCCTCCATTTCCGCCGATTAGTCAATCCATCCTTATATAAAGAAGCAACGCACAAACACAGAAACGCACATATTTGGAATGAAATGAATTTCCCCTGTGTTTGTTCAAGGAGTTACATAAAATCTCAGTGCACAATACACAATACAGACAAACTAAAATGTGGACACCCACAAATGAAAGCCATTTATTATGTGGCTTTTAGCTGCTGCTGTCTTTATAATAATATTTTTTTTTATTCATTCCAAAAAAAATCTAATTTTGGCATTAAGTCTTCACTTGCCCTATCAACATTTTCTCAGATATACACAAACTTAACCCACACGCGTACACAGAGACACAAAAAGAAGCACAAACGTAGCTCGCTGTCAGTCACCGTCAGCCCCGAGGCGACCCCCTCGGAGTCATTTATTACCCATCATCCCTTGAGTACAGTCCTCTCGCCCCAGTGCTGTCTGGGAGACAGATCACTCCGTCTCCACAGAGCATTCCCACTCAGACAGCCAGTCAATCAGGCCTCCTGCCCGCAAACTAACCCCAAGTGGAGATGAGCTGACAACCCCGCCTCGATAACTTCAACCGGGCACCTTTCACAATTATTTCCCACCAAGACCAAAACCCCAAAGACATTCTGTCTGAGAGTGATGCTCATTATTCCCATGACATCGTTACCATCTTTCAGGGATTTTTTTGGGTCGTCATTAGAACTTCTCTGCTTCTTTCTTTCGGTCTCAGAAAAAGTCTCACCAAAACATATTGATCTAATCTCGTTTCAACCTGAAAGACTGAGCCGAGGAGTCACAATCTCTCCTCCAGTTCACCTCACCTTCATCCTCCTCACTGAACCGCAGGGCCACTTATAAACTCTGACAGACGTGCACATTTTGGGCATTCCTTTCAGCTTCCCTGCAAAAGCAGGAAACCAAACAACAGAGAAAGATACAGAGAAGCCAACAGACACAGTTTTATCTAACACCCACACATCTTGCCCCACCTCTTCCCAATGTGTGCCGCAGGAGACATGATGTGTGGCCTGACCTTGATCCACTTTTCAGTTATCGCCCCCTACAGTCGTAAACAAGAGAGACAGAAATCCACAGTGCAGAACTAATATTATGTTATGCCTTGCTTAAATAGACACAGGAGCCATTAATTGAAAAAGATGTGATTAAAAACAAAGCATGAGCACAAATGAAGGGATTTTGACTTTGTCTTGTTTGACGAACAACTGGAAACTATTGGATGATTTCCCTTTCAAGCGGTCACACATTTGTGAGGAATATGCATTTGGAGCATGATCAGCAAGGTTGACAAATCTTCTCTGCTAATGCCAAGAAGCTTTTCTTTGTTTTGTGTATTAAATGAGTGAAGTGTGCAGGAACAAGTCATATTGGCAATTCAACAATGAATTCATTAAAGAGTCAGGAGTGTAAGAGTCATACGCAGTCACGACGGCCTGACTCCTTATGATGGACAACAGCTCGCTCAAACACAGCTGTGGGCTGGATCCCATTCTTCAACCAGCATCTGTCACCAGCAAGACAGTCAAGCTGATTGTGTTGGTCCCTCTGGCACAAAGATCACAGCCAAGCTCGTCACACAAGTGTTTGATAGGGTTGAGGTGAGGACTGCTGGAGATTCACCACATTCTCTCAGAATTCTGAAAGTTACAAACCCTGTGGGGGAGAATGTTTCTTTCTTGGCGTCTGGTCTCAGACTGTGGAGGTGCTGTATGTGACTGGCACTGGTTGCAAAATCACATTTTTAAATGTCCCCGCATTGAATGAGACATTCAAATGGTCAGCAACTGGGAGTACCAGAAAAAAAAAAGAGTCAACAACACGAGCAAAGAGAAGATTTAGTCAACTTTTAATGAGCGAAAACCACATACTTCACTCTGCTGCTCATCACACAAATGCATGTTTCCCACTACTGTGACACATAAACAGGTCTTACAATTGGATTGGATTGCAAGCATTGATGCACCAGAAGAACAATCTAACAAACACAATGTTTTATACTTTTTGTGCAAAAAAAAAACATTGTTCTTTAAGTTTAGTGCATTTTGAATATGTATGATACAAAAGTAGTTGCTATAATGTGCACACATTATCAAGTCTTCACATTATTCTGCGAACAAGGAATAGTAAGAAAACCTGACAAATATAGGCGATTTAGTGAATAATGTCTTTAAGAGGATCAATCCTATGTGAGAAAAAGCTGAGAGATAAAGTATTGGTGTCAGTATGACAACAGCTGCTACAGCGGGACAGATCCTCAATCTCCAACAATCAGCAGATTTCCCGCACGCAGTAACAAATGCCCCAACTCCCACAACGGGGTTTATTAACACCCATACACGCACATGCAGTCATGCACACACACACACACACACACACACACACACACACACACACACACACACACACACACACACACACACACACACACACACACACACACACACACACACACACACACACACACACACACACACACACACAGAGGGATCAGGGAGCAGCTATCCAATCATGTACAGTAGCATCTGGCTGCAGATTACCAATATAAATTTAGCTATTTCTCATCGTGCTCTGTTATCACACCAATTCATATTCTCTTTGTACAACATTTCAATTAGAGTGAAGCCTTATGTGAAAAATAGTTGTTGAAGAATTAGGGTCGCCTGAAGTTTCACCAGTATCACTGTTTCCCAGGCACCGAGGGCAAAGGAGGCGGAGGTAAGTCATCTTGTTAGGTCTGTTCTCTCCTCCCGATTCAGGTCAGTGGGCACAGCAGGCACAATGACATGTCTCCCACACTAAGTGGGAAGATTGCAGCAGCTCCCACAGATTAGGACTGCACAATTTTCGAGGGGGTGGGGCGATGGGGGGGGTCAAGGAGGGGGACACAGAGGGCGGAAGGAGGACGAGCAGACAGCAGATAGCCATAAAATCACAAACTTTATTAAGTACAACAGCTTAACAAACAGATGCAAATACGTGAATAGGAATAAAGCATGAAGTGTTTCTTTCTTATTCAGAAGCAACACAGAGCAGTAATGAGATTCGTTTGCCAGCTTCAGCACACACAGTAGCTGAAGCTGTAAAATGCAGTAAATAGACACATCTGCTTCCACTTCCTGTAATGACACATAACTGTCAACAAATGGTGGAGAAATGCATGAACAAACACTGACAGTGCACTGGACTCTTACCAACTAAATGAAATGTGCTGCTATGAGAGTCAATAAAATGTTAAATAGCTATTGTAAGGCCTGAAGTTCTCATTAATATCGGTAACATAGCATGGTGGTCACCCGTAAAGATCTATGCTTTGCTTTGGGAAGAATTTTCATTTTTAAGTGAATAAATCAAAAATCAGTTTGATGTCTATAAACACAACCAAGACTCAGTAAGCCAGTCAGTACAATACTTTCTGAGTGCAACAACTTTGAGCATATACCAGACCGTGCTGGGTCCTTCGTGGCTGGTCAGAAGAAAAAAGCTGAGGGTGATCCATGACACATTCACTGACCTTTTCCCGAATGCATGACTCAAGGCTGCAACAATCAGCAGTCAGCTCTACAGATAGGATACAAGTCAGAGCAAGAACACTCAGGGTTTACCGAAAGAGGCTCAATGATGCACGGGCATGACAAAGAGATAATTAAAATGAAATAATTTTCATGAAACACGTGGTTTGGTGGCACGGCTGAACACTATCCTCGCCAATTCACAGCTCCCCTCATCTGCTTCCCACCATGGCGGGACAAGTGTGCTGCACAGAAACAAGCCTCTGTTTGACTAGATGCACTGTGGCCCAGAGCACTACTGTAAAGGAAACAGACACAGATTGGCAATTAGGGCAACACACACAGAGGAGAACAAGGGGGTTTACAAACCAGCCTGTGGAGATGACTGCCCGACTGTCCCAGAAACTACTGAAGCCTCACTGAAATCTACTGAAGCGGCTCTCAATGGTGGCTTTCATTACCAGACATGAAAACCCAACTGGACTTTCACAACAAAGTTGCACAGGAGAGCCCATCTTTTCCCTCTGTGTAGGTTTTTCTAACACTGGTAGAGAGAATTTTCTTACTGCTGGTGCTGGAAAAATGCTCAAGCTCTTTCCATCCCCATGGGGCATGGGGGAGGTTTGAACAACACAGGTCTGCTCCATGATTCATCAGCAACCATAGACTGAAATAACATTTTCAACACAAATTTCAATCATTCCCTGTCCTAAGGAGGTATTGCTGTGATGACTACTATGCACTTTAATATTCTAGGTCACAGCTTGATCACAACTAAGCTTCTCTGAAGTGTGACTGCATTGATTATTTTACCATACATTGATTTGTGGGATTAACCCATCATTGTGGAGGACAGGCCCGGGCAAGAACTCCTCAATGGATGACTGAACAATTGATTAAATGCTGATCACAAGTCAAGTATGTTGCCTCTCAACGGCAACCGCCCAGCAACCACATGCATGCACCCACGCACACACATATGTGTGGTGCACGCACATATAAACATACACACGTGTGCATTCAGTCTGTCACAGGGCCATTTAACTTTATAGAAACCCATCTGCAGCAGTGACCACAAAATTACTTTTACACTTCACTCGGTTCAACATATCTGTGATTTGCAAACATTTAACAGCCACAAAGTGCTCCGCTGTGGCTGCTGAGAAACAGTCACCGAAAACAAGGCCGATCCAATCTTTCTCGTTCGCGAGTGAAATGCTTTTCACAGGCAATCTAAAAACACCCTGCACCGCCACAGAATTATATCTCTGGAAAATTCAGTCTCCCTCTGCAAAGTAACAAAGAAGCTTCTGTTACTTTGATCCATTTTGACATTATAAATATATATGTATGTGAGAAAAAAGACACTTCACTAGAGAATAGCCATCTGTTAAAATACCATCGGTTCGTAGAAAAAACAAACAAAAAACAACTTAAACACATTTTTATTTGGCCATTTATCCTGGCATTGATGATTTTAATGTTGTTACAGTCCCTACCCTGTGAATTACATTGCGCTGCACTTGTCGTCGACAAATACCACACAAATAATTACAATATTATTATTAGTAGTAGTTGTAGTAGCTGGAGCAAAAGTAGTAGTAGTATTATGTTTTTTTTTAAATATACAGCTCAATATGCATGGTGTACAGAAATTATTTATTCCTTTTTAAAGTTGAGAGACAAGTTTATTCATTTAGGTGACAGACTTTTAAATTTACATTTGTCATACATGATAAACATTTTTTTTTGGGGGGGGGGGGGCTTTGAATGGCTGGTCACACGTGTAACTTTTCTTTCACCAGAATAACCAAATTATCCAAAGATATCAAAACATATTTGTCATATGGGTTATAATTAATAATAATAAAAGTCACAAAAAAATGTTTACATATTTTTGGTGTGGAGACTAAATAGTTATCCAACTAGATGCGAAGAAAAAACGCTTGTCAGACCAACGAAGCATTAAGTACTAAATGTTAGTTGGAAACATGAACGCAATCACTCTTTATATGTTACTATTGTATTATTGATGAAAAACTGAGACACTTACAGTTTATTGTCAGGTGTGCTTGTACATGTAGACCTCAGGCACATTCTTGTTGAACCAACTTGACCAAAAAGTGCTAAATTGTGTTTTTGTGTTTGAGCCTCCAGTTTGAGGGTTGTGTGGTAGTGGATGAGGTGGATGAGGTGGATGAGGTGGAGAGGTGCCTGTGCACCATCCTGTATCTGTTCCTGACAGGACGGATGTTAGCAGGAGGAGGGGAGTGTGGATGAAGCTGCTGACAGTCGAAAGGTCCCAGAGCACAACAGCCCAGCCCAGCCCACTCCAGGTCAACATGTTGCCTCCTGCAGTCCAGTTCAGCCCAGTCAGATTGGTTGAATCCAGTCAAGGGGTGTAGGTGAGAAGGGGCTGGGTCGATGAAAAGGAAAGACCGAGCGGGGAATTGGGTGTAAAGACAGAGTCTCCTTCCTTGTTGCAGCTCCTCTGTGCTGATACTCTCTGGACTCTTACCAAGATACACACAGAGACACAAAGGTCACTATAAACTCAACAGAGACTCATATTTTTCACGTCGCACTTGGCTCCCAAAAGGCGGCGTCAGCAGTCGGGTGTCTCCAGCGAAGAGTGTCTGAAGGAAGCAGCTCCTGTCAGTCCGTCTCCACTGAGATGACTCGCAAAAGCCTCTTTCGGTTGAAGTTTGCAGCAAGCAGATTTAGCAAAGACATGAGCGCATGAGGGCCAAAACACATCAGGATCTCACGTTCAGATGAATCACTATATAAGAAGAGTCCTGTTATAGAAGCCAGGTGTACACTAGACAGACTAATAAAGGCTCCTGTTTCCTCTCTAATGGCTCCAGTATTTCCCCCCGCAGCACAGCACCGCACCGCAAAGGCTCAGAGCCACGTTGGGGTACCGGAACAGGAGACAGAAAGCCTGCTAGGCCTGTCATCTTATACACTTAACCATGGGACGCTCAACCCAGAATAGACATGCCAACCCAGAGCTGCATGCAGACAGTCATCAGAACCACAACACAGGTACTGGAGAAGTGACGTCAGGTGGTTAATATGATTATTCTATAACCTAGTTGACCTTCTTAGCCATTTGGAATAGAGATGTATCATCATTATGGTCCATTATGTGCTTAACGTTTGAGTCATGGTCACTCAAAGCATCTATGTATCCTCGAGTGACTTTCATTCACGGAAAAGATTGACCAAAGTCAGGCTGATTTCATCGGGTTAAATATCCTTATTATTTTATTTGCCTATCCTGTTATTCATCCATCCATCCATCCATCCTCAGTGCAGCTTCATGGTCGCCAAGCTGACAATGGGTGAGAGCAGGATACACCCTGAACAGGTCACCAGTTTATCAACAGAGAGACACAACCTCACACACACTCACACTCATTTGGCTGGGAAATAAAAGAAGATATCAATGATACATCACCAGGATTTATTCTTATTTGATGGTGACAGAACTGTCCAAAAATGTGAAATGAGTGATTATTTCTATTCCTTTTTTTCCACAATTGTTTTTCAATACCTGTCAGTGCTTCAATATTAATGTATTTTTGATGGTACTTTAAGGATAATTAGAGAAATAAACATTCCAAATCCTGTAAGCTTGAACAGGATTGGAATATAAGAGTTAAAACAACAAAATAACCTCTTGTGACTTTCATGTAAGACAACATCGATCAAACTCAAGCTGACCAGTTATTGGAGCTGTGAAAAATGGTACAAGACAATCTATTCTGTTCACCAATGAATGAGAGAAAATTTAAAGTCACGTCCCATGTAACTCACAGGGGAAAAGCAGAGCCAAATTATCATAAAGCAATAAATGCAAATGTTTCTAAAAACACGCTGCTGACACTTCAGGCGGGAAGTAAACTCACCTTCAATACTGGAATCAATTTAAGCTTTGTGAGTTACCTTTTTCATTTCCGACTCTCACCATTCATTTCTTTCAAGTGGTCCTTTAAGAATTAGATTTAAATGAAATAACAAAGGGCATCTCACTTCACAGTGTATTGAACTCGCCCGGTCTCATACAGGCCATTATCTTTCACATCACTGTTGGCTAAATTAAGGGATTGAAAAGCACCATAACAGCCTGCATCAGGCGGCCCGGCCCACCTGTCATCTGTCACCTATATTACCTGCATCGGATTGTCTCTGGGGGGGGTCTGAAGGGGGAGGCTCGAAGTCGAGGAGTGTTTAATTAGAGGGCAGCTCTTGTGTGCAGTTCATTGGTCAAGGGTTTATGAAATAGTGCTGTTAAAATGTACATTGAGGGTCTTGGTGAACACCCCGCGCTTAATTATTCTTACCACAGAGGAAAAGGTAAAAATGTATTTGTGACACTGTCATTCAAGAGCAGATCAGACAAAGCATATAAAATAAATGCAGTTACCTCTGTCGCCTCTCAAACATTGAAAATAAAATCTGCATGATTAATATTCATTTTGGTTGAATTGTGAATTTCCTACAATTGTTGAATACATGATGAATTGAACAGTTGCTAGTTTACAATTTTTACCGAGAAAGAAAAAAGTGCAGTAAATATCTGCAACTGTCACAGCTAAAATAATAAAATAGTCTCACATTTTATTCTATCATTATATTTATTACATTAGGGCTGAATGGTGTAGTGGTAAGCAGTCTTGCCTCTCATTAAAATTATTCATGGTTTGTGTCTAGATTGGAGGCCTTTGAATGTGTTTGCCTGTAGTTGTGAATAATAACCAACCCCGAGTTGGAAGAAGCAGTATAGAAGATGCATTTCATTAAATGTGACCAAAAGACAGAGTTGTAATGAAGCTGTAAAGTTATACTTTCGATTTATTGCTCCCTTATCTGCTGTCTTTTTATGTGTCCATCCCCCGCACCATATGTATATCTATATGCTGTGAATAATTTATCACTTTTCTAAAGTGCCACTTAACTCTACTTAGCATAATCTCAGATATTATGACAAGAAACACAGACAAATCTTAAAAAGATAATCGTTTTCTTTGTTTCTTTCTAATTTCCTGGTTTCCTTGTGTCAACATTTATCCATCTGAGAAACAGCAGTCCGGCTATGGAAGATCACGAAGAACAGCTTAGTGTCTAGAAATTTACCTTTTATGGTAGCTCCTCTGATACTCCAAGCAGCTCCGTGTGTGTGTGTGTGTGCACAGGTACCGGCTCCCCACTTTACGAGGAGACATTAAAGTCCTCCCCCGATGTGAATATAGCAGGAAAAGATTCACCACTCAAAATCCCTGACGGAAAATAAAAATGGTGACTCGCGTGTACACAAGCAAGTGTGTACACTGAGACATAAACACACGTGTGTGTGTGTTGGACATGCACTCACAAGATGCCCTGCAGCAGAAGATCATTAAAAATCTTGTTACCGGCCTCTGGAAGCCATCCCTCCACCTCCCCGCAGCAGCAGGACACAACTACAAAGACTCCCGCAGCATTAACACTCAAGACCTTCAGAGCTTTTGAAGTAAGCTGAGATTTTACTACAGCAGACCAGAAGTGGAGGCAAATGGCTTCTTCTCTTGAAGGAGGTCAGACTGAAGAGATGCAAATGTTCCCCCTGATTGGGTTTGGCAGGACGGGAATGTTGTTTGTGAACATGTGTTTGCGTGTGACTTTTTTTTTTTCCTCTTCCTCCCGTCCGATGCCAAAGTCTTGTACAAAGACAACACGCACGCTCCAGTGGAGACATGAGAGCGCCTAACACTTTCCGACTGACTGCTCAGACCGAATGGAGAAGTAAAAGGCGCACGCACGCTCACGTATAAATGCAACACACACACGCACACACACTTGAAAGGAAATCACTTGTGTACTTTTACGAAAGAGAAAAAGTTTAAACTGACACAAAGAGATGACAGCCGTGGATAAAACGGTGACACCAGACCCACACGGGATCCGTCTATGGCGCCAACGCCACAGGAAATACCATCACCACCTCTAAGTGGTGGAGGACCCCAGGTGCCCTGGGTGAAGAGGAAGTTGCGGGTATAAATACCAGTGTGATGGAGTCGCACTAATTGGGCTGACTGTTAAAGAAGGCATCTGCATGTGTGTGTGGGGTTTGGTCAGCTTGGCCACAAGTTCTCCAGCTGCTCTGACCTGAATGAAGAGCAAGCTTACTCCTTTAATCGAGTATTGGAGATACAAAAAAAGAAAGAAAAACAATCCCGCAAGCGTAGTTTTGATGTGTTTACATCTGCATGAGCAGGAACAAAACAGGAGAAACAACCTCAAAACAGCCTCTTTCCATGTCGAAGCCTTTTCAAGGACATGAGCTGATGCAGAACTAGAAGCTAATGACTGCTGCCCTCACGGCTACAGACCCGCCCCTGTATTAAATACTTGCGGACACCGCGGGCAAAAGACATGCTTTCCTTTGGCTTTCTCTGAAAGCAAACCTGCCCAGACGCAGGCAAATGGGTGAAACATGACTCACCACTTTTTCCACTGCACAGGGATTCTGGATTTTTTGCCTTTCACACAAGGTTACTGTGAGAGTCTTTGTGAGTTGGCCTTGAGTGCAAGCGGTTTTACATGGCAGCCTCGCCATACACATTAGCTTCTGGTGTTTATGGGACAGCTCAGTATTACCTGTATTTGTTGTTGCTATGTCACAGAGGAGCTGATTCAGTTCATTTTCTCCTACTGAGTTATGACTAACTGTTATTTTATTTAAAAGATAGTTTACATAAAAAAAAAAAAGGTTAACATGCTTTGAAAGCATGTTAATGACTTCTGCAGGACTGTGAGATTACAACTTGTTGTTAAGAATACTTTACATCAATTTGAATGTTTATTAAATTAACATACCAGCAAGAAGTTGGACTTTTCGAGGCTAACTTAAGAAATATACGTAACTGCTCAGTGTCTTTCACAGCAGGTTTCTAATCACATCACTCAATAAGCTGACAATGGATACATCTCGCAAATAAAGTCGACCAAAATCGCCCTCGTGTTATTTTCTTGCTGTTCATTTTATTCATTCTTGATGTACGGCCAGTGACTCAAACAGGCAGTGACTGAAACACAAAGTTTCCATGCACCGCGCATGCTTTGCAATATTGAATCGACAGGCTTTCAAATATAAAACCGTACAATTAATTCCCATTATCAAAATTGTGCAATTAACTAATCATGCAAATATAGGAGAGGATATGGAGCCCAAGCACAATTAGTGTAAATTAGTGACCAGGAAAACAGCACTAGTATATGGAACAACATATCACATATTTATCGCAAATCCAACAACTATTCCATTACATATTGCATGTTCACCCACCTGATGTCACGCAGCCCTACTAACCACCACACCACATGTGCACGGCCATGTTTTGCTCGTTGATCCCGGGTGGCAAAAGGTTGCAGACACTGGATTAGAACAACCACCTTCAGGCGAACTAATGAACATGATTTAAGTGCTGTATATCAAGTGCCTGTTTCTACAGTAATACCACCTCTAATCTGAGAGGATCAGACCTCTGTGTGACCAGTGAAGTCTGTCGTGATCCAGGAAATGTGAGCAGATGTGCAGCGGTGGTGTCATCCTATAATATATAGTATATAGACACATGCATCCAGTGCAGACTGCGAGGCTGCATGGCTCAGCATCATCCCATTGATCTGGGTCAAAAGGTCGTTGATTAGACCGAGTCTTGCAGTCTCTAAGCAATGCAACAGTGTCTGCCACACACTCGGCTCGCACAGCTGCTGCCGGTCGTCATGGAAACGCTCGGACTCCCTGTTTCTCGAGACAACTCCCCAGTCAGCTAAATTATAGTGTGCCAAAAAAAGAAAAGACAAAAAAAAAAAAAAAACACCCAAGAAACTGAACACAAACATTAACTCATTGGAGGTAAATAGCTGATAAGCTGTACACAAGGAGCGGCTATGCAATCTGTACAGCCTTAAATCATCTTGCAAATCTTTGTCACGCTGCCACGTAATGACATCATGGAGCTGGTAGTGGTCATCGGTGTGTTACTTCAGCCCCCTCTTTAGTGAGATTGCATCGACTGGAAGTTGTAAAATTGTCAGTAAAAAAAAAAAGGTTTATTAAAGAGACAGCACAGGGGGGGAAAAAAACCCACACACTGGCATACTCACTAGATCTCACTTGTTCGAGGAGCCAGAGGGCTCAGCTCCTCACTCTTAATTACCCACTGCAGTGTAGACGAAACAATAAAGCAAACAAACTAGAACTAAAACACACATACGCTGTCCTGCCCTGAAAAAACACAGAAGATAATCAAAGAACCAAGGCAGCAGAAAATTTCCCCCGATGTAGGATTTTAATAAAACATGCCTGACTGGCATGTATATTTCAGGGGGCAGCAAGAATTAGCCCACATTCAGCAGACAGCTGCAAGCCCACACACCCAAACAGAGCCCAGACTGAGGTTTGCTTCGGATGAAAACGTGCATTTTGTGAAGCAGCACCACTTGCTACACACAAATTAATACATAAAAGAGCACAGTGTCATGCAAGGGTGCAGAAAAATACAAACATCTCTTTAAAAATCTGCAGGGAGAAGAAGAAGCGAGTGCTCGCAACTCGCCAGCTGAACTCAGTTTGCCACCTACCTTTGATGTTTGCTCGGTTTTCGCTCTACATCTGAAATCTCTGTAGTTCCTATTGCCTCCTGCTGTGCAACACAACTAAAAAAAAAAACTCCATTTAGTCCAGGATCGAGGCACAAGAGGGCCGACGGGGGAGGCTGGGTGTTTCAGTTGTACTCTCCAGGAGACGGCATGAGTCTGCCGCCAAAGCCGCTGCTACTACTCCTGTTCTCTCATCAACTCTCGCCAACCACCACGCTACCTCTCTCTCTCTCTCTCTCTCTCTCTCTCTCTTTCCCTCTCTCCTCCTCTTTCCTCTCCCCCCCCTCCTCCTCCTCTTCTTCTTTCTCCTCCTCCCCTCACCGTCTACAAACACACTGTCCCTGCCCCAAAAAAACGAGATGTGTTCCTCCTGTCCTTCCCTCTCGCTCTTTCTCCCTCACCCCGTCCTGATCCCCACAGCATTCAGAGCAGCGGACCAAACAATGCCGCCGCCGCCGCCGCTCTGAAAGGAACCCAGGAGCAGTTCTCAGCCGGCAATAATGCCTCCCCAACTGTCACCATGGAAACTAATGACGGCCCAGGCTGGCTGGGAGAAGGGGGTGGGGGGGTGGGTGAGGAGAGAGAGAGAGAGAGAGAGAGAGAGAGAGAGAGAGAGAGAGAGAAAGTGGAAGAGGGAGAGGGAAAGAAGGGGTTGAATGAAAGATGGGGGAAGTGTGTGTGAGTATCCGTGGGTGTGCCTGCACAGTTGTGTGTGTGTGTGTGTGTGTGTGTGTGTGTGTGTGTGTGTGTGTGTGTGTGTGTGTTAAAGGTTTGAGGGGACATTTTTGTGGTATTCGTTGGAAACCCGGCGCCCCACAAAAGTGGTGGGGTTCGTCAAGCAGCAATGAATTCTTAACATCAATGAATAATTATATTGTAATGTATGTAGTGTTAGCAAGACAGTGAAAAGGCTTTTATATCTTTCAAAAAAATAGAACCTGTTATTTTCCTAACTTTTACCCCCCCCCCCCCCCCCCCCCACACACACACACACACACACAACATTTTTGATTTCCAATTACGCAAGACCAAAAATTGTCAGATAAAAGTTGTTTTACGTTGACAGGTGTTTCTTGTGAAATTATTAACAGTCATTCTTTTTCTTCTTAAAATTTCAGATTATTACTTTGCTATTGAGTAAATTTCCCCCGGCAACATTTTGGATTTTGAAGTAAAAATCATAAAAAACAAAAAACAAAAAAAACTACTACCAATCACTAGTAACTGTTGCCAAACCAAATTTGATGAACGACTGATCCTTGAATCATCACATTTCCCCTAAAATAATTTGTAGGTTTGACGTGTAAATAAAACATGTCGCTGACTCTCCAGGGAAGCCACTTTGCACAGATCTCTGGGGAGTACATCCACGTCCCTGTGAACCCCCCCCACCCCCAGACATGTGGACCACAAAAGCTGTAATGATGATGCGCCCAAGCTGCTAGAAACCTCTTCATATGCACATATAATTATAGCCAACCCCCTCCCTCCATATACATGCCCCCCCCCCACTCAATAGCTGACATCAGCCTGAAAGACGGGGTGACACTGGCCGACACCGGCTCTGAACCCACTGACGAATGCCACCGATAACCATGGAAACACTGCTGGAATATCCCACTTCCAAAACGATAACAGGGCTTTGGAGCTGGGTGTGAGGAGGAGAGCGGAAGAGATGGAGAACGTGCAGACGAGGGGGATGGGTGGCTGCGTTCGATTTAAATTCAGAAAACGCCACAGCTTTAAATTTAGAGGGGAGTTGAGGGCGGCTGAGAGAGGGTTAAATGGGCCCCGATTGATCCACTTGTCTTCTTGTAAAAGCGACAATCACTCCATCCTCCTGTGTGAATCCCCTTCACCTGCAGGAGCTTTTTCACGTCCACGTCTTGCGGAACTGATTGAAAATCTCAGCATAGTGAATTATGCATTGCACTGAACGGGGAGGTGGGGTGGGGTGGGGTGGCGGAGGGTGCGGAGGAGGGGAACAGGTGCTGATCCCTGCAGTAATAAAGCTGGCTGTCCGACCCAGTAAACCTGAGGAGGTGAAGTCTTCTCACACGAGTCGAGGAGGAGGCAGGGGGAGTCAGGGCTGCAGCAGCCACCCTGAAGGGCGATCCGAAAAGGGAAAACCCCATTTCAAATAAGAATAGAGCCTTGCCTTTGTGAGTTATCTAATGAGGCATGGTGCTCATGTCCCCTCTTTACACCAAAGAGAGGAATGTGAGCTGCGGGTTAGAGAGGAATGTTGAACCTCTCGCCATCTTGTTACCTCTTTTTAGCATGTGTAAGGCAGAAATCATGGCTAAAAGTCAGATTCTCCGTGAAATGAGTCTTTTTCAGACTGGAACGAGAGACGGCTTGTCGGACAAGGACCAGAGGCTGAAGATGTACCAAGCTGGCACAGCTCCTCTGTCACCCTTCACCACTCTCACTAATTACAACGATGATCTCTTTCCATCTGTCCACAAAGAAGAAACTTTGGGTGATTATTCACAGTCTCTGTTGCGGGAATATTGACGACTAACACCAGTCTAAATCTTCTTCGCTCTACTGACCCAAGCGGGGCATCTGTCACACATCTGCCCAGCAGGATCACCAAAGGCACACAGTCCCAGAAAATATCCCTCATTGACTGGTTTGTCCAACTGTGGTTCAAATGTGTTTCCTTCCCCTATTTAATGCAAAAAAAACAAAAAAAACAAGGTCAGCCAATGAGATGAAGCCAACAAACCATGTGTTTGTTTTCCCATCTGTCTGTGGATTATATCATCCAGAAAATGACATGTATGTTTCCATAGTTCATCCCTCGCCAGAGTCGAGCTTGTCTACAATGTAGAAACACACATAACAACGCCGTCAACAATATGCAAAACCTGTGTTGTTCGATAGCCTGCCAAAGTTCTGTCAACTGGCTTTCAAAAGACGGCACCGACTTTGATTGGCTCAAGCACGCGCATACAAATGTTTTTCCTCCCATTCTGTAGCTCTGGACGACGGCACACACTCAGAGGACTTGGCCCAGTTAGGCTCAGAGGGGACTTGGTACAGAAATAAGTACATAAATGTGGCTTGAAATCTCTGATCAGTCAGTTTTCACGTGGTTCAGTTGCCTCAGCTCAACTTTTGTGAATAATTGTGAGAAGGAGGGCAGTCGTCTGCAGGCAATTCGGTTTGACTCGGTTTGGTTCAGACGTTGACCCGACTCGTGGGTTTTTCCAGGTCCTCGCGTATTAAGATGACGTGTCTATGAAAAAATCCAAACCTCACACAGACACATTAGTTCACATGATATAAACTGAAAAAAACATTCACACGTCTCTGAAGGTCCCAGAGCACCTTGAAGACACAACAAACAGGCGAAGCGCAGCAGAAGACAGAGGTCGAGGAAGGACGCAGCTTCAGGCCGCCACCGTTACTGATACACATTCAGTTAGACTCACTAAGCCTCCAGATCAGCTTTCCGAGGGGAATTAGACTCACAAAGATTCAATGGAAGGATCAATTTATGCTTTCAGAGGCAAATACAGTTAGATTATAGTTATGAATGAAGACAGGTGAGCTGAAGTGTTGTTTTTATTGGTATACCATTATAGCCCTGGCATAACGGTCATTCACAAATATCAAATTGCTCGAATATTGACTTTGACGGACGTCTCAACCTTAACCCCTCAAACATTAGCCAGTTCACAAAAAATCAAAGAGATGTTTTAAATTACTCTTGCAAGCCAGTAGTCACCCTCCAGCTCTCAGGAGTCAAAGCCTCCCTTTAAAGAAGAAGCCATTAATATTTAACCCAGTGGAGAATCTTTTAATTCATTATTAATATTTAAACTTATCTACTGGAGCTGAGAGGTCTTATCTGAATTACAAAGAGGTTGGAGCCGAGCATAATCCCTGTATCTGTTTTACCCTCCCCAGCACAAACTCAATGCACTCGAACCGCCGTCCCACTCAGTTCCAGCTCTGCGGGCAGGTGGTGGTGGTGGTGGTGGTGGAAAAAGCTTTTCTGCGGTGGTGCCATGACGGCTTCTGGATGCCTGGCCCAGGGGCACGGTGGCAGCGATGGGTGCAGAGCAGTAAGAAAAAAGAGGGAGAGCAGTTGGTGGATCCCCTAAGAAGAATGGCAAAACACAGTGAAGGAGCTGAAAAGTGATATCCTGCAGGGAAAGTCTGGATTTAAACAGGGAGAAATTAATTAGTTAGAATTGATGTGTCAAACTCATTTTAGTTCCGGGGCAAGACACACACGAGACTGATCTTAACTGGGCAGGAGCTGCGAGAAAATTGGATAATAATCTAGAGAAATATAGGCTACATAGTGCACAGATGGACAAGAGAGGAATAGCAGTTACTTTGAAGGAAGAAATTTGTTTCTGTCTTCTTTGTAAGTTTAATCAATTCATAAATTACACGCAAAGAGTCCAAAGTGAGGAAACACTAGACCACCAGCATAAGGAAGAATTATCAATCAAATAAAAAAAATGTAATAAAAGTTGAATGTGGACATTGATTTTGCTTTTAAATATGTAAAGAAAATAATATTCAGCCCCTTCACGCCAGTTTTAGCCCACATGTCAAACATTTGACAACCCGTAACTGGAACATCATCATTTATCATAGGAAATGCTTTTTATCCATTTTATAACTGGATATGACACTGGTCAATCAAACACTCAAAACAAATTTGCAAGTATCTGCACATTTTATAGAACAAAATCTTTATGAAGAAGAACAGTTTGAATAGGATTTGTTCCAACATCAGAGAAACACATCAAAAGTACATCCAATTCCATCTTTTGATTTAGTCTACGTCACGCTTGTGTGGAATATGGGAGGAAAAATAAACAACAGAATACCAGAAGGTAAAAAAGTAATCAAGCTATGATCAATGCTGTGTCTATTTAGTGTGAGATCCGTAAACAAAATCTGTTCACAACAAAGTAACATGGAAGTTTTCTGGTGAACGCTTTGTCTGTGTTTCACATTCTCCGCTGGAGCAGCTTCATCGTTGAGAAACTATTAAGATATAATTAGGGGACCTGCTGCTGCTTTTATGTTTCCACAATACTGCATCTGTTAATGAAAAATAAATCGCAGCCCGCATCTCTCTAATGATCTTTGCGAGCTCTTCTGTTCACATGACATGAGCGGGGAATCCAGGGGACAATAATATAAAATGTAATAAAAACCAAACAGCAAACACAGAGGACGACGTGTTATCTGGATTGGAGAGCCTGTCTGGAGGTCAGATTACTGTTTTGTGTTTTGTAAAAATCCTGTCTGGACAATTTGAAAATAATGAACCTTTCACACGTGCGTCAGGCTTATTTTGTTGGTTTCCGAGACTAAGCAACACTCAAAAATCGATAGGGAGCGCGGAAAGAGGTGTGATTTGTTTTCAAATGCTTTGCTCTTGGTTATTACACCGTAGCTTTCAGTTTGGATGGCGTGCACGTCCTTGAGTTTGATCCTGAACGGTGTGATGGAATAAAGCAAACCCTTGATGGTTTGTAGCTATTAGAGGTGCGGCTGTGTAGATAACTTTCCGCATGCATGTCTGTTGGGATGCAAGCGCGAGTGTGTTACGCCCACGGAGGGTTTGGTCATCTGACGAGCTGCAGGCTCATCTCTCCCTACAGCGCCCAGATGGCCTGTGATTATGCACAGCTCAGTAGAGATTACTGTGCGGCAGAGATAGGAAGAGAAACAAGAGAGAGTAAAAATAAAAATAGTTCAAATGAGGGGAAAAAAAAAAATGCGAGCAGAAAATGAAATGAAATCATGAGATGTGTGTGGGGTCAGAGAAGCCGAGCGAGGGCAGCTCGCCTCAGCCCGCGCTGCATCGACGGCCTCCTCCAAACAAAGAAAGACATCTCAACTACCTGTCGTTTCCACTGTCCATTCTAGCTTTCACCTTCGCAAACCGAGCGCCGGCACATGATATCATGAGCTCGGGTTTCATGTGTTGTGTCACGCCGAACGTATGCAGGGGCAGCAGATACACGACTGTGTCAGATTCGGATGGAAACGTCCCCACTCAGGGACATTTGTCACCAGCAGCTTTGTGACGTGATGGATCACACGCAGGCGAGTAAAGCACACCCAAAGGAGCAGTGTGAAAAATGATCAACGCTTCACTGAACCAACACTATTCAACTGTTGATGTGTTTATTGGCTCGGCTTTACCTGGAGGAAAATCTGTTCGACAACCGCAGCATGTTGGACCCATAAAGGCTTTTTCACCATAAGTAAAGACATGTAACATTTCGTGTTGAAAGTACAGTATTGAGAATCTGCATCCTACTGTCACAAGCAGGAAGTTCCAGCACACATTGTTGCTTTTGAAAAAAACTAGAAAATTAAAGACGGAATGTGAAACATCTTTGTGAATGAATTGACATTTATTCCTCGGGCAGCCGGGCCGTATCGCAATCACCGCATCTGAGGCCATCACTCAGTCATATTTCTTTTACTACATAAGACACAACAATGATGCAATCCTCTGAGATGCAAGCCCACAAGCTACTTATTGTAATAGGTTTGAAGCTTGTTGTGGTCATGAGTGCTTTACCTAAAAGTGTATTGCTGGCACACTCTCCCAGCTGTCGGAGAGATTAGAGGAAGAGGATGTGCTTTGAGCTATTTTGTTTTTGTTTATTGCTCACTGGATGCAAGCAGAGGAGGAGGCAGGATCCTGCTGCGGATGGCCAGCGTGTGTGTGCGTGTGTGTGTGTATGTGTTAAACTAATGGCACTCATCACTCAAGTTTGAAGAACGGCGCAGCTAATGGATGGGAGTTTGACAACCTCCAGTTCATACAAGTCATATTTCTTGGTGGTTTTTGGAAAGAAATTAATTGCGACAATTTAGCTCCGGGCACGTCAGGCAGCCGCCGGACAGCGGGCTAGCTTTTCAAGGAAAAAACAGCTTGACGCGTACGCGTGCACACACGCAGACACACACGGTTGTGCACTAAAACAGCTGTCAAGCAGCCTGAGGCAGTTTGTTGTTTTATTACATTTTGACCTTTCAGGATCGATGTAAATCTAATGAAGAGCTTGTTAGTGAATTATGGCTTCGACCAAAAAAAAAAAAGAGAGAGAGACTGAAAGAAAAAGTTAAAAGCCTGAAATAACCGTCTGAGGAAGGTAATCCACAGTGGGCCACAGGAACAGGATCCATCTGTGTGGATGTAGCTCTCATCTCCTCATTAGACTCGGGCTGTTATGGCTGTCCTGTGATGAGAGGTGCACAAGGGCAAGGCATGCTGGGAGAGGGTGGTGCAGCTAAGTGGGCATAGTACAAAATCTACAAGTTTAAATCCCCAAGAGATATTTTTGAACCAAGGGTGTGTGCACAGGTGGCGCACGGCAACATCGGTGCAGAGAAAGTTTTAACTAAAAGGTAGCAGACATTTGAAACTGCAGCCATTAAACGGTCACCGTCCAGATCCCATATAAGAGGAGCTATCTTGTTTCACAAAGTCATTACAGAGGCAGAGCATGACAAATTGCCGAGGGGCAGTGACTATAATAGGAGAAAGGAGAGGGGATGGTGGAGAGTCAGCCTGCTGTTGCCAGGGTGACCTTCAGTGTGAAGCACCTCGGTGTCACCCTGAACGAGAGCAGCTCCACCAAATGAGGTTCCAGAGTGTCTAGACCCCAGAGACGGCGTCGCCATCACCCACCAGAGAGCGCCGTTATTATCTCCGTAATCACAACCTGAACGTACACGTGTCAATGTATGTCCCGCTTTAGCAGCTGTTTTCAAAGACATTAAATATTTTGTTCATTCCATCAACTAATTAGTCAATGGACTTGACTAAAGTGGTCCGCTTGAGGGCAAATTGTCGACAATTAATATTTTCATGGCTTAATTTATGTGCGCCGGCACTTTTAAATTAGGTTTTACGTGGTCTTTTTTAACAGAAACATCTGATATGCATGTCACTTCTCCTCCAACAGTAAATGTTTGCCTCTTTCCGCTTGTGACTTCCTTCCCATTATAAGGATGACTTGGCAGGTAGATTGCTCTGAGCATCTTTGAAAACTTTGCACGTTTCTCAACTCCTGTTGTGAACATCGGGGCTTTATAGTCTGCTGCAGCATTTTGGTTTTATACCGTTTGAAACAATTTCACCTCCTCCTTGGAGTCACTGTCAAGAGTGTAAAGATTTATGACCAATCGATTTATCTTGTTCTAAGACAATATAAATTATCTGAATAACTTCTAATATCTGAAGCCCCTAATATTTGAGTGCTATTATTTTTAATTCAACATTTAACATTTGTGGCTCTTTGAAGCCTGGACATGTAGACATTGCATGCTGGTTTTATTCAAAAGAGCATAAAAAAACATCATTCAACATTTACTGCTTTTAAATGTCTATAACTGTTAATCACTGGTATTCAAAGTTTCTCTAATCCTTCTTGGTTTACAATTAGAGTGTTATTTGCTTAAGTAAACCACTCTTAATATAACTTACTGTAGATGTGGTGGATGCAGGTTTAAAATTGGTGCACTGTGTGTGTGTGTTCAAGCATGCTGTCATGTTTTGTTTTTTCATATTCTCAAATTAGATGCATCAATACAGTGAACAGGTGCAAAAAAGATATATATATATATATATATATATATATATATATATATATATATATTTATTTTTTTTTTTTTTTTTTTTTTTTTTTAATCCAAAGAGCAAAACACAATGGTGCATTACAGAACAAAACATCTATCTCAGAGATTGTACTAGACTATCTTACTTTTGGACATTTAAAGAGAGACTCAGCACAAATGAACTGCTCTTTCCTTCAGAGTCAATAAAGCATCCATCCATTCATCAAACTGACAGTCTGCACATTTCAAATCCAGTCAGTGACAGAAAATATTTGGTTGATGCCATCTATAATCTGATATTGAACACAAATTCGAAAATATGCCTTATGAGACCTCCATTAACATTGGAGCGAGGCGTGAAACCAAAAGGCATTTTGTCTTTTTCCTTCCAAACATGTCTCGTGGAGGTTTTAAGAGGGAAAACAACACCGTAACTCAAAAAGAAACAGAAAAGATGTTTGTTCTGACAAAATATCCATAAATGTGTTGCAGGAGATTTATTTTATTGACCTCCAGAGTCAGAGTCCACAGTCTTTGTTGTGAGAATAACATAACAGCGCCATCTACTGGGAGAATCGCCTTTGTACACTCAGCCTCCCAAAATAGCTTGAGGAGATTTTGGAAAATGTGAGAAAGCACAGTTTTTGACAATATAAAATAATACACATTATTTTAATAGGGAACCATTAAATCTTATTTATGAGATGAATGTTATTAAAAAAGCAGAGTGTGGCCGAGGTAACAGTCAGAGCACCCGCACAGCTGCAGCCACAGTAAACCACAACACAAAGCTTTTCCAGTGAAAGCAACATCTCTTTTCTTTGTGCATAAAAAGTCTGTGGAGTCAGTGGAAAGAACATAAAGTCTATGCATCAGACACAAAAACACTGCATACAATACAATACTTTCACACTGTGGTACCGCACTAAATGAGAGCCCTGTTCAAACAGATGTGGCATTTCAAAAGGAGCTAGTCGGTGACAGGCTAAGACTGGCGGTGAGGAAAAGAGATGGGGAGAATCAGATGAGGAGAAGTTTAGGGTTTCCTGCTGATTGACGGGCCCCGAGGCTGCATGCGCACGGCTCGCCGAGTGTGAAGTGTTGAGCAAAGCAAATGTGCAAAGTGTCGGGTAGGTCGTATAAGCTTCTAGGAGCAGGATCTACGGCGCTCTGCCTGATTTGTTTGGGAACAAAAATACACAGGCTGAAAGGAAGGAAGAGGAAAGGGAGAGAGACAATGCTTAATCACAACAGAAGGGCAGAGCTGAGCGGAGTGGAGGCTGGGAGGGCACCCAGGGGAGAGAGCGTGGAGAATTGAACACAGGCCGCCTTTGTTGGCTGCAATCAGCCCGACTAGGAAGACATTTACAACATGGTTTACGGCTACATCAGGTGAGCGTGTGTGAATGTGGAGTGTGTGTGGTGATCAGGAGGAGCTCCAGGGGAGGGGGAGAGAAAAAACAACAGCAACGATTTAAGGTCTAGGAGAGGGGCCTAAAAGTCTGTGTGCATTCCACACTCTGCGGATTCTTTCTGAAGGATATCATATCGAATTATAAATTGATTTCCAGCCTCCAGGAAGCTAACAGTATCATTTCAGTGTGAGATAAAATTCATCTTACACAGACTCATGATGGGAAATTGATATCACAGCTACATTTGCGTCATCGGCATGTGGTGAAGATGCTACGTGTTTCTGTTGGTGTGTTGAAAGACGCAACATTTCCTGGAATGATTGACTGACTGACTGACAAGCAGCAGCCGCTTGATGCGAGAAGTAACTAAACTCACATGGCCACCCTCACTTATTGACTGGCTTCAGTGTTGTACTTCTCAGCAGCTCACTCACATGAGCGTCCTTGAATGCACCAACACAGAGAGTGTTTGTACCTCTTCCTGCTCGTTAAATAATTGAATTCTGGGAAAAGATAATACATCTTTGTGAGTCTGTGTAGGATTTATGTACCTCAGAGAACCACAACATCATAAATAATGGATGTGAAGATACTACCACTGACCTTACACAATACCTTTGTGGCTCGTACTGATATTTGTTTTTTCTAAAAAACACAACAATGCTTGTGCATGCCGGCTATTCCTTTTTTTTATCATTAAATAGCCACTGAGAATGTTATGAATGAGTGAATCTCAACTTAAAAAGTACAACAGAGGGCTATGTGGGCTGAATTAACGATTAAATATGTTTTCACAATTAATACTTCAATGATGTTGTCATTGTAGTTTGTAGGGATAGATAGATAGATAGATAGATAGATAGATAGATAGATAGATAGATAGATAGATAGATAGATAGATAGATAGATAGATAGATAGATAGATAGATCTAAGGGTGCTAGTACACCATCTGAGAGTTATTGATATGAGCAAACTGGTTGAGGACCAGTATAAACAGTTTCAGAATTTTGCGAAATTCATGCACAAATCAAAATCATTGCTGTATATGTGAAATTGCGGTAAATAAATAAATTTCATTAAATAAAAGACATAAAACAATACAACTACAGATATGCAGTGTATTTGTGTATTCATGAAAAAGAAGTCCCACTAAAAAGCAGCCTAAATGATGTTGTAAATATGTGAAGACCCACCATGGATAGATGCACTCCAGTGTGACCTGTATAGGTTGCAGAATTATTACACGAGATAGAATTTGCAGCACTTCATCAAAACATGTCACCCACCACAATGCAATGGTTGCAGTGGTGCGGCGCTATGATATTTTCGGACAGTGACGGATGAGTACGGCACAGGAGAATAAGCCATATCAGGATATCAGGTTTTGCACATGCAGACAACGGACAAATTCATTGTGGGATCTGTGGGCAGTTGAATAAAGAGGTGAAATATGAACGTTGTTGTCTTTGGGGAAAATTATGACCAGAAAGTATTCTGCACAGACAAGGAGACAAAACAAACAGTGGGAAACACTTTCCACTCAATTGGCTCCTTTTGTGTATGTCGCCGAGTCATGTGCATCTACCCTTCACAACAGCAGTGCACTTATTTTTTTCATACTGCTGACGGTCAACATGTAACCTAGATATGACCTTCACCTGGTAGTTTCTCCCTCCCTCCCACCCTCCTCCTTTTCCTCCCTGCCTTCCCTGTGGATCCCCCTGCCTCACCCCTGTGTGTACAGGAAGCCCCGATTCCAGAGAGCCCGCTTTTCTGATGATCAGAGAGGAAAAACACAATGCCTTCAGTGTGCTAGGAAGGGGCTCAACTCATAAAACACACACACACACACACACACACACACACACACACACACACACACACACACACACACACACACACACACACACACACACAGAAATAGAATGGAACATGCTTTTACTATTAGGACTTTACTTTTTTTTTTTCTTTCCATATGACTTTCCCAGGAAAATTCCCCCTTTTCAAAGGGTAGGTCCAAGCCAGACAGACACCAGACTGCAGAAGAGACACATACACACACTGAGACGCACAAGAAAAGGCCTCGGAGGAATCAGCGCTCCTGCCCTTAAACTGAGATACAAACTTTATGGGTGTGAAGGGTGACTGAACTCAGATCTCAGAGCAAAACTGCTGATTCCAAGTTATTATTCCCACATTCGGAGTGCTCACTGAGAGTCACTCAATTACCCTAAAAAAACACCCCCACTCTCCGAAGCTTAAAAGTCGTCCAGACGATCATCTGGCTTACATACAATTTGATACATGCAGACGACCGAGACGAGATTAATTTAGTCTCTTGGGGAAATGCTCAACATCTGACATGCCGGGCCTTTATTGGGTGACACCGAGTAATTCTGCTCACTTCTAGAAGGCCTCAACAGTTGGTACCATTTAAGAAAACTAGGTCACTTCCGCCTTCTGTGGGAGTGTGTGTGTGTGTGTGTGTTTCAGCCAGACCCTCAACCAAGAGACCTCTAGTGTAAACATATTGTGCAGGAAAGACTGCTTCTCTGAGCAGAAACATCCTAATACCAAATAGTTTTTGAACCAACGCGACTGCTCCCGTCGATGTCAAACTCCACATCACAAACACACTGTGCGATGGTCTGAAGGGAAATCCATTAGTCAGCTTAACGTCACCGACAAAAATATGACCGCCCAGGCAATGGAGGCATCCTCGAAAATTTGCAAAACGTTGATCCGCCAACATTTATAGAAAAGACACCACACTGTAGGTTCTCTCCTTTTTAAAGCAACAAATATCCTGTGCATGACTAAAATATAGTTACCAGATAAAACAAAAGGGGATTAATACGGGATGAGAGCATCAGCAATGTTCAAATGGACTACAAATATATTCTTTATGTTCTTCAGTGCCCAGTTAGGTCACACGTTGACCTTTATTGTCTCACTGAACTCAAACCAAGTTACCCGAGTAAAAACCCTGCATGTAACCCATCTGTTCATCTCGTAAAATTAACTGATAAGAAAAATCAAGATTACTGTGGGCCCATTGTTAGGAATGTCCTATCTTTTCAAGTCTATGTTTTGTTTCTAGGTTTATGTGTTAAAGTGTCTTTCTTGGGCAAGACACTAAATTCCAATTTTTACTGTAAAGTTATTTATATGTTTTTGAAAAAAAGTCTATTTATTGCTTAACTGTCATGCAGCCATCCACCACTAGTTGGGGCTGTAACCATCATGCAGCACCCCCTCCCTCTGTGTGCTTGAGTCGATGGCAATTTCAAAATGTGCTGGTGGAAAGTTGGAGAGATATCTTCTTGGATGAACCAGCGCGGTTTGGCAGTACTTTCATCTCGAAAATGAAAACAAGGTAGCACGTAGGCTTTGTCAAAAAGAAAAAAAAAAATGAATACATATATTCACTCCACTGGAGCAATGTGCAACCACATTCATCTCAAGCATTTGGATATTCATCTGCATGGAAACACAGCTGCAGCTTGCGAATGGTGCTAGATAACCACACTCCGATTTGACATCATTTACCCAGAGACGCCGTATTCTCATCCAGTCTGGGATTACAATGAAGCTCATCATGACAAAGATCTCACACGATAAACTTCCACTTTATACTGTCGAGGGGAAAACAATTCAGGAAGTCAATGAAATATACTAAGCCTAAATGGACCGTGATAGGACGCCGATGATAACCCTCCAGTTAAAACACTTTACAATGAATCGTGCAAAATCTTTTTTAGATGAACTGATTTGTCTTGAGTCAAATTTTAGTTGACGGACAAAGTCGTCACCACAAATATTCCTACTATACCTGCAGTTGGCTCACAATAATACTTTTCTTTTGTTAAAATCAATACTGACATTTATCTTTTTGACTCTTGGCAAATTTATTACGTTATGCTGGTTCTCTGTTGGAGAGTCACTTCTTTGTTTGTCTATTGGTACGTTTATTTTTTTATCTAAAATTACTGTAATACAGTACATGCATTTTTCCAAATCTAATTTCCTTTGATTAGAAATATCAAGAAAAATAAAAACACATTTCTTTCTGATGAAATTTGACAGGGGCCCCTTTAACACAACAATATTGCAAGTGAAAAATTATAATTTAGGGCCACTAGTGGGCGCTGTTGTTTGTCTTGTAATTAAACCACACAGAGGCTATAAACATTTACATCGTCTGGGATTTACATTTATATGGACTGCGACGCCCAAAACACAACTAAAAGTTTCCCTTTTTGCTTGAAAACATTGTCATGTAAATGGGGCCTTTGTGTTAAATGAAAAAAAAATTTATCTAATAAGGTGATGATGAAAAGATACAACAATTATTTTTTATCTTTTTTTAATTTGCTACTGATAAAGGACCGAATGGTGGCATAACACATTCAGAACTCTCGGCACGCAGTGAGAATATCATTGGTTCAAGTCTTGGCTGTTCGGCAGAGTTTGCATGATCTTCCTCAATCTGTGAGTTTTCACCTGGTACCCTGGTTTCCTCCCACAGTTCATTAATATGCATTTGGAGTTAAGTGACAGTCAGCTGGGATCAACCCAAGCGCCCTGTGTGTGAGTTGGATAAAGCTGTGTGGAACAAGGACGGATCACAATCACATTTGATGTCACTTTGTCAGAGTTACTCCAGAATTAGAAAAAACTAAATATGTCTTGCAGGTTGAAGCGAATTTTCCATAATGTTCTGAATGCTTTACATAGTTTTTAACTCCAAAATGAAACGAGGTGTGGATGACTTGGACTTTTTCAATTATGGCAGACCATAATTACACAACAGGAATTCTTTGGAGTCGGACACACACCTGTCAAAGCAACACGTCTGCAAATGACTCAGGAACCTGTTAAACAGGAGCGTCACTCCAACGACAAGTGTTCACTGTAACTGTTGCAGTGAGAAAGTACGCGAAAACAAAACGGCTTCTGGTAGCACCTACTTCAAGTGTTGCCCGCCTCCGCCGGCCTCGCCGACACCGGACTACTGCCTCACCACCAAACCTAATGAACCGCTATCTTATCAGGAGAAGAGGCAGACTCAAACATAAACCGTTTAGCAGCTTCACAAAAGAAAACAGACTAACGAAACAGTCTATTACAGGTCACGTACATGAACTGAAGGTTGATTATCCAGGTGAGGGTGTCGGGACGATATCACGCAGTCCGGACAACAACAACTGGATGGTTATCGAGTCTGCTCTGTATAATATAACTGAAAGTAGAAATTAAAAGAAGTTATCTTTTCGGAGTGACGGTGCAGAAAAAGTGACTGAAGAGAGAGTCAATGACTTGTGACTGAGACTTCTTTTCAGCTCACACATGAACACAAACTGCAGGGACGTCTTCTCTGAAGCAACAGCAGGACTCACACATGACCACCATTAAGGAAATCAATGTGACACACAGGCAAGCTGGGAAAGAGCCCCAAGCTTCTGAGCGGCTCTCAAACTGAGTCATGCCGTCTTAAACACACACACACTCACTCGAGCAGATAAAGAAAAAGACACGGAGGAGTGGAAGGGATGTGTGAGAGATTGGTTGGTCGGCATTAATCAGTATATTTTCTGCTTCTGCGTCGGCATTCGGTGATAGGAGTCACTGGTGATAGTCTTAGGGAGTGAAGAGAGGAATGACGCATCAGGGACTCGTATCTGCAAACTGTACCTCTTCACATGTCAAGGATCAGACGATGCACATTGTGTACATGAAACCGAACAACTCCAACTAATGGAGCCAATCGCACCCACAATTTGAAGCTTGTTTATAGAGCTGGTTCATCAAATTATCTTTTTTTGAAGGAAGGCGCAAAGCTGCAGCCACGTGAGCCTGAAATCATCAACCAAATAAGTTTCTATGAAGCACGCAATATAACTGCTGTCTGTTTCTTACAAATGTAGATATTTGTGCGTGTCGCCATGTTGACTGGTCTCAATCATGGTATTGTAATGACACCAGTATTAGCAATAATACAAAGATTTATTCAGAATTTATGCAAGATTTTTAACAAGGTTTACTGAAGTCAAAAGTAAAGTAAAGTTATGGCTCATAGATATAGAGACATGAACTCACATTGACCAACACTTGGTTAATTCAAGACTCGGCTGTTTTTAAAGTGTCGTCTCTGGAAAGCACAAGTTGCTCACCTCTTTCACAGATCAACATCATTCAACTCTGCAGTTTCCGCTCAGCTGAAAGACATTTATTTGGTGCCTTTTAGCTCATTGATTTGGATCACTCTGAGCAGCATGTCTTTACTGGCTGTGGCAGGTAGCTAATACTCACCGACCACAATCAGCCAATACCACACAGTTAATTAACCATGTACAAATGAGTCGGATATTCCTCTCATGAGATGACTGAAACAGTGACAAAGAATAAGTACATACATCATCGTTGCTACTATATACTGTAAGCAGCATTATGTAATTATACAGTGTTATCTGAGTTGGAAGCCTTATGCTCTTTATGCTTTAACCATCTGTACTCCACATTTGATCAACATGCGAGAAGATTTGCTCATATAACTGTAAAGTCATTTACACGCAGTCATTTAGCTCCAACATAACAGATTAAGGCTGATGACCACAGATATTATAGCCAGTGATTATTGATTTAAAATGTCTAACTGAGCCTAAGGAAGAAAACTGATCGGCTACATTCAACCAAGAACTACAAACACAAAATTTATTCTAAAGAATTGACTTCGGATCGAGAAAGAAAAACTCACATTAGGGGAGATTTAAACAAATAACCGGTTCAGAAGCGGAGCAAAAACTGTGACATGTGACAAGTTTAGTCTCTATTATATAGAAATTGAATAACTTACTACTTATTAATACAAATGAAACGTGGATGTTTGGCTTTTGACTGTTTCTTTTTCCCATAATAAATCTCACGTATTCTGTTCACGGAGAAGTTAATCTGGCCACACCTGACAGCAGATTGAGTTTCATTGCCGAAATCCCTCCCCACTGTTTATTGTGGATTCTTGATATGGAAAGACAATCGATCGGCCAACACTAACAGTCTGTTCAGTCAGTCCTCCTCAATCTCCCATACCCACTTTAAAAGGCTGGTACACCCCGTACAGTCATTCACATGTTGACACTGATACAGACAATCAAAACACACACACACACACACACACACACACACACACACACACACACACACACACACACACACACACACACACACACACACACACACACACACACACACACACACACACACACACACACACACACACACACACACAATAACCCCATTGGACAGCAGATTAAACCTTATGCTGTGAGGCGACAGTACTAACCACTGTCCATCGTACTGCAATCAGAAACAGTGAATTGAGTAAAGCGGAGATACAGATGTGTGGAAGACAAACATTGTTTTGGATTTGTTGTACATATATCAACCCACCGAGCATTAGATCGGTGGTTCCCAACCTTAATTCCTTGAAGTCCCTTACGATTGCACAGAGGCTGTGTCAACCCTCTCTAATCAATACTTTGCAGAAACATGAAGCCAAATGCTGACAGACGGGTCAACTCGCACCAACACACACAAGCCTTGACAAAATAATAGTAATTGGAAGTTCCCAGGTCTGTGCTAGATTATGTCCACAAAGGGTCCGAGGTTGGGAATTACAGGATTATCAATTCATCCATCCATTCATCTTCTATACTCCTTAATCCAACTTGTCAGTGGGCGGCGACATGTTGGACAGGTAGGCGGCCCACGACAGGGCAAACACAGCACAAGACAAAGCTTATAATCAGTGTCTACAATTACTTCATGTTGAAGGGTCCTCGTCACCTATCAACTCAACTAATCAACAACCCAAAATACTGCAGGACAGATGAAACTCTGACCATCCTGATCTTTAACTCCTGTGCCGTGTGTTTACCTAACACAGAGGGGAGATGTTTACATTGGCTCGGTTAAACACGGACCGGCCGAATAGCTTTTGTTAATAATAAATAACCTGAACAGCCAACCCAGGACGTCCGCGCTGGAGCATCTCACAGACCACCGCTGCCCTACATCAGAGGAGGACACATCCACCGCACTTTTGAAGGAAATGTAGAGCAAACACGGTGTACGAGAGTGAAGGGTGAAGGGTGTCAGAAACGTTTATGGAGCTGGAAACAAGTCTGAGGATTGAGGTGGACCTCAAACTGAGAGGCAGACTATCTATCCCACCGCAGTTTATTTGTGATGTGGTTTGTTTTATTAGATTCTCCAATGATTAAATGCGAGCAGCCAACAACCTTTCTGACCCTCCCATCGTAAACACACAAAAAATAAGCATTAGAGAGAGCGCAGGCTGGTCTGGGTTCCCATGTGGAAGAACTAGAGCGTAGGAAACTCCAGCTAAAAAAAAAAAAAAAGTAAAATATTTCATCTGATGGCAGTTGCAGTGAGCATTAAAGCTGTGTGTGTGTGTGTGGGGGGGGGGGGGGGGTTGAAGGCAGGGCAGTGAGGGGGCAGAGATTGATCTGGGACAGTGTGGGAGAGAAATGGGGAAATGTAAAAAAACCAAAAAACAAAACAGGGCAAAGCCTTGGGAATGAATATGTGTGTGTGTGTGTGTGTGTGTGTGTGTGTGTGTGTGTGTGTGTGTGTGTGTGTGTGTGTGTGTGTGTGTGTGTGTGTGTGTGTGTGTGTGTGTGTGTGTGTGTGTGTGTGCGTGGGAGAGACACGATACACAGCCGGACTGCCGGAAAAAAAGAAAGTCAGCCAGGAGGACGGCAGATCAATTCCTCCCCTGAGTCTCACAACAAACACCCTCTCTTTTTCTCTCTGCATAGCTCACCTCTGCTGCAGGCCGATACCGTCCCATCAGCACTTCATCTCCATCACATTCTCTCCAGTTTTATCCGCCCCCCCCCCCCCTCTTCTTTGTCTGCGTGCTTTTTTCTGAGGCCTCAGCAAAAAGATCTGGAGATTTAGCCGAATTTTCTATGGAGTTTAAGTTTCTTACAGTTCCTCTTTTGTGTGGTTGCTTTATTAAACCAATCGTCCCAGATCTGTCATTCAGACAACACGCAAAAAACACAAAGCGTGGACACATGAACAATAATCTGGACACGGTAAATAATGACGAGACAAAGAAAGAATAACATCACTTCTTTGTGAGTGAAGAAACAGAGGTTCCCACAAATTTATCTCGCCATCAACTGTACTGCAGCGGCCCACAATGCCGACAGGAAACCACACACAGTCTTCCTCCTCTTCCTCCTGTGACACCTAAAACATCCTCCGACAATCACAAGAGACAGATGGACAAACAAACAGAGACTCACAAACACTTTCAACAGAGTCCTAATCTCATGAGCTGCATCTCTCACACACACACACACACACACACACACACACACACACACACACACACACACACACACACACACACACACACACACACACACACACACACACACACACACACACACACACACACACACTGTGTCCTCCAACTCCTCAAATCACATTCCTCACAGGGAGTCTGGAGGAGCCCTCATGGCCACACACACACACACACACACACACACACTAGGGAGGACAATGAATGACTCTTCTTATCATTCTACTCAGTGTGGTTACAGTTTGAGTTCTTGTCATCCACACTTTTAGATGGAGAGAGAGAGAGAGAGAGAGAGAGAGAGAGAGAGAGAGAGAGAGAGGGAGAGAGAGAGGGAGAGGTGCCTGAGTTTGGGGCAAGAGTGAGGTCAGATCTCCCTCTCTCAGCATTTGGCACAGCTTTGCTCTCCACTTCTTGCCCTGTCAGCTCAAGCCTCCACGTTTTATTCGCTCCTCTCAGTTGTGAAGCAGCCCGAAGAGAAAAAAAGACGCAACTTTGTTTTTTTCTCTCTCTCTCTCTCTCTCTCTCTCGTTGTTTTGGAGCTGATGCGGGCCTGCAGCTGCCCCGTTGACAGCTGGCAAAAGCATTTTGGAATTCTGGTCCTGTGCGCAATACTGGCCGTGGCCATTTGGAAACAACTTCAGAAAACCGCACATAGTTTGTATTTTCTATGAAAGAGGAAAGACAAAGAAAGACTACATTCACTCACCAGTGGCTGAACCCCCCTGCATTTTGCAGAGATTTCCTCTCCGGTCTTCCACTCTGCTTGAATCTTTCCTCCCGGAGAAACAAAACTCCCTCACTCTTCTGCACTTCAGAACGCAACCTTTTTTTTTTTTTTCTGTTGACCGACCCAAAAAAAAAACACACAAACCCGCTAAGGACACTTCATTGTTTCCGAGCGGACGCGAGAAATGTTATCCGGGTCAGTTTTTGTGTAGAATAAAATGAGCATATTCCTCCATGTAAGTCCTTTCTCCTCCCTCTGCGGAGACGGAGCAGCTCGAGCTCACTCCTCTCGAGCTGCTGGAGGAAAGAAAAAAAAAAAAAAGAAAAAGAAGAAGACTGTGCGCGCTCCCGCCAGTGCGAGGCGCGAGCACGAGAGCCCCCATTCATTGAGACTAAAATAAAGACTATTGAAAGAAGGACATTAATTTAATCCTCTTAACCAACGACTCCACTTTAGAAAAGATGTCTGAGCCTTTCCTTTACTCTTCATTTTTTCTTCTATTTTGACGCCATTCTCTCGGGTTTGCCCGGCGGCACGGGGGCATGACACGGGATGTCACGTGAAGGCACGGAGAGGATGAGGTCTATTTCAGTCGATGGCTCTGCTCTGAAAACTTCCCATCTGCCTATTAGCGTGGAAAAAAAAAAGAAGAAAATCCACGAGCACGAATGTGGACTTGCAATGCGTTTCCAAGTCACCGCACAGGCCTTCTCCTCTTCTTTTAATTGACAGTTTAGTTTCCAGTTTCCCTTTTTTTTTTTTAAACCATTGTAAGAAGTAATAGGGCATTTATAAATTGCAGTTGTTGTTTATCATATGCATGTAAAAGTAGTCATTTAGAGTACTCTTTGAGGGTACTCTTCTTCACACGCTGTAGTCATTGAGTAAAGGTCAGCTGTGGTGCCTCCAGCATCTGCAGTGGAAAAGATTTCTCCTGAAGAGAATACATATAGTATAAACATGCATGTTCTCTTTTTTATATCGGCTTAATATAGCCCATATTGGTGCTCTCTTGTATTGCACAGATGTTGTAATATTTCACAATATTCATCCCAGCTAAGATAAACATTGGCATTGCTGCCCATTAAAGAAAACACCCAATGTTTGAATCGTGGTTGCCACAACTCTATGGTGAAAGTCTCAACGAGGCAACCCAACAGACATTAATCCCAGTAGTCATTCTTTGCCCATTAAAATATTAATAGAGAGTCGTTATTTCCTAATCAAAAGGTCATTTAACATGCTTAAGATCTTTTGAAGTTAACTGCAGTTTTTGCACACATGTGGTTTTGGCTTTGCACTTATGTGTCCTTCTCTCTCACAGATTCATCATATGAGACTATAATCTCAAGGCTAAACAATAAACCAGCTCATTGATGATGAAGTTGATATATTTATCTCCACCTCAAAACAGCCACAACTGTAAAAATGAACACAGGCACACTTCTTTCCATTTTCATTACTTCAGTGGTTTTGGTTCTAATACTTTAAATAGTTTTATACAAGCAGTGTTATTCATTAGTGATACCACTTTTTCAGCACATTTTCACGAGCGTGCGGCAGCTAATCCTCCATAACTCTCTGTGTGTCTGTGTCTATGTGTGCAGCCTCCCCGCCCCATCTTTTACGAAGTGTGTCTACTCTTCCACGCACCATTAACCCTTTTTTGTGGCTGCTGCTGCTGCACACTTGTCGTCAGCCTCAGATTGGCACAGACAACAGCCGGGTCCCAGACAATGACTCCCCGTCTGGCCGCGGGCCAGGAATAAGACCACGTCATTAACCAGTCCTCTTCTTTAATATAGATTTATATAGTTCAATTGTTGTAACCTTTCTGACTGCATCATAATCACATCATTTCCAATACATGACTTGACCTGTGCATACACAAATACAAGGACAGGAAACACAATGTCCCTCTGCTTTCCTTTTTCAACTTCTCAGCTTTAGAGAGAGTTTGTTAACACACCAGTGCAGAGCCTGAAAGGCCGAGTGTTTTGTGGATGACTGAACTTGTGTTTTAAATAGACCAGAGTCCACAGTGCCCCTGGATGCATGGGGCTGCTTGTCAGGCCGTCTGGGGCATGCTGGTCCACAGAAAAGCTGAACGGCAAATATTTCCCCCGGGATACATCCTCTGCTCTGCATCCCTGGGGCTTCATCACTCTCCGCCACAGAGCAGAGTGAAGCAACATCATTCAGTGGAGGGGGAGGAAGGGGATGGGTGAGAGACGCAAACAAAGAGATACATGAACAAAGACTATTGGAATTGAGTATTTGAGATGAGCAATCAAGCTGAAGGATGGGTGTGAAAGCTGAGACGTGTGATGAGCTACCCAGAGTTTTTTTTTTTACACTTATCTCAAACTCTGCTGGTGTGAATTCCCCAATCATGTGACTAATCACACTCAAGACTGAGGTGGCAGCCCTCATTCTCGCACTCCCTTTTCAGGTGTAAATTAAAACCTCATACCAATTGAATCAACACTACATCTGTTATCTGGAAAGAGGAAAAGCTGCCACAGCTTCAAGACCCCACCAGCAGGCTGAGCCACAGCAGGGAGGACACTAACACCCTGCGCACACTGTCGGGACTCAAGAATGTTTTGATGCATCATGAGGTTGCGCTCACGCCCCGCTGGCCATCAGTTTGTTAGCGTCCTCGGTGGCATTTGTCTCCACAGAAATGTGTTTATCTATGCGTGTTCAAAGTCAGTCCATGTGAGACACGTGCCGCCTCGACGGCTGGCGTTGCTCATCCAGACCAGCTGATTGAGGCTCTTTGAGCCCTTCAGGCTCCACATGGACTCATCACATGACACGCACAGAAAAGACTCTTTGTAAGACAGAGCAAACATTCAGCCTCTCCTTTAAGGCCCAACAATGGATCCTGGAGTAACTTTATGTGGACTCAAGCTGCCGCTGCTGCTCATGAAGACGTCAACAGTTGTCATAGAGGGACCCCAAGTGGTGGAAATAAATAGTGCAACGGCTGAGATGTGAAACAGCTGCACGAGTCCCTCTCTATATACAGTACAACCTGAATGTTAATAGAGCAGGCCTGATGCCATGGAATGAAGCCTACTGACCCATATTTCCTCTGCCGGTTGAAGGAGGATATGAGAGACGACTGGCACCAACAAAGGCTCCACTGTTTCTCCAGTGATGTCATGAGCTGTCACTGGATCGGCCTCTGACCCCCGGCTGCCATTAATACTCCGACATTCATGTTGAGACAGCCGGACATATGGTGGATGGCTGCAACTGGTTTAATGGGACTAGATGAATCACAGCAGTGTGTGTGTGTGTGTGTGTGTGTGTGTGTGTGTGTGTGTGTGTGTGTGTGTGTGTGTGTGTGTGTGTGTGTGTACGTGTGTGTGTACGTGTGTGTAGAGAAGTTGATAGGATTTCATTTGAATAAAAATAAAAGTTTAATTTGTATGGCAGCTGTGCGTACTGAAATTAGACTGCTGATGGATTGTGGATTTTGTTGTATCATCGCTTTGAAAATAATTTGTGAAGCCCTTTGAATTGTGATAACCTGCAGGAAAGTTGTGAAAATAAAGTTTGATTGATGATTTTAATAACCTGGACTCCAATATTTGTTGCCACCACGCCTGTTTTATCATAAAATTAAGTTTACGAGAGACTCGTGGCTCTGGGGGAACTTTTCAACTGGACAATCTAATTGGAAGTGTCGTATAAAGCAGCTTTTTTGGAAATTTAATGATCAGTAATAGAAAATTTGATTAGTGTGGTATTCTATGGTTTGCCACATCACTTACAAGCAGAAAGTGATTACAATCCTGTTTACCAGAAATGCTGCATTCGCCATTTATTTCATTGCTAATTTATGTCCAACATAACGTGACTTGTTTACCATAATTGCTTGGATTTTATCACTGAACTCTCTCAGTATGTAGATATTAAATTTCATGAGTTGTTTTGTTTTTCCAAAGTCAGCAATTTTACCTACTGAAGTTCAGTGCAATGGAGATATAGCAGACAAAAAACCCAAAATAAAAATACAGCATTAAATTATATTAGTATATTAAAATCAGGAGGAGGTCAAAATACTTTATTTATCCTTTATTGTTGAAAATCCAGCTCTTCAAATGTATTTTATTCTATTGCACATACATTCTTATACTCGCATGTTTCTAGATGCCCCCATCACTGAAGAGTGGTCAAATTATCCCTGGTTTGAGTCCTGAATTGAGGGCTTTTCCGTGCACAGACAACTTGTCCACGACAAATTTTTTTTAGCATTATTGATTTGAAGCATTGGATTTCAAAGTATATTTGACACATTTGGAAGGATTATTAAGTACTTGATACAAAAAACCCAGTACCACAGAGGCTATATCAACTCTCTCTGGGTCTGGATAATAATTTAATAATGCGCCTTATACATTACAGCTAGTGTATTAAGGTCGACACTATCGTGCATTTCTAGCATCTTTGATATGGCAAACAGAGGATTTGTTGGAGCATAATAATCAGCTTGATTTTGGAGTCCAATGCCATTCTTCTGAGGTAAAAAAAACCCCATATATTTGGCAAATTTTGACTTCAGGATATTTATATGTGGCTTCCAAACAAGCATTTCATCAAAAGTCATTCCTTAAAAATGTAGTTACATGCACTTGTTCAATTTGTTTATCATTAAGATAATGGTAAATGAAGAGAAACAAAGCCATATGATACTATACTAAATATATATGGACATATACTTGATATATGAAAAAGATATAGTTTATATATAGTATAGTTTCATTGTTTTCCCTGTTTCATTGTTTTCTCTCTCCAGCTACTCCAGTTTTCCTCCACAGTCTAAAAACATGCATTTAAATGTGAATGTGAGTGTGAGTGTATAGAATAAAGAGGTAGAGAAGATGCACATCTTCTGTTTTCAATTGTGGATTGCTTCCTGAAAATATCCCGGCAGCACATCTTTGCAACAAAACTTTGAGCAGAACGTGGGCCTCCAGAGGCTGGACAGGAAATGCTGGCTATACCAAAGGTCAGGGAGAATCGTGGTCTGATCTTTGAGGGGGCGTACCTTCAGACGTAGAGGAGAGGAGAGGAATACAAAGGGTAATCAGAGAGAGGCAGGAGATGGAGGGGGGGGGGGGGGCTTAAGTGAGACAGCAGAGAGAAGGCCGAGCGAGTGGGGGGAGAGATATGGGAGGTTTAGGAGGAGGGGGTGGAGGTTTTTTGTGTATTGTGTGAAATGTGATCATGTCCTGGAGCCGCTCAGACAGCTGGGAAGTTCCCCCTTCCCCTCGCTTACAGCCGGGACCTCTCCGAGGGCGTTTACCATTTAACCCTTCATTGTTCTGCTGTTGCTGTGCATGAGCGAATAAATAACAACACGCAAACAAACTGGAACTTAAGTCACATTTATTGATTTTAGCCAGTATGACTACCCTTACACAGACTTACCACCTCTCAACTAGAAAACAAACAAAACACTTTCAGAGGATTAGTTCAGCAGTAATACATCAGACTCAACTTTTTCTTTTGTTATTTTTTTTTTCAAACCACATTTTTTTTCCACTTTTAACCACCCTGACTAAAGTTTACATGTTTGTTTTCATTTCTGTGTAAAGGTCCCATGACTGAGAAACATGCATATGACATTTAGTCGTAATCAATATGCCACTAATCATAATGCACATTATTGATAAGAATACAGTACTGCATGACAATTCAAATAAATACCAACATACAGGTGAAGTTGTTATTTTCATATAAAGATATCAAACTCTCATTATGGATCAATACTGAAACACAATATGACAATATAAAGTTTGCACAGCTATTCTTTATTATCACAATGCTATGGCTTCCAGCAAACAGAAAACTTTGTCTCTTTTCTTAATGTAAAACAGCATCTGAATTGCACTTTTCTTTTCTTTTTTTTTTAGCTTCTCATCCATATTGGTAACTTTAACGCCTCAACAAACAAGCATTGCTATAATGGCACTATTCAAGCTTGTTGATGCCAGTTTTGTTTTCTGTTTCCTGAAAACATAATGCTCAAAGATGATGTAAAAAAAAATTAAAAATTCAAAAGTAATAAAAAAAAACAAAAAAACAACAACAACAAACAAAACTGAAATTGGAAAAAAAAAAAAGGAAAGAGAAAATGCGCTGTCTGCACATTTTTTCAACAATACTATTGATATCACATTACCTTCACCAAACAAAGCTAGAGATACATAGATGTTTCCAATTGTACACCGAGCTACCCCAACACATTACTGATGCTTGGAGTCATTTGTTCAATAACAGGAGGCCAAAGGGATTTCTTTTGGTTCCCAAAAGTTTGATAAAAAACAAACATAAACAAAACAAAAAACAACCTTATTTTAATACCCCTGAATTTATTGAGTGGATCACTGACCTGCAAAATTCAATGCAATTTCAGTTTTATTGAGCTAATTTCAAAACTACTATCTCACTCATGCAGAAAGGGGCAAATTCCCTTTGCGCTTATTGCTGCTCACAGTCATTTTGAACCCAAAGTCCTCACCTATAAAAAAAAAAAAAAACTGAAATATAAAACACTAGCCTAAGATTCTCCCTTGAAACAATGAAAGGCACTACTGGTCAGAAACAAAGAACTAAACGAACCAAAAGCAAAACCCTGGCGCTCGCTCGGAGACGCCACGGCCCCAACTACACCTCGCCTCAAGAGACGGCTTGCCTTCTTTTCCCAGTCTTGATTCTTTTCGACCTAAACGGTGTGCCAAGACTTGGCACGATAAAATGAAGAGAGAATGAAACAATTCCAATTTGGAATTTTAATTGTCGCCCTTTGCAGAGAATTCTGTGAGCCAGTGATCCTGTTTCAGTGGAACGCCCTCGGTAAGAAGCTAGGAAAAAGCACATCATGCCATTCAAATTTTTCCCAAAATACAACTTACCTACTTTAGTCAGAGCGTTGTCAAGTTTCATCTTGCAATTTCGAACTATTCCTAGGAATAATAAATACATGAAAAAACCCCAGAATTTGATCACCCTGGATTTTTTTTTTGTGTGTGTGTGTGTGTGTGTATGTAGAACATGGCAGTAGAACAAAACATAAAAAGAACAGCAATAACATATGATGTAACAAAACAACATTAGAATGATTATTTGACGGATAAAATCTTGAGGACAGAGTCATAATAGTACATTTGTGGTCTGTGGAGTCTTTAATTGAGTAAATCGTAGCTTTTGAGTTAAATTCAGGAGGATATATAATCCTATAGTCTTATACTCTATATTGGATAACTCACAAACCATAGTACTACCATGCTTTCCTACTAGTTAATAATAGAATGTTAAAATTCCTATATAATGAAAGTGCACATATTATGAAAATAAACAAAACAAAAAAAAACAAAACCAAATAAAACAGCTTGTGATCCATACTGAGAAGCAACCACCTGTCCCCTGGCTCCTTATCAGAGGGTTTTATTAGCCAATCACAATCTTTGTTTCATTGGACTTGTGAGAAATTGGCTTCTAGCAGCTGCACGCGAAAAAACAACAACAAGGCAGTCTCATTAAAATGTGCATAATTGTTTTTGTGTTCGAAAGCAAAAGTAGCGAAATTTTGTTGGACTTAAATAATCAGTGTTTTCTACTTTGTTTTGTCGTCTATTTTCCCAAAGGTCTTGGAGTCCAAATAGCCTACAGTGCTAACGCTTTTCGCCCAAACCAATCAGCTGCCAGAACAGACCTTGTGTTGGTGCGTCGTCGCCGGTGCAGAATTACTGTAATTTACTGCAAAATGGAAAAACAAACAAATGATAAGCATCGTTAGCACTTTGGGGTCACTTGAGAGCGGCTGTTAAAGAAGCTGCAGCAGCAGGTGGCGGCCGGAGTTAGTCGAGGCAACACACGGCAAAGTTAGGAGCCAAATAAAGTTCATATCAACGCTGTCGATAAGCTTCGAGAGGAGCTGACGTGAGAGCACATTCACCACAGGTTTAAATGCGCGGGTGCAGTTAGGAAGCCAGTGACTCACAAGTACCAGGATCTCTCATACGGAGGAGACAGAGCAGAGCCACAACCAGGTCAGGAGACACGGGCTCTTCTCATACACCATGCAAGCTCATGAGAAACGGGTTATGTCGATGACATGCAGGCTTATGAGGAATCAGAGATGCAACATGTGGACGTAAAACTTAAGAGTGATGTGGGAGGAGCCTGCAGGCAGAGGTAGGAGGAGAGTTTTTAGGTGGCATATTGCAAAGACACCAGATTGGCTGGACATTGATCTCAAAGTAGATGGAGCAAAGTGGGAGCTCATCTATCCTGGGAGAGGGTGGGGGTGGGGTTCTCGTCACTATCACATCCTGGGATCTATCTATTGCTCACTGAATCCACAAAACCTGTACAGGGGGAAAGGGTAAGTAGCCTCAGCTAATTTGAATCAATGTCCACTGTTTGACCGAGCAACCACTGTTCAGTTTTCATTTATTTATTTTGTTTTCCCTCCAAATATCAGCAGGAGTTTCTCCCTCGGGAGAATCCCGGGCTAATGTCTCGCCAGTATCATAGTCAGCTCTCAGCTGGACATCTGGTTTTCTTCACCAGCATGTCCAGCTCTCTTATCTCCTCTTTCAGGAGCTGCTTTTATAACAGGAGTCCGTCTCCCTCCTCTACTCCCCCGAACCTATTCTCTGTCAGCGCAAACCGATAGAAACACAATATATCGCACTTGTTAGGTGAATCGCAAACAGAAGAGTGAGTGACCTCTCAGGAGGTTTGTTTTTTTTTGCTCTTATGTGTACAATAGCCTTGTCTCCATGCTGTGTGCTGTGGCTTATGGATGCACAGTCAAGCAGGGTTGACGACATGTTGATTCTATTTGTAATTAGGAGGAAGAAATACTGTTGTAGCATCCTGCAAGATTGCAACCTGAATGTGATCACATTAAGAATATAGAGTTTAATATATAGCTTAGTAGTAGAAAATGCAAAGTTCGTATAAATCTTGCAGGATTTTCCTCACATCAACCCTGCTTTCTGCATCATAAAGCTAATGTGTCTATGATCCACAAGCAGTACATGGATTTATCAAACACAAGCCCCACTTATATTTTCCTTTTTGCGTAATACTAGCTTGCAAGGGTTTAAAGCTATTGTCAATACTAAAACAGTACATTGCTTTGTCCTCACACACGCCGAACGACAAAGAAAAAGAAAAGACGCCCTCCACTTGCAGTGGTTAAAGTCATAGTACACACACACACGCGAGGGCTTCTTCATTTCAACACTGAGATTAACACACAGGCAGAAAAACAAACAAAAAAAAAACCCAAACCCAACGTATGCGAGGACGTTACCTGACAAAATTATTCAGAGGGCAAATTTCCCCATTTTTCCTCATTCTAGTTAAAGGGTGAGTGGTGATTCTGGGGGAGCACGCTGCTGACAATCTACAAGAGAGAAAGTCATCATCGTGACTGGGTGACAATACACAGATTAGAGGCATTGAGGGGGAAAAGAAAAAAAAAAAAAAAAAAGGTTTTCAGCCACATAACCACACAGAAATTATTTGGGAGCTCTCAGCAAACTTCTAAAAATAGAGCAGTGGGCAGACGGGGCGGGGGGGGGGGGGGGGGGGGGGGGGAGCCAAAGAAGGTTGTTAGCTCAAGCTTAGACAGGAGGACAGGGCTTTACATCAACAGATAAATATATCAAGTGTTTTGGGTCGACAGGCACTTTTGCCAGGTTTTAGTTTGCAGATTTATTGTCTGGATGCGAGTTTCTTTGTGTTTCATTTGTGCTCTTCTAAGATTTGCTTCATACGTTTAAAAAAAAAGAAAATCTTCTTTGATCAAAACTATATTGTGTCTCTGTTCACAGTAACCTTTGTATCCATTTTAACAGAAGCAGGAACCTGAGGCACCTGTGCTGAAGTGCACTTAATTTAGATGTGGACATCGATTTGTCAAACTTCCTTTCGTCCTCTTGCAATATGGCGCCGAGAGAATCCATCGCAACACAATGGGTCACATGGAATAGACAGCCCTCCTGTATTTCACCAGACACCAATTAACTCTTCATCTTGCAATGTAGAGCCCTGTAGTACAAGAGTTTGTCTTGTACCACACATCCGACAACAGAAAAAAACAGTTAGAAAAAGCTCAGAAGTTGTTTTCAGCTGCAAAAGCCATGCGATTCTACCGACCCTATTGTATTGGTGTGCTAGCGTCACAGCTTTAAAATGATCCTGAAATAAATACCTGTGGTCACAAGGTGCTCCTTTTCCGCCCGGACATTGCCATCGTAATACCAATAACCCACTGATGACTTTTGAATTTCTGAGTTGAATCACATTTACGCTCCCCTAGCAAGAAAGCAGAGGGAGCTTGCATATTTTCGATCCATTTTCTTTTTCTCATTGTAAACATTTACGAACGACTTGATTAGAAAGTGGGCTGCTGAGCAAAGGCCAGTCCTGGGGACGCCAGGACGGAGAGGCAAAGGAGAGACGGGGCTTTGTTTCTTTTTTCCAAAGGAGCACCGATGCCAACAGACAAGTCAACGAACAGAAGATGTCATCTTTCATCGTCACAATGACATCTTCTTTACACGTCTCCGCCCCCAAAGATGTGTTAATGTTACTAGGCAAGCCACTCAGGGGGTTTAGAACAAACAAGCACAGAAGCTGCCACCTTTTACATCAGATGTACAGCACCATGACAGCGGATAGAATAGACACTTCCAGAACACCCACTAAACCCCCAATATATCTGGGGGCCCTATAATCCACATGCCGTATATGTCTACTACAGTCCAAACGTCTAGTGCACACTGTACATACATCTGCATTCCCCTAAGCGTTTACACTAGCACACACGAGCAGCCGGTTAGTCACACAGCAGTCCCTAGAGGAGCGCAGGCCGGCCAGGGAGCTAAGCGAGCGAGTGGGGCTCTTTAACACTAAGGCAGGGAGGGTCCGGCCAACGAGCCCCCCTCCCCTCTGTACACAGCAGTCCCGTGCGGACGTCTCAGCCGCCTCAATCGCAGTAGATCTTGTACTTCTCACTGCAGAAAACCACAGGGCCTCCCAGAATGCCGTTGGGCATAGCATTGTTGAGCTCTGGCAGGCCGGAGCCAGAGCAGGTGAGGCTCTGACTTACGTGGGGGTTGTTGTTGGCGGTGCTGCTGGCGGCCTTGCGTGCCTTGGCCCGGCCGGAGTTGCCTCCCCGGCGGGTCTGCTCGTGATCGAACTCCAGGTCTTCCAGACGCTGCGTCAGGGCCAGCTTCTGCTGAATGGCCATGCGCAGGAGAGAGTTGAGGGTCTTCTTCTCATCCTCTGCTGCAGCCAGCTGCCTCTGCATCTCATCCAGCTGGGTCACATATTCGTCACAACTGTAGGAGGCGCACATACAGAGAAAAGAGTCAGGTCAAGATAGATGGGAAACGTGTGAAAGACACATCCCTGTAATATCACAAGGATGATATTTAAACAAAGGTTAAAGCCTGTGCTCGGCCAAGGGACTGGTTCCAGTATTACTTCTATAGGGATACCATGAAATAACATTGAGGAAAGGTTGCTCACACTTCTCTGATTAGCCAAAAAAGACCAGACCAACTTGAACCAGTTCTCAATGTTTGATTTTTTCTATGTGCAAATGTAATGACAAAACATTACAGCAGGATCATTTTCACCCCTCCCCACCCTTTCTGTAATACCCAGGATGTACCCCTGAGTGCATCAGACTTTTCTACCGAAACACTATCAAAATTGTATCATTGAAGAAAAACGGTGGGATATTTGCAATAATTACAGCAGAATTGGCACAGCCGTAACTCACTTTTCCTACAATTACACTGCAGCTCCCATCACCACCAGGTGGAGCCATTGAGCCGTAAAGTACAGGTCAGAGCTAACTGCTGCAATATTAACTCCTGACTCCTTCCACTCAAGCTGTCCGGTCAGCTGAGCCCACCAACCAACATGTTTTCTGCATTTTCAGGCAGTTGTGCTGATAGTATTAAAGCTCGAATTAATGAGTCTACAAATGTTGTCCTTTTCTAAATCAAGGACTAAATCCATTTTTTTTTCTTAATTCATATGAACAGGTTTCTTTGGAACAGGTGGAATGAGGTTTAAAGATAGGAATGCATGTGTGGTAGGAGTTAAGAATAGATCACACACACAAAGGTTGAACGCATTAACCTGAGGGTCAGTGAGAAGATCCTTCCTGCGTCACCTGAGGAGAATACTGGGCAGGTGGAAGGAGTATCATGGGGCGATGAAGAGGAGGTAACTGAGGTGCAAAGCTGTTCACATTTGATCTTCACTTTTCCAGTAGAAACGAGACCGTATGACCTCTATTCATGCGTTCCATCTCACATCTCGGTGTGAAAATATGAAGCCTGTCCTCCCACAGCTCCTCCTCACTGAGATCTGCACTGCGGCATTATCACCGGTCTCTCACTGCCCTGGCATGTGTGCGAGTGTTGATGACTGGACAGGTAGAAAAACTGGGTCACAATAAAGAATCTCTAAGTAGAGGCCGTTCTTATCACCATATTCCATCTGCTGTTGCATCCCAGTCTTTTTTCCCCCTCCATTAATAGCCTGTCTCTCTGTATCACTCCTCTCTCTCTCCTCAGCCCACACATCCATATATCCGTATTGCTGACAAAGCAGTGTGAGTGACATTCTTCAGTAATGACTGACTTGCCTCTGTGAAGGGAAGGGTTGGTAATGTTGACAGGTGAGACTTAATCCTTCAACCGAAATGCAACCAAACTCTTCAGATGCAACCTCCCTGGGAGAGAGCCCAACCCTACTCAATTTAATTAACAATTTATTGACATTATACAGACATGCTCCAACCTGAGGCTATTTACAGCACAAAGTGTTTCAGCATTTTAAGCACTTTTAAAGTGCAAACCACAAACTGAGTCACAAAATATGAAAAAAAATAAAATAATACTGTGGAAATGAAAATAAAATCTGGAACTGCCAAATCTGGAACCAAAAGTCACCAGTGACGAGACACCGCAGATGTTATTGCTGTGTGTGGTGCTGCACTTGGTCACGGGCCATGTGAACCCTGGCCTTCCCGGACCACCATACAAACATAAACCATGCCCACCCCTCTTGTGTATGCAGCTTGATTCCCAGTGGGACACACACCCAGACAAAAGGGATCAGTGCTACTTCATTAAACCCAGTATGAGGTGGGGCGGCGACCCAGGAGGGGTTGGGGAGGGGCTGGTGCGCCTTCAGACACTTCAGTCACTCCTGTATTAGGGTGAGAGGCCGTGCGGTTTTTTTCCCGGGAAAAAAAAAAGAGGAGTTTATTGTGAGACTTGAGGGAATACAATAGAAGCCTTTTCGGGCTGCTGATCGGGTGTTGGTGCACAAAGGGCAAAAAGGGGGGCGCTGGGGACGGCGGCTGGTCTTTTGAGGTTGACGAGTCATCAAACTTGGAATTTCTGACAATAAAGCACTTCATCCGTTTATTGGCGGAGTGATTTCCAGTCACTCAGTGCAGCTAAAAGCTTCAAGTATCAAACAGTCATATTAACATAGCGGGTGTTCAATAATTCCCCTACAAAACTCACATACTCAACCTCCTCTGCTGCGCTCTCGTCTGGAACTTGATTGGCCATGGTGGGATGGATATCACACAGAGAGGGGACATGGTGAGGGAAGTTGTGAGAGCACAGAGAGTGAGCAGGAAGAAAGAGATGGCTACCAACAAAAGAATAGCAGGACGACAGAGGGTGAACATTTGAAGAAGAAAATATGACTTGGGATAATGGTTTGACTGTTAATCAGACGCGCGCAGAAGGTGAAAGCAAGTTGAGGCATGTCTCAGGAATGTAAGAGGCAGGAGTTTATTGTCAACATGACACCGGAGACTGCAGCTGGAGAGGCACGGAAGAAAAAAAGGCAGGGAAGAAAAAAAAAGAAAGAAGTAAAAAATCACGTGCGCACACTTAAAAACTTTAAAGCAATTCCCACGGAATGAAATACACTTAAAATCGAAAAAGTAAAGAGTAATCTAAAAGTGAGCATAAGATCCGACAAAGACGAGCACAGGAAAACTGCACTTTTTTTCAGAGCCACTCCGTCTCTCTGGCTTTTTATTCAAGACCACACATCGTTTGTATTCGAGAGTTTGTCACTTCTCAGAAAATCCAGCCTTGCAGACTTTGTCGCCGCAGTGATTACCATGACGGAAAAAAAGGAGACGGTCAAATTAGGCTCCTGTAGTGGGCTTTAACTGAAAGCCTGCCCCTTCCTCCTTTTCTTTTCTAGACGACTAGAGGACCCGGTGTTTGGCGATGAGGAAGGATGGAAGGGGGACTGGGGGTGGGGGAGTGTGGGAAACTCTGCTCAGGCAAGTCCCCCAGCCTCTCAAAGAGTCCCCTGACCCAACTCTGCGCCGTATAGGACAAAATTTACATACCAATACATGAATCCCATAAACAGGCTGAATGTAACTCATGCATGGGCTCCGTAAACATGGTGAGCTGCTGAGGTTAAAGGCTGAAAAACATCATGGAGGAAAACGCAGGCGACAACAGGCAATCTGTGATGTGGTATACCCTTTTGAAGCGTCTCTATCATGCTGCATAAAGGTGGTAGAATGTCCCACATTTGATTCTGGGTTTGGGGGCATTTCCGTGCAGACTTTTCATGTGGTACTTGTGTATACATTCTTTGAACCCCGTTAAACTTTGATGACGGTGGCTCAGAGTCTCCTGGAGCTATCTGGCTTTGCAGTACACCGAAAAAAATAAAAAATCCCATGACGTCGCACACTCTCATACTTGCAGACAGAAGAGTTTTCCACCTCTTACTAATTGATTAGCTGTTGTAGGTATATGGAGTTACTTCAGCAAGTGCAGTGCAGGAATAGGTATTGGATTACTGTATGGGTAAGATGAGGGGTTCTGAGCTGCCCACACACTCCTCGGAGCATGATTGTCCTACACGCTACAGTACTGTCTCTCCACACCCAACTCTTCCTCCACTCCCCCGAATGCACAGCTTGAGCTTTGCTGTGGATTGCAAAGGAGTCTTAAATGAAACAGAAAAGACTGCGTTGGCATGTCAACTCTGCCATCAGGATCATAATGTTTACAGAAAAAGTGAGAACTATCATCTTTACCAAAACACATTTGAGAAACTAATGGAAAAAAGAGGACTAGTGTGAATCACTTCCAGATATACCATCACATCGACAAATTAACTCACACTAATCCACAATCTCGAATTTCTCTCAATAAAAAGTTGCCCGCAGTAAACAAACACGCAATGTGTGTACACTTGGTCTGCTTTGTGTTGAGGGTTGAATGTGTAATCCAGACCAAGATGAGGTGGGATTATGCACGGAACCTTTGACCGGCTTCTCGATGGAATCAGAACAGATTAGTGAGTGTGTCGGCCCATCTGATCCCCCCCCCCTCAACACACACACACTCACACAGCCTAAGTCACTGCTCAAAAACAATGCATAAGTGACATATTTAAGTGATACCCCAGATTAGATACCTTCTGTCCTCCACGGTCGGTATCAGTGCAAACAGTATCAGTCATCTGGCCATGAGTGAAACAAACAATAGTCTCCTTAAACATGTCATTGAAATGATACCACCCCACTGACAGCGTCAGCATATGGTAAACATGGATTACATGATGACAGTAATCCTGTCTTTACCTGGTTGTATTGCGTTCTGCAGTCCATTTAAGAATAATGCCTATATATGCTGCATGTATTCGACATTTTTGCAAGAAAAACCAAATCCAAACTATTAAACTAAAGAGCTTCTGCTTGTATCATCTCTTTGAGTGTTGGATGGCGGGATGTAGCGAACACAACCTCTTTCCACCTCCTAAGATTTGGCATCTTTCTTACCGTGTGGCGAACATGGCTCGGAGAGAGGAAAAGGTGGCAGCGTCTTCCTTGAGAGCTTTGAGCTCATTCCTCAGTTTCATCATGGTCTCGGTCACCATGGCCTTCTCGTTCTCATACTTGCTCTTTAGATTGGCAAGAGCAACCTCAGCTGTCTGTGGGTGGACGAGAAGAACAAGAAGATTGGGGCAGCTGACTTCAGGAGTGTATTGTTCAGTTAGGACTTCTCTGTTTATAAAAACCACCAAAGTATTTTTTTCACATGCAAGGCCTTAAGGTACTACGTGGGCTGCTAATGTTGGCGATTGTTTTAAAAACAATTCCTGTGTCGTTAATGAGGTGTTCCCCTGCCCGTATTGTTGTGGTCACACAGTAGCCAAACACATACTTTAGAAGGCTACCGGAGCAACTGTATACACATTCCTGATCTGGGTTATTAGTCGGTTTGTGCTTTTTCAAGGCTGTTGTCTTCTTATCACACAAAAACTTGGAACAGCTGACACCATACAGCTGCTGTCTCCACTGGTGTTTTGAAAAGCTCTTGTCTGCAAAGCATTTGTTGCAACAGCTGAGAAAACCTGAAATAGCACTTTGTTCCCATCTATCAAAGCAACCTGACAAATGCGTACAGCTATATCAAACTCAGCGGGCAGACGTGGTCACTGTGTAAGATTCAAACAAACCTGCTTGTTGGCCTTGAGGACGGTCCGCAGAGTGGCGATCTGTTCCCGCTTGGTGCTGAGCAGGGATTTCAGTTTGAGAATCTCCTCCATGCAGGCTTCCTTGTCCTTGTCGGCCACGGTGCCAAGCTCAAGGGATGCGACTCTCTGGCGCGACAGCTCCGTGGTGCGGTCCACAGCCAGCTGAAGGTGCTTGATCTGGTCTCTGATGATAGCCACCAGGTTGTAGATGTTCATGGGCTCGCGTCGGTGGTCGGACACAGGCGAAGGCAGGGAGGAGACAGGTGAAGGAACTCCGTCGGAGAGGTCGGCCTTGCCAGGCTCGGGGAAGAGGCCCTTGGTGAGCAGGATTGGCGAGCGGCGGCCGCGACCCTCCGGGCTGCTGCGACCTCCCTTCCCCTCCTTGTAGAAGTCGAGCATGACCCGGTTGGGGGTCTCGTTGTTGCACATGCAGACATGGTTGTAGAGGGTGGCCAGTTCTTCACTGAAGGTGACCAGCTCATCCTGAGCAACACTCAGACTACCCTGGGACTCGCCTGCCACATCACTCAGCTATGAACACAAAGAGATGCTATATTTAGTTTTGTCAATAGAAGAATTGGCAAAATCACAATCAAGTCAGCCATTTGTCGGCAACACGTTACCTTGCGCAGCTCCTTCTCTAGCTTGGCCTTTTCTTCTTTCTCGGTACGACTCGTCTTCTCCAGAGATGACAGTTTCTCACCCAACGTTGAGACGTCGTTCTCCAGGCGAGTGCGCTCTTCTTCGTAGCGTGACTGGCAGGTCTGGTATTCCGCTTTCAGAGTCTTCAGTTCCTCCTTCAGCTCTCCTGCCTCGGACACCGCTACCTATGAAAGCAGGATGAAGCGCTGAGTGTGAAGGAAGCTCACATTTCACTCACTCTGTGTTGCTCACTGTCAGCCAGCAGCAGCCAGTTACCTTGTACTTGCACTCCAGGATCTCAGGTCCGTTGATGTCCACCTCGTAGTAATCACCGTCTTCATGACTGTCACGTTCTTTCTCGTTGTCCAGGGCAGACTGGCGCTCCTTGCTGGCTTGGAGCTTACGAATGGCATTGAGGTTCTCAGTGAGGCGGTTGACCTTCTCCTGATGCTCTGACAGAGCGCCGTTTGCCTGCTCGAGCTGTTTCTGGGAGTCCTGCAGGTTGGACAGCAGGTTGACTTTCTCACGCTCCATCTGAGAAGAGACGTACACACTTATTACACACATGTAATGTCCGTCTTTTTTGGTAACCCGATGATGTGAAGGATCTTTGCTTTTGAAGCAGATCATATCAGATAGGATTATCTATCATGTGGTAACCCTAGCTTCTATCAGGCATGCAATGCCAAAGTATGCGAGGCAAATTGCCCACGATCCCAGCATCAGAGTCGAGATGACCTTGACAATTTGCTGGACTCAGTTCAGCTCGGCACTAATAGAATGCCTGCGTGGCTCGTCTTACACTGGAGCTCACAGCTGTGCCCAAACAAGTTATTTCAGAAGCTGATCTGTAAATAATATGAAAGTATCATTATCATGCTCATCTGCTTACATTATTTATTAGTGTACAACATGTAATGAAGACTCATTTAAAAAAATTATTAATATGCATTAAATATTAAGAAGAATACATCAGCACTGTACATCACAAAAAACATACATGACTTAAATTATGTATATTACACTAATAGCCTTGTAAGAAGTCAAAACACAACCAGAGATTCTTCTGGTGTGGAAACCTTAAAACAGTCAGATTGTCAAAGAAAGGTTAAAAAAAAAAAAAAAAAAAAGTGCTTTGTATGCTCTGATTCCTACCAGGAATCTGAGGAATGACCTGTCAGGAGGCTTTAACAGGATGCTGGGTTATATCAATCATGAGGGTTTAGTCGCGCTCCACCAACCCTTCTCATGACCGCTCTCATGTTGGGAACCCAAGTTGTCACCATTTAGCATGACGACACTGAAATGGCTTAAACTTCACACATCGTTTCACCAAACGTGTAACGTGTAATCTCTCGGTTCCCAAAACAATCACCATCCACAGGTTTTCAGTGCTTTCTGGTAACCATGGTGCCCGCTCAGGCGTGGCCTGGGGACTCATGGGGTGTTGATCAAGCAGATGGCAGGTCCTCCGGTGCCACCACCCGCTGCCTCCAGGCCCTAGCGGAGCGCGGAGGGTGTATCTGTCTCCCTGGATTAAATTGCTTTAAGGGGATTTAAATCCCGCAGCAGACTGGGGCAGGATATCGCCAAAACACTCTACTATGAGACACACCTTTATCTCAACACAATGTACTTCATTTGAAGTTTAACAGTTACCCCCCCAAATTCTTTTTAATTCAGACCAATATATCACTACCCTGTTAGAACATTTCATTAATGTGATTTTGAAATAGTTTATTCACCTTTGCTTATTGTTTTTGAGGGTGTAATTTCAAGACTTTTTTTTAAATGAATAGAAACTTCAGTCAGACTTACAGCTGAAATAAACCTTCCCGAATGTTTTGTCAACTAAAATAGTCAAATGTAGCCTATAAACTTTCGATTCTGTCTATTTCAGGCAATGCTACATCACATCTCATTGTGACACAACAATTCTCAATCGTTTTCAGTCAAGAGAATGTTTAATGAATTTGAAGCTAATTAGTATGTCATTGATTTAATTTATGTCATTGAATACCAGCAGCTTCAATATGACTATCTAAATGAGCGTCAGAGGAATCTGGCAAAACACAAAAACTAAAAAAACACATCTATGTTCAATTTAATTAACCTCGGAGATAAAGCTAGAATACACGCACAGGTAGGACATGCAAACTCCATGCAGAAAGGTTACTCAACCTGGACTCAAATGGGATATTATCACTGTGAACTGTCAACTTTAAAACACATCAGTCCTTAGCAGTCTAGATTCCAATTTTTTTTTCATCATTGACAAAGTTCTGGTGAAGACAAACCTGCATCAGTTGCTGTTTGAGCTTTTGAATCTCACAGATGTTAAGTTCGCTGAGCAGATCGTCGACAAGGCTCGGCGCGGGACGGAACAGTTCCTCTTTCTTGGGGGTGGAGATGCGGTTGTCGTCAGTGAGGGCGTTGGCCAGCTTGATGAAGCCGTGGAGAGCCTCGTCGTTGTTAGGCTCAGTGGCTGCATCATCGCTGAACTTCAGACCATCCAGAGAAATGCTCAGAGGGCTGTGTGAACAGTACGGGAAGGAGCATTAACATCTCCGGAGTGTAAAGAAGCACGAGACAGCACTAGGTGTATTTCTAACTGACCTGTGGTACAGAGTGTCTCCAATGGTCATGTAGTGGGACAGCTCTTTCCTCAGAGAAGCTTTCAGCTCCCGCTCCGTCTTGATGGTCTCCAGAGCTTCACTGAGCTGACGCTCGGCAATCTCTTTGAGGCGGATGGCATCCTCCAGCTGGCTGTTAAGAAACTGGGTGTCCTCCTCAAGACGACGGATCTCATGCTTCAAGCCCTCGAACTCCACCTGGATATGGAAATGGAAATTTATCTAACGGGCAATTTCACAAAGTGAAATGTACAAGCATCAGGTGCGGAAACACTGAAAATTAGTTGTGGAGGTTCATTTGTGTAAGTGAACCCCCTCCCCCCAAAAAAAAAAAAAACTCCATTAAGATTTACAAAAAGGATTACATGATCCAACATTATGGTAATTAAGGGAAACTCCATTCAAACTCGCATTCTGTTTCATGGTAATTAGAACTGGGAATCCCTTTTAAATTAGATTCCTAAAAAGTATTATTAAAGTTTTGTTTTACAGAATGCAGGATGAATGGAACACTTCAATGAGGACACAAGAGGAAAATTAAGAGTACAGGCATGATATCCGACATCAAAAGGAAACAACCTCACTGGAGAGTGCAGAGACTTGAAATGTTGATTTTTTTTTTTCTCCTGTTCAGCAGATCTAAATAAACCCAGAAAGTGGGAATTTTGAACCATGAATTCATCAAATGAATGGATCTCTGAAATGCTTCAACAAACTAGACGGCAGCACAAGGCTTTGAAAAAGAAAAGCACAAAGACATCTGCTTATCGCTTCACTGTAAACCAGGCTGCTTTTAATATCAAAATTAAATCTGAGTATCAAATCTCTAATCCTACTTTTGGCTGGTAAATTGTACAAGAAAGAGATGACTTGGGGAGATGGAGCTCTTATAATACTGAGGATCGGTGCTGTACTTGTGCACTGGTGAAAGTAGCTGCAGATGCCTGAAGCCACCAGTTTAATTTGGTTTAATAGACGAGACATCAGGATTATTGTCAGTGGTAAATTTTCTCAGAAGGGAGGGGAGTTTATTCTCCAAGCTATTCAGATTTTGTGCATGCATGGCTGCAGCTTTTCTTCATCCTCACCTGACTCTGTTTGAGCACCGAGACCTGCTTCTGCAACGAGATGTTCTCCTCCTCCAGCTCGGTGTAGTCCTGCAGCAGGCGGCTCTCCCGGAACTTGTACTCCTTGATGTCGTCACGCAGCTGATTCCTCTGGAGCTCCACCATCTGGCTGTTCTGTGAGGCCAAAGGAGGCAGACAGAGGAAGAAGACGAGGAGGAGGAGGAGCTGTCAGTGACCGCTGGTTCAATCGCGTGTGACCGAGCAAGGAAGAATCAGCAATTGAATTGATTGGATGTTAAGTGTGACTGTTTGTGTCACTTTGGCCCTTTAACACCATAAGTCAAGCTAGATAAGAAAGGGCTTCCATCTGGCAAAAACCAAGTGTGTGTGTGTGTGTGTGTGTGTGTGTGTGTGTGTGTGTGTGTGTGTGTGTGTGTGTGTGTGTGTGTGTGTGTGTGTGTGTGTGTGTGTGTGTGTGTGTGTGTGTGTGTGCGCGTGGAGGAGGCACTGCAGGTGTCTCTGCGGGCAGTGGGCCACAAGTGTGCCTGGCTGCCAGCTCTGATCGTACCAAAGACATTGAAGCCTACTTATCTCTTGACTGGTGACAGGCCTTCAATGACTGGGAAGCTGTGTAACGCTCTAATTTCCTAAAGAGAGGTCTCATTAAGCTCGATTCTCTGTACAGAAAGCGACGAGGACTAATCAGTCCAATTGAGGAAAACTATAGAACTCATTAAATCGTGTGGGACATGGGAGATCAGTGGGATATTTCAACCATGTCTGGGCTTTTCAATTGTGAAAAAGAAATGATAGCACCGTGTACTTGGCATATATTTGCAGGCATGCTGCTCAGGAATAGTGCTAATAATATATGTGAGGTGTGAGATGTGCCCTTCCCCCCTCTTGAAGACACTACCGACAACTAAAAGCCCCAAGGATCCGATCAGTCCGACTGAGCCACCTGCGCCTTTACAATGCTCATCCAAGAGTCATCCCGTCATTTCTACTGAGGTTTGTACGCTGACGCAAGTGAAAATCCCAGAACTGGGGAGTGTCTATCTCTCTTTCTCTGTAGGCGAATGAGCAAAACAGTCTACTGGTGAATACGCAACACGAAAACACAAGAAACAGATCTCCATATTCAAAAGAACTGATCTCAAAAGTTCCCGGGTTAAAATGTATGTCACACTAAATCTTGCCATTGGCTTTTGTTTGGCAAAGTTTCAAACCACACCCACAAAATAGTCTCTCTCTCTCTCTCTCTCTCTCTCTCTCTCTCTCTCTCTCTCTTCCTCTCTCTCTCTCTCTCTCTCCTCTCCTCTCTCCTCTCTCTCCTCTCTCTCGCTCTCTCTCTCTCTCTCTCTCTCTCTCTCTCTCTCTCTCTCTCTCTCTCTCTCCTCTCTCTCTCTCTCTCTCTCTCTCTCTCTCTCTCTTCTCTCTCTCTCTCTCTCTCTCTCTCCCTCTCTCTCTCTCTCTCTCTCTCTCTCTCTCTCTCTCCTCTCTCTCTCTCTCTCTCTCTCTCTCTCTCTCTCTCTCTCTCTCTCTCTCTAGCACAGATGAGTGAACTGGGAGGGACAATCTGCTGCCAGGTGGTCTCTTCCTCTCACGCTGTCATCATGTGGTCACATCAAAATCCTTACTCTGTAAAAAATTCAGGAAACAAAAGAAGAGAGAAACTTCCGAGAGGCTTAGTTTGCCCAATTCCTCTTATTAGGGCGACCTTGGGGCTGAGTACACATCAGCAACACTCGTAAATAAAAATCGAGTTGAGTAATAATCTGGTGGTGACAGGATTCTCTGGAGGTCATGAAGGTCACAAATAAACACATTTAACTGTAATAATTGCAGATTGTGGTGAAGTTGACCTAATCACATATTTATTTTGAGTACAAGTAACACAGTTTTAGCCACAAACATTACCACAAAAAAAAACACTTTGATACAACAGTCAAAACTATTTGTTTTGCTACTCTTTCTATAATTGAAGTTTAATTGCTTACAGAGAAATAAATGCAGTGACAAATATGTTGTTTAATCCCCACTGATGAAGAGTACACGCTCCCCGTTTGCTCTGCGTAATAATTAATCACTATGTGCAGAGCAGAGCCGACGTTTGAAGGTGTATTAATATGCATCAGGGCTTTGCGCATGTCTAATGAGCATGGGTGTTTGCTGCGCCCCAGCCCTGATGTCGCGCATTACTAAATAATGCATAAGCCTACAATGCAGATGAATCCGACCACTAAGCTTTAATACAGCGGTCATCACTTCTGAGAGAAATCTGTATTAAAGCAAAGGCCGGAAGCATTTAAAGCTTTATTAGATTCAGATGTTTCTCTTGTCAGATTGAAAGTATGAAACAGAATCTTCACAATTAATTCATACAAGACGCAATCTGAAAAGTAATCACTTTAGTTCAATCGACAAAGCCACAGCTGTTATTTAAGGTCTTAGTCAGGTTAACGTGGCTCAGCTGGACGGTCACTGCAGGCAGGAATAGATGAATAGAGGCCACCAGTGAACCTGATTACTATTGTACTCTCCTCTGATTAAAATGCATGGCGGGGTTTTGATCTTTGACCTCACTTCCAGATCCTCTGCGACACAGAGAGTAGGGTTACTGCCCCCCCCCCCCCCGCCTGCTGCCGACACAAGATTCACGGAAATTCACTAGAGGTGTGTGCTTCTGCTACAGAGAGAGTAAATAACATTTAATTGTTCAAGGAACATACAGCTCACTGGGGAATGTTTGTGATAAATGGTAGTGATGTGTGTGTGTCTGTGCAAGTGTGTGTATGTGTAAAAAGTGGGGTGTGATTTCTTTCAGGCTTTCTGCAGCCTGTTAGTGGGAAGTCGTTCGCCACCACAGGAAGCAGCGTGCTGCTTAGTGATTGTAGCTGTTGTCACTTCAGGTGACGTCTGGACAGCTGCCTCAACGCGCCCACACACATGCAGACAAATGTGTCGCTTCCATGCAAAGTGGGTGGCAGAGAAAACACAAGGTCGTACTGTGACGAGATGTGTTATATGTTAAAAAACACAGAAGCACAGTGATCCCATTGATATCTGACAAAGCTTGTAGCTTTCGATCAAATAAACCCTACCGAAATGCAGTAAAAGCACATTTTGGTGGCTCAGAGTCTACCTTATCTGTACTGTATAAAGTCTCTCACACACACTGAACTGTAAAGCCTTTTTCCCCCACTAGTAAACTGCTTTTGACAGAATAGTGCAGCTGAGCCCGCTTAATTCTCACTGAGTTATTTCTCAATGTGTTTGAGCCTCTAACCTCTAAATCGGAGGGAAATAGCTCCATCACTCAGTAAGCCCCAGTGCGTAAAGTTTTAGGCTTAACACAAGTGTAGATTGGGGGATGTTTTAATGGTTTGTTAAAGGCTCGGCTGTGTTCTTAGTATCTCCAGAGAAGCCAGCTTGCATTTCTGAAAAACATCCATATTTGCAGGCCTCTTACTACTGTGTGTTCCCTGGAAAGTGCTGCCCAGACTCCCAGATGGTGTGAGTCTATATTACTCATATAATAGCACAGATAGGCTTGAGCAAATATATTTTTTTATCCCCTCTCTGGACCCTCCGTCAAAACTCTCACACCGCTGACCTCAATTACACTCTCCATCCTACTCACGTTGTACTTTGGTAAAATGCACAAGTGAGATTTCTTTCTCCCCAAAAAACATCCTCCCTGCAGAGTACAGAGATGCTCCCACATATGCAGTGACACCGAGGCTCACCAGCTCAATGCTGTTTTTTCTTTTTTAACCCCTTTCTCGGCATCTCCGTCTAATACCAGTGACCTCCATTTTGCCATTTCAGCAGCGCAGCAGCTTCCATTTCTCCAGCCCCCCTCCTTCCCTCGCTCCTCAGTGTGTCAGAGTGCTCTTCAGGGCCACGCATCAGTCACAGTACAATTCCTCCCTCATACTGAGCTTCACTTCTGTCATATCTATCTGGCAGATAATAGAGCGAGCAGATCAGCACGCACTCCGAAATAGAGGTCAATCTATCTGAGTTAGCTGATTAGAAAAAAAACAAAAAAAACTAACTTTAAATGTCCTGTAGGCTCTGCTGCATCAATTCCAGGCCATGTCAGTACATGTTAAATCCAACGCTACCAAGCCAAACCCTTTCAACGAATACCTTCAGGAGAGACGTGGAGTGAATTGCAGATGCGGTACAACTCATCCCCCAAGTGAGAGTTAAAACAGAGCAAAGGAATAATGAAGCTCAGGGGCGTCTTGCTCCTGTCAGAGATGTGCATGAAAGCTGATCTGCTTTTATCCTCCCCTATGCTGCAAGCAATTGTCATTCTGTTCAGCCTACCCAGACTCCATTAAGGGGAGAAAACACCAGTCAAGGTCATGCGTTTCAACGAGACACCCAAAATCTAAAAAAAGTAGAAGGAACCCTTGCGACTGATTGGTTGATGATGCTCTACCCAGTGTGTGGCGGTCGGAAAGCCCACAGGGAGAACGCACGCCTGCTCGCACTTAGCTGTGAATGACTGATTTTTAGGTCATTTGGGTGGGAGAGTGGAAGAATAGTGAGATGTGTTTACAGCCATTAGCGGAAGTCAGTGTGTGTGTGTGTGTGTGTGTGTGTGTGTGGGGTTGAATTACCGGTACTCATTGATCGACATTAAAAACCTTTTGGTTCAGTCAGTCAGGGAGACTTTTATACAGCTTCCTCAATGCTGACACCAAAACTTAATCAATGAAAATCTTCCAGATGTATTCTAAACACACTCTAAAAAAAACAAACAGCTATTGATCTTTGACGGGTTCCTACATTTTGAAAACCCCTCCCTCAACAGAACATGAATATGATTTTCCTGAATGAAATCACTAAAAGGCCTCACACATTTCTTTTCATCATTGACATACAGATGCCATGCATGAGAGGCATTATTGAACGTATCGCCAGTAAGATCGTATTTATCTTAGAGGCAGCACCATTAACAAGCAGTGCAGCGCCGGCAAGGCATGTAAGGAATGGATGCCTGAGGTCATGGAACTCAGACTTTATTAACAAATATTCAGACACATTATACAACACAGAGGGGTGTCATCAGCTGCCTCACCCATGGTATTATTAAGTATTACTACATGACCTGTTCTAACTGAACCGAACTGAATAACAAAACACACAAAAAACAGAAGTATAACCACAATTAACACGGAGAAAAAGTCCCGGGAAATGACATCTCATCAATCTTTGCATTATTCCACCAGACAGCGCCACCGGCATCCCACAGCTGCCACTACAATAGCTTTAGCAGCAGGGAAAATTAAAGTCTCACCAATTGTGAGGTTCACCCTCCCTTTGCAATTCATTGGATGATAAAAGTAAATGTTTAATTTGTTTTGGTGTTTAAAGCTGAATTTCTTTGGTACTGTGATTGTAGCTATTGCAGATACTTCACTGTAGCAGGAAACATACACAAAAGTAATCATCCGACTTCCTCTTCCCTCCACTCATTCCAGACTTTGTTTACTCTCTCACTACAGATAAAGCTTGATGCATTTGGCCTAGAGTATGTCTGGAATTTTCAATCCAGATAATCATATTTATCATATCGTGTTCATTTTCTTTTTTTTCTTTTCTTTAAGTGCTGCATGCCCTCTTAACATTTCAGATGCCCCAGACATACTCATGGGGCAGATGGCAAAAATGGCAGCAACACGTAGATATGCCGAGCACCATGGGAAGATAAGCCTGATAACAGCTGGAGAGTTTAAAGTAGGTTGAGGGTCATTTGCGACTGCAGTAGAAGGCAGTATCTGGTCTATAAGAACAGAATTTATTGGACATGCCTCTTTTATTTTCTACTCAATATATTACACTGCCCTCTCTGTTAGCGGTAATGTAACCTAGTTTTCAGCCATGTTCGTTGCTCACTGGTTGCCTCCTCTTTATTTCCACAGGCCACGAGGTGATCTGTCAAGGCATTAATGTCACAAGAAATAATAAGGCAGCCGACATCGACACCTTCGGGCCCTCTCGGAGTCCTATTACATTAGCCTCACGTCAGGGAATAATACCAGGGAGCAAAGAGCCGCCTCACTTTCATCTCTGTAAAGCTCAACTTTGACCTTTCAGTAATAAAGGTAGAGCTGCGGCGCTGCTGCGACATGTGAAAGTGCTCCCGTGCACCTCTGCTGCACTAAACTGAAACCCTGCAGCTTTGCACATTGATTTTTTCCGCCGGTACTAATTGTATTAAAAGTCTTCCTCACAATCAGCTTAAACATCTGTTCTCATCTCATCGATGTAGATGATGGTGCCCATTCCCATTTCAGGTGTTTAATCCATTCAGTTGAAAAAACAACAACACTTAAATTTAAAAAGGGGTTTAATGTTTGACAGATTCCTGCAGTGACTCACCGACGAGGAAAACCAGTGATGTTTAATGTTGAAATGGCCTTCACATTGTGGGAACAAAACTGCATGACAAAACGTCTCATCAATTGATTTTTATTTTTCAGAATAATAGCTAAAGTATTACAAATACACATGGATCGAGTAGAGATAGACTGAAGCACACTGATAAAATTTGAAGCTCCTTCATATCTTTGCTCACTCGTTCCTGAGAAGAAGGCAAAAATAATTATGTGCGGATAATGGTGGCCATCACTGTAGGCGCATTCCTCTCAACACAAGAGATTGAATTTAATGAAGTCATGGCCATTAGAGTGCGCCTCCTTACAATGTTACTGGCTCTTTGTGGGGTTTTAATCCTATAGACAGCGCTGCAGCAGTGAAATACGTCTTATCGGTGCTTTGGGCCAACATTCTGAGTGTCTGGCATGAGAGTGCCTGGGAGGTTTTTTTTACACGCGACACATGTACCCAGCGAAAAGTGCTGGAACTAAAATGGTTGTCAATGAAATGGCCTGCTGTGCCAAAGTAAAATCCATTTTCACAGAGTGACGCGTCCATATCTGTTGGATTACGACGCTTACCATCGACTGGCTGGTGTACGTATGGCCAATTCACAAATCCTGGTTCTTTTTGTGAAAATGACACGGGTGAAACACTCAACGCAAGCAACCAAACACAAAAACCTACAGTTAAAGCTTAACTGTCAGCTGCATACCACAGTGAAACTGAGTTATTCATTCAACCTCCTGACTCAATGTGATTAGGCATTTTCCCAGCAGAGCAGGACAGTCCACCGTTGGTTTCAAATTTACTCTCACTAAGCATCTTCCTCCTCTCCAACGGATTTTCGGCTTTCCTCTTTTGTGCCACTCTCATGGCCCTCTAGTGCCCTCCTCCTCCTCCTTCCCCTTCCCCTCATCCTTCTCCCCCAGCTCCAGCTTTGGGGCTAATTTGGAGTTGAGGAGACAAAGCCTTCTTTCAGTCCTGTCAGCGTAGTCACAATGCCAACCTCAGTGCCCAGGCTTTCCTCCGTTTGCCTGCCACACACACTCCTCACACCCAGCAAAGACCATTAGAGGGGTTCCATTATCTCCCATACGTAGAGAGATTTACACTACAGACCCTCTTATTTAACCAATTAGAGCTATCTGGAGCCCACAGTGATGTTAATATAGCAAGTGACACCTGCAGAAAGGCCAACATGGAGGCCACCAGTGCAGCACTCGCTATAAATGTAGATCCAATACCTCACAAATGTTCATGGCATGAACTCTTTACTGAAAACAATTGGAAAAAAAAAGAGTGGCAATAACCTCAGGAGGGAGTTTTATGAGACTCAATGATGCTCCTAGTTGATACTTGATGAATGACTGGAGGGTGGAAGATGTTCTTAAACACAGGAGAGAACACAAATGCACGTTTCAAATGCACGGCACATCTGGCATCTATAATGCTCGGCATATACCAACTCCAGCCCAGAGCTGAGCAGCAGCTGACCTAATTATGGTGGAATTTGGAGCTTTCCGAAACTTAAGTCGTCGTGAGGGGCATGCCATTTTTAAGTTGCTCACTAATCTCGGTAAGAAACACCACTGACATCTGTCTCAAGCAACGACGAACAGAAAACAGCGTTATATTCAGCAGCTGTCAGTCAAGACGAGAGGTTTCCTTTAAATTCTTAACGTTACCGATTACCGATGAGCAGTGGGGTCGGCTAAATCTGCTGTGCACAAACATGGGGAGATTAGTTTAACCATCACATTGTGATAGCAGTGGAAAAAACAAAAGACGCCTAATGCCGTGCTGCAGGAAGTAATGTGCAAAGGCATGTGGGCTTACTTCTAATTCTCAAGCAATCACTGGGGAGGGAGATTTACATGAAATGGGTAAGATTATATGAATCTTTCAGCTACCAAAAAGCAGAGAGAGAATAAGATTCCTACCTGCTGTCTGATAAATGAAGTATCATCTGCATAACCTAGACCTTTGCCTGTCATCACAGCAAGGCGAACGTAGCTTGAAGAGTCTCTTTCTTCTATTCTCATGCGGCCAAACTCTTCAAACGGGTTGCTACTTCAAAACCCCTTCTTTATTATTCCAACCTTGACTAGGGTGCCAAGGGAGAATGAGCCTTTTCATCAAAAGAAACCAATCCATAGGTGAGAGGCTCTCATTGCCTTTCTGTCAGACACTGTTTGCTTCTTTCCACCTCTTCGTGTCTCCATGTCTTGTCCATCAAACAAAATTCAGTACACATCTCCGTCAAAGTTGCTCACTTATTAATTCCATCTCCTCTTCGCCGTCCGCGTCACGAAACAGCTCGCATACTTTGCTGTTGGTAAAAACACAACCCACGCTCTATGGGGCACTATTGTCTCCTCTAATGAGGTCAATTAGCTGTGAATGCCAGCACAGAAGAGGTCACACATTGTCTAAAGTGGGGCAGAGACAAAAGTGGTCTACATCATGATATGAAGAGATGCTTTCTGGAATATGCCAGTGTGTGTAATTCACAGAAAAGGCTCCGTCGTGCTAAAGCCACGACGGAGGTTGAGGTTGTTCTTGAGACGAGCCACAAAAATGATTTTCATGCAGCAGTTCCAAATTTTAGATGCCGATGAATTATTTATGCCGAATCACGAGATCTTTTGTATGCAAGAATATTTCTTATATCCTCTGTACTTTCCCAGTAATTACGACTCCACCCAGGATTACAGTCGGGGTGGAGTACATCATACCTGAAGAAAAGGTGTTCCGCCAGTCATAACGTCTGAAACAAACCAGTACGAAATGTTGCAATTACTCATTATATAATACAGGCTTTGATATCAGCCTCATAAATATGAGTTCACATTAGTGCAAGAGTAAAAATCTTTACCCTGTGCTACAGCCTCTGTGTGCAGGTTTGACGAAACACTTATCAGCTGAAACCAATAAACAGTCGAGAGGAATACGCTTATGCTCCCGAGACCAGCTATAAAAATGTGTTTCTTGTTGCTTCTGACGGGGGTTACTATCAAACACATCTGTTGTTGTCAATAGCTGCAAGCAAACCAGAGCAGACATCACCCCGTGTTTTAACTCCCAACTTGTGTGGAGAAACAGAAGAATACGCTGTATTGTGATGAACAGTGTCACCAGATTTTCACTTGTAGAAGATGGAGTTCTACTGGGAATGGGAAAGTAATGTGATTTGGCTTCTGTGCCCCCCACCCCCTTCTTACCTCTCTCATCTCTTGGGTGATGGAGTTAAGGCGTTCATTCTCAGACTGGGTGTTGGTGAGGATATTGCGTGACTGCCGGAGCTCCGTCTGAAGCTCAAGGACCCTCTGCTCGTAGTAGGCCTCCTTGCAGGCTGACTCCTGGATTAGAGACTCTTCACGACTCTCCCCATCTGCTGCCACCTTCCTGTGGTTGGAATAAGCTTGTCCAAAGGCCTGCAGATACAATTGAAGAAATGAGCTGTTAGTTAGAAAGTCGCCTTCACTGTTAACATTCATTTTTATTCACGTTTGTGAAGCTTGAAACTAACTAACACACATTTAGCAGAAGTTGAGACATTTAAAGTGACACTGATCTCCTGAACCGAGGTTCAGCCCAGGACTGGCGCTCCAAAAACCTCCCAAAATACAACCATCTCTCTGTGGAGATAATCAGTTAGGCTCCATCTGGGCTGCATCATCCCATCTTCCCCCCCATTCTCCCCCCCACTTCTCCCTCCTCTAAGACCGCAGGATGCGGGCCTCCCCTGCACGTGCTCTGCAGTGACTCCACAGATGGAAAAGCCAAACGGGAAAAGTAGAGCAAATGGACTAGTGTGTAGGCGATCATGAGAAGCCCGTATTCTAATGCTCTTAATACCTTGGGAGATCATAGCAAAGCAAGGGAAGGTCACCAGATATGATTTGATTTCACAAGCTGGCCGAAAGGGCTGAACTTTATGAAGATTAAATAACTATGTAGGATGTATAAGCTGAGGCTTCCGCCTTCTGTTGAGGGATATTCTTCGCTGAAAGGTTGTGAATGGTCATGCCGTTTGACGGCACAAACAAATGGAAAGAAAAATAAATTACTATTATTAGTGCTGCTTTAATTTTGACCCTAATTTGTTAACGGCCCAGAAGGCAGCAACAAAAAGAATGGACAAAGGGACAGAGACTGTCACTGCAGCAGAATCAGGCTTACACATCAGTCTGCCTTCTCAAAAGAATTACCCTGCTGATTACAGACTTCGTTTCCAAAGCCGGAACCGGCAACGATCAGATGGAGAATCTGATTCTCCTCTTTGCCTCATAGCTCGGATGCTTCCAGTAATCTGAAATCACCTGAGGCACTGAATGTGACCTTGTTTGCAGCTGCAGTGCACTCTCTCCTCTCTCTGACCTGCTACCCCATTACTCTGCACGTGACTGGCTGCTGCAGGATTTTCTCTGTTTGACTGTGTAGTGTATTAATCCCAGTAATTCCTTTAGAGAGGGGTGGGAGAGAAAATAAATAAATAAATCAGGAAATTTGTATTAGTCGAACTGACCTACTTGTGGGACTTAGCGAAATGCACGAATGTGTAAAACTAGTTCAGTGGGTGAGAGATAAGTTCACAAGGAAGAAAAGTGAACTTTCATGCTGATGTAGAAGAAGCTCATTTCAAATTGGCACCGTGCTTGGCTGTATACGTAAAGACTTTTTTTCAGTGATGAACGGTGAGTGTTTCTACAAAGCTCGCACAAACTGAGTCGACACACCCGCACTGTAGCATACAAACACCAATCTGGAGTCATTTTAAATAGAATAAGTACACAGAGGTACGTTGATTCAATAAATAATCAACAAAAAAAACGCACATACAACTTGATATTCCATATGTCTTTCAAAAAACAAATATTTACAACGAACAGTTACAGTTCTACATTCCCGTCACATCTTCCACATCCCTTTCAAAAAATCTCACCGTTCATCAGCAGGAGGCTGAATTTGATTAAAAAGTCATTATGAGAGGCAGGATTAACCCAATCAGCAACGAGGGGAATCCCATCATTGTAATCTTGCTATGTGGTTTGTATTGTAGACACTCCATTCAGTTCAATGTTGGACTCTTGTCCCTTCAAATATTCAGAGTCAAAATCCGCTGACCCAAGGTCTTTAATCTCGGTTCCCCAAGCATGGGTTTAGGCTACTTTTAGGGAGGGTAAATTGGGGACGCACGCGACCCAGCCTATAATCTCACATTAAGCTGCCCACCCAATTCATAATTCATCTTTAACATGCCATATGTTGTGGTGTTTTCTATATGCATAAGACATGTGATCATGGATTATTAATCTCTTGTAAAGCTAATCAAAGCCAGGTCTTTAGTTATTAGCAATGTCTGGACTGGATTGTGTCACAGATGGCTTTAGGCAAAAGTATCAAGGTACATAAAAAGAAGTCAAGAACTTTACAGACTTATTTCTCCGTAGGATCTAAGATTTTACTCCAGATGCGTGCATCAAATATAAGTCCATATGTCGAAGGGACTTCTGATCATAGTTTGACTTTATTTTTTTTCAGAAGTCACAATTCTTTCATTACCCTTTAATAATGATCTCACATAAAGCAAATCTCAAAGCACTGGTTTCTCTGGGATTGAGAGCTCTTTTAAATTCATGGTTCTAATATAAATCAGTATGTTTATCTTTGTTAAATCACAGTCTTTGCTATTGACGAATATGCTTCCACAGACACATTAGTTTCACTCAAAAGGTTGCCCGCGTGGTTGTGTTTAACACATGATGGTACCCGGTCAGATTAGAGGACGCTCTGATGATTACACAGCCTTCTAAGGCAAAGTCTAACTACAAGTTTAGACACATCAGATCTCAAAGGTTAATCATACCTTACTGCTTTGCCACCGCTGCTCAGGAGAACAGGGGGAATGCTAAACACTGAGGCCACAGCTCTGTGCTCATGTGCAACATCTTACAATACCCAGGAAGTTCAAGCAGAGAGAATATAGGTCACAGGGTTCGCATTGATCTTCTCAGCTCAGGATTCTCCAATCCAGTGAGTCAAGAGCACCAGGGAGGTGGGCTTTGGGTATCTGACAGGAATAAAGAGATCAATACATCTGGTCTCAGAGGCCCAGTGGACTTGAGATACCATCTGAAATTCTATTTTCAGTTCCTGCTCCATCGGCTGAGACCACAGTTTCTATAGCAGGGGGTTAGAATAGCAAGGAGCTACTGTAACTAAAGATCCTCTCGAAAAGAGAGTAAAACTGGGTGAATTACAGTTAATCCACAAGGTACACAGAGTATGAGGCCGGGAGTAGCTTGTTGAATACAGATGAGTCTGTTTGAAGAAAACCTGCCTGAGGACCCGAACGTAATTAGAGCAAGCATGTCATAGATCTGACTTTTATCAGTGGTCAAGCTCTGATCATCCCTTTGTTGTAATTTCTGTTTAGCCCCCTGTGGTCTCACAGCCTGGCTCTAATGGGAAAGGAAAGCCGGCTGCACAAAGAAAATGAGGAAAGACAACCACCGAGAGGTGTGAGACTGAGAAAGAAAACGATAAAAGCTCCACCTTCATGTTGGTTAAGCGCACAGAGACAAAGACGAGAGAAGAATCCCGCTTCATCTTCTGCAGTAATTGAAGCCATGGTATTTTCTGTAGGGTGATCAACAACCGCTAGATTTTAATAAGAAACTCACTAGATGATGATAAGACATGAGACAAGTCTCTACGAAGCACGTGAAAATTTGACATGAAAATGTATTAGACTGGAGTGGGCTGATGCTGAGCGGAGATTTTCTTCAGCAGCATTCTTAAGCTATGACTATCTGAGGCAAAGGCAGCACAATGTCAGGGTTTGTCATTTGGGTCTGTTTAGTTACTCATACAGACTATCCAGAGTGTTGGAGTTGACCCTGAATGCCAAAGCAGTGTTTCAGCAACACTGAGGGCTGCTTAGTGTGACGCTGTCATTGTAGGCGACTGCAGTGGAGGAGAGGTGGAGCAAGAAGAAGGGGAAAAAAAACTAACTCGTGCCTCGTGAATCTCGGCTCACGTGTGGCCGCTATTTGCAATGATAAACAAACCCGGTCTGTTTTTTCCCTCCGCCTTCATTCACAGGCCACTGCGCAGCCAGCAACTTTGAAAGACAAAATCGCTTCGAGGTACATGGAGGGTCTAAATTTAGCGGCCCACTATCAACTCATAATGCAGATTTCTTGAGGTCAAAGCACGTCTGGCAAGTCGGTGGCTTTCTGCAGCACGCATGTGTGACCTCGCATGGCAAGCTGACCCACTATTTTCCACTGCGTAGCCTGTAAAAATCACAGTTCATCTATTTGTCTTGGACACGATAACTCTTCAGAATACTTCTGCTCCAACAGGCCATATAACACAGTTCAGTCGGGAATTCAATCTAATGTCACGTGTCAATGTTTTTTTCCCAACAAGAATTCTCATAATGAGTAACAGAGTAGCTAATTACTTCCTCAAGGCTTTACCTTTTACTGGGGATGGAAGAGAAATAAAGAGGCATATTCAATGTGTTTCCTATTTTATCGAAAATGAGACTTAATCTCCTGGTTTTTGTCTTGAACTCTGAACAAAAACTGCTAAAAAAGCTATAAAAAAAAAACCTAATCTCTGTTGCTTTATTTTTGAGATCGTAAAAGACAAAAAGAGTGTTAAACGTGCAAAACTAGAAGACAAAATCAGAAGGAATAACAGAGGGTGATAGAAATGAAAATGAGGGATGCAGAAGTTTAGCTCTCGACTGGCACAGAGCCACATTGATTCACTGCAGCGCAGAGAGCTGCTGGGCAATTATACACACACACACACACCCCTTTTCCAATTTTCCTAGTGTGCCCTGCAGTCAGCCACACTGCAGCACCTGGTATTTCAGCCATGTTTAGGCTTGCATGGAGGAAGAGGCAAAGCTTCAAAACCTCAGAGGGAATCCAGCATCGCTGCATGCCAGTGGCAAGAAATGCTCAGCAGAGACTATAAGACAGCAGAGGTCAGCACAGTGCATGTGTGTTTATTACATGCACATGTATTAAAAAAAAAAAAAAAAAAAGTGTTTGCCGCAAGTGAGCTTGGTGCATGGACATACTGTACGCCCTCCATCCTTTGAGGGAGTGATCCACCTAAAAACAGCCTCAAAGCACAAAACACATTGTGGATCTATTGTGCTGAGTGAAATGACTGCAAGAGAAAATGCCAGAGGGGATGGAGCCATTGGGAGAGGGTAGAGGCACTCAGCTAAAGCACACACACAGGAACATGAATACACACTCACACAAAAAACAGGCCTCTGCGTACAAGCAGTGTACTAATCAGACTCATGAGGCCTTTTACATGGCTCGCTGAAAAAGTCATCCTCAGAAATTATTAGATTGCCATAATTGGGCAACATGAGCTCAGTGAGACACAGTCGGAACATATATTCGCCCCGCTGACATGGAGTTGGTGCGATATTGAGTGCTGGTTGGGGTTTTCATCACACGAGGCTTGGGAAAACTACATTTCATGTTTTATTCTGCTTTTACATAGCACACAGATCTCGTGTTGGCATTAGAGATTCTGTGTGAAGTCGGTCCTTGGTCAGATCAGACGTCACGTTCGGATGTGCTGAGAATCTATAGCCACTGTGCACGTACAAAGTCTGGGTGTGTCAGAAGACGAAGCTTCTTCACGAGGGGAAACACCTGCAAAAAGGAGGACAGGGAGGACTTCACTGCCATTACAGTGTCTGTGTCCGCCTGATGGCTCGATACTAATGGAGTTCACAGACTGGCTCCCTTGTTATTACATGGTAAAAACAGTCATTAAGGCCCCACCAGCAAGCTGAAGAGCCTGCCTCTGAGCAGTTTATTTGGCTTCAGTCTCAAAACAACTAACACGGGGACAAAAAATAAACACAGATTAAATTGAGAAAATGACATTGCAAGTAAAGTTTAAGCTGAGTCAGAAAACAAACCACCATTAACATTCACATGCAAGGTAAATTTGCAGAAGTTAAGAATTTCCTGAAGAAGGTTGATCTTGACGTGAGTTACTGTTTATAGTTCCCCACATTTTGTGTCTATATTTTTAAATCTTCAGTCTTAGCAGTCAGTTAATCACAAGGAAGCATCTGTTCCTCATGATCTATTCGCTGGGTCTTTTGTTCAGCTGCTAAATCTGCAACAGAATAGAGGAAAAAGCCAGCGTCTCAAGGGAGAGTCTGGACTCAATAGGCCGTTATAGATACACTGCGCTCCCATATTGGAATCGGAGCTAGAATCCGGGTCCTTTATCACCGTGTTCATATCACCGCAATTTTCCATAGCGGCACAAGCTTTGAGCATTCACAACCTCAATCATTTGCAATGCAAAGACAGCCTTATCTGTGCCTGCCGGTTCCCCTTTCCGCCTGACACTGTGCCTGGAAGAGATCTCCCAGGTCCACGCGTCCGCACCCCAGGGGAAAGAGCTGTTGTTATGGTTACAATGCCAATTACAGTGACGGAGCGAGAGGCGGTCAGTAAAGGCAAAGCGAGGGGTGCCGCTGACACAGATGGCCATTTCAGAGCTCACACTCACACAGCTTGCTCTCCTCCCTCCTCCTCTGGCATCGGTCTTCAACCGCGTGCCACGCTTCTCCTATCAAACGTTTGTATGCACAAAGAACAGGCTGGTTGGCGGTTGCTTTCAGGTTTGTTTTGCTTTTTCTTCTTTGCTAACTGACAAAAATCTACACTTTAGTAAACAGGACAGTAAATCGTGTATCTCAACTATTTCCTGAAGGACAGGACTCTCTGTGGAAACTCCACATGTGACTTCCACAGCTGAACAGCCTGTTATTGTCATTGGAATAAATTGCAAACAAGGGGAGCAGCTGGACCCGCCAAGTGGGGCCACACATAAATGCAGGGACATGTATACATTTGTCAGGACAGACACATGCACACTCCCGCTAACATGTGACTGTATTTTCTTCCAAAGTCCAAGGTCAGGTTTCCAGGGGGAAGGGGGGCGGGGAAGATTATATTTGTTTGTGTATTCATTTGTTTTTGCTTGCGCAGAAGGTTTTACCTTTATTAATAAGCACTTATTAGATTAATGGTTTATATGAGGCCCAAATACATTTCCCCTCAACATTCCAGACCCATCCATTAGTGCTGAGACACGTCCAATCAATCAGAGAGAGAGACGCAGTGACAGACTGGGGGAGGGACCACAGAAAGCTGGTCTGCCTTGTTTGTGAGGCTGTTTTCAATCTAAGAACCCTCACAGTATTACTAGCAACAGTCCAGTCTCCAACGAAGCTCAAGTTGTTTCACTATATCTCACCATGGTGTCCTTAAATACCCTTTACTATTGTTCCAGTCAGCCTTTCCAAAGCCAGAATGGATGGTGTCCCAAAGGGGTTTTTTCCTTTACTCCTGGCCAGACAGAGACTAATGACCTCTCTTCTCTATTTGCAGTAATTAAAATCTGCATGTGCACACTATCTCTCCACCAGACAGGCATAATCTTGGGTCAAAATGTCAAGTCTTATCCTCACAAACCAAGAATGAGGCGGTGGCTCTTCGTCACCACTGTGCACATGATGATTGTAGCTATGTGCCAATAAAGCTGTGCAGACTACGTACAATGCAGCATCTGAGTACAGTTAACTGATAGTCTTCGGCTTGTGTTGCACAATAGCTCCTTCTGTTTGTGTTCAAATAGAACTTGCCTAATTCTACAAAACCAAATTCTCTCTTTGACGACGGGGCATGCAAACTAAATAATGGGAAGCAGATGAGATAAAGCACAACACAATGCCCCCCAAGTGAACAAATCCAGGAAGGACATTTTTCAGTGAGATAAATTTTAATGAAGTTGTGATACAACAAGGAAGTGTAAACAACTGGTTAGTAACAGCACTTTAAACTCATTACGCCAGCTGATAGAGGAACCCCCCCCCCCTCCCTCCCTATTCTTCTCCCACCTAAAAGACTGCAAACTGGTTCCCACAGGAAACCCATGCACAGCCCAGTGCCCCTCCCACAAAACCTCTCTCCCCTTTTCTGTCTGCAATCCCCATTTCTCAAGGACCCCTGAGAGACTGGCATACATCCAATTAAAAAATCCCTCCTCTCTTTCATGTCTCCAGCCCCAAACTTTAATGTTGTTATTGCTGTACAGCCACAGCCACAGCCACAGCCCCCCCCCCCCCCCCCCCGCCCCCCGTCCCCCGTCCCCCGTCCCCGTCCCACACAACTCTGTCTTCTTATCTCCCCCTCCCTTCTCTCTTTTTCTCCTGCCAATTTCTCTCCCCCCGATCAAATATGCCCAAGGGTTTCAAAGTGTGGGCTGCTTGGGACTTAGGTAAACCACGCTGAGACAGGGGGACACAGACCCACTGGCCTATTTACAATAGGAGTCTGGGGAGGAGAGACAAGGGGGGAGGGGAGTAAGGTGGCGGGCCGAGAGTGTGGCGTGTGGTGGCGGGACATGAATGCAGACGTACCACTGTTCTCTGATTGCACCGTGGTGTTGAAGTTAAAAGAACCCCCAGGGCGAAGGGACAATCCTTTGAGATTGGGTTTGGTAACGTTTGAATGGATGGCCTATTAAAACAAGAAGATGCTTTTCAGATTGTGAACTCTGGTTTGATTAATTTAGGTGGAATATGAAGCAGTACTGTGCCGGTTAATGAATAGATGAGCGAAACATAGAAAAATCAAAGGAGGGTGTGCCAGAAAGTAGTCATGTAAACAGAGAACACTGTCTGTCTGCATCTCATCCCTGATCTCTTCATCTGCTGCATCAAACCACACAGTGCCTTGGGACAAACTGGAGAGAAGACGCTGCAGACCAAACTCCTCTTTACTGCGAGCATGTGGGTGGGGTGAGAAGAACCCTCCAGATATGTGCGCTTATATTAGGATATGGGGAGGCAGACTTTGGATATACACCATCTGTTTACTCAGAGCTCTCATCATACAAGGTCAGGTTTATCATTCCAACCTTGAATCAACATTGTATTTATTTCTGCAATGACAATTAGAATTGTTTTCAATTTGAGTTCGACAAAACACAATTACAAATATACAGATTGTGAATCACCAGGAGAATAATATTTTGTCGTTTGAAATTTGATGTATTTATTGTCAGTATGTGCTATGATACAAAGTCATTAACGTCAGAAACCTAAAATGTAGGCATTCGTCGGATCCAAAATCTTTTTTTGCCATGTCCAACATCTAAAGGTAAATCTTCTAAAGTGTGTGGATGAGTTTTAAATGCATAAAGTGCATGCGGAAAGTCAGCTGATGACCAAGTAAATCTTGATTTGTTCAAGACTTAAGAAAAAAAACTGATAAAAGGCTTTCTGAGACATAAAATGCCTTTTTTTTCCTCCTCCCTTTTTTTTTTTTTTTTTTTTTTAAACGAGACCCAAGCTTTGTAAATCTATAGGCCATTGAATCCCAGTTCCTGTCTCCGCTGCTACAATCAAGTCCAGAACTCTGTGAAAGGACATTCTGCATAATGAGAGTGGATGTTAACAGACAAGGACAGCCAAGTGAATTCTTCTCAATAAAAAAAAAATAAATCTTCTTTATTTCTTTACAAATACAGGTGGCAGACCTGAAGAGTCTTTTGTGGTCACTTCCTCTGATCCACTAGAAGATATCCGGTCGGACACAGAACCATAATTCATAAGCTTCCTATCCGCTATAAAAAGAGCTGCACATAAACAGGATGCAGAGGCAGGGGGGGAAGAGGAGGCGAGCTCTGACATTTCAATGGAAGGAAGAAGAATGATTTGATGGAGCAGAGCGTTGTGTGGACTCAGCGCGAGTCCTTATGATCGCCATACACCCAGCGCTAAGATTGATTATCACAGTACAAAATATTGTATATAATATTGTATTGGGGTACGATTCTGTACCATTTGTATTGCCCTTGTTACGGGAGAATATGTTTGAAGAAAGTGACACTGCTAAAAGCATCAATCTATGCGTTTCTGTTTAAAGGAAGTATACAGAGAGGCCTTGTGAGAAATCCAGTGGTTAACGTGGGCTCTACCCACAAGCAAGGCTGATTCATGTTTATATAAACCACCACAGTGATCTACTCGGGTCTAAAACCTTAAGTGAACGCCCAATAGACTGAGAGCTGAAAGAAACAATGCGCTACAACAGAAAAATAACAGTATCCGTCACAGATATTGTGTAACACTGTATCTCCAGTTACCAAACGTGTTCACAGTAAGATTGAATTACTGCTGTAAACTTACGTAACCTTTGTGACTTTGCATGTCTTTGTTCCACAGCACAAACTGTAGTTACAAAACAGAACTATTGATTTGGGTGAACAGTAAATCAAATCTGTAATAATGTGATCCAAAGAGCTCCAATGGAAATGTGTAATAATAACTGGACTTGTAGGGTAAGTGAAGGGAACAGCTCAGTCGTCTCTCTAAACACTGCGCTCTTTGTTGACACATTTCCAATTGTTTATAGTCAGTATGCAGTTTAAGAGAAGGAAAACCAGAGGCTGGCACTTTGCCTCGGTCAACCATGTTGTATTGCCAGAGGCATACAGTCATTACTATGACCTCATCTCCTGCTTTGAGCCTGGACTCGTGCCTGATCTGCCCGAGTCTTCAGTAATTGGATTACACTCACAGAATCATGACCCTGCTGGGCTGCCATACAGCTCCTCTACGTGCACTTCTGACTTATCTGACCGCCTCAAATAAATCTTGCTCTGGACAATTGAACACCTTCATTCACACATTTTCATAGAATCCCTATAACCGGGGAACTTGTTACAACATCTGAAGTACTTGGAACAGCTTGACGTCGTTTCTCTGAGGAATCAGACTCATGTAAAGAGCTAACCCTCCAGTTAGGTGTGGATGTCCGGCCCCATCTATAGCAGCTCCTTCACAAATGCGTGATTATCTTCGTTCAAACACACAGCACAAACACGCCGTTCTTATAACGCGAGGACCAAAAAGATTCCAAGCAGCTGAAACAATTTACCCACTGAAGTCTGGAGTACACTAGCAGCCATCCATGAATACTCCAGAGTAAACGTACCCTCTACTTGAACCGTGGATGTGTGCTGCTGATGGTATTTTGTTTATAAGAGTTAAGGACAAAAGCTTTTAAAATTATTCCGGATTAGGAGAGGGCCATTTTACTTAAAACTGAGTGTGGTGACCTGCAATACCATATGGTTGACCTTCTGTAACTCCCAAAGCAACACTCTTCAAAATGACTGTGAAAACTGATTGTCTGGCAGCTTAAAAATATGCAGTTTAAATTTATTACACTTTTGCGTTGGTGGACTTTATGATAATTTTCTAATTTCTATTGCGACTAAAGGGGATTACCAGGATTGGCAGTACTCAAACGACAGATTGCTCAGCTTGGCACTTTCTGCAGTAGGCTAATGGACCAGACGATGGAGAACAGCTTCCTAAGAACACCCGACTGCATCTGTGCACGACTACCCTGAAAAAGCTACCTGTCCCGGGTTGTGGACGCAACCAACGAGTGTGGCCGGGCCTGGCAGGCTCCCAGGACGCAGTAAGCCCTGTGCATAGCGGCTGGGATTCATCCTCTTAGGCCCAGAGAGTAGGGGATTTGGGACTTTATTTAGTGCCATTTAGAAAAGATTACCCTTTTAACTGCGATGCTGCCATGCGGCAAAATAAATGATTGATAAAACTGCGGATCACAATAACCAAACAATAAAAAGGGTCAGCATATGTTAGGCTGCAGATTTTAAAATAAAAAACTGAAAACAGAACAATTAAAGAAAGGTAATACTTGAGTCGTAAAGAACTACTGGGTAGGATGGGAGTTAAAGGGGCCAGAAGTGAGCTAAAGGTATGGAAGGAAGAAATTAGAAAAAAGGGAACAACTATTAAAGGTCAGAAATGGACAGCTGTTGAAGAAACATAGCCCAGTGTGGCAATCCAATAAAATGAGACCGACTTTATTTATGACTCCAGGAGACCAGATGGGTTTGTGTTCACCTCATATTTTCTACCGACGTCCAATCAGCACCGAACCCGTGTGACACCGCACACAGTCACACCAGATATCTTTGTTTAAGGACATTGGGATATATCCTTTAGTGCTTTGCCATTTAAAAAAGAGACAAAAGTGACCAATCCTTTCAAAAGTGACCACAATGGAACGCCTCTCTCAATCTCTCCTTTGTCATGCACTGTGTCGCACTGCCATTTAACCCTCTCTCTGCATCTGTGACACTCAAGACCAGTTAACCCCTATGGGCTCAAGCACACAAAGGGCCAGAGGGCCGAACACAGAGAGACCAGGTTTGACTGAGCTTAACAATATTTTGTATTGTGATCGTCTCGTTGAATTCCGCAGCGCGGTACACAGCTGCTGCCACACTGATAGGAGAGCTGCGAGGGGAGGATCGGGGTCTGTGTGTGACTGGATGACTTCAGCGTGGTTTCTGACACTTGCCGCAGTGCAACAAGGGCCAAAGGAGCCCCCATCCTTTGGTAGAGAATTATCACAAAGTCTGTATTCTGGAAATAAAGGGACCAGTATGAGAAAAACGAATTGGGGCGAGAAAACAAAAAGTGACAAGACTACAAGAGATCCGTTGTCTCTGGAGTGGAGATGACGTCTTTGTGGCCACCGTGTTCAATCTCATTACACTCATAATAATCTCAGACACCAAAATCTGTCGAGTTCTTCATACCAGCACAGGCTGTACTTACGAACCTGTACATCCTCAGAAATGCATCACCAGTTGGAGGTGTGGCACAAGATGTCGACTGTGAGTGGCTTACAATAAGTATATCAACAACAGCTGAGGCGAACGCCACCTCACCTTCTTACAGAGTGGTAGAGTGGTATAATGGCATTAGCAAGCTCTCGTTGGAACCGGAACTGTGTAACATTACCAATATGGGCTGGGGGACAAAAGTAACTGACATTAACTTTAATGCATCAGCAGATGGATAATTCTGTCTGGATATTCTGGACAATAAGCCAGTCATTTATTGCAATCATTGCCGGGTAAACCACCAGCATGACCAACGTCCTAATGGTCCAGGTTATTTTTGTTAGTTCCCCTTTAGAGTGTTTTTAAAATTGACCAAAAAAGGCCAAAGGGTAACTCAGATAGAGTCACATTCTGGATAAAATACAATCGATATCAGCCATGCTTTTTGTAGATACACACCGAGAACACATCATATATTTATACATGATATTACACGATTTAAGGTCACCAAATGGACACATGACATTTCTGCAGGCTCCATCAAAAAAATATGATTGTGAAGAATACCCCGCACGCAATCATTACGATTTAGACAAACCTTCTAATATAACAAACTGACAGAGCTGCATAGTAATGCTGGAAAATACCATTAAGAAAACAGAAAGAAAGACAAATGAGTGGCCATGTTACAATCAATGTTATTTCTAAATGAAAAGAGGCGTTTTGTGAATACTGGAAACCAGGCCTCGCCGACGTCCAGCCGGCCGTCATGCGTACGTGTGCTATTCCAGGTAGGTCTAAGCTCAGCCCTCGGCAGTCACCCACAAACATGCTCAGACAGCAGCACCTGCTCTGGAAACCGTGCGGCTGTTCAAATTAAAGCGCAGTGCTGTGTGGTTACTAAGCAACAGCAAAGCACTGAATTCCTCCATCTTCCTACTTCCCTGGGGTTGGTTTAGGTGTGAATGTCAGTACCATGTCCAAACACTGGTGAAGGTGTGAGGACGAGCTAAATGCCAATGGGAGGTTTGCCTACTGTCATCATGATTTCTGATTGGGCCTTCACTTCCAGGAGGAGACAACAGAGCACTATTTAAGCATTTCAATCAATGAGGAATACTCGTAAATTGCAATGATTTTCTTTCGGGGTTTGTTGGAGCTGGCAAGTGGGAAGCAGTTTTAGGGTCAGTGGAGAGGATTCAGTGTTCAGCGTCTGTAAATTTCCCACACGCAGTTCACCCCGGGTCTGAGTCCTTGAAAAGAGGAATGTCCAAACATTGCCACCGTGAGTGTAAATAGTAGCTGAGCACCAAAGAAAACCCAACATATCGGACCAAAGATAAGTGTCTCTTGTGCTTTTGTGGCAGCTGTCAAGAACGGTTCAGTTTCATCTATGGAAATGTCTTCCCATATGACAGCAAGATAAAAACAGCCTAAAGGCTGATTGACTTGGCATTTGTCTTTTCATGATGACAGTATCTAGAAAGATAAATCTGGATTACGTGTACTGGCATAAGCTTTAATTTTAGTCCCTTTTGTGACAGTAGCTTATCTTGGGATTTCTCTGTACGACCTCGAGCCCGACAACGGACATTAAAGAGGAAATGGTGAGGGATGTCCGAAGAATGTGTTTGTATTTCTCTGGAGATAGCGTCACTTCTGCCCAACGTGCAGAGACAGAGTTGGGGGTTGGGTCATGGGATAAAGGAACCCGGTTATGGTCCTTCAAAAGTTGACATCAGATCAGTGAGCTCCAACCAGCAGAACTCGGGTCTGTGGCAAAAGAAAAGGCCGCTGCCACAGCTTTCAGCAAACAACTGAGTTTATTGCCCACACAGATGGGTATTTGGCCTGTGTTATGAGAAAGAAACCACATCAGAGTGCTGCATGACTCATAGAGACGCCTTCTTTCTTTTCAAACAAGACTTCGATGGGCACATTTAAAAAAAATAAAACAAGAGTAAATCTCTACAAATCCAACCATTTCTTTTTGATGGACTTCTTGTGTGCTGCCATGGTTTTCGCTTTATAACTGCTCCCAGTTTCTTCTGTTCAGAGCTTTTTGCTGCCATTCCTGTGTGAAAGCACGGGACATTTCTTGCCAAAAAAAGAAAGCATGGGAAAACTGAGCAGCAGTTGCTGAGACAGAGCAAAGACCTCCTCCTCTCCCCCTAAACCGTCACCAGAATGGAGCCCACGGGGAGACAGGGAGGAGAGGGAGAAGCAGAGATCTGGAAAACATCCCCGCACGTGTTTCCAAAACTCAAGGAAGCGATGAACTGATTTCTGACAAGGCACCGAGGGGGTTTAGTAAACTTGCTAGACAATTTGTTGTTCTACTGAGTGGGTGGACAGAGGAAGACATCTCAGAGGAGGATGTGAGCAACCATGAGCAAGCCACAGTGTCAAAGCAGGAGTCTTGTTTTCTCTCTTCCTCATAACTATTTGTGAACATCGAGAAAGAAAAAAAATTTAAATCAAAGGAGAGTAGCAGTTGCTATGCAAACTCATTCCTCTGTCCAGCTACATCATGCTGTAGTGAAGATAATTAGACACAGCGTGTTTCAACAGCAGGGAATAAGTCCGTCCAGTGTTCGGAAAAACAGACACATCCTTTATCTGACACTCTGGAGCAGCATGAACCATCACTCTCAACATTCTTTCCATTCCCAAAAGGCCATAACTCCTCCACAAGTTGGTCATCGCTCTCGACTAAGCGGGAAGGTTCAAAAATTCAAACACACTCCCGCCTTCTTTTAACTGAACTCGAAATTCTCGTTTGCGGGACTTGTCTGGGCAAAGAAAATATATGCTCCCTGACAACTAAAACATGTGAAGGTTTGGGCTTGAAATTTGATCTGTGCACACAGAAACATGAAATCCACATCATTTTCACATGAAAGTATTACACATCACTGCTTGTGATTGGGGATCATATCTTTGAAAATCTGCTGATGACTTAAAAAGCTGCAGTGGAGAGACACACCAAGCTTAGATTTTCTGTAAGCCAGATAGGAAGAAAGAGGAAGGAGCCTTAAGAGCTGCATAAATAAATAAAGGTGGCAGAGCAAGGGGGGATACCCACTGGAATATGGAGGGGGTGGGGTACAGATGAAGCAGCTCTTCCTCTGATGGCAGTTTTGACCTTGTCAGTTGGGAGGCAGATGCTACCCAAACGTCATATTGAAGCCAATCTTTATAATGTCACACTAATGGACAATAATCAACATAAAAAGTGACGATTACCATTACTAAGTATGGGGTACGCCCTGAAATAACACACTCAGCATGGTTTTAGGGCTGACAGAAAGGGCCTGGGAATCCTAAATGGTGATCGATATTTTACAATATTCTATCAATTTAGAAATATAGATGATAACTAACCTCTTTCAGTTGGTCGAGCTCCTGTCGGACGGCCTCGTACTCGATCTCCAGGTCGTCGTACTGCTGCTTGAGCTGCTGCTTCTCCTCCAGCACCGCCAGCCCGTACTCCGCCGCCTGGATCTTCTCGTTCGTGGTCTCACTCAGCTCCCGGGAGAGACGCTCGATCTCGGCCCGCAGCCACTCCGGCGCGGCCTCCAGCAGCATCACGGCGTCCGGATAGCCCTGCTCTTCCACTGACATGATCGTTACCTGGGACGGATCGCGAGCTTTATCTTGCGACAAGGGAGGATGTTGCCGGGGGAATCTTCAAGCGGCGTAACCTTGAAGAAGGAGCGGTGCCTCAAATTCGTCTGTATTTAAATTGCATGATTGTTACGTTTGCGTTTCTTGTTGCCGCTGGAGCTTCTTTGGTCATGTAGATGACTCTGTCTTTTTATCTTGGTCAGCGGAATCCACCGCTTTCCCTTCAGAAATGCTCCATCGTTGCGCTGCTGCGGTTCCCTCTCCTCTCCGCCGGCTTGTTGGACTGACAGAGCCGAGCGGGAGGACCACCTGACAAGACCGGTGTGGTCATATATACCATGTCCGGTTCTTAACTTCAAAATAAAAATCCAAACTCGAAAAACTATGTTTAAAACATGCGTAAAAGCCGACTTAGTTGAACATATTTATGAATCGCGATACTAACGAAATATGTATGTCATGCATTATATCTACGGTGGGATAAATTCTCGATATCGACCTAAAATGTTATGACACGTGTGTTTTATTTTGAAAACAGAATCGTTTTGTTTCCGGCAGTACAGCAAGCTTGTTTTCAACAGCTGAACCGTGGGTTTCTCGCCTACGCAATCAGCTGGTAAGCGCGCCGGTCGGCCGGCAGTGCATTTCGGGAAATGTAGTATCTGTTCGTATCGGAGCCAATCACAGTGGGCTGGACTGGAACCCATTTCCCATAAGGCCATTCGTTTGCTTATGTGGAGCGCGGAAATCATTCTCGCTCGCCGCTCGTTGTCATGGAAACGAAACGGACAGATGGAGTGACAGTTGGTCTGCCAAATGTAGATCTGCTGCCACCTGCTGGAGACACACGGATGTTTTCTTAATTTAATATCAACACCTTCACTGATTTTATTTGTGAATATGGAGTCGCATAGGAACAAAAAAACCAGACTCCACAACAGTGTACTCTATTTGTAGCTATATTAAGATCGTTTTAGGATAAAACACATTTTTCATAGTTTTTCTAAATGAACTCACTAAACCTAATTATAAAAAGTAAAAATTTGCCATACTTTACAAACAATCTACTTAATAATCAACCCTGGCACATATGCTGACGGATTTTTTCTTCTTCTAATAATCTATGATTCTCTAAGAGTTGGTCATTCAGCTTCGTTTTGACAAACGACATAATTAAAGATGCTGCATACATTATTATGGCTGGGTTTGCCATTTATTGCAAAGAGACCACATTTTATTTCAAATCATGCATTTTATAGCATACTGAACAACTAAAATCATTGATTTAACATAAAAAAAAAATTAAGTAATTACTGACTCTGTGTAAATTCTCCACTCCATTGCTCATTGAAATAATCAATTGGAAACATTTGTTCAGGTTTTTAGCTTTTAGGGGAGACTTATTCTTGGTTATAATGAACAAATTCTAGGTTACATTTACTTATGTACTGATCTCAAAATGTAGGAAAAATGTATTCATGATTTCCAGACAAAGACTGATAATGGCTCTGCATGAAAAAAAATGCTGCAGAGGAACAGTAGCTCATAAAAACAAATTTTTATCAAGAGATAATTTTCAATTTGGTCCTCAATAGTAGTGCTAATCTTGTATGTGGCCCTTTGGGAAAATTATCTGTCCACCTCTGTTTCAGGGGTTTTCAATGTAAGTCTATGGCCAACCTCAGAGAAATACTGGGAAATCGGTGCCCTCCCTAAGGTTCATTCAATACTTGGATGCCAGTGGGATCATGTGAGGTCAAACCAGTAAATTTTCACAAATGATCAACTTAGATTTTCTCAAATTCTTTGTAAAGGTTGTAGTCAACTTGTGTACAAAAGCTTGAGCCTGCTTCTTTTGTTTTTGAAGTTATGAGGCTTTAAATGGGATTCATAAACCATATTCAATAAACCATTACTTTTAAATGTTACAGGTAAATGTTTCACAATTTCAGAGATTGTTTGGCAATATTAAATTCAATTATTCCTAAAATATGTGGCCCCATCGCTGCATGTGAGCTAAATTATTGTTTGCTGCAATTTCTTTGGTCGTTAAAATGATCAGAAAACATAAATTCCCGGTTTCCTGTTTCTTTTTTTTTTGTGTGTTTATTGTAAAATATATATTGTCTCTAAATATATTCACCATGATTTTTGAGATTTTGTTTGTGTGTGTTTTGCTACATATAAAATTCAAATGCATCTAAATGATGATTTTGCTTTGATCTTCACAAGTCCACACAGATCAATACGACTTGTGTTACAATAATGTCACTAAAGATCAAGGAGTTACTGCATGAACTGTGCCTGTTTAATTTGATCTTTACACAATTTCCATTTCAGGAAGCAATTAAACATCCGTGTTGCTTAAAGTAACAAGAAAGTAGAGTCACACTTTTACCCAACCATAGTCAAGATGAATTATAAATTTTAAAAAAAGGATTACGGTCATCATTTCAGAATACTTCCCAGGACAAAGTGTCAGAAAGCAGAGGCAGTACTTGGAAAGTCCATCGTTGGCCTATTTGGGTCAAAAGTAAGAAAGAAAGAAAGAAAGATAGAAAGAAAGAAAGAAAGAAGGGCAACCTGGACCCTGGAAGTGAAAGTGCAGCTCCTACAAAGTGTCTTCTACCTGTGCAGGTTAATTGGTTAATTGGCAACTAGTCAATCCCATGACTGTCAGCAGAAATATGGTGACATTTCTCATTAAAACATGCCTGACTGGAGTTGGCATATTCAGATTCTACATATAAATGAGACGAGAGGGGATTAGTGTTCCTTGACGGAGCAGCATTTTATCTTGACCCAGATTATGGCGGGGAAGTTTCCTCCAAATGCTTTAGATGATAAAGTCGTCTGTTCTTGTTAACCCAAAGCTAACCAGCTTTAGCAAGGTACAAGGTAAGCCAATAAGATTTTAACTACTTGCCATGTCAATAAGATCCTACAGGGGCCGGATGGTAAAGCTTCACAGTTTAAATGACAATAATCTTCTGAACATCTCGGAGACAAACACATATATCATTTGAATCCCTTTCAGCAACAAATCAATTCGACTGTATAGTCTTCGTCATGAAGATTGATTCTAGGGACAGCTGGTCGGGTAAGATGGTAAAAAACGATTAGAAGGGCGTTAAGAACCACAATGTGTAACAAGCAGCAGAGAACATGATCATGTAACCTTATAAAATGAGTTAGGTTGAGGGGTCGGTGCCTTGCTTTTTACCTGTGTGTAATAGGATTAGGAGTGTAATCTGGGGAGTCAAAAATAGCCCTGTGGTCACCCCTCCAAAGCCACAGAGTCGGATCCTGTGCACGAGGACACAGTCTTTCTTACTTTTTAAACAGATTCAATTTGCTTACATGATTTCATTAGAATAGATGGCTTCTGACAATGGAGCACACAGGATCCGGGGGACACTCCTCGCGCTGCCCCGCGTCTTCGCAGAGGATTAATCTGGGACGAATCACATCAAGCAAAGCAACAGGATTGACTGTTCACAGAGAGGGAACAACGTCAGAGATTTGTCCACTGGTTTCGGAAAAGTTGGCAAGGCAAGCTGTGATTCATTTGCGCTCTGAAAGTGTGGCTGCGAGCACCTCAACCCTCCAGCAAAAGGTAAATTTGCATATTTGTTCAGTGACTGTCATAGTCGTTTTAGTTTTACTGATTGCATTTGTTCCAAGTGTTAAAGTGACAAACCTTTAAAAAATGGATTCTCACTCCTTTACTTTGTCTGTTATGTTGATTCTTTTGATGGTTGTTTGCATATACATTTTCTCATCAGCACATCTCACGTAAAAACACAACATATTTTAATCAATACTCAATATTCTAACAAGTGACACACATGTCAAAGTAAGACTTTAACAGTTCAAGAGAAGGACTTTATTAAATGGCTATTTAAGAGATTATTCCTGCATTATGCTGCCACTTTTGCTTACTTTTGCTTGCAATGTAATATCACAAGGTAGATATGTGTGTCCAGGCCTTGCTATGACCATCAGCCTGAAGGACTGTCCATATGGAACTCCCTGTGAAGACAGCAGGTGGCTCTCTGATGGAATTCAGTAAGTATTGATGGTAAAAAAAAATTAGAAAATTAAAAAAATGCAATAGCATGAATTTACTTTAGATGAACTGGTTGATGCTGTGCTCTAAAAAGCCGTTCAAATATGGCCGAAGTGTAGCTATTTTTACTGTACGTCCAGATGACAGACTTGAAATGCCAAAGGAGGATTAGACACCTCTAAGTGAGCACTCCTGTATTAGGATCTAAAACTAGTCAGGTGTCACAGTGCAACCTACATCTAAGGTCTCTGCTCTTCACCGCCGTCGTAGTATTTGACGTAACCCTCTCTTTCTTTCGCCGGTGATGCCTGCAGTCAGAGCCCCGCGAGCAAGGTACACGATGGTAGGAGAAGCCATACGCTATGTCATCCCGGGACACGTGCAGTGCTCCATCGGGTGCGGAGGTCAAGCCTGCAAGTATGACAACCCAAGTTACTGGAGTGAGGATCAACAGGCCATCAAAGGCCTCTACTCATCCTGGTACACATGATTCCTGTGTTTTGATAGGCTGTTGTCAATAAAGCATAATCCACGCAAAGTCCTTTATTTTTCTCATAAATCACAGTGGTTGATTTGAAAGAGTCGCCACGTTTCCTTTTTTTTTTTTTTCATCTTGTTTTACTTTTGCTTTAGGGTCACTGATCATCTTCTTGCAACATCCAGACCCTCAACAGAAATTATTGAGAAGTATAACATCATTGATCAATTCAAAAGGTATACACAACATACTCTTATTTATTCTTAAAAACAACAGCAACAACAACAACAAAAAATAAATTACAACTGACCATCATGAAAATCTCTCTCTTCTGTTTGTGTTTGTACGCAAAGAAATGGCATCAAAACACTGATCAATCTGCAGATATGCGGTGAACACGCCAGCTGCGGAAATCCTCTGGAGCCCGAGAGCGGCTTCTCCTACCACCCCGAGGTCTTCATGGAAAACAATAGTAAGTGCTTCGCGTAGTCTTTAGTGGACGGATAGAAACGGTTTGATATTTGTAACCATGAATATGTTACATTTTTAGTATATTTCTACAATTTTGGCTGGGATGACTATGGAGTGGCCAACCTAACAGCAATGTTGGACATGGTGAAGGTCATGGCCTTTGCACTCCAGGAGGGAAAGATCGCGGTCCACTGTCACGCTGGTCTCGGCAGAACAGGTACGATTTATGAATAATTATGCACGGACAGCTTTAAACGGCCATTTACGGTATTCAGGATTGTCGAATATTTCACCATATGACACAGAAATATGAATTCCTCTCTTTTTGGACACCAGGTGTGCTGCTGGCGTGTTTCTTGGCCTACGCAACCAGGATGACTGCAAATCAGGCCATTTTGTATGTTCGTGCCAAACGTCCCAATTCCATCCAGACCCGCGCTCAGCTGCGCTGTGTCAGACAGTTTGTCCAGTTCCTCATCCCTTTACGGAAGGTGTTTTCCTGCGCCGAGCCTCGATCCCACCCCGTGACTTTGTCTCAGTACCTGAATCGACAGAGACACATCCTGCATGGCTGCGAGAGGAAGGAGCTGAAGTACCTTCCAAAGATTATCCAGCTCGTGTGTCGGCTGCTGTTGGACATCGCAGAGAATCGACAGGTGATTGAAGAAGACATCCTGGAGGCCCCCGATATTCACGATATAGAAATGACTCTCAGCATCATCGAGCAGATGGGCCCCGAGGCCTTTGCACCGGGCGTGCCCCGCTTACCGGGCTCGCTCACTTTGCCCCGGCATTTCAACGAGCCGCCGATCTTCTACCATCGCAAGAGTCTGAGCTACAGCGAGTCCGACTTGAGGCGGCTGGGATCAGAGCTGAACCTCCTCACACAGTCGCTGGTGCCCCTGTCGCAGAGTAACATCGAAATGTCCGTGGCGCCGTCTGCTCCTCAGTGTCAAAGCTGGACGAGCAACACGTCCGACGTCTCTCAGAGCTCGACGGGCTGTCTCTGGCAGGTGAAGAACGTCGAAAAACAAAATGACGTGACTATTCTGCTGAAGAAAATGAACAAGAAAGTCATCCAACGAAGTGAGTCAATGGGAAATTACGACGTCGGCAAGAAGGGGAGCAGTCTGTCGAGATGGAAGGCAGAGCAGAGGGAGGAACTGGCAATGAACGGGAGCAAAACACACTTAAAAGAAATGGACCAATCCGAGAAATCAGAGGTTCCCTTCATCACTCTCCAGTCAGAGTTGTCGCTGGAAGCGAGACACCGGCTGGCAGCACAGGCTCTGGCTGTGGACCTTTCCCTTGATGGTGAGGAAGAGCACAAGAGCCAAGTGTTGGCCTGGCAGGTAACTCATCATGAGCAGTAAAGGAAAAAACAAGCCCAAATGTACTAAGTTAGTCAGTGCACGGTGCCGTTTGTGATGCGACACGTCCTGGTTCGGTTTATGTCGCAAACGGCTGACATGCTGTCCAAATGTGTGCAGGCAGAGTTGAACCACGGCGGCGCATGGGAGCGGCTGTGTATGGAGAGGGATCCATTCATCCTCACCGGACTCATGTGGGCGTGGCTGGAGCAGCTCAAAGAGCCGGTCATATCCATCCAGGAGGCCAAAGCTCTGGACCCTAAGAATAGTGATGCTGGAAATGTCCTCAACATACTGGACAAGGTCAGAGGTCATTCTGCAGTGATTCAGATTTAATACAACACCAGACAAGGCTGAACAGTGGTGTCGTCGTTCACTCTGTTGACATACAGCAAGAAGACCTTGGTTTGATTTAGGTTTAGCTTTAACGATGCGATTTCTATGTCCCTCCAGGCCCCCAAAGAGACTCTAAAATGCATACTGGACTGCATGGCCCATCTGGAGGCAATACCAGAAGTAGTTGAAAAAGCATTCCTCAATCGCACTATCAAGGCTTTCACCTGGGTAAGTAAAGCAAAAGGCCTACACATATATATATATATATATATATATATATATTTGAATATTCTTTGTCTTGTGACAGATGGATATTGCTTCGGAGGAAGAGCGCAAGGTGTACACGTCCATGTACACAGTCCTGAAGTGTGTCCTCGAGGAGGAAAAATGCAGGATCATCAATTCAGAAGACGCGGCTACATGACTTATGTGTGTGTGTAATGGACTGCATGTCTAAAAGAGGAATGGACATGATTGTGCCAAGTTTTCAAGTGGAAAATAATCATGTACAAAAAAGAACTACTCTGTCAATACTGGTTTATTTGTTGATAGTCGAGTGGAAAATTACAACATATGTAATGCAGTGAATAACAAGAGGAATAATTTATGCATTTTATGCTGCCTTAAGCCTGGTCAAATCTAAACCACAAAATTGTAGCTACACTCATAATAATGTATCAATGCCTTTCCTATACCAGAGTTTATTTTCTGTATTTCGTGTACCACTCTCTTTTTTGTGAATATAGTCTTTCCAAGGTAAACCCCAATACGAATCTAACATGTATGTTGCACTGGACATGTTCAAATCATGTAAAAATGCATGCAGGCACTGTCGTGGGGCTGTGACGCTCAGCAGGTAAAGGAGTAGGCTTTTAAGACATCTTTACCGTCTAATCCCTCCACCGAGGCCACAATGCTGGAGTAGTCACAGGCAACGTGAGCGAACCCTCTGGAACACAGATGCAAAAGTCAGGTGGTGAGATATGGAATTGATAAAAGTACACAAACAATACCCGTGTTGATTTCACGGCATACAGTACCTGGACATGGTGTGAGAGCCTCCCAGGAGGGAGTATCGGCTCTCAAGGGTCAACCCTCCATCTGTGCCATGTTTCCACGTGAACACTCGTAAAGAGAGGTCCTGAAATGCTGCTACAGTGCGAAAACTATCCTACAAAAAGTCAAGACAAGGTAATTTGTTTCCACAAAGACAGTATGTGAAAAGAAAAAAGTCCCATGTGGAGGGGTATTTGAATTACATACCACCCATATGGAAGAGATAGGCGTGTCATTGTTGTCAAAACTTGCAAGCAGGGCTCCTTTCAGAGAGTAGACCCACAGCTGGCGACCTGCTGCCAACACCATGCAGTTGCTGTCTTTGGCCTCCAGGAGGATCTGCGAGTGTCTCATGTTGAGACTCAAAGGGAAGGACTCCACCTGCTGGACTAGCATTGAGAAACACAGCACAATATACAAGCTGACGCATAGTCCTGCAGTTTATTAATCCTACAGGGCACCATCAAACACATGTAGCAATTATTTGTGCCTTATTAGACATTTTCATTTCTAAAATCCATTGTAGTTACAATAGAAATCTCTAACAGAGGTATGTCGGTCATGAAAGAAAATAGTCATAAAAATACATGACAAATAGATTAAAATGAAGCGTGTCCGGTAGCACAAGTGATTTGAAGTTACACACAGATTTCCCTTGACGATTCACCGGCTGACTGGTATTTTCTAAGGATCAAAAGCAAATTACAGGTCATTACGCACGTATCTCAGTCCTCACCCTGGATCTCTGACTTGTACTTTGTCTTTTTAATGCTGACATCAAAGACAGTGAGGGCATTGTTTCCTGGTGGCTGGCTGTGGTGGATGATGGCCAGTCTGGCAGGCTGGGTGGGTATGAAGGCAGCAGCCTGGCCCCCGCAGACCGGCAGAGACTGGCACAGAGGATCCTCGTCCTCGGACGGAGAGGTCAAGCTCTCAGTGTAAATCACCTTGAAACCAAAGCAAACGGCAAATGTCTACAACACCGTTTCTGTTGCTTTGATGCACACACATATTGTTTTCTTCACTGTGGTGAGAAAAACAAAACAACGAACACAAAGAAGCAGGAAACGCACACATGCAGTCATGCTGGCTGAGGCAACATGAAATACCTTTGGACTTAAGTCACCACTGTCCTTGGTTCCAGCCACGATCCACTTTCTGTCAGGTGAAACCAGGAGCATGTTGACTCTGAAGGAGTCACACACCACTAAGCTTGATTTTTTAGTCAAATTTAAATCAGCGAGTGTGCACACAGATCCCATGTTGGTCCCAACCTGAAATTACAACAATAAGATATTACTCAGACACACATTCATGCCATTCATTCAAACCCAGCAGGTCTTTCTGAGGCTACTCACAGTTAGAAACCAGTCACTCTTTATATTGTACTGCAATAACGTGCAGCGTGGAGATGCAGTAGGAAAGGAGGCCACCTCCTGACCGGTCTGGCCCTGCCAAGTCTTAATGAGGCCGGTAGAGTCCACTGTGATCACAACTTCACGCTGCTCATCGATTATAATCGCCGTCAAAGGGCTCTGCGCAGGAGTGCACCACAAGCACTTACCCTGAGAAATAAAAGTGCAGCGTCATGGTAAAGCTCTGTGTGCGTGTTTAACTTTAGAGGACAGCAACTTTCAAACGGCTAGAAAGAACTATTGGAAGACATTTGCCACAGTAATGTCCATGTATAGCAACTAGCACACACATACATGTGTCTATGTGTACATGTGTATGCATATACGAGTGTTTGGTTTAATCTGGATGTATATCTGGGAGCAGCATGACACACATACGGCATCTTACTCACAGTGGATTTTTTTCCAACATAATCTTGCGTGTACTAGCTCTCTAGGTATTTTAGACACATTTTCCCAATCATTTATTGATGTTTGCATTTGCTTTATCTGTAAAAACAAATTCCTAACTTTGAATAAAAAAACAAATTTTTAAATCAAAATCCATAAATATACTTTGGGTACACAGAAGCAGATATACAAAACGTGACTGAATTGATTTGTATGATGTTACTGTTTTACATTTTGGATATCCCACGCTCGAACAGTCCCATCTGTGGAAGCACTGCAGACTGTGGCACTGCTGCTCCAGAGGTCCGGGTGCTGGCTCAAATTCCCCTGCAGGTATACGAAGCCAACCACCTTCCCTGATGAACAGGAAGAGCCCAAAATTAGAAGACAGACATTGTTACACCCCGGAGAGGAGAGATTCCAGGTGAGGGTGAAATACAAATACATTCTACTTTACACTTCACGCTAAAATGTAAATGTATACAATCCATGCATGCACAGAGAGAACCTACAAACTCCACACAGAAGGTCATCCAAGCAGGAACTGGAACAGGGGAGAGTGCTGACCACCACGCTCAAGACAAAGGTGTGAGTTGTTCGACTTTGAATAAAATGTGATTAGAGAAAAAGAAGCACATGCCCGCTCAGTGCTTTATGGCTCAAATGTTTCACAAACCACAATTTTCATCATCATAATTTAAAGAATTATGGAGCCTGGATTTATTGAAAGACAGGTATATCAGACTGCTTTAGCTGTGCAGCTCTTAATAAACTCTTTGGTTTTTATGGCTGCAAAGTGGAGCTGTGGTGAGTGCGCTCACCTTTAAAAAGTGGCCAGGCCTTTCTCTGTGGGGTTTGCATGTTCTCCCTGTGTGTGTGTTTAATAGGGGTTTCCTCCTGGTAGTCCAGTTTCTTCCAACAGTGCAAAAACATGCATTTGAAGTTAATTGCTGGCGCTAAATCGCCCCTCGGTGCAAATATGAATATGTTTGGTTGTCTGTCTCTCTGTGTTTTCCCTGTGATGGACTGGCGACCTGTCCTTGGTGTGTCCTGCTCTGCTGGGATTGGCTGTAGCGCCCTGCGACCTTGCACTGGATAAAGTGATATAGAGGTAGGGGCTTGTACTATTTTGCAGACCTCACCAGTGTGCCCCCTGATGCTTTTGCAGGTGTACCCTCCTGACCGACCTCCAGTCATTTTCCCCTCCAGGTGGGATCTTCGCAAGTAATATCTCTTCCACGAGACATCCTCATGTCCACTGCCTAACACAGTCAGGTTACAGAAGCTCCACCTCTGCAGACACACCCTCCTGTTGGGGGAACAACATAACTGGGGTGTTTACATTCAGGCTCATAATACCCCTGGAGGCATTACTGATATTATAAAAGACAGAGCAGACAACAAACCTCCACAACCACTGGGTCTCCGCAGCTTCATGCCAGTCCTGGAGAAAACAAAGCTGCAATGAGACACTGGGAGAGTTTGACACTTCGGGAAAGTGGCTGGTTTTACTTCCGCACTTTACCTTACACACACTTGACGCACTGATTAAGTCTTCCTCGGGCAGAAAAGTAAAAATCTGAATCAGACAGTCACCGATCAAATGTGACTGAGATGCGTCCATGGCGTCTTCAACATTTACACCAGGTTTCAGCTGTCATTTCCCTGAGGAAACAAGAGACAGCGCACGGCGAAGTTTGGGTTAAACTACGGGAAGAACACAGGAACAATACGGTTGGTTCTTTAACAACATGCGATGCGCAGATGTCACCAGTAGATGTCGCCATTGTAAAAAGGTTGCTGGTCCAGAAACGCGTCCGGGCCGGAGGCGCAACTGCAGAAAAAATACGCACTAAATTAAGAGAAATTTATGTTTGAACTATCTAAAAACTAAATCAATGTAACATATGATGATTGACTCAGGGGTAATCTAAATATTGATTATCTAAAGAGGAGACGAAGGGTTCAAATGTTTTAATGATATGTTGTTGTTTTTTCTTTGTATGTATATATTATTTACAAACGTTTGTCAACAAAGTGTTGGTTGTTAGATACGAGCCTGACAAGACACAGTAGATTAGATAATAATAATGATAATAATTTAGTGTCACCTCATTATAATGAGCCCGATCCACGGAGAATAATAACTAAATAAATAACTTTTCCAATCAGTCAAGGTGAAGTCATAGCAGAGGAGTGTGTAGGTCTTTGTGTGTGTGTGTGTGTGTGTGTGTGTGTGTGTGTGTGTGTGTGTGTGTGTGTGTGTGTGTGTGTGTGTGTGTGTGTGTGTGTGTGTGTGTGTGTGTGTGTGTGCGTGTGTGTGTGTGTGTGTGTGTGTGTATGAGTGTGCATGTGTGTGTTGAGATTCAGCCCTGGCGGGATTCTTCAGCAGGGCCCCATGTCTCTCCTGTGAACACGCCCCAGATAGATGAGGCAGATATATAGCCAGGACCTGCGGGTAGCAGAGGAACTGAGAGACTGAGATAACCGCACTCGCTCACCCCCAAAGGGTTCCTTACCTGTGACACCAGCGCAATGACAAGAGGGCCCGGCGACAGGGGCGCACGCACAGGGAGTCTGGATCATACCTCAGCCGTCGCTTTGTAAAAAGAAAGAAAGACATCAACAACAAAAAACACCGAGCGTCAAACTCTTGTATGCTTTTCGTCATTTTGGACTTCCTCTGGAGTTACCTGGCTGCGGATCGGACGGAGAATAAGCGAAGCGAGTTATTGAGAGTGATTATTAATCAGCCAACACAAGTCGGTGCATGAACCTGAGAGCTGGGCCGCAATGAGTCGGAGAACACGACGCTGGATTTTAAGAGTTTTACTTTGTTTAGGGATTGTTTATTTGAAAATTGGGTGAGCTGCGTTCATTTGCCTCCTCAGTAATTTGTTTGCAGGTTGCTCCTAAACACTAAAGACTTTTCAAAACTCACGGATTCTAAACTTTAAAAAAAAAAAAAAAGAATTGGGTTTACTTTACCATTAAAAAAAAAAGTTTTTAGAAGAGAGCGTGAATTCATCACATTCGAGCGTTTCCTCTATTATACCTTTATATAATGGAAAACCAATCAAAGTATATGAGCTATGAAGTAAAAAAAGTTAATGAACTATCAATACATTTCTCATTTAATCTAATTTGAAGTGAAATAACTGACTGATTTGTTCCCCCTCATAGACATGTTAAATGTTTCTTGCCACTAACTTCTAATTAATCAACTAACTGTCATTATACATAGGAGTTAAAAAAAATTGACCACTACTATTTAGAGTTTAATTAAAACCTAATTAAGATTAATTTAAAGATAAATGCCACATGACTTCGTTGTCTCAATACTTGCATCTTCCATTCACAGTGGCTTCTCGTCGGTGGTGGCCCTAGGTGCGAGTATAATCTGTAACAAGATCCCCGGTTTGGCCCCCAGACAACGGATTATCTGCCAGAGTCGCCCCGATGCCATTATCGTCATCGGAGAGGGAGCCCAAATGGGCATCAACGAGTGTCAGTTTCAGTTCAAAAACGGGCGCTGGAACTGCTCTGCGCTTGGAGAGAGGACCGTCTTCGGAAAAGAGTTGAAAGTGGGTATGTTGCTGTCTGTTAACGTTTGTTTATTATTATTTGAACGTATTATTTGAACAGTATGTCTGTTACGCGCAGGCACATGCGTAAAAGCTTGTGCGTAAAATGCGCACAGGGTTTTGTCTTAGGCTCTCTTGTGACTTTTCAAAAAAAAAAAAAAGTGAGAACCTGTCAAACACAGAGCTTAAGTGAATAATAATAATAACAACATTTATTCATATAAAGTGCTCATGAAGTGACTTGAATAATGTTAAAAACTATGTTTTTGAGTTGCAAAGTTGCTTAATTTATCTTGAAATAGTCGGGCAACTGGTGGTTATATTCTCACATCAAACCCAAGTTTTCCCCCACACAAACAACACAAATCATCATGTTGCCTTGCATTATTCCTCCCACTGTATATGAAGCATGCCTGAAGGAGCAAGTGTCATTTACATCAGGCCTAGTTTTGCTCCAGACTTTTCATTGAGCGGGGCTTTCTAAGCATGTATAAAAGGTATCTGAAGCCAGCATTGTAACAGAGCTCTTGTGAATGTTGGCAGCCTTTCTTTTCAGCCCGGCAGAGTCTCAAGAGACACATTTTCACTGGTCTTTATACTGTCTAGTGATGGGTGCTGTGGCTCTCACTGTAAGGACGTAGATCTTACCACGGGTATAAGTTACAGTGAGGAATAGCCAAGAGGGAAGCAGGACTTGAAAGTCCTAAATTGGAGAAATGATTTAGTCCAAATCAATGTTTCTAACTGCTGAGAAAGTGTTTCCTCAGAAAAAGTGCTGAGATCCAGGTGATGCTGAAATTACGCTTGCAGTTTTGTGGTCTCTGATACAATAAGATGGATTATTGTTCGACACCGAATGTGTTGGAAAAGCTTAACTGTAGGCCATGAGAATTTCAGCTTTTTATGTAATAGTGTCTTTCTATTCACTGTAACTGAAAGTGGTTTAATACCAACAGAGGTAATTCTGTGACACCAGTTTGAGGTTTATAGATAATTTCACTATATTTCTGTGCCATTTCCAACAAGAAATTTTGAAAAAACACAAATATCTTTTTGCACAATGGTCAGTGGCTTGGACCAGCTGTTTGAGGCCGTCGAGCCAGAAAGGATTATCTCTTCATGCTGCCGAAACGAAAACAGTGGTTTGACAATCTGTTCCTTTATGAATGAGTGGTTTTAGCCAATCAAGTGTTTTAGTCTGCGTTTCAAAGAGAGGAGTTTGAGTCTAAGGCTTGGACAGCCATACCAAATAGATTGGTTTCACTGGTCAGATTAGCGTAGAAGGCGAATGGCGCTAAATGAATACCATTGTTGATGCCCAGGCTGAGTGGAGCTGCGCAACTTGCGGTTGTTCTTGAAGTAAAGGAAGAATGACCAGGGAGCTGACATAATGTGAATGGGGAATGCAAGGTGCACCAGATTCCGAGGGCCTTTGGGCCTCAGCTCTGTTTGTGCTTGAACCTTGTTGTTGCACTGAGCTTGTTTGAGATGAGGTTAATACGCAGGCTTTATGGGGTTTATTGAGAGCTTCGTGATTGATGGTAAACTGGCACTCCTTGTTCAACTTAATACAGGCTTTTGAATTTTTTTTTTTTCTTTTTTGCCTAATCTCTTTTAAATATCTTCCATCTCTCATTACAAGGTTATGAAGAATTCATACCATCTCCTGTGGTGAACCCATGCACTCAGAACTGTTGGGGAAAAATTAACAACGGTGCAGTCAGAACTGACTGACTGCTCTGACACACCTTCTTTTTTGGCTCCGAGCCCATCGAGTCTATAAAAACGTCCACATAATTGATGCCTCAATATGAGTTTTTTTTTGTTTTTTTTCAATGGCAAGGGCACACATCCAAGATGTTTATCAAAAAGATGGCAGCTTTTTTCATAGTGAAGCGGGTGGCAGGAGGAAGCACAAAGAAGGTATGATGTTTGTTTTGAACAAACACTGACTAGAAGAGTTTATTTACAGAGCAATATGATGGATGTTCGACTCCGCAATTTCCTGTTTGTATGATAATGAATGATAGAGCTGGAAAACAAAGTGTCCCGCTTGCTCCTCTTCTTAAAAAAAATGCACACTTCTTACATTATGGGCAATTTGAGCTTTGTGTCATTGATTAAAAAAGACTTACTTGTTTGCATTCCTTTCACATGTATTAGTGTTTCTCTTGACTCACCATTTGGCTTCAGAACTTTGCTTTAGAATCCGTCTGAGCGTATGAATCCTGTCAGATTAACCTTTAGTTAATTGTCGATATTTCCGCATGTGTAAATGATTTGTTAGCCGGACTTGGGTGTAGATAACGGCAGAAAGAAGATTCTAATGTCTTTACCTTATGAGTTTACACAGAATGTCACAGTTTCTGAGCAGATCAATAGCCCTTCCTTGCCGACAACCCTCTTATTCATACGACTTTGTTGACTATACTGCCAGCAGACATCTTGGTTCATGGGCAGGACAGTTTCCAGGTCAGGTTTCAAAACACTGCAGCCCTTGAGTGATATGTCACAGAGACTGTGATGTAAGCACACATACTGTTAATAATTGATCTCTTTTGCTTTTTTTTTTTTTTTTTTTTTAAACTCCAACTTACTTGATGTATTCCCTTTAAACACAAGGAAGAGACACACTTTGCTCCTGTATCCACCTGCAGCACTTTATTTATCACCTTTTTCTCTGCCCCTCCAGGAAGTAAAGAGGCTGCGTTCACCTACGCCATCATTGCAGCCGGCGTGGCTCACGCCATCACAGCCGCCTGTACGCAGGGCAACCTGAGTGACTGTAGCTGTGACAAGGAGAAGCAGGGTTTCTACAGTAAAGACCAAGGATGGAAGTGGGGAGGCTGCTCGGCAGACATCAGCTACGGCCTTGGCTTCTCCAAAGTATTTATTGATGCTCGGGAGGTCAAGCAAAATGCAAGGACTCTCATGAACCTCCATAACAATGAGGTGGGACGCAAGGTAAGCAATAAGCGATGCGATTATGAGTGAAAAGCAAATGAAATAGTTGCGGAAACTTAAAACATTCCCTCAGACTCAAATGGGATGGCGGCACGACGGCTTGGTCGTCAGTGGCTTTGATAGTCTTTGCCATGCTCTGGTGTGGGTGAAGCTTGCCAGAAAATGTGGGCAGTGAGGCCAAGCTCGAACAAGAAGTGGAATACAAGGCTGCTTTTAGGGGAAGAGCTTTCTAAGTGGCAGGGTTTGATTACAGCCCTGATCTCAGCACTGAAAACAGATTGACACTGTACAAAAAGGCATTAGCCCAGTCCCCCCCCATGTTTTGCACCACTGGGACAGTATACTGTTACCTTTATGACAATCCCCACCCAGATTTTCTCCAATAGCACAAACCCACATCAAGTGCAATGTGGGTGTTTATTGTTCGGTTAATAAGTTTGATTATCATGGGGGGGAAAAAAGTGCCCCCATATTTTGAAAGAAGAAGGCTTAAATCCACTTTTAGTTCAATACATTGTTATTGACCTGAATAGGCTCTCATGAAACTTCAAAGTCAATTTACTTTGTTACAAACACAAAACGTACTTAACACGTTCTGCACTGTTGACCCGATGTTGACTACTACCCTGTTCAACTTACCAAAAGATGATTGGTTACCGTTTCGTCACTGACTAGCTGAAGAAGAAAAAAACGCTGTCAGGAAAAAAACAATGTAGGCTATTCAAATCGCAGCTGTTTGACAGATATCAGGAGCAGAAGAAGCTTGTGCTGTGGGCACCCGAGTGAGTGGAGAACAGTGCAGACCAAAGTGTACTGCCAGAGAAGGCAAGTGGCCGTCAATGTTAAGTTTCAGCCACATTTCCGAATAAGTACTGCTGTTCAGAGATTGCCTGCGCTCCGTACATTGTGTGGAAGATAGTCTTCTTTAAAGACGTCAAATGTATGGAGTCAGAAGATGTATGACACATCATGAGGTCCAGTTTGATTCTGAGGTTCTTCAATAATATCTGACCAGTATCCACTGCTGAAAACATATCTTTACTGCCTTTCTTCATTTACTTTATGGACAATATCTTTACTTCAGCAGCTAGTTAGGTTGTTTTCAGACCCTTATACCTGTAGAACAGCTGTGACATCCTCATTTGTTGATTAGAAAAATGTCTGGCTTTGTAACATTTTCTATTTCTTTTTCCTATAGTAAATACATCAACATAGTAGCAAGTAACATATCTACAATAACAGTGTAGTTTAATTGGAAAAGACAGTTACAGGTTGTCTAACCTGAAAAGCTTTAAATCTACAAGCAAACAATTCAAGCAAAAATGAGTAAATATTATAAACAAATGAAACTCCAGAAAAAGGTCATTTTAAAAACGAAAGAAAGAAAAAAATATATATTCTGTGTGGCAGCAGGAGATTACAGAGGGCCAAAGAGACTCTGGGAAGTCTTGAAGTTAGAAACTGGATGGAATAATGTGTCCAACAGTTAAATCAAGGTTGGGATTGGTGAAGAATAAAGAAGCCGTTTTTCTCTCAAATTAACCCATATCCTCTCTCCCTGTCGGAGTCTGCCAAGATAGCCTGATTCACACAACCAACACGTCCAGCATTGTGGCTGAAAGGCCTCCTCCGACACAATTGCGCTGAGCAGATCGTTTTCTACATGCGTTTCAGGACCATTGATTCAAATTGCCTTATCTGGACAGCTAAATTGCCTCCCAGGGAAAAGATTGGACTCCTGGATGTGAACTTTGAGCAGTTGCACTTATTTCCCATTCTCTCTGCTAATAAATAGACTCTCTGTTTTGATAGCTCCCCCTCCTTTATTTATGCTAATCAAAAGCAGTGACACTGAGCGGGAGCGCCGTTCACAGCTCCTTGGTCGAAGACAGACAGACAATGGCTGTCACAAGTGTTGGTCATAGAACAACTGATGGATTAGGGAGTTGAAGCCAAGGTTTTTATGAAGTGGTTTGCTCAGGGAAAAGCAGCTTTTTCGGTTCTTGTTCACACGTTTGTATTAGGGTTTTACTGTTACAGTTTACTTGCCAAGAACATGGAGACATAAATTTGTCCTGAATGGCTCCCGGGGACGATAATGCATACCAAACACCTAGCAATTCAGGGAAAAAAGGAAATTGTAATTGACCTTGTTGCCAAAGAAAAACTCCTGTTTGAGTCAGTGGCACTTCTCATTGTCATCGGCTCAGGCTTTAGCGGTAATCCTAGTCACTCGGCGCCTTGTACAGTCACTCTTGACATTTGTGTGTTGTGTGTGGTGACTACACACACAGAGCCTGAAATCTGATACATTATTTTGGCTTCTGTGTATATGGTATCACACTGCTATGTGGTGGGACTGAATCTAATCCCCACGGTGTATTTGTCAGTCGCATTGTTTATTAAATTGCACGTTCGTCACGTGCCCTGAAAGGTGTGCAGCGTGCAAGGAGACAGTTTCGCATTTTACAGTGGTAAAACATCAAGATGAAGCATAGCAGCAGACATATTGTAGCATGTTGGTTTAAAAATCATTAAATTGCGAATGCTCTCAACCCATCATAAGCGTAATTGTCACTCATCGGTACTGTTATTGCCAGTTGTTACTGCATCGCTAAGTTGTTTTTTTGTGGCGTCTAGGTCCTGGAGAAGAACATGCGGCTGGAATGCAAGTGTCATGGCGTCTCGGGCTCCTGCACCACCAAAACCTGCTGGACTACACTTCCCAAGTTCCGCGAGCTTGGCTACATTCTCAAGGAGAAATATGCCCGCGCGGTACACGTGGAACCAGTCAAAGCCAGCCGCAACAAGCGCCCTAAATTCCTCAAGATCAAGAAGCCTTACTCGTACCGGAAGCCCATGGATACGGACCTGGTGTACATAGACAAGTCACCTAACTACTGCGAGGCGGACCCCGTGACAGGGAGCCTGGGGACACAGGGACGAGTGTGTAACAAGACTATGATGCAGCACATCAGCGGCTGTGACCTGATGTGCTGCGGCCGGGGATACAACACACACCAGTACTCCCGCGTCTGGCAGTGCAACTGCAAGTTCCTGTGGTGCTGCTACGTGAGATGCAACACCTGCAGCGAGAGGACAGAGGTCTACACATGCAAATGAGAATATTTATTGGACGGTGTGTCTGCGCGCGTGTGTCCGAGTGCGTGAGCGTCTTATGTTTGGTGTTTTCATGGACAGACTTTACAAGAAGGCTGTTGCTTCAGTCTCGTCATACATAATGAGGAACTGCTGTACTGTGCGTACAGTAAGCTGAAGAAAGGGCATCATGATTCTTTTGCACACAAAGCTCTTCACCCCTCTTCAAGCCCCACCCCTGGCATTGGGAACTGGAAGAAAATGTCAGGACTTTAAGCTAAATGGACATGGCGAAATGGACTTTGCGAATGCACACGAACTGTGGCAGATGTGATGGGCGGGATGCATCGCTGTAATTCCCACCCCCCACCCCCCTTCTGTGCACAGATGACATGACACAGCCATTTGGAATATTTAACATGTTGTACTTAGAGAATGGAAATAATTAATATTAATTTATTCTATAAAGAGCTACTGATTTTGTCCATTATGGATCAGAAATAACTAAATGTCATGAGGTTGTAGTTTATTAAAGCAATCAAAATGTGTCCTCGGGTTAAAACACTGGATTTGACTCTGCCTGGGACGACGTGTTTGTAGAATATTTTTGTTCCAGGATAAACTGCTGTAGGCTACTCAATTTGACCTTCTGACCTTCTCGTAAGTTTTGTCTTCCCTCTTCTATGCTGCTAGTCTAGGAAAAAAAAAAAAAAAAAAAAAACCCTACTTGTGGAGGTCGAAGGTTGTATGCTGGACTGACTGTCTTCAACTGCATGGCTCACTTCAAGCTGGTTTAGCTCAAACTCAAATTCATTCAGTGATCAAAAACACAGGCACATTTTTTTTTTCTCCACATTTTGGTAAATATCGGTTAATAGAGTTTATTTTGTAAAAACTTATTTTTATATGAATGTCTTATTTATATCTTTTGCATATTCAGTGTCACGTTCTGACCGGGACGCCTGTTTCTGAACCCCGGTGAAAGAGAAGCTGACACACCTGTACGTTGGCCCCAGCTGTCACTGCCATAGTTGTATACTGTACGTCATAGAGACTGTTTATTTGTGTCTGTGTTCAAACAACTGTGTTTACTGCATTTCATGACTACTACTGATGGAATACAGGAACAGAATAACACTAACAAGATACGACTTTGATTATTGCCTCCGAACACACCACCTTTTGTGCACGACAAAATAACACAGGGATTATGTCCTTAAAGGAATTAACAATGGAGACTCAGATTTAGGTGAATAAAACAGGCCTGCTCAGTTGTAACTTTCCACAAATGGCTAGTCGGTTCACCTCAATGGAGTTAATAGTGATTGTAAATTGAAGACCAGGAACTCATATTTTATCATTTCTCAAGAATTTCATTTCAGCCGCTGAACTTTTAATGGCTTAATTGCTCATTGAATGGGAATAAGTCAGGTTTTAAACAAACTTAGGAGTAAATCTTAATTATTAACGGCCATGTTGTGCTTGGGCTTCACCTTCGGGCAATTTGAGGCATCATAAAATACAGATAAACGGTCTGAAACATCACATGGCTACGATGGAAATAAATCAGCTCTGAAAGGACACGTACAACGTGTGCATTACTGTGCATCAAGAGAGATGCTCTTTGAGAGGGGAAAGTTATTCAGCCTTAATTGAGGGCCCATCTTGCAGACTGGGAAGCAGTTGAATGTGTCCGAAGAGAAAAGTGTTTGTGCCCCTAATGGTAGGGTACTGGAGTAATTGATGAGACTGGTCGGGCTGACTGTCACAGTGATGACTTGCTCAGTCGGGGGAGTGGGAGCTGTCAGGTGATAGATGACTCGCACATCTGCTTCATTCACTCCTGGGCCACTAGTTGCTACAACAACTCCAGTGCAGCGGAGAAAATGCAGGGCAGTCTCCAAGAGAGGCCAGCCAACGTGTCAGGGAAATGTTAACGATGCAAAAGCCCACAGTCGTTACAGATTCCACTCTCATCGGCCTGGAAGTGGAGAGAAGAGACGGGCCGAAAGGTGTTGACGGAAAACCTGCTCCCAATAATCTCCTATGAGTGACAAATGGAGCTTGTAAAGTTTTCACCTGTGCCGTATTTCGGGGCGTTTCAACACGGGCATTTTTCTCGAGAAAAAAAAACAAACCCTCTTTTTTATTACTTGCTTAGTGAAAAGAAATTGAGAGACACGAGAATTCAGGTTAAATTCACCAAAAAGTTACCCATATCTTGTGCCACTGAGTGCGATGAACTACCCAGAATAATGAGGAAAAGGGCATGAATGGATAATAACAGAGGCTGGTTTCTCTTCCAATAGACGACAATAGAGTCACGCACAAGAAAAGGCCGCCGTACAAAAAGGTCTAGTTAAAACTAAACTAGGGTTTTGTGTGTCAGACGCACAGAGCATTATCTCATGAACAAAACACTTGCATCTCAGAGTCTTTTCTGTGTGTCATCTATTTACTCTCAGTGATCTACCGTTTGAATCCCAGCTTTGTGTGGATTCCCTGAATGCGGCGCTCTAAAATTACAAGGTGACTTCTTTTTCTTTTTTTTTCTTACATTACGCAAAAGCAGATTTAACAAGAAGATTAGCACTATTAAACCTTTGGCGATGCTGCTCACAATATTTTCATTAAAAAAAAGAAAACCAATGTAGTTTAGCTGCCGCTCCAGGTAATCCACCTGCAGTGTCTTCCAGTCAGGTGCAAAACGCACCGCACGGAGGCCACCGTCACTCCATTCTCATTGAGTCACAAGAACAAAGTACTACCTTCTTTGATATTTCAGCCTAAGTCAGACACCCTGCAGGATCACTGAAATGCTAATTATACTCTTAGCCGTGTTTCTCCATAAACAGGACCGGGCCCATGCCAAGATGTTCAGGGGTGTAATATCCATGTTGCTCTGAAGTGGGGTTGCGTTACCCTTTGGAGTTTTGTTTATAAAAACACACACACACACACACACACACCATCTCACCCATCACCTGCGGTACAGTTGGAAATTGGTGGTATCTGCAGATTTATGGTTAGTAGTCTGGCTCGCTCCCTTTGTTATTGCTGGAGGTCTGCCACAGCTTCTTTACCTGCTCCCATGACCGGCTGCATCGGGGCAGCCCAGCAGTCAGCTTCAGCCAGCAATTAGTGTCAACGTCAACAATGAGTCTTTAAAACAGATTCAAACAAGACCCATCCTGCTCTGTGTTTTATCATTAGATCGGACCTGACTGCAGCTGTGATTGGACAGGTACTTAAAATTCAACCGGGTGTGAAGATGCGGATTTTTTTTTAAAAAATAAAGAAAAACAACAAAAGGATCATTCAGATTTTTACACAAAATGGAATCAAAAGTCATCTGATTTTCTTTTTACTTATTCTGCCCGTTGTTGGGCCTACAGATTAAACATCTTGTAGTTGCTTTTCTGAAGATAATCTATCACACCTGAGAATATACCACCAATGCTTGAGGAAATGACTCATAATTTCACAGTAAAGAGTTGTTAAATCATACATCTCGCCAGTCTTTCATTAACACACAGACTAATTGTGTGTGTGTGTGTGTGTGTGTGTGTGTGTGTGTGTGTGTGTGTGTGTGTGTGTGTGTGTGTGTGTGTGTGTGTGTGTGTGTGTGTGTGAACTATCGTGTTTCAACAGTTTCCAACATTTCACTCAAAACGAGTGGACAGCGCTAAAGACAATAATTTGAGGGAGGGGGAGGAGCAAGTAAATGCGCTCCTCAGTTTTTTCTCTCCCCTTTGCTCTCTCTGACCATAAATCTTCTGACACATGATTATGTCAGTCATACTTTTGTTTTTGCTCTGGTTGAGACATGCACAAGCACCTGAGCCCTGCACAGTAAATTGCAGAGCACAAGGTTGTCTTTATGTGATTCCAGAGATACTGTATGGGCGCAGAGCTCATTCAGGCACTCTCTTAACCGCGTGCTGTTTGAGGCTCTGCGATGGCAGCTCCAGATAACCGACAATATCCACTCCCCACAAGAGAGATCCTCAACTGTTTGGCCCTCACAGGGTCTATCTTACTTCCCATGGTCTATCTGATTTTACAGGTAAACACATTGGTCAAATAGCTTCGGGGTATTGTTAGAAGCATTAAGGTCAGGACACGGGCTGGATAAGGTCTCTTCGGGGGATTTTGAGAGAGCCATTTGAATAAACATACCAGCCCGCTTAACATGCCTTTGAAAGCGGTTGAAATAGGCTATCAAGCAATGATAATAAACCCGAGCAACAGGGCAATAGGAACTTTGAGTGAGTGTGTTAAAGGCTGTCTTTGATGGCTTTGTATCTATCAAATAATCTGAGCACCCCATATGATACTTTTCCTTGATTGTGGAGTGGTTTGGAGCAGGGATATGGAGGACCCTCATTCTTGCCCCTACCCCACACACTCATTGAAGACGTCACCTGAGCTAAGCTTACAGTAATCCGTCTCGGGCATCCTGACACGGGATGTTTTCAACCAAAACACCAAACTCACTACAAGCCCGTAAGACCCAGAGACGCTTAAGGAAATATCGCAGGTCACCGTCCAGCATCGTGACAGGAAGCTCGAGCAGCCTCTCTGTGCCCTTCCAAGTCAGACACTGCCATGTCCTCACTTGAAGTTAACTACATGATCTTTTTTTTTTTTTTCCAATCTAAGTTTTCACTATTAAGGAGATTTAAAAACAGACTACAAAAGCCACACAAACAAGTTTTCAGAGAAAACTTTGGTGTGTACTTTACCGATGCTGTCATAGCTTCCAAGCTCCAGTCTGCTGGCGGAGTTCAGAGGGAGTTGCAATGAATTCTCTCCTCGAGCATCTTGTAGCCTGTCCAGACACGTTCCTAAATGTATCATTGCAGAAAGCCATGAAACAATTTGAGCTGATGCTGCCAGTTTAAATAACTAAACCGTGTGGTCAGAGCTATTATATCATTAATCTTACCCCTCTCGCCACTCATGCTTTGCCAAGATATGGAAACACCCTCACCTTCAACCCAACAGAGGTAAAAAGATACCTGAAAGTACTTCTTTTGATATGGATCCCACAATGCAGGTGACAAAGAACTGTTTTGTGTCAGTGCCATGGACCTTTTCAATCATGTTATCTTTGTTTTATTCTTGCAACTGGACTGAAACGTGTAATCCAGAGAAGAATTTGAACTCGGAAATCAATGTTGTCCTACAACCGAAAACATTGGTGGATAGGACACAAAGTATTCCGAGGAAGGGGTTAATTGCGTTCACAGTTTGTGACACTGATGTCATGAACTGTAATAACCACTTGTATGGGAGTTTTATGTCTGTGGCTCCCTGTAAATAATAGCCCGTGTTGGCTGTAAACAAGGTAAAGGCCTGCTGTCTGACAGGTGGTATCTCAGGTCATTCTGCTCATTCCTCTCAACATATTTCATTTTCTTTCTACACGTCACTTTTCCCCACTGCAGCACGTCCTCAATACCCACTAATTTGAAAATCCACTTTGAGAAACCGAATTTGAGACAAGTTGTTGCTGCGCCGCACCGAATGACCTCTGAGTCGTGGAGGTCATCGGGTGACAGTGGTAGATGAGGCTGTGACAGTGCTAGATGATCCGACGGTTCAGGCCGGGGTCAGAGGTTTGTCTGTCGGGCAGGAGAACACAGCTGGATGCTCCCGCTCCGAGGTCAGCTTCAGTGATGGTAATGAGATAAAGAATAGGACAAAAGGGAGGAGGGATAAAGAGAGCGATGAAGGGGAGCTCACTTTCACTCGCCTTTAATGATTTTAAAGAGGCTTTATGCCTACAGTATGTTGATTTATGGTTATTGTAATGTTATATTGCTGCTGTTGTCTTGGGCAAAACAAATGACATTTTTCTGGACGACCATTCATTAGCGAGTGTCTCCTCCTGACCTAGTTACATCCAGAATGAAAGCCTGATGGACTGTGAGTGCTGATACTGTGCCAGACAAAGGCAAAAACTCTAAAGGCTTTCTGGCAGGAAGCTTAGGTCTGTCGCTCTTTTTGAAGGTAAGGAACGACCCCCATCGCTCACTGGCAGTGAAACACTGTGCTGTGGGAACCCCTGAACGCATGTATCTCCTACAGTCACCACCAGAGTGAAAATATGATCCGGACAGCGATCTAATGTCATTTGTGACTCTTGATGAAGGGAACAAAAGCAGTCGAAGCATTGTCAGCTGGCACAGATACCGCAGCGATCATTTCCATCATAAATCACAGCTCTTCGAAAGGCGAGGTGTCAGGTGACGGAACAGGTAAGAGGAACAAAGCGCTGTCTGCAGTGGCAGAAACTCACACTGGAGGCTGTTCTTCATCTCATAGTCTGAGCCGGTGGTTTGCGCTCAGGGGACACCAGGAAACTGAGAGAAGAAGATGCTCTCAAAAGAAAGTTTTCACTGAAAACTGCATCAAACCCTTCTTCATGAAGTAGATAAATATTAGTAGGAGCCCTAAAATAAATGTATCTGTGATAGTTTCTATTAGCTTTGATAATGATTTTATATATCGACTGTATTTCTCAGAAAATGATATTTCATGTCGACATCATTTGTAATCGAGACTGTACTCGAGCTATTATGTAAAAATGTTGGGTAATAAAAAACTTTAAAAGTCTCATTGTCTGTATTTTGGAGATTTTGTGACAGTGAGTGCAGCACTGATATGAAAAACCTAACAGCAGACAGCTGGCTCTTTACACGAAAAGTTGAGTTTCTGGCCACCTGAAAAATGTAGGACTAATATTTAAGAGACACTCCATGTTGTTGTGGGGTGAAATATGCCATATGCTGTAAATAGAACCTATTTACGATTTACTTTTGAGCATTTTTTTCTCAATAGCTGGGTGCCGTGGCTTGCATAAAACAATGCTACTGTGCAAGAGCAGCTGAGTTAAAAGCTTTAAAACAAAAACAGATAGGAGAAGGCGTAGAAAAGCTCCTTGAGAATTGGCAAGTGGATGTACTTTGCTACCTTTATGACACATTATATCTCGTACAGCCACAGTAAAGACAAACGATGCGGTTAATGTTGCTGATGACGAATCTTGGATCAAGATTTATTACAAGTGGGATGTAATGTCCACATTAGAGCAGAAAGTTGTAAAGGCAGTTGTGGGAGACATACTCAAATGTTTAGGCATAAACCAGGTAGTATGCAGCATATAGAGAAGCTGAGTGGTGTCACTGGGCTCATGAGGTCAAGACGTGATGAATAGCAATATAATTAGACTTCCTTTTCTCTCAAACTTACAATTATCCCTATCGTACAGACAACCTGGGGCAACAAACATGTCATAACATAAACACATGATTTAAAGATGATTTATTCTGCATGTTTTTTGGTTGTTTTTGTTTGTTTTTTACCTAACGTTGGTGAATATCATATATGCATTCTCCTTAAATAACAAAATATGTTTGGTTTTGTTTCAGGATGATCCTTTTCAACATATTGTATCATGTTCAAAATGGCCCAGTCAAGGTGTTTTGCACCAACTTTAAAGTAATGAAATATCCTTGGGTAACACTCTCACAAGTTTAAGGGTGGCATAGATAAATGATCAACCATATTCGCTTATTCACACACACAAACACACACCAAAAGCGAAAGCTGCTTGCACACCATCAGGATGAACTTGGGGTTCGACATCTTTTCCAAAGAGACCTTGAGCTGAGACAATTCAATTCACTGAATGGTAAAAGGAGAATATATCTATATTTTAAAGTTACTAGCTGGGACTAACGTCATCCCTCCCTACTGTTACTGCTTCATTCTATTCTCTATCCTCATCAAGTCAAGCAGTAGTTCTCTTAAAGCAAATATAAAGGAAAAAGAGTCAGTATGTGACAGGTATGTCAGTGCGCTAATGACAGGTTTATCTTGAAGAGAGACAGAGACAAACATTACCTCAGAGCTGCCTCTTCTCGAGCCGCTGCAGACTTGCCATACACCCCAACGACAGTGTCAGTTCACCGAGTCTATACTGATCTGTCCTGGGGGAAATTCCTTTCTACCACTGTCCCTCTCTGCAGCAGACTGTAGTTGTCAGTGTTGGGTCATATGATGATATATTTGTGTGTCTCAATGATGGAAAAATTTCGTTATTGTGAGCACATGCGTGAACAGCCAGGCGGAAGGCTTCAAAACATGTGCAGGGTTTAGATGGGGGGACGGACAAGGTGTGCTAGATATGTTTAACCTACTTTACTTATGAGATATTACATTTTTTGGATTATTCGTTATTATGTTTTCTATTAAAGATGAACATTGAGAGATGTTGGGGCATGGGCAACTTTCGTTTTCTCATTTGAGTTGTTCTACCAGCCCGTGTTGTTCCACACCTGAACAAACTCCAGAGTCCATCAAGACTGAACCAATTGCCGAAAGTGAAACAATGAAAATTAACTTCTGCTAAGAGCACCGGGTTGGATGTACAGTACATTGTAGAGAAGACTCTGTCCCTCGTTTGTAGGCTGCCTCAAAGCCAGTCAGGCAGGTTTCTGTAATTACATGAAAAATGGCTTTGGTCCCTCCGGGGTTTTGGCCACATTTGAAGAGACAGAAGAAATGTCTTTGCATGCTTTTGTGTGTGTGTGTGTGTGTGTGTGTGTGTGTGTGTGTGTGTGTGTGTGTGTGTGTGTGTGTGTGTGTGTGTGTGTGTGTGTGTGTGTGTGTCTCTCATAAAAAAATAAAATAAAACAAACAGTGTGTATGTAAATGCACGGCCATCCCTCCCTCAAAACTGACACAGACGTCAAATTGGCCTTCAGCACATCTTTGATATAAACCAGACGACAGTCAGTCAAGTTTCAAAAACCCACATCAATCACATCCAAATTACCGGATCTGTCAACATTACGGACATGAGCAGTTGCACTGTTACAACTGTTGCTTCAGACTGTGTAAAAACTCTAAACGCCACTGGCATCGAGCATCCTTGTGGTTTATTCCTGAAGTCTTTCATGATTTGTGTTAAATTGTGTGAGATTCCTCCCTAAATCCTGGTAATCAATCAAAACCTTTCCAAAACAAGCCTTGGGCAACATATTCAGGAAAAACCCTGCTATGCAAGAGCTGTGGAGGAGAAGATGAAAATGGCTGAAATGAGTGTGAACCCCCTTCTCCTGGGCGAATCAGCAATTAATCTCAGTTGTAGCAACTAAATCAATATTTTTGCTCCGTACCAGACACAAGCTTTGAAATTTACAATATCGGCTAACTAGGCTAATCTATGGCCCAAACAGACGCCGTTCATGGTTTGATAGATTCGGGTGAGAGGAGAATCTGTCTGGAGCTCCGAAAGCTGCCAGATGCTTCTGTATCAACACCTCTTTTATCACCTGAAGAGAGTCATCCTGCCAACTATGACAGTAATTCCCCCTGAGAGGGCCACACTGACAGAAGCACCATCCCAGCATGGATGAGTGGGATTGACTGAGACTCGCACATTTCACATCTGAAACACACGCTTTCTGAGAAGTGGGCCGGTTCGTGAGCGCTGTCGGCCAGTGTTTGGACTTCCTGAATTTATGCATTCAATAAAAAGACGAGCAGCACATTCCGTCAGGGTTCGGTGCCAACCTGCATAACTGTATTTGCACACCGAGGCCGCGTTTTTGTGAGTAGGAGACCGGCATTAGACGGGCTGCCATGATGTCAGGTTAATCCTCCTACATTAACACCCGAGAACGCGATGATTTAACCGGGAAAGTGCAGATGCTTGCTACTGGTGGAGGCGAAAAGGCCCAGTCAGCGCGCTGCCCAGTGATTTCTGGCTTAGGTAAACAGTGTGTCTTCTGGTAAGAGGAACTTCTGTTGTTTTTACTCTTGTCTGATTTCGCAAACAGATTATCAGGATCATCTAATCAGGTGGCAAACAGTCAGCAGGCAAATATGCCAGAACGCACCGAGGTGTTTTTAAATACCCCGAGGGGTTTCAGTCACATGTTGTAGGTTTTCCATGAAGATTAATTGCCCCATCACTCTGTAACAGACTTCAATTCATTATATGAAATGTGCTAAATACTTTTATTTATTTGTCAGTGTTTATCTCTTTCTTACTCATGGAAAAAGCAGAGTTGGCAAGTTTTTTTTTTCCACCTTTTTTTTTTTTTCCAGAGGCATACCTTCACCTCATGTGCGTGTCATAACTGCACCTCCATGTTAACCGAATCCTGCCTGTTCTTGTGTGCTGGAACATCTTAATTTTAAACTGCCTCCAATTTTCAAACAAGCAAACAAAAAATAAAAAGAGAACTTCAATTTGAGGAAAACGACCAGTAACGTAATCTTGTAAATGACATCGTGTCCCAACATCTTATACCACTTATACTATTTTTGGATTCTCATTATTTTGACTGACTGACTGACAACATCTCTCGGGAATATTAAAAACAAATCCCTCTCCAGGTCTTCTTCTGAAGTAAAACATGCCACAGCACAGTCCACAACTGGATGACGATTGCACCTTGAAGAGGAAAAATGCCTTTTGAAATAACAAACACTTGAAGCCAGCTCATTACTCGGGTGACATTGTTTCTTCCGAGACAAGCCTCAACTCTTCATCATTATACAACTCTGCCCATTGCTCACCCTCAGAAAATTTATTACCCTTGCTGAAATCCACTTAAGAGTAGACAGTATGCATACCAAAGCTGGTTGGCTGTGAGAGCCCAGCAGTTTGAGAGGAATGCCTTAGCACCAGCTGAGGAGACGTCAGGTATGATGAAGCCACACCTCCGATACTTGTGACCACCATAGATCACTGCAGATTTCTCAGCACAGCCATTCAAGGATGCAAAATATTTACCTGTTTGGGATTATTAAGACTCGACAAGCTTGAAGGTGTGTGAGTGCACTGAGTGCAGCTGAAGTAACAGCTAATGTCAGGTCGCTAGAATGGTAGTTACCACAATACTAAAAAACTGTGTGTTAGATTTTATATTCATAAACAACAAGTAGAACATCAGACCTGGCAGGAATATGTATATGTATATGTATATGTATATGTATATGTATATGTATGCAAGACATCCATCAAACAGGGAGACAGACAATCATGTTGACATTTACCTGCTATTTAGAGTCACTGATTAACCTGTAATAAACTGTTTGGACCGGAAAAAAACTTGAGAATCAGGAGAAAACCCATGCATGGAAAACATGCAAACTCCATATAGAAATGTGCCAAAACACAAATTTAAACCAGGAATATCTTCACTGATAGTCAAGATTACTAACCACTATACCACTGTGCAGACATCGGAAGAAATTGGAAGGACCAGGAGGGAAACCTGGCGTGGACATGGAGAAGGCGCAAACTCCATAAAAGGCCAACCTGGACTCAAACCAGGGACAAAATGCAAAATTGCTAACACCACTGTGGGGTCCTGAGAAGTCAAACAGCTGAATTTACCTTTCAATGTAAAACAAGACACTTGGATGCAGACAGAAGCAGATCAAATTATAGACAAATATCTCTGTATTATCTGTTTGTAAAGTGACAGAATGCATTACTAGTTTAACAATTGATTACTGCAACAAAGAGGAATACAGCGGGCTCAAATTAAACAGAATTTTCCAATTGTCCTTTTGAAAATATGGGTAATACGCCTCTCAGATATCTTGATCGGAAATATGTTTTAATAATCACAACGTAACCCAAAACAGTGATGGATCATAACTAGACTTTAATCCACATAAACTGCAGGTTCAACTGTTAAGACATGTATTCCTCATAACAAACTGCAGAATATTTATTCAACCAGCTCGCTCAAAGTGTTTCTTATGTGGTTCGGAGGTTTCTCATGAGAAACCACTGAATATTTTACTGCTTTCAACAGTTACACGATATGCTCAAGCTGGCGGTCAGAGATTCACAAACTTTCTTTCGTCGGTTTACTTTCATTTGAACATTTTCTGCAAAAGTTTGCAAGTTAAGTCAGCTGTTCCTTAAACTGGGTGTGGACCAGGGAACACACTCGCCTCAGGAGCCTGCAGCTCTTAACATCTGCACAAGGTGAGAAAGAAAGAGAATAGCCCTCCTTTTATATATATACGGTATATATATATGCGTTTCTGTTTGTTGCATCTAGCCTGCTTTGAAGTTTTTGATTCGAGTCTGCACGATGAATTGCAACAAATCCAGTAGTTTCAGACCACAAAGATCTGAATTCTCATCATGCATCTTTGAAATCATTTTTGAGTCATCGGCTCCTGTGGGAACAAGTCTGAAGATAACTCATTCAGGAAGCCCATATTAGAGTCAATGAGGCAGAGTAGAACAAAAACACAGAAAACACAACCCTGCAGGTAAAAAAATACTCCAGGAAAGAGGAAGCTCCAAACGGGCTGAATAGGCTGCCGTGCAAAAAGGGGAACAGGCTGCGTTGGTAGACGTCTCCAGAAGAAGAGGGGAAGTTCTCACACCTGGATGCACAATTCATCCACCAGCAGAGATCTTAACATATTTCAGATAAAGAGAGAAATGAAGGTTTATTTTTACGATTTCATTTTATTTATTTTTTTTAAAGTCACTTTTGATTCACTTCGCTTTGTGGTGAAAAAGTATTTTATCTCCATGAACTTCAAAACATTACCTTCCACTTGAACTTCAAAACTCCTTAGACATGAACAAACAACTGATAGTCACAGTTGTTCATCTATAGATTTTGATTCTCAGGAAGCTCTTTTTTTAGGGGGGGGGGCCACCCACAACTGTGTTCCACCAAACAAGTGACATTGAGGCAGATAAGCACCAAGCCAAAGAAAACAACACAGCGTCATCTTGTTTTTTTTCCTTTCATCTTCTTCTTCTTTTTCTTCATATTCTCACGGAAACGGGTTTAACTCACTCGCGAGCTCATTCACAAGTCGACAACTAAGTGCCTGCCATCTTCATCAAGAGGTCGGCAGTACAAATGTCAGCCACTGAATTACATACCTTAATCCCTTCAGTGGTGTATTCAACAACACACATTATAGGATTATGTAAAATATATGTACGCATGCCTTGCCTCGTGATGCGTGCGAGATGTCATATTTCCTAAATGTTCGATCCATTAGCGAACACAAAGAATGAGTCATTACTGTATTAAAAACTAAATAATACTGTGACACGACTGTGCAGTGGTTTGCTGTGTTGCCTCACAGCAAGAAAATAAATCTGCCAGCAGACTGAAATTGAGATTGCATGTTATTCCTGCTTACCTGTTTTTGTACTCTGGGGTTCAAAGACATATGTATTGGCTGAATCGATGTCTTTAAAGTGCCTGTAGTTGATTGTAGTCTTTATGACTTTATGTGTCCCAGTGTGTTAGTTCTGGTATGTACTTAGAACTTGTGCAGGATGTAAATAATGTACCCTGCTTTGAGCCCAGTGTCTGAGATGGGCTGACAAGTTTGATTAAGCTGATGTAGACGATGAATGGAAAGATAGATGGTGCAAGATGTTGGTTGCTTCATTATAAAGATGTTGTTCATAAAGTTTGTATGTTCTTTCTGTAAGTTTTCAGCATCTTTCCCCAATCCAAAGACTTCCACTGTTAATATGTGCTTCAAAAGTATGTTTGTTTTGTTTTAGCTTCTCAATGGGGTGGTGACCCGTCTACCTTGTCTTACCCTCTGAGGTGGTTGTGATTGGATCCAACCCCCTCTCACACGAGTCTGGATGAAGAGAACAAAGATCTCTGTCAAGAACCACAAGTAATTCATTTTTACGTGATAGATAAATAACTAACTATAAATATAACAATAATTTCATATACATTCTTAATTATACTATTGTCTTCATGTAAGCAGTGGTGGCCTAGAGGTTAGGGCAGCATGCTTATGGTGGGAAGGTCAGGGGTCAAATCTGACCGCCGCCAAATGTCACTGTATTCATATAGGTGTAGTTTATTATTTAGTAAGCAGTGAGGATTGGGTCACCAAACATATGTTGAATCATCCTGTCTAGTCTAGTCTAGTCTAGTCTAGTCTAGTCTAATCTAATCTAATCTAATCCAACTATGTCTATAAAATACATTGCTGCAGTAATAAGTGCCTGCTGAGGCAATTACTCTACTCACCTGCAGATGGCTCTGATCAGCTGGGCTTTTTGCTCTTTAGTGACCTGCTGCTGTTGCTGCTGTTGCTGCTGTTGCTGCTGTTGCTGCTGTTGCTGCTGTTGCTGCTGTTGCTGCTGTTGCTGCTGCTGCTGCTGCTGCTGCTGCTGCTGCTGCTGCTGCTGCTGCTGCTGCTCTTTATTTCTCTTCTCTCAGGTGATCCAGGTTTGAGCGGAACAGCAGGTCCAGAAATGTATCTCTAAAACATCAGGATTAAAACAGCTGACAAACACCCCCTTCACCATGACCACACATGAAAAGATTGTGTAGTAGTTCGTGGTCTTGGTAGTGCCTCACGATAACATCAATCTCTCTCAGTTACTCATCGTCCAGTGTGCCAAAGTGGCAAAAAGCTCAATAAATCATCCTATTAATAGAAAAGAAATTAGGGAGAGCATGTTTCAGATTGTGGTATAACATTCCTGGGGGTTTGTGCATCTGCTGCTTGGCAAATTACAATGTTCATCACTTGAATTTGAGTACAATCAGGTGTTTTCAGGACTCTGAGCAGATATGCATCTGGAGACTGGCCACAGTGGAGGGCTTCATTTCCACCAACTTGTTGGCTCAGAGCTTCTGTTTGTGTGCATACCTGTGCTTGTGCATGAGTCTCTGCATGCGTGATTTCGGTGCTTGCATGTTTGCATTTCTGCAGAACAATCTGCTTTATGAATAAATGTCACTTGCATAAGGAAAAGCCGCACTATACTGAACAGTGTCCTCTATTACCTGTAAAATCAGCATCCAGTTTCAATCTCTCAGCACTTTTATATATTCACATTAACGAGAGAAAGGCTATTGAGGCTATATTGACGGCATATTTACAGGTAAACCCCATGACCTCCACCATTTTGGAGTTGCGGTTTTGATCCAAAAATGCCTCCTGCTCATCTCTGATCAACTAAGTGCATAAAAAAAAGATGAGACTTCTCTTTTAAATCAGGCAGAAAGGAATGCACATTTACTCTCGACCCGCCTTGAGGCCTGGAACCTGCACCAAACATGTTTTTTTGGAGAGCAGAAGGAAGACTGATAGCTCCTACTGAGGGCTCCCACATGCATGCAACTAAATCAGACATAGCATCGTACACAATATATTAACAAAATACAACCAGTGATGCCTCACATGTGTAATGACAGGAGAGACGACCAAATATGATATGATTGTCTCCATTTCCCTTTACCCTACATTTTCTCTGATCTGTAAATGACGTAATGAGAATGATACACTTATATTTTAATTCACTTTGCAATTGCCATATTGTTATAGTCATAAATTACCCCATAATTAGTTATTCTTTATGAAGATTTAACTGTAATCTCGCAAATGTCTGATTCTTTATCTTAGAGTGCTGACATTATAAGCCCATAATGAATCTGTCCTTTAATTTTAAAGTCAGAAGAAGCACTGTCATTCCCTTGTTGTGTGTGTGAACACATGCGTACAAGTGTAGGCATGAGTGTGTCTGTACACTTTCACCAATATTTCAAACATGTCTGCCTGCTGTGACTGTCCCCCCCCCCCCCCCCCCCCGATGTTCTCGGTCATGTGTAACCCGTAACAATTCTGACCTGCCAAGACGGCGCCCTGAAAATGATATCAGAGATACTTTGCGCAGCCTTTTCTGGTGAAATCAGCCCTGACCAAAACATTCACAGTTCAATAGGCGTTTTTGAAACGCTGTAAGTGAGAGGCAGAGGAGGCATGCAACCTTCCCAGCACCGTCACGGCTTTAATGAGCCTTCACACTTTAAACTTTCCTCCCATAAAGAAATCAAATCAAAGACTTTTTTCCCCCCAAAACTTGTTTCTGATGAAACGATGACTAAGGCCTTGAAAAGTGAAGTTCCCTCTCATTAAAATCTCTGACTCAAGATCCATTCCTCATCTGATTCATCAGCGACTAAATTATGGCAAAACAAAAGGATTTCATGATATAACACTCGATCAATTAAAACACTGTGCTCGTGGGAATTAGTCCAATATTGACAAAAGCAGGGATACAACTTAACGTCTTAGCGTTTTCTTGTCTTCTTAGGGTTGGATCAATGACGCTGCCTCTAAATGAGCAAAAGCCCCGATGACAAAGGCTGAAAAGCTCCGTGGCTTAGCCTTCACCTTAATAGTGGCACCACGGGGACACCTAACATAGAATTAAATGCAATTATGAAAAAATGTTTCCAACCAAAGAGGTGCCTGTGAGATTGAAACCAGAGAAGCTGTGTTCATTTCACACAGCCCCGGGTGCTGAGAGGATACGGCAGTCCTTTTCATATTGGCAGCTGTTTGATCAGAGTAACAACGCTCCTCAGCCGTGCTGCAGCTTCAAGTCTGATCTCAACTCCTCATCACATTCAAAGGAGACGCCGCGTCTCCTGTGCACTCCAGGCTCTTTTCCATAAACACAGCCAAATTATTCCTTTGAGTGCCCTCGCTTGGTACCGGCCTCCGTTTGGAGTAATCTGTACTGAACATCAGTACTTGATTTCATACTTGTTACTTCTTTGAAAAGTAGACTTCCTTCATCAGTGAAACTAAAAAAAGAGACCTAATGCTTGGAAAAGTATCTCATGTGTCGCACGGATCATCTCCCTCATTTAGGATGTTGGATTATTGCAGCGTTGATGAACTGACAGCACATTGTGGGTCAGACCATTAACTGATTGACTATTCCAGTTAGTGGGAAGATGCTCTATAATCCGGATGACGGTGGTTCTTGGAAGAAACAGGTGACAACAATGAAAAGAAACTGCAAACCAGCAGAGTGGGGAAGTATAGTAACGTGTTATCAAGACTGTTTCTGTGACTGTACTGTAAGTGATTGTTGATATAAAACTATTCACACCGTTACAATTACTGAAGTGAGTTTGTCCTCGTTACTTTTATCATACGTGTAAACATTCGTGGGGCTGCGGAATCTCTCTGCCCGGATCCCTGTGCCAGTTGTAAGCTTAGCATGAGTCACCATTTCACTAAACTGCTGTTTACCTGGAGGAAAAGAACTTCATTGATCCTGAACAGCTGAAGATATCTGACATTTTTAATGGCTGATTGAGTCCAACAGAAACAACAAAATTGATGCAGGAGCCAAATTTCCAAGTAACTATGTACCTTTTGAGGAGCTAGTAATTAAAATGAACTGTAATCAAATACTGAACTTCTATCACTGGTGGTGCCACTTACAGTCAGACTTTCATGTTGCTGTCAGGAGAACCGAGTTCGGGATTTGTAAGGCACTCCTCTTCCAGAAAACAGGAGTTAAGGGAAATAGCAACCACGAAAACAACAGCTTTTCTAAAGCTCGCAATTTGCTGGGGAGGATGGCGAAAGAGAGAGAGAGAGAGTGGCTTTTCAACAAAAAATTTTTTTGAGTATGTTACTTACTTATATTAATGACAAAAGTATAGCCAAGAAAACATGTTCCCCCACACTGTGAAGAATACAGTATCTCAGTGTCACTATATCTCCCATCAAGGGTGTGAAATATTTACCGTGAGGGCATCTGATGGCCTGGAGATTGATTGTGACTGATAGTCTTCTCTTTGCCTTGTGGGAAACAAATGAGAAAGGAGAAAGCAGCAAAAGAGCGAGAGAGAAAGAATTCAGCACAGACAGTGAAAGGAGCTCGCACGGCTTTGTGTTGATCATAGTTATCAGACCTACACGAGATGACTGATAAGTAAGGTGTGTTGTCGTCTGAGTCTCTGTGTATGTGTGTGTGTGTGTGTGTGCATTTGCATTTGCGCCTGTGTGATCTGAATGGCTGCACAACAAAGAGTCTGAATGGATTTAGTCAAAGCTCAAACGCTGATGCAGCTGCATTCCGGGAGGTTTATGATGTGAAACACCAAAGGAAAGGAAACAATGATCACATTCATGAGATGTCATTTTCTTCCACTTTTATCTGAGGAATTTGTTGAGGGTTTTTTCTTTTTTCTTCTTCTTCTTCTTTCATAATGTAATGTGTCCAACTTATCCAGAGTAGGTCTTTGTTAGGAGGTTTTGCTGGAAAACTTGATCTCACTCTCACTAATAAGGTAAAGGATGGTTACCTCTGCAGGTACATCAGGACTCCAACATGTACTTTTCAACAATCAACTTTTGATATCAAGCTTTATTCTAACTTTAGTTCCATCTGCTCCTTTATCGTTTTGGCGGTTGTTATTTTAGGTGGATAACTGATCTCAACTGTATCGATATTCATACTATCGTCTGTTGAAGTCTTGTGTGCCTGCCTTTATGTTAAAGACATGTTCAACTGCAGAGATTTTAGGAGACACAATATCTCATATTTAGAACAAAACTCTTATATTTGTTGATTGTGAAATGTTGATGCACTGAGACCAACGAAATTAGTTTTTCACAGTCATAGTTTTTTTTTAAGTTGAATTTGAGGTTTACAGCCAGTATATGGCTTCGTTTTATGAACAAATGTGCCTAAATTATGCACAAAGTGTCATATAAAACACATTTACCACATATTCTACTCCTGTAATGATTTATAGTGACATCTGACCAGTGATCAGGTAAAGACAGCATGACAAAAAGAGTCTTAAAATCCAGAATGAACAAGAGAAAACAAAATCTGAAAATCTTTCACTTCACTTTAAGATGGATATTAATGCTTAAGACTAAACACATAAAAGTGAGTGTGTGTTTTTCACCTATTCAGCAATTAATGACAGGACAAATCTCTGCTGACTGCTCCAATTTTTGCTCCTGGAGATTAAGTTCTTTCTATCAGCAGATGTTACCAGTCCATAAATCTACCGTTAGTCCCTTGACTCCCGAAGAGGACATTGCTGATGTAACTTCAGCTGAACTCAATGAGTAGTTCAGTCATTGGCATGACCGACACAGAGCTCTCAGCTCATCTGATGTGACACAGCAGAACTACAATCATACAGCCACAGTATGGGCACATTAGCAGGACAGAACACGAGAGAGACAGTTTGAAGGAACCAAAAATAATGTGTGTGGTGGTGGGTGTTGATCACTATTGGCCAAATGGGCTAAATAATTCAGTTTTGCTTAAGGCCTCAATTTGGGCGTGTGGTTTCCCGATTTATTCATTATTGTCGGTGTTGTTTGCATGTTCTCCTTGTGCCCATATGAGACTTCTTCAAGTACAGTGACATGCTTGTTAGATGAATTGAATCGCATCCTGAACAGACTGCAGGTCTGAATTTGCTCCCTTGGGTGAATAAAGTACCAATAACAGAGAGATGGATAAACAAACAATCGTGACTGTAAAACTCACTTGGTTTAAATTAGATGTGTGTACCTTCAAATGTTATCAAATACAAGGATTGAGCAGATGAGGCTGCTCCTTGTGTAATAACATTACTTTTCTACAAGTTTGTTCTTGTTGTTTATGAGACAGTTATTTTACCTTATTTATCCTTAAAGCAATGCTACAGTTGATTTTTAATGCCACTGTGTTTTTGATGAGGAAAACTGAAGAAAAAGACAAAATCATATATATTTTAAAACTTGATTAATGCCATGATCTGAAAGGCTGTGTTTTTGTTTTATTCTGCTGCAGGCAAACCTGATCTTCATTAGAAAAGCTGACATTCAATTCTAATGCTGGCAATTAGTTGGTAAAGAGCAGAACGCCACTGAAGGTGGTTCTATGATACTCGTCATCCCAAACTTGTCCCCAAGTTCGTAAAGAGACGACATCTCCCACTTCTAACTGCAGCACTGCACCATTGGATGCACTGTCCTCGAGATCTGTGGCTGAGGTGGGCCGATCCCCAATGACAACCACTGAAGCGCCACTCTTCACCAGGCTCATCCGAAAACCTGTACCCGTGTGTCCAATATGGGCAGTGAACCTGAAATAATACACTCCTCGTACTGGCGCGGTGAAGTAACCTGGATCACAGACGGGAAAAAACGGTCAGAAATGCAGGCCACATTTTTTTTAGAAATATTTAGAAATATTTTATAGAATAAAAAATGTCATATTTCCATAGAAACAGAGCAAATTCTTTCACCTGTATTCGGGTTGTAGTGGTTTCCAATGTTGGTGATGACATTTTTGAAGACGAGGTGGGCATTATCTTCATTGTCAGTGTTACCTCCACCAGATGCCCGAAGGGATGAAGAAAAGGCCACTTTGCTCACTGGAAGGTTTAAAAAAAAAAAAACAACAACATTGTTCCACAGAATCATATTTTTTGCTTAAGCTCCCATTTCACTGGGCTGCAACTAGTTCCAGACACAAAATGGAACAATTTTCACTTGCAAACCAACAGAAATGCGTTTTGTTGCATTATGCAGAAGTTATGAGTGGACGCCAGACTGACATCCTGCAGGCTCATTTTTCTCAATTTCACACTTGTGAATTGAGGTAAACATGTGAAAAATGATACGGTACCTCTGTTTGTATCTTGTAGCTCTTGCAAAGCGGCACTCTGCCCTGAAATAAAAAGATTCACTTTTTACATGACATTCACTCAAAAATCATTGTTAATGTCTCAAACCTCAAACCTTTACCTTTTTGCTGATTCTCCAGCTTCTCTGCATGACTTTCAGCAGCTGTCATTCGATCCTGTAAAGTGGAGAGCTTCTGCTGAGTGTTTGCTTGCTCTGCAGCTTGAGCTGAAAAAGGTGGAGTGATATCGTATTGCTCCCGATATCAGATACTGCAATGACAGCCGATCGAAAAGTCACTTCACACAAAGGTGTTTACCATCACTCTTCAGTTGCAGCTCCTCCACCTGCAACTCAGCCACAGTGACCCGGACCTCCAAGGCTGCAACAGAAAGTACAAAAGTCAGGATCATGCACCTTTTTCTATAATCATAGAGTTCTTCATTGGGGAATACCAATATTCTTCTTCTGAAGGGCATCGATGAGGCTGTCAGCAGTTGTGGCTCTCTCCTTTAGCTGGCTCACTTCCACCTTAAGCTCCACCGCCATTTCTCTCAACTCCCTCAGCTCAGCCCAGATCTCAGAGTGAAGTGTCAGCTGGTCCTGGCCTCCCTCACTGGTGGACTTCTCATCATTCGTAACATCCAGGAGTTGATGCAGGATTCCATTGTTTCCGGTGAGTATCTGTGCCTTGTAAAGCTGACAGAGCATCAGAACGACCAAGAGACCCGTGAATGTCTTCATCTTCAAAACGCCGGTGCTCTGGTGGCCGTCCGTCCGTGTCACGGTACAGTCTATGCTCCGGATGGGTTATTCATTACCAACTTCAAGGCCGAATACGCCAAGAGAATGGCGGCTTGCCAAAACGGCGAGAAAGCGCACCTGCAGCAGAGCTGGTGAAGGAGGGTGAGGGTGCAAATGTGCGTCAGATGAAAAGGGAGGATTGAAATAAAAAATTTTAATCATACGTCACTGTGTTCAGAAACAAACCAAAAATATATTCTTGAGATCCTTGGTTGTTTGTGATTGTACTAAATAAAATTCTTGAAAAAAAAAAAAAAAAGTTTAATTGAACTAATTGTCAAAACACATAACTAGAAGTTTTGGATTAAGTGTTCAGAGAGATGTTATGAAAGAGTGCTCAGGCAGTTCTTTAAAAGATATGCTGTTTATGCCACAACAATCATTTAGAAATATCTCTATAATATGAAAACAACTTTTTTATGGTTTATTCCATGTGGTTCAGACTTTTCAAAAAAAGATTAATTCTTCTAAAATGTGTTGCACTGCAACTCATACCAAAAGTGCTTTGACAGGAAGTCGCCTAACAAACTCTCATCACCAGAGCGGCATTAAATCTGCCGCCTGTTGCCAAATCGCCCAGTTGGAGAGAGAATGCAAATGAAAATTTGACCTGTATGGAGCATGTTTGGCTGAATTGTCCAAAGGAACATTTCAGAAAAAATGAAGTTGCCAGTGAACACAGAGGACTAACTGGAAGATATAAAAAGAGAAACGCATGCAACATTACATGAACCATCCTGCAGTGGAAGGAATCTTGCGGGTGATTGAAGGCACTTATAAATAAAATGTATAATTATTGTTGCAGTTGATAATAATAATAATAATAATAATAATAATAATAATAATAAAAACTCTTATACAATGAAGTAAAACAACAATTTACATAATGAATGGCCTATATAAACTGGTACACAGACACATGCACACACACCTACGCAGCTGATATCTACTGTGTGTGAGAGGGCAGCAGACCTCACAGGCTTCTCCATCATGTGACAATGTTTTAACATGATAACACTTTCCACTGGCGCTCCTGATCGGTTTTGTACACTGGATCTGGAAACATCTCAGAGGCCCAAGAGCGTATATGGGTTTCCGCACCATTCTCCTGGATGCCCTCAATCTATCGTGAAGGGTTAGGGAGATTTCCCACTGCAACAAGACCATTATGTGGGCGTGTTGCTTGTGAGTCATAAGCGTGTGCATCAGTGACAAGTCAGACAATTAGACAGAAATAACAACAAATCAACCTGTCGTTAAAAAAAAATATTTCTCCAAATGTATAAAGCAGTGCAGATGACATGATTTATGCTGATTGCTGCTTGTGTTTATGATTAACAATATTGAGCAGCTGTCAGTCACAATGGAAGTGCTCTCACCGCCACATATAACAGGATTTACACCAGATAAACCCACAGACATGAATCTCTCTAAGAAAACACTCTCCACACTCGAGAGGTGGGTAAGCGAAGACAGAGGCAGAGTGTTGTCTTTAGTACAGCAGAAAATAAACACAGAATCATCCACTCAAATGCCAGCGGTGTTGTTTCAGTGTGATTATTCTTATTTATATAGGAAAGTCCTGTGATTGAAACAGGGGCTACATTGCTGTAGGGGTAAACACAAACAAATGTACAAATCCCACAGACGTTTTAAAGAAGAGGTTTTTTTTTCTGGAAAGAGAACACAGGTTTTTCTCCCCTGGTGCCGGAGGGGGCAGAGATAAAGAGAGTAATAGTTAGACTGTGGTCACATTGGTATGCAGACAGTCATGAAAGCAGCACAGTACCTGTTGCGTCTTGCAAATTCATTTGCTCAATATTGTGAAATTTCACCTCTTAAATTGGGGAGGCCCTTTTCGGAAACCGCAATTGGTGAATGTAATTGGGAATTATTTGTATTGCAGATGACCCGCCGATATACACACACGCTCACCAATCAATGCCAAGCTTACGATCCCAATACGTCATCAATCATTAGATTGAACAGAGGGGAATTCCGGTTTGACTGGCCCTGTCTGTGTGGAGATTGCATGTTCTCCCTATACATTTGTGATTTGTCAGGGATGGGCAGTTTTGGTTACTGTAAGTGCCACTTAAATACCAGAGGGCCATTCTCCAACTGTACACTTTACCACAATTACTCTAAATTTATCTTAAAAAAATTTTTTTGAAATTACATTTAAATTAAGTTTCTTAGATTAACATAAATGCTCGCTGCATGTTCTCTTCTCCAGATGGATCAGTTTTCTTAATTACCCAGAGATGTGAGTGTGAGTGCATGCTGACCTGTTGATGGGCTGCAGACCTGTTGAGGGTCAACTTCCTGTGGATGTGTGGTTTGATAATAGGATGTATGGAACTGTAAAGAGTCAGGAAAGGAGGAGTCAAAAGGCCAGACATTGGTGAGATTAGTGCTCATTTCATTTGAAGCACCGGGCAAAGGCAGTGTCCAACAAAGAAGCAGTTGAAGACACACAAGCGAAGCCCAATATATACCACTGCCACCAGGTGAAGACAATCACACACTCAGGCACAGGTGAAACACACCAGGGCAGGGAGCAGCAATCAGACATGAGGAAGAAAAGTTGAGGAGCCTGAAACGAGAGACAGCATGAGAACTTCAATATAATACAGAAAAAAGCAAACGTGCACCAACACTGTGCATTTTGGATGTGAATTATAATTTTTTTTTCTTTACCACAAAATACAATTTAACATACAACACCCATAAAGTCATTATAGTGAATAACTGGTTTCAACGTAGTGAAAATGACTGTCCTCAATTAGGTGAATGACTTCTTTTTATTGAGTTTTGGAAATTGGTCCGCATGTGGCCCGTGGTCTTTGATTTGTTAAACTTCCTCCTACACTCCAGTCATATGCTTGTCAGGGTAATACGTGTGAACGTGTTTACATGTGTGATGATCTATAATGTAGGTGCTGTACTGATAAATCAGTCCAAATATTTTTTTGGGACGTGACAAATCTGATTATATCATATTCTCGGGGCTTGTAAACTGATATCAAAATATATGTGCTTTATAGAGGTGAAGGAAGTAATCCTACAAATCCGTGCCTCAGAAATGCGAGCAAATTAAACCAAAACTATCATAGGAAAACATTTAATTATGTCTGTAATTTGGGTGAACTGACCCTTTAATGCTATGCCTCATGTTATACAGTCCTATAGGTGTAACCCTCATCTATAGTGAGTCATGGCAGCATATTCAGAGAAGAAAACATGTAGAAAACTTGGTTTGCCGTGCCAAAAGTCATACATGCCACGCATATCCGGCATTACTGTCTGTCAAAATGGAAGTTAACAAGGCAGCGCATCATCGGCGGCTCCTCTTCCATTGGTCAGAGAACCCAGAGAGCCAAAGTGTTCGACCTGTGATTAAGGCTCCAGTAAATCTTCCCACCCATGGAGCCTCGCCGAGCAGCTTCCCCCTCAGGTCACTTCACTCCTGCAGGGATGAGCCTCACTTTCTTCTGTGTCTGCCCCGGGGTTAAATCTCACATACACTGACCTAGATATATGGCTGCTGGCCACAGCACAGGTCAAACTGCGTGGAGGAGAAATACAGTTTTTAGTTCATGATCAGACCTACCTGTACGTGTGTTGCGCTCCATTGTGTTTTCCAAGAGTTAAATCTCAAGTTTACATTGTAATGTCTCAATAAGTGTGATAAGACGACATCTCGGCTGAACTATCAGGCGCCTCAAAGTGACAGGTAACCTTGCATACCTTCCTCCATTCTCCTCTCAGGCAAATTCCTCTCCCTCTCTCCTTCTCCTTACGTGTTTTCCATCCCTCCTCGTCCTTTCTTTTTTTTTTTGTGTTATTTTCCTTGTGCGTTAAGACAAGCTTGATGTCTTGTTTTAGGCTTTTCTAACCCAAGATTATCGGTTTTATTGCTACAATAATGATGTATCAGTCCCCCGATGTTCATCTCCCTGTAGGAATTTTTATGGCCTCCTAAAGCATTCAATCATTACACCCTATACATAATTGCTTCTAATGGAAATGTTGACACATGACTCAATATGCAGTAATAGTTTCCTGTGGCATAAACAGTCACTCCTCAAACTGACCAAGTCACACTGGTAGAGGCACTTCTCACTGATCAGAGGAGGGCAAAGGTCACCTCCCAGCACTCTGCTACTGTATGAGCTGACTGGTGGGTAGTTAGGCCCAGCTTAATCTAATGATGCATACTTCTAGGTGTTTATGGCAGCCAGGGAAGAGGGAGCACTAGCCTGTGCTTGTCTGCTGCTGAGAATGCCCATTAACACTCGTTCCCCCTCAGGTGATGACCACCTGAGCTATCAAAAGACGAGCGTGTCTGTAACGCCGCTCTCCCCCTCCTCCCACCGCTGCATCCTCGCCTCCACCACAAGCTGTACAGTTACACACACTCGCATTGGATGGTAGTTGTTTTATATATGAGATGATATACAGTATAATTATCAAGCGATTAATCCTGACTGCATAGTGCAGTGGTTAGCACTTTCACCCCACAGTAGGAGTCTCTGGTTTGAGCCCAAGATTATTGTGTTCACTTTGTGTTCTCCCTGTTTCTTCCTACAGTTTGGAAACATAGATTTAACGTTACTTGTTTGACAAATTTGACCATAGATGTAAATATGTCTATTATTGTCCATGCATTCACTCACAGTTGTACAGGTGCAAAATGGCAGTTAAATATACAAAAATGTTAGTCAGTACAATCAATCTAAATACAGAGAAAAGTGATACAAAGCAATACAGATCATTCAGATTTTTTGGAACGTTATATCTGTTGCATTTTATTTTTAATTGCATTTCTAATCACCTGGAATCCCTGATCCTAACGCCCCTTCAAGAAAAAGCTCTTTACATTATTTCTGTATTGGAATCAAGTGTCTGAGGTGGCGCTGCCTGTTGCATGCAAAAGAGAGCTGATTGAAAACAGTGACAAATGAGAGAAAAACAACTACATTATTCAGACAGAATAAAACTAGTGACATTTCAGTTTTCCTGCTCCAGTCGAACTTGTTCAGTTTTTAGTGGATCAGAACTGAACCAGTTTGGATTCACTGGTGGTGTAGTGGTTAGTGTTCTTGCCTCACAGTCCAAATGTCCTAGCATGGACTTTGCATGTTCTCCCTGTGCATGTATGTTTTGTTTTTTAACTCCGGCAGCTGTTTTTTTTTCCCCCAAATCCCAAAACAAACTGGTGTGAATGTGGGTGTATTTCACTGTGTGTCTTTTCCCACACAGTCAGCGAGGGTCTGCTCCACTACCATCCAAGCCTCGGGCCGAATATATTTCTTAACTTCGAAGTTGTGACATGTTGTCAATTATCAATTTATACGTGAAAAGAAAATATTGTAACAGTTTGCTGAGTGGAGACAAATGATAGCACTGTCACACCAAATAATAAGATTGGATGAAAACAAGCTGATAGATGTTTCCCCACGTTTTGAGGTTATGCTTTATTGATCTTTATAGCTGCTTGCAATGTTTTGCTTTCAGCTTCAATGCTTTTTCTCCAGATTGACATTAATGGAGTCTATCATTCAGGATTTAGTAATGACTAAGGTAGGAGTATTGCCCGTTGATTTGTTATTGTTGTTGTTTTTTGCTATACAGCATCCTTTGGCTCAAGAGATGAATAATATTAATGAAACAAATGCTGTGTTGACAAACGTGTGGCACTGGTGAGCACTTTTGCTTCGCAGCTTGTACGTTATGTTTCTGAATGTCTCTAAGTCATCGAGTTGTTGATAACTTTGTTTTGAAAATACTGCATAATTGCATTCATTTTGATTGATATCAAGAGAAGAAATTTTGCAACAAATCCCCAAGCACACATCAGGAAGACAACAAACGTCTTTAATAGAGTGATTTTGCACTGGCCTATCGGTCTCATCCATAACGGATCACTCCTGTAGCTCCCTGACAGGCTGTTATCCCTCGCTCTTTGTCCAAGGCATTTCACAACTTCCTGGCAGTGTCCTTAAAGGCGTAATAGATTTGTGTGTCTTCCCGATGGGATAAGTGACTCACTGTCCCTGACATACAGCACCACCTAATCTTGAGCAGCAGATAAAGCTAATTAGGGAAAAGAGACATCAATCACAGCTCCGGGCCTTGTTATGTCCCGTACATACCGAGAGTGGTACCTCAGTCGTTGGGTGCGTTTGAAAGCTTGACTCAGCCATGCACACGTAGCTATTATTGTGAGTTATGTCAGGAGGAAGGTCTTCCACTTCAAGACTGTGAAAAGGAGTATTGAACGTTTTCCCAATACCTCTGGACCTAACTGGCTATTATCATTTTCACCAGGAGAGGAGGCAAAGACTGACATTAGTGCCGGAGTCACTGAAATTAAACCTCTTTTTGTTGAAACGACCTTTGACAGTAAAACTCCTGGGTGTCTCTGTTCGGATGTGCAACGTGCATTAATACAGCTGTCACACACACACACGCACACACGCACACACACACACACACACACACACACACACACACACACACACACACACACACACACACACACACACACACACACACACACACACACACACACACACCCTTTCCTATGATTATAGCAGGTCAAAGAGGTTCAATAACCTCGGTCAGAAGATTAACAGTGTGGCTTAAAAGAGGGAAAACCCTTTTTTGTTTTTGTGTTTGCCTTTGTTGAATTCATGTACAATTTATGACCTAAATAATAAGTCTTTTGTTGCTTTCGAGCAAACGTGTTGCAGGACTTCATTCACCCTGTAGGTGGGAGTGTAACCCTTCCAATCCTGCAAACTTGTGCCGATGAGCTGTGAGCTGCTGAGCCTTCAGGACCTTACACATCAACGCAAGAAAACCACCACCATTTTACCACGGGAACATCACATGGCCTTTGCTTGTATCATACTGTGTTATAGAATGAACTTGCATCGATTGGCGTGTGATGACAAATGACGATCACGTTGAGTTCACCAGAAAGGTGTGAAAAGATATGTAAACAGGCATGTGTATTTACTCTGAGACGTGCCCTGACTTGAATGGATTATACATTTTATAACTGCTTCACTGGAGAATAATGTTGACAGTGTATTAGGATGAATTGGTTCATAATCGGAAATAGCTGAGCAAATATTAGGAAAAAATACACATATCCCTAACAAATGATGCTTCTTATGGCTGTTGAGAAAAGAAAACACACTGGTGTTTTTAATATTTTACTAAAATTCCTTGAAGTTCATGAATCTAACATAGAAATATGATACATCCATTCATAATATTTCTGATTACTGGGCTACAAAAATACACCACATAGTAACATTAAATTAGTTTTTAAAAACAAAAGCAGCAGTGCAGAGTACAAAAGTGACAACATATATCTGTTCTATAAAACTTTCACAATAAAGCTTTCACATCACGTAATAAAAGTATGATATGAGACGAAACTAGGATACATAGAAGCTGACAGCAACTGGCTCATTGTCTTTTATTTTTATATTTTACTCACATCTGGTCACTATATTCAGCAAAACTGTACGTTTTATTTATTTGTGGTGTCAATTATTTCTCTGTATCCAGATATCTTATTTTAGCTGCTTCCTCTTACTGGGGATCGCCACAGGAAGTCATTGAGATTTGTCCAGCTTTTAGTTTCCCTTCCTTATGCAACTGAGGGTTTAAACCCAGTCACGCAAAACTCAAGGTTAACTCATAACCTGACACACTTAAGATTCAGACTTTAATGTGTTCAAATGGCACACCAAGTGGCAAAATGATCTAAAATTACGTGGTTTTCATGCAATTATATTCAAAACAGATGACAAAAAAGCTGATGTTTTTCACTACATATTTCCACTTCTATAACAGCAATAACTGTTAATGAACTTAAACTGGACAGCAAGATTAACTACAACAATCCATCCTGCTGGACAGTGGCATTGTTAAATAGTGACGTGAACAGTCCTCATAAACTGCATCAAGGTCCATATTGTCTGTAGCACACGCCTGCCGTTAAAGCGAGTTCCCGGTTATAAAGACGTAGATCTTGGCCTGGAAAGTGGTGAATGTTCCCTGTCTCCACAGCTTCATTTCCACGGTGATCATGAAATCTCTGGGACCCTCAACCTGTCGGTGAAGGTACACGGCGCCCGTATAAGAGTTGAGCTTCCTGGTGCTAAAGTAGTTCTCCTCGTTTCCCTGCGTGATGGTGACGATGACGTTGTCTCCGGCGTAGGCAGGAGACGGCCCGATGCGGAAGATCTGAGCAGGGATGACGATGTTGGACTGGAAGCTGAGGTAGTAGTAGGTGATTCTCAGGGGCGAGTTTTGACAGTCCAGATAGTTGGGACAGCTGATCCGCTCACAGCGTCTAAGTGGGACACAGCAAAGGTAAACATGGTCTCAGCAACTGTTTTACCATGTAAAGGCCAGAGGCAACAGCTGAATGCATCTGCTTTCTTCTGTGCCCGACGTGTCTCGCTTATCCTCTCTGGATGTGATCATGCTTTTTCCCACAAGCATTTCAGAAAATCGTGATGCACTTGTAAATGATGGCATCATCTGAAATGCACTCACATTTCATTCAGTTCTCAAAGGAAATAGTATGTACATGTCACTGAAAGTCTAGAGACTGAGAGATGGATTTTGTTTTATCCTAGAGGGAAGGTCAAGAAATATATTAATGAATAATATTTATTTATAGCACTTGTGCCAAGTTCAGTGGCTTTTTCATTGTTAATGATGTTGAAACTTACCAAACCATGTAATGCACAAACTTTCAAGGCTCACTTGTGTCCTGATGTGGCACATTAATAGGGTGAGAGATGTGAGTGACAGTAAGTCTGCTGTGTGTTGTCAGCAGAGTGCTGTTCTGGCACTTGTAGTGACTCAAAACAGCTTTCAAGTCGGGTACAAAAGGGAACCCGGCGCCAAGATGAACCATGAGGATGATAGAGAGATTTCATGACAATAGTCACAGCAATTTTTGCACCAGGCAGCTGAATAGATGCTACCTAATATTTACATAGAGAATTATACTATATACTACACTCAATTTAAACTGAAATGTGCCCGCTGTGACGCATCAATGTAAACTACTAACCCACCGTGTGGCCTCACATTCAGACTTATTGAATGATTGAGAAAAATGAAAATGTGCAAATGTGCAAAAGAAATTCTGCCAGGCATGTGACAAAAATATGAAATATAGTCTTCAAGGCCTGAAAATAAACTGAACCCTAATCTTAAACTGATGCTTATACTCACGTGTCGGACACTTTGCGGTAGTTGGGTGGGCAGCTGAGTGAAAGGCAGCGGTATCCTCCTTGTATGTTGTAACAAGTCTCTGCCAAAGAGCAGTTGTGGGCCCCCGTGGTACACTCGTCAATATCTGAAAGAAACAGTTATTGCACCGGGGCTGGTTTACTGTCTGGTGAGGTGAAAACGCTCGTTAGTTACAGGATAATAGAAATTTCAGCAAAATCCTCCTCATCGGGAAAAAGACTGCTGAAGTTGAAAAAAAAAAATGAAAAAATTAATTAGCATGACAAGATTTTTAAGCCAATAAAGTTTTATGAGGGGTGTAATTACTTCACCTCTGTAAAACTACCAATTATATTTATCTGAGCAGAACAATTACTGTACCCTGTAAAGAGCAAAATGGCTGTGGACTCATTTCTAAGATCTATGTCAGTGCAGAGAGGCACGTTTGTGCTGAATAGACTGCAGTACGGTGCAGCATGCATCAGGTTTTCTTTGGTGGGGGTATTTACCTCTGCAAGACCGTCCATTTGGAGACATGGCGTATCCGTACTCAGGACAAGCACACTGGTAACTGCCTGGAACATTCACACACTTGTACGTACAAAGATGGCCGATGCTCTGGGTACACTCATCAATGTCTGTAAGGATAAATAAGGATAAATTATTATGAACGTAACTGGAAGTGTGGACAAAGCAGGTTAGGTAAAAGCTGTAATGTAACGTAAAGCACCATCGCAGGTTTGCCCATCCTCCCGGAGGTAGAAGCCCTGTCTGCAGTAGCACTGGTATGAACCGTAAACGTTGGCACACTCCTGACTGCACGGGTTCGCCAGACATTCGTTCACATCTACAGATTAGAGGTTAGAGATTATTACTGTCAAAGGGATGTTCAGTATTTATATTCCAACACATAAACAAGATGTTTTATTAAGCCAATTATGTTTTTTTTTTTTTGTTTTTTTTACTGGCTTCTGCTTTAAGGCATGGCAAGACATACAGCCTAACGCAGCGGTGCATCAATCATCCAACACTCCCAACAACATGCTGTGTACAGGCCAGCTTCATTATCGGCTCAGAACGTGCTCTGGTTATCAACGCACACACAGACGTGGTGGCCCATCAAAACTCTCACACACACGCACATATTTTCACACACAAATTCACAAGAACATACAGTGACGTGCATCGACATGTGCACACTGATGCACACACACCCATTCAGACAAGACATTAACACACCTTCACAGTTCTTGCCATCACCAGATAAGCGGAAACCAGAAGTACATGAGCATTCATAGGAGCCTGGGGTGTTCTCACAGGTCTGGGCACACAGCCGGCCTGGGTAGCGCCAACACTCGTTTACATCTGAGGGGAAGGAGAAGCAGCATCATTATGCCTTGCTAAGTGTATTTCAGGTTTGTGTGTTTGCACCCATGTGTGCAAGCGCACGTGTGCAAGCAATCGTGCGCAAGGTTTGTTGCCCAGCACAACAGCGTACGTGTGCATGCCCGTGCATGCTTGTGTTCATGTCAATGAGAATGTGATGTAAGGGGACCATCTGTCTGCTGATAGTCTAAACACTTAAGCAGAGTCCATTATTATGAGAGTCACAACACAGTGAATCCCAAACAGACAGAGCAGCAGCAGCAGCAGCAGCAGCAGCAGCAGCAGCAGCAGCAGCAGCAGCAGCAGCAGCAGCAGCAGCAGCAGCAGCAGCAGCAGCAGCAGCAGCAGCAGTCCTCTGCAGCAAGAGACGTGATCAGTATCCCAGTGGCTCCTGCAGCAGCCGGCAGCAGAGGCTGGGAAACAGCAGCAGCACTCTCACCACAGAATAATAAACAGCCTCAACACAGCTGGCACACAAAGAAGAAAGGTGGCCATGGTGTGTATAAAGAAGGTGGGTGAACGAGAAGAAGATAGTGAAACAGAAATGAACTTGATTGAAAGATGTTTTTTTGCTCCACAGCAAGTGCTTTTTCCTCGCTGATATATGCTATGTTCGTCGTACCAACACACATCCTCCTGAAAGAGTCGTACTGGTAGCCGGTCTGGCATTCGCAGCGATAGGAACCAGGCAAATTTTGGCACAGCTGACCCTCTCCACATTGATGCAGGTTGTTTTGACATTCGTCCACATCTAGAAAATGCACATGGATTGCAAAAGGACAGAGAAATCAATGCAATAATATGAAAACGCTCCAAAGTGTGTCTCAAATAACATGAAATAGGACCAACGTTGCAAATTCTTCCAATTAATTGAATTTTTTGTTAACCAAAATTCTCAAAAAAAAAAAAGGTGATTCTTTCGCTATTTTTATGTTTGTAACAGTAAAATAACTTTATATACTATGTGTAAAAAAAAAAAATAATAATCTTTCAGGCTTTTGCTCCCGATGAGCGAGCGTATCAAATCTGATTATACATGCTTCATGTGTAATACCTCCAAATCTTACCAATGCATCTGGATCCATCAGGACTGGCATGATAGCCACGGCTACATGTTATCTTCCTGTTGCACATGTAGGAGCCCACTGTGTTGATGCAGTTAAAACCTGAACTGCAGGGTTGGGTCAAAGCGCCACACTCGTCAATGTCTGGTAAAGAGAGAAGGATAGAGTGAGCGAGGTAAAGGCGAAGAAAGGTAGAAGAAGAGGAAGGCCCCAAAGGCACAGAGACAAGGCACGAGAGGCTGGAGCGCAACTCTTCAGCCACGCCGTGTTGTGATTTCAAAGCAAACACACATCACACAGTTGCATTCCCCTGGATGACTTTGTTGTGTGTGTGTGTGTGTGTGTGTGTCTCTGACATTTTCTCAGTTTTCTCATTTCTCAGAGCATTTCTTTTACGCCTCTTTTATAGAGGCGTCTGCTGCCTCGACATGCCCCAGTTCCTGCCCCTGGGGGCTAATTCCACAGCATCAGTTTGTACTGGAGGAGGACAGAGGATTGGCTTTTATCCACCCCTTTGCAGCCCCTAACAGCAACTTCTCTGATCTCCTGTCTGTGTGGCATTTAACCCCTCTGTCACTGCAAGTCTGCAGATTCACCTGCAACGTTGTGCTTCACAGTCTATAAGTCACCTGCGGAGAAACTTCTTCTTTGTCTATCTACGCTAGTTTACTCAACTTGTATGAACAAAACAGCAACTCCAAGAGACAGTTTGTAGGCAAAAACAGGCCCTTACACAAATATATATATGACTTAATATTATGTATATTGAAGGTGTACGTTAAATTGTTTTTGTGTTGATGAGAAATACACCATAGAAAAATCTATTAGATGTAATTACAACTCCATCTACAGACCAAATACGTTACCGCAGTGATCCTCTAAACACTAATACTTAAATATTTAGATTTATTTTTTATGTAACATCTTATAAATATATTGGAACATCTAAAATAAATAATTACTAATCAATATTATGCCAATTACTGAATTTATGGTTGAGATGGTTTATACATATGTTGAAGAGAGACAGCAGGTATGAAAAATATAAGATGCCAAGGTAGAGAACAGGAAAACTGGAGAAGATTCATGTAGTGAAGGAGGCGATTGAGATATTAGTGTAACAGTAGGGGGAGCACACGATAGGGTGAGATGATCCACTAAGGCCAAAAGTCCAAGTACACACCTTTGTAAACAATAATAAGGTAAGACTAAGAATTAAGACATAATTACTTATACAGTCTGGAGTTACAGTTGCTTCTCTGGATCAAGGTGGAATTTAAGGTACCAAATGATGTAAAGTTACAATCTGTCGTCAACACCTGTATTAAAATGTACATGCATGCATAAATAAATAAACATATATTAGTACTTTTCTTGTTTGAAAAACAAATATGGACAGTGATTAATACAGCTCATGACCAAGTATAATGAACCAAAAAGGATTTTCTTACCTATGCAGTTTCCTTGTGTATCCTGATTAAAGCCTGAAGGGCATTGAGGTTTCAGGTTGCACCTGAATGAGCCCTCTGTATTCACACACTCAAAGCCAACTCCACAGTTATGGCTTCCTTGTACACATTCATTTATGTCTGTGAAGTGAAGATAAATGAATGAGTTAATGAGGACTGAAAAACTTGTGAATTGAAAATAATGCCACACACATGTAATATTATATTTCACCACTGGATGGCACTGTGGTTCAGTAGCCGGTTGCAGATGTTTCTTTCTTTGCTCTGTCTTAGAGCTCTCACAGAGAGGGGTGGAGAGGTTCATCAAGACAGAAATAATTGTTTTACAACTTAGGGACCTTATCTACATTTAAAGTTTGTGTTACAACCAGAAGAGGTTGAATGACAGCTTATTGTTTCAACTATATGAATACGTCTAATGAATTGAACCAGCAGAATTCACAAGCATCCTTCCTCCTATGCAGTGTGTGAGTGAACATTGCAGTATATTCCTCAAGAGTCCTCCGACACCTGCCTACGAGAGATTTACCTCCTGCCAATCAAACTTCCACATCTGTTACTGTAGTGTGAACTAAAGCTGGAGGGAAATAACAGCCTTAAAAGATCACAAAACGTGTGTGTGTGTGTGTGTGTCCGTGTGTGAATAATGCATAAGCGTTACGATTTCAAGCAGGCCTGCAAGATTTCACTGCTGTAATTGCTGTACAGAGGCCTAAACCAGTTCTGGCAGGCCGCCCTGCAGATATAGGGTAGGTCTCTAAACAGCAGAGAGTGATTGAGCATCTTGCTACTGACACAAACCTGGCAGAGTTGGAAAAAAGCTGAGCGAATCTGACACCAGAGGAGGCAGAGGGAGAAAATCCAGGAAGCAAGATAAATGTAAGCGATTGGCAGATATTTCCCTCTCAGTGACGTTCCAAGAAACCCCGAAAGGTCAAAGAGTCCACTTGCTACTTCATTACAGGATTTAACCCCACTGACCCTGACACTTTGTTCCTGTTGTCAGTGCCTCTAATAACAGCCTTGCGCTAAGGATGCAAAGGCAATATTAAGTGACGAAAGTATAACAACCCTTTTTGTTTTAGACTTTTCTGTGTTTTACAGAAAACTGAAGCCCATTCCAGCAGATGTTGAGACCCAGAGATGGATCCTTGCATCCGTCTTTTTTAATGGGACCCCAATGGGGTCAATATAGAGAGCAAAGAAGCCATTGAACTTCCTCCAGTAGCTACAAGGTCGACTGCAGATATAATCTCTCCAATGGGTCCTGGGCCGACCTCGGGGCCTGTTGCAGCTGGACGTGTCTCCTTGACCTTCAATAGCAGTTGTAAACTCAACCACTCCCAGAAGGTCCAGCTCCTCATTCTGTCAAAAGATGAACCCACTACCTTCCAGAGGAATCGAACTTCAGCTGCTTGTGTCTGTAATCTCATTCTTTGTCATGAGTGAAAGTTCTGTCATGACAGTAGGTTAGGGTGTGGATGTACACAAGAGTCTGCTGTAGCAACCACTTTTACTTTTTTTTTTTTTTTTACTCCATTCATTTACACATTAACCATGAATACACAATGAATTGATTAACATCTCAAGCTGGAAAAACTAGAAAACTGTTGGTTTCTTTCAAGCAAAATCAATTTTTTTTCGGTGTTGTCTCTTGTTACAAAGGTAAGCATACGCTATAGATCTTTAATAACAATGTGAAGACAGTGGGTATTGATACAAGGTTTAACAATGAATTCCCTAACAGAGACTTTCTGTTTATAGTCTGTGTCGATTGCAATGCAGGTGCACGGCTCACAGATTTCTCTTTTGGCCTGAAGCAGCACATGTTTAAAGGTTTCAGGGTTCTTTCTTGTTAAATGCTCATTTTGCCCGATTGAACAGCCTTTAATTTGCAAAGGATGCTGATTAGCTGAGTCTCCTTTCCTGAGCTCGCAGAAACAAAACAGCAGCAAACCGCTCGAGCAACTCATCTTCGAGGCGCCTCTGCAGGTGAACTGCCGCTGCTTTATGAATGAGACCAATTTATGGTGCATGGAAATAATGAGTCATGCTCAGAGGTTTACTACTGCGCCACCCACGGCTACGCAGCTCCAGACGTAATTCAGAGTGAGCAAATACTACGAGAATCGATGGGCACAGTTGAGTAGTGGTTAGCAGTCTCACCTCAGAACAAAAAGACACCGGTTTGTTTGAAAGCCTGTGCTAATCTGACTTTTCTGAGTTTGCATATTTTACCTGTGTGTCTTCCTTTAACTTCCAAATTGACAATCTGTCAAATGCAATCACAGGATATAAGAATAACTAGTTTTCTTAAACATTTTTTGTAGGAAAATCCAGAACACTTTTGTTTTAAACCCCTCATAATCCCATTAACACCAAGGTGTTAGGTCAGTTTGACACCATATACAGTATTTAATTATAGCCTTGAGATATCTAGCATGGAAATAACTCATTAAACTGTGGAGTACAAGTACAAATACTAAACGAATGTATGCTCTTCAAGAGTAATCCAGCAGGATATTTAGCCCTTTCAAAGATGCTTAAGTTCCTATTTGTAAAAATGTGTATATTCATAATGAGTGCAAAAAGTCACAAAAGTTTTGAAAATATCTTGAAATCCCTAGAATATTTAGTTCCTAGTGTTTCAGAATTCCCTCTTGTCCTCTGGGCTCACATGTAAAGTTAGATTTACACAAAAAATTATGTATTTTCAAGTCTTTCTCTCATCGGTCGTAACAGTGATTGTGTCTGAACAATGAGTTTTCCTTACATTGTGAGCATACTACAATACAAGCGTTCCCTCGCTGCCAATTTACAACACAAGTGACTGTGGGTGGAAGGGAAAACTTTGACGCTGCTTAACGCTGATAAGGTGTAATGTACCTGCACAAATGTCATTGTTGACCTGGTATCCGGGGGGACAGGTGATCATTCTCTGACAGACATAACTCCCAGCAGTGTTCACGCAGTGCTCATTCAGCTGGCAGGCACGAGCAGACAAACACTCGTTTATGTCTGGATGGTGAAAAAGAAGAGAATGGAGGCATTTGTGTGTGAGTGGGAGAAAAGAGAATAAACAATGACAAGTGCACTGGAATAGAATGGGTTTGAGAAAGCAGCAGACAAGACGTACAAAGAGCCGCAGAGCCTGACGTGGCCTGTGTGAAATAGTCAGCACTTTGGAGCAGATTAAAGAGACAGGTTGGACCCTCCTCTAGGAGAGAGATTAGAGCCGAGGCCACTGGGTATAAACCCCCGCACAATGAGAAATTTGTCACCACACTGAGCTGCTTTCTGTGTCACTGCCACAGTTTGCTGCTGTCACACAGGAGACGGGCCAGTGGTTGTGGCTTAACTTAAAGATATATCCCCAGGGAGACAGCTTAGACACATACAGCAGTCGCTGATCGGCCTCATGATAAAAAGACACAGCCCACCACCATTGTGAGAGGAAATAATGGCGACATATGGTATGTGGTCAGGAAGCTATATCGTGATAATGCATGGATAACTGAGATAATCCCCCTGGTGGAGAGTCAGCTCAGGAACAAGATGAAAACTTTTAGTGTGTTGCTGAGAGTGAAGGGGGATTAGGGCTGAATCTCCTCTGCAAATCTGGAGGCGCTGATGAGAGAAGGAGACAAATCAGTCTCAGACCGCCTTGCCAAGAAACTCTCCTCATCTGGAACCAAACTCCCTTGCCTGAATAAGAAAACTGTTACGATGGCTGAAATGGTGAGTCGCTTATCACATCTATGATTTACACACGCTACCCTGGCGTGATGTAAGAAAACGTCTTCTGCATTATAACGAGGTTTTACCTTCACAGGAGCGTCCATCAGCTCTCAGAGTGAATCCTGGTAAACAGGAGCACTGAGGACTTCCTCCCACTGGGGTGCACTGTTGTTCACAGATGTTGCCTGGAAAATAACACTGAATGGTGATGTCAAATACATACAATGTCCCGCACACCTTCTCCTCAAAGCAGTATGAAGGTAGAAACAGAGGAGAGCATTGTGTCTGTGTGTAATAGATCATTCATGGCTTTATGCTGACTCCTTGTTTCGTCCAGGTTGATCCCTGACCTGGTCATATTGTTGTTCGTGGTTTCGGTCCACAGTGTGGTGGACCTCCACCCTACGAGTCATGGAAACCAAACAAAAGCAACAGAATGTGACCGTGCACACATTATGATATGAGGTGCTCATGGGAATGAGTGGTCAGTGCCAAATCATTGCTTATGTTTAGCATTTGTGGCGCCATTGCATTTTATGGAAACAGTGAGTATGAAATAAGAGCATGTCAATGTATGGCAGCCAGTTGCTACTTTCTCCTCTAAACATATTCGGCTGCAACAGGATGTACGTTCCAGTCTCTGATTAAAGCATAAGGATGAATGAAAGTGCTCATTGTGAGCTGTCAGCCCTGCAGCCCTCCCCACCATGATTAAGCTGTGCATTTCTAACCTTCACAGGGGTTGAGTGGGACAGCAGGCTGGGTGGGGGGCGGAAGTGGTGAGGTGGGATCCGCTGCCGCTCTGTCGACCTCCTTTAGTCTGTTCTCTTCATCCACCGTCTCTGCATGAACATGAATAATGTCAACAGAGGAGCAATGAATTACACTGTAATCACGGATTCCGCCTCTCCATCTCCAGCAGTCTTAGTTAGAGGCCGAGTCCTTCTGCATTTTCATCCAACTATAGGAGGCGAGTGGCTGCAGATGAAAGTTGTAATAGCAATGGAAGTGAGACAGGAAAAGACACTGCCTGCAGACAAACATTTGGTTTTATTAGTGAGCCCCATCCCTCACTGTAATTTGCTGAGAACTCTGGCATTAGTATCCTGTTGAGACAGGCTTGTGTTGGTAAAAGCCACTGTTGATTAAAGTCTGGTTCGTCGCACTGTATTACCTGAAGAAGAAAAAATGTACATCTGAGCAGAACTTTAAGTCCTTTCTTGAGCAAAGAAAAAAAAAATCAAATAGTGAAAATGTTTTTCTTCCAGCTGAAGTGCTTTTGGACTGCTGTCAGTGCAGGAAAAGGATGTTAGTGTACGAATAGAATAATTGTCATGATGCTGTACCAGGCCTTGCAGACAGGAAGAAATGTAAAACCAGCCAGAAAAATACTACCCCATGAACATGTAGACAAATGAAGTGAGAATCTTATGGCGTCTGTAGAGACTATACATCACATAGCATCAAAAGGTAAACATAGCTTCACTGTGTATTTAAACCACTGTATATGTCTGCTACCACTGTGGGACAAAGTGACATCGGCGGCCATCACTTTACCTTGTGCACACGTGAAAGCGTCCTCCTGCAGCACGTATCCAGGGAAACACTCACATCGGTAGGAGCCTGGTGTGTTCACACATCTGTGGTGGCAGATGTTGCCCTCATATATCAGACACTCATCCATGTCCTCCACCTCAAAAGGGCCCTCCACTCCATTCTGCACATCCTGCTCCTCGCCAATGGAGAAGGCCTCCTTCGGGTATTGGTTGTCAGACACTAGAGGAACAAGGATGAGAATTTCTTTTCTTTAGACAAGCAGAAACACAACAAGGTGGAAAACACCTTGGGAATGCACATAAATAACCGAGGGAGATATGCAGCGTGGATATGGATCATTGTGTTTCTTGTTGTGTTTGTACTGTTTGTGTTTTTCTTCTATGTGCAAAACATCAAACACATCACATGCAAACTCCTTCTCATTCCCCCCAAAATTGTGAAGCTCATACAGATAGGCACAAAGAAGAACACGATTACAGTAGATATGCTAACAGACATGGCTACAGCATGTCTACTTTGTAGGCAGATTGTTGCAGTGAAAGTCAAAAGTCGAAAAAAAAAACAAGACAAAAAAACAAATCCCAACAAAATGTTACTAAACACCCACGACCACACAACAGATCACGTTTCAGAAAACTGTGTCAGCATAAATTTGATATGAGCCAAGTTCTTTATCTCGCAGCAGCCAAACTAAATTAGTGCAAGACGACGTCCAACAACAGAGTGATTTAATGGAATGGAAGAAAATGCCTTGCCAGGCAGGCAGGCAGATACTAGATCTCGAGTAATTACGGTACATGGAGTGACCAGGCTGCAATGCCAATAGCGTGCACCATTTTTCACATGGGTCCAGGGAGCTTTCTGCAGTGCTTCTTTTTTACTGCTAGTTTAATGGAAATGAATTGTCTGTCTTTTCAATCAGCACCCACTGACGCATCCCACCTTCCAACACCCCCCCTTCCCTCTTGTAACGTCCACTTCAGGACTGTGTATTTCTGCCTGTGAACATTTGTCCACCGAACCTTTTTTGGGAGGTGTAGTGGAGTCCAGAGCTGGTCTCTCTCTGACAGTGTGCCAGCCATCTTCATCCAGAGTCCTTCGCGCCTCTCCTTCGCAGCAGGTTAAAAAGATGTGCCTGCAATGAAAACCCAGGTACTGGTGGGCTTCACAGCGATGCCCCTCACTGCGGAACTGCAGGCCAAGGGAGCAGCAGCCGCAGCACTCCTGGAGTTCAAACAAAGAATTTTTAAACAAGTTGTCCTGCATCACGGCAGGTTTTTAAAATAGCTGCTGTGCCACCCGCGACACACACTGCACTCATACTGTATGCAAGATTTTCTCATAATCATTCAATCATGTGGTTCTGCAAAGAACAGCAGTTGTTACACCACTTTACAGCAGGCTGAAATATCTCAGAAACCACTCTGCTCCCTGAAGAATAAATCTTGCAGCTCTATTGGTCTATGTGCTCCTCGCTCTTCCCTTAGTGGCTGTGTTAGTTCTTTATTAGAAAAACATCTAAAAATGCGACAGATAGCGTAGGATTTTTAACCACAAAGAATTAGGTTGAAACCGAAGATGCCAATACAATGGCACTCTGCCTGGCAATCTCCAGAATTTTACTGTTATGCCTCATAGGAGATCAAATATTTGACTCAATAGCCGCTGTGGTCGATGCTCTGCTGCAATCTTTAGACACATTCAGCCATAGCCTGAAGATGACAAATCTTCCCTCTTTTTCTCCAACGGAATCATTTTGGGGTTAAAGTTAAATATTTTAATTCTATATGATGTAATGATCTGTTTTTTTTATTTTTATAAGCGTGGCATGAATTTTAAATATTTTTGAGATTCACTGTTTTCTTGGATCTCATCGTCAGGTCAAACTGAGTTCATATAACTCAGAAACTAATGACTTTCTCATCAGAGTCAGTGTAATTTATGTGTTTAGGTCTTATTTGCAAAGGTTTTTGTAGGTGTGAAAAATACTAAATAATATATATTGAAGTAGCCTAAAGCTGTGGGGGGTGAGCACTCCCAGGTTATAGAAAGCAGGTCCTGGTTCTTGTCCAGGCTGAAGAAGTGAGTCTGCATGTTCTCCCTGCGCAGTTCAAAAACATCCATTTGAGGTAAACTAGTGACTGTAAATTGCCCGTAGGTGAGAACGTGAGTGTCTGTGTCTCTCTGTCTATCCTGTGTTGGTCTGGTGACCTGTCCAGTGTGCATCCTGCCTTCACCCAGAAATAGCTGGGATCAGCTCCAGCCCGCAAGAACCTATTTTGGATAAAGCGGATTGGAAAGTCGACAATTTCTCATAGAATTTCCCAAATTGTTCCCAGTTACATGTAAAAGTACTTAAAAATACCTAGGTGAAAGTACAGAGAACACTTGCCAAGATCTACTTGTAGCGAGTGACTTTATAACCCTGCTGAATCGAATTGTTAATAGCAGAAAATTATTTCAGTTTAATTGCTTAAATTATTGATGCTCAAAGCACATTTACCTGACAAACAATAAGATACATGCAAATTACAAATGTACAGATAAAAACTTCTGTTAAAAGAATCACATTACTGACAACAAAAAATGAAAATAAAAAATAATAACAATATTATAAAAATAAATATTATTTCAAATCATGTGTATAGTCAGTCGCAACTTCAAATTTTTTAAGTAGATTACATAAGACAAGTTGTTTTTAGGTCAGAACAAAACCAAACAATTGGAGAAAAAAAATGCTCAAAAAAGTCCAATAATATCTCTGCGTGAGTATTTGAAATCTGTTCTTTCCACCTGTTTTGCATATTGAGGTTAATATTATCATTGTAGACGACTGAGCTGCAATGTCTGGGTTTTCTTGAACTGAACCTCAATCATTAGAAATCTTGAATTAGAGCAACTCTCCTCCTGTTCCTCTGAAGCTCTTAGCCACATCACCTCGGAGAGCTCACTGGGGCATGGAGAAACATAAAACGGAAGTAATGACCACTGTGATGGAGCATGGCTGGAGGTGACATAATATCAGTAAAACTACAGGGGTCACTCAGGAAAGTGGTGAAAGGCAACATTAAACCGCTGTACTGCACAATCGTGTCAGTAATGGCCTCAGCCTGCTGAAGTGCCTCGACGCTCTCCGCTGAGGTGGTTACTTTCATCACAGGTCGGATGGCATGTGAGTGGCTTTGGGAATCTGAACAAACACAGTGTTTACACAATAATCACTGCACGGCCCTCACTGAGAGGAATAATGGCCTCCAATCCACCGACGCTGCTTTTCAAATCAAATCAGTTATGAGGGAGGCCGAAACACTGACATCTGACATTTGCAATTGAGGAGTTCTGCTCTGAAGATAACAGTTTGTAGGACTGTGGGAGTCTTCGCTTGTAAAACGGGCCTAAATCATTTTGTCTCTTTTAAATAAGATCATTAAATAACAGAGACCTGGCACCCCGGCAGGAATCCTCACAGGGTATGTGGAATTAAATAGTTCAATGAGTAAATACTGTATTCATTTAGCTTGACGTGAAACGGACAAGAGCAAAGTTTGAGTTTGGGCCCAGTGAACTGTCCTGCCCTCTGTCGCGGTGCTTGGTCTCTGATACTTGCCTTGTAGGAATCAATCCCACATTTACTGCTGGCCTCCTCCTCGCACTGACTTCCCGCTCTGGCTGCATTAATTCCAGCCAAGCACCGACTTTCTCTCAGGGAGCCGAGGCAGCACTGTTGCTGTGCAGTCCTGGCAGGGAAAGGTGCGCATGAGAAACCACTGCAAAAATGTTTGGACTGAAACCGTGGCCTTGAAGCAACAACAACACCCCTGGTGAGTTTAGCCAGAGAGCCGAGTGGAGTGTGTTTTCAAGTTACTGGGAATTCAAATGAAATGAAAATCTTACTGTTCTTACCCATCAAAGCTTAATCTCCTCTGTGTTTTCCAGAGGAAAATGAATGAAAGTGCGCTTGAGCCAGCTCGAAAACACCCAATTAAACACACGTGAACATTTCTGTGTTGTTATTGCTTTTGCGCCTTTTAAGACAATCACCTTAATCCTCTTCAGATTTACCCAGATATTAAATCTAATGAGATAGATTGGCGTTACATAATGGCCTTACCAGCACATGGAGTGCTTGTCTTTTGTGGGCAGGTCCATGTTGTTGCAGTGGCCATTAGCTGAAGCCCATTTCTCCCCCGTCTCACAGCAGGTCTTCACCAGCTCCTTGGCAGACACTGTAATGAAACACAAACACCCAGATTTATCCCGCTCAGTGCAGCCTGTGTTTGAGAGTAATCGCACGAAATAATGTTTACAAGAATTCGGCTGCATTAGCAACACTGAGCAACCAAGATTCCTGTCAACGCGAAAGGCTGTAAAAATGAGGTTACTGATATCTGAAATGCAACGGAATATTCTCTTCAGTGGGACACGTGTCTCCAACTAATAGGTCTGTTTTAGTATCAAGCATCAATTTTGTTAGAAAAAGTAAGAAACTTAAGACTGAAAAAATGACTTCAGAAAAAAACCCAACATATTTTATGTTACATGCTGGTTAATCACAGAGTGGAGCAGAGAGAAGGAAAAACAAATTAGCACTTATTTTCAAACTTGGCCTGGGAGCAGAGAGCAAAAACACATCGTCTAGTTTACGAGGAAAATGTACACGTGCTTCTTCAATAACAGGGCAGTGCATTCCTGTGTTGATTTGTAGCCTTCACGCGACCGTCCAAGACTTAACTCAAGACAATCACATCTTCTCAGTCTGCCTCACCATACCATAAGTATATATATATATATATATATATATATATATATATATATATATATATTCATGTGAATCTACATAGCTATATCATTGTAACTGAAGTGTTTTACTCATTCAAGTAACAGAAAAACCATAATTCAAAACTTGAATTTATACTTCTTTTTTTTTAAATTTCGCATTATTATGCAACCCTTTAATCTACTTTGCTGGTTATTAACTTTCATAAAATGAAATAACACAGATAGGTGCCTCAAACTCAAACTCCAGCCTGATGTTTGCAGATAGAATCTTCAAAGCAAGAGGGGTTCAACTTCTGGGGATGGTGAATGTAGATTAAATTAAACAGCAATCCTCGCTGCAGTTCTTGAGATAGTCTTCAGCTCTGAAATTGAGGATTGGCTCATTTACAAATTATATGAAAAACCTTATTAAAAAATCGAATTGATCTCTCTCACATATGCTATATGAGCAAAACACACGTGCAGAGGTCTCAAAAAGACAACAACAGGGGAACAAAAGCAGAAATTCAAAAGTAAAAGTTAACATTTAAATTCCATGTCTGCTTGGTTTTGTTTATATACCTTAACTATACAATGAGAACAAAGCAATTACTCACATCTGAGCAAGTGACTGCTGCAGCGCACATAATTGGAAGTTTTAGAGATGGGGAATCTAAACCTTGAAAGTCACATTGACTCTTTGATACATAACTACAGTATCTGTGCCTCTTTGAACATGTGTGAATGTATATTAAAAGACAGAGTACATAATTATTCTCCCGCCTTCTCATCCCTCCCATTCATTTTCTCCAGGTGGAAACGGCTGCCTTCTCTTGAATAAACACAAACTCGCTGCACATGTTTATGCAGAGCATGGAACGTATACAGAAGCAAGACGCATACAGCTCGAGGACTTTTTCGTCACTGAAATAGCTACTAGTAATTAAAAAAAAAAGTGATGACCTATTTTAGACATGGTAAATCTACTCTCTTCCTCTTCCTTTGACAGTCCTGATAATCTAGCCCTTACGGTTACTATTAAGCCGTACACTAATTAACTCAGTTGATTTATAGTGGCTCCACAATAGAAACCTGAGATATGATCTCAAAAGGTGGCAAAAGAGTGTCACTGATCCAAGCCCGTCCTTATATGGTTCCATTAGACTCACATTAACACCAGATGCTTTGCTTTAGTGCAAATCCACAACTGGTGACATCACCCACTCTGAAAATTTGAAGCAAGAATAACAACCAAAAGGGGCAACTCTTAACATGTCTGGAGGTGTCATAAAGCAGCACGCTGCCACTAATCAAGGCTCATGTGTCTTCTCCTTTGTGGACTTGGCAGTGATTTACAATACAGGTGGTCTGGAGAGAGCGGGACATGACTAATAGCACATGCCAAGGGGTCCCCGACATACAAACCGGTGCGGCTGAACATGCCAGACGATAAACGCTGAAAGATTTAAAGCAGGCCTGTGTTTGTGTGTGTGTTAGTGTGGTGCAGGCTGGTGTTGAGCTCAGGAGGAGGCGATACAATGCTTTTTCAAGCTATAACTTGAGTGCTTGAAGTGATTTCATGTCTTTTGAAACACATAATCATTGTCCACGAACAGCTGGATGTGACATAACAGGGAGGGCTCTCCTGCAGTCGCCATGACTTCACCCACAAAACAGTCAATTCAGGTCTCGGTTATGGACGACTTTTGCCTTGAATTCAATGAAACTGCGAGCCAGCAATCGTGTGACCCGTCTTTTTGTAGTCTTAGCCAGGGTCGCAGCAGGATGATGAAAGCCTCGGGGGCTTCGGTGGTTTCACACACTCATCTCCAATCCAATTACATCTCCCTTTGGTGAAAGTGTAGTGGTTAGCGCTCTCACATCATATGGAGAATGTCGTTTGATTCCGGGTTGGTGGGCTCGGAGGCATTTCTGTTTTGATTTTGCATGTTCTCAGTGCATGCTTGGCTTTTCTCCGGGTACTTCTCTTTCCTCCCACAGTCCAACAACATGCATTTAAAGTAAGATGGCAGCTCTAAAATTTCCCATACGTGTGAGTGTGAGTATGTGTGACTGTTTCTTGGTATTTGTCCAGGAAAACTGTCTATGTTGTACCCTGCATTCGCCCATAGCCAGCTGGGATTAGATCCAGCACCCTGACACCCTAAAGGCCTGTCAATGCTAAATACACAGACAGACACAGACAGAGCCATTTTGGAAAAGTAATTTGGTACTTATCCAAAGAGCTTATTGATGTGTAGCAAATGGTGTAATACCACTGATGACCTGTGGGAGCAGTGCTGTGTAGTATAGCAATCAGCAAAAAGAACAAAGAAGACAACAAAACCAATGATTCATTAGAGGAAGCACTGTATAAATATGTGAGCAAGTACAACTAAATCTACAACATAACCTCACCTGGACATCTGAACAAAGAAGCTTCAATTAACTTGTGTGAACAGTTTATAAATATCTTAAGCAAAGTTGAAAACACAAGACAACAAATTAGAGGATTCTCAACTGTCCGGGCTTCAGGATCACCTGATAGATGAGCCAAGAACAATATCTTAAAACCTTCAAACTAAAATGTATGCTATTAGAGATTACAGTATGTCAACACACACAAAAGCAAGTTTAATGTTGAACAAAATCCCCCCAAATTATCATATCAGTAATTACAACTTTTACAAGCTGGAATGTATCTACACTGGAATGTACTCTTGTGTGTGTGAGTGATGGTTTGTTTTTCTCTATTTTTATTTGTATTTCTATTGATTTTATGATGCACAGATGGGTTGGGATGTTTTTAATCTTATTGTACTGGTGACAGTGACAATAAAGTTTCTATTCTATTGCATTCTATTGTATTGTATTGTATTCTATTCTAAAAAAAAAAGACTCAGCTGCATGGTCATGCACAAATATGTAATCAAAGAGTTTTCTACTCAGACGAAGTACAGCTCCAAATGGTTCAGTTTGTATGGCTTCCTCCGTTAACATGCCGACACCTCGCTGCACAAAACACTGACTTTTCGTTGTCCTCCATTAGCCTCAATATAATGAAGGTCATCTCTCATATTATGCATCATACCTGCCAGCTGCCATGCTCAGGCGGCAAATGTAAACTAACTTTGTGGGTCTTCTTCTAAAATGTGAAATGACAGTTGTCAACTCACATTCCAAGGCATTAGCAGCCTTGTAATGTGACTTCTTAAGAAGTGTGATCTGACAATGCCGCATTGATTTTTATCTTAACATCGACACACTAAAACATTATGGGTCACGACCCAGTTGAGAATCACTAGTGTAGAAGATGAAAGGAGAGATTCACACTTGCAAAAACTCGTCTGTCCATCCATCTTCTCTACTGATTGATCCAGTCAGCATCACGGGCTTCTGAAGCTGACCTCAGTTGACGGTGGGTGAAGACAGGTTACACTTTTGACAGATTGCCTGTCCATCACATGACAAACACACAGAGACAACCTACCGAACACTTCAGAGTCACCAAGAAACCTAAAACCCATGTTTTCGGACTGTGAGAAAACTAAAAAGTACCTAGTGGAAACTCACACAAGGAAAAGAGACAAACTTCACAGAAAAGCCCCCCAATCCCAGACTTGACCAGGGGTCTTCATGACCTCAAGACATTTTCCACAATCAGGTAATTCAGACCTGCGGCCGTCTGCCCTGGTATGTCTTATATATTCCAAGGTGTGTTCACAGACCAGAGCGCGGAAAACTTGCTCATTTCTTCCCAGAGGAAATCCACCCAAAGCCTGATTGCAGACGTGATAGATAAAAATAACACAGTAACTTCCATTACTCAAAATGGTAGTTTTGATTTTACATAAGTAAATCCAAAGTAATTATTATCTGAATGAGACATCATTATATGAGTCATGCATATATTTTCAAAAGGTTTTCTGTGTTTTGTGTTCGGAGGAAAAATCAAGACTGAGTACCTGGATGACATGTCTTTAAACTAAATCTATGCACATGACGAATCTCTTGTCGTTGTACAATTGATCACCAATCTCCCTGTGCTTATGCTGTGGGTGTCTTTTATGTGTGGTTTGCATCTGGAGCAGATGCTTTTTTTTATTTATAAGCATGGGTGACATGTGGATTGGGCGGTTTTTAGTAAGGCCGTATTAAAGGTGGGAAACATGCCTAAATGACTGGAAATGACATGAGAGGCACTGAATGAGCATGGCAAAATGTGTTCCTCTAACTCCAGCAGTGGTAATGTCGGATATGAACTCTTGCATGGTCAGCTGTGGAATTAACCCTCCTTTTCATCCATGAAAATTATACATCCGCTCATCCCACTCCTCCGTGCAGCATGTTGTGACAGATTTGTAGATAAAACAAAGTTTCATCCTTTTTTGCCTCCTCTTGACTGTGTCTAACATTCTTGTAATTTAGTAAACTGCTGTGGTTGATATTTGGAGAGAAGAAAGGAAAGTTTGCTGAGAAGAGACTGTGCGGAGGTGTGTTTCAGATGAGGTGATTACATGGGAACATTGGGAAACCAGCAGCCTCGCGGGAGATGGGTAATCACACCGGCTCATGAAGGAGCACTGAGTAGCGTCTGGCAATCAAGCCATAACAGTGGTCTCATTCATCACATGGGCATTATGCTGCTCACAGGTACAACCCCCAAGAAATCCTATACCCAGTCAGCCAAGCATCAGAAAGCCTAAACAATCCCATCCCCCCCCTCTACATCTGGCTGCAAAAAAAAAAGGGGCAAATGAGCACAAGTTATTGACGGAAAAAAGAAAAAAGTATTTATCTTAGGCCATGTTCCACAGTGAAGGAAACCCATTTATATTTGGCAAAAAAAAAATAAAAAATCCCCAGTGCTTTGTATTCATGCTTTTTCTTTTCCTGTACAAATAACTTTTGCATCCTCAGCTAATGACACTGAAACAAGCATTAGTCGAAGCTCTTGTGAATTGGGTTTCTTCCTGTTTCTGCTGAAAAATGTCATCACTCTGGTAATGTTTACTTCTTCTGGGCCAAAGAAATTTCAATGTTCTCTCCTGCAAAAAAAAAAAAAAAAAAAAAAAAAGGCGCCGGACCAGTTTTGAAGAATAAGCATCTATGTGTTTTATATTTTTAGACCTGAGCTGATTCCTAGGCTATTCTATTTTATTTCATAAAACCCCTTTTGCAATGTGACATTCTAAGATACATCTACAGCACACACAAGACACACAAGAGAATAAATCCCAGAAGAGGTCCATCCTCATTCATTTAGAGTGAATTGCCACAGCACGTCATTACAAAATTGCTGCATCGACTTGGTTAAATTTTAGATATTGAACTCAGGCCCACCTCATTTAAGGTCAAAAACTTAACCAGATGTGCCATCGGGGGGGGGGGGGGGGGGGGGGGGGGGGGGCAATGCAATACACTCACGAATGGTCCTAAATAGTTTCATTTGTCTGATTTATTCTGTTGTTTTGTGATGAGAGAACAACAGAGCTTTTTTAACATTATTAGTATTTCCGTAGGCTTAAAGATTTTCCATCTTTATTTTGTTTTTCACATCAACTTCAGTTGTACCTCTGGAGGTATACTCTCCTCCTATCGAGTCCCTCCAGATGAACTTGGCCTAAACTACACATACCTTTAGGGGCCAGGTGCTGAAAGGAAAGAAAAGCTCGGACAGGTCTCAACAAAAATCACTGTGTTGTAAAGTAGGTTAACAACGCACCTTAACTTTGCAGTTATTTGGACAAAAAACACAATTGAGAAAGATCTTTCTGAATCCTGACTCAGTTTCAATGACTTTTGATTTTTTTGGGTTAAAGACAAGGCAGATAGATTTCACATATATTATTTAGTTCACCTGCTTTATAAGAAAGTCTTGAAAGCCAATACACCATTGAATTATTTTCTTGGGTAACTTGGCATGGTACTTGATTGTTGTTAGAAAAAAACCCACATGGTATCTCAATGACAAAATAAAGTAAATTTATGATAAGGAGTTTTATGGGGTGATTTAATGTTTATATACATTTAACTTGACCTCACAGCACAGTGTAACTTTCCATCTAAGATCCCAGCTGACTATAGGTAAAGGCAGGGTCAATCAGCCTCAAGTGCGTGATTTTTAACTGTGGGAGGAAACAATTACACTGAACAAAATCCACACAAGCACAGGGAGAACATGCAAATGCCATCAGATCTCCCAAGCCAGGAGTCCAACAAGAGAGACATCACTTCACCGTTGTGCAGCCCAATCTGAACCTAATCAACTAGATATCCTTATAATCACTTCATCATCTGCTTTCCACCCCAGTGGCTGCAGTACATTGGCCCGTACTGTAAGCTCTGAAGATGAGCTGATCTGTTGGAGAATATGCTGGTAATCACACAAAGGATTTAGACAGGAATAGTCTTCTTACTGGGGCAAAAGAGCAGGGGGGGGGGGGGGGGGGGGGGGGTCACAAATTCAGCTGCTCATACAGAACACATTAGAGGTTATAATAATGGTGAAAAAAGTGTTGCCAGGCCTAATATTACTTGCTATTAACAAACCTCTGGAGAAATAAAAAGGGCATTCTCTCAAGTTGAATGCAGGAAAATGACTACTTACCCGATATAGTCATTTTCTCTTCCGAGTAAGGTAGATAAATGCTATCTTGGGAAAACAGACTTTCGACGAACAATTGTTTTTCCTGGATCCCCGCCAGCCTGAATAGAGTGATTATGAATTCCTCCTCAAAAGACAGGAAGTGAGAGACGGAGAATGAAGGTTTCCTCTGAAAAAAATGTGTCAGCGTCTCATCACACTGCTGATGCATGCTGATGTAGACACTGAATGAATCATTGAAACTTTTCTTTTTGTTTCACCTTTTCTGATTTCTTTGCAGTGGACTGGTAACCTGTCTAGCATGTCCCCTGCCATTTGCTAAATGTCACCTGTACTATACCACAGCCCCATTGTGACCTTCTACAGGATGAAGAGAGTGGGGCGGAGTGGACGGCTTTTCTTTTGAATTCAATTGGGGTTTTTTTATTTAACACTTGAAAGAGTACGGCTTCTGTTTATTAAAAGGTTAAGGTGATATAAAGGTATTAAATCTATGCTGCCTTACCTTCTTCGTCCTCCTTCACATCCTGGGGCTGGTAGTTGTGGAGGGTTTGAGGTTGTCTTTCAGGCTCTGCGCTGTCCTCTTTCATCCTGACTGGAGTTCTGCTCGTGGGGCTGAATTGGACTGTGGGGAATGAACCCTGTTGCTCTTTTCCAAGCGGCTGCCTGTATTCAGCCGACACATTTTCTTGTCCCTTATGGCTGACCGAATGGGAGCTCCCGTGATTTCTGCCACGGCTGCTCTGACGCTGTTTGTTCTGGCCAAAGTGCCTGCCTCTTGGGTTGGATCGGACACTGTGCGTTGCGTCTTTCAGTGTCTCCTGCACCGCTCTGCTCCTGTCATTGTTATTTGTGGTTTCCTGCAGTGGCCTGGGATCTTCTGTGGCCTCTGTCTGTGTGGCTGTAGTTGTAAGTGATGTTGATGTTTTGCTTTGAGCCCCGGTGGTGGTTGGATCCATGTTCTGTGTAACCTCATCCTCGTGGCTCCTCTCTGGATTTGGGCTTTGAGGCGCATGTCTCTTGTCATCATGAGAGCTGGAAGTAGTGGAGCTTGACTCACGGTAAGCTGGTGGTACTGTAGTAGATTCCAGTGGTTGGGCCAGATTTTGAAAAGTGGAAGACGTCGACTCTGGCTGTAAGCCGTAATCCCTTGTTCCAAAGCTGGGTGGGTCCTGCTTATACAGTGGTAAAGTGTTTTCCAGTGCCAGCTTGGAAAACTGTTGTGTGGGACTCGTTTGTCGGCTGTCATGACGCCTGCCAGTGTTTATCAATGGGTTATTGTTCTCAGTGGTTGTTGGCCATACAGGCTTATTAACACGACGCGGGTCACAGCCAGGGATGGGTGAGCACATTAACCTTCCACCTTCATCTGGACAGTGACATACCTGGCAGTCGTCTATCTGGAAGGAGTGTCCTGCCTCATACTTCTTGTTGCCATTGACACAGCCAATACGCCCACACTGCAGACATCCATATGCGGGTCGTAAAATATCAATGCAGTTGGGAGGAATTTCAGGGCATGGAATAAAATAACAGCTTATCTTCCCTCCTCCCTGGGGACAGGAGCATTCGGTGCTTCCGAAATCCACAAAGTAAGACGTCTCCTGTGGGACTTTCCCTTCCCGGAAGCCAGCCTGGACGCAGTCATAGTACTGGTAACCCTCACAGGTGCAGCCCCTTTGTGCACAGGCCGGACAACAGGCACCTTTCTCTAAAACTGTCTCAATGCAGTCCTGCAACACAGGACAGTCCACTCCTGTGCAGTCATTCTGGCTTAGACACACATCCAAGCACAGGATTGTCAAACATAAAAACAATATTGCCCTGTGAATGTTCATTGTGCATAATAAGTACAGCTCTTCAAAGTGAGCGTCTCTTCAGATGAGATTTTGTCCCAGACGAGAAGGAATTTGGTTGTTTTGGCCTGTGAAAGTAAACAGTAGTTATTACATATTCATAGTAAAACGTTGAAATTCAGCAATAGTGCCCTGTTATCCGTATCATCAAAAGCAATTTCGTTTTACCTAATGTCCTGTCTGCTTTGATTTGACCCCCTGCCAAATGTAGATTTTTCCATTCCTACTTGTTTGGCACTGTGATGACTGAAAGCAGTGGTTTAGATTTAATTGCACATGGAAATTTGGCCACTGCAATGGTTGACTGGGGAAGATATGTACAATAATAGTCTCGGATGTTGAAAACACACTGCTGAAATAACAAATCTTCCCCTATGTGACAATGCCATCCAAAAATATGTGATGAATGTTTTGCACAGAGAACTCCTTATCTGAGTTTATCCATTCATGTAGTGTAATCTCGTCAAACTGTCTGTTTCCCTAAAGGGAAACAAATGTCTGACTATAATTATTGGTGGAACACAAACTATTGTTTCAAACTGCTCCACTGCTGGTTTATTTACTTGTCCTAGGTATTATGAAAACGACATTTCAGGTGTTATTATTTTTGCAGTATTTGAATGGATTTGATACAAGCTTTTCTCTGTGTGCCATACAGTGTAGAAAAAGAGTGTGAGGTTTGATCCTGTCAGCAAGTGATGTGACTTCAAATCAGTGAGCATAGTGAAAAGCAGGTGTTTTCTATTTTACTTTTCCTGTTTCCCCTCACTGCGTGCATTCGTGCCAACTGCAAAAGATTTATACGGCATCCCCACCTCAAGAGTTTGCTTCAAAATTAAAGATTGACTTACGACTGTTTTGCATCACCAACTTGTCTTTAGACGCTTCCTGCCGAAACATTTCTAACCAATTTCACTGGCGCTCATTCCAAGGATTTTTCTGTTATCACATTTGTTCCAGACTCTATTGGAAAAGATTTCCCCCCGAAGAAGCTGTTAGAGAAGGCAAATGATAGTATAGGCTGTGCTTAAACACTACTTTTTCTTCCAGAGACACTTTTGTTCCTGGAGGTATTGAGATAGTGGAAGAAAATACAGTCTCTGCACGTATTCAAATGTGACTTTTAACTCTTGTCAAAAGTCGGGTATTTCAAGTGAATCTACCTCACTGCGAGGAAAATAGGCAAAGCAGCGTTTCTAAAGGAATAAAATTAAATGTGGCTGTTATCACAAAAGCCTACATGTCATGAAAATAAATCTGTTGCTCTGTCTTCTTCCATGATTCAGGCCTAACTTCAGAACAACACAAAGTGCAATGCATCTCCATTTACACAGTCAATGATGTCTTTGTGTGCTGTGGGTACAAAATCATTTTACCAGATCTCACAGTATTTAACTGGCACCAGGCCCACTGCTATGGTGCTGTAACAGGACTGAACTCAGCCGAAAAGCACCAAAACCTGAGCTCTATCCGTGTCTCTGCAGCATTCACAGGATGTGAAAGGGAACATTCAGCATAGTAAAAAGAAAAAAAAAAGGCCATGTGATAAGGAAATCAGAGTGACTGGGCATGAGACAGATCCAATACTTTTAAACTCCTGTATCTGGCTGTTTACTGTGGAAAAATAGTGAGTTGTCTTGTTTGTTCAGCTATCAGTTCAGGCACTGTCCTACAAAATCACAGCCACTTGTTTGCTTCGCCTCCACAGTAGTCGAAAATTGACCTTTATCCTTCTGATAGGCACGTGCAAAGAGCACTTTCTGCACATCTTAATCCCCCCAGGCTCCATAAAATAAGTCAATATTTGGATGGATTAGACTTGAACACTTGAAGATTGGAGGTGACTTCAACACATGAACGTCACAGTCGCAGACCCCCACATTAGGATTACACAACTGATCATTTAACCCTCATTTCAGAGGACTGTCACAACATAAACCTACGTGGAGTTAGATGGAGTGAAATTATCTTCTATCCAAACCATAACAAGGCTAGACATTGTAATCCAAGCATTTACATGGAATCACTTGACATCGGTGCAATTTGTCAGGTGAAACTGAAAGTGCTCAACGAGCCGCTACTTTATAAATCATTAGGAGTGGTTTTTTTATTTCGTATGAAACGTGTGTTGCTTACCTCGCAGTCCTGATCTTGCAGCGCTGGTGTGCGTCTGACAGAAACTTGTGCGCAAAGTTAAAGCCTTGACTCCGACTTGGGAGGCTGGGAGCGCCTGTTCCCTTTTTTTTTTTCTTTTTTTTTTTCCTTCCATGAGGGCGGGACAAACTCCCATTGAAATTGTTTCAACTTCTCTGTAAAGATGCATGTGTTCCCTTTCACTGAAATTCAACAGGAATATAAGAATATACATTGGGGAGGGATATACCCAAAAGGGGATATGCTGTCATGCTGATGCCACTTGTGATTTGATATCAAACGAGTATAATAGTGAGGTAGAAATAACTGAATTGTTCCCTGTTTGTTTGTGGCAAAGCTATCTTTGAAAACTGCAAACCCGATTAATCTTAATCTGCCCTCTCTCGCTGCAATGCCAGCAAACCACAGTAATAAATCAAACTCATACAAGCTGTCTTAGAAATCACGTGTCTGTGAGTTCCTGCTGCACTTTGGTGCAAGTTAACTGTATTAAAGCTGTAATTACTCAAATTTGATATACTAAATGGTACAAAGGAGTCATACAAAAAGACACAAGTAAACTTGATCTCATCAGTATTCCTCAAGTTCCCCCCCCCCCCCCCCCAAATTTAATCCTGAGGGTCAGTGAGTCACCAGTGAGAATGTGGACAAAAGCTGTCTCATTCAATGATTAGACTGATCAGACAGGCACATGGGGCAGTAAGGCCAGTGGTCACTTTTGTTTCAGGGGTCTCCCTTGACTAATCAATGACAGGGATGACTCAGTGGCTCCATTATTAGTTTTCTCTCTTCGTTATAATCAAAGGCAGGCACAGCTGCACAGACCTCCCGGCTTCTTTTGGTGTTTCTTCTGGTTCAATATCAACTTTATCTCTCATCCAATGCACAAGTCAAGTATTATATATATGATGCAACGGACCAAAGGTGCGACATACCCAGCAACCTCCACAGCTAAAAGCCAAATCATCTTCAAAGCATATCGACTGAAGTGACATTGATCATTTAAAAAGGACTTTTATTAATGACAGTTTTTCAGAGATCAGGGTTGAATATTAACTCAACCTGACCTTTATGGGGTCAAACTGTGTTGTACACCCACGGGAGAGAAATATGAGGTCGACTGAACTCAGGTTCATACCACTACTGACCCACTCACATGATCATGAATAACATGGACTTCTAAGGTTGTTACTCACCACTGCACTCTTGCCCTGTAGAGGAGTCGATAGTAATAAGAATAGGGAAGAAGAGTAAAATTATCATCACAGTATTTTGCATTAGCTTTTCTTCCACACATGTAGTGCAAATGACAAAGATTGCATAACACATTACCCCGAGCCCTCAGCACTATTATGTCTGTTTTAGCAATTACCGCATCAGAAAGAAATTATCCCTTGTCTCATTCCAACAGCTAAATGTGCTGGTTTCCGTTTGAAACTGTACACTTTTAACACCCTCGACATAAAAACAAATCAGCTATGTCATAAAAAAGCAATGAGAGAACAGAAATGAATCTATGAATGCTTTTTGCCGTGTGGTTTCATGCCATCTGAGGCCCTCAGACTCCAGAAAGAGATGTCCTCATGTTGCCAGCAGAGGCCAAATGGTCTGTTCCCCCACAGTAGTTAACCCCTCCTGACTCTTCTGGCGCGAGAAACTCTCAGAGCAGTAATGGCTCTCAGCTTGTGAGATAATGTCATCTGACACGCACTGATTTGCAAGAGCTAATTGCACCCCACACTGTTGTAATTTCTCATTCATGCATGTTTGACTGGTGACTTATGCCACTAATAACTGCATAAGTCGGACTACACCTCAACCTCGGAATATTCTACCTAATGGGCATTTTTTTTTTACTTTTTCAGATCAGGAATATCAAATTAAATTTGAATGCACAATGTTTATTATTTGTTCTCTGACCAGAGAGGTCTTTCTTGCCTCAGGTCTTTTGACAATAAAACTGTCTGGATGTTCTTCAGGGTTTTCATTGCCAGTGATAGTGACATCATTGTCTACATGGGGGCCCCAAACGCAGCAGGCTTTAATGTTATCTGTCCATTGTGTGATACATTGTCCTGCTCCTCTCCCTTTGTTTAAACAGGTGCATCGGATAGTCTTTGTCATAACCTTTGTAAGGTCAGAAAGGCAATCGTGAAATGCCTGAAACTGATATATTGCATTTACATTAAGACTAATTGATCATGACTGGAATCATCCTCACATATAATCTCATTAGAGTATTGAGTAATGTGTGTTCTAGTTGACTCCCAGCAACTAGTACACACAAATACAATGTACCACATTATTCTGCCCTCTAACATTAGTGCTGACCAGCAAAAAAAAAAACCTGACGTGGCTAATGGCCAATAACCACTGAAAACCTTCTGAAAGAAATGGTTTTCTTGTGTACTCAAATATGTTTTCTATCAGTGCACTGCTCCAGGTCCCAAAGTTACAGTGTGAGGAGGAAGTCTTAAAGTAAACCAGCAAAGACACGGTACTGATGCTCAACGGGGGGGGGATACACTACGGGGGGGATTAGGACCCAAAAGAAATGTGGTGAAAGTGACTTTCCACCTGTGTGTTGTAAAGACTTTCCAGGCTCTAGTTAAACTGCATGTCTGCAGAGGGGAACTGGCCCATAGACCAACTTGTGGTTTAGCTACAGCAAAATAAGTTTCAATGTGGTTCACTTGTCAAATGAATATTTTACAGATTTTCAAGTATGTGTTAAAATTAAATATTAATTCAAATTAGGCTATCATTGTTATAAAATGACTTTGAGTATGTGTATGTATGAGTATGGGAGTGAATTTAATGACAAAGACGATGGTATTTAACATTCAATGCAGTTTAAATTCAATCTATTGACCAAGATTGTTCATGGTCACAAAGGCATAGAACTGCAAATGCAAAACCACTCAGCTCTATTCATCTAATGGCTGTAAATAGAAAAGGCAAGGGAATCTAAAGCATGTACTGGATTGTGTGAAAGGATTTAAGACTGTAATGTGCACTTGCCCAGTTCTCTCCATTTTATGTTATTTACACCATGTTGATTTGCAAATAAAAGCAAATAGTACTTCTCAAGAGTAAAATCATATTTAATGAAATTCTTTAACTTCTTATATTATGGTTTACTTAATAAAACATTGCCTGGGAATGAAGTGACTCCAAATATTGCAGAGTCAAGATTCTCACTGCATCTCTTATGACAAGCACTGTTTGTTAGTTATCTTTCGAGCCATTCTGACCTCTTTTACATTTCTTGGAACACCCAAGAATTGCTCCCTGAGGCAAAGCTGATTTCACTGGATAGTGACACCTTTTATTATGCCTACCTACAGCAGTTTTTACTGTCTCACACCTTGGGGACCTTTATGCTGTGTACTTCCCAAACTATGTGAAGCAGTGACCCTTCCAGAGCCCATTACATTTCTGTTAAAAGCAGAGCAACCAGTTAAGAATATTGCCACTGTGTAAGTGCTACGGCTCCTCGCACACATTTGTTTGGGACGAGTGAAGCACGGTGGCCAAGAGAAGGTCCCCTTTTTCACAGCAGGAAGGATGTGACTGCCGATGCATGCCAGATGAGACGACACCAGACAAGATTGCAAAGCTGCTGCAGCCATTTGTGATGCATGGAAAATAGTTTCTGTGCAACATACGGGTGCTGCAGCATGTGTCTATTTGAAGAGCAGAGGTGAAAGCTTATAAGATTTCAGGTCTCGTATCCACCTGCATAACTACGGCTGCCCACTAGTAAAATGGGGGGGCTATTATTCCTAACACAATAGGTGATTTAGTGTATGGCAGGCAGGAATTTATTCGTGGAGATATCTGGGCAGAAACTGCTAACAAAACATTCCAACCATTATCTTTGCTATCACACCACGATCTACCAAAAGAGCTAAAATCATTGAAGCAAAATTCTTTTGGAATGGGTTCAGTTCTGCGCTAAGTGTTTTTTGTTTTAGTCCTGAACCTCATGCGAAGTACAGTCACTGAGCGTGACATTCAGGTATTGTTTTCCATGTTCACAGACATTACATCATTTACTCCTGACATCAGATGTAAGTGTGCTGCCCATAGAGCGAGAGCAAAGATGGATCTTAAAACGTAAGACTGAAGCCCTCATAGTGCAGCCTTGTCAAAATAAATGAAAGCGGTATTTCCTTCTCGGGTTTCATTCTCCACTGGCATCACTGTACCGAAGAAAGATATGTCATTTGATTTCAAACCGAGAAAAACCATGAAAAAGTCAGACCAAGTTGAAGCACTCATCAATTTAGACCACGTTTCCTCTTTAGTATGCACGCTCAGTGTGTATATCACAGATTGCTGCAGCTGGAACTATATGGTTGTTATTTAAGTGAGCCTACTTGAACACACCACCAGCCAGGGATGGGCTTTTATTGCTAATGCTCTCTGACTCAAACAATATGTCACCTTTGGCACAAGGCAGCATTATGCAAACCACTTCAAAACCATCGTGTATTCTCCAATCAAGTTGTGCATCTTTGTGTCCACAAGTGGCACAATCCTCGAGGAGCATTGCTGTAATGTCTTCAAAGCAGATGAGAGTTTGGATCAGAAATAATGCTGCCAGTTGATCTCAGTGTGTATAATGAGCAATCTGTGAACAATTCATGTTTTATCTCCTGACCAATTTTATGGCCAGAAAATGATCTCCCATATAAACAAACCAGGGGGAAATTCATTTGAGATGTTTTTTAGATCTGCTCCTCATTTTACACTGCATTGAAACTTAGTTGTTATTTTGTAGAAAATCACAATCTTCGAAAGGAGCTTATTGTCTCCTAATTATTTTCATTTGCCTTGTAAGATGATATACAGGTAGCTGTCAGTGACACCTAGGGGTGAGAATTTGTGTATTGCATGTTCTTGACTGGAGGTTCAAATGGTCAACTAAATACAGATGTAAAGTGATGACTTCCAGTGTTCATGTGTGACGGATCTGATTCCGCAGGTCAAATTCACGTATTTTTAATACTGAAATACTGGACTAATTTTATGTTTAATTAGCTTCGCATCAAACATTTGGAACAAAAATGTACAACAAAAATATGCAAAGTTCACTTGTGTAAACCTGTCTAAACAAGTATTGAATTAAAATCATATCTTAATAGATTAATGATGAGCTGTTTGAATGGCTGGCTGCATGAATAAATGAATGACGCTTGGGTTGGACGTAATTGTTTTTTTTCTATCAGGTTTTTGTATTGATTTGTTATTGATAGTTTCAAAATATATACCTTTCATGTCATCGACTTTTGACCTGTGATGGACTCGCCACCTGTCGTTAGTCTGTCCTGCCTAGCAACCGCTGTCAGCTGTCAGCCACATGGCTCTAAGTTGGATGAAGAGGCTACAGAAGATAGCTAGATCAATAATAATTAATTTTTTGAGACCAAAAGACTAAACTGGGATGACAAAGGCCTCTGTTTATTTAATCTAAGTCAAGACAAATATTGTGGTGATGTTGATGGAGACTTTGTTTGCAGAGCTGACCAAACCTGAAAGCCTCAGCTTCTTCAGTGGCCACAGGCACCTTGCAAAAGTCTGAACTGGAGTTATTCATCAATAAATACTTTATTATTAATTTATTGTAGCAGTTTCTCCAAGTCAAGGTCTGTCAAAGTGTGTGCTGTGTGTATTGTTGAAGTGTTTGTTGGTAGTGGAGATGCTGTAGCTTCTTCTTTTTTTTTTTTTTTAACTAATATCGATTTTAGTTAATTTGGTTAACTTTTAAACATTTCATTTACAATAATCTTGCTTCTTAGGATACAAAAGTTAGTTAAGAGAGTAATGAAAAATAAATAAACCTTTTGAAGGTTTATGTTCACTGTGAGGCAAGCATTATGTACATTATCCATTATATTAAATAAATCTTGTGTGATTGTGTGTATACCACATGTAAATTTGTTGTGTAAAACTAAAGTTACACTGCTTAGGTTACTTAAAAATCATAAATTTTCATTTTTGAGGGTTTGGTCTTAATGTAATTACTAAATACACATTTTAAAATATATATATATGCATACTGTTCCTGAAATTGATATTACTGCTTGGCTTTTTGTGTGCTGTTAAACTTTCTTCTGGATCATTACGCTCTGTTGTGACTGATCACAGCAGATAGCATAACATTACAATGTGGTGTCAGTTTATTCATTTCAATAAATCGGTCTTCCATCCAAACATCCATCACTCCTCTATACCTGTCAGTTCGATTCAGTAATACAGACAAGCAGACTGTCCTGCACATTTTCAGTGTTTGGCTGCACCGGCACACCTGAATCCAATAAATGTGTCATCACTAAGCTCTGCAGAAAGCCAGATAATGAGCAACTCATTACAAACAGGTGTGTTGGACCAGAGACATGTTGGGGAAACATGTGGCCTTCCAGGATTCAACTCCTGGTAGAAGCAGCATAGTCGAGGGTCGCATGTCAGTTCATTTTAGTTTAATTTATCCATCTATTCTCATGATCGTTATATCCAAATAAGGCTCACGGGGAGCTGGAGCACCTTCCAGCTGACATTTGGAGAGGTAGAATACACCCTAGGATCCATCAGAAGTCAAATGCAGGACTAACACAAAAGGACAGGCGTTCCCTTTGTGCTACTCACACGCACATTCACACATATGGTCAATTTAGAAAGTTATTAGAATTTAGAGTCGCTCATTAACCTACTGACATGCAAGTCTTTGATATGCGTGGGAGGAAACGAAAACGAATGCAGGCAGACGGAGATTATGCATACTCCACACAGACAGGGCTGAGATTCAAACCCAGATGTTCTTCGGGTAAGAAGACAGTCCTGACCACTGTGGTGTCCCAGAAGGGTCACCACAATTCAAACGAAACTATTTAAATAACAATAAAAAACAAAACACAACATGACTGCATATCAGTTTTAAACATATGCACAAGTGTCAAACTATAGGTAAAGGCAGGGTACACTCCAGACAGGTCACTAAATCATCACAGGGCAAAAGCGGACTCACATTTTTGGTATTTTTTTTTTGTATTTATTTATTTCTTCGGTCAGTGGTCAACAAAATAAAATAAGCAGGAGCAATTTTTCATCCATAGGTTGACAGTTGTACAGACTGAAAGGGTTTAGGCTGAAGTTACACACTTATTTCGCCTAACCCAAAGTGAACTTTAAAATCACCAGTTATATTCAAATGGATGCTTTTGGATTGTGGGACAAAAATGGAGGACCCGAAGGAAACCCATGTATATATGCAAAGTCCACAGAGAAAGGATTTAAAGCCACAGACATCTTGCTACTAGACAAGAGCGCTCATTACTACGCCACTGTGCGGTCTCTAAAACGTCTTGTCCAACTGTGGTTTAAACTTGCCAGTCAAAACATTTCTTTACTACAGCTAAGAGTTCTGCAACGTAGGCCATGTGCCATGTCTTGTGCTTTGAAGTTGTGTTATGTCCCATGTGTCTTGTTCAATTACACAGTTTTATTCATGGAGAACCAAATATAACATGGCACCCCCCCCCCCAAAAATTTTTTTTTTTTAAATATTTTATGTGAGCAAGCATTGGCGAAAGTGAAGAAGAATAACTCTTCTTTTACCAGAAAGAAAGCCTTAGATGATCCTGATTCACAGGTGGCGGGATTTCTGTTTGCACTGGTTGGACTTATGGGATATCAAGAGAGTAAAAATAGGACATGGAGCAACAAACAAACAAACAAATTGACATCAGACAGAAGTGATGAATTGATCGGGGAAAGAGGCACAAAGATTACAAAAGTTTGGCTCCACAGTCAGCAATAGATATAGAGAGAAACAACAGCAAGAATAGAGCACAGACTACAGGAAAGGGATGCATGTAGTTGTGCAATGGTGATATATGAATGAACAGGGGTGAAAAAAAAAAGAAGGAGCACTGTGCATCAAAGAAAGACTGCCAGAATCTATAGCAGCTTGACTAAAAGAAATGGTCCAGGGTGAAGTGAGTATGGCTGAGCTATAATCCTAATTAAAAAGGAAGGTTTTAAGGCTAAGCTTAACAATTACAAATTGTAGAGATTGTGTTAGCATCCTGAACTGAAACAGGAGGCCAGTTCCACAAGAGAGGAGCTTTATCGCTCAAAGCTCTGCCTCCCATTCTACTTTTGGAAAGTCTGGAAACCTCTAATAAGTTAACCTCTATTGTGGTTTTGGCATAACATGTTGCCACGTTTGGATTTGCTTTGACTCTCCTGGGTCACTGTACACCATTGTACAATGCAATTCGATTCATCTTCTGGAGTCGACCCCTGCTGATAATGAGCAGCAGCAGGTCAATAGCATCCTGAAGGTCACCAGTCAAAAGACAGTCACAGGCCAAACACACATACATACATGGGCAAAAAAGTGTCACCTTAAATGCATGTATCTGGATTGTGGGAGAATCCAGACAAAACCCATGCACACATGAGAAGAACATGGAAACTCCACATGCGAGCGTGCATGCTCTCTGCTCGCATACATGGGTTTTCTTTGGAAACTCCCACATTCTAAAAAACATGCATCTAGAGAAAACGCATGCACGCATGGGAAGAACTTGCAAATTCCACATGCGTACATGCATTTTCTTCCTTTGCATGCATGGGTTCTCTCGAGATACTCCCATATCCCTAAAAAATGCATCCAGTGATGTACAGGCACACATGCACATGGGGTTTGCATATTCTCCCTGTGCGTGCATGGGTTTTCTCTGGATACTCAGTCATTCCAAACCCATACAAGCACGGGCCTCTGTGTAGAGTTCCCATGCTCCAAACAGAGAGGCCTGGCCCAGACTCGAATTCACTAAATTGTTTCTATTAGGTGAGAATTCTATTCTTATTCTATTCTTGGAAATAGCAGACTGTACCTTTAAGAATCCCCCCTTCCCCTCCTCGTGTATATGACGTCACTGACTCCCGGCATGCCCACTGAAGTCCAAATATTGCTAATGGCGGGTATTGTACCAAACATGCGTAATTTATGCTACTGTTCGCTAACTGTGAGTGTTGCTGTGAAACTTTGAACTCTACAGTAACGGCCGCTTTCCGAGCAGAGGCGACAGTGAGGATAAGCACAGTGAGGTGGTGAATTGAGTGCGCTGTGGTTCTTCTGAGAGTGAACTAATCATCATATGTCGGCGGCTCCGTTAACTCCTCGAGTCAAACCGAAACAGAACAGGAAGACGGCGTGGAGGAGTTTAGCTTCGGGGGAGGCGATGCTAGCTCACCTTGACGTCCCTGTCAGCGCCGCAACGACTGCACAGATAGCCACGTTAATGGGCCGGAGTAAGTTCTGGCTGGAGTAGAAACTTAGCTTTCATTCATTCATTCGACCTACGCTCGCTCGTCAAACGCTCCGGAGTCGGAAATGGGGTCGTTAGGATTATTGGCGGTGCTGGTGTTGCCATTAATGACATCCCTTAACCTGGTTAACGGTTCCTCCAAATTAAACATTCCCAAAGTGCTGCTGCCGCTCACGAGGAGCACGAGGATTAACTTCACTTTGGAGACGACTGAAGGCTGCTACAGATGGTGAGTACACAAACTATAACAGTGGTGAGGAGTTACGGTCATAAGTCGAAGGGGGGCCGCATACTTGGTGAAGGAGTGTCATGTTGCACGGGGCATGTGAGGCCGCATGGCAGCAGCTCGCCCCTGTCTCACCTCAAGTCTGTGTGGGGTCCTTAAGAAAGCATTTCATATAAAACCACAGTGGCTTCTAATAGGTCTGATCTGATTTAAATGTCTTACTCTTATGGTGCACATTAATTAGTTTTACATTGAAGAAGTGTAAGTTCATTGATGCTTCTAAGTTTATTATCGGTGTTAATTTTCCACCTTAATATTTATTATATTTAACTTGAGTCATGCCTAATCAGCTTCACCTTTGAGTAATGATTCATTTATTCATTCAATAGTTAAACTTTTAATTTATAGTTAACTTTTTAGCTCTCTCCTCACAGCGAGAACGTTATAGGTTGCATGTTCTCCCCATGTGGGTATGGGTGTGGGTCCTCCAGGTACTCCAGTTTCCTCCCACAGTCCAAAAACATGCACGTGAGCTTATTTGGTGACACTTAAAATTGCCCCTTGGTGTGTGTGTGGTTGTCTGTCTCCAGTGCTCAGCAACCCTCAACAGGACAAAGAGGTTTAGAGGATGGATGGATGGATTTGTAACCTAGGGTCATGTGCATGGTGGTGTAGTGGTACACAGTAGTAAAAATCTCATGGAAGGTGTGTGGAGTTTGCATGTTCTCCAGAAAGTCCTGTTTCCTTCCACAGTTCAAAAACATGCATGTTTTGCGTGACTGAGAAAGTTTTTGTGGTCGTCTGTCTCTCTGTTTGCCCTGTGAGGAGCTGGTATTTACAAGGAGTAGAAGATGGAGGGTCTTCTCCTTCTAACTGCTTGACTTTCTATGTATAAAGTTTTTATGCCCCCCCCCCCCCCCCCCCCCCCCCCCCCATAAATTCAGTTTGAATATTTGTATTAAACCAGTTTCATCTTTCGTTTTGTCTTTCCTATTGCTTGACTGGCTTTGTTTTCTCTGTCGGTGTATCCCAGGTCTTCCACCAGGCCAGAGGTCGCAAGCATCCAAGCTGTGGATGAAGAGATCGACAGAGGTTGCTCTCGGAGAGCTGTTCTCCAAGCTCTCTCCACCCATCAATCCAGGCTGACCAGCATCATTTTAGCTGAAGATGTTGGTAAATAAAGTTGTTACTTGAGTCATCAACTTGAGGTTGCTTATTCTATCTGAGGCTGGACGTGGCACATGCAAAGTTTGTGCAGATAGATTTGAGCCTGTAAATAAAAAGTAAGCATCTTTGCTATCCATTGGCTGAGATTCTGATCTGTGTACTTGTCAATACACTGGTAGTTTTAAACAACACTCGGGTGTGCTATGCTCAAGTTTGCAGACTTTTTTTTCAATAAATCTGGGCTTATTGAATTTTAAACCAAATGAGAGGAACATGCCTGGAAGTTGTTTTGGTATTACTCAAACTAATAAGGCTGCTTTCAGGAGTGGGGAATAACTGACCAATTTGTTTATTTACGTTTATTTAGGTTACGATACAAACACTTCTTATTTGTTTGATTATTGAAAATGCCCCGAGTTGAATGTGCTTGATAACAAACTGAATCAGGGACTTTGCTCTGGCACCTTTCAGGGGTTTTCATGCAGCTCCTTTTATAGATGTATTTCTTTTGTGCAAAAAATATCTTTGGTCAAATTGACTACTTAATCTTGCAGCATTCACCATCTTCAAAGTATGTAATTTTTGTAGGATCACTTAAATTGAATTGCTTTAAAGTCAAAACATGTTATTGTCAACAGGAGCACACAAGGTTAAACACTAAAGTGCCACGTCTGAAGGACGTTATCCGACACATTGTCATTCTGTTGCTCAACACTTGGGATTCTTCCTTTTTTTTGTTATTGCAAAATCATTTAAGCCATTTGTGGACTTGTGATATAAACTCCTGACCTGCAGCAGGCCAAAGAGCCTCATCCTTTGACGAAGAATTACTAAGACTGCGCGCGGGAAGCTATCGATGGCTCTGATCTGTAATTTTAAAGCAAATGCAATAAAAAATATTTTGTCGTGTTAAATCACTGCTCCCAGTATCTAGTTTGGCAATGTTGTTTTCATTTTGGCCTTTCATTTGCAGTCACAGGGCAGATACTACGCTGTGATGCTATCGTGGACATCATCAGTGAAATCCAGATCGTGTCCACCACCCGAGAGCTCCATCTCGAGGACTCTCCACTGGAACTTAAAATTCATGCACTGGACTCTGAAGGTGATCAATCTTTCTAATCTTGGAATACATGTCATATTGATTTGTAAATGGTCAATCAGTCTCCCCTCCGAATAAATTACAAAAGGAAATGGTGTCCTCGCATAGCTGTTCTATTTGCAAAGACTCCACACTGTATTGTTTATTTGCTGCTTTGAAGAGTTTGCAGAGTAATGACTGAACTGGTTCGAGGCAGCGTTTTCTTCCCCCTCAGGCTGCCACTGTGAGGTGGCTCTGTTCTGTTCGACTGGTTCCATTTAGGGTAGGCACACTTAGTTTAATGAGCTGTAGCTCCAGCCTGATTCTTTCTGATGATGGCTCAGGGGTCTGTGGGTTTGTGTTTTGTTTGCTTTGTCTTGAAAACACATTTCAGATTCTTGAAATGGAGTAGATTGAGGTTGACAAGCTTGCCTCCTTGAGAGAAATTCCTCCTGGTTCTGTTTTATCCATTTTGATAGTTGAGATCTTTTAGATAATTGCAGTGACACCTGATTATACTCTAGCATTGTGATTGAAGATTAATATATTCTTACCAAGTCTCTTGTGTACATGTGATGATATATCTTTAATTCTTTTCATTTCAGGAAACACCTTCAGCACCCTTGCTGGTCTTGTGTTTGACTGGACCTTAGTGAAAGATGTAGATGTGAATGGATTCTCTGACTCCTACAGTTCATTACGGTAAGCATTTTTTAAATGATAAATTTACTTAAATGCTGGTGGAAATGTTGTGTTTTTATGTTAGAAAAAGATGTAACTTGAACAAGGTTGTCAACTTCGACTACCTATAAAATTTATCAATAAAACCAGTGATACAATAGTTTTGTTGGTTTGCCACATATTTCTATTTGCCAGTAGGGTTTGGTGAAGAGGCGTCGTCATTGAGGTCAGATACACAGAGCCACGCTGTATTTCTTATGTGTTTCTCTTCTTTCTCTTTTGAAGGGTTCTTAAATTCTCTGAGTCCACATATACTCCCCCTGGATACATATCTGAAATGGAGCGAGTTGGGAAACAGGGTGACATTATTTTGGTGTCAGGACTGAAAACAGGACATGCCAAGTTGAAGGCTAAAATACAAGAGTCACTGTATAAGGTAAGCTGTTAAATGCTTCAAAGTGAGATTTCTCTGCTGCGAACATCATTGGAAATTAAAATATTATGAATAATTAAGATTACAACAAAAACAAATATTCTCATATGTTCTTTTGCCTAAATTTGTAAGGGCTGCTTTTGAGGTTAAAAACGACTTCTTTGTTGGGGGGGGGTGTTCTTATACTTAGACTTGTTATAGACCAGGAGCATGGATTCTGTATATGCAGTTGTTCATTTCCAGTGATTTTTGCAGACCTGTTCACCACCTGTGTCCCATTTGGTCACACCCTGGAGATCTCTCAGTGACTGACCTGTTAAGCTGTGGTCTGGCTACACGTGCAGGCACCGGAACTCTTTTCTTAGGCAGGAAGTGAGAGAATAGAACGTTGCAGTCATGACTCTTTTTAAATATCGTCTGCAGTTGTCTGATGGGGGAGTTTATTGCAAATGATTGCTTCCAGATTTTTGAAGTGACTGACTCGCTCCCAACACCTGCCGTTATCATAGCAAGAGCCTTGGAGAACGGCCCTGTGCTGCGCACTCCTATCAGCGCCTTGGTCTTAATGAATATTAGGGCAAAGAAGGGGCTGTCGGACCAGATGGCAGGGTTGTTGCTGAGGGTTTCCTGCAGGCAGGCAATAATCAGGCCTCTGTCATTGGCATATTTTATAAATGGCAAGGTTTTGCTACTGCCTTACTTTTGCATAGCGAATATAAGAGGAAGTAAAAATGCACCTCTGTTGAGCTGCAGTGTTCAGGACGACATGGTCTAAGAATGTATTAAAGATATTAATCATCTTTCTCAGAAACTTCCTGATCCACAGGACAACTATTGTGCTGATAGTCAAGTTGCTCATAGATCTCAAGAGAAGATGCTGCTGAATTACGTTAAAACAAGTCCTGCTGTTTTGCAGATGTCTGTAACAAATAAATAGAAAACTAAGAGTAAAGGTATTCCAAGATAAGTGTCTCCTATATGTTTTTTATATCCACTGGAATGAAAACACTGTGTAATTGCAATCTTGTACAAACAAGAGCAGCAGCAGAGAATGATTATCCAAAAGAAAGTATTGCTCAGAAAAAATATTCAAAAACCTGCTACTATTTATGTTGTTGTACTTAATAACCTAAATCAAGCTTTTTCTTGTTTGGTGAGGCGCAAAATTGAGGCGTTGTTATTGCGTAACCATGGTGTTCATGCCACAGGATGTGGGTGCAGCAGAGGTGAAACTACTGATCTTGGAGAACATCCTGCTGAGTCCTGCGCACGATATCTACTTGCTGGCGGGAACCTCCATCCGATACAGAGTCCTGAAGATAAGACAGGGCACAATCACAGGTCTGAGAGCAAAGGTTATCGTTTTACTTTGACTGTGGTACTGCTCCCTAATACATATTTTCCAGGCTAAAAATTGCATCGTAATAGTGTCATTTTTGCAGAATTATGATGTGAAGTTGATGAGTCATTGATGTCGGAGTGGGCAGGTGGTCCGTTTGAAATGTCATTGCAACACAGACATGCTAATTTGTGTCTTGTCTCTGTTCAGAACTCTCCATGCCTTGTGATCAATATGAGCTGCACCTTCGCAACAGCGTGATCGGCCCTGATGGAAACCCAGATGTTGCCGTGGCCAATCTGGATCAAAGCACTTCCACAGCCACGGCAGTTCAGCTGGGACACATCAATGTAGAGTTGGATCATAAAAGTATCCTTTCTACAAATTGCTCAGCGGTCATTAGGAGGTTATAATCTAATATGCTCCACTTTTGAGGCTTAAACTGATTATATAAAGTCAGAAAATTTGTATTAATTTATTAGGAGTAATTAATGTGTTTTTAATCTGTGATCCAGGAGTCTGATTAATGCTTGAAGAAGTAAGTGGCGAAAATTGAGTGAGCGGGTTTGTACCTGTCATCATTGATGAGTGTTCGTGACTTAATTTTCCTTAACGCTTTCTTAGGCCTTCGGATGCAAGGAGTGTCGCGCCTCCCCAACAGCACCTTGTATGTGGTTGAACCTGGCTACATCGGTCTGTTCCTTTCTGTTACTGTTGTTAATAAAATTGAAAATGATTCCTTATGTACAACTTTAAAGTCTGAGCTAACTTTCTTTCGGATATGTCTTTAGGTTTCAAGATTTATCCTGGAGACAGCTGGGTTCTTGAAGCAGAAAGAGTTTATAATGTCCTCATCGAAGTATTTGATAAAACTGGCAACAAAATGTACATCTCTGATGTAAGTATTCAAGAAGTTTAGTAAAACAGTTTAGTAAATTACTTGAGGGTTAATGGGATTTCTTTGGATTTTATGGCTGTAGAATTGTCAAAAATATGCAATGGTGCCCCATTTTTTTCCCTTGTTACTTGAAGTTTTGATATCTAGTAGTTCTTCATTATTATTACTATGTGTTTTTTTTACAGTGAGGAGAAGCTCATGTTACAAATGCTTGAGGCACTGGTTAATCTTGTCTGTGAATGTACAGTTTTACAGAGGAAGTACCTGGGGCTGTCAGGATGACTCATTTTGTAGATCTCAGAAATGATTTGGCGGTACAACTGTGACAAAACCTACGCGTGCCAGTCTTGTCAGTGGAAGAATTTTTGAAGCTCAAACTGGCATTGAAAAGGAAACAAGAAATATATATGTTTTTAGATTGAATGTGCTTGCGAGTGGCTGTTGATACCAGACGAGCTGTTCTGAATGTTTCATTCTGCTGACACTGAGATTTTTACTTGCTTTGCACAATATCGTCCGCAAATATCCAGTGAGTAGCAGCTCTGTGGAAGAAGACAACAGTTGAAGTCAGAGGTCAGGGAAGAAAGAGTAGAAAGACATCCCAAAATACATTGTATGGTCTAAAACTCCGACTTCTGTTACAGCATTCACCTAGTGGGCTAAGAGTTTGTAGTAAACAACATGAAACATGTACTTTGACTTGAATTGCAGTGCAGGCTGGTAGTGTGGGCGTCATTTATATGTCATTGTAACTGAGCAAATCTAGTAAATATGTTTGCATGATATCTTCACGTACCCATTTTCTGATGACTTCTTCCAGTAAGATCAAGTGTAATTTGAAATGTGAACAGTTCACTGTAGTGAAATGGCCTCCACAGTCACTGGCTCTCAGTACAGTTACGCACTCTTGGTATGAGGTGGACTGAGAAATTCACATCACAGTTTACAGAAATGAAGTTAAAAGATCTTGTGTGACTTGTTTTGATCTTGCAGAATGTCCGTATCGGCACTGAATTCCCTGCTGAGTATTTTGACGTCTTGGAGTCTTCTACAAATGGATCATATCATCATGTCAGAGCCCTCAAAGAAGGCCTGACTCTCATTGAGGCGACCCTGAGAGCTGTTGTAGATCAAGTGAGTGTCTTCGCCACCCTGACCTTTTTCAGTCTGGATTTTATGCAGAGTGTCATTATAGCATACGATTCTGGCCCTTTTCTTCCACTTAAGTAGAGCAATGACTACCTTTGGCCTCTGTTCTGTTTCAGAAGGGAACAGTCCTTGAACTCCCCAACCCAGTCCACAATGAACAGGATGTGGAAATCTATAACCCCATAATTCTCAATCCCAGCATTCTCACATTTCCATGGCAGCCCAAAGTTGGAGCTTATCAGTACAAAATAAAGGTAATTACTCCTTATTACGAGCCTTGTTTAAATGAGCAATTTTTTGAAATGACATATACTGTGATTTCTTATTTTTTTATCATTTTACGGCCAAGTCTTGAGTGTGAAATCCAAAACTGAATCATGCTGTTGCACATGATGTCTTCGATTATCTGCTCGTGGCAGGCGACAGGAGGGAGTGGAAATTTCAGCTGGACTTCCTCCAATACAGCTGTGGCCTCAGTGACCGTCAAAGGAGTGATGACTACAGTCAGTGACGTCGGTGTCAGTGTAATTTATGCACATGATCTACGTAACCCACTACACTTTGGCCAGATGAAGGTAAACACCAAATCACAGTTTTGATTTACAACATTGTTAAGCAAAATAATTGCAACAATTAAAAGCAATATAGTCCAAATATTTGTCCTTTTGTCACATTTTTTTAAAGAAACTCTGATGATAACATTAAAATTCAGTTTCATGTCCTGCTGCCATTTCCAGCTCTCCTTTGAACAGGCGTTGATTCTGTTTTCCTTCAGGTGTTTGTTGTTGAGCCTGTAGCTATGGACTTTGCCCCTTGCCCAGTGGAGGCCAGGTTGGGGAAGGTTCTGGATTTGCCCCTCAGGATTTTTGGCCTGCTCGAGGAGGGCGAGAAAGAGCGCGTCATGTTGAGTGACTGCTCCCACTTTGACTTGCTGGTTGAAGAGGAGAATCAGGGGGTCTTTGAACTACTGGATGGTAAGTCTGCAACGAGACCGATGCAGAACAGAAATAAATAACTAGATATTTTCATGAGGTGAAGCTGGTCTGCTGTAATTACTTACTGTGGGTGAATTCACTTGCAGTCTTGTTAGAATCACTGTCAGTAAAGGTCATTCATTTGTGGGACGAGCTCATCATCATCACTTCAGTGTGACTTTACATAAGTTTAATCAAGGTGACATGCGAGACGACGACTTTGGCCTCGAGCTAGGTTTAAAAAGGAGGCAGGCATTTGTCAAACAATGCAACTGGTGTACACACTTAAATATATCTTATTTACTTGTGTATTGGTCTGATTTTTTAGTTTTAACACAGTAAAATTTTCATTTGCCAAATTGTTTATATCTGCAGTTTTCACACGAAGGAAACGTTTCACTGTCTGTCGCAGTGTCACAATTTTAGGAAAAAGAACAAATTAATTGAACTGATAAATATAATTCTTATCTCGAAAAAATAAATTCAGTGGGAAACTGTTAGCTCTGCTTGATTTAAAAAGTACAAGGTTATGTCTTACAAATGCCTAAGTATACATTTTTTATGAATTTCTGCTTGTCTTTATGGCGTTTATCTCTTTGTAAGTTCCTCTGTTTGCAAGATCTATAGCTTTTAATTTTGGAATTTTGTATTATTAATCAAGTTAGTGCCTAGAATAATAATAAGATTTCTCTGCACCCTGCTGTGGTTAAAGATTGAAAGATAAATGAGTATGCCTTTGTGAACTATTGTGGGTTTTTTTTTTCTATTTGAACATCATCATCATACTGAATCCTCTTTTACCATTTAGCCTCAATCAACCCTGTTCTTCCTGATCTAGGGAGGTTGGCTCCTGGCCAGAACCACTGCAGTGGAGTGCGAGCCAAAGCCTTGACCCCCGGCTACACCGTGCTCACTGTCAGCTACACTCACGGCAACATACACCTCAGTGCCAAGATCACCATTGCTGCTTATCTCCCGCTCAGAGTGAGTCCAAATGTCTTGTCCTTCTATGACTTTGCTCATCAGTATTTGTTTGAAGCAGATTGGGTTTCAAATTTATGTAGAAAGTATTTCTCCAGATAGTCTTTTAAGTGCAGTTTTACATTGCACAGACAGAGATCGCATTAACTGAATATTGACTTTACAAAGGCCAAAAACATATAAACCGTTGAAAATTTAGACAGATTATCAGATGATCAATCACATACATCAGTCGTAAATAAATCATTTGAGGTAAATGCAAACATAAAATAAATTTTTTTTTTATCATTCGTATGTTGCAACCACACAGAACAAAAATAGGTTAGTAACATATGTTATTGTTCAACATTTTATCTTTGTTTCTCGGCACAACCTTGGAAGTTTTTATGTCATAGCACAACAATTTCATGTTATAGTGCAATAATGTTCATCGATACAATGTGATGATATGTTACAATAAATGTCAACGCAAAGCCTGCTGTTTATTCTACTACAACCTAAACCTGTAACATGTGCAATTGTTTAAAAATGGCTCATATTTTCAAATTAGAGCTAAGGATTGTAAAAATAGTCAGGCAGCATTTAGATAATTCTTTAAAACAATAAAAAAAAAGTGCAATGTAACCTCTGGCCAGGTTTGTTTTTGATGACGTGGTAGTTCATAATGGTGTAAAAATCTTGAACTCCTCTTGAATTTTGTTGGTCTATACCTTAAGGCACCCATTAGTTGGAAACATGCACACTTGTAAACACAGTCTCCCCCTACAGTCAAGGCGAAAATGCAATAATCAGCGAGTATTTGAATTTGGTGCTCCTAACTTTCCTCATTGAATTTTAAAAATGCATCACACTCTTGCTACACTGGTTTGTTGTGTATGCTTGATTTCTCAGATGACACAAGAATGAAAAGTGACTTCAGCTTCTCATTGTAACAACAGGACTTGTATCAGGACAAGGAAACGTTCTAGAGCATTTTGTCATTCCTTAACAAGAGATACTAGATGTGATTGCACCCAACATTCCTGTTGTCCGTACAACAGCATGGTGTGTTTCATCATCGGTTTAAGTAGTAAACATTTTCGCAGTGTTTGTTCACTTGCTTTGCCCTGGCAGCTAGAGGTTGACCCAGTTTATGTTCTTTACAGTGTTACACTGGATATTCGCCTAATACCCTCACACAGTTATTTCTTATCAACAACAGCTTACTAATGTAATACTTGCACACATTATACTCGGTTTTAAAATCAAAAGGTCTATTCTCGTTGTCTCATTTTGAAAAAGTGCGATCTCTCTATTTTGCCTTCCTGTTGCAGGCGGTTGACCCTGTGAATGTGGCTGTGGTGACTCTGGGATCATCTAAAAACATGCTGTTTGAAGGCGGACCACGTCCTTGGGTTTTAGAGCCCTCAAAGTTCTTCTGCAACTTGAGAGCGGAGGATGAGGCTACTTTGAGCCTTACTCAGACTAGTCCTTCTTCTCACAACTACAATCAGCACTGGGTCAGAGCAACTTGCAGAGATCTGGGAGAGCAGGTAGGAGCTACTGAAAACACAACAAAAATTCCAACATAGAATCCATCCTTATATTTAAATTTTGTCCATGTTGATCATAAATAGAATAGCTTTATATTCTGACCTTTTGATGTGTCTGTGTTTTTGTTATTCTGCAGGTGCTGGAGGTGATTGTTGGTAACAGACCCAGTGTAACCAATCCCTATCCAGCTGTGGAGCCAGCCGTGGTCAAGTTTGTATGTGCCCCCCCATCTCGCTTCACCCTGGCCCCGGTGTATACCAGCCCACAGCTGGAGCTGACCTGCCCGCTACTGCAGCAGAACAAACTGATGGTATGTAGGCCGCAAGCATTCTTTTCTTCCTTCCTAACATTTATTTTGATTGACAAAATTATAACGGATGATATGACAAATGTAAAAAATATAGATGAAAATATTAGCAAAACCCCCATAGCTTACTACATGTCTAACAGCTACAGGGTCTTGTTTCTTTCTTCTTTTCATTTCGATATATAACAACCGCTTCCTCTCATTTCTCATCATTGGAATTACTTTCTTTGCTTCTTTACTGCTTTTATGAATTTTGTCCAATGTTGTGAAAATGGCAAACAAATGCCATTTAGTTTTTTGTAAAAGGTTTTCCACATGAATTATCCTGTACTGCAAGGAGGCAGCCTTGTCTGTTACAGCAAGAGATATAACCTTTATAGAAAATGACATATTGTTCAATTGAAAATACAAAAGCTAACTCCACCAGAAAGTGTGGACTGATGGCATTTCTCTGTAATTGGAGTAAAATAACTTTCTTTTTTATCTATATTTTTTATAGGTACCTGTTTCGAATTACCGCAACCCCATTCTAGACCTGGCTGCTTTTGATCACCAAGGAAGAAAGTTTGACAACTTTAGTTCTTTGAGCTTGTCATGGGAATCAACAAAAGTGTCCCTGGCCAGCATCGAACCCACAACGCCCATGGAGCTTCTGCTGCTCAAGGACAACAACAAGCAGATGAAACTTCACGGTAAATAAATGCATCTGCACATTTATTTATTGGTGGTTAGACCTTTAATAAAGGTTTAAAAAAAAATAAAAAATCAGGCTGATTTTGATGCTGAACGAGCTGTGTCAAACTGAAAAACTACATTCACATATCATTTAATTATATTTTCATTATTCATGTAAATACATGATTTTTCTTTTGTCATCTAATGACAGGACGTCAGATGGTGATGGTCCATCGACACACAGGCATCGCGGCCATTACAGTGACAGCTGTGGGTTACCAAGATCCACATCTGGCAGCAGCACAAGTTCCCAGTTCAGTAAGTGAAAACGGTGGCACAAGTAGTTCACGTCAAACCACTTTCCACTTCCTCCCAGAAAGCAGAAGTGTTTGAGTCAAGTTTTCTTTTTTTCTTTTTTCAAATGTGCAAATCAAGATAAGTTGTCATCTGTTACAATAAAATATTATACCATACACTTAATTGTCTCCATAAGGAAATTCCTCTTGCAGCTAAAATAATACATTTCACATAGGGTAAGGATTTGTTTTCTCTCACATTACTGTACAGACATGTTTCAAACAGTACTCATGCAAAATAGAGCACACAGCAATGTGAAGTAAAGTTATTGGTTGTACTAATCATTGTACCAAACATGTATTCAGCCATTGCATTTAAAATGCTTGCCTATTTTTTAATCATTATATTTTTGTCATAGAAGTGTTCTTTGTCAACAAGCTACAAATCACTGTTATTAGATTTGCTTTTCTGAGTAACTGTGTATGTGTCTCTCTGCTAAATCCTACAGGGATTAATACTTTATTTTCTCCCAGTGTTTTCTTCATAATTACCAGCATGGTGTCTGTTTGCATTGTGTATCATTATATGCACTCCTGACTGACCTTGTCCTCTTCCTCCGGACAGTATGACCCATTGATCCCCGTCTCATCTACTCTGGAGCTCCTATTAGTTGAAGATGTAAAGATCTCTCCTGACTCGGTGACCATTTACAACCACCCAGATGTGCGGGTAAGAAACTAAATCATCAGTGCTATAGGCTCACCTGCACGTCACAATTTTTGACAACCTCACTTGGTCATTTGTGTCATTTGGTATATTATCGCAGGATATTTAATTTTTTTTATGACTAGCCAACTAATTTAAACAACTCTATTTAATCTCGGTTATACCTACCGAGAGTATTGGAATGTCACTTTATAATGCACCTGCCAAGGTAGGAACTCTTGGCCCAATGTGCTCAGTGGGCCTTCCTTCCCTAATCCTGTGTGATATCGGGTTCGTGCTCGATGGGTGTGGAGGTTAAATAAAAGCTAGTGACCTGTGTAAGAGGATTTGAAAAACCGAATGTGGTTGGGGTTCCTCTTTGATGTCATCAGAAAACCATAACAATGGCTGGGATTGTTTAAAGAGAAAAAAACCAAGAACAATTGAGTTGTGCTGGCACATTTCTGGAAGTGCGTTTTGTTTTGCAGGCAAATCTGCTCCTCCAAGAGGGTTCAGGCCACTTTTATGTCAATACAAGTGTTAAAGAGATTGTGGATGTGACATTCGATGAGGCCAAAGGCACCGCTCAGGTAAGAAAAACGCATCTGGACTTTGTTTGCAAGGGATTCCTTCAGTAGAATCCTGTTATAAAACAATAAAGCAAGTTGTAGTTCAAAGAAGCATTCTTCTTTATCATCCCTGTTTTCTTTTATGGATAAAGATCTGATGGCACCAGTATTCACACAATGTTTCAATGAAGTGAGAATGTACTAAAACCAAATATGTGATTTACGGTGTTTACCCAGGTTTCTCCCATCCATCCAGGCGTTGTGAAGGTGATGGTTCATGACCTTTGTGTGGCTTTTCCAGCACCTGCCAAAGCCACAATACATGTTGCTGACATCCTGGAGGTTTATGTGAGAGTGGTTGACAAGGTCAGTTTCCAGCCTGGTAATCCTTCATCGGGGAAGGTCCAGTTCACTGCTCGACTAGATAATCTCTTTTATCAGAATCACACATTCCTGAAATGCTTCATTGACGCCTTAAGCTCTAAATATGGTTATCATTGTCCAGCACTTTCCTTCTTCGTCAGCCTGTTTTGAGGTTCATTAGGTTTGCCCTTCCTGTGAACCAAATTATTTCGTTATCGATGGATGTAATTCTCCCCGATTGCAGGTGGAGATTGGCAAATCTGTGAGGGCCTATGTTAGAGTGCTGGATGATGAGAAGAAGCCCTTTCCAGCAACCTTTTTCAAATTCATGAATCTTAAACTCAGGGCAGGTTCAGCAATAGTCACTTTAAAGTAAGTAATGTGCAATTTGTTGTTTAGCTTTGGAATGTAATGCGTTATAATAATGTTGAAATGTGTCCTTTGCAGGCCAGTAGTGGAGTCAGCTGAACATGACACTGCTGTATTTCTGGTCAAAGGTCTGTCTGTTGGTCAGACGACTCTTTCAGCTTCTGTTCTGGACAAAAGTGGAAGGAAAATAGCTTCCACTCCCCAGCAAATTGAAGTAAGACATAGTTTTTTGAAAATTGCCGCTTGTGACTCTTGTATATGTTACACACAGTGTAAGAAAAAAATCTTCCTGTCTTTCAGGTGTTTCCACCATTCAAACTCATCCCGAGGAAAATGACACTGTTAATTGGTTCAATGATGCAGGTATGTGTCATTATGTCAATGCTCGGCTCATTTTGAGAAACTGCTGGTCGTAATTATTTCACGAGAAGAGTTTGCTCGGTCTTTAGTTCATCTCCCAGAAGGCATCCCTGCTAGAGCTCTTCTTGAGCATGTTTGCCTAATTGCTGCCGGTTTAAGATTGCCTGCTATTTGCCTCATCGCATGCCCCAATTAGTAGGAATCAAAATACTCCTAATTGCTGAACATCAAACTTAGTACTACACATGCGGTGTACAATATTTGGGTTTGATCACCATTTTTATCATCATGAGTGGTTTAATATATCAAACATAGACACGCTCAGGAAATTATTGTAGAACCAAGCATCGATTAAATCTCTTTGGTAAACAGCCGTGTTGTCAGAATTACTTTCGAGAATGAAACGGCTCCTCTCATTTAGAAAAATCCCTGTTTTTCTTTCTTGCTTTCCATTACAGATCACATCAGAGGGTGGCCCTCAGCCACAGTCGAACATAATTTTTTCCATTTCTGAGGAGGAGGTTGCTTCTGTTAATGCAATCGGCCATGTCAGAGGTAACGCCGTCGGGAACGTTACCGTGACTGGGCTCGTCCAAGCCGTTGATGCGGAGACTGGAAAGCTAGTCGTCGTGTCTCAGGTAAATCTTTTATCTGTCAGGTTCACCAGCGTATACTTCATTTAACATTGACATACGAGTTGCTAATTATTTCGTGTCCTCAGGATCAAGTGGAAGTGGAGGTTGTGGTTTTGACAGCCATTCGAATCAGAGCTCCTATTACACGAATGAAAACAGGAGCAGAGGTATGACTGACATGTACTACACTGTTAACTCAAAATCAGGGCGTTACTGTGAGTGTGGTTAAGGAAAACTTTCATATTTCATTGGTGAAATGCTGTCAAATATTGACTTTGATGCACTTTTCTCTCTTTTCCCAGATGCCAGTTTATGTAATGGGTTTGACCAACAGTCAGACACCCTTCTCCTTTGGCAGTGCTCTACCTGGCCTCACCTTCCACTGGTCTACCACTAAGAGGGGCATCCTGGATGTCCAGCCAAGACACATTGAGGTACCCTGCACTTTTCCCTTGCAGCCTCTGCCACTGAGTAATTCCTATTTTTAGCTCTAGTTTCACTTTGATCCTTTTATCAGATTGACTGAAGATATGCTGTCCTTCCATTACAATCAGATTTTTAAAAACCAGCGTCTGCATTGTCTCTGCTTCCCTGTCAAACTCTGCCAAGGCCCTGCTTCATCATCACTGTTGCCTTTTTATTTGATTTGCTGCTGCTATTCCTGACATTCTCATAATGGCCCTTGTCTTTCTCAGGCTAATGTGGAGCTTCAGTCAGAGCACAACTTCGGCATGAGGGTGACTGGCAAATCGAGAGGGCGGACAGGGCTGAAAGTGGTGCTAAGAGTTACTGACCCAAAGGCTCGACAGCTCGTAGACAATCTGCAGGAGCTCCGAGATGAGCTTCAGATTCAGGTGAAGCGCTGTGACTGTTAGTGAGGACACATAGTGTCTACCCATTCTTTGCATCGGTATCACAATCACCTTGTATGCACATATTTTATAAAGCTCTTTTATAGAGTACTTTGCTTATCGTGACCATGTTCCCCAGCTGCCTCTTTATAATCGAAGCGACTGGCATTTAAGGCGGCAGAGCACTGAAATTGCTGAGCTCTGGAATATCTGACGACGTTAACTTTGTGAAGTGATAACACTGCAGATTAGTCGGAGCTGAATGCATCCAACTTCAAACTGTATTAGAGTATGACATGTCACTAGTGCGGAAACATCAAAGAACGATTAAAGCGATCTAATAATTGGAGTTTCAACATCTTCCTTTGATCAAGGTTTATGACAAGTTGCACATGCTTAATCCTGAAGTGGAGGCTGAAGAGTTACTGATGGCGCCAAACTCGGCCCTCAAACTCCAAACTAACAGGTGAGTCATAAGTGGCTGCACAGTGGGTGTTGACTTTTCCATTCATGAATATTGTAGATAGTAATGGAAGCCTATCTAATGGCTGTATTTCCCTAAGCAAAGTGAAAACAAACATTGACTTGCTGAGATCAACCTAGTGTGATCTTGTATTTCTTTGTCTAATAGAGATGGTGTGGGTGCGCTCTCCTACCGGATGCTGGATTGCCCTGACCAGCTTGTTATCGCTCAAGTGGATGATAAGGGCTTGCTCTTCTCTGGCTCTCTTACTGGGACCTCTTCTCTGCTGATCACCTCACAAGAGACCTTTGGTGTCAATCAAACACTCATTGTTGCTGTGAAGGTCAGTTTAAGAGATGCTGCATGAAAAGCACAACAGCGTTGTGGTTTTTAAAGCAATAATCCTGTAGACATTGGTAATAAAGGACATGCTCTGACATCATGAACCTCTGCATGTCTTGACTTTGTTGTGGCAAGAATTAATTGGAGCGTCAAGTTATAAATAATTTATTCTAATGGAGTTTTGCTTAAGGGGGATGTTTCTATAAAGAGTTTGCATGTTCTCCTTGCATGAGTGTGGGTTCTCTCCGGCTTCTTTCCACAGTCCACAAACATGCATTTTAGGCTAATTGATTATTCTAAATGTGGAAGTGATTGTAAGTTTGTGTGACTGTCTATCTCTGCGTTTGCCCTGTGATGGACTGGTGACGCCTCGCAGTTTACTCATCCTTCATACATATTCAACTGGGTTCAGCCACAGCATCCCACAATCCCTAGTGTAGGAAATGGGTGGATGGATCTACAATGGATGAACGTTTTGACAATTGTATAATTTAATTTCAGTATAGTGTATCCTTTCATCTGTTGTGTATATTCACTGCTCTATCAGCTTTTAGATGGCTCATATTGGACAAAACAGGGGACGTTTAGCATTTAGTTTTTTCAGTAAAAATTAACATTAAACTCACATTTTTATCTGACATTACAATCCACTGCAGAAAATTCATTAATATTTTGCCTTCAAATATTTCACTTTTTATTTTTAATTCAGTCATATGCCATGAACACAATACCATTGTGATCTGCGAGAAGCTCACTCCCAATTTCAATATGACAGCTGACATGATCTGCCATCACTGACTGTGACATTGATTCTTCCCTCAGGTGGTGCCCGTGTCCTATGTGCGCTTTACTACCAATCCAGTGCTCTACACCAAGGAGAACCTGAAAGCCTTCCCGCTGGGGATAGTGCTCACCTTTGCTGTCCACTTTCACGCCAGCACAGGAGAGGCTCTGCACAGCTCCAACTCCCTCCTCACGTTTTCCACAAATAGGTTTGTCACATGGCGTTTTAACGTCCTTTAACCCTCCTCAACGTGTGTCAAGCCTCGTTGTCCTGTTCTGATATCATTCATTCATTCGTTCATAAATTGCATGACTCCGTGACAGAAATATGACGTCAGGACAAGTATGGGAGGGAGGAAGCTATGCTTTTCAGTGTGGGTAATACTCCAAGGTTGAAAAGCTATTATCCCACTGTAATGGCCTTTATTTATAGAGCAAAACCCAAGGCCTCTTTTTGAGTGGTTTGAACAACCTCACCCCGCCTTCTGTCTTTCACTCTTTCAAATTCTGCTGGACAAGTCTGTCGACCCTTAAAATACATTCCTTTTACCAAAATGTGTTTTTTCCATCCTTTTTTCCGCTATATAAAAGTAGTGATTATACATTCAGCATATCTTTTATGATGCTGTTTCACACAAGATGCACTTAAGTCCTAAACATGGTCCCCTCTCATTGATGAACCTTGGAGTCCTCACAGTCGGCTGTGGCGACTGCCTGCTGAAAATAGTCCCAGGATGGACAAAACATCAAAGATCTCTTTGAGGATGTGCAGGGAGAGCAGACCTATAAGAACTAACTTTTTCTTTTTTCCACGCCCTTGTGAGCATAAGGAAACACTGAGAAGTCGTTTAGCCTGTGAATACCAGGAAATATCTTGTAAGGTTCCCCTGAAGGATCGACGGCACATTGGGCATATCGTGGCCATAATGTTTTGGCTCTGCTAACACTGGTGAAGTTTTCTAAACGAAGCCTTTGTCGTCATTGACTTTACAACTTTTGTTTTATTGTGTCCAATAATTCTGAGAAGTCCAGCAGTTTAGGTCATGGCGCGGTTTAGATGATGTGTGATGGATTCACAACAGTAAAAACTGAGCTGTTCCATCAGCCTCGTTTGAGAGGAAGTTTTTCTCCACCCGAGTGAGTGAGCTGCATTGCTAGGAGTGCTAGAAAGAGAGGTGCTTCGCTGTACCTGCGACGAGGGACTCTCTCAACTGTCGGTGCAATAATTTGATTTTGTTACCTTGTTCCCCAGTTGCTGACTGACAATTTTAAGGTTAAAGTATCAAAATCAGAAGTAAGGATCTCATAGTGTTGGGAGAGTGTCAGGACTGTGATTACTAGACTAGTATTGAATCTTATTGGGTTTCCTCGTGGCCAATTGGTTTACCGTTATCTGAGGCTGGAGCAGTTGAGCTTTATTTGGTCAGAGTGGCTCTTTCAGAGCAAGAAAGAAAAGAATTCGATTTTTGGGCGAAAAACACAAATCACAGAGGATCCAGAACTTTTCCAACTTGAGGTAAAGTACAGAAGCAGCTTAAATGTGTATATGTTTTCCATAATGTCTCTAAATTTGTTTCTCAAAAACTGAAAACAAAGCTGATGTCTTTTATAGATGCGGTTTTTATGCTAATTATTTTAAGAAATCTTATAAAAACTGATGAATCCGTCAGTTTGGTTACAGTTGAAGCCATGGCATATTATAGGCTGAAGTCAGCATAGATTAACCAAAGTATCTTCAACGATACCCTCCCATTAATGTCTCTATTTCCAAATCAGCTGGTAACCTTATAATGAACATGAGTTGTAGTATTCATAAACAATTCTCTGATTTTAGAAATGTGTGTTTTTCTTGTTCTTTCCGGTAGAGATGACCTTGTACAAGTTGGAGCTGGGCCTGGTAACCATACCCTGACAGTAACAACCGTCAATGTAGGTCTCACTCTGCTTGGCGTCTGGGACAGTGAAAACATGGGCGTGGCGGACTACGTTCCACTTCCTGTCGATCACGCGATCAGCATGCACGATGCCCACAATCTGGTAGTGGGAGATGTAGTCTGCTTCCACATCCAGTTAAGCAGCCCAGATGGTGAGAGATAATGCATGTTATTTAAATAACAAGTTTTTTGTTTGTTTTTTTATCTCACATCTAACAAACTATTCCATTTTAGTGTGAGTCAATCATTTTCAAAGTGGGAATTATCTTCTTTTCTCTGCAGGTGTTCTCGGTACTTGGAGCTCCTCTGAAAATGGTATTCTGCAGGTGGACCCGAAGACTGGCGCCGCTGTAGCCAGAGACTCTGGAACTGTCACTGTCTACTATGAGATACCTGGTAGATTGAAGACCTACAGAGAGGTGTGTAACATGCCTCCAGTTACGACAATCTCTGCCGTTTCAATGACAGCATGAACTGCACCTCGCTCTTATCTCGTATGCATTTTACTATGATGAATGTGCTACAAGAAACTCACTGAGTGCTCTAATTATGCAAACGGCACACCTCTCCGCTTTCTGTACGTCTACTCTTGGCACCTCTTTTCTCCCGAGGTTTTGATTTCTCTGCCAGTGCATCATCCCGTGTCTATCCTCCAGCTATATATCCTAATGAGAATGAAATTACAACAGGTGTATTGTATCTCCATCATTGCCTTTCAGGAACATAATAACACCTGTCTAATGTGTGTGCATGTGTGTGTGTGACTCTGACGATGTCGAGATTCTCATAAATGCCGCCAAGTGGAAAGGATTAATTGGCTTTCAGAGTTTTGCCTTCCTGTATGCAGTCGTGTTCCTCCTTCCCCGTGACCTGAATACAAGCAGCAAATTTAAATGAATATATTCTTTTTCTATTATCATGTCTAGAGTTGATGAGATTTTGTGTCTGGTATTTTGTCTTGTATAGATAAGTACTAACATGTATTGTAATAGATTAATTAAAATCCAGTCTTATTTTTATCTGTGTAACGGGCAAAATAGATACAAGTGGCAATAATGTAATATTAAAACACTCAGACAACCCGACTTGATTGATGAAGACTATTAGTTGTGGATGTAAGTATGAGGTCGGTGTGTGAATCCTTTTGGTATTTACTGGCTGGTTTCTCCCTCTGTGTTTTCTAGGTTGTAGTGGAAGCTCCTACCACGATTACAGCGATGTCGCAGGCTGCACCGGTCACAAACGCCAAGATGTCAAAAGTCCTGCTGACTACCAGAGAGAAAGGAACCAATCTTATTGGTACTGAAGTGATTCATTTGCAGTCAATCTTGAGTTAAAGAAGACGTAAAATACTCTCACATCTGTGTTGAAATGTCTAAGTGGGAAGCAAATTAGAGGAGCAAAGCTCACACCCATTAACACCTCATCTTCACCACATCATTAAGACTACAAGTTGGATTAAGTTTATTTTTATTTTTTTATTTTTTTTATAGAACTCTTTGTTTAATATTGTTTCACTCCCATGACTAAAGAGTTTTTTCTGTTGGAAATCTGCAACTAGAAGGTTCAAGAATAATGCCTTTAAACTAGTTTTCAACAATTTGCAATTTCTTGATGTTTTCAGAGGCTGTAAAGCAAATGTTCACAACCTAGAAATGATTATTTAACAGAAAATAGCCAACAGAACTGTGTGAGGACTGATCCAGGCTAGCGAGGTAACCCTCTGTCCCCTAACATTGTGCTGGCTCAAAGAATGCAGCCTCATATTTAATGTGCACATATAGAAAATTGTATAAATCACCCCGACTCACTCCTGCAACGAAAGCAGTTTAGCTCATTTCACCAATGTTGCTGTTCTCATTTGTCCCAACTGATAAACTAAAAAGTCCGAAATAGAGGAATTTTGGATTTATCAATATTGATCCTTTTTTCTTTCTTTTCTTTTTTTTTTTTGACTCACTCGATTGTGTTTGGCTCTGCAGGAACATGTTCTTCCGCCCAGACTGAAGCCATCTTGTTGCTGCAGCCAGAGACGTCTGTAAGCTGCCATCTGAGCTTCACCAGCGACACCGTGGACTTTCCTGCCAGTAAAGTCTTCAAAACGCACGTCGGCTTTGACTCCAGCCTCGGTAATGCTCAACTGAATCCATCTATTTGAAACTGTGTACAGATTCTGAGCAATATAATTTTGATCCATGGAACTATATTCACGTTATGTCTTCTTGACTAGCCATTGACTAGTTCATTCTAGCTTTTAGCCTTTAACTGATTGTGCTCAGAGGTTCTGTATCAAAAAAATAACATAAAAGTAGTTTTATATGAGCAGAATTGATGTGTTATCACTGGCCATGGTGCAGAATGGTATTGCTTACAAGAACATAATCAATACGTGCTTGGCCCAAGGAAGGAATTTAGCACGGACTATAAAAGGTGTCTGCGAGATGTATTGGGCCGATGAGACTCCCTGTTGCTCGAGCGCTGGTCTAATTGTGTTTGGGGGTTTGGGACTTTGGCCCGGTTGCTGGCTTGTCTATGACGGGATCCACTGAGTGAGCCGGACTGTGACCGCTCAACTGAATCGGACCGAGTCTCTAATGACACCGTGTGACTTGTGAAATGACCCTCCCCGTTAGAACTGAGGGAGGACAGTCCACTCTCTAGATATATTTGGAAATTAGATCATACAAAGAATATAATGTTCAGTTTGAATGCAAACGTGTAAACTTAACCATTACCTTTACCCACGTCCATTTTTTTCCCCCAGGCCTATACACGTGTTCCATGACCTTGCAGCCCATGACCGACCAGCAGACCCGTGTGCTCAGCATATCTATGACCAACCTGCTGGTGAAGGGAGGCCTGGAGGGTAACGCCTTCTCAGGGGAGCAAGTCAGCGCCAGGCTGCCCATCGAGCCAGGCCTCTACTCAGACCAGACTGAGCTGCTGCTCTCAAACCTGCAGCCGTCAGCTGAACTCACAGTCTACGGTCCCCTCGCTGCCCTGTCCAGCTTGAAGGTCAGGCTGGCATTGCAGTCCAATATGTAACAAAACATGCCATGCATGGGCTAAGAATAATTCTGTCAATGCTGCGCAGTAAAACGCCTTGCTTGATATTTCAGGTGGAGTCTACTTCGCCCAACATTGCCGTGCTGGAGAAGCAGACACATCACGGCTTTCCCAGTTTCTCAAAGTACAGCGTTGTTGCTGTGGACCCTGAAGCAGCATTCGCTGCGTCCGTTTCCATAAGCAGCTCGTCCTCTGGCCAGAGTCTCGTCATCCCAGTCACTCTGATTCATGTTTCTGAACCGGGTGCCGCAATGCAAGGTCAGATTATCCTTGCTGAGCTTTGAACCACACAGTTGTCTCCTTGTTTTGGACCCTGGCAGGAAATGCTCATCTTTTCTGCTTCATTCACTTTTGTTGTCATATTGGTCCCAATTTAAAACGACGCTGATGGGAAATGTTTTACAGATCAAATCTTCTTTTCATCAAAATAATTACAAAATATTGATTTAAATAGCTTTTAATACTGGTAACGGGACTAACAAACCTGTAGGAGCACCTGAAACTTCTAAAAGCGAAACATTACATCCTGAATAGAAGAGGATCTCACTGGGGAAAATGACGCCTTTATATTTGAAACATTATGGTTCTTTAATATCATTCCATCTTTCTGAATCCAGCATTCTTTGGTTCATTGGCCTCCATTACTTCTCAGATGTTTAGTTGTAAACTGGAGCCGGAGTTAATGAGGACAACAGGGCATACACTCAGTGCAGCTGTCGCATTTTATTCACATTTAGAAAATTTGTTTGGACATGGAGAAAAGGATTGAATATTTACTCTGTAATGACCTCTTTAGATAAATAATTAACAGGCTCTGGTTGCATCAGACGTCTTTGGAGTAGTTTTCACTGTGGAACAGCAGCGATGGCAACTGCTGCAACTCGAATATCTCGTTTGAAATGTCACATTTCTAAAGCGAGAGATCCTCAGTAAGATGGTGACCTGATTCTGTTGTTAATTTACAGTTTAGTTTTCCAGCGTCTGGTTGTGCTGTTGAATTGTTGGAGGAACACTGACGAGGCAGATTTTCAGTAAAATATTGTATATTAACCACTTTCTTCACCGTGGCTGTTGTGTGGTTTGTCCTCAGCTCTTTAGAAATGATGTTGAAAAGCTGTTTTGTTTTCCTCCTCCGCCTCTTTGTGTCGGCAGCTGCTGCTCCTCCAGTTGTTGACTGGGAGGGTGGCCACTCCCTGCACAGCTTCATAAACTGCTACCAGATGATGTTCTGCACCCTGTTCGCCCTGCTGGCCGGTGCCGCCATCGTCGTCATCGGTGGGTCACTTCGTTTTCTCTTGTTATCTTCTCGCGGCGCAGCGGGAGAAACTGCAGCGCACCGTTCAAGAGGTTTAAAAAAAAACAAAAAACTGTGTTCTCAATGGTGCTTGAGTGAATGTTTCCAAACACACTTAAATAATGATTGGAGTTACAGAGGACAAGGTCATCAGAAGACATAGTACTTTGCCTTTTACTGTCTCCCTTTTAAGTTTCATTTAGTTAGAAAACACTCCAAACAGGAGAATCTTCCGTCTGTAATAATCAGTATGGGGGAAACGACAAAACAAACTTGAAGCCAGATTTCAAATTAAACTGGATCGCTGCACTTGATTTTAAAAGATTTGTCATCATTGCTCACGTACAGAAGAACCCATGAAGTGACTCTTTGGATGGAAGGAAAAATGTGCCGAGTGAATAAACACTGATGACTGATTGTTCTTGGCTTACACGCAAGCAGACGTAATCATACTTTATTTGTATTTATTTTGTGCAGGTGGAATGTGCTGGGTTATCGAGTTTGACGGTTATTTGCGTTGTAGCGTTTATAAAGCTTTGTTCTTTTAGTATTAATCATGGGAAGGGAGAGTAAAGCACCCAGTCTTGAATGCGACTCCCTCTGAGGGCTTCACTGTCCCCTTCACGTGTCATTTGGGGTTTTTATCAGGAAAAAATGACGAACTTGTGTTTGGAAGTTGTCCATCGATCCCATTGAGAAGTTTCCTCTGCTGACATTTTGTTTTAAATGTGTTTTTCCTCTCTGCAGTCCTCAGCTCTTTCTTCTCCCCAAGACAACAGACCTATCACCCTGCGTTCATCCAGAGGACGCCCCCACCACCCATGTCAGGTGGGACACGTTTAAAAGGAGATCCAAACATTTATTCAATAGAAAATACTTTTAAATGTCAGTTTATTTCGGTGACTTTGATCTTGAATTCGTGAAAAGACGTTTGTTCGACTGCGAAGCCGCAATGCCACCGAGCCATAAAGCCCAGGGGAGTATTGATTAGAAAAGATGGAGGAGTAATCTGATCGCATCAAGTGCTTTCACGTAAAAATAGATTTTTTTTTAATGCTCCCTCGCCCGGCATAAATTGAAGATAATTTGGATATAAAGAAAAACTAAGCATTGTATCAGTCTGCGGGCCTCCTGTTTATCATGACTAAAGCTGCATTCGTTTCTATTCCAAAGTCAAATGATTCAGTTTAAATTATGCTTCTAATTATCTTGTCTAACTTCCACTTAAACTTAAACAGCGGATGTGTATGCTTGTTTTTATATTTACTGGTGTTTGCCTTTAAAATTGCTTCCTTTATTTTTCCGCCTCCTTAACCGCTTTTAAACGTATTTGGCTTATTTTCAGGTTTTAATTCACCGAACACCAACTCCTTCAACCACACGTTACCCCGGCTGGACCCGAACAGCAGCCCCAGGTCTCGTCTGTTTTCTCCAGACTACAAGTCCTGATAAAAGCCCCGGCATCACCGCCAACACCCCGGGCCATTAATGCATACAGAATGTGCCTCTGTCCCTCAGGATGAATCGTACGGGATTTGACAGCAAACCTTGGTACCGATGAGTAAAAGAAAACCACCTTTTGCAGAATCGATCAGCTAAAAGACGATGCAGAATGATAACAGGGCTATTTCCAGTTCGTTGAAATGTGTGAAGTGTGTGTATATATATAAATTAAACGCTGATTTTTATGTTTTGCCATGGAAACGCTTTTTATACAAGACCACTTAATTAATGACTGACAAGATTTGAAGATTGCTTGACAACCAAAATGGCTGGTTTGTGTTCATAACGATTTGTTTTTTGTGTTTTAACATTTATTTTGCTGTTTTGTCTTATTTCACTTGTGAATTTCTTTTGGAACTCAGGATTAACCACAAAGCAAACGTGTCAGCTTGAAAGTATTTATTTTAATGAGCAGCTAATTGCTGTTTGTTTCTCCGTGTTGGAAAGACTAGTTGCTCACTGAAACCGTCCTGCTCACTGGTGACGAACCCTTCTAATGTGTATTGCTCTCCGACCGCCGTTCAGTCGGTCAGTTTCTCTTCTGGGCATTGTCGAGGGAAAGGAACTTCCCCGTTATTCAAACGATACGGAGTTTCTGAGCCACACAACAAGCAGCTCCTCTCTGAGTGATTAATGTGAAACAGTTCTAAAATGTGAAACATTGTTCCGCTTATTTTTTATTTTTTTTACTCCCAGTTGGTGCATTACGAAAGCACTCGAGTGTGATCTTGCGCGTCACTTCAGAGAATGAAACGTCTCTCTTTCCGTTTCTCTTTTTCCCCCCTAAAAGAGGCGACTGTAGCAGTGTCGAATCGCTGGGACATCAAAGTGTGACTGTTTTAAATTACTTATTTTTCTACTTCAAAGAGGAAAAAAAAAAAAAAAAAATGACAAGGAATTGTATTTATGTTTTTTAGTATGTGCTTAAAACTTGTAGCTATGCCTTACAATCACTTCTTATCAGCTTTTTTGGCACATGATACAGGCACAGGTTGGTTTGTTTGTGTGAATATACTTTTTTGCCTTTGAAAATAAAACCTTGACTTTTCATGTTCAAACGCTGGTCCTGTCAATTATTCACCAGAAACTGTTTTGTATTTAAATGTTTGACAGACAAAGTTGTGGCTTCGTGGCGGTTTAATACAACTTGGACCGACGCTCTTGGAGGAAGCTGCTTCCTCTGCGTCATTTGAAATCCAGATGTAGTTCGAGGCTGAAGTGAAACTGATCTGTCACTCATGCAGCACTTTCCCCGCATCCCCATGAATTAATTTTCTGCATCAATGCCGTTTGAATAGTGTGGTCAATTATTTATTTTGTTTTTCCTCTTGTTGACATCTAATCTTTCTCATCCTCCTCAGCAGTGTTAATGTTTCCCTATTTTACAGAAAGCGTTTGGTAAATCAAACCAAGCCAGTGATGGTGTTTTAAGCTGCTGAGCAGATGAGGGAAAATAATTCCCAAGATTTCAACCTGATAATATTGTAATAGTCTTTAACTGTTTTACTGATGAATGATGTGAAGGTTTGCACAAATTTCCACTCGGCTTAATTTAGAGACAAGTTTTATCAAATGAACATTTTGGTTGATTATTTCTGTTGTAACAATGCTTCTTAATAAATGTTGCAGCTTCTTTCTCTTTTATCAGATGGAAACTTGCCTCCATACCCTGCTGCTCATACCACAAATGCATGTTTCTCACAAATGTGGCAGCATTTAATAGAGAAATTAACATTTTTAACCAACGAAGATTGTCCCAAACACAAATTTCGGTACTTTTTCTGCCAATCTCAGTTGCAATAATTCCCATATCTCGCTGGTAAAAGTGCTCCGTCACAATGATCCCTGGTCTGTGCAGACGGAGGTTTATGCCCGTTCCCTTCTACAATGCAGCAGCACACACAAACACAGTGAGGTGAGTGTGGAGTGTGCGCTTGCCTCCAGCTCCCTGCGGATACTTAAAGGTCTGCGACCACTGATCAAATATCTCCCATCTGTCTGTGACACTGCTCAGGACTTGCTGTGGTGTGTCCCAGTCACCTGGCTCATTTGTATGCCGCCAGCAGCTGCATCACAATCTCCAGTAGGTGCGCGGACCTGAATGTGCACCAAAGAGTCGTTTATAAAGCAGCAGAACGTCAGCGGTGGCACAATGCGCCTCTGCAGCCCCTAATAATGGATTTTCTGCACATTTGCACTAAATATTTAATTTTCCAGGGTCTCTGTTATTTTGAACTGCAGTTTTGCCTTCATTTAACTGGTGTAATTTCAGTTCAATTAAATCCTCAGTTCATTAAATTCCACTTTGTGATGAATTCAAAGGACTTTTTATGCCAAATGTCTAACATTGTACAGATGATTAATTTGAATATTTCATAGACAACCAAACAATGAAATTAACACACAACATATGTTATGGTTTTATTTGAAAAACAGCATAAATCTCCTGTGAAAATACGTTTACTGAGTAATCATATCAATTTGAATTGTGTTATCGGGCTATTGGGATGCTTTGAAATCACATTATGTCACAAAATAAAGCTCACAAATATGCACCGTTGCACCGGGAAAGTAATCCTGAGTGGGACATATACAGCACTAAATACAGTCTTGCATTATTTGCCACATGCTCCTTATTTCTCAGAGGGGATGTTAGGCAGACAGAGCCTCTGGTCATGCCAGAGAGCCTGTTTATGGGAGAGCTGCATAGTTCTGGCTCTGACCACAACAGAGGCCTCCGGGGTATTCGTAAGATGCTGGCTGGCCACGGAAAAAAACAAACATTTTCACGTTGGTGCGTTGGGCTTTGTAGGGAAATGAACTAACCACTGATTTGTTCCTCTGCCGTGGCACTCGGGTTTTAATTCACTGTCTGCTTCACTTAAACTGCAACGAAATTCAAAAGTTGACCCGGCCATTACTAAATCACTCTCATCAAGTGATTGTGGCATGTGGATTTTTATTTATTTATTTATTCTTTTTTAATGTGAACACACAGTATATTTATAGCTCATTAGGGCAGTCGTCTGTGCTGAAATGACATTCAATTTATCGTCTCCATTAAGGCACCCGGGTTACATAAACTCCACCTGTCAGTCTGTCGGGTTCAGCGCCATCTCGCTGTCCTGTATGAAGGGAAAACACTCCTGTTCCAGATGGCTTCCTGTGCTGTCAGTGGAGGGGATCAATGAGGTGGGTACTGAATGAGACCTGACAAGAATGGTAAGCCTCCTCCCACAGGATCTTCAGGCCGATTGGAGAGGGTCCGCCTGGGAGAGTACTCTCTTTTTCAGGGGATTCAGAGGCTGTTGCTGCTGCTGCTGCTGCTGCTGCTGCTGCTGCTACAGGGATCCCTATGACAGCAACTGATATGTTTTGGTGCAGATGCAGTGGATTCAAACAAAGAAAGATTTGAATGTTCGCGATTACATTTCAGTCATTTCCTCCTGTTTCTTCATGAATAACAGTGGCCTCAGTGTTTGTGATCGTGAATTGTGACGGTGAACATCCGCTTCACGCTTCCCCACAATACACTAAGCGGTGCTGTGTTTAGGTCAGTGCAACAGTGCATGTGATTTTATGCCTCTCACCTGAATATATGAAGGAGAAAAGTTGTAGCACCATGCTTGGACATTGTGCATCAGATTTCTGCCACTGACAGGAAGTTAATTATAAACTTCACATCAATTTGACATCCACAGCAGGAAGTCTAATAGAACTTTTCACATCAATTTAAAGAAGAAATTACCTGATTTAGACATTTTGGATGCTACAATTTCACAATTCTGACGGACATTATAAGAGTCACAGTAAATCATTGAAAATTGCAAGTCATTTGAAGTCGCAAGGACTTTCTGTATTTGTCATAGTGTTGATTAGATTTCACATTGGATGTACTTCCTTTCGTGAATGAGATTCAAACCCAGATCCACCACACTCAAAGTCAAGAGTAAACTTTGCAACAAAGAAATGCATCTGGAGGTGTTTATTTAAACCGATTTTAAGTAATTAAGTCTTAAAATCACCTTCAACAGAACCCCGGGATTGACTTTTTTTTTGTTATTTGTTTAGTTTTCTAAGTCCTCAGTGACTGTGTTATAAAATCCACCCCCCCCCCCCCCAAAAAAAAGCTAAATGTCAATGCAAAATGAATCAAGCTGCTTTACAGCAATGCTTCTTTAAGTTGTTGCTGAAACACTCCTCAGAGAAGTTTCTACTCTATTGGTGTTTGTAACCTTTATTACCTATTTGGAGAAATAGCTGCATGTTTAGTGGGGTTAACTTTGCAATGCTCCCTTCTTCTGTGCACGATCCTTCACACAAACACACATCTGCAGGAGGTGCTTGTGGCCTGTTTGGCATTCTCAGGAAAATAAAAGTTTTCCACCCTGCTGGTTCAACCACTCTGGCCTTTTCCTCCATCCTAGCTGGCAAATGTTGCGCGAGGACAAACCGAGAGTGCCCCCTGAATGGATTTGTTTCTCTGCAAATATGTGATGGGTTTCACCAAATTAATGGCTCTGGCTGGCACCGGCACAAAACTCGGGAACTGGTCAGCCAGAGGAGGAAAAAGGGGGTTTGAAGTGGTTGATATCCTGTGGTTGCTGGCATCCCTCACCCACACGTTTAAAGCTCCCAAAAACCCTCCAGAGTCACACGGAGTTGAAGGTGGGTTTGACTGAGTCGAACACTGGGGTTTGGTGGCGTCATCACGGATGAGTAAAATATGACAATTTTAGACTTAAGTTTAGAAAATATCATTTTATAATGTGATTTGTTTCTTCTGTAGACTTTTTATATCTTTTTCCATCCTTCAAATACGGAGTGAGAGGAGGAGACACGTCCCCGTAGATGTAAGGGACTCAGTGGTTCTTTAATCTCAGGGTCAGTTTGAGGAGCTTTTCAAAGCAGGTCTCCCATCTGATTAACTGTAGCGCGGCAGATAGCAAACATTTGATTATGAAACCATTAAAAAAAGAAAAGCATCACGAGACGCGCGGCTGTTTCGATAAGCAATTCACTTTGACATCCGGTCATTTCTCTTCTATAACTGCATCATCCAACTTGGAGTGAGCCAATGCCAGTTGACAATGGGTGACACGTCACCGATCCATCACAGGGCCTGGTGTACTCCACGTCCCTGTACGGCTTCCCACTACGTACTGTCTGCTGCTGCATCCAACTTCCATCATCCACACGCTGCCTTTCAGGCGCCGTGGCGTGACGGCGCCGCCCTGACATTCACGGACAAAGCACTCGCTATGTCTCTTTGCACTGAGACTGCATCCAGGAACGCAGCATTTGAAATGAGCGTTGAAAAATTGATCAAAAGAAAAAGTGTTTGAGCGGCAGAATTTTTTGACAACTACACCTGAGTGTAAGTGTTACTTTGATTCAAAAAGAAAATCTCAAAATGGGCAGAACAGTCACAAGATGCGGGGAGCAGAGGCAATAATACAAACTGCCGTCGCTCAGTGTCACTCATTGATTGGGGCTCTCAGTTCCTATACAAATGTCTGTAACGCCACTTCCTGCAGGGGGTTATTCTCAAATGGCAGATTGGTTTTCTTTTTCCTTGTAACTCTAAACTTTTCTTACATCTCGGGTGTTAGAGATCATAAAATAGTCTCGATACCAGTTCCAGCAATGTGAACGCTTTGCTCCGAGGGCACGAGTGTCACCCGGTAGAAAGGAAAGGGTCACCTATGAAACCCGAGCGTCGCTCCCTTCGTAGCAGAGCGGCGCTGCTCTCCGCTCTCTTTGGTTGCCTTTTCTGGGACAGTCTGTGCAAATCCGCAGCCTCCTGCCACACACAGAACTGTGCTGAACACTTAAGTCATTTCTGATTCAAAAACCAACACAGGCTGCTGCCATCTCTCGCCATCCCGTCACTGGAGGGGAATGGCCTGCTGGGGAAATAGCAACACACAGGCAGCAGAGTAAACAACTCTGCAGGGAGGACGCAGCACCACTCTGTGTCTGCCAGACTGTGCTACAGTGTTAAACACTGACGGACTAACACACCACCACCTCCAAGGCACTAGTTCAAGAAACAAAGTGTTCAAATAATTTTTTTTTTTGTTTTTTTCAAATGCTTTTATCAAGCTTGTAATTCACTCATGCACGGTTGTCTCTCTTTCTGTGTTGCCTCTATGGTGGACTCGCAGCCAGTCCAGGTACACTACCCGTCACTGAACAGACAAACACACACACATTTACACCTAGGAGTAATTTAGAAACACCATGTTAACCTCAAGTGCACGTTTGTGAACTGTGGTAAGAAATCAGAAGGAAAGCCAAGCCTGCACAGGAAGAACATACAAGCTTTACACAGAAAGTTCAGCAAGACTCGAATCAGGAATCCTCCCGCTGTGTGGCGAGAGTGCAAACCACTACACCGCCATGCAAAATAAAAAAAAAACCTACGCCACTGTTAACACCAGCCAAAACTACCTTTTTTCTTCGTTATTAAAAAGTTCCCCATCCACAAAGCACCATAAAAATGATTCAAAACAATGTAATACATATAACCCCTTGACATTTAGGTGAGCTCTCCTCTGGCACATGGCACCACAAGAGGAAGTACTTCCGCCTCTTCCAAAGATGGACATGTGTGGGCGGAGCCAGTCCGGCTCACACAGACACAGCAGATTCTGAATGCAGCTCCTATGATCCAATATTCAGATGGCTGAAAATCAAGGAAAATCTGTTTTTTGGCAATAAACTTTTAACACAATGTTTTTGGACCAACAAGAACCATGTGAAAGTGTTGAAAAGCTCCATAATATGACCCCTTTAAATATTTTTGGGTACTTTTGAACGCAACAATGTTCAATGGAAATGAAGAATTTTGAGTCATTCAACTTTTATATCCAGAATAATGTTAGGGGTTAAAGAAAAAAAAAAGAAAAGAAAAAAAGCGTCTGTCCCTCCCCGCAGCGGCTGCAGAGTCATTAGTGGAGCTGCGGACGTATAAAACTTGAAAGTCCCGCCTCCTGCTCAGCCAGCCTCTGTTTACGAAAAGTCACGGGAGCAGCATGGACAGAAACGTCTCACACCAACTGTCATAGCGACAGTCCGCTTTACCGCTGCGAGACGCTCCACCAACTCCCTCACGCCCGCTTGATTCATTTCTTTTTGTTTGACGTGTAAATGTAGTTGTTTTGTTTTTCCCTTCTTTTTCTTTCCTTTTTTTTTTTTTTCCTTCCTTGGAGAAGCGCGTGAGAGGAGTAATTTCTGAATCGGGAATAATGAGCCAAAACATGACGCGGCGCAAAAGGCGCAACCCGGTGAATTGTTGCGCGTGAAAGCTGGACTACACTGAACCACCACCACCCGGCTCCCGCAGCACAACACCGATTTATTACTATTTATTTAATTAAAAACGCAGCGGCGAGAGGCGGAGTGGTGGTGGTGGGAAGCAGGGGGTGGGGGTGGGGGGGGAGTGGGGTGGAGGAGGTAACAGGCGGCCGCGGGTGCGACATGGAAAGCCCGACCGAGAACCCGAGCAGGGCTGCGGAATATCTGAAGGAGCTGAACAAGATCATAGAGACGCAGCAGGAGTTGCTGGAGAGGCAGAGGGGGAGGATCGAGGAGCTGGAGCAGCAAGTGTCCGACTTGTGCACGGAGAACGTGTGTCTGAAGGAGCAGTACCAGAGGCACCTGGCTACCTGCAGGCTGCTGCAGGGCAGCAACAGCCTGCTCGCCCTGGGGAGCATCAAGGAGCATGGCACACACGAGAAGTAAGACATGTTTCCTCACGTCACCAGTTTTATTTAGACTCTTCTGATCAAAGTTGGGTGTTAGTGCAAGCCCACTGCCACTTCCACATCCACACAAGTACCCCTTCACTTTGACAGCTTTTCCTTCTATATCTTGATGAAGATGATTGGTTTGTTGGACACCAGATTTTTTTGACCCTATGTGGAAATGCAAGAGAAACAAGCCCTCTACAACCAGAAACGAAGGGATATAATCTTTCTGCAAACACTGCTTTATTTAGCCTTGTAAGTGTGTAAAACCAGCCAGTGGTCAAGACTGACATACAGCACTATACTCTTTAGGCTTTTTAGTGTTTTTTTTCCTATTTATATATATAACATCTCTTCTTAAATCTGCCCTGTCATCATCATATAGCCACTGTAGGCACTCAATAACTCTAAAAGAGAATTTAATGTGCATATGTGAGTTGCACCAGGGGAAAAGGAGGCACACACATTTCTGGTAAATGCATTATTTTATTTTTGTTTTGGGACTGGTTCCTGTCTGCAGGCGGTGGCCTGAGCTGCCGGTAGTGACACATGTGCTGGTAGTAAGTAGACACTGTCAGGGTTGCTCGCCTTGCACCAAATTCTCTTTGAGAAGTTCGCCCTCTTGTTGGCTTGATCCCCAAAAATGCCCCGGCACGCAGGCGGTTAGCCCAGGCTTTGACAGTGTGCAGAAGCATGTGTTTGCGTTTGACCTTTGTCTCCAGGGGTTTGCTGCTGTCATGAAGATCAGTGGCAGCAAATCAATACTGTGACTCACGGACCGTACGTCTCTGCTGGCTGATAAAACTACACTCACCAGATCAGGACGTCGCCTTTAAGCATACCTTTGTTTGTACATTGGACATTATGGTCCGCGTTCTCTGGAAAAAAGTCTCAGTCGGCGTCGCTCGTTTTGCTTGGTCACGGCGTCTGAACTCCGTTTCAGGCCGGCGCTGGTGGACTGGTTAGAGGTTACGGAGAAGCCTGTGATTATCTAAGTGATCCTGATGAAATATGACTGCTGTTAATAATGTAAAGTGAGGTTTATGGAGGATACGGGAAAGTATGCAGCAGCATACCTTAACAAGACTGTTTCTAATATCTGCAAAGGCCATTTTTACATTAGGAAAATGGGATTTTAATAGCATGTTCTCAGAAATTAAACTGTCTAGCCATGTTTTTGTTTTTTTTCTCTCTTCATGTCCACTTCTCAAGGTCGGGGACACAGTGGTAGCAGTCGGCATAAGAAGCCTAGATGTCTTTTTTCCTTGCATCTCCTGGTCTTCCCGAGGGTTTCCCAATCGGGGCGCACGCTCTGCTAATCTGCCATTCTCTGCATACCTCCGCAGGGAGGACAGAGCAGCTTCATGGAGGCCCAGAAGAATATTTGCAAAGCCCACGGTTCTGCCAAGTTCCTCCTGGTGTTGGGCGTTTGGTTTTTATCAGGACATGACGGTGCTTGCATTGTCTGTCAGTTAGTGAGTTGGTCAACTGGTTTGGTCCAGACTGGAAAAGAATGAACAGTTTAAATCGCTCACCTTTTGGTTTGTGTTGTTTGTAAATTACTTGTTGTGTTAGTTTTTCCTAAACCTGGGTAATCCTGGAAAAAAAAAGCTTAAGGTCAACGGTGCCAAATGAAAACATGAACTTGATTTTTATTTTAAAAAGTTACGGTTGGAGCAGACGTATAATCCACGTCTCCTGTTGCTAGAAATGTCGCATTAGTGTTCTGTGAGGGTGAATCTGACATTTTAATCTCTGAAAGCTGCAGAGATCATGTTTCCTGAATGGCAACAACTTTTTGGCAACATTAGCCTCCAGACAAACGCAGCTTTCAGATCTTCCTGCAGCTGTAAGCCGTCAAAATACATCATTTTTAGTTTCAACTAATACAAAAATGACATTTGAGCCACAAACGGGGGACTTTGTTCAGTTTTTGTGAAAATGTATTTAAATTGTCACAATGTCCTTGTATGCACTAAAACAAAGAGGAAATGTTTGGTGTTGTGGTTTTTTTTACAGGTTGTTATTTTCTTGGATTTACTGATCCACTTGACATCAAATCAGGCTGTTTGTAGCTCCTGAGCTAAAAGGAGTTTGTGTCGGAGAATGTTGGCAGTCTGTATCGGAGTAAAACTCTAAAAACTCTATATCACAACTTTTAAATGTTTGTCTCAATTCGTTGTGCAAAAAAGCATTATTTTTTTTTCCCCATTGTAGTTGTTTGCGAAATTATCACCCGTTTTAGTCCATCGTCTTTTAGCCTCTTGGCTTCTTGTGGCTGTAGTTTGCTCATGATCGTATCTCATAGTCAAAACAAATCCGAGCCAATGAAGGGCAATTTGATTAGACATGTAACATCACTCCTAGCAGACGTATTTTAAGACACACATGTCCACTTAATTTTTGCTCGCACAGCAACAGGCTCTCTTCATTTTTTTTAGTGGATAGAGGCGTCGTAGTCGTATATTTCAATGTTGATGCTTTGCGATCAGTGAACAAATTGAAAATAACACTCTAGTACAAGTCAGACATCACACGTCTCAAAATCAACATTATCTGCAAACGGCAGAAGTTAATGTTGCTCAAAGACTTGTTTTCTGCATTTAACCACCATTAGAGGAGGCTCACCATATTAAACATCCAGTCACATAAACATGTTTGTTTTTTTTCCCCAACAATATACACAGAGCTTTTTTTCCCCACATGCCTTAGTAGTCTTTATTCTCCACTTTGTAATGAGGAAGTGGCTTCAGACTTGACATTTTGGGGAACTCCTAAGCACTGAATCTGGTTTCTGCTCATTAATGCTGTAATTCTAACAAACCTCACTAATTGTTTGTTTAATCCGTCCAATAACTGAAATGTAGAAGCGAGTCTACATTCAAGGTTAACTGAACTGTCTCCTGGCGAAAGCGTTATATTTATTTCACCCTGCAGGCAAGAGGGTGATATCTCTCTTCTCTTCTGAGTCTTAAGGAGAGACGAGTTTTCCAGAAATGACACTGTAAAATGAGTTTTGACTTCACATTTGCTCCACCAGGATGCCAAACCTTGACATTTCCTGATAGATGGAACGGCCTGTCATAACTTTTAAAAGCCTGTGATCACGACACGAATCCACACAGAGTTGTCAAGACGTTTAACAGTCTTGTATCTTGAGGCTGAGCCCTCTGTTTGTTTGTTTGTTTGTTTTTTTTTAAATATCTTTCACTCATAATGTAATTTAACATCGTGTGGCTTCATGCTGACTGAACTCGGTCACGACTGAACCCTGGACCATTTCACTGTGAAACAAAAATGGGAGCTGCTGAGTTCACGCTGAGTGTTAAAACTTTTTATTAGGAGGAAAACTAAGCCTGGCCGGGGAGCGGAGAGGAAGATCTAATAGGGTCACGCTGTGCATTCTGATGCAGTTGTTTTCTTGCGTGTTCTTTCTGAAGCAGCTCCGTTGCTTCTTTACCGCCTAATGTAAACATGTAGTGAGATAAATGTATTGCAAAATCTTTTCCTTCTCATTCAGCTCTTTTTGAGGGCCTCGTTTGTCACCTGGGAACCGAGCGCATGCATGCGGGCCCAGCATGACGTATCTGTGTCAGATAGTCATCAGTGTGTGCTGTTGGTACAGTACAGACAGTGGTGAGCCGTGCTGTCAGTTCTCAGTTGGCGCTGGTTTAAGATATGATCCGCCAGTGTCTTTGTGAGCGGATGAAAAGGACGAAGGATGAAAGACGTCGAAAAACGCACCAGATGTCAAACGGTTACTGCAAAAGACGTGACACACAAAGGATTTCTTCTACTGAAATATACATTGGGATATTTGCTGCTATCTTGGATCGGGCTGTAAATGGAAAACTTTTCCCTTATATGTTGTGCTCCCCCCCCCCCCCCCCCCCCCTTTTTTTTTTTTCTTCTTCCCCTTTGCCCTCTTTTTTTTTTTAGAAACAAAGTACAGCGAGCAGGAAATGTGATGCGTTGCTGATAGTGGAAACCTGTGGTGCCACGTCCACAGATTTGTGCTTTCTTGCTTACCCCCGTCCGTCAGCCGGGTTCTCAGGAAGCACTGGAAATCGTTTTCTGTGTGTGCACTCACCCTGATGGGCAACCATAAACTTGTCCACCTGGGTGGTTTTAAGGGGCTGGTTGAACAGAATTAGTAGCGACAGTGTCTGTATGTTGCACTGCAGGACGAGCCATACGTATCGGGTGTCTGCTGTTCACGGCTGCTGCCCGTCAGCCCTTTACTTCAGTGATATTTATGCTGAGCGTGCAGTTTTGTTTCCTGACGGTCCAACCTTTTACAGTTCCCTGTGTCACTTGTGCTCACGGTGGGACGAGCCATAACAGATAGGATTGTAGATGTTTACACCTTCGGCACATTATCACCGTCGCATGTTCTGTCTCCTGAGTGAATATTGTCCATTATAAAGTAAAAAAAAAAGAAACGACGACCTACAAATTAATCTTTAATGTAACTAACAGTGGTTTGTAAATTCAGGGGGAGGGCCAGTGGTTTAATCAGGGTGGATTCACCGCGATCTGAACCGGTCTTCTGAGGTTTGGGGAGGAGATGCTTTCAGTTCTTATCTGAGGGCTGATGGATGCATCTGCCTGCCCACATTTAGCATTCAAACTTTGTCCCAGGCCCAGATAGCCAGCTGAGTGTAAACAATATTTGGGATGCTGGCGTGATTGCTGGAGCAATAACTTCAACTGGAGATGACGAAACGGCTTATGTGCAGTTTTATGGACAGTTTAGTTGTTTTTTTTTTTGTTTGAATATATGCTGAACTCGGTTTAGCAGTTTGACATAAAGTTACGGATATTTAATGTTTGCTGATTAAAAACGAGAAACATTTAGTGTCATATCTCAGATGTGTGGACTTGGAGTGAAGTGTGTTGGTCTGCGGTGACAGTGCAGGTCTGCAGATGTGTTTAATGTTCGGTAATTCAGTCGAAATCCATCACAGTAAAGAAACTTAAGTAATATTCATTGATCAATAATTAATGAATAACGTGAGAAATGATGGCAAAACCCAACTGCCTCCATGTTAATGCTCTAATGGCTTCAGATGCTGATGAATGAGCAGCAATGAGCTTGGTGGAGTTGACCCAGTGCCAGATCGCAGCCAGGACGAGTGCCAAGAAAACAGCCTCCCTGGTTGCCATTTCTGCAGGATTGAAAGTCTGTCTTAAAAAAACAAACATTATGCAGGAAATACAAACTGTAATAAATATCCCTGTTTTGTCAAGTGATTCACATTCATGGCACATATTAAGCTGCTGCTAAACTATAATTGCTTTGATGCTCAAGCCCCTGCTGTTGAATATGTTTGACAAGTTAAAGCGGCTGCATAATTCTGCAAATAAGAGTTTTTGATGGAAGAAGATTGTGTGTTGGGTTGTATTCTTATCATTGATCCTATAGTGTTTTACTTTGATACATGCCTCCTCTGAAAAGATATAAAGGAAAACAATGTCACAGAGGTCTGAAATATTGGAGTTTTTATTCTCTGAGCTCCTCACCTCGCAGGGCAGTGTAGGGTTAACCCAATATAAATAAATAATGTTGGATTTTAATTTTTAAGCTTTGCTTCCCTGTAGAAATTCTGGTGCGTTTTATGGGATCAAAGAAAGACTTCTCCCAGATATTGTTGGGATTACTATGTGCAATAGGGCTGCAATATCAACATTCACTATATATATATATATATATATATATTTCTTGTAAAAAAGACAACAGACTTTTCTGCCAAACATTCTAGGTTTTCAAGCCATGTGCATACACCATTTACAGATCAATATATTTAGCCATTTAGATGGAGCCCTCCTGCCCTGGATTGCGCTGACAATAGATTTCAATTAGCATTCTTTCAACATTCTATTATATCTGGTGACAAGAGGCAAGAAGTCAGAATAGCATAAAAATCAAGATAAAAAAAGACTTGCACTAACAGGCGGGACATTGACTCAATTTCCCACGTTTCGGCTCTATAAACAACCACAAATGGATTTGAAATGAAGCAATCATGACGTGTTTAAATGCAGACTTTCAGCTTTAATTTGAGAGTATTAACATCCAGGTGAATGAAGGAATTATAGCACATTTCGTGTGTCTCATCCACTTATTTAAAGACGCAGAAGTGATGTGTTTGTAAACTGTATGTTGATCTGGGTATTTAATTTGTTCCACGGTCACACTGACGGACACCGTCTGTGTCTCTGGAACCAAGCTGGAGGAGTTAATCATCAGGAGGGTTGATCAATGATTATCGAAGGATTTAATAAAGGTTCTTTTGGGTTGTTGATTCTGGCTGATACTGTATCTCTTTAGAGTCACCGCAGGTTTTATATTGCCTCGTGTCTTGGCTTCCTCGGCTGTAATTTGCTGCCTAAGGAAGCCTCAGTTGACCTTACTAAGTCCCCTGGATAGAGCCTGCGGACTGGAGATTGGCAAGTTCATAAATAGTTCACCCCGAGCCACTGTAACGGCTTTAGCATGTGTTTTGGGACCCCTGGGCAGGATATAATGGCATAATAGAGAAAGCTGCTTCTTGTGGCTGGCGGCGTCCACTCATTTACCCGGCGATCTGCTGAACAATCAGTGTGCCAAACCAAATTTACGAGCGCATGGCCTCCCTCTCTTCAGCAAAGCCCCCTCTAATGAAATACCCCTGCTGGATTAATGTCTACGCTGGGATGATTTGCATTCAGACTCCGCTATAAATCTTGCGCGATGGCCAAAGACAATTTGCAACTTACACTCAATATCAACTGCAGGCTGCCTTTATCTGTAATAGACTGTCCGTCCTTACATTTCAGTGTGGCTGGAGGTAAGCCAGGCGGGGCTGACCTCTGGTCGGCTCAACTGGGCCTGTTGACGGAGTAAAGGTGGGTCTGTGTGCTTTGATGCCGACCGTTATCCCAGGAGAAAGCATGATTACAGCCCTAATGAGCACTGCTCCCTCTGTCTCGTGGCGTTACCAGTGAAAACTACACCAAATGGGGTTGGATAGCACATCCTAACGCATTATGTTCAAATTACTAGACCGCTAGAAGGGATGGAAACGTAATCATGGGAAGGCTTAGGAAATTACAAATCATTTGTAACTTCATGAAAATGACACTAATTCATGAAGTGTCTCTATTGCTTTCTTAGACAAACCGCAACTATAGGTTGATCAATACTTGACCAGTAAATGTGACTAAATCTACCACAAGAATGACCAGAATCATTGCTTCCAATTTACTGAGAATTACGAACCGTATGTCTCTGGTTTTAACCCTTTTTAAAAGTGACCATGTTGGGTAACTTCCTCATTTCTTTTCTTGTAATTTCTTCCAAACATACACAGAGTTCTTAAAACGGAAGCCGTGCAAACAGTCACATGACATATTGAAAACTTTGCAGCTTTCGCTCCGATTTCTTTGTACCGTACGGCATATGTGATATTTTAGTAAGAGTTATACTCACTTTTAAGTAAGTTTAAAAATGATGTCAATGAGTGACTTTTGGGGCATTTAAAAGTGGATAATTTGACTGAGTGTCCCATAAATGGTTCTATCTCCAAGTGAAGTTCCAATGAGCGTATAAAGCTTCAGTTAAAAAGCTCATGTGCTTCTTGAGTAAATTTATTTATTGTTTTCTTTCTCGTTTGTGTGTGTTTGTGTGCATATTTGAGTCTGTTCTGCAACTGAATGGCTTAAAAATATTTCCTGCGTAGCTTCAGACCAGTAGTATGGCGAAGTATTTCACTTCCTTACAGCTGGCTGCACTGCACCAATGGGTGTAGCTATACTGAACCAATAAAGACAGAACAAATGCCCAGTAAAAAGACACAGTTTTGGTAAACACGACCTTCTAAATAGTCTGTGTGACAAATATAATCCCACAGCAGGTTTGCTCGGCTCCGTCTTAAGAAAACACCACATTTAATTTGAACATTCCTGTTTGTGTACTGATTAAACAGACACGATGTAACATGTTGAATAATTAGCTCTCGAGGTGGGAGGTTGATTCTACCTTTGTGCAGCGCTGGGTGAACTATTGCCTCTTTTTTTTTTTTTTTTTTTTTAAACACTGCTGGTGGTGGCTTTATGTAGCTGGTATTAATTTGCTTATCAATTTCTTTGTTTAGTTTGCGAATTGCAAAGTTGTTTGTGTCCTTTTCTCTTCTTGCGATGATGTTATCAGATTTAACCAGAAGAACAAGCGGCGCATCACCATTAAAGGGTTATTCTGCTGTTTACATCAAACCTGCAGATCCCAGGCTCAACCTGTCCCAGGTGAGAGTTTAATTCGACCCACAACTTGACCTGTAAAAATACAGATTTCTATTCAAAGTAACTGCCGTTCCTAATTTGTCTATTGAGGGTGAGAGTAGTCGATGTTCATATATATCAGTTTCCAATTCAGCTTATTTTTAGAGACATTAGACTTGTTTTTTTTTTTATCTGTGAGGCCGCTTGCAAATAGAAGTTGTTGTGCTTGTTGCTAAAATGTGTTTGCCTATTTGCGGTTGAAAACTGTGGATCTTTCATCTCCAGACTTTGTCAAATGGATATTTTGTCTATATTTGCCCGTCCTTGCGTACACACACACACACACACACACACACACACACACATACATGCAGGAGGCAGAGAAGGGTTTCCCAATTTTTTTCTTGTCTGCGTTGCTGTGAATGTTGATGGAAACATGTACCAGCAAATTAGTTCCAGAAAGTATACACTTCCTTATCTGCTTAGACACATGAGATAAAATGGTATTTATTTTCTTGTTGCAGATTTGTAATTTTTCCATTTTCTTGGTTGTAGTTATATTGAAATGGAATCTTTTCCCAAATACCCTCTTACAGTCTGAATGTCTGTGCAAGTCACTTAAGTCACTTTATGCTGTTTTCCACTGAGAGACTGGATTGATGCCCAAAGAGGTAAAATATGGAAGTCTTGGGATCAAATGAAAGAGGAAAGTGAATGCATGAAAACAATAATAAAGTGCAATTATCAGAGTTCTTTTTTTGCAACAATCCACCACTTTGATGCTGTTCAACTTGTTGTGTTATTTTGTTTTATCTAGATCAACTCAAAGTCGCTTACTTTGGACTTGTTTTCAGAAGCCTGGTTGCTGGTTTCCCTCACGAGATCTAGTAACACTATATAATGAAAGATCAATGCAGCAGTATAGCCACTTTATTACTAGTTTGTGAAGAAAACGTTCAAAACGGCGCAGAGATTCTCAGTTCTGAGACTCGTCAGACTTTTACAAACGTCAATCTGAAAGGAAACATCAAGGCTGATCTGTTATTTTTCAGACCGTTCATAATACATATGAATATGAATAGAGACTAAGGCAACCTTTTGTGATATATCTTCAATCTCTCTCCGTTTTTGTGAGCTTGCAAGTCTAATCCGCAGAGTATAAAACCAAAACGCATCCTGTGAAGCTCGCACACAGTTTATGTTTAATTTGACTCCATTTTAACTTCAAGCAAGCTAATCTCTTTACACCCGCCTTCACCATTACAAACTGTGATCAACACTAATACGGCGCTCTTGTACGGGCTGCAAGGCCACGAGTGTAGTTTGCCTGTTCTTTCTTTATTCCTTCGCAGTTGCACCAATTATCCGCCTTGCAGCTGTCAAAACCAGCTGATGCAGCAGCTGAATCGAAGGCAATTTGTAGCGTAGTACCTGTGGAGAGCTGTTTGAAAGGCTGCCACCAGTTCCCTGCCAAGTGGGAGCACGTTGTGTGCATGCAAACGTGTGTGTGTGTGTGTGTGTGTATATATAACTGACAAGGTGGAGGCTGAGTCAACAGCTAGGAGCAGATTAGGAGCCACCGCTAACACATTGTCTTAGTCATCACTGATAGATGTAAACACACAGCCGGTGGAGCCTTGGACAATCAATATATTGGAAAGGAGGAGTTTGGACACTCAAACAGTATGCACGGTGCCTCACAACTTAACCTCTCTGATTCTTGTGTGTGTGTGTGTGTGTGTGTGTGTTGTTTAAAATGGAGCTGGTGTGTTGCTTCAGAGAGCGACTCGCGACTTCAACAGTTTGCATTGCTTCCACTCATCAGCGCTGCATTCTTATGGGTGCGTGCTGGTGTGCACTGCTGTGGCGCTCTCTGTTCTTTATAACCCTGGACTTCGCGAGAGACTCTGCGGGCTCATCTAAATCCCAGCAATATGTTCAGGAATGCAGCCGAAGTGAAGGCGAGATCCACTTGTATCGAGCTCTCGGTGTCAGGCCGGGTGCTTTAAAGCAATATGAATAGAAGACTGGCGGAAAAAGGGCGGCGCTCCTTGTTCAGCACAAACCCACGCTTCCTGTGAGGATGTCAAACCGAAATAATACAGTTTCTGTTACTCTTATTTTGAAAGTGTTTGCATTTGATACTCTTGAAGTGGGCATTTGCATGTTCTCCCCATGTGAGCATGGGTTAATTCCAAATACTTTGGTTTCCTCCCGCAGGAAACTAGAGAAGGGAGCACAACCAGAACATGCAAAGTCAAGCCTTTTAACCGACAATTTTAGTTCATATTTGGGCTGCACAGTGGAATAGTGGTTAGCCCTCTTGCTTCGTTGCAGAAATATTTTCCCTCTGCATGTATGAATTTTCTCCAGGTTCTCCAAGGGGCTTCTCCAGTCCAGAAACATGCATTTCATTCTAATTGTTCAGTCTAAATCGTCATTGACTTGTCCAGCGTGCACCCGGTCTTTGTCCCACAGGCCTGAGTGAGACAAAGTGGCATAATAGATGGATGTTTGGATTATTGGCTATTTTTTCTTCTTTTGACAAAAAAGCGTTGAAAGATTTCGGAAATACTTCAGCCTGACAACCAAAATGATGAATGTTGCAGAATATCAGTTCTCAAATTCCAGCCACCCCCATCAAGGCATTTCACGCTTCCTGACATTTGCTTGATGAATGTATTGACTGCTGATACAGTGTCAGACCAGATGATGAAGAATGGAAGTGGATAGAGGAAGCAGGTGCACTATTTTAAGCAGGTTTTCAGAGATGAGAGGGGAAATGTGAGAATATGTGAGGAACTGCCACTCTCCTTTAATGCAGAGGGGCAGACAGCCAGTGGGGGCCATGCACCAGTGACTCCTTGGAGATACATAATTTGACAGCACCACCAGAAGCAAACCACTACGGAGAACTGGACCGACTCATTAGATCTGCTTTGCCAGACACATTTGTGCTTGTAATTAACTGCCCATTAATACAGATCATTCAGGCCTCAGCGTTATGGACCCCGGGTGTATGCAGTGCACTGAGAAGCCCAACGCGTCATGAATGCCCTTCATTACTGCATTTTAGTGAGAAAACCGCCTTGAACCCAGAGGAGCGGACAGAAGGCCGCACAAGGATGCATCTCTTTAGGGAAGGAAGAGACAAATCTACATCAAATGCTGAAATGCCGCCTGCTTCATCTCGGCTGCGCTGTTCTTTTTGAGAGAAATGAATCTTATGAAATATTGACAAATAATATGAAATGCGGTAGAAAAATGTCAAGCTGCACAGTGTTCCTCTGAGAAACCTGTCAGCGTGAGTGAGCTGCTGTTGTCGACCGCAGGTTTGAGCCATTGATCTTTCGGTGGCATTGTTGTGAATGGATGCAAGAGCCACAAAATGACAAGAAGCACGGTTCTGTTTTCAAGAGAAAGTTTTGTAAATTCAGTGTTACTTTGGATGTGATTTATTCCTTTTCATCGCAGCTCGGAGGGAGTTTGTTCGCAGGAGCTTGAAGCACTTCTTGGCTGTCACGGCTGCTGCCGAATGAGTGCATTCGGTAAACCCAGTGACTGTTTGGGTAACTTTGGAAATAACTCTGGTTTAAGCGGTTCAGTTAAGGACTCTGCAGAGTTCATAATGGTATTCCTGCTGTTATCTTCTTAACCCCTAGTCAAAGATGAAGTTGGGCCTGCGTGACTTGACTTTCAAGTTGAGGAATGGTGGAAAATATTAGAACAGAGGCTCTAATAGGAGAATAATAACAGAAAAGTATAGCAGAACTATGTTTGTGTGTAATATAAAGTACAAGTGGAGTATGAGCACTCGCACACCTCGGAGAAATTTATAATTGCCTCTGATTTTCTTCTAAATGAAAGAACGGAAATAGTCACATGGGTATTTCCTTTATTGTCCAAGGTATATTTTGTTTCCTCCATATAATGGGGGAGATAATGTGATAAATTACGAGAAGCCTTTTCTTCAAGTTTTAAACTTACTCAATATTTCACAACAAAAAGCAAATAATGGCTTTATGATTTCATAGGAGCTGGTCTTCTCCTGCAGAGGCGCAGAAAGTAAAACTAAAAGAATGCTTGTGGGGAGTGTCTGAGGCCTCTGCGATGCACCGCGTGGCACACTGTATGTGAACGGAAAAGAAAACAAGCTGTATGCACAGGGATTCACGGGTCGTGAGATGTATTGAAGCGTGCAGCTGTGCGGCCCACAGTCAATGGAGTTCCACTTCATTTGAAGCCAAACGGGGAGCTGTGATTAAATGAGCGGACTCCCGCTTTTCTGCAGTCGTGTCCAGTTGCACTCACTCCGGCAGAAAAAGCCGATTGATAAACTCTGAGTCAGCATTTTTTATTTTGCGCTCGATGGTGCCCTCTGTTCATTTCCTCCTTCGCAACAGGAAGCAGCTCGTTTTCATTGCAACATCTTCTGAGTCGTGGGGGGATATAAAAAGTGTTAATACTTATCAATCTACAGGCGCAGTATATTGTTTAAGGAGACACTTGGGATGAACTCGTAATGCTGCCACTGGAGGCTTGACTTCTCTGGGACCACCATGGGAGGAAGCATTCTCACAGCTTGTGGAGGCCTTCTTGTAGAGCGATACTTCCAGGGGGATTTGGCATTTCATGCATTATTTAAAAGGCTTGGAGAGTGTACCTGATTGAGTCTCAGGATGCAGTGTTTCTGCACAGTGCAGAAGAAACATTTTAACTGGAATCTGAACTCCATTTAGAAACAGTTATAACTCATATCTTCTTATTTCTGAGTCATAAACCTGTTGCACCTCGTCCTGTTGACTCGCGGTTCATCACAGTTGCGTCAAAAGTGTTGCATTTTACCTGAAGTTCTGTAAATATAATAACCAGTTGAACTTCAGCATCATTTATAAATGAAGACGTCGAAAAGCATAAAGTGCGTTAACCTGCAGCATTAACATGCCTTCCAATGGAACAATATGAAGGAGAGTGATGAACCAAAAATATTTACTTCTGTTTCACCTCTAGGTGACCGACCAGCAACTTGCACTGTTTCCTTTTACTCTGACAGCTTTTTTTTTTTTTTTATGCACAGGAGACAGCTGTTTTCAGAGGAAACACTCTCAAAGCATTCACCGTACACTGCCTTCTCGATACCAAAAATCTGGAAAATGACAACAGCTACCTGGTGAGCACAGCAAAAGCATTTAGCAGCTAAAGAGGCTGATATCTCCCTCAGGAGCTGGCGGAGAAACCAAAAACAGAGAGAACAGAATGGAAATTGCATCTGAATTTGCCAGGTGGCCAGACATCCAAGACCAAAAGAGCCCTAATGTTGCTCTGTAACTGCTGGACGAGTGACTGAGCAGCTGTTTACTCACAATAAAGTCATTAAAAAGTTGACTCAATGTTACTGTTGTGATCCCAACTTTTACTGCTGCCTTCAATGAACAGACACATTTCACTTTAGCTACTCAGTGGCTCAGAAATCGAGAGCATATACCCGGTAATGTTTTGTTTCTGTGGATCTAGGAAGTGGCACCAGAGATCACAGCGGGGGTCCAGGGCCTCGTTTGGAATTGTTAAAGAAAACCACGATTTGTGTTCATTTTGAAGGCTCCTGATCTTTTGCAATGTCTGTAAGAGTTGGTGTGTCTGTTTGTCTTTCTTTGTTGCTTTTATTTTATCAGTCTGATTGAATGTCTTGAGCTGTCCCAGTTGAGGGATCAGATTGTCCTGTTTACACACAGAATTTTGTGTTTGCGTGAGTGTGTCAGTTTAAACGGACGAGTCATGATCACACGATCCTATGTCCACATTAACCAGGAAACACAACAGTATTGAAAACGAATTGGTTACCTGGCCTAATCATGCTTATTGTGTTTGTGTATTCTTTAAATAATATGTTCATTTATGCATTGATCAACTGTTGTTTACCAACTCAGTTTTCCCGGAGTCACATCCGTGAGGCATCACGCGGTGACGTTAAGTAACTGACATACTGATGTGCTGTTAACATGGATTTAATTATAAAAGGTCACAGCACCTTCTCTGATCACATTGTGAATTACATACATAACTGCTATGTTTTCTGTAACTGCAACTACTGTAATCGCGTCAGAAATTGGAAAGGTGGTCCACTGCCTTCATCCTACGTGAACAAAGTGACTGATGACGCTTCACGTTGCTGCAGACTGTCCATCTGTCTTCTGTTAAAGTGTGACAGTTTTCTAGAATAAAAACAAAAAGAATCTAGTACAGGTGGTCAGAACTGGTCCAGTTGTTTTTGTAGTCGGAGCTGTCCAGGGTACTGACCTCCTCCCCCTCGGCGTAGTCTGCTCTGAGGATATTTTGCCTTAATGGATGGGTGCTTATTTAAAAGACTGGCATATCCTTCAGCAAAACATTTGTGATAAGTCGTGTTGATGCGTTCATTCTTCTCCTCTAATGAATTGTATTAAAAGCAGTCGATCGCCTCAGTAATGGCAGCTGTAACTGGACTACAGCTTGTGTGTCTATGAATCTCCTCTGCATTATATTGACCCAGCCTTTTGGTTTGGTCATTAATTCAACAGTCATAATGAGACTTTCTCTAAAGAAAACACTGATTATATCAAGTTTGTTCTTCTCTTTAAAGAGATTAGTTGTTTGGGGAAATATGTGATCTCAAATGAGAAAGGAGGTGTTGTAGATCTGCAACAATTAGCTATGGCATTATGCAATAGCATTATATCCTAAAGCCATCTCGGAGGAAAAAAAAAAACCACCCAACAACCCTGAACTACATAACCCGCACACAAAGAATCTTTACAGCTGATGCACCTAATGATACAGTCAGCCACTGCACTGTATTTTCACCATGAATACCTCATTGTTTTCTTCTTGTGAAAAGTGAAGAGAGCCAACAAGTTGGCTCATAAATCCACCCTGATGCAGCCATGCAGTCGCTTTATTGCCCCTTAGTGCTGTGGTTCGCAGAACAGGCTACATTTTATTCTCGGCGCTGTGAAGAGTGCCTTCCTTTTACTTTTGCAGTGGCTATTACTGCAGCCTGTTTTTAAAAGTGCCCCTGGAAATTCATGGTAAAAATCTGTGTGTGTGTGTGTGAGAGACGGCAGACATATGATGATGTGCACACCTCCAAAATAATCCAACCTCTAAAGCATCTCTGCAGTATTAAGTCAGTGTTTTATTCATCTTGGGAAATTTGAAGGCATTTTTTTACTGTTGAGATATATATATATATATAAAGAAATCATGTTTCATCAATAATAATAATAATTTATTTGTGATACAAGTGTGATACTGAATTGACACAAAAACAAGATTTGGCTTCACGACACAGATGAAGTGAATCTCCAGGTCATCCTGAAGGTGCTCTGCTGGACTGAGACCTGGTGACGGAGGTCATCGGAGTCCAGAGAACCCGTGGTTATGTTAATGATGGCAATTTGACATGATTGGAGCGTTGTGACATGTTATCCAGCTGGAAGAGACGCACACTGTGACCATAAAGGGATAAACATGATGTACATCAGTACTTGGGTAGACTGCAGTGTTTAAACCACACTCTGGTGATAATAAGAGGCCAAGAGGACACCGTTACACCTCCGCCAACACTCTGACCTGCTGGTACACTGCAGGCAGACAGTTTCCTGCTTTAATCTCCTGAGTTACTGTAGAATTACCGTCATCCTGAACCAGTCTGCTCATTCTCCTCTGACCTCTGCCATCAATAGAGTATCTTCTGCTGCTCACTGAAAGCAATACATTACCTTTTTTGGGGGGGGGGGGGTGTTCTCTGGAAACCCGAATAGATTGTGTGTGAAAATCCCAGAAGATCAGCAGAAATGCACTCGGACCAGAGATTGCTCTCAACTTTTTTTTGTTGCCTTCTCGTTGTGACGGGCAGAGTTGTAAAAAGTCGGTTAGAATATTTTGTTCCCTGTCAGTTCATCGTTTTTGTCTAAAATGATAAGACAGTTCACGGAGGAATAATGCGGCGACAGCAGAAACTTTCCCAAGGTAGATTGATATCATATTTTAATATTGTAGTATTAGCGTAATATGATACATCATTTTATCAATTATCATATAAAAACTGTTAATGTATCGTATTGTACCATAAAACTTGATATCGTATAACATGTTTTGCGATACAGAATGAAAAGTTGGAATGATGCAGTTTATTTAGCTTGACGTAGAAGCAAATGATTCAGTATTACTTTAATTCAGACTGTAAAGTTTGTGACTGTGTAGATCTATCTTCACTCACCTAATCTGTCAAAATTAGAGTTTTTTTCTCATGACTAATTTCCCCGGTTATTAAATGAAAATTGTAATTAAGACTTGAGGAGAAGTCTCTATATATTTGATTAATTTCCTGAAGCCTTCACCTTGAACTGGGTTAGATTGAAAACCTTGCGAGGTCATTTTGGTTACCGTCCCGCCTCAGGTGGGGTCAGAGCGTCTCGGGGTAAATGATATCAAACTGGCCTGACTGTGAAGTGGGAGCGATGTCCTCTGTCCTACTTTCTACAGTGGGCTGTTTTAAATTTGCAGTCCATGCGAGCGCCGCTGCAGGGAAAGAGACTGGTGTCTGACTTTCAAGTAGCCGTGTACATGAATGAGCCAATCACTCATTGGTTTTAATTGAATAACATTTCAAGTGTGGAACTGGTGAAAGCGGCGCACGTTTAATTGTTTAACCGGCTAATTGTGTGCATCCCAGGTCAGAATGATTAATAGCTTTTCAATTTCTCTGTCGGAGTTGAACAAATGTGGTCCATGATGGAAAAATATTGAGCCAACACGACCTTTGTTTGACCTTCAAAGACACTGAAATTACCTTTCTGCAGCACTCTGAAGTTGTCTGTTGTCTTAGTCGATGTTTAGGGGTTAAGTTGAGGTTAGTTTACAGTGGTTTACTGTGACTGACGGGCTGCACAGCAGCGTAGTGGTGAGTGAGAGGAGAGTCTGGGTGGGATTTAGGGCCTTTGTTAGTTTCCTCCTCCAATAAAAAAATTTATCTTAAAATGCCCGTGTGTGAGTGTGGCTGTCTGTGTTTCTGTTTTCCTAAATTTGCTTGAATGCTATTGAGGATTGATCAAGTGTACCTGATAATGTGGTTTGGCGATATGTCAGATTTTTCTCGCATGGACCCGTTCATATTCAACTTCTGTTCTTTTTTTTTTCATTATATTTCATGTCCATCTGTAACAAAGATGTTTTGTTTGAGACAATAATCTGGATTTGGCCTTTTGTTCATGAAGCGGAGTGCACAGCTAACTAAAATAGCAACACACAGCACTCATAAATAAGCACTTCCTTGACAGAGGAGACGGTTTGACACATGTATGTAATCTTGTCGGTGTCACGTCTGAGTTGTAGCCGGACTAAGAAAAAACAAAGAAAAGAAAAAAAGTCTCTCAGGAGACCAGAAGGATCTGCTCAAAGGCGCAGCAGCTGTCAGGCGCAGAGACGCAAACGTGGCTGCAGTAATGTAGACGCTGAATCAAGTGATGGCGGTTAGTGAGGCATTTTATGTCACTGTACACGTCTTTTTGGCTGCCAAACTGACATGCCGCAGCATCTTTTGTTTGTACCAGCTCGACAAAATCATTGAACCAGCATTTTTTTATTTTATTATTTATTTAACCGTCTCTCCGGTCTCAATGTGACTTCTCCGTAATGGTCCGGCATGTCCCGCTGCTTCAAGGTGGGTTCACTCCTTTAGACACGGATGCATTGTCGCCTCATTTAAAATGCGTCTAAAGCTTGTTCCCTCTGGGAAAAGCAGACATATTGCTTTAGAGAATACTTTAGTAGAGACACTGTTATGTAATTCTTTTGATTTGAGACTGTAAAACTAAATAATGCTGGACAGAGTGCTACTCCTCTGTCTGAGGGATTGAGGTGGGCCCAATGTGGCGGCCATTACTGTTGATAGTGGATATTACACTGTGCAGGAAATGATGAGATTTTTCGATGAAATGCAGTGCAAGGTCACATTCCTGTGTTGTTAGTTCACTGGCTGAGGGAACTTCAGTGGCAGGAGATTTGTAGCGCTGTCTCTACTGACGGCGTTAAGACGCGGGTTGATTTAAAACTGTAATGTGAATCTATCATTGCTGTGAGCACAGCTATGGAATATGGCTTACGTGCCGGGAGTAGATGGGCTCCTCTCGCTGGTAAACACACTCCTTATCTGCAGCTTCTCTCTTTAGGGACGCCTCGCTGTGGGATCCAAACAGCCTCTTGCCTCTGTAGTGCCGTGTATTTGGGAGCCAGCAGCGTCTAGACCGAGTTGAAAAGAGTGAGCGGCGAAGCCCGTCTTGTGTTTTAGCAAAAATTATCCAGGCCATGTCGGTTCTTTCTGTAGGTAGTCGATTGCCGAGACTCCCCAGGCTGCTTTTCTTCTGCTCTAAATGTCCCATTACAAATCTGAAGCGAATCCAGAGGGCCCCAGCCTGGAGATGTGTGCCAGTCTTTGTCTTTGTACGCTCCTGATATGAAAGTACGTCTTTGTGCGCGCATGCAAGAGCGAAACAAGTGTATGTGAAGTTTGTTTGCTGGAGTGTTGCAAATTTTTTTCATAAATAAATATGACTGGGAGTTAGTTTCTTCTGCAGCTTATTTCAGGTTTGACTCTGATGGATATGATAACGATACCTGCTGTGCTCGCACATCGATTCCAATTATTTTTTGTGTTTTGACCATTATCCTTAGTGTTTCTCATTACATTGTTTAATGCCAAGATTAAAGTGTCAGATTTCAAAATAGAAAGTCATTTGCCAGTTGAAAGGGCAAACTTTTGTTCTCATTAAAGCTAACGTAATTATCTATTTTCTCATGTGTATTCCAACAACAGATGTATTGTGGTCTTTACTTTCCCCCTTATCTCCCAGGCCTTTGTAAGCACTGCTGCTGATAGTGAAATGTAAAAGCCAAACAGCAGAAGCAGAAGATGAGGCTTCAGATGAAAATGGTTCTAAAATCGATGTTTTGATGTGGTTGGAAATCTCCCAAATGGCAGCAGTCTTTTGATCGCAGCTCTTGCTTCTGAATTTGGCCGCATTTCTTACACTCATTCTGTTACTTAATGTGAAGCAAGAAACCGACTGTTATCGCGCTGCTGTATATGTTGTCATGGGCATCTGTTTGTATTGTTGACACCTGCATACACTTCGACTCTCACTTGACTCATGATTACGCTGCTTTCTGACCATATTTGAGTCTTTGTCGAACAATGTTTACTTTGTGGAAATGTGGGGGTGTTCCATGTCTGACTGACACTTTCAGTAGCCAATCATGCTGATTGTGCAGTCACACACCCTTGTGAAGTCAAGCTGCTCTCCACTGCTGTTGGTAGACACACGTGAATCGGAATATGCAATCCTGTTGCCTGCAGGATGAGGAACCGCCCTCGGTGCGTGATGAGTAATCAGGCAATTGACATTGTTTTGCAGGAAGATAAAACGTCAAAATATCGTTATGAAAACGCTGGAATACAAATAAAAGTACAAATTATTGCTTAGCCTCCAAGCAAATGGATAAGAAATGAGAAAATATGTTTTTCCTTTAGGAATTGTCATGTTGGTACTGATATCTTTAATCCTTCACTGATTTCTTTAAACAATTAAAAGCTTTCTCACTGTATTGCTAAAATAATATATCTATTTTCTGCCGTGTTCACGAAGATTGCAAAACATCTAAAGGGATTTTAATTGTGGAAATAATAAGGCTTCACAAGCAAATGAATAAATCCATTAAAAACTGAAAACTTGAATGAATTAAAGAGTGTCCCATAGAACATGTCTGAAATATAAGAAGGTTTTTATAACTCAAAAGGAGTTCTATCAATACATGCACTATAAAAGCATTAAACAAGAAGAAATGAATGTGGAGATGCACCAAGAGTTTGTAATGAAATGAATTCACCACTATCCAGACCAGGGAGTGTAGCAGCTGAGAGCCCCTGAACGAGCTGAGAGCTGGAAAGTGGTTTCCACGCAACAAACACGCATGCATTCACAACACCCCATAAAAAAATGAATAGGACATATATATTCCAGAAATGCACATCCAGGTAAGTGCAGTCTGTCCTATATTTGTGAATGAGGCTTGCTCCAGCGGTGTGTTATGTAGCTAATCATAGAAGCGGAGAAATGGAGACGGGCTTTGAATCCTGTGAGAAAGCGAATATTTTACACATGGGAACAAAGCAATTGGTAGAGCAAAATCTGCTATGAGGAATTGTAGTGCGAGCATCTTATGGGGCAGCAATAAGAAGTGAAGACTGAATGAAACAAAATAGGACATATGTAACAAATCGTGATTGTTGTATAACCTTGGAAATTACACATGCATCACAGAGCAAAGGATGAAATCAGGCTTTATGGGTTAAGGTATAGGCCTTCTACTATAAGATGTTATTATAGCAATATAGCCTATACCATTAAGCATTCAAAAGGTTTGTATTGAATCTTTGAAATTCTCTGCTTTGTGTTAAGTTTCTTTCCATAATATGAAGCACCCAGTATAAATTTACTGTTTGCTCCTGTGTCAAATAATCTTCCATATCATATAAATATAGTATAAATCTCTCTGTAAATATTAGGTAGCGTCTATTTAAAGAAACGCAGCTGCCTGGTTCAAATATTGCTGTGACTGTTGCCATGAAATCTCTCTCTCATCCACGTGGTTCATCTTGGCGCCGGGTTCCCTTTTGTACCTGACTTGAAAGCTGTTCCGAGTCACTACAAGTGCCAGAACAGCACTCTGCTGACAACACACAGCAGACTTACAGTCACTCACATCTCTCACCCTGTTAATGTGCCACATCAGGACACAAGTGAGTCTGGCTGTTGAAAAGTTTGTGCGTTACATGGCTTGGTGGGTTTTCAATATCATTAATAATGAAAAAGCCACTGAACTTGGCACAAGTGCTATAAATAAATAAGTGTGTGTGTGCGCACTCATGGCTAATGAGAGAGGAATAACAACATGGCGGTGTTTAATTGGTCTGCTGTTCTGTAATCAGAATGGATGGCTTAATTCAGATGTGATTAGGGCCTGGTGGAGATGTGCCGACACTCTTTGACCTGCTTTTTATTGGATTGTTCTTCAGTTGAATGTGTGACGACGACGTGCTCTCCCGCTCGCACGCCGCCAAACGCACTTTAATGCAGCACTCGTTCATACACCCAGACGAGCATATGACACAAGCCCACAGCTGAGGAGCAGACCAACGCTTTATCACGGCAACTGCGATAAGAATTCAGGATGAGGACGCTCTTGTCTTATTTATAGCTGTTTACTCGTGCCCGGTGAGGTTTTCTTTTGTGATGGATGGCGGTTGTTATGTTTCAGAGTGTCGGTGAATGAAGAGCTAATTGAAATCTCACATCATTGGGATGCTGCGTCCATGGCGGGGGACCTTCTGAGCGGTGTTGGTTGTATTTTTTTTGTTTATTGAACAGATTTGGTTTGACACACACGAAGGCCAGAGCAGCTTGTCAGAGAGCTGCAGCACAATGACTGACTGGAGGTATTCTGGAAAGCCTGGCCAAGGTCTGTGGCTTTTATTTCCCTGTAGCCCTCCGCAGAGAGTTGGGGATGCGGAGAGGCGGGGATTATACAGCTCAGCCATTATTGTCCAAATGACAATGAGAAGAATACGGCTTGGCCGGGCTGTTGTTGTGGAGGTCACAACCTCCGTCAGAGAGAGTGTCTCAAAAGAACACCAGTAAGCAAAGTGTTTCCAATCAATTTGAGCATTAACAAAGGCCGACTGCTTGTTGGGATCGCAGGATGATTTATAAAGCATAACGATTAGCCAAATGGATTAACATAAAACATACCAAGGGGAGCAAAGGAAACTGCGCTCGTGCAGTTTTGTGTGGAGATGAGGTATTTGCTGTAGTAGCTATAGGGCCGCAGTTTTCCGTCTGAATGCCGGACGTCATGCTCCAACAGTACAAAGTGTTGACTGAACTGTGTTTAATCCTCACAGAAGTCTAGAGCCTAAGAAAAAGGAGCTCGTCCTTCGGTGGCGGGACAGGCCACGTCGGGCCAGGCCAGCTGATATTCGCCTGCAGTGATGAGAAGTGACAGCACTCTGTTGTCAGAGCCGGTCTTGCGCCGACTTGCACCCTCAGCTCGCGCTCCGCTGAGGGATCACATAAAATACATCCTTGTCTTTCGCCTCTCTTGCAACCCTTGTTGCCATGGAGAGCGATGCTCAACTTTGATGCGTAGGACACTGAGCCTGCCGTCTCTGTCCTTGTGCGAGTTCCTTTTGATTTCATGTCTTAATCAGGCATTGTTCTGAAAACAACCCCCCCCACCCCCACCCATTTGCAGGAATGAGACACAACGCGCTGTGTGTGGAGCGTATAGTGGAAGGAGGTGAGGGCGTGACTCGCATGTCTCTGTGGAAAAAGGACTGCCGCTTTTTTTATGAACTGCGGGTGTTTTGTGCATTATTCACTGCAGTGACAGGACTGGAACAAGCTCTGAGTGTTTGGCCCTGCTGCATTATCGGTGTAACGAAGTGAAGACGGGAAGAAAATTCTGACTAATTCAAGGTTCATAGCTCTCGACTCAGCCGGAGCAGAGACATTAGCATTTTTTTTGAATTAATAATTCATTACATCCAAACAGCAGCAAATGGCAGCAGCAATGACACAATTAGCTCTGATATTTCTCAAGGCCTCATTGGAAAAGTTCTCATACTGACACTTTGTATGAGACGAGTTGACGTATGGCAGATAATTACTTCTTTTTTTTTTTGTTGTTGTTGTTGTTGTTTCAAACGCTTTGACAAATGCATGACTGTGCGGGGAGATTTAGCTTTTATATTTTTTTTTGATGAAGAACTCATTACCGGAGGGCGACCGGGGCGCTGCAGGTTTTAAGGCAGCATGCTGACAGGTTGAGAAATGTGCTCGGCCCATCAGAGACAAGCAGCCCAAAGGTGGCCTGGCTCCGTGAGAACTCGACAAACAATGCGGAGAGAGAAACGGTCTATCTGTGAAGGACATGAGAAATGATGCAGTAAAAACGAGAAGACAAAACTTCAGTGACTCTTGGACACTCAACGCAAACTTATGACTATACAGACAAAACAGTGGGACTTACCTCATGTGACCTTTCCTTTCCTGTTTGTATTTCATTCAGCTAATTTTACTTTTGACCTGTTTCTATGTCTTGCTTTGTCTAACACAAAGTGTCTCTACTGGGATATATCTGACACAGAAAAAGATAACGTACTTTAATAAGCTGTCACTAAAAGGACTTATCTTCCGTCTCTTTGCTGGTACTTCTAGTATTAAGTGCCATTAGCAGCTCTGTCTTTGAATGCCACTTTAAACACTAGTCTGAAGTACTGCAGATTAAGTCGCCTTTGTGTTACTTCATCAATAGTCATTTAGAAGTTATATACATTGTAAGTCTGCGGGATTGTGAATTAAGTCTCGATACAGAATTAATCGTTGTCGAGTTCAGTGGAACCGATTACGTGGACCTGATTTAAAAACTTCATTTTTGAAACTGCACAATTCAGGTACATTAATGTTTTGTAATATACTACATTTGAGGGTAAACGTGACGTGTAAAGGAGTACACGGTGGCCTACCATCTATTCAACATATTTGCTCTCTGGATGTTTGTTTTGTTGCCGTTTCTTGTTGAACTTAGTTTTCAGATTATTGTGCAACTAATTGATGTAGTGCAGCCGAGTGAATCATTTATCACATTAACCCACACAGTCCTGATTGCTCAGCTAATTTGTCACAACCGCACTACAGTGATGCCGCTACAGCCATAACATCATCACCACATGCCTGATATTATCTATGTCCCCATTTTGCTGCTCTAAAGCAAAATATTTGCCTTTTGTGTTTTGACATATTTCTAACAGAACCAACATTCGGGGCGCGCAGGTCAGCCTTCACTTCCCACATGCATAAATAAGCCTTGGCCGCCCCCGACCCCGTTACTGGTTCACTGCTTTTCCTCCCTTGTGCCACTTTTGAAAGGTACTGACCGCTACATACTGGGAACACCGAGCAAGAGCTGCAGTTTGGAAGATACTTAGAGAGAGAGACGCTTTTTCCTTCTTCTGAAACGTCAACTTTGAGAACAAAGTGTGCACTTGCTATTCAACATCTCCTGCCCACTGACGATAAAAAAGAAACCATTAATGTTATGTACGTCACTTGTCAGTAGTATTATTATGGCTGGTTAGTGCAACGGAGGGAGATAATTCAAGAGTAACTAAGCAGTTTTCAATTTTACTAACTAGTGAAGTGACTTCACACTATTTAAACATGTAACTAGTGACTATTTAGTTCCTAAAAACAAGACATTTTATTTATAAAGCGATTTATTTATTTTTTTTAATGAAACTCGGACACAGATTGTCAGTCATGTTTATTTAATTCAAAGCAAAACAGATCTGTTTCTTTACGGTAACTTCACTACTTTTAATTTTTAGTTAGTGGTAAATGAATTCCTCAACATAAAAGAAAAGGTACTAAACTAGTTGCAGAGTTGGAGGAACTCCAACTTTAAGGTAGTACCTAGTTCCTTTTTATTTTCCAGTACAGTGAACTGATCGAGTGCTGATTTTCATGAAGTTGTGTTTGTAACGGGTTTCGTTCCTCCTGTAGGAAACATGTGTCTCTGCCGGCGGACATCAGTGAGAAGCCGGGCCGTCTGGTGTCTGAAGGCTGCAGGAGAGTCACGCCCTGCCGCACGTGGAAGTCTGCTTCCTTTGGGTACAGTAAGACACTTGTTTTTCACCACGATATGATTGATGCTTAAATGGTCCCATAAGCAGCACGGCATCTCGCTGCACGGTGTTTTTCTTGTCTTGCTCTTGTTACTGTTTTAAAAGTCATTCCGTCTCCTATTGATGCTTTGCTAATTGGCCTCTGTGTGCCAGATGTATCGGCCGTGACAGCCTGACAGTTGCAAACTTTGCTGCGCCCGTACGTTTGAGGTTTGCAGCTGTTCTCCAGTCATCCGCTTTCTTATGACACAGCACTTTTGACTGCTGCAGTGTTGTTGTTTTTTCTTCTGACGCGTGTGTACGGGGCTGCTCCAATCAAACGCACCGTCGGAGGGGATCATTAGTCGTGGGCTTAATGAAATATGATCTCTGCGTAAGAGAGCCTTCATTGCCGCTCACCCATTTGCTCCGAGTGGAGCCTGGATGGTGAGAGAGTTTCTCCACAAACGAGCAGCGAGGAGGAGAGCATCAGTGGGGCTGACTTAAGGGGCTTCAAAAGGCTTGGGGAGGGTTTCAGAGACACCTCCCAGCGCTGTGTGCCTCATCATCTAAAAGCAATGTGCGCCTAATCCATAGCTCACTTCTGGCTCATGTGCAGCCCAAAAATAAATCCCATTGCATAGTGGGAGCATGTTCTATTTTTAAAGAGCAGCGCTCAGAGGTTTCTGATGAGTCGGAACATCTGCGGGTTGTTTTTAGACTTCTGTACAACCGCAGAAATGAGGCGATTGCTCTTTCTTGCTGACTGATGCCTCGCTCATTTGCACCCCTTTCTCAGCGAGATAGTTGCTCACTAAGTAATTTTCAAGCACAGCTCAAAGCTAATCGGTTAAATGGATCATGACTGTAAACAAGGAAGATGGCTGTGATCAGAGCTTGATTGTTTTCCTCTCCGCTTACAGAGACACACAGTTACATTTAGCTGATTACTAATTGATGAGAGAGCAAAATAACATTGATTATGTTATTATTCTCACTTTGCTGACTATTACTGTGACCCAGAGGTAGCCTTCGAATTGCTTAAGTACTTTGGATCAATTTGGGGAATATTTGGTGGCATACACACGCCTGTTTGTCTCTTTGTTTGGCTTACTTTGCGTTTGGAGACAGTTTGAAGGATAGGAGCGAACGTGAGTGGGCTGCACACAGAAAACACTGAATGAAAGCTCCTCTTTCAATTCAAGTGTCAGAATCGCACTCGCCAACACACTCTGTGGCATTTAAAAAGAAAAAAGAAAAAAAAGAGATGACAGTTCTGGCTGAAAGTTTGCTAAATGGATCACAGCGTGAGTCAAACTGAAAAGAAACATTCATTGTAAAGACCTGAGACACCGCTGCCGCTTGTCATCTCTCACTGTTTTTTTGTTTTTTTAAGATGTTATGTCTTTTTGAAAGACAGGAAGCTCACTTATGGTCCTGTGCCACATCTGACCCAGGAAGTTGCACTTCAGACCACGGAGTCACTGTGATACGACATGTTTTCACGGTGTTCGACTTCGAAAAGCAGTGCAGAGAAATGTTGGGTAATCACTCTCCGTTTGAGCAGCGTAACTCTGTGGGGCTCTGGGCAAATGATTGATCTCTGTAACTGCATTTTCTCACCATATTTGTGCAGCACTAACGGCTCGAGACAGAGTAAAATATTAATTACTATACAATTTGCACTGTGCTCTGCCATGCCCTCCAGTATGCTGAATCACTTCACTTGTTTTTGATGTGTTTGACCGGGTGTATTGGGTAATGTTAAGGATCGCTGTAATCATGGGAGGTGTGCATAGTTGTAGCATGCGTTTCTTTCTATTTTAGTTGCAAAAAAAGAAAAAGCTGATTGGACTCATATGCTAGATGGTGCTGTTATATAAAAGTGTATATTATTCCTGCAGAGTTTGAAGGAAAGAAGGCATTAGGAATTAATGGGACTTTTGCTTTGGTGTAGCTTACAGTGACTGGCTTGTTCGACAGGCTCAGTACCAGAGTGTAGTCTATCTCCGGGGATGACCAATCAGATTCAAAGCAAACAATGCGGCTGGTATATTTGAAGCTGCACAAACTTCCTCTTGAACTGTTGCATCTGTACATTTCTTTCCTGGCTTGAACTTCACTTAAATTAGTTTGTGCCTGCTCCTTTTTGCAGTCTTTTTTTTTTTCTCTCTGCATACTGCAAGAAAACAATTACATGTACCAGTAGCGTTTGATCAGCTACGGATCTATACAGGTAATGGAATAGCTCTGTTGTATTGTTTTATTTCCTCTGCCTAAATGTGTATGTCTGATTCAGTGTTGATGGAGCGCTGGCCAGAATGATTTTGCATCTAAAGTTTAGAAATACTGTCAGAGGAGGAAACATGGATGAATAAGCAAATTTTACTTGGAAAAATCCAAGAAAAATTGGAAATGTAATTCCATTAACTGACAGCTTCAGCACCCTGGACAGCGAAATGTTTTATTTAATGCGACTCTGAGGAGTCACACATGAGCACTCACTGGTGTGATTACCCAGCCGCATGACCGGGATGTAACGGCTATGGAGACGCCGCTTGTGCAATAGAATATCTGAACCAGGACAAAGGTGGTAGATTACCTGACCTCTATCAGAGCACACGCGTTGAATATACGAACAGGTCCCACAAGGTGTTTAATGTCTTTCGGTTCTTTCTTGTCAGTCAGCAGCTGGCAATAAAGCTGAGCCTCAGAGCAGAATGGAGAAGGAAGGATACATCAGCAAAATATGAATAATAAAAGAGCAAAATGCTATAAAACTGTGAAAAGTGAATTTGTGAAATGGAATAAGTGGAGTTTCTTTCATTAGAATTCTGAATTGAATTTATTGACCATCATTAGCTGCAAAAATGTCTCAGCTGCCAATTTAAGTAAAAGCAGTAAAAATGGTTTTCCCGAGCTGTTGCTTTCACTCTGAATTGTAGGCTGCACTAAATTTAATTTGAACATGAGTGAAGTGCAACAGAAAGATGCAATAAACATTGTCTGTAATAATAAATTAAAAAAAAAAAACCTGCAAGTCTAAAAGTCTAAATTCCAGTAGTTACTCAAAAAGGAGGACAAAGTTTACTTTGGACAAAGTTCAGTCTGGGAATAGCAGAAATACCGATGCTGCTGCAGGAAATAGCTGCTGCTTATGAGTATGAAACTGTAATCCCATCCATCGGTCCGTCAATCCTCCACAAACGAGTCAATTTAAAGTCCAACATTTACCATTACAGGCATGTGTTTGGATTGTCGAAGAAATCCAAGATGCAGGAATCCCTTGTGGGGCGGGGGGGACATACAAACTCTATTAGGCCCTGTTGACAGCAGTTTGAACCAGTTTGGTTCAGCAGTTCAGGTTTAAATATATATATTACTAAGTATTTGTGCAATGTTGAGCTGCTGCAATGACTGAACTTACCCATGTGGGATTAGTGAAGTCCGACCTTATCTTATCTTATACCAGATATGCATTGATGGAAAAAGAACCAAAATCCTATATTGACTCTGTATAACCTGAAGAATTGGTCTTTTGGCTTCCAAAGACTGGATTTATTTGATACAATAAGAATTGGGTCAACCAAAGCAGTTCATTGGTCAATCACGGGTATCCTCACTCTAAGTGTCGGGACTTTCAGTAGAGAGATGCTGAACTGTTTGTCGTGACCTGCAGACACAAACCTTATCTAACTCTTGACTGCCTCCCTCCATTCGTTTGTGGCTACGTGCCCTACTTAACCAACATAACGTCAACTTCACAACTGCCTGTGAAGGCTGTGTTCTCGGTTATTTCATCTCTCTTCCAAACATTCAACTCCTCTTCTTTGAAATCACATTGCTTTTTCATGTTTTCTCTGCACTGAGCTCCTCTACCCGTGCTTCTCTGCTATCATTTCTATTGTAAATTGTCTTTTCATCTCCACTGTCGTCCTGCTCGTATTGTCTCTGTGTCACTGTGTGTTTGTGTGTGTGTGTGCGTGAATGCAGAACAGTGAGAGGTGAAAGCAGGAAGTATGTTTATGTCAGATTGAGAAAGTGAAACTGGAGCAGTCAGCCAGTCCAATAGGACTGCAGGATTGCAGCTTATTGTGAGACAGGATAATTGCTCTGTACGCTTTACTGAGGGAAAAGAATCTGAATTTATCTGAAGGCATGTGGCTCTGACTTGAAAGAAAACTGCACAAAAGCAACATATTGTTTTCTATAGGACCAAATCTAACGTGGAAATGTAAAGGACTTCATCGGCCAAGGGGGAAAAAAAACCCAAAAACCTTCTTGTGTTGGTGCCAGTTCCTGAGTTTTATTAAGCCACATGAATTAAAAGCATGTCTTAACTGATTGAAGTGTTGCATGCGCAGTACCTGCTGTGTGCATTGCCTGCAGCTGCCTTCTACTTCAGTCCCATCCAGAGTTAAGACCTCTCTTAACTGAGCTTAAGGCTGAATGAATGCTTTAAAATACCCAAGATGCCATCCATCTCCTTTTCCCTCACGTCACGCCTTTCTTTTGATCCCCCTCCAATATTCCTTCTTCTTTCACTCAATCATTAAAAAAAAAAAAAAAAAAAGTGCTCATCTGTCATCCATTGCCCTCCTTTTCTGTTTCATCAACGAGGAAAACCCATCTGACTTGCTTAATAGATACAGGCAGGGGGATTCACAGAGGTAAAAGAAGGGTTTGGTGGTCATGGTGAAGCATAAATCTCTTTGCAAGTGTTTACGTCCTCCTCTTAGGGCTCCCATGGTATTACGATAAGGTCATAAAGTTACCCGCCATTGCAGAGCTTCGCTTCTATTCCCGGTTCCGATTTGGCCTCTGACCATTACAGATCTGTAATGGTCCCCCCCCCCCATTGCATGTATAAATAATCCACGTGCTCTACAATCTTCATTAAGTTGAATGATTATTTCACAAGAGAACCTGTGATTATCTCCAGGCCCTCTAATAATACCACTGCAGAGCCTATTGATTCCTGGGAATGGCCTGTCTTCCTGCGATCACAGACCCCCACAGCCTCCCCGCTGATACAGCCGCTGTGTTATTTGCTGACGGCTGGAGGCAGCAGGGCAGCTCATGCGACTGTGATCCAGCCGCAGGGGGAGAATGCGGGGGTCAGATGACTTGCGCTGTAGAAATGAAGTATTGCCATATGTAGGTATACGTGACGCCTGCGTCAGAGAGGATGTTGTGTGTTTCACTGCAGTGTTTCTTTTCTGTTGGCTCCTGATAGCATGCGAAGTCATTTGGAAAAGGGCTTGACAACACAGTAAACATTTATTGTATGCCTCAGCAAACAGTCCTTCGTAAATGAATGAGTGCTTGTTGTGTAGACGAGTTAGTTGTGCAGTGTTGGGTTAAAAATAAAAAATAAAAATGCCAGCAATCAAAGTATCTTTCACCACTCATAAAATTCCGTGGGTTGTATGAATTCTTTCTTTATTGGACCTTTTTATTTACTGCTGCTGGTATTGTAAACTTTTGATTTGACCAGATGGGAAATCACAACTGCACGATGATTTAACGGGCCCGTGAAACACGGGGCCCACTTCCGTAATGTGTTTGAACTCTCGGGAAAGCTCCCGGTCGTCTTTTGAAGTTTCCAGCTTCCTTTTCGTCATCACATTCTCTAAGAGTTAATTAAAGGCTCCACACTGCGCTCTGAAGCTCAAACTCGCAGTTCTGATTCGGGACCTGCACACACAGGCCATGTGGCTCAGGATAAGTTGGCTTGACTTTAAGCTGAAGCTCTTCGTGCTGCATGATTTGTACCTCAGTCGCTTCTGTTGATTCTTTTGCCAAATGAAGAGATGTGTTATTTATTTATTTGTGTGTTTGTTTGCCAAACAGTTACTTCCTTATATTAACAGACTTAGTTTAGTTTAATATTAGGAACATATCAATTTCTACAAAGATGTTCAGACATCGATCATGGGCAACTATGAATAAATACAAGAAGAATGACACGACATTTGAATATACACGCGACAACAAATCCATACACATTCACATATCGGTACAGACATTTTCCTCCAAAAATAAATTCCACATGTATACATGTTTGTATCTTAAGGACTGTTGTCATTATATTGTGAAATCTTAATATAGCACGTAGAAAAAAAGGGTGAGGAAAAGACTTGTTTGCGCAGACTGGTAAAGACTCTTGATGGATTTAGATTGATGCATCAAGCTACATTCTTCATATTGATTCAGTCGGATTTTACTGTGCATACCTCGTCTATTCTGCTCCTTCCGAGTGAAATCCTTGCATCACTTGAAATCAGCCTCCTGTGTTTTGGTCAATGCCTCCATCTCTCAACTCTCTCTCTCGACTCTCATCTCCAGCCAGTCTGTCCTGCCTGTGTGCTCTCCTCTTTTTCAAACCTTCCACTGCTTTGGACAATTGGCTCTCTTTATAACCTGCTCCGTTTTATTATAGGCCTGAAATATTGATAAGCTTTCTATAAAATACAGGGATCACATTCTGGTCCGTCGTCTCATGTGGGATTATTTACCACCTTGCTTTATGTCATTGAAAACAAAGCGTGTTTGTATTGTGCTCTCTTGATCACGAAATGTTCTGTAAAACTATGATTTGCATTCTTCTGCCAGAGTTTAGTGGTTAAATTGAGAGAGTTATACCTTACAGACCTCCTCACATTGCGGCAGCACTACAACTAAAGATAAATTCTGATCATGTGAGAGTGTTGAGGGTCTGTTGAGTGCAGTGATTTATGAAGACATCCCGGCCGAATATGGGTAAAAGCATGATCGCTGGATAAGCGCCAAGTGTATCACGGGGCCCAAGACGATGATACACACACACACACACACACACACACACACACACACACACACACACACACACACACACACACACACACACACACACGGAAGTGAGAGGTCAAGAAACAGGAGTATCTCCAGAAAACCGTGTAAACTCCACCCTGAAAAGATCCCCAGTCCTCGCTACGAGATGAGAGCGCTAACCACTACACCTCTCTCTCTCAACATGTTGTTCATTCAGTTTGTTCTGTTCTTATTCAGTCATCTGTGTGAAAGAACACAATTACCTTGACAGTCACAATAACCGAGATGTTCCCTAACACAGTCTTATCATTACAACAAGCACATGCCCTACTTGCAGCTGTGACATTAACGTCTTGAATGCGTTATCAGCCAGTGGATCTTGTCGGCAATTTGTCATGACATTATCTTTAACACAGAGCCATCTAAAGATATACTATACTTGTAAAATATTGATTTCAATGTATTTTTTAGAGCCGATACGGGGGGTAAAGCTGTAAAGCGCACGCTTGAGAAAGCAACACAATTATAGCCGAGCGTGTTTTTGTGTGCTCCTCTGCAGGAAAGGCCGGAGTTTGTGTTTCGGTCGGGGCTTGAGAGGTGCAATGTTATCAGTTGTGAATGCATCTCCTCCGCAGTAATGTAAAGACTCCCAGATGTCTGGTGACAGAGCACAGGTGTTACATTTCAAGACCAAATCATGTGTGACACTGGTGTGATTTGGGGAAAAAGAGACTTTCGGCGACACATGTGCGTCGGGCGCACCTCGAGGGAGGGAGAGAAAATATGTCCTAGCATCCCGTTATTCTCAACCAGCGCTCTGCTGTTCACTGTATTACCCATGGCCACTCTCCCTGGTAAATTAGATATCGTGAGAGATTAGCTATACTGTGTGACTCCATCTCATAGCTTATCTTTTCATCAGTTTCATGCCACCGTAATATCAGGCAAAAGGGCCTCCGACCATTTCAGATCTGTCTCTCCGTCTGATAGGAGACATTTGCAATTCCATAGCTCGGTATCGCTGCTCACATACAATGGGGTGGGGGGGGGGGGCTTATCCCCCCGGGGTTAAGGTGGATGAACAAGGAGCAGCACACTTTTCCTCAGGAAATAAGACTGAAGAGGCCGTTCAGCTCTCCTACTCAAGGGGAGGGATTTGTCCTTGTATGTGCAATAAGATATTAACAAGACGCTGCAGCTGAATCTGTGCTTTGGCTGTATGTTGGAGGACGAGATTAGATTCATAGGATGATAAATAGTAAGTCACCTTATAATTGGCCTTTTACTTCAAAATCATGTGCAGTGTAGTGGAAAACATGTTTTTATCTGCCTATGAGTCAGATTTATTAGGACAATAAAAGGAAATCCTTTTACTTATAAAACTAAAATACTGTGATAGAAACTTCAGCGCTAAACAGTCAAGTTAATATAAAGGAAAGAACTCATTTTAATCTGAGACTTCATTTGCAGTGTGTAAAAAGCTTCAGTTTTTATTTGCACTGTTACCTTTCCATGTGGAGTTTGCATCTTCTCTAGGTTTTCTCTGGGACTCCCAGCTTTCTTTTAAAATCCAAAGGCAGACTTGGTAAGTTAATCAGTGACTTTAAAATATAGTATCAGTGAGATTCTATATCAACAGAATATGTAATAGAATAAACATAAAAATAAACATTATCAGGTCTTAAAACACTACTGTTTACTACAACCCATCAGTGATTGATTAATTAAAGGGAGCACACCTTTTTTTTTTTTTTTTTTTTTTACTTCCAGCTACTGGTTTTATATCTGTCAACTATTATTGCATTTTCTTTATGTGTGCTTTTTAATTGCAATTTCTGTCTTGGTTTAATGAACCAAAATCCAATTATAATGTTCCTGCAGTGTTTCATTTTTATGCATTTACAAGTTCTACGACAGTCTAAATCGTTATTTCCTGAATGTTGCCATATAATTTAACTTGTAGTGGAATTAGTTTAGTTTTTTTAAAATACTGGTAGTTTTACGAAAGTATAAGCTATGGGACATATTTCTCTGCTGAAGATATGAAGAATTTGAGAACTGGAGCAGCTCCATATTAGTAAAACTGATGTCTTTATCGGGGGAAAAAGTCCGAACCTGTGTGATGGTAATGAAGAGCCTCAGCTGAGTCCTGAGGGGTCAAGTCATGTCTCTGTCTCTCCTTCTTCGTCGGAGGCAGAGAGACAGTTCTTTGTTTGGCCAGCTCTGAAAAGCTCATCTGTCTTCTGCCTCTGAAGTTCTCCGGCTTCAGGCCAAGTCGGTGACAGAAGGAGCCTTTGCACAGCACTGCGCCCTTTGCCAGCGAACTGCAGAGAGGCTGCACAGCGTTGTTACATGGAAAAACAGCAGGGAAACAAAACCTTTCACCCCTTATCGCCGGAGCTGGGCGGAGAGGTGGTTATCTGAGGGTGGAGGTGGAGAGGGTCAGTTTTCTCAGCTGTTGACGCAATAATAAGGGCGGGTATGAAAATGTTTTCATGGAACAAAAAGTTCACGGGTGCGTTTGTCACCCGGCGAGGTTAGTGAACACCGAGACGCAGACGTGGACCGTGGCGTTTTTCATTCTGACCGTGGCCTGTTGTGATGAAACTGAATTTATACACCGTCGCTTTCCCTCCCACTCACAAATCCACGTACATTTGATTGTTGCTGCCTAATTGAGCGGGCAAACGTTCCTCATTTGGTCTGTCACATGTGATCCAACAATAAACCTCCTGAGGGAAACGTTTTCTGACTTCAGTGATGGCATTGATCGCATCACTGTGCTCATGCAGGCGAGGTTATACACTGCCATCTTGTGGCGTCCAGCTCAAAGTGCTGCAGAAACAGTTTTCGTTTTTTTTCTTTTCTTTTCTTTCAGCCCACAATTTGAGGCACTGTCTCTCTTCTTCTTCTCTGATGTTTTGTTGTGGGCTCATGAGAATAGAACCCCTGCTGAGCTTCTCAGTACAGGACAAAATATTCTCTTTTTTCCTTTTGTGGGGTAGAGACATCTAAAAACAGAACTGTTCCCCTCTACGTATTGTGTTGGCGTATAGAAATGATAGTATTCCAAATGGATGGTTCCTCTCGAGAAGATGGCAGTCATGTGGCCACTCCGAGAAGAACAACAGATTGCTCTTTGATGGGAGTAAAGTGCTGCCTCATTTTTGAGGAGTTCGCACACTGCTTTGTGACCTCCGGCACTTGTGCTCTCAGTTATCTGTCTTTATATCAGCTGAAGCAACTCGGCACACACTGACAGCCAATTCAGCTAAACAAGCGAAGCACGGGAGTAAGCCAAGTGTCAAGTGGTGTGATTTTCAATTCCAACTGAGACACACTTGTGTGTGTGTGTGTGTGTGTGTGTGTGTGTGTGTGTGTGTGTGTGTGTGTGTGTGTGTGTGTGTGTGTGTGTGTGTGTGTGTGTGTGTGTGTGTGTGTGTCCTTGAACAGTGATAAATTATACAGTGCTGAACACGGAACAGAAGACGTTTTAAATCCAAAAGTTTGCTATTGTAAGAACTGATGAGTCATCTTCATGATGAAATGTCACATAGTAATGGACAGAAAACAATGTCCCATCACAATAACCAGGAGTTTGTAGATTTCAGTCTTTAATACCTCTTTGATGGAGAGTAATTAAAAAAAACAACTGTGGTTATAGATCTCCTGTCACAGACGATTCGCCTTCAAGAAACAGGAAGTCTTCATTTTATGCATTTTGCTGACAAAATTCTGATATAACTCATCCAAATTAATCTTCCATTAATTGACTAATAGGTTGATTGTCTCAGCTCTGGCACAAGATCTTGGTTCACACTTGGCAGGCTACTTGGATTTCTACTGTTTCAGATTCATTAACGGCATCCTGTGATTATTGACTATTCCCGTGTTTCCTCCTCATTATGCCGTCAGCCCGGTTTCTTTATATTTGGTTAGTATGAGTTCAATCTGTAGATTTTCCCATCGGCTTTTGGCTAAATTCCTCGTGTCGGTCGTCCTTAAGCTCAGGCTTATCAGTGTGGACTTTCTGTCATGATAAAAGCTGTGCATTTCATTGTGTGTGAGTGTGTGTGTGTGTGTGAGAGAGATCTTTGTGGGCATTCCTTTTGCATGCAGTCCAGCACAGCATCCTGACACTGTAACCTAACAACATCACACACTGAAGCCAGCTGGATTAAAAAAGGGGGCCATATGGTGAAATAGGAGGACTCAGGAGATTCTCACGGGGGCAAACACATGCAGAATAGATACATCTAAGAAGCCATATATAGTGGTTATTTGAATTTCAGCATCACTATTTATTCAGAGTTTAGGATGCTTTCAAAAATAGATGCAAATATACAACATGTCAAGAATCTTTTGAGTTTCTCAGTACCATCTGTAAATCATATGGCATCGATAGCCTTTCCTGTAATTAGCATTTAAGATGGTAATAATAACATGCAGTATTAGCCATACTTAATATTAAAGCAAAACAGTATTATTGCATGCATGCAATATAACTGCTGCTTATTGTGCTGCTTTTCCTCTGCAATGTGTCTATTTTAAGTGTGCAGTTGTGGTGAGGACTCAGTTAAAGCCATTTTGAAACAGTTCACCCTCTTTTTTTTTTTCTTTCTTTTTTTCTGACATTTTGTCCCACACGTCGCTCTAAAATGCCTCAGTAATCTACATAAGTCCTTTGATATGTTCAGTTCATCCAGTACCAGAGACGGTGAAGCAGCTCGCGAGCATTATAGACCCGACATAATGTCTTATAGTCACATTTTGTTCCTTCTGAACAAACTGAGGCAATGTGTCAGGTTTACTTTGTTCTTTTTGTTTTTTCTTTATCCCACAAAGACTGGGGTTTCTATAGAACCGTTTTTCTTTTTGCAAATATTGGTCTTTTCTGTCAGTAGTCCTTTCCTCTTTGGCCTTTGCCTGTGGAGCCCTAATTGGTTTAGTGAGCAGCTCAGCCCGAAGCTGTTCAGATGCTCTGTGTTATTCCTTCCAAAATGCACTCAAAGACTTCTCTTTCTGCTTCTGCTTGGCCTCTGTCCATTATGACCGTGACTTGTAACACGACAAGCTGTTGAAACGGGAATTTCAAGATGCCAAGCGATTGCCTTGTTGCTTTTCTGGCTTGTTGTTATTTCGTTTTCAATGCTCTCGCTTTCTGAAAAACAATCCAGAAACAACCAGACCCCTTCCTTGCACTCGCACCGTCATTTATTGGTCAATTAAAGTCATGCAAACACGGCAAGTTCGGCTCAGGTCAATACCTTGTATATTTTATATTGTTAGAGAAGCTAATTTAATTTATGCCATTAATTAAATGGTCTGTTTATGTCACTGTGTTGAATTATTATCCCTTATTTAAAATTAAACTGTGAGAAAATGGATTTTGTGAAGACGAACTGAGAATAATTGAATAAAAAAAGAAATGCAGCAGCATCTGTACAGGAATATGAATATTGACTATGAAATCACGTGAGTGCTTGTGGATGGAGTAGAAGGCTCGTCTTTGCTGCAAAGAGTATTTGTCAGGTTCAGACATTGTTGTTACGGTTGCGCTCCTTCGTTCGTATGTGCATTGACTACCAACACTGCGTTCACGGTATATCGTAGTTGTACTGTAGTACACGTTACAAGATATTGCCAGAACCTTGAGAGCGAAGTGTTTCCCAGTTAAGAATTGCAATATTTAGCACAATCAGTTTCTCTACTTTGAATATTATCTATTTATTAATGGTGTGAATATTAAAGGGGCTCTGATCTCTCAGTCTTGTCTGACAGGTATTAACATATCAAACCTGTCTGTGGGCAATTAAGATTAGGTGCTTTGGTGACCTAAAGAAAGGAAAGGCAAAACCTTTGCAAGCACAAACAATAAAGTTGTGCACACATACAGTTCAGGGCTATCATTATTTGAATCGCTGAGTTACTGCATAAGCAGACACACGCACACCCGCGCGTCGAGGACAGTATGTCACAGCAGGAAGCCTCAGCGCTGCGCTTGATAATTACAGGTTACACAGCTGATGTAATTGCAGTATTGCAGTGAGATGACGCACGTATACAATTAGCCACTACACAAGTTAATTAACAAAAAGACAAAGGTCTGACATTATTAGTCACCTTGAAATTAGCACTCGATACATCGACAGCACTGCATGCCATCGAGTCTGCTTGAGATGAAACGCAGCCTCCCTCGGAGACTGTGTGCCAGCAGCCTGGGCTCTCTGTCTTTAGCACGCTGTGTGTGTGTGTTGTGTGTGTGTGTTGTGTGCGCGTGTGTGCGTCTCGGAGCATCTCGATGACAGATTTCCTATATCTGTCCTGCTTCGCATGTAGTTACCTTATAAAGGTGTCAACAACCTCACCACCTAAGTCCATATTGTGAATTAAATAACTGTAGCGTCCTGCACACCGTCCTTATCGAAAATACGCTCTTTAGTAATAATCTTACTCAATATTTGTAGTTTCTTTCTGGTTTTCTGGCAATGCTTGAACATGATGCAATGCCGGTGCAAGCCCTGTCCTCTGTGTTTCTCTGACTCGGTGCATCTTGGTGTTACAGCGTTAACACTTTGATAATCGAAAAGGCTTTGAAAGTGACCCAACGTGAATTATTTTTCATGACCTTAACTCTTGCATGTGGTCTAACCTCAGAAAGGGTTTTGTGTTGTGACGCCACAACCACAAATTGTCTGACCTTCTTTTTTTTTTTAACTAACTATGAGCTGCTGTTTAATATGGTCACTCAATAATATAGCGAGACAGTTAAGGGTATGTGATAGTCTTATCAACACATTCAAAAAGCAAGAAATCTCTAGTACACGAGCTGTATGGTGGCCGGGAGGTGAGTAATATCCCTGGTTTAAATGCAGGTTTGGTTACGGAGCCTTTCCGTGTGGAGTTTGCGTGCCCCCTGTGTCTGTGCATTGGTTTTCCAGTTTCCTCCCACGAAGCTTGTGTGCGAGGTTACCTGGTGATTCTATGTCTGTGTCAATCAGCTGGGTTCAACTCCGACTCTCAAGATGAAAAAAGGGATATAGAAGATGTATGATTTCATGTAAAGTGTGCAAAGCTTCAGTTGCAACTTCTTGCTGAGAGAAATGCTATAAAGATGCAAACTAAAACTGCTAATGTTCGCCTGAGAGCCTGAAATCAAAAACTTCTGTGCTCCTCTCATAAAACTGAACCTCATTTCTCTTGTAAAAGCAGATTTTATGACTGTTGCTTTGTATACTTATTAAAGTGACCATTTAGTCTTGTTTGTGGTTCGACTGATGCAATACTCGACTTGTTATTGACATTCCGTCTTGTTTTTCGTTGTTCACTAATAGTGCCGACTTCAGCACTTCAAGTCAACACATTATAATTTTTATACAATCATGATTATTACAGTCAGCCGAGATTAGTCAGCATATTGTGGTAATCAAACCATTTTGATTTATTCCCCACGATAGATGATGATGTTACACAAGCAATTTAAGGATGGCATACAATTAAACTGAGAGCCATCAGATCTGGTTCATTTTCAATATAATTTGTTTAGGCCCACGCTTATTTATGGATGCGGTCCGACTTATAAGAACTGAATAAATTGAATTTGAAACTTATTCACCCTGTATCCTGTTTGATGTATTCATACACCTAGATTATCTTCTCCTCCTTTCTTAGCTCCTTTGTGTTTTTCTGGCTCTGCAGGTGTAATTAACCAAAGCCACACAGCATCTTTACCTTTTCGCGCGGCTCCTCATTATGCTGGAAAGCCTTGTGTGTTTTGAAAAACACCAGAGAGAAAAGTGCATTGATTCCAGAAGAGCGAGGGATGCAGAGGGAGGGTGGGGGGTTGAGTATGTGAGGAGAAGAGAAAATTGGAAAAGCGGGAGAGCGAGTGAGATGAGAGCAGGGAGGGAGTGAAAACAAAATGGGAGGGAGGGAGGGAGGGAGGGAAGGGAGCAGGCATGATAATGAGCCCTACCTCTGACACATCCTCCTGTTTCTATGGAGACCAAGGAGCCAATCGCACGGCCCTGCTGAGGACTGTACTACTGAGTGTAGATAAGAGGGTGGAGGGAGGTGTACGCAGATGCTCCTCTGTGTTTATGAGAGGCGGTGAAATCTCAGCGGCTCTCCCTGCAGGTTGTGCCGCGCTTCATTCATTTCCATGTGGAAGTCGCCCCAGACGTTGATGCCCGGAGTCATCAATCACCCTCTGTGGTTTAGGACCAGACAGCTTTTGCTGTAGCTTCTGGGATCTTCAGCACCCCACCCTACACCTCCTCCTCCATCACTAGCCCCCCCACCAGCTGCCAGCCGCTTGGATGCTTCTCGTTACATCACACGCGCCGCTCTCTGGCAGCCCATGTTTGTGACTGGGAAGGAGTGGGAGAGTGAATGCGAGTGAGCCCGTGTGCGCACGCCGTCCCACCGTCGAGTCCCGTTGACCAGCGTACAGGATGGACAAACCAAGTGTGTGGCGCGCCGTGGTGAGCAGCACGGACCCCAGGCGGACGCGTGACCCCGGGTCCCACTCCAGCAGACCGGGCTCCGCCATGAGCTACCGGCTCTACGACATGTGAGTAGCATGATAAGTGGGGACGCCGTCGGACGGGCAGACAGGCGGCACCGCCCGCTCAGGCGGCACCGGGGTAGCTCCCATTCATAGAGGCAGCGGTGGAGTGGGCGACAGTGGGAAAACACGGCGTCTACCTCTCTGGAGTGTATGCTGAGTCACCTATGGCATCCAGACCTTGCTCTGTCCTCTCATGTTCCCCTTCCTGTGTTCTTGGTAAACAACGTCTCTCTCCCGGGGAGGGGCGACGAGTTGCAAGCGTACGTTTGTGTGAATGGCGTTCTCAGATTTCACCCAGATGAATTAAAGCCATGCGTTCTTCATGCAAAGTGACAAAACCTAAGTGTTGTTTTGTATTTGCGTTGTGACTGAAACCACAACAGTCATGTGAGAGATGGCTTTGGAGCCTCGGGTGGCTGAAAGAAATGACTCATTTCTGCATGATGCTGTGACAGCTCGGACTGGGCACATGAGTTCCTCGCAGCTTCTGCTGTATATTTGTGGGTGTGAGTGTGTTCCTCTGTGTGATTGGTACACTGTGTGTGTGTGTGTGTGTGTTTGTGTGAAATGCGGTTTTGACGGAGCTGTTATTTTTGGGAGAGCAATGATTCCTACAGTCTGTGCGTGGAAAGCTTTTGTTTCTTCTTAAGTAAATCTCTTCTGGATTCCGCTGCAATGGACGGATCAAAATAGGAAATCGTTTTTGCATTTTGGTGTCAAGTTATACTTCAGATTATTTTTATGATAATGCACAGGAATTCTCTGCACACTCTCTGCGATTTCCCAGTACACAGGAGCTTCAGCCCAATAAGCATTTATTCATTTATTTATTTTTTACACTATTTGTCTGCAGAGGCACATTTAAGTTTGTTTTTTCTTTTTTTCTAACATGTAATTCCGCATTACTGTGAACCACTCGATTCCTCCACAGCCCTGTAAATACAATCAGGGACATGAACACTTGCATTTTTCACGCATGTACTAACCAGCTGGTGCATAACGTTAAGCTGAATTACCCTATCATGTTGTGATCTAATACCATACATGGGGATCAGTCATCTTAATGAATACGAGACCTTCATCGGTCTCCACTGAGCCTTTTGCAGGCAAATAGCTACTGATAGTCAGTGATTCGATCTCGGCCGTGTTTCTTTTTATTTGCGCACAATACAAATTATTAAATTAATTCTTGGGATTTTTCAGTACATAGAGTCCACAATTAATTAGAATTTTACAACATGCGTAATTTAAAGATACTTTTGTTGCTCCATCAACATATTTTCCACAATAAAGCATCTCGGCCTGCCTGTGGTTTGAGATAGTGGCTGAAGATTTTCTTGCCAGCTTTAATCCAAGGGAGGCTTTAACCACAGCGAGTCACATGACCTGGCCAAGGGGCAGACCTCAGGAAGGTGAAGTGTGGCGCCAATCAATGACTTTGTGAAACGGACGGAGGAGATGTGATGCAGGTTGATGCGAAGTTCCGTCTGTCAAACACACCGAGGATCACAATACTAATGATAATGAGGAGCTGGAGTGCGATGAGCCTGTTTGGTTGTAAATGTCATTTGATCATTGCTGGCAGCCCCCCCGTCCCTCTGGAATTCTAATGCTTTGCCTACAAGACTGAAAGGCCAATAGGAGGAGGAAGTCATGGGCTTTACCAAAGGCTTTCTTGGCTTTTAAGGACGCTACACACGGCTTCTCTCGCCTAAAGGCATGCAGAGTTCGTCTCAGTCTGAATGCTCCAAAATACAACATGGCACGCAAGGTGTATTTTGGTTAGTTTTGTGCAGTAGGGCAAACTTATGGGGGCTTTTTCTTGGCATAGAATGTACATTGTTCCTGCCAGGACAGCTGAAGCAGAGTTTTTTTTTTTTTTAAGTAATGAAATCAGATTTGTAAATATGTTGTCAAGCGTAAGGCTCTTTGACAGAAAGCTTGGGTAATTGACTGTCATACACGTCACTGCTGCACAGCAGTGAGGCCACATAGTGTTGACAGATCCTCTATTTCGCGTTGCATGAGTCACAATAGTGACATTTGGTGACAAATCAGAGTTTTATCTACAGTATCTCGTGTGAATTGGTAAAAAGAAATGACGCTGTAGTGCTACATGTTCTGTATTCTCGGGTATTTAAGACACTATGACAGCTTCCTTCTGTCCAGCCAGGCTTGAGCTACTTAACCAGCTTGTGCACAAAAAAACGGAATACTGATTTTCTGGTCGTGGATTATTTTCATTATTCTCGATTATGACAAAAAGGGAGAAAAGGTGTGCACAAAATTGCCTGAGTTCATAATCCCGTTGTCCGTGGCATTATCATGCAGCAAGTGTGATCTTTGTGCATGGATTATTTGCTGTGATTCACATCCGTTCTTCTGTATTCGGCTCCGCACTGAATATATAACATTTCGTATGCAAGGTGGCTAATAAACATCAATGGGCTTTACCCTTCATTCAGATAATGTCATGCATTCTCGGAGGGCATTCATGTCATGAGCCGAGTTCAGCAGGAATGCACATTTTCCATTATTGGCTGAGACATTCCTAATGAAATGCTGCTGTTAAAGTGATGCCAATGCTGATGGAGGAAAAAAAAAGGGGGGGGGAGTGCGTCACCAGGGCTGTAAGCCTCTGACGACACATTCCTCCGCTTTGCATTTGAGCATTTGACAGCGGAGTGTGCGAGGTCTGCAGACGGGGAGAGCGAGCACAGAGGCAACTGCCAACGCTGCTCCGAATGTGCCTCCGCCGTGGACAGCAGCTGTAGGACGGAAGACGCTATTGCATAAGACAACAACTGCATGCAGTGCATTGAACTGCCAGCACATGGGCTGGCATCGAGCATGCTGTCAGTTTACATGGCGTCAGGAGATGAGGGAATAAAGCTGCATGGAGGGAAGTGAGTCACTTGTTAAAGCTGATACATGCTCTTGGTATGAACAGTCATGTCATTATAATAACTCTTTGATTTTTTTTTTTTTTGTTCGTCTGATATATTCAATGGCTGCCTGCTGACATAAACAAGTACTGTCAGGTTGTAAAGTGGATTTAATTACAGTCATTAAAAGACCACAATGCTTAATTACATCTTTCTTCAAAGGACTCGTTTAACAAATTCATTCATCAACTGCCTGAGTCCCTTTTATTGTCTGACAAGTTGCAGGACATACATGCCACACATTTTCTTCTCAATCACTCATTTTTGACATAAAAGGCAAGATCAAAATACAATTAATCATTATTAGAGTTGGTCCATCAAGAACATTTGGGTGAAGGCTATGGTGAGCCAAGACAGTCTACTGTACCGGTTTCCCCTTCAATATTATTGTAACATTCTGGCTTCAGCTTTAATGGCTCAAACTTGGCTCACGCTGTGCTCAGTCAGCTCAAACCCTGCCATTTCCAACTCTAAAACATCAGCAACCGGACATCTGTCGACTGGCACAGAGTTCTCTATGGCCGAGTGTGCAGTTGGAGCTGTGTCGGCCATGTGCGAGGACGATCAAACCAATGGGAGCCGCCACAGCTCTCGGGAGCACATCTCAGTGAGTTAAAGTTTCCCCAGGGGGAGCAGCTCGAGCTGATGCATTCGTGGTTTAAAACAGCCCATAATAAGCCCCTGCCTTTGCCAATAGCAGCGTCAGAAGCGACAACGCAGAGGAGAGTTCGGTGCTTCAGAAAAAAAAAAAAAAAAAAAGATGCTTCTTCCAGAACATTTTGTTCCTCTGGCAAAAAAGAATTAAGAAAAACTGATAGGAGGATATGTTTATCAGCAACAATGTTATATAATAATAATAACCATACAATTATATCACTGTGCATGCAATTCTGCATTTTGATTGGGATTACAATGTTTACTGCTTTATAATTGAAAAAAGGTGCAACTGTCAGACAGACATTTCTAATGAATGCATATCAAATGACTCATGCTTGTATATTCTTTTTCCCCACATGACTCTGATATGTGGAAAAGCATGTGCTCTATCTGCACACGTCCCACGACACATGCTAATCGCATTAAGAATTTTAAACAGTGGATCATAGTCATGTTTTCAAATGGGCTCACTTTTAAGCCTGCACACAAACGTTTGACCAATCATATCTTTGTATAGCTATTGATGGAGGTACAGTCATCCCCTCTGTATGTCTGCACTTCTGGTGGTTCTGCATCAAAGTGGGTCCTCTTTGACTGGGGAAAGACGGCATCCTACATCAGTTTGAGGCCCAGCCTCGGGTTATAAAAAGCCCTTCAGGGTAGCAGACACAAACTGAAAGCTGCAGGATCCTTTCCACCAGCCACAGATGATTTTTTTTCTTCCCTGCATTTTTCCCAGTCTTTGTGTGTTTTTGTCTGTGTCTGTGCTTTCTGCTTTAATATAAAGTACCGCACTGGCGAGTGATAGTGTTGTCATTGTGGATTTCTCTTATTCTCCCTAGTTCTTCTGCCTTTGCACTGTCCTTCTCCTTGTTCTCTTCTTCTGCCTTCTTACGCCCCTCTAACTATGTTCTGCATGGCTGGTTTCAGGCCGGCAGCTAAACAGCTGTACAGTACGATCTGTGTGATGCAAGAGCAGACTGTTCTGTAACTTTAATGTAAGATTAGCTCCCCCGAGCTCCTCTGTGAAATGATATTATCTGCCCTGTAGTGTAAACATGCATGTTAGTGAGATACTCTGGAGCCTCTGTTGCAGTTTCTTTGCTGCAAATGATTTCTCTTCGTCTGTGTTGAGGAATTTTGTTCACATCAGGGAAGGCACAGTCAGTTTACATTGCTATTTTTTTATGTTTATGCATTAATCTGAACTTGTTTGAAATCATTTAAAAATACATGTTTAATCTTGGCAATCCGATGCTTGCCATCCGGAATAAGCATCAAAATCGTGTTTTCACTGTGTTTACAGTGCTGATGTGGTCTGTGTAAATTAGCAGGCATGACAAATTTGTTATTCCTCCAATCACATGACCAACCTCATCGCCTCCTTTTGATGTTAGAGGATGGAAGATGCTCCAAGCTGCCACCAGGGGGTGAACTTTTCTAACACATCCTTTCACACTGACCGTCCTTCACACAGTTATCGTTATGAGCTTGTGCTCTCCTGTGAAATCTGAGTTATAATAATGTCTTCTTCTCCTACAATGTGCCGTTTACCTTGCGGCGGCCTTCATGTGATGGTTATTACACACTTTGCTAGAATCCAGCTGCTTCTGTTTTGGATGGGTCAGCAGGGTGATTTCACAAGGTGAGGTCAGGGTTTAGGTTAAAGCTGTTAACAGCCCCCCCACCTACAAAGAGTTTGATTTCACAGCCCGCCCCCACCTGTCATCCTCCTTGGATTTTACATAATCAGTCACTTTCTTGCACCAGGATCCTATTCTTACTTTTTTTTTACGTCAACTTTTCAACCAGTTTCCCGTTTCATCCCTTCTTACATGCCAGTGAAGAGAAAATTCTCTGCAGCGAGCCATTTTCTATTGAAGGGTGTATTGACTGCGCTCTTCATGCTGAAAGCAGGCCGTGGCGAAATCTTTAGGGCTGCATATCCGTGTTTCACTGTGTCAGACGCAGAGAGAAAAGGGCCTTTTCACAGTAACGCCCATCATCGGCGTGCATCGGTATGTATACTACAGCGTGATGCGGCATGGTGAGACTTGTGAAAAGGCTTTTCAAATGAGGTCATTTTCCTGATTAATGACTGAGCAGGTACAGTTATCAGTGTGAGAGGCCTTTCATCTCTAAAACAGTTTAGATTCCTCTTCATCCACCGGCACTGCATGAGGAAGTTCAGTCAGGAGAAGGAAATATCTTTAAATTTTCATGCCCTCGCTGCGTCTTTAACACACGCAGGCTTAAAATGCATTATTTGGGCAGTTTCATGCGGAGAAAGTGATAAATGACTCTCACTCTGACCTCTGCATTTTCCGATATTTATCAAGGTTTATAGCTGCTCCAAAAAGATGAGGACGCACATGAAAGATATCAGTAACTGGCTGAGTCCCAGTGGCAGTTTTAGACATTTTTGAGACGACTATCTCTGCCAGACAGGGGAAAGTTGTAGCCCGTGGGCAACATGCAGCATATGTCTAGTTTCTGTGCTCTTGTAAGCCAATTTCCTGGAATATTATTGGGTTTTTTTAAGAAAAGAGTAAAAATTGTAATAACTGTATTGCTAAGTGTATTTTAAGGCGGTCGATCTGCGCTTTCAAAATTTGGTAGCGTTAGGGATGATTTCGTTGAGGCCCCTTCTGATAATAAGAGCAACGTTTTACAGCGTTTTCCTACATTCTTTAACTTTTTTTTTTCCAAACGTTTCACTACTGGTTAACAAATTGTTACCTTGTAAATAGAAACATTCCCCGTGAGTAAACTGTCAAACACTCCAAATGTGCACATGGAAACCTACACTTAGTTGTAGGTGGAGGCTTGCATGTGGTAAAGGGGCAGGAATGTTCATTTAGCGAGCGACTCCCTGCACACACACACACACACACACACACACACACACACACACACACACAGCAGATTACCACCCAGACCTACATGTCACAGCTTGCCATTTCAAACAATCAATCCATCCAGGAATCAAATTATAGCCTGTTATCCTTGTATACACACTTGCTCAGCATTCTATCCTGCAAAAACAGATAATAGGCTGTCATGTGTGTTTCAATCACAGCCACCACAGCTTTGAAGTGATTCTGGAGTTGTTGGTCTTGTTGTAGGTTCTGCTAATAACTGATGTGGGGTTTCCTCGTGCTGTGCTCACCAAGGGCGTGGAAAGGAACAAGGGAACTTAAAGTCAGGGTTTCATTATAAATGGATTAAACATTCCTTTATTTGCTTTTGGAAACATCATGGAAAGAAATAATTGTATTAAATGGTAGTTGATACTTTCTATTCACCTATAACTATCTTATAATCTATAGTAGGAACTATGTGAAATCTAAACTCTGTGAGCCTTTATTTTTAGAGTAATTAATGGAAGACACTGACATTGTGCAGTCATTTGTGAGATTTGTGTAAATCAGGAGGCCTAACTTGTGACAAAAGGCCATTGAATAGCGTGTGGATTCATTAATTCCTCCGTGTCCCTGCGGTTCTCGTGGGCTCATAGTTTAGCCTTTGTGCTGCTCCAGTCTTTCTGTGTCTTTGCTTGGGAAAACAGAGGAGGCCCATATTGTGCCGGAAGAGGTTTTAAAAAGAGTCCTGTGGCGACTAACTTGTGAGTCCAAACGGATCCAATGATACCAATTAGCACGGTAATGTGCAAATATGCATAGACGTTAATATGTATTTGTTTATGTTTGCATTTGCGAGCACACTTGTTTGTGTAAACCGAAAGTATTTTTACAGGGTGTTTGTGTTTGGACTCTGGACTGTGGCTGAATATTGATGAGAGGCCCTTCCACACCCTCTTTTTTTTTTTTTTTTTTCCCCATGACTGCTGGGACTGGGTGGCACTGCAGCATGGCATTGCATCTCAGACTGAGAAAGAACAGCACTGTGGTTGTGTTCAAATACAAAAAAAAGCCCTCAGCAAGAAAAGAGAGCGGCGCTTTATGTGTCTTTAAGCTTATGGCTCCAGCAAGGACTGCAACACAAGGTTTAAACATGGCTGTAATGAAGACACACACTGATTTATTCAAGGTTTAGGCCTTTTTATAGGCCATGCATTAAAGTACTAAATGAAGGACATTTTACCACTTAAGTTTGTGCTTCTTTTCTTTTTTTAAGCTGAGAAGTAATAAACACAATCACATACCAGTACGTGTATATACTGGAATCTCTGCGTAGCCAAAATCACACCTTATTCACAAAGTTTAAAATGGGTAATGGGTAATTTAACCCCGATTTCTGTACAAGGTTGATATTAGAGGTATATTACAGTGTCACATATTATAGTAAAAATCCATCTTAGATATGAAGTTTGAAAAATGGACATAATGTCCCTTGCACTAGAGTTTTATGTGCAGTGTTTGTACTTTGAAACACAAATGAAATCATTTTCATTTGTGTTTCAAAGTTAAATGCACCAGGTGCACCAGGATTGACTGGGAATAAGAGATTATTTGCTAAAGAGAAAATACACAGTAGTGTTTATTACACTGTCTCCCAGTTGCTCCATTCAGGGGTCGCCATAGCAGAACATCTACCACATCTCATGCTGTCCTCTGGCTCCTCCATATCCAGCATCTTTTATCCAATAATTCCGCTTTCTCATTTCATTTTCAACGTTTCACAAAAGCATTGTCAATCTCGGACATTAACACAAATATTTAATCTTGTATTCTGTGATTGTTTTTAACTCAACATTTTTAATTTTGACAAAACACACACATGTAGTTGCTTCCCCAATTAAGGCTCATCATTTCTAGACATCACTTCTTTCTACATCTCAGTATTACAGCTGAATTCAGTTCACAAATGATTTTATTGGTCATAACTGACTATTTGTTTGCATACAGCTCCAGTAGGGATCTTTTTTATGACCTTGAGTCAAATCAAACCTTTTCTGTGCTGGGGATTGAGAAAAATATGACAGCAGTTGAAGCTGATATTTATCTGAGCAAAGCATGTGTATAATAAACGCATGTGGTCATACAACATTGCAGCAGCTCCTCCCCGCTGAAAGCCGGCCAATCACGCGCTCCTCCACCGGGCTTCCATTTGAAGCTTCAGTAGTACGGTAGTGTTGCCCGGCAACCGGAATCGGCACATTTCTGGGAGGTCCTGTGTGGATGGCAGCAGCTGTAACGGGGAGAGGGAGACGGAGAGAGAGGGAAAGGATCAGGGGAAGGGGACAGAGACGGGAGGAGAAAAAAGGTTCCGATTTCTGCAGGAGGAAGGTGACAAGATGAAGAGGTGGCATTAAGCTGGAGAGTGCTCAGGGTGATAGAGAAGGACCCAGCCTCTTGGCTCATCAGAAAGTTTGTTCGTGCAGCAGAGGAGGAGACTGAAGAAAAGAGGCCTTTGATGATCCCTGTTGAGTCTGGGCTGGTTCAGACAGACACCAGTAAGTTTTTGGAGAATTCTTCCTCGTATCCTCACTCCCACACACCCGTCTACCTGTGCCTGCTGGAGCCGTGCAGAGCTTTGGCTGTGAGCACCGCGTCTCAGAGGATCCTGGGCTGACGCACTGTGTGGAGAGACCCGCGCAGAGGACACACCGACTGACCTGAATAAGAGTTAAAACGGGAGGCAAAGCAAGATACAGAGCGTATTTTGGGAGGTGGATCCCAAACATCATCGCTTGGTCCCAATCGATCCGAGAGGATTCCCTCGTCAGCCTGGATTTCTGGGTTGGTGTGGACTGAGACAGGTCCAGGAGTGATGCAGTTGTTCTGGGCGGGTTACAACCACTCAGGCTCTCAGAGGCAGTACTAAAGCTGGAGCGCCAGAGGTGGACAACCCACGACAGAGATTCACTGACTGAGTGGAGAGGAAAAAAAAGGAAAAAGAGCTTTCTCTTGTACTTTGTGATGCTTTTGTGCCTTTAAATGTTGCCGGATCCTGCTGATCTTCTGCCCTGTTGATCGTCTCGACCCGAGGATGTGGAAGTTCAAAGCCTTTTGCCTGGATTACTGGCATGTGCTGTGTCTGCACCCGCACAACAACTTTTACAAGAGGTATGTTTAAAAATGGCAGTGTTGTGCAGTACATGTTGCGCTGGGATCACTCCTTGTACTTACTGTGCTACGTGTTTTTGAACGCCTCATAATTATCCCCGAGTGCTCCCTGGCTGCTGATGTTGCTGCCTGCACTTGAAGTGCTACCAACATTGGGCGAATCGATACGTTTTAAAAACCAACTCTAGAATTACCTCATCAAACATGGCTGATTGATGGGGGAACTGTTGCGGTGCTGGGCTCCGCACGCTGACATGCCAGCTGACTGAAAGACATTGTGCAGGGGCAGCGTGAGCCGGCAGAAACCTCATCAATTTCTCACAGCGAAGCAGGTTACAGATGTTAGTTCGTAAAAGCACTCTCGGTTAAATAACTCACATTCGAGAGTGATCTTGTTAGAGTCTGTTTAGTGTTGGCACAGCTGAAGGGGACGTGTCGAGCGAGCTCAGTGTGAATTCATTCATTGGCGTCCCGGAGGACCTCTTCTTGTTCACCTTTCACCGACTGCATAATGTGCGCCCGATTGCTGAGCTCAGATGTGGAATATATGTTTCTTCATGAATCTATAACATCTTTCGAGCTCATTGCTTCATTTCACTCCGCATGTCAATCATGCCATCAGATTTGTTTTCAAGTGACTCACTGCAAATGCATTGTAACAAGGGCATAAAGACCATGTTTTCCCTTTTTTTTGTGAATAAATATTTTTAACACTGACTTATGTTTGCCACAGCTTTCACTGGAAAACTGGTATGTCGTTCCCTCTCACCTCATGTGCAAATTACTCATCCCCTCCTACTGGTGCTGTGTTGATATTCTACCTAGACACTTATCAGAGGACGCAAATGTGATGCAGCTTGATATCCTGTGCAAACGAGCCAGGTCCTCAAACTGAGCTCCATGTTTTGCAAATTCACACAAAACAAGCTTGATGTATATCAAGTAAAAACACACAGAGATGATTGGATTTTCCACGTGACGAAGAAGTTTTAACGTTTGGGTGGTCTACGTCCTGTTTGATCCCCTGTAATCTCACAATGAGTGTTGTAAGCTGCAATTTGTGCTTCAGAGGACTGTAGTGCTTTTGAATTGTTACTTTCCCTTTGAAACAACATAATTTAGATGCCAGCGTATTGAACGTGGCTCACAATAACTCTAATACTTGAGTGCATTATTTTCCTGCACAGTAGAAATCTTGCTGGCTCCTTTTTTTGCAGATGATTTCTTCCCGTACGTCTCTTGTGCAGATGTTTGATGTCTGAAACAGACGCTAGCTGCTTTTGCGAACATGCTGGATCTGTGGAAGTCAACGACGCCTGCTTTCTGTTACATCTCTATATGCTAATTGCTTCACACATGTGCATCTATAAACACACAGTTGTCCCAAGCGTCAGTATTCTGAAGGTGAGAATGTCCATGATTCATTAATAATGCATTGGCGATTACGCTGGCAATGGTTCTTTGAACGCAGACTTCAGGGAATCCCCCAGCTGTAGGTGTCATCTAGTTATAATGTCATTATCAGCATTGTTTTCATACTTCTGATTATTTATCCATCTCTGTGTGTCTGTTATATAATGTCTTGGTATTTTGTTTACTAATATTTACCTAAATCTTTCTCCCAGTGTTGCTAACAGTTGATTTGTGTGTGTGTGACTCAGAGCTCCTGGAATTATTCAGGACAGTTGTTTATTTCTTTCCACACATTGTGGACAATTTATTTCCTGTCTAATCCTGGACTCACTGGAACATCATGGTCACTGGGCGTAACTCATTACACTGGCCTGGCTTTGCTGTACCGGTTCAGATCGTATCCCAGTGCTGAGGCCATGTTGTTAAAGCAAGGTTGATGTAGTAACTCAAAACAGCTTCTCCCAGCTGGTGAACTGGGATTCACCTCCCTCCTGCAAAGACTTCCCATTGAGGTCAGTGTAATTGTTGGACACTGGCCCAACTATTACCAACAGCATAAGGACTAAAAGCCCCCCCCCCCCCGCCCCCCCCCCCCCCCGTCCAAAATGACTTCCACATAAACAAGCACACATCAAACACACAACTCAGGCCCTGCCCATCACCGCTGGGGAGTCAGCATCATGGGAGCAGCAGATGAGTGAAAGATTGCATTGGACAGAACAAAAAGGAAGAGAAGGGGAAGGGGTGTCTGCAGAGTGGAGAGGGAGAGAGAGAGAGGACTGGTGTGTGGTTCGTTGTGGGTGGAGAGCTTTTGTTAAGAAGTGGGATGATTTCCCTCTCCTATATGTACTGGGCCTTTACCTTACTTGGTCATCAGGCAGCAACTCTGAGCCCAGCATGAAGTGGAGCAGGGAGAACTTCGAAAAGGAAGAGACGAAGTAACTTTAGCAGCAGGAGAATGAAGTTCTCTGTGGCTTTCCTATGGAAAGTGAAGGATGTGGGGTGTAATTTGTGGTTGAGGAGGGAGTGAGCACAGACTGTACTTCTTCTGGCTCTTTTAGGGGGAGTTGTTGCGCTTCTGTATTTCATAAACTTCTTTTTTTTTTTTTGTGAAACTTCCTTTTTGGTGCCATGGGCATTTTTTTGGGGCATGTCTGATGCCTCCGGTGATGTCACTGCTGTAAGGAATGCGATGTGGAAGTACTGCATTTCCAGCCGAACTATAAGGTAGGAGATCATCTGGTGGGGAGCAGTGTGGACTGCGGTGGCCTTCAGTATAACTGCTTTTCCGACTGACCGCAGCAGTCCGTGCAGATATTTCAGATGTCGGCCTGATCATGTAACATTCCTGTATATATGCTAAAACCCTGGTGGTTTTCCTTTGTACAACCATGGAAATTTATTTTCACCCAGCTAAAAAAGGCAGACAGGCAGCAGTAAAGACATTTTCAAGGACGGTTTACTTTATAGAGGGTATGTATCTGATAATAAAGACTTAAGAATAATCTGGCTTTTCTTTCTCTTTTTTTTTTAATCCCCCTTAAGCCTTATTCTCATTATAACTTTGTCTTGCCATCGCGTACTACATAAGAAATGTCCGTTTAACAAATTCTTTGGAAAGGAAGTCAGCTAAAATATAACTCCTAAGTCAAAGAAAATCACTATCCACCTAAAGTTATTCAGATTTCATAAAAATTTGATTGTTATTAATTGGCTGTTCTTTCTGTTCCACTGTGCTACATCAACAGCCTGCAGTGTCACTGAAAATAGATTCGAATGTACTGTAAAACCATCAAACATTTGATGTTATTTTTGGTTCTCTGAGGCCACACTTTCATTTATCCTCATTAAAAAGAATGAAATATTCAGGTTTTGTAATCTATGAGGTGCTTAAGATGTTTTTGAGACACACTGAGCTGTTTCCAGCAGGAACTAGGAGTCCTGCAGCAGCTGATTGGGCCCCCGCAGAGCCTCGATGACAGCACCACCAAGCCAGTTTGCAATCATATTAAAATATGGTGGTAATTTAGACGCTTCTCCTTTAGTAGTTTGTAACCAGTCACCCTCTAGATTCACAAAATGTAGAAACTTGTAATATCCATCCTTTCATCCTCAATGAAAAAACACTTACACCTGCAGGGGATGTTGGTGACCAGTCAACCTTAAATGTACCGGTATGTCTTTGGACTGTGGGAACAAATCAGAGCACCTGGAGAAAACATAGACATGCACAAGGAGAACATAGAAACTTCACACAGAAAGGCCTCCAGGCCCAACTCGGACTCGAACCTAGGACATTCTCGCAGTGAGAAGAGTGCTAGCCGTTCCGCTACTGTGCAGCCCTACAAGTAATCCTGTGTAGCTATTTTAAAACATCAGAATATCAAATTATACTCTGAGAAATCTAAAATATCCTTCTTGCTCCTCCAAACAACTGCAGGCTTTATTAAAGCGAAAGTGCTGTGACGGAAGCAGAACTGTGCCGCCACCCCTGGGTGACTTAATGAATATAAATGATTGTGTATGGAATTCATTTAATAATCACTGATGCTGAAAGTATGCTCATCTGTGCATCTGTGTCAGAAGGAGAACCCCCCCCCCCCCCCCCCAAAAAGAAAAAAGTCTGTGTTGGACTGTGATATATAGATGCAGGAGTGCCTCACTCACTGTATAGACTGATATTTTGGAAGAGGATTGTTTTTTTTTATTTACCAAGAACATACCAATCCATTTGCTGTCTCGCGTGCCTGCTATCTTGATGAAACTGAGGAGTAGAAAATAAACAACAGAAAAGCCAGAGAAAGTGGGTGAAAACATCTGGAAAGGGTTAATACTGACCCATAAAATGTCTCATACATGCAATGCTTAGCTACTCCGATGTCTGTCTGACTACATCATGAATCCTTGAGTTGCGACACTGTAGACGCCAGGGTACATTTGATCTGGCTGGTTCTGTGTCAAAGAGTGTGACGCCGAGAGCATTACTTATTTAATGCTTGTGGATCTGGAGCTTGTCACCAGGGCCCCCTCGTCCCAGAGTGGATATCTATGGGACAGACTACACAAACAAAGCTCTGTGGAATCACGTCTGACTGAACAGAGATATTAAACGACTTCGGAGAGACCTGCAGCTCTTCGTGAAGGGTAACCTCCTGCTTACAAGCATCTGCTCTGATCGGCGTTGGCCTCCACTGGACCAAACTGACTTTAATGCATGTAGATATTATGGGAGCAGACAACTGACCCCTTTGTTGGTCCTCTGCTTTGGTACACTGGCTATATGACAAGGGAAGGTCATTTTTGGGCTCGTAAGAGGAACTGTGTGTAATGGAAAAGTAGCAACCTGCCAACACAAGCTTGCAGTTCCACTGTGGTGAGTGAAAAAAAAAAAAAAAAAGAAAACTTCTTCTGAGTGGAAAAGCTTAGCCATGTCTTGGATGGAAGTCGTACTCTGGTCAGACATGTCAGGATGATGGAGATGCTGGGAGGCTGTTATTGTAGTTTTTGAGGCTCAGTTAGACCTAAGCCAGTAGTGGGGCTGGTTTACCAGCTTTCCACAAGGTGCCGGAGGCATTAAAACTGATGTGAAGTTTCCTTTTGAAAGCATTTCTTTAGTGAGGTGAGCCACAGTCACAGGAGCATGTGTTGACCCCAGGTGCAAGTTTGAAGTTGAATCGGCACATTTTACCTGTTTGTAAGTTGTATTTTTGCACTCATGCTCAGCGATGTGGAAAATAGGTTAACGTTGTCTATGGGCTACCTTTTAACTGTGTGACGCATCATTAAAAATGCATTTTTATTAGGGCTTCTGACCAGCTAATATTCCATTTCGAATCCCTTTTTTGTATTTCCATTTCATTTTAAAAAAAATTTTTTTCTTTATTGATCTATTTATAAATTGCAGTCTTTGTCCACACACCACTGAATAATTTACAAGCATGATTTCCCCAGGGGGACTGAGTTCCGAAAGATAATTTTACTGTCTTCTTTGTATTCATTTTCATGACAATCTTGAATAGTGTGACCTTATTGTTTTACCAAGAGGCGATGTGAACAAGACGGCAATAAGTATTATACTGTATGCCAATAAAGGAAGAATAGATCTCCACCTCCTCTTGCTGCAGGGTGGCACAATGATGGGAGAAGGTGTCTGGGCACATTGCCTCTGCTGCAGTATCCACACTGCTCATGTTAAGCTGTACAGCTTTTGAAATGCTAATCGCACGAGGAAGCTAGTTTGTTTACTCTGATGCTGAAGAGGGCCACCCTCTAGAGAGAACACATCTCATGTTCAGGGTGTTTACTGAGGTGTCTGATGAGGGGAATGTGCTCACAGCCCAAGAAGAAATACATATTTGGGGAAATTGCACAATGTTCTCCGTGATGTCTGTCCATGTTCACGGATGTGATTAAAGCCGGGCCAAAATATGTGCGCCCTCCGATCTGCCGGTTGTGATCAGAGGGACACTGCGAGAGCCACAGAAAGGCGAATGTGCTCTTTCTCTTTCCCTTGCATTTGTTTTTTTTTTTTCATTCTTGCCATTTTTCAACTTTTGATGACATATTCCTTTGCATCTCTTCACAGCGCCTGCCTGGAGAATAATGAGGGTGTGTGCTGCATTAACTTATGTAATGGCGAGCAAGAGGAGGGGTGAGATGGGGGGTAGTGAGGGAGGAGGGTGGGGGAGAAGAGAAGAATGATGAGCTCATGGTGCTGCACTGCAGCTCTTATACACACTCTGCACCTTGTGGTCCTCACATCTGTGCATGTACAACAGCACATGGCATAAGTGCACAGTCTGTTTGTGTGCAATAACCACATTGTTCTAAATGTTGAATGTAGGAGTAGGCAGCTATATATATATATATACACAGGCCTGTACCTGCTTTACTGTACAGTAACAGTACAGTAAACAAGTCAAGCCTCCAGAGCTCAGGTTGGTAATTGCTGCTAATCCACCAGCACTTTTTTCGGTGACAAAGCAGGCCCCCTCATTATCCAGAGTGTGCTTTGATTTATGTTGGGACTGAGCACGGTGGGATGGGGTCGGGGGACAGGGGGAGTTGATAATGGCACAACAGCACAGCCACTCTATAAAACAGAGTGATCCCTTTGGGGGTGCTCACCTTGCTCTCCTATTACATCGCATTGGTGAATTAATAGATAAAATACTGCTTTTGGCAGAAAGCTAAACATTAAAATGTAATTGGGCAAGATCCCTAATGCTTATATCATTAGAACATGGCTCGTTTATGCTGAGAAAGGGCATTTTGAGACTCGGTTTTATGTCCCTCTATTTGTTAATGTCATTAAAAGTCAGAAATGAGAATTTTTGATCTCTTAATGTTTGAGCATCAACTGGATCTTTCTTGCATGCATTGTAAGACCCCTCATGAAATGTGAAGTTAGCACGCGTTCCCGCGTGAGAGTGAAATCACCATGCAGCCGGGCAGGCTGGGACTGTGACTGGTAAACAGCCATTAAAGTTAAATGTTAAATGTTCATCCTAATTGCTTTGAGCTGTGTGTAAATCGGGGCCTATGTTTTGTGTGCAAGCATAAACTATATCCTGCAGCGGTATGGACAGCACTTTCTCTTCTGTCAGCCGGAGCTGTTGCCTTGACAACTGGCCTCAGAGATCTGAGCACGTGCATGCAATTGTTATCAATTCTGCTTTCACTGCATGATCCACGAAGAGTGAATAAATGAGGGGATCATTCAGGTTATCAAAGTGACTTTATTGCTCCTCAATTATGTTTTTTTTTTTGTGTTTTTTTTCATAAGTTCATTCATAACATACAGATGTTGTCAATATTTAAGATTGATGCACAATCATGAAATAATCAGGGTCCAAGCCCGAGCAGAGCTTTTCAAGACCCTAATGGAATGCAAGAGACTATCATTATTATATTATTTCACTTTCATCTGCTGCACCAACTGCTGTATTTATGACGGCCAAAACGTGCTCAAATCTTTGAAAATTTACACACACATCAGAAGTGGCGAACAATTTCAAAATGTATGGTCATTGTGCACGTGTCTGGCAACATGGCTCCATAGCGCCCCCTACATTGTTTTCACAATTGTAACATCTACTAAATGCAACACGTTTAACATGTTTCACCTATGTCCAAGAAATTTGGTAGACATGTGCAGCACGTCAAGCTGCATAACAACGTCAGACACACATACTCTAAACCCAACAGGAAGTCCGCCATTTTGCGTTATGCTTGAAAGGCGTGAAACACAATCCTCTTGGGGGTAAGTAGAGGCCTGAAATCTGGCCAGTTTATACAACAGGCCTTTCTGATCAAAATGTAACTATAATTTCAAAAGGCATGGCACGCCAATGAATATGAAGGTTCGCCATGAAACAGAAAGGGATGTGTAACTCTGCTCTACATGCTGCGAACTGCCTGAAACTTCACGCGTGTCATCACAGTGCTGCCCTGAACACGTCCATACGCTGATGTCCATTCATAATCATAGCGCCACCTATTACCGGTAATTGCTAAGAGGAAGTTTAAGGGATTATATTTTCACGTACCATGGCCCCAAACTTTGTGATATCATCCTTGGGAATGGTGGGGATATGAAGCACATCGGGACACACAAAAATGTATCAGAATACCAGAAGATTTAATCTGGACAGCAGGTGACATCTATGTTTGAGTTCATAAAAACCTTCCTGATCAGCTGGTTTTAAAACATTACTTTGAAACTTTAACCACGCAACAGATTCAATAATGTCATTTCCATAGCTTAAAATTATGTGGAAATGCACTCAAATGGTCAAAATTAAATAGAAACTGTAGGAGGAGAAGTGACCCACAAAACACCCACAGAAGACTGGAAAGTAATCCTGCCATTTCTTCCAGCATCTGGATGCATCAGGATGATTTTTCATCTTATTGGTGGTTTCAAAAGCGGCACGGTGGCACAGTGGTTAGTGCTGTTGCCTCTTCTATTGATAAGATCGCAGACTTTGTGTGGAGTTTGCATGTTCTCTCTATGTGTGTTGGTTATATCCAGCACCGATCACAAAACAACATGCATGTGAGGTTAACTAATGTTTCTAGCAACCTGCCTGTTGTATCCTCTGGGGGATTTTTGAGCTTGAAAATGCTCCATTGTTGGAGTTATTTCTGACAAATGAGACTTTGAAAATGGCCCAGTACCCTAATGAAGACATGAACATGTCCCTCTGAAGCTCTTTAGGGCTTTGAATAAATTCCTTCACTTTGTGTCTCCCTTCCTCTAAGTCCTTTCTCTGCTCATTTTGTCTTCCTTTATAGAACAATAAAACTCCCATTGCAGCTCCTCTTTCCTGTCTTCTTTCTGTTCCCTGTCCTCATAAAGAGGAGTTAGTCATTCATATATCCCTGAACTCTAGTCCTATGCACAGTGCACTGTACACCAGCGCCATCTGTTGGTTCAGAGACTTCCTGACAGGCAACAGCCTCAAGGACTGAGAAAAATCTCCTGTGACTACTTGATAGAGGTCTTATGTTAATCTCCCTCCCACTGCGTGGATAGTCTGTGGCTTTGACCGCATTTTTCACAACAAAACCCAGAATCCGGGAAAAGTTGCCCGCTTGATAACGGCCACAGAGTCAAACGATCTCGAGCATCCACTGTGAGTAAGTCAAGGGCAGAGAGCTAAGAAATTAAACAATGGGAGATGCTTTCAGTCATAAAAGGGGTCCTGAATTCCACTGTGAGCCATCAGTGAGAGTAGGTAAGACAAATGGAGGCAGATGGGGCTCTTTCCTTGTCAGGAGTCCCACAGAGGCTTCTGCAGCCCTGTAGCCTGCGTCTCTGGCTTCTCTCCCAGATAGCTGCTGCTGAGTTTTACTGCCAAGCTTTACTTAACTGTTTTGATGTAATAATAATTTTCACCTGGAAGGAGAACTACTTTTTGATGGGATAAGAATGAAGACTTTAGACCTCAATCACAAAATACAGAAAGCAACAAAGGAAATGAACCTGGCTCACAGGTTTCATTTTCTGTTGAATCACACAATTTGATTCATGCTTTTTTTTAAGGGGGGGGTGGGAGGGGTCACTCTTTCTATGGATCACTGCACAGAAATGTCTTGCGAGTACCTTCATAATAAATGATCTTTTCTTTTCTGAATGCAAGTGGCTTGTTTCTGATTGCTCTTGGCCACTAAAACAAGTTAACCAGCCAGACATAATTCTTATTTTTTCACCATAGATGCAAAAGGGTTGTTGGACAACCTGTTATCTAACTGCATCATGCCCTAACTGTCTGAGGATGTGTTCTGGTCGAGAGACCAGATCTTCCCTTTGGCAACACCATGTGTCCTAAAGAGGCAGTTAAAAGAAAATACAATCTGTGACCTTGCAGAGCTTCATCACACAGACTTAGAACATGTCCTCGCTGAACCGCGAACATCAGCACAGCAGCTGAATAAATGACCACAGATGAGGGCAGAGGCATGTTTGGAGGTGAGAGTGAACAGACAGCTGATGGCTGGAAAGGGGAAGAGAAACAGACCGGCAAATGAAAGAAGGGAGCGATTCAAAGGACGAGCGAGGCTGTGAGGGACACAGCTGACACAGGGGGAGGGGGCTCGGTGTGTGGAGAGAGCCTCCTCTTTTCATTGGCATTTGATGGGGGGGGTGGTGGTACGTACTGATTAGTGGAGAGTAAATCAGTCACATGGAGGTTCCCTTTCTCTCGTGTCTGACAGGTCCACTGTAGCTCCGGCAAAGAGCAGTAGGGATTTATCATTAGAGCGCGGATCTTGTTTGATACAGTATGGGCCAACCTGGAGGCAGATGTATGGAGGTAGGTGGGCTCTGCTCTGAGGGTGCATGTGTGTGATCTCTCCGGCTGTGCAAGTTCTCATTGGAGGTATAGCAGCTGCATACATTACTCTGCACTGCAGGTGTGTCACACACCAGTATGCATGCATGATTGAACATTAAAATGTAATTTATCACTCCAAAATGATGACATTCTTAATTTTTCTACTTAATTTCTTCATTATTCATTCTATATTATTATTTTGGGGGGGGGGATGGGGTGGTGGGTTATGTTAAGAAACTTAAAGGGAACAAGTGTTGGAGATGAGTGTGTGAGCATTAAACTTGTATTTGTGTGAGAAAAAGCAGCACGGAGCTGTTGAAGCTCGTACACTGGGGTGCCACTGCACTGTAGTCTGATGTCACGCTCACGCTGTCAAGAGGAACAGAGAGCAAAGGGGAAGAGTTGTTTGTATCTTTTGAGTCAAAACACGTCTTTATCATGATTTTCTATGCATTTAAGCATCTATTCCAGAGCTCTGACAGGCTGATGTTTTTGTTTTGTCTTCATCTTCTCTCTTCATTGTCACTGAAATAACATTTTGTGATCATGCTTAGTAATCAAGCTTCTTGTCTAGAGAGGCTTTCAGTATGTTTGAAGTTCAGTCAGAGGGTTATTCTTCATGGATTGCTCAGTGGTGTAGTGGTTAGCTCTCTCCCCACACCGCAAGAAAGTCCTGGATTTGAGTCTGTGGAGCCCCGGGAGTCATCCTACACCCCAAAAACAAGTTTGAGATCAGCTGGTCACACATTGTGTGCGCGCATGACAAAGTCACTAAACGCAAAATTTGAAGCAAACATTCATATAAGCCACATATATGTACAATATGTGTTTAAATGTACACACGACAATATGTATATGCATATAGAGACTAATGTCCATGCAAAACAGTTGAATTAAACATAACATGTATGAGTGAAACTTTTAAAAGAATTGTGATGGAAAAAATGACTCTACAACAAAACTATTAGGCTGACATAAAGTAAATTCAGACATATTAATTAATTTAAAGAAAAAGTAAAAAAAATATATATAAAAATGTTTTTAAAAAGTAAAACAAATCTTAAAACAGGAGAAAGATGGAGGATTATCTGCACATGCCTGTTTGAACCACTCTGCCAGGAACAGAAATGCCTGCCCACATGTAAAAGCTACAAAAAAGTATTGAAATATTAATCGTCCTCAGTCTTTTATTTCAAACCACGTATTAAAAAATATCACTTGAAAAACGTGTCCATCTGTTGTAAAAAAACAACAACTTTTCTTTGGCATGTGTGCAGGCAAATCTCAAAACTCCTCGTCCAGCATTAGTGTGTCTTTGATTTCCAACACGTTCCCGCTGATTGTCCTGCTGCTGACATGCATCCTGCTGATGTGCGTTCAATGAAACCTATAGCGGGACCTTTTGCTGATTGCGGATCTGTTTGCATCATTTGTCCATGAAGAGTCTCCACTCAGACCTCCTCTCATTAGGCCCGCTAAGAGAATAGATGGCTTAGTGAGGACATCATTAGGCCCTATTAGATGCACAGAGCGTGAGACGTCCTCTCGCTGATCAGTCTAACCAAACACGAGAGAAAACAGAGCTGCACTGTACTGAATGTATGCACACTTTGGCCCCTCTGTACATCACATGCTGCTCATTCCTTGTCTCTCTGTCCTTGTCCATCGCGCCCGTCTCCTCGAGCTCTGTACTGTTTACCCTCCACCGAGTCACATGCATTGTCATCCTGTTGCCCTGGTGCAGGATGTTGCTGAGCTACGTTTTTACACGGACAGCAAATAAAAGGTAGAATTCCCCTCTGAGACAATTAGGCAGCGTGCAGCATCTATGAATCACAATAGCTTTTTTTTTTTTCTTTCTTTTTTTTTTTTTTTTATTACACAGAATTCCTAAGGGTTGCATCATTAAATGCAGTGTAATGGTAAAAACGGTGAACTGGCTTTTCTGGAGACTTTTGCTCATTATCCTGCGTTGTGTCCACACGGGGAAAACATTTGAAATAGGATCTCAAAGCTGCTTAAACATGCCGCTGAGAAGCTGATCTCTCCTGAAAGCATTATAGCTTCTGCTGAACAGATGTTTATGTGTTTCAACAGGAGGTCCGGCAGACAATAATGTAACCTGTCACGCTCACACCGGCCCTCCTGTTGGCGCTGAGCTCCAAACACATGGACAGATCCTACAAGGCAAAAGAAAAGATGTTACTCTAATATCAGATGTATGCTCCTTACTCATCCTTCTCCTCTCAGCTGGCACTAAGTGATTATTGTTGCACAGCATCCTCCAACAATCTGACAGTTGACCTTATTTCCAGAGGATTTGTTGAACAGCTGGGATGATAAAGCATCCAGAAAAGCTGATATTGACTGACTGTAATGTGTTCCCTTTAACACAACACAAGCCTTCACAAGCATTTTGAAGCAGCCACATCTATATATTTTCTAAAGTGTGCATAAAGTGTTGAATGTGCTCGGTAAGTCACTCATCAATACAGTGGTGGATTGGAGGTGAGAGATGCAAGTGTTTGGCGGTTTAATTCGCAGTACCGGCAGGATTTCTGAGAAAGACTCCTGACCTCCAGCAGCTCTTCGGGCTCTAGTTCTATGACGTTAACTATGAAGGTTAAATACAAATAAATATTGTTTCTTCTAATACTAAGTCTGGCTGAGCTATTTGATATTTGTATTACTTAGAAATGAACAATCCATCTGGAATGCACATGTGGGTCTCGTGTATGTAGCACACCCAACTCATATGTGGTTTAATATGAAGGGTTTCTGCTGTGATTGGATGGCAGGGGCAATGTGAGGAAATGAGCTCCACCAAAACCAAATTTTTTTTTGTCAGTCATCGATTGTATGTGGGTGTGAGAATTTCTCTCTCTTGACGCAGCCTACTGGCTTTTTCATTGCTAGCCCGAGGCTGTTCAGAAGTTCAGTTGATTAAAATTACACAATTTGTCCGGTTTTTAGTCGGTTAAAGGAAACCAAAACCTGCATGCTGAGACACGTCAGCCTCCCTGTTACACCCTCAATTACTCAGGGAAAGATTCGACCCAGAAAATGGGAGGTAGAAAAACATCCCTTACGCCCTCTTAGATTTCCACGTCCTCGTTCAAGCCTGTATATTTTTGGAAGAGTGAATGACAGAAAATAAGAATAGTTTTTTTGTTTTTGCGTTTTTGAATAAGTGTCAGTATAAAGTGCTTCTGTTGTTTTCTCACACTGATTAAGACTTGGTCACTTTTGCTGAAACTTTCATTCCCTCACATCATTACAATTCCAGATCGAGAAAATCAGCTTAAAGAGCTAGTTTGTTATCCTGATGGGCTCCGAGAAACAGGATGGTTCTAATAAGTAATTTAGGGGCTTCAGATCAATATGCACTGCGGCACCCAGAGACCCTGGATGGACCATCAGTCAATACAACAGTAAGCTTTATGGAGCGTGCATCAAACCTCCCGGGATGGAGCCAAGGCAGCAGACAGATTTACGCAACATTTGAAATCTATTCCTTTGTAATGACAAGAATTCATCTTTTCTTATTCCGGTGCTGTTCTGTTGAAAGGTTTGTATTAATGTTGATTTATGACACGGGCAGCAGGCTCCTTCACCGACCTCCTGAAGGACTTTTGCTGTTATTGACTTTCAGTTTCTGCTGAAAACCATGAAATGGAGGGTAACAGAGTAAATTAAATGAGTCGAATATCATCAAGTGCCGTCAGGTACTGTGTCATAGAGATGCGAGTTAATCTCGATCCCTCCGTGTGACGGCCTCACGAGGATTCGGGGAAATGAAACAATAAACATAGCCGAGTGTGACTCCTCCTCGAGGGGTCGTTATCATGAATTTCAGTCTGCTTGTTATTCTCTGAACGTCTCGCCCGCTCTGTAACGCCAGGTTTCGTGCTCTGCCCAGCCTGTCTGAATGGAGCACGCGTTGAAATATAAGATCTGCTGACTTGCACCAAGCAGGTCTTGTGGAAACGTGGTATGAATGGAACTTGCATACTCAGGATATCTTGTTCCACTGGAATATGTCAACATGAATCCATTCCTCAGCACTCCTGTGACCTGCACAAAAGGTTTCCTCAGCTTCCTCTTGCGTTTGCGAGGAAAGAGGAACGTAGAGCGAGGATGACTGCGTTATCTCTCTGCTTTTGTTCTGTGATTGATTGCTTCCTGCTGGTCTCTGTTGCTCTGAGACAGAAAAACTTCACTGGCCGGTCCACTATTCATGTTTTTGTTATATTCTAAACTTAAAGCTCACTGTTAAGACCTACAAACCATGACCTCCACTCCCAGCCCCAGGCGGACAGCCCAGCCCAGGGTCCAACTTCCAGCTGGGGCAGGAGGGGTCATGGCGATCAACAATATAACCCAGGGATGTGGGATCATGAATTATTTCTAGTTCAATCCAGCTTTCATTGTCGAGGTGCTTTCAGCTGTGGCTTTGGATTAATATTTAAACACATGTGATCAGGTTTTCTTTGAAGCTGGGAGCAGCTCTCATCACCCTTTTCTTTTTGCTGCTTGGATGTGAACAGTTTAAAAAAAAAAAAAAAGTTAAAGTAAACATGACAGTCAGGATTTCCTTCGGAAGCTCGGATCCTGACACAGTAGTTTTGCTTCAGCTGCTGGGTTTTATAACTAGTCTTGTTTCTCAGAGAAATAAAGAAAAAGTTATGTGTCAACGAATTAATAATGGAAACCTCTTCTAGATTAGCTTCTGTTGAATAAAATTGTTTTCCCGTGGTGTAGCTAAGCTTGAAATAAGAATGAAATGTGTTTTTATTGTCGGAGCTCTCTTCCTATTCCAACAGTGTATCGCCGGGTGACTTAACAGTGTCTGCGCACCGCATCACGACACTCATAGCTGCTTTCATTTCCCCACATCTGTATTCAGTCCTGCAGTTTTGGGCACTTTCCCCTGAAATAACATTATGTTTCCTGAATAATTCCTTCCCTGTCAGCCTAATGAGGGACATTAAAATGAAATACTCTGTGCTTTCTCTTCCAAGTGGAGCGCAGTTTGAAATGAATCTTTCAAGCTCTCAAGATGGTGGGTCTGGGTTGCAGATCCCAATGAAAAAGACAGATTATTTAACATATTATGGTGGTCACCAAATGGCAACATGTCAGTGTCTGTAATCTCCAATCGAAGACTGTAAAGGTGTGATTGAGCAGACATGAGACTGGCTGCGTTCACATGCGGTGCCAACACAAACAGCGACTTGTGCCAGTGTAGAGGGCCGAGCTGGGAGCGGCTCACGGAGGCTCCTCAGGGCTCAGGAGCTGAAGTGTTTATGTTGTTGATTTTGGATGCCATGGAGGCTCGGTTGGCCTTGCCCTGGTTGGGCGGCAGAGCGCAGCAGTCCTGACTGTGCGGTTCAGGCGCTATGGAACACAAATTGAGGAAAGCTGGGCTAAAGTAATTGAGCAGCTGCGTGTGGAGAGTGACAGAATATAGACAGTCTGAGCATTACAGGAATGTTGAGGTTTTCATTGGTGTTTCCTCCTTTTATCGGTTTCTCTTCATATTGAAGCCACACCAGTGGATTATATATCGGCTGGGAAAAGTTGGATCTACTGTAAAAGTGCCGTACACACCCATATAATTTGTTATGTATTCAAGACAATACATCTTTTCAAAGCCATTCACACTGTCTGAGAACCGTAATGACTCTACAATCAGCTCAATACCATAACATCATTTAATGCTTGACGGCTAATGAAAACGTGTGAGTGATGTGACTGATTGGGCAACACAACATGTTCAAGATCATCAGCTGTTTATCTGATCGCTGAAGCAGTCCGCGATGAATGGGATCTGATTGAAATGGCAATTATCATTGCAAGCCTTACAGTCAATTTACCCACTTCAGTGATGTCATTTAGCTTGTAGCTCTAAAATGATTGCAGTGACGCACACACACACACACACACACACACACACACACACACACACACACACACACACACACACACACACACACACACACAATTATTTTTGGACCGTAGTCTGGTTTATGTGAGAGGATGGATATGCTTTTATTTTCCTGCAGGTTAGTGCTGATGGATGGCTGTTGGAAGTCCGGAAAGCAGAAAGATGTATTTTTTTTTTTAGGAGTGTTTGGCTGATGTTGCAGGAATCACTGGTCTAGTTTAATGATTGATCGGCCACTGTAGTCCTATTCAGCAGGAAACAGACACTTAAGCAAGGGTTGCGCAGCTTTAGAAAGATTGAAAGCGGATGGAAACTTCAGATACAGCTTCAGTTTGGATTTTAAAATGTGCACATTTACTGTTAAGGATTAAAAAAAACGTATTGATATCGAGGTAAATTGCCATTTGCACTCATAACTAGTCACACATTTAGCAATAAAAGTTGAATAAGGTAAACAATGAACCATTCAGTAAAGAAACTCATTCATCTATGCAGGGGAAAATGCTTTAAAATATCATTGCATATGTTGAAACTCATCTTTGCTGTGACCTATGGTGCATGTTGTGAACTACAAGACTTTCCCCTGTGTGAGTAGAGACAGGTGTAAGTATGCTAAGCCTCAAATAGATCCCCCCCCCCCCCTCCCCAACTCACCCACTAACATCTCTCATCTAGATAAACAAGCTACTCTGTCACGGGGGTAGAGTGGCTCCGTTCTTCAGAAGCACCAAGATGTAACAAACATGTCTGACCTCACCCATGCCGAGTGATATCACTGCCTGATGGCTTCTCCCGTTGTGTAGTATCGCTCCTTACCAGTGGGTGGCGATATCACTCTGGCAGGCCCTCTGCGGACTGGGTGCCATCATGTGATGGCTTTGTCAGGTCTGTTTTGTCGTTATGGTTGCGGTAATGAACTCCCGGGGCCCGTATGGCCTCCGCGGGTATTTATACTCGCTCTGGCCTTTGACACATTTACAGTCGTGGCTGCTCCGAGCACAAACCACTGGGGAACGCCGCCTGAGTCCTGCACTGTTTTCTGCCCTCGCAATGTTACAGTGTCATTGAGAAACTCCGCTCATCATATTGTGCTACAATCATAAAACCTACGGAAAATGAGATGAAATCAGCAGGGCACTCGGCAGCCATCCGGCTGTAATCATCTCCACTTTTTGTCTTCTTCTTCACAGTACTGTCTCCCTCACAGTGTTTACCAAAGCGTGTCACCTCACATGGGTCTATTTTTAGCAGGGGAGAACAGTGCTATAGTATGTTTCTGTGGAGAGGAGGGGCTTGCAGTGAAGAGCTCCAGAGAAAACACGGTGACTGGAAAATATTGTAAATAGTTAAACTGAACCCTTTTGTAATGCAGCAAAGTGTAGACAATGCACGACCTCTATTTGCATTCTGCATAAATGGAGGGAGGGGGAGAAAAGAGGGAGATGACGTCCATGTAATCAGGGGTGTTGTGCTAGTCACAGTCACATGAGATCAATTTTAAAAAGACATGGTTGAAATAAGCACAGATTTATGGTTGAGCTGTGAAAAGAATCATTCCTTTCGATTTTATTCAAAATTTTAAAGGGACTTTGAAACACAGGCCTCATTTGCGAAAATACAGAATTAAGATCTCTTTGAAATTGAATGGACAGACAACCATTACACCTTAGTTTTATACTGAAATCAACATGAATTACATCTTTTTAAAAAAAATCCCATGGGCCAAAGCCCTAAAGTGGAAAGTTGTCATTTCAAGGCTGGCAGAGAAATGCCCTTGAACATTCATATTTTAGTACAGCTGTCCGTCTCCACCTGACTTGCATATGTTCCTGGAATGTGAGAGGAAAACCAGCGGACACCCACTCAAACACTCTGAGAACAAGAGAACCTCCACCCAGAAAAGACTGAGGAGCAAACCTTCACCCATCTTCCTGTATTCATGCTGATCAGGTGTTACTTTAATGTGCTCTGATCCCACTGGCTATTGTTGTTCTTCTAGATTGAGTCCAACACAAACAGTGATCAAACTATAAGATTAAATATAAGTATTTCTACTAAAATGCCAATAATCTTTCTCAAAGTGAGCAAAACAGTCATAGATTAGTTAAATGTTCCATTTTATTGTTGTTTTTTTTCAAATCTTGTAAAGCACTTTGAATTACCTTGGGTCTGACAATATTCCAAATCTAGTCAGCACTACAAATACATTCCTTATATCGAACATTGTGAAAACATTTTATTGTTTCAATGTTGCTAAAATTAAAAAATACAAAAATAATCTCCTGAACTCTTGCCTTGAGTTTCCCTACATCTGGACCAACAGATTCTCATCCAGACTGAAACTTTCTACTACGACTTACTACAGTGATACACACGGAGCGCAGGAGAGAAAAGATTTTCAGACATCACTTGCCACTGATGATCTTTGATCATTCCCATCAGATCCCACAGGCAACACATCTGCTCCAGCTTTGCTGCAAGGATGTGATGAGCAGAGGCAGCATATCCTTTAATTACTCCTATTTCAGCTCTATTTATACATCTGCTGCCAGATCCTTCTTATGCACAGAAATCCTTTGTTCCTGAGAATTTACAGGAAAAACGTGTTTCTTTCATTTTTTTTTTTTTCCTTCTTTCCGTACAAAGTCGCCTGTGTTCACGAACAATCCCGGGCCACTACATCTCATTTAGTATGCTGTTGTATCAAACTATGACATCAGCCGGCTGTAATTGTTTCCAGACCAGACCCGGGTTGAGTTTTCATTTTATTTTCCCTTTCTTAGCGCAGGTTTGAATCGCTCTTTATCCAGCGAAGGCAGATAATAAGAAACGATGTATGAGGTCATGCAGACAGTGCACGTCGCAGCGAAACCTTGGGACCGAGTTTCCAGGAAGCTACCACTTCGCCCTGCCGTTTCCTTTGCTGTCTTTTTCCTCTGCTCTGTCTTTTATCATTCTCATTGCAGTGGGAAAATCAAATTTTTCCCTCCTCCTGATAGTATTCAGGTGCTACACTGTGGGAATGCACCTGATAACGGCATTTGTGTGGACTTGACCTGTAGATGCCTCTTTGGATTGTGCCAGATGTCGTGTATCTAGCGCTCAATGCTTTCAAACAAAAAGGGGAAAAAGAAGGGAGGGCGTTGGAACTGAAGTGGAGGGAGGGGTGATAGAGTGGGAGATGAAATGCAGAGAAACCATATGTATTGAGTTGAAGAAATACCGTTTTATGAGCAGAGAGTGGGCCTCTGCTCGGAATTCTCAATGACATCACTCTGGAGTGTAGAGCGCCGCACAGGCCAAACTCTGGAGACGGAGTGAGCCTTTACCAGACAGGGCGACTAGACTGGGTCGTAACGGTGGAGGAGGAAGAGAGAGGCATGGAGGCAGGCAGGCGGAGACGACTGCTCCAGGCTCACTGAGTTTTAGAAAAGGTTTACAGCTCCACTTTACCTGGAATTCATCTAATTAGATCATGTTAGTGATCAAACTGATGTTGCCCCAGAGCAACATGCTGCAACAATAATAGGCTTATGAACAACACTGTGACACAGCAATATCACTGCGTATCGTCCATCCATCTGTCCATCCGTCTATCCATCCATACGTGTATCCGCCAAAAAGAAATCCCATATTTGCAAAGGGCGAACATGCAAATTCCACACCGAAAAGCACCTTCAGGCACAGATTTGAACCGTCTGTGAGGTGAAATTGCTAACCACTATACTACCACTCCACCCTGCAGCGCTTTTCACAAACAAACTCCAGTGAGCTGCTCTCTGTGGTCCACCCTTCGAGGGAAAAAAAAAAAAAAAAAGTTTGTCATTAAACATTTAAAACCATTCACACATTTGTGAACTAAACTTCTGCCTACATGCACGTCTGCAAGGTGAAGTCTTGTAAACAGATGATACTAGAGTTAATAAACTCCAAGTATTTTTGCTCCCTCCTGTATTTGGAACCTCGGAGTAGCGAGATTGCGTGACGGGTGAGATCTCTAAGTTGAGCAAACTGTCTGCAGCTCCACAAGGCTTTAGCAGCTGTAGCCACCAGAGTACAGGGCCAAGGTCTCACACTGAAATAGATCAGTTACCAAGTCGCTGTCTGTGTGCCTTTCTGCACATAATAATTCTGCCTGAGTCACACACAGCAGTCTGTGAATATATACCCACTGTGATCCATGACGTATGCAAATGTATGCCTTCTTTTCTCCTTTTAGAAACTCTTTGTTTTGCTTTGTCTCTCATTCTGCAGCTCTCATTTGAAGTCTCAGACGAAAACAGTCCCGAGAAGGTGATCATTTCGGGGGCTCAGGCCTGTAATTAGAAGAATTCGGCATCTTCCTCTATAGACTGGTGTGTGTGTGTGTGTGTGTGTGTGTGTGTGTGTGTGTGTGTGTGTGTGTGTGTGTGTGTGTGTGTGTGTGTGTGTGTGTGTGTGTGTGTGTGTGTGTGTGTGTGTGTGTGTGTGTGTGTGTGTGTGTGTGTGTGTGTGTGTGTGTGTGTGTGTGTGTGTGTGTGTGTGTGTGTGTGTGTGTGTGTGTGTGTGTGTGTGTGTGTGTGTGTGTGTGTGTGTGTGTGTGTGTGTGTGTGTGTGTGTGTGTGTGTGTGTGTATGATTGGTGTCCCTGTAAACTGGCTCCATGTGGGAACCATTCTCCTCTGTTTCCTGTGCCTGTTGTCATTAGATAAAAAATACCTTTGACTTGGGGGCAGTTTACCCCAACCCCCTTCCCTCAGAGGGGCAATTAGTCACTGGCCTGTCTTAACAACTCTGTGAAGTCCAAGGATGAGGCGCTGTCATTCTGGGCGCTGTTGCATGTTTTGGAGCTCAGATGCCTTGATGGTGAAACTCGTGTGGCTTTTTATGCAATGTAAGATTAGCCGTGAAGTTAAACAGCACTGTCTGGAAGAATGAAAATAAAAGAAGTAAAGGTGGACAACTTCTCCCGGTTGTGATTCTGTGCACCAGAAAGATACAGACTCCCTTTTTTCATCCTTTTCTTAGTGCACATCTTAACAGTCACTTCTCAGCCCTGAAAGGCTCTATTAATAGAAGTGCTCTCTTTTATTTGCCGTCGCCATCCAGCAAGTCATTTTTCTTCCGTCTAAAAAGGGCTAACAAAAGGTTCCTGACATTCAAACGCATTCAAAAAAGCCTGTTTCCTTCAAGAACAACTTTTTCTTTATGCCAGTGTCTCGTCATACTGTCTACATGTCTCGCCTAAGAGGGTGAAGTTGCCACCCCCCTCCTGTTTTTAGCACCTTTACTTCATGTATTTACTTTCCCGAAAGCACGTCTGAAAAACCTGATTTTGTTTTGTGTCACCTGCTCCCTGATCAGTGTGAGTGTCCCCTCCTCGTGCGACACATAAGGTATTTCGTCCCCTTCTCTCTCTTCCTTCCCTGAGCCACTACGCTTTCACACCCACTTTCCTGCACCCCACCCCCTTCCATACAGCCCAGGACCTGGCAGAAAAACCCGCACTCCCCTGTCTCCCAGCCTCCACCCCCTTATACTCCCATCAAGCCTCGGCATACAGAAGACCGAAAGAAAAGAAAAAGAAAAGGCAAATAGCTTCAGTCATCTGTTAGTCTACTGCCACTTAGCACTGACCATGTACGCCTACCATCTATAGGGAGCTGCTCTCACCAGTCTGAGGAATGGAAGCGTCTGGAGCGCGCCACGCTACACCAGATGGCACTTTTGAGATGTGTCTGTCTGCTGAAGAGACCTTTTAGGCTTTCATGAGGACCAGTGAAGGGGGGGGGGTGGGGACATACGGATGTTTGGAGTACACCGACTTGTGAGTGCCGGCCAGCATGTGGTGTTTGCAGTGTAATTCAGAGAAGACCCAGTCCCTGCTGGAGCTGGAGCTGAATGGCTGGTAAGAGAAAGAGGAGAGTGACTAACGTGTGTGTCTGAGTGCGGGTTTTTTTTTGTCACTTGATGAGGTGACAACTACGAATGTCATGTTTTTGGTAGATAGACACTGTTTGTTTGTTTGTGGATGTGACATGTTTATGTATGACTCCACCAAATCCATGGTAGAAGTTGACTGAGTAAAGCTATGAACCCATGAATTTTTAAAGTGTGATTTGTCATTCCAGTTTTGACTCCATTACAGTGGAAAACAGATCCTGTCCTTCTTCTGAGTCACTGTATGTGATAGCTGTCACACTGTTTGGTCTTACTGTACACCCCCCCCCCCCCCCCCCCCCCCCCAACAAAAAAAAAAAACAAACATTTGAAGGGCATTCTTGTGGTGTGTTGCGGCCCTCCCACTAGATGGCCGTGACTGTTTGCTTTTGTTTCGTAGTCGAATCTTCAAGGGCAGGTGCTGAGCGTAACACGCAGGAAGGCTTAATTATTGATTAGTGAAGGATAACGATGGTGTTGCTGTTGTTGCTGTGTGGATCTTGACAGGAGGGAGAAGGAGGTGGGATGACTTGATCAGACAGAATGAGTCCTGGCAGTTAACAAGGGAGTAGTATTGATCTCTGAAGTACACGAGTGGCATCTACAAAATAGCAACCGACTCGCCACACTTGAGCATGTTTCGAATGTGCTGCACCAAAATAGCTTTTATTTTCTTGTCTTTGTAAGAGAGATGTTGCTGAGTACAGCTTATTTATCGCTCTTAAAAATTAATCCGATTATCCAAATAATAAAAAACCATTGTGTCCTCAAAGCTGTGAAAATATATTAAAAAAAAAAACTAAGGTCAGAATTGAACATAGATATGCTCAAGTGTTTAAAAGTGTCTACTATTTAAATGTCAAATGACAGCTCATGATTTGTAAAGACACCCAAAGGCTAAAGCTTTCAAACTGAACTGTACAACTTACAGTAGTTATCATCCCTGAGTCTTATGAGACTCCGGCTGGCGATATTCTGTCTGCTGGAAACCCTCAAGAGTTATACTGTCAGTCTGCTGGCCGCTGCAGCTTTCCTGTTTGCAGCTGTGTCAAACTATAAATTTTCCAGCTCGCTCCTCCTGGTGTTCTTTTTTTTTTTTTTTTTTTTTTTTTTTTTTATAGCTTTTACAAAATCATCCTTTAATGCAGCTATTGGTTTTAAAATGACAGGTACACCTGAGTGCAGCTGGCTTCTTCACCTTTTAATCCTGGACTTCATTAATGTGCGGCTGTGTGGTCTACCTGAAAAAGAAATATCTATTCCTTTGTGTGCGTGTGTGTGTGTGTGTGTATTTATGAGCTCTGTGAGTCGGCTTGAAATGAGAGAAAACATCTGCTTTTGTTGTGCTTGGAGCACATGTCGTCTCTGTGTGGGGTGGTGAGCTGTGTGATATTGAAGTGCGGTTTGATTGTATTGGAACGGTCAGTTCAGAGTCTGTGTTTACACACAGACAGAAAAGATACACGCGTATATAAACAGACGGGTTGAGGCAGGGAATCCAGTTATGCATTCATACATTCAGAGTTAATGGCATTGGCCTTATTTTCTTCTGAACACCTTTAAGTGAGGGGCAATTACACGAAATATAATGAAAAGACGTTTCATGGAACAGGTCTGATTCCAGTTTAATCTGGTGCAAATGTTTCGAATGCTGTTTTTTTTTTTTTTTTTTTTTTAATAGTCCCTAAGGTGATTCTCATTCCTTTTTGTGCTCCCACTTCAAGAAACCAAAACTGCTTAGAAGCTCACAATTGAATTAAGCTTGGGTTTGTGGACTGCTTTGTGACTTGGTTTGGGAGTTGCGCTGGTTCCACGCCGGAGCGCTCTCTTTCTCTTGAGCTCCAGCCTGCACTTCATTAGCCTTCTTTTATTCCCAGAACTCCTGTAGATGTGACTCCTCTTTTCCGGGATGGAGGAATGTTTCTCCCTCAGGTCCGACTGATGGAATGGGTTGAGGCCTGGGCAGGGGCCTGGGCCTGTTTGTTCAGGATGTGTTGAGGGGGAAGGAGAGAGGAAAGGGAGAGATTGTCGAACCCCCTCAAACCCCCCCCCCCACCCCCCCCAATCCCTCGATCCCGTGGCTGAAAATCACTGCCAGCCGTGCTGACGTGCTTGTCCATGCCTGCTTACGGGGGATCCTGTTGGATAAGGAGCCAGACGGACGGACAGTTGGTGTTAATATAGCTAGATCATATTTCAAGTGCTGCATAGTCACTATCGGGAAGTAGTCACACGACAGCCTGTTTCTCGCTCCACGATCCAACGTGAATTATTCATACAGTTGGTAAAAAATATGTGAAAATGTGAGTTTGTGAGTTCTCTTAAAACCATTTCATTCACTCCTGCTTCTAATGTGGATTAATGTCACCAAACTTCCTGCTCTGCTGTAGCTCACTCCCTCTTTTTCCCTCCAACACCCACTGTAGCTTAAAATATCAGCCCTTTAAAAGCTGCTCTTTCTTCTTTTCCAACCCTTTTTTCCCTTCATCATGGGCGTCTGACGTCACTCTTTAGTGTATTCAATGACCTCAGAGCTGAAAGCACAGCTCTGTCTTCCATTTACTTGCGATCCCACCGTCTGAATGCTTTCTACAACATGCAATGAAGGTGCAAACAACCAGGCCTTATTGGGAAATTGTTGTTTTTGGAGTTTTTATTGTTTGTGGATTCAAGGGGGGTGATGAGACTGCAAACTCCAGAGATTATACAAGCAGCATGCAGTTCGAGTTTTCAGTTTAAATGAGGTTTTGTGTTCCGTCCTACAGTTGCATTGTCCTGTTACAGCAACTAAAATGCAAATTTATTTTGGGTTGTAAATAATTACACAAGCAATTAGCGAGAACAATGGAATGGGGATTATACCTAAACAAGACTTTTTTTTTTTTTTTTTTAAACATAGCGAAATGAAACTGATAGTCTTCAGCCGCGATAGCAGCTCTGTGAGCCTGCACTTAGACACAGAGCTGGGAGGCAAACGCCTACATCAGCATACAAACATGCTCATATTGATAATAACAGGTCAAGTAGGTGTAATGTTTGTCAGCAAGTTTGCAAATCTTGACTCGTCACATAAAGTACAGGAGAACAAAGTGAAAAGTGCTGGACAGATCCAAATTTGCCCTGTTAGGGGTGCTGGATGAAAAGTGAAGGTCAAAGACTTCTTACTTCCTCTTTTGATGGTGGGAATGTGTTAAATAAAGTTCAAGAAACAAAGTTCAAGGAAAAGTCCCCATTAATTGTTGCGATATTCTCGTCTGCATCAGTGTAGAGAAGTGGCCACCCGGCACATATCCAAGGCTCAAAGTGTTTTGCATGCGTGTCCTCTATTTACAAAGGAAGCAGCAAAAATGCATAAAAAAAATAGTGTCTTTGCTAAATATATTTTGGATGTTTGGAATATTTCCAAATAACTTTCCATTAATGTTTTCAGTTTACTTTTAAAATAGTTGAATGATAGTATACATATCTATTCCTCTGCCATTGTTTTTTCCTGTATAAAAGGGTGATCATCAGGACGTTTAAATGAAAATACAAGTCAGTGATTAAAAAGTTCTTATCGAGAAATTACAAGACAAGAAGTGACAGCGTGCAAGGTGAGACTTTTAACTTCACAGATTCGCAGTTTGCCTTGGCAGATGGGCGGGGAGATTCGCCCTGGTGGCTATTATGCAAGGATGTATGATTTTTTTATTTTAATTTTATTCAATGTGAAGTCAAGTCGGGTGTTTTTGTAGCATTGAAATAATCTTCCTCTTCGACTCTGTCGCCGCACTCCGGCCCACACTCAGACTCTCTATCCACTCCCCTGAGGGAGTCCGTGACCATTCTGGTTCTCCTGTGCCATGGTGGCCGAGGCTGACCCCGAATGAGAACATGCTATGCAAAACAGTTCACTGTCGCTCTCCCAATGTTAAAATAAATGGACTGACATGAGCCACAGTCATTTGCATCCAAATGCTCTCTTGGCCATAGATTGTCACACTCATTTTAGTTCAGTCGCCGCTCACAAACAGCTTAATCTCACTTGGGTTGCATCGGTGGAATGATAATAAACACATTAAACAACAAGTTTAAAAATATATTGAGTAGGTTTGAAAATGTCCATAATATAGAACAAACAAACATAATATGAAGATCCAGAAATGTTGCGGATGACTTCCCTAGCTTTCAGTAACACAACACTGTTGGCACTGCTACCACCTGCTGTGCAGTTTTAGGTGTTGTGTCAGTTACTGGGGACAAATTGGAATTAAGGGTTCTTTATTTGTCTGGAACAAGTAAGTGAATGAATGTATAATTACAGCTCTATTTTCAGAAAGCTGCTGATTCTTAAAATAATGGTTAAGTCAGTGTGTAGCAGTCACATTAGAGCGTCATGGTTTATTTCAGGCTGAAATGTGTTTGAAAGCAGTAATGTTAAAAAAAAAAAAAAAAAGTATTTTCTTCTTAATAGAGCATCGGAAGTGCTTGCAACTCGGTGGCGTATGACTCATTTGCAATCACTTGCCCTAAACTTTTGATTGATATGTACTTGTTATTGTCACAATTTAGAGAGCAAACTGACTCTTTATGGTGTTGTTTGTTAATTGACAATTTAAAGGCTGTTACTGTGATTCAAGTTTATTAAATGACAAGTTTGCATTGTAACACAGACAACACATCTGAGTTTGAAATGTCTTTATCATCACAGACTGTAAGATGGTTTCCTTTTGTTACTGCTTGGCTGTGTTGAACGGGTTTTCAAATCAATAAATCTGTATTCAGTTCGGGGCTGATGAAACAAAACCACTGTACTCTCAAGAAGAGTTTACATCTGCATTTTGAACTTTTGACCACATGCAGTTCCACTTTTTTCGCTCTGCGCCGGTTGTTGTTCATATGCAGGCAGTTGTTGCTGCGAATGTTGAGGTTGTCTAATGAAGGAAGTGGATTGTGTACACTGTATGGGTGTGTCGAGTCACAGTTCAAATACATTAGGCTGCCAATGCAGCCTGTGAAAGCTGTGCCGGGAGTGTGAGAGGAGAAATATTACCGTGCTGTTAGTTATTGAGCAAATTGAGCCCCTCTCTCTTCGGCACGTCGGCTCCATCAAAGGGAACTTTTATTTGCTGTGCCCGTCTGCTCTGAGCTGGACTTTGTATCCTGCTTTGGAACAGTTTGTCGTCGCTCCTGCAAATATGATGTAATTCCCGTTGGCCGCTGATTGGCCTTTAAGGTGGCATAAACTTTGGTTTCCTTCATGCGGTGGCGTACTCTGGACTTCACTTGACTGACAGAATGGTGGACAAGATATGGAGGAAGAGTTGGCACTTCATAGAGACCAGACGGTCTCTTCGCACGAAGCGGTCTTCTTGTAGTTCGCCAGAATGTAGGAGTGAGTGAGTAACCTCTTGTGTTTTTTGCTCTCGTTATTTGGATAGGAGGTAGTCACTCTGGGACAGTGGATTGCTGGGTGGATGCCATATTTGAATATGGTTTACATGACATTTGTTTTTTTTTCTGAATATAGTCGATCAAAATCTACAGCTGCCGAACTTTCATTGAGGTGTACCAATGTAAATAACCAAATAAAAAAAAACTCATAGCTGAATGAAATTTGGGTTATACTCTTTCTCATACAGTTGTAGAATCGGTGTGTTCCACAAATGTCTCTACTCTTCTCACACACACACACACACACACACACACACACACACACACACACACACACACACACACACACACACACACACTCACACTCACACTCACACTCACACTCAACGGTCACTCCTCTGATGCCATACTTAACACGCCGAACAGGAAATCTTGACTGCTGATTTTAAGCTTTTATTTACAACAATAAAATACTTTTGATAGAAGTGCCTGACGTTAACCTGCTTCTCACGCGGTGCGCATAAAATAGGCAGCTACGAATGCCTTACCTCAATAAGATTTCTGTCCAATTCCAGCTGAAGAAAAATCTAATTTTCAACGCTTTCTTTCTTTCTAAACCATCACTTTGCTTTTTCCTGCAGTGTGGAAGGGGATGGACGGCCCAATGAGAGCGGCCATTCCCTGGATGGTGGAGCCACGTACGGCCAGGGCCCGGTGACACACGGCTCAGCCATAAGCCCTGATCGATTTGACAGCCAACTTTACAGCCACGGGGTCCAGCCTGGGCCTCAGAGACCTCGTCGGCCTAAGCTCCAGCACTCACAGTCCATCCTCCGTAAGCAGGCTGAGGAGGAGGCCATCAAGCGGTCGCGCTCGCTCTCTGAGAGCTATGAGCTCTCTGCCGACCTACAGGATAAACAGGTACATCTCAAGAGTAAAAAAAGTTTCTTTCTCTGTTTTTCTATGTTCTCAAACCCAAATGAAATGATGTGTTTTGAGCTTCAGGCTTATCACGCCACAGTTGGGTGAACTTATTCTTGATATAAGAAATGCAAATGAAATGTTGGATTGCTGCTGAGCCCCTGACACCAGGGAGAGGCAAATTATCTTGGTGGAGAATGACTTTGTGAACCATGTGCAGCTAAGAAAGAAAATAATTAGATATCCCACGTGTGTGACAAGTTGATTTATTCCATCTTTATTTTAGGTGGAGATGCTGGAGCGCAAATACGGTGGGAGATTCATAACCCGGCATGCAGCTCGCACCATCCAGACAGCTTTCCGTCAGTATCAGATGAACAAGAACTTTGAACGTCTCCGGAGCTCCATGTCGGAGAACCGCATGTCCAGACGCATTGTTCTGTCGAACATGAGGATGCAGCTCTCGTTCGAGGGCCCGGAAAAAGTGCACAGCTCCTATTTTGAAGGGAGGCAAGTGTCCATGACAGAGGATGGCACTCCACTCTCCATGGTGCAGTCAGAATGTGGAGATATTGAGGTACACCAACAGGCCAACATGGCTGCTCACGCAGCTCCACAGAGTGACCTGACGGATGCCATCACGGAGCTGGAGGACGCCTTTTCCAGACAGGTCAAGTCTTTAGCGGAGTCGATAGATGATGCTCTGAACTGTCGCAGCCTGCAGGGGGACGAGGGTCCCGACCCAGACGCCATGGGTTGCACCAACGTGGAGGGTGAAGTACCCTATCAGGTGAAAGCCCACCGCAGGGTGACTGGACGGATGCACGATGAGTCAATGGCGTCCTATAGCGATGTTACTTTGTTTATCGATGAGGAGGACATGGGCCCTTCTATCGCTCTGTCGAGGTCAGGGGATCATCCCTCCAGCACAGAATCGGACTTACGGTTGCGGTCAGTCAACTCCTCCCAAGAATACTGGCCTATTGACCCCAAAGATGAGGGTCGTGACACAGACACTAGCTGTCGCAGCACTCCTTCCCTCGAGTGCCAAGAGCAGCGCATTAGAATGGACCATCTTCCTCTCTTGACCATTGAACCTCCTAGTGATAGCTCTGCGGAGCTCAGCGACCGCTCTGAGCGCAGCTCTGTGAAAAGGCCGCCCGTGTACGAACCTCACGGCCACATTGTGACGTCGTCCCAGGCGAGCCCCAAACACATATCCCACGGGCCGCCGCCACGAGCTCCCTCCCGTGACGACGACGCACCTCTGCGCCATCGCCACCGCCAGCTAGAAAGCCACTTGGCGATCAACGGCTCGACCAACAGGCAGAGCAAGTCCGAGTCGGACTTCTCGGACGGGGACAACGACAGCATCAATAGCACATCGAACTCAAACGACACCATCAACTGCAGCTCGGAGTCCTCGTCCAGAGACAGCCTACGGGAGCAGACTCTGAGTAAACAGACTTACCACAAAGAGACTCGCAACAGCTGGGATTCGCCCATCTTCAGTAACGATGTTATCCGCAAAAGGCACTACCGCATCGGCCTGAATCTTTTCAACAAGTAGGTACTCCTTTCTGATGGAGCTTGACCACTGCTTGTGATGAGGAGCACATTCATGTGCAAAATGTTAGACCAGCCACTTTCAGGCTCACTAAACTGTAAACATTTGTGTTGAAATATGTTTGCCATAAAAGCAAAATTGAATTACATAGATTGATTAGTATCGTATGGCAGAGTACGGATAATATGTTCCGTCTTATTTGGCTGAACTTTTAGATTTGAATCCCTCGAATCTTGTGTCGGTTTAATGACAGAAACATTGATGAAGACTCACTCAATCCACAAATTGAATCAATATGATAGTTGCAATGAGACATCTGTGGGACGTTTTAGTGCTGTGGTATTGTTAACCGCATTCTATTTTGGTGGGCTCAATCAGCATACGTTTTGTACATCAATTTGCTTCCTATTATTTTTCCCCCAGCGGTTAATTTCAAGTTGAGGGCAGGTGTCAACTTGCCTCAACAAGTGAAGGAGTCAATTTTCTCATCTTCTCGGTGTCTGTCCAGTAAAGTAATGTATACCATCATGGATCTTTTCAGGAAACCGGAGAAAGGCATTCAGTACTTGACTGAAAGAGGATTCATTCCTGACACGCCGGTCGGTGTGGCTCACTTCCTGCTGCAAAGGAAAGGGTTAAGCAGGCAGATGATCGGAGAATTTTTGGGCAACCGACAGAAACAGTTCAACAGAGATGTCTTGGAGTAAGTATGATGTGCGCACACTGTTGCATTTGACAGGACATTGCAGTTACTTGCATGAATGTTGACTTATTCATGACATAATATACTTTGACTTAGCTACTCCTAACTTCAACTGTGAGCACTAACCCTGACTCCTACTTTAACCTTTAACCTCGCAACATATGACACTGAATCAGAAGAAAAAGTTAACATGTATGGACGAATTCATTGAGTGGAGTGAGTACAAATGTGCTTTTTGACTTTGTGAAGGTATTTCAATCCAAAAGTAGGAATTTCCAGTAATAACTACACATTAATGGGCCTGTTCGTGACGTATTACTTCTGTGTCCCTCTCATTGATTTAGCATACCTTCTTCACCTTTACCCTGACTTTAACCATCACAACTGAGTGCCTATTATAAATCTGACTCTAACTCTAACCTCAAAATCATTGTAACTTAGCCCTTTTACCATCTTCTAACCTTTTGAATACTTCCACAACATTTAATGCACCTGCAATTTAGGTCATATTCATAAACACGTGTATTCATGCATAAAGATTTTCATAATTTTTTCTACATTCAAATGTCATCAGATGGAAAAAAGGTTTAACATATTGTTGATGAAACTTGTGTACTGACATGTGCATGGTCAACCATTTAAGGAATTGAATAAGAAAGTGTTTGTTAAATTGTATTCCAAATAAAAAAGGAAATTATAAAGTTATTCTGATAGCCAGAAAAGATCTTGTTTCCATCTAACTGTTCGTTTCTGTCCGCCTCCTGTCCCTTCCTGTTCCAGCTGTGTGGTGGATGAGATGGACTTCCAGAGCATGGAGCTGGACGAGGCCCTCAGGAAGTTTCAGAACCACATTCGAGTTCAGGGTGAAGCCCAAAAGGTGGAACGACTCATTGAAGCCTTCAGGTAAGATTTGCACTGTCGGATACAGCATGTCAAAGAAGAGAGTTCAGAATAAACACACTCCGAGGATTGTGATGAAAAACAGTTGGAAGGAATTTTAATAGTGCATCATCATTGTTCCTGTCAAGACGATTGTTGACGCAGAAAGAGAACCTGTTGCGTTTTGACTTCTGCTTCCTTCACATCATGTTGAAACTGTTTCCCCACTTTGAGCCTTTCGATTGTGCTCCGACTGTTGATGTAATTTCAAGCTGAAACGACTGACGTTGCTCTCCTGTCTCACATCTGTAGCCAGCGCTACTGCATCTGTAATCCCACGGTGGTGCGGCAGTTCAGGAACCCCGACACCATCTTCATCCTGGCCTTTGCAATCATCCTCCTCAACACCGACATGTACAGCCCCAACGTCAAGCCCGAGAGGAAGATGAAGTTGGAGGACTTCATCAAGAATTTAAGAGGTGAAATACACCACTCATTGAGAATGTGTTTCATGCCAAATACGGTTCATGAGTTTCATAGTTACACCAGTCGCTTACTTAAAGCTGGATTACAAAACATAAACGTGTCTTAACTCTGCTCTCTTCTGTTGCAGGTGTGGATGATGGAGAGGACATACCACGGGAGACTCTGGTCGGCATCTATGAGAGGATTCGTAAGCGAGAGCTAAAGACCAATGAAGACCACGTGTCGCAGGTGCAGAAGGTCGAGAAGCTCATTGTGGGAAAGAAACCAGTGAGTAGCATTACTTATCTTGTCACTAAGATCTAAAAAATACTCATTAAAACTTCATTGCATGGCAGACATCAATCTTTATTGATCTGAAACAGTTTTACTCACGTGGATCTAGAAATGTCCCCATAAGTAGGAACACTAGTTCTCTCCTTACTCCCAATCCATAATTCACAGAGTTTAAGCGACAAAAGCAACAGTAAGATTTAGATAATTCTTCTTACTGTGTGAATAAGGACACGTCTGTGTTTTAGGCCTTCGTACTGCTGACTTTAACCTTGAGAGATGATTCTTTGTCCTGAAGCTGGACTAGAAAAATGACCACATGCTGCCAACTTTGCACATAATGGAACGGGAGGGCCCCCTGTTGCCTCCAAAAAGTCACTTCTGCTTAACCGACCGTTGAAGTACATTGCTTCGATCTCATGACTCGGTAGTTCTTAGTCGGTTTATTTTTTTGCCATGTACTCTGGAAGAAAACAGCTGTATTGACTGTATTCAGTCCTCTCAGGAGCAGCAGCAGGTTTTCAGCATTACTCTGTAGGCTATAATGTCTCTGTCGTGTGTGCGTGTGAAGGTTAAAAGGGTGATTAACCTAAGCAGCCTCGGGGAGAGGCTGGTCCTGCACGGAGGCCTTTGTTTCATTCTGCTTTCAGCAGAGCGGAGTCGGCTCTGCTCTCCTGGTAATAATTGAATGTATTGAAAAATGATCCCTTGTCACCATTTAGCTGCATAAATGAGAAGGCCACTTGGTAAAACACTTTAACATAGAAACCATATTGGATCTCCTCTTTATAATAATCAGGTCCACTCGTGGTGCATTAAAAGTGCTTCTCAGGGACAGTCTGTCATTATTTCAACATCGTTACAGATTCATTTAGGAGCAAAGAAAGATCGGAGCCTCGTACTCGCAACTGTTGAGGTGCATCAATCTTTTAAAAGCCAGTCTTTATTTAAGCTTAATGATTTGTGTTATGAGAGGCAGTAACTTTATGCACATTTATGAACATTTTTCATCCTTTCTCTTTAGATTGGATCCCTCCACCATGGCCTTGGATGTGTAAGTAGACCAAATAATAATCTTTCATCCATTATTTCACTGCATGTGGCGTTTTCTCTGTCTTTGTAGCAGTTGGCGCACATCATGCGGGTGTTTTTCTTTTTTGTGGGTTTACCTTGAGCAGCTGGATAAACTGTCTGAAGTATCACTCGGGTTAGAGGGAGCTGAGCAGTCAGCGCTGAACTCCAGACACGGAAACAAGAGATTTCAACTCATTTGAGTTCAGCTCCAGTGTTTATTTATTCTCCATTCAGCAGGCGGCACATCGCTCTTCATTTAAGCAGCCATTTGCTGGCTTAGTATGAGTAGAATAAGATATTTTTTTTGTCCAGTGATGCTACAAGGAAGTGATTATTTTTTTGTATGTCAGGGAAAACTTCAATAAATGACATCAGTGCAAATATGCTAAAATCATGACATTCAAACAAAAAATCTGTATTTTTTTCCCCCTTGTTTTTTGGGTCTTGTTCTAGCTCCTCTTCCCATGATTTATTTATCGGTTAAAAATTTCAGCCAAGGATAGTTATTCAAGCTTGGATTGTCACGGTTGTCTGAGTGGAGTCATCATCCTCTTTCATGTCAGTGTTTCAGTAGTCAACATATCTAACATTCTTATAGAGATTACCTGATGCTTTACTGTTTACAAGTTCACCTTTATTGATTTCCTTTATCCTTTAAACAAAAGACGGAAAAAATAAGGAAAGATAATAATACAAAGGGGAAAAAAAATTTGAGGAAATAATTTTTTAATGTTATGTATACACATATCCACACATGCTGTTTTATTCCAAGATCATAAAGTAGAGGTCAGCCGCTTCTGTGCAGATCAGTCACATGCATGCTGGTTCATTCACTGTCAGAGTTTATTAGGATTATTGGCAGTAATTTAGTTTGATTGAAATACAGACTAATATCAGATGTATCATATTGATACTAAGAGTAAACTCTAAAAAGAAAATCTATTTTCCGTACGTCACCATGAGGAATGCACATGAAAGAGAAGAAAAGTTTCCGTTCTCCCATTGTTCTTTAAATCCTTCTGAGCGGAGTGACTTCTGTTTCCCATTACCATGTGAGCTTGGGTCATAATTACCTCTGAAGTGCTGTTGTCTGTGCCATTTTCCTTCGCTTTGTAGGTGTTGTCGCTGCCCCATCGCCGACTGGTGTGTTACTGCCGCCTGTTTGAAGTTCCAGATCCCAACAAGCTCCAGAAGCTGGGTCTGCATCAGCGGGAGATCTTCCTGTTCAATGACCTCCTCGTGGTAATAACTGTCTCCTTTAATCTCCTCTCCTCTTCCCTTCCTTTCGCCCTGCACCGAGCCCCATGAAATTTCCTTTGAATAATTTCAGGTCACCAAGATTTTCCAGAAAAAGAAGAATTCGGTGACATACAGCTTCAGACAGTCCTTCTCTCTTTATGGGATGCAAGTCATGCTGTTTGAAAATCAGTGTAAGTGGTTCTGACTTTTCTCCTTTTGTGTGGTCTGTGCTGTGCAGCACGTTACCTGACGGTGTTTACGTCACACGGTTTAATGCAGTAACACTTCCAGCTGTAATGGGAGGTCAAACCCAGAGGCGGTGACGTTGTTTATGCTTCCTAAACTTCAGAGGGATTTCTCCAACGTGTGCGACTGTGGGTTTTGGTAAATGACGCTTTTGTAAATGTCCCTTCCTCTGTGTTTGTCATTACCCCAGATTACCCAAATGGAATCAGACTTACATCAGCAATACCAGGCGCAGACATCAAAGTACTCATCAACTTCAATGCGCCGAATCCCCAGGACCGCAAGAAGTTCACAGATGATCTACGGGAGTCCATCGCTGAGGTCCAGGAAATGGAGAAATACAGAATAGAGTGTGAGCTCGCTTTTTATTCTCTCACCCATCCCCCGCTTGTCTACCTCAGCCGGAGTAAAGTGAAAACAGGCCGTGGTCCCCATTACTCAACGGCAGTGGTTTACAAGGGAGATTGTTTACAGAGTTCACAGGATGGTGAACCAGAAGTGACAGCCCGTTATTCTGAGCATTGATTTTCAGGAGTAAAGTTCAGACAACTGTGTACATCTGAAGCAAATTCTTCATAAGTTTCAGACAGTAAACAGGGGCTTGGATGCCTAACAGGAAAGTTTAGAAATCACTCCCCGGCCAGACGGAGAGGTAAAAACCACTGCTTCTTACCTCAGCGTTTCCATGACTCCTTTCCACAGCTGAGCTGGAGAAGCAGAAGGGGGTGGTGAGGCCCAGCATGTCGCAGAGCTCCGGCCTGAAGAAGGAAGCTGGCAACGGGAACATGAACCGCGCCAGTCTGGATGACAGCTACGCCATGGGAGAGGGCCTGAAGAGGAGCGCCCTCAGCAGCTCCCTGCGGGACCTCTCTGAAGCAGGTATAGCCAAAACGACTTTGCTTCTACCAGCTGGTTCTTCCATAAAGAAAGTGTAGCCTCCTTGTGCCATCCGCCTCGCTGGGATGATATCAAGGAGATAAAAAAAAATAAAAAATAGCAAAATGTTGTTCATGGCACCATACATTGATTTTAGAGTGTTGCCTTCAAATTCATTACCGAATTCCTCCATGATTGGATGGTTTGGACTCTGTTTTTTATTTGTTACATGTGTAATCTCTTTTGTATTCAGCATACTTTGGTGAGGGAGAGCTTTATTGTGTGCTAAAAAAAAGTATTTTTTTTTAAAATCACAATTTAAAGATGTTTTACAGACTTATTCGTGCTGAGCTTTAAAGCAGTGCTGTTTTTGTCTTACCAGTGATGAATGAAATTGATGGGTAGTTTTCACTCTGGATCATTTGGATAAGTTTACTTCTGGACGTTTCCATTCATCTTTTTATTGTCACTTTTTGTTACTTGGCACTTCTGCGTTTCTAAGTTGTTTTTTGATTTTTTGGATTTTATCCGAACGCATTTCACTTTAATCTGTTACGTTTCATTCAGAAATCATGTGTCATTTCCTTTCGCCTATTTATCTGTAAGTCAGACAAAAGAACGCTGACGTGTACCTTTCTGCAGCTGCAACAGGATTAAGATGCACTGGTCAGCCATAACATTATGACCACTGGATTCATGAGGCAGCAAGTCAACATGTTGCCTTAAAGTTGATGTAGTGGGAGGAAAAATGTAGTAAATCTGACAAAGGTTGGATGAATTTGTTCGTGCATCTTCAAAACTGTAGCTCCTGTGTGTTGCTTTGGTCTGCACTGGTCAGTGTCTATCAAAACCTGTCTAAGGAAAGAAAGGTGATGAACCTGTGACAGGATCGCTGGTGGGCATTCATGTCCATGGTGTCCATGGAAGGCCTACCTCGTATCTTCTAGAACCACAAAGATCTGTTGGTATCGTGATGCCAGGTACCACAGCACACCTTTAGAGGTCCAGTGGAGATCATGAGTTGGCCTTAGCGCTGCAGTATTAGGGAGGTGCTTGTAATGTTATCGCTGCTCTGTGACGTTACAAAGTCATTTCATATCCATAAATATCAGTGTTTAACAAAGCTGCTGTGCTGCTGAGGCAAGAATACATTTCATTCATGACAGATAACAGCTATGTGACGTTATCAGGTGACTAACTTGATAACAAAATGAAATCCAGTGGAGGGTGTGCCTCACGGTTGGTGGCATGATATGCTCTGTTCTTACGATCACTACCTCAACAGGAAACGATAGGTCAGACAGTGAAGAAGTCTGTAGGAGTCGCTCTGCCCTCCTGTCTCCTGCTTTCCTCAATGCAGGATGTGGCATGTTAGTGGGGTCATTTTTGTTAAATGTTTTTGTTTTTCTTTCTTTTCCTGCCATGCTCCCATTTCATGTGTATTTACTGTGTTTTGTCCATACACATCAGGTTAACCTCCTGTTTATGTGTAATTATTGGTCATATATCATTGGCTGAGTGTGCCTAACGATGGCAAAAGTGCTCTGTCCACCCTCAGACCTGTATATGCCTGTACATTCCATGTGCAGCAACCACTGTATTGCTTTTGATGTCTCTCCTCCTTTGTGACTGTCACTGAGACTGGCTTTTGGCCTATTCTGACTAGTACGAAAACCTGCATCTTCCAACAACTAAAAATGAAATTCAAAAAATAGGTTACCAAAATGCGTCAAGCCAAAAAATCTGAGAATAAAATAACTCTGAAGTAGATTTTTATAAATGGGTGGCAATCTTGAGGTAAAGCTTCACTATGGACTTTTCTTGGTCTATCATGCATGATGCACATTTAGATTTATATAAATGCATTCAAATAAAATTCAAGCACTGCCTGACTTAGCCTCCGGTTCCAAATGCGTTAAAAGAAAAAGAAAAAGAAAAAAAAAAGAAAAGAAAGTTAAATCACATAAATCTTTTACTTTTAAACTTGAGTGAAGATGTGACTTCACTATAAAGAAAATCCCAGCACCACCTGTCAACCACCACCTTCTCAGACCTGAATGCCCTCTCCCCCACTGCCCGCCCGTATTCGGTCCTTACTCACAGTCACAATTCACTGCACTGCCCCCTACGGGACTGGCGGGCGGCCTAAACTTCTGTAGTCCACCCAGAAGTGCTGTCGATCTCTAATCTCTGGTATTGCATGTCTCGGCCAGGCAAGCGGGGGCGTCGCAGCAGTGCAGGATCACTAGACAGCAATATGGAAGTAAGTTGTAAAGCAGCTGGTATCCAAGCTACTCTCTATGTGATGATGTGCACTGTGAAACACTCCATTTATTTTTTGGTCTTACACCTTCTTTGCTTCATAGACTCAGTCCATTTGTTTGGATCATTTATTTTTCTTCCTGGGATGCCTTATAACCTGCTTGCCTCAGTTAGTGTGCATGCATGGGTTGCCTGCCTCTGATCCTGCCCCTTTTTTTGGAAGCCAGAGGTCTCCTGTTTTTGGTCATGTTATATGACCAATATACACTTTTACCTTCAGACAAGCATGACTCTACTAATGCCTCCTCTGATCCCTCCCCTTGTCACCTGTCTCTGTCTTTCATTCGATCACATCCAAGCGGTTTTCATTTGGTTCTTCAGGGTGGTAGCTTTGAAAGACAGAGGAAATCTGTGCATCACCAGCTGCCACACTGCCTGTCTGAGTCCTTCTTTCTCTCTTATTCTCAGTTTCTCTCAAAAGCTCTGAGGTTCAGGGAGGAACGTAGCCTGCATAGTCTCGAGGTCTTCTGATTTCCTTTCTTTTGGACTTTGAAAGCTGGGATTTCATTCATTCATATTTCACCCATTTCATGTGTCCATTTGTTCACGTGTTGGGTTGAAGTCTGGGACCCAGGAAATGTCTTTCTACTTTCAAAGATATCTGACGGTTTTTCTCCAGTCTTAAAAGAAGCATGTGCCAAAAGGGAAAAAGGGTCTTTTTCTTTAAGGACAGCCCATACCTGCAATTGGAATAGTGTCGGACTCAAAACGGGGGAAGGTGCACAGGCCTGTTGTGAAGTTTGCACATGAGAGCTTAGTTCCTCCTGCCTTCTGACTTTTAGCTGAATGCTAATGTGTGGATGATGAGTTTGCCTGTCACACTCTCTGCATGTGGAAACTATGCCTCAGTTAATTATAACAAGTTGCATGTGTGACTCATAGAGGTTTTTGGCACACTGACTGCAAAGAAGATCAAACGTTGTTGGTTTTTTTTTCTCCCCCCTCTTTATGTTGTTATTGATGCTCCTAACAGTTTTGATGTAATTTTTCCTGTTACAGATTTATTGTTTCAGCACAGTTGGCTCCTTAACAGCAGAGCTTTGAATTCAGGCTTCCTTCATCAAGCTGAAATATCCGTAGTGTTTTTGCTGCCTATCATGAAAACGTTTTTAGTTTCTCATTTGCATGCCCTATAACATTTTGCTACTTGTTTATCTGAAATAAGAAAACTGTGAATTCATCCCGCTGGTGCCTTGTAGCTTCTAGTTTAGCAGGTGTTGTGCAGTCGTACGGTGTCTGACAGACATGCTGTTACATTTTTTTTCCTCCTGCAGGGGTCCATCATTAGCAGTCCTCACACGCGAAGGAGAGCCACAACGCCGCACGAGGGCGCACCCCGCGGCCATCCCACCATCCCTAACTCAGCATCGACTTCAATCCTGGGGTCGCTCTTTGGCAGCAAGCGAGGGAAGCCTTCATCTCAGAGCCACCCTCCCTTCCCCGCTCCCGGTCACCCCACTCTCATATCCCACAAGCCCCACCCGACCAACCTGCACCACACAGCACAGGTGGTACATGCAGCACAAGCCCAACACCACGGCCACCATTCCCAATACTGCCAGGTCCCACAGAACCCCCCACCTTACCATCACCACCACCACTACCACCCACCTCCCCACACGCAGTACCACCAGCACCCGTCCTACAGCTCACACGCTCACCAACACTCCCACTCGCAGCAGAGCCATTACAGCCAGCATTCCCATCACCCCTCGCACCCCCAGCACGGTCCTCACCACCACAGTCAGCAGTCGGGTTCGGCGCCCGGTGGACCCAAACCCAAACACAGTGGCATCAGCACCGTAGTGTGATGCTCGGAACGCAGAGAGGAGGCGCAAGGAGGGGACTTACTGAAGGAGGGACAATTGCTTACACCAAAGGGACTGACAGCATAACTCTATGGCCTGTCCACTGTGTTTCTGCTGCTGTGATGGGAACCAATCACACGCAGTCACCTTTTTCACTTCCAGGTCCAACTAATATGCAGGATGGAAATCTGACTCAAATCTTCCACTAGGGGCCTTTTAGTAGTTTGCCTGATCAGGGGCTTTGTTCCCCCGTTGGGTAGGGAGGGTTTTGCACAGGAAGATGCTCTTTGTTTTCCACACACACCCCCACGCACACACCGCCCGGCCGTGATGGCTGAGAGGAAAGTGTGTTTTCTCATCGAGCCGCTCCCTGTTTCTTCATTCCCTCAATTATCCTGTTTTACCTTCGCATTATCGGGAGGAAAGATGGCCTGAGATGAGAACATGTCTGACTGTTTTCTCTGTCACAACAGTAAAAGTTTCTTGTGCACAAGCTTTCGAAAGTCAACTCTCAAATCTTTTGGTTTTCGGATCCTACATCATATGAATGCTATCTGTCGTTGCCTCCCATAGAGCTCATATGTAGTGAAAAACCTCGATATAATCATTTCACACTAACCTAAATCAAAGTACAGGTAAACAACTCGACCGAGTCAGTCATAGTAGTTCTAGTGCTGTATTTACTGTAGATGACAGCTATACGTGTTGTCTCCTAGCTCTCATAATTAAATGTGCCAATTATTAATCCATAATCTATTTAGTCAAGACTTCATGTACAGTATATTGTGTGTAAAGTAATTTGTAAGATTATACTTACAATTATTATTATCAGCAAAAATGACTTTTATCAGTATTATACTGACTCTGTGGTAACAGGATGTAGATCTGAAAGGAGTGAACTCTCATTCAGCCCGGCCTATAATCTCCTCTAAAAAGTTTTGCCTTTCAAATGGATCAGACGGAGCCTCTGGACGGCAGCTGTTGCATAAAGGCTTCAAAATGCTGTGCCGTCACAGCTGAAGCCTCAAAGCAGACTTTTCCTGTCAGCCCCAGCAGTTAATCAACTAGGCTGGCTGCTTGGTAGGTCCGACTACGTCTCATACTGTGGATGCTTAATGAATGAATACGAGTGAAAATACTTTTTTTTGTGTGCGTGTATGTGTGTGTGTGTGTAAAATCTTCATGGCTCAGTTCCTGTTACACGTGGACCGGCAATTTTGCGTTGAACACGATTAGTCTGTTGCCTTTAACATTTGCAACAGCTGCAGTCTTAGACTCTTGAAATAAAAATTAAAAAGAAAAACTTATATCTTCTTTTTTTTTGCCTTGTTTAGAATATTTTTCATTCACTAACAGCATATGGTGAGTAAATAAAAATGAATTCTTACATAGTGAAGTATTTTTTCCATCTTATTTTCTATTATATGTGCAATATCTTTGTACTGATTTTGTACATCAAGAACAAGGTGTCCATTCTGTTTGTGGGTTTTTTTTTCCCCCCTTCATATTGCTTCATTATTTATTTATTTTTTCTTTATTTTGCCCCCCCCCCCTGTCAGAGTCTTTTCTCTGTAAATTAATGTCTGGCTGTCCTCGTGGTCTTATGAGAGGTACAGGCTTGGAGTTTAGTGGAATGTCTAGTCAGTGATTTTTTGCATGTAATGTTATTGATGTGAGGCTATCCTCTGCACATTGTATAACAAATCAGTGTTACCATAGCAAGTTTAAGTGCAATCATGTTCAGAAAATGCAGACTTGTACTGAGAGTGGAGGTCTGTTATCTTGTTGTCCAGGATGAGATTCAGGTGAAAATAAATTTTTTTCCATTAAAAGTATATAAATACCTACACAGTTCACAATGGAAAGAAGAATGTGTGTATATATTTTAATAAAAGGAATATCTTCCTCCTTGGGCTGAACAGAAATATTTTGCTGGATAAGCACATATGAAAGAACACTTTCATTTTTTTCAGGAAATGCAGTTATAATATACAAAATGCAAACGAACAAAAGAACTGGGTATATGTAAAGAATAACTTTCTACATTCTACAAGATAAGAGTCTATTCTAGTGTGTAAATTAGTGACAGTAAACTGTTTGTCCCAATATTCAGGTTGTAAATGTATTTTAGCATTCACAAAGAAAACCATTCTCACACGTCAGGCTGACCGTCACATGTTTCTCCTTATTTGAATTCACAAAGGAATAAAGTTAAGATGACGAGACATATCACAAACGGGACATTAATGATCAACTGAATGTGTCTTTCCAATGATTTCATATCTTTGCTACAAATGTGAAATCTTGGGACGATGTGAAACCGATGTTTATTTGTTGGTGTGTGTTGTAGTGCTTCAAGTGTCCACAGTCATTCTTTGTGAGAACGTTCCCCGACAATGCACTGCATGGATCCGATGCATCATGTGTCCTACTCACTGTGAGCTGATGGGAAGAAGGAAAAAAAAAAAGAAAAATCAGCCTTTAAATTTTGACTTCTCCGGTTTCGATTTTTAAATCAATTTTTCCTGATATTGACGTGTCCTTGTTGTTCCATGTTAGCCTGGTAGTTATTGAAGCTCAGCATGCATTTCATCTACAAAGCCATCGTGTAAATTAAAAAACCATGAAGAACATTGCACTTCTGTTGCTGAGGGCTTTCATCGTGTAAATAAGGGATTTCGATGTGCAAATTGATGAGCCCCTCGAACATGGGTTTATCTTTATTAAGCTGTAAAGGGACCAAGACTTGGGTTCAAGGAGATGTACATAGTGTGTAAATGATCAGTAGTTTATTCTGATATCTGCAGTTAAGATCAGGATGTAAAAACATCACCTTAAAGATGGATGTGATAGGGTGATATATGAACATATCGATTGTCTCTGCGTCCAGATGTTGGCATTTTGCTGTTGGGAATTAAAAAAAAGAAAGACTGTTAGAAAGTTTGCCATTTACATCCAGCTCTTTTTCATACATGCAACACACACACACACACACACACACATGTATAATGTACACACAGACACGTGACACACATCCTGCTGCAAGCTGTTCAGTCTGGCATGAGACACAATGAAAAATAAAAAAAGGAAGACAGGAATGGCCTCATTTATATGTGCATTCTGTTTGTACAGTGAGTAGTGAGTCAGTAAGACCCCAGTTATTGTAAAACTTCAACTGTGACAATGTTGAGAACGGAAAATAAACAAATATATGACTTATGGTACACGTGTTGTTTCTGCTTTCGTCATTTAACTTCATAGTACTGGTATATATTGATTGTACGGTCTGGGTGATCTGCCACTTTAAGTCAAAGGACACTGTTTTCCTTCCTCAGTTACGTAATGCAATTCACATTTGAGTGTTATCTTCATGCAGTCCTATCTTACTATTCCAGCCTCCAACAATACTTTCCACTATGCCCTTACTCCACCTATAGGTGAAAAGTGTAGTGACTGCGCAGTTCCTTAGCGAGTTCAAATATTTTAATCAAACACTTACCTCTCATCTTCAGTCCTCTGAAACTGTAAAATAGTGGTATTCGCCCTCAGTGTGTCCACTCTGGGTTTTGACTTCAAGATTTCCATTAAGACACATTCTCTCTCTTGCTGCGAGCTTATTCACTTTTCCGATGCCAAACAATCCCAAATCCACATAAAGCTGTGCATGCTTCCAGCTGTAATTTGCAGTAAAGTGTCCGCCGTTGCCCTCAGCACTGCAGTGGATGTTCATAAACAGTATGTGGAAGAGCTTCAGATGGCCTCTTTCACTACCTTAGTTGATAAACTCTTATCTCTTTGAAGCAGATGGCTTCACGCTCATCTGCACTGGGCGTGTTGTTTGGTGAGTTTTACAACACACCAGTGAGGGCATACCTTGCGGTCAAAATAACTTCTGATCATCCTGAAAATGACGACGGCGGTGAATCCAATATGAGGTTACAATGATGACTGGCACTAAAGGAAGAACATCTTATGTTGGCTTCATTCTGAAAGGTTGGTATTTAAATTTGAGATCTGCTCAGTAAGGTTACTCTGGATAAATGCTTTTTTTAATTTTTTTTTTTTTAAATAGATGCTTAAATCAAATGATTATTAGATAATAGTCTTTGAGAATAGTCACTTCTATTGTCAGCATTTTCTGAAGTATGGTGTTGCAGCGTAATTTCTTCTTATGCAGTATTATTAATACTTTTGTCTTAACTGTGCAGGATGCGATCCAGTTTAAGCTTAGCTCTATTCCTCCTGTTGGCTACAACTAGCGCACTCTGTCGTGGAAAGGTCTGCCTCTGTTCGGGCTCCCGGCATGCTGGACTACTTGTCAACTGCACCTCGCTGAACCTCATGGAGCTGCCTCATCTGCCCTCAGACACCACAGAGCTCTTTGTGCAGGACAACCAGCTGACCTCTGTGACTCCGGGGCGGTTCGATAGGTTGGTTGGCTTGAAAGAGGTCTCCCTGTCTGGGAACCCTTTCCACTGTGACTGCCGGATTCAATACCTGAGGAACTGGTTGTTGAAGAACGAAGCTATTGTTACAAAGGAGCCTGCGTGTGCCAGCCCAACCTCTGTGGCCCACAAACTCATCAGTGAACTGAGTGACGACTTCTTTTCTTCCTGTGCTTCGGCAAAATGCGCTGATGGGACATACGACATTATGCTGGGAGTGATGCTCTGCGGCCTCATTGTTCTGCTTCTGTGGAGCTTGACACTGGCCAGAAAGTCCACTTTCACTTTGTACATAGACGAGAGACACTCTGGGTTCAAGGCGGACTCTTTGCGCTCGATGAAGCCCAAACACAGGAGGAGGCTGCACACGGGACTGTCGGACAACAGTTCAGACTTGGATTCTGCCGTTTTCTCTGAGGATCTAGAAAGGCCACTTCAGAACATGGATTTACTGCCTCAGGTGCTGGATGTGTTGCACAAGAAGCACAACATAAAGATAAAGGCTACATGAGGGACCTCTGTCCACCACACAAAAAAATATATCACCTATTATATGATAAATATGTTTCTTAAAATGACCATTTCAAATAGAAAGAATTCCACACAAACAGCTTGTGTAACTACTCCTTGTATTTTCGTATGGTATTTGCGATGAGTGACCGTTTACAGATGTAGGGGTGAACGCTTTTGGTGTTTCTAAATAAAAATTCTAGTTGGAAGTTACTCCAGGAACAAAAATTCTGATACATATAGAGGAATTTCTAAATGATAATCAACATGATAGGGCGGGAAGATATGTTTTAACATTTAACAAGGATGAAAGTCTCTGATCGGTGCAAATACTGGTCAAGTCTCTCACAAGACAAACTGCAGCGATACAGTACTATCAAGGAACAATATTGCACATCTAACAGTTGTTTTACAGTACACACATTACTCTCATGGTCATGCATAGATTTTCAAGGATAAACAGGTAAACAAATGACGGAAAATGCAATAATAAAAGTCACCTTGAGGAAAAAGATCAGACGCTGCTGGAATATGTTCATAAAAAAAACCAAAAAAAAACACCAGCGACTTTTTGTAATAAATATGGGATGGTATCATGATTTGTAACAATCTAGAACATTACCGCCATCTAAAAAAATACTTAGTTGGGTCAAATAAGGCAAAGTTTTTACAAGGTTCCTTAAAGAAATAAGGTAAATAAGGACAATCACAAAACAATATAAAAGAGCAGATGATAATAACAATTACAAGTTTCAGATCTTCTATGGTTTCTCTTTAAGTTTGAAATATTAAAAGAGGACGTGTATTTTGTCAATGCCCTGTCAGTTGGTAAAAGTCCACAGTGTTAGGCTCCTACAGCTTCATGCATTAAGCGGTCACCCCAGGTTAATGCCCTGACTCGCCCCGCCCTGCTCGGACCTCCTTGACCAGCTTGAACTCGTCGGCTCTACTGAGGCACAAACTTTTCCTGCTGAAAGATGAGGTCCACAGCTTCTGCCACGTCCTGCACGATGTGGCCCGGCTCCACCAGCGCGGGGTCGAACCTGAAGTCCCGGTGACCGTGGAACACAGTCTCCTTGATGCAGTGGTTTGCGTCGGTTGGCACTTCTGCTTTGGGGTTGTAGACCCCCGTGCAGACCAGGACAGACTTACAGGACGTCGCAGATGGCAAAGCAAACTCGCTTTCCCAGAGGCTGTCGCGCTCCTCCTCTCTTGGCACGGCTGTGGTGGATCCAGTGGCAGCCACCATCTTGGCCACGGCTTTGGGGTTCTTTCTCGCGACTTTCTCCTCCAGGTAGCGGTTGTAGAGATTGGCGCCGTAGATATCAGTCATGAGGTTATCACTAAAAAAGCACAAGCGAGTAGTAATTATGTGTCGAAATAGACCGTCGTGTTGTTTACGCTGCACAGTGAGGAAAAGCCAGATGTTCTACCTGTACCTGGGATTTCTTGATTACTTTGGCTTCCTTCTATAATGCAAGTTAGGTTAATTGGTGATTGCATTGAGAGCAAGTGTGTGTGTGTGTATGTGTGTGCATGTCTTCATGTGTTATCCCTGTGTTGGACTAGTGATGCCTCTAAGCTGTATCCCGCCCTTCACCCAGTGTCACCTGAGAGGCTCCAGCCCTCCCTCTGATCCCAACCTGCACAAAGCAGGTATAGAAAATGGCCGGATGTGTCACAGTAAAGTGACTGCCGCTGCTCGTCCACATGATAGTGATCAAAGAAAACGTACAAAAGATGTAAAAGCAGAACGACAGCAGACACCCAACAAAACAAAGCTGAAGTGAAACATGCAAGTCATGACTAGTTTATGCTGATTTGCGCTGATGTGTGCAGTTTAAAAGGAAGAGTTCTGCTTTGTCACACACATTTTCTCATCACAGGGTGTGCTTATTCTTTCTCCTTTCCTCGATTACTTACAGGGTTGCTGTCACTACATTCACCTTGTTTCTGATAATCACTACTGAATTTGTGATCCAGATATCCGACCAGGTGTCTCACCCTATAGCATAAAGGGAGGTGATGGGGAGTTTCCATTCTCTCTGCATGGCCTGGCTCCTGATGAGGTACTCTGCAAAGTGGTAGGTCAACTCGCTGGGTTTCCCCATGAGAGCCTCGTACTTCAGGTCTTTGCCTGTTATCTTCTTATAGATGTTCTCCAGGCACACGAGAAACGTCCCATGACCAAACCTAAGACAAAAAGGGCGTCGCAAAAAAACAGAAAGACGTCTGAGTTCAGGGATCCTTGAACACTTCAAAGACAAAAGAAAAATAACCATTTAAAGTTTTTTTTAAATGCTACCGTGGAGAATGTGCCTCAGCCATCCACATGAGGTCCATGTTGCAGGCCAGAAGAGGAAGGTGACTCGTCTTCTGGCTTTGATGTACACTGTTGAGGTTACCGTCAGTCATCAAAATGTCAGTTATCAGCTGCAGGTTGGTCTCCCATCGAACTGGCTCCCCGAACAAAACCACAGCTGTGTGAGGATTTATAAAAGACACAATATCCAAGCTTGTGAGATCGCAATAGGGCCAAATGCTCAAAACTCACCAAAGTAGCAGTTAACAATAGGGAATGCAAAGATTCACTGCATGGAAATGTTTTAACATATAAATATTCTTACCTTCAACCTTGGGCAGGGTGATGACAGGATTGGACTGGAATGAAGAAAAAGACACTAAATATGGGATTTAGTATGAACAGTGGGTTACGTTGATGTTTTTGTTTTTTCTGCGTTTCGATATCTCACCGGTAGTTTGGGCCTCCTGTTGTGATCCACCATGTCCAGTAAAGGGTATGATTCCCTCAGCATATCAACACTGACAACATTATTAAAGCCCACACTGAAGGCAGCGTGTTAAGGATGAATAAAGTTGTTTGAGGCAAATTCATTCTGTCATGCATTCTTCTGTATACAATCCATTTTAGGCCTTGGGGCACTTCATTCCATCTGATAGTGGCGGGAAAATGTAGGGTACACCCAGGACAGGTTATACTCAGGGAAACCCCGCATAGAGGGAAAATGCAAATTCGCTCAGAAATGCCAAAGTCTTCTTGCTAAATAGTGAGACTGCCAACCACTGCACCTCTGTGCTGATATATTATAACATATGTATTAATCTCTTCCTTATTGTGATGTAAGTCGTAACCTCATGACTTAGAGCTAATGTCTGGGGCTAAGCAGTACTTCTGTTATTCAAGTCTAAGTTTGAATGTGATATTGAGATAAATTGCAATATTTGAGGATACTTTTTTGCAATTTCCAGGACGGGTCCCTGTCCTGACACCAGGACACACTTGTCGTGGAACTTCTTGAACATCCTCAGGGGGCTGTGGGACATGATGACTTGGTCATGTGTAATCTGGAAATAGCACAAGTGTTAGGAAAGGTTAATTGCAGAGGAGTCTGCCCCACACCGATTAATCCAGCGTGTTTTTTTGTCCCGACTTAGCTTTAACTGGGCCTGAATGTGGCAAGAATTTATAACTCACAGGCACTCCCAGGATGTGCGCGAGCTGGTCTGCTTTTGTTTGTCTGAGGCAATTCCCTGCGTTTGTGACAAAAACAACTGGCACCACAAATTGTCCCTGAGAGTCGACCAACTTCTCAAACGCTTTCTTTGCAGCAGGGATTGGCATCCTTCCACGGACCAGCACGCCATCAATGTCAAACAACAGCCCAAAGCTCGGCTGTGGCTGGAGGAGGGAAGACAGAGCCATCAGCCAAAATACATGAAACAAGTCAACAAGAGCATTCAGTTGTTGGGGTGGGGAAATAAACAGGCAATAAAACAAAGCCAGATGACTAGAAGTAAACATTTAAATAGTAATCTATACATTCGTTTTTACTATTATTAGTTGGGGCATTTCTCTAGTGGTACATTTACTTTATAGTTTATGTGTGTTTTCAACATTTGTGGTCAAATAAGCGGTAAATAGGAGAGGAGGCAGAATTGGCGCTTGATGACATTAACGATGACCTACAATGGGGGATCCTGCTGGTGACACGGCAGTACATACTTAGCAGAATGGAAGTAATCCTAGAGATCTCAACACGTCAGTGGAGAGTTTCTATAAGCTTGTTTTTCTCTGCAAGTGGGGCTGATCGCCACGTAGAAAACGGTGCATCGGAGCTCGTTGTTGTCGTGAGAGCAACACGAGTGATCTGCTGTCAGATCTCCTGCTGTTTCCACCTTGTGAGCATCAACAGCTGCAAACACCGAAACCCAGCCGAAAGAAGAACGGACACAAACTAGAGGATCTCTTTGGTAAACATGTAAACAGTCTATTGTCCGGCAGCTGCGACCGTACCTTGCTATTTGACCGAGTTCCGCAAAGCCCGCACCGAGAACCGACAATCCCAGCTTTTCGCCTGGCTTGACGGTTACTCAGGGTGTACAGGCCCCGGTAAAACGACAGGAGTCCCCTCATCTCCTCTACTTATCAGAAGAAACAAAAACTAAAAAAAAAAACCTAAACAAACATGGATACAGGACGAGCCCCGCGTGAAGCATGAGCCGGCTCGCACTGGCCGCGCGCTGCCTGGCTGCTGCTCGGATTGGCTTTTTTTTTCTTCCTTCTCCACTTCTTTCTTCCTCAGCTCCTTTCGTGTTCGTAATGTGACTGGGTGGGAGCGAAATGACGCCATGTGAGAAGTAGGAGGGCCTCTTGCTGCATCTCCGCCGGAAGGAGCTGCATCTGCACTGCAACCCCCGCTGCCATTTTAGACTCCGAGGTGGAGCTTTAACCGTTTCTCCTTCCACGCGCCGCAGCGAGTCCCGCGGATCACCACGACCTGGCTGCGGTCGTGGAGATTTTTTTTCAATCGGATCACGGAATAAACCGTGCATCCGCACCCAAATATCACTCAATATCTAGATTTAACGCTTTTATTTCACCCAGACGTGATGATTTGCAAACAAAGTCAGCCCGTCGATGTCACATGCTGCAGTCAGCCCCTGCAGGGCACCAGCAAGGAAGTCTGGTTTAACAGACTTGAATAGTACCCGAGCATAATGGGAAGCGGATACAAATGCAATCTGTAGAAATATGTTCATCTCAACCTTTTAGATTTAGTGAACAGATTAATGACTTCAGTTAGATTAGAATAATAAGTGTATTTCCGTCATTTTAGTTAGGGAAATCAACAAAGAAAGGCAAACCAATGAAACCAGACACGTGTTCTCCCCGTGCTCCTCCAGCTTTATTGATAGTTTAAAATTACATTTCTATTTTCTAGGACTTCAGTTGCACTTTCCTTCCGACTTAAAAACTGAGTACAAGCAAATGGTATTTATACAGTAGTCTAAGTGATATTGTACAAAAATAACATTTTGATTTCAGTGAAAACATTTTTTTCATTCCCAAATAACTCCAAATTCTGCTGTTCTGACAACTGTTCTTGATGTTAAATTTTGCCAAGGTAAAAAAAAAAAAAAAAAAAAAAAAACAGAAATCCAAAGCCATTTTAAAACGAAAAGTCTTCCTTGGTCTACCAAGTGATATTTAAATTGTAAACAGATTTCTATAAAAGAGCATGATTTATTTAATACCTCCAAAATTTTTATATCTTAGTAATATAACATGTAGTTTGTTATCGCCCACTTAGCTGTGTGTAGGGGCTGAAATGCATGTTATGAACTGTTTCCGTGTCATACTCTTGGCCAACTCGTATCCCACTAAAAATAAAATAAAAAATAAACCAAAATGACCACATATGGAAGTTTGGTTTCCATTTACTCCCTTCTTCTGTCTCATTTTACCGAGACACACTTTCACAAGCTCAGAGGTCCTATAGATTCCCATATGTTTAGTCCCATTTATTCATCTCTGATCACCAGTGGCTTGGAAAGGGGGGTTCTTTAACAAAGCATTATACATAACACCGCTACCAAACTAAAACATTTTTGTATTGAATGCAGAAAGATATTTTTTCACCCCTTTCATTGTATTACATGTCGAGAGGCTCACTGGCGTGGGACTAGCCTCTGTTAGCCAACCTTTGGCCAGTGAAGAGGATTCAGAGAAAATAATACAACCAACCATCAATCTGAAAAAAAGGAGGGGCAACAGAGGGCACTGATTATGCGGTGGCTTCAATGGTGCACTCTTTTGCCAGGTGGCCCGCCTTCCCGCAGTTGTAGCAGTTAGTCTCGCTGGCTTTACTGCAGTGCACAGCGACGTGACCAATCTCACCACACCTGGAACAGACGACAAGGATGTCAGAAATGGGCCGGAAATCCCGACACACAGATCGATCAAAACCGTAAACCACCACTCGTAATGCGGTTCAGAAAGTCAGTACCTACCTGTAACATTTCACCTTATCGCAAAGCTTCTGGATGTGACCGAAGCCGCCGCAGGAGTAGCACTTCTGCTCGTTGGCGTGGTCGCAGTCACGGGCCATGTGGCCAGCTTTGCCGCAGGTGTAGCAGAGCTGCTCCCTCTCCTTCTTGGGCTCCTTGCAGTCCCGGGAAATGTGACCACTTCTGTGGCAGTTGTAGCACGCTAAACCCCCATCAACAACAACAACAAATCGTTCATTAAAACCTGCCCATAAGGACAACGTTGAATTACTAAAGGAGGAATCGAGTTGAAAAAGAGGTTCTCACCATCCTCAGTTTGGTCACAGTCCCTGGCCATGTGTCCCTGGTCTCCACACCGATAGCAGAACATCTCTACAATTCAACACAAATGTATAAAGATGAAAAAAGTCGATGCATCCATCAAAAAAGGCCACTTTAATCCACTCCTATTCCCATACAGCTACAAGTAGACAAAAATATAGTAATTGGAAAAATAACATACATTGACATAAAAATGCGTGTCACGTAATTTGTGACATGTTTTTTTTGATATCGATGTGATAAAACTGATTTAGTACCCTTAGCTCGTCCTCGACCCCTGCCGCGTCCACGTGAACCGCTGCCACTGGGACAATTCTTGACCCAATGGCCAGAGCGGCCACATCCAAAGCAATCACTGCTCATATCCATCGCCTAAAAAAAGAAGAAGAGGAAAAACAGGTTAATATATAATATTACACTAACATAATGTTGGCATTTAAAAAAAAGAGGAAAAAAGCAATTGTCACCACCATTGGAAATAAATCAAGTTTTCATTCTTCTTAATATTTTGTGCACCATTGAGAACTATGATCACATCTGTCTCAAGCAGGACAGAGATACCAGCTTATTTTTTTTCAGGCTTAAAACGTGGTCTCTTGTTCAACAATTAAGCAGCTTAGTATAATGCTAGAATCTAAAAGCATTATTACAGCACATTACTCTTGTCACCGATAGCAAAATCTGTCTAAACTACTTACAATCACACCGACGTAATGCGCTTTAGCTCTACTGGCACACATTACTTTATGGCACACTGAGTGCAAGTGCCTGTTGCTGAACATTTGACTGCATTTGCGTGTCTCCAGACCTGTGAAACTTCCCACCAACTGTAATCATCTCTCGTTTAGTGTTGAGAAAAATTCACGACATACCTAAGATATTACTAGGGTTTGAGTCAAACACCGTTACAGCAAAACTGAGTCTAGCATGTTTAACTAATAGAGGGAGGGGGGGAGGGCTAATCTATTATCAGACAGGGGTACAATTTACAAAACTGGCCAACCTGACTACAATTAACTACTCAGCTAACTTACACTGCTTCCCCAGTGAGATCATGGTGTGATCACCAAAGGTCAACCTTCAGTTTTCTGAGCGCTGAAGACATCAAGCCAGGAAAAAGTTAATGAGTAATCAAGTTCCTTGGACCAAGTATCCAAAAACTACACATTGATTCCACCTAATACAAGTACTTTTATACCAATGAATACATTTAGTAGATTTAGACTCTTAGCCATTTTTTTCAACTTCTTACTTAAAAAAAAAAAAAAAAAGAAGAAGAAATAGTTCAACTTTACAATTTTGATATTCAGGCATCATGCTGGCACTAAAGTTCAAGTTTGAGCATGTAAAAATAAATTGGTGGGGAAACATATGTAGAGCTTACTGTAATTCAATACGCCTGGTTGGGTTTGATTTTTTTATTTTTTTTAACTAACAATTAAAGACGGTATGAGACTTTAGCCAGACAAAGATCGAAGTGTGTTACTTTTGCATGATTTAGACAAAACATTTTTTTTGTTTAAATTTGTTTGCTAGACTTAAGAAGCACGGCCTTTCCAAAACAGGCCCGTTTTGAGTTTCTTCCATTTACTTGAAAGGATTCGTTTTATCATCGTTTAATGAACCGCGGTTCCCCAGGAGCCACATGGATGCTCTTTTCCGCAGAGATTTGTTTGTTTGATCCGGCGTGCGGATGTTGAAATCGCCCTGGGTGTCTGGTCGACAGTGCTGCTGACCACAGAGATGTCCACGAGAGCACGCCGTGGATTGTATGCTAACTCGGGAGGCTAGCGTCAGAGGGCAGCACGTCGCATCGTGTTGTGTTGATCCAACATCTGCAAATAAAACAACAAACCCGCGGCCTAGTAGCGATTAAACATACCGGAATTCGCTCTACAAAGTGTCGGCGATCCGTCCGTACTGAAAGCGTGTACCGGATTGTTCCGATTCCGAGGCGTTTTTGAGCACGCACAGGCAGAAATCAAATGCCAAAGGTTGAAGCGACGCTAGCTGGCCTAGTCACGTTGATTTTCCTGCGTACTCGCGAGACACCGCCGCTGCTGGCTAGCACATGCTAACGGACCACCTCACGACCACGACCAACCAGCTCGCTTCGGTCGACGATCGACCGCTCTAGGACCGCAAGAAACTGGCCATCGGGACCTTGGGGCGATAAATGGACGCGGTACGTGGATTTCGCCCGACATTTGAGTCTTTATATCGTATGAACAAAATTTCCCGCGCAGGACGCAAACAGCAGGGTCGTTGTGACAAGCTAGCGCTAGCAGGCCGGACCGAGATCCCGATGCACCGTTAGTTAAGCCAAATATCAGCACGCATTGACAAAGGAACCCCCATCAAATCTTCAATTTACCGCGTGGGTCTCTTTCAACGCGTCGTGACTCCAACAGTAACACCCGAACGACGTTTTTTTGTTAAATGCATTTTAATGCCCCTTTTATGGCTTACCTTGTTGGGTATCTAGCTCTGTCAGTGTTTACGCCTCCTTCTTTGCGCTACATGCGGTGTGAGCAGGAGTTCCTGAATTGTCATTCACAGGATCCAGTAAAAAAACGCGCTGCCATTGGCGACTCGCGCTGAAAACAACCAATCAGAGACGATGATGTCTGGACACCGCCTCTATAAATCAGCCAATCGTAGACAAGGAAGGTCGTTTTTTCCCTTAATCGACTAGCTTTATTTTGCACTTTTACTTAATATTCCTACCTTCTAAATACTTACTAATAAATATATTAGAGATTACATTTCCCCAACAGCAGGCACATTTTTACGTTTTATGTTTCACTTTAATGTAATTTTCAGGTTATTTGAAAACTTGCGTCACACAAATTTGCATATCTACACTCCACATAAAGAGCCAGGATCTAATCCCTCATGCCTTTTTCTTGCAATCCATTAAATTCACATAACTTTAATAATTCATAAATGTTAAACTAGAAAATGTCTTATAACGTCTGTAAAAAAAAAAAGTCAGCCTACTGACTACTTGAAAGAGCAAGAGTTAAGACATTTGAAAATGATAATATAAATCTGACTTTAAAATGGCATTTTCAGAACCTTTGAGTGAAAGACAGCCATATGACTAAATGTCATATCATATCATATCATATCATATCATATCATATCATATCATATCATATCATATCATATCATATCATATCATATCATATCATATCATATCATAACATAGCCCTTTTTGTGATTGGAACATATTACAAAATGTCTTCAAAATCTCAAGGACTGTTTCCACTGTATGGCTATATTTGAGTTATATTATCTAATGGATTTCACTAATATATAAAATATAGGATACATTAAATGCTTCACAGTCAAAAAATAAGACCAAAAAACAAATAGGAAAAATGACTATGTAAGCAAAGCTAAATTTGTCCTTCAATGTCATTAATAATTTAAAGTTTAATGTATTGGTTTTTTTGTTTTCTTTGTGTTTTGTTTTTCTTTTCTTTTTTTGTTATTTAAAAGCCAATAACTGATGTGATTTTCAGCGGACTTTTGGGGATCTTGGACAGAAAAAAAATTGCTGCATTGTCCAGAGAAACATAGACCATGCCTTTAAGCAAACATTTCACAAGCATATAGTTAATTGCATAACATTCATTGTGGAACAAGTCTTGACTGCATCATATTTTGAAATGAGGAGGACTGATAGAGACACAATCTCTGCAAGCTGGAGGCATCTCAGCTAACTGGCCTGAGTGCTCTGCCAGATCAATAAGTGGGGAAGATGCATTCATCTCACTCTTAAGGTGGTTTGACTGTCAAGCTCTGAGATAGCAGTTTCTGTTTACCAAGGTCTTCCTATTGTGGATCACATTCTTTATGGGAAAGGCAGGTAAGATGCTTTACAACCTGTGATACTTAGTTCTGATTTGGATGAAATGATATATAATAATGTGCTCTTAAGGAATCAGGGTGGTGCTGTCACATATGGTGGAGTACCTTAAAAACCTCCACAATGACAAAGCCCTGCCCTCATCTTCACAGAAACACAGTTTGGTGTTTCTGTTATTTGTGTGTTATCTATCAGTCAGGGTCATCTTCTCTAAGGCAGACCAAATTCTAAACTTAGATATGTAGGATGACTACAGAGTTTGGCTTTAAACTGGAATGAGGCTTAAATGTGTGCTTTTGATGTCTAACTAGAATTGTGTTTCTGCTGCTTCATGGAAACAATGCGTGCTGGACACATGAAGACATTTTGACCAGGATGCTGATAAGACTTTCTTCCTTTGACTGTGTCACCTCCAGCCTGAAGGACCTATGGACCGTCTGTGATCGGGGTGCTTCAGGGGACCCAGACCAGCCGGCTACAGCGATGGTGAACACATGGTGAGTACAGAGGTTATGGTTTAACATTGATACTGTTATAGGTCCAAGATGGGGAAGAGTAAGGAGTCAAACTGGCTTTTTAATGCTTGAACAATCTTTGTGCAAACGAAAGAATAATTAAGTTCTGTAAATCTTTTTTCACTGAAATGTTTGTCTTTTGAATGAGATATTCAAAGGTAAAAGGAACAGCTATGGTCCGGAGAGTGGTGTGGCGGTTTGTACTCTCACCACATTAGATGTGGTCAGTGTCACTGGTTAAAGTCTGGGTTGGGCTTTCTTTATGGAGTTTGCATATTCTCCCTGTGGGTGTGTGGGCGTGGCATACCTCCATCATCCAAGAACATCATTTTAAGATAATTTGTGACTCTAAATTTTGTGTGTGTGTGTGTTTGTGTCTGTCCGTCACTGTGGGTAATAATCATTTGGGATCGGCGTCCCTAAGTTGTAATTACAATAACTATTCTTTCATACATAAAATGCAGCTCAGTGCTTCACATGAAAGAATAGAACAGAGAAGATTCAAAATTTAAAAAGCCATTTCTCCACATGACATGTGGAGAAAAAATAGATATACATAGAAAACAAGTGTTTCATTACAGGGATATTCAACAAGCGTTTCATGGCCTCAAAATGGGAGTTGGAATATATTTAGACAGACGGTTAGAAATTGAAATTAGAAAAGTGGTAACCCATGAAACCATTTACAGAAAATTAAAAAGTAATTTTCATATTAATTCTGAATGAAACAGCTGGATTTTGATTGCTTTTGGTAGAAATGTCAATTGGGCATTGTAATGGTCCAGGCTGGAGAGAGAGAGCACCTGGATCAGTTTCTCAGCATCAAGTCGGTTCAGGAAAACTGTTTCTGAGGTGAAAGAAGGCTGTTTGAAATGTTGTCAATTTAACATTCACAACACAAACTGTAGTCCAATATCACACTCAGGTTTCTGTGGCTGTTTTTTTACTGAATAATCTTCCTCTCTGTCTCACTGCCAATCGCATGCATTGTAGGTTTCTCCTCATTTGATTTAAAATAAATTATAGTACATCCAGGCAATAATGTGGGGAAAATGATGGTTCATTTATGTTTGATGGAAATAGTATTAGAGATGGATAAACAGTGAAATTGTGACATTTGCAAATGATCCCATTCCATTGAACGGCTCAAACAATGGGAACCAGATACGAGCCTTTTTCTTCTGTTCTTTGCTCAAGTGTACATGCTTGCTTATCCGCCAGATGAAAAACAGACACAAGGGGAGGAGCCGAGTATATATGTGGTTTCATATGCTGATATGCTTTCAACTTTATTCTGGTATTGTTTAGATTGATGTGATGTGACTCAGACCTGAGGGGCTCTGGGTTTTCTCGAAGCTCATCAGGTGTCGGATGGTTCAGTCGTGCATTGTAGGGTTCATACTCGTCATATTAGTGGGCTTCAAGCACACTTTTGTCTGATTTTAGTTTTATCTTTGGTTTGAGTACTCCAAATATTTGCAAAAATGTAATATTGAGAATTTTACTGCATTGCATGTTAGTTCATTGTAATTTGCTTGGTTTTTTTCATTGTGTCCTAAAATATCAATCTCGGCATACACACCTTTAATACAAAGATTAAGCCCTCAATCTTGAGCTCATAAAGCAGATGGATAAGTGTAATATTCACAACAAGTGCAGGTCAGATGTTAAAATGTAGTACATACAAGTAAAAATGAAATTACAGTGTAATCAATGTTTCTGACTAATCAAACCCCAGATATCACACTAGTAGAATATACATACATTGGTGGAATATTTAAGTTAGAATGAGTCTGATCCAAGGCTGCATGGTGGTGCAGCGGTATGCGCTCCTGCCTCACAGTGAGAAGATCTGGGTTCGAATACTGTGTGTTTGCAGGTTCTTTTTGTATGTGTGCGATTATCCAAATCTTTATATTCACTCATCCGTCTTTCTATCCCACATTATTCACTTCCCTATAATTCCCCCCAGTGATTATTCCCAGATAAAATGGCTCCGTTGGAAAACCAATCAATTATAGTAATGAAAGTATATGAATGGTAAACTGTTTTCAAAAATTCCCTTTTTACTTTTAAAAGAGTATTAAGAGACAGATTAATTTACTCTGTTGCAGTGTCGCCATGCTTCCAGCTGGTGGCGCGCTCGGTTTTAATATGGACTACTCTGAACCGGTAGTGGGTCAAATCATTTGCTTTTCAAAAGACACTTACCACGTTCAAACCAAATCTGACTTTAAAACGATTTCACTTTGGTGCACAATAAGTCACTTCTGCGGGTACAAACCTCTTACATCTCACTCAGAAATGCGAGGCAAGACCGCAAGGAGGTGACTTTAAAGTGTCCGCGGGTTGGGAGTGTTTTATCCTGTGAAGGTGTGATTAAAGAAATGAAGAAGTGGATTTGTGCCGAAGGAGAGCGTGTGTGCGGAGTGGGAGGGCTCTGGGTCCGTGCTGCTCGTTACGCAGTGTGAGCGATGCCTGCAACTCTTGTTATGACTGCGAGGTCCTGTTTCAATCAGCGGCGTCAGACGGACGCACGACACCGACTCGGACCGCTTCACCTTCCCCTGGTCAAAGTAAATATCGATCCGGCGGAGCACGGGGAAACCGGGACATTTGCGGGATTATAATCCGGGGTCCGGGGGACTCTGGGAGGAATCCTCTCCGTCGTGTCACTTTCAGGGATTTTTCTCGCCTTCACGGCGGCTCGGAAATCTTTTTTTCTTTCTCGCTCTGTTTTTTTTTTTTTTTTTTTTTCTTCCCTTTTTCCCTTCTGCGTTATTTTGACTGGTTGGTTACATAAAAAAAACAAAAAAAAAAAAAAACAGAGAGAGAGAGAGCCGCTTGTGACCTTCACGTCTGTTTTAATGCAACTTTTAACGGATCCGGAGACCGTTCGAAGCGACTTTAGCGGGGCTGGACTTTCTGTTTTTCCTCTTTCTCCGTTTTTCTTTGAATGCGTTGCAGATATGATGATGTCACCGACGCCACTTTTTCCTGAAGTTATGGCGGAGCACAACTTTTTTAACTTGTCTTGGTGAGCATGTCCAGGCTACTCCCGGCTCTGTAAGCAGCATTTTGCTATCCCTATCTCTCTCTCTCTCTCTCCCTCTCTCTCTTTTTGTGTGTGTGTGTGTGTGTGTGTGTGTGTGTCGTTCGTGAACACGGAGGCTTGTGGAAGCCGCTTTTCTCGTTAAAAAGCCACGGGGGGAAATGCACCGTTCGAAATCAGGCGTAGTTGAATGGAGGACGGTGGGGAGAGAAAAGCAGCTAAAAAACGATATTGTCCGCTTCTGTGGGCCTCCGGGTGAATTCTCAGTCATAACTGGCTCTACAAGGCCTTGTTGGAAAAAAAAAAAGAAAAGAAAGAAAGCACGTAGCACATACTGCACGCGTTTAACGAGCCTGTTTTTAATGATATTATTATACTATTACTTCGGGGGGAAAAGCAGTAACATAATGCTAACCTGCTGCATTGAACTCATGTCTGACTTTTGAACAAACTTTTGGTTTTGCAGGCTGGTTTTCTATTTTTTTTCTAACTTAATTTTGTTTTACTCTGCACACTAAATTGCAGACTTGAGATTCCTCTCAGTTTTTTGTTTTTTTTATCTTTTCTAACCGGATCACAGATTAGAAGATAGAAGACCCACAAAGCTCTGGATTTGCATCTTCTCTGTCCTCCAGACAAACCAGTATGTCTGCTGTGACAGCTCACCTCTCTACTATAAATCATCTCTGCAGCATGCTTGCAGACCACTTTTTGAGGATTGCACAGTGAAAGTGTGCATGGCAAATGTGTTGAGTAAGAATCAGTAAAAAAAAAAAAAAAAAAATCATTCAAACAAGTCCAGCAACAGTTTATGTTGAAAAACAAATCCCATGTTCTTTTTCCATTGTGCAGTATTTTTCAAGTTATTCTGGTCCTTTATTTGTTATTCAAATGGGCCGTGCATGGAAATATTCGTACTCGCTGCAGTACGTGGGTGAGTTTGTGTTAGTACTCTGTTGTCTGACCGTGCAGACAATAGATTCTGTTGAAAGCACACCCTAAATAACACGACTGACCTCCGGGGTGGCCTGAGATTCTCCAGGTCTGACTGGATTAGTTTGCCCACATAGCTGCACTGCTTGGTTCAAAAGGGAAAGTTAAAGACTATTTATAAATGGGGAGGAGATTGGCTTTAACCCCCCCCCCCCCCCCCCAAAAAAAAGGTCCTACATTGTCACTATATCTTGATCTTGTCCTGTTTTGAGTTGCAGATTTCCTCTTTAACACTTTCAAAATAATTACTTTCCCTGATCGTGCTATAATCCATGAAGATTGGCTTAGAGACCTAATAAAAAACAAGTAGGTGTGTGTTTAGCTATTTATTATTACTGCCACTAGTTTTAACAAACATGCATTTTAGACACAAAGATGTTTTCTTACTAATGAAACTTTTTTAAAGTCACAATTTAACAGTACAAGGAAGAGTACTTGATCATTTGCACAGTAAATGGCAATCGTACGACACCCAAAACTTTTTTCCTCCAAACATATGTATTTTTGTGTTTTGCAGGTTGACATTGAGTCTGCACACCAGTCATAACTTTGAATAGAAAAAACAAGAACAAGTTATGATGTGTTTTTATCTTTTTTTTTTTTTCCAGACCATTGAAAACACCCGTCTTTAACAATGGAGCACCTTCAGGGAGCGTGGAAGACCCTGAGCAACGGCTTTGGCATGAAGGACTCTGCGTTTGAGGGCCCCTGCCTTTCCCCGACCATGGTCCAGGGCTTCTCCTGCCAGCGTCGCTCCTCCGACGACAGCAAGATGCCCGACTCCAAGACAAGCAGCACTATCCGGGTCTACCTCCCAAACCAGCAACGCACTGTGGTGAGTTCTATTCGATAGTGCAGTAGTGTCACAACTTTGGATTTGAAATCGGCAAATAGGCAGGCTACACCTTGGATGAGTTGAGAGTCCATCACAGGGCAAACACAGAGAGACGGGCAACTCAAACACTCACACCCAGTGGCAATTTAAAGTGACTAGTTACATAAAAATGCAGGTTTTTAGGCCAGACTGCATGGAGAAAAACCCCACACGCTCTTAACAAATAATGTTGTTAACATCCTGGCAAGGGACTAAGACTTTTTTGAACACATTTTTTAAAACCCCTTTTCTCCCATCAGGTAAACGTGAGACCTGGTATGACTCTTCACAACTGCCTGATTAAAGCGTTGAAGGTGCGAGGCCTGCTGCCTCAGTGCTGCGCGGTCTTCAGACTGCATCCAGGACAGAGGAGGTGAGCACGGGGCCAATGTGGATTTGTGCCCACCGCCAATAAAAGCGCATCACTTTTTCTAAATCACATTCCAATCATGTACATGCTTCGTCAGTAAAAAGTTCCGGATGGACTGGAATACGGACCCGACCTCGCTGATCGGGGAGGAGCTTCTGGTGGAGGTTTTAGATCACGTTCCTCTAACGACGCACAACTTTGTGAGTACTTTCACAGCGTCCTCAACATTCGACAGAAGAGTCACCGCCTTGAAAACTAAACCCACGTTTGTTCTCTGTGGTCTGTAGGTTCGAAAAACATACCTGAAACTAGCGTTTTGTGACATTTGCCAGAAGTTTCTTCTGAATGGTTTCCGTTGCCAAACGTGTGGTTACAAATTCCATGAGCATTGTAGCACCAAAGTTCCCACGATGTGTGTGGACTGGAGCAATATCAGACAACTCCTGTAAGTATATGAGGGGGGGGAATGTTCAGGGGGACAGATGATTGTTTTCTCACAACGTTTTTTTTTTGCTGCACACTACATTTGGAGTAATTGCAGTAATTACTCAACATTTTAAGATTTCTTTTTTTAAATTATGATCAAGAGATGATTGTAAATTTTATTCTATTATTGCCCATTTCCCGCCTCCTTTCCCCATTTTGTTTTGTACTTTATTCCACATTTGAAACTAAAATACTGTAAGTGTATGCACACAGACACATCATCATTGTTGGGATCTTATTGATGTCTTATTTGTGATTTCTCTTCAACTTTTGTCTTTTATTAATGAAGAAAACTGTACATTCCACTTTAATTGCTTTCAATTTGTATAAGTTAGTCCTAAAGTAGGTTTTAGATAAAAAAGAGGCTGCATGTTCTCCTGAAAGTACATTTCTTTGCTCTTATTTACACATAGAGAAAATGTTTTTGCATAAGAACCAATATCTTTGAATGTACCTTTGCCTGCGGGCTGCAGGAGTGACAGTAATCATTTGAAGATTCATTTCACTAACAGTGAAGCGTCAGCTGGCATTTCATTAAGCACTTACACTGTCCCATGAACTGTCCACTGCCAGTTATTCACACTCCGATTCTATCTTCAGGTTGTGTCCGGCACCCGGTGAGAGCAGCGGCCCGTCCCTGCCACCGCTGACGTCCCGGCGAATGAGGGAGTCCTTAACACGGTTTCCAAGGTGACCATTACATAATCCATAACCTGAGTATTAAACAATGTAAACTAGATTTCTAAGAAGTATATTAAATGTGCTTTTTTTTTTTTTTTTTGGCTCATGAAACACTCAACAAGCATGAAATCCTGTATTGTTGCAGGATGATGTTTTTCTTTTCTCCTGTGTTTGTGGCTGCACATCTTGACATGTTCCCACCACCTGTAGATGTGTGTTTTGAGTTGTATAAAACTATGTGTATCATCTCAAACTGCTCTTATACCACATGCACAGAGCAGTGTGATGCCACAAAGCGAAACAAGGAGAAGCTTTTATTTCTTTCTTCATAGGTGAATTAATATTATAAGGTTTTGGGTGGTCGTACTATAAATAGGCCTTGATATATTTCCGTGATTATTGTCATTTTGTGGTATTTGCCGTGCTTGACTGCAGCACAACAGTAGTAATGTTCTAATTTCTAAAGGACCTTAATCTTAATTAAATAAAACCCTGTTTTTAATGACGTCCTCAGCTTTATGGGGGCTTACCGGGCCAGGGGCTGATGTAACGAGGTGTGAAAAGGGTCTGTTGTTTCAGCAGCACTTAAAATGGTTAAAAAGCACTCTGAGCTGCCAAATTAGCACTCACAAAGTATTGAGCAGTTCCATGTCGCGCATTCGCAGAAACGCTCTTTTGAAACGTAGTTTTTGTAATGGCAAAAGGGGAATTGTTCTCAAGGAGTGTGTATTATATATTATGATCTCTTGTTTGTACACGTCATGCAGCACGGTTTCCTCTGTCCCCATTTTAACCACCGGCTTCAGTTGAGTACAGTTCGTCCTCACACAGGAAGTAGACCAAGACTTTTGACTGAATGTGGTAGAACTCTATGTACGGTTAAATCATTGTGAATGGTTTAATTTGTTAAAAATGCACGTCGTGCTTGTGATATCTCAATTCAGATCAGCATTTGGGTTGTTTGGAGATTAGCATATTTGGCTGGTGAGCTTTGCACTCTTCAACTGAGCCAACACTGTTTTGGGCCAACATCAAGAGCAAAATAACCCAGTGTCAAGTTAGCCAAAAATGGCACAAGGGGACGACCACAAATAAGATTAACCAGCAGCTCCGTGCCCACTTTTATTGTGTTTTCTTCTTTTTACACACTAAAGTATGCTTTAGTTGTGGTATTGAAAACAAAAGATTCCCGACGGGGGAAAGTGAGAAAAAAAGACAGAAATGAAACTAGAAAACCCCTCCACACAGGAGTACACCGCACCGCAGCCTCAATGGCCCAATTTTTAAAGAAGTTATGATCAGTGTTCTGTATTTTCTGTAAAAATGTGTGATTGTTTTTCTCGTTTTTTTTTTTGTCCTCACAGCTCGGCCCACCGATATTCCACCCCTCATGCCTTCAACTACATGACGTCATACCCACCCACAGGCGGCGGTCTTTCCCAGAGGCAGCGCTCCACCTCCACACCCAATGTCCACATGGTTAGCACCACCCTGCCTGTAGACAGCAGCATGATCGAGGTAACTACACACCATATGGGCCCCTTGGGTGCTCCTGTAGGTTTCGAGCGGCCGCTCCTAAAATATCTCCTGCCTGAGAGTGTTCTTGGCCCTCCTACGTTCTTCTCAGGCATTCCAACTATTTTCGTTCTGCCTTTTTCTACCTCTTATCTACCTGGACAGAGCGAAGCCTGTTTTTCTAATTCCCCTGATAGCATCTGTCTGTGCAGTTTTCAATACGTGCGACATCTAATTTCCCCCCTGTTCAGTTCTAGTTTCTGCCACTTGTTGCTTAATCACCTCACTAGTTTTCTTTTTTTTGTATGTCTGCATGCGTGGTAGACATGTTGCCCTTATTTTCTGTCCAGGTAGAAACTTGTTCATCACTTTTTGTCGTTGTTCTTTCCTCACTTTCCTTTACTCTGTCCCTTTCCCTCCTGTCTCCTTTACTGCCCGGTTGTTTTGTACCCTACTGGGGAGTAGCTAGACTGCCTGAATACCTCTCCCAGCTCCTGGTGCCATAGATTCTGGCTGAAGAGGAAAGTAGGTATTGTGCACTTCTCCCAGTCTTTTGTTGAGGCCTCACCTGAGAGACCAGAAAAGGTTAGAAAACAGAGTGTCTGTGTGCAGTCTGAATGGCATGCCTTTCAAACGGGTTATCTCCTGTCATATCTCAGCACTTAACTTCAAATGACGAGTGACAGCTCAGCTCGGAGATATTAGTTTGAGCGAGCTAACCAAACTTTGTTCTGTTGTTTCTTTAGGATGCGATGCGCGATCATGACTCAGGTGAGTGTCTGGGCTGCATTCGGCTAACCTCATGTCGCATTGTCTAAGGGCTGCATCACTTCTCCTCCCACACCTTCAGTGCTCGTTTCCCCTTTTTATTGATGCTTTTTGATCTTTCTGACTGATTTAAAAATGTGTGGGGGAAAAAAAGTGAAGTCTAAACTGAACTAGATCTTTAACCCTGTCATCACTGGGAGGATTTAGTACATGTGCTTCATTTCACCACAACTCCTAGATTATTTTTGGTACCAAAAAAAAATCTGAAACTAATTGAAAGTGGAGTAATAGAGCTTTGCGTACATATACCATTGATTATGACTTCCTCAATGCGGCCTTCAAATGACAAACAATATGCCACACATCTGTATCATGAGCTATTGAAAGTTAAACGCCTTAAAAAGAGGGACAGGCGCAGAAATCCAGTCGGTGTCGTAAGAGGGTTACACATTGTCAGTGTCAGTCTATTAGTTTTATATTTCACTACAAGCATGCATCATTATATGCCCCCTGAATAGTTTACCACATGAAAGGACAGCTTAAAGAAAAACACACCTGGATTTAGACACAGAATTGCCAAAATTGCCTTCTCCTTTGGTTTTGTGTTCCTGAAGCGGGGAGTTCTCCCAGCCAGAGCCCTACAGGCTGGTCCCACTCCCAGTCCAAAGTCCCTGCGCCTGCCCAGCGAGAGAGGGCCACATCCTTCAACACTCAGGAGAAAAATAAAATTGTAAGTTTGGCATTTTGATTTACATGCAGTAAATATCTTCTGCGCCCCCTTGTGCGGCCTGCACTGTAAAGTCACAGCCTTGTGTTTAGCTTGTGTGTCAACAGTTTGATCTTTGTGATTTCGGTTCATCCAGAGGCCTCGGGACAAGCGTGACTCGAGTTACTACTGGGAGATCGAGGCCAGCGAGGTTTATCTGAACTCCCGCATCGGTTCAGGCTCTTTTGGAACTGTATACAAAGGAAAATGGCATGGTAGGAATGTCTCACAGATGGGGCAGGGTTCTGTCAGGTGTAACACTTTCACATATTTTTCTCACACTTTGACATTTTCACACTATGTCATGTGACACCGATGATGGTGAACTGGTGTGCATGCGGAATTCCTCTCTGTGAGAGCGCTGAGAGTTTTTATGGGTTCGTGGAAGCTCATCCTTGGGTATTTTTTGCTGTAGGTGATGTTGCAGTGAAGATTTTAAAGGTGACAGACCCGACGCCAGAGCAGTTTCAGGCATTCAGAAATGAAGTTGCAGTCCTGAGGTGAGAAATGTGTTTATTTCATGTATTAGCGGCATTCTTGGTTCATCATCCATAACATTTATCTTATCTGTGCTCTGCTGATTTCCTCTCCCTGTCTGTTTGTCGGGTGGCAGGAAAACTCGACATGTCAACATCCTGTTGTTCATGGGCTACATGACGAAGGACAACCTGGCTATTGTCACCCAGTGGTGTGAGGGGAGCAGCCTCTACAAACACCTCCATGTCCTGGAGACTAATTTTAAGATGATCCAGCTCATAGATATCGCCAGGCAGACGGCTCAGGGCATGGAGTATGTTGTGAACAATGGAGCTTCCCTCAAAAGTCACATTAAAAGGATCACTGACTTCATCTAACCTTTGTTCCCTTTTTTTTTGTTAAAGCTATCTGCATGCAAAGAACATCATTCATCGTGACATGAAGTCCAACAGTATCCTTTCTATTAGTTTTACAATAGAAGCAATGCTTACACTGTCATTGTTAAACAGTGGAATTTGTCTTCCCTCAGTATTTCGCTATGATTCCTTGACAGTGGTGCAGACATTTTCTTGCATGAAGGACTAACGGTGAAAATCGGGGACTTTGGTCTTGCTACAGTGAAGGCCAGGTGGAGCGGCTCTCATCAGGTGGAACAGCCGTCCGGATCAATCCTTTGGATGGTCAGTAAAATGTCTTAAACCTCCAAACAGCAGTGTAACACACCTTAGTAACGCAATATAAACGGCCAGTGTGCATCGAAACCTTTTTCGATGTTGTGCAGTGATCATACAGATAATAAGGTGTGACAAGCCAGTGCCTTCAGCCACTGAGGAAGAACGGAACTTCATTCTTTTTTCTTCAGTAATGCATATAGCTCTACTGAAACACTTTTGAGTGGTAAAGAGAACTTTTAAAAATATGAATTGTTCTTGAATATGTCTACAGTGATTGTGTTTCTTGTATGTGGACAGGCTCCCGAGGTTATCCGGATGCAGGATAACAATCCGTACAGCTTCCAGTCCGATGTCTATTCCTATGGAATTGTTCTCTTTGAGCTCATGACGGGAGAGCTGCCATACTCCCAGACAGCAAACAGAGATCAGGTAAAGAGCATTTTACATCTCACACCCTTTCTCAATCGCAAGCAATAATCTGCCACTTCCTTTTTCACACCGTGGAAGTGAGATAGTGTACCCGCATGTCTGCCTAGTTCACACGAGATCAAATTTTTTAAATAAAGTCAAATTATTTACAAGAAACAAAAAAATAATAAATCTTAAAAATCAGTAAAGAACTTCAATGTAGCCGCCGAAAAAGGAACTGACGCCGCAATCCTTGTGACACTTTTCTACACAAATGTAAGCGTTTGCATCAATATCCTGACAGCTGAAAGTCTTCTCAGAGTATTTTACGGCACAGAAATCCCCACTGACGCTCTGAAACTTCATGTGAAAGGATTTCTCTGGGTTTGCTCATCTATGCATCCCAATTACACTGAAGGGTTCCACTGGGATGCGTCGGTCAGCATAGATGAACTATTTCCCCAACTACACAGAAATCAATGTCCACCTACATAAACAGCAGGTTCATGAGCTTGTTTAAAATTCAAACTTCCACATTTGCAAGCAAGCACAAACGGAGAAGCTGCAGCAACAATGTGTTTCCCCAAAGGGGATTGATAAAGCATGATTAGTCATTAGTGTTTGTCAGATGTAGTGCAGAGGTGAGATATTTGGATTCCCCTTTATCTTCAACACACTTCACACTTGGGGCAGAGATGTTTTGCACAAGTGTTAAGCTGAAGATTTGGGTGTTTCTTCTACCGTTTCTTTTTTTTTATTTTAGTTTTGATTATATAAGACGGCTTGAATCACATATTCAGAAATGTGTCTGAGCTCAGGTCGTCAAGCTGGGCCTGAAGTTAGTAGAAACACACCCTGTCGCTGTCTGAAGGGGGTTGTGGCACTGGCCTAAGGCCCACCGTGGAATAGGGGCGGACGCCATGGAGCCCCAGTCCTAATTTTAACCGCAGTAACACAACCCTGTGTGTGTGTGTGTGTGTGTGTGTGTCTGAGAAAAGGCCTGCATAAGTGTGTCTCCAGTTCTTTTTCTACGTTGCGAGACCTGGCCTGAACCGCACCTGCGTCTCCTCTGAGTTCACTTTATTGTGTTTGCGTTCGCATGAGTCTTCAGTTCTGGGTAAAGAGTACCTGAATGTACTGTTATGATCCTCTGCCTCGCCATACTCTCCTTGACACCATAAAATGACTTTGCACTCAGCTGATTTGGCAAGCACATAGAGTACTTCTATCATCGCTCTCTCTGCTGCATCATGTACTTGCGCTCTTCACAATAGCTCCAGTGTTTGAGATCTGTCACCCCAGACCTGCACGCCATATTTATTATATCTCCAATAGATTTCAGATTTGGGATTGAACGACGGTGTGCTGCAAGTTCCTGACTGGTTTAACGAGTTTTTAGCTGTGATCACAGTTCCACTCTGCTCTCTCAGATTATCTTCATGGTGGGAAGAGGATACTTGTCCCCAGACCTCAGCAAGCTCTACAAGAACTGCCCCAAAGCCATGAAAAGGTTGGTGGCTGACTGCATCAAGAAGTTGAAGGACGAGAGGCCCCTCTTTCCTCAGGTGAGCCACTCTTTGTACTGTACTCTGTCACTGTAGGAGAGTTTCATTCCACTATGATTTAAGCAACAAATATCACCATAATGATATGAGGGTTTTAGTTGATACTGCGCTAATTGATAAAGCTACAACTTGTATCATGTAATCTACAGGTATAAGTGCAAAAAACAAACATTATAGACGCCCACCTCACTACATCTTCCAGCTGCGGGCGCTGATTTCCTCAAGACATCAAGACTAGCTAACAATATAATATATATACTTTTGTTTATAAGTTGTCCACAATCACTATATGTTTACCCGCATACACAGCAGAGTTGTCCTTTAACTTCAGACACAGCTAAGACGGTGCTATAACACTAACCTTCCCTGTTGATACAAGTCACTCTGCGGCGCCAAATCCTCAGGAGGATGTCGGTGAAGATGACTAATTAGGTTGGTGCGATCCTCCTCCATGTGGGAGATACTTGTTCTGGGCTTTTTCAGGAAAAACGGGCGTGTCATTCAGACAAACTCACACACCGTCGGGTTCTGTTTTTTATATATTTGCAATCAAAACTAGGAGCATGAGGGGAGAGACACAGCGCCAAAGAAACAAAGATTGTGTATATCTGCGCTCATAAAGGGCTCTACACACAGTGTGTTCAAGTGGATCATTTAAGATGACGATTGTCCTCAAACCTTGTATCGTGTGACCGTGATGGAACACAGCACACCAATAACTTAACTTCTCCTTTCTGTTTTTAGATCTTGTCCTCCATCGAGCTTCTCCAGCATGCCCTACCGAAGATAAACCGCAGTGCCTCAGAACCGTCCCTGCACCGAGTCGCTCACACCGAGGATATCAACACTTGTACCCTGACCTCCACCAGGCTGCCTGTTTTCTAGAGCCTCGGGCTGCGACAACCCCACCCCCCACCCCCCCGACTCCTTACGCCCGTCCTCCTCAGAATATACAAAATACTCCAAATGTTCAGTATTCCCAAATTCTCTGCATACTGATGCTAATATAGACCAACAGATGCACATGCAATCATACGTATCCCCATGCTAATCAATAAAATGTGAGAGGAGAGTATAGAGAGGTGAATCCCAGATGGATTCGGGAAGGGGTTTGAGTATTACGTTTGGATGGACACATGAAGATGCGTCGGTGATGCCTTACCCGACGCGTATTGAGAAGTATGCAGAGGCCTCATGTGGGCATTCGTCTTGGTCTAAGTTGTAAATATATGCACGCACGCCTACCTAAGACAATGATGAATGGACATTGAAGGAAGCATCGGAGAGACGAACGTGCCTCTGGATTTGGGTTCTGTGACGTGAAGCGCGGCCTCCGATCAGGCCGTCCTGGTTTCTGGTGAAGAGGACTTCTTGAACTTAGCTGCCTTAAGAGGAAACAAAGCCTGGATGAAGATCCTGCACTACTTCACCTCTCCCCGTCATCACAGAGCCGGTGGATGTAGTCCATTTAGTTGCACAGTAGTAGTTGATTTTGCATTGTCTTAAATGATAACGGGGTAGACATGGGGAGGTTTTTTTCCTTTTTCGTTTTTTTTTTTGTTTGCTTTTTTTTGGGTAACTTTGGATGAATTGTAGCCTGTCAGACAGTGAGCGTGAAGGATGATGGAAATCTGCACATTTTTGCAAAAAGCAGTGATTCTATGACTAAAGTGATCTGTAAGATATCCGCACATTCTTATCCGTCCTCTCCATCGACAGGTTAGCGTGAGCTGGACATTTTGGCAGTTGTCTTAAATATTTAAAATGATTTGGAGACTGATTAGTTTTTTTTTTGTTTATCATGTCACTCTCAAGAGGTTAAACATTTTATTGTGAACTTGGTGAGAAAGTTGTCTATTCGATATTTTAATAAAATTAAGTTAAATTTCTTTGCCAAACTATTGGTCACGTTTTTTTCTTTTTTCCTTTTCTTCACATGGTAAAAGACAAGGATAAGTCAACACGCTCGCACTTAATGGAGGTAAGTGATGTGGACGGCCGGTGTCAGACTATCACCACTTCACTGGCTTGCTAACAAAGTAAAATCTCACACATGTGCAAGACTCTGTGGCAGAGTGTGATGTTTGCAGTAGCACTGGCAACGTGGTGTAACCTCACTGGGGATCCAGTCCAGACACGCCACCATGAGAATCCACCATTGGCTGATGCCCGGGAGGGCTGCATAGCCACTGGCAAACTCAATGGAACAACAATCATCCAGCAAGGGAGGGACCTGTGGTGGAAAGAGAGAAGACGGTTCTATTTTGTTTTAGTGTAAACATCCAGTGTGCAGTTCCTGCAGGGCAGGACCACTTCGCTTCGTTTTAGTCTCATGTGCAGATTTACTGTAAATATGGGAATATTTGCTGTGATCCGAGAATGGAAACAGGTGTTTATTTTGTTTGTGGCTTTCTGAAGTGAAGGCAAAACATGAAACGTGACAGATGCATTTTGGGTTCTGTTTCCTATTTCAGTCAAACACTCGACCATGAGGTAGAAAAAAAAAAAAAAAAGATTTGGCATGATCAAAAATAGAGCAATAACATAGGAGCAAAGCCTGAGGTATTATTTTAAAAACTGCTCTGCTAAATGTGTTTATCTGTTCTATTTCTGCATGCTGACAAGCTGCACGGGCTGGTCAAAATGAAACCCACAGAGCCTTCAGGTCCTGGTTCTCTGCCATACAACAGCTCCGTCTACTGGGGATCCTGCATGAAGATTAGCCACCAGCAGTGGAAAATTGAACAAAAATGGCCTCTGTGACTTATATAAGTTACTCGAATTTATCTAATCACGTCAAACACATTTCACCCTGAAGCAATTGTTTGCCTTTATAGGTAACTTCTAATATCTGGATATCTGGATACTACGGGATAAAAAGCATGCGTAATCTCAAGAGTGCCTAGAAAGTTTGTTATAGTGTAATTAAATGAATAATTTAAATGTTTTGTTGCTGAACTCGTCTTTGAAAAAAGTCTCATAACAAAAGAATCAAATTACAATATTGAAAATTGCCAACAAGCCAGAAAAACTGACTTGAATCGAAGAAATTGTTTCAAAGTGGGAACCAAAAAGATTCTGAATCCTCAGGTTTGGTCATTTTTAAGCAGACACAAGTCTATATTTATTATATTTACTAGAACTACATGCTTCCCGTGGGCTCACCACCCGCAGGAAAGGTTCTTAATCAGTGCATGGATGGATGGATGGATAGAACTATATATGTGAGGTGGTTTATAGCTGTAAATACCAAGTTGTTGTTTTATCTTCTTTACATAATATAGATGAAGCTATAAAGGTATTACAAGGAAAGTACAAAATAGACTCTTTGCAAACATAAACACGAGACAGAGAGAAAACTGCTCTCTGATGTTTTTCCAACTTCACTGTGCTGAAAGGCACGATTCCCATCAGACAATTCAGGCTCAAAGGATCGTCAAAGGCACATTTAGTGAAAGCGATTTGACAAATACGACTTTCATCCATGATGCTCCAATTATGTCAATATATACAACATTTTTTCTTGTTCTATTATGGTCTTCAATACTGGAGATAAACAGCCGTTCATTGCAATTTAAGTGCTATTTTCCAATATTCCAACTATAGAAGATCCTCTCTTTACTCTTTACTTTATTGTGGTGCAAATGAAATGTTTGTGGTTGTATACATTTTAAGCCTGAATGAAAAGTGCTTTTTATAACCACTACACTTCTGATACTGTCTCCAGGCCTCTCCTGCCTCAGCTCCACCACCAGATGGCAACAAAAAATCATGCTGCATTTGTGAAATGAATTATTCAGAAGCGTAAACTTCAGATATTATTGTATGTAGAACATAGTTTAATTATATTTTAAAATGTCTTTTAAAGAGAACTCCGTTTAAGAGGCCACTTTTGGCTCTGGGAAGTTATGACAGTAATTCATCTGTTGTTGTTTTTAAATAAAAGAAATTGAATATTCAGTTGAAATGATAATCAAATTAAAATGTGTCAGTTTCACTCATAATCAACTAAACCCAACTTAACCCCTTCCCGATTCAGCCATATTAGCTCGTCATATTCATCAGTTTCATCGTATTGGCTGATGAAAGCAATGTTGCGTTGTGTTGCATTATATTATGTTATGCTGTGTTGTTGTTATATTATGAATCTTTCTAGCATTATTTAAATTTTTTTGTTATATTATAACACATTCATTATGTAAAGTTCTGCTGTGTATTTTCATATATGTTTTACAACAGGTTATGATATGCTGTTTTTTGTATGTTATGTTGTGTTGCGTTGCGTTGTGTTATCAAAATAGAAGAGAAAGTAGGTGTTGGATGGGTTATATTATGTATTTTCTGATGTATTTTCTGTTATATTATGTTGTTATAACATGTTTACTCTGTCATGTCATGTTATGTTTTTTGTTTTGTTATCCTTCATGTTTTGTGAATACCATATCTTATGTTATCTTGTAAAATGCGTTAATGTAGTATATGTCATGCTGTGTTGTACTTTGTGACTGTTATGCGATAATGCGTTATGTGTATGCCATGTTGCTACGGTACATTAAGTTTCGACGGTATAAGTCTTATGACACTCAGAAATCTATGAATTTCTGACACATCAGTTCATTTCTTCCTTCATTTTGGGTTGGAAGTGCTTCTCTTCACCTGAGTTCTTCAGCAGATGGCGGGTGCAGCGTGACCCCACAGGGCGCAGGTTGCTCATGTTGTGCCGCAGCCTGGCAGACAGCTGGCAGAAGTCTAGACCGAGATCATCAGCTGCAGTTTCAAGGACCTCGTGGAGTTCCTCCTCTCGGTTCTTTCGTGGCTTTTACTTCAAATAGGCCAGGTCAGTGCACTCCCCATGAGGAAAACAATCATCAGCAACATCTGGAAGTCTGAGAAATGCAGGTTGAACATGTTTGATCTGTGGGAGACATTTATTATTTGGCAGAACAGACCAATAGAATCAACTGTAAAGTGACTTTAAGCCATGTATGTCTTATATAGTCATTCGTTTTCTTTTATTAAACGTGTGCTGCCACATGTTACAGAGGCTTAATACAATATTACATTTATTAAATTGACAAAATGAAACTTAAATGTTTCAATCCTCAAAACATGAGTCAACAGCAAAGAAAAGCTGTTGCTAAATCTTACATGGGCATAACACACATCCTCAGATCTGCTGCTCATCACACAAATGCATGTTCTTAATACATTTTACTCCAATTCAAGTAGAAATATACAGGCTTTCCACTGATATAAGATTGATTACCAAGAAGCATTGTTACAACAAAGATATAAGCTATTAAACACAATTTCTTCTCACTTTATCTGCATAGTTTCATAAATAGCAGACTGAAATAGATTCACATACAGGCATTAGAGGAGCTGATGATTCATATAGATGAGAAAATTGCTGCTTTATTCAGAGAATAAACTTGCAAAGGACTTCTTCAATTTGTGGATCATCTCAGCATCAGCAGTGTCAGTAGCTGTGTGGAAAAATGATGTGTCTTTCCCTCCAAATGCACGTCTTAGAGACTGGGATTTGCTGAAAGACAAGTGAAATATTAGTTTTTATGAGCAAAGTGAGACCGAGCATGTGTGTGTATTCAAATGAGACTTTGATATACTATATCTGAATAATTTATAAGAATTATTTATGGTATCATTTCTTACTTCAGCTGGGGAGTTCCCTGTAGTTTTTCATCACTCCTGTTCCCTTCCAGCTGCTGCTCCTGGTCCACAGCTGTCTCCGGGGGGCTTGCTGAGGACAACCGAGCTGCTGGTTCCCGCTGCGGCCAAGATTGAGCCCGGTACTCAGGATGCACAAATGAAAGTGAGTTACACTGGACCTGTTGGACTCCTGATGTTGGAGCATCGTGATTCACAGCCTGAAAAAGTTGTGCTGCAGGCCTTAGCTTTGTGTTCTTATCCTTTGCAGTGGATTCGAGGGTCAACTTCAGAGCAGGCTTTTGAGAAAGAAATCCTTGGGTTTCCTTAGGATTCCCTAATGCCGGCATAAGAAATACTGATGACATTCAAGCAATGTGATTGAATGATGAGTAAAGATTGAAATATGTTGTTTGTCTATGTATGTTTAGCAGGTTTGCGGTTTATTTAGAAATATTTGTATCCCACATTTTTAACACAGAAGACAGAAACGTCACAATATAAAGGGAACAGCAGCAGAGGGGAGTCAATATCACAATACAGTCATCTCTACACACCTTCATGCATTGAAAACATTGCAGTGCAACATGTGGACGGTTGTCTCCTGGACTGTGTAAATGATGAGGTATGTGAGATTTGTCAGCACAAGTGTTTCCTTAAACAGCAGGCGACACACAGCACAACATAACACATGTGAGGACGCAAACATATTGCAAAGGAAGCTTTATTGCCAGTGACAGAGGGGAAAGATCCATAGAGGATGTTTTTTTTCCCCACAATATATTCTATTGTGATCTGGATTTAAAACAACTCGACACTGGCTTTTAAAAGTACCACGATCCATAATAGTCACAACCCACCAGGTCTGAAGACAGAAGTATCACCTCAACACAAGCTGAAAAGACATGCCCCCTGTACATGGATTAAAGGTTTAATCACAGTCATCAAACCAAGGCCAAACGATGCAGCTATTAGCAACCTCTGTACCTTCACATGTTCTTCCCTTGGAAATCATTGTCATGGCATATTTCCTGTTAAACAGAACAACACATCCATAAAGCCTCAGGCATGGCTTTTACAAGGATACGCTCACAGACACAATGGCACTTTATACAAGTTAGCTTGCTCAACAGGTTTTTTTTTTTAATTCACTACAATGGGAAATAAATTTTGGAAAAACGGTATAGATCTCTTTTTACAATTAATTTGGTTGCTTTTTAGCTGTTTCATCATTTAGGGGTTTTACATGACATGGCCGCCACAAAAGCCATGGGACAACGACAAGTGATTGAGAAATCTGTGTAAAAAAAATGACACAACTTTGTGTGTGGATGACTATAGCTTTTTGAATCAATTCGATGGAAGATCTGATTTGAAAACAAGCACATTATTGATTTAAAAGAAACAAGGTTTATATTGCACTTTCTCCATCAACTCACAGGGATCTGTAACATGGGCACGGTACGACTACCAATGTATTCGCTAAACCCTCTGAGCACTTGTTGTCATAGCAACGCCTCCACGATAGCTGATACCCAGTGCGGGAGCAATGGAGGTGGAGGGGGGTGGGGGTGGGTGCGGTTTAAAACTGGCATTAACGTGGCAGGTCATACATGACACACCTTTTCATTATCAGGAACCACAAGACTGGATGCAAAAGAGACAACGACAACCAAGAAACGGCATCGGTTCACGGTTGTGTGATTCAAAACTGGCAGTTTGAGAGGTTAACTATCACCTCGGAGCACTGGTCTCAGATAAAATTACACACTGCATGTAGCAAGCTGCAGGATAAGCGTTCCCCTTACTGTTATTTACATTATGGGTTACAGGAGTGCAAAGGCTAATGGAGAGAAAATAATATATTCTTTGGTTTAAAATTATACAAATATATTGACGTTGTGTGTTTAGACACCTGCACAGCATCATACATAATAAAATCTTTGATAAATCTGTTTAATATCTATTATATGTTCCTCTACTGTAAATAATCTCTTCCTCTGGTAATTCTGTGACACTGATGTAGATGGAAAAAATGAATTTTCAGAAAGGCAAAATACTGAATGTCTCAACTGTATGTGCATCCTGTGGAACTTATAATATGCATTTGTTATGACACATTCACAATGCATGAATCACAGGGAACACAGCCTAGATAAACACAGCAATGTTACGTGAACGTCCCACTTGGTCAGACATATATAACTGACTTGCACCTGCTTTTGTATCAGTCATGCAAAACAAAAATAAATATCTATTATCATATGTACGAAAATAATCACCACTACAGTCGTACACACCCACTTATCATATACATATTGAGATATACACAAACTTCAAACTGTACGATTGCCCACAGTTTGAACAATATCTAAAGGTAAACACCAAAAATAAGAAATAAAAAGGGAATCGGAGGGGGCAAATGAAAGATTCGTAGCTGGGCCAAACAGGTAGCACAGAGCAGCACTGAACTCAGTGTAGGCACGATCTGCTTCACATCATCAACAACAGCCCCAACGAAAAAACCACAGCTATCAAAACATAGGTGACCTATACAAGCACACAAATCAACAGGTCAACAAGTAGACAGTACATTTTTGACACTGCATAGAGTTAAAAACACAGTCCAGGCCAGCTCTCAGCTGCATGAAGCTCATCCCACCGAGATCTGATTCTTGCCATTAGCCTCCTCACACATGTCTGCGCTTGGTTTCAGCTAAGGTACGTCATTGTTGTCTAGACTCTGAAACTAGCCTTCCACTTGGGTTACTCAATTGGCCTGGACTGGTTTTGGGCCCACTGCAACACCATTACAGTCGAGAATGTACTGCAGACAACCTTGAGGTGGGCGTCCCGCACCATTCTTAGTGGCTTCACCGATAATTTCGCCCTTCTGGCCGGTTCCCTAATAGGAAAAAAAAGAAAAGAAGAAAAAAACCCAGAAAAAAGTTACTCCTGTTGCAACAATTAGAACAGATTTATAATGGTGACATTTAAAGTTGCACTGATGTCAGACTGACTGATTGTACGAACATTATCTGGCTCAAATAACGTCTAGGTGTGTGTGGAATGAAAGAGATTAGAGAGAATGAGAGAGTGCAACTTGGATAGAAGACTCAGTTAATTATTGTGCAGCCAGCCTTTAAAACAGCAACCAGGATTCAAACCAGGCTCCCCTGCATTCCGGGTCAAGATGGCCCACCAGGGGGAGACATTCAAAATTTGAATGTAAAAAAAGAAATAATTTGACTCTTATATATTATTACCACTATATTACCGATGGTACCTGACTAAACCAGCCTCTTGTATTTAATCACTGTCGCTGTGTGTTGCTGTACCTGGGACGGCTGGATGGTGGTGGGTCTCTGTGGAGCATTGGCCTCCTTCTCAGCTAACTCCATCATTTTTGCCAGCACCATATCGGCAATGAGCTGCCGGTCCTCAGGCTGGTGTTCTCCCACCAGAGGCATGGCGGACCCCACAAACTGTGCCACATGAAATAAAGAGGGTGGCGTCAACACAACGGACGACAAACAATTGTCAGTTTGACTTGATAATCAGTCTCGGTCTCTTACCTCTGTGATATAATCTTTACCATCCTTCCCGTGGATAGCTTTGACTGCACAGATTTCCAGACCCCCATAAATCTCTGAGCAGGTGTCGACCCACAGTTTGTACCTGAACACAGAACCAGGGGCACATCAATGCTGAAAGACCCACATCCGAGTCTGGATCTGCTTGAAGTTTAACCTAAAATGCCATGATATGGCTTCGTTGTAATTGGTACTATATGTAAAACTGAAAGGAGTGAAGTGCATAAATGAAACATAATGGTATGAGTCACACTTGCTCCTACTTGTCCTATATTGAATTGCCTATGAAACACTCACCTGTCAGTCATGGCCACCTGTTCGAGCATCGCTGAGCCGGTGTTGCTCTTCCAGTTACCAGATATAGATGTTCTCCTGATGTGTGTGAAGGACACAAATTAAAACAAGTGACGTTATGTTTGTGCTTATAAGTGAAGAAACCAAAGAGTACCAATACTTACATGTAGGCTTTGTAGTCAGTGCCGATTTTCTGGATTCTGATGTCATATTTAGAGTCTATAAGAGGTTCTGTGGTCGTGTACGTCTGAGTGAGAGCCACGACACTGGCTATGTCCTGGAACTTGCTATGGTTATCCACCTTTACCTATAAGGAAATACCATTAAAAACAGGTGGAAAAAACATGAGGGGTCAATTTATATAAAGTAATAAAGACTTTTAAAGACATGATTTTGTAAACATTTATTCACCTTTCCAACACCAGAGTGAGCGTGTCCAATCTTCACAACAACAGGGAATGATGGCATACTGACCTAGAGCAGGAAAAGATTTGTGTCATTGTGTTGGATTTCTGTTGAATGTCACGAAAATTGATATTGTGGCATTTGTTAGGATTCCCACCATCTCCTTGTAATTAGGGTAAAAGGTCTGTTCAATCAGTGGGAATTTATCAGCCCCCAGTTTCCTGTAGGTGTTGATAAGTTGGGCAAACTGTAAAAGAGAAATCAAACAAAAAGTGATAGTTATAATATTTTCCACACAGGGATCACTGTAATTTAAAGCAATAAAGAAAGCCATAGAACATAATTGTTATTGCTCCTTTGCTGCCTGCGCTCCTCCACAATAAAGCGTTTCCTACCGCCCACGGCTTGTCACAGAGGTTGTAGATGGACTCGAGGGAGTTGATGCTCGGCACGCCGCCATACTGGAGGCCAATGATCAGGTTGCGAAAGTCCTCATTCTGGGTCATACTGAAGGCATGCTGGCGAATGAGGACAAAGTCTGGCTTGAATGACCTAAAAACACAAAAATACAAACGACGAAGTGAGACAAGCTGATCGGAGACGATGCAGACTGTGGGAAGTGCAGAGGATGAATCACGCATCGAGCACTGTGGGTGGAGACACGTCCACTAAATACTCAATACTGATTTGTATAGTCAAATCCATTTGTGGAGAGTGTCTATGTCACGTGAGAGAGAGTGTGTAAGCGAGTGTGTGTCTCACCTAATGACTTTGGTTCCATTCCTAAAGACTTCCATGTTAACGTTGCAGGTCCCGTTAGCGTGAGCCACCACGTTGATTTCATTGAATTGAGCCTAACAAATAAAGAAGAACAGAGCACATAAACTTCTTTGCACAGCTTCACAAAAGAGCCTGAAATGGCTCTCTCTTGCAACATTAGACTCACCTGTTCCACTTTGATGTCATAATCCCCTTGGATTTTCTTTCCCCGGAACAATTTTGCCCTGGGTAACAAGAAAAGCATAAACCTTTAATGCAACTGTGGTATAAATAATAGAATTACATACATTTCTAACAAATACAGTTGTGAAAGACTTCCAATCACGCTTGTATGTATGTATGTCTGATTTCAGAACCTGATGTTAACTGTGTGTGTCTTTGTGAGCACAATGCGGATAAAATGTTTCTGTTTCTGCTTCTCCAAGTGCAAATACACACGATTTATAACACTTCTACCGCTCAACCAGGCAACAGAGGCAGCGCCGAAACACTGCAACACTCCTTAAAACAGTATAAATATCTCAACAACAAGCAGTGCTGGCCAGGGAGTTGATAAAAAAGATGACAAAAAAATCCTCTTGCACACACAGACCTCGGAAATTCAGACAAAGGCTGCACTTTTCATGACTTGTGAATCGGCATTTTAGTATTCTTTTTTTTCAGCTTGAATATCAACGTCACACTCGTATCTTTTATCATTCAGTCTGCTTTGTGCAGAGAAAAATTTCTTGTGGGATTTGAGATTGAGATGGATAGTAACCCAAATCCACACAGGGATAAAAAAACAAACAAACTGCGAGAGCCATAAAATCATTGCTGGCGTTCGATTTCTTTAGCTTTTTCTTATCCTAATGTGCAAGGGGCTGGCCCCTGACAACATCAGCTCTGATTGCAAAGACTGCTGGGGTAAATCAATACGAAGACGAGTCCAAAAAAAGAACTCATCCCATCTATTTTCCTAAGTTGCCATAGAGATGGTCTCATTGTGGTTTTCTCTTTCCAAACTAACGGCCAGCCGCTTCATCTGCAACAGTGGCGCAGACACCAAAGAAGATTTATCCAAATACAATTTAAAGAGTGTAGATGTCTCAGAGAGGCCTGTGTTATTATATTATACCAATGTGTTTTGAGCTTCTTACTTCCTTTTTCATTTCGTTTGTATTGCACTGCTGTCACGTACCCTGCTCTCCCCGCTTATTTAATGAGGAAATAAAGCTGAATAATTCATTCACAATCTAATTAGAGCATGGGGATCTATTTAGCTGGGAGAGAAAACAAGCATTAAAATATGAATCATAGCTCGTATATTTGAGAAAATGAGAAGCCTGCCCTGCGCCGAGATGAATGCTGTTTTGCAATACACAGACAGACGGAAGGAGACGGTGTTTCCTAAATATGACCCCGAGAAACAAACGCGGAGGCGGAGGCACATGAAGACAACAAGCCTGTGATTTCATTTCGCTCCGTGAAATATTGATCTCCTGTCAACGCTGGGAATGTCCAGGTAAACTTCATAGGATGTGACGGGACTGATCACTTTTGTGCAGAGAACTTCCGGGTTTGGATTAGAGGCCGCACATCCAGAACGGACGTGATCTTTCAATTCAGCGCATTAATATGCGTTAGTAATTGGTAGTCCTCTCACAGCAACCACGTCCTTTGGTGAGAGTCTGTCTAAGTCTGGCCTTCCTGCAAAAGTCAAGGACATCATTGTTATAGACTCGGTTTGCAGTTTATTTGGAAGGGCCATACAGCTACAGCAGTCACATACACTAAAGTTCATCGTATTTCATTTGCAGATGATGATTCAGTTTGCTCTTCACAAGGCCTTTGAAGCATATCGAGTCATTCTGGTCACATTTCTACCAGGTTAGCACGGACAACGAGACGATCCCCAGTTTTGCCGTCTCCCTATGTTGAATTTGTCTGTTCTCTCTGTGTGTTTTTGCATTGGCTTTTCACTCTGTACTCTCACCCACAGTATATAAAAAACATGCTTTTGACATCATTTCAAATTATAAAATTGCCTGTCAGAGCAATTGTGAGTGTGTGTCGCTGCCTTGTGACCTGTCCAGGTTGCTTCCTGCCTTCACCCATTGTCAGCTTAGATCGATTCTGTCACCCTGCGACCCTCCGTGGTGCAGACGGTGATTGGATGACTGAAATTTTTTTGTATTAGATGCATTACTTTTTTCCTGGTTATACCTAATATATAACCACATAAATGTATATTCGCCATGATTTCTGCTTTCAACCTCGACTGAAAGCCTTACCAATGGACCGGGGCGTTCACAGTGAAAGGAGCAGGGCACGAAGCCTAATGTTTATCATTTATTTGCAGAAAAAATCAATACGGGTGCACTTGAATTCAATAGAAGATGAGACGAGCAAACAGAATGAGACCAAAATCAGGTTCTGTTTTGTGTGTGAGATCCTGGTTTCCAGACTGAAAAGAAGAGAAAGCCACTTTAATTAAGCTAATGGCTGCGGGTTGGTTGGTCGCAATGACAAATTGCATTTAGCTTGGAGTGAATTTACATTCAGACGATTCAGTCGAGAGCTTCATATGCGGGTAATATTGCTGAATGTTAATGCCTTTCACATTACCTGCATAATATCCACTCTCAGAGCAGGTCATTGTGGGTTAAATAAGATTACATTTGCAAACATGGTGTCAGTGAAAACAGTGTTTTTCTTTTGTAAATGTATACATTGGGAGATTTTAATGGGGAAATATTTGTCTCTACTTTAAGCAATATTGTAAAGAGAATAAAAGAGCGGCACATCTTATGCAATTAATCAGACAAGTAAGAGAGTGAACCATCTGCTCCTCCTATCATAAGAGCAATTTATAGCCTTCCAGGAAAAAAAACCCGAATCTCTCTGACTGACTGGCAGCCTCCTCTAATATACAGATTTTGTTTATCTTTTCCATTTTAATGCTTCACAAGTGTAAACCCGATTAATTAAAAATATTAAGATTATAGGTATTTATTTTATATTTAGATATGGCATGTACCAGAGAGTGAACTTTCACCATTTTGAAAGCCATTAAAAGAATTTACCTTTGCTACCCTGGGCTGCAAATTGTGACTGAGCAGCACAAGGACATTTGACAATAGCGGCAAGTAACACTCTAAAATGGGTTCATTCAATGACATGCACACGTTTAATGCATTGAAGTAGTGATACCCAAATTACAGTGTGAATACTCTATGACAACTTGATATCTCGTGAAAATGTGGTAAAGCGATCTTCCTCCTTCTGTCACAGTGAAACCAGGTCAGCTCGATACAAACATTTCAACAGTAAGTTCAGTACTTTACTTCTCCAATTTCATGTCCTCACGGTATTACAAATGATACTATATTTTTGAATGTCTTTCAGAAACTGCCAAAGATATATATTCATCTTTTGAGTTTTGACAGAGTCGTCTGATAAACAGCGTTTGAAGCTCCAGCCAGATACAATTAATCAACAGACGTCTCTCCAGACTGGGGCCTGTGCTGGGGGGACCACCGGGTCTCACAGCAGCGGTAACAGACGAGTCTTGACTCTACCTGTCAGGCAGTGAGCCGCAGCACAGAAGACGAACCGACGTTACAGAAGATATTAGGTGCTTACTCAAACTCATTTTAGTTTCTGAGTAGTGAATCAATTGAAATGCAAAATCTCCCTCATGTAATTTCCATTATATTTCTTTATAGTCTCCAAAAGAAGAAAAACCATTTGGGTTTTGCAGGCCAAACAGAATAAAACTTTACTATTTTAACCAAAAGTCACTTGTTGGGAGACACTACGTGTAGGTGAAAGGTCTCAGAAAGGCAGCCCAAGGAAACCACATGTAGTAAACAAACATGCACAACCTCCCTCTTCGTGACATTGAGCTGCCATAAAAAATACATGCTGCACTCAGACGGGCGAAGCCTGCTGAATGAATTATTTTAGCAGAATCTCCAGTGGTTGTGCACTAAATGGAAATAACAGAAGACATGGAGAACACTAGTAGTGTACAGGAAATATGAAGGTAATGAAGTGTTTTAAAACTGAAGAAAACTTCAATGAGATGACGATGACATCGCATCGAATGACCTGAGATTTTCATCCCATGATAAAAAAATTACTTTGGCTGTGGGTCTGAAACACCCACAGTGAAAATAATGGTGAGTGAACCTTCACTCTACTCACAGCCCAACATAATTGCCATTTTCCATTAGGATGGCCAATGATGAATGACGAGAGTCTCCGTTTAATACATTTCATTGTCTGTCTCTGCCAGCTCTGCAGAGCAGTGGCACCATATTGGCACATCCCACCGTAATTGTTATTCCTCAGCGAGACACGTCCTTTGTACTCGAGACAAATGTTGAAGAAGTTACAGCAAGAAGGCTGGTGTCATTTTTTTTGTTTCATATTTTTCTCAAGGAGCTGGGTTTCAATATTTGAATAGCCAATCCTCCACAGACCACACACACACACATACACATACACACACACACACAGAGGCCATCTTGCTGGAGACTCGGCATGACACACAACACAATGTATAATGTTGACAAGAAAAACAACAGACAGTCTACCACCCAGAGTCCAATGTGTCCCTCCGTCCTGTGAATTTGCAAAAGGCTTCGCAGAGCTGAGTTTCAGTTTTCTGTTTTCTCTCTCAATGTAGCAGTGATTGCCCTTGAATATTACACGTAGATAACGTCCCCTTCATTCAGCAAATGTTGAGCTTTGAGCAGCAGAGTTGCTGGGTTTATCATTTGATCAGATATGAACATCCACATAGAGTGTTTTCAATGTACATGGACGTGCTAAGTCATTCAGATCGCCTTAAGCTCACAAGACTGACACCAAGCTTGTTTTCAGCTACCTCTGAGCGAGGTCCTCGGGGACAGCGAGTGGCTTAAGTATCTGAAGAATGGCCAACTCTCTTCAGGTCAATGACACGATGGACTTTCAGTCCAGGAGACGGTGAAATAACGATGTGTACGGTTTTTGGAAAGCTGTCCGCCATGTGTTGCAGCATCTGACATTGATTTTCCTGTATGTTAGTGCAACGTATGTCATGTGATGTGCTGCCAGTAAGAGGAGGGGGGAACCCCACTGATGGAGGGACAGCACTGCAGTATTTACACTTCCTCCACAGAAACAATACCCAACAATATCAAACATAGTTCCATGTTTTAGGAATGGTCAAATACCACATTATAGAGTGATAGTATGAACAATTTCACATAATTCATGCTTGTACAAATTGATGAAAGAAAAGGCTCTTATGAAGGTAGATGTCCAGAAATATACGAATTTTCTACAAAGAAATACGACAGAATTTGGACGAATCAAAGCCTGCAGTCTTGGTGTGATACAATAATTACTGAGACTCAACGAACCGTATTTTGTTAAGCAATGACTGCCTTTATGTGATATCATAAAACTGGCATGGCACGCCATCAAACCGCAGCAGTCGAGCTCATTCGTACCTGCAGGTTGCTTTGTACAGATGTTTCAGTGGTTCTTGCCTAATTACTACGTTCAAAGGCACCATGAGGGGTGACTCTGCAAAGCAAATAATGCAAGATGAACTGTGTGAGGTTGAGTACAGCGACATATTGCCTTACCACTCCTGCTGAGGTTCGTCGATGACCAGGAGAATCTTAAACTTCTTGGATGTCGTGACTTGGGTCTGCTCCACCAGCCCTGCTGAGGCGGCTGTCTGCTTCACAACATTGGTGATGGAGCTGAAGAAACCGGCTCCTGTCGACTGGGACAGCTGGGGTTTCCTCTCCGGGGCAGGGGAAGTGGCCGGAGGTGCCGGCGCGGCTGTGGGAGACTTGGCCGGGGCGGCGGTGGAGGCAGGTGCAGGAGGCTGTGCAGGGTCGGGCCTCTGAAGGTCTGTCATGTAGCCGTTCGGCAGGTTGGAGATGAAGGTGCTGTCCGAGAGGCGCCGGCGCAAATAATTCATGGCTGCAGCGGAGACAGCGGGGGAGTCGACGAGTCACTGGGTGTGGAGAGCGATGCTGCAGAGGAGTCCCTGTCCTTAGTGCACAGCTAATAATGGCTGAGCTCTTAGTGCAAACTCCCAGTGAATGTATTCCCTCCCAGCTTCAGCGGAGCATCCTCAAAGCTCCCCCTTACTGGCACTGACGTTTCCCTCCCACTCAGCCAATCAGCGTCGCCTGCGCTTTCCTGAAGCAAATGATGCTGTGCCTCAGCTTCCTCCTCTCGCCCTCTCCTCTCCTCTCCTCTCCTCTCCTCTCCTCTCCTCTCTCTCTCTCCCTCTCTTCCTCACTGACTTCCCTACCCCTCCCCCATTTTCTGCTGCCTGAGAGGCGTCATCCTTCTTTTGAACCACAGCATGGAAAATAGAGGGGTTTCCAGTGGAAGTGCAAGAGGGTACGCCGAGTATTACATCACCGTCGCCCCACTCCGCCTCCCCCCTTCTCCTCACATGTCTCCGCTCCGCTTCCTCGCACAGCATTTCTGTGTGAGTAAAATGTAGCCATGAAATCTAAAATGGCTGTTGGGACCGGTGGGCAGTGTTGAATGGGAGGAAGCGTCAGCAGCAGTCTCCCGAGACTCAGATGCATGTTTCTAACTGGTACCTGTAGGTGCTGCTCTCCCTCAACATGGCCTGCAACATATCTCCCTCACTCGCTCATGGCAGGGTTCATGATGCAGACTCTTATTTACGCTGCAATATTCTGCACTCATAAAATCACAAATTTCCCTGAAAGACAAAATATTAAAAAAAAATTATTTCTTATTTTCAAACAACATAAACATGTAATTAATGATCCCCAACAACTGCTGCAGCTACTTCACTTCTTCCAAAGAAAACCTTTAACTGGCAAGTCAGACCTTTGTTGAACTGGATCGTATACGACGGATACACAAGGATATTTTGACAAGGGTCAGAAAACCCATCAATATATCATTAAACTGCAGAGTTTGAAGGTCACCACAAATCTATTCCAAGGGAGGAAGAACAATGAAGCTTTAAGGATTTATTTAAATGTTTCTGCATCTGGGGACGATTCAAAGGATTTCAAAACGTTACTTCAGCAAATGCACAAGTCATAATGGAAAAGTTCCCTTTTCCCGTGACTTTAATTCGAACAATGAATCTTACTTATATTTTTGGATTTACTCAACAAAAAGTGAAATATCACAATTTCAGAGTCATGAAAATTCAAAATACATTATCTCAATATATTTGAATTTCACAGGATTGAACAGTTTTTTACATTTGTTTCAAACAGAGCCCATAATTAGAATTACATTTGGGAAAATGCCTAAAACTTCTCAGTTTATATGTTATGAGCATATACACGACTTTAAAAAAAAGAACCTTTTTCTTTTTAGATGCACCTGCATTTGTAATTTTTTCCTAATAAACAAAAAATAAGGCCCAGATTTAATTTGTAAACATCTATTATGTTTGTTAATATGAGTGGATTGTGTCGATTTTAAATCGGAAGTCGCAAAGATCCAAACTTTCGAGCTTTTCTGTGAATGGAGCATAATCGTCCGTTGTTCGCACAGAATGCAAAAGATGATCAAACTTGTTTTGTCAAAGCAGCTTGAACTACAGCTTCTATTTAATCTGCACATTATTCAATACATAGATCCAATCTCTGGCTTTGTCAATAAGCTGCTCCACCCTGACTGTCCCCCCACCCATGATCTCTTCTTTTCTAATCCTCTCCATTCTGATCACTCCCAGTGAAACTGAACGTCTCCATCTCTGCCACCTCCAGCTTGGCCTCTTGTCTGTTACACACGGTCACTGACAGTGATCCATGATGCTGACATGTTATTGGAAATACAATAAAAGACCTGAGCTGACAGTGGAGTGATTAACACCGCTACCTCATGGTGAGAAGCTGCAGTCGATTCAAAGCTGGAGGCTTTCTGTCTGGAGTTTCCATGTTGTCCCTTACAATGCATAGGTTTTTCCCTTCAGATTTTTCTACCACAAATATACAACATTTCTGTTTGTTTAGTGCAAAAGTTTGCAATTTTTATGACCAAAAGAGCCCATTTGAACACTTTTTAATAAATTAAATTGTTCTGGAGCTTCGAACACATGTTTAACCTTTTAAATGAGGATTACTCCGCTCACAAAGTTGTATTCCATTTTACATGCCAAAAATATATCTTGTGTTGCATTTATAAAGTTTTATCCATGCAATTTAGGATGGTATACTTTTTCCAATTTCCAAGTTTTTAGGTGTTTTGAGCTGTTTTATGTTTTTTCAGGGCTTTTTAAGTAGATTCAGTCGATTCACTTGTTTTAACAATTCTCACACAAATTACATTTTTTTTTAATCACTTTTAGTAAATGCAGACATTGTTTTAATCCTAACTTTTCTAGAGGTTCAAGTTATTTAACATATGTCTGCAATTTTATGATTCATTGCTGGTTTTAGCAAAGTTAGCAGTTTAAGCTATTTTAGTTGTCAATGTTTCCCTATTTTAGATCTTTTGATTGTTTTGGACATTTTGTTTGTTTTCTTTTCTAGCTATTTCTGACTATTTTAGACATTAATTAGACAGTGATTATAGGCGTTCCAGTCACTAGTTGCTCTTTTTTTACAGTCTTAGGTATTTTAGCTAATGTATGTTCAAAGTTTTTCCATTTGAGCTGAAGCTCTAGGTTTAAAAAAAGAAGAAAGTATCTAATAGTTTATAGTTTTAGTGGTTATTACAAATCCCCAGATATCATATCAGAAACAAATTTTTAAATGAGCTTTTCATAGCCACAAGACAGTACTTTGGGGCCACAAATTAATATCTTGTGGCTACAAAATAGTATTTCAAGACTATGAAATGCTAATTTAGACCACAAAATATTCATTTATGGCCATTAAATACTTATTTAGGCCACTAAATACTAACATGAGACCAGGAAATATCAATTTCATTCCACAAAATACAGATTTTCCACCACCAAATATTAATTCAAGGACATGAAATACTAACTTAGGACACAATTATTATAATTTTTTTTGCATAGGTGTCTATGTTTATACTGCTTTGTATTTTTACTGACCTTATTTCTGGTCTTATCTTTCTGCTTTTATTGCTGTAAAGCACCTTATGATCTATATCTGTGAACGATGCTATATAAATGAATTTCACTTACTTACTTACTTACTTACTACTAATTTGAAGCCACAAAAATAGTATTTCATTATCACAAAATAAATATTAAGTAATGACCATGAAATACTAATTTATGCGACAAAACACTAATCTGAGGCCACACAATAATATTTCAAGACCATAAAATATAATTTGTGGTCACAAAGTACAAATTTGAGACCACCAAATATTAATTAATGGGCATTGAATACTAATGTAGGACACGAAAAACTAATTTGTGACCACAAAATACTAATATAAGGGGCCAGGAAATATTCATTTGTAGCTATTAAATACTATTTTAAAGCCACGAAATATCCATGGAGATGAAATACTAATTTAGGACATGTATTACTCATTTAAGGGCACAAAATATGAATTTTTGGCCGTGAAACATTAACTTCAGGAAAGAAAATATTAATTTGTAACCCACAAAAAAGCATGTCGGGACCACAAAATTTAAGGCCATCAAATACTAAGGTGATGCCACAAAATATTAATTTCTGGCCATAATATAAAGTTTTATTTTTAGATGTCATGTCTGGTTCTCACACAAAAGTGAATACAATCACCTTTGGTTGCAGACAGAGGCACCGATGAGTCTAAACGTGAATACAATCAGTTTAAGTTTGCAGACAGAAGCACCGATGAGGCCAACAGGAGCTGTAAAAGTGTAAATGAATCTTGAGAAGAGGGCTGCAGATTGCTCTGGATGCTCTGCGTGTGATATGGTGACACCTGCTGGCAGCCGCGGGGAACTGAAGCCTCAGCTTTGTTGACGTCTGCAAGCCCTCGCTTCTGCAAGTCAGAGATCTAAAGCAGAGAAGATGTTATCTTACTCCAGGTTGTGTTCCACCAACCACTGGAAAGCACCCAGGAGATCGTCCATATATTAATCCAAGTGATGACACATCAACACATCTGTGTGAGATGCGCAAGCTGCTCGCAGGAAGCAGATGTGTTTGAAATTACTCACATTTTCAGGAGAAACACATTCTCCATCTGGCTCAAAGGAAGACATAGAAAATTCTATATTTCCCTGATCAGTCTTTTTTTTTTTTAAACGGATTAAATGATTTTTTAAAATAATTTTTTGAGGTGTTGTAGTGATTTTAAAGCAGCAGATTGATCCTCCTCGCTGTGTCCACTAGGGCCGCTCCGCTCTTTTGTCTGCGGGGGGAAAGTGAGAGAAGTCCGTGTACAGGCGAGCTGGACGAGCCGAGCTCCTCAAATCGGTGAACTCATCTTTCTCCATGAAGTGAGTCACGTTTTCTTCTCGCGCCGCACTTGTTGGTAGATCGACGGATGGACGCGCTGTGAGCAGAAAGTAACTTGTTGGATGGTCGTTTTGACGAGCCTGCTATAGTCGAGTGTTTGGAGCTAACTTGGCTAACGTCAGTTCGGAGTACTAACAAAGTAGGGGGAGAGTATTCTTAGTCAGTCAGCGCAACTAAGATAACAATCGTGACTGCGTGTGTTGGACGATTTCACTCGTGGCAGTGACATTAATCCGCCGAATGAAGCTTGAAGATTTAACTTTTCGACAGCTACCCTTTAACGGCTAGCTAGTTTTAGCATCGTCCAAACTTCGCTGCGAGGGCGAAGTCAGTTTCCGATTCGTTGCGAGATTCGCTGTCCTGCTGAATAAACCAGGTCGGGATTTATCACAAATATATTTACTTTTGGCATTTCATGTGGTAAAACTAATGCGTGAGAGATCGGGGACTGCTTTTCTCACAGATTTAGTCCCGATTTATTGACGTAGTCTTGATCTGGCATGTCCTGTCATGGTGATTTATTTTTAAACTGAAAACACCAGCAACATGTAAACATTTAGATAATAATAAGACACATTTCCTCGCATTTGTAGGCTTGATAGAGACTTAAACACAAACTCCGTCGCTCCGGTGTTGCACTTTTGTAAACTTTCGTCGTCGAATTGGAGGCGAACTTCACGTCACCTGTAATGTCAGCGCAGGCGAACCTGCTAGCTTCCGTTAGCTCGGAGCTGCTATCTCTAATCTGACAATCGCTCGCACCAAAAGCCCCCAGACGACCTCAACAACCTCGGATTAAATCTTGACCGTGTGTACTTCCAGGTTCCCTGTCTGATTTGCCCATATCACCCTGTCTCTTTTAGGTTAGAAGCCCGTTTGGTGGTGTAACCTGCTAACGTCGATGTTAGCACCGAGCCTGTTCGTGTAAATGCTTTTCACTAGAATGGACCTGTTGAACTCTCAGTTCCTGGACAAGATGAACAATAACATTGGGAGACTGCACTACGAAGGTTAGTCTTTCCTCTCTATTCACTCACTTTAGGCGTATTCAAAGTATATAATGACCCGATTTGTGAATCTGATAGGAATATCCGTCACGTTTGTTTTGGTTTGCGTTGCGTTTTGCCGCATGGCTCCAGCTGGAAGCAGCAGCCTCAGATTGACTCGTATCCGGTTAAGTTTGATGGTAATTCTAACTCTGGACTCAGGAGACTAAAGTACACTTCAACAATAAGGAAATTAATCTTATAGATTACGTTTGATCACCTCTCCCTTTGAATGGTGCCACATTTGTAAATAACATGCATTTGTGGTATGAGCAGCATTGCAAATCTGCCATGTCTTCCTGGCCATTATGTTATTGTCTTTTAAAGTAAATCAGAACTGTTTAAGAACGTCACACCAGATTATTAACCTTTTCCCAGTCCTATCTTTAACCTTTTCCATTTAACATGTGAGAAGTTGAACTGTCGCAGCTGCATTTCATCCATATTTGGTGTTACTTATCAGCACTTTCTGGAAGGACTCAACGGTTCTCTTCAATAAGACTCACCAGGGTTAACATTTTCTGATTAGTTATCTCAAGAGGTTTTGTGACTCACATTTGTTTCATAAGTATTATGTTGTAGTTCTGAGTTTGCAGGGCGTGGGTGCACTGTACATGTACTTATCGTCTGGTATTTTGTTTATTTACCATTTTACTCCTTTGCGTGCTTATGCCCCTTTGCTGGAAGGTCCCTGCAGTGGGACGTAATAAAGAAAAGATTTAATCTAGTTGAAGAAGCGCAACTCTTCTGCGATGAATACAGTCAACTGATCAAGATAACAACTTGAATATTTACTCAACAAAATGTGAAAGAAATGAATTGAAGAGTGCAGCTTGCAGTGAGGTTTAATTGGATTTTATCATATTTAAAGTTGTTTAAATATTCACATAGAATATCAATCCCGGAATCTCCCAGTTTAAATCAAACTAACTTGTCGCATTTGCAAACTGCAACTTAAAAACTGAAAAGATCTCGTTTATATCAGAGCTGTTTCATCTTTTTATTAGACTAGTATTTTTTTTTTCTTTTTACACAAGATGCAATGCTATTAGGGTATTGAACAGTGTTCATTTGAGTTTGTAGGGCTCTTATTTAGTTAAATACAAAATAAAGTAATATTTCTGCAAACCAGAAGTTTTATCTTTTAATCCATGTTGCTGTTTTTGCAGGGGATTTAAGCCTTTTGTTCTTTCTCATTATAAGGTTGTGATTACTTTTAGTTGTTTTGTTTTAAAAATCAAGCTTTGATTCGGTATTAACTTAAAATGTACTTGACTGAACAATAAATGACACCAAGCTCCGTCCCTCAATTGCTCTGAAATACGACTTTTACTGTCAGCCTTTCTAGGACAGAATAAATCTCAGAGGCATCGGCGAAGGTAATTACACCTACTCCATAATTTGGGGAATTAATTGTTCTTCCGATTTCCAGACGAGTCCAGGATGCCCTCCCTGTCCACCGCCATGTCCAACACAGCGGGGCTTCCTCCACACTGCCCCAGCAAACGGAAGTACGGGGAGGAACAAATGGAGGAGCGAATCAGCTGTGATGACGACCACATGACCAAAATGAGCAGATTGTTTGCCACTCAGTTGTAAGTAACTCTCGTAAAATATTGATTTCTTCTGGCCAAACAGATCTGCTCATGAATTTTACACGGTATTGACTAATAGAGTTTATTTTTCTTATTCATATTCCAGCAATATTTGTTTCTATTTCTGGCTTTATTGGGATAAACAGTATCAATACACTTTAAAAAGCTTTAAGATCTTTAATTGTGATTTGAGGCAAGTGGTAAATGACGTTTTTATATTGATAAAGTAAAAACCTTGTAAATTGTATCTGATGTCCTTGAAATCTGACTTTCGAATCAGGTGCTTTGGAAAAATCAATACATGCTGTCTGTTTTTAGTTCACTAACTATATGCTTTTATCAGCATAACTGATTATATTTGGAGAATTCCCTGAAAGTGAAAATGTCCACGAGCTGTCAGAATATTCAGCCTGGAATCATTGAATAAAAGTCTGAGCGTGTTATAACTGTAGAGAGAATTGTCAAGAAAGCCCTCAGGCTGATCTGATTTGTAGACATGAATGATTAATGCTAACACAACAAAGTCGAAACTTAAGGCATTATATAATCTTTTGGCTGAAGAAAGAGGAGAGCCACTACTTCAATCAAAACTGTTGCTGGAGGAAAAACTATATGGAAGTGAATCTGTTGGTGTTGTATGTAATACGTGTTCATTCGTGAATCCAGGGCCCGTCCCTCTGCTGGAGACAACCGTAATGAGCACTGGAGCCGGGGCCACAGCCCCGTGGAGCGCATTACTTCCTCCTCCAACGGTCTCCATGGGAACCACCTGTATGCTTCCATTTCTGGCTATGCTGTGGAGCAGCCGCTGGCCCTGACCAAAAGCAGCCATGACATCGGAGTCGGGGGAATCGAGCGGTCCGTCATCAGTGGGACTGCAGAGCGGCAGCAGGTTCGTCTAAACTAAGATGACCAAACATCACTGAAAAGAAAAGAAAAAAAAGAAAAAATATATATATAGCTGAATCAGCTTCAGACCCAGTTGGTCTGCGTGGCCTTGAGGAACCCTCTCGATGTGAAATCCTGCCCAGTACAGACTCCTGTGTGGGTGTCTGCTGGCTGCCTGCGTGGATCATGTGCTACAAAAGCACAATAGTGCTCCTTGTTGATGCTTTTCATCTCTTGCACCAATGGACTGTATTCTCTGTACATGCAGCAGCTGCATCCATTTTCTTGTTTTTGACCTTTTCTCGTTCAGTCGGCTCCATCCGAACACAGCTGACATGTGAATGAAAGAAAAAGAAAGGCATCGAGGCTGCCGGAGCAGGATCGTGCAAGTTGCTGTTAGAAATTCCAGTAATCCCCATTTTAATATTGTTTGTTGAAACACTGACCTCATGAGGTGATTGAGAAATTACTGAACATAATTATTTACACCGACTGAATGGAAGAATTAGTAAGAGGGTGACCAGGTCAGCACTGTGTGTGTTTTCTACCTTGTAGGAGTTCAATCTAGTAAAATGTTTTTATGAGTTCTAATTTCTAACTGAGAAATGTCAAATACAATCATTTGAAGAGGAAAACCGTCTACAGACACACAGCCGCTCCTGGATGCACGCACACACACACGCACGCACGCACGCACGCGCGCGCGCGTAATGTTGCTGACCTTCAGCCAGAACCGGCAAGACGAGCAGAGCAAATCAATTTAGTCTGATTCATGTGAAAAACCTAAATCTTTGTCTGAAGTTGACTTGATGTTTTACAAACGCGGTTGGATATTTCAAACGGTGAAATGTTTCATATGTCGCAGCTTTCATGTCTGCTAAGATTACCTTCAGTCACCTGCTAGTTACTCTCAATGTATTTTTTTTATATATATTTTTTTTCTTCCCACAGAATCGGCCCTCTGTTATTACCTGTGCTCCCACCAGCAACCGTAATTGTAACCTGTCACACTGCCACATGAACGGCTGCTCTCCGAGCCCGCCCGCCGACCAGAGGAGGACCAACGGTAAGCTTTCATAACGCCGCCACGTCACACAGTGAGTCATCGGATTGACGTCTTTCACCCGCTGAAGGATTCAGAACCAGTGCTGCTCTAATAATGTGAATTATGTGGACTCGAATGGCAAAAGCCTTTCTTTTATTCAACAAGATACTTTCGTAAGGTCTAGAGGACTCGCTCAGGACTTGATCATTATGTACCAACATTAATTTATAATAATGGTTATAAGTGTATAATATTAAAAATATTTAATTGTATATTTATGTTAAAATGTTTCAGTTTTCACGACTTGTGTCTGAGATGTCAAACACATTTTAGGTCCGGGTGGGCTGGACCGGTAAAATAGTGCCATAATAACTTTTAAAGTGTTTATTTGTTGTGGCGCTGAGTGTACGTGGTGAAAATGTTTATATTTTCAGACGAGCAAACAAGCAGTTAATAAAACTGGTTTCATGTTGAAATTGTAGACATTTTCTGGAGAACTTCTGGTGAAATGTCACAAAAAAACCAAAACAAACTGTTGCATTATGCGTGTTCCCTGTGACAGCATGGCCTTGAAGCTAGTTTGATAGCGACGAGGTAGCTGGCGTTCATGGCAGCGGCATCGACGTCTCGGCTCGGGTTTCAGTGTTTTGTAAAATTGGTTTAAAAAAAATAATTCATGCGTTCTTTGAAATTTTTACAATTTGCTTGATGGTTTGGCGGGTGGATTGGAGCTGCTTGTGGACCGGTTTTGGCCCACGGGCCTTATGTTTGACACCCCTGACTTATATGGTAAAACTAAACGCTTAAAAAAAAAAAAAAAAAAAAAATCCAATGTATGGATTCTAGATTATATAATTTCTTCCTTTGTGTTTGAATCTTACTCTGAGACACACGATGTGCTTGGCAATAAACATATTTTTTTGGTTCTTCCACTCACAAACGCGACTGTAGCGAACACGGTGTGCGATCCTGTGATCGAGGAGCACTTCCGCCGCAGCCTCGGCGAGAACTACAAAGAAGCGGAGCCTGCGTCTAACTCGGTGTCCATCACCGGCTCGGTGGACGACCACTTCGCCAAGGCGCTGGGAGACGCCTGGCTCCAGATCAAGGCCCGGGGCGGGGGCCCCCAAACTCCAGAGGCTGATTCATGAATCAGAGGAGTAAATATTACAATCACTTCCTGTGTGTGTGTGTGTGTGTGTGAGAGCGTGTGCGCGCGCCTGCGTATGAGAGTGGAGATTAGCCACTGTCATTTTCTTGCCAAGAATCAACTTCCTTTTAGCCAAGAACAGTGTAAAGACATATGGTGCTCACGTTGGCTGTTCACTGGTGGACCTCGAGGTCGACCCTCTTCTAGAAACACGCAGCTCAGATTTGACATCTGAAAACAAAAAACAAACAGTTATTTGTGGGAAAACGCGTACAATCGTAGGTTTTATTTTCTGGAATGACGCTGAGATTCACAAAGTGATGGGCTTGTCGGGAGCTTCTGCTCCCTTTTTAACCCGCCTTTCACCCGATAGCCAAAGAAATCTCCCGCCTTTCCCATCAAGGTGTAAGCCATAGGTCTAGTCTTTACCTTCATCCTAAAAGAAAAAGAAAAATCATCACACTGCTTTTGAATCTCTATTACTTGAAAGAAAAAAGAAAAAAAAAAAAAAAAGGACAGCCGGGTCTCATTTGCACTATTACGTTTGTGCTTTGTAGGTAGCAGGTTACCTGTGTGGAGTTGGAACGAGTGCATTCATGGATGCATGTTTGTGTTTTTTGAGATTGTGATAATGCAAGTCAGGCTCTGCCCCCCCCCCCCCCCCCCCCCCCCCCCCCCGCCTCCCACCCCCTCCGCCCCCCACCCGGTGAAGACGCCAGATCGAATCGTCTTTATGTTGGTGAACTGGACGTATCCACTGTTTATAAGATAATAGTAGTTTTCTGTCTATTCACTCACTGTGGGCTGATTACTTAGTGAACTAATATCAATCAAAGTAGATATCTCTAATTAGAAAGCATGTTCCAAATAGCTGGTTTCTATTACATACCTTTATGCTATACTATATATTTACTCAGAATTTATTTTTTATCTGTAACATTTTAGAAACATTCACTGCTGGTACAGTTGTACTCAATATATTTTTTTGTATCCGGTTTACATTACTATGTGTAACTGTATGTCTTGATAATCCACCTGCAGATCGCAGCCTCTGGCCAGGCTGTCGGGACGCAGCTCAAGTCGGCTGCGTCGCTTTTTCTTATTTTCGTGGAGCTGGACGCGATAGCTTTACACATGACTGAACACGGCTCGATCCCACCTCCTCCCCACACGTTTTTATTAGCAGTGGCTTTATTTATTCTCAGTGTCAACGTAGGGACGGCAAATCTAAATCTCTGATCCGTTTCTTCCCCACAAGTGAGGATTTCTGTTACTTCAGTGACAAAATTTGTTCATTTCCCCTTTTTCAGATGCGTTTTTTTATTTCTTTTCTAAACGAGGCATCAACATTCCACTTTGCAGTCTCTTCGGTCACGTTTTAGCGAGTGCTGTTACATGTTTTTTTTTTTTTTTTTTTTAAATGACGAGATGTTGTGAGCTGCAGAATTGTATTTTCTTTCAAACAAAAAAAAGTGTTAGTTTTTAATGCAGTGGAGTTCTGTTTAAATTAAAATTTCCCTCTTTTGAAATTCTTCTATAGAAGCATAAATAACCTTTTAGTCAACACTGATTGAGATACGGTATTTAAGGTTAGATTATTATAATTATTATTATTTTTTTTTTTCAATTAACTGTCTGAAAACATATGTACCTTTGTATTAATAGTTGTTACCTACACTATCTTGTCTTCGTATTTTATTTTACTCATCGGACTATCATTGCGCCGTGCGGAATGATCAGATATGTTGTTGCTCTTCAGAGTAGTGTACTCACCTGTAGCCTGGGTGCTCGTGTATCTTCTAACCATGTAAAAGTCGATTCTCTTCGAACAGTTGTTGGACGAATAGCAAGTGCAGGAACACAACGGTTTATCGATCAAAAACTTTCTCGGTGCATCATCAGAAAGACGTCTGTGACAGTTTTTAAGAATTTTTTTTTTTTTTTTTTTTTTAGCTTACTGTGTGTACCATAGTAGAAAAGTTGGGGATTATCATTGGATCTGCTTGTTTGACACAAGTAGTTTTCAGTAATATGTTTTGGGGTTTTGGTCCGTTGTTATTTAATTTCTATATTTAGACTACCTGTTTCTAAAAAAAAAAAAAAAAAAAGAAGACGGTTTTGCAGAAAGTACTTGTTCCAGGTGTCATCGTCATAGAAGAAATGTTCACCTTTATCCTTATTTCTCTGGAAGAAAACACCACTTTTTTTGTACTTATATTTCTTCCGAATAAACATATAATGCCTATACCCACGTGTTGCCTGTCATTTATTGTCCTCTGGAGAGACATTTTGCAGCTACGACAAATAGGAAATAAAATCTGCGTTTTAGAAAATGTGCATTTTGGTTGGAACCACAGAACTGCGTCTACCAGTTGAAATAAGATGATTTTAAAATATATAGGTTTTTTTGAAACGCCAACAACTTGTATGATTATTGCTTGGGTAGTTTTCAGCTCTTTTAAAATGCAACTCTATGATCACTTGGAAAAATAACTCTTGTATTACATTTGTCCCTTCATTGGATCAGTTTGAAGGGGATGCTCTCTAATCAGGATGTTGGTAATTAAAATAAGATTTATAAACTAATAACTGAAGAATTACCCAAAAAAGACTCAAGATACCACCGACATGCTGTCAGGTGTTATAACTTTTTCATCTTGCTGGCAGGATGAAAGAGTTGGTTGTGGTTTATTGGCTATGCCTCTGCTTGTAAACACGAGGTTAGTGAAATAGTAACTATTGAAATTACTGCGTCGTATCGACACTGCAGCGCTTTGGGCGGAAAATATCTTCGACTGTAGACAGCCTGTCGAAGGGTTTTGAATCTCGCCGACGCTGCACAGCGTCGACCCAACACTCCTCAGGGAATTGCGCCAAATAAATAGATCTTTAGTTTCTTTTTTTAAGTATAAGCCTGGATATTTCTTGAAATCTTCTGCCTAGAAAGCATTTCTACAGTTCATCATTATGGATTAGACTGCAGTTTTAAGGGCTGTCGAGTCAGTTTTTGTTTTCCAATAGGTAATGAAACGTTGGGCTTGTATTTCATTGAGACTCGCACAAACACATCTTGCGTTGCTGATAAAAGGTCCCGTGGACACAAACACCCACTGAGTGCATCTGCTCTGCTGCTGTGTGAGATTCCCAACGTCTCTGTTAGGGTTGCAACAGCTTGACTCAATATGAAGGAGGTGGCTCTGCTGATTAGAGCTCTCCGTTTTGGGCTGTGCAATCAAGAGTTATTGCTTATTCTCTGTCTTCAGTGGACACTCAGGTCCACTGTTGCAAATTGAAGTAGTTTATTAATGCATTAGTCAGACCACTCGGACATAAAGGGGAAAAAGGACTGTACAAGTGTCCTTTTGCTCCAGGTCAGAGTGTCATGTTTGTTCGTTGTTTGTCCAGGTAAAGTGTAGCTTAATACACACCTTTAGCCTTCAATGAATACTCTGAAACTAAAAAAGCAGTCGAAGAAGAGAGATCCTGTTTTCTCGTGTTTGATTTTTCTGCTTGGTACTTATTTTTACATGCAGTTTGCACAGAAGCACCGAGGCCCACATGTACGACTGCAGTCTTAGTTCAGTGACAATATCTCCATCTGAGCTCGAACGGCTGTATTTCCTGCAGTATTGGCACAGTGAGTCAGTCTCCCCGCTCTCTCTACCTCCATATTTAGAGCTTTGTCCCACTTGATTCCTGTGATTCACTGATTAAGGTTTCCAGGAGAACATAAAAAGCCTGTTGACAAGGTGGTCTCCCAACAGCTGTAAATTTAATGTCTTTCTATTTCTTCCTAATCTCTGTGCATGTGCGCAATAAATTGTACGGCCAAGTTGGCTTGTTCTCGACAAGCAGCTGACGGCTTCCCTTAGACAGTAGAGCCGAAGCCTTTTTTCTTTTTTTTTTTTTTTGCACCGAGTTGGCCATAGATTGTGTTTGTTTGATTTAGAGTCATGGCAACATAAGACTGGGTAATTGCTGCTGGAAAAATCCATCGCTTTTAAAGTGAGAAAAAGGCAAAAAACTGCGATTGATGACTCACTGGTGAGGCTTGTTTCATGCAGACTTCAGCGTTGACCTAGAAAAACATTTTTTTTTTTTTTTTTTTTTGCACCCACATATTGTGGCATCATGAAAACGGGATAATATGACTTAATATTTAAGAGTTGGATTAGCTGACTTCTACCCTCCCTCCCAGCAGATGGCGATGTTACACTGCTCAACAGGCAACTACAAAATTTGCAGTCCCTGGAGATCAAACAAAGAGCCACCGTCCTGGGAAGATTGATATGGATGCAGCATTTTTCATGATGTCTCTTATTGATGTGAAAATGTTCTTTGCATGTAAAATGGGGCGACAGGCAGGAGCCCTTTTGCTTTCAAGCTGGGTGCAGATGTTGCTCAACATGGCTCCGGCTCCCAGACTCCTGCATTCAAGGATCGCGGCTGAAATTTCATAGTAGATGCATTTATGTGTTGGAGGCATTGTGTTGGATTAGCATAGCTAAATTTTAAGCTATAAATAGAGTCTTAAAGGGCTGAATGGGAATGTAAATGAGTATACCTCCACCTCAGTTCGTCAAATTTGAATTGACTGAGCACCATTCAAAACCAAAATCTTTAAAGTAGAAAAGAACAATCTTTTTTTTTTTCCTTTTTCCTCCTTCCTTTTTGGTTGTTGTTGTTGCTCTCACCCCTCAGGCTCAAATCTGCTCAAAAGCCCCTCCAACAGACCACTGCCTCCACAAGATTAGACTCAGCCATTCACCAACCACAATGCCTCTGCTTCTGCTGCACCATGCCTTCCAAGGAAGCCTGGTCTTGTGGGATTACAGAGAAGAGATCCACATTTTTCCTTCTCGCGCTAAACCCAATGGCAGATCCCCACACAGACACGCACGTGCACGCACACAAATACCGGGCCTCATCGGCAGTCGACAAGAAAACTAGTGTCTAAATCAAGATGACACATCAGGGTCACGCCAAATTCGACTTGGCCTCCTCAATGTGTGAAGGCCACAAGGAGCATGACATCTGTGCTTGCGATGGAGGGCTCGCCTCTCCATCTCTGCCTCCTGTTATTGCTGCAACAGGATGGACTCGGACGTCGTCAAGCCACACATATGTTGAACACTGTCCTTTCTATTTTGCTTGCCTGCTTACGTAAAACAAGCGAGCCAATGGAAAGGGTTTATCACAGTGCTCTCTGGTCACGGTACGGAGTAATAATTAATCCAATTGGATAGATGCACTACTTTACTACAGGGTAAACGGGGGAAAAGTGGCCCTTGTAGTGACACATATGTTGGCTTGCATATTGCTTACATGTTGGCCTGCGCAAATGGGCGATAGAGATCTCATTCATTCGTTTGCATAATTCCGAATTTGTTGTGCCTGAACAGAATCGGAGGCTGCACCCCGATCTACAGCATCCCCGAGTGCACAACGTCTGGGGAATTTGCATGATTGCCTGTAGATTATTTGAACATCATCTATTCCCCCCACCTCTTTTCCTTATTTCTGTAGCTCTCTGCTGTGAAGATGCACACACATCCTTGGGCAAAAGAATCTAAAATAGATCATACGAGCAACTGGAGTAGATGCACAGGCACAGGAAGCAGCTCACGGGCAGACTTGAGTCATGCTGGCAAGATCATGCACCCTGAGCTGACAGCCCAACACACCCGATTACCAAGCACGTCATTTCTAAAATGCAACCGCAGCCTCACCATAGGTCGTAAACAAAAGCAGAAATGTTGAAATCTAATGCACATTTATTCACACGAGCCTCTAAAGTGTGGCATTAATTAAGAAGAAAGTGTGTGTGTGTGTGTGTGTGTGTGTGTGTGTGTGTGTGTGTGTGTGTGTGTGTGTGTGTGTGTGTGTGTGTGTGTGTGTGTGTGTGTGTGTGTGTGTGTGTGTGTGTGTGTGTGTGTGTGTGTGTGTGTGTGTGTGTGTGTGTGTGTGTGTGTGTGTGTGTAGAGTGAAGTGATGAACGTCTACGGCTCAGGCTATTGTGGTTCATTCATTGTGTCATGTGGACTGCTGGCAATGGCATAACCTTTGTGGAGGGAAGGGAAGACAACACGGTCACTCTGGATAACAGTCTTGCAATGAACAGAAACAGACCCTGTCAGGCCGTCTCAACATCAGTTTTCAGCCGCACACCATCGCAAACACACTCTCCCAATCGCTCCTTGCGCCCCCCCCCCCCTTCACCCTTCCGTCAGTGAAGACAGCTCTGTCTTGATGAGGTCGCGTGTTGCATGCATGCTACGCCAATATGGCTGGTCCCTCTTTATATATATTTCTTCTTTACATCCTTACGCTCTTACGCGCTGTCTCAGCTCCATCTTTGACCTGTTTTGCAAGCACACGTTGGGCCTGCTGTCTCGCCGTATGGTGCTTGTCACAGCGAGCGATTTCCCACCAATACAGTTGGCGTAAATCACATACGTTTATATATTATTGATTTGTAAATGATTGATTTAAAGGGCCATCTGCTGCACAATAGCGTGACTGTCGTGCCGTTTTGTTGTCCGTCCCAGATAATGAATTGCTTCCAATTAGGACACACAAATGACGGGATAATGCCTCATGTTAGCGAGACACCGTTTTTCATACAGGCTCAGGCCCTTACATGATTATTCAAATTTTCTCTCTTAACAGAGGATGTGTATTGAGACAGTGGGTTTTGAGCAGTGAACAGCAGATAGACGTTTGAACCATCACTAAGGGGCATTCTCATGTCTCATTATGAGCCTTGTTAGGGTCCACGTTACAGCTGCTTCACTGAATGACCTTAATAAAGAAAGTGACCTAACACCAATAAGAGCAGCAATTTTTTTTTTTTTCTCCATCAGGCATCTACTACTGTCTTCCATAGACCTATCTCTCTCCTCCGGTCTCTCCCCCCCCCCCCCCCCTTTGCCACAGCACTCTCCCCCACCTCTCTATCTCACACACACACACACCACCACTACCACCACCACCACTACCACTCCTCCCTGTGTGTTTGGCAGTCACACAGTTGGCCATGTGTGTGCTGAAGACGTTACATAATGCCCTCCTTTCACTGCACTCCAGATCAAAGAGAACAATCCAGCACAGAAAAATCGGCTACTTGCTGATTTTCCTTTCTCCTCCACCATCACATTGTTTTATCAGACTTCAGTACCCAGAGACCGTACAGTAGACCGCGTTATTATCCGCTTCAGCATTCCCCTTCATGTTGAAAACCAAACAGAGCAAATGGGAAATGATCTGAGGTTCAGAGTTAAAGAAGAAAAAAAAAAGGTTAAAGGAGATAGATAAAGCGAGACGACGCAGGTGTGTAGATCTTACGTCTGGCTTTTCATGTGCTTTCATTCAGTTGCTTGCTTTGGTACGTGCAAAGAAAGGTCAACTTCAACACACTCAGAAAAAAAAAAAAAAAGGTTTATTCTGACCTCAAGTGCCTTCGTAAAAATGCCAAAGAAATATTTAAGTGAATATAGTTCATGCAACAGTATCATTCCCACATTTCTACCTCGTTTTGTGGATCCTCCCAAAAAAGAAAAAAAAAAAAGTGATGCAAGAATGATGAAAATATCTTTCTGGGAGCGATTCCGCTCATGTTTTTACTTAAACATTCAGCCACACGTTCACAGACTAATCCAGGAAGGAAATAGTCGGGGGACAAGAAGGAAACAAAAGCAACCCAAATCACTTATTTTTCTTGCTGAAACAAAGGTCTCCGTCAAGTGGAAGAAACAAGCGACACACAAAGAGAGAAAGAAAGAGAAAAGAGCAAGAGAGCATCAAACGCTGTCAGAGAGGCCGGGCCTGTCCACAGCCTCGTGAGGATTGAAGTAATGAGCGTGTGCTGGGGGAACATTTACCTCCAATGCCAAATGGAGGCAGCACATTTTTGGGACTATAGGCTGCAAATGTCAAAATAAAGCGCAGCAGAAAAGAGCTGGAGCTGAAAACGTTTGAAGAATAGAAACTCTAAAAACTGTGGTTGGTATCAAGGGCGGAAACTCCATGTCATTGGTGGTGGTGGCGAGTAGAGGAGGGGGGGGATTAAACTGAAATAATTTGAAAGAGCTTTACATTTTAACATTTCAGTATATCATTAGTGACCATATAGTTTAAGAGTCTGTCCAGACTGTTTCCATGATTTCTGCCTATTGCTTCTCACTACTGTATGTTGAACCGCAGCTAATGTCAAAGTACTCAATTCCCCTTCCGAAACGGCTGGGATCAGCAGCAGCAGCCCTTATCTCCTTTAACTCCCCCCCCCCAGAGATGGGGGAGGTTCAGTGGTTTGAGGGAGCAGAGCGGCTGGGTTATCTCTGGCCCTCAGCCTTGAGGGAATGAGCAGGTGAACCAGGAATAAAAGCATCTTTAGGACACGGCACAGGCTTGCAGTGGTGCATAGCAGACCACGAGCTGTGTGGCTGCGGCATCAAATGAATGGTGGAGAAATGGGAGAGGGCAAGGCTTCAGAGCGGGTTTGGCGCACAAACCGTTATCACACCTGACAGTGTCTGGTTTGGGATCCAGTGGTGCACGCGGCATACGTAAGCGGCTGGTCATCTGTAAAGAAGAGTGATAGGGTGTGACGTGTCACACGCCACATTAGACCCAGCCAGAGGACGTGTTTGACAGACCACAGGAACTTCACTCCAGCACAAAGCTTCGTCTCCACTCATACTCTTGTCAGACCTACTTGTTAGTTTCAAGCTCATATATGGCTTCAGTTATATGGTATTGAGTTTTCCTCAGTAATTGTACAGTTCTACAATTGTACATTTGTTTTTATTTAACTTTTTTTGCTAAATCTACTGTATTAAGCCATATTTATTCAAGTAAAACATGTTTTTTGATATAACATTTACTTCAATGCTCCTATCTTTTATGAAAAACATATAGCATCATTCTATTGGACATTTAAATTTGAATACATTTTTTTTTCTTTTTCTTTTGAGACACGGTGAATTCACTTGTTAGTTTGTGAGTTTGCACATTATTAATGTGTGTGCGTGGGATTTTAGACAAAAAAAAACAAAAACGTGTGTGAGACTAAATTTCACCCTCGGAGGGGGTTTTGGCTCCAACGCCCTGCGACCCTGACTTGTACAGTATACATAGTGTAGAAGATGGGTGGATAAGAAAAAAAAAGACAACTTCTCAACTATTTCCAGGCAGTAGAATACCACAAAGGTAAAAACTCAACATATTCAGCTTTGGAACTGCTTCTATTGAAAGTGGAAGTACATGAAACACGTTTGTCCTACATAACTGCGGCTCATTTCTACAGTCGAGCTCAGTTCAGTCCAGGTATACGTGTGGCAAAATGGATCAAACCATTGTGAAGCAAAAATTACAAACACATGCTGTTATCTCCATAACTGGAATATCTTCTCCCTATTATTTAGTTTTGAATTAAGACTTTTCAAAACGTTATGCATTGACCGGCAGCAAATTAACAGTTTTACCAATAAAAGGGAAAAAAAACTGCAAATTATTCTGAGATGTGGCTCATCAGGAAATGGACTAATGTAAATAATACAAAGACCTTCTATTTGAGGTGTGAAAATATCGCCTGTTGGAAAGTAAATCTGGCATATTAAGTGCTATCCGCATGTGTCGTGATGAGTAATGTGTCATAAAAAATTGGAGGAGCTCCAAGCATCCCTTGAATAACGTCTTTGATAGAAAATCAGACATTAAAAAAAGTACGCCTGGAGACAGTAGAAGAGAAAAAAAGCAACTTTTAATGAGCTTCAGATGTTTAGACCTGCTGAGTTAAAAAAAAAAGTGTGAGGCACCTTCTTTTTCTTTTTTCAAACAATCTGAAACCAATGAAAGAAAAAGAATCCTTCCTTTTATACACAACTATTTTTTGCATCTTGCAAACTTATTTCTTATATGGATTAAGCCTGTTTTCATCACCTCTATCTGTAATGTCAGAGAGATCAGAATTCTTGCTACTGAAGGGACTTAATATCAGGTTGTTGATTTCATTAAATTAACTCAAAGAATCTCCTTAGGGATTTTGTTAACCTTTGGCAAAGAAGCAAATAATATGAAGTGATTAAATTTTTAGGAGGATCATATTCTGGATCCAGAAAAATAAGTGTGTCTTTTATATGATAAGAATATTACTTTTATTTTTTAATCAAAATGAATAGGCTGAATGGCTATGAACCGAGGTAGAAGAAGTTAAACCAGGCGCACTGGTTCAAATTAAATCCTCACTGCTTCAGCAAACTAGCCAAGTGTGTGTTTAACTTTTGTGATGACCATTTGTAAAAAAAACAAAAAAAACAAAGAGCAGCCAAATATCACTAATAACTTCACAGTAATCACTTATTGCATGTTACAGCAAAATATAGTGACATTACTCTAATGCGTTACATAAAAACATGCAGTTTGCACCACTTTTCAACTCATCAACATTAATTACACTTGTACACTCTTATGGACTTGTATAACAGCCTCACCATAAATCCTGTGTTTTCCCAGCTATTAACATTTCCTTGAGATGATCAGGCAGATGAACCAGAGTGGGGGAAATCTGGAGGTCAAGGAGATCCTTGCAGGATTGTTTCCTACAAATTTTTGACAGGAGATCATAATTTCAAACAGGGTGGAGTGCTAAACTATTTATTATTCAGTTAAACTCAAATTTTCACAACAGAATTTACTGCAAGTGTAAAATTAGTTGCTGTCTCTATATGAAGACCTGAAAGATTTTCTTTGGATCTTAGGAGCAGTTAACAGTCACGGTACATTTTATATTATGTGAAGAAGGTTTCAGTATCCTGTAAGCTGAGGAGGTATGATTTCATCCACACTTATAGGACCCCTGAATTATATTATGATGTATTGTGCAATACGATAAATCAGAAATGTAACCTAATGGAAACATTTCCGGAGTTAGACTTAATAACAATATAAACCAACTGGTCCCAAATAAACACATATAAGTGTTTAATTAAACAAAGGTCAGGGTTCACACTGATGTTCGTGCTAACTCAAAGGACCGCCACACACTCATTCACACCTATGGGGCGTTTTGGGGTCAGCAGTTAACCCAACAAGCATTCGAACCAGGACAGCGATATTTATCAACGATATTAAAGCTATTTTGATTTGTGCCATTTTAACATTAATGATGACAACAGTATTGTCACCTGTAAGTCTAAAACCAATATAAGTCCACCCTTATATTACCTCGTAACCTGTAGCTCACGAGTTCGAATCCTGCAGGCTGGTCACTTCTTCATAAGAAAAAGTCAAGACAAACTGTTATATTACCTTAAACATATGAGGGATTTTCTGCTATGAACAGTATGAACAACACCACAGTTATCAGTTATTTTACATAGTTAAAGCTATTAAAATCAAATTGTGTGTGAATTTGAGTGTGGTTGTCTGTGTCTCCGTTTGTCCTGTGATGGACTGGCGACCTGTCCAGGTATGTCCTGTCCTTTTCCATAGATAGGTGGGATTCTCTCCAGAATAATGCGGTGTAAAAGATGGATGGTAGGGTGAAGCCAGAGCACATCATGGACAGGATAGTCACACACACTCACATTATCATGTAGAGACAATTTGTAGTCGCCAATAATGTGTGAGAAACCAAAGTACAGTGAGAAAAACAAAACATGTACAGGAAGAACATGCAATCTTTGAACAGAAAACATGTATACAACACACCACCATGATAAGACTATATAAGATGAATAATATACAGAAATGGAATGAAATGAGTTCATATTTTTCAGTTTCCACAAAAGCACGTTTGTTTGTCTTTTGGGCTGAATAAAAGTTGAGTTAGTTGTGCACGTCTTAGTGAGGTAACGTGTCGTACTGTTTGGCTCCGTCTTGACCTCATTGACCCCCTGCTGTGCGCTTGAGCCCTGTTGTGTGCAGGCGGCCCTCAGACTGTCTTACCTGTCATTGTTTCGCTCCTGGGAGGGAAGAGTGTCGAGCCGAGGCGCCCGAGGAGGACAGAGGACAGACTGGGCAGGCTGCTGCGGCCCAGCCTGGTCCAACTCACTCATCAGTGAGCACGGCTCCCAAACCTCTCTGACAGATCAGAATAGAAAGCATGCACCACATCATAGCTATGATTCATCGCCGCCCCAAGTCCAAGTATGTCCTGAAGGCCCTCAGACCTCTTAATCATCGTGTGCATGTGTGTATGCTGTTTAAGGAAGAGAGGGAGACAGACAGAGAATGAATGAGCTTGTTTGCATATGACAGTGCTACGATAAAACTTTCCCATGCCTTTTTCTATGTGTCAGAAGGAGTCAGGCCCTCAAATTGTCTCCCAGAGCACGGTACACAGTTGTACATGTCTGGTGTGTTTTTTCCTCAGGTTTAGGTTCATATTTGAGAAAGGGTGGTTTTTATTTATATGTGTTAGCTTGAATATCTGTGTCTTATTCTGCGTGGTTAAATTGTGCAGTCAAGGGCATAACTGCATGAGTGAAAATGTCATGCGACAGTCGGGATAATACATGTGAAGCACGCGTGGAGGTCAGTTGGTCACATTTGCATACGAGGATGTGCCAAAAATGATCAAACCACTATTCATTTGCACGCACAAATACAACGATTCTTGCCTACTATTTCTACAAATCATTTGTCATGTGTAGGAAAACTGTACATAAAAAAAAAACTGTCAATTCATCAGCAAATTCATCATGCTTCCGTGCCTCAACAGGTGTCGTTTGAGGACAAGAACTTTTCCACTTCACCTGTCCCTCACCTTCCACCTCCCTTTCAGTTCCCAGCTGCAGTGAACCGAGGAGACTCGGCCTACATCCTGAGGAGTAAAGAGTTAAGTGTGTGCTGGCGCAATCTGACAGAACTTATTTAGAATGCAGGTCTTTACGAAAGCTGTGCCGGGAGCAGCTGCCTGGTCCTGTCTTCACACTGAACCGGAACGTTTGTGCAAATTCACGTACACTGGGCTGCATGCGCCCATGTCAACATTTACACAAATGTGCATTCATCTGTGCATGCATGCATGTATGCATTTACGCAAATACAGCAGTGCATGTGAGCGTACTACTTTGCACGTGCAAATGCACACAATTTTTCTTCCATGCTACACCCACACAGGTGCTTGGGTGTGCGGCGTTGCTCGTCAGTGTGGGTTACGATCCAGGAGATTAGTTGCAGAATAATGAAATTCAGTGGAACACAGAGTCTGTTTCCTCTGTTGTCATTTCTGTGTAAGAGCGGGAAAACAAATAACCCCATTTGATGTTGGCAGAGTTTTTTTCATTTGTCAGCTATTATCAAAGTCCCACAGCCTAAACTCCTGCATGGAGAAGCCCAGGGAAGAGCGCAGGGCCCTTTGGGCAGGGAATCCAATAGGATGCCATTAGAGGAGCTTCACTGGAGAGCGAGCCCTTCCTCCCACTGGCTTCACATCAGGGCACAAGATCATCCAGAGCACCCACTGTGCGTGACATCCAGGCAGCGTAACATGTGGAATTTCTTCCCTTGGCTTTGAAAATGACTTATTCAGTTAGCTTTCTTTTAGAGTAGGAATCTCAGAAACCCTTTGTTAAGACTTCCCAACATTTGCACAATATTTAGATATAAGCCTCCATATATACACTCACGATCTTTGAATATGCAGAGAAATCGAGCACAGGAACCCTTGATTTTGCTCCCAAAATCTTTTTTTTTGCAGTGTTTCACTTCGCCTATTCCTCGGCCTGATTTGCATTCAGTTTTTGACCCAGCCAGTAATCTACAGTGACTCCTCCATAAGCCTCTGGCACATTGGGGAGATGTTATAAGCTGTGACAAAAGACAAGAAGCGCTAGAGCAAACGGAAGGTAGCAGGGGACAGTTTCCTGATTAGCTAAACTTGTCCTCTTTATCGTGACGTTAAATTCTCCCCCTCACTCACACAGATTCAGTTTCTTCATTGCAGTGTTGCTTGATTGAAAATACAACCACCCAACTGGATTAAACAAAACCAATGCACGTATGTAGGCTCGTCTGCAGAAGAAAAGCTAATAAATTTACCAGTGCAGATATTTCCATTGTACGCTAGACATGACAGGCAGGTGATACCTTTACGAGCAGCTGAAGAGGAAAACGTAATGGAAATTAAATCTGCATAAAATTAGAAGATCTGTTCCTGCAAAACAAATACATCTCGATGCAAACTCGTGACACGGTGACCTCTTCTGAATCTGATCTCTGCATTCAAATTGGAATCATACACTCGAGCGCTGCGCCCTGAAATACTCACATTTGCTGTGTCATGAGAACATATTATGAAACAGCAAAATCTTTGGGAATTCACAGTTTCACGCGCCCCACACTGGCAGCCCGTTAAGCCGGGAGCTCATCCAGCTGCAACGGCACAAACCTATGCTTAATATGTAAGCAGCAGTGCAGTGTGTGTGTGTGTGTGTGTGAGCATGTGCGAAAAGACCCTCTGCCTCCTCAAAAGTGAATCGGTAAACAAGTTCACATCGGCAAGGTTCATATTCAGATTTTGAAAATGGAGCCCAATTAGCATATATGCAGAGAGGCTTTGCATGGTTGACATCCTCTCAGCCCCTCTGCTGGAAATAGCCATGCACACAACACCCTCTGATTACATTGATATGTAGATTCATGCATCTGCAAAGATTAGTTATTCATTAATGTATTTGCTTTGAGTTCTCGGGTGAGCGTACCTCAGACAGAAGTCTGGGGCAAGCCAGATGCATCTGCTGAAAAATGTCACAAGTGATCACACAAAATCCACATCAAAAATATGCAAGTTCGGTGACCCACAACCACATAAACTCAATAGAGCATTATGATTAAGAAAATCCTTTGGCACTGGGGTTAAAAACAGAGAAAGTATAAACATAATTATCAGCCTTTTCATCTTCACAGCAGAATTAGTTTTTCCTGCTCTAAGTGGGCTATGAGGATTAATCATTGCAGCCTGTGTGAGTTTATAAGCCGTAGCGTTCTGTCATCCTTTCATAAAAGCATCATGGATCACCAGTTTGCTTCTTCAGTGTCCTCTCTTGCAGCCACACTGCGAGCACTTTTTAACTTTAAAAATAGGCTCGCCACGGAGAGTGCCAAGAAATGCTAAACACCAAACAATGTCCCCTTGCTCAGATCTGGCCACAAAACTGGAGCTGATCGGTTCCGAGACGCTGCGGACAGAAAATAGCATCAAAACCATTAACGCTATCTACATCAATTTAAGTGTGAAGCCACGATGAGTTCACGTAGTGTGTTGTGTCGGCTTACGGTCAGGTTTTTATTCATATAAAATCACAGCCAGTGAACTTCTCATCATTCAAATAATGAAACAGGAAATTAAAACCAAACTCCTGAGATTTGGAGGGTGGACTCTTTGTTTGCTTGAGACTCATGAGGGGAAAAAATTGGATAAAATAGGTAGAATACTGACACAGGCTATTATCTAGGCCAGTGGTGTCATATATTAAAACCGGCCAACCACAGGGTCCGATCGATGACGTAGCGCAGCTTCAAAATGACAAAGAAGAACAAAACTGAAAGGTTTTTGTTTTTTTTAGTAATGACTATTTTAATTTATTTGCAATCATTATATGGGAGAGAAACATCGTGGCTTCGAAGATTTCATTTTTATGTCTTTTCATTTTCATGTCATTTATATGAAGTTTTGAGAAAAATAACCTCTTTGCACTTTAATAGAAGTGCTATTTTTATTTTTATTTATTTATTTATTTTACATTTTCAGTTCCATTGACATCTGTTTTGGGAAACTGGCACCACTTTATGGGAGGAAACTGTTTTTATGAAGTCCAAGATGGTCTCGACGCTTCAGGGTCAAGAAAAGGATTAAACTGGGTCAAATATGGCCTCTTGGTCCTTCCACGATGGCTTTCAAAATATGCAACCTAATATAAATGTCACAAGGTGCTTGAAAATAGAGAAGTTGATGCCGTGGTGGGTGAGAATGGCGGGCCTCAACCCAAGAATAATTGTGTTCTGCTAGATCGCTCCGAACTAATAAAGAGTATCCTCCTCCTCCTCCTCTTCCTGTCCTCCCCTGCCCGGCAATGATGATCAATGGCTTTTGTGGACATGAGACATAAGTTTGGATTGTCTCGGTGGTGACTGGTTTTCATAGGTAATGATGCTAAATTACACAACTGGGAATAACGGAGGATACTAAGTCATCCATCAGGGGTTCGTTCATAGGAGCTGCCATTAGGGGCATTCTTTAAACGCCAGTCCACTCAAACACACACACACACACACACACACACACACACACACACACACACACACACACACACACACACACACACACACACACACACACACACACACACACACACACACACCCTGCCCCCCCCCGCCCCCCCGCCCCTCTCTTAGACACACACAGAGACACAATTTGCCACGAGCTACTAGAGGGGACATCTCATTCTTTTATCCATGGCGAGTCATTGTGGTGGTGTCAGCTGGTGCCGTCTCTTTTATCACACTGGAAGCTAATGGAAGCAGCAACTGCAGGAGGTGGGGGAGAGGAAGATGTAGGAACGCACACACACACACACACACACACACACACACACACACACACACACACACACACACACACACACACACACACACACACACACACACACACACACACACACACACAGAAATAAACACACACACACAGAGCCATAAGAGGTTGGGGAGATGGGGCGGGTAGGCACGCCAGGCCCCGGGGCAGGAGTTGTTTTGTGGCTGTGTTTTTCTTGCTTGCTGAAGCCTCTCTATCAGTGTGTGTTTCTGACACTCAATAAACCACAAGGAAGAGCTTCAGACACTTTCCTGCACTGACTTTTTTTTTCCCTTCTGTGATGATTACTTTTTGTTCCCCCTACTGTGAAGTTCAGCTAATCTCCGCCTGAAAAATGCTGAGAAGGTGTTTTTATTTCATTTTGCAGGTCCCACCTGGCCTCATTCTGGAAAAAAACTGTCACACAACACTTTGTCTTTTCTCCACCCTCTCCCTGTATTTTCATTGGTTCCACGTTTTCTTATATTTATTTGACTGGAAATGCTCCGTAGGGTGGGCTTATTTACGAGAGAGGGAACAACAGCCAATTACCGCAGGAGGAGTCAGCGCAGCATGCATCTTTTGATAGGATAGTTGGGCTTGACCTAATTTTCTGGTAACAGTGTCACCAGAAACGATGGTTCTGCCTGCTACTTTAAGAACACATGCTACAAGGGACATATGCCAGGCATGTATTGAATTTTATATTTTCTATAACTCTTTATTTTTTCAGTCTTTTTCTGTTTGTATAACATAACAATCGTGCTTTATCATGTGACACCATTTAGATACATATCATGTTTATATTATGTTTTACATTAGGCAGTGAGACAGTTAAAAATATACAAAACAATATTGTTTTACTAGACATAGTTTCTATTTTTAATATAATCATCAGTATCTTCATTGTCATCATCATTTCGTATATTTCTGTAAGATATGTGCTTTAGCTTCTGTGATCAAAATATTATTGCAGAAAACAGCAACTCCATTTTTTCAACATTTAGACAAATACTTCCAATGTAGTACAGACATTCACAGTTACATGTTTTACACAGTACGGTTTTACAACAAAGTTCCAGAGAAAACTGTGGTAGAGTAACTTTATACAAAATTCACAGGACATGAACTGTAGCCATTTCACATTTTCGCTCAGTTGTTTTGCTTTTCAAGGTAAACATGTTCTGTTCAACCAGATGCCGTTCACAGTAGCTGCCATAGAAGCAAACTAACATTGTCCTAACACGCCATGGCAAAAGTCTGGGGAAATTAAAGCTTTGTGCTTTTCACTAGTAAAGCAAAGACAACATAAACAAAAAGAGAAACAGACCACTTGCTTACTGGCCTGCACTTATACATCTACATATGTATTGCTGAATACATACTGATCAAACTATGATTGATCATGACACATAAAGAAAAAAAAAAACATGACTGTACTTAAACACAGAGTTGGTCCAGGTTTTCTTTTTTTTTCTTTTTTTCTTGTGCGAGCATACAAAGTTGTCTTTTGTGGCTCTGCCCAGTCATGTAAACAGACTATGGCTTAGTTGTAATTGGTGTACTGGCTTAAAGCCTTCTCTGTCCTTCCTTTTTTTTTTTTGTTGTTTGTTTGTTTGTCAGGAGACATTTCAGAAAATTTTTCACTGATGTTCCTGAGGAAAGCATGCAAAACGTAAACAGGATTGACTGTCAGCATTACAGGATCGTCAATGTTTGTAAATCACTTTTCTAACCCTGTGCTTTTCTTTCTTTCTTTCCTTCATCTTTTTTTTTTTTTTTTTTTTTTTTTTTTTTTGTACTTCTTTGTACCCTGTGCTTCGCCAACCGAATACTAACTGGCATAGTTTTTGCTTTTGTCTGCCTATTGATTTTGGTCCTCCGTCACAACACATATAGTATAAAACATCCTAAAAATAATTCTAAAAATGTTTTTGATCACATAAAAGTTTTCTCTCTCTTTTTTTCCATAATTTTTTTTTTTACTGAAAAACAAAAATAAACAGAAGGAAAAATAACAGTCTCTCTCACATACATAATCTTTTGCAACAAATACTGGATTGCTCCAGAACTCCTCAACATGAACATCTTATTGGCATTGTGCTTACTCAGAGCTCCCCGTTGCCTTGTGGCCTGTATTTTACCTCACAGAGAGCAACATTTGGAAAAGAGACAACTGTGTGAGGTTTAGTAAACATCCACAATAAAAATTGACGCCATCCCTTGCACTCTTCAATGATGTCAATTTTGTTCACTACTTCATCTACTATATTCACACGGTATTTACTTGATTCATGAAGATATTCAACAAATCTCTAATCTATATCTCTAGGATTTTTTTTCTTTTCTCACAGTATTACACAGTATGTTTACATTTCTTTTTTCATTTTTTTTTTCCCCACTCAGAATCATGGTTGGATTTGTGGACACTAACAGTCTTTGAAATTGTTTTCCAAACCAACAATAACACATCATCAGCCTGGTGCGACAAATGCAGAGAAAATTAAACACGGTTTGAAAATCTGTTTAGATCACATATTGCCCCTGGAGGTAGGTGAATCAATTATAATCTTGGAAGTCCTTTGTAATGTTCTCTTTTGTCTACATGCTCCATGAGGGTTTCGTTGTTGCCTACACGTTGGCCTCGGCATTGGTCAGGTTGGAGGTCGGGCTGGTTGGGTTCGGGGGGCTGACGGGCTCTGTCGGGCTGGTTGGATTCGGAGGCGGGCTGGTTGGGCTAACAGTTGTGGTGGCGGGGTTAGCCGGACTGGCCACGGTGGTAGAGGTGGTGGTGGTTATAGTGGCAGTGGGACTGGTTGCCGGGTTCACCGGGCTGGTTGCGGTGGCCGGATTGGCTGCTGGTGGAGCGGGGTTAGCGGGGGTCACCGGGCTGGTTGAGTTGACAGGAGCCGGGCTGGTCGGGCTGGTCGGGCTGGCTGGGTTGGCGGGAGCCGGGTTGACGGGGCTGGCAGGATTGGCCGGATTGGCGGGGCTGGACAAGTTTGCAGTGTTGGTCTCCACTTGCTGCTCCGGTCCGTTCTCCAGACATCGTCTGGTGACTGCAGGAGGGTGAAGCATTATCCGAAGTCGCTGGAAGAGAAGCACAACACAAATGAATTCAATGAGAGAGAGGGGATGTTAGGTGACGTAGCGTGTTATCTCACAGTGTGAGATAAATCAAAACGCTGCGACGCAACCTGGCTTAAATGTCACATTCACCCAACAAATTAACGAGAGATGATTTCTTTCTTACCTCTTTGTAAGTACCCTTGAGCCCGAGATACATGTATATCATGTATCCTGGTATGAGAACCATAGAGGACAGTGCCATGAGCCAGCCTACTCCCTGACCCCAGCCTGGGAACACATAGTCTCCCATTTTGAGAGGAACCATTTGTACGGCGCTGAACAAGAACACCCCCTGTGGGAGACACGAGACGCTTTATGCATCCTGACACCACTGACTACAGGCAGCACTGTCTCGGCCTGACATGACTGCAGGCAGGTAATATTGACTTTATTTATCGTTTCGTTTTTCATGTCATGACTTTACATGTACTGTTCTATTAGTCCAGAGTACTCACACCGACAATGAGAGGGGTGAACACGACCCAACACATCTTCCACCATATACAGGGCTTGTAACCAATCATCTCCTGGATGTTGTCGTAGAACTTGTTCACACCTGCGAAACAAATGAATCGATGATCGAAATATTCATATCCAATCTATTTCAATTTGCTGCTGGTCTGCCATGCATGGTGATGAGGATGGCGAGGTGGAACACATGAGTGCTCATGACCTTGAGACTAAACTGCGCTTGAAGCTGTGGAAATATCTCTGGATAGGTGTGACGTTTGGTAACATTTGTTTTCCCTCTTGCAGGTGACGTTTTATCAACATGATTTGTGAAAATGAATGAATTGTTTTTTTCTGTAATCATGCTTACGGTTTTGTTCCTTTGTTTTACTATATTGCATGAAATATTGATGATACACACCGTAGCACCAGGATATGGAGATGCATTCAAAGAAGACCAAGAAGAGCAGACACATTCCACTGGCAGAGTAGTAGTCAAACAGTTTGAACACATAGATTCCTCCCTGGTCACAAGAGAACGAATACAATGTTATAAAAAGACGTTGTGTGCAAATATTGTTTGCAACTATGATTAATCAAGTGTACAAATTTCCTCTTGCCTGCTACATAAATTCACGTTTCACTTGCATATCTTAATTACATGTTTTATCTGATATCATGAATGTGGTGACGTGAGAGAGCTGCCCTGCTGTACCTGTGTGATGTTTGATAGTCCGATCACATAGGACACCAGACAGACAGCAGCGATGAAGATCTCTCGTCTACCCCTAAGAGCTCTGGGAAACTCATCCACCAGAGCAGTGATGAAGCCTTCAACAGTGCAGAACTGAAGGACAGAACCATAAAAACAGCATTAAGGATAGGGATGAATAAATGCACTATTTACACCTTGCTTATTTTTTAATACGCAGTGTTTGTCTTTTCCTTTTTTTTTTTTAATGGTCTGAGAACATTAAGAAGAATGCACTCTCTTCCAGAGAAGCTTTATTTTGCTGGTTGAACTGACTCATGATGACAAATGACAAAGTATTGCAGTGTGCAACAAACCGTGGGACAAAAACACTAACATAATCTTCTGAATGACCAAGCATCCACTTCTTGGAGGCCATTTTGGTAATAGCCCTGATGTGCAAAAAGCGGTGCGACTATGACATTTAAAATGGAGTTATAATTTATGTCTTCCACTCTGAGGTACTGTTGGTCACAGCCAGTTTATCACTGCATCTATGTTCATTTTCTAACCTGTGTGGTCTTGTCCAAACCAAGATATCATATGCAAAATAAAGACAGACAGACAGTGGGGCCTGCGGGCATATGGAGGTGATAAAGTTGCATTAAAAATGCTTGACAGCCAATGTCAAAGCCCAGCTATATCTGTCCACAAGAAGCAAATTGCATGCTTATCATGCAGAGCGCAGGGGTGAGCTGCATGATATGTACCTGAATTTAAATATTTAGGTCAGCCCATGAGCAGATCATCTCCAAGCCCCTTACCTGGCTGTCAATTCCCAGCATGAGCAGCATGGAGAAGAACAGAATGGCCCAGAGAGGAGACACAGGCAACTGGGTTACAGCCTCTGGGTAGGCCAGAAAAGCCAAACCAGGACCTGGACAGCAGAAATCACATTTCATTTGGGTTATTTTCATTGTATGTGTTTAGCAGTCAGTATCTGTGACAATCAGAACAGAAGACAGAGATGTGTAGTTACCTGAAGCTGCTACATCTGCGATGTCTTTCTTTGTTACATGTGCCATGAAGCCAACAATGGAGAAGATTACAAAGCCAGCAAACATGCTGGTACATGAGTTGATGCAACACACAATAATAGAGTCTCTGGGGAGAGAAAATGTAAAAAAAAAAAAAAAAACGACAACAAGAGAATCTCCTGTGAAAGATGCAAATTCACATTGTTCAAAATCATATGCAATGACCTTCCCTCAAAATTGTCCCCAAAAAAGAATTTGGCCAGAGCAGCTGTGAGAATGCTTCGCTGCTATGTGGTCCTTTTGATTGTATGCAGATGTTCAGCGACAATGTTTTCTTGATAAATCTAGACAGGTGCAGGTTAGCGTTTAGGAACTCGTATAGGAACTAGGATATACATGAAAGAAAGACTGACTCACTTCAAACAAGGCCACAAACTGCACAAAATGACTGCAACTATATTTATGTAACTGATTGTTTATGTGACCCAGAACCACGAGGCTGCTGCAGAAAACACTCAAGCTTCAATACCTTCTTTTTCTCCAGCTCGCACACTAACAGAAAGAAACAGCCTTCATTTCAGATTGTTATTACCGTCAGGCCAGGAACTTACATTAATAAGGGCTTTTAAAGGCTCTTATCAAGTATCCTTGAATACAATCATAGGGTGTATAATATGGTAAAATCACAGCAATTTAATTACTGCCATCGTCAGCTGTGATGATTCACTCTCACATAATACATTTCACATCTTCCACACTCATCGCCTCATACATTACATCCAGTTCATGGATCTTCACCAGTCTTACCTGTAAACATTGTTATTGAACGGGTTATAGCTGCCTAGAGCTATAAGTGACCCCAGTCCCAATCCATAGGAGAAAAAGATCTGGGTGGCTGCATCCAGCCATACCTGACAAAGGAGCACAAAGATTTAACCGTGTGAGGCTGAGTCTGGATCACTCAGGCGTGCAGTACATAGGTATGAATCATAAATCAGTGTATTGTTACCTCAGATTCTTTGAGCTTTTCAAAGTCTGGGGTGATATAGAACAAGATTCCCTCTTTAGCTCCAGGTAGAGTCACACCACGGATGAAGAGAATAAACAGCATGAAGTAGGGATACGTAGCTGAGAAGTAAACAACCTATAGACAGCAAGATCATTGTATCAGACATTGTTTCTTAAGGATATGTGTGGTTCATGAAATATTCAGTTTAGAAAACAATCTTCATTGTGTTTATTAAGACCCCCCCCCCCCCCCCCCCCCCAAAAAAAATAAAAAAATAAATAGAAGGAACAGAAGACGGAATATTCTGCAAAAGAAATCTCTGCAGCTGCACGTTGAATCATCTCTCTCTGTCTCTGTGCATTTGTGACTCTGTGCAATCATTTTGTGAGCAAAAATGTGAAGGGGGATGGGGGTATTTTGTGACCAAAACAAATTTTATTTTCCATGGTCATGTGATGAACTAGACTTTCAAAATGTGACATCACAAGGGAGAGAAGCTGCTCCAAGTGAGGGGAGAGGACAAAACCAGATTGCAGCGTATGGCTGTTTGTTGCTCCTCCTATCATGAATCCACACTCATTACAGACAATGTGTCAGGAGAAATGGAATTAGAGGAGCCACCATGAGGCAGAGAGGGATTAGTGAACATGAGTTTTTGGTGTCTTCTCTCTGATTTTAAAATCAATTTGGACAATACCGACTGCAGGCTAAATGATTGATGATGTGATATTAGACCGATTAATATTGCATAGCTGTCACATACTGCTCCATTGAAGGAACCATTACAGCCTAAGATCTCTTGGATAACCAATTTTGGCAAACGGCTTACCTTCCCTGTCCAGCTAACCCCTTTCCAGATACAGAAGTATACAAGGACCCAGGCAATGGCCAGTGTTATTGCCAGTGGCACTCGAAGCTGGCCTGGTTTTTCCAAGCCATCAGTCATTTCATGCATGTTGCGCCTATAAGTCGGAGCAAGCAACAATAAGACTATTATGCACACAGTGAAATAGCCATGCAGCAAGGGAGGCTGTCTTTTATGTAGCCCTGGGAAGCATGCGGGATACTTTAAAGCATTGCTGATGTGAAAAAGCAAAAGGAGGTCGTCAATATCTTACTCCCAAAACTCTAGCACTGCACTGGTGAGATTGGTGGTATCTGCAATGCTGTAGTTTGTATAGCATTTGTCTGTGTTCCATGGATTGTTACATGTGCTCCATGGAAGGTCCTGAAAAACAAATGAAATGTGTTTTTTGGTTGTTTTTTTTTCTCTTGATACCACTGAGGATTTGCAGTATCTTACAAACATCACAATATAGGGAACAGCCTTGACCTTATAGTGGTTTCAGGTTTGAAAAAATGAAGTGAGCACACTGAATACTTACAGCAGTGAAGGAGTTGTACAGGTAGTAAATGGCCCAAGAAATGATTACAATGTAGTAAATGTTGAGCCAGAAAGACAGGACAGCTGCTGCGAGGCCCACACCTATCATGAAGAAATGAATTAGGTTGTGTGTGTGTGTTATGTGGCCTCTATAAATCCTGGTCATAATGATCTCAGTGAGAGCAACAGATATCATAAATATTATTCTGGTATTGACTTTTCTTTTCCGCTAAATTTATTTCATTCTTTGGGTATATCAGATATTAAAACACCAATACATAGAATTGTTTCATATACCTTTAAACATAGGAGCCAATTTCCAAACTCCAAGCCCTCCAATTGATGTGTATTGACCAAGGGAGCATTCCAGTAGGAACAAGGGTACCCCAGCAAATATGAGGGTCAAAAAATAGGGAATCAAGAAGGCACCTGGATGGACAGAAGTACACCAAGTTAAGCATTCTCAAAGGCAACCAATCCTGAGCAAAAGCAACATGACGCAACACCTAAAACACTGCAACACCACGTCAATTAATTAGTCTTGCACATGTAGGTGGTATTCATTCTTTTCATGTCATCGACACGGTCAATTAGGTGAGATCGGCTATGTGTGCAGCGCGGAGCGTAAAGGGCCGCGCTGTGTGCGTAAATTAGTTGAGGAAAAATTGTGTTTACCTCCACCGTTTTTTCCACAGAGATAGGGGAATCTCCACACGTTTCCCAGTCCAATTGCATAACCCACACACGACAGGAGAAAATCAAATTTCCCTCCCCATGTTTCTCTATCGGGTATCTCCTTTTTCTTCTTTTCGGGTTTCACGTCCAGTGACTTGGGTTTGTCATTATTCGTGGCCACCTCGTTCAGTTCTGTGACTTGTCCATCCGTTTTGGTGCCGTTCGTCGCCATGTCTCTGGATTTGGCAGAGGTCCTGGCAGTCGGACGGGAGGCTTCAGCACCAGTCCACGTAGACAGCAGCTTCGCGGTTTTTAGACCTAACCTTTGAACCGAATGTCTGAGGATGAAGCCTGTGCTCACACGGCTCGTCAGTCGCCGTTAACCTGGAATCGTGAATAGAGCAATTGGTTGCTGTTTTGTTTATGTTTATCTTAAGATGCGCAGGAAAAAAAATGCTTGTTTATAGGAGACATGGGTAGAAATATTTATCTTATTCTCATTTTTCCCGATACCACAATGCCGATTGAAATCAAACATACACAATTTTACTTCAAAATGTGCATTTCAAAACGCATCTTCACATATTTCAAAGCCATGACAAAATTTTCATTCATATCAGATTCAACAATCACCCCAAAAAAAAAACATCGACGTCAAAGTCATTCTGACTTCCCTCCACAACTAAAAAAAAATAAAAGACAGAAGACAGAATGCACGCAAACTGATTGTAGTGTTAAAAAAAACAGATTAGCTGACACGGCTTCCTCTGCAAAATATCCAGATAAATAGGTCTAAAAAGAGATCACAGACTGACATCACGTACATAAATGACAAAGGAAAACTTTGAGACAATTTTTAGAATCCAAAGCATGCACTGCAAGCGCAAAGACGCACCGTAGCAAAAGCAAATAGCCTATGAGAATTAAGCACAATGAAGTCCACCAGTTACCACCTACAGATTCCCCCGACAGTTATCCACATACAGAAATGAAAGGAGCAGGGACACAGATAGGTCTCAAACAAACTGGAACACAAAACGTATCATAGAGACAAAGGGATGTCCAATGCGTAAAAGCTTTACGCATCTGGCTCCACAAATAGCTTCTTTATCTTATCGGACTCTTTGACCACCACACGAGTATTTAAACGCACGAGAATGCGTCTCCACATTTGCAACATCCAACAGAGGAGGAAACCGCAATCAATCCGACATTTAATTGGATATACCATGTTGGTTCAGAGATCATCAGGCAATCATTACATTGACCCCAGCAACATATTAACACAATTAAATCACCCGGACTGTCACCACAAACACACACACACACACACACACCCAAAAAAAAAAGAAAAAGAAAAAAGAAATGAATCATGCATTAACCAGACTCATTTGGTTCAAATACGCACACAAGCACAGACGCAAGAATTCAGCACCCAATTTACTCACAATGAATCTGTGATCTGTGCCGCCGAGGATACGCTGCCTGCCACAAATCTCGAAACGAGGTATCCGTAGATTCCTCCTGTGGGTCAAGTTGTAAACTCCCAATATTTCTTGAAACATAAATGGATTTTACTTCCATTAAAAGACTTAAAGGGACCATGCAGCGTTAGAGGTGTCCAAGCAGGAGCTGTCCAGCGGGGAGCAGTGCTGAAGACCAGGAGGAGGAAGAGGAGGAGGAAGAGGAAGAGGAGGAGGAGGAGGAGGAGGCTGAATCAACACGGGCAGCAGCCGCTTTGCCTTGTGCGACTGTCTAACATCAACAACCAGAGACTCAACTCCCATCTACACAGCCTCAATGTCATCTCAAAGTCGCCCCTCCTCCTCCTCCTCATCTTCCTCGTCCTCATCTATAGGCTGCACTCACATCGCACTTGCCGCGTGTTTGTTTTTAATATTTCAAACTGTTTCACTCTTTCCATTTCATCCAATATTGACATTGAGGTATTCACATTTTTTTCGCACCTGAAAAGCAAAGCACGCAAGTTTAGTAGCGGAGAAACAGTTTAAAACAAAGACCTGGAATTCTTCCAATTCAATGCGATAAAAAAAAGTCAATTATTTCACGTGGACTACAGATTCTTTTTTTTTCTTCTTTTTTTTGTTTGTCACGTTGTGAAGCAGGATTTCAGGCTCCTCCGAGCCCAGCAGTACTAAATGTGACCCCCTCCTCTTCACACATAAACACCCCTCCTCCCCCCTCCAAGTGTATGATCGAGGTGCAAAATAGAAACATATGGGGGGGTTAATATAAGCAGCATTATCAGGTCCAAACGCGTGAGGTGAGGCCAGTCAGCTGCTGTCTGCAAATCTGGCAAATTGTGATAAAGGGAGGGAACACTGGCTGGTTGTCTAACTCTGCCTGTAATCGCCCAAAGCCCGGCGTCTTCCACAAATGAGGGGATCATCTGAGAAGAATAAAGTCGGGGACTTGAGCTCGCAATTCGAAAAAAAAAAAAAAGAAATGAAAAGAGAAAAATAAATATTTGGAAAGGCATATCCGGATGGGAAAAAACGCGCAGGACGCAGGAGGACGTGGATTTGTTTTATTTTTTTAATTTTTTCCAATTTTTGCCTTCAAAAGAAAACCATCTGGGACGTGCAAGAAAACAAATCTTAAAGGAGTGCTTCGTCAGTTTTCCAGTTTTCAGGTAAGTGTGATTTAAATAGACTTACATGTTTTTATGTAAAGTTTTTCCTCAACTATTCTGAGTGATGCCACGTTGTCTACTTGTTGGCGTTTAAACTTTCCCTCCATGATTGTAGTTTAAAAGTCCACACGTGTTTCCTGATAACAACAAAAAAAAAAAGGAGAAGAAAAGAAATTAAAAAAAATGCAGTTTCTAATTGAAAGTTGAGTTGGAGGGATTGCACTCTGACTGTGGTGGCGTAAACTGCTGGAAATGCTCTGGCAAGGGGCGATCGGAAGCGTTCAGTCTCCAGTGTGAATGTTCCTATCACAGGCTGAGAGGGCACCAGATGGCAAACCAATGAGGGGTGAACTAACCTACTAAATGATACCACATGAAATGCAGCATTTAAAATCCCATCTGGGTTGGCGTCCCTGCAGACATGCAGTGTGAAACATGACACATATTTATACACCTGCTGATGGAGCACACAGGCATGTCCAATAGACTGGTGACATGGACTCTCAGCCAGCTGACCTCCTCACCCTGCAGCTTCGGTTTGATTCAGCTCGCTGCCCTTTTCACCGCCAGCCCGTCCGTCTCTTAATTTCAGACGGAAGCCTGTATTTGACACCTTGTGAATGCTGTATGTGCTCCATTAGGCTGGAATTACTTGTCCTTTCTTGTAATGGCTTTTAGAGTATGTGACTGAGACAGAGGCTGGGGTCGCCCCTCTTTACAGGCCCACTGGCTGGAAAATCTTTTCAATGCTGTGGTGGTATCTGGAGACTTGCAATTCACTTAGCTGTTAACATTGCCTATTGTGTTGGGGTTTTTTTCTGCATTGTTTTTCATGGCCACATTTCTTCACTTTTTCACACGAACACCGTGTAAATACTGTAAAACCTTAACATATTGAGATGTAGAAACACAACAGACTGGTACCCTGATTTAAAAAATAACAACACATCAAAGCAATGATAATGCACTGATATACAAATGTTTTTAACTTCCAGATATTAAATCTCATGCAAATGATCGAAAATGCCACTCATGCATTATGTAAGTATGATGGCATAACCCTGCATGATTCTGCTCTCCATTTTTTTTTTTTTTTTGTCTCTCTATGTGAAATTCTTCATCAAAAACCCACGTCGAAATGAAATACCTGCTTGGAAACCTCCAAGCACTTCTCAGCTTTCAGATGCATCTTCATGGTCTCATATTTTTCAACCCCACTCTGCAGTTTGAGGCCACAAAATGAACTGATTAGCATGATGATTAGTCATTAGTATGCTAATCATAAGCAATTCACATATTTTATTCATATTGTCGGGGAGTTGTTTTTCTCCTTCTGCAGGAATTGTGTACACATCCCATTTTATTCTTATTGTAAACATTCAAGTCAATGTGGTGATTTGCTGACAATCTGCTGTGTGAATTGGTCTGTTGCACGCTTTCACTATTGCGACTATAACATATTTGTCAATACAATAGGGTGGGTAATTTGATTTTAAAAACCGTTATTTCTATCATTTCTCTGTGTGGCATGTACATATTCCACCAATACAGCAGCAACAAAATAATCACCTCGAATACACCGACAATGGATTACAAACCATCTTTCATGCTAAATCTGGTTATTGAAACGGCGGTGAATAAAAACAAAAGCAGAAGAGCACAATTCAAATACAAAATGGATCTCAACAAAGATTTACAAAACCTCTGTTTTGACGATATCCAACAGGGTATTTAAAATATACATGTCTTATTAGGTAATCCCACAAAGAGTTATATTGTCTGTCAGAAGCCTGCAGCCTCTTTTCTCTTTTTGACTGTCACTGCTGCTGTATGTTCCTCCTGGTTTGTAAACGCAATACGGCTGCAGCGTTACTCGTCCTATTGATGATAGAAGAATCGGTATACATTCATTTCACTGGGGAAGCAATGCATAACTGAATAAAGGCTCACTCAGTGCTTCAGCGTGGAGCACGAATATAATTTGGTCTTTCCTCTCGGGGATGATTGATGAAATTTACCTCACACCTGCACATGCTGTGAAGAATCGCCTGAGGCAACCATCGCATCCAGAGCATGCATGCAGCTTCTCAAGGTTTTTTTAGTTGCCACTTTGTTATCTTCACAATGCATATCTTCAGAAGACACTGACATCACTTGGAGACTGGATGGTTTTATTTGTCTACGTTCCTTTAGTGTAGCATTTGTTTAGCATGACCTAAATTACTGTGAAGTGAGTGCCTCAGCAGCTCTGTCTCGCCTCGTTCTTCTTCCTCCCCTACGTCTCTCTCCCTCTCTCTCTCTCTCTCTCCCTCTCCCTCTCTCTCGCTCTCTCTCTCTCTCTCTCTCTCTCTCTCTCTCTCTCTCTCTCTCTCTCTCTCTCTCTCTCTCTCTCTCTCTCTCTCTCTCTGTCTCTTTTGATGCCTCCTGTTGGCTTTTATTCTTTCTTACACACACACACACACACACACACACACACACACACACACACACACACACACACACACACACACACACACACACACACACGGCAAAACAAGCTGAGAGGACATTTTTTGACAGCAAACAGCTTTTGCCAGATTATTTACATGCATAGTGAAGTATTGTGGGATGTAAAAATCAGTGAGGTGGGCTGTCTAATAATATTTCTGGAATAGTGGGTGAAGCATCCACTAATTTTAGAGGGAGCTTTTGCTTTACCCCCCCCCCCCCCCCCCCCCCCCCCACCACCACCACCACCACCACCACCAATACCACACACACACACACACACACACACACACACACACACACACACACACACACACACACACACACACACACACACACACACACACACACACACACACACACACACACACCTGATTTTACCTTCCTGAAGGGATCAACTATGCAAAGAAGTTAAATCCCACAGCGATATTATATCATTTCCCTCTTTTGGGATTCGGATGTAGAATTTGCCACTCATTCTATAGAATTGCTGTTACCACAAATCCATGGCGTTTGGCAGCCATGCTTCAAGAGACATCCAGCCTCGTTGCAGGTTTAACATGTTTGGCATGAACCACGTATGATGCAGACAGGCATACCTGTGCTGATTTGTTGACAGCCCTGTGTGACAGCCAGCACACGGTGTGGATTTAGTAAACATATGACCTCCATGATAACCAGTATGGGGGCACTGAATCGCTTCACATTTTGTACATGTGTTGCTAGGCAACAGCATAATCGGTCTCCGTCTCTCCCTCCTTATACGGCTCTCTACTGGGATTGCTGTGCCTCTATCACTGAAAATGGTTAATTAACTTCTACAAAAAGTCCATTAATGGTGCAGATTAGGCTTCTGAGAGTGAAAAAGCTCATCCAGGCGACACAGAGATATACGGCAACATATAACAGTATGTTAGAGATTAAAAGGGCCTTTGAAACGAATGATCCTAGAACAGTGTGTTTTGGTTGTATTCGAGCAATAACAGCTTGAATGGATTTTAGAAACGTTATTGTCCCTGTCAGAAAGGTTGCACGGTGAACGAGACAGACACAGACTAATTTAAAGACATTTATTCGGTTTATCCTGGTAAATACATGTTGAAATGCAACATAGTTCCCGACTTATCTGTGCTACTTTGCATATATTCAAACATAACGCACACAAATCAAGCATCACGTGTGTCAAATATGTACTGTGAGGGTGCATTTGTGGAAACATGATGAATGCAACAAAATGCTGCAAACAGAGGTTGTTTTTTTGCTTCCCTGTAGGAGGCCCCTTTTAGATGACATAATGTTGAAATCACATTTAATCTTATTAAAACCTTCTCACATGATTGTAGAGTGCCCCTGTATAAGATTATCCCTACCTCTTTGCACTAAAGGAAAATGAAGTAATTGGACGCGTCCACGTATTTGGATCCAAAGTTATTATGCTGTTCTTTCACTTGTGTATGTGTATGAATCCCATTGAGTTTGACATACTTGGCAAACATTTTGTTTACTTTAACTTGGATGACGTGAAATTTTACCTGTTTTTGTTTTTTATTGTAAATGTTATGACAATAACAGCATAAAGTCATCCTTACAGTTAAAAAAAGAAGAAGAAAGAAATGCACGTGAAAGGCAATTCTTCTAAAGTTCAGTGAGCAGAATATTATAATTTGGTCCATATTAATTATAAAGCAATGACAACAATGCTTTTATTAAACTAATTGAATGTTTGTCTTGTTTCCTAAATTCAGCTTTTGCTCTCAGAAGACAGCCTAATGAGAGACTAATTTTGGATATAGGATTTACTTCAATTACTCATCCCTTTTTTGTGGTAAGTTATTCTTTAAACGATCATCCACACAGAGTCTGCTATTCTGTTTCTCTTTCATACCAATTACCTGTATCCAAGTCTAGAAATCAACTGTAAGCACATTAGTTAATTACATAATCCATGTTATTATCTTTCAATATATCTTGAATATCTGAAAGCTGATCATTTCTTTGAGAAGATTTAACACATTAAATTTAAAACTGCATTATTGAAATAAGGGCAATTAAATCTCTTTGGTTTGTATAATAAATTTGCCTTGTGGTGTATATTTGCAACTTAACTTTTCACAAATGGGCAAAATGAATTCTTGGTCAGAAATGTGGAATCGAAAAACTCCTGAGAATAAAATCTCAGAGGTGTGTTGTTGGGTAACAGCTACAAATATGCTGTAATTGTCTCCGGCTTCTTCTAGATGTACTCTCTTGCTGCAATTAGCTGTTACAGATCAGCTCTCAAACTTCTCTGCTTGCTGACGTTTCTTAGTCTCATTAAATCATTATACAAGGGCTTTGTGGAGTTGAAGAGAGAGGGGGGGGGGGGGGAATAAGGATTAAATCTATTTGATTAGAAATGAATGACACAATGTGCACTAATCAGGTTCAACATCTTTTTAGAGGGAAAAATGCATTACAGAATATAATAAGGTGCTTTTGCATTAGCGTGATAGCTCGTAATAAGGTTAAATATTGTAATAATGTAAAGCAAAAGCCTTAGAAATTTAAAGATTAACTAATGTGAAGGGCTTTAGATGAATTCTGAGGAACCAGTGAGCGTGTTTGTGTTTGTAGATTATAAGTTACTAATTTTAGGATGCAGCATAGTGACAGACTCCTGACACAATGTGAATATCCGGTTTGGATAATGTCTTAAATTCATGTCATATGAGAAACTCCCTTCGATGGTCATTTTTGAAGATTTTTGTTTTGGTATGTGGATTCTTAAGACAGGTGCACTATTGGCTCTTTAAACATTTTGCACCTGGGAAACTTCCACAGAGAAGGCTGCAGCAGTTTCATGACACTTAAAGCACGTCAGTGTCGCGGGGAATGAAAGGTCCGTCATCAGCAAATCCAAATAGGAAGGGATCCACGACATGGAACACTTCAAATGGGAGCTTTGACAGAAGCCTGCAATCCTTTCCCGCCACACTGCCCCTGCTAATCCCCTCCATTCAACCACATCACTATGGAAACTGACTGGATGTCTCAACCTTGCTGCCGAACTTGTGCCACGCAGACTTGTCCGCCGCTGACATGTAGGTGGTGCTGGGGAGGGGGAAAAAAAAAATGGCTGGCTGGTCCCCTCTTCCACTAATGCCAACAGGTCTTCACACGCTGTGACATTATTAGCTGCTGTACTGATGTAGGATCATTGCGGGTTAATGTGTTGGGAAACATGATGGGGGGGAGCGGAAGAGACATATGCTGTGCTCAAAGCAGTGCAGGAGTAAGCCCCTCAGCTGTTAAAAGATAAAAAAAATAAAATACAAACTTGGTGAATACTTTAAGGTGTCTGGAGCAAATTTTCATATTCCTTGTGTCGGCTACCTTTTCCATTTCCTGCCCTGTTCCTCAGGCAACATTGCAGGAGAATATTTGTCATGGTTTTAAAAGGTTTATCAGCTTCAAAGCTGAGGGAGCCGGTTGTCCAGCCCATCAGTGAGACCACGCAATCCTTCCAGCGCCGACAAGAATGTGTTGAGAGCATGTGGACAAAATTTTCCCTGCTAAGCTCCCAATTCAGAGGCTCCACGTAAAGCTGGGAGAAACACATTTGCATTTGCCACTGACGTCAGGTTTAATCCATCCCAAACCACTTCTTCAGCCCCCCTTCAACATCTTGGAGAGGAGCCCCAGTAATTGCTAAGATGTTTACAATCACATGGTGATTCCTCGGATCACAGGTAAACACATCCTTAACCACCAAGTTTATTTTTGCTTTTAACTTTCCAAATTCAGAGTTCAGAAGGAGATTAAGATGGCTTTGCAACATAGACCCGGCCAAGGTGGCAGCATTTCCAAAACTACAAGATAGTATAAAACCTACTGAACCTGTACATGATAATCTAATCAGAAACGCCACAATCCTCCATCAGCATAGTTCCAGCTTGAGATCTCTTTTCCAAACGATTCCCTGAGTGTGAAATGCCAGTTTGAACCTTTCCTGTCTCAACCTTTGCTGCATTTTGAACACAGAAATAGTTCATATGTGTATCATGCTTGCTGCCGTCATCTTAGAGCATCTTATATAAATACCAAAAGCACATCCAGGACATGAATCACCTGCATTGCTAAATTTCATCCCAAAGTTGACCTCCATGATTCAGTTTAAGATTGCCTGGTGTTTAATTAGATAATCTGTCACACGTGAATTAATAGAGTTTAACTATTAAAGTCTGCATTTCTGATTATTTGTGTTTTTAAATTTCTCAGTTTCTTGTACGTTTCGTTAGCCTTTATTTAGTCAGGAGAACCCCACTGAGATTGATAATCTCTTTTACAAGTGTGTCCTGGCAGCAGTACATAAAACCAGTTTACAGTCTCAAAATAACACTAAAATGTTCTTAAAACAAGTAAATAGCAGAGAAGTACATGAAAAACAATAAAAAAAAGTACAGTCACAGAGTAAGAGCATATGACAGACAGTTAAAAAATAAATGAGCCAAAGACAAGAACAAGGTGACGTTTTTGTTTCCAGGTGCTGTAAAAGGGCCCTAAACTCTCCCAGTGAGACCAACTCTGTGAGTTTAAAGTCTTTCTGTCAAGCATTCCCTGAACATGGAGCAGAACACATGAAGGCTTTTTTTGCCCAGTTCCGTACGGACAGTCGGAACCGTGAGTAAAAACAAAGTCTTTGGACTGCAGACCTTCGTAGTTCCTGGGTTTCTGGGTCACATGACTACAAAGGTACGGAGGCAGCAAACCAAGAATTGCCTTGTAGATAAAACCAAGCCAGTGAATGCGTCTGCGTAAAGATAGAGCCGGCCATCCAACGATGGCATCTGGGGGCTTTTTAGTTTTCACGTCTTCTTCTGGTTTCCTCCCACAGACCTAAATGATGCGTTTGAAGTTAGTTGGTGGTTTTACATTTCCTGTGTGCATGTGCATGTGTGTGTTTCATCTGTGATGTACTGCTGGCGGCCCGGGGTGTGTAACCCCCGTCTTCACCCACGGGCCGCTGCGATCACCTCCAGTGCCTCACGACCCTCAGTTGGATGAAGCAGTGTGGGAGATGGACCGTTGATTCAAAAATAATGATCAAGTTTAAACTGGAACAAACAAACAACCACAAGAGGTGCAGCCCTTTGAAAAAAAGTTGTGAAGAAGTTTCAAGTGAGGAAGAGGAAGTTGACTTTTTTTTTATTCATGAAGAATGAAAGAAAGATGACACATCACTTCTTCTTGCTGTAAATGTGCAACAAACATTAGTCCATTCATAGTCCTGGATTTTTAACAGAGCTTTCTTTTTTATGGTGCACCAAGTATTTTTTTTTCAGAATTCCATTGTGCACGCTGTTTTCATTTACATTTCACAAATTCTCCCCACCATTTGTTTTGCAAACCAAAGCTATATACTAATTTATCCTTGGCATGAGTAAAGATATTTTCTTCAATTAACACACAATGTATGACGATAAACCCACAGCATGATCACAAAAAGACACCCATGTTTTCAATATTTTCAGCCGTAAATCAAACACACACAAATGGATTTATAATTTGTTTACTTTTTGCTTTTCCAAAATAGCCCCTGAGCACATAGTAAACTATGAAATAAATAACTAATGCATTTAATAAATGATTCATGTCATTTATTCCTACAAGTTCACATCTGGGAATGCACCAGTCAGCAGTATTTGGAGGTTTATGAGCGTATGTCAGGGCCAACTCATTTGCCTCTGCAAATGATGCTGTCACAGTTTGGAGAATATCATCTTCAGTTCAAGTTTTAATTTTCACGATCTCTCGTTCTCAGTTAACAAAAATAAACATGTCTAATACATTTCTCCATTATTTTTCTCACCTTGACTTCAGTCAAGAAATGTTGACGAAGGAACTCCTCGGTGTGTCCTTGGCAACTGGGAAGAGCTCCTCCTTCACCCGAGACCACAAGACAACTATTCGTTTTAATATATCAGTAAATAAGGTGCAGTGGGTGGCTGCTTGGTGCATAGCAGGGCTGATGAAGTCAAATTTTGACAGCGCGAGCAGGTAAAAATTTAACCAAAAGGTCACTGCGTGTGAGCAGCATGAGATTTTATTTGAAGAGAAAAACGAGCCTTGATAGGACTACTAGTTTACTCACTGAAGAAAAACTTTCTGCGTTCAGATTTGTATCTAATAATAATGGTGTAGAATTTACTTTTATATCACTAAGTCATTAAAATACTTTTTCACAATCAATGACATTGATTAAACAGACATATCATGTATATATATATATATATATTTTTTTTTTTTTTAGGGTAATATCTGTTGTACAGTTCCCGTGCAAATAAACTGTAACACTGGCGTTGCGAGGGTCTCCCAGCAGACATGTTGACAGCCCCTATTTGTCAGTTTGACATAATAGAGTGAGCTTGTTAAATTCATCCATCTTGGACCTTGGGGGGGGGGTTGGAATTCATGACTTCATCATCTTGATAGTGATATCTAACTTATTTCCTCCATGATCTTCCATGTCTCCCCACTGCACAGTAAACACATCTTATTGAGAAGCCAATGGCGGACTCGGAAATTGATTTAATTTTGCTCAATTAATCAGAGTGATGAGTGTTTTAGCACATGGGCAGATTTTCCATTAGTGGGTTTTTCCACTGAGGACGGTAGCGAGTTTCAGCTCTTTTGGACAGCTGTCTTTATCAGGGTTTATTTTTTGTGTGTGCGAATTGTGGGAGGATGAGCCCCCATAACAATTTAGTGAAATATCTTCGCAAAAAAGCCCTGAAAAACCAAATTCAGTTTTTCATAGAAATGTCTTTTTATTTGTACAAATTCAAGGAATTGTGTTTGTATTTTCTCTAATATTATATTGCATAAAAAATGAAGCTGCTCATCATCAAGACACTGGGTTTTTGCCAAATGTAATCGACTTCTCTTATTAAAACAAATCATAGCAGACAACATAGGACCTGCTATTACTTTTAGTGATATTTTGTCATTTCATACTTAAGAAGGTCAACTTCTGCAGGCTGATAGTTTTAAAGATGATTAAAATGTTATATTTTCATATAGTCTAGCAGGAGACCTTTGCTGCAGTCAGTATTGTCAGTATGTCAGTATTTTAGAAGCTGTACTTTCACGTTTTATCACTGGAACTGAGATTGAGTGGATGTTTTGTCTCATGTCATGTAGTAATAGTTTGGTTGGACGGACTGGACTAACTAATGTCCTTTGTATTATAATATATAATATTGTTTCCGGGTCACATGGTTAGTACTGAGTTTCAGTCTGAAGTGTGTGAAGAGTTTGCATGTTCTATGGCACATGTTTTCTCAGGGTATTACACGTTTCTCCAGAAACAGCATTTGAGGGTAATTGGTGGCCCGAAATATCTCGTAGCTGTGAACGTGTGTGTGATTGCATGACCTGGCGACTTGATGGTTGTAAGTTAAAGTGTTATATGTTATGAGATGGATTGACTGATACTGTGTCAGGGTGTTGGGATACATAGGCAATAAAAAGTCATCATCTTGTGCTAGTTAGATATCTTTAATCAGAATTATCCAGTGAGTCTGTTACGGCGTACGCATTTTGTCTATTTAGCACATTTTCTCACTTCAGCAGTGTAAAAACACTTTACACTGCCACATTCACACATTAATGACAAGGTGCTGAACCTCCATTGGGATTACTGTGGGATTTAGTGCCTTGCTATAGGACACTTCGATATGCATAGTTGCGGTATTGAACAACCAGCATCGGAATTGGGAGACAACCAACTCTACTAACTGAGCCTCAGTGCCAATATGTGACACTCACTTTGAATTAGTGTTGTCTGATCAATAGTACGTTTAAAGAAACTCGCAGTGGGATGAAGCACCAGCATGAGTTTCCTCAGTGTAGCTCTCTGCAGACCCGCCGCACAGGTTAGAACCCACCGTACATATACTGTATGTGATCATGCAGTGGTGGGTATTTGTTGTTTTTTTTCCCTGTAAACACCCACTCAGTGTACCCTCACTTCATATTTGACTGTTCTCCGTCTTTGAACATCTGTGGTAGTATTTGTGTGGAAAAACAAGTTATTTCTTTCCCCCCCAAAAAAATCTATTTTATAAAAATCTATTTTTATCTATCTGTGCAAAGCACTTCTGCTTCTGCATTAGAGCAGATGGGTTGAGGTGGCTTGGCACCTAAGTACAGATGCATTAGCAGTGAGAGGTGGAAAAAAAACCAACCCGAAAGTATGCAAAATAAATACAAGCACCCAAAAGCCATCCTGAGGCCACGTGCTCACATTAGAGCTACAGTTACGTCAAAAACTGCCCTTTTGATTTCATGATGATTTTCGCTCCTGCATGTGAAGTAGCTGAATTATGCTGTTTAACCTTTTGCACTGCGTTGGGATACAGAACATGGATCATAGTCGGCCGTATGAGGGAGGCTGTCTACGTCAGACATGTCAGGCATGGGGGACAAACCCAGAGGTTGTGAATCTGTGCAGTGCCTTGTTGAACGTATATTCGTACAGATCCGGAGATTGTGTAACTGACTCGGTGTGTGTGTGTGTGTGTGTGTGTGTGTGTGTGTGTGTGTGTGTGTGTGTGTGTGTGTGTGTGTGTGTGTGTGTGTGTGTGTGTGTGTGTGTGTGTGTGTGTGTGTGTGTGTGTGTGTGTGTGTGGTGCGTGGGCATGTATGCCGATGTGTACCGGTTGGGAATGTGAACAATGTTTAATGCAGCACCTCCAACGTATCCATCTACTAAAATGGGACAAACGCGTGAGCGAGAGAAGTCACTTAATTTCGTTGTTGGCAATGGCATCAGGAAACACTGACCTTTCGTTGGTTCCTCGAGGCCATGAAGTGAGTCACATGACAGCCGGATATTTACAGTGCCTCTCGTCACTGGCCTTGTCAAATCACAGCACACTTCACTGAAGCCTCGTCGGCCCGAGGCTGGACTTCAGCTATGCAGACAGACGCATAGGTGTTTTATCTCTCGTCCACTTTTTATTTTTGCGCAAGCTTACAACGAGCCGGGATAACGCAGAAGAACATGGGGGCATCAGGGGACATGTGTGTGTGGTGGTGTGTGTTTGTGACAGTTTGTGTGAGTGAGTGTGTGTGTGTGTGTGTGTGTGTGTGTGTGTGTGTGTGTGTGTGTGTGTGTGTGTGTGTGTGTGTGTGTGTGTGTGTGTGTGTGTGTGTGTGTGTGTGTGTGTGTGTGTGTGTGTGTGTGTGAGACACAGACTGTCTGCAGGACCAATGAATTTCAGGCCAATTTATCTTATGAATGAGCCTCTGGAGGGCATTCATCCCCAGACAGTTCCATGAATCGTATAACTATAAAACTGTACATCTTGCATCGGGAGCCTTCCTGGGTAGAAAGTACCTTTCCGTATCTGTTTTGACATTCCTCTTCACTAGAAATGTATAGTTCAGCCCTCTCGGTTATGATGGATTACTCCTTCTTTTCATCTTTTGATGATTTCATATTTCACTATCTTAACCTTGTCTCAAGTGGTAAAGTGGCACTTGGATTTTTGCTTCTGTTTGCAAATAAGCCTGAAGTGGTTAACTGTTTTGCACACAGACAACCCCAAACTGCAGCACTAACATGACACAGAACAACACCAGAATTGTATTTCTTGTTGAGCCAGGTTTGATCAAACGACAATTTGACAAGCTGCGAATGTTTCTCACCTGATGCTGCTGATGATCACTCTAGTATGATGTGACTTGTGAGCTCACCTGTTGCAGCTTTAATTGTCGAATTCTCGTTTGGTGTCTTTCTGTTCATGACTTGTGATTTCAACACAGGTTCAAGCTTTCTTGAAAAATCCCATTCTGCATGTCACAAGATCTTTTGATGTGAATGCTGAGGCCATTTCTTGCACAGATTTACAGTGGCAATAATAACTTGGTGATTTTTTTAGCAGGTGTAATATATTCTCTGATATGTGTATTGATATTAATCATCCACAGCTCACTCTTTCAGTTTTTTCTACTTGAATCAATCATGACACAATATTCATGCTGTTGTATGAAATATTTTAACAGTTTTAATCTTCTCAAACCAGAAGATACTGAAATTCCTGTGCTAACTTGCCTTTTTAACATAATTTCCAATGTATCTGCATTGGAAATTATAATTGTCTTTAAGACACAACAATTTTTAATCGGGTTGAATTATAAAAAGTAAAGATATATCTTACATATTTAGAACAGCTTAACAGCTTACTATTTAAATAAGAAAAATTAGAATTAGTTAAAACCTTAAAAGGTTTTTATTGCTATTTGTAAGTACTCAAATAAGATTTCTTGGGTTTTCTTTTTTCTAAAAAATTAGATTTTTCGAGGGGGGTAGGGGGTTGGGGGGGGGGATGGGGGGGGGGGGGGTAGAAACTTTCAGGAGTGAAAAATGGTGACCTGGTTTTCTCTCCACACCAGCAGAGTCGAACTTTTTAGATTTAATAGTGCTGAAGTTGTACCGCTGTTCATTTTACTTAGAAATGTCTGAAACATTGTCAGAAACCCGGAGGGCCCTCGGATTCCATTTCAGAGAGCAGCTATTTGAGGCAAAGAGGAGAAGGCAGCGACACTGACAAATCCAAAATGGGTGTGTGCGCACGGAGGAAATTTTTTTTCTTTTTCTTTCTTTCTTTCTTTCTTTCTTTCTTTCTTTCTTTCTTTCTTTCTTTCTTTTTTTTTTTACAAAGACAGGCAATTCTTGTCATCTGCTCCACTTACAGGAGCTTAAAAATAAAATTGTTGCAATCAGTCACAGCCCTGTCTCTCCAATTTTATCCCTTGTGTTTGGTTGACTGAAGGGTTTCTTGCTGTTTGGGCTCCCACAGACCTTTATGTGCACTGATTGGTTCCTGAATAGTTCCTTTAATTATTAAATCAATTTACCAACAAAAATCCTTTTCTGCTATATGGAGGTGTGTTAAAATAGCACTTGTCCTATGTACTCCATGATAACTTGACTAGGTTTGAATATATCTAAGGATAAACAGAGGCTCCAATGTTATGAAACAGCAAACAGTATATTATATTTTGTGTTACTTGGCAGGCTTACAGGGTCGCACGAGTACTGTCAACAACGACACAGTTGCAGAGCATCTGAAAAACTGTTGGATTTAAAAGTGTCTCACTGCTGCTCTCAGAGGGGGAGTCATTTCATGTAGTGCACTCCATCAAATCAGACTGGAATCAGAAATAAAATAAGGATGGTGGTGAATTTCACAGCTCTCTCTCTTCAGTCATGTGTCTATGGGGTGTTTGACAGTGAAGGTTTGGGTTTTTTTTGTTTGGGTTTCTTTTTACCAACTTTACACCAAACAAGCACTTTATCAGGAAAATCAGTGAAATCCAAGGGCTGCAGCTCTGCTGTAAATTCTACCTAAATTGTGCCCAAATTGTCAGTCACATCAGGTAACGTTGGCTGTGCTTCGTGTTTGAAATGTTTGAAATATGCTCCAGAAATCTTTTCTGGGTGTCTAATACACTGTTATGGAGGTCATGAAGGGGGGAAAGGAGGGGTAGGAAGGGTGGCAGGCGACTTGGTGGTCCAGTGGACTGGAAAGCGTTGCCCCTTGGCAAAAAGTTAGTGTGTGGCTAGATCTACGCTGGAGCTAATATGGCCATTGGCTCATTAGAGCTCTGATGTAAGGAACACTGTGTAACACCAAGTTTCAGAAAGGACCCACTGAATGCAGTCAAGCAAAGTGAACACCCCCCCCCCATCTCTGAAGACAAATCCCTCAATTTAGGTTAGACGTTGTCACCGCTCAGAAATTGGGCTTCTCTGCTTAAAGCACTCGCTGGACGGATGGAGACGCTTTCATAGTCGAAGAAAAGACCATATATCATTCAGTCACATGCAGAGCACTCACAGCCTGCCATGGCAGGAGCTGCTGACAGGTTGGTCATCAATGAAAGGAGGCAGCGAGATAGAGAAATAGACAGGAGGAGAGAGCGAGAGAGAGCGAGAAGAGAAAGAAAGAAAGAAAGAGAGGCTGACAGCCTCAGCTCCCCTCCTCCTCCTGGCAATCAAGGAGGTGAGGACACAGAGGGGAGGAGGAGAGAGAGCATAGGACCAATGCTTCAAGCTCAGCTGCACGTCAACACAATCAGTATATCACATGAGTATTCAAACTGGCGTGATGTATGCTGTGCATAGTAGTAGATCTTTACAAACTCAGCTGATTCAGAGCTGCCAGCATGAGATGTCGCACCTCGCGCGTCTTGACATATTGCACGCTTGGAATCGACGTTTTCTGCAGCTCGACGATGAAGCTCCAACCTGTCCAACACAAAGTCAGTCAGATAATAACCATTATCATGTTAAACAGGAGCACAATTTGCACGCTCGTGAAACTTCAAAACGTGCCACCTAACCTGGATGCGTTCAACTCATTTTCGCCCCGACGCAGGAAACATAATCATTTTGGATTTAGTTCATTTTCACGGCCGACTGACACCGGTGCACAAATAACAATTGTTAACCCCAGTTGTGTGCCAGCCACATGTGCACGCAGTCTTGATGTGTGCACGTATGCAAAGACAAGGCAAATAATAGAAAATAATACAGTCACTCAGGACAAAATGTGGTGGCAGGAAGGCAGAGAGGGAGGTGGAGGGGGAAATAGCCCCGCTCATCTCCTCTCATTTTCTGCCCGCTACTACCCAGCAGAGTTTCTATGGCAACCCCTCAAAAAGCGGTGTGCGGTGAATTGAGGATTTGAGATGCGCTGTCTGATTGCGCTGTGTGGAGGAGATGGCTGGCTCTTTCGTCAGCCTTCCTCTGTAAGAGGAAATTGGTGGAGAGCTCCAATGAAACAGCACTCCATATGCTTTCTTTGATGTGTGTGCCAGTCTTTTGGTTCGAAGGCATGCGTGTGTGCATGTGTGTGTGGGTGTGCATGTGTGTGCATGCTCAAGAAAGCTTTACATTAGAATCTAGTGCCCCCTGCAGAGCTGCTCATCACTCTTGGCTCCCACCAGTCTGCACTCAGCTCTCCAAACGAATCTGTCTGGCTGACCATGTAGACTCATCAGTATGCTTTGGGTTTCAGCTGATTGAGCCAATGCCACCGATGACGATTCCTTTCTGTTCTCGGTTCCAGCAGCCTCGTACGACACGGCGCCAGTGATTAGAATAATATTCTTGACAAATGGATCCGAAAACATACACAGAATAATTTTTGCTTCTTGCCAACCCCCCCCCCCCCCCTCACACACACACACACACACACACACACACACACACACACACACACACACACACACACACACACACACACACACACACACACACACACACACACACACATACTCAGCTCAAAGTTGTGCATGAAACTGACAAACAAGTGATGTGAAGTCTTTGTCAGGAGACCAGTGTATTTATCTGTGTGAGTACAACATGTATGTTTTTCAGTGTGAGCTCTCTCTCTCTCTCTCTCTCTCTCTCTCTCTCTCTCTCTCTCTCTCTCTCTCTCTCTCTCACTCTCTGAGTAGCTGTATGATGCTTGTAAGCTGTGCCAGTCCCCATTAGCATCCCATTATAAACCAGCATGATCACTCCTCGCTTAGAATGCCTGCCACAGCATGCTCTGCTCGTGTGTGCGCGCGCGCGCGCGCGCGAGCTTTTTGTGAGAGCACGTGTGTGAATCACACAGTCAAGTGATTGAGATGGCCTTGTTTCAATGGAAACCTGAAGAAGAAAAAAAAAAGGCGCAGAGCCTCTTGCACTGTGTACAACCCAATTTAAATGTGTCTGCAAGTGTGTTTGGTTTGTTTGACCCAGATTTCTCACCCCACTATTGATAAATTGGATATCCGGAGGCAGGCTTGTGCAACAATTTAATTTGGTTCATGTGTAGTGAACAGCACCCTCTGCTGGCTCAGTTTATGTTGCACAGAAAAAGCTACATAATGAAATTTAGTTAGGTAGGTAATACACATGCACATGGATTTAATATAAGACATCATAATATAGGCTGTTGTATTCAAGATTTAACTCACATGAAATCCCGTGTCAGTCAGACAGAGGTTGACACACAGAAGCGACTTTATCTTCTGTATCTAAACAGATATTGTGAAAACCTTATATGGTTACCTGTTTCAAATAGACTGTAAGTCATCAAGTATTTAACAATAGATATCAAATTTCTCATTTTATACATACCTTAAAAAGAGATTATTAACATTGAGCAAAATTTTGCACACACAATGTACAGTTATCAATATCAATGCCTGTTATTCTGGGCTTGAAGTTGGCCCTCATGCGGGCAGCAGTCCGGCATGGCTTCAATGTGTCCCTGATTTAAAAAAAACATCACTGTAATGAGTGGCTTGTTATCAGACCTTCTGTAGAGCTTCATGGTGATGTGTTCATCCTATCCAGGTGTGTCAAAGCTGGGACACGTTGGAGACATGTTGGACTGTGGCTCTTCAGGACCAGGAGTAGATCATCAGTTTTTATCAGTAATATTTGTGGGCAGTCCTGAAAACCAGAATGCAGAGAGGAATGAACGAAAACATGCTGTGCCATCTGAAGTCTTGAAAGCAGGGGGGTTCAAAAAAAAGAAGTTCCCAGCATGATAGCACATAAAAATGGAAATCTCAGAATCTGAAGAGTGACTTGCCTTTTCTTCAGTTGTCATCTGGAACCTTTAATTTTGTTTCTCGTTTTGTCTTTTTCTCTGCAGATAACAACATGTGATTTCCACTGACTGGGAACACAAAGGAAGACTTGTCCCATCAAATCGGTCATTTCCACACAATGCCTTTTGCCTCATTATTGCAGTAGCACACGTCTAACTAAAAAAAAAAACAATAATGCATTGCGTCTTAGTGTACTTTGTTACCGGTGTGTAGTCTTTGCCTCCTTGTATGTTGTGCTGAACGTAGACCACCTCGTACCTTCCCTACCACCCCTACCCTGCTACCACACATACACACTGACAGACACACCGCGTCCCCGGCCTTCCCTGGAGTCGCTGGTCCAGGTCTAGAGGAATGTTGAGTGTCTCTACAGTAACCCCCCCCCCCCCCCCCCCCCAACCCCTCCTCCCTGGAGATTAGGGCTCGCCATGCGTGCCCCCTCACTTCATTCCATTCCAAAGTGTGCCCCCTAAGAGCTGCTGCATTTTTATCTGAGCCCAGTGATTGTGACAGAATGGCTAAATGACACACATACACAGACACACGTTTGTACGACACAAAATGAGGCACAAACAAAGGGGAGGCAGCTCTGCCCAGGGAGGGACCGCCAGGCTCTGGCTATAAAGCCCTCCCAGGATGAGGCCAGAGTCCTGCCCTGAGCTGGACGTTACCTTTCCTCCTTTATTTGCCAGGACACTGTCGGACAGGCAGCAGACGAAGCCTCCAACATGAACGACATCTACAAGGCAGCGGTACGTCCTCCCGTAGCTCATAAAGCTGAAAAGTGTGTGGCCGCTTTTCATTTTCACCAAAAACTCTGTGAGAACTAATCTGGTGTGACCATGATGTGAAAGAATATTAACCAAAATCTACAACATTTATCATCAACGTTGGCAGTATATGACCTATATAATGGCGTTTCCCCTTTTGCATGTAAAAACACAAGGATCACATTTTGTGATTATTGTTGTGTATAATGCCTGTCTTCATTTCCTGACATCTGACATTAGTTGAACAGTTGACAAATCCCTCTTGATGTGGCTTGTACAGCACATCACTTCCATCACCAGCTGATGTCAGATGAGTATTAGCACCATATACGTCTCTCCATGTTCCCCTACTTCTGGCCTATCAGAGGTGACAGGAGCCACTCATGAGGTCACTGATGGGGCACATCCCCGGTCCGCTGTCCGCTGCTTCATTCATTACTCCAAATGGAACGATCCCACTTCAGATGGCTAATTTTGGCCAGTTGCTCAGATGCTTCTGTGTCCGGTGTTCTCTGGTGCCAGAGAAGGGCTTCAGGTTTAGATAAACCCCCCACGGCTGGATTCCTGCATTATCTGTGAGCCTGGGAGCTGTGCGGCTATCTGTCCACCACCCCCAGGACAGCCAGCCGGCTGTCTCATCCATTCACATCCCCAGTCAGCACACAGGAGTGTGTGTTACATATGTTTAGATGGATTATTTCATACATCACTAAAAGGGCACAGATATGAAATAGTCTCTACGTTTGTGCGAATGTTTAATTTATAGTGAACAACAAAAGATAACTCTTACATAAGCAGCTGTCTCCCTCTCTCATTCGTGGTAGCTTTTCCAGGATTACTGTTCCATTGTTGGTTCAGATCCACAGCTATGCTAATTTAAAGCGCTGTGTATTGTGTGCTTTATCTGTGGTTCCTGATCCTCCTGTCTGTTTATTTTTAACTCCTCCTCTTACTGGCTCTCGCATATGATATATAGATTCTGTGTTTTGTCAGGGGTGGCCCCCGTGTGCGTTACACCTCTGTTGACTGGAAAGTTATCAAAACAGACCAAGATACCCTTGAGCATATTGCCGTGACCATTTCTCAGATTGACATCTTCAGCTTGAAGAGAAACAAATTCAAAGTCTTTAAAATTATTTTATGGTGATTTCATATCTACAACTCAATAACTGTGCTCTCTCGTTTCTGCTTTTATAGGTTGAGCAGCTGACAGATGAACAGAAAAATGGTGCGTAAACTGCACGCAGCATATTTTCAAAAAAGAAATTGAATTGCCGATATTACGCAGGTGTTGCAGGGTTGCTTTCTCGTGTGCCATTGCAGAGTTCAAAGCCGCCTTCGACATCTTCGTGCAAGATGCGGAAGACGGCTGCATCAGCACCAAGGAGCTGGGGAAGGTCATGAGGATGCTGGGTCAGAACCCCACACCAGAGGAGCTGCAGGAGATGATCGACGAGGTGGATGAAGACGGTAATTCAAAACACTGCCCCGGTGCAGCACATTAAACTTTGTTGACCTTTTCATTCCTACACATCGGCTCTCACATCTATCACCACATGATAAAGAAAACCTTCTGAACCTGAAGTGAAACATATAAACAACGTCTGGTTTTTATCGGATACATGTACGGTGCTTTTAAAGCCGTAAGATAGCAGCAAATGTTCTCTCCTAAATGTCTGTATTTTAAATATCAAAACATTTGGTAGTAAATGAACTTTCATTGCTGATATACAAGAAGTAAAACAACATTCTGCGAGGATTTCTCTTAATAAAGAGAATATAACATTGAAAATAAAGATAGAAAAACTTTATTTGTGTTCAAATGTTGGCATTTCGGTGTTAAAATATCAGACAACCCAGTGTAAGGCGGTGATGAGGTGCATTTTGTGTGCAGGGAGCGGCACGGTGGACTTTGACGAGTTCCTGGTCATGATGGTGAGGTGCATGAAGGATGACAGCAAAGGCAAATCAGAAGAAGAGCTGGCGGAGCTGTTTCGAATGTTTGACAAGTAAGTTTCATTTCTAAATCCTGTTGCTACCTTCCACCATTATCCCTCCTTTAAGAATTAATGCACCAGCAGCGGTTAACTGGCACAATCTCGGAGGACGCGATGATCTGAAAATTGCTGCGGTCTGGTGATCAAATTGCTTTTCGTGGTGTGGTTCCAGCAAAGTATGCTCAACGTGTGCAATTATGTGTACTGACAAAATGCCAAGTAGCTCTGCAGAGTACAGCATGTAGTTTGCTCCATAATCCTTTTTGACAGCTCAGAATATTTCAAACACCCACTCCATGTAAGCCAGACACCTCGTCTGAGCATCAAAGAACAGACTTTTTTCTCTCTCTCGCTCTCTCTCTCTCTCTCTCTCTCTCTCTCTCTCTCTCTCTCTCGCAGTAATGGTTCCTAAATGCTTATATTCGGGATTGAATCGGTCATGTGTCACCCAGAAACCCGCCACCTGTAAAGCATCGTCCAGGTTTTGTTAGGCACCAATAATATACTTTACCGCCTTGATCACGCAGAAACGCAGACGGTTACATTGACTTGGATGAGCTGAAAATGATGCTGGAATCTACAGGAGAGGCAATCACCGAGGATGACATTGAGGAACTGATGAAAGACGGGGACAAGAACAATGATGGCAAAATTGACTATGATGGTGAGAAGACTGACCTATTTCGAGCATGAGAGAGACGTGAAAATTGTTATGTAGAGCAAAAACCCTTCTATAAACATCATTCATCATTCAGTTTGCATAAATACATGCCAGACAGGCCGCTCACTTTTAAAAAAAACAACAAAAAAAAACTTTTTTAACACAATTTGTTGGAGGCTCTGCTATTCACCCACCATGACTTACTTCATTTCACAGAGTTCTTGGAGTTCATGAAGGGAGTGGAGTAATCCCGAACAAGAGAAGATCCAGAGTGTTATTTTTGTATTTCTCTGAAACTCCACGGCCATCTGTGGAAGACCGCAAACCCAATTAGACGTTCTGATAGAAAGAAACTGACAACTTTGCAAGATTTACTCGAATACTTCATCTGAACATGTCTGTGTTTCTCTGTCATCTCTTGCATTGTTGTAAATATACAGTTTGTGAAAACGTTTGGTGCCCACTGATGCTGAATTAGTGTAAATGTGTCAAATTTACTTCTATTTTATATAGAGGGTAAATAGTTTCCCACCCTTTGTGTTTGTTTCTGACTGAATCTTATCTCCCAAGTGCCACAGCCAGTTTACAAATCCTCTTACTGAGAGACTGATATTGTTTACCTGGGCAGAAAGTGTATGTGTGCACAAGGCAGAACATATTTGTGAGTCAACATAGTTTTACACCGAGTTCTGGGAGAATAATCACACTTTTGGAACAATGTGCTGTCGGCATTTGTATTGATGTGCACACTGTATGCCTTTTCTGTTTTGTCTGAAGTTTCCTCAGGACTTTTGATTCCCCTGGCGTGTCTCTGGAATGTCTGCATGTTTCTACATGAGGGGTCTGCTTGGAATGTGAGTTCATGCAATAAACAAGATGCATTTGTCAGAGCAGTGGTTTCGCGTACCTCTCTCTTTGAATAATCTCATTTTTCGTTCAATTATTGGATTCATTTTAGGAATAATGTGGTCTGCACGCCTGTGTTCAAATCTCCCTCTCTCTCTCTCTCTCTCTCTCTCTCTCTCTGTTGAGGCTGTACTCTGCCCTTGTCCATAATCAGCTGCATTCTTCTCTTGCCTTACGTGATGATTAGTTGGATGAAGCGTTGTAGAATATGGATGGATGGTCTTTAGGAACATAGACGTTACCTTTCATATTTGCCTTGATAAGTTTGTCTATGATGTAATTCCAACCTGCTTCACATTGTTTAAGGGCACAAAACAGCCTCACAGCAGGCATATCTGTTGAGCAAACAACCATTATTTTAGGGGCTCATTTTTTTATTTTTGCCACGTCGCTCAGTACAATTTAGAGGCCGTTCACATTCTTGCCTCTCTGCCCTGCTCTGCTGTTCAAGGAGCAAATAAACAAGGCCTGAAATATTACTGTTTACATGTCAAAACAAGACACACACTGGTCTGAAACCGAGTGGTCGACTGCAAGTTTTTGACTCATCTGCGCAAAATGTATTCTATAGTGGCTCCGATCTGTGGTATGTGAAGTATTTGAGTGGTTGTGGTGTAGGTATCTAGTTACACAGTCTATTGAGACAGGAGCTATTTATGTCTAATCATGTTAGTGCCCATGTTAGGGGTTCTGGATTGACTGGCAACAGTTGACAATCAGATACCTTTGTCCATATAAAGAATGCTGTTTGACTACAAAGAGACAACAGATCTATTGTTAATACAGCTTTAATTCTGACATGAATCACATCCCACTGAAATACCCAGATTATGAGAGCGGAGTGATTAATTCCACACAGGCAGGAATTTAAATTTAGAAGAACTCCTTCTGTTAGAGATAATAGATTTTAAACATCACATTCACAGAAATTCTTCACTCCCCCCAAAAAAAAGAAAAGAAAAAAAACAAAACATGTAAATTACATGGTTGTACAAAGCATCACTCGCCCAGACGTGCCGATGCAATGAGCTCTGTGGCCACACGATGTCGCCAGGGAAACACACTCTTATCTGTTTGTGCGGCTCAGTTACTGCAAACTAGAGATGAGAAAGAGTTGAAAATAAATCCAGATTTTGTCCAAAGAAAGGTAACAATGAACAGTCAAAGAGAAGACTAACGTGGACGGAGTAGGTCAGAAAATAATCTTCGCTTTCAGCAATTAAGATATTGTTCAACCAACGTAGAAGAAAACAATTGAAATTGGAGTATTGTCTTATTATACACTGAATAACTAAGTAAAAGCTCTGGCTGTGTTTTAATCTAACGTTTTATTTTAATTTCACATTTTCAAAAATTGTGTAAGATGCATATGGGACTAACTGTATGTGTGTGTGTGTGTGCGTGCGTGTGCGTGCGTGCGTGTGTGTGACGTCAGTGGCCTGACTGATGTGACTATCCAAAAGCCCTCCCACCTCCCTGTGAGCTCCTATCTGTGTGTTGCTCATAAAATGATAACCTCAATTGCTCTTTTAGACAAGCCTCAACATTCTCTACATCAGACAGACGTGCAGATATCTTCAGTCCAGCTGCAGGTGGCCACACAAAATACTCGGTTAAATAATAGGGGTAACAGGGGGTGAAAAGATGAAATTTGAGGTGCTACTCCTCATAACCACACAGATTGGACAGCTTTGCTGTGCGAGTTATTTATAAGCTGACGTCTGCAGCGTGGAACACCATGAGTAGTGCTCTCTCTCTCTCTCTCCACCATCAATGGGAGGCTGGGCAGCAGCGTGAATGAATCTGGGGTGTGGCGCACTAGCAAGCAAGTAGGGTGGAGAAGTGATGCGGTTACATAAGACGGGCCTGATGACTCATGCCTGCGTTAATAACGCGCACGCACACACACACACACACACACACACACACACACACACACACACACACACCTTAGGTGGTGTGATAATCAAGGACAAGCCCCATCCGATCGTTTTCTACAACACGGATTCGTGCCCGTGTGACAGTGACCACTGAAAGTGACTGACAGAGGGGATTAGTATAGGTAACAGGAAGCTATCAACATTATATAACTGACTTGATTCAGATTTATTGTACCAGCATGGAGAGGAAGTGGGTTACAGCACCGTCAGGACTCACACCGACACACAGCTCCATATAGTGAACGCTCACATAAACACACTGCCACACTCTTTTATTGATTTATAAATCGTCCACTCAAATCATTAGATTACGCAACAGTCCAGATCCAACATCCCAAAACTGTGTTACCAGGCTGCTTCAACCCTGTGATGTTTTGTTGTAAGTTTTCCGGCGGCTCAGTGTGATTTATAAATGTAGAAAATCCCCGGAAGAGTGAGGACTACCCCTGACAGGAATAATAGTTTGGAAGGCGTTAACTACTCGTACCATCTTCTTCCTCCCACACACGCCGACCTCGTTTGAAGCCAGCAGGCTTCTGGGTTGAGAGGATTCCTGTTTTTCTTGCTTCTCGACGTCACATGTCCCTGGAAGTTGCCCAATAACAAATATAGCAAATCAAACTTCTCAGGTTGCTCTCCATTCAAAATAAGATGGAATAAATGAACGACATCTGTCATATTCACCACCTCTACGGTCACTTATTATTTTATTTTGAGCCCTTCAAGTCATTTCTTATGTTTGACGCTCTGTCTTACAACAGGATTTTTCATTTTCTGTAAGCACCATTCATTTCTATAGAATGAAACAGAAATCAGATTCAGCAGAAATAAGAATAAGAATATCGTATAATATCGTAATGAGAATATGATTTTTGGAGGACTGTCTGTTTTCTGAGAGCAAACTGGAGGTTGTTCTTGTTCCCATAAATACACAATAAGGAAGTGGAGCACTTTAGACAAAGAGAGAGTGGAAGGACTGCAAATCAAACTGGAACAGGCAGAATATTGTATCATGACGCTCCATCCCACTTCTGGTGCTGAGAACACTGAAGTACTGTTTCTGCACTGCCTCGGCTATAATGGCCCATAGAACAGCAAGACGACGGGTCACAGAAATCTCAAATTCCACAATAACTATTCATTGATTCAGTTGAATAACAGCAATTGTTTTGTTTTAATGCACCACTGATGGGGTGGGGGGCGGTTATCTATTTTTACCACTTTAAAAATGGAAACATGGAGCTGGGCATATGAAAGGATGGAAGAACTGTCCAAATACAGTACGTTTAGATAGAACACAGAATTTAAAAAAAAAAAAAAGAAGAAAACTTTACAGTATAAAAATCACAAACAAGGGGACACTCAAAACAGAAAACTATCACAGATAAATAAGTAAAGATCAAGAGTAAAACTTCAGAGTACTTTAAAGAAACAATACTCATATGCAAGAAAAACTTTCCATGACAGTGAACAACAGCAGAACAAGTTCATGGTGGTTTGCATTGTTGCCTCTTAAGCAAGGAAGTTGCCAGGCGTGTCTGAGTTTGCATGTTTGTTTGTTTTTTTCCGTGCCTGCGTGGATTTCCTCTGGGTCCATACCGTAGCAACAATCAAAATACATCTATAACTGGTCAATCGCATTTCTTTCTTTTTGGATTGTGAAATGAGACAGAGTGGCTTTTTTCAGGCTCGGTTGATCATGACATGATTTAGCTGGGAGGTTTGAATGCCGCACTTCCTCGTGTTGTGTTATAATATTGTGAAATTGTCTTTCACACATTATTACAACAGCATTTAGGAACCAGACTAAAAAGGGAAACTGAAACTGTCTGTACATGTTGTACAAGTTGTCGTTGCTGTAAATGTGCGCCCGTTCAACTGTTTTCTTCTTTTTACTAAATTGATTGGTTCATACTGTTGATCTGTAAGGCTGCACATAAACATTCGAATTATTTCTACCTCTTCACAAATCTATGAAGGCAGTTACACTGGGAAATTAAACAGTCACAGTTGAGTTGACTACAAACAACATTAATGGTTAAATGTCCCTCTAAAGCTCTATATGATGTGATAGGATCGATTGATGTTAAGCTTTAATTACGTAGAGGGAATAAAAACATTTTACAAGCACGTTGAGTGAGGAGGCCTGCCGATAATTAATTTGTTTTTAAGTGTCTCTCAGAGATTCCTGTCTTCTGCACCACCGCATCATCACCACACCCGAACCCCCTCTGACGTCGAAACATCCTGAAACACAAGAAGGCCTCCTGGCTCACTCATCATTTTATAACTGTGAGCAACATATGGCCGTGTGTGATTAAAATACCAGCAAAATAGTTCCCGGCATGGCCTCGTCTGAAGTTCCTGATCGAGAACACATGATCGACAGATGCCCTTTCTTTCGTGTTGGGTCAAACAGGACACAAGGAAGGCTTCCTTTTCATTCACTTTGCCAGCGATTAAACTGCAGTCAACTCTCACTTTGTTCTTGTGCTTGGTGAGTGCAGGCTACTGTACATCACCGGATGGTGAAATTGGCCTTGAAAGGAGAGACTTCTGGTATTAACAGATGGCTGCTTCAGTCTGCCACTAGGATTCCATGTGGCTCTGCTTTACACATGACCCAGTATTGTCTTTGCCAAAACTCACACTCAGCTTCCTCCTCGGGGAACGAACATGTCTTTCAGAAAAGATTGATGGTTCACAGGAGTGACTTAGCAGGGTTTTTGAGGGATGTTTTGAAACGATAGTATATCTCTCGTAGTTTCCCAGAGAGATATGAAACCTACTTCCTGCTAGAAAGTTGAGCTCATAACTGCCGATATCTTCGGTGGCGACAACACGGTGGGGGGTTGAGTGACAAAACACAGGATTATCAAAAGTTGATTTTATAGCGTTGTCACAAACAGCAGTGTTGGGTGTTGCTCAGCCTTTTTTTCAATCATTCCTTCCTTTCTGCGGTCATGAGAACTGGACCGACTTTGTATCAGCGCTCATTCCTTTGTGAATCTGGGGAAGTACGAAGGATTTCCAATGGCTTCAGCTGTTGGTGGCAATACCCCCAAAATGGGAGATGAAATTACATTCCTATACAGTTACGCATGGCACCATCAATCCATGGAGTCATGGGTATTTCCAATTTTTGATGGAAACTATGAACAATTCAAAATGTTCATGTTCAGTATTGACGAAAGCTTTTATATTTCTGTAAAACAGCTATGATTAAAAGTTTCATTTAATAATAATAATAATAATAATAATAATAATAATAATAATAATAATAATAATAATAATAATACAATTTGGCTGCTTACTTTCGTTCTGGCATCACCACAGTATCTGACAATATGTAATTTTACCTTTTTAAATAAGAAGGAGTGTCTTAACTAAGCTCCACATTTTGTAAGTGTGAATATTGTGTCTGTGCGGTTGTCTATCTCTCAATGAAGCATTGATAATGGATAATCATATTCTAATGATTATAATCATATATTTATAATGAGTAGAGATACAATGGTTACCATAGTGGTGCAATGCTGTGCAATGACTTAACAATGAATTCTGGAGACAGAGATTAGTCTATACATTTATTTGGGTGATCTGTATGACTGATCTAAGTATTATATTTGGGTTAAACGCCCAATAGCTTTATTTAAATATGAAAATGCACCTCTGCACTTACCCCTCTCTGACTTTCTAGGGCAAAGCCATGCTCAGCTGTGATGATGTCAGCGGCAGTATTCGGCCAAATACTGAGATTAGGATTATTGTCCCTGGCGCTGAACATCTGCTGTACACAAACAAAGTGAGACCACAGGAAGTAAAAAAAAAAAAAAAAAATATCCCTGCAGTAAAGATGGCAGTCATTCAGATGAGAATGGCTTTTACCACACGATGGCCAAACATTAATAGGATAATAGTGGCCCCGTCAGAAACCTGTAAAGACGAATATTTTATGGAAACAACAGAGTGAATTGATCCTCAGTGACTATAGAGTCATACAGAAAGAGGGCGGATGGAATATAAAAGCTATTCCTGTTGTTGTGCATCAGAAGCAGAAGCAGCTGTGAAATTATTGTCAGTCATGCAGTATGCTAAGTATGCTCCTATAACCACAGCAGGTGTGAACCAGCTCTGACTGGCTTCTGCTCAGGGCACACACACACACACACACACACACACACACACACACACACACACACACACACACACACACACACACACACACACACACACACACACACACACACACACACACACACACACACACTGCCCGGCCTAAAACCCAGTCTTTTGCACATCTGCTTCCCCGGCAGTGACTGCTGAGTAAGCACTACGTTAGCCTCTGCTTCCCTTCATGGGGGATCATAACAGGACAAAAATACTCCACTTATCTGTCACACAAAATATATTGTGGCAGCCTAAAAAGAGAGAGAAAAAAGAACGCGAGGAAAAGATCACCCACAGACATCCTCTTCCTGTTGTTAAAAACCCCTTTGATGAGGAAAATTACGCTTTTTTTCATCAAAGGGTTTTTTGGGTGTGTGTGTTTTTTTTTTAAAGTTATAAGTTAAGAGCGGGCATGAGTTTCTCACTGATTTTCTCGAGCATCTTGGTAACGCTAGAAAACAAAGACAGCTCAGACCTCACACCTTGCTTTGAAGCTGGCAGCGGAATATGGGATGACTTATAATTACAGAATCCAAAAGACTATTTTTAACTCTCAGCTGAGATATTCAGCACACAATGATAATATCCCAAAAGCGCTGAATGGTAGCCGTACAGGAATCCCACAAAAAAAAAAAACCTTTTCCAAACTGTTCTACCGTACACAACAATAAAAACAGGCATGTCCACGGTTTGTATAACTTATTATACATTGGACTAGTGCAGCATTGCAGATATACAGTAGATGTACAGTGCCAGTAACAGATAAGACCATTTTGATTAATGGTCCTCACTCCATCATCCCCAGGCACAGTACTACTATCTTTCATGCATTGCAGCTACCAATTGCCTTTGCCTTATCGTGGGTGTCTTTTCAGACCTAATCACAGGTTTACCCTGCAGGTATGTGGCCTGCCAAGTTCAGTCATGCTGGAAAACCCATCATTCAACAGCTTTTATTATCACAACTGCAAGGTGTTGCTGGGCAAGTCCCTACACGCACTGTACTGCTGCTCTGAAAGGTGGAAGTTTTTTTGTTTGTTTTGTTTCAGGCCTCTACGTTACTCTCACTCCTCTCGGCTGTAAAAGCTGGAGCTGCAACGGTTTTAGTTCAGTGTTCAAGTCATTCACTCCTGCAGAGTGACAGTTATTGGACCAGGAACTGCTACACAGATCAACTGCAGAACGTCGCCCCCACCATTTTTTTTCTTTTTTTTTTTCTGGGAAAGCTTGGCTCCCGTTCATGAGATAATTTGTTCTGCGGAGGAAACCCACTGCATCATCTTTCTGTCATCTGGCGAGGAACATATAAATAAATCTCCCTGACAAGGTAGAAACTACAGCAAACCCACTGAGTTCTCAGGGAGCTGGAATAAAACACCAAGCTGAGAAAACACAGAGAGAGTTGGAGTTGAACCCGGCTGCCCTACATTAAAAGGTGTTTCTATTGATTCAACACACATGCGAGTGGGGGAAGTTTTAGAAGAAAAAATAAAAAATTCACAAGAATACTCCTTCAAAGCACTTCTACTGAAAATAAAGCCTGATAATAAAGTTGTTTTATATGCCTGGAGTTTGCACGTTCTCCCAGTGCGTGTGTAGGTTTTGTTTTTGAATGTGCATCGGCTTCTTTTTAGGATTCAAAGCAGCTATAAAGTGTAAGAATACTAGAGGATGCAGCACAACACTAAGATCCAGAACGGATGGGCTGCAGTGGTACAGACTAGAAAGCGCTGCAGGCAGAATTGAATTAACTTTAAAGCAACACTATGAAGGCGACTTTGTGAAAAGGTGCAAGGTGCAGGATTTCTGAGAAGATAAAAGTTTCCGTCCTCCTTGGTTTTGAGTTTCACATAGGTCAGCATGGAGTTTGTAAAAGTTAAATGTGACCTTTTCCACAACGGACTTACATTTTCTTGCACAGAAAGAGAGAGAAAAAATAAATCTTTCCCATTAACTGTTCTGGCTCAGCGAGGTGTTTCACTCCACAGAGAGAATGCACAATTATATATATATAAAGTTACAGGAGAGTGTATTCCTGCCACATGAACACAAATGAACATATATTTAACTTATTTAATTGTAAGGTCCATTGTTATTTTCTTTTTTTTTTTTTTATAAAAAAAAAAAAAGGCTCCTACCAACTGTAAGATACCATATTTGGTATTTCAAACATTGATACACTCAAAACATGGCTCTTTTATTGCCCTTGCTATCATTACTTTTCGATAAAATGATTTGAGTGAAATACAGGAGAGCGCGGATGCTAAATTTCCTCTGTGACTGGCTTCATGCTGTGAACATTTTTTTAAACTAAATGAATTTGCAGGATATTGCATTCTTGACTAATATTAAAACGGCAGTAAAGAACAAAACAGGCACTTTTCGACACAGAAATGTGTTTGCGGAGCGATTGTGTAACAGAAGTTATTAGATTTTAGATCTCCTCGAGGGGCAGGGGAGAGCTGTCGGAAGTCTCGCATGTGCGGCGGAGTACACGCAGTGTCATCTTCCTCTTCCTTTGAGCGCCGTTTGAGTGACTGCTGGTGGGTGTGCCCGCGCTGCGGCATTGACAGATCTGGCCCCGTCACTTGTCTTTGTGTCAGAAAGCCTGTGGGAGACAGGAAGTCAGGCATCAGAGTGGACAGAAAACAGACATCTGGCCACACCCACAGCCCCGGGGCGAGACGGCCCACAACGACGACTTTCAACACCGCGACTCCTCCGAGGAATCTTTGATCCCGACTCGACCACATAACCACTCTTGTTTTTACCGATGAAAGCAAACTGAAGGGTCCAAACAAAGACAAACACATGATAGTCAAGTAAAAATATACAATATATTTGTTGTATAAACTTGTACAGAATGTCTTGGACATTGAGATTTACATACACTATACAGAAGGGTCCAAATAGGGTCACTTTCATGTCCTTCATGATTTTCAGAAAAAATGTCCCCCATAACAACCACATCTTATGTACATCTTTACAAACATCTCAAAACAAAACAGCCCTTGGGTGCACTTTAAGAGGCCATGATGAGATACAGATGCCTTGTATAAAATTCCCTGAAAATGTCTCTCTGTGAGGTAAGAACACATTAGTCATACTAATTTCCTTTCATTTCCTCTCATACATCAAATTCACTCATTTGTTCGGAGATGAGACTGGCAATAGAGAACAGCTAATTACACATCACGGTTCCAGTAATAGTATAGTGCCACAGAAGATGTAGTTGCAGACTGATGGAGTAAAAAAAATAACAAAAAAAAACAAGGGGCGACATCCACTTGTTTGTACACGGATTAATCAAACAATTGTTCGGTTCAACTGCGACAAAAGCCAGTCCTATACATTACACCTCAACAAGCCAACTGACATGTGCTTCAGTTTCATGTTAAGATACAGTCAAGGCCTCTCAACGACGACGGCAATAGGCAATAAGACCCAAACGTTACAAAAACCACATCCTTGGTTGAACATATCACACATGCGAATGACGCAGCCAAAAGCAACAGAACATACAGGAGGGTCTCTGTAAAGGTAATTCAATTAAGCTTTGATATTTTAGAGAAAAACATCACAGCTAAAATATATATGGTTCGTTGGCAAACTGATGTTGTATGCAGATGCATTTACCCAAACATTACTGAAGGGATTCTGAGTGAAAGCACAAGAAAGAAAAGTCCCTTTGTGTGGCGCGGTCAGAGGAGAAATCTGGTCATTTTTCATCGCTGCAGTAAGGGTACCAACAAAACATTTCAAATTGGTCCCCAGAACACATTCTCATTGGCCAAAGACTTAGACCACCAAGGCAACGTTCGTAACTGATACAAAAATGAAAACATCCAAAACCATCCATCCTACAGCTGGTGAATAGCAATTAACAGTCAAAAGACAGGTCTATTAGAAAAGTTATGAAATGTTCCATCATCATGGCTGTACGCGAGCATTTGTTAACGCCATGTATGATTGAACAGCAAAATCCATCCTTGTGTTAGACATTAAGGCATTGCGAAGGGATCTGAGAGTTTTCTGCTGATGGTTGCCGTTCCTTTGGGTGCAGAATACTGTAACCGACTCACTGCTTGTGTCGGCTAGTCAAGACTTCCGACAGGTTGAGGAAAACCCCCGGAGACACGCAAGCAGGAAAACAAGAGAGGGGAAGCTGTCCAGTCGATCTTCATGTGGACTCCAGCGTGTCCAGCTGAAAGACGTTGTGATTGGTCGGCGTGGTGAAGAAGAGCTGCTCCTCGCTGGTCGAGCGGTTGTCACAGGGACTGTGCAGCCCCAGCGTCCTCTCAAAGTCCAGGAGCTGGCCCATGAAGTTGAAGTTGGGTGAAATGTTGGACTTCTTCCTCTTAACAAAGTCGTAGGCGTCGTTCAGCGAGAGGTTGAGTCTCTGCATCAGGTAGGCCACGGTGACGGTGACGGAGCGGCTGATGCCGGCCAGGCAGTGGACCAGGATGCCGCACTGCTTCGATCGGGCCTCGTCTGCAGGGGGACAGAGGAGAAATCTAAGCCAACGGTGTTCAGACAACAGGTGAACTCGCTGGACGAGCAACGTCACTCCACTGAGCATTCGTTTCATAACGGCTGTAAGATGTCAGGTTAACGGGCAGCACGTATCGAGATTCGGATATGACTTGCAATAAATGCAAACAATTAATTATACGACGTTAATGTCTTTGCGGTTTGAGATTTGTTCTAAGGAACAGTGTTCTTTCTCTTGCCCCTTAATTTACACCAGCTCACATGTGTTTGCAGCTCAGAAGCAGTGATATGTTGACTTTTTATTTTAGGTCATTTTTATTAGTTTCTGTGCTGCTGAGTTCTTCTCTGTGGCCAGAAAATGCTAAATAATAATGCCCGTCATTCAAAAACTTACGATTTAGCATCACAATTTTCTTCTTGAATTACTCTCTCATCTTTAAAACTATAATTTTGAATTTGCAAAGCGTGATTACACAGTGCATGGAAAGATGATTCATAGCAATAGGGATTGTACACACTTTACACTTCACTGCACATTATACTGTGTCTAGTTGTTGTGTGTGTGATGAATAAATGACTTGACTTGTTGATATTTCTGAATTATGTTAATTTTGTCATTTATAACGTTCCAATATCCAATTTTCGTCACTTAAAATAAACAATATCCTAATGTTGATACTGCGATAACGATATATTTACAATATATAGTGCACCACTATGTTTGCTCCTTTAGCAATGACATCTATAGATTATTTCCACATTTTCATTTTTACTGCTTGTCGATTCAGTTGCAGCACAATTTATCTATCAGCTGCTTATTCTTTACAATAATAAGCTGGTATATGTATATTATATCCTATTATGCTGAAGCAACACACGGATTTTCCAAATTGAGCTCAATAAAGTTAATCTGTTCATCAAGTATCGTTCTCGACTACGTCAATTGACGTTAACCTTTTTTTTTTTTTTTTTCTGTGCGATTCTCATTCCTGTTGGACAGAAGAACTCCAGATGCCACGTCTGAGAGTTCAGTTCTGCTTTTAACACTCCATTCAAGCAAGGAAACAACTCACTGAATCCTCTGCTACCGACGGATATGAGCAAACAACCGTCAACGAAAGAACTTGACGCAAAAACTAGTGAGGCCCGGAATCAAACACGATCCCAGAGAGGAAACAACTCTTCCTTCCTCATTCTGATGACTCTCTGAGCCTCTTTAGAAACTAGTTCGTCGTACACAGCATATCGCAACCTCCGCAAAACAACTAAACAAAAGGAGAGCAGTGGTTTCAGGTGCAGTCGTGGTGAGAAGGCTCCAAGTCAAAAGCAAAATTGAAAACAGAGGGCGTCCTCTGCGCTGCCAAGAACAAAGAAAAAGATGTGCTCACTTTCAAGGTTATTGTGGTGTTGCTCTCATGAAAGCAGCGCGGCTTATTTAGTCTTCGACAACTGACAGCGGCCGACCAACAGACGCCCACGCACCCCATGCACCAGCCTATTGATCATCTACAATCAAATTTAGGCTGGAAATAGTTCATTCAATATCCCAGTACACGCATACAAACAACAGCACGTGACCGAAGTCATTGTTTGTGGCAAAACAATCAACACGTAGAAGAAAGTGTGCCTGAGGGTTCAGCAAAGCCAGCTCTTGACTTACCTATGAATGAAATCGCCTCTGGAAAGAACTGGGATAGATTCTGACTCCAGTGGTCCGAAATTGGTATCTGTTTGTACCTGAAGTGTCCGTCGTGTTCGAACATGTTGGGGAGATTGGGTGTGACGTTCAGGATGTACTTGATGTTGTACTGGCCCAGCACATCGAGGTTCGTGGAGTCTTTGGCACAGCCGAGGTAAAGGTACGGGAGGATTTGGACGGGGAAGGCGGGCTGATTGCTGGGGATGGGGCTCTCCTCGGACTCCGTGGCACTGCTGGGCTCTCGATCCGACTCGCCGTCGGAGCAATCCGAGCTGATCCGGAGATTCCCAAAGCCCAGGACTGACGTAGGGGGAGAGGAGCTGGGACAGGAGCTGTCCAGGAGGGTCTCACAGTGCTCGGGATACTCGGTGTGGAACTTTACAAATCCACCTGGACGGGAGCCAAAACACAACAGAGTCACATTCACACCTTTGGATCGATTTTAATGATGCAACAGGATTAATTTCAGTTGTATCTTGAATGGAAAACACGACATGATGTGATAAAGCTGAACTGTAAGGACCCCCCCCACCCCTCCTCCTCTTTCTCCTCCTCCATTCATGAAATGCATGCCTGTTCCTGCCGGAGCAAAACATGGTGCAGCCATTTTGGAATTTTAATTGAGAATCTCAGACGTGACACACAAACTTTTAAGTAGCATTCAAACCGCAAACCCACAATGGACAGGAAGCGCGTCAGTGCGCAGGAAACCCTGTTCTTTTTGCTTTTCTTCAACACAACAACCACATTAACAGTGTTGGTTTTACACTTAGAAGTTGTCCTCGAGTGTGAAAACGTGCTGTCAAATTGAGTACTTTATACGGGCTCATTTTCTATTCAAAACAATTCGTTTGGAGTTTAATTCTCAACTCATGGTGGTTAGAATAAACTGTGCGCAAAAAGTAGTTTGACTCCAAATGTGCCAGTGAGGCGGCACCACATGTTTCCAACAGTTGATAACTCCAAAATAATTTATCTAGACAAGACAGAATAGCATATACCTTCCAGGTAAAAGGCCTTGCAGCCGTCTTCCCACAGTTTTTGAAGAAGTAAACCCAGGACGGAGGCTGGCGCGCCGCTGTCCTGCCAGTCCACCGTGCACTCATCGTACAGGACCACCGTGTCCGTCGTGCACCTCCGGATGAACTTCTCCTTGTCCTCGTGGTTGGGGATGATGGTCCGGATGGGTATGTTGCCCTTCTTGAACCTGCGGAGCATCAGCCCCGGTATGGCCAGGTTGATGGCGGTCTCGATGTGGGACGACTCGTAGAGCTCGTGCGGTCGACAGTCCAGCAGCAGCGGAGAGTTGCCTCCTCCGGACTCCAACTCCGCTTGCAGCCATTCCACGCTTTTGCTCGGCGTCACATCAGACATATCGGACTCGATAGCATACTACAAGCGAGCACAAACACTTCCGACACGGTCCATCGTGAGGCGATGAGCTACATTTCAGAGAAAAGAAGAGAGAAACAAGACCTCACAGCCGCAGACGTTGCCCCGCCAGTGCATGGCGCTTCTGCCGCCCGAGCGAAGAGATTTCCCCCTTTTTCCTCCTCTCCACTTCCATCAGTCAGTGGGAGAGCTGCCCCAGTGAAGCCGAGACTTAATGCGGACCTATTTACACTCAGATTTACCAGATACGAGCTTAAACTGGGAGTCAGTAAGCTCTTGATCAACTTCAGCAGCTCCACATCGTACCAGGGTCCATGCGCATTCTCCTTCTGCCATTCCGATGCATGGGAGGTTTTTTTTTTTCTTTTTTTTTTTACTTGACAGCAGAGCAACTCAAGAGGGAGGAGTTAGATCTGTGCAATTTAAAGTCATAGCAGGGATGTCACTAAAAGTTTGGCCTCTAAACCAGGGGTGTTTCATTAATTTCCCACACCTGGAAAAAAAAACAACTAACTTACGTTCCACTTATTTATGTTCATGTTCTGGGAAAAGTTCTCCTTTCCTTGTCTTCTGTCCGGTAATCTTTCTACAGGGTAAAATTAAAGCAGCCTTCTTCAAAATAGAATAAAATGCATGCATGTACACTTTCATTTGGTCTAAAACTAAATTCATCACTTCAACATTGTCTTCCTTCCAAATGCAGCATTCTCCCGGCCCTTTACACTGTTAATTCACTGTCACACATTCATATTCATTCATACACACTTAAACAGCTCTGCCAGCAGCTGCTCTGCAAAGTGCTTGATGCCTCTGGGAGGAACCTGGGGTTTGGGAATCGTTTCCAAGGACACCTGCAAAAGACTGAACAACTTTTATGGCAGAATGAATAGGGGATGGGTTTCATTTACTTCCCCTATACTTGTCAACCTCTCCCTGCTCATTCCCACATTCAGCCAAACTGGGTCCACCGCCGCCCTGCAAGCGTAATTCAGGATCTAGCAGTGGATGGATGGATGAAAGCTCTTGTGCCAGTGATTTACGCAGAATGATGCATTTATAAAAATGTTTGTGGACACGCATCGTGTTTATTTCAACAATTAAATAAAATTCCATGCAATATTTGGACGAGAAAGCAACTTGATAATCAGACTTAACCTTAGAATAGAAACATTGCAGAACATTGATGGGAGCATCACAGATGAGAAGTGTCATGTGATTTATATACCCCCACCCCCCCACCCCACCCCACCCCTCTAAAACACATGATATAAATACTGCTTTTTAATCAGCACCACACATGAGTACGAGCTTCAACTGCATAATTTTATATATAACACCACCTGTTACCTTTGAACATGTTTCAGGGGAAAGACCCCGGTGCACATCTTGGTTCATTAAACAAGAACACATATGCAATATATTTACTCTAAAACCACAGACACGCGCACCAAAGCACAAATGAACTGAATCCAGATGATGGAAACGACTCTCTTCCTTCTTTCACTTGCTTGCAGAGCAAGAAAACTTCATTACGGAAGTATGTTATCTTTGATCATGATAAGGCCCTTAATCAGATTTGACACGCCCCTGAAACTGCTCTCTTCCTCAATTTGTCATTTTATTTCTGAGGTGAAGTGTAAAAACAAGCCCTCCGACCCTCTCTGCTTCCTCCAAAACTCTTCTGCATGGTGACTGCACGAGGAAATTGAGTGTCTTTTCTCAGAACGTGACAGCGACATTCCCATAGCTTGTTACTGATGTGTGTAATAATCCAGGGGAATTGGTGAAGACAGGGAAATGAGAGAGAGAGAGAGAGAGAGAGAGAGAGAGAGAGAGAGAGAGAGAGAGAGAGAGAGAGAGAGAGAGAGAGAGAGAGAGAGATATGCGTGCAGTGGGAATCCAGCCATGCAGCTCATCTGTCCGCACACGTGAGTGGGGGAGACACAGATGTGCAGGGCATTGGGATTAACACAGAATGAGGAATGGAGTTAAAACTTGCGCGCGCGCGCGCACACACACACACACACACACACACACAAACACAAACACGCGCGCGCTTGCAGCTATAACCTGATCAGGCTCCATATCATTGCCACACTACTCTGCACCACCATTTCAGCACCTGCCTGCCACAGAAACTTGCCCATGATTTCAAGACAGAGGGAGAGAGAGAAAGAGAAGAAGAAAAACTAAACAGATTCGCACATGATCACACACTGACTGTGGCCCTTCACATGCCCACACATATGCTGCTTCATTTCATTTTCCTCCCGGGGGGTGAAGAAGTGAATTCACCTGCCTTCAAACTCCTCGTATCAAGAAACTAACGCAGCCGCATTTGCAAACGACAGGTGGATAATGTATGATAATGAGGCGAAACAATGCAAAAAGGAGTGAATAATGACAAATAACACAACAGCCTGTTATGCATCTTAATGAATTTACAAAAGGGTTTTATTCATGCATAGGGAAAAAAACCCAACTTGTTTTAATCTCAAAATGGCATTACGCTCTCTAAAATAAATCTAAATAAATAGGAAAATAGCTCAAATTCAGCCAGAAAATATGAATCTAAATAATATTAAAGGATTGCGTTTGGATATAGTCTGCCTTGCACGATAGCATCCTTCACCTCACTGCTCCACTTCCACAAACACTTGAGTTACATAATGTGCTCCAAACATGAGCTCATCTCTCCCATGAGCAGAGACAGGAAGCGGCTTTGATTTACAGAATCCCAGGTTTTTGCATGTCAAGTGCTGCTTTAAGGGCTTTCACGTGTGCTCGGTGGATACACAAACACTCTCCTGTCATGTGCAGATGTACAGTGGGATGAATTCAGAGATGAGACAGATGGGAGGAGAGCTTCCTCTCCATTGATGTTTCCCTGCATGTGGGAGTAAAAGGCTCGTATACTAAATCAAATCAGTGCGTCTAAAAGCATGAAGGTGTGGGGAGTATGAGGTGAAAGACATGTCCACATGGTTTCATATACAGTGAAAGGTCACGTGAAATAACCAGTCCTCTGAGCAGATAAATCGGTTTATTTTCAATATCTGCATTTCTGATCTTGCAGTTGTGCTACACTGACACACTGTGAGCACACGGGAGGGTGTATGATGCATTTTATCACAAGAAAACGGATCTCCCACCTTATCTAGATTGGAAACACAATATCCTGTTTTCTGCGGATACCCTCTAGTGGTCCACCACGAAAGCTGCTGCGCCACATGAGTCATCTGCAATGGGAGGAGGCGTCTGATGTCACAGCCTCACATAAAGCAAAGAGGAGGCCCAGTGCGCCCCCGTGTGGCCAAACATGGAGTTTTACACAACGCATTTCATGAATGAACAAACCACATGTGCAAAAATCTGCCCTCAAGCTTACGTGAACGGCACTTTTCGAGACACCACAGATTGCCATGTCTTTGTTTGTTTTTTCATTTGAACACCAACACAGAGGAATATGATTTTGAGGTATGGAAAACATCCTTTGCAAACAAACCATTCATTTGCAGTTTACTTGTTGCTTAATTTGTAAGACATTGCAGCAATCATTCGAAAGTGTCCATGTCAATGACTTCTGAGATACTAAAAGAAATACTCATGTTCCACAATATGACATGTGATATGTGGCACATATGAAATATGATCCAGGAATACAAGACAGCACCAAATATGTCAATAATGTGAAATATATGTTGATAAATTACATGGTTGCACAGTATTCATGATTATGAGACTCAATCTTTCATTGCATGTGCCACTGAATTGTTGCAAACATGCACCAACTAGCCATAATCATATGAGGTTGTTCAGCTTGTGAAATATAAATTGTGTCCTGTGCAAATTCTAAGACTGTGAGGAAAATGTGTGAAGAGTTGATGAAGATATAGAAGCACGCACGGGTTTATGGACATCAGCTTATATTCAGTTACTGCAAAACTAAAATAAACAGCCTGCAGAACCATTTTTAGAAACAGAAATGGTTGCCCATAAAGAAATCTGTCATTTTCCCCAACATGCAATGCGAACAGATGGAAATGTGCACAGCGCTTGGCTGAAAAGGCCGGTCTGCGCTGTGGTCACTATTTGGTGACTGATTGGACAAGACATTGCATGAGGTTGAGCGAAAAGCCAAGATGAGTATAATTACTGACAAAATGGCACCAAACGGTCATGGTGAATGTTGCCAAAAGCACATGAACAGAAGTGCAAAAATTAGCAGCAGATATTGTTTTCGGGGGGGGGGGGGGTTCAGATGAAACCAAAATAAACGTGTTTCCATTAGATGGAGTCCAAAACTGTTTGGCTCAGACGTGGTCAGAGCGACAGCGACGGCACAGAACTGATTAAAACATGGAAAGCGAGGATATTGATATACGAGGCATCATGTGAACAAGAAGTGCAGAACATTTCCACAGATGGAGCAGTTTAGGTTTGGAGAGCCAAATAATGAAGCAGCAGAAGAGGCAAAGCAATTTTCCAAAACATGATAACATGCTGCCACAATCACACACACTTTTCTTTTTTTTTTTTTTAAAGCAACTGATTGAAGACGCCACCTGATTAAGTATCACCCTGACAAATAGTCAACCAAAATACAGTGAAGTTGGAGCAACAAAGATGAAACCATTAATCAGTGGAAAAGAGCAAAGATCTTTCAACACATCTGTGCAGTTCTACGATTCCTTTCCCTTTATAATCAACTGTATCCTAGAAATATCAGAAAACACTGAAAAATAATGGAATTCTAGCAATGAAATATGGTTGACTTGTTTCAGTTTGTATGTTTGACCAATTCTTAAAGGTTAATTAATTAACTTTTCTTTTCTATCTTTATTTTTCTTTTTGCGGTTTGGTCAAAACCATAAAATTTAACTTGCTGGAAATGAATCGCAATCATTAAACAATTTGAACATGGCAGATATGATTGTAATATTTCATACGCTGATTGTGTGCGTAGCCGTTTGAAACGTTTCAAACACTATAAAGTGCATTATAACAAAATGTACCTTGTACTACTGTGTACTGTGCATTAACTTATAAACTACCAGTGACTTCATATATGAGCAGTGTAAAAAAAGAAAAAGTGAAATAGTTTTAACCTGAAGCTTCATTGAAAATCACATTTTACATGTGTGTGAAAACAGTAAATGAATGTAACCCCCCCCAAAAAAAAAGTAAAATGACACCTGACTTTGATGAGAATAAATAATTAAATGCAATGTTAGTGTTTTACATGATGTCAGGCCACAGCTGATAGCATGTGACTGAGGCCTTTGAAGTAGGACTGTTCCCTCTCGCTCATCAGCTCAAAGTGAAGCGGCTGCTGGCAGAAGTTACACTCGGCTGAGGAGTGCGGTTTCAGCTCCAAACCCACCTCCGTCCACGTGTTCACCAGCCGATCTGTGGAGACACGGCGGCGTATAAACATGGTCAGAAGTCCTGTCTTTCCTCAAAGTCTAAAAAAAAAAAACCGACCCTGTTTTGACCAGCAAGGCAATGTCACTGAATCCTTTGACCTTTTTTCAAGCATTAATAATGAAGCTGAAACAAGCAAAGGCTGCAACATGATCACGTAATTAAGTTTAAAGTGGCCGTACCAACAAAGTAGGCCATCATCTGGGGGGAGTGGTGTGGCGTGGGGGCGATGCGCAGCAGCTCCTGTCCTTTTGCCACGGTGGGGTAGTTGATTGCTTGAACGTAGATGTTGTACCGAGCCATCATGATGTCACAGATCTCGCTGTTTTTCTCTGCATCTGAAACCTACCAGACGTGTGCAGGATGTATGTCAGACGCACAGAAATCACCACCAACGGTTCACAGTCCCATGATCCACAAATGTTATGGCACGTTGTAAAATGCAAGTAAAAAGAGAACGCAATCATCCACAGAACTCACGACACTTTTATTTGGCCCCGATCAAACCTTTTTGCCGTCGCTGTTGTGATGCTGCAGAAATGGTAAACTGTCTTCTAAAATGTTGTGTATTGTTAATTGTGATCACTGCAATCCAGCCGTCTACTTTCTATTCCTCCTTTATACAGTTTGCAGTAGTTGGTCCCTCATTCAGCGAAGTCACGTTCATAATTTTAAAATCTGCCTTTCACGCATCAGCTTTTTTTTTTTTGCAATCATAAAACAATGCTTTTTCCATAAGTATGGCACTGTCTGCAGATAAAAAGTAATAATGGCATTTGAATTGATAAATGATTGAAGATCTTACTTGGACAGGGATGATGTGGCTTGGACAGTGGACCACAGGGAGGCCGGAGTCCATCAGCATCTGCCGCAGCAGTTTGACGCTCCTCTGATGTTTCCTCCTGAGCACCTGCCCCTCTTCACTTTTCAAGACCTGGATGGACTCCTTGGCCCCCGCCAGCAGCATGGGGGGCAGCGAGGTGGTGAATATGAAGCCGGCAGCGTAGGAGCGCACTGTGTCCACCAGCGATTTGGTGCTGGCGATGTAGCCCCCCACACAGCCGAACGCCTTGCCTGGAATCAGAGCCCCAAGATAAACGAAGGAAGGGGTGGGGGGGGGGGGGGGGGGGGGGTTATGAAATGCTATTCCTCATTCGCTACGCTTCCACTTACCAAGAGTACCAGAGATGATGTCCATTTTATTCATGACTTTATCTCGGTCTCCGATGCCTCCTCCTCTGGGCCCATACAGACCCACAGCGTGAACCTCATCCACGAACGTAATGGCACCAAACTTGTGGGCAACGTCACACATCTCCTCAAGTGGACACACGGCCCCTGTAGAGAGCACAGAACCCATCAGACCGTTTTATCTGTGCACACAAAATGCTTGAACTCCTCCATGTCCTCAACTTACTGGAACACATCACTTAACAAAACACGATAAGAAACCATTTGAATATCCAACCTTTTTTTTTTTTTTAAATACAGCACCATCACAAGAGGCCTGCATGCGTACTCACCATCCATTGAATGCACAGTTTCAAAGGCAACGATCTTTGGAGTGGAAGGATCAGACTTCTCGAGCAGCTCTCGGAGGTGGCTGACGTCATTGTGACGGAAAATAAACTTCTTGGCCCCGCTGTTTCTTATGCCCTGAATCATTGAGGCGTGATTGCCTGCATCAGAGTAGATTTCGCAACCTAGAAGAGGAATAAACAATACAGGACACGTCAGTGCTTGGATAGATTAAAAAAGTAGGACAAAGAAGTAGAATAGGATATATGAGGAATGTTGCGTCAAAGTAAAAAAATAAATAAAAAAGTCCTTTTAGGAAATGTGTCACAGTCGTACGAAACTGAAATGTAAATACCTGGAAGCATTTTTGACAAAGTAAACAATGTGGAGTCATTGGCCACAAAGCAGGAGGTGAACAGCAGGGCGGCGTCTTTTCCATGCAGATCAGCCAGTTCATGTTCAAGTTCCACGTGGAATTTGCTGGTTCCTGAAATGTTCCTGGTGCCTCCTGCGCCGGCACCATGCTTACACACAGTCTCGCTTAAAAGAGAAACGAAAAAGAGTTTTTTTTTCTTCCCTCCAAAGTACCTATTTAGAGCCGCTTTTCTTTTCTGTGACTTTGATCATTGCGTCGACTCACATGATCGTCTGAGTGACTTTGGGGTGACGGCTCATGCCGAGGTAGTCGTTGCTGCACCACACGGACACATTTTTCTTGGAATGCAGAGACTGTGAGTAGTCGTCTGCCATGGGGAACGAGGTGGCACTGCGATTCACCGTCTTGAAAACCCTGTATGTGTGGTCGGCTTTCTTGCTTTCAATTTTCTTTTCAAAAAAATTGTCGTACTTGAAAGTGGAAACTGACAAAGAAAAAGCAGCGGATGAGGTTTTTATCAATTTCAACTGTATTTCGGAGGAGGGTCTGTGTTCCGTAGGGGAGACCGAGGCTTACCTTCAGGTAGATTATCGTTGAGCAAGTGGGACGCTTTGGACGATATGGATTTAATAAGATTTTCGGTTGCACCATTGTTGGCCTTTTGTGTCCCAACCAGATCCTCAACCGATAAATCCACAGCCATTTTTCCTGTTACACAATACAGCATTGAAAAGATTACTTTAAATATCACCTCCAAAAATGATTACATGATTGATTTCAGAGGTTTTTTGACAAGTGGAAAGAAATTTGACCCACATTTCAGTGGTGAATGCTGTCTAATTCTAATATCAAATACAAGATAAACTGCCATTTTCGTAAAATCATAGATAACGTTCCAATATATCTCGTGGTGGAGATGCTTGGTCACAATTTGGCTCCGTAGAGATGGCCAGCACCATTTCACTTCCCATAACTAAGCACTGTGTGACTGTTATACCTGTGTGGTAGGAGTGCACCTCCTGGTCGTCCTGCAGCTCCATCCGGACCTCTTTTACTACACTGTTGTTTTTTTGAACCATCTCAGCTGCCAGGAAGGGGCATTTGGAGCCGACAGTCTGGCCATGAGGCTTGACTTTTTGCTTTGAATCTACAGAACACAAAAATCCCAAAAAAATTTTTTTTTGCTCTTCATTTCCCTTTAAATGTATTATTTAGCCACGAAATCACTCTCAAGTTTATTGCATTTTAATAGTTGCCTTACCGTCATTCCTTAATGTGCCTTTTGATGCAAAAGTAGAGGAGGACACAGGTCTGGCCGGTGGTCTGGAGGCCAGGCCCATCATCATAGGGCACTTTTGAGCATAGTTCACCAGTGATTTCTTTCCAGCCAGGTGGAGGAAAGCACCTGGGACAGCAGTCAGGAAGGGACACCGACGGATCACTGCGTCCATGTAGGAAAGAGATCTAACGGATAGAAAGACAGAAATGTGAGAAGTTCTCCAGTTCACTTTCATGCAAACTGTAGCTGTGCACATACATTACATATCTTTTACATATGTAAATAAGACCAGACACTGCAATAATATTTGTCCTTGTCAAGTGCACTCCCCCTAAAAAAAAAAAAGTCAACATCCTAGATAAAATACTCCTTCAAACGTCTAAAAAAATACATTAACTGGCATTTCTATCTACCTTTAGTTGTATTGGTCATTTACCTGAAGACATCCCAGTCCAGCCTGATAATACAGAGGAAAAACGCCTTACGAAACATGACAGAACAGTCCTCTATGACCGCTGAGACCAGAGGAAAGGATGTTATGTATAAAGCCCAGGAGACTACTTCCATTCACTCTGTAGTCAGCTGTCCTTGACAAATGGAAAAAAGGGAAGGCCTCTCAAGGACCTGTCTTGTTATTACCATTACTGAATGGTCTCATCAAGGAGCGATGAGAGGAAGAAGAGCCATCTGGCTGCTGCTCAGATGTAACAGATACACAAGTCACTTGAGTCCTGATCTTTACATATGCTAGAAGAAAAAAAAAAGAAAACAGCCCCCTGGAGTGTGTTGGTGAAAATAAATATTTCTAGGAATGTAAATCTTTGAATTAATCGACCTTGAACTTGACACCCTTAACTAGACGAGCACTGACTGGATAGATAATATACTCTAAAATACACACAATTAATAGTCATAGATCACTTTCACAGCATTCAATCCGATAGAATAAAAATACAGTTGAAAATAAAAGTATTCAAAGTTTTGAAAAGTACTCAAACCTCAATTTGTTCTCATATGTATACCCCCCCAAGGACAATACAATTTTCATTCTAAGCAATTTAGACGGAAACAAAAATGAGGAGGAAAAAAAATCTAACTTTTATCAACATTTATGGTGAAAAAACAAAACAAACAAAAAAAAATAAAAAATGAATTTATCATTCAACAAGCAAAGTGTACCCCTGTTACTGTCAGATAATTACACGCACCTGGTTCGTCTTGTTTTGTTGAATTGAGGCTCTTCACAGAGAGAAATTAATAAAGCGGACAGTTACGCAGCGGCCGTAGTAGTGGCGTTGCGCAACCACAGTCACGCCCTCCTACATAACACACTCTGACGTCAGCAGCGCGCGGAGCTGCGTCAGCGCGTACACAAAGTACATTGAAGCGCCATGTGCAGCTGGCCCTGGTCTGTCAAACTCAGCTCAGTTTCATGCGGCGACATTTAAGCTCAGAGGGACCAGAGCAGTTAAACGATCTGGTTGTTTTAGTCCTAAGATGATTTTTAAAAATGTTTTATATTTATCTTTATGAAACATTTTCACCAACACCAACACAAAGCCACCTACAGTCACTCACTTAAGATGCACAGCTGCTGCGAAACCTTCCTCTGAATTTAACAAGCCTCACATCTGTGGGTTTCACCTAAGTTGTTGGCAGAATTCACTACATAGTTCATGCAAAGCTTAAAAAAAAAGGGTATGAATTGGACCTGATGAACAAACAGTATAATCAAAAAGAATATAATTCTAAATGAAAAGGCCAGAGGCACAGCCGGGGATGAGCAGTTTAGATAAAGAGTTAGAGAGGACACGTTTAAGTATAATGGATAATGTAGATGAACAACCAGAGAAGATCCATGGATGTAGTGTAAAAGGACATGGAGATGGTTGGTGTGTGTCGCACTATTAGAGGCACAGTATTGAGTGAAATGGAGGCAGATGACTGAGTGTGGGGAGCAGTGAAAAGAGCAGCCAAAAGAAAGAGGAAAAAAACAAAACATTGCTTTGTTGATATTGAGACTGATTTCTGCACTCTAACCAGGTTGCCTCAATTCAGGAGTCACATGTGGGAAATATCAGAACTCAATTTAAAGCGAAAACACAAATCCTGACATTACAAATGCCGCCTGGTTTTCACACTGAAATAAATATCAAACAACAGACCCAGAAAATGTCCACATTTCTTGTTTAAAGGTCAATGCTTGTTGTTGCTAAACAAGGTGACAGAATTGTGTAAAAGTAGCCCTTCAATTAGAAAAGTACCAGCAGGTGGTGCTACAAAACACCTTTCTTCCTCTCTGTGGACTATAAATACATTTAGACTTGATTTACTTTAGACTGCTCCATGTAGGACTACTAGTGCTATTTGGTATAAGTGATAGAAGCTATTATAACAAGACACTAAACATATCGGCTGAATAACCAAACTCCAACCACCACTTGACTCTAGTGGTGATTAACTCCACTACATTCGTGTCGTTTTAGTAGCTACTTCTGAAATGATCGTGTTTCAGAGCTATAATCAGTTTACATTTAAATTAGCCTGAGTTCAACTCTTAACAAAACACAATAATTATTCAATAAAACAGCAAGATTTTTTATTTTTTTTTTACAGCAAGGCAGATTTTGCGCATTCTAAATATTTAGATTTCGCGCTTTAGATCGAACACAAAACCTCTTTTAATGATCATCTTTATTGATTCAACACTAATATCCTGGATCCTATGAACAATAGTGTTTAAAAGATATAGTATGATATGTAAGCCACTTGAAGCAAGGTAAATATTAAACACTAAAATTGGTTCAAATGTGCTGATTCAAGAGGTTATAGACCCAAATAAACATCAATGTAAATAAATGAATAGTGTAGACAACACTGTAGTCCAGCATTATGCCTGACAGACAAAGTAAGGACACATGCTCAAAGGTGTCTGCAATAAATTGGCAAAGTAAAGTGACTGCAGGCGAAGCACACACCAAAACCACTTCTCAGTTTATTGTGCACTATTCACAAGAGATGGAGAACAAATCATAATAAGAAAAGCAGAGGAACACTTCATTTGTACGTGCTGGCGGATATGATCACACCCGAGTATGAACAGAGGCAGGTTATACCCTGAACGAGTATTTCTGGACTGGGGAAGAAATGGTCAGGTGGAGAAATTACAAGAATGAAAAAAAGGAAACTCTCATTAGACTCCAAAGCCCAGAAACTAAGGGGGGATAAACTTGTTGTGAAGCAACAGAAGCAAACACTAACAACCCTGCCTGTTAAAGCTTTACTGACATTTTGAATGAAGAGCACTGGAAAGAAATAGACTGAGAATAGAAGAGTGGAGCATATATTAAGCAAGAATAGAAAGAAATACATTCTTTAGTCTCCGAACAGTACTTCACATCACTTCCCTTGTTACTCCACTAAGAGGCGGCATTGCTCTCATACCCAGCCTCCATAACGCAGCTTGTTGGGCAGGTAGATGCCGGTGAGGTAGTCGGGACCAATGGCTACCAGGGACTGTATTTCAGCTTTGACCTTACTCTGCTGCATCAGCTCCATCTGCAACGAGAGCAAACGCGCACGTTTAAGTGGCGTGTGGGAGGAAGCCGCGCAAACCCACGTAAATCATCAGACGTTAAACAGTCACCCCTGCAGCAGAATGCCCACTCTGGGTCCCCGAGGACCGGCGAGCCTTTTCACACACATTCCCCCACTCGGTGCCACAGCAGCTACATGTTAAGAGCGAGTCCACCTCAGAGGATGAACACCTTTTTTTCATTTGTGAACACGTTGCTTCGGATTTCTTCTAGTTTCCTCATATTAGTTCAATGAGTAGTGCTTATTTCCTGCCTAAAGGTCAAAAGTTTCATCCGGTTGAATTAGTTTTGGCCAAAGTGGTGACACTCTTGTCGTCCACGTATACAGTATATATATATTTTTTTCCATTCAGGGTTGCAGGTGGCACAATGTCGCACTGGTTTCATTTGTGGTTCAAATCAGCAGGAAGCTGGACCTTTGGTTGGAATTTGCACCTTCTTCCTGCGCCTCCTTGGATTCTCAAACTTGCTCCCACCGTCCAAAGCCATCTGGCCTTATGTGTTGCTCGACGAGGGTGAATCAATAGATCCTCCATCTTTTCTTCCTTTTATATCTACAGTATAAAAAAGCTTATCTGAGTTAGTTTTAGAAAATCAAAAAAGGCTGTGGCCTTATTACATAGAAAATATACAGTTCTCTAATTAGCTTAGTTGTAGCACACTGATGAGAAAAATACCAACTGGGTCAAAGAGACAAAAAAAACAAACAAAAAAACTCTCCAAATCTAATTTAGAATTATCAGGAGTACACAAGAAGACTTTAAATAGTGTGTTTGTCTTCAGCATGCATCTTCAAACCTTTAAACTAATTGCACGGCCTCTACCTTGCTTGACATGGAATTCCTCTTTGACCCAAATCTCGTCTCTGCCTACACTCACCTCTTTCCGCCACTCTGGGTGATCTGTTACGTACGGCCGCGTGAGGAGGCTGCTGAGTTTGTTCTCGTCTCGCTTGCCGAGAGGGATCAGGACATCGCTGGGAACGCGCAACCTGCAGAACACCGTTCTGACATTATTATACGCAAATTAATTTCCTGAAAATGACAGCAGCCCACAGTCATTACTGGCGATGGATGTGCTCCTGGCAGCTCAAACTCACTGAAGAGTCACGTGTATGTTTGACTGGAACATACAGGACTGTAATTAAATGTATGTCAGAAATCCCTTTGGGCCTAAATTTGTTTAAGGGGATGTATACTTAAAACTTAATATGTACTCGGATGCAGTTTTCTCAAAAAGAAGAAGAAGAAAAAAAAGAGTGAGGGCAACGGAAACCAAAACAAACAACCTAAACATCCCTAGAATATAATCCCAATTAGAGGCAGCAGGAGGAAATAGGAAGTAGCGAATGTGGAGTCCAAACCTCTGGAGGTCAGAGGGGAGGAGGCCTAGCCACATAACGCTGGGGACGGTCAAACTGTGGGCCTCAAACGACATCGCCTGTGGAAAAAACAGCGCACACACACACACACACACACACACACACACACACACACACACACACACACACACACACACACACACACACACACACACACACACACACACACACACACGCCCGGTTACACACCAGATGCAATGTCTCCAACACCAATAATGAAATGAGCATGATACCTTCATAATGCGGTTATGCCCGACACATGTTCACAATAAGCTGAAGGATAATTACACAAACATTGAGGAGATGGCGGGAGACGGTGCCACACAACCCGCACAGCATCTTTACTCTACGCCATGTCAGTTTGAATATTGTTAGATGCGTGATTGGTCCTGCTTTTAACTTAAAGAGGGACATAATTACACATTGCTCACGGCGAGACACTTAGCAGGCCGCACCGGATAACGCTGCGCGCAGGAATAACTGGCATGGCGGGACTCACCACTGATCCGTACTTGTAGATGCACATGATCTCAATGCCTGGGAAAGTCAAAGAGGGAGAGAGAGAGAGAGAGAGAGAGAGAGAGAGAGAGAGAGAGAGAGAGAGAGAGAGAGAGAGAGAGAGGCTGCGCTGCAATCACTGACATACCAGAGCAATTATCCCCCGAAATGTGTAACGGAGCTGACAACAAAGTAAAGCATGACATATGTGTCTCGCCATGCGATGGGAAAGGGATAGAGGTATGGAGGCTGGCGGAAACTGAGCCATCCCGCCTGGCCGGGATCACGCCAGGAGGAACAACGGCCAGACGTGGCACCATGACGTCCGGGACAGGTGTTAACGTCTGCTGGCTGAGCGGGATATCCAATCCAGCTGCGCGTATGAATGCGTGTCTCCTGGTTAAAGGTGACTCAAGTGTTGTTCACTGTATTGAAATATGCTCAGTATGTGTGCGGAGTTACACTTGCTCATACGTACCATGGGGGTCAGCATCCACCAGGGCAAAGGTCGGGATGTGAAGCGAGTCCCACAGTTTTCGAACCATCAGTCTGCTGTTCACATCTGGCACACCTTTACCCTGGTGAGTAAACGGATAATTAAGAGTCAAGCCACATTCACAAGATCCACACAAATCTTATGTCAGGGGGGAAAAAAAAAAAACACCACACTGTGATTATGATGCAAGGAGAGAGCTGAGCGCAAAAGTCCTCGTCCAGTAGTCTCTGGAAAGTTGCATCCTTTTCAACTATCATTACGAATTTAGCAGACGATACAATATCTGAGCACTGTATAGGAAAACAAAGATCACACTTAACCACACAGAAATATATTCCAAAAATCCAACACAGTTCTGCATAAAAATGGCACGCGCAAACTGAGTGAAGCATTACAAAGGATACTTTTAATGCCAACGACGTTGGACGAAACTGCAACAGCCTGAAAACAAAACAAAACAAAACCATAATCATTGATAGAGTTACTGACTGTTATTATCGCTACTGTTCTCTGTGGACCAGAACTTATCCTGTGGAAACATAATGAAGGGTATCTTGGTAACGTGCTGTTAACGGTTGTGATAAGTCATAAACCCAGTTGAGGGTTGGTCTGTAACACGACTGGGCTTTAGTAGAGTTTCAAAGTTCCAAATGCATTGTTAAAAATAAATAAATCACTGCACTTATACTGTTTATGTTTAACAACGCTTATATTGTATTGAATGAGAGGTCCACAAGATACCTTAAAATAAAAAATAAAAATTAAATTACTGCCACGATCCGACTTAAACTGGACTTTAAAAGTACAGGTAGACAAGTTTAGCTCAACTCAAATCTAAGTTGCACAGTCGGACGCCCCACCCAGATGTATACTGCATATCACAATAAAAAGTCAATCTACTCCTGCGTGTATACAGAGTTAGATTAGATTGCTGAACTAAATCATGACCCCAAAGTTAACAAAGGTCATCAGGAGCAAAAGAAGCCAGATGACTGCAAACTGTAAAAATGAGAAAAGGTGGTTGGGTTCATTTTAAAATGGAAGCAGAGACACACTTTATGTGTGTATTGTGTATTGGTCTTTAGGTTGGACAAACAATGGACTTTATATCTGTGCGATAAAGAAACAAACTGCCTTCAGCCGTAGCTTTATACAGAATTTTCCTTTTTCATACGGCGTCCCCATGGACAGAAAGTGTCATGTGTTAAACATACTGTTATACAAGCAGGCAGAGGCAAACTAGTGAATTGTGACACTGAGCTCTGTTCCTAAAAAAGTACTTGAATGGCTGCCATCGCTTTGACTCGTATTTACATATTTCAGGAAGTACACCAGAGCCCATTAACTTACAACTATAAATCCAGCTGTTGTTGATGTAATGCTTCTCGCGGCAGTTACGTAAATCATTCCCGCGGCTGACAGAGCAGTTGGTTCAAGGTTGTTAAAGGAACTTACGGCAGAGCTGGACCGACAGTCGATCCTCGTGCCGTCCTCCTCCATGTAACAAAGATCACCAGAGATTAGCCCCTTTGATGTGGCTAACTAGAGACACAAAAGTCAAGCGTGCACAAACACACACACACACACACACACACACACACACACACACACACACACACACACACACACACACACACACACACACACACACACACACACACACACACACACACACACACACACACACACACACACACACACAGGATTAACTGCATGGACATATGAACAAATACACACAATGAATATTCCCTGACACTGTCACTTTGACGTAAACTTTAATCACACATCTGTTCAATCAGAAAAAAGAGAAAATTCTACTCCCCACAGGTGTTTCCTGAGATTTGACGCAGAGCAGAAACAGAATACCAGAATAATAATAATAAAAAAGAAAAAGTTTCATCTGAGGAACCTGAAGAAGAAACAATCTGGAGCAAATATTCAGGCCACTAAACTCAATTAAACCACTGCTCACAACACCACGAACATCCACTCTTACCACATGCAGTGATCTGCGAGGAACCCTCAGCATGCACGAGAGGTCATCCACCAGACTGTCAACAGTCCTCTGTGAACCAAACAGCTGTGTATTGTTGTAGTAGATGTCTCTGTGGAAACAAACATTTATAGAGGATCCTCCCTTTGGAAAAAGAAGGTCGACGTTAGCATGTTTTTAGTGAGAGACGCGGCAGCGACAACCTTTTCGTGGCGTACGAGTTGCTCTGCACAAGGCGGTAGATGACCGAGAGAAGTTTGACAATTTGAGCTTCAAGCAGAAGAGAGAAGATAAAAAGTTAATTCCCCCACCCCCAAAACATCAAGCACGTTGCCGTCTTTAAGCAGTGTTATACGACTGTTTTAAATAACTGCAAGAGGAATGGAAACACATTTTGTATCAATGTGGTAAACCGATCTTTAATAGCCTCTTTCAACATGTTCTGTCTTTGCCAATTTGTCACCTAAGACCAAGTCTGACTTTTACTGTGGTGAGTACAGTTTATGCATATGTTCACAATGAATGGAAATGAAAGCCACATGAGCTGTAACTGTAAAAAAGTTTTTTGATTAAAAGGAATGCCTGTTGTCAAAAGTCCAAAGATGTTGCATATGCGGCAAATTGGAAAAAAAAGAAAATACTAAAAACGAGTGAGTGCGTTTTCTCACCAAATTTAGCGACAGATGACGGACAGTCGCTCCGAATGGTGCTGACACAGCGTCCTGAGCTCATCTGAAACCCGACGGCACTGTCGAAGCTAAAGCGGGAAATAATTCAAATGGAAAGCAAACAAGAGAAGGAATTCTTTTAGAAATATGCACAGATTTGTGTGTTCTACGTTTATTTTTTGGACCTTTGAAAGTCAGATCCCACCTGCAACCTGTAATTCCTCATAGCCTCGGGACTGAGTGGAGAAGGCTCCTTCATACCTTTCTGATTCATCTCACATATAAAAGGACTGAGCCGGAGCGAGCTTTCAGTTGTGGCAGAGTTTGATCCAAACAAGACCTGACAGTCCGCTTTGTTCTGAGCATAATTTCTCCACATCCTAGTCACATTAAAGCCCTTTCCAAATGTACGTTTATGCGTGTAGGCCGCAGTGCTTTTTAGTTTCTTATCGTTCGAGTCATCTTTTGAGCAGCAGGAAGTTATTCTAGCTTCAGTCTCTCTGAACTGAACTTAAAAAGTTTGGATTCTTTTTTTCAAACTACCTGGCTGCCCCTGAAGCTCGCTTGTAAC